>NC_136425.1:159867500-162527500 GCF_052625555.1 Lactuca saligna | reverse complement strand
TAAACCTAAGTCCTTAATGGCAACTTAAGGCATACTGCCAATGATTAAGCACTTAATCCTTAAGATCTCAAGTCCACAATTTCCAGAAGGGTTTCTGTAACACCCTAAAGTTTTCAAACTTTAAAATGATATGGTTTTAAAATGTTTTGGGGTATTAACCCACATTTAACAAAAATCAGTCCCACCAAAACATTATAAAGATTGGGTGTTACCATTAAGCATCATACAAACCATAACAAACAAATAAGAATTAAATCACTACAATAAATAAGGAGCTTAAGAAGTTCCACACCATTCTCTATCTCTTTACTTCTAATTTTCATCTATCATCCTCTCTCATTAAATGTAATATGAGATACATGACATTTAAAGAGATATGTAAGACAAGAATGTCTTATGAGCTACATGGGTTTGTGATGCAAAACGTTTATCACGTTTTCATAAAAAAACATTTCATTTTTGCAAAACATAGTTTTAGACTGATAATGTATCCCACAAAGAATATATCAAACACAATGGAACCGTCAGTCAGGTAGATGGTTTGGGTAAAGGACAACGTATGCCTAACGCTGCGTCCTCGCCCTCACCCTCACCCTCGTGATCTTGTATTCGTTCCTTAGAGCCTAAGCGCCAAGGTCAGTGTTAGGACAAAATAGTACCAATCGCTTCCCAAAGTGACAAGTGTAGCGCTCATGGTGCTACTCCTGGAAAACCTGCACCAATAGCAAACATCCACTCACAGAACATGAACTACCAATCGAAAGCCACCTGTCCCTGCCAAACCTGAAAAGGTAGAAGATACTGTCAGGGATCTGTCCCCTTGACCATAGGTATAAAAAGGTCCATTCTCCTCCAAGAGAAGCGATCGGAAAAATACAACCCTTTCACTTTCACCCAACATCTCTTTACCTTCTAAAAAACAACTAATTTGATCGTTGGAGCCACGTTTCAGGACTGTCTCCCGGACAACAACTGACGATCTAGTTTTCTTTGTTGTATTTCTCAAGGCTTTCGTTCCATTCTTCAAAAAGATGGAGTAAAGAAAAAGACATATCACAACAGTAGGCGCCATCCGGATGTGCACCTAGTACGACACAACCTAGGTCGCAACATCAGACGCCAGAAATGACGGATAAAGGACCAATACGGCAGGAAGGTGAAGAAAATAGCCTGGTTAGACCAATGCAGTCCCTCGACGAAAGCTGTCCGTCGACAGTGGAAGGGAAGCTGCTCACACAGACACCGATAAGACCACCAGTCGGCTCCACAACGGAGTTCATTGCTAGTTTATGGTGACTGCCGTCCATCATAACAGAACATTCGGCCATGACTACCACCACAACACCTCAAAGAATGTCGACCACCCAATGAAAAAAAATAGCAGCTCGACCACTGCCACCGACTATACAAGAGGGGACCAACGCTTGGTCCCCCGACTCCATTCTATTAGTCGGAACGACTGGCAGACCACTAGTCTTCCCCGATGGCCACCATGTCGCATATCCTACTATTTGTACAACAACCATCGTTTAACCCATATTCATACTACTACCAATGTGTGTACCCTCAAACACAGCCACACACCCGCAACATTCAAAGCACGCTAACATAGGGGATGAACACACACACACACACACACTACGGGGCTAACGAAGTCAGGTTCACAGTCGAATCAGGTAATGCATGTATACCCCATGCAGGCATCGTACATGCCTTAAGAGACCACATACAACCATGGGTACCATTACAAGTATATCCAAGGGTACAACAACCTAGGGGTGAGCATCGGAACTGGCCTGGAGGGAACCAGTCCAGGAACCAAACGTGGTGGAAAATAGGAATCAAATCGGATCGCCTGTTCTACCGGTTCCGGTTCCTACTGGTTCTTGTCGTGTCTTCAATGTTGGAACCAGTCCTCGAGAAATAGCAACATACGGTTCCGGTTTTTGCCAATTCTATCAGTTTTTGAAGGTTTTACCAATTCTAGTTCAAAAAAATCCACAAGAATATGGTCTCGGTCCTGACTCAGTCGGTTCTATCTGATCTGGTTACGATACTGATTCCGGTTCCGATTCCAGCGGGTTCTCCGGTCCAAATGCTCATCCTACAACATCCCATACCATGCGCAACAGGCAATATCCAACGGAGCACTCAACCACCCACATATAAACAACCTGGTAACAAGTATTAACTCGACGTTCTGTTAAGAGCTATTACAGTATGAAATACCACATTCCGCCATGAGACCAAACATCCTAAAGTATGACGGCACGACAAATCCTAACGAACACATAGATACCTACGAGTGGACAATGACATCTCTTCGGATGGACAAGAGGTTCACTTGTACCTACTAACCAGTCACACTATCGAGAAATGCTAGCAAATGGTTTAAGGCACTACATTCTAGAAGTATCTCCAACTTCGAACAATTGAGGTAGATTTTCCTCCATAAATTTATGCAATTGAGGAAAGTCAAAAGAGATTCTAACTCTATCATGGAATGCAAGAAAAAAGAGGGAGTATCCATCAAAGCATACTATGATCGGTTTATCTTTGTGACCCCGAGCGTCCCCGGCCATGAGGAATTTCTAGTCAAGGGCGTCTTCGCCCATGGGCTCCTCCTAGGCCCCCTCTCAAGGAAAATGCAAGGAACAGTGCCAAAATCTAGGGATGGGCTCAAATATAAGGTCGAAAAATACCTCAGGCATATTGAGGAAGAATAAAGAAAATTAGCCAACCTAAAAGTCGTAGCGAATGGCTACCTCAAACAAGAATCGACTGGCTCTCACTACCACCATAGCCACAAGGTGCGCAACGATGGAAGCCATGATAAACATAATAGACATTCGAGACACTCATCTCGTAGATTCCACCCATTTGTCAAGGATAAGCCCAGGAGCCATAATATGGAAGTACACGCGGTAGAAAAAACCCATCAATGGACGGAGAAAGAGAAAAGAAAATATTGCGAATAGCACAAGAGAAAAACCCACGACAGTGGAGAGTGTGCGATCATCAAAAAACAAGTAGAAGACAAGCGAATTATTGGAGACTTAACAGAAATTGTGAAGATTCTAGGATCAAAATTCGAATTCGAACGGAAAGATGGGAGAACCCGGAAGGAGACGAATAAACAACCAATCAAAAAGGAGGAAATCTTCGCAATTGAAAACCAAGAGAACAGATCCAGGCGTCGATTGCCATGCAATAGCGTCGACGGATTACCCAACGATACTCTCAATATAAGTTTCTCATCGGAAGACCTACGAACGCCCAACTGGGATCCCACAGATCAATCTTAATCCCTTCCCTCGTACAAAAACATTAGATCTGGCGAGCCTTGGTCGATAGAGGTGGTAGCACCAATGTCCTTTACAAGTACTGTTTCGAACGACTCCCACCATCCTAGAAGATAAGCCTAAGACCACCAACCCGAGCCCCACTTGTTGGCTTAAAGGACACAAACTATGGCCACTCGGACCATAAACCTCCCATTAACACAACTCAGCTACGATGGAATGGAAAGGGTAACAAGGACAATCGAGTTCTTAGTAGTTAAACACAAGTCAGAAGACGAATTGATCCTGGGGTGACTTTCTCTATTCCAGCTGCAAGCCATCCCATCAACAATACATGGTACAATAAAGATCCAAACAACCAATAGCTCAACGACAGTAACATCCCTAAACACACAAGCAAAACCACTTCGGGCGATCGCCACTTAGGCTAATGCGCACATCCCAATAAATCGGCACACAAAATTAACTACCACCCATACGGCCAAGTAAAAAAACAAATACCACACCCAAGAAAAGAGGAAAGGACGTCAACCCCAAACGAACAGCCCGAGGGGGGAGGGTGCGATAGCAACCGCATTACCACTCCAGAAACATCAAGGATCATCATCATGAACACCAAGAGAGGTTGGACATCACTGAACATACCTACACGCCTTCGTGTAGCAAGGGCACAAAGGATGGAAAGGAAGGGAACGAAGGAACACATGTGTGAAATCGTGGAGCTTGACTAGAAACACAAATAAGGAACTGCCAGCACCAAGGAAAAGAGGATAGGTAATTACGCCAAAAAAGAGGACATGGATAGGTGACTCATTACAACCATAAGATTCCGCAACTGGTAGACGCTTCCTTCTGGATGACACCTAGTCAATAACCTGGCTAAAAACAGAGCTAGCAATGAAAGTGTAACACTCTAAAAATTCAAACCAACTTAAAATTTTCAAAAACAACCCAGTTTCGTTAAATTATTACAAAAAGGTTTTCAATACCATTATTATTAGAGTCTTCCCAGAACCATATTGTAAAACATAAAAATGAGGAGCGGTACGATCACACCTTTGCATTGCCACGGTCTCTTGAAGTACTTGAAAAACATTAAACCACAACTGTAAGCCTGGAAGCTTAGTGAGATACCCCCAAAATACCAACCACATATACCACGCATAACATATCATAACCGAACAGAACAGCCATGCACTTCAGGTCTACTGTGTGACTCGTCCGCCGCATCGGGCCTTCAGTCCACCTGGTCCACTCTTCGAGTCTAGCCATATCCCTCGAGTCTGTAGTGTGGTTGGTCCACCCGCACCGGGCCTTCAACCCACTTGGTCCACTCTCTGAGTCTACAGTTTGACTGGTCCGCCCGCATCGACCCTTCAGTCGACTTGGTCCACTCTCCGAGCCTCGGCACATCTGGTCCGCCCTCGTGGGGCCTACAGCCTATCCGGACCACTCATTGGGCCTTCGGGATAACCAGTCTGCCCTGGGTATGCTAGCCTATAGCACAAACCAGGACCCGCCTCAACCCAACCCCAGTCAAACAACCATGTGCACATAAACATACAATCATATAACAATTCACATCCAATCAAACCGATCTAGCATATCACATAACATAACATACTCTAAACAGGATACCAACCTAACCGGTCACTAGCATAGCATCATCCTATATACCAGGATACCGATCTTAACTGGGTCTCTAACATATACCATCCTAACTACCAGGATGCAAACATAGCAAAGCAAAAACATAAAAACGATACCCGGATTACAATATGATAAATGGTCGGCCTTGGTGCCTTAGACCCTGTTGATATAGAGACGATAAATCACCTTGCAACTGCTGACTGAAAAGATAAGATCACGCTGCTCCAACTTCTGACACGAACTCCACCACTAACAATACCAGAAGACCAAACTTAATAAATACCAAATGTTACCAAATTACACCTGAAAGTCAACTGGTCAACTCTTGGTCAAAGTTAAAGTCCTTAGTCAAAGTCAAACTTCCTAATTGACCCTACTCGCTGAGTCAGCCCGCTGACTCATCGAGTCCCTCAACTCTGAAAAACCCCATATCACGACCCAAATCGTCGAGTCTCCCCAAGACTCGCCGAGTCCCATGAACTCTGAGTCACTTATTGCTCAACTCACCGATTCATAGCTCAACCAGGAAAGGTTAGGAACTCACGACCAGACTCACCAAGTCCAAGAACAGACTCACCGAGTCCAAGGCTATCTTCAACCAACCCGCCAAGTTCTTCTTCCAACTCATCGAGAAGCTGCCTATCTTCAAGCAACTCGCTGAGTACCACTAGCTCTTAACGCATACAGAGGCTTTCCAAGCCATGCAGGATCTCAAATCCATAGATCTACTCTTCTACAAGCCATCCATCATGTAAAGTGGCAAACTTTACGTGAATCCAAGGAGATCTAAGCATAATATACTCTAGGGATAGGGTTCGGGACAAAAAGGCTCCATCAACAGCTCTTGAATAGGGACTTTATGCTCCTTTGGATCATCACTACAGTAGATCTGAGGTAGCAACCTCAGATCCAACCTCCAAACACAAGATTGCACTAGGTATACTCCCAAAATCCCACAAATGATAGATCTAGATAGATAACAGCTCAAGCAATGAACCATTACCTTAAGAGGAGACTCCAACAGAAGAATAAGCCAAAACCTTGCAAAGCTCCTTGCTCCAAGCCTCTTAATCTTCAAATATCTCTTCAACAAACACTCCTTCAAGGTCCAAATGCTCTCTAATTCTCTCACAAATGAATGTTAGGGCTTCTAGGCTTCAAGGGAGAGTAAAGAGGCTGGGGAGAGGGTATTATGTTCTTTATATAGGGCTCAACCCCCGGGATTAGGATTTTCTCCACACAGCACCAACTCGTCGAGTCCACCCATGCGACTCGCCGAGTTGGTCACTTATCACGCAACCTGAAACGCGACTCAACTCGCCGAGTCGACCTTCTTATTTACACTTTTAGCCCTTCAACTCTTTACTTCTGAATTCTGGGATGTTACAATTCTCCCCTACTTAAATTAGGCTTCGTCCTTGAAGCCTGTGGAAACACAACTCCAGAAACTATTCTCGCAATGCACCACCTGGCATTAACCAATCTAGGTTCCTCAAAACACTACCATCGAAACCCGAATCCCAACTCTTCCCTTGCGGTGTCCTGACCACCACCTCAAGCCGGCCACCGGCTTCATCCTCTGATAACCACACTTATCAACCGAGTATCACTCCATGGTACATCACTCGTTCCAGATCACAACAATCACTTGACTCCTACAAGCTAGATATAACCTTGAACCACCAGGATCTCGCCCCGGTACCGCACTGCTATCATTTTCCTCGTCAGACATATCCTTCACCGAATTCACTGCTGAGACTTAACCTGCTCCCTTTCTGAGTCTAACTCTATCCCTTCCATGCTGATAGGATGACACATCCTTCATCTTTAGAGCAACTCCCATGAGCTCTTCTCAGCCATCACATACATGTGCTGAACTAGCTCTTGTATTCTCGGGTTGTGAAAACCCGACGTACTGTCGACACCTCCAAACATCCCCCTGGATGAATTACCGCTACATGCATAAGTTCTTGTTCACACCAAACTGGGAATCCAAGGCTCCATCCTTGCATACTTTCCGAGCCTTTTTGGCTCCACATCATTGGAACCCCTTCTGTGTCCTCCGCAGACATCCAACCCGGATGTGATTCCATACCACTGGCGCAAACACACTGCTCAATAACCATGCTTGGAACACCTTAATCATACCTCCACATTACTGCTTTCACTTCCGTGAACTTACACTCCCTCTCGGAGCTACATACCTTTCCCTTTCCTTATCCAAGGAAATCTACTTGGCCACCTTGTCACTACAACAAGTGCCACGGTGCTCACCCAACGCTACACCATTTCCTTATAGCATAACCGCTATCCCATGCACCACACATGCTCTGAATCTGCTCGCAAGGACTCTCGAGTCCATGCACTATCTCCCACTAATCGTGATCAATGATGCTATCACATCACAACATACTTATTCCATCTCCTCTTACAGATCTATCAACACATGCAGAGTCTTCAGCATGACTGGACCGCCTTACCAGGCCTTTAGCCAATCTGGACCACTCTCAGAACCTTCAGCATGTGTGGACCGCTCTCCAGGGCCTTCAGCCTATCTAGACCGTCCCGCGCCTTCGGCCTGACTGGTATGCCCACCAGCCTTCAGTCTATTCGGACCTCTCAATTAGCATTTATCATCCCGAATTGTCCCTTTGGAAAACTCTTCCATGCATACTGTTCTAGCCCTCTAGGGGTTCTGAACTCTAACTCCATCCTACATACTTAATCCTGGCCTGATCCTAGGCCTTCCACTATCAATTGCCCTTTTTACAAAACCCTTGGTCTGTATCCAGCCCCGCTTGCCTGTCACTTGCTCATACCAGCCTACGCTCTTGGCTGCTGAACCCCATATAGCTAATCAACCTCTCATGCTTGTCGATCTTCGGGAGAATTTTCCAATGCTCCCCACTTAGAGCTCTGACTATCAACCATAAGTCGCTATAAACGACCTCCCTTAACATCCCTACACAACACATTTCCTTACACACGAACCGATTCCCACTAGAACGAACAACCTTCACAAAACCCCATATCAATATTGATCATCTCGGACTTAAAAGAAGTCCAACTTTCAGCTAACCACTCTTAAGACTGCAGATGCTACCCAGCATTTAGACCAAAAGCCTGATTTCCCAGCAATAATCCCCATGGATGATAACCAACGAAACTCCCAATACCAAAACCCTTAACCATACCATAACCCTCAAGGAACAAGAAATACGATACCAAAAAAATCACACAACGAGAGTAGCAGATATACAATACTCCATAATAATCACAAGATAACAGAATATCAAAAAGGAAACATACCCACAGCTGCATCCGGCACTGCCCTGGCCTTCTCTGCTGTAAGCTGAAAAGCACGACCCTGAGCCCTCGGGGGCTCTGCTCCACCCTGACCTCCACCCGTAATCCTCAACGTGGCCGGTGCTGGAGCCTACACCGACCTCCAAACCAGCTGTGGACAGTTGGCCCTCATGTGACCAACCTGATGATACTGAAAGAAAATCCTCATATCCTGGGCCGGGACTGTCTGCCAACAATCCCTCGCGTAGTGCCCCTCTCTCCTCCACTCACGACACACACCACCGGACCTACAAGATCTGACATGACCCTTTCCGCACTTCCCACAAGTGCGGCTGCTCTGATCTCCCAATCTAGAATCAACGGTCTTGGACCATTTCGGCGCCGGCTTAGACTGTGTCGGGGCCTGCCTCTGCTCCCTCATTTGTAACTCAATCTTCAACTCACGCCGCCGAGCGGCCTCCTGTAACTCCAACAAGGTCTCGCATCTCTGCGTAGACACAAATTTCCTTATATCCCTCTTCAACATACTCAGATATCAGGACATCTGAGCCTGCTCCGAAGAAAACTCCGAGTAAAACATCGCCCTCTCAGTGAACATCCTGGTGATCTCCATCACCGACTCCGAATCCTGCTTCAGCTCCAGGAATTCCTGAGCTAATCTCTCCCTCTTAACTCGCGAAACATAGCGAGTACTGAACATCTCTCTGAACTGATCCCAAGAAACCGCAGCTCGTTGCGCATCAGAATACGATCCCGTGGTCAACCTCCACCAATCCTTCACCCCAAGCCTCAAAAGGTTCAGAGCACACCTCACCCTCTGATCAGCAGGGCATGAGCACGTGAAGAAACACCCCTCCACGTCTGACAACCATCTCATAGCAACAATCAGGTCCTGAACTCCATTGAAGGTAGGGGACTTCGTATTATCGAAGTCCCGATATTGAAAACCTCTACCGGCTCCTCCCCCTGCCGCTGCTACAACCACTGTAGCTACCAAGGCAACCGTCTTTATAAGAGCTGCATAACGCTCATCAAAATACTCAACCATAGCGATCTTGATCGACCCAAATAGTTCTGGCAACTCAACCGGGAACATCGCAACAACCTCGTCATGCAGGATCTCACGAATCCTATCATCCAACTCGTCTGTGCTCATCTAACCGATAACCTCGTGTGGTGCTGACCCACCCTGACCACCCTCTCCTGCTCCCGATCCTGATCCAGATCCGCTCCCAGCATGCCTCGTAACCACCATACTGAAAGAAATTATTGCAAACATCAGATACCTCCCATTAACCCGGGAACTGACTCTCAACACCGCCCTAGGGGTTGTGACTTCCTTGATACGTGTATGGGTCTTGTGCTTTCATTAGTACGGGCCCATACTACCTTCCACACCTACCTATATTTATACCAAGTATCACCACAACACCCTAGTGAAGAACAAGCATACTAAGCACTAAACCCTCACTCCTAGAGGAACACTGGAAATCTCATATAGAAAGAAACCCTAGGCTAGCAGGCATCACAAATCAGGCAACACTATCATGGAATTCCTGAAGATCCCTAGCCTAGTACTAGCATGCTGTTCTATCATAACACATAAATAAATAACTTGCATGGTATTTTGGGGCTACTTACTGACTCCGGCTGATCGTACCTCCGCGTCCTCTTTTACTCATTTTGAAAACCATTTTAAATTCTCTTTTGAAAACTGTCCTTGATTTGAGACTGGATTCACACGAATGTTCCACCAATTCACTCAAACCAAGGCTCTCATACCAACTTGTAACACTCAAAAAATTCAAACCAATTTAAACTTTTAAAAAACAACCCAGTTTCATTAAATTATTATAAAAAGGTTTTCAATACAATTATTACCAGAGTCTTCCCAGAACCATATCGTATAACATAAACATGAGAAGCGGTACAATCACGCCTTCGCCTTGCCATGGTCTCCTGAAGTACCTAAAAACATTAAACCACAACTGTAAGCCTGAAAGCTTAGTGAGATACCCTTAAAACATCAACCACATATACCACGCATAACATATCATAACTGAACAGAACAACCATGCACTTCGGCTCTACTGTGTGACTGGTCCACCGCACCGGGCCTTCAGTCCACCTGGTCCACTCTCCGAGTCTAGACATATCCCTCGAGTCTGCAATGTGGTTGGTCCGCCCACACCGGGCCTTCAACCCACCTGGACCACTCTCTGAGTCTACAATTTGATTGGTCCGCCCGCATCGGGCCTTCAGTCAGCCTAGTCCACTCTTCGAGCCTTGGCACGTCTGGTCCACCCTCGTGGGGCCTACAACCTATCTGGACAGATCATTGGGCCTTCAGGATAACCGGTCCACCCTGGGTATGTTAGCTTACAGCACAAACCAGGACCCTCCTCAACCTAGCCCCAGTCAAACAACCATGTGCACATAAACATACAATCATATAACAATTCTCATCCAATAAAATCGATCTAGCATATCACATAACATCACATACTCTAAACAAGATACCAACCTAACCGATCACTAGCATAGCATCATCCTATATACCAGGATACCGACCTTAACCAAGTCTCTAACATATACCATCCTAACTACTAGGATGCAAACATAGCAAAGCAACAACATAACAAAGGTACTCGGATTACAATCCGATAAAGGGTCGGCCTTGGTGCCTTAGAGCTTGTTCATATAGTGAGGATAACTCACCTTGCAACTGCTGACTAAAAAAAAAATAAGATCACGCTGCTCCAACTTCAGACACGAACTCCACCACTGACAACACCAGAAGACCGAACTTAATAAATACCAAATGTTACCAAATTACCACTGAAAGTCAACTGGTCAACTCTTGGTCAAAGTCAAAGTCCTCAGTCAAAGTCAAACTTCCTGACTGACCCTACTTGCCGAGTCAGCCCGCTGACTCGTCGAGTCCCTCAACTCTGAAAAACCCCATATCGCGACCCAACTCACCGAGTCGCCCCAAGACTCGCTGAGTCCCATGAACTCTGAGTCACTTCCTGCTCAACTAACCGAGTTGTCATTTGACTCACTGATTCACAGCTCAACCAGGAAAGGTTAGGACCTCACGACCTGACTCGTCGAGTCCAAGAACAGACTCGCTGAGTCCAAGGCTATCTTCAACCAACTCGCCGAGTTGTTCTTCCAACTCGTCGAGTTGCTGCCTATCTTCAAGCAACTCGCCGAGTACACCCATGTGACTCGCCGAGTACCACTAGCTCTTAACCTATACAGAGGCTTTTCAAGCCATGCAGGTCTCAAATCCATAGATCTACTTTTCTACAAGCCATCCATCATGTAAAGTGGCAAACTTTACGTGAATCCAAGGAGATCTAAGCATAATATATTATAGGGCTAGGGTTTGGGACAAAAAGGCTCCATCAGCAGCTCTTGAACAGGGACTTTATGCTCCTTTGGATCATCACTACACTAGATATGAGGTAACAACCTCAAATCCAACCTCCAAACACAAGATAACACTAGGTATACTCCCAAAAATCCCACAAATGATAGATCTAGATGGATAACAGCTCAAGCAATGAATCATTACCTCAAGAGAAGACTCCAACAGAAGAATAAGCCAAAAAGTTGCAAAGCCCCTAGCTCCAAGCCTCTTAATCTTCAAGGATCTCTTCAACAAACACTCCTTCAAGGTCCAAATGCTCTCTAATTTTCTCACAAATGAATGTTAGGGTTTTTGGGCTTCAAGGGAGAGTAAAGAGGTTGTGGAGCGGGTATTATGTTCTTTATATAGGGCTCAACCCCCGGGATTAGGGTTTTCTCCACACAACAATAACTCGCCGGGTCCACCCATGCGACTCACCGAGTTGGTCACTTATCACACGACTTGAAACACGACTCGACTCGCCGAGTCTATCTGTAGACTCGCCGAGCCGACCTTCTGATTTACACTTTTAGCTCTTCAACTCTCTACTTCTGAATTTCGGGATGTTACAAAAAGAGTCACGTAGAAGGAGGTAAAACCATCCAAATGTGATGGTCAGGCGACCAAAGTCAGAGAATGGAGGAAATTAAAAGTTGTCTTCCGAAAGACGACCATCCCAGAAATAACTAATCATGAATCACACACGAGCATGAAAGCTGGAAAGCTCACAAGTGCGAGCCGCCAATGGACACAAACCATGAAAGACCAAGAAGAAGAATTTATCCCAACGACCCGGCAGCCCCAGAGCCCAAGCCAATAGTGTTAAATCGAGGGGAATCAAGGGAAAGGGCCAAGTGATCAAACTCCTAATGGATAATCACGCTCTAACTAGTCAGTCCAAGATCTAGACCAAGAATAGAAAAAACTATCGGACTCTTGATACTTACCAAACAATGTAGATGCCTCTAAGGCACCAAAAAATATGCAATTAAAAGAAAATATGTACCGAATAAGTATCAACATACATTCGTTCAAATGGAAAATAAAACGGACTAATCACCCGTGTCACCCAACACAAAACCAGTGAGAAAAACATAATCATAGGCCTCAAGGGCTCATCACTTCTCCCTAATAAACATGCTGACATGGTCAGGGGAACTGCAACTCCTGATCACAACAAGTAAAAGGCATTAAAGGATCAAAACCTTTCCCTCAAAATACATAATGCCTAAGCTCTTAGACCTTGAGGTGACGATCTAGATCTTGGTTAGACAATTAGGGACGGAATACAACTCCCCTTTACCCAGGGCTTAGAGAAAAGCCCCAAAGCGAAGGCTTTTAGCTAGGAAATAAACCCTAATGGAATGAACTAGCTAGAGTTCGCACCTACAGGCTAACTAAAGCCTCAAATCACAGAGACTAACCTAAGGGTGAGCCCCGAGCCTATCAGAACAGATGCCATGGGCTTCCTAAAACTTGTTAAAAAATGATAACCATGACCAAGAACCTAAAATGCCAACACTAACCTCTGAGAAAAATCCAAACCAAGGTTCGCCAACAAAAACGACAAAAAAAGGATGGAAGAAACGCGATAACTAAAAGAAAACTTAACACACAAGAAACAAAAAGAAAATATTGTCTAGCCCAGACAACCCCCTAGGATTTGAAAATGACTATACAGTGCTAAACAAGAAAATTAGACATTGTTTCAAAACTTTTTTGAAAAATAGTATAAAGTTGCAAATAACATCTTAGACATCAAATAACAAAAAAGGTAAAGGCCATCACTTACTAAGGAGTGGAGGAAGGTCCAACATGAGAAGAGCCACCTTCAAGATGGCCTTCCTCGGAGTTAGGATCATCGCACATCTGGCGAAGGCCTCTATGTCCAGCTGACCCAGGCTAAGGTAGGAGGAAAAGTTTGTCTCCATGAAAGATTTAACAGCAACATGCATCGCCTGAGCATGCTCCAAAGTAGCGTCCGGTTCCATGGAGACAAACTTTCCAGCGGTAACCTACTCCCGAATCACCCGCTTTCCATTATCCACACCGACAGCCACACATGCCATCTTTATCCGCTTAACCCCCAATAAAAACTCAACGCTCTCAATAACCTTATCCATCACCCAGAAAATACCCTTTTGAATCAATCACCCCAAATCCTCCTCTACAACTTTCCTCCTCGTAATATCTTCCTCCAACTGCTTGTTAACACAATCTGCCAAGCTCTCCACCATGCCCTTTTCCTTTAATAAAACCTCGATTTGTTGAGAAAAACGCTCCACTGACCCATCTAAAGCAGTCACCTTCTCCTCCAAAGATGCTTTCTGCCCTAACAAAAGATCATAACATTTGTTGAATGACCGCTTCTCCCCCTCTAACTCCAGAAATGTCACTTTCATTTCATCCTGCTCTGCCTTAACCAAAGCTAGAGTCGCACTGACAAAGGCGAGAGGCAGTCGCCACCATGTACAAACCCACCTGCACAAATTCATATAAATGGTTGTTTGAAGGATGTGAGTTAGAGAAAAGCTCCAAAGTCTCAATGGTAGTATGGGGAAAAGCATGAGTACCCCAATCATATGTCGTCGAGTGTTGGGAAAGATGAGATTCATGATTTATCCCCATCCTGTCCATATATGGTTAGTGCTATTGGATGAGCAGAAGCAGAGCCCTCGACGGTACCCTCCCCAGTCAGAAGTAGGACCGGCAAGTTTGTAATACTTTTGTGAGCAACATCTGAGGCAGCAGTTTGCACTGGCTCCTCTTTAGATTCACGGGGTAGTTCAGTCGCCCCTCTCACATCTCCTCTGATTGTTTTGGAGTGTCATAATCGGGTATGTCAACCACTACCATTTCCTCCCCTAAAAGGAAGTCCAAATTCCGCCTCTTTAGCAGGCGCTGGCCCGAGGAGCTGGCCTCTGTAAACTCTACAAGAGTCGAATCCAGCCAGGAAAACTGTCATTTGGAGGCTGCACGGGTGTTACAACAAGTCAGTCGGGTCAACGTCTCATCCTCTACTATATCATAAGGTAAAGCATCCTTACAAGAAATAGCACTGGTAGGCGCATCAATCAACACCTAACTAATGGGAGATTAGACCTAGGAATAGAGGCAACAAGAGGGCTGGTAAGAGCCAAGGCACAATCAGGACTGACTTGTGGAGAGAGCGTCTCAACCAAATGCACTTCCTGATATTGGCAGGTGCCCTCAAAGCGGCACCTCAGTAACATCTCGAAGGGAAGGATAGTGTCGTGGCCTGCAAATAAGGAACAAGCCAACATAGTTCACAAAACACACAAGAAAACACAAGAAAATAACAATCCAAGGGGGGGGGGAGGTACTTACCGTCATTCTTGACATAGAACTAAGGCATCATCCCCGAGCCCTCCAAGCAGTACTCATACCAACTATAGCTGGCATATGATCCTCCTAATCATCACCATTGATGCAGATGGTCTTCAATTCTTTTGCCAAGATGGCACTAGCACCCCGTAGTTCTGGTGCTTGATCAGAAAAAGTAGTCAAATGAGGATAGCCAAAGCCAACAAGGTTGCGATTTACCTAGATCCACTAGTCCTGTCAGTTCTTATTTGGAGCTTTTTGGTTAATGATAAAGGTTTGAACACCCCACCTCTAGAAAAAAGTCTGAGCACCAGACTATGTAGAATAATTGAAGAAATCCTTGAATGCCCAAAACTGTGGCAGAACTCCAAGGGTGCGACAAAAAAGTTCAAAACCAACAATCTTGTTAACAACATTCAGAATGAAATCATCCACACGGAAGCCATACTGACACATCACATTGTCGAAGATGTCCGTCGTTGGCAGCCTCAGACCTGCCTTGAAAAACAAAAGGAAAGAGGGAAAGAAGTAGCAAGAGGAAGAAGAAGCAAAAATAAAAGAGAAACTGACACAAACAGGGGGAGATTTAAATACAGGTGTGAAGTTTAAGCGGTTATAATGATGGAAACCGCATGTACAGATGCTTCCATCATGTCATAAGTTATCAAAGAACCACCCCCACCAAACGCGTGTCCAGATCAAAGCTAGAACAACTCAGCTACCCAAAGAGAACATTGACGTCTACTAGCCTAAGGGACTTGATAATGTATCCCACCATGAATACGTCAAACATAACAGAACCATCAGTCTGGTAGACGGCTTGGGGAAGGGACGGTGTATGTCTAACGCCACTTCCTCTCCCTTTCCATCGTCATTACGATCCTGTATTCATTCCTTGGTGCCCAATTGCCAAGGTTAGCATCATGACAAAATAGTACCAATCGCCTCCCAAAGTGATAGGTGTAGCGCTCAGGGCGCCACTCTTGACAAACCTGCACCAATAGTAAAGAGATGGAGTTAAGCCGAAGACATATCACAACACAAACCATAAAACATTTACAAGCATTTTCAAGGAAAACTCTTTTCATACACATCATAAATGTCGTTTCATATCTTATCTTTTCATTTCATTTCGAAAGACATATTTCTACATTTCTTTCTGTTTTATCAAGGACTAATTTCAGTATTAAACCGTTACCAATTTTTATACTTAAGGTACCCCCTAGTATAGACCAAGGTGGAAAGAACAAATCAATCCACCAAGGTAACGTGCTAACTAGGGCATCTACTCCACGAATGGGAGGCGTCACCCCAGTATATTACTCTAGACCTTTTGTAAGGCATCATGGCCCGGGCAACTTTCATTCTTTCTTTACTTTCATCTTACATTTCACCTTCCACATTAACAATACTCATATCATCATTTATAATATTATAGGTTATTAGGAAGATATACTTTTAAAGGACACATTTCATGTGTCAAACATTCATTCTTCCAAAATAATTTGCTTTCAAAATATTCTTACTTCCAAAACATACCGCAAAGTGCAAAAATTCCAACACATACTCACCACTATCACAAGAAAGCTAGCTAGTCATCTTCAAGTTCCTTTGCTTAAAGCAACACTCCCAAACAACACCTATATATCAAGTAGGTGAAACTTAATAATATGACCAAAATACCCCTTAAGGGTTCCGTTACTAAATTTTATTGCTTTAAACAATTCTTTATGTAAAATTATGAATGTAGGTGAAAACCGCACCTAAATTTGAGTTCATATGCAAAAGTTATGAGAAAAATACTAAAATTCAGATATTTGGTCTAGCTGAGCACTTTGATGTTTTTGTGCGGGCAACGTGCTTGACCACGCGGGTCACGTCCCATAGTAGCCCAAACACCCCCCCAAAACTCATTTTTTTAGTCTTAAACTTGCTTGGATGTTTTTAGTCTTTTAGGTAACCAACTGTAAGATTTTTAATGGTTTCTAAGCACTACTAGAGGTTAACATCTCATGTCAAAACATTCAACTTAATTTGTTAAGTCCTCAATCAAAATGCTATTTTCATAATGCTTACAAACACTCAAATAAATAGGTTAACACCTCAAGTTACTAAAAAACACTCTTTAATCAATATGACTTATTCCCAAATCATTTAATACATCATTGGGTGTTGTTAAGTATATAAAACCACCATTAATCTCTATGTAAGTACTTAATCCAACAATAGAATCCTCAATTCCATTCCATTTTCCCCAAAATAACCTTTATGCCAAAACAGTCACTAGAGGTAGAACCTTACTAGTACCCCTTCATGTTTTTGTTCGAATATCACTTCTTAGATGTCAATTATTTTGTGGTTATCAATAGATTTCCCAAAATGCCCTCATAGTCAATGATTCCATATATATATATATATATATATATATATATATATATATATATATATATATATATATATATATATATATATCAAGGAATCAAGTAAAACCTTATGTTTTGAATCCAAATCATTCCATTAATTTCATCATATTGTCCCCAAATCCATTTCAATACTAATGTATACACGCGTAGCATGGCAAATTCCTTTATAACTTTATACTCACTCATACTTTCTATAACCAAATTCTAAGCCTAGGAATAGAATGGTACAATACTAATTTGCTAATATTCTGGATCTGATACCAAACCATAACACCCCAAAATTTTCAAACTTTAAAATGATATGGTTTTAAAATCTTTTTGGGTATTAACCCACGTTTAACAAAAACCAGTCCCACAAAAACATTTACAAACATTGGTGTTACCACTAAGCATCATATAAACCATAGCAATAAAATAAGAATTACATCACTACAATAAATAAGGAACTTAAAAAGTTCCACTCCATTCTCTATCTCTTTACATCTAACTTTCATCTATCATCCTTTCTCCTTAACTCTAATATGAGATATATGGTATTAACAGAGATACATAAGACAATAATGTCTCATGAGCTATGTGGGTTTGTGAATCAAAACATTTATCACATTTTCATCAAAAACATTTCATCTTTGCAAAATAAAATTTTAGACCATACAACATTTTTAAGAATTTAAAAGGAAAACTCTTTACATACACATCATAAATATCATTTCATATCTTATTATTTCATTTCTTTTCATTTTGTTTCAAATATATCTTTATACATTTCTTTCTCCTTTATGAAGGGCTAATTCTTGTATTAAACTGTTGCCAATTTTTATACTTAGGGTATCCCCAAGTGTAGACCAAGGTGGAAAAGCAAATCAATCCACCAAGGCATCGTACTAACTAGGACATCTATTTCGCAAATTGGAGATGCCACCCCAATAGATTCCTCTAGACCTATTATGAGGCATAATGGCCCGAGAAACTTTCATTCTTTCTTTTTTACTTTCTTTCTTTTTTTACTTTCTTCTTAGCTTTCACGTTCCACACTAACAATACACATATCCTCATTTATAATATCATAGTTTATTAGGAAGATATACTTTGAAAGGAAACATTTCACATATCCAACATTTGTTCTTCCAAAATATTTTGATTTCAAAACATTCTTATTTCCAAAGCATTATTTCAAAACATTCTTTTCTAAAATATTTAACACTTTCATTTCAACACATATCATATATCAAAGCATTGCATTTCATTATAATAAAATAATTTTTCCAGGTACCCCAAAGTGGGAAAATTCTTACACCTACTCACCTCAAACACAAGAAGGCTAGTTGGTCCACTTCTAGTTCCTTTCCTTAAAGTAGCACTCTCAGACACCACATATATATCGAGTAGGTGAAAGTTAATAAAATGACCAAAATACCCCTCAAGGTTTCCGTTAGTAAAATTTATTGATTTAAACTATTCCTTATGTAAAAATATGAATATAAGCGTAATCCACATGTAAATCCGAGTCCGTATGCAAAAGTTGTGAGGAAAATACAAAAATTTATATTTTTGGTCTAGTTGAGCACTCTGATGTTTATGCGCGGTCCGTATGCCTGACCACGCGGGTCGCATCCTGTAGTAGCCCAATAACAACCCCCCCCCCCTCAAACTCATTTTTTTAGTCTTAAACTTGTTTGGATGGTTTTGGTATTTTAGGTAACCAATTGTAACACTTTTAAAGGTTTCTAAGCACTAATAGAGAATGTTTATCATCTTAAAACATTCAACTTAATTCATTAAGTCCTCAATCAAAATGCTAATTTCATATTGCTTACAAACACTCAAATGAAAGGGTTAAGAGCTCAAATTACCCAAACACACTCTTTAACGAATATGACTTATTCTCAAATCATTTAATAAATCATTGGGTGTTGTTAAGTACATAAAATCACCATTGATCTCATTGCAACTAATTAATACATCTATGGAATCCTCAATTTCATTCCATGTTTCCCAAATTACCCTTTAGGCCAAAACAATCACTAGAGCTACAACCTTACTAGTATCCCTTCATGTTTTTGTTCCAATATCAAATTAAAGTGCCAATTCATGTTCATGAATGTCATTCACTTCTTAGATGTCCATTATTATGTGGTTATAAATAGATATCCCAAAATACCCTTATAACCAATAATATTATATATCAATCAAGGAATCAAGTAACAACTTATGTTTTGAATCTAAATCATTCCAAGAGTATCCATTCATGATAATGAACTTCCTTTACTCATCAATTTGTCAATTATAAAGGATTCCATTAATTTCATCATGGTGTCCCCAAATCCATTTCAATCCTAACTTATACATGATTCTACCATCATGGATGTGTTTGAGCATTCCAATTGGATTGATTTCCATCAAACAACATCTAGGTCATTGAGTACATTCAATTTCATCGTAAATTTCAATACCCCCAATTTAGAATTCTAGGATTTATGAGGGTTTTCATCCAAATCCTCAAATCCATTAATAGATGACTGTATTAAGACTGGTATCATCAACATAACTTATGGGAGGATTTCCCAAACCCTAACCATTGGATGCAACTAATTCGACATTGTGGTTTTCCCTAGACTTGAATTCAAATTCTAGAGATAGAAGAGAAGAGGTTATACCTAGAAAGCTTTTGATTCCTCTTTCCTTTGCTTGAATGCTCAAATATTGACTTGATTTAATTCTTGCATGCACAAATTAAGACAAATGAAAATGGGAAACCATTATCCTTTCAATACACATTTTTGATGAATAAGGAAGTTGAGAGTGCATCATATTTTCCAAAATTTACCTTTTGGTCCCCTAAGTTTACCTGTTTTACCAATTTTCACCATAGACTCATATTTTGTAAATTTGAACTTAATTTTTGACAAAATAATCCCTCCTCCATTCATTATGTAACTTTTGTAGTCCACCCATTAATTGAGTCACCCGTTTGGTCAACTCACTTTGCCATTTTGACACTTTTAGTCCTTTAACTTTTAAAATGACATTATTTTCACTTCCAACCTTCTAAACTTCATATCAAATAATGATATAATTATTCATTAATGTTACAATTTACTACCCCTAAAACACAATAAAAGTCCTTGATTTTTGGATATGCATGTCCAATGCATGTCGATTCCCAAATTAGGTCAAAATCATGAAGAAATGAACTCGAGCATAAGTATGAGACCAAAAACTGCAAGGAACCATATATCTAGAACATATAATACCAAAAGAACCTCAAGGATCCATAAAGTTGCCAACTTTATAGGATCTGTTCCTCAAAAATCCCACAACATGAAGAAAATGGACAATCGACTTAAATCTATAAGCATGAAACCAAAAAGCTTGAAGCTTGGACACTAACAAAGGGATAGAATACGCACCATAGGGTGATGATGATGTTTCATTGGTTGATCAACACACTAAACCACATTCTTCTTATTTTTCTTCTTCTTCTTCTTCTTATCCTACTTCTTCTTCTTCTATCTACCAAAAGCACCAAAATGTGCTAAGAATCACCAATGGGGGTTATGGTTAGGGTGTATGAGGTTTGGGAGTGATGGAGGCTTAGAAATGAACCCTAAATACGAGATTAGGGTTTAAATATGAGAGGAACCCGAATATTATGGGCTTACACCAGAATAGCTGCCTCGTCGTGGCCATACTACCGCCATATCGTGGCGCTCATCAGATGCACACGTTCAGTATAATTTATACCACGTCGTGTGTATACAAACACCATGTTGTGGCATAGAGTTTTTTTTTCCAAAAACTCCATCTTTAATCCCTTAATTATTAAGTCAAACCAATATGAAACACAGGTTTTACAACTATCCCCCACTTAAATTAGATTTTGTCCTCGAAATCATTCCTTAAAACTTACTCAACTAAACCAGCCAACCCCGACTGAACTTTCTTGAATCCTAAACAAAACCGAGAAATCATCTCACATAGAGGCGGACTACCTTCCGATACTGCTACCAGACCAAACATAGAAGAATTCCATGCCTTGACGAAAAAACAAACGTTAATATGTCGCCCTTAATCCAACAAAGAGGAAATCAAACTCCTTTGCCTGACATCTAGAAACCTCATAGCATGCCTGACTTCCAGATAGACAAAGCCATTCAAACCACTTACATAACGACTCTAGTCCACAACCTGAATCAACCAAGAACCAAAAACCTCTCTAACCCTGAATTATCACACTGATAATGGGAAAGCAGAATCCGTGACCATTCACCGATGCCGATAATTTTTCTCTCGAATATGAAAGCGGATCCCAACATGATTCTCAACCATTAGTTCCATACCAACATATACATTAAATCCTACTAACCTGGATTTTGCATACTTGATCTATTCAATATCTCGTGATTCTGCGTTGTCTTACAAATAAAATAATGTACAAAACTTCAAGTCGGTTGCTGATGTTGACAACTTCACTCATGGCCACAACTCAAGGCTCTAATCAAAGTCTAACCGAATAAGGCTATCCTATCCCACCTGAAAAAATGGCTTTAACAGTCCTATAGCCTAGGCAAAGGATGACATGGCCAACCAACACACAAACAATCAACCAATCTATTACACCACATGTGAATGTTACGGCCAAGCCGTTGTCTTACATCACACTTGGCCCCAATACGACCCACCACTAATTCTAATACTATGAATTTTGTCTCCCTCCCAAAGTCCCACAACTATTCCTATGATGGTCTAACTCACCCTAGTGAATGCTATGATCCACCTCGCAGTCTTACCACACTTCCACAACTGCCTACCAGCCTAGTGAATGCTATGGGTCACTTCGTAGTCTTACAAGGCTTCCAAAACTGCCTACCAACCTAGTGAATGGTACGGGCCACCTGATAGTCTTACAATACTTCCACAAATGCCATGGTCCCAGTCCATGGTCTTTCCAACTATCCACAAGAGTATCCAGCCAAAATCAATAATAACTTAAACCCCAACCTACTAAACCCTAACATACATTTAGGTTGTGCTTCAAACCTCAAAGCCTTCATAAAAAAAGAACAAGCAGAGAGGTCTTCACACAACTGTTAACTTGAGCCTAGACACAGAATCCAAATGTGCCACTGTCGAAGCTCCATGTATCCAGACAAGACAACCTAATTCCTCAACATTGCTTCCCTGATTACAAATAACCAATGAACATTATTCCTTGCATAAGCCTCGAATCATACCACAACCAAAAATGCATATCTCTATGCTTATGGTTATGATATTCCAAATTGAACCCCACTTGGAAATATTTCCATTAATCCTAAGTGGTTCTACCCCATTGGAATCAGCGACATTCTAGCAACTTCATAACCATCTGAATCTTCCAAACTATCTCACAACTTCATAACTATGATTCCATAATAAAAAATTTTAGGGTATACACATCCCAAAACTAGGATATATAGTCTGGACAAACTTGTTAAAAGATAAATGCACCCATAGCATCATCAACTTATACAACTTAAAAAACCCTCGAGCAATCTCAACTATTAAACAAGGCCCATACGATAACGCATCAATCACACCCAAAAGTTGGTCTTTAGCCATATTGCCTCTTTTGTTGCCTCGCTTGCTGCTATGTACTCTGATTCACAAGTCGAATCAACTACTGTCTCCTGCTTGGAACTTTTCCAAGTAATGGCTCCTCCATTTAGGATAAAGACCCAGCCTGACTGAGAGCGAAAATTATCCCTATCAGTTTGAAAGCTAGCATCACTATATCCTTCCACTCTCAAGTCATCACTAGCTCCGAGGGTAAGGACCCAGTCCTTAGTCCTCCGCAAAAACTTGAGAATGTTCTTTACCGCTGTCCAGTGTGCCTTGCTAGGCTTCCCTTGATATCTATTGACCATGATCAAACCAAAGGCCACATCAGGGCGAATACAAGTCATAGCATACATGATCGAGCCCACAGCAGAAGCATATGGTATCTGACTCATTTCAGCTATCTCAGCCTCTATGCTCGGACTCTGAGTTTTACTTAGCTTGGCATTACTCTAGATTGGTAACTCTCCTTTCTTGGAATCTTGCATATTAAACCTCTTTAGTACCTTATCCACATAAGTACTTTGACTAAGTCCAATTAGTCTCTTACTCCTATCTCTCAATATCCTTATCCCTAGGATATAGGCAGCTTCCCCAAGGTCCTTCATAGCAAAACACTTCCCAAGCCAGGCCTTAACCTCCTGCAAAGTTGGGATGTCATTTCCTATGAGAAGTATGTCATCCACATAAAACACCAAGAAGCTAAATATTCTCCAACTAGCCCTGACATATACACAAGACTCATCCTCACTCCTAGAAAAGCCAAACTCTTTGACTTTCTCATCAAAGCAAAGATTCCACCTGCGAGATGCTTGTTTCAATCCATAAATGGATTTTTCAAGCTTACACACTCTATTAGGGTATTTTGGATTGACAAAACCCTCTGGTTGATCCATGTAAACATCCTCAGCCAACTTCCCATTAAGGAAAGCGGTTTTGACATCCATTTGCCATATTTCATAGTCATGAAATGCAGCTATGGCTAACAACATTCTAATAGACTTAATCTTAGCTATTGGTGAGAAGGTCTCATCATAGTCAACTCCCGGAGTTTGAGTAAAGCCCTTCGCAACCAGTCGCGCTTTATAAGTGTGTACTTTCCCATCCATGTCGGTCTTCTTCTTGAAGATCCATTTGCACCCAACTGTCTTACGACCTGGTACATTGTCAACCAAGTTCCAAACTTGATTGTCATACATGGACTGAATCTCGCTGTCCATAGCCTCCTTCCATTTCGCAGACTCAGGGCCTGCCATGGCTTCCTTATAATTATTAGGTTCATCCAAATCTATCAGCGTACTATCACTGATAGATGTATCACCTTCAGTGGTGATGTGATAACCATAATAAAAATCAGGTGTGTTCCTCACCCTAGTGGAACATCTTGGAGGTACAGACTCATCTATCGGCTTAACAAGAGTTTCCTCCTCAGGTTGGCTAACAGTATTAGAGGTTCCTTCACCACTTGACTCTTGAAGTTCTTCAAGGTCAATTTGCCTCCCACTGTCCCCTTGGCTTATGAATTCTCTCTCACGAAAGACTCCTCTTCTTGCTACAAAGACCACATTATCACTGGGTCTGTAGAAGAGGTAACCAAAGGATCTTTGTGGGTAGCCGATGAAAATACACCTCTCGCTTCGGGGCTCAAGCTTGTCATGAGTCTCACGCCTCACAAAAGCTTCACAACCCCAAATCTTGATGTGGTCCAAATTGGGCACCTTCCCAGTCCACATCTCGTGAGGTGTTTTGGCAACCTTTTTAGTAGGGACTAGATTAAGGATATGGGAGGCAGTCTCTAAGGCATGCCCCCAGAAAGAGATTGGTAACGAAGCTCAACTCATCATGGAACGAACCATATCTAACAGGGTTCGATTGCGCCTCTCAGCCACACCATTCAACTGTGGTGTCCTGGGAGGTGTCAATTGTGAGACAATCCCACATTCCTTAAGATAGTCAAGGAACTCAATGCTAAGATACTCTCCTCCCCGATCGGATCGGAGCATCTTGATGTTCCTGCCCGATTGATTCTCAACTTCCTGCTTAAACTCTTTCAACTTTTCAAAGGTTTCTGACTTATGCTTGATTAAGTAAATATATCCATATCTACTGTAATCATCAGTAAAAGTCACATAATAACGATTAGCATCTCTTGTAGCAACTCTGAAGGGTCCACACACAACCGTGTGTACAAGGTCCAACAAACCTTCACCCTATCACAAGTACCTGTGAAGGGTGACTTTGTCATTTTTCCAAGTAAACAAGACTCGCAACTATCATCTGACTTGAGCTCAAATGATTCCAAGACCCCAGCCTTTTGGAGTTGGCCTATGCGCCTCTTGTTAACATGTCCAAGACGACAATGCCACAAGGATGCTTTATCCAAGCTATCAGAAGAATCAATATACAACACATTATTTCCTAGATTGTCTACAACATTCACGGCTTCATATACACCATCACAAGGTATTGATTTAAAGTAAAATACATCATTGTAATAAACATTAATAGCACCATTTTTATTATCAAATGAAAATATAAAACCTTGTTTGTACAAGCCATGAAAAGAAATAATATTTCTCGCCATTTCGGGCGAGTAACAACACTTATTCAAATCTAACATTAACCCATTATTAAGCAATAAAGAATAAACTCCTATCTTGGTAACAGCTGATGCTTTCCTGTTGCCCATGACTAAGTTTATCTTCCCATGGTCCACTTGCTCACTTCTTCTTAGTGCCTGCAAATCAGTACAAATGTAAATACCACACCCTGTATCAAGCACCCAAGAATTAGCATTAGATGAGTTGTTAGACAATATTGTGTAAATACGTGCATGGGTGGGTTTAACATTCCCATCCCTTACATCTTGCAGATATTTGGCGTAGCTTCGCTTGAAGTGCCCCTTATCTTGGCAATAGAAGCACTGTGCTTCCTTTGGGTTCGAAGAAGGAGTAGTGGGACCTTTCTTTGTCCCACTTGAAGAGGAACCATCAAGAGTCTTACCCTTGGTACCCTTTGAAGGGCTTTTCCTCTTCTTACTCTTCCCTTGCCCAATTGCAAGAACAGGGGCTGTTAAAGGAGTAGAAGTAGCAACCGCTTTACCCTTAAGGCCATTTTCAGCTGTCCTTAAGATTCCTTGAAGTTTGCTAAGTGTGACTTCCTCCTTATTCGTATGATAAGTCATACGAAACTAATCATAACTTGAAGGTAAGGAATGGAGAATGATGTCAATCGCCAATTCCTCAGGGAAGTCAACATTGAGCTTTAGCAACCGGTCAATGAACCTCTGCATCTTCTGCAAGTGACCGGTGATGGGTTCACCATCCTTCATCCTTGCGGTTATCATGGAGGAAGTGATTTCATACCTCTCTTGACGCGCGCTCTGATGGTACCTTTCCATTAGATCTAGGTGCATCTCATATGGGTAGAAATCTTCATAAGATTTTTGGAGTTCCGGAGTCATTGTGGCCATCATGATGCAGGACACCTTGGTGGCATCCTTCTCATGTGCAATGAACTCCGCGAGCTCTTCTGGAGTAGCAGTGGCTTCATTAACAACCTTAAGCTCCCTATCAAGGACATATTCTTTGTCCTCATAGCGGGTAATCATCCTCATGTTTCTGATCCACTCATTAAAGTTGGATCCATCAAAGATGACCTTACCACACAAGTTCATTAGGGAAAAGGAGCCTGTAGGGTTTGAGCCAGCAACGTTATTGGAAGACATCTAGAATAAAAGGAAGATAAGTTTCATTAGATTAAGAGTCCTTAATAAGTCACCCAAATGAAATATTAAGGCTAGGATCCAACAAACTATTTATAGGTGGAAGAGGGATGCCGTAATCCACACTATAAAATATTTGAAGGTAGATAAATGACGATTTACCAATTTCCACCATAAGAACAAAATATTTTATTATTAGGTTTTATTGGTTTTGAAACTCGTAGATCTTTTGAGATACATTGAACTTTTCAATGGCATGTTTGAATCTTGAATGTGCCCTCTCAAGTTTGTGACTAGGATGCTGAGGAACACAAACAAGGTGTGAATAACCATACAAATTGACTTGGTACCCTTAACAATATTACCTAATCGATGTGTCGGTTAACCACACACGCTCCACCAATCTATAATAAAGTTAAGTTACCCTTTGCCACTCTTACTAGTCCATGTTAGTGTGTCGGTTAACCACACACGCTCCACTAACGACTTGGTAAGGTACAAAGTGTAATTTTATGGGCTAGCACCAATTTCACATTTTCCTAAAGTAACTAAGATTGGGAATTTATAATGTATAGTTACTTTATAATTCATTATACTTTTAATGAGAATTTAAAATCGTATCCTACCCGTTCGGCTAACGACCCTCCACCAATCAAGGAAGCGGTGGGTGAGAGTGGACACCCATTAAGTCACCATTTTATAGGCAACAACCTTATACCCCCCCCCCCCTTATAGACCGGCTTCGTGAATGAGGCCTACTAACGGTAAGAACGACATGTTCTTATACATATCTATATAATAAAATTATAATAATAGTATAAGGGTTGGTTTTTAAACCTTTTAAAAATCTAAGGTTTAATTTGGAATTAAAGTATTAGAGTGTAAGACTTTTCAAATTCCAAAACTTGAGGGCAAAAATTGAAACTATTCCAAGTCTCTTCAATTTTGTAACTTATGAGTTTTAATGGTTCATAAAAATGAAGACTCTTCATTTTATGAAACCTCTTTAGTTCTTTAAACACAAATTAAAAAAGTGACCTTTGGTTATTCATAACTTGAGGACAAGTTATGGACACCATCAATACAATTAAGATCAAAAATAAAACACACACGGTGGTTACACATAATTCCTATGATCTTCTAAAAACTCATAAGAACACAAATTCATGTCAAGCAATTTCAAGAAATCATATAAACATATATAATACTTTAAAATTGTTAAAAGTCATGTAAAATGAATTAACATAATCATTATCATTTTGAAAAACAGATTTTACAAGTCCAAAACAGATTGGGATAATGATTCTAATCCATTTCCAGCAACAAAAACTCGAAAAATCTGCCCAGCTCGATCCTACTCGCTGAGTGCATTATCCTACTCGCCGAGTAGGATGAATTTGTTCATGGACTCGGCGAGTCCTCCCCATGGACTCGGCGAGTACAGTCTTCAGAATACAGAATTTTCGATTTTCAAGCAGTTTTGCATCAAGTATACAGAAAACAATCCTAGGCTCTGATACCACTGATGGGTTTTGAGCATTCTAACACTTCTTAAGTGTACATGCAACCCTAATAACCTTGAATCTATGTTTTCTCTATATACATGCAAAAAATTTTCCAAGGTTATTTCCTAACTAGCATGGAATGGGGAATATATGAAACATAAAAACTAGTAGAAAAACATACCTTGTTGTTGCTTGGATTCCTTTGAGACTTTGTGAGCCTAGCACCCCAAATGTTGTGCCTCAAATGCTTCACACAACACCACAAAACTTGGAATAACTTAAGAGAATAATTCTAGCACTCAAAATCGGTCATGCCCTCTTTAGTAACCTTTTAGGTCCGATTTTACTAGCCAAAGGGTTCCTTATATAGTGGTTTCACAATTAGGGTTCATTAAGAAGACCCATAATTGTCATGACTCTTCATTTCTCATGACCCATGGGTTTGTAACTCCCATGGACTATCCATGGAGCTCCAAATGGTTACATCTATAACCCATAAACCATGGATCATTAATCCACCATAAAAGAATTGATGATTATCATAATCAACCTTTATATATTTAATTAGTCTCACTTTGATCACCAAATTAATACTAGAATAATACTTGATCAAATACTAATTAAATAATACTATTATTAATATATTAGATCTTATAATATATTAATAATCATAAGTTCCTTGATCAAATACTAATTAAATAATACTAGAATAATACTTGATCAAATACTAATTAAATAATACTATTATTAATATATTAGACCTTATTCTCTCATTTAGTCTATCCAAGTATTGCAATGCCATGCAACCCGAATGGACCATGCTGGGTCGAATCAAGTACATACCAAATAAAGTTATGGACTTAGACACTATATCCAACAAATGCTTCATGGATTATCAAGTTGGGCTAAAACCCTTAGGATGCTCTATGGATGCTCCATGGTGTTTATAGAACCCATGCAGGGAAATGAAAAGTCATGACAATTGGGGTTTACATGGTGTAACCCTAATTGTAACACACTATATAAGCTTCATGTTCTTCACTAAAGTCGGCAACTAAGATATACAAGTGAGGGATAGCCAATTTCTAAGTGTTCTTCATTCCTCTCTAAGTTATTCCAAGTGTATTTGGTGTTGTGTGAGACATTTGAGGCATCACACTTGAGGTGCTAGGCTCACAAGGTTTTCAAGGAATCCAAACTACTACAAGGTATGTTTTCTTTCTTACTTTTATGTTTAAAAGCTCCCCATGTATGCTAGATAGGATATAAACCTTGGAAATCAAATTTGCATGTATCATAGTCAAACATAGATTCAAGGTTTCTAAGGTTGCATGTACACCTTGGGAGTGTTAGAATGCTCAAAACCCTATATTATATTGGTAGATATTTGTTGGATTTAGTGTCTAAGACTAGAACTATAACTGGGATGTACTTGGCCCGATTGTAGCATGATCCTTTTGGGTTGCCTTCATCAATGTAATTTGATAGGATGGACTTTTAAGAATAAGGTTATTTCTGATTTATTAATATATTATACGTAAAATATCATAATTGAGAATTCATATTATTTTGTATTGATTAAGAATTAGTTTGGAATTAATTTTTTGATCAAAAAAGACTAATTAAATATATGGGGATTGATTATGTAAAGCAATGATATTTATAATGTGGGCTAATGACCCATAGTTATTTAGGATGGGCTAAACCATTAATACATGGATAGTCCATGGAAGTTTAACCCATGGATTCTAAGTATATGAAAGCTCATTAGGGCTTACAAAGTGTAAGCCTAACATTTACCACAATATAAATAAATCCCCTAAGAGCCAAAATCGTGTACCATCTTCACTCTAAGAGATTGAACTTGATTTTGTGCCAAATAACTTATTCTCTCAAGCCTCCTCTTGAACTTGGTGTTTGTGAACCATTAGAGGCATCAGACTTGAGGTGCTCAAGATTTAAAAGGTCAAGAACTACAAGTCCTTCTAAGAGGTAAGTCATCTAAGTAGTTGTATGGTTCATTTGACAATTTGTATGCTAGTTAGGAGAATGTTTTGGAAAATGAAATAGGATGTATAATTAGAGAAAACATAGATCCAAAGTATTTAGGGTTGCATGTATACTTAGGAAGTGTTATAGTGCTTAAAACCTAACAGTGATATCAGAGCCTAGGATTGTTTTCTATTATATTTGATGCTTACTAGTTTTTCAAAGCTGAAAAAGGTCAAAATTTTTCCTCTAATTGGTGAATTTGCCGAGTCCATGAATAGACTGGATGAGTCCACTAAGTAAACAGGGAAACTCGGCGAGTCAGCTCATGCACTCGACAAGTTGAAGGCCCTGTTTGTAGAATTTCGAGTTTCTTGGTCTTGTTTGTATTAAGAACAATACCACAAACTGTTTTGGATCATTGGAAATGTTTTTTTTTATATGGTAGTGCTTGTACTCATCCAACCACAAGATAATTTTCAATGTATTTAAAATAATTCTTGTTTTATATGATAAACAAAGTTGCTAGTTTAGATTTGCCGGTTAAAAAAAAAGTTGCTTTTCAAATTGTTGACTTGAAAACTATATTGATTATGAGTTTAGTTAGATCATAAATTATGTGATAATTTTAGTTGTTAGAAAAATGATCTACATGACCTCCATAAATTGTCCTCAAGTTATGGAAAATGAAAAGTTTCATACATTAAAATGGCATTAAACTCATATGTTATGGAAATGAAAGGACAATTGTCAAATATTAAGATAATAGGTAAATTATTTGTATTATTTGATATGAATTGCCTTGCTACATGAGTTAGATTAAATCATTAGAATATTATGATAATTTTTTCCATCTTAGAATAGATCAAAATATTCTTTAGTGAGTTCCATAATTTGTCAACAAGTTATGTAACATGAAAAATCTTTTCATAAATGATTTTAACGAACTCCATAACTTATCCTTAAGTTATTGATTATCAAGAGTCATTTCATAAAACACACATTAAATTCATAAGTTATGGATATGAAGAGTTTTGACAAGTTTCAAAACTTGCCCTCAAGTTTTGGAATTTGCAAAGTCTCATTAAATGAAACTTTAATTCCAAAATCTAGAGTTTGAAAAGTTAAAATTAAATCCTTATACTTTATAATATTATTAATAATATATATATATATATATATATATATATATATATATATATATTTAAGAACAAGTCAACCTTACCCTTAGTAGGTCTCATTCACGATGCCGGTCTATAAGGGGGTATAAGGTTACTGCCTATAAAATGGTGGTTTAATGGGTTTCCACTCTCACCCACCGCGTCCTTGACTGGTGGAGGGTCGTTAGTCGAACGAGTAAGATAGGACATTAATTATCCCTCGTTAACCGGCACACTAATCTGGGACTGATAATGTATGGTAAAGGGTAACTTGACGTTAATCATAGATCAATGGAGCGTGTGTGGTTAACCAACACAATGATTAGTTGATCTATAACATTGGGTGTACCAAGCTAATTTGCATGGTCATTCACACCTTGTTTGTGATCCTCGGCATCCCATTCACAAACTTGAAGGGCACAATCGAGATTTAAACATGCTATTGAAAAGTTCAATGAATCTCAAAAATCTAGGAATTTCAAACCAATTAAAACTTAATAAACTATTTCGTATTTTTTCATGGTGGAAATTCGTAAATCATCATTTACCTACCTTCAAATATATTATAATTGGATTAAGGCATCCCTCTTCGCAATTGTAAAATATTGTGTTGGGTCCTAGCCTTAATATTTCATTTTGGATGTTATATTAAGGACTTAAATCAACTAACATAAATTTCTCCATTATAGATGTCTAGGTCAGACAACTATGGTCTTCCCTAATCTGTTGGAAAAGGCTTTCCACACGAAGATGATATTCAACAATATCATACTTCACTTCCTCCACCTCCTCCAATTATTCTCCCTGACCCACAAGCTCGAAGACTTGAAAAAGTTCACGGTAACTCAAGCCTTACTTTCAATGAAACATCAAGATGGAAAAGTATATATGTGCTCATGTCTTGTACATGAAGCTGCATATTGGCAAGTTAGGAATGTTGGGTGTCGTGTTCCCAAGGAAGTTGGCTATCGACTTGATTCTTCAGTCACTTCCCAAATCATATAGTACACTCGATAAAGACTACTATGTGAAAGATCACGAAATGACCCTTATTGATCCTATTTGCTAATGTTGCTGAATCAACAATGATTTGGCACAATGATCATCCAAACATGATTGGAAGATCTACTTCCCAAGCTGCCATGAGCATAGTCAATGGCATCGTTAGTCCATAAATGATTCCTTCTCCTATATTAAAGGAATTGGCCATGGTCAAAAGCTTTCATCAAAAAAGAAAGGCCGGTTCTAGGATTGTCTCATGTGCTAATGCAAAAGAAGCCATTTGTTTCTACTGCCGTTTGAAGGGAAACTAAAAGCAAAGCTGCCTAGACTACCTAAAAGATCTAAGAGAAGGTAGAATCAAAAAGTTTGACTCTGCTTCAGGTAAGCCAACTATCTAACTCTATTAAGTTCCTATTGGTAGATTCTTAATACATGATGTGATAAGATTACATTTTGATATTTTGTAGGATCAAAGAAAGCTTAAAGGAAAGGCATGCAGAGTCTGATCACGAAGAGATGGATTTCGATCGCATGGTTCGATGAATGGATTTTTGAGTTGATGTTAGGAGTTGTGATAGATTGCTTAGAAATTTGTAATAGGATAGTTTTCATTTGTAATTGCATTGTAAGGAAAGGTTTTTCAACACATTTTTATAAATAAAGAAAATTTTGAATTTTATCTTGTTTTATATCTCCTTGCAATGGTATATATGAAATTGATGTTTGTAAATTTTAACCAGTATGGATTTGATTCTTTTGTTTGTGGTAGTGTCTAAATTTACCAAATATGGAAAGATTCTCATCACCCAAGTTTCGATTTGACAAAAACTTGGATCATGAAACTTGTATTGTATGATGAATGAGAATTTTCGTCCTTGACAAATTAAGACTAATTCCTTGTTCACATGTAATTGTGAATCAAGTGAAGGACTAAGGGATTGGGTACACATTCTTGTGGACTGGTCAAGTCCACCACAAATAACGATAAGACTATTTGTTATAGTTTACTAAAGTTAGTAAATATGGTTATACTTACAAAATTAAGTATAATTATGGGTCATTAAAAAGTCTCAATGTATAGCATAACAAATAAGAAGAATCAAAGTCGGCAGAAAGATAAAAGTTTCCCCAATCTGAAAAGATGGGAGAGTAACTGAGTATCGTGTTTTATGATCATCTTAATGATTATGAAAGCCATATCACAATTTGATCCTGTAAGGACACCGTAGTGCATTAGTTTGGCTAAGAAAAGGAATCATGAATTGCTGAAATGGTTAAACCAATTAAGATGAATCATACTTCGTTCCAAAATAAAATCTTAGATTCATAATCCAAGATTGTACATTGAGTGACATATCAACAACTATAGAGTAAAATGTTTTCTAATCTTGTACATTTGAAATTGGTAAGTTGTAATGTTTGGATAAAACAAAGATCAACTAATATCGATTGTCAAAACTGTTTGTCTTGATAAGAACTACACTAACCCTTGAATATTTGGTTTTCAATGAATGTTTCTTGACAAAAAGAATTCTATATGTCAAGAGGTCAGTGGGAGTCTTAACGATCTTGACAAGTTTCAAGAACTAATCAAGAATAAACATTTTGTTAATCACTAGCCCACGACTTGAGGTTTTTAACCTATTGTGTTGACATATTCTTGTTTATGTGCTCATTCCAGCTAAAGTTGACTATGCATATGAGTTCTAAATTGTTTGCATAACAACTTGGAAGCAATGGCAGGCCCTTGTGGTGCCTGGTGGCAAGAACTTAAGATTAAACAAGTTTAGTCCAGATGAGTTTGGCTTTGTCACTAACCTTGTCTTGTGATTATGGTTATGAAAAATTCGCATGGATAAGATCACATACACCATAAAAATCTAAGTGTCATACAGATTCTCTCCAATTCATGAAAATAATTGTGAGAAAACGCTTTCACTAAGTGGTTTTAAAGAATTAACAATTGTGATATTTGCATTCTCAAATTCAATTATGACTACAGCATCCCTCTTCATAGTTCGAATTGTGAGAAATTTAAAATGGTCTAAACATTTGAGAATTATTATTGTAAGTTCTAAAATAGTTTAGACACACATGTGAGCTATCTAAGGAAAGGTGTATAACTTTGAGAAGCTTAGATAAAGGCTTATCGAAGAATCTCATATCAGAAATCTGAACTTTGGTAAGAAGGTCAATAAGTAATGATTCTAAAAGTCCAGCTGGTTTAGATACATGTCAAGGCTAGTGGGAGCATAAATGTTATGCCAGTAAGATAATAATTATTATGCTAGTTGGAGCATAATTATTATGGTAAGTGTTGCAAGTTAGCAATGTTAATTATAGAAAATAAAGCTTTCAATTCGCAAAGTAGTAGGGTTTGAAAAAGTTGTTTTGCTATAATTAAGGGAGAGGAACTTATACTTCTTATTTTCAATTCTAAAAGCTTAGATTGAGATTTTTAAATTTAGTCAAAGACATATATTAATGTTATATTGAAAAGATTCGACATAAGGAAATTCTATATATGGAAATGTTATTTGCATTCTTAAAATTCGATTATGATTACGACATCCGTCTTCATAGTTCAAATTGTGAGAACGTGGAAAATAAAAATATTATAGTAAACGACTGATCAAGTATCATGTCTTTATGTAAGACAATATGAATCATGTCATACATGCTTCGGATATAAGGTCGATTGGATATGATATAATATTCATGTTTTCAAATTTTCCAAATGCCTAGGGCATTAAGAGGGAAAAATGACTAGAACTAAATATGACTAAAGTGATTAAACAACTATCAAGGACAATCTAAGGTTCACTAACGATAGGTTGCTTATGGGTAGTTGGAAGTATAGTAATGAATGGACCATATTGATATAATTCTGAATAGATGGGATTCTGTTAAGAATGGATAGTCATGTGGTAATTATGGAAAAGTTTCCATAGTGGGAGTTGGATATCAAGAATATACGAGTAAGTTAGAAACTTTTATGAAAAGGAAGGATGTTCAAAGGAATGTACATTGAATTTGAGACTTTGTCTCCATGGAATTGTCTTGTAACAATCTCCAAAGGAATGTACAAAAGGAATTTTTTCATAATAGCTTAGAACTAACACATTTAGTGGCAAAAATTTGGTATTCTTACACTTATAGATTTGGAATTGTGAAATGAGTTTAATTGGAAATCGAATTGATTTATTTCACAAAATAAGGACCATAGGTAAACATAGTGTGCATGCTTGGAGCATGAGACAACTATTGTTTTAATTCAAGTATTAAGTTGATCAATCGAAACATTATACGGTGAATAATGAGTAATCAATATGGTGATTAAACAAAAGTTGTTTTATTTACGCTCACAAGTTTTGGGGCCATATAGAATTAGTATATTCTTGTGTTTCACTTTGCATGTTTTGACTTCCCGAATAATAAGATTATTCAAACTATCCACAATCGATCATACTTTGGAAGTAGGGATGAAGAACGACTGTCATGAGTTGGCTTGTAGATTTTTCTAAGGCGTTATGCATGGCAACAGTTGCTACACCATTCATGAGTACTTCTGAAATAAGATTTGGTTATTGGATCAACCCGTGCTCTCTTGAATCACTTCATGGAATTTATCAAGAGTGATCATGAGACGATAATATCATATAGTCTTCAAACCAAGATATATGAGTTGTTAACTACGAGTTGGTTGTGCATTGATGGCACAAAAATGCATCAGTAACTTGATGTTATAAAACGTGTCGTTATGCATGATTTGATGAGTAGTTAGTACAAGCATATAATGTCAAAGATTATATGTTCCCTTTTATCCTAAGAGGATTAAAATCGATATCTTGGGCCGCTCAATGATTCTATTTTGACTTGTGTGTCGGGCCCGGTCAAAACTAAATTAATGTGTTCAATTATGTTCTATGTCAGACGAATCAGATATCGAGAAACAAACTGTTAGACAATAAGTATGACATTGTTCCATGTATTAGTCCGGTTGATATATTAAGAACAGAGGAATATATGATCCCTTATCTACAGGACGAATCACCGACTAGGTTAGAGTTCGACAACAGCTTTTGAAAGCTTCTGATTGCTAAGTCGGATCCTTGAGTTACATTGGTAGTTATAGTTATTAGACTTATCCAAGTGAGAGACTGTTGGATTTAGTGTCTAAGCCATAACTATAACTGGGATGTACTTGACCTGATTGTAACATGGTCCTTTTGGGTTGCCTTCATCAATACAATTTGATAGGATGGACTTTTGAGAATAAGGTTATTTGTGATTTATTAATATATTATAATTATAATATATTAATTGAGAAATCATATTATTTAGTATTGATCAAGAATTAGTTTGGAATTAATTTTTTGATCAAAAAAGACTAATTAAATATATGAGGATTGATTATGTAAATCAATGATATTTATAATGTGGGCTAATGATCCATAGTTATTTAAGATGGGCTAAACCATTAATACATGGATAGTTCATGGAAGTTTAACCCATGGATCCTAAGTATATGAAAGGTCATTAGGGTTTACAAAGTGTAACCCTAGCATTTTCCACAATATAAATAAATCCCCTAAGAGCCAAAATCGTGTACCATCTTCACTCTAAGAGATTGAACTTGATTTTGTGCCAAATAACTTATTCTCTCAAGCCTCCTCTTGCACTTGGTGTTTGTGAACCATTAGAGGCATCACACTTGAGGTGCTCAAGCTTTAAAAGGTCAAGAACTACAAGTCCTTCTAAGAGGTAAGTCATCTAAGTAGTTGTATTTTTCATTTGACAATTTGTATGCCAGTTAGGAGAATTCTTTGGAAAATGAAAATGCATATATAATTAGAGAAAACATAGATCCAAAGCATTTAGGGTTGCATGTGCACTTAGGAAGTGTTATATCTCTTAAAACCCATCAATATTATGTTGAGTATGTGATAGATCTATATGATTACATGATGATTACTGATATACGTTAGATTGATAGAACTATATGATTATCTGTATTACTAATATGTATTAGACTGGTAGATCTATAGGACTACCTATATTTGTTGGATGTTGATTGTTATAATATATATGTTGATATGTTATGGTCACTTGGGTTAAGGTAGTCCTGCTTTGTGCTAAAGGCCAAGATACCCAGGGTGGTCCGGATATACTGAATGCCTGCAATGTGGTCCAATCAGGCTGAAGGCCCAGAGAGAGGTCAAAATAGGTTGTAGGCCCATCGTGACAATTTAGTGATGCTGAAGGCTCTAAGAGTTGTGTAGATAGTCTATAGGCCTAGTGTATAGGTCTAGTGAGGTTGAAGGCTCATGTATGCATATTGTTATTTGTATGGTTGTGTGTGGTACTTTGGGGGAACTCACTAAGATTTTTCTTACAGTTTAAGTTTATGTTTCAGGTACTTCACATGATGTGGAAATGTGAAGGCGTGTTTGTGCACATCTTTTGGTGTTATGTTTTAGAGATTTATGATACATTGATCTTGGGAATATTACCTGAGTTTGATTTGGGTTTGCTTGAAAAGAATGATTACCTTTAATATTAAAAATGAAAATTTTTCTTGTGTTTTGGGATGTTTCACTTGACTTAACTAAGCCTTGGAGGACTTAAAAGTTAGTATATTAGTGGATAAGCGTCATCTATGAATTTGTTAAGTTGATATAAACTTTTATTATAAACTAGCTGGGATACCCCACTCTGCGAGGTTCGATTACGACCAGGGTTTTAGTCAATGACTGCCCAATGAAGACCATTCATTAAATGTTGTGTTTCTGCAACATGAACACCAAGTTTTCCTGAATATAAAGTATAAACTAAATTCATGGAATGATCTATCTGATTTACTAACTTTAAAATATGAGAATTAAACTATATAAGTAGAATTTTTAAGCATAAGTGCTTTGTAGTGAAGGTCAACTTCGGAAATTTTGAGGGCACGTTTATTAATTTCAAAATCAACCCCCAACATATGTTCAGGTGTTTGTGTAAAAATGAAAAAAAAAAAAAAAAAAAAAAAAAAAAAAAAAAAGACAGATTTGAGTTGTTTCCATCCTTATGAGCTTTTAAATGATCTAAAGGATTAATGATCCATCTTCTTAAACGAAATGAATAACACTTTGCGTCAGTTGTAAATGCAGTAGTAACCCAAATAGTTCCTGAAAATTAAAGTAAACTCTATTTTCAACAGCTATATGTAAACTCTAAATACCCTAAGATTCACTCAACAACTTCATGATGCACATAATTTAAATTAAAATAAATTAATGATAAAAAACAAAGAAATGCACAAATCCATATCCTTTTCATTTCCAACTCTTGCAATCACATATAACCTTAACTACAATGAATTTGATCATGGAGGTTAGGCTTTTTATGAGAAGTTCAACACCGGTTCATAAACGCCCTCCTTTAAGAATATTCAACTTATCAAACACGAAGTCGACATATTCTTATGGAATTGAATTCCAAAACACACAATGGAATGGAATCTGAAATTCCAATTCCATCGAAATCTAAAAAGCTATTTTTCCATGATAAATGGTTCAGCCATTAAGGTAACAACTTTTACAAACTTAAAACCTTAACAAAACGCCATCTATCTCTCGAATAAATTTTTTTTTCACAAAATGGCTTTTTCGGTGCATATTTTGCAAAAATGATGCAATTTATAAAAAAAAATATGAATTTTTTTTATTAATTTTTTAAAGCATAAATGATTCAGAGAAAGAAACATAAACAACTTCAATTGACATCAAGTTTTAGGACCCGCTTATCTTAGTTGAATGTGTTGCAATGTATAAGATAAACAATTAACATAAACATCAATAAATTAGCCAATCAATGTAATTATGTAAAACATCAATCCGTATTGACCTTTGTTCCGTAGTAAGCATATATCTCATCAATTTGTTGAGTTCTAGGGTCCCGTAACTAATTAGTTTTTGGAATCAGTAAACAATGTGAAATAGTAAATGTAACACCGTGAATTTCAAACAAAATTTTCAAATTTTCATAAAACATAATTCATTTAATATTCATAAAACAACCATATTAATTATCCAATTCAAGTAAATACAAAATCCCAAGATCACAAATGTACAAACTCAGTGTATGTGTACGGATCAAGCCGGCGCCTTCCCGCGGTCGTCACTAGTACCTGAAAAATTAACATCAAACATTGTAAGCACAAATCTTAGTGAGTTCCCTAAAATACCACATATAACACATATTAACCACTCGAGGCTATAACTCTGTGGGTCCATGCACCCAAACTCTGTGAACCCTCAGGTTCTAACTCTGTAAACATGCACAACATAAATCACAAAGAATAATGCAGCGCAACACATAACACATATATATAGCATACAAGCACTGTATCACATAACTCTAGTTACCTACTCAAGGTAAAGTATAGTGAAAAGACTCACCTCGTGTATCTCGATAAGTCGTAAGTCCTGAAATCACTAGCGCTCGATCTCCCGAGCTATAGTCCTCCTAAATCACAATACATCTCTAATTAACACTTTCCCAACTAAGGTTGGCTACTCCTTAATAAGTCAACAAAAGTCAACCCTGGTTAACGGTCAACGGTCAACTTTGACCGGACTCGGCGAGTGCATATAGCGACAAGGCGAGTCTGAGCGTATACACTAATTTCCCTGAAATCCTCCCTTGACACGTCGAGTATTCCCCTAACACGACGGGTCCCTCCTGGCATGAGTTGTGGGGCCACCACGACTCAACTCGTCGAGTCTCAAGAACAACTCGGCGAGTCCAACTTGACTCAGTCCACCTGTCCACTCTGATTTCCCCCCTGACTCACTGAGTCAACCCTTCCCAACTCGGCAAGACCAGACGTTGTATGATCGGGCAACATTCATACTACTCGCCGAGTCTGTTCTTCGGACTCGGCGAGTCCGTGCCATGCAATGACTAAAACTTGTTCATGAGGTCAGATCCAGTCCATTAACCCATAGATCCAGTCCCTCCAAGCTTATTTAGCATGTAAAGTCAATATCTTGATGCACATACAATCTCTATATGACCCTAAATGATATTTTTGTCTCAATTTCAATATCTCAAGGCCATAAACTCCATTGCTATACATAAAGCTGGAAGAGTGAGGCTCTCTGGACCTCTATGGATCCAGATCTAGAGTCTCAACACAAGAAGAGGACTATTGGGCATCAAATCATTCCATAAATGTCCATAAGAAACCCTAGATCTCCCTATACTTCACAAATCAGAAAATGGATCGAATTCATACCTCTAGATCGATGCTCTAAGCTTCAAATCCTCAAATCCACTGAATAGCAACCTCCTTTTCTTCCTCTTGCTTAGATCCTTCTCCTTCTTTGCTAGATCACACACACAAGGTCAATAAGGCTCCCTTTCTCTCTCAAAACGTTCCAGCTCTCAAGGGTTTCTCTCTAAGGGTTGGGTGAGCACAAATGACGGCCATAAGGCCCTTTAAATAGGCCGCAAACCCCGGAAATTAGGGTTTCACAACACAGCGTGGACTCGCCGAGTCCACTCTTGAACTCGTCGAGTCCAGACGCGAACCCACGCCCAAATCTGTGATCCTACTTGGCGAGTCTGGGCTCCAACTCGCCGAGTCCACTCACAATTTCCATAATTAAGTCCAAAATGAATACCTGGAAATTTTGGGCTGTTACAGTAAATATTAATTTGCCATTGCATATTTCATGTGATTGTACCAACGAAAATGTTCATATCAACTGAATAGTGAACTGTCTGCTTCTTTCATAAAAGCCTCAACTTCACCCCATTCCAATTGTAACTCCACACGTGTAACAATACTACATTAAGAAGGAAAAAAATAATTCAGGAATATAGAGTTGGAAGCAGGATTATATTCTGTTTGTTTTCATCTGTATGTTGCGACTCCAAGATGGAACCAATTCGTTGAACAGTTTCAGATTTTCCAACTGCAAGAAGTCCAGTTATCATTAAAATGAATGAGAAACACTAATATATACCTAATTTTTAAATAAGTTTATATTTGGAAATTAAATATTATTTTAGTAAATGTTCTATTAAATTAAATAATAAATTAATAAAAGTTTTCTGTTTTGGATGGGATGCAATTGTAGGTAATAGAATTTCTCAATCAAGATGAATTTCTCAATCATATTAAGCTTCTGAAAATGTGAAAACTTTAAGTTTTAAATTTGACATGATAAGCCTCATAATGAAAGCCCCTGTCATAGACAAATGATGCTTTTTTTTTATATTTTTTTATAGAGAGAGAGAGAGAGAGAGAGAGAGAGAGAGAGAGAGAGAGGGAGAGAGAGATGGAATATAATTAGTACTTACATTAAAAAATCTTTGCCAAATTTCCTGTCTTGAAGATCTACAAAGTGAAGCTTTCAGTTTATTGCATGTAGTAACAATAAAACATAATTTCCATATAAATAAGATGATGACTTTTGAAGAATGTCAACTATGTCTATCTCTGATTGATCAATTTGGAGATAGATATTGTAAAGCTTATGGAAATCGATGGTTTTTAAGATTAAGCAATGTATCAAAAATATTAACCTTGTGAAGAAACCTTACAAATATCTTATAATTTCTACAAGGTGGGTACCAGCAAAGAGTAATAACAATAACCAATTACGACTATAAATGGATAACATTTTTCAACAACCATATGGATGATTACACCGACACTAAGGGACAATTTGTTTTTCTGTATTTTGTTGTAAACAATTATAAACCAAAAAATGGATTTTTATTTATTATTATTATTTTTTTGGAAATTAGATAATACTTCTTCACCTTCCCCTACCCCTACCTCCATGACCCATCTCCCTTGTAGTTGGTGAACCCTCTTCATAACAAAACATTTCAACATATAATGATAAATGCAAGAAATAAAACATATTTTTATTTATTTGTCCATTATAGTATCCTACTTTGATATTTCTTATTAGAAATTTTCATCATTGTTTATTCGAATAGATCTCTGAGAAGTGAAATGATATATCCTCCTTCATGGGTCGTCTTGAACCTCCATTAACCAATTTTGTTCGATTTTCAATCCGATGATCCGTAAGTTCACTTGGATTCTGTAACCTTTTAGCTTCCCGTCTTCTAATGAATCTCCCAGCAACTATAAATTATGCAAAATTAAAACTTTTAGTTTCCTACATACAACGCTAAATCGTTAACAGTCAACATCACACGTAAAAACAAATCAAGTGCAAGAAGGAGCACTTACATCCTTTAATTTCACACACTAACCTATCAAGCTTCTGAAGGTGTCAGCATTAGGGTGTATATTATGATCATTTATCATTTTATAGATGCAATGAACCTGGCATAAAGTAAAATGCAAGAACTATTTCCTAGTGGTTTCCTCTGAAAAAACAAAGACTATGCAACCAAATAAAAATGTAATATAAATGTACCAAATTGTAATCATGGCTTGTATAGGATGATGATAATAGAAAATCAAATGTATCTATTCTCACAGTTAACTCTTCTTCAAACAAAGATTCAACTAAATGAGTAGCTAATTATACTTGAATATAATAAACTATCAGCAATGTTTATAGTGAGATTAAAAGAACAAAAGAAATTCAGATCTTTCCTACCTTGAGTGAGTCACAACATGTTTTAATAAGCTTCTCATAAGGTGCAGATGGAGATGCAAGCTTTAATTCAGCCTGCAACAATTTGAACCTTTTTTACATTGTCTTCAATCTTGAAACCATGTAACCAAGGGAATTAGTTTACAATCGAACACTATATATTTAATTATTTATATTTACAACATATTTTTGACAAGAAAAATGATCAATATATTCAGTATCATCATTGCATAACCTAAAATCAAATCTGACAAACCGTCTTTACCTTGTCCTGTATTCATGGTTCACCGTCTTGTTCTCCACATCCGTTTATGACCATATGACCAAACTCCATCTTTCTCACAATAAACTGGTAAGCTTTTTACATAGATTCAACAAAAAAATTGACCCATTAAACAATTAGACAAATGGAACCCTAAAATCAAATGGAAATAGGAGTAATAAGATTACCAGCAGGATTTGAACATGGCTACAACACGCATAGGCATACGGATTCCCTGCCCTCCATCTCTATATCCGACAGCGACCAGCGCTACTTAGCTACTTCTAAAACAACCCATCTAATCAACAACCGCCGACAATGTAGAAAAAAGCAAGCGTGAAAGCCAGATCAAAGGCGTTGATAGTGGCGGGTAAAACCAATGACATTGTCGTGTTGACGATCGTGGTGATCGAAAGGTTTGACTTCAGCTTGTAACATCAGGAGGCGGTGGAGCAGAAAAGGGAGGACACATAGAGGCAGTGGAAGCGTAACGAAGACCCTCGAAGCCGATGGGGTAAGATCGATAAGATGAGTGTGGATGTGGTCGGGGTCGAAGTAGAACTGCACAAAATTAGGGCTCGCCGACCTCTGTAGTAGTGGAGGCAGACTCATCGGAGTGTTTTGTGGCGAAGCCGGAGTCGGCTATGGCGGAGTGATATAAGCGAACTCAGCGATCGATCGACTGCACTCTTCAGTGGTATAATCAGCAACTCAGAAATCCTATGAGTTCGATTTGTGTGTGGAAGAAACCCAATAATGGAAAATGATGGAAGCTTCTGGAAGAGATATACCACAGATTAAAAAACAAGGTAAGATAAACATGAAATACAGTGAAACAACCACAGCGATGAACAACACGTGTACACAGAAAGCTAGTAATTCCATAAAACACTTATAAAAGAAAAAGTAACCTCAAAGTGCATTATAGGCTGTAATCAAGGGACCATTTCTGCCAAAACTTGGCCAGATCATTATATATCTTGATCACAACTTTAATATATATATATATATATATATATATATATATATATATATATATATATATATATATATATATATATATATAAACTGCACAAATAGTACATAGGACTAGCACGAGTGGTCCAAAGTTTTCATTTTGTTGCGAGTTTGGTCTGATTTGCTTTAAACTTTTTTATAAAAACAATTTTGCCCCTTACTATTTAATTTTTCATTTTTCTTTTATTACAAGAATTAAAAATAAAAGGAAAATAAAATACTCTCTCTCTCTCGTTAATGCCCATTCCTTTTTCATTACTTTACCTTTACAAAAGCTCTTTAATGGTTTCTTCCCCAAAAATTCATCAAGAACATCAAATTAGATATAAGAATTTTCCATCAGAACCAGAACACCACCAGATCTTATTTCAAGCTTTGTCCAATAAACCCCAAATCTCATGTCAAGCTTATTTTGGTGAACCTCCAAAGATATGGCTCCCGCTCATCCGTTCCTCAAAACCATCGGGCCCTGCAAAATTACTCAGTACTTCTATCACCCACACCACACCACGAGTTGCTTCACCTGAAACCACAAACCATGAAATCAAATTTCTTCCTTTGTTGGGTCCATCTGGGTCTCCCCAAAATCTATCAATTTGTTGATGGATTTTGGGGGTGAATCTAAATGGGTTACATCAGTTCAAAACATGTTGCCATCACTATTCTTTCCCATATTCACGATTCTTCCTGATGATGGTAAACTCACCAGGCATATTCTAGATCCTAATAAAGAATCAGGATTATGGATTATGGGGGAATATCAAATAGGATACAGAAGAAGATGTTGAAGATGGAGGATGTAAAAGATGAAGTGGGTTACTGTGTTACCAGCTCATCATCTCAAAACTGGTTCATCATTCAGGGGAGATTTGGTGTTGTTAGTGGTTGTGTTTGTTCACCACCGTAACCCACCTCCTCTAGTAAACAAACCCCACCAGCCATCGTCTTCACCTTCTTCTAGGGAAACCACTACCAACATTCAGTTTTGGGGTTTTTGAAGAGATTTAGGGTTGATTCAATTTTCGGCTTCATACCTCGTTTCTTGGATGTTGAATTTGTCAAGAAAGAAATATGAAGATATGCAGCTTATTTAGTTTGTTCGTGTCGGAAAAAACCATAAGGCAATGACGCCATTGATGAATGAACCAAAGCTTATCTGATGGTGATAGGGTTCCGATTTTGTCAAGAAGATGATCAGAATAGGGGTTTTCGGATGGTATCGACTATGAGAATAGTGATGTTGGGCAATTGTGGTGTTGATGCCTGCTTTGTCGTGGTTGGAATGAGAAACATATCTAGAAGAAGGAACAATGGTGAGGAGTAGAAGGTGGGTTTTGAAGAAGATGTTATATCTTCTGGGTATTAAAACGAAGAGAGAGAGAGAGAGAGAGAGAGAGAGAGAGAGAGAGAGAAAGAAGGGGTATTTTATTTTTAATTATTTTTAATTGATGTAATAAAAGAAAAATGAAAAATTAAATAGTAAGGGGCAAAATCGTCTTTACAAAAAAGTTTAAAGCAAATCGGACCAAACTCGCAACAAAATGAAAAGTTTGGACCTCTGGTGCTAGTACCAAAGTGACAATTTCCAGCTAACCACAGGGACCATTTGTGCAGTTTTGTATATATATATATATATATATATATATATATATATATATATATATATATATATATATATATATATATATATATATATATGATAAAATACAACTGTAATATATGTAACAAAAATGTGAGTCATACTTAAAGATTTTTCCTTTTGGTCGTTTTACATGTATCAACAGAGTGACTTAGATGCTAAAAAATAACTTATAAACTTAATACCTTTTGTACCACATGAGTTACCACAAACACATTTTATTAAATGTCGTTTTATCAATTAATAAACATTTTAAAAAAACCAACTAAAAGTTTTAAATAAACAATCTCAAATACCCCTCTTTTAAAAGTATTTGTAGCATGAAAAGTTTATTATTTGTCGCATGTTTCTAAAAACATATATATTTCTTAATCTATTTATTTATATTATCTTATTTTAATATTTTAATTTATATTTGACCTAAAACACAATAAATTAAAAATATGTTAGAACTCCTGATAAAATAAGGTCGATGATCAAAGTTGTTCCAAGATGTCTTGGTGGATCATGTAAGGTTCATTGTCCTTAATTCTAACCAAGTGGATTCAAGCTATTGTCTTTAATTATAGCCAAGCTATCAACGAGCCTCTAGCTTTATAGTAAAGAATGATTCTTTCAAATCAAAGTCGATATTCTAATTTTCGGTTTCAAAAAATAAAAAAATAAATAAAATAAAAATCTAGCGAAGCTCATTGAAGTTAGCCGACCTTACTAGTGATGTGGTTGAAGTTAGCACATACTATCAACCATATACTTTTGGTCCAAAAAATTTTAGTCCTACGTTTGATGGCATTAAAACAAACTAGAGTCACTATAGTTAGCTCTCTAAACTTACTAAGTCAACCTTAATCAAATTACCCCTTCTACATTGAGATACTATTTTTAGGGCATTCTTACAATGTACTTCTACTCTAAAACTTTGTTTAGATTTCGGTGTCGAGCCCTTTGGCCACCATATTTGTTCTTGTAACAATCAGGACGACATTATACAAGTATATATTGCACACCACATGACTTGTATTAGGTCACAAATAAGTTATTTTAACACTCATATAAATTGCATTGGACTAGATAGACATGCAATAATAAAAACACCAACATAACATTCAAAATTTAGGTTGTTATTATTATTGCTAAAGTAATACAATAGTTGTAGTGTTATACTGTTGGAAAATTTAATAAAAAATTATATATTTTTTATTAAACTTTGAGCGCGCGCACGCGCGCGCGCACACACACACACACATATATATATATAATCCTTAGTGTGCTATGTGTGTTCTATTTCGTGACAATCTTGAAACGATATATGTTGTGTCTAAAACAAAAAAGGCCTGAATGGGATATCCGTACTCAAATATGAGTATTTGAAAAATAAAGTAAGCTAGTAAAGTGGTTGTTCAAAATTTGTACCACATAGGAAAAAGTGCGAACTCTTAATTTATAAGCACAAATATGTAATAGGTTTATAAACTTGTATGCATAGTTTTACTCTAACGCCTATGCATGCAGGGGGCACGAATTACGAATTTATAGAAAAAATTCAATGAACTCGTATGTGGGCGTGACCTACGGACATAACTGCACCTCCGAAATTTCAGGCCCGTGCAAACCATATTTTTGCAGAACTTTATAGTTTTGGTGTAAGCCCCCAAAAACTAAGAACCAACTAGTGATCAATACAAATAACAAGTCAAAATGATAAAAACAAGGAGTAGAAGCAAGAATGATTCAAGTTGCACACGTTTATATTGGCTGCACATGTCAGGTACAATGAACTCGAAACAGACACATACTACTGTAAACTACTACAGTAATCTGACACATACTGACATTATATATAGAGAACAGTGGCTGCAAATACGTTTACAACCGTAAACGTGTTTGCAGCCGCAAACAACATACAGACCGCAAACCCACCCAGCCACAAACCCTTACAAATACATGAACATGTCTAGCTCAAACCAACAAAATATGACCTAACAACAAGCCTCGGTCAATCACATTATAATTCACTAAATATTTATTTTGCAAATTTATGATCAAGAACCAACATATACAACATTAACCACAACAAATTTTCATAAAGTCAAAATCAAATAACCACAACGAAAAGCAGTGTGATGAATATTAACTATGTTAATATTTTATTATCTTCGTATTTGATACAACTTACAACTATTACTTGCGACCTTGTGATTGACTCCCTTTCACCTCGTAGAATATGGTTTGAGTCCCTCCTTTTCACACTATTATTACTTTTTATTTTGTTTTGTTTTATTTATTTTTGAGAATATCACTGATTAAGGTAATTAACTTTTCGGTTTATTCACATATGGTTAACTATTTTTCTTATACATATCTAGGTAACGAACTTTTTGGAAATGTTGACATATGACCATTATGACCTGTTGTAGCAAGTTACATACGATCATAATGGCATAATAGTCATATGTGAAGACTTTCATCAAGTTTGTTACCTAGATGTGCACAAAAAAATTGTTACTCAAATATGAGCCAAACCAAAGTAGGAGTAAATTACACTAATGGTCACAGTGATTTGGGGAATTTACACGTTTAGTCTCTAACTTATTTTTTTAACTAGGATGATCCATACTGTTTATTTTTATTGCGCTATTGGTCTCCATCTTACCTAAAAAGATTATTGTGTCGTTATTAATTTATTTTTTAATTAATTTTCTTATTTATATATTTATATTTTATATATCAAAAAAAAATTAACCGAACCTACATATCTGTATCTCTTCACCCTAAACCTGAAACCACATTTGAAAATTTTAATCTGAGTCTCACAGGTCACCATCCCATCTCTCATCATCCCTAAATTCTATTTCTTTTCCATCTTTAGTGACATCGATGTCTTCACCAACCTTTTTTACGATCTTTTAACCCTGGTGAACCAACACCATAAACTATGGAAAGGAAATAGAATTTGTGATGCATTGGGTTGTGGTGGTGGAAAATCCGATGAAGAGATAGTGGGTTGTGGTCTTGCTTCGCCAGAGTTGAAGGACCAAAAAAAGAAGGAATAGTGAAACGTCGATGTCACTAAAGATGGAAAGGAAATAAAAGTTAAAGAGGATGAGAGATGTGATGGTGACCAGTGGGACCTAAATTAATTTTCTCAAATGTGGTTTCAAGTTTAGGATGAGAAGATATATATATATATATGTTTGGTCTATTAATTGTTTTTTAAATATATAAAATATAAATACATAAATAAGAAAATTAATTAAAAATAAATTATAAGGGCATAATAGTCTTTTTAGATAAGACAGGGACCAAGCACGCAACAAAAGTAAACAGTAGGAACCATCCAAGTTTAAAAAAATAAGTTAGGGTGTAATATCCGGGATTTGTAGGTATTAATATTATTTATTCTTTTGATTAGTGGGCTGTTGTTGGTTTAGGCGAAGATTGTTGGGTCTTAAGTATTGGGCTAAGAAAAGGACTACGCGGGGCGTACCATGCCTGGTACGTGCAGCGTACTCACGAAGTTGGGGCGGGGAGGCCATGCAAGTATGCCTAACGTACCAAATGATACACGCATCGTATGCACACAGTTTCTAAAACCCTAACTTTATAGGGTTTGATCCCTATTTAAAGGACCTTATGCCTTTGGTCCAACCTCCCTCTTACCCTTATACAGCCTCCACGAACACCCTATCCCATGTTTGTGTGTCATTGTGTATTTGTGCCATTTGAGAGCTACCTTGGGTGATTTTGGTGTTTTAGAAGAAGAGGAGGTTGAAGAAGGAGCAAGGATTCTGTAGCACCTGGTTCCTGGTACGTAAGTTTTGCCTAAGTACTTTGTGTTTTTGGCCGTGGACTCGGCGAGTTGGAGGCCCGACTCGCCGAGTAGAGACGACACTTTGGGGCGCGGTTAAGATGGCGACTCAACGAGTCCATATTATGGACTCGGCGAGTCTGCTCTGTCTGATGAAACCCTAATTTCCAAGGGTTTGCATTCTATTTAAACAACCATTTGCGCCCCAACTCCACCCCATTCACCCCCAGAAGCTCTCCTACGTTCTAGCTCTTGTTCTTGTGAGTTTGAGTCATTTTAGGGTGTGTTCTTGAAGATTTTGAGAAGGAAGTGGAGTAGATCAAGAGGAAGGGAAGGAAGCCAAGCATCTTAGTGTTCTCTCAGTGATTTCTTTGAGGTAAAGCTCGTTTTCCCCCTATCTCTATGCTTATAACTCCATTAAAGTCTTCCTTGAGCCAATCCCCAAGCTTGTATGTGCATTATATTTCGTAATAAGTTGATTGGCCTCTAGATCTAGGCATGGTTGAGCTCCAGGAGCTCAGATCTACCACCTTTATGGACCCATATTGCATGAAGACCTTAGATCTACTCTTTTGGTGCATTTTGAACCCTAAAACCCTCATGGATGAATATTTACACGTAAAGTTGGAAACTTTACGTGTTATTCATGCTCTAGGAACCCAGATCTATGAATTGCATGGACTAGATTCGAGCAAAATCGCATATATGGCTCTTGCATGAAACAGACTCGGCGAGTCGCTCATCTGGCTCGGCGAGTCTAGTCGCGAGTCTCCGAGATTGTCCCCTTTTAGCTGTGTCGAGTTGTGTAGTGAGTCCAGGGTGGACTCGGTGAGTTGGAAGCCAAAAATCACCCATAATGGAACTCGGTGAGTCGATGCCCAGACTCGGCGAGTTCAAGGCAATCTCCTTAGATCAAGATCAGACTCGGCGAGCTGTTCATACAACTCGGCGAGTCGCAGCATAAGTGTTCATCGAATGAAGATGAACTCGCCGAGTTGTTCATATAACTTGGCGAGTAGGGTGAAGGACTTGAACATTAGGTTGGATGGAGAACTCGTCGAGTCAACGCCTAACTCGACGAGTAGAAACAGAATCCAGGTCAGTAGATTGGATAGGGACTCGGCGAGTTGGCGAGCCAACTCGGCGAGTCAGGTCAACTGAAAGTTGACTCTAACTTTGACTTAGGGCATGATCAGGGGTAAAATGGTCTTTTTACCCAAAGGGCAGTTAGCAGTATTTGATTGAGTAAGTTGTGGGAATTACAGCCGGAGGATTTCCGGAGCAGCAGCAGTAGCAGTAGACAGTCAGTTCCCGATCAGATCAGCAGCTACTCCGAGGTGAGTTGCCTTCCAGTAGCGGTGGGTCTAAGGCCACAATGTCAGCCCACCAGTAGGAGATGTATGATATATGATTGTCTTTGTGATATCATCTAGGTTTGCTACTACTTGATATGTTATATGCTAGCATGATATGTTGTATGTGATAGTAGTAGAGTTCGGTTGTTAGGACCGAAGGGTAGTCAGACACCCTAGATATGTCTGATATTATGTTTGTGTTATGATATATGTGATGGTAGTAGTAGGGGTGAAATAGTCCCCCAGGTTCGGTTGTTAGGACCGAAGGGTAGTCAGCACCCCAAAATAGCTCGACATGGGTAGGTATGCGCCCCATAATGGCTTGACACGGGTAGGACGGCACCCCAGAATGGCCGCTCGGGTAGTCGGCACCCCAGAATGGCCGTTCCGGGTAGTCAGGCACCCCAGTATAGCCTAGCAGTTTGTATGTTATGTATTGTATGTTATGTATTGTATGGTATGTGGTACGATGGGGGAACTCACTAAGCTTTGTGCTTACAGTTTACAGTTTTGGTTTCAGGTACCTCTTCATCAAAGGGGAAGGAGTTGGCACGGTAGCAGCACATCATGCATACACATTGGTTTCCGCATCTATTAGATTTCTCTGGGATTTATACTTTGATATTTCAATTGGTTGTATGATTTGGCTTTTAGACAAGGTTTACATTGTGATGTAGTTTGATCAAACAATGTTTTTAATTATTAACGTGTTCTAAAGTAATTTTTAAAAATTAAATTTTTGGACGTGAAAATTGGGTCGTTACAAGTTGGTATCAGAGCCCTGGTTTGAGGGATTCGGACACACCTTCGGGGGTGTTTGAACTCAAATCAAGGGGATTAAAAGATTTTGGAAAGAGAAAATGTTTTCTAAAAGGCTAAGTAAAGGGGTTTTAAGAAAGAACAAAGTGTGTGATCTGCGCGACCGGCCGAGCTCAAGTAAGTATTCCCCAATGTACGCATACAAGTTTATTTATGTTTATTAGTTTCTGTAGTACAGCATGCTAGAATAGGACTAAGGGTCTAGGAGTGATGCCTTATGTGCCTGCTTTATGTGTTTCAGTATACGAAAGATTTGCATGCTAGAATTGAGTTGACAATAGTAAGGTAGCCTGTTTAGGTTATTCCTAATAGTACGAGTTTGGCATTGTATGCTAGTTTAGTTCTCTCTACGAGGATAGAGTTGCTTGAGATTGTTTTCCTTATGTCCAAATGTTGTTTTCTTTGTGCTATGTGGGTTTTGAAGTGATGGGAGTGAACTGTTAGGTGAATACGTTAAAGTCACAGGTGATCAGGGTTGAATAATCTCAGAGTGTTGGATTTGACTCTATTGTGTAGCTCCTGTTTGAGTCCTAACCGTGGTAGAGATGCGTCCCTTACTCGAAGGATTATCCGAGCCTCATCACATGTGATTGTATTCAGGTAACAGTTAATTGGCATCACCAAGAGGCCTGCAGCAGTTGAGGACTGGATAGAGTAGAGTCAGAGATTTCCCTAGGGCAAGCCTAGGATGAGTATAGCAGTGTTCAACCATAGAAAAAGGGATCTGGTGGAGTCGAGGCAGTCCTTGAAGAAGGTATGGATAGATGTGGAAGGTAGTATGGGCCCGTACTACTGGAAGCAGAGGATCCGTACCCGAACCAAGGGAGGCCAAGATGAGACCAGGGAACTTGTTGTAGATGTGATCCCTCAAGAAGTAGTAGTATCACTAACAGTTATTCTTTCTGTATTGCAGAATGGTGGTACTCCGATCGAGGCCAGTAGTGGGCAGTTCAGGTTCGGGATCGGGTTCCGAGCCGGTAGACGAGGGGCTACGTGAGTTCATCACGTCAGAGGCATCCTTGAGTCAACCCCCATTATCTTCGGGTCGATCAAGGAAGGGATCATCAAATTGATGGAGGATCGCCTCAAGGCGTTCAGGAGCGACATGGAATCTGGCCAGTCGGGATCTCGCACACTGTCCTTTAAGGACTTTAGGGGCAGTTGTCACACCCCGAAAACCAAAGGCGGAAACATTTCTGGGGTTGATTCCATGTTGAGTATCAAATCCAATGCACATAGTAAGTAAAGTAGAACAACCATACATTACATATTGAAAAGTTTTGCAGTTGTTACAATAGTAAAGTTATACAGTTGTGATACATAGTATATAATAACAAAATGAACTGATCTTCTGCGCACTCCAACCTGGAACAAAATGATCTTCGGATACCTGTTCTAATGCTGACCTGAGAACACAAGCGGTTTGAAAATCAGCATAATGCTGGTGAGTTCATAAGCGGTTTTTGTTTTATGAAAATGTTTGAGTTTCCTTTCTGTTTCTGAAAATGTTACACACACCAAGAAAATCCCATATTTTCTTAATAAGGTTGGTTATCAAATCCAAAGTGTAAAGTAACAAATGTATACTGAAAACATGTTCACCCTTGTAAATTGTAAAGTTTAGTTGTCTAAAATATGTTATACGAATCTAGTTATGTAAGAGTATTACCCCAGGAAAATCCCATATTTTCCTAAATGTTGATTACTAATGTGAAAGATGTATACTGAAAACCTGGTTGTTCTTGTGAGTGGTATTAGTTTTAACACGTATATAAAACTAATGTAGGTAAAGTAAACATAATTACTGTTGGATTAGTGTCTAAGTCCATAACTATTTTGGTATGTACTTGACCCGATGGTGCATGGTCCTTTTGGGTTGCCTTCACCAAAGCAACTTGATTGGAGAAATAAATAAAGAGAGAGAGGTTATTATGATTTATTAATATGTTATAAGAATAATATATTAAAGGAGAAATCATATTTGCTTAATTAATATTGGTCAATAATTAATTAGGAATTAATTTTGTGATCAAGTGTAATTAATTAAACTAGAGGGGCTGAATTGTAATTATGTGATAGTTACAAAATATGGTAATGGTTATCCTAAATATGGGTTGAACGAATTCAAGGAGATAAGGATCCTTGAAATCGTCCAAAGGATAAAGGATAAGGGTTTTCAAGGCTTATCTTATGGTTGCTTTGTGGATAAGCAACTAGATAAGGATAATGACTGAAACCCTATCTCTACACCTATATAAAGACCCTAAGGCCTTAGAATTCGTGTACTTGTTCCCAAGGAGTCCTAAGGATGAATTCTAACCTCTCTCCTCTCTCTTTATACCTTCTCCATTTGCTCTTGGTGTTTGTAAGCCATTAGAGGAGTGACACTTGTAACTCTAAGCATTCCAAAGTCAATTCAAGGTGGAATTAGGATTGTTATTGCTATATAACAATCAAGGTATGTTCTTGAACCCATTCATATGTTAATATCGATTTCATATACTAGAATTAGGGTTTATAGTCTTGGATTCAAAGCATGTACAATAGAGAAACCTAGATCCAAGCATTAGGGTTTGTATGAGCACATAGGATGTCTTATGACCAAAACCCATCAATTACTTGTTCATTATTACCATTTAGTAAATCTCTGTTATCCAAATTGCGAGTTCCATAACCATACGATAGACTAGACATGGCAATAAGTAGTCCACATCACCTTATGACTTTCATCACCCTTGAACCTTTCGGTTCGGCTGTAGCTAGCAGCCAGGTGTGGGGTAGTCAGCCCCGTATAGATCTATACACTCAAGTCACGCTCTCTAAATCCCAGAGATTCTGGTTACGGATGTAGTCCTCCACTCGCGTATCTTTGTGGAGTGTTCGCCGAGGACGTGTCTCCAATCATACAGGATTAACAAAATTTACTAGTAATAATATGATAGTCCTCCACTCGTGTATATATGTGGAGTGTTACCGAGGACAAAACAGTGTACAGATATTATGTTCAAAAGTTATAATGTCATGCTTCTAACTGATAAATGTGGAAACTCATTTGTGAAATATATGTAAAACATAACAGTTTAAAATTTCGTTTAACAAATATATGTTTACGTGATCTGCATGTTGAAACTGCTATCGGTTGTAACGATCAGTGTTAAAAGTATATAAAATGTGAAACATACACATGAAAACAAGTTTTGAGTACAAGAAACCTCTTGTACTTTGCTTGTGTTCCCCCCCCCCCCCTAAAACAGTTAAAAACGGTGAAAAAGAGTAGGGGTATGAACTCACCGCTTAATGTAGGGTTCGAGTGTCGACGGATGCCCTGAACGCCTATGGCCCCTATTATTCATGTGACGACACATAGATGAGTTAGAATTAAGGTGTTTCATGACTAAACATGATGGGAAAACACCCTTAGGGCTTGGAATTACTAAGAATAAGTACCCTAGGATCCAGGCTTAAAGATTTATGAAAGTTTAGGGCCAAATGTGGGCATTAAAGTGAGTGTATGGCCTTGAAAATGTGTGTGCGGCTAGGAGTGTGTGTGAGGCAACACACAATAGTGTGCAGCCATACAGAGGGTGTGTGCGGCCGTACACAGGAGTGTGCGGCCGTACACTCCTCATTTGAGTCCGTATGATGAATTTGAAGTGTTTGCTCTTCACACTTAGGAGATTTGAAGGTATGCTGCCCCCATATGAAGGTGTGCGGCCGTACACCTTCATGGGATGATGAATATGATGAACATAATGAGTTTTAAGCTTGGAATTCAAATGTTTACCACTATACTTAGCTTGAAGATGAAATAGATCACAATTATGAAGCCTTCTAAGTGTTCTTGGTTGGTGATTTAGAGAGAGAAAGTAGAGAGAGGGAAGAGAACATCTAAATGAATGAATGAGGGGTATCCATCCATATAAGAGTTTGAGTGTGAGGTTGAGGATGAGTGCGGTTGGGTGTGCGGCCGTACACACAGGTGTGTGGCCGCACACACCTTATTTGGTGTGTTTGGCCCGATTTTGTGATACTAACGCACTTTCCAACCCTTCTTAGGACTTATATCCAGGTTATACTAAGTCTAGAGCACCCATATGGAACCACAAGATGTAACAAAAGATAATGAACTCAAGTTTTAGCGCTGAAACACAGATCAATTACACGGTTAGAAGTTTCGGGTTGTCACAACAGTGGTGCGCCGGATTTCCACGGGGTGAAGGACCCCATTGTTGCCAGGCAATGGATTGCAGACATCGAGTATGCACAGTTGACTAGCTTCTGCCCCGAGGGGTCGAAGGTGAGGTATGCAGCAGGGTGTTTACAAGACTGAGCTCGAGATTGGTGGGAGTCAGTGGGTGACTCTTTGGGAGCCTCAGTTATCGAGGCTATGACCTGGTCGGACTTTGTGACCAGGTTTAGGGCAGAGTTTTCACCGACTGTCGAGCTTCAGCAGCTAGCCAGGGAGTTTTTGGACATGAGACAGACGACGGAGACCATGGCGGAGATCACCGCCAAGTCCCAGGAGAGGGCGTTGTTGGTGCCCCAGTATGCGGGCGATGAGGATATGAGGAGGACCCGCTACCATGACATGCTTTGGGCTGATATCCGGGAGCACGTTAGTTTTTCAGCCTGCCCCACCCTGGACTCCATGATTGCCACGGCGAGGGAGAGGGAGATAGATTTGGAACACATCCGGAAACGGAAGTCAGAGGAGGGACAGACAGGAGGGGCTTCGGGGAAGAAGCCCAAGGGATCAGATGGTAGGCCGAAAGGCCAGTCAGGACCGAGCCGCTGCAGGAAATACAGCAGGCCGCACGAGGGGGCGTGCAGGATGGGATCATCAGGCTGCTACAAGTGCGGCAAGACTAGACACTATAGCAGGGATTGCAATGCTCCAGCAGCAGTTATTCAGACATCGGAGTTGCTGTGTTTCCACTGCAACCAAAGAGGCCACAAGAAGGCCAATTGTCCCCAGTTGACAGCTTCAGCGCCGGTGAAGGCGCCAGCTCCAGCGACCCTGCGGATCACAGATGGCCGGCAGGGCAAGGCAGAGGCTCTAGTGGTGAGGAGCCGGGCATTTCAGCTGACCACCGAGGAGGCACGCGCAACACCCGATGTGGTGACGGGTATGATTCTTTCCCTCTCGTTTATTTATATGATGTCATAATATTGATATGTGCTCGGTATATGTATATGTGTTAGGATCATTCCATGTGAACGGTATCCCAGTTCAGGTGTTGTTCGACTCGGGTGCATCCCGATCGTTTGTGTCCCTTGCGCTTAGCAAGAAGTTTCCTGAGTCTTTGGGCATGTTGGATTTCCCTTTGTAGGTGGAAATTGCTGATGATCGATCGGTGCGAGCATCGATGGTGTTTCGGGATTGCATCTTGTGTTTGTTCGAGGAGCGCTACTTGGTAGATTTGGTTCCCAATCTGTTGCGTGGGAACAAGGTGATTATAGGCATGGATTGGTTGAGCCCTAATGGGGCGGGCAGTGATAGATTGCGCACAGCAGCTAGTGCGAGTCCGGACCCCAGGTAGGGGAGAGTTAGTGATTCATGGCGAGAGGCCTCAGTGTGGACCCTCAGTCTGTTCAGCAGCGAGGGCTAGATGATACCTTCAGCAGGGATGCGCAGGTTATGTTGCGTACATGATGGATACTCGGGAGGCGGGTAAGGCGACAGTGAGCGAGGTTCCGGTGGTGCGAGATTTCGTAGATGTCTTCCCAGAGGAGCTTCCTAGGATACCTCCGGAGTGACAGGTGGAGTTCAGGATTGACCTCATTCCTGGTGCGGCTCCGATAGCCAAGGCACCATATCGGCTGGCTCCTCCTGAGATGCAGGAGTTGTCTATGCAGCTGCAGGAGTTGCTAGACAAGGGATTCATTAGACCGATCAGTTCACCCTGGGGAGCCCCGATTCTATTTGTGAAGAAGAAGGATGGTTCGCACCGTATGTGTATAGATTACCGAGAATTGAACAAGGTAACGGTGAAGAACCATTACCCACTCCTGAGGATTGATGATCTCTTTGACCAGCTTCTAGGAGCATCTTGGTTCTCCAAGATTGATTTGCGTTTGGGTTATCATCAGATGAGGGTGAGGGAGGAGGATACGCAGAAGACCGCATTTTGGACGTGCTATGGCCACTATGAGTTCGTGGTGATGCCGTTTGGGCTCACCAATACTCCTGCCGCGTTCATGGACCTCATGAACCGCGTATGCAGACCGATGTTGGATCGGTCTGTGATAGTCTTTATCGATGACATCTTGGTTTATTCCAAGATGCAGGAGGAGCATGAGGAGCATATGAGAGAGGTTTTGGAGACCCTAAGGAGGGAGAGCTTGTATGCCAAGTTCTCCAAGTGTGAGTTTTGGTTGCGCGAGGTGCAATTTCTCGGACACCTTGTCAACCAGAACGAGATTCTGGTCGATCCGGCCAAGGTCGAGGCCGTGATGAGATGGGAGGTTCTGAAGTCTCCATCTGAGATTCGGAGTTTCCTAGGATTGGCAGGCTATTATCGGAGGTTCATTCAGGATTTCTCCAAGATAGTCGTACCCCTGACACGGCTGACGAAGAAAGCCGTAGTCTTTCGGTGGGGACCCGAGTAGCAGGCATCGTTTGAGACACTGAGACAGAGATTATGCGAGGCGCCGATCTTAGCCCTGCCAGACGGCATAGAGGATTTTGTGGTTTATTGTGACGCGTCTATTTCAGTGTTCAGCGCGGTACTGATGCAGAGGGGGCATGTCATTGCCTACGCTTCGAGGCAGCTCAAGCCTCACGAGGCGAACTACCCGACGCATGATTTGGAGTTGCGGGCGGTGGTTTTCGCTCTCAAGATTTGGCGGCATTACCTCTACGGGGTTCGGTGTACCATTTACACAGACCACAAGAGTTTGAGGTACCTCATGGATCAGCCGAATATGAACATGAGGTGGCAAGGTGGTGTATAGATTAGATCTACCGGTCGAGCTCAGCCAGATCCACATCACTTTCCATGTCTCTCAGTTGCGGAAGTGCTTAGAGGATGATTCAGCAGTAGTGCCGTTGGAGGATATTTAGGTTGATGACAGCCTAAATTACATTGAGCGCCCAGTCGCAATCCTCGACAGGAAGTTAAAGGATTTGAGGAACAAGAGGGTGGAACTAGTGAAGGTGCAATGGCAACACCGGAAGGGTTCGGAGTGCACTTGGGAGCCGGTACAAGAGTTGATGGAGCATTACCCCGAGCTGTTTTCAGGATCGAGCGGCAGACTTCGAGGACGAAGTCTAAAATAAGTGGGGGAGATTTGTAGCACCTGGTTCCTGGTATGTGAGTTTTGCCTAAGTACTTTGTGTTTTTGATCGTGGACTCGGCGAGTTGGAGGCCCGACTCGCCGAGTAAAGACGAGACTTTGGGGCGCGGTTAAGATGGCGACTTGACGAGTCCATATTATGGACTCGGCGAGTCTGCGCTATCTGATGAAACCCTAATTTCCAAGGGTTTGCACCCTATTTAAACAACCATTTGCGCCCCAACTCCACCCCATTCACCCCCAGAAGCTCTCCATATGTTCTAGCTCTTGTTCTTGTGAGTTTGAGGCATTTTAGGGTGTGTTCTTGAAGATTTTGAGAAGGAAGTGGAGTAGATCAAGAGGAAGGGAAGGAAGCCAAACATCTTAGTGTTCTGTCAGTGATTTCTTTGAGGTCAAACTCATTTTCCCCTGTCTCTATGCTTATGACTCCATTAAAGTCTTCCTTGAGCCATTCCCCAAGCTTGTATGTGCATTATATTTCATAATAAATTGATTGGCCTCTAGATCTAGGCATGGTTGAGCTCCAGGAGCTCAGATCTACTACCTTTATGGACCCATGTTGCATGAAGACCCTAGATCTACTCTTTTGGTGCATTTTGAACCCTAAAACCCTCATGGATGAATATTTACACGTAAAGTTGGAAACTTTACGTGTTATTCATGCTCTAGGAACCCAGATCTATGAATAGCATGGACTAGATTCGAGCAAAATCGCGTATATAGCTCTTTCATGAAGCAGACTCGACGAGTCGCTCATCTGACTCGGCGAGTCTAGTCGCGAGTCTCCGAGATTGTCCCCTTTTTGCTGTGTTGAGTTGTGTAGTGAGTCCAGGGTGGACTCGGTGAGTTGGAAGCCAAAACTCACCCATAATGGAACTCGGCGAGTCGATGCCCAGACTCGGCAAGTTCAAGGCAATCTCCTTAGATCAAGATCAGACTTGGCGAGCATACAACTCGACGAGTCGCAGCATAAGTGTTCATCGGATGAAGATGAACTCGCCGAGTTGTTCATACAACTCGGCGAGTAGGATGGAGGACTTGAACATTAGGTTGGATGGAGAACTCATCGATTCAACGCCTAACTCGACAAGTAGAAACAGAATCCAGGTCAGTAGATTGGACAGGGACTCGGCGAGTTGGGTCAACTGAAAGTTGACTCTGACTTTGACTTAGGGCATGATCAGGGGTAAAATGGTCTTTTTACCGAAAGGGCAGTTAGCAGTATTTGATTGAGTAAGTTGTGGGAATTACAGCCGGAGGATTTCCGGAGCAGCAGCAGCAGTAGCAGTAGACAGTCAGTTCCTGATCAGATCAGCAGCTACTCCGAGGTGAGTTGCCTTCCAGTAGCGGTGGGTCTAAGGCCACAATGCCAGCCCACCAGTAGGAGATGTATGATAGATGATTGTCTTTGTGATATCATCTAGGTTTGCTACTACTTGATATGTTATATGCTAGCATGATATGTTGTGTGTGATAGTAGTAGAGTTCGGCTATTAGGACCGAAGGGTAGTCAGACACCCCACATATGTCTGATATTATGTTTGTGTTATGATATATCTGATGGTAGCAGTAGGGGTGAAATAGTCCCCGAGGTTCGGTTGTAAGGACCGAAGGGTAGTCAGCACCCCAAAATAGCTCGACATGGGTAGGTTAGCGCCCCAGAATAGCTTGACACTGGTAGGACGGCACCCCAGAATGGCCGCTCGGGTAGTCGGCACCCCAGAATGGCCGTACCGGGTATTCAGACACCCCAGAATAGCCCGGCAGTTTGTATGTTATGTATTGTATGGTATGTGGTACGATGGGGGAACTCACTAAGCTTTGTGCTTACAGTTTACAGTTTTGGTTTCAGGTACCTCTTCATCAAAGGGGAAGGAGCCGACACAGTATCGGCACATCATGCACACACACTGGTTTCCGCATCCATTAGATTTCTCTGGGATTTATACTCTGATATTTTGATTGGTTGTATGATTTGGCTTTTAGACAAGGTTTACGTTGTGATGTAGTTTGATCAAACAATGTTTTTACTTATTAACGTGTTCTAAAGTAATGTTTTAAAAACGAAATTTTTGGATGTGAAAATTGGGTCGTTACAGATTCAAAGAGGAGTTTGTAGATCCAGAAGACAAGCACCCTTTCTGACTCATTTGAGGTATCAAGCTTCAAACTTGATCATGTAGTGACTAAAGAACATGATTTGGCGTGTGGAATTAAAGATTACACAATGAACATGGTGATTTGGGTGTTTAAGATATGTATTGAATATGTATGGTGTTACAATAAAGGATCTAGATCTAAATCTACATAATTAATGCCCACTTACACACTCAACTTTTACACCTCTCAAGCACACCTCTACATGTGGAATAAACCCAACTTATATGGTGGTGTGTACATGTCTCTCCCTCACTCTCTATCTCACGAGTTAAAAGGCTAATGCACCACATGCAAGTGGGTTTTACAAAAGTCAACACAATACAAAGTCGTATATGGATAACTTTGCACCCCAACATTCTCCCCCTCAAAGTTAGGAATGGATGACACACTTCAAATTTTCCAAAATCGAGCAACTACGTGATCCGAGCCTCAAGGGTGATCCATGTCAAAATAAACTTCAAATCTTTAATTCTTCCATGATTCTTCAATTTGGATTCTAGGATGTGAGACCATATGAATTGAGCATCAACGAATGATTAAGAGCATCCCATACTCTAATTAATCACCTAAAAGCTGAGCATAAAAACACACCCCGAAAATCTTCAATAAATCCAAACCCATTTCGAACTGAAATCACATCTGAATCTCCAATCGCATCATTTCATAAACTTCAAAAATTCAGGTTCACTTCGGTCTTCAAATCCGCATAATATGAAAAATTCAACATCGAATTTCCATATAAATTTCTCCCCCTTTTTATAATCGAAATTTGATTATGAAACCAGCAAGGAAAGAGAATGTGCTCTATTCAGAATTGTTCATGTCAAAACTCCCCCTTAACATGTAGCATAAACTTTGTGCTTTAATCCGGAAAACCGAAAAAATCTTCAATTTTTAGCTTCATTCACGGACCGCCTTTGATAAAATTTCTTAAAAAATGGGTAGAAATTGTCAATTTCAAAATTCTGCAATGACCCGGTAAGCCCAAAACAGCCAAAAATGCAAAACTCTCCCCCTTTTTTGAAGCTGGGTAGAAAGCCTCAATTTGAATTAACTGCAGGGGTCTGAAATCTATATTCTTCAATTTCACAGCAAAAACAGTCCATTTTCGAAATTGGGTAAAATTGTCAAACTTTTGAAACTTCAATGACTACTTTGTAAAATTCTGCACACTTCTTCAAAACTATCAAAATTAGGTCCTTATGTCGAATGTGGGTGCAAACTATCAATCTTTTGAAACATGAAAGACCACTTTCGAAACTGACGAACTCTCCCACCATTGATTTCGAAGCTTGCTTTTTCTAGCATCAATATAACGATTTTTTTTCCAGCACCCTTTTAACGAAAACGAAGACATCCTAAGCCTCTTAATCTCCTCTAAACCATTTACATTTACTCACTGAATCGTCATTTTGCTATAACAGATTTCCGATTCCAGTCCATCGATTCCAAAAATCCTTCAATTCGTTATTTCACCAACCCAAATTTTTGTTAATTGATACAAATCATCGACACTTCATAAAGTCTTCGCACATTGATCAACATATTCGTTTCCATTCAAAATATTCGTTATCAACACCTTAGTTTTCCAATCGATCTGTAACACATGCCATGCCAAACTCAATGTCGACTTCCCAATCAAGAATTTTCGTTACTCAACAATCGAATTAATCCAAATCTTCAAAATCATCATCCTAATTTCGAAATTGATTCCACAATCTGTCGATTACAACACCTATTTTCTTTTCATTCAACCAGCAATCGACCCATCTATGTCTATATACCAAGATATCAAAACATCGACTTTAAAAGCGACATCAACAACTTCGATTTATACCCCCATGCCTTTGTTAAATCGGTTAATTCTAACCCTTAGAAAATAGATACTGACATTTGAGAACCCTTCAAATGTTCATAAACATGCATCAACAACATCCCAGTGCCTTCGTTCTCAAGAATGCATTTGACATAAAAATTCAATTCCAAGCTAATTTTTAAAATTGAACCTCAAATCATCCTTGATTTCGACATTCATAGCCTTAAAACAACTTGTATTATCACAGAATCAACCCATAGAATTAGAATTTGACTTTTTATGGGATTGACTTTTCGAAGTCAAAGATCAAAAAAAAAAAACACGAAATCGACGAATCTAATGCCAAATTTCAGATCAAAACTTGATTGTTTCACTGTAAGTCCCTAATTTCCCTGGTATCAATCATATATGTTTGATGGTGTGGAATCCCAATCATATCAAAGAAGAGAATGAGAAGAAGAAGTTGATGAATCTTGTATTATTTGATGATTAGAATGTAGATCCAAATACAAGATTCACACACAATACATACTCTTTTCTCTCTCTCTAGGCCGTACACTCCTTTTCTGTTCATCAATCCCTACTCCTCACCCCTAACACCTATATATACAAGGCGAACATGGGCAGGAGAACATGGGTCGTAAATGGGTTTACGGCCGTAAACAATGACCTGTTTATGATCCTTTACATAAAAATACATTTTCTTAGAAAAGTAAAGTATAAACCATAATATTGACCAAACAATCTCCCCTTTGGTTTATAACTTTCTTTTCTTAATTGACCCAACAAGCTCCCCCTAAAAAGTAGCTGGCCTTTCTTGTTAATCTTCAGTTGGAGATTGGCTTCAGCATTTATCTTCGATGACTTCACAGCTTCAAGATGAACTTGATGAATCTTCAATAAGTGACTTCATCTTCAGCAGTTGTGTAACATCCAAAATTTTCAACCAATTTAAACTTTTCAAAAACAACCCATATTCATTAATTCATTACAAAAAGGTTTTCAATTCATTTATTATCAGAGTATTTCCTGGAACCACAACATAAGTACATAAAACATGAGGAATGGTACAATCACGCCTTCGCCTTGCCATGATCTCCTAAAGTACATGAAACAATACACTAAAAACTGTAAGCCCGAAAGCTTATTGAGTTACCCCCTAAATACCAACCACATATACCATACACATAACATATCATATCATAAACAAAACAGCCATGCACTCCGGGTCTATTGTGTGACTGGTTCGCCGCACCGGGACTTAAGTCCACTTGGTCCACCCTCCGAGTCTAGCAACATACATCGAGTCTGTAGTGTGGTTAGTCTGCCCGCACCGGCCTTCAACCCACCTGGTCCACTCTCTGAGTCTACACTATGACTGGTCCACCCGCTTCGGGTATTTAGTCGGCCTGGTCCACTCTCCGAGCCTCGGCACGTCTGGTCCACCCTCGTGGGGCCTACAGCCTATCCGGACCGCTCGTTGGGCCTTCGGGATATCTGGTCCACCCTGGGTATGTTGGCCTATAGCATAAAGCAGGACCCACCTCAACCCAACCCCAGTCAATCAACCATGTCCACATAAACATATAATCATATAGCGATTCATCACTAATCAACCGATCTAGCAGATCACATACATAGCGCACTCTAACCAGGATACCGACCTAAGCGGTCACTAACATAGCATCATCCTATATACCAGGATTCCGACCTTAACCAGGTCTCTAACATATACCATCCTAACTACCAGGATGCAAACATATAGCAAAGCAATAACATAACAACTACCCGGATTACCATCCGATAAAGGGCCGACCTTGGTGCCTTAGACCCTATCGATATAGTGAGGATAACTCACCACACAACTGCTGACTGAAGAGATAAGATCACGCTACTCCAACCTCTGACACAAACTCCACCACTGATTAAAACCAAATGACTGAACTCAATAAATACTAATAATTACCAAAATACCCTTGGAAGTCAACTGGTCATCTCTTGGTCAAAGTCAAAGTCCTCAGTCAAAGTCCACCTTTCTGTGTGACCCTACTCGCCGAGTCGCCCCGTCGACTCGCCGAGTCCCACAATTCTGAGTCCCTTCTCGCTCAACTCACCGAGTCATCCCTCAACTCACCGATTCACCGTTCAACCAGAAAAAGGTTAGGACTCCACGACCAGACTCGCTGAGTCCAAGGCAATCTTCAACAGACTCGCTAAGTTGTTCTTCCAACTCGTCGAGTTCCTACCTATCTTCATGCAACTCGTCGAGTACACCTATGTGACTCGTCGAGTTACTACGCGACTCATGCCAAATCTCTAGTCCGACTCGCCGAGTCATCTCCCAGACTCGCCGAGTCCAACCAAGAAGTTCCATAATCTCGAGTCATAGAGCCACTCCCCTACTCCAAACACTAGATCAGGGTCCCTATGGTTCATTAGCAACATATAGTTGCTACCTTTACATGCTTCCATGACCCATTCATCAAAAACCAAGTTAAATGGAGCTTAACTCATTAGGGCTAGATTTTGCACGGCTAATCAAAGGGCTTTCTTCACATAGAATCCATATGGAACTTAGATCTGGAGTTTCAACTCCAGATCTAACTCATGCATCAAGATCTCAACATAAATTCTTCCCAACAAACCATAAAGCTCTAAAAGGTGGATCTAGAACGAATAAAGCTAAGATAACGAATCCTTACCTCAAAACAACCTCCAACTTAAGAGTAAACCAAATCTCCTCAAGCCTCCTTGATCCTAGCTCCTTAGTCTTGAAGATTTCCTTCTTAAATCACTTATCCAAGCTCCAAAATGCTCCCAAGGCTCTTCTCTTATGAGTTTGGTACTTCTGATCCTCAGAGGGGTGATAAGGGGCCGAAATAGGGGCTGAAGGCTCCTTAAATAAAGTGCAAACCCTAGGAGTTAGGGTTTCTCATTCAAGCACAGACTCGCCGAGTCTGTGCTGCCGCCTCACCAAGTTGGTCACTAAACACTTGACCACAATTGCGACTCGACTCGTCGAGTCTATCCATTGACTCGCCGAGTCGATCCTCCTTAATTACACCAAGCACCCTAAACTTGCACTTCTAAACTCGGGGTGTTACAGTTCTCCCCCACTTAAATTAGGCTTCGTCCTCGAAGCCTACAGCAACACACCCCAGATGACACTCCCTCAATACAGCTCCTGGTCTCAACCGACCCAGGTTCCTCCGAAAACTGCTATCAGACCTCTATAATGTCCAACTCTTCCCTCCCAGAATTACGACAACTGATTCAAGCCGGCCACCTGCTTCTTTCTCTGGTAACAACCCTTATTAACCAATGATCACCCGATGATACTTTCATCACTCCAAATCACAACAATCACTTGACCTTTACCAACCTAGATATCACCTTGAACCACTAGGTCCTGACCCGGTACGAAGCTACTACCCCTTTCCTCGATTGGCATATCCTGTATCGAATTCACTTCTGGGACTCATCCCGCTTTCCTTTCTGAACCAACTCGTTTCTTTCCGAGCTAACAGGATGGAACCTCCTTCAGCTCCTGAGCAACTCCCATGAGCTCTCCCCTGCAGTCACATACGCATGCTGAACTTGCTCTAACATCCTCGGGCTAGAAAACCCAACACACTGATGATACCTTCAAACATCCCCAGGATGAATTTCCGCTACATACATAACTTCCTGATCACAACCATACTGGAAAGTCCAAGGCTCCCTCCTTGCATCCCCTCCGAACTCCTCTAGTTCTACACTACCAGAAATCCTTCCGCAACCTCAACAGACACCCAACCTGGATGTGTTTCCATACCACTGGTACAATCCCAGTACTTACTACCAATACCTGGAGCATTGTCGATAATCCTCTTATTCCACTTCCTCCTCTTTTGGAGTACCCATGCTGCTTTCGGAGCTACATGCCTTTCCTTTCCAAGAAAAATCCACTCAACAACCTTTACCGCACCTGCACGTGCCACTGAGCTACACTTCACTCTACATTATCCATGTAGTGCAACTGCTTTTCTCGAACTTCCATATACCCTGAATCTGCTCGCAAGGACTTTCGGGTCCATGCACTGCTTTCCACTAACATGATCAATACTTGGGGCCAAACCATATCAATTATCATCCCCTGGTGATACTTTTCTTCATTCTCCTCATACCGATCCACTAACACATATAGAGTCTTCAACATGACTGGACCACCTTACTAGGCCTTCAGCCTATCTGGACCACTCTCGGAACCTTCAGCATATCTGGACCGCCCTCCTGGGCCTTCAGCCTGTCTGGAGCGTTCCCCGAGCCTTCGGTCTGACTAGTATGCCTTCCAGCCCTCAGTTTGTCCGGACCACTCAAAACTGTCTTACGTCACCCTGAACCATTCTTTCTGGGATTCTCTCCAATACATACTGTTCTATCCCTCTTGGGGTTCCGAACTCTAACTCCATTATGTATACTCAAATCCTGACCTAACCCTAGGCCCAACCTTGGTCTGTATCCCGCCCCACTCGTCTGACCTACTCATACCAGCCCACGCTCTTGGCTGACTGAAATACTGCTGAAACCCACACAACTAATTGACCTCTCATGCTGTCGATCCTCCTGAGAATTCTCCAATTCTCCCCACTTAGAGCACTGACTATAAACCACCGGTGACTAAACCGGCATAAGCAATCATTCCTACTCAACATACTCCTCTTACTCATGAACTGATTATGAACAAGCAACTTCCACAAAATCATGTTCCGACCGCGCACATCTCATACTCTAAGGGAGTTCGACCCTCAGCTGAGTACTCCTCAACTTGCAAATGCTATACGCGACACGCAGACCAAAAAGCCTAATTCCCCACCAACAATTCCCATGGATGATAACCAACTAAGACTCCCAATACCAAACCCCTCGATCATACGATAAACCTGACGAAAAGACGAATGAATACCATACCATGAATCATCCAAACGAGACTAGCAGATATAAAATACTCCATAACAACCATAATATAACAAGATATCAAGAAGGAAACATACCCGCAGCTGTATCCAGCTCTGCTCTAACCTCCTCTGATATGAGCTGAAAAGCACATCCCTGAGCCCTCGGGGGCTCTACTCCACCCTGCCCTCCACCCATAATCCTCAAAGTATCCGGTTCTGGAGCTTGCATCGGTCCGACAGTAAGCTGTGGGCAGTTGGCCCTCATGTGACCAACCTGATGACACTGATAACAAATCCTCATATCCTGAACTGGGGCTGACTGACGGCATTCCCTCTCATAATGCCCCTCTCTCCCGCACTTGCGGCACGCATCACGAGACCTACAAACTCCGGTGTGACCCTTCCCGTACTTTCCACATGTGCGGTTGCTCTCATCTCCCAACCTAGAATCAACGGTCTTGGACCGTTTCGGCGCCGGCTGTGAATGCACCGGGGTCTGCCTCTGCTCTCACAACTGCAACTCAATCTCCAACTCACGCCGCCTGGCGGCCTCCTGCAACTCTAACAAGGTATCACATCTCTGTGTGGACACAAACTGCCTGATGTCCCTCTTGAGCATACTCAGATATCGAGACATCTGAGCCTACTCCGAAGCAAACTCAGGGCAAAACATCGCCCTCTCAGTGAACATCCTGTTGATCTCCATCATTGACTCTGCATCCTGCTTCAGCTCCAGGAACGCCTGAGTCAACCTCTCTCTCTCAACTCATGGAACATAACGAGTGTTGAACATCTCCCGGAACTGATCCTACGTAACCGCTGCGCATCAGAATAAGACCCCGTAGTCAACCTCCACCAATCCTTCGCCCCGAGCCTCAACAAGTTCAGAGCACACCTCACCCTCTGATCAGCAGGGCATGAACATGTGAAGAAACATCCCTCCACATCCGACAACCATCGCATAGCAACAATTGGATCCTGAACCCCATCAAAAGTAGGGGCTTTGTATTATTGAAGTCCAGATACTTAAAACCTCTACCGGCTCTTCCTCCTATCGCTGCTACAGCCACTGTAGACGCCATGACAGCTGTCTCCGTAAGAGCTGCATAGCGCTCATCAAAGTACTCAACCATGGAGGTCTTGATCGACTAAAACAGTTCCGGCAACTCAGCCTGAAACATAACAGCAGCCTCATCATGCAGGATCTCATGAGTCGTGGCATCTAACTCGTCCGTACTCATCTGGCCAACGACCTCGGGTGGTTCTGGCCCATCCTGACCACCCTCTCTTGCTCCTGATCCCGAACCGAATCCTGCCCTGAAACGTCTCGTAATCGCCATTCTGCAATACACCATGAGATTCTCAGAAACCTCACATAACCACCCAGAATAACTCTATAATCAACCACCTAGGGGTTGTGACTTCCTTGCAACGCGTATGGGTCATGTACTTTCAGTAGTACGGGCCCATACTACCTTCCACACCTACCCATATTTCTCTCAAGTATCATTATAACGCCCCAAGCACTAACGAACATAGCAAGCACTCTATACTCACTCCTAGAGGAACACCGAAAATCTCATAAAAGGAGACCCTAGGCTAGCAGGCATCACAATCAGGCAACTCTATCATGCACTTCCTGAAGATCCCTAGCCTAACACTAGCATGTTGTTCTAACGTATCACATAAACAAATAACTTGTATGGTAATTTTGGGGTAACTTACTGGCTCCGGCTGATCATACCCTATGCGTCCTCTTTTTCTTATTTTTGAAAACCATTTTTAATTTCTCTTTGAAAACTCTCCTTGATTTGAGACTAGATTCACACGAATGTTCCTCCAATTCACTCAAACCAAGGCTCTGATACCAACTTGTAACATCCAAAATCATCAACCAATTTAAACTTTTCAAAAGCAACCCATATTCATTAATTCATTACAAAAAGGTTTTCAATTCATTTATTATTTAGAGTATTTCCTAGAACCACAACATAAGTACATAAAACATGAGGAACGGTACGATCACGCATTCACCTTGCCATGATCTCCTGAAGTACCTGAAACAATACACTAAAAACTGTAAGCCCGAAAGCTTAGTGAGTTACCCCCAAAATACCAACCACATATACCATACACATAACATATCATATCATAAACAGAATAGCCATGCACTTCGGGTCTATTGTGTGACTGGTCCGCCGCACCGGGCCTTCAGTCCACCTGGTCCACCCTTCGAGTCTAGCAACATACATCGAGTTTGCAGTGTGGTTGGTCCGCCCGCACCGGGCCTTCAACGCACCTGGTCCACTCTCTGAGTCTACAGTATGACTGGTCCGCCCGCACCGGGCCTTCAGTCGGCCTGGTCCACTCTCCGAGCCTCGGCACGTATGGTCCGCCCTCGTGGGGCCTACAGCCTATCCAGATCGCTCGCTGGGCCTTCGGGATATCCAGTCTGCCCTGGGTATGTTGGCCTACAGCACAAAGCAGGACCCACCTCAACCCAACCCCATTCAATCAACCATGTGCACATAAACATATAATCATATAGCAATTCATCACTAATCAACCGATCTAGCAGATCACATACATAGCACACTCTAACCAGGATACCGACCTAACCGATCACTAACATAGCATCATCCTATATACTAGGATTCCAACCTTAACCAGGTATATAACATATACCATCCTAACTACCAGGATGCAAACATATAGAAAAGCAATAACATAACAACTACACCGATTTCCATCCGATAAAGGGCCGACCTTGGTGCCTTAGACCCTGTCGATATAGTGAGGATAACTCACCTCGCAACTGCTGACTGAAGAGATAAGATCACGCTGCTCCAACCTCTGACACGAACTCCACCACTGATTAAAACCAAATAACTGAACTCAATAAATACTAATAATTACCAAAATACCCTTGGAAGTCAACTAGTCAACTCTTGGTCACAGTCAAAGTCCTTAGTCAAATTCCACCTTTCTGTGTGACCCTACTCGCTGAGTCGCCCCGTCGACTCGCTGAGTCCCATAATTCTAAGTCCCTTCTCGCTCAACTCACCGAGTCATCCCTCGACTCATCGATTCACCGTTCAACCAGAAAAAGGTTAGGACTCCACGACCAGACTCGCCGAGTCCAAGAACAGACTCGTCGAGTCCAAGGCGATCTTCAACAGACTCCATGCAACTCGTTGGGTACACCTATGTGACTCATCGAGTTACTACGCGACTCATGCCAAATCTCTAGTCCGACTCGCCGAGTCCAACTATGAAGTTAGATAATCTCGAGTCATAGAGCCACTCCCCTACTCCAAACACTAGATCAGGGTCCCTATGGTTCATTAGCAACATAAAGTTGCTACCTTTACGTGCTTCCATGACCCATTCATCAAAACCCAAGTTAAAATGGAACTTAACTCATTAGGGCTGGATTTTGCATGGCTAATCAAAGGGCTTTCTTCACATAGAATCCATATAGAACTCATATCTGGAGTTTCAACTCCAGATCTAACTTATGCATCAAGATCTCAACATAAATTCTTCCTAACAAACCCTAAAGCTCCAAAAAGGTGGATCTAGAAGGAATAAAGCCAAGATAATGAATCCTTACCTCAAAACAACCTCCAACTGAAGAGTAAACCAAATCTCCTCAAGCCTCCTTGATCCAAACTCCTTACTCTTGAAGATTTCCTTCTTAAATCACTTATCAAAGCTCTAAAATGCTTCCAAGGCTCTTCTATTATGATTTTAGGACTTCTAATCCTCAGAGGGGTGATAAGGGGCCGCAATGGGGGCTTAAGGCTCCTTAAATAGGGTGCAAACCCTAGGAGTTAGGGTTTCTCATTCCAGCACGGACTCGCCGAGTCCATCCTGCCGACTCGCCGAGTTGGTCACTAAACACGTGACCACAATCGCGACTCGATTTGTCGAGTCTATCCATTGACTCGCCGAGTCAATCCTCCTTAATTACACCAAGCACCCTGAACTTCCACTTCTGAACTCGGGGTGTTACAAGTTGGGCTTTTCTTCAGAATTTGGCATTGAATGCACATTGGGTGAGGATGCTTGATGTAGAGATTCTTGAAAATTGGTGCTTTCAGCTTGAGAATCTTCAGAGAGAACTTCAAAGAGATATAATCTTCTGGATCTCTTCAGCAGGTTCATAGATAACAACACATTGATTGAGGAGGCTTCAATGCAATCTGTCACATAATCTTCAAGTGCAACTTCACGTTGCTTCTGAGGTTGAAAGATTGAATGTCGAAAGAATAATCTCCATGTCTTGCTCCTTTGAATGAAAATTCTTCCATGATCACGGATGAAGCTTTGGCTCAAAAATCTTCGATTCAGTCTCCATGAGCCTTATCTATACCTGAAATCACTTTTCAAGACAAAACAAAACTAAAGAAAAACTTAGCACACAAAATATATTCTTAGATTTTTCATATTTTCTGGAAAAATAAAACGTAAACAAAAATATTTTTGGATTTTTTCATATTTTCTGGAATAATAAAACGTAAACAAAAATATTTTTGGATTTTAGATTTTTTTTATTTTTAATTTTCTGATTCTTTTTTTTAATTTTTTAATTTTTTTTAATTCTCCCCCTAAATTTGTGCATAGAGGAAAATTATGAACAAATTTAACAAAAACAAAAATATTTGGGATCAAAGTTGTTGGACAACCCTATTTCACTTGCCAGTACCCTTATTTTCATGTCTTCGTCTGATCGATTGTCAGTATTGTGGTCCACTTAAGCACGAAACATTTGTGACATAATTTGGACAATTTACAAATGACATGACATTTTTAGCCCTTATTCTTAAATATCTTTCCTTGTGACCATTTAACTGACTACAACCAGAGATATTGTTGTCCACCTAAATTGAGCAGTGAGATCTACATACAATCTGTATGTGTTCAATTTTAATTGTACTAGAACGTGTTTCCCGCTTCCTGATATGCCCCAGCCATCTAGGACTTCCAAAATACTCCTTACACCAGGTGAGCAGACAATTATTAAGAGAGAAGGTATATTTAGAATGCATATGTTGTACATCCATGTCAGATCTCTTCCAATCACGCAAAGGATGAAACATATGACTAACTGAAGTTTTAGAGGGATTGAGAAGAGAACGTTGCATATACTGTGTACCAGGTCGGATTATGAGTCACGCAAAGGAGACATTATGTGGCTAATAGATAGAAAGAATTGCATAGAGAGAAGATGCAGAGAGATAGAATTGCATATGTTACAGTCCAGGTCGGATCTCTCGATCACACAGAGGAGGCAACATATGACTAACAGACAGAAAGCAAGAAAATAACCTTCTACAGACCTAGTTTATTGGAATTCCCCAGTCACCCCATCAAAACCGAAATTAAGGACAAAATTCACACATCGAGGAAAAGTTAATCCACAGTTCTAGATACGGGTTATTTTAATGTGACCGGTAGATTCTCATGTATATCTCCCTGCTCAACCTATCCGAGCGTCGTAATGTCAGGCTAAACGAATCTAAATAGGTTAATGTTTGTCAAGTCCTTGAATTCCTTAAGTTCAACTCTCCCTAGTCAAGTCCATTTAAAATATTTCGTGTCTACCAGCGCATCGAGCACAGAGTGTAGACGATTCAATTTAGGTACGTTACGCAGATTCAGATTGCCCATTATCACTTGCTAATATCATTTCCCGTCACAACACCTACAAACAAAACGTAATTCACCGATTGAATTTGCATCCAGAAAGTATGAGAACATCACGCATAATCTCAGAAAAGATCTGAAAATTCTTCATGTCATTAAGAACTAACCCCATTTGTGATCTCTTCCTTTCCTCCTTTCTCGCAAGGACATATACTCTCAAACAATGTTCTAAGTGTTGTACACTTGAGAGATGCCTCCATATCATGTGCCTGGAACAGCCACTACCAACAAACGAAGTCTGATGATATGCCTCCATAGCTGCTCTGACACAGAGCAGGATCAGTTAGTCTTTGGAACCCAGTCCATTTTGAAACTGGGTCAACGTTTTTTTGTCTTTGCACGGTACTCTCTCCCATAACATATCCTATTTATCACAAACAGAATATGTAGAAATATTAAAATCGTTAGAAGATTTGGGAGATTGAGCCTTCGGAACCCATTTGTAGTTGGGTGGCTTAGTACTTGCTTTTGATCTTGATGTTGGCCGTTGAGATGACTTTGACTTAACCGGTCTTTGTTTCACTGGAGCATCTCTTGGATTGGGCTTCTTGGGCGGCATTCCCTTCTTGCCTTTGGGATTCACATTCTTGGCCTTCTGTGCATTCCAGTCACCATTATCTGAACGTGACCTTGAGCGGTTTCTTTTGGAAAATCTCCTTCTTTGTGTGTTCTTCTAGCCTTGTGCATACAAGGGAACGTATGCACGATTAGGACAATTTCTGGCAATGTGTCCAGGTATTCCAGAGTGAAAACAAGTCTTTTTCTTCTCTGTGAAGTTATTTCTTCCTACCTCTGGTGGCGTATCCATGCCTTGTCTCTTATTGCAACAAGCACTCTGTTGAGCTGGAATTTGTGGCCTGTATTTCTCAACGACAGGTTTGTTAGGAGTAACAGAATTCGAAGCAACAGATTCTGAGTTCAAGGAGTCATTGGTTTGTTCAGTAGTATTCTTCTTGTTCTCATCTTCTGCTACTTTACCTGCACATGAACTAGAAACATTAGTATTTTCAACTTGAATACCTCCTGACACAAATCCAGTTGGTTTTCCATATTAAAGATGTGCCTCCCTGTCAATTTCTTCCTGTGTCATAGGGATGGATGTGTAGTTATGATTGAATGGTGGAGGAACACTATCATACCCTAGACCCTTGGTTTGATTATCTTTGAATTTTAATTGGGTTTCAAATAAGGACTCGACTGTCTGACTTGATGCAGTATAATTTTTGAAACTAACATCTATTTTTCCACACTTCATTTTCAAAGTGTCAAGTTCTTCAGTTACAGTAGCAAGTTGTCTCTTAATATAGTCATAATTTTCACACTTGTTGTTATACTCATCCTGAAGTTTCCTAAAGTCTTTGGTTTTTGCTTCTCATTCAGTCTTCAGGGGTTTATGTCTTTTCCTACGTTGATATCCTTCATATTTTAGGTCCTCGACTTCCCTTTTTAGCAAATCATTATGTTCACGTAGAATTTTAATCGTATCTTCACAAGATGGAGTACATGAAACTTCATTGACCGGGATGTTTGAAGAACTCATTGTTTCTCCACATTTCAAAGCATCAAGCTCTTCAATTACATCAACAATACTAAGAAGATTGAGATCTTTTGTCTTCTTGACAACAGCTACGTTCATATTCCACGATTTTGGAAGTGAATTCAGTAGCTTTTTGTCTATCTCAGATTTGGTCAAAAAGACCCCAGATATATTCATCTCAGTACTGAGAGTGGTGAATCGTTGCAGCTGAGCCTCTAGGGTTTCTCCGGGAATATAATTGAACATGTTGAAGTTTTGTCTTAACATTTCCTCATGATTCTCATTCATGTCTTCAATTCCCTTGTTGACCTCAAAAGCCATTAAAAACACAACTCGAAGTTAAAATAAAACTTAAACGTCAAACTAAAATTTTAAAAAAATGCCCTTTGACTATAAACCTCAAAAGTCAAATTTAAAAAGTCAAACTCAAAAGTCAAATTCAAAAGTCAAACTAGAAAAATTAAACTTAAAAGTCAAACCGAAAAGCTAAATTTGAAAGTTTTAAAAATTAAACGAAAAAGTCAAAGTTTAAAGTCAATGGTCAAACTTGAAAGTCAAAGTCAAAAATTTAAAACTATTATTTATTATTTATTTATTATTTTGGATGAAAAGGAATTTAAAAATAAAAGAAATTGATTTTTTTTTTTGGGTTAAAAGTGTCAGATTGGCGAAATTGGAACCGAGAATAACGTGTAATGAATTAAGTTTCGAAGGAAAGACTCAAAGGATTGAGTAGCCGAGTTGGTAAGTCGCGGATTTGTTGAACTAGAGGTCGCGTGTTCTATCCCCAGCACCCTCAAAATCATACCTTATTTTTATTAAGGCGTTGCCTCTTGCGAGGCTGAGGTGTGAGGCCGGAAACCCTACTGGGCCATAAACCGGAGAGGGTCGTAATCTTGGACCGCAAACTCTGGGGCCGTAAACTCCGTAAACCCTAGCTGTAAACGCCGTCGCCGTTGCCGAGAAACCATAGCCGCAAACTGTTTACGACTGAGAACCCTTCAATGGCCATAAACCCTTCAAAAAAACAACGTTTTCACCCTTTTTTTGCTCGAAAACTTGATCAAAAACTCGTTTTTATCAAAAATGCAAAGAACAAACCCCCCATATTTTTCAGAGATCTATCCAAAACGCAATTTTTTTTTTTAGAAAATGAGATCAAATAAGCTCCAGATCTGACAAAATTGACTGATACAATCCTTGCTCTGATACCAATTATAAGTCCCTATTTGGCCTGTGTATCAATCAGATCTGTTTGATGGTGCGGAATTCCAATCAAACGGATGATGTCAGATCAAATAGAAGAGAAGGAGAAGAAGAAGTTGATGAATCTTGTATTGTTTGATGATTAGAATGTAGATCCAAATACAAGATTCACACACAATACATACTCTTTTCTCTCTCTCTCTCTCTCTCTCTCTCTCTCTCTCTCTAGGTCGTACACTCCTTTTCTATTCATCAATCCCTACTCCTCACCTCTAACACCTATATATATACAAGGGGGGCATGGGCTGGAGAACATGGGCCGTAAATGGGTTTACGGCCGTAAACACTGACCTGTTTACGATCCTTTACATAAAAATACATTTTCTTAGAAAAGTAAAGTATAAACCATAATATTGACCCAACATTCACTGTTCCACCTTAAAGTGTTCTTGACCATAATTTACAAGATCAAAGAATCAATTTTTATGATTTCTATACTTGAACTGGAATACATCGACTTTTGTAATAAAACGAATCTCATAAGAAATCGATTTTACAAATCCAGATTTATCATCCAAACTAAATCGGTAAAAGAAACAATGAGATGATAATGAAAATCAAGAACACGATGATCAAAAGTTGAGTAAAACACATTAACAATGTACAACCATGGAAGCACATGGCGTATAACAAATGACGAAGATAGAATAAAGAAGTAAGATACCGTCTAATTTGATTTTGGTCTAGATCGAAACATTCAATGAACTGTAATGGATCGAACTTTTGGGTTTATATCATACCAATGAAAGGTAATCAGATCACGATTTGGGCTAACAATCGAACATGAATATCAATTGACTATGAACAGTAAGAAAACTAATAATTTTGGGCTTGATCTAAAAAAATTTGTTGAATTACCAATGAGGTAAAAACAAATTAGATCCAATGAAACAAACCGATCAAAAATCAAGAACACAATGCACGAATCATCAAGATTAAGAGAGATCATAGAGAGAGACTCACCAAAAGTTCTCCAATTGTGATAGATTTTGCCAAACCGAGAATCGTTCTTCAAAAAATCACGTTGATCTTTGAAGACCCGCTCTGATACCAATTGATGTGACTTAAAGAACATGGTTTGGCATGTGGAATTAGAGAATACACAATAAACATGGTCATTTGGGTGTTTCAGAGATGTATTGAATATGTATGGTGTTACAAAAAAGGATCTAGATCTAAATCTACATAAACAGCACACACTTACACACTCCACTTTTACACCTCTCAAGCACACCTCTACATGTGGAATAAACCCATCTTATATAGAGGTGTTTACATGTCTCTCTCTCACTCTCTATCTCATGAGTCAAAAGGCTAATGCACCACATGCAAGTGGGTTTTACAAAAGTCAACACATTACAAATTCATACATGGATAAATTTTCACTCCAATAGAAGTGGTTCATTAAATATATGTGAGATTGGAAAACTTAATGCAAGAAGGATGTTCAAAGGAATGTACTTTGAATTTGAGACTTCGTTTCCAAAGAATTGCTCTCCATTGGAATACTTTGTAAATGTCTGTTGTCAAGTCTTTATGACTTTATGCATAGTCATTACAAGAAGATCAATGCATATAAGTTTAGAATCTAACAGATTTCGGTAAATGGTAAGAGTATGGAATTCTTACATTTACATTAAGGATTTAGAATTGTGAAATGAGCATCATTGGAATCAAGTTCAATTGGTCTATTTCACAAAGTAAGGATCATAGACAAACATAGTGTGCATATGGCATGCCTATTGTTTTGAAAAACATAGTATGCATGCTTGGAGCATGACACGACTATTGTTTTAGATTCAAGTATAAAGTTGATCATTCGAAACATTATACAATGAATAATGAGTAATCAATATGGTGATTAAATAAAAGGTGTTCTATTTACTCTCAAAGGTGCTTGGGTCCATATTGGATTAGTATTATTCATGTGTTTCACTTTGCATGTTTTGACTTCTCGAATAACTGGGTTATTTAAATTCTCCACAGTCAGTCATATGTTGGAAGTAGGTATGAATCAAGACTGTCATGAATTTTGCTTGTAGATGTCTAAGTTATTGGACATAGCAAGAGTTGCTACAACATTCATGAGTACTCATAAGTTCTGAGCATTGGATTAAACCCACGCTCATTTGAATCACTCCGTGGATTTTATCACGAGTGAATCATGAGACGATAATATCTTATAATCTTCAAACGGAGATGTGTGAGTTGTAGTTGTGCATCATTTGCACATTGACATATGTAAACGTAACTAGTAACTTGGTTGTTATAAAACATATCGTTATGTGTAATTTGACGTGTAAGTACAAGTGATCACTTGGGTTAAAGTTTATCCATTCCTTTTACCCTTGGAGGGATAAAAGTGAAAATCGGTGGGCCCCTTGATGATTTAGTGATGACAAACGTAAGTGCTCGGCCGGGCTTAGACTGATTTGATTTGCTCAATTAGTCGGTCGTCATAAATCAGAAGCCGGAAAATAATAGATCGACAGAGAGAATGATTATAATCCATGTCGCATTCCATATGATATCTAGAATGAAGGAATATATGATCCCTTATCTAATGGACGGGTCACTGATTTGTTCATAGTTCAACATCAGCTTTTAAGAGCTACGATTGCTAGTCGGGATCTTGGAGTCATATGCAATAATAGTTTTAGACTTATCCAAGTGGGAGACTATTGGATTAACGCCTAAGTCCATAACTATTAATGGTATGTATTCGACCCGACTTGGCATGGTCCATTTGGGTTGCATGCTATCAGAACGATTTGGATAGACTTTTGTGAAAAAAGGATATAATGATTTATTAATATATTATAAGTTCTAATATATTAATATGAAATCATATTATTTAATTAGTATTGATCAAGAATTAATTTGGAATTAATTTCGTGATCAAAAGACACTAATTAAATATATTGGGATTGATTGTGTAAATTATTCATTCTTATATATGTGGGATTATGATCCATAGTTCTTCATGTTGTGCTAAACCCATGGAGTAACCCATGGAGGTTTTAACCCATGGATCATGAAGAATATGGAAAGACATGAGTTACATGGTGTAACCCTAATAGCCACAATATATAAAGGCCCCATAGCTCAATAAATTGGACTAAGGGTTCCTATGAGAGGGATAGCCGATTTTGAGTATAAGGGCTTTTCTCTCAAGTTATTCCAAGTTTTTGTTGGTGTTGTGTGAACCATTTGAGGTGTCATACTTGGGGCAATCGGCTCTTAAGCTCCATGGAATCAAGCTACAACAAAGAGGTATGTTATCCTAACCAGCATCTTGTTTTGTTTATGTTAAATTGGATGCTAGTTATAAGTTTAATGCCTTGGAAACCTTTTGCTTGTATAATTAGTGAAAACATAGATCCAAGGTATTTAGGGTTATATGTGCACCATCGGATGTTGTAGTGTACTAAACCCCATCATATGTGAGTCGGTATTTGAGCAACTTGAGGAGAGATATTCGAGAGTTCATGGCGAACTCTTCTTATCGGACATTGGCTGAGTTGCAAACCAATGCCAGGAGGAGAGAGATTAAGTTGGAGATTTAAACCAGGGAAGAGGGAGAGCAACATGGGAGAGATAGGAGACCAGTACAGTCACATCCGATGACAAAGCGGGCTAAGCCCACTGGTTCGAGAGCTGGAGGCCAAAAGGGCCGCACTTGTAGCCAGTGCGACAAGAGCCATGAGGGGTGTTGCCGAGCAGGGAATTGATACAAATGTGGCAAGGAGGAGCACCCGGCGAGTGACTGCCCCAAGGGATTTTCAGCTTGCTATCATTACAACCAGAAGAGCCATCGGAAGGCCGAGTGTCCCCAGCTCATTCAGGGATCAACCTAGACTGTTGTTCATGTTGCTTTACATATTACCGATGGTTGTTCGGGGAAGGACAAGCCTCCGAGAGCTCGTGGGAGAGCATTCCAGTTGACCGCAGAGGAGGTTGGTGTAGTGCCCGATGTTGTTGCTAGTACGTATCTCTTTATTTATGTTATTTTGAGTTTTGTTTATGCTAATATTGTGTTGTGTATAGGTACTTTTATTGTGATTTTTGTGCCTACTTTAGTGTTATTTGACTCGGGTGCGAGTGATCTTTCATGTCTTTATCCTTTAGTTGTCACATTAGTGTCAGACGCGAGGCGATGAGTCGACTACTGAGCATTTCTATAGCCAAAGAGCATGCTGTTTTTGCCACCGATGTATTCTGGGGATGTATATTAGATATTTTCGGTGTTGATTTCTCGATAGATCTGGTGCCGATAACGATGGGTGATGTCCGTGTTATAGTGGGCATGGAATGGTTGAGCCGGTTTGGAGATGTGATTGATTGTGAGTGTCAGATGGTGACCATATGAGACCCTAATGGGGGAGTACTTATTGTGTATAGAGAGGGGACCAAATCTAGATCAGCTTTCTACTCTGCTGCCAGGGCGAGGCAGAGTTTACAGCAAGGATGTATGAGATTTTTAGCTTATGTGATGGATATGATAGTTACTACTGAGAGGCCGAGTTTTATCTCTAATGTTCCAGTAGTGTGTGAACTCCCGAACGTATTTCCTGTGGAATTGTCGGGTGTGCCTCCCTAGATTCAGGTGGAGTTCCAGATCGATTTGATTATGGGTGTGGTGCCTATTGACAAGGCACCTTATCATCTTGCGTCATCCAAGATGCAGGAGTTATCCTTGTAGCTCCAGGAGCTACTGGGGAAGGGCTTTATTAGACCGAGTAGCTCAACATTAGGAGCGCCGATCCTTTTTGTCAAGAAAAAGGATGGTTCACACCGGATGTGCATCGACTACCGGGAGTTGAACAAGCTGAAGGTCAAGAGTCATTATCCACTACCGAGGATCGCCGATTTATTAGATCAGTTGCAGGGGGCGTCTTGGTTTTCCAAGATTGATTTGAGATCTGGGTATCATCATATGAGAGTTTTTAAGGAGATATCCAGAAGACAGCCTTTAGGACTCGTTATGGGCACTACGATTTTGTGGTGATTCCTTTCGGATTCACCAACATACCGGCAGCATTCATGGATCTCATGAACCCGGTGTGCAGGCCCATGTTGGACAGGTCGGTGATTGTGTTCATCGACGTCATTTTGGTATAATCGAGGTCCGAAGAGCATCACGAAGAGCATCTTTGGGAGATTCTTGGAATATTGAGGATGGAGAGGCTTTACGCCAAATTCTCCAAGTGTGATTTCTTGTTACGAGAGGTCCAGTTCTTAGGACACCTTGTTAACTAAAATGAGATTTTGGTCGAACCGGCCAAGCTTGAGGCAGTTATGCAGTGGGAGGTGCCGATGTCCCCATCCGAGATTAGGAGTTTTCTTGGCCTTGCAGGGTACTAATGGATATTTATATGGGATTTCTCGAATATTATCGTTCCTCTTACCAGATTGACTAGGAAGGGTGTTACTTTTACTTCTGGGCCCAAGCCAAGGCCTCATTTGAGACACTTCACCAAAGATTGTGCGAAGCTCCAGTGTTATACCTTCTAGAGGGAATGGAGGACTTCATAGTTTACTGTGATGCATCTATATCAGGGATGGGTATCGTGTTGATGTAGAGGGGACACGTGATAGCATATTCATCGATGCAGTTGAAGCCTTACGAGACGAGGTATCTCACCCACGATTTAGAGTTGGGGCGGTGGTGTTTGCCCTCATGATTTGGCGTCACTGCCTTTATGGTTTCCGGTGTACCATATACATGGAACATAAGAGCCTGAAGTACCTTATGGATCAACCCAGCCTGAATATGAGACAAAGGAGATGGTTGGATGCAGTGAAAGACTATGACTGTGAGATTTTATATCACCCTAACAAGGCTAATATGGTAGCTAATGCCCTGAGTCGTAGAGCAGTGAGTGCTCCGATCTGAGACGTGTGCATGAGGATGACGGTGATGACTCTAGTCTTAGATACCATCTCAGAGGCCCAGGTGGTGGCCGGGAGACCAAAGAAAGGTAAGAGAGAGTGAGTGATCGGGAAGATTTCTGAGTTTGGGACGAATAGCCGGGGGCTTATGACCTTCCGTGTGTCACACCCCAATCTGAGACGTGTGCATGAGGATGACGGTGATGACTCTAGTCTTAGATACCATCTCATAGGCCCAGGTGGTGGCCGGGAGACCAAAGAAAGGTAAGAGAGAGTGAGTGATCGGGAAGATTTCTGAGTTCGGGACGAATAGCCGGGGGCTTATGACCTTCCGTGTGTCACACCCCAAAACCTGAACAACGGAAACGTTCCGGGGCGGAGGGCATCATGTATAGTATCACAACAAAGCATGATAGTAAACAAGAAACAACATCATCCATTACATTAATAAAATAATTTAATACAAGTGTGTTCTGTATAGTTATAAGTCACCATAAATATAAATAAGAGATGAGTCTTGAACATGCTCTATCTTTTCCAAACCTGGCATCGGTACCTGTCTACTGATGACCTAACAATACAATTTATTTTGAAAGAGTTTATCATATTTAAAGCTAGTGAGTTCATAAGCATTTTAGTATCAGTGTTTGTATGAAAACGTTATTAAGTATCTGATGTATAAGTCGGTAAAAGTTTGTAGTAAATGTTTGTATCTCCTAGAAAATCCTATGTTTTCTACTAAAAGTAGCCTTCTACCAAGGCATCAAAGGTTCTGTATGTTTGTTTCTTGTAAAAATGTATTTTCTCAAGTGTGACTATCATTAACAAAATATACTTTTTACATTACCGTTTATGTGAGAAGATCACAATGTGAATACAATGGGGAAAATAATAAAGTACTGTAGTGTTGTATTATAGTAACTACTGATGTACTAACTACCTTAAGCCGATTATTAATTAAGGTATAATGTGATATAATTGTAACCATACTTGATAGACTTAGTAAAAAACGACGCTCGAAGACGTCGAAAAGGTATGACATTTGTCACCCATAGACCTGCATGTCCCACTGTAGCTAGCAGCAAGGTGTAGGACGATCAGTCACGTATAGATCTATACAAAAATTCACGCTCTCCCTCCAGGAGACTCTGGTTACAAAATGAGCCATAACATTGATGTCATGCCCCGAAGTAGTGACTCACATTTATGTTATAGTATTCTTGTATATGTATTGTATGTACTAGTGTAATGTATGTTCTCTCTGTCTAGTATGTAGTATGTTCTCTTTGTTTCTCATCATAGTAAGTTTGTTATGTTTCTCATAATAGTATATTCTCTTAGTTTCTCATCATAGTATATTCGTTATATTTCTCATAATAGTATATTCTCTTAGTTTCTCATCATAGTATATTCGTTATGTTTCTCACAATAGTATATTCTCTTAGTTTTTCATCATAATATATATTGAATCATGTATGAACTAACTCTATGTATGTTTCATTGTACTAGAAATAGTGAGTAGTGACTTCCTAAACTATACCTATTATAGTTTACTAGTAGAGTTGTTTGTATAACTGAGTGTATTGAACTGAGATAAAAGCCTTTATATCTATACATATATACATAATATATAACTAAGGGTCAAACAACACTCGGACCAACAACAGGGTACTCTAAGTCCACAACCAAACAAGGAACATGAAATAAAGTGAGTTATCAGTCCTACATCCTTCAACCCTTACTTATATAACTATATAAGCATTAGACATGGTTTTGACAATATATAAGTTTGAATGGGTTAAAAGAAAATGTTTGGCATAAGAACAAGTTTGATAAAGTGTTTAACATGTAAAAGAGTTTGATAACTAATTTGAAGTAGTTTTTTGATAAAACAATTAAAAGCATAGTAAATCCATTTGTTTGATAGTTATTAATCACATGTGATTGATATAACAACTATAATGTTTCAACTTGTATCCCCCCCCCATAAAAGCATTTAAAAACCATTTAACAGGTTGATTAAGGGGTATGAACTCACCTATAGTGAGTGGCACTAATGAAAGATCGGTTTGCAGGATGCTAAGTGCCAAGTGAAGACTTGAGCACAATGGATCCTAAATAGCATATAGTGACACATATATGTATCTAATTAGTGTTTACAACAACTAATCATGAAATGGAACAACCTTAGGGGCTAGGAAACGCTTGTAATGAAGTGTTACACCACATAGGGTTGCATATAAGGGGTGTAGGGCCTCACATAGGAGTTTATGGCCCAAATGGTAAGACCCCTATGAGTTTATGACCCATGGGTTTACGGTCCAGTGAGTTTATGACCGTAAACTCATGGTATCTTGTACCATTTTGTGTGTTAAGGTCCTATAGTCTTCCTTAAAGTGTTCTAGACTTAGTTCCAAGGCTTAGGAAGGAGTTATGGCAGCATTGCACCACTAATTAGGGTTTACGGCCAAGGGAGATTTCCTTGGCCGTAAACACCCTTTTGTTCTTGATTTCTTGATGTTTTCAAGGTTCTTAAAAAGTGATTCAAGTATATAACAAGCTAAGGGTAGTGCACTTATGTATTAGAAGCTTGTAAGGGTGATTATGGTCCCAAAACACTTAAGTGTCTTCTTGGTGTTCTTGGCAAAATGAAGAACACTTGATGATCTATCCAAAAGAAGAGATTTCATGGATGAAATCATGTATATTCACTAGATATGGAAGGATATTAAGTTGAAAATGGAAAGACTACTTACATTTTTGAAGATTGGAAGAAAAAGTAGTATGATCCTTGGGAGAGAAATCCGATTTCTAGGCTTGAAAGGTGAAGAATGAGGAAGAAGTGATGGAAAATCATTTATATAGCATGGGTTTACGGCTACCATGTGTTTATAGCCGTAAACTCACATGGTGTGGCCGTAAACTCCACATGATGAAGTTTAAAGCATGATTGTTAGGTTAAAACCTAAATTGACACTTCCTTTCACTCATTCCTTTGATGTACTAAGATTAGAATGCTCAAACAGACTCTAAACAGTGCTAAAAGTTAGCAGAAACAAGTCTGACTTTGATTGAAGTGAATGGTTTGTACAAGATAGAAATTTTCTGGTTGTCACACCGTGAGCGGATATGAGAGCCATAGGTCGAGATTCTCGGTCCATCTGGGAGTCACCAAGATGTATTTGGACTTAAAAAAGGATTATTGGTGGCCTTACATGAAGTGAGATGTGGCATGGGTAGTCGAGAGATGCTTGACCTGTCGTCAGGTCAAGGCGGAGCACCAATGTCCACATGAATCGTTGCAGCCTTTAGAGATTCCCCAGTAGAAGTGGGAATAGATTTACATGAATTTTATCACCAAATTACCGAGGACCACACAGGGTGTCAATGCGATATGGGTGATTGTAGATCGGCTCACGAAGAGTGCTCACTTTTTGGCTATCAGTGAAAGCTCTTCTACGGAGAAATTGGCCGAGATCTACATTCAAGAGGTGGTGGCACGACATGGGGTGCCGACATCGATAGTGTTAGATCGAGATGTGCATTTTACTTCTAGGTTATGGAAGAAATTTCATGAGGATTTGGGTACCCGGTTGCACTTCTATACTGTGTATCACCCACAGACAGATGGGCAGAGCGAGCGGACGATTTAGACACTCGAGGACATGCTACATGCATGTGTTATGTACTTCATTGGATGTTGGGACGCGTACTTGCCCTTGGCTGAGTTTTCATACAACAACATCCATCATTCTAGTATCGGTATGCCTCCCTTTGAGCTCTTATATGGGAGGAGGTGTCGGACTCCCATCTGTTGGGGAGAGGTAGGGCAGAGAGTGATGGAGGGTACTAAGATAGTCCTCAAGATGACAGAGAAGATCCAGCAGGTCAGACAGAGGTTATTGATGGCCCAAAATTGCCAGAAGAGTTAAGCAGACTGGCGACATTCAGAGTTAGAGTTTCAGGTTGGAGATTTTGTCCTCATGAAGGTATCCCCATGGAAAGGGGTGATCTGATTCAGGAAGCGGGGAAAACTGGGCCGTAGATACATTGGTCCTTTCAGGGTGATCGATCGAGTGGGTAAGGTAGCTTATCGGTTGGAGTTTCCCACAAAGTTGAGCCAGATTCATAACACCTTCCATGTGTCCGAGCTGAGGAAGTGTGTAGTCGATGAGAAGGAAATGGTCCCTTTGGAGGAAATTCAGGTTGAAGAACACCTGAATTACATTGAGAAGTCGATAGCAATATTGGTTAGGAAGGTCAAGGTCTTGAGGAATAAAGAGGTGCCCTTGGTTCAGGTCTAATGGCAACATCAGAAGGGATCCGAGTGGACTTGGGAGCCGGAGTCTGAGATGCAGGAACAGTTCCCATAGTTGTTTCTAGATGATGACTTCGAGGGAGAAGTCTGATTCTAATGGGGGAGAATTGTAACATCCTGACTCCCAGGTATAATATTTAATTAATTTACATTCATAATGTCAGAGCAACTCGACGAGTTGGATGCCCCAAGTCGCCGAGTAGAGGAGTTAATGGCCGCGTGATTTTTAGAGTCTACTCGACGAGTTGGAGGACCCCAACTCGATGAGTAGGTGTTAAGTGAGAAAACCCTAATTTTCAGTGTTTTTGTCCTATTTAAAGGACCTTAAGCCTTCATTTCCGCCTCCCTTATCATCTTAACACTCTGAGAGAAACCTTAATCAAGCTATATCCTTGTGTGAGAGAAAGAGAGGCTAATATTGCAGTTTTAGTGTATTTTTGGAGGAAGATTGAGGCGCAAAAGGTTTGGACGTGAGGGAGCTCTTGGATCATGTGTTCATTCATTCCTAGCTTTTGTGTAAAGGTAAAAAGCTACCACCTTGCTCATTGTTAGCTTAGATCTCTTTTCTAGGGAGTTTAAGGGCTTTTTCCATCTTTCTTTGAGTTCTAGAGTTGTTTGAGCTTTCCATGGAGTTGAGACTTTAGATCTGGACAATATGAGGTCCTTTGAACCCAAAGATCCAAGATTTATCAAGCTAGCGACAAGCTTTTATGCATTAAACCCCATATAGAGCTTATTATGGCGTTTCGAGCCCTAGATGTCATGCATGTACGTAAAGCTTGCAACTTTACGTGGTATTTTAGCCTTGGGAGAATAGATCTAGAGTTTAGGAAACTATTTCTGCTTAGAATCATCTAAACGAGAATTGGTCTAGAAGGACTCGACGAGTACATGAGCCAAATCGACGAGTCAACTAGGGTTTTCCCCGATAGACTGGATGCACTACAACTTGACGTGTTGATGAGACAACTTGACGAGTTGAGTTGGATTTTCCTGACACTTGAGAGAAAACGAAGGAACTCGACGAGTCGCATAGATGCACTCGACGAGTTTAGTCAACATGGACTGTTGATTTGAGCGTTGACTTACGTTGACTTTTAGGGTTTCGTCAACTGTGGACTTGGAGACCATGGATGGGTAAAATGGTCTTTTCACCCTTTTTTAGATTTAGTGGAGGAGTTAGCTTAGCATCTCGAAGTGGTTATTACAAAGTGCTTGTTAGAGATAATTATATTATGTAGGCAGAGTCTAGATGGTTCGTGGGGTACTAGATCTACTTGCTTACTTACGAGGTGAGTCTTCTCACTATACTTACCTGAGTGGTAATACTATGTGGCCGAAGGGTCTTATTTGAGTTATTGACCGGAGGGTCCTATGTGCTTATACAGAGTTATGTGGTATTATGCATTTTGTCTTTGTGATATATGCTATATTATTTTGTGCCTTACTGAGTTAGGACCGGAGGGTCCAAACCGAGTTGTGATACCGGAGGGTCTTCACTGGGATACATGACTGGAGGGTCCAACCCGAGCTGTGAGACCGTAGGGTCCTCACTGAGACACATGACCAGAGGGTCCACACCGAGCCGTGAGACCGGAGGGTCCTCACCGAGACGCATGACCGGAGGGTCCATGTCGAGCTATAGCTATGGGAGGCTTATTATTTATGTATATGGTATTTTGGTGAACTCACTATGCTTTGTGTTTATCATGTTGTGTGATATGTGTTTCAGATACTTCTCAGGATCACGGGAAGGCGTCGGTTTCATTGTACACACATGTTCGAGTTTATGTTTGAGGATTATGGGATACTATTAGTTGTTTTGTTGATTTGTGTTTTGACAATTGATACATTTGTGGTTTTTGAGAAAAGTGACATTGAGTTTTATGTGTTTTAAAAATGAAAATTTTGATTGAAAATTTAGAGTGTTACAGATCGAAGTTAAACATTTTACATGTTATTTGAACAATTTATTTATATTTTTGAATTGAGATTGTGTTTTTGTCATTTTTTAAATGATGTAATTTTTGGTTTATATATATATATATATATATATATATATATATATATATATATATATATATATATATATATATATATATATATATATATATATATATATATATATATATATATATATATATAGGTTGTACCCAAATTCGATTTCAAATCGATCTATTAGCTTTAAAAAAATGATTAAAAGAAAAATAGTTAGGAGAAAAAACATGTAGTATATAGTAACGTGTTGAATGTATTTTCCAATTTATGATTTATTTCGACGTGTTAGAATGTATTTTTCAATTTATAATTTATTTCGAAACATGTCAATATAAATGTTAGATCGGTGTAGTTATCTAATATCTATTCCAAACCATGTTCTATCTCTAACCATCATTTTCTGTAAAGATTTGCCAGAATTGAAGGGCAGTTAAAACGAATGAACAGTTGGCTGAGGCCTACAATCTTTCCTTTCGGTTGGTTATTCCTTCCCGCCAATACAGACCCGATTAGCAATATGGGAAGAAGACGACTGTTGCTATTTTCTGTAACGATTTGCCAGAATTGAAGGGCAGTTAAAACGAATTAACAGTTGGCTGAGGTCTACAATACTATTCTTCCTTCCCGCCAATACAGACCCGATTAGGAATATGGGAAGAAGGCGACTGTTGCTGCTGTTAAAGCCCTTGGATGTGTACTCGTTACATCAATCAACCGGCGTCCCTCGTCGCAATACAAACCCTAAGGTTAATTTCCCCTATTCTTTTTCTTGATTTCGATGATCTTAACTCAACAATGTCTTGGTTCATTGGCCTTCGTTGTACTTTTTTTCGGGATAAACCATCAGGGTCTAATGCAGATCAAGTGTTTGATAAAATACCCCAGTGAACACCGACCATCGTAGTTATGTTTCTTTGATTGCTTTCATCACCCACCTTCATTCCGTAGGTCATTTACGACTCATAAATCTTCCATTACCAATGTCAAAACTCAAACAACGTTTACATTCACGTTCTTTGATCTTCCACATCCCTTATTATGCTTTTGCGACTTTCTTGAAACATTTCTTTCAAACTTTGCAGGTGTTACAATTTATCGATAGCAGATGCAGAGTTCATAAAGCTGCCATAGATTTCTGTCAAGATATCTTAAGAAGAAAATCCATTGAATGGGATGCTGTTTTTCGTAGTCATCTCTCTCAACCAATTCATAATTTTGATCTTGTTGTTACCATTGGTGGTGATGGAACCCTTCTAAGTGCAAGTCATTTCTTGAATGATTCAATTCCATTACTTGGATTAAACTCTGACCCCACTCAACCACAAGAGGTTTGTGTGTAAAATGTAAATACTATAACAGCAATTTAATTTCTTGAATGCTTATTTTGCTTATTGGTTTGAGAAACTATTAGGTGGAAGAACTCGGTGATGAATTTGATGCAACAAGAAGCACTGGTTTTCTTTGTGCAGCAACTATCAAAAACTTTGAACAGGTAGATTACAATTAAGTAAACACACACACAAAAAAAATGATTGTTTCTGAAATATTTTTTGATCTTGTAGATGCTAAATAACATTTTGGAGAATGGAATGACTCCTACTGAGCTATCAAGAATGGCTATTAAAGTGAACTCAGAGCTACTTCCACTATATGCTCTTAATGATGTTTTGATATCAGATCCAAATCCTGCAGCTGTTTCTAGGTTCTCATTCAGGTATATAACTATCAAATTCAAATTCAAATACAGTTAAGTTAATGTTAATGTTATGTTCTTCCACTTATTCTTGACTTTTTTTTTAAAGAATTAGAAAACAGGGATCAAGTCAACCGCTGGTCAACTGTCGATCTAGTGGTCTGAGAGTGTCAACTGCTGCTGGATCAACGGCTGCAATGCTATCAGCTGGTGGACACTCAATGTCTGTTTCATCTAAAGATCTTCAATACATGGTAAGAGAACCGATTTCAGTGACACAAGAGCATTTGAGATTAATGCATGGATTAGTGAAGCCTAAAGAATCAATGGATATTGATTGGCAAACAAATGAAGGGTTAATCTACATTGATGGTGCTCATATTGTTCATAATGTTCAACATGGTGATTCCATTCAAATATCTTCATGTGCTCCATGTTTGAAAATCTTTTTGCCTCATCATTTGTTAGGAACAAGTAAGATGTGAGTGGATGATTGGATTTTTGTAGCTAATTCAATTGAGTTTTGGTATATGATATAAAAATGATTACTTTATTGTGTTTTACTTTCAATAAGTTGAATGTTTTTTTGATGGTTTATAGTTGCTACAACATTTTATGTTTGTTTCATAACTAAAAAACACTTCAAAACATTGAAGTATGATGTGAGTGAATGATTTAAGTAGGTGAAAAATTTGTCATGGGTGTTCATATATGTTTGTGTGTATGTATATACAATAAAATCATCAACACATTAATAGTTCTAACATAGATTGGAGGTTGACATTCTTTGAAGTCTTTGTAGCTATAACTTATTTCCATAAAGCTTCTTCTTGGGGATAGGTTTTCAAAGGCAATTCGTTTTCCATATTATTGCAAGAGATTTTGAAATTTCCTACACTTTCTTTATTTATAATATATGTTGGATTTACTCTCATCATGATAGGTTTTCCATCACTATTTCCAATGTTGAATCAGAAACAGTTACATATTGTTGGTGCCGATTTCACTTCAATATGGTTATCACTAAAATTTTCATCCATTTTCGGGACACAAATACCTCTTATATTTACAACTATCAGGATTTTTACGTGTTAATTCTCAAATAATAGTTAAACATTTAGAGTTATAACACATAGGATCATATATCACATTATAAGGTCATACCATGGTAACACCTATTTTTTATGTTCAATTGGTAATTCTAAGGAAAATGAGTAAGATGGGTTTTAGTAAAACCCTAGTTCGTGAAGCTTTTATCGGAAGAACGTGGCGCGTGCCAAGTCATTAGTCACGATCCGACTAAGTGAGTGCCGCGACGCGTGGCCGCAATTAGTCTAAACCCTAATCTCGGACCTTGATCTCTATGTAAAGGAACTAGTGTTGGATTAGGTGTCTAAGTCAATAACTAAATTAGTATAATCATGAATTATTAGCAAAGTTTTTTTTTTTGGTTGCCATCAAACCTAGTAATGGACTGGAATAATTTTTGGAGAGAGAGAGAGAGAGAGAGATTGGTTTATTAATTTACTATATGATTAATAAATTAATTAGAAATCAAAATAAATAATTCTAGAAGGGGTTCTAGGGTTTTCCTTGGGCATTAAGGAGCATTGGATGCCTTAGGGAGGAAGTAAAGGGATAAAGGTTTATCTAAGGAAACTGCCTTATCATAGCATCCCTTAGTCACCTATATAAACCCTCTAAGGGTTATGATTTTTGGCCATCCATTTTCTAAGAGTGAAAACCGAAAATTATCATTCTCCTCATCTCTCCTCTTTAGCCTCCAATTTTGTAACACTCCAAATCGAGTACACCTTTGAAACCCTTGAAAATGAATTAATTGGCAAAAATAGTCCCTCTCGTATGTTGGGTGTACCTAAGGGTACGCTTAGCGTACTATGGGAGAAGGATCGCGAAGGAGCCTTGCGTACGCGGGGCGTGCATAATGGTATGTCGGGCGTGGTATGTCGGGCGTACGCAACAGAGGGCCAAAACCCTAATATCCGAACTTAAGACCTATATATACATCCTTAACTCATTTGAGCCTTACCCTAAACAGCCTCCTTCACCTTCAAACGTCTATGGAAACCCTAATACCATTTGTGAGTGCATTTTGAGCTTTAAGAGTGCTTTGTGGTCCTTTTTAGTGTTCATTCAAGGAGGAGAAGTTGTCAAGGAAGCTTGAAGTGTCATTTGGCTTCAAGAATATGCATATAGTCGACCTTGAGAAGCTTCTGGAGGTATAAAGCCTGGACCTTGCCATCTTATTCATTTGATTTAGCTAAGGTTTTCTAGTTTTGTTCCTTTGGTTGATTTTGGACCTCCTCTTGTGAGTTAAGCAACCCCAGAGGATGGAAATGATAGATCTGGGGTCCCTTGGTCTTTTGTCAACATAAAAATGGAGTCTTGGTGAATGTTTTGACCTCATGCATGGGTTAAGAACCTTAGAAAGGTCTTAATGGGGGTGTTGGGAACATATGAAGCATGCAAAGGCATAAAGTTGCCAACTTTATGCCCTAGGCCGTGTTAATAAGCTTAGATCTGAATTTTGGACGTAAAAGAATCGAGTATTAAGCACTTAATGGAAAAAGTGCTTAATTTGTTTGTTCGCAGGGTGTAACCCAGTGTACGCTGCGCGTAAGTCCCCGAACTCTAGTATGTTGCGCGTACCAGGGTGGTACGCTAAGCGTACGCATCACAGATAGGCTTGGATATGTTTTGGGCCTTTGAGCTGGTGGACCTCATTTGGTTATTGGACTTGGTTGCATTATGAGAATAGTGGGTCATTTTATTTAGTATTGGGCCATTGGTGTTATGGTAGGGTCTTATTGGGCCAAGATGCCCATTAATGATTTTGGACGTGGACTTTGGGCCAATTAGCAAAGAAAGGATAATTGGGCCTTTTTGGAAGGACTAGGGGTTGGGTTCACTTTGATTAAGTAAAGTTCTAACATTGATTAATATTATTATTCAGCACGGGAGGTTACGGGATGTTAGGAGAGCAGCTTTCGCATTCAGCAGGCAGAGGTGAGTCTTCTCACCATACCAATGGGTCTAAGGCACGAAGGCCGGCCTATTTATTGTTGTATGGATTGTTAGTTGGTTATGTGATATGTCGTTAGGACATTTGTATGAAAGACCCTCGGAGGTTCCTGAGGTAGCATAATTAAGACCATGTGGAGGTTTTCATGGCATATAGTATAAGTCCTTGGAGGGTTTCCGAGGATTCTTAGAATATAGATTTGTTAGCTCGTGTGATATTGCATGACTTGTGTAGACCGTGTGGGGGTTACCGAGGAAATTAGCCAAGACCACGTGGGGGTTATACTGGCGCCTAGTCCAGAGCAGGTGGGGGTTTCCTGTGGTGTTTGGAGTAAGACCTTGGAAGGTTTCCATGGTTTCCTTATATGTTGTATGCATGGCTTATGTATAATTGTTTTAGCTGGTATGATATGTTGTATGTGGTTTGTGTGTGGGTATGATCTGAGGAACTCACTAAGTTTTCAGCTTACCATTTACAGATTTGTTTCTGGTACATCTAAGTCCAAGGGTAAGGGAAAGGTGTGATGGCGCGGCGTACACTCTTTCTCTCACTGATATGTTATGGGACGCTCCGATGTTTTTAAATAAAGTTGTAATGAATGTGGATTTGGAACAATTATATTGGTATTTCATGGTTTATGCAAATTTGTTTGATTAACTAAAAATGAAAATTTTCTTTTAAAATTTGGATCGTTACAAGTTGGTATCATAGCCTTGGTTTGAGGGATTCGGGTACACCCTCAGGTGTGTCAAGACTCAAACTAAGGAAATGGTAAAATTGTTTTCAAAAATAACATAAAAGGCTTTAAAAGAAATGAAAAGATGAGAGTGCAACGCGTGTGTGACAACCCGAAAATTTTATAAAGTCAACTTTGGTCAAACTTATTCTTTCCATTATCTTAATTTAGATTAGTTATTTTAAGTGTTAAAGCCTTGTATCTTGTGTGTTTTTAGTTTGGAAGGAAAAGCCTTAAAGAATCGAGAACCTTCGCATTGACCATAAACCTTCGCAGCCGTAAAAGGGGCCAAGAACTTCGAACCGTGAACACCGAGCCGTGATCAAGCCTCAAACCATGAACCCTCGGTTCACGCCCATGAACTCCTCTGCCGCAATCACTTCCCTATATATATGAGTTCACTTCATTTTTCTATCATTATTCTTCTTCTGGTTGTGATTCAACCCATTCTCTCTCAAGTATCATCCTCAAGAACACCCTCTTCTTCCTTTAAACACCCCTTTTCTTTTATATATCTTTAGTATACCACAAAGGGCCTTCAAACACTTACCAATCCACAAAATCTTCAAGTGTTCTTCATGTTCTTGGGTCGTGAACCCTTCAACATGGGCCATGAACACTCATGTGTTCTTGGGTCGTGAACCCTCCTTAGGGCCGTGAACACCTTTTCAGCCTATTAACTTGTTTCTAACACTCTTTTGGTGATTTATTCTTGCATCTTTGGTTGTTTCCTAAGCACCTTTGTAGTTAATTCACTAACTATATACATATATGTGTAATAATATGCTAATTAGGACTCATTTGTATCTCGGGACATCGTTCGTGGAACTTATCATCCTATATCTAATCTTCAACTAAATCACCACATAAGGTGAGTTCATACCCCCATGTATTTTTCCAACTTTTTAAATGTTTTAGGGGGGGGGGGGGGGGATACAAGTATAACACAAGAAATGTTGTGTTATAAAATATAAATTGCTTATTATGTCTTTGTATAAAAAAACTATATTTAGAACATGAAACTTTGAATAAAACATAGAAATGAGCTTATAAACTTTAATAAGTTTAGCCCAAGGAATAAAAGGATCTTTTTATAAACTTATGTGTTAATTATAAAAAGGGTTTTCCACATTATTACTTGTAAAGTCGTTAATCTAGCTTGTGAGACACGTCTTCGGTACTTACATAAATACAATAGAAGTCTACCCTTGCGACCAGAGTCTCCTGGAGGGAGAGCGTGAGTTTTTTAATAGATCTATACGGGATTGACAATCCCACACCTCACTGTTAGCTATAGCCGGACAAGCAGGTCTGCGGGTGACAAATGTCATATTCATTTCGACATCTACAATACGTCGTGGTTAACCGGTCCAATTAGTATGGTCGTAAAACTCACAATAGATAACAACGATATATTTACGTAGTAACATACTTTTCATGAACAATCTTAAAGGATACTAACTATATGATTACCCAATGTATACTTTTGGGTTAGATAAAACTGAAGTCTGATAGACAGTGAAATGTGTGCCTTCCGCCTTACTTCTTGTTCCTTATTTGGTTGTGGGCTTAGGGTAGATTCACCCATTCAACTGTTTGTTCGATCTTGGTTATATACAACTCGTATGTATTAGGTAATTATAGGAGGGTAGTACCATCATATCAAGTATCCAAAACAATCAAGTATTTATTCAGTTTAATATAACAACAAAACTAGACATCATTGTAGTAAGTATTTGGAGTATACTGGTGTTTTTCAAACTTAGAACAACATAGACATCTAGTCGGTTTTTATAGAAGATATAGGATTTTCTATGGTAAACATCAATCTTTTAAGTTAAACAATTTTCGATGGATCTTTCAGAAAACAATAACATTTATTACCGAAAACAACGTTTCACAATAGAGATTAGTGAAAGTAGAAACTTATTTATAAGAGGTTTAATTGGTATTATTAAACTTGTTTAACATAAAGTACCTTAAATGGTTAATCCTATAATTCTTAATTTATACATCAGGGTTATTTATAATTAATATCCAATAGGCAGTGGAAGGTGTGCCTTTCGCCTTATTCCATGTTCCTTGTTTTGTTGTGGGCTTAGGGCAGATTCACACATTTAACTGTCCGTTTGATATTAGATTATATATAGCTAGTATAAACTAAGTGACTATAGAAGGAACTATTGTGGTTTCCATTTTTACTAAAGAAAATATATGATTTTCTTAAGGAATACTTTATTCAAATATAAAAGAACTATCACAGTTAACTCCATAAGCACCTGGTGAATACGCCAGGGTTATACAATGAAGATCCAACTAATAATGGAATGTGTGACCTCCGCCTCATTTCCTGTTCCTTGTTTGGTTGTGGGCTTGGGGAAGATTCACACAATCGATCGTTTGTTTGATCTAGATTGTATATAACTTGTATTCATTAAGTACTCATAGAAGGAATTGTTGAGTCTATTTTATTTATCTTTTTATCACATCAGAAAATATAGGATTTTCTAGAGGAACGGGCGAACTTTTCTAAAGGAACTTAGAGTATAATTTTTATAACAAAAATGTTTATGAACTCACTAGCCTAAATGCTTATCTACTCTTTCAAAATAACATGTATTCTCAGGAAACTAGTAGACAGGTAAACGCACAGAGATTCAAAAGATGGAGCATAGTAGCTTCATGTCTTTGTTTTGTTATTTTCTTTTGGAGTAAATCTTTTGTGAATCGAATACATGTAAACACTTTAATATTTATACAATGGTTGTTTGTTACTTTGATTACTATGATGCATGCATTGTGATACTAGCATGACGTCCTCCACCCCTGAACGTTTCCGCCGTTCCAGTTTGGGGGTGTGACAGCGCATGATCATCCAAGCCAAGTAAGTAGTTCCCCAATATGTTAGCCATGTTATACCAATATATGATCTTTGTTGATTATATGGAACTTGCTATGTGTATGCTTTTAAATTTGTATACGGTTAAGAGCTACTAGCCTAAGAATGATTGATTTGGCCTTATTTCCTGTTCCTTGTCTAGTTGTGGTCCTAGGATAGAATCTTTTACTCGAAACCTTATTCGATCCTTTTATGTGTATAATTTGCATGCATAAAGGAAACCTGCCATGATTGGTTTGATTGATATGAGTAGAGTAAATCTTAGGACACCTGAGATTGATGTATTCGGTAGCTATGGAATATGGTTTATTTTTTGGACGAATTGGATTTATCAGGTAGAGCATTGGGGAAAGGTACAGGTAGATGTGGAAGGTAGTATTGGGCCCGTACTACTGAAAGCATAGAACCTGTACCCGAACTAATGTTAGATTTGACGACTTGAAGGAGGACCGGTGTGGGAAGATCCCTTAGATGGAAATCCTGATCGTTATGATTTATGACATTTCAATTCAGCATGGTGGTGATATGATTTGGAGCAAAGGGAGGAGGATCGAGATCTGGATCCGGGGAAGGATCAGGTGACACTACCAATGTGATTGATGAGAGGCTGCGCGAGCTTATTGGAGCTGAGGTTACCAAGGGCATCCTTGACGTTACCCCTGTCTTTTTTAGGACAGTTAAGGAGGGCATGATGGAGATCATGGAGGAGAGACTCAGGGCATTCAGGGCTGAGATTGATGCGGGTCAGGTTGGGGCCTGGACTCCCTCATTCTGGGAGTTCAAGGCATATGGAGCACCAGAGTTTTTCGAGGCTTAAGACCCCATTGTTAGCCGATAATGGGTGGTGGATATCGAGAACGCCTAGCGCACGAGTTCTTGCCCGGATGCGGTAAAGGTGGGGTTTGCTTCTTGTATGCTGAGAGATAGGGCCCGAGATTAGTGGGGCGAGGTTACGAGTCAGGTGGGAACATCCGGTGTGGCTGAGATGACCTGGGTCAAATTTGTTCGGCGATTTGACTTGGAGTTTGCACCAGTCATCGATGTGCAACAGCTTGTGAGGGAGTTTCATGACCTTCAGCAGACCATCGAGACTGTGGTGGAGATCACTGCCAAGTTTCAGGAACGAGCCTTGTTAATCCCGCAGTATGCTACCGACGAGGACATAAGGATGACGAGGTATCATTCCATGTTGAGGGATGATATCCGAGAGTTTGTGAGCTTCACGGGGTGAAAAACCCTAAATGAGATGGTGGAGAAGGCTTGTGAACGGGAGATAGAGTTGGACTTCCGCACAAAGCGGAAGCCGTAGCAGGTTCAGATAGCTAGGGGTCAGGCTAAAAAGCCTAAGACTCCGATTCTTTGGGTAGGGGCCAGCAGGGCCGTGGCCGGTGTGCCAAGTGTGGGAAACTGCACAATGGGAGTTGTCGGGGGTCGGGCCCGGTATGTTATACATGTGGATAGCTAGGCCACACGAGTAGGCATTGCACTAAGAAGGGCTTGATATGTTTTCACTGCAACTAGGATGGTCATAAAAAGGTCGATTGCCCGAGGTTGCAGGGCGGAGGAGGAGAAGTGGTGGCACCTGTGCCTGCCACCTTGAGGATCACTGATGGTTTCCCTGTTAAGGAGGAGACTCCAACAGTGAAGAGACATGCATTCCAGTTGACTACCGAGGAGGCTCGGGCAGAGCCAGACGTTGTGGCTGGTACGTGACTATTATTCTCTACTCTAATTATTTGTATGATTTATGTGTATATTATGCTTGTATACAGACCTTATTGGTCAATGGTATGTCTGCTCATGTCTTGTTTGATTTGGGGGCTATCCGATCGTTCGTGTCACTTGCACTTAGCAAGAAGTTCCGGAACGCACCGGGGACCTTGGATTCCCCGCTCGAGGTAAAGATCACAGATGACTGCACTTTTAGTGTTGAGATGGTGTATCAGGACTGTGTCCTAAATGTGCTTGGCGAGAGGTTTTGTATAGATCTAGTCTCGATACCGTTGCGGGGTTGAAGGTGATTGTTGGGATGGATTGGTTGGGGGGGGGGGGGGGAGGGCAAAAGGGCCATGATTGATTGCGAATGCCAGTTAGTGAGGGTTTAAACCCCAAGTGGGGGAGAACTGGTCATATACGATGAGAGGGCCTCGTAGGGGCCAACTCTCTATTCGGCTGCGAGGGCTAGGAGGTTATCGTAGTAGGGTTGTATGGGATTTCTAGCTTATATCTCGGATACGAGGGTAGAGACCACGATGGATGTGGGTAGTGTTCCGGTTGTACAGGACTTTCGGGATGTTTTCCCCGAAGAGTTACCAGGATTACCTCTGGAGAGGTAGGTGGAGTTTCGCATCTACTTAGTGTTTGGGCCGCTCTGATAGCAAAGGCACCATACAGGTTGGCACCACCTGAGATGAAGGAGTTATCTACGCAGCTTCAGGAGCTGTTAGACCGAGGGTCAATATGTCTGAGCAGTTCCCCGTGGGGGAGCACCGATCCTTTTCGTGAAAAAGAAGGATGGATCACACAAGATGTGCATCGATTATAGGGAGCTGAACAAACTAACGGTGAAGAACCGTTACCCGTTTCCAAGGATCCATGACTTGTTTGATCAACTGCAGGGTACGTCTTGGTTTTCCAAGATTGATCTTCGATCAGAGTACCATAAGATGAGGATTCGGGATGCGGATATACCGAATATGGCTTTCAGGACTCGGTATGGGCATTATGAGTTTGTGGTGATGTCGTTTGGGCTCACCAATGCCCCAACATCGTTCATGGATCTCATGAACAGGGTGTGTAGACCGATGTTGGATCGGTCAGTGATCATTTTTATTGATGATATCCTGGTCTATTCTAAGACCAAGGAGCAGCATGAGCAGTATTTGAGGGAGGTACTGGAAACCCTTAGGGAGGAGAAGCTTTATGCAAAGTTCTCCAAGTGTGATTTTTGGTTGCGGGAGGTACAATTTTTGGGGCATATCATCAATCAGCAGGGAATTTCGGTTGATGAAGCCAAGGTTGAGGCTGTGATGCGGTGGGAAGTACCAAAGAATGTTTTAGAGATTTATAGCTTCTTGGGTTTAGCAGGCTATTATCAGAGATTTATCCGTTTCAAAATTTTATTTTTAAAAATCCCGAAAACGCTTTTTAAAACGATTTATTTGGATTTGGAATAAGTGAAAGAACAATGCTTTCCAAAAATGCCCTTATATAACGTCTTTGGTGAGACGTCTTCCTTGCTTGCTTAAACACCTTGGGACATCCAAATGGATGATTTCAAGAGAATTAACATTGAAACCTTCATAGAATGGCTTCAAAGGGTGCCCATTGACTTTAAAAAAATTTCCCCTCTTTTCGCTTTGAATTTCCACCACTCCATGGTCAAAGGTCTTTATCACAACAAAAGGTCCAATCCATATTGACCTTAGCTTGCATGGAAATAACTTCAATCATGAATGGTAAAGTAAGACCCAATGTCCAGGTTTAAAATGCTTCCGGGTGATGGACTTGTCGTGGAAGAGCTTCGTTTTCTCCTTATAAATCATTGTGTTTTCAAAGCAATAGTTTCTAAATTCTTCTAGCTCTTGGAGTGTTTAAGCTTCCTATATCTTCCCTCTTCATCAGTATTGTAATTACATTGCTTTACCGCCCAAAATGCACGATGCTATAATTCGACGGGTTCCAAAAACCAAACTAAATGGGGACATTCCTATCAGGGTCTTTTAAGCAGTTTGATAGGCCCATAAGGCATCATCAAGCCTCAAACTCCAATCCTTTCTTGTCGGATTCACTGTTTTCTCAAGAATTCACTTCACCTCATGATTTGAAACTTCCACTTGGCCGTTCATTTGAGGGTGGTAGGCGGTTGAAACACGATGGGTCACGTTGTACTTCTTTAATAAAGCCTTCATCATCTTGTTATAGAAATGTGTCCCTCGATCACTAAAAAATGCCCTAGGCACACCAAACCTCTCAAAGACATTAGATTTTAAAAAGTTGATAACTATTTTGGCATTATCCGATCTTGTGGCTTTGGCCTCAACCCATTTTGAGACATAGTCAACCGCGAGTAAGATGTAAATGTTGCCAAATAAGACGGGGAATGGGCCCATAAAATCAACCCCCCATACGTCAAAAACTTCACAAACAAAGATGGGATTTTGTGTCATTTGATTTTTTGTGAAATGTATCCCGTCCTTTGGCATCGCTCAAAACTTTTACAAAACATATAACAATCTGTGACATGGTTGGCCAAAATAATCGAAACTCAAGAACGTTTCTCAAAGTTCGGCTAGGTCCGAAGTGTCCCCCACAAGCAAATTCATCACAAAATTGAAAAATGGATTGATGTTCTAATTGGGGCACACATGGTCTAATGATTTGATCGTGACAATGTTTCCACAAATAAGGTTCATCCCACACATAGTATTTTGCATCAGTTTTTAATTTGTCTTTTTGAGCACGTGAGAATGTGTTGGGATACCTTTTGTGACCAAAAAGTTAACGATATCGGCATACCAAGGAGTAGATTGAGTAAGGGAAAAGAGATGTCCATCTGGAAACTCATCCTGCAACGGGATAGGAGTTTCATTTGAAGTGATCCGGCTTAGGTGGTCGGCACCAAGGTTCTCGCATCCACTATTGTCCTGAATTTCCAAATAAAATTATTGTAACAATATGATCCACCGAATGAGTCTTCTCTTTGCATCTTTCTTCGTCATCAAGTACTTGAGAGCCGCATGATCTGAATACACTATAACTTTGGTGCCAAGTAGATATTGCCTAAATTTCTCCAAAGCGAAGACTATGGCCAATAGATCCTTCTCCATGGTAGAGTAGTTGCTTTGAGCATTGTCTAGTGTCCTCGATGCATAGTAGATCACATGGGAGGCTCTTTCATTCTTTTTACCCTTAGTATAATTGTTGGCATCACACATGATCTCGAAGGGGAGATCGCAATTTGGTGTTTGTATGATGGGGGTGGATGTAACAAATTCCTTTAGCTTGTCAAAAGCTTTTTTGCACGCCTCATTGAAATCGAAATCAACCTATTTTTGCATGATTTGGCAAATTGGTCTTGTTATCTTTGAAAAGTCTTTGTTAAATCGTCGGTAGAAACCTGCATGGCCCAAAAAAGAACGAACTTCCCGAACACAAGTCGGGTAAGGTAAGCTTTGAATAACATCAATTTTGGCCTTATCTACCTCAATTCCTTTTTCAGACACAATGTAACCTAAAATAAGACATTGCCTCACTATATAATGACATTTCTCAAAATTTAAAACCAAGTTCATTTCAATGCATCTTTTTAAAATTTTGGTGAGATTGTTCAAACATTCTTGAAAAGAGTTTCCATATACCGTAAAATCATCCATAAAAACCTCAATTATGTTTTCAACATGTAACACCCAAAGTTTGGAAAGCGAAGAAAAGAATGAAAATCCCAATTTGAAGGGGAGACTCGGCGAGTCCAAGGAGGGACTCGGCGAGTCCGAGCGGGGTCCGAGTCGAGGAGTAAGCGACCGACTCGGCGAGTCGGCCAAGCTGACTCGGCGAGTCTGGTCTGAACGAGGAAAACCCTAAAATCGGGACTTGGAGCCTATTTAAACGCCTCATTCTCTTCCCTAAGGTTCCTTTAGTGCCTCTTTCACCCATGACATAAACCCTAGCCGCCATAATCGTTTTGGAGCAAGATCTAACCCTTGGTGAAGCTCTTTGGAGCTTGAGAGAGAGGATAGTCATTGTGGAGCAAGAAGGGGGCCTTGGATCCAGAGTTGGTGGTGTTGGGTTATGAGCATTCTAACACTCCTAAGTGTACATGCAACCCTAAATACCTTGAATCTATGTTTTCTCTATTATACATGCAAATATGAACATCCAAGGTATTATCCTAATCTAGCATACAAAATAATGGATATAACAAGATAGAATACATACCTTTTCATGTAGAAAGTCTTCATGAAGCTTGAGTGCCTAGTGCCCCAAGTGTGACACCTCAAATGGTTCACACAACACCAAATACACTTGGAATAACTTGAGAGAATTCTACACTTCATAAAATCGGCTAGCCCTCTCTAGAATAATACTAGTGGCCGATTTTGGGAAGAATAATATCTTTATATAGTGTTACAATTAGGGTAAACCCTAATTGTCATGACTTTCCATTTCCTTGGATCCATGGGTTCAAATACACCATGGAGCATCCATGGAGCATTATATGGGTTTTAGCCCAACTAAATAATCCATGGAGCATTAGCCCACTATACAAGTATGGATGATTTGTACAATCAACCCATATATTTAATTAGTCTTCTTTTGATCACTTAATTAATCCTAGATTAATTCTTGATCAATACTAATTAAATAATCTTATTATTCTTATTATTAATATACTAGAACCTATAATATATTAATAACCGTAAGTGTCTTATTTCTCTCATTATAGTCTATCCAAGTGCATGATGCCATGCAACCCAAATGGACCATGCCAGGTCGGGTCAAGTCTTACCAATTATAGTTATGGACTTAGACATTAATCCAACAGTCTCCCACTTGGATAAGTCTAAAACTATTATTGCGTATGACTTCAGGAACCAACAGGCAATCGTAGCTCTCAAAAGCTTCTGTCGAACTCTGACCTTGTAGATGAACTCTGACCTTTGTCAATGACTTGTCCATTAGATAAGGGATCATATATTCCTTTATTCTAGATATCATATGGACTGAGACATGGATTATAATCATTCTCTCTGTCCATTTGTTGTTTCCCGATTTCCGATTTATGACGACTGACTAATTGAACAAATCAAATCAGTCCTGGCCCGGCCGAGCACTTCCATTTGTCATCATCAAATCATCGAGGGGCCCACAGATATCGCTTTTATCCCAAAGGTAAAAGGAATGGATAAACTTCGACTCATATGGCTTGTTCTACTACTTGCTGAATCATACACAAAGACACGTTTTATAGCACCGAGTTACCAAATGCGGTTTCGTGCAATCAATGTACAACCAACTCATAGTAACAACTCATATCTCTAGGTTTGAAGAATATAGGATATTATCATCTCATGATCACTCGTGATAAAATCCATGAAGTGATTCCAATGAGCGCGGGTTGAATCCAATACTCAGAACTTATGAGCACTCATGAGTGTTGTAGCCATTTGTCCAACACCTTAGACCTCTACAAGCTAACCCATGACAGTCTTAATTCATATCTACTTCCAACATATGACCGACTGTGGATGGTTTAAATAACTTAGTCATTCCGGAAGAACAACCTAGTTTATTTGGGAAGTCAAAACATGCAAAGTGAAACACAATAATAATTGAATCCAATATGGTCTCAGAACTTATGAATATAAATAAAACACCTTTTATTTATCACCATATGATTACACATTATTCATTGTATACTGTTTCAGCTATCAACTTTATTCTTGAATTTAAAACAATAGTTGTCCCATGCTCCAAGCATGTACACTATGTTTTCTAAACACTAGTCATGCCATACACCAAGTATGCATACTATGTTTGTCTATGATCTTTACTTTGTGAACTAGATCAGTTGAACATAACTTCAATGATTCTCTTTTCACACTCCCAAATCCTTACTGCAAATGCAAGAATTCCAAATTCATGCCATTTACTGAAATCTGTTAGATTCTAAACTTATATGCATTAATCCTCTTGTAATGGTTATGCACAAAGTCATAAAGTCTTGACAACAACCATTACAGAGCATTCCAAAGGAGGTCAACTCCTTGGAAACATCCTTCTTGCATTAAGTTTCCTTAACCTTACACATATTGAAATTTCTGACTTTGAAACATTTCCATATTCATTTTGACTATCACTTCTGAACAAGAGTTGCCTCCTTACAGATTATGTCAATATGGTCCTTCCAGAATTATCACTATACTTCCAATTGTACTTGAGCAACCAATCTTTGGTAAACCTTTGATTGTCCTCAACAATTGTTTAATCCTTTTAGTCATATCCAGTTCTAAACCTTTTCCTTTCTTAACGCCCCAGGCATTTGGAAATTTTTAGAAAGGATAACTATAGCACATGTAATCGATCCTATATCCGAAGCATATGGGACACGATTCATGATGTCTCACATAAAGACTAAACCAGTCTTTTGCTATAACATTTCCATTTCTATTTGCCAAGTTATCATAATTCAGATTATGAAAAGGGATGCCATAATCATAATCGAATTTTAGAACTCAAATAATGGACCCATATACATAATTTCCTTATGTTGAGCCATTCTAACATGAAATTCATATATATCCTTGACTAAATGATTAAAACCTCACAATCTAAGCTTATCGATTTGAGATGAAGTATAATTTCCTCTCCCTTAATTATAGCAAAACAACTCTTTCCCAGTTGAAACTTTTGTTTTCTATAATTAACATTGCTAACTTGCAATACTTATCATAATTATCATGCTCCCACTAACATGATGATTATTAGCATAACACTTATGCTCCCACTAGCTTTGACATATACTCAGAAAGCTCGACTTCTAGAAATCAATACTTTATTGACTTTCTTACCAAAGTTCAGATTTCTAATACTAGATTGTTTTGATAAGACTTTATCAAAAACATACACCTTCCCTTAGATAGCTCATGGGTGTGTGAAAACAATTTTAAGAACTATGAAAAGGGATGCCGTAATCATAGTCTTGATCGTTTTGACCTTTGCCATTTCTCACAAGTCCAAGTTAGTGTGCCGGTAAACCACACACGCTCCAATAACGACTTTGAGAATGCAAACATCACAATTGCTATCTAGCTAAAATCTACTTAGTGAAAGTGTTTCCTCACCATCATTTTCATGAATCGGAGAGAAACCTTATGACACTTAGATTTAATGGTGTATGTGTTCTTATCCATGTGAATAGTCAAAACCATAGTCACAAGACAAGGATAATGACAAATCCAAACTCATATGGACTGAACTCAATCTTAATTTCTTGCCACCTGGCAGCTCAAGGGCCTGCCATTGCTTCCAAGTTGTTGTGCAACCAATTGAGAACTCTAAGAACTCAACTTTAACTTGAATGGGCACAGAATATGTCAACACGATAGGTTATAAACCTCAAGTTGTGTGCTAGTGAGGAACTTTAGGTTCTATTCTTGATTAGTTCTTGAGACTTTCAAGACCTTTAAGACTCCCACTGTCCTCTTGACCTATAAGACTCCCTATTCAAACATCCAAGAGATAGTGTGGATTCTAACCAAGACAAACACTTCACACAATTGGCCTAAGTTGGTCTTTGTTTTATCTAAAACATCACAACTTACCAACTTCAAATGAACAAGAGTTAGACACTTTTACTCTTACATTTGACACGTGTTTTAAACCTTCTTAAAGACATGTCACTCATATTACAATCTTGGAGTATGACTCTAAGACTTGTATTGGAACGAAGTATGACTCATCTTCTTGATTTAACCATTTCAACAATTTCAAGATCCCTTCTTCTTAGTCATAAGAATGCACTAAGACTTCCTTAGAGAACAAATTTTTATATGGTTTCTTAATCATTAAGATGATCACAAAGCTGATACTAAAGTACTCTCCCATCTTTTCAGATTTGAGAAACTTTTATCCTTCTACCTAATTTGATTCTTCTTATCCACTCTGCTATGCATTGAAACCTTTTCCAATGTCTCAGAGTTACACTTAAGCTTGTAAGTATAATCATATTTACTGAGCTTTAGTAAACTATGACGAATAGCCTTATATCTTTTGTGGTGGACTTAATCAGTGCACATGACTATGTACTCGATCCCTTAGTCCATTACTTGACTCACACATCCATGTGAACAAGTAATTAGTCTTAATTTTTCCAATACTTGAAAGTTCTCATTCATCATGCTACACAACTTGCATGATTCCAAGTTTCGGTCCAATTGAGACTTGGTGATGAGAATCTTTCCTTATTTGGTAAATTTAGACATTACCACAAATGAAGGAATCAATTTCATATTTCCACTCTTGCTATTAATGGAATCATATAAGCAACAATTTTTTTCCTCAAATGCCATTGTAAGGATATTTTAAAATAAATAAAATCAAAATTTTCTTTTATTTTAAAACTATGCAGAAAAACTTATCCTTAAAATCCATATGAAAACTTGTTGTTATCTATTCCTTAGCAATATCTCATAACTCCTAAGAAGTAGCTCAAGAATCCGATTTTCAAACTACGCGATAGAAATCCATCTATGCGATCAGATTCAGCATATTCTTTCTTTAAGTTCCTTTACTTTTCTTTGATTCTTAAAACATTACCATGTGACCCAGTCACATCATGTATCAGGAATCTCAGAATAGAAACTTAACAGAGTTAGATTAGTGGACTTTACCTGAAGTAGAGTCAATCTTATTGACTTTAACATCCTTAGGTAAATTTGGCAGCTTCGCAACTAATGACCCTTCCTTTGGCAATATAAACATATGGACCCTTTGATAATGGTACACGGGACTATTACAGACTTAGCCTTTTTCTCTTTACCATTTGGTCAACCTAGTTGACTATGGTCAATCCCTTTTCTTGGGAAGAGAATGCTTTTTCTGTATTTCCTGTGTCACATTGTCAATGTCCATCAAGTTTTGAGGAAGTTGATCTTAACAAATAAATAAGATCATTAAGGGTCTTGTCATAGTCTGTTTCATAGATGTTCCAAAAGAACTCACTATGTGACTTAGAAAGTAGTTGAACCACCAACTTTCTCAAGACTTTGACACCCAACTCTCCCGGCTTGTCAATATGTGACTACATCTCCAAGATGTGATCACACCTAGACCTTGCCTTGCCAATGGGGCTTGAGTGATCTTAAACTTTTCAAGAACTTTTGGGGTAGGGAGAATAATTTGGAGGAGGTGAATGAAGTATGATTTCCATGGGACATCATCTTCATTTAGGAAAGCTTGTTTCAAGAGATTTGGGAAGATCATAAATGTCTAAACCAGACATGTTTTGGGAGATATTCAAGATAGTTGATCTTAAAGTACTTAATATGACACCCAATATGAAATATTAAGGCTAGGACCCAACAAACTATTTTATAACTTAGAAGAGGTATGCCGTAATCCAAGCTATAAAACAATTTGAAGGTAGGTTAATGACGATTCACCAATTTCCACCAAGATAAACGAAATGTATTATTAGGTTTTAATTGGTTTTGAAACTCCTAGATCTTTTGAGATTCATTGAACTGTTCAACGGCATGTTTCAATCTCGAGTGTGCCCTTCAGGTTTTGTGATTGGGATACCGAGGATCACAAAACAAGGTGTGAAGTAACCATGCAAATTACTTGGTACCCTTAAGTGTTTACCCCTTAATCGATGTGCCGGTTAACCACACACGCTCCATCGATACTATGATAAACATTAAGTTACCCTTCGCCTACCTTGTTAAATACGAGTTAGTGTGCCGGTTAACCACACACGCTCCACTAACCGACTTAAACAAAGTGCAAAGTGTAATTTCATGGATTAGCACCTTATTCACATTTTCCTAAGTAACTAAGATTGGGAATTATTAAGAGTTTAGTTACTTAGTATTTATCATTAATACTTTTAATGAAGGGAGAATTATAGTCCTGTCAAACCCGTTCGGCTAACGACCCTCCACCAGTCAAGCAAGCGGTGGGTGAGAGTGGACACCCATTAAGTTGCCATTTTATAGGCAACAACCTTATACCCACCTTATAGACCGGCTTCGTGAATGAGGCGTACTAGCGGTAAGACCGACTTTACTCTTATACATGTATATATTATTAACTTATAATATTATAAAGTATAAGGGTTGAATTTTAACTTTTAAAATTCTAAGGGCTAACTTGGAATTAAAGTATTCATAAGAGAAAACTTTACAAATTCCAAAACTTGAGGGCAAGTTTTGAAACTATTCAAAACTAATTAATTCCATAACTTATGTATTTAAAGTAGTTTTAATCCAAAAACTCTTCAAGTTCCATAACTTGAGGACAAATTATGGAAGACTTTAAACTAATAAAGAATTAACTTTTTCTTTATTTTATAACTTATGGAATTAATTAAGGTTACATTATTTTATTTATTTATTTATTTAATGAAGAGACTCTTGGTCCTCCATAACTTGAGGACAAATTATGGAGTCATAACTCCAATTAATTAAAACTAGACTCTTCATTTTTTGTAACCTTTGCCAATTTTATGAGTTTTATGAGTCTTTAATGTGACTCTTCATGTAACTTGAGGACAAGTTACACAAACACATTTTATACTCAACTCTTAGATTAAAATGGATTGAAAACAACTATTTCAATTAACTTTTCTATTAATCTAAGCAACTCATAAGAACAAGATAATTCAAATCAAACTTTTCTATTAACAATTATCTTTGAAAATGGATTAGCATGAACATTACCACATTAAAAAAAACAAGTTTATAAGTTCAAAAACAACTTAGGGTAATGTTCCTAGTCCATTTCTAGCCAAAAACCTCGAAAATATGTTGTATTGGGGTCCAACTCGTCGAGTGCATGAACATAACTCGGCGAGTTGGATGCATTTTGCCTTGGACTCGTCGAGTCCCTTCATGGACTCGGCGAGTCTACTGGGCTGACAGCACCAATTTCGATTTTTCAGCTTCTATTGCAGGTATAACAAGAAAACAAGCCTAGGCTCTGATACCACTGTTGGGTTATGAGCATTCTAACACTCCTAAGTGTACATGCAACCCTAAATACCTTGGATCTACGTTTTCTCTATTATACATGCAAATATGAACATCCAAGGTATTATCCTAATCTAGCATACAAAATAATGGATATAACAAGATAGAATACATACCTTTTCATGTAGAAAGTCTTCATGAAGCTTGAGTGCCTAGTGCCCCAAGTGTGACACCTCAAATGGTTCACACAACACCAAATACACTTGGAATAACTTGAGAGAATTCTACACTTCATAAAATCGGCTAGCCCTCTCTAGAATAATACTAGTGGCCGATTTTGGAAGAATAATATCTTTATATAGTGTTACAATTAGGGTAAACCCTAATTGTCATGACTTTCCATTTCCTTGGATCCATGGGTTCAAATACACCATGGAGCATCCATGGAGCATTATATGGGTTTTGGCCCAACTAAATAATCCATGGAGCATTAGCCCACTATACAAGTATGGATGATTTGTACAATCAACCCATATATTTAATTAGTCTTCTTTTGATCACTTAATTAATCCTAGATTAATTCTTGATCAATACTAATTAAATAATCTTATTATTCTTATTATTAATATACTAGAACTTATAATATATTAATAACCGTAAGTGTCTTATTTCTCTCATTATAGTCTATCCAAGTGCATGATGCCATGCAACCCAAATGGACCATGCTGGGTCGGGTCAAGTCTTACCAATTATAGTTATGGACTTAGACATTAATCCAACAGGTGGAGCATTTCTGAGCATTTAAAGGTAATAAATCGTTACCTTCCCTCTTTTGTTTAATAGATCAACCTTGGCTATGAGATTTGGAGCTTTTATGCCATGCTTAAGAACTATTTCGAGTTAGAAGCCCAGATCTGAAGTTGCTACTTCAGATCTGAGTGTATCTTGGCCTAGAAAGTCATAAAGCATCTGTTCTTGGGTTGATAGTGAAGCCTCTTTGTCTTAAACCCTAGTTTGGGTTGTTTTAAGCCTAGATCTCTTTATCTACACGTAAAGTTTGCCAATTTACGTGAGGGATAGGCCTTAGAAGTATGGATCTATGAGTTGGAAGCCCTGTTTGGCTTGAAAAGCCACTGCATGGATTAAGGACTGAATAGACTCGGTGAGTCCTTTGAGTGGACTCGGTGAGTAGTATGAAGATGGAGGCGAACCCGACGTGTTGGATGAACAACTCGGCGAGTCTGTTGAAGATTTCCTTGGACTCGGCGAGTCTGCTCTTGGACTCGGCGAGTCAAGTCGCGAAACCCCAAACCCTTCGAGTCAAGGCTCAGTTTAGTGAGTTGAGTGGGGACTCAGTGAGTTGGACAGGACAGAACTCGGAAATCAGTGAACTCGGCGAGTCAGTAGGCTGACTCGGCGAGTAGGGTCAACATGGAAGGTTGACTTTGGCCAGGACTTTGACTTTGATCATAGTTGATTTAGTTGACTTTTAGAGGTCTGTCAGGATAAGTGTCTCTTTGTTATTGGTTGCTCGGAGAGTTAGAGGAGCAGCGTTTCAGACGGTGGTTGGTTAGCAGTCCGAGGGTTACCAGCAGAATTCAGCAGTTCAGGTGAGTTTCCTTCCAGTAGGAAAGGGTCTAAGGCCACAATGCCGGCCTGTTCAGTTAGCAATAGTTTCCGGACTTCAGTCCGATGCAGTAGTTAGTATGTTTGATGCCTTCGTGGCTCAGATAGGATTTATGTGTTATGTGTTTCGGGCCACGACCCGATGCAGTATAAAGTATATGTGTTCATGCTAGTTGATATGTTATGTTATGCTATGTTCAGTCGGTTTCCGGACTTCGGTCCGATGCAGGGGGCAAGTCTCCAGTTAGTCCGGACTTCGGTCCGATGCAGGGGACAAGGTCCCAGTCAGTTTTCGGACTTCGGTCCGATGCAGGGGCAAGGCCCCAGTTAGTCCGATCGGGGACAAGGTCCCAGTCAGTTTCCGAACTTCGGTCCGATGCACGGGGCAAGGCCCCAGTTATTCTGGACTTCGGTCCGATGCAGGGGACAAGGTCCCAGTCAGTTTCCGGACTTCGGTCCGATGTAGGGGGCAAGGCCCCAATTAGTCCAGACCTCGGTCCGATGCAGTGGGCAAGGCCCAGTATGTGCTTTATATGTTATTGTATGGTATGTGGTAGTTTGGGGGAGCTCACCAAGCTTCGTGCTTACAGTTTCAGTTTTTGGTTTCAGGTACTCAGCTTTCAAAAGAGGGGCTCGGAAAGATTGCAGTGCACACACCATAGTCAGCTAGCGTGGGATGTTTTACTCTGATAATAAGTTTGCATTTCGAATTAATGCTATGAAATTATGTTATGATTTATGATACAGTTTTTATGAATATGGTTTTGGTAATGTTTTAAAAAGAAAATTTTCGTTGTGATTTTTGGGATGTTACATAACATACTCCGAAAAGATACTAACCATACAAAGTTGGAAAGTGGTCGGGGAATTACACAATCCAAACGACATTTTCTACTATGCAAAAGTGTCAAATGGACATGTGAAGGTTGTCTTTTCTGGTCTTTCGGTGCCACCAGGATTTGGTAAAAACCAGAATACCCGTCAAGACAACAATAATGTGATTTCCCGGCCAACCTTTCTAACATTTTTTCAATGAAAGGTAATGAGAAATGATCTTTTCTTGTGCTTACATTGAGTTTGCGGTAGTCAATACATACTCTCCACCCGTTTTGCACGCGGGTGGGGACCATCCTACCTTTGTTGTTCTCGACCATCGTGGTTCCCGTCTTCTTCGGTACCACTTGCATTGGACTCACCCACTTGCTATCCGAGATTGGATAGATCATGTCTGCATCAAGAAGCTTCAATATCTCTTTCTTCACAACTTTCATCATAGGTAGGTTCAATTTCTTTGTGCGTCCTGGCTTGGCTTGCATTTATCCTCCATCAAGATCTTGTGCATACAAGTGGAGGGATCAATCCCTTAATATTCATGATTGTCTAACCATTGGCTTCTTTGTGCTCCTTCAACACCTTAAGGAGTTGCTCTTCTTCACATTCAGTTAAGTGAGTTGAAATAATAACCGGAAGGGTTTCATTCTTTTCTAAATAAGCATACTTTAAGTGTTGAGTTAGGACCTTCAGTTCATATTCGGGTTGTTGAATAAGGGATGGCGACAACTTCATGCAGGTTAGGGGCAATTCAATTTGCTTGATCAAATCTTGTAGATTTCTTCACCTCTAAATTATTAACCAACCTCTCAATTTCCGGATCCAAAGAATAATGCTTCAATTGTTCGGCTAGCTTCCCACAATCAAACCCTTTGCTTAAAACCATTTCCAACACATCACTATTAGACAACTCGAACAATTCTTGGGTTATTGGCTCAACAACATCAACAAAGTACAAAGATGAAACATCACTAGGATATCTCATGGCATCATAAATATTAAAACTTATTGTTTCACCATCAAACTCCATTTTCAAACTTCCCGCATACACATTGATCTTCATCCTAGCCATCTTAAAAAATTGTCTCCCATGCAAGATTAGAGCCGATTTGGAGGACACTTGCTCATATAGATCAATCACATAGAAATCTGCCGAAAAGACCAATTGGTTCACTTGCACCAAAACATCCTCTAGAACACCTCTACGAAAGACACTCGATTTATCCGTAAGAGAGATTATTGTTGGAATAGTGTCTAAGGCTATAACTATATTCGGTGGTGCATGGTCCTTTTGGGTTGCCTTCACCATAGCAACTTGAAGGATGATTTGTTAAGAGAGAGTAAATATTATAAGGAATAATATTTGGCTATTTGATTAATATAAGTCATAAATTAATTGGTATTAATTTGGTGACTTAAAGAGATTAATTAAATAAGAGGGTATAAACTGTCAATTGTTTGATAGTTAGACTTTAGACTATAAATCCATTAGGATACACCTTGGACGGATTCTAAGAGCTTTAGATAAGCTAAAATCGTCCATAGGGTTATCTATGGAATGGATTTGGATAGCCTTAAGAGAAGATTATCCAATTAGGGTTTAGGGTGAAACCCTTAAGGAGTCTAAAGCTATAAATAGGCCCTTGGGATGGGGAATTCGTGTACAACTTTGTAAAACCTGAAAAAGGGAACCTCTGGTCGAATTCCGTCCCCTCTCCTCTCTCCTAAATCATCTTGCTTGCTATTAGTGTTTGTAAGCCATTAGAGGAGTGACAATTGTGACTCTAGAAGCTCCAAGACAAACAAGATCAACAAAGGATTCAAAGGTATGATTCTAGATCTGTTTTAATATTGTTGTTTAACCTAATTAGCCATTAGAAGTCTTGGATTCAAATGCATGTTTATTAGAAAGCCTAGATCCAAGCAATAGGGTTTTGCATGCGCACATAGGAAAGTTCTTATGGCTAAAACCCAACAGTGGTATCAGAGCCTATATTGGTTTTCTTTAATTTGTTGCTTGATTAACTGAAACAAACCTGCAAAATTCGATTTTTTGGGTTTTGAGTCACTGACTCGTCGAGTTCCAAGGTGGACTCGTCGAGTAGGCCTGACTCGGCGAGTCCCCTTGTGCACTCGGCGAGTCCAGGCGTCAGGAATGGCCAGATTCGGGATTTTTTTCATAATTATCTTATGGAAACTTACCTTAATCATATTAGATCAATGTAAATCCGATTTCTTGATAAATATGACTATTATCTTGATCTAATTAAAGATATTTATCATCTAATTAAATATTTAATTTCCTTATATGATAATAATTAATTGTTTTGGTAATTATCTTCAAAAAAAATCAAGATAAATCAAATAAAGATAATTAGAATATTAATTGTTAATTGGAATTATTTGTTATTTGGTCCTTCATGTTTTAAATGTTTAAAACCCACCCTAAAGTTTTGAAATTTATATTTGTGATTAAAAGTTTTAATTTAGACAACTTAAATTTCAAACCCTAGATTTTGAAAAGTTTAAAATGCAACCTTATACTTATATAATATTACTAGAATAATATATATATATATATGTATAACTAAATGCTAGTCTTACCGCTAGTAGGCCTCATTCACGAAGCTGATCTATAAGGTGGGTATAAGGTTGCGGCCTATAAAATGGCGCTTAATGGGTGTACACTCACACCCACCGCTTGCTTGATTGGTGGAGGGTCGTTAGCCGAACGGGTAGGATAGGGCAACCTCATCCTCTCATTAAAAGTATAAGAAGAAATACGAAGTAACTAAATTTTTTAAATTTCCCAATCTTAGTTACTTTAGGAAAAGTGAATTGATGCAATCCCATGAAATTACACTTTGCACCTTGCTAAGATGTTAGTGGAGCGTGTGTGGTTTACCGGCACACTAATTGGTTCTAAGCGAAGGTGGCAAAGGGTGATTCATTGTTCATCATAGTTCGATGGAGCGTGTGTGGTTTACCGGCACATCGAATAGGTGATCGTTACAATGAAGGCACCATGTGAATTTGCATGGTAATTCACACCCGCTTTGTGATCCTCGGCATCCCAGTCACAAACAAGAGGGGCATATCGAGATTTAAACATGCCATTGAATAGTTCAATGAATCTCATCCGAATCTAGGAATTCTCAAAAACACTTAGGACTAATAGTTTAAGTTTTGTAATGGAGAATTAGTGAATCGTCATTCACTTACCTTCAATTTATTTGCATATTGGATTACGGCATCCCTTTTCTAGTATGTAAATGTTATTGTTGGATCCTAGCCCTAATTTTTCTTATTGGGTGATAATTAGGGATTCTTGTTCTAATCTATCTTTGTCCTTTCTATAGATGTCAAACGCAAACAACGCTGCTGCTAGTTCTTTCACGTTGATGAGCCTTTGCCAAAAGGTCACCTTCGATGGAACGAACTTTGGCGAATGGATAAGATACATTCGCACCATTGCTCGCTATGAGGATAAATAGTATGTCCTCGACGAGAAGCTCGAGAAAATCAACCCCGAAGTTGCTACTCCCGCCGAAATCACCGCCTTTGAAACTCATGAGCGAGATGCAACGAAAGTACATTGCATCATGATCGCCACCATGAACTCCGAATTCCAAAAGTCCTACGAGGACATGTATCCATACGAGATGCATCAAGACTTGTTGGAGAGGTACCACCAAAACGCGAGACAAGAGCGTTACGAGATCTTCACTAACATGATTTCCGCCAAGATGGGTCATGGAGAATCTCTTACCGTGCACTTGCAAAAGATGCAAAGGTATGTCGACCGCCTTCGCAAGTTAAATGTTGACTTCGGCGAAGACTTGGCGATCGATATGGTGCTTCACTCTTTGCCTCCGATGTATAATCAATTTAGGATGACCTACCACATGAACAAAGAGGAGGTCACTCTAAGTAAACTCCAAGGTCTCTTGAGGGTTTCTGAGAGCAATTTCAAGGACAAGTCTGTTGCACCAACTCCCAATCCATCCGCTGCTCCTGTCTTGGCTATTGGTCAAGGGAAGGGAAAGAAGAGGAAAGCTTCTTCAAATAACTATCGAAAGGTGAAATCCCGAGATGGTTCCTCTTCTAGTGGGACCAAAGTTGATCCCTCTAAGCCCTGCTCTAACCCGAAGGAGGCAGAGTGCCACCACTGCCACAAGATAGGACATTGGAAGAGAAGCTGCCCGGATTACCTGCAAGCCATCAAGGAAGGAAAGATCAAGCCATCTTTCGCAGGTATATATGCAATCAAATCTAACGATTCTAATCATGCTATTTCTTGGGTTCTTGACACCGGTTGCGGTTATCACATTTGTTCTAATGTGCAGGGACTAAAAGGAAGTAGGGATGTGGAGCAAGGAAGGATCAATCTAATCATGGGGAACAGAAGATCGTCGCCTGTGACCAAGATTGGAGTGTATTCTTTAGTGCTTAAGAAGAGTTTAGTTTTGGATTTGAACAATTGTTGCTATTCGCCAGAAATGGCTAGAAACATCATTTCATTTCATGGTTTATATAGACAAGGATTTAGATTTTCTTTTAATAATGAGAATGGTTCTATTTTGGCTTATCTAAATGGTGTCTTTTACTTTGAAGCTATACCATGTAATGGAATATATGAAACTGTTATGATTGTTGATAACTTAGGAAATGATGTTTTGAATATTGATTCTTCCACTAGTATGGATAAAGCATCCTTGTGGCATTGTCGTCTTGGACATGTCAACAAGAAACGCATAGCCCAACTCCAAAAGGATGGAGTGTTGGAGTCATTCGACCTTAGGGAAGATGACACATGCGAGTCTTGTTTACTTGGAAAGATGACTAAGTCACCCTTCACGAGTACTTGCGAGAGGGGTGAGGGACTATTGGACCTAATACATACCGATGTATGTGGACCTTTTAGATCAACCACGAAGGATGGGAACCGCTTCTATGTGACTTTTACCGATGATTATAGTAGATATGGGTATATCTATTTAATCAAGCAAAAGTCAGAAACCTTTGAAAAGTTCAAAGAGTTCAAGAATGAAGTGGAGAATCAATTGGGCAGGAAAATCAAGATGCTTCGATCCGATCGAGGAGGAGAGTACCTAAGTCTTGAATTCCACGATTATCTCAAGGAGTGTGGAATAGTTTCGCAATTGACGCCTCCTAGGACACCGCAGTTGAATGGTGTGGCAGAAAGGCGTAATCGAACCTTATTGGATATGGTTCGCTCTATGATGAGTCGTGCTTTACTACCTATCTTCTTTTGGGGGTATGCCTTAGAGACTGCCGCCCATATCCTTAACCGAGTCCCTACTACGAAGGTTGCCAAAACACCTCACGAGATGTGGACGGGGAAAGCTCCCTCGTTGGCACATATCAAGGTTTGGGGTTGCGAGGCTTTCGTAAGACGAGATACTCACGACAAGCTTGAACCTCGAAGTGAGCGATGTATTTTCATCGGCTACCCACAAACTTCCTTTGGATATCTCTTCTATAGACTGAAAGATAATGTTATCTTTGTTGCGAGGAGAGGAGTTTTCCGAGAGCGAGAACTCATAAGCCAAGGAGACAGTGGGAGGCAAATCGAACTTGAAGAGATTCAAGAGTCGATAGATGAAGGAACCTCTACCGCTGGCATTCAACCCGAGGAGGAAACTCCGGTTGAACCAATTGACGAATCCTTACCTCTTAGACGTTCCGATAGAATTAGAGTTCATCCCCAGTTTTATGGTTTTCATATTACTACCGAAGGGGACACGTATATTAGTGATGGTACACTGGTAAATCTTGATGAACCTAATAGCTATAAGGAAGCCATGGCAGGCCCGGAGTCTGCGAAATGGAAAGAGGCGATGGATAGCGAGATCCAATCCATGTACGATAACCAAGTTTGGAATTTGGTTGATTACGTGCCCGAACGTAAGACCGTAGGGTGCAAGTGGATCTTCAAGAAGAAGACCGACGTGGATGGGAACGTACACACATATAAGGCGCGATTGGTTGCGAAGGGCTTTACTCAAACTCCCGGAGTTGACTATGATGAGACCTTCTCACCAGTTGCGAAGATTAAATCTATTAGAGTGATGCTAGCAATTGCCGCATTTCATGATTATGAGATTTGGCAAATGGATGTCAAGACCGCTTTCCTTAACGGAAAGTTGGCTGAGGATGTTTACATGGCTCAGCCAGAGGGGTTTGTGGATCCGAAGCATCCGAATAGAGTGTGTAAGCTTGAGAAGTCCATTATGGACTTAAACAAGCGTCTTGCAGATGGAATCTTTGCTTCGATGAGAAAGTCAAAGAGTTTGGATTTGTACGAAGCGAAGACGAATCTTGTGTATATGTCAAAGCCAGTGGGAGTGTAGTAAGCTTCCTTGTTCTATATGTCGATGACATATTACTCATAGGAAACGACATCCCGACTCTGCAGGAGGTTAAGTCCTGGCTCGGGAAGTGCTTCGCTATGAAGGACCTCGGAGAGGCTTCTTACATTTTGGGAATAAGGATAGTAAGAGAAAGAAGTAAGAGACTAATTGGACTTAGTCAGAATACTTACTTGGAGAAGGTACTAAAACGTTTTAGTATGGAAAACTCAAAGAAGGGAGAACTACCGATACAAGGAAATGCCAAGTTGAGTAAGACTCAAAGTCCGAGTACCGAAGCTGAGATAGCAGAAATGAGCCGAGTACCATACGCTTCCGCAGTTGGCTCAATCATGTACGCTATGACTTGTACTCGCCCTGATGTAGCCTTCGCTTTGAGCATGGTTAGCAGATATCAAGGGAACCCTGGAAAAGCACATTGGATTGCGGTGAAGAACATCCTTAAGTACCTTCAGAGGACGAAAGAATGGTTCTTAGTCCTTGGAGGGAGTGATGACTTGAAGGTGCGAGGGTATAGTGACGCCAGCTTTCAGACCGACAGAGACAAGTACCGTTCGCAGTCGGGCTGGGTCTTTACCCTAAATGGAGGAGTAGTGACATGGAAAAGTTCCAAGCAAGAAACCGTAGCTGATTCAACGTGCGAATCAGAGTACATCGCAGCGAGCGAAGCATCGAAGGAGGCAATATGGCTAAAGAACTTCATTGGTGATCTTGGAGTTGTACCGGCCATAAAGGAGCCCATGGAGATTTTCTGTGATAACGAAGGTGCGGTCGCCTTGACCAAGGAACCGAGGGATCATGGTAGATCTCGACATATCGACAGAAAATATCACTTCATTAGACATCGTGTAGAAGAAGGACAACTCGTAGTGAAGAGGATATCATCAGGAGATAACCCAGCAGATCCGCTTACGAAGGGACTGAGTAGGGTTAAGCACTTGCAGCATACTAGGAGTATTGGGCTGAAGGATGATATTAGCATAGATTAGATAGTATTAGAAACGTATAATAGATAAATGTAATTGACATTTGATGATTAAATAAAGGAGTTTTATTTATAAGTAAAGTTACTATCACATGTTAGTTGTTTAACTATTGTTTCACTTTGCATGTTTTGACTTCCAGAATAATTGAGTTTATTAGGAATAATCGAATTATTCAAATGGTCCACAATCGTTCATATGTTGGGAGTAAATATGAATGAAGATTGTCGTGAATTGGTGTGTAGAATGTCTAAATGGTGTTAGACATGGCAAGGGTTGCTGCAACGTTCATGAGTGCTTATGAACTGGTTTTGAGCATTGGAATAAACCCGCGCTTGCTGGAATCACTTTATGGAATACGATATAAAAGGTGATCGCAAGACGATAATATCATATGGTCTTAAAACCTAGATATATGGTTTATTATTTGTTAATTGATTGTGCATTGATAATGCGAAAACGCATCAGTAACTTGATGTTATAAAACGCATTGTTGTGTATAGTTGGTTAATGAATAAGTAAATGCATATAAGTCGAAGTTTATCTGTAGATTTTATCCTAAGAGGATAGAAGAGATATCTTGGCTACTCGATGATTTGATTTGACTTATGTGCCGGGCCCGGTCAGAACTGAATTGATGTGTTCGATTAAGTTCTATGTCAAATAAATCGGAGATCGAGAAATCTAAATGCTAGACTAACCATTCCATAGGATTGTCAGCATGATATCTAACAGAGGACTGTACGATCCCTTATCTAAAGGACAAGATTGGTTAGATCAGAGTTGACAGCGTCTTTGAGAGCTACGATTGCAAACCGTATTGTACTTGTATAGTTATTAGACTTATCCAAGTGGGAGACTGTTGGAATAGTGTCTAAGGCTATAACTATATTCGGTGGTGCATGGTCCTTTTGGGTTGCCTTCACCATAGCAACTTGAAGGATGATTTGTTAAGAGAGAGTAAATATTATAAGGAATAATATTTGGCTATTTGATTAATATAAGTCATAAATTAATTGGTATTAATTTGGTGACTTAAAGAGATTAATTAAATAAGAGGGTATAAACTGTCAATTGTTTGATAGTTAGACTTTAGACTATAAATCCATTAGGATACACCTTGGACGGATTCTAAGAGATTTAGATAAGCTAAAATCGTCCATAGGGTTATCTATGGAATGGATTTGGATAGCCTTAAGAGAAGATTATCCAATTAGGGTTTAGGGTGAAACCCTTAAGGAGTCTAAAGGTATAAATAGGCCCTTGGGATGGGGAATTCGTGTACAACTTTGTAAAACCTGAAAAAGGGAACCTCTGGTCGAATTCCATCCCCTCTCCTCTCTCCTAAATCATCTTGCTTGCTATTGGTGTTTGTAAGCCATTAGAGGAGTGACAATTGTGACTCTAGAAGCTCCAAGACAAACAAGATCAACAAGGGATTCAAAGGTATGATTCTAGATCTGTTTTAATACTGTTGTTTAACCTAATTAGCCATTAGAAGTCTTGGATTCAAATGCATGTTTATTAGAAAGCCTAGATCCAAGCAATAGGGTTTTGCATGCGCACATAGGAAAGTTCTTATGGCTAAAACCCAACAATTATGACACCGGTTTCTCTTAAAGGCCTGACATTCAATGATTCATACATCGAATAAGGCATGACATTAATAGAAGCGCCAAGGTCATGGTACTACTAAAAATGACATCTCCAATCTTGCAAGGAAGTGTAAACATTCCGGGCTCTTTGCATTTGGGTGGAAGTTTCCTTTGTAAAACCGCAGATGCGTTTTCATTCATTGAGATTTTCTCGTTTCTCTTCAACTTCCTCTTGTTGGTACAAAGCTCTTTCAAAAACTTTGCATATCTAGGGATTTTCTTGATGGCATCAAGTAAAGGGATGTTTACTTCCACCTTTCGGAAGGTGTCTAAAATCTCTTTCTCCTCCATATTCTTCTTCGAAGTTGCAAGTCGGGAGGGGAATGGCAGTTGAATGGCCATTGGTGTTACGAGGGGAATAGTCTTCTCCAGAACTCTGGCTTGTGCATCATTATTTACTATAGGTTCTTTAATGAGAATGACTTCTATTTATTCCTCTTCTTCCCTTAGCTTCTTCTTTGAACTACTCTCTCCGGTTTGTTTGCCACTTCTCAAGGTCACCACATTGACATTCATGTTGGGTTGTATCTCAAAATGAGACTTTTCATGATTATTGTGGTGGGTAGGAAGGTCTAACTAATGCATTTTTATGCAATGGTCTTGGGTTGTAGCTCATGTTGGTATTTGGCTTCCAACTTGAATTGTAAGCATCTTTGTAACCGGATGGCTTATTGTAGTAATTTGGAACTCTCCTGTGGTGTTTACATGTTTCGTATCTTCTTGAAGAATGGGACAAATATCCGTAGGATGTCACATTGTTGCACATATTCCACAAACCATCACTTGTGGATTTTGTCCCATGGCTAACTTTTGGACAACGAAGGTTAAATCTTTGATTTGAGACTCAAGAATGATGTCCCCACTTTGTTGACATTTTGTTGAGTTTCTCTCTTCATATCTTGGCGCGGGCCAAAATGTTGGGAATTCGCGGCTATGGTCTTGAAAAGTTGTCTTGTTTGTTGTGGAGTTTTACTAAATACATCAACTAATCTTCTCTCCATTGGCAACAATCCTTCATAGAAGTTTTGGATGAGGAGTTGTTCCGGAATTTGATGTTGTGGACAACTATAGCACAAGTTGTTGAACCTCTCCCAATAATCATGAAAAGTCTCATTTTGACCTTTGCGGATTCCACAAATCTCATTTCTAAGACTTGAGACTCTTGAAGCGGGATAGAACATGTCAAGAAAAGCTCTTGCCTTGTCGGTCCATGAGCTGATCGACCCCGGTGGAAGATAGAATAAGCATTCATTTGCTCTATCGGCCAATGAAAAGGGGAATGCCCGTAATTTGATTTGGTCATCGGTTGAACCTTATGCCTTCATATTAATGCAAATAATATGGAACATCTTCAAGTGCTTATGAGGGTCTTCATTCTCTAATCCATGAAAAGTTGGAAGGTGATAGACTAAGCCTGACTTCAATTCCGAACCACCTTCAAATACGGGATAATTGATACAGGTTGGATTTTGTGTAACAACGGTTTCCATTATTTGCTTCAAAGTTCTTTCGGGAGCTTCTCCTCCATCCCCCATTGCAATGGTTCAATAATGGTTGGATTTTTTGTAAAGGTGGTGTTTCGGGAATTTTTTGGCGAGGGTCGGGACTAGAATCGGGTTCTGTGTCACTTGATAAAGCGGTTTCAACCTCCGAGTCCCAGTGAGGATTAGAAGTTGGACCACATTACATTCTATTTTCCTTCGCCAAACTCCTTGCTTCTTTTTTAATTTTCAGATTATAAATCAAAGCACATGTACGTTGAGATCTGGGCATAGAGAAACAAATTGATTAAAAATAAAGCAATCCCTAGCAACAGTGCCAAAATTTTGGTGGTTGTCGACGCCAACAAAATTAATAACCCTAAATCTTTTACACTAAAATAGTGTATAGTGGTAAATGGGTCGAATCCACAGAGACTGGTTCAATTTGTTACTCAATGAAAATCTCTTTGTAAAAATACTTGTTAAATAACAATAAAAATAAAAATGGGGATTTTTGGTCATTTGAAATACTTGAAATAAACTACAACTAAACTAAGGTTTAAATGGACAATTTAACAAGAACAAGATTTGATGTGAAATCAATAAGGAGAGTTGGTTGACTTAAAGTTTCCTTACTTTGACTTTTGATGAACATATCATAAGAATCGAATGGTGAAATACTTGTTTAGAATCCTTAATTTGGATATTAGTAATCCAAAAAGCTTGAGATTACCTAGACTTTTCTTAGTTGTTAAAATGGTTAGAGAAGCTCATAACAATGTCCTTAGTCAAAGTCACAATTTCCATTAAGCATGTGATTAGTGAAAGTCAACTAGCATTAAGAACCAAAAAGTCACCAAATCCAAGAGGAGTAAAAAGCTTCCACTACCATGTTGGAGAAATGTTTTTATGATTGTGTGAAGTAAAACTAACATAAAAATCACTTGTTGCTTGCTAATTTGAAGATCCTTTACTTAACCAAGAAATTAGTCAACTAATCACCACAAACACATTTAAACTCATGAATAAAAACATACAAGTAGTGATAAGATGTTAAAATACAAAAAATTTTCATAAAGTGTTGGGGTGCAAAGTTATTCATTCATGACTTTGTAAATGTTTGACTTTTGTAAAACCCACTTGCATGTGGTGCTTTAGCCTTTAGACCCATTTGTTAGTTAGAGTGAGAGAGAGAGACATGTAAACACCTCTATAAATAGTGGGTTCATACCACTTGTAGAGGTGTGCTTGAGAGATGTAAAAGTGAGTGTGTAAGTGTGTGTTATTTATGTAGTCTAGATCTAGATCCTTTTTGTAACACCATATACAATCAATACATCTCTTAAACACCCAAATCATGTTCAATTGTGAAAGCGTTAATTCCGCATACCAAACCATGTTCTTTGTCACTACAATTGGTATCAGAGCTTGGTTTTCACGATCAACGTGACTTTTGAAGAACGGTTCTCGGTTTGGCAACTTTTGTCGCAACTTGAACAACTTTGGTGAGTCTCTCTCTATGATCTCTCGTAATATTTGATTCGTGCGTTACGTTCTTGATTTTGATCATTTTGATTCATTGGATCTTGTTCGTTTCAAATCTCATTGTTGATCCAATCATTTTTCATTGATCAAAGCCTGATCCAATCATATTTGTTTGTTTGAATCGAGATTTATGCCCAAAATTCTTTTATGATCTACAATTTTCGAATCTTGTACTGTTCATAAACATTTTAATTGCTACCAAAAGAAACTCGTTACTATTTGATGTCCGATCATTGAGCCCAAGAAATTTTCAAATCATTTAATATCCGATATACTTCCAGTTTGATCCCAATTTCTATTCACCAATCCATAATCTAAAGGATTGTAATCGGATCATATCAAATCCATTCTCAAGTTCATTATCATGTATATGGTACTGATACGCACAAGCTTTAGGTGGTTGTACATTCTGGTCGAACATCTATAATTTTTCCTCAGTTGATCATTTACGAATCGATTATTCTGTGTGATCTGAATGTATATCATCGTTTTTAACAATCATTTGTTGTTGATTGTTAATCTGAATTTAGAAATCGATTTCAGTCGATTTGTTGTATGATGATATCGGTTTTTGACTCAAAAATCGGTAAATGATTCATTGATTTTGATAAAATTGATCAAGAAATTTGAAATTGTTGGGAAGAACAAATGAAGAACAGTTGTTTGAACACCTTTTGATCTGAAATCGAACCTCAAAACCATTGATTTAGTGTTTATGATTCGTTGACTTTGAAAAGTCAAACTATGAAACACTCAAATCTGACATTCTGGAGCTGATTCAGTGGATTGGAGATTGATTTTGCTCAATATAAGTTGGTTTGGGGATATAGATCTTGAAATCAAGTCCAATTTGGAGATTAATTTCGAAATCAGTTGGATTTATGATCTTATTGACGAACGATGGATGTGAACGAACTGAGAACTGATATGCTCGATCAATTGTTGTTTGCGAAATCGGTTTGATTTTCGAAGATGATTTGGTTGATTGTGTGAGTTCGCAAGTTTGGAATTGAAAAATGATGTTGATGGAACGAAGTCATGAAAAGTGTTTACAGATAATCGACTTGGGAATTGATGTTTACAAAAGAACGAAAATTCGATTTTGAATCCTTACAGGGTGATGGTCGATACTTGTGATTTTGATTGTTGATTTGGAGTCGGGAACTTGATGATGTTTAGTTGTCGTTGTTAAAGAACTGGAAAAACTGGATTCGCATCTGTGAATCAAAAATGGGTTAGCATATAAAAATGTTCGCATCTGTGATATGGAGGTCAAAAATGTTTGCATCTAAAAAGGGTTCGCATTTGAGATCAGTTTTCATATGAGTGACTCAAATTGTATTCGCATCTGGATTTCAAACATAAATTTGCATTTGGTGAGAAAAATGTGTGGTTAATGGTAAAACAAGATTCACACATAAGGTTGTAATATTGTTCGCATTTGGGAGCAGTTCCATATAAAAGCAAAATCAGGTTCGCATTTGTGTGAATGGAATTTGCATTTGGTGATTAGTTCGCATTTGGAGTCAAAATGCGAAGTCATCTCATCCATGATTCGCGTTCATGAAATTTTCTTATACATCGTTCGCATTCATGATTCACAAATGTGCGAAGTCTTTACTGTGAAACATTGGTGAATTGGGCAAGAAAACAGAAGTTTCAAAAAGCATCCCTGCAGTTTCGCATTTTTGGCAACAAATACCCAACTTCGCATATGGGTAATAATAGCTGAAAAAATGCAGAATGTTCAGTACTGGACCTTGCAGTTTGTGCGAATTTACGCTTTATGCCCGGTTTCGCAAATGGGCTAGAGTTTCGCATATTAAGTTGTTTTGGTGCAACGGGTCACTGCAGAATTTTGAAATTGACAATTTCTACCCATTTTTGAGAAATTTTGTCAAAGGCAATCCGTGAACGACAATAAAAATTGATTATTTTTTGGATTTTCCGGATTGAAGCACAAAGTTTATGCCACATGTTAAGGGGGAGTTTTAACATGAAAAATTCCGAATAGAGCACGTTCTTTTTCGCTTGGAGTTTTATAATCAAATTTCGATTATAAAAGGGGGAGAAGTTTTATACGGAAATTCGAAATTCAATTTTTCATATTACGTGGATTTAAAGACCGAAGTTAGAGCTGGCAATGGGGCGGGTTTGGAGCGAATCGACATTGATCCAAACCCTTTTAACAAATTTCAAAATCCGATCCAAACCCGCTCCGTAACCCATAGGGTTTTGAATAATCAAACCCATACCCTTATCCATCGAATCAGCAGATATCCAAACCCGCCCCGTAACCCATACGTTTTTTGAATAATAAAACACATTTTACTTAAATCATAAAATCACATTTATTAAATAAAACTAATTTTTGATATAGAAAACACATTATGTACTCGAGGACTTTCTATTGGAATTAAAATCATTATTTTAATTATTTCCGATTGGTTTTTGACTGTCGATTGCATTGATAGAGAATAGAAATTACAAACTTTCTTCTGATTGATAGATAACCTAATTGATTTATAAATGAAATTGGTGATTACATGATGAAATATAAATGAAATGAATTCATGAATCTTGGGAGAAGAGTAGAAGACTGGAATTCTAGAAGTTGAGTTCTTGACTCCTATGTTAAAATAATTTAGTCTTTGGCCTTTTCTCTTTGGATTTCTGATTGGAGTTTAATGTAAACTTTAGGCAATATAAAATATAAATTTATATTTCTAAAATTTATATGGGGTGGATTTTAAACGGAGCGGATCGGTGTTGATCCATACCCGACCCTTTTAATAAAAGGGTTAGCGGGTACGGGTCGTTAACGGGTAAACAGATCAAAAACTATGCTCCAAACCCATTTAATTTTTCTTCAAGCTTTCATCAATTTGAGCCCAAATTACCTCTCTAAATCACTCAAAGGATCCGCAAACTCCCAATCATTGAACTCCTCACACTTGAAAATTCTTTCGTGCCTTGCAAATTTAAAGTTCAAGTCTTCCAAGCCTTCAAGAAATCGACAAGGCCACTCCATGAATCACCTTCATAGCTATCAAGCTCAAAATTCTCATTACCCTTCAATTCCAATTGCCTCCCAAAAATTATGCACTGTTAGTCTCCAAAAAATATGCAATAATGTTCATGAAACTAGAAAGTACCTGAAATGGTCATAAAATAACAAAAAGGAAAAATATGCATGGAAATTAACTAAAATGTGAATGAAATGTGCTAAAATAAACTATAAAAAGAAGTAAATAAAATGAAGTTATCGTTTCCCCTAACCTCACTCACCCTTCTCACCTCTAACCCATTCAACCTCATTATCATCGTCTCAACCACACAGACGCAAATGAGATCTGATTGAAGAATCATATGAAAAGTCAAGAGTTTAAAGCAATTTCCTTTAACAAAAATACATGGTGTAACTTTCGATTTTTGAACTTTTGTTGCTTTATCTTCGTCATTGATGGGAATTCATTCTAGAGAATCGTTCAATGCCATGGGAGTATGTGTTTCATCTAAAACCAACCAGAAAATATAGAAAAAAAATGAATATCGAATAGTGAAAATAATTAGTTGTAAAAATTGAAATAACAAGTAACCGAAGTACTCACAGTTACAATTGTTAGCACCAGAAAGAATAGATTTCTCTTTAACTCCGACAACATGTTCTGTCTCGTTGCTCTGTTGATCAACACATGTAATCCAATTTGGAGAAGATGGGTTAGAAGAGAGTTTACCACTATCAAGAATACTCTTTTTTTCTTCTTCGAAAGCTACCTCTTACTCGATAATTTAAAACCCTTTTTTCCTTTCATATCGAATCCCCTTTCCTTTTCAATCATAACTGCAAAATCATCAGTTTCATTTTTAACATCTTTTCTAACATCATATATTCTACTAGATGCTTCACCTTCTAATTCCTTAACCCTCTCACCTCTTCCTAAATTCAAACCATCACTCAGATTACAATTCTAGACACTAAAGAAAATCAAATCAAAAGGTGAACTTTATAGTTACAGAGAATTAAACAGTGGAGATTTTGTTAGTTGGGTAATCAAGGAGTAAATTATTCAAGAATCATATTAGGAAATATGATGCATGCATACATTTTGTGTTTCAACCTTCTCCTTTCATATGACCGTATTCCGACTACTAGTACTAGCCAACGCCTCTTAAGTACACCAAATGTTGGCTTCACATCCTTCCTAGATGAATCTTGCGCCTCTTTAAACTTTTTTATTTTGTTCTTTGTTAGGACATGTAAACGATTCCACAAAAACAGATAAAGAAGGATATATACCGTCAGTAAGATAGTACACGCGCTTATATTCTATCCCATTTGCTTGAAAAGATACATCATGCATCTTTACAAGGTAGATATCGTTAAATACCGGTGACTGGTCTAGAACATTGATGTTGTTGTTTACACCCAGGTAGACCAAAGAATGCATGCCATATCCAAATATCATGTGATGTGATTGCCTCTAGAACGATTGTTCACTCTCTAGGGTTTCCTCGCATGTACTGACCACACCATGTGTTGGGGCATAATGACCAACCCCAATGCATGCAATCGATACTACCTAGCATTCCTGGGAGCCCATGCTTGCCTTTGTGCATCGTGTACAATTGGTGGACATTGTTGATAGCTGTTTTGCACAAATATCCTTGTCCGTAAACCAAAGTAATAGATTTGCAGAACTTGTACACACACTCACACACGATACGCTCTGGCATCCTAAAATAATCATCCCATTTGTCTACGCCCATGTTGTATTCTAAGCGACGAATTGCGGCCTTGCATTTTTGAATTGGAGAGAAGTATTTTTTTCCCTCTCGCATCCAAGTTCCATTTGAAATATAAAAAACAGCCTTCTAAATCACCAACAATACGTAAGAATAGCTCCTTCCTCATCCGGAACCGGCGTTGAAACTTTTGAACGTACACGGCATCATCTGCAAAGTAGTCTTCTATAAGAAGATTATGTCCAGCTTCGTGATGTCTACGCATCACCGGTTTTCTTATTTTAGGTCGTGGACATGATGTTTGGCCTCGTCGGTTTTGTAAGTATGCAATGATATTTGTCATGACGGAACCGATAAACATTGTGTGTTAGTATTTTTGGAGAGAGTATGAAGAAATTGGTTAAAAATAATGTTAGGTAGGGTGGTATTTATAGTGGGGAATGAAAAATTATATATATATATATATATATATATATATATATATATATATATATATATATTCATTTTTCTAGTTGTTGCAATAAAAAACGATTTCAGTCAATCACAAGAAGAGAGAGGGTGCAGTAACCCTTCCCCACAACACCATTCTTGCACCGATGGTGGGGTGTTCCGGTGAGCGAGAAGAGCTCCCACACTCCTACCCTTACCCACACCGTCCGGCCTTAGAATGACTTAGCAAGCTCAAACCGAAAAAACAAAAAATTTACCAACAAATAAGGTAATGGTTGTTGTCCATGAAGAAGATTAAAACGGATGAGTAAAAGCTTAAGAGGGAGATGGAGAGATAAGAGATGGGCATGGCGGTGGTGATGAAAATGTGCGATTGTTTGAGATTGAAGAAGTTGAAAGGAAATGGGTATAACATTCTCCAAATGTACTTAAATTATGCTAATGTTGTATTATACCGACTACAATGTAATTGTATACCTCTTATTAGGCTAAGCAGAGTGGCTCACCAAATACCCTAGCCAAACTCGCTAAGCAATTTGGAACACCTCCCCTAGCGCTCGCTAGAGGGCTCGCCACCGGAGACTCCTCACTATGTTGGCGAGAAGAGAGAGAAGGTGATGAACGAATGTGATTGGTCCGTCAAATCTATTCATCACTTTCACTCCAAGAGTAGAATTGTAACAACCCAAAATTTTGACAAATTTAAAACTTTTCAAAACAACCATTTTGTTTAATAGAAGTGTTACAAAACCATTGTTTCAAAACTTTATTTAAAATCAGAGTCTCCCAAGATCCGTTTAGTTGTAAAACCAAGGATGTGTACGGTCATGCCTTTGCCTTGCCACGGTCCACTAAAGTTCTTGAAACCATAAACCAAAACCGTAAGCACAAAGCTTACTGATCTCCCCCAAAATACAAGCACACGAATAAATAGCATATTCAAGTAACAACATACTATGGTTCCAATTAACCATCAGGGGGCGGGTTGGAATGCCAACATACTATGGGTCCAATCATCCTCGGGATGGAATACCCTTGGCCCACAACCATCGGGTTAGAATGCTAACATTCTATGGGTCCAATCAACCATCGGGTTGGAATACCCTCAACCCTCAACCATCGCTTTGGAATGCCAACATACTATGGTTCCAATCATCCTCAGGATAGAATACCCCAGTCCCTTCAACCATCGGGTTAGAATGCCAACATACTATGATTTCAATCATCCTCGGGATGGAATACGCTCGGCCTTAGAATGACTTAGCAAGCTCAAACCGATTTCAATCATCCCCACTATAAATACCACCCTACCTAACATTATTTTTAACCAATTTCTTCATACTCTCTCCAAAAATACTAACACACAATGTTTATCGGTTCCGTCATCCCCACATACTATGATTTCAATCATCCTCGGGATGGAATACGCTCGGCCTTAGAATGCCAACATACTATGATTTCAATCAAACTCGGGATGGAACACGCCGTGTTTCCCCTTGGACACATTGTGCTCTTCCATCATTCAGATAATCGGAAAAATCCCACCTAACATGTTGTGTTGGCTTGAAAACACGTCGTGTTTACACGAGATTCAACAGCTTAATATAATAAGCTGCTTTCTTTGATACCAAGAAATCCAAAGCTCATAACTAGCCTCTCATGTGGTCCAGAAGGATAAATTTTCCAACTTTATCCATTGTGATTATCCAAAAAGGTTCAAAGCTCAATCCATAAGCCTAATAGTTCAAGGGCTTAACCAATAAGAACTTAATCTGTAAAGATGTAGCCCTAAAATATAGATTTGACTTCCTTGAGCAATAAAACCATGTATAGTTGCCAACTTTAAGGTCGTGAATGAAGTTCTTAAGCTTAAAAATGACTTAATAGTTGACTTAATGCATGCATTGTGACATCTCCAATTTCACGGTTGGAAAAGACCGATTTGTTTATGCTTATTTAAATCGGAGTATTCTTTCTAAAAGAGTAATAGTGCAGAATTTGTTCCCAAAAACATGGCAGTGTCATTATAAAAGCATTTCCTAGGAAATGTATTTCATATATACTTAAAAACATTGGGATGTCATGGTCAATACAACAACATAAGCATAAACGTAATATTACAGGCCTTACAACAATTTATTATTCTAAATGCCTATACTCCTTTAAATCTCACTCCAAATTTAAACTCATCACACTTGTGCTCTTATACTGTTACCTGTGATACAAAGGACTAAGTGGGTCAGGCTTGGAAAATCCTGGTGAGCATATAGGGTTTTCAACCCATAATAATATAATTAATTTGTTTTAATTGTACATTTCACCATAGACAAATAACACAGTTATGCATTCCCATTGCTCTTACTCTCCGGTTTTATAATGATGATCTTAGGAGACCACCTGTGAGCAATGATAGACATTGTTGCCTCGGGGATTCCCTAACAATATATGTCAATAAAGCAACCATGAGGGATAGAGAACACCGAATGAACATACCGTTTATTAAAACCTATAGGTTGCGAACCTTATAGTGTTCTCATTGGACTGTCTAGAATAATTTGTGGTCGTCATCTATACTCTGCTAGATGACAATTCACCAATGGTACAGTAGTACTTGAATGCCCTCACCTTTTTATTATTTCACCTTTTACAACCCATCACTACCCAATATGTTTAAGATACGATAAAATAAATAATTTAATATTTTATCAAAAACCAGATTCAGCCAAATAAGCCAAGTAGAACACAAGTACTGTAAATATAAGTAATAAACACATATAACATTTAAGCAGTTAAATATTTGTATCTATGTGTAAGCTGAAAGTAACTATGCACTCACTTGATCAGTGGTTACTAACTATTTTCGTAATCGTCGCTATATCGCCCTTTCTTTATTTAAGAGTCATCGCTCGAACGTTTGAAATTTAAGTCGAATATACAACACTTTAGCCTATATATATTTGGGTGTGATAGTGTCGACACACCATCATATCTATGGCTTGACTGTTAAAAGTTCCTAAAAATGATAATTTATTTTGTTCATGAAAATATGTAGTTTTAATTTATACTTAAACTAAATTCATACTTCAATAGATCCAAATGGAATTTTCATCTCCTCAAAATTCTTCACAATCTAACACGTGTACTTAAATTTTGCCACCAATCTAAAATAGTACAGATATTTTTGTTTAATCGACACGTCTCCAAATTTACATACTATGGATATATTAATTAAACATGTATACCTTATCAAACTTATCCATTAAAATTTCTACTTCTATGTATGGATATTTTTACTTAATTTAATATATCTATATATTTAAAAATGCTAAAGTATCAATAACATGTGTATATATATGCATAAATTACGTTCCCTTTTCTTTTTAAAACTTATTGAATATATATATATATATATATATATATATATATATACTACATTATAAAAGAAATCTAATTATTTCTAAAAATAGATTGAATATAATAATATTTATTTTTAAGGCATCCAAACCATTAAGCTAATAGTACAAATAGCTACTAATAAAATAATATTAAATTTTATGGAGAATTTCATATATTTACCCTTTATTAAATTTCAAAATATCATATTTACCATTCATAAAATTTCAAAATATCATATATGTCCATTTTAAACATCAAAATATCATATATGCCCTTCTTAAATATAAAATATCGTATATGCACATTTTAAACATCAAAATATCAATGGGAATCTCCAAAATATCTTTCATTTACAATATGATAATAATCAACAACAACAAAAACTAAACAATCAAAATATACATTCCATAGAGTGGGTAGAAGATTAATATTTTTGTTTGTCAAGAGGACAACATTCCAACAATTTAAAAGTTCACATTCCGTTATCATAGACGTAAGGATAATATGGTTAAAAATTCTAATTATTGCAATACTCCTAAAGTATAAAAATGATTATAAAATATTAAAAACATTATAAAAAAGGATTTCGGCAAATATAATATTTTGAAGGTTTATGAATGAAAAATATGATATTGAGAAATTAAGTTGGGCAAATATGATATTTTGAAGTTTAAAAGGGGCATATATGAAATTCTCCCAAATTTAAACTTAACTCCAATTAGATTAGATTGTAGCAACAATAATACAACATGTACAAATATCAAATGCAATACGTAAAATAGATTTTAATAGATTCTGTATTTTTTCCCTCTTTATCTCTATTTTTCTTTACTTAGTCATCTTCAAAATTGAACTATCATATGAATTTCCATTTAATTCTCCTAATTTCAAGTTCAAAATGGCGCATTATCAGTTTTGAATCCTTCATATACCTATATCTTGCGTGTTTCTACTAATAACCCTAAACGCCAAGATCTACCACCATCACCACCAATTTAACCACAACACCAGATCATCAACCTCACCAATTTTTTTTCCTAGATGATCGAGAGAACTCTATGTACTACTTCTATACATCTACAAAGGTTAAGGACAACAGGTTCTGTTTGTTATTATTCGATTTCGAGTGTTCCAACAACAACATAAACATATATGGTCTTGTATGTCAAGAAGATCAAGTTGTTGTTTCCTGATTTTGTGTTTTTCCAACAACAAACAAAAGATTTTGATTTTTTTTTTTTTTTTTTTGCAGATCTTGATTTTCTACAGTCCAACTTGAACGGATCTAGGATAGATATGTAAAGAAGAACATGTTCATATTTTTTATTTTAGGTTTTTTTTTCAACAAGAAACTAAATGATTTTGATTTTTTTTTGCAAATCTCTTGAATTATCTTTTACATGTTTTTTGGTTGTTCATTGTAGAGTTGGAAAGTCTAAAGTTTGAGTAAATTACATGAATGGTCCCTATGGTTTGGGATAATTTGCATGCTTGGTCCTTAATTTATTTTTTTTAACTCGGAAGGTCCATATGGTTTGTTTTTGTTATGCGTTTGATCCCTACTGTTTATTTTTGTTACGCCTTTGGTCCCTATATTATCTAAAAAGACTATTATTTAAAGAGGAAAAAATGATGGGGTAGGTGAGGGGGTGGGATTAGGGGTGTGTTTATTTAAATAAATTAAAAAAATCAATGGTATAATAGTCTTTTTAGGTAAGATAGGGACCAAGCGCGTAATAAAAACAAACAGTAGGGACCTTCCGAGTTAAAAAAATAAGTTAGGGACCAAACGCACAAATTACCCTAAACCATAGGGACCCTTCGTGTAATTTACTCCTAAAGTTTTTTTGTTAATCTTCAGGTTTTAAACTTTTCATTTTATTTAACTCGATCGACATCTAAAGTTTATTTATTAGATATCTATGTTTTTTTATTTGTTTTTTTATAAATCACCATCATCTTCGTTTTCTCATATGGATTCCACCTCTTTTTATAGTTTCAATTTTACTATTTTGGTTCATGAATTGATCTTGCAGTTTTAACCGATAAAGTTGGAGTAGGCTAGCATCAATAAAATAAAATCATATGCCAAAACATAGTGGTCAAAACTCAGGTATAAATTAGTTTCAAATTTGATTATTTCCTGATGGCATTGACCTTTCATTTTTTTTTGAAAAAGTATTCAATGATAATGTCGCACTTAAATTAGGTAGAATGTGTGTACCTTATTCTTATTTTTACTTTTATTTTTTCCTATTAAAGCATTGTACTTTCGAAGTAGAATGCTATAAGTGAATATACTTAGTCTTTTCTTTTTTACTCCAACAAGTTGAAGTTCCTTTTGTTGTGTATGTGTTTGAAAAGTCAATGGCTCAGGTTCTCAAAGACCAAATATGATTAGGAAACATTCATTTCAAATTTTAGGGACATTGTTACTCTTAAACAAGGGGGAAACCTTTCTTTTTAGTTGATTATTCATAAATGATTGCAACAATTTTTACAAAGGCAATAGTGACAACATGCTATTAAAAAAATCAAATGTGAAGGTATCTTATTAGGATTTTTTCATCTTTTTGGAATTTGGAAAATTCTAACCATTTTCCCTTTTTTAACATTGAAATTTATACTTGTAGGTGTCCATATACATGAAACCTTTTATCCAAATGATTACACCTTCAAGCTTGAGTTTAAAGTCTTACTTTGAATGAATCAAAATGAGTTTGAGCTTGAGATTATGAATTTTCATTTGAAATATTCAACACATAAGGTTGTAAAAATGTTTTAGGGACCAAAATGGTCAACAAATATTGTAAGGGACCTAATTTATATTGTTGATTCGGTATTATTATAAAGAAAAGTTTACAATGTAATTTTGTCATATGTATTTTTTGTCTTATTAAATTATCGCTTTACAAAATGTAAAATGATAGTGAGTTCGTGAGAATCATAACACCATTTTTTATATTTATTTATAGATTTATTTGAATCACACCCAACATAGCAACTTTTATACATTTCAAACTAAATTTTTTAACCAAAGGAAAAAACTAAACCGCCAGTTAGTATTAAGTTTTAATAAATATTTGAAATTGGATTTTTTTTTTTCGAACTTTTTATTATAGCTGAAGTGGACTGATTTTTACCGAAAACAAGGGATTTTAACGCAATTTAACTTAAAAAGCAAAAAAAACCAAACCAATTATAACCAAAACCTATGTAGGCATACAGTTTGTTTTAAACAGACTTTAAAAAGAAAAACAAAACTAGTTCAAAACCAATGTATGTGCATCTTTAACCTTGGGACAAAAGATAACCTATTCAATTAATGAAATAATAAGGAATAAGTTAAATTTTGGTTTGTTTTGAAAAAAAGTTCTAAGTCTAACATGAAAAAAAATGCAAAATATAAGATCTTTTATTAAACAAAAAAAAAAAGGGAAAACCCCATAAAAACCCAATATATTTTCATTTGATTCTTAAAAAAACTCATTATACTATTTTTTTTAGTACACACAAAAACTTATATTTTCTAAAAGTCACATTTAAATGTTTTTGATCTTAGAAAGACTCAATATGTTTTCATCTAAGCATTATAAAACCACTATATTATTTTTTTGTACATGAAAGCTCTATTTTTGGAAAAATTTTAATATAATGGATTGTAACCATCAAACCATTGAAGAATTAATTACCTAACATTTTTTGTTATATCTAAGGTTTATTGAACTCAAAGCTTAAAATTAGACATTTAACAAAAATATAAGAGTTTTAACGTGCAAAAAAAATAATATAGTGGTTTACTTTTAAGATTTGATAAAAATGTGTTGGGTTTTTCTAAGGTTTTCCCACACACACAAAAAAAAAAAAAAAAAAAAACTCAATTTCCCTTGACATGTTGGGGTTTAAAATAACAAGAACCCGTAAAAGTTTGGTTTTTTTCAAAAAATATATTTTTTCAAGTCTAAAACTAAAAAATAGTCAAAATATAAGGTATTTTATAGGAAAAAAAAAACCAAAAACAATATACTTTTTGTTTGACGATGTTTTAACCAAAAAAATAAAATAGCTTTTGATTATAGGCATTTTAATTGAAAAGAGAAATATTTTAGTTTTGTCATTCCATTAGATTCTTAAACTGTAAATTGAAACAAATCACCAAAATAAAATAAAATATATAAATATATGTTTTTCAGTGGCCGTACACAACAGAAATCATGAGTAGTAACCAAACCAGAAAAACCAAATATTTTACATGTTTGGTTAAACAAAACGAAAAAAAAATATCATAATGGAAATGAAACTATGAGCGGAAATTTAACTATCTGGCGTCATTGCATTGTACGGATTTACATTAGAATATAAATAACTAATCATCAAAAAGAAAACGTTCGCTCAAGGAATTATTTTTATGTTTGACAATTTGGAGGTTCGATGTATATCGTTTTGAAAGTGTTGGAGGTTCGATTTTCGAAGATAGTTAAAAAAAATCAATGGTAAATGATGTTTTCCAATGTATTTTTTGGAATATAAAATGTTCTCAAAAGGAAAAATAATCGGCAGGAGAAAAAAAAAAAAAAAACTATTAATTGTTGCCGCTTTGTACAAATACACCACTAGTATATATATATATATATATATATATATATATATATATATATATATATATATATATATATATATATATATATATATATATATATATATATATATATATATATATATATATATATATATATATATACCCTTAAGGGTATATAAGTTTACGTATCCAAACTCACCATACTACATCGTTTGGTATCGTATATAGACATTATAATTTTCCAATGTTCTTATAATTCAACTTCTAACTTGAATTACTTAAAAGATTTTTATAAATTTCATATTTATCCCCCTCTTACATAATTGTCATTTTCAACAATAATATATATAGCCTAGTAAGTGTTCAAAAAAAAAGATGTGATGTAAGAGGAAGATAATAGTGAAAATTTAAAAATATTGAATATAAATCAAGTTAAGGATTGAAGTTTAACAATATTATAGTGAATATATCAAACAAAACGACATATTATTATGAGTTCGGGTACCTAAGTTTATATATCCTTAAGGGTATATTCATTTTTCCATATATATATATATATATATATATATATATATATATATATATATATATATATATATATATATATATATATATATATATATATATATATATATATATATCGATTATATATGTGTTTTTAGATCGAAATGAACTTATAATATATATGTTTATAAATTTCAAATTATTATATTATTGAAATGTAGAATATTACCCAATATATAATAGTTATTATTTTACGATTTAATAATCGGTAACTGACGTCGGAAAATGTACATGATAATTATCGTCGAAAAACTAAGGTAACACAATATTAAATTTCATTATTGGGTTCACCCTTCAATATATTTATATTAAATACATCTTATAACATATATAGTGAGATTTTATGGTCGTTATATCTTTCGTTAAGATTATTTATTTTTAATAATCTTCTATTTAAAAATGTTATTTTATCGTTGTTTGATAATTTTATAAAAAGATATATACCCATAATATTTGTTCACATAACAGATAACTAATATATAAGTATTTTTATATAACCCATAAAACGTACAAAGAAAAATTATCATATTTGAGGATATTAATTCAACAATAAAAGGAATATTTATTATTACTATTCTTTTAATGTCTAGCCTAACTTACGGGCGTTACAATTCTCAATCACTTAGGATGATTTCGTCCCCGAAATCACAAACTCAACAAATACATACGATCTCTGCTACTCGCTTTCGTTTTTTCCCAAGTAAGAATTGTCTTTGTACCATGTGACGTGTAGCTGCCTTCCTTTTTGGAATAAACTTCTAATTGTCATATCGATGACGTAGTATCAATGCTTGTTCTCACAACGAGTGATCTTCTCATATATCACAACATTGGTCTGATCAAGACCACGATAAGCATGAAGTCGTCTACCAACATACTCGTGTAAAAATGGTGTAAGAGGGCAATACTAGCAACAACAACGGTTTCTAAACTCAATAATTTATTTTCCTCTTTGTTGGGATGATTAACTTGTCGCTCTTCAATTGATCATCTTGACCACATCTAAAGTACTTGGACACAGACACACAACAAACATCCTTATGCCTATTTTTATCCTTTCGACTTCAACTTTAACTTCTCTATCTTGTTAAACAAGTATGAAACTCTTGGGCTTCTTAGCTGTTGGTGGTGCCTAAACTTGCACTCGCTCATCATCCTCTTCTGGACCTTCAGTCCTAACCCTTAAATTACAAACTTGACTCTCATCGAAGACTCCAGCTCCTTCTCAAATTGGTTTGTAGTCTCAACCCAAGATAAGTTCTTTTTTTTTTTTTTTTTTTTTTACTTCAGCTATAGAAATCGAAGTCATATTCCAACGACCTTCCATTAAATGTCACAAAAATACTTAATGAACTAGACCCTTATTTATACGAGTCAAATACTAACACAGAAGAAACCTTCCTTCATGTTCTAATGTGGTACAATCACATTATAGCAGGTAGCATTCCTAGATATTAATTGCTCAGCCTTATCGACGGTTGCGATACTTCTGTCGATCGCCCCGATTATCTTCTCCTTTTATCTTTCGACTAAATTTGGTCACCACACAGGATGTGGTTCTCTGAACCAAATCAACTCACTTCACATATTTATATTAATTGGACTCGATTCTTTATGACCTCTTGGGTCTGAAGAAAAATTATATGCTTAGTCATCACTGAAACAAAAGTAACAACGGAAACAAAAAAAATGAACTCAATTATTAGTTCCTTAGAGACCTTGTGACTCTTCCTGATCCAAGTACGAGTCTTGTGCTTCGGTTATTATAGACCTCTACTACCTTTCACATCTACTCATACTCGTCCCAAGAATTGTCTTGCACTCCCCAATTTACCATACAAAAAAAAAATCACAAAGCAACTTATCATACATGAGTGTGTTCAAACAAGCACATACAATAATTATCCTAGACTTAACTAGGGATTTCGCGTCTCTATCAAGCAAGTCTTGGCTTTCCTAGACTCGCCTTCTGGGACCCTTTTCACGCATATGCTTGATTTAGCATATTCTCATACTTTTCGTATGACTCTAGGAATTTCACTTCCAAACTTTTCACAAAAATTCTTTCTCGAGTAGTGTCTGGTCTACAAGACACACTAAACTAGAATTTACTTTAGCGGTATGGAGACAAACGTTCTCCAACTATTTGTATCATCTTCTAACTCATGCAAGTCACCATGCACATCATTCCATTTCTTCATTTCATTATCCTTCCATGTCATTGTCATTCCTTTATACGAGAAAGTTTTCTTCTTGCTGGTGTATCTTGTAAGTCTACTTCATAGGAGTCAATCCTAGGAATTCTGCATTTTAGTTGCATCTCAGCATGCTCTACTAGCTTCAACTTGGCTCTCTGTCGTTCCTGATACCAACCTATCGTCTCATGCAATACTGTGGGTGTATTGTGTGACATCCCCATTTTCACGGCCAAAAAAGACCGATTTTTGTTTATGCTTTATAAAAATCAGAGTACCTCTTTTAATAAAAAATTGGTGGAATTTGTTCCCAGTAAAACATGATAAATACTTTATCAAATCATTTTCAAAGAAAAGTATTTTTATTCATTTTAAAACATTTGGGATGTCATCGTCAATACAGGATTTACATTCATTATCACTAGTGATTTATATCTCCTTAATCTCTTAGTGTAATGTGATTTCATATCAACATCTGTGATATAAATAAACTGAGAGAGTTAGGTTGGGAAACCTGGTGAATACATAGGGTTTTCAACCCACAATAAATAAGTTTATTAACTTTATCAAACCAAACAAACCCAATTATATGTTCCCGTTATCCTCACTTTACGTCCCTAAAACATCTAACACAAGGGACCTATTCTAAGGACTTCCATCGGGGTGACAACACATGCTTCGAGGGTTCCTCAACAATGCATGTCAAATAAGGCAACCATGTGGGGGATGGAGTACTGCTGGTGAGCACACAGTTCAAATAAACACCTACAGGTTGCGAGCCTGCTAGCGTTCCATTGGACTGTCTAGAATAGTCCGTGGTCGTCATCTATACTCCTCTAGATGACTGGATCATCAATAACATCTATATCGAGGCCTCTCATTATTTTATTTGGTCACACAACAGCTATTACATCTACCCATGTTTTACCCAACACATTTTGTAGATATAAAATATATATACAGTTTAAATCATTTAAAACGTGTATAAAAATATTTTACCCAGCATAGACAGCAAGTATTCATACAATATGCACACATACCCCGTAATTTATATTAAATACTTCATATCTATGTGTAAGATGAAAGGGACCATGCACTCACTTGATAAGGTGGTGACTCGGTACTCGGACAGTGCTTCGTTTACTTTAAAATAATTTCCTTCAACAAAACCTAGTATTATTACCACTAGATTTTAGTATAATATTTACCGTGACTAATTATTAGTCTTATTATTATTATATAAGCGTTTAAACAATACTTTCCAACCACTATGTACAGACAGGGCCAGACATAAAACACCGGAGGGCAGGACCATTTTGGCACGTATCACTTCTGAAATCCAACAACCCTATGCGGCCCTTTAAACCAGATTCCCCGTACCGCGAGTAGTTAAAAATATATTATAACGACACTTATATAATAATAGCTCAAATATTTATTATAAGTTCATAATAATAGTATTAATTTTAAATATACGCTATATTAAAATAGGGTAAGCATAACTTACTTACAAGGAGATTCTAGCTAGGAGTCGGGCTTTGCAGGGGCAGAACTTCGTCGTTGAATCTTTCTAAGAACGATTCGTGCAGCGCTTCAGCGATCACCTTACTATACTAAAACTACAGAAATAGAAGTCAAATCACGAAGGACCGAAATGCTCGGGGGATAAGAAAAGAAAGACTCTTGAATCAAGAGAATGGTGCAAGAAATATGGGAGCCCAAGCCACTTATTTATAGTAATTGAATTTACAAAAAAACTACCCTCCATAATTACTGAATGACCTTATAGTTATATAAACGACTAAACATCCCTTCATAATACTATTTTAAATAGATTTAACGATATTTTTACTAAACTAATGTCAAAAGCACTCAACACTACTCTTATAATAACCGCATCGTCGATACCTTTCTAATGATATATACATTTGTGTGTGTGTGTGTGTGTGTGTGTATATATATATATATATGTATGTATATATGATTTATATTTTATTTTAATACATAAATATGCTATTATAAATTGTAACTCGTTCATACGAACTCCATTTTTAATGTTCTTTATATCCATGCATTGGTATTTACAAGTACCACAACTTTCATTTAGATGTCGTCAGCTAATTCTCATTCTATCTCAGATTTACAAAATTATATCGAATTTATCGCGCTCGAAGAGTAGGGACCAAGTTTCGTCCATATCTTTAACATACGAGCTCTAGTCTCGACATTCTTTATATTTGCGCGTAGGTAAAAAAAAGATCTAAAACTTTCATTTAGACTTCGTCGGCTAATTCTCGACCTATCTTAAATTTAACAGTAGGAGGAGATTATAATGTTAAATGTCCGCGTAAAATTCATAACTTCTACATACGAACTCCGTTTGCGTCTGTCTTTTTACTGTTGAGTTCCTATTAATGAGATCTTCAACTCTCATTTAGGTCATGTAGGCCAAAAACCGCTCAAACTAAAATTCGAATTTCAGGTCGTGCACTGTTATGCCAAATGTTAGAAAATTCATAACTTCCTCATACGAAGTCAGATTTGGACGTTCTTTTTATGGAAGCTCTCAGTTTAACATATTCTACAACTTTTGTTTAGATTACTAAGGCTAAAAAGTCCTCTATCGTAAATTCACTATTTACGTCTCTCGATGCCGTGCCGGTTTTGCCGAAAAACCTCGACAGGTCATAACTTCTTCATTATAACTCGGATTTCGGCATTCTTTATATGTACTGAACCCTTGTAACACATACTAAAACTTGGTTAAGATTAATCCTTCTAAATAATCTTCCATCAAAAACTCATTTTTGATGCTTATTGTCTCTAAATTGACTAGCTCATATCTGCAGACGTTACATACTGTTTCTTCAGCTAAGTATTCTACCTTACTTAGACAAGTAAGCCACTCAGCATTTCACAACCTAATGACTCATTTCACCACCCTAATCCTGTATGTTAAAGTCAGCTTAACATACTATGGAACTTTCATAAGGATGCGATAGAAGTCAATTGTCACTATGTATATTTAAATACTAAGTCCGAGCATCCTATATAGGGTACAAAACAGGTCTTACCATATCGCTCGAAATGCGTACTACATCACAACGTAAGACATGGTCTTGGCATATTGAGTCTGAAAACTTGTTAGCCTTTCCTTTAATCTTCATTATTATTTTTTCTAAATCTTGCATAACATCAAATTTGATATTGTTGAGTTATTCATTACCATCTCCAGTTCTTCTGAATCTATAAGTAATTATTATTCAATCTAGTCGATTATGGAATCCCCAAGCTGTGGGACGACTGCATGGATTACACCAAAGTTTTATCATCCTGCCAGTTGAAAGTGTACTTCACACGTACAATACTCCTCCAAAGTTACTATCATCAAACGTACTCTAAAGGTACAATACCACTCTATAGGTATCAATACCCTTTTTACGATATCCATTGATAGGTATTATTTTACGACGTCCCTTGATCGGTTTATTTACAAAGTTATCGATGTCAACTATCGTAAGTCTCCTTATCACCTCGAGAAGTTTCATGCTAGTTCTAATATAGTAACTAAAAGTTTAGAATCCTTAACACATAAAATTTCCTCTTCCAAACCAAGGTCAACAATAGACCTAAAACTTCCATAAGTAATAGCAATATAGGTAAGCAACCTCAGGCATGCTATATTATTTATCATTTAGCACATATTAGCATATAAGGAATATCTCCTAAAGTATGCTAGTGCACACTATATCAAGTAAGGTATTCAACTTAAGACATGCGATAAAACGATTCTATTAGCACATAATATTAATAAAGGAATATATCCTAAAATATTTTAGTGCTTGTGTTTATTTAATATTAATTTAGGTATTCAAGCTAAAGTATACTACACAAACCTCACCATCATCACAGAGCAATCTAATTTTAAGTCTAGAATGTACGAAAATTTCTAGTTCGCTTAAACTAATGCTCTGATACTAACTGTGACATCCCCAATTTCACGGCTGGAAAAGACCGATTTGTTTATGTTTATTTAAATCAAAGTATTCTTTTCAAAAGAATAATAGTGCGGAATTTGTTCCCAGAAACATGGCAATGTCATTATAAAAGCATTTCCTAGGAAATTTATTTCATATATACTTAAAAACATTGGGATGTCATGGCCAATACAACAACATAAGCACAAACGTAATACAACAGTCCTAACAACAGTTTATTATTCTAATGGCCTATACTCCTTTAAATCTCACTCCAGACTTAAACTCATCACACTTGTGCTCTTACACCGTTACCTGTGATACAATGAAACTGAGTGGGTCGGGCATGGGAAATCCTGGTGAGCACATAGGGTTTTCAACTCACAATAATATAATGAATTTGTTTTAATTATACATTTCGCCATAAACAAATATCAGAATTACACAATTCCCGTTACTCCTACTCTCCGGTTCTATAATGATGATCTTAGGAGACCACCTATGAGCAACGATACACATTGTTACCTTGAGGATTCCCTAGCAATATATATCAATAAGGCAACCATGAGGGATAGCGTACACCGAATGAACACACCGTTCATTAACACCTACAGGTTGTGAACCTGATAGTGTTCTCACTGGACTGTGTAGAATAGTCTGTGGTCGTCATCTATACTCTGTTATATGACAATTCACCATTGGTACAGTAGTACCTAAACGCCCTCACCTTTTACAACTCATCGCTACCCAATATGTTTAAGATAAGATAAAATAAATAATTTAATATTTTATCAAAAACCAGGCTCAGCCAAATAAGTCAAGTAGAACACAAGTATTGTAAATAGAAGTAATAAACACATATAACATTTAAGCAGTTAAATACTTGTATCTATGTGTAAGCTCAAACGTTTGAAATTTAAGTCGAAGATGCAACACTTTAGTCTATATATATTTGGGTGTGATAGTGCCGACACATTATCATATCTATGGCTTGCGGGTTAAAAGTTTCTAAAAATGATAATTTATTTTGTTCATGAAAATATGTAGCGCTACCTACTTTATTTATACTCAAACTAAATTCATACTTGAATATATCCAAGTGAAATTGTTATCTCCTCAAAATGCTTCACAATCTAACACGTGTACTTTAATTTTGCCACCAAATCTAAAATGGTACGGATATTTGTTCATGAAAATATGTAGTGTTACCTCTTTATTTATACTCAAACTAAATTCGTACTTGAATAGATCCAAGTGTAATTGTCATCTCCTTAAAATTCTTCACAATCTAACACATGTACTTTAATTTTGCCACCAATATAAAATGGTACGGATATGTTGTTTAATCGACACGTCTCCAAATTTACATACTATGGATATATTAATTACACATATATACTTGATCAAACTTATTCTTAAAAATTTCTACCTCAATCCATGGATATTTTTACTTAATTAAATATATCCATATATTTACTAATGCAAAAATATCAATAACATGTGTATATATATATATATATATATATATATATATATATATATATATATATATATATATATATATATATATATATATATATATTGTAAATAATTGTTTCTAAATAATTGGTGGATGACATAATAATCGGTGCATGGTAAATTTATCAACATTTCTAACTAGTTATAATTATATGCTAGTAAAATTTGTAGTATAAATACACCTCCATTATAAAGAATGAGAGACACCAAAAAGTTATAAGAGATAACTTTCGTATTCTCTCTAAATATTCTTTCTTCTCAATTAAAGTTCTTATCAAAGTTTACTAGTTTGGTTTGGTTTAAAGTTACATTAATTACACTTAATTCATAACCCGTTATCAATTCATAACCCGTTATCAGCACGAAAGCTCTAATCAAGGTTATTAAACAAGTGGAAATCACATCTATCTTAATCAAGGTATATATTACTTAGTAAAAACACTATTAATTATAAAACCTCGATCATATTAGAATAATAATGATACTAATGAGTTAATAAAACTTATACATTATGGACATTATGGACTTCTAACAATTTTTTATTTCTTATACTAACATTTCTCTATGTATTCTAATTTTTATGTATACTAACATTTACATTATACAAATAACTTTTATTTATGCATACTAACATTTATATTATGCAACTAACATTTATTTATGCATACTAACATTTAAAATATATTTATTTATACATGTCAATGTTTATTTATGTTTTAGATACACTTCATAATTTTATTTAAACATTTACTAATATTTATTAATGTTTCTAATTAGTAAAATTATACATTGTAAAGTTATGTATTAGTTATAAATCTTATTAAATGATTTATAAAATACATATACATATATACACAAAGGAAATATATATGCGACGGTTATAAACAACAAAAACAACGGCTATATTTTTTTTACCATAAATAAACATCTTTACCCTACTTATTTTACCCACACCAATTATTTCTCTCTTCTATCAAACAAATCAATTTCAATAAATCAAGCTTTAAGATGATTTATCCTTTTGTGATAATCATGACTATAATAGTCATGTTACTTTTCATCCCAATCCTTAACATTGAACATAATATGAAATTTCATCTACTTTTAGTCTTGTATGCAATGTTAGGTTTACCGCTTCTTTTTTGTGTAATATTTATTGAAATAAATGGATTTTAATTTTAATTTTTATTTTGCTTAAAATTTATAGTTACATTATGTCCAACATTGCAAAGCTCGAGTTTGCAGCACTTGAAGTTAGTGGGAAAAACTATGTGCCATGGATGATAAATGTAAAAATGCATCTTGAGTCCATGGCAATCTCAAATGCTATATATGAATTTAATAATTGTTTGGCACAAGACAAAGCAAAAACACAAGTTTTCCTTCGTAAGCATATTGATGAAATGTTGAGATTTGAATATCTTGCTCTTATTGATCCAAGTATTCTTTGGAATCTTTTGAAAGAAAGATTTGATCATCAAAAGGAAGTTATACTTCCAAATACTAGAGATGAATGGAGAACACTGAGGTTTCAAGACTTCAAAACAGTAAATGAATACAACTCAGCTTTGTTCAGAATATGTTCACAACTCAAGTATTATGGACAAGAAGTTACTAATGAAGATATGTTGGAGAAAACTTACTCCACATTTCAAGCAACAAACATTACCTTGATGAAACAATATCAGATGTAAAAGTTCACAAGATATTCTGAATTGAATGCATGTCTTCTCATTGCAGAGCAAAACAATGAACTCTTGATGAAAAACCATGAATCTCGTCAACGGGATCAGTAACACTTCCTGAAGCAAATGCTAAAAATATTGGTCATCGAAACAATACACGTAGACGAGGGCGTAGTCGTGGTCGAGGACGGGGCCGTAGCTATTTTAATCGAAACCAAAGCTATAATCAGAACCATAATTCTGGTCGTGGACAAGGTAATAATTCTGTTCGTGGACAAGGTAATAATTATAGTCGTGGCCAGAAAAGAAATAATTACTAATATTCACAAAGAAACAATGTCCACACACAAGATAAGGCAAAAAATCTGATGGTTCATGTTATAGATGTGGTAGCACACGCCATTGGTCAAGGACCTATCGTACACTTGCACATCTTTGTCAACTTTATCAAGAGTCCATTAAAGGAAAAGGAAAAGAAGCAAAACTCATTGATAATGTTGAATTCACTCTGCTAAATGTTGCTGATTTCTGCAATGACATGGAAGACATAAACTAAAAAAATCTATATTGTTCTAGTAAAACTATTTTTCCTTCATTTGTTTTTCATGTAATATCTTTCCTACAATAAATGAACTTTCTTTTTAACAATAATTATGATTACGTTTATTCACTTATTATTCCTTTCATATGTGAAGTTTACTATGAGTCCAACTGGAGCACAACACCAATAAAAGATTGGAGATCTTTGTATAGCAGATAATGGTAGTACACATGCTATTCTGAAATCAAAGAAATATTTTTCAAAATTAGTACCAACAAAAATAGTCATGCATACAATATCAGGTCCTTCACACTTGATAGAGGGAGCTGGGAAAGTCCATTTTATATTACCAAATGGTACAAGCTTTTGTATAGAAAATGGCTTATTTTCTCCAAAGTCTAATAGAAACTTATTAAGTTTCAATGACATATATTTCAAAGGATATGACACAAAAACCATCATCATTGAAAATAAGAAATATGTATATATTATAGACAAAAACCATGTGCTTGAAAAACTACCAACATTTGATTATGGTCTGCATTATACATATATACATATGATTGAATCAAATATGGTAATCGAAGGAAAACCTTGTGATCCCGAGACATTCAGTTTATGGCATGATAGGTTGGGCCACCCATGATTAACAATGATGCAAAGTATAACTAGAATACACATGGGCATCCATTGAAGGACTAAAAGTTCCCTCAATCCAATAGCATAAAACCATGTACATCTTGTTCCCTTGGAAAGTTAATTATAAAACACTCTCCAATGAAAGTTGAAAGGGAATCACCTAGATTTCTAGAAATAATTCAAGGTGATATATGTGGACCGATTCACCCTCCATCTGGACCATTTAGATACTTTATGGTCTTAATAGATGCATCCAGCAAATGGTCTCATGTTTGCCTATTATCAACTCGTAATATGGCATTTGCAAAGTTTCTTTCCCAAATTATTAAATTAAGGGCACATTTCCCTGATTATACTATCAAAAGAGTGAGACTTGATAATGCTGGTGAATTTACTTCACAAGCATTTAATGATTATTGTATGTCTGTAGGAATTGTTGTTGAGCATCCAGTTGCTTATGTACACACACAAAATGGTTTAGTTGAATCACTGATTAAATGTCTCCAGCTAATAGCTAGAACATCGATAATGAGGACCAAACTTCCTGTTTCTGTTTGGATCCATGCAATCTTACATGTTGGATCATTGATAAGCATGAGACCAAGTTCATATAATGTATATTCTCCACTACAACTTGCTTTCAGTCAAGAGCCAAATATTTCCCATTTGAGAAATTTTGGGTGTACAGTATATTTCCCTATTACACCACCTCAATGGAAAAAAATGGGTCCTCAAAGAAGGTTGGGAGTATATGTTGGTTATGAGTCACTCTCTATTATAAGATATCTTGAACCATTAACAGTTGATGTTTTCACATCACGCCTAGCAGATTGTCAATTGATGAGGCAAATTTCCCATCATTAGGTGGAGAAAAGAAGATTCTGGAAAAGGATGTGTCATGGCATAGGCCTTCTTAATCATATCTTGACCCTCACACAAAGCAATGTGACATGGAAGTTCAAAAGATAACGCATTTCCAAGAAATGGCAAATCAATTACCTGATGCATTTACTGACACAAAAGGGTGACTAAATCATATATACCAGTTGTCAATGTTCCAACTCGAATTAACGTTCCGTATGGACAATATGATGATAAACTCACTCAAGAGTCTAAAACACGCTTGAAGCGTGGAAGACCATTTGGTTCTAAGGATAAGAACCCATGAAAAAGAAGATGAATAGAAAATGGACTAGATCATGAGAAAAGTGTTCCTGGAGAAACACGAATTATTCAAATTCCCCATGGAAAGGAGGATGATGCACAAAATTATGGTCAGGAAAATAGAATATGAAACCAAAATGAAACTAACAATATAAGTGAAATATTTTCCTATTCAGTTGCATGTGATATTATGAATGATGATCCCGAACCACAATCTGCCATTGAATGTCAAAGAATAAATGATTGGGCTAAATGGAAGAAAGCTATGCAAGTTGAATTAAATCCTCTTAACAACAGAAAGGTTTTTAGGAACATTATCCTCACACCTGAAGTTGTGAAACCATTAGAATATAGATGGATCTTCGTATGAAAAAGAAATGAGAAAGACTAAATTGTAAGATACAAGGCCAGGCTTGTTGCTCAAGGTTTCTCTCAAAGACCTGGAATTGATTATGAAGAAACTTATTCACCGGTAATGGATGCAACCACTTTCAGATATTTAATCAGCTTGACAGTATCTTAAAATTTAGAGATGCATCTTATGGATGTTGTTACAACTTAATTGTATGGATCACTTGATAGTGACATATATATATATATATATATATATATATATATATATATATATATATATATATGAAAATCCCTAAAGTATTTAAAATGGCTGAAGCATTAAGTGCAAAACCCAAAGAAATGTATTCTATAAAATTACAAAGATCTTTGTATGATTTAAAGCAATCTAGGCGTATGTGGTACAATCGTTTAAGTGATTATTTGACAAGTAAAGGTTATAAAAATAACACTATTTTTCCATGTGTATTTATTAAGAAAACAACATCTAGATATGTGATCATAGGAGTCTATGTTGATGATCTGAACATCATTGGAACGAATAAAGAAATTCTTGAAGTGATCGAACTTTTAAAGAAAGAATTTGAAATAAAAGATCTTGGAAAAACCAAATATTATCTTGGTTTACAGATTGAGCATATGCCTAACGGAATACTTGTGCGTCAATCAAATTACACGGAAAGAGTCTTGAAACGTTTCAATATGGACAATGCAAATCCTTTAAGCACTCTAATGGTTGTTAGATCATTAAATATTGACAATGATCCATTTTGTCCATGCGAAGAAAATGAAGAAGTCCTTGGTTTAGAAGTACCATATCTAAATGCAATTGGAGCACTTATATATCTTACCAATTGTACTAGACCTAACATTTCTTTCACTGTAAACTTGCTATCAAGATTTAGTTCAGCCCCAACAAAAATACATTGGAATGGAATCAAACATATTTTTTGATACCTTCAAGGAACTAGTGATTTAGGGTTATTTTACCCTAACAATTCAAAACAAGGCTTGATTGGTTATGCAGATGCAGGTTATTTGCCTGATCCTCATAAAGCTAGATCTCAAACTGGGTACGTATTCATGAATGGAGGTACTGCAATTTCTTGGTGTTCTCAAAATCAAACCCTTGTTGCCACATCCTCAAATCATGCTGAAGTAATTACACTAAATGAAGCTAGTAGAGAATATACATGGTTAATATCGATGACACAACTAGTTTTAACTTCATGTGGACTTGAAAAGGATATATGTCCAACTTTAATTTATGAAGATACCTCAGCATGTGTCACTCAAATGAAAGAGGGATATATCAATAGCGACAAGACAAAACATATACCTCCAAAGTTTTTTTAGTACACTCAAGAGCTTATAAAGTACCATCAAGTTGAAATCAAATATGTTCAATCCAGTAACAATGCAGCATACCTTCTTATGAAGGCACTTCCTACTGCAATCTTCAAGAAACATGTCCATGGCATCGGAATGCGACATGTGCATAGAATATAATGTGACAGATGTCTAAATAAGGGGGAGTCAACTATACACTGCACTCTTTTTCCCTTCGCTAAAGTTTTTTTTTCCCACTGGGTTTTCTTTAGCAAGGTTTTTAATGAGGCAGTGCATCAAAGTTGAACGCTAAAATGATGTCATCCAAGGGGGAGTGTTGTAAATAATTGGTGGATGACATAATATTTGGTGCATGGTAAATTTGTCAACATTTCTAACTAGTTACAGTTATATGTTAGTAAAACTTGTAGTATATATATCCCTCCATTGTAAAGAATGAGAGATACCAAAAAGTTATAAGAGATATAACTTTCATATTCTCTATAAATATTCTTTCTTCTCAATTAATGTTCTTATCAAAGTTTACTAGTTTGGTTTGGTTTAAAGTTACATTAATTACGCTTAATTCATAACTATATATATATATATATATATATATATATATATATATATATATATATATATATATATATATATATATATATATATATATATATATATATATATATATACACATACACACACAAATAAAAATTATGAACTTATAATATATATGTTTATAACTTTCAAATTATTGTATTATCAAAATGTAGAATATTACCCGATATATAATAGTTATTATTTTACGATTTAATAATCGATAACTAACATCGTAAAATGTACATGATAATTATCGTCGAAAAACTAAGGTAACACAAGAATACATTTCATTATTGGGTTCACCCTTCAATATATTTATACTAAATACATCTTATTACATATATAGTGAGATTTTAGGGTTGTTACAACTTTCATTAAGATTATTTATCCTTAATAATCTTCTATTTAAAAATGTTATTTTATTGTTGTTTGATAATTTTATAAAAAGATATATACCAATAATATTTGTTCATATAATAGATATATAATAAATAAGTATTTTTATATAACCCATAAACGTACAAAGAAAATTATCCTATTCTAGGATTTTAATTCTTTAATAGAAAGAATATGTATTATTATTATTATTCTTTTAATGTTTAGCCTAACTTATAGGCGTTACATGCATGACACCATAACTCTCATAAACCTTGCACCTTTATGCTTAAGGATACCAAAACAAACTCAGATTTGAAAGAACAAGCATTTAAACGACCTAACTGATCCATTAACCCAAAAATGGACGAAAGGCACAACAAACTAGCTATAAAGAGATCTAAACATATACAAGAAAAGATTCAAACTTGATACCTCAGAAAGCTTCCCCATAAGATGATGATTCTTGATCCAAAGCCTTTTCCCCAAGCAAAGCAACTTCAAGATCTTCTCTTCCTTCACAAAGACCAAAAATGAGCACCAAGAACTTCTTACTAGCTCAAGAACACCACCAAGAGACTTCTAAATCAGTTTTAGGGTTTTAGTGACAATGTAGGATGGTAAGGAGGCTAGCCATAAGGACTTAAGGCCTTTATATAGGGTGCAACACCCTAAAAATTACGGTTTTCTCCACCAGCCGCCAACACGCCGTGTTATGGCATGATGTGCACGAGAGTACCCACTAATTTTAATATTTATAACCTAACAAACTTAAACTAACTATACACTTATAGGCAGTGTACCTAGTCGGATTACAGTATAGCTTAGGTAAGTCGGGTGTCGATCACAGGGAACAATGTTACTAATTAATCTACTTACTATTAAATTAACCTAATTATTAACAAGTTTAAAAGGGGTTTTATCTGATTTTACAAGATCATACGAACTTAACTCAAACTCAATAAGTAAAAACACACTCTTGTCTAGTTTGAATCCACTTCTTCCTTATGGCTAGCTAATGATTATGGATTATTGAGTTGGTTTTAATTATATTAGTGATTTAGTTCTAACTTTACCAATAATTAACTAATTCATGTCAAACTATGTATGTTCACACACAATCAAACACATAACTAATTATGAATGTAAATATGCTATATAAGATTTGTTATATAAACGCAATTATAGTCACAATACACGTTCTCTAGCACAGCTAAGCTTATTTACTCTAATTACTAACTAAGATTAGTCAATCCTAGCTCTAACAATTCAATGTTCACTAAATCGTTAGGTAAACAAGTTCATGCAGTTAATGGTCACTAAGCTACACAGAACATGCAATCAAGCAATTGAAGAAACAAACATAAGCATGCTAGGTTATCCAAATCAAACACGAGCAATTTTACCAACTAAATAAATCCATAAAAATTAAACTATTCATAAGTTGGAAGCTTCATCTAGCTAAACAAGAGTAGCTAGATTCAGTTGCTCATCATGGCAACTAACAAACTAACACAAATCAAAGTGTTACATAACATGTTCTTAATTAACTAAAATATGGACCTTTTACTCTTTTTGGTGTTGAAAGCCTCTTCCCAAAACCTTTCTTCTGCTCTAAATCGCCTTCTGGAACTCCTTTGTTCAGCCAAAAAGTTCTCTATTCGTAATGGTCAAGGATTTATATAGTTGCTGATATCCATAAATTCACGTCATGAATAATAAGAAATTCACGTCGTGAGTTGTAAATAACCGTGCCCTTCAAGGATTCCTTCACCCGTGTACATATCTTCTAGACACAGCTCTTCACGTCGTGAATCGTTTAATTCTTACGTCGTGAGAACGTTTTTTTCTAGATTTTCTTCTCTCTTAATCTTTTAATTCCCAAAGTTTCTTTCTTCAACGCTTTTAGTCCATTTTCTTCAAAATGTCTTCTTTTTGGCTGCAAATAACATTTAAGCTCATAAGTACCATTATTCTAGACAAATTACCAACTTATTAATAAAAATGTACTTAAATATTGCCTAAAAATAGGTATAAATATAGCAATATCAAAATACCCTACACTTAGACTTTACTTGCCCTCAAGCAAATTTAAACTTAACCCTTGATCACTAACATCACATAGAAAAATCCGACTCCAGCTCAGCCATTATGCCAAGACCTCAACACATGCATTTGTGTCTAAAATTTTCCTAAAGTACACCCCCCCATACTTTAAATACTCACAATCTTCATAAACACTCGCCCACTTTTTTCGAACCATGCTCATTTTATACAACCCTCCGAATCCATCCGCAGAAAACCTCCTTATTCTCAAGGTATTTTTAGTTGAGCAACCTAAGCATACATAATCTAGAATTACAATCTATGATACCACTATGGAGCTCTAATGGAATTCTTCACTTCCTTGATAATTTGATCTTTGATTTCTTTGGATTCACCACCTTATTTGATTTCTGGTATCTTCAACTTTTTGAATTTCTTGGAATTTTGATCTTTTGATCTTCACTTTATTTGCTCCAAAATTCTTCAAACTTTTCTTGCAATTCTCTTTTTTTTTTTTTTACATGTACCTCACCTTTTTTCACTCAAAACCTACATGCTTAAGCAGAGGCGCTCAACCTCAACCTTTATTGGTTAATGATAATAATTTTCCTGGATACATTTCAGGTTTAGGCTGTTAAACATATTGCATCCCTCAAACCAAGCGGGGTTATGTTTTTGTTCCATGATTTCACTAAAATAAGGGAGGCCACAAATGCACTATAACGTGTATTGGCTCAACTAAACATTTGAACTTTTATCGGATCATCCCACATAACACTAGCAACTACAGTTCAAATTATTATTCCTAGATTCAATTATTAAAATTTTCAATTTTCAATTTTTTCAATTTTTACTATCAAATTCTATCACTATCTAGCAATTTATTTTTTCTACCCCTACCCCACACTTATTTCATACAATGCTCTCATTGTATGCATAAATAAATCAAAATTAAAGAAAAGGGAGAAAAAGGAACAGACTCACCTAGGATAGTGGCGTAAACATCTCCAAAAGTGTAGAAAACCTGCATCTTGAATATGGACTCCGAAAATAGAAACTTGGATCTGAAACTCGCGAAATAAGGAATGTACCGGCAAAACATGAAATCGAGCCTTCAAACATCTTCAAACGTGGTGGAAATCTCCAAAAGTAGAATGGCCAATGTGGGAAAGCAGACGCCACATTGTATGGTAGTAAAAATGAGCCAAAATAATCTTCAACATGACAAGAAGAATAGTATCAACCCATGGAAGACTAAATTGTCAAGGGCCTTGAACTTGTAAAAATCTCAAATTCACGACGTGAGTTTTAAACAATTCACGACGTGAAATCATAATTATGCGTATACTGAGAACCTCCTGATAATGGACTCACTACGCGAATAAGAAAATTTCACGCCGTGAAAACTGGACAAGCAGAAAATATTGCCCAAATCTTCTTCTAATGTCTTAGTTTAATCCACTGTCGTAATGTATTAAGACTCTTCTAAATTCATCAGTTTTTTACTCTTTTGCTGACTCTCCACTCTCTTGACTCACCCCACACTTATTTTGAAAATATGGGTCTCGACTCTCGGCTTTAAACACTCCCGGCTAAAGACGTACGCACTCCTAACTCGCTATCCTCTCTAGGCGCTCCTAGCAATTTCTGAGAAACAACCAACAACGAAGAATAAAAGTAACATAATATTCAAAGTAGTTCTTACAATCCCATAAAAACAAACAAACTAAAAATAAAAATAAATAACGATCAATCATCCTCCTCATCATCATGTGTTCCACTGGTTCCAGCTCCATCACCTCCGCGTCCACTGAACTCCGACCATCGTGGGCAAATCGGGTAATGATACCCTAAATGAGGCGGCTGCTCCACCCCAAGATGTCGGACAACATTCTCCACAGTGCCACCTATCCAATTGAAACTCAACGATAACTGGTCAAAGTAACCAGCCATATCACTCCCAAAAGGCGTACCAACCATGGAAGCAGGTGGGTGTATTGGCTGCCCGTGGTCTCCTCTTCCTCTCACGTTCCTGCACCTCGGTCTCGGCTCTGGCAGAGGTTGGTCGGCTGGCTCCTCGTCATCACCAACACCCTCACCATCTGACGGTACTATGCCCCAATGCGACCTAAAATTTCTGACCACCCGCATAGTTTCCAAATACCCCATGCCAAACTCATGCTCGTCCACACACGTCATGGATCTAGTAATATCAGGAACAACCAAATGATACGAGCGGGCCAAACGTGTAACCAAGTGCCCCCATACATGGGGCTCCCAGGGCGTGAACTTGCGGTAGATCCAGCCAGAAAACGGGCTAAAAAATACAGGATGTTGCTGTTGGGTTATGAGCATTCTAACACTCCTAAGTGTACATGCAACCCTAAATACCTTGGATCTATGTTTTCTCTATTATACATGCAAATATGAACATCCAAGGTATTATCCTAATCTAGCATACAAAACTATCAATATAACAAGATAGAATACATACCTCTTTGATGTAGAATGTCTTCATGAAGCTTGAGTGCCTAGTGCCCCAAGTGTGACACCTCAAATGGTTCACAATCATCAAAACACTTAGAATAACTTGAGAGAGTTCTACATTTCATGAAAATCGGCTAGCCCTTTCTTACTCTCACTAGTGGCCGATTTTTCCTCAAGAATAAGATGCTTATATAGTTATACAATTAGGGTAAACCCTAATTGTCATGACTTTCCATTTCCTTGGATCCATGGGTTCAAATACACCATGGAGCATCCATGGAGCATCATATGGGTTTTGGCCCAACTAGATAATCCATGGAGCATTAGCCCACTATACAAGTATGGATGATTTACACAATCAACCCATATATTTAATTAATCTTCTTTTGATCACTCAATTAATGCTAGATTAATTCTTGATCAATACTAATTAAATAATCTCATTATTCTTATTATTAATATACTAGAACTTATAATATATTAATAACCATAAGTGTCTTATTTCTCTCATTTAGTCTATCCAAGTGCATGATGGTATGCAACCCAAATGGACCATGCCGGGTCGGGTCAAGTCTTACCAATTATAGTTATGGACTTAGACATTAATCCAACAGTCTCCCACTTGGATAAGTCTAAAACTATTATTGCGTATGACTTCAGGAACCAACTGGCAATCGTAGCTCTCAAAAGCTTCTGTCGAACTCTGACCTTGTAGATGAACTCTGATCTTGTCAATGACTTGTCCATTAGATAAGGGATCATATATTCCTCCATTCTAGATATCATATGGACTGAGACATGGATTATAATCATTCTCTCTGTCCATTTGTTGTTTCCCGATTTCCGATTTATGACGACTGACTAATTGAACAAATCAAATCAGTCCTGGCCCGGCCGAGCACTTCCATTTGTCATCATCAAATCATCGAGGGGCCCACAGATATCGCTTTTATCCCGAAGGTAAAAGGAATGGATAAACTTCGACTCATATGGCTTGTTCTACTACTTGTTGAATCATACACAAAGACACGTTTTATAGCACCGAGTTACCAAATGCAGTTTCGTGCAATCAATGTACAACCAACTTATAGTAACAACTCATATCTCTAGGTTTGAAGAATATAAGATATTATCGTCTCATGATCACTCTTGATAAAATCCATGAAGTGATTCCAATGAGCGCGGGTTGAATCCAATTCTCAGAACTTATGAGCACTCATGAGTGCTGTAGCCATTTGTCCAACACCTTAGACCTCTACAAGCCAACCCATGACAGTCTTAATTCATATCTACTTCCAACATATGACCGACTGTGGATGGTTTGAATAACTTAGTCATTCCGGAAGAATAACCTAGTTTATTCGGGAAGTCAAAACATGCAAAGTGCAACACAATAATAATTGAATCCAATATGGTCTCAGAACTTATGAATATAAATAAAACACCTTTTATTTATCACCATATGATTACACATTATTCATTGTATACTGTTTCAGCTATCAACATTATTCTTGAATTTAAAACAATAGTTGTCCCATGCTCCAAGCATGTACAATATGTTTTTCTAAACACTAGTCATGCCATACACCAAGTATGCATACTATGTTTGTCTATGATCTTTACTTTGTGAACTAGATCAATTGAACATAATCTTCAATGATTCTCTTTTCACACTCCCAAATCCTTACTGCAAATGCAAGAATTCCAAATTCATGCCATTTACTGAAATCTGTTAGATTCTAAACTTATATGCATTGATCCTCTTGTAACGATTATGCACAAATTCACAAAGACTTGGCAACAATCATTACAGAGCATTCCAAAGGAGATCAGCTCCTTAGAAACATCCTTCTTGCATTAAGTTTCCTAATCTTAAACAGATTGGAAAAATTCTAACTTTGAAACATTTCCAGATTCCATTTGGACTATCACTTCTGAACAAGAGTTGCCTCCTTACAGATTATGTCAATATGGTCCTTCCAGAATTATCACTACACTTCCAACTGTCATTGAGCAACCAATCTTTGGTAAACCTTAGATTGTACTCGACAATTGTTTAATCCTTTTAGTCATATCCAGTTCTAAACCTTTTCCCTTCTTAATGCCCTAGGCATTTGGAAAATTTTAGAAAGGATGAATATAGCACATGTAATCGATCCTATATCCGAAGCATATGGGACACGATTCATGATGTCTCACATAAAGACTAAACCAGTCTTTTGCTATAACATTTCCATTTCTATTTGCCAAGTTCTCATAATTCAGATTATAAAAAGGGATGCCGTAATCATAATCGAATTTTAGAACGCAAATAATGGACCCATATACAGAATTTCCTTATGTTGAGCCATTCGAACATGAAATTCATATATATTTCCTTGACTAAATGATTAAAACCTCACGATCTAAGCTTATAGATTTGAGATGAAGTATAATTTCCTCTCCCTTAATTATAGCAAAACAACTCTTTCCCAGTTGAAACTTTTGTTTTCTATAATTAACATTGCTAACTTGCAATACTTATCATAATTATCATGCTCCCACTAACATGATGATTATTAGCATAACACTTATGCTCCCACTAGCTTTGACATGTACTCAGAAATCAGCTGGACTTCTAGAAATCAATATTTTATTGACCAAAGTTCAGATTTCTGATATTGGATTGTTTTGATAGAACTTTATCAAAAACATACACCTTCCCTTAGATAGCACACTTGTGTGTCTAAACAATTATGAAGAGGGATGCCATAATCATAATGGTTAGACCTTTTTGCCACTTCTCACAAGTCCAGGTTAGTGTGCCGGTAAACCATACACGCTCCACTAACGACTTTGAGAATGCAAATATCACAATTGCTATCTAGCTAAAATCTACTTAGTGGAAGTGTTTCCTCACCATCATTTTCATGAATCGGAGAGAAACCTTATGACACTTAGATTTAATGGTGTATGAGTTCTTATCCATGTGAATTGTCATAACCATAGTCACAAGACAAGAATTATGACAAATCCAAACTCATATGGATTGAACTCAATCTTAACTTCTTGCCACCTGACAGCTCAAGGGCCTGCCATTGCTTCCAAGTTGTTGTGCAACCAATTGAGAATTCTAAGAACTCATATGCAAAGCCAACTTTGATTGAAATGGGCACAGAATATGTCAACACGATAGGTTATAAACCTCAAGTTGTGTGCTAGTGAGGAACTTCAGGTTTCATTCTTGATTAGTTCTTGAGACTTTCAAGACCTTTAAGACTCCCACTGTCTTCTTGACCTATAAGACTCCCTTGTCAAACATCCAAGAGATCGTGCGGATTCTAATCAAGACAAACACTTCACACAATTGGCCTTAGTTGGTCTTTGTTTTATCCAAAACATCACAACTTACCAATTCCAAATGTACAAGAGTAGAAAACTTTTACTCTTACATTTGATAAGTGTTTTAAACCTTCTTAAAGACATGTCACTCATATTACAATCTTGGAGTATGACTCTAAGACTTGTATTGGAACGAAGTATGACTCATCTTCTTGATTTAACCATTTCAACAATTCAAGATCCCTTCTTCTTAGTCATAAGAATGCACTAAGACTTCCTTAGAGAACTAATTTTGATATGGTTTCTTAATCATTAAGATGATCACAAAACTGATACTAAAGTACTCTCCCATCTTTTCAGATTTGAGAAACTTTTATCCTTCTGCCTAATTTGATTCTTCTTATTCGCTCTGCTATGCATTGGAACCTTTTCCAATGTCTCAGAGTTACACTTACGCTTGTAAGTATAATCATATTTACTAAGCTTTAGTAAACTATGACGAATAGCCTTATATCTTTTGTGGTGGACTTAATCAGTGCACAAGACTATGTACTCGATCCCTTAGTCCATTACTTGACTCACACATTCACGTGAGCAAGTAATCAGTCTTAATTTTCCAATACTTGAAAGTTCTCATTCATCATGCTATAGAACTTGCATGATTCCAAGTCCTGGTCCAATTGAGACTTTGGATGATGAGAGTCTTTCCTTATTTGGTAAATTTAGACATTACCACAAATGAAGGAATCAATTTCATATTTCCACTCTTGCTATTAATGGAATCATATAAGCAACAATTTTTCCTCAAATGCCATTGTAAGGATATTTTAAAATAAATAAAACCAAAATTTTTCTTTTATTTTAAAACTATGCGGAAAAACTTATCCTTACAATCCATATGAAAACTTGTTGTTATCTATTCCTAAGCAAGATCTCATAACTCCTAAGAAGTAGCTCAAGAATCAAATCTTCAAACTATGCGATAGAAATCCATCTACGCGATCTGATTCAACATATTCTTTTTTTTTTTTTAAGTTTCTTCACTTTTCTTTGATTCTTAAAACATCACCATGTGACCCAGTCACATCATGTATCAGGAATCTCAGAATAGAAACTTAACAGAGTTAGAGTAGTGGACTTTACTTGAAGTAGAGTCAACCTTATTGACTTTAACATCCTTAGGTAAATTTGGCAGCTTCGCAAATAATGACCCTTTCTTTGGCAATATAAACATATGGACCCATTGATAATGGTACACGGGACTATCACAGACTTAGCTTTTCTCTTTACCATTTGTTCAACCGAGTTGACTATGGCCGATCCCTTTCCATTGGGAAGAGAATGCTTTTTCTGTATTTCCAGTGTCACCATTGTCAATGTCCATAAAGTTTCAGGAAGTTGATCTTAACAATAGATAAGATCATTAAGGGTCTTGTCATAGTCTATTTCATAGGTGTCCCAAAGGAACTCACTATGTGACTTAGAAAGTGATTGAACCACCAACTTTCTCAAGACTTTGACACCCAACTCTCCCGGCTTGTCACTATGTGACTACATCTCCAAGATGTGATCACACCTAGACCTTGCCTTGCCAATAGGGCTTGAGTGACCTTAAACTTTTCAAGAACTTGTGGGGTAGGGAGAATAATTGGAGGAGGTGAAAGAAGTATGATTTCCATTGGAACATCATCTTCATTTAGGAAAGCTTGTTTCAAGAGATTTGGGAAGATCATAAATGTCTAAACCAGACATGTTTTGGGAGATATTCAAGATAGTTGATCTTAAAGTCCTTAATATGACACCCAATATGAAATATTAAGGCTAGGACCCAACATACTATTTTATAACTTAGAAGAGGTATGTCGTAATCCAAGCTATAAAACCTTTTGAAGGTAGGTGAATGACGATTCACTAATTTCCACCAAGATAAACGAAATGTATTATTGGGTTTTAATTGGTTTTTGAAACTCCTAGATCTTTTGAGATTCATTGAACTGTTCAATGGCATGTTTCAATCTCGAGTGTGCCCTTCAGGTTTTGTGACTGGGATGCCGAGGATCACAAAACAAGGTGTGAAGTAACCATGCAAATTACTTGGTACCCTTAATAAATTACCCCTCAATCGATGTGTCGGTTAACCACACACGCTCCATCGATACTATGATAAATATTAAGTCACCCTTTACCTACCTTGTTAAGTCCAAGTTAGTGTGCCGGTTAACCACACACGCTCCACTAACGACTTAGACAAAGTGTAAAGTGTAATTTCATGGATTAGCACCTTATTCACATTTTCCTAAGTAACTAAGATTGGGAATTTATAAGAGTTTAGTTACTTAGTATTTATCATTAATACTTTTAATGAAGGGAGAATTATAGTCCTGTCAAACCCGTTCGGCTAACGACCCTCCACCGGTCAAGCAAGCGGTGGGTGAGAGTGGACACCCATTCAGCTGCCATTTTATAGGCAACAACCTTATACCCACCTTATAGACCGGCTTCGTGAATGAGGCGTACTAGCGGTAAGACTGACTTTACTCTTATACATATATATTATTATTAACTTATAATATTATAAAGTATAAGGGTTGAATTTTAACTCTTAAAATTCTAAGGGCTAACTTGGAATTAAAGTATTCATAAGAGAAAACTTTACAAATTCCAAAACTTGAGGGCAAGTTTTGAAACTATTCAAAACTAATTAATTCCATAACTTATGTGTTTAAAGTAGTTTTAATCCAAAAACTCTTCAAGTTCCATAACTTATGGAAGACTTTAAACTAATAAAAGAATTAACTTTTCTTTATTTTTATAACTTATGGAATTAATTAAGGTTACATTTTTTTTTATTTATTTATTTAATGAAGAGACTCTTGGTCCTCCATAACTTGAGGACAAATTATGGAGTCATAACTCCAATTAATTAGAACTAGACTCTTCATTTTTTGTAACCTTTGCCAATGTTATGAGTTTTATGAGTCTTTAATGTGACTCTTCATGTAACTTGAGGACAAGTTACACAAACACATTTTATACTCAACTCTTAGATTAAAATGGATTGAAAACAACTATTTCATTCAACTTTTCTATTAATCTAAGAAACTCATAAGAACAAGATAATTCAAATCAAACTTTTTCATGTAATTAGTCTAACCTTTAAACTAATACAAAACATGAATCTATTGACAAGTATCTTTGAAATTGGATTAGCATGAACATTACCACAACAAAAACAAGTTTATAAGTTCAAAAACAACTTAGGGTAATGTTCCTAGTCCATTTCTAGCCAAAAAAAACTCGAAAATATGCTGTCTGGGGTCCAACTCGTCGAGTGCATGAACACAACTCGGTGAGTTGGATGCATTTTGCCTTGGACTCGTCGAGTCCCTTCATGGACTCGGCGAGTCAGCTGGGCTGACAGCATCAAAACTCGATTTTTCAGCTTCTATTGCAGGTATAACAAGAAAACAAGCCTAGGCTCTGATACCACTGTTGGGTTATGAGCATTCTAACACTCCTAGGTGTACATGCAACCCTAAATACCTTGGATCTATGTTTTCTCTATTATACATGCAAATATGAACATCCAAGGTATTATCCTAATCTAGCATACAAAACTATCAATATAACAAGATAGAATACATACCTCTTTGATGTAGAATGTCTTCATGAAGCTTGAGTGCCTAGTGCCCCAAGTGTGACACCTCAAATGGTTCACAATCATCAAAACACTTAGAATAACTTGAGAGAGTTCTACATTTCATGAAAATCGGCTAGCCCTTTCTTACTCTCACTAGTGGCCGATTTTTCCTCAAGAATAAGATGCTTATATAGTTATACAATTAGGGTAAACCCTAATTGTCATGACTTTCCATTTCCTTGGATCCATGGGTTCAAATACACCATGGAGCATCATATGGGTTTTGGCCCAACTAGATAATCCATGGAGCATTAGCCCACTATACAAGTATGGATGATTTACACAATCAACCCATATATTTAATTAGTCTTCTTTTGATCAATCAATTAATGCTAGATTAATTCTTGATCAATACTAATTAAATAATCTTATTATTCTTATTATTAATATACTAGAACTTATAATATATTAATAACCATAAGTGTCTTATTTCTCTCATTTAGTCTATCCAAGTGCATGATGGTATGCAACCCAAATGGACCATGCCGGGTCGGGTCAAGTCTTACCAATTATAGTTATGGACTTAGACATTAATCCAACAGTTGCAACAGACACCGGGCTGTAAGATGCACCATAAGAAGAATAAGTTTTGTTTAGTCACTTTGTCTCCATGCCTCTTATGGTTGATGGAAAATGTGATGAACCGGTGGAGTAAGCGATGGATCAGGGACCTAATACTGCTCTCGGGAGACACACCGGAATTAAACATTCCGGATGCAATATTATGCCAGAAAGAATACCCCATGACACCTTCCGCATAACCTCTATCAGCCGCACTCAAAAACATGCCAAACTCGGGAGTCATAGCCTCCTGTCGATCATACAGTCCTACTCTCCAAGCAAATTCCACCAACACTTGTGGCCAATGTGGATCTTGAATAGTTTCCTGAAATGTCACTGTTGCGAAAAACTCAACACAAAACTCCTTGTAGACCCGCTCTTGTACCTGGAACAGATTATGCCAACCAGAACAGGTAAACAAAAACCCATCTCCAATAAATGTCTTTGTCAAAAATGGGCCCACCCGGTTTATGAGCCCTACTTCCCTCAACCATGTCCAATTGATTGTTGGAGCAACTGCAATTTATCTGTTGTAGAGTCACCCCAATCTGTTATTCCAACGGGTCAAGACATCTCGGGACATTATTGCGGGAAAATTGTAAAACAGGTGCAAACCCGCAACCCCAGCTGGAATCTCTCTTCTTGGAGCCATTCCTGTAAAAGCAAGAAAAAAAAAACCACAACCAAAACAATAATCCACAATTTAGACATAAAGGAAACAAAGAAAACTCTCGGTTCAGTATTCACGTCGTGAGTTCATAAGAATTCATGTCGTGAATTCGTAGACAGGTTCAAGAATTCGTTCTGGATTCTATATGAATCGGCCATGATAGTGCTTGGGGTTTACTCCTATAGCATTTTTAACCATTAATCCATTACATTACAAGGGTAATTTACGAATCTTAGGGCTATGTCATACAATTCAACATAAGAACAAACCCTAGCCCTTTTTTTCAACTATTAAAGATAAATGAAGGTCAATAATTAGAAATGTTACCTTTTGATTGAAGTAGTATGTAAGCACAAGGAAAACGTGTGGATTGTCGGCTATAATCGCATCAATGGGGACCAAGTGGGGACCAATTTCCGCTTCCACTTGGTGAAGAAGAAAGAAATGAGGGTTTACTAGTTTCTATGGAATTATTTTGTGGTCCCGTGTTTTCAAAAATTCACGTCGTGAATTCTGAATGATGCACGTCGTGAATATGGTCTGGGCTAAAATTGGGTCATGTACTCACGGACTGATCTTGGGCTTGTTAGTCTAATGGGCTATACTATATCATGGAGTATTTATCCCGTTCATTCACTATTCACGTCGTGAATTTCTAAACTTCACGTTGTGAATATGGTCTAGAAGGAAAAATCAATTTTGACTTTAAACTAAATTCTCAATTATTACTACTTCCATTTTAAGGTCCCTACATTCAGTGCTTAATTATGTTCTAATAGATTTGGATGACATGATCTAAGTTTTAAAACTAAAATGCAAAAAGAAAAGAAAAATTTGCAAACCAAACTCGGGTTGCCTCCCGAGAAGCGCTTCTTTTTCTTGGAGTCTGGAGTTGGACTCTGTGCCTCCTACATTGAGTCCTCGGAAGAATCCACCACTAGGATCTTTTGTTCCTTGAATCGCCTCTTATAAGCTTGAACTCGCCTTTTGTATGCCTTCTTTGAATTCTCTTTTTTAGCTTTGACCTCTTCTTCAAGCTTGCGTTTGGTCCCTTTAGTTTCTTCCTTGCACTCCATAGCATCCTCCTCCTCTTTCACCACCGGCTTTGTCACTCTTGAAGTGATCTCCTCTTCATCACTTGTCATCTCCTCATCCTCTTTGCTCACCCAAGAAGTTGAACTCTTGTAAGCTATGACTTCTACCAAAAATGGAACAGATGCTCTTGGTTTTGTTCTTTTGACTTGATGAACTGCCTTGATCTCTTCTTCCATAAGCTTTTCCAGTTCTTCTAGTTCATTATCTTCATTGATTGTGAACACCTCTTTTTGAACATGTTCCTTTGGGAAGACATCTTCTATCCCAAAAACTTCTTTTTCATCTCCAACTCTCAGGGTGAGCTTAGACTCGCGAATATCAACTAAAGCTCCAGCAGTGTTAAGCAATGGACGTCCAAGGATAATTGGAACATCGGGATCTTCCTTCATATCAAAAACTACAAAATCTATTGGAAAAACAAATTTTCCAATTTTCACCAAAATATCCTCCACTATGCCCCGGGGTTGTGTCACTGAACGGTTCGCCGTGTGAATTTTCATTTTTGTAGCCTTCATCTTCTGAATTTCCAATTTTTGATAAAATGAAAAAGGCATCAAATTGATGCTAGCCCCAGAGTCTGCTAAAGCATTAACCTTCAATTTATTACCAAACTCACACGGAAGAGTGAGGCGTCTAGGATCCCCCATCTTCTCTGGTGTCTCTCCCAACATAGCTTTTGAGCTTTGTTCACTTAGAACCACCTTAGATTGTTGCTTTAATTGCTTGCGAGTGTCTATCAATTCTTGCACTAATTTCTGGTGCTCAAGAACTTTGGATATGGACTCGACAAAGGGAGTATTAATCGGGATCGTCTTCACATGCTTGACAAACTCTATATGCTCCTTCTCCAGTGGACTAAGGGTAGCTTGGTAAGGAAAATGCAAAGGCAGCTGATAAATCGAACCAACTACAGAATTTTTCTATTCATGACGGACCCACGTCGTGAACTTATATGGTTCACATCGTGAATTCTCGAACTCAGCAGCTTCATGATTTTCGAGCTTGGTCTTTTTCAGCTTTGGATCAGGCTACTGTGGTTCTTCTTCCAATGCCTCCAGGAACTCAAAGATGGCTTCTTCTTTAGTTTCTATGGCCATTACATAAGATTGGGTCTTCATTTCGGGATTTTTCGGGGATAACTTCTCATGAACTAGAGTAGTTAGTTGACCAACTTGTACTTCAACGTTATGGATAGAACCTTGTTGATTCTTTATTAAAGTTTGTTGTTCACTAATAGCAGAATTAGTGGCATCGTGTCTCTTTTCCGAAGCTTCCATAAACTTTAACAACATGGTCTCTAGATCGGGTTTCTTCTCAACTGGTAGCTGCTCCTTTTGATAGAAGCCTCGACCTGTCTGCCTATACTTCTCTTCTTTTTGCTTCTTATACTCTTCATATGGCAGCCACTCCTTCTTCGGTTTCCTCCATTCCTCATCAAACTTATCCCCACTCGAGTAGCACACTTGAGCTTTTCTGTTCCCAAACTCATCTAAATTGCAGTCCTTGGTCAAGTGTGGACCACCACATCTCTCGCAACCCACTCTTATGGCATGTATTGACTAGTCCATTTGAGTTATCCTTCGATCCAAATTATTCAGCATAGCCATCACAGCTGCTATTTCTTCAGTTTGGGCCCCTCCACCGCCTTTGATTCCATCTTGCCTAGGGTTGTGGTATTCGCGAGAGTGTTTCGCGAATTTTTCAATCAACTCCTTGACCTCCCTTGGATTTTTCTTTGTCAACGGTCCTTGAGAGCAAGGAGTTTTCTCGTCATAACGTTGACCCCATCATAAAAGATTGAGATCTCTTGTTGCACATTTAGATCATGCTGAGGGCAATTTCTGAGAAAGCCCTTGTACCGCCCCCATGCTTTGTATAATGACTCCCCCGTCTGTTGCTTAAAGTTGGCTATTGCCTTCTTGAGTTTGGCTATCTTGGATGGCGGGCAAAACTGGTCCAGGAATTGCTCACGCATTTGAGCCCAAGTGGTAATTGTACCCGGTGGAAGTGATTTTAACCACTCCTTAGCAGCTCCTTTGAAAGTGACGGGAAGCATCATAAGCAAGACTGTGTTTCTATTGACATTTGGGACATTGAAGTAATCTGCAATGTCGTTGACTTCATATAGATGCTTAAAAGCATCCTCATGATCTTTCCCAAAAAATGGGATATCCTTCAGTGCAGTCAATATGTGCCCCTTCAACTCGAATGTGGCAGTGGCAGGTATTGCAGGTTGGACTAAACCGGGACCCACATCTTCTCGGATCCGCTTCTTGTAAGCTCCCATGGACATCTCTTCAATTGCTGCCATCTTGTTCCTTGGCTCGTTCTCGGGTTCGCTCGTATGTTCTTCAAATTCTGGCTTGGTATCGTATTCGGACTCGGTTTGGACGGGTATATGATCCAAGTGCTCAAAATTGCTTGTGTGCCTCGAGGATGAACTTGACTCTCCTGTCTTCTTTCCCGACTTCCTTGAAAAAGCTGACTTTAATTCTTGTAAGGGCGTCTTTTTCTTGTGAACTGCAGACTCGGGATCTTCAAGTGGTGGCACTAAGGGTGTGTTTGAGCCTCTGGTCATGAACTCCTACAACTCGCTAAACTAAAAACGTAAAACTGAACTAAAATAAGAAAATACTAAAAACTGAAATTTCAACTTTCACGTCATGAGTTTATTAAAACTCATGTCGTGAATTCTGTAACAGTGACAAAAAACAATTAACAAAAATAAGCTAAGCTAATAAACAAAAATAAATAACCAATTAACTAAGCTAAGCTAATAAACAAAACTAAATAACCAATTAACCTTTTTGCAGATTTTATTCCACAAAAGGGGTCGATTAATCTAATGCAACTAAATAAACTAATAAACGCGCCGTTCCCCGGCAACGGCGCCAAAAACTTGATATGCACAAAAGTACCCACTAATTTTAATATTTATAACCTAACAAACTTAAACTAACTATGCACTTATAGGCAGTGTACCTAGTCGGATTACAGTATAGCTTGGGTAAGTCGGGTGTCGACCACATGGAACGGTGTTACTAATTAATCTACTTACTATTAAATTAACCTAATTATTAACAAGTTTAAAAGGGGTTTTATCTGATTTTACAAGATCATACGAACTTAACTCAAACTCAATAAGTAAAAACACACTCTTGTCTAGTTTGAATCCACTTCTTCCTTATGGCTAGCTAATGATTATGGATTATTGAGTTGGTTTTAATTATATTAGTGATTTAGTTCTAACTTTACCAATAATTAACTAATTCATGTCAAACTATGTATGTTCACACACAATCAAACACAGAACTAATTATGAATGTAAATATGCTATATAAGATTTGTTATATAAACGCAATTATAGTCACAATACACGTTCTCTAGCACAGCTAAGCTTATTTACTCTAATTACTAACTAAGATTGGTCAATCCTAGCTCTAACAATTCAATGTTCACTAAATCGTTAGGTAAACAAGTTCATGCAGTTAATGGTCACTAAGCTACACAGAACATGCAATCAAGCAATTGAAGAAACAAACATAAGCATGCTAGGTTATACAAATCAAACACGAGCAATTTTACCAACTAAATAAATCCATAAAAATTAAACTATTCATAAGTTGGAAGCTTCATCTAGCTAAACAAGAGTAGCTAGATTCAGTTGCTCATCATGGTAACTAACAAACTAACACAAATCAAAGTGTTACAAAACATGTTCTTAATTAACTAAAATATGGACCTTTTACTCTTTTTGGTGTTGAAAGCCTCTTCCCAAAACCTTTCTTCTGCTCTAAATCGCCTTCTGGAACTCCTTTCTTCAGCCAAAAAGTTCTCTATTCGTAATGGTCAAGGATTTATATAGTTGCTGATATCCATAAATTCACGTCATGAATAATAAGAAATTCACGTCGTGAGTTGTAAATAACCGTGCCCTTCAAGGATTCCTTCACCCGTGTACATATCTTCTAGACACAGCTCTTCACGTCGTGAATCGTTTAATTCTTACGTCGTGAGAACGTTTTTTTCTAGATTTTCTTCTCTCTTAATCTTTTAATTCCCAAAGTTTCTTTCTTCAACGCTTTTAGTCCATTTTCTTCAAAATGTCTTCTTTTTTGCTGCAAATAACATTTAAGCTCATAAGTACCATTATTCTAGACAAATTACCAACTTATTAATAAAAATGTACTTAAATATTGCCTAAAAATAGGTATAAATATGGCAATATCATGGCACAAACACGACTTGTTGGCCTTGATGAAAGCCACGTTTTTACTTATCTAGACACGCTGTATTGGTGCCTCCAACACGTCGTGTCGAATCCTTAGAAAGGTGGTTATACCCAAAGTTGCTCCTTAAATTTATGGGTGCTACAAGAATCGTGGATCAGAGATCAAAGAATGAGCTCTTGAAGGTAACTTGGCCACAACAATCATGTTGCTATGATTGTCTATGTGAATGTTGCACTTTCCATTTTTCTTTCATAATTAATATACAGGACCTTACAAAACATTGATATGCACACACATGTTGTATAAACTCTAACAGATTTCTTATTCTGTGTAACATCCCGATTCCCAAGTATGAGATTTAGTATTTTTAAAAAGCGATGTTTCCATAGGAACTCGTCGAGTTGATGGCCTCAACTAGACGTGTTGAAAGGCCTTGAATCGCGCATCTTATTGGACACCCTCGACGAGTTAGAGAGGAAAACCCGACGAGTTAGTGGCTGATTAAGAATCCCTAAGTTTTTGGGTGTTGCACCCTATTTAAAGGCCTTATAACCTTTGGATGGCCTCCTTACCAGTCTAATCTATCCAGAAACCCTAGTTTGTGCATCCTCTCCCATATTTATGTGTATGTGAGCTTGAAGAGTGATGCCTTGGTGTTCTTTTGAAGGAGCTTGAAGTTTGAGGTGGCATGTTTGGAAAGGAAGGCTATAGATCCAAAACCTACTCTTTTTTTTTCATTCATTTTGGGGTATAAATTCGAAACCTTTCTTATCTATTGCTTAGATCTCTTCCTTGGAAGTCTATTGTCATATTTGGCTTATTTTTGGGTTTGTTCATGGGTTGATTATTTCATGAAGTTATCACTTTAGATATGGACGTTTTGTGGCCTCATTGGACTTAAAGTTTCAAGCTTTATCTACATCTAGGCCTCCTTCATGCTTTAGGTCCCTTATTAAGCCTTCCTTAAATGTTGGAGCCTCTTTGTGTCATGTATGGACGTAAATTTAGCAACTTTACGTGGTTTTTCAGCTCTTGGGTATCAAATCTACATTTTAAAGCATTAGACTTGATGAAAAAGGACTGAATGTTTTAAGCTGGGAAAACTCGGCAAGTTGTCTAGCCAACTCGGCAAGTTGGCTAGGGTTTTTTCCCGATTCTCTGAGTACTGGAGGAACTCGACGAGTTGCTAGGTGCACTCGACGATTTGGGTCAACATGTACTGTTGACCTTAACTGTTAACTTTGACTTGACCATGGTTTACCAAGTTTGACTCTAGAGGGAATTTTGGTTATTTCGGGGGTTTTATAGGTTGGTCACATGGTGGTTGTAGGAATTTGAGTCCGAAGCTGAGTTTTGGAGTTGGATTCTACCAGTTCATCACTTCTTTTGAGGTCAGTGTTCCTCACTATACTTGTTGGGTCGAAGGCACCAAGGCCAACCCTATCTGATTGTTATCCTAATTATTGCATGATTGAGTATTATAGTGATCTGTTAGATCTTTGTCCTGGTAATAGGATAATGCTATGCTTAGTGATATGTAAGATCCACCTATTTGTTTGTTAATTGGTTATATGTTTAATTGCTATGTATATGTCGACTTGTTATGAGCAGTTGAGTTAAGGCGGACCTGCTTTGTGCTGAAGGCCAACAGATCCAGGGCATCCTGGATAAACTGAAAGCGAATGGGGCGTACCAGTCAGGCCAAAGGACCAAAGAACGTTCCATATAGATTAAAGGCACGGGGTAGCATACTAGTCATGTTGTAGGTTTTGTGAGCATACCATATATTCTGTAGCTGGTGGGGCGTTCCAATCATACTAAAGGCTCTGAATGCATTTTGCTTGTGATATTATTGGTTTTTGAGTTGTGTTGGTATTTTGGGGGGAAACTCACTAATCTTTGGGCTTATAGTTTTGGATTATGATTCAGGTACTTCTGAGGATCACGGGAAGGAGAAGAATTGATTGCACACCTCCTCATCTTTTTATTTCACAATTTTGGCATTTATCTAATGTTGAATTCATTTTGAAAACAATTTGTAAACAATGATGGTTTTGGATTTATGTAAAAGTTTTAAAATTTTCAAAATTTTATGCATGTTACAAGTTGGTATCAGAGCCTTGGTTTGAGTGAACTGTAGGAAAACCCGTGTGAATCCAATCTCAAACTAAGGAAAAGATTTTCATAATGATTTTCAAATGGTTTTCAAAATGCTCAAGGAGGATGCGACGTGTACAATCAGCCAGAGCCAGTAAGTAGACCCCAAAATATGATATTGTTATTAAGATATGTTAGAACATCACACTAGTGATAGGCTATGGACCTTCAGGAATTGCATAATAGAATTGCCTGATTATATGTTGTTGATAGCCTAGGGCCTTTCTTTTATGAAATTGACATCATTACTGTAGTTGCTTAGTGTATGCATCATGGTTATATATAATTAAGTGTTGGGTTATGAGCATTCTAACACTCCTAGGTGTACATGCAACCCTAAATACCTTGGATCTATGTTTTCTCTATTATACATGCAAATATGAACATCCAAGGTATTATCCTAATCTAGCATACAAAATAATTGATATAACAAGATAGAATACATACCTCTTTGATAGTGCTTGTCTTCATGAAGCTTGAGTGCCTAGTGCCCCAAGTGTGACACCTCAAATGGTTCACACAACACCAAATACACTTGGAATAACTTGATAGAATTCTACACTTCATAAAATCGGCTAGCCCTCTCTAGAATAATCTAGTGGCCGATTTTGGTCAAGAATAATATCTATATATAGTGTTACAATTAGGGTAAACTCTAATTGTCATGACTTTCCATTTCCTTGGATCCATGGGTTCAAATACACCATGGAGCATCCAAGGAGAATCATATGGGTTTTGGCCCAACTAGATAATCCATGGAGCATTAGCCCACTATACAAGTATGGATGATTTACACAATCAACCCATATATTTAATTAGTCTTCTTTTGATCACTTAATTAATCCTAGATTAATTCTTGATCAATACTAATTAAATAATCTTATTATTCTTATTATTAATATACTAGAACTTATAATATATTAATAACCATAAGTGTCTTATTTCTCTCATTATAGTCTATCCAAGTGCATGATGCCATGCAACCCAAATGGACCATGCCGGGTCGGGTCAAGTCTTACCAATTATAGTTATGGACTTAGACATTAATCCAACAGTCTCCCACTTGGATAAGTCTAAAACTATTATTGCGTATGACTTCAGGAACCAACTGGCAATCGTAGCTCTCAAAAGCTTCTGTCGAACTTTGACCTTGTAGATGAACTCTGATCTTGTCAATGACTTGTCCATTAGATAAGGGATCATATATTCCTCCATTCTAGATATCATATGGACTGAGACATGGATTATAATCATTCTCTCTGTCCATTTGTTGTTTCCCGATTTCCGATTTATGACGACTGACTAATTGAACAAATCAAATCAGTCCTGGCCCGGCCGAGCACTTCCATTTGTCATCATCAAATCATCGAGGGGCCCACAGATATCGCTTTTATCCCGAAGGTAAAAGGAATGGATAAACTTCGACTCATATGGCTTGTTCTACTACTTGTTGAATCATACACAAAGACACGTTTTATAGCACCGAGTTACCAAATGCAGTTTCGTGCAATCAATGTACAACCAACTCATAGTAACAACTCATATCTCTAGGTTTGAAGAATATAAGATATTATCGTCTCATGATCACTCGTGATAAAATCCATGAAGTGATTCCAATGAGCGCGGGTTGAATCCAATACTCAGAACTTATGATCACTCATGAGTGTTGTAGCCCTTTGTCCAACAACTTAGACCTCTACAAGCCAACCCATGACAGTCTTAATTCATATCTACTTCCAACATATGACCGACTGTGGATGGTTTGAATAACTTAGTCATTCCGGAAGAATAACCTAGTTTATTCGGGAAGTCAAAACATGCAAAGTGAAACACAATAATAATTGAATCCAATATGGTCTCAGAGCTTATGAATATAAATAAAACACTTTTTATTTATCACCATATGATTACACATTATTTATTGTATATTGTTTCAGCTATCAACATTATTCTTGAATTTAAAACAATAGTTGTCCCATGCTCCAAGCATGTACACTATGTTTTTTAAACACTAGTCATGCCATACACCAAGTATGCATAATATGTTTGTCTATGATCTTTACTTTGTGAACTAGATCAATTGAACATAATCTTCAATGATTCTCTTTTCACACTCCCAAATCCTTACTGCAAATGCAAGAATTCCAAATTCATGTCATTTACTGAAATCTGTTAGATTCTAAACTTATATGCATTGATCCTCTTGTAATGATTATGCACAAAGTCAGAAAGACTTAACAACAATCATTACAGAGCATTCCAAAGGAGATCAAGTCCTTGGAACCATCCTTCTTGCATTAAGTTTCCTTAATCTTACACATATTGAAAATTCTAACTTTGAAACATTTCCAGATTCCATTTCCACTATCACTTCTGAACAAGAGTTGCCTCCTTACAGATTATGTCAATATGGTCCTTCCAGAATTATTACTATACTTCCAATTGTCCTTGAGAAACCAGTCTTTGGTAAACCTTAGATTGTCCTCGACAATTGTTTAATCCTTTTAGTCATATCCAGTTCTAAACCTTTTCCCTTCTTAATGCCCTAGACATTTGGAAAATTTTAGAAAGGATGAATATAGCACATGTAATCGGTCCTATATCCGAAGCATATGGGACACGATTCATGATGTCTCACATAAAGACTAAACCAGTCTTTTGCTATAACATTTCCATTTCTATTTGCCAAGTTCTCATAATTCAGATTATGAAAAGGGATGCCGTAATCATAATCGAATTTAAGAACGCAAATAATGGACCCATATACAGAATTTCCTTATGTTGAGCCATTCCAACATGAAATTCATATATATTCTTGACTAAATGATTAACACCTCACGATCTAAGCTTATAGATTTGAGATGAAGTATAATTTCCTCTCCCTTAATTATAGCAAAACAACTTTTTCCCAATTGAAACCTTTTGTTTTCTATAATTAACATTGCTAGCTTGCAATACTTATCGTAATTATCATGCTCCCACTAACATGATGATTATTAGCATAACACTTATGCTCCCACTAGCTTTGACATGTTCTCAAAAATCAGCTGGACTTCTAGAAATCAATACTTTATTTCTTACCAAAGTTCAGATTTCTGATACTAGATTGTTTTGATAAGACTTTATCAAAAACATACACATTCCCTTAGATAGCTGATGGGTGTGTCAAAACAATTTTAAGAACTATGGAAAGGAATGCCGTAATCATAGTCTTGATCGTTTTGACCTTTGCCATTTCTCACAAGTCCAAGTTAGTGTGCCGGTAAACCACACACGCTCCACTAACGACTTTGAGAATGCAAATATCCCAATTGCTATCTAGCTAAAATCTACTTAGTGAAAGTGTTTCCTCACCATCATTTTCATGAATCGGAGAGAAACCTTATGACACTTAGATTTAATGGTGTATGAGTTCCTACCCATATGAATTTGTCAAAACCATAATCACAAGACAAGGATAATGACAAATCCAAAACCATATGGATTGAACTCAATCTTAATTTCTTGCCACCTGGCAGCTCAAGGGCCTACCATTGCTTCCAAGTTGTTGTGCAACACATTGAGAACTCTAAGAACTCATATGCAAAGCCAACTTTAACTAGAATGGGCACAGAATATGTCAACACGATAGGTTATAAACCTCAAGTCGTGTGCTAGTGAAGAACTTCAGGTTTTATTCTTGATTAGTTCTTGAGACTTTCAAGACCTTTAAGACTCCCACTGTCCTCTTGACCTATAAGACTCCCTTGTCAAACATCCAAGAGATAGTGTGGATTCTAACCAAGACAAACACTTCACACAATTGGCCTAAGTTGGTCTTTGTTTTATCCAAAACATCACAACTTACCAATTTCAAATGTACAAGAGTAGAAAACTTTTACTCTTACATTTGATAAGTGTTCTTAAACCTTCTTAAAGACATGTCACTCAAGTTACAATCTTGGAGTATGACTCTAAGACTTGTATTGGAACGAAGTATGACTCATCTTCTTGATTTAACCATTTCAACAATTCAAGATCCCTTCTTCTTAGTCATAAGAATGAACTAAGACTTCCTTAGAGAACTAATTTTGATATGGTTTCTTAATCATTAAGATGATCACAAAACTGATACTAAAGTACTCTCCCATCTTTTCAGATTTGAGAAACTTTTATCCTTCTGCCTAATTTGATTCTTCTTATTCGCTCTGCTATGCATTGAAACCTTTTTCAATGTCTCAGAGTTACACTTACGCTTGTAAGTATAATCATATTTACTAAGCTTTAGTAAACTATGACGAATAGCCTTATATCTTTTGTGGTGGACTTAATCAGTGCACATGACTATGTACTCGATCCCTTAGTCCATTACTTGACTCACACATCCATGTGAACAAGTAATTAGTCTTAATTTTTCCAATACTTGAAAGTTCTCATTCATCATGCTATACACCTTGCATGATTCCAAGTTCCTGTCCAATTGAGACTTTGGATGATAAGAATCTTTCCTTATTTGGTAAATTTAGACATTACCACAAATGAAGGAATCAATTTCATATTTCCACTCTTGCTATTAATGGAATCATATAAGCAACAATTTTTTTTCCTCAAATGCCATTGTAAGGATATTTTTAAAATAAATAAAATCAAAATTTTCTTTTATTTTTAAACTTTGCAGAAAACTTATCCTTACAATCCATATGAAAACTTGTTGTTATCTATTCCTAAGCAATATCTCATAATTCCTAAGAAGTAGCTCAAGAATCCGATCTTCAAACTACGCGATAGAAATCCATCTATGCGATCAGATTCAGCATATTCTTTCTTTAAGTTCCTTTACTTTTCTTTGATTCTTAAAACATCACCATGTGACCCAGTCACATCATGTATAAGGAATCTCAGAATAGAAACTTAACAGAGTTAGAGTAGTGGACTTTTACCTGAAGTAGAGTCAATCTTATCGACTTTAACATCCTTAGGTAAATTAGGCAGCTTCGCAACTAATGACCCTTACTTTGGCAATATAAACATATGGACCCTTTGATAATGGTACACAGGACTATCTCAGACTTAGCTTTTCTCTTTACCATTTGTTCAACCGAGTTGACTATGGCCGATCCCTTTCCATTGGGAAGAGAATGCTTTTTCTGGATTTCCTGTGTCACTATTGTCAATATCCATCAAGTTTTGAGGAAGTTGATCTTAACAAATAGATAATATCATTAAGGGTCTTGTCATAGTCTGTTTCATAGGTGTTCCAAAAGAACTCACTATGTGACTTAGAAAGTAGTTAAGCCACTAACTTTCTCAAGACTTTGACACCCAACTCTCCCGGCTTGTCAATATGTGACTACATCTCCAAGATGTGATCACACCTAGACCTTGCCTTGCCATTAGGGCTTGAGTAATCTTAAACTTTTCAAGAACTTGTGGGGTTGGGAGAATAATTGGAGGAGGTGAAAGAAGTATGATTTCCATGGGACATCATCTTCATTAGGAATGCTTGTTTCAAGAGATTTGGGAAGATCATAAATGTCTAAACCAGACATCTTTTGGGAGATATTCAAGATAGTTGATCTAAAGTCCTTAATATGACACCCAATATGAAATATTAAGGCTAGGACCCAACAAACTATTTTATAACTTAGAAGAGGTATGCCGTAATCCAAGCTATAAAACAATTTGAAGGTAGGTGAATGACGATTCACCAATTTCCACCAAGATAAACGAAATGTATTATTAGGTTTTAATTGGATTTGAAACTCCTAGATCTTTTGAGATTCATTGAACTGTTCAATGGCATGTTTCAATCTCGAGTGTGCCCTTCAGGTTTTGTGACTGGGATGCCGAGGATCACAAAACAAGGTGTGAAGTAACCATGCAAATTACTGGGTACCCTTAAGTGTTTATCCCTCAATCGATGTGCCGGTTAACCACACACGCTCCATCGATACTATGATAAACATTAAGTTACCCTTTGCCTACCTTGTTAAATACGAGTTAGTGTGCCGGTTAACCACACATGCTCCACTAACCGACTTAAACAAAGTGCAAAGTGTAATTTCATGGATTAGCACCTTATTCACATTTTTCCTAAGTAACTAAAATTGGGTATTTATAAGAGTTTAGTTACTTAGTATTTATCATTAATACTTTTAATGAAGGGAGAATTATAGTCATGTCAAACCCGTTCGGCTAACGACCCTCCACCAGTCAAGCAAGCGGTGGGTGAGAGTGGACACCCATTAAGTTGCCATTTTATAGGCAACAACCTTATACCCACCTTATAGACCGGCTTCGTGAATGAGGCGTACTAGCGGTAAGACCGACTTTACTCTTATACATATAAATATTATTAACTTGTAATATTATAAAGTATAAGGGTTGAATTTTAACTTTTAAAATTCTAAGGGCTAACTTGGAATTAAAGTATTCATAAGAGAAAACTTTACAAATTCCAAAACTTGAGGGCAAGTTTTGAAACTATTCAAAACTAATTAAGTCCATAACTTATGTATTTAAAGTAGTTTTAATCCAAAAACTCTTTAAGTTCCATAACTTGTGGACAAATTATGGAAGACTTTAAACTAATAAAGAATTAATCTTTTCTTTATTTTATAACTTATGGAATTAATTAAGGTTACATATTTTATTTATTTATTTATTAATGAAGTGACTATTGAACCTCCATAACTTAAGGACAAGACTCTTCATCTTTTGTAACCATTGCCAACTTTTATGAGTTTTTATGAAACTTAAATGTGACTTTTCATATAACTTGAGGACAAGTTACAAAAACACATTTTAGAATCAACTCTTAGATTAATTTGGATTGAAAACAACTTTTTCACTCAACTTTTCTATTAATCTAAGCAACTCATAAGAACAAGATAATTCAAATCAAACTTTTTCATGTAATTAGTCTAACCTTTAAACTAATACAAAACATGAATCTATTGACAATTATCTTTGAAAATGGATTAGCATGAACATTACCACATTAAAAAAAGTTTATAAGTTCAAAAACAACTTAGGGTAATGTTCCTAGTCCATTTCTAGCCAAAAACCTCGAAAATATGCTGTCTGGGGTCCAACTCGTCGAGTGCATGAACACAACTCGGTGAGTTGGATGCATTTTGCCTTGGACTCGTCGAGTCCCTTCATGGACTCGGCGAGTCAGCTGGGCTGACAGCATCAAAACTCGATTTTTCAGCTTCTATTGCAGGTATAACAAGAAAACAAGCCTAGGCTCTGATACCACTGTTGGGTTATGAGCATTCTAACACTCCTAGGTGTACATGCAACCCTAAATACCTTGGATCTATGTTTTCTCTATTATACATGCAAATATGAACATCCAAGGTATTATCCTAATCTAGCATACAAAATAATTGATATAACAAGATAGAATACATACCTCTTTGATAGTGCTTGTCTTCATGAAGCTTGAGTGCCTAGTGCCCCAAGTGTGACACCTCAAATGGTTCACACAACACCAAATACACTTGGAATAACTTGAGAGAATTCTACACTTCATAAAATCGCCTAGCCCTCTCTAGAATAATCTAGTGGCCGATTTTGGTCAAGAATAATATCTATATATAGTGTTACAATTAGGGTAAACTCTAATTGTCATGACTTTCCATTTCCTTGGATCCATGGGTTCAAATACACCATGGAGCATCCAAGGAGAATCATATGGGTTTTGGCCCAACTAGATAATCCATGGAGCATTAGCCCACTATACAAGTATGGATGATTTACACAATCAACCCATATATTTAATTAGTCTTCTTTTGATCACTTAATTAATCCTAGATTAATTCTTGATCAATACTAATTAAATAATCTTATTATTCTTATTATTAATATACTAGAACTTATAATATATTAATAACCATAAGTGTCTTATTTCTCTCATTATAGTCTATCCAAGTGCATGATGCCATGCAACCCAAATGGACCATGCCGGGTCGGGTCAAGTCTTACCAATTATAGTTATGGACTTAGAGATTAATCCAAAATTAAGATCTTATAGCCTGAGAATGTTTGGTTGGCCTTATTTCCTATTCTTGTTTGATGAATGGCTTAGGGTAGGATCAGATATTCAAATGTCTATAGGTTCCAGTGTTATGTATGGCTAGCATACGCGAGTGCTGCAGGATTGGTGGAAGTTTCATGGATCAGTCGTGAGGGGTCAGTCGGCCAGTTGTGCGATGTTTAGCATTTACTCTAGGGAGTGAGGGATGAGTGTTCGTCTATGCTTTTGAGTATTGTTAGGGCAAGGTGATGATACTTGAGACAAATACGAGTAGGTGTGGAAGGTATTATGGGTCCGTACTATTGGAAGCACAGGACCCATACACGTAGCAAGGAAGTCACAACCCCTAGGGATTTTTTTGGGAGTTGATTCCTCGTTATTTATGTGGATTATCTGATATCTTCCTGGTGTATTTTCAGTATGGTAACTACGAGGCAAGTATAGATTGGATCTAGATTAGGATTAAGAGCCAGCAGGTAGACTAGATCAGATGAGTTGGATGCCAGGATCAAGGAAATCCTCTGTGAGGAGGTTGTGGCCATCGTTCTAGATCAGATATCAGATTTTTTTGGGTCTATCAAGACCGCAATGTTGGAGTTCTTTGACGATCGTTACGCAGCCATTTCTGAGATGGTTGTTGTTGCAGCCTCTGCAGCCGTGTCGTAGCCATGAGGTGGAGTCTACGACCCGATCGTAGCCATGAGGTGGATATCTGATGTGGAGGGGTGTTTCTTCACTTGTTCATGCCATGCTGACCAGAATGTCAGGTACGCTCTAAACCTTCTGAGGCCTGGAGGGAAGTATTGGTGGAGACTTGTTACTGGATTATACTCTGATGAGTAGAGGGCAGCGATGTCTTGGGATCAGTTCAGAGAGATGTTTCAGACTCGCTACATACGGCACGTTAAGCGTGAGAGGTTCGCTCAGGAATTTTTGGATTTGAGGCAGAGATCAGAGTCGGTGACATAGATCACTCGGATGTTTACTGAGAGGGCCATGTTTTGCCCTTAGTTTGCTTCAGAGCAGAATCAGATGACCCGTTACTTGAGCATGCTTAAGACAGATATCCAACAGTTTGTTTCTACCCAGCGGTGTGATACTTTGTTGGAGTTACAGGAGGACGTTAGGCGGCGCGAGCTTAAGATAGAGCTTCACTTGAGAGAGCAGAGGCAAGCCCCGACATAGTTGCAGCCAGCACCAAAGCAGTTCAAGGTCGCTGATTCTAGGTCTGGGGGTCAGCGTGGTCGTACTTGTGGGAAGTGCGGAAAGGTTCATGACTGGGCTTGTAGATCAGGAGGAGTATGCCACAAGTGTGGCAGCGAGGGGCACTATGCTAGGGATTGCCGCCAGCTAACCCCAGTTCAGATTGCAAGGATTTGCTATCATTGTGATAAGGTTGGCTATATGATGGTCAAGTATCCATTGATCGTCGCCAAGCCAGTGCAGGCCCCCGTGCCAGCCCCATTAAGGATTGAAGATGAACGCCAGGTGAAGGCGAAACCCCCAAAGGCTCAGGGTCGTGCTTTTCAAATCACTGTCGATGAGGCCATAGCCGCTCTAGATGTCTTGGCTGGTATGTTTCTATCCCCTATCTTATTGATTATGTTTGTTTTATGCTCATTTTTTTGTACCTATGGTAGGTACATTTCTAGTGAACTCATTTCCTGATCTTCTATTGTTTGACAGGGGTGCGAGTCGGTCTTTTGTCTTCCAGTCCTTTAGTAGAGGGTTTGCTTTGCCCATAGGAGAGTTAGAGTGTCCCGTTGTGAGTTTCTATCGCCAACAAACACTAGGTTTTGTTTCTTCGGTTTATCAGGGTTGCGTTTTGGAGATCTTCGGGGTATCCTTTCCCTTAGATTTGATTCCTATTCCCATGGTCGATTTTTACGTGATTGTGGGAATGGATTGCATGAGTTGTTTCGGTGCCATGATCGACTGCGAGGGGCAGCAGTGGTAGTTCAAACTCCAAGTGGGAGAGAACTGGTTATTATAGAGAGGGAACCAAGATGGGTTCATGGTTTTGTTCTGCAGCCAGGGCTCGTCAGTATATTCAGCACGAGTGTGTGGGTTATTTGGCTTATGCTAGACACGTAGGTTGAGGATAGACCTGTTAGTAGAGCGGATTTTGGAGCGAATCACCATTGATCCAAACCCTTTTAAAAATTTGAAAACATGATCCAACCCGCTCCAATAACCCTTAGGGTTTTAAAAAATTGAATCCATACTTGTACCCACCGAATCAACGAATACCCGATCCATTAATTTGACCCGTTACAATATTAAGATTACATAATTTTGATGTGTGCCACAAACTAAGATTTAAAAAAAAAACAGATAAAATGTTTACTAAAACAAGAATCACATTACTAAAAGTCAAAATTAAATGCAACAAACAACACTTAATACTCAAAATACAATACAATAACAATTATATTTTACTTAGACATTGAGCTGCATATTTTTTTGTTTCTTGGAGGGTAGCCAATCTTGTGTAGTCACCAAAGCCTCTACAGTTTTAGGTAGCATGGACGAACGACATTCATCGATTATTCTTCCTCTAACACTAAATGCAGCCTCGGACGCAACACTAGTCGCTAGAATGGCTAAAATGTCTCATGCAATCTTAGATAGTGTATGATATTTGGCACTATTAGCTTTCCACCAATTTAGGATATTAAATGACTCGCTTCTTAGAAAAAGAGGTCCATCTAAATAAATCTCTAATTTAGTTTTACATGGAGCAACTACATTCAATTTCTTCTCATACCAAGAATCAAACCCACTTAAATCATCATCATTGGAATGTACCTCATATGAAGAACCATGAAGTTCTTGGCTTGATTCTCCCTTTGAATGAGATAAGCAATCTGTTGGATTAATGTGTAAGTCCATAACTACAATTGGTAAGACTTGACCTGACCCGACATGGTTCATTTGGATTGCATGGCATCATGCATTTGGATGGACTATAATGAGAGAAATAACACTTAAGGTTTGTTAATATATTATAAGTTATAATATATTAATAAGCTTATTTAATTAGTATTGATCAAGAATTAATCTAGAATTAATTAAGTGATCAAAAGAAGACTAATTAGATATATGGGTTGATTATGTAAATCATCCATACTTGTATAGTGGGCTAATGCTCCGTGGATTATCAAGTTGAGCGAAAACCCATAGGATGCTCCATGGATGCTCCATGGTGTATTTGAACCATGGATCCAAAGAAATGGAAAGTCATGACAATTAGGGTTTACACTAATTGTAACACTATATAAAGATCATACTCTTGGCAAAATCGGCGACTAAGTTAGAATAGAGAAGGGCTAGCCGATTTTAGAAGTGTTCAAGTTTCTCTCAAGTTATTCCAAGTGCATTTGGTGTTGTGTGAACCATTTGAGGTGTCACACTTGGGGCACTAGGCACTCAAGCTTCATCAGGACATTCTACACCAAAGAGGTATGTATTCTATCTTGTTATATTCATTGTTTTGTATGCTAGATTAGGATAATACCTTGGATGTTCATACTTGCATGTATAATAGAGAAAACATAGATCCAAGGTATTTAGGGTTGCATGTACACTTAGGAGTGTTAGAATGCTCAAAACTCAACAGTGGTATCAGAGCCTAGGCTTATTTTCTTGTTATACTTGCAAAACTACTCAAAAAATCGAAGTTGTTTGTTGTCTGATCATCAGACTCGGCGAGTCCATCAGGAGACTTGGCGAGTCCATGCCTAAAAGTGATCAAAATGATCCAACTCGGCGAGTTGGTTCATGCAATCGACGAGTTGGACCCCCAGACAGCATAAATTCGACTTTTTTGGTTGGAATTGGACAAGGAACATTGCCCTAAGATGTTTTTGGATTTATAAACTTGTTTTTGATGTGGTAATGTTCTTGCTAATCCAATTTCAAAGATCATTGTCAATAGATTCATGTTTTGTATTAGTTTAAGGTTTAGACTAATTACATGGAAAAGTTTGATTTGAATTATCTTGTTCTTATGAGTTTCTTAGATTAATAGAAAAGTTGAGTGAAATAGTGTTTTTCAATCCATTTTAATCTAAGAGTTGATTGCAATGTGTGTTTTTGTAACTTGTCCTCAAGTTAGATGAAAAGTTACATTTAAGAATCATAAAACTCATAAAAGTTGGCAAAGGTTACAAAAATGAAGAGTCTAGTTCTAATTAAATGACTTTATGACTCCATAACTTGTCCTCAAGTTATGGAGGACCAAGAGTCTCTTCATTAAATAATAAATAAATAAAAAATGTAACCTTAAGTAGTTCTATAAGTTACAATAAAAAAAAGGTATTTTTTTATTTTTATTAATTAGTTTAAAGTCTTCCATAACTTGTCCTCAAGTTATGGAACTTGAAGAGTTTTTAATTAAAACTACTTTAAACTCATAAGTTATGGAATTAATTAGTTTTGAATAGTTTCAAAACTTGCTCTCAAGTTTTGGAATTTGAAAAGTTTCACTTATGAATACTTCAATTCCAAGTTAGCCCTTAGAATTTTAAAAGTTAAAATTCAACCCTTATACTTTATAATATTAGAAGTTAATAATATTTATATATATATGTATAAGAGTAAAGTCAGTCTTACCGTTAGTAGGCCTCATTCACGAAGCCGGTCTATAAGGGGGTATAAGGTTACTACCTATAAAATAGCAGTTTAATGGGTGTCCACTCTCACCCACCGCTTCCTTGACTGGTGAAGGGTCGTTAGCCAAACGGGTAGGACAAAAACTATAAGTTCTCCCTTCATTAAAAGTATTAATGATAAATACTAAGTAACTAAACACTTATAATTCCCAATCTTAGTTACTTAGGAAAATGTGAATAAGGTGCTAACCCATGAAATTACACTTGACACTTTGCTTAAGTCAGTTGGTAGAGCGTGTGTGGTTTACCGGCACACTAGCTTGATTTAACAAGGTAGGAAAAGGGTTTCTTAAAGTTTAATCATAGGCCGGTGGAGCGTGTGTGGTTTACCGGCACATCGGTTGGGTGATAAACATTTAAGAGTACCAAGTACTTTGCATGGTTATTTCACACCTTGTTTTGTGATCCTCGGCATCCTAGTCACAAAACCTGAAGGGCATACTCGAGATTGAAACATGACATTGAAAAGTTCAATGAATCTCAAAAGATCTAGGAGTTTCAAATCCAATTAAAACTTAATTATATTTCAGTTTTCATGGTGGAAATTGGTAAATCGTCAGTTACCTACCTTCAACTATTTTATAACTTCGATTATGGCATCCCTCTTCCAGTTATAAATAGGTTGCCGGGTCCTAGCCTTAATATTTCATATTGGGTGTTATATTAAGGACTTTAAATCAACTAAACTTGAATATCTCCCAAAAGATGTCTAGTTCAGACATCTATGATCTTCCCAAATCTCTTGGAACTTCACTTCCTCTACCTCCTCCAATTATTCTCCCTAACCCACAAGTTCAAGGTCACTCAAGCCCTATTGGCAAGGAAAGGTCTAGGTGTGATCACATCTTGGAGATGAAGTCGCATATTGACAAGCCGGGAGAGTTGGGTGTCAAAGTCTTGAGAAAGTTGGTGGTTCAATCACTTTCTAAGTCACATAGTGAGTTCCTTTGGGACTCCTATGAAACAGACTATGACAAGACACTTAATAATCATATCTATTTGCTTAGTACTGCTGAATCAGCAATGATTTGGAAGGCTAGTAAAGCAAATGTGATTAGAAGATCAACTTCCCAAAACTTTATGGAAAGGGACAATAGTGACACAGGAAATCCAGAAAAGCATTCTCTTCCCAATGGAAAGGGATCGGCCATAGTCAACTCGGTTGATCAAATGGTAAAGATAAATGCTAAGTCTGTGATAGTCCCATGTACCATTATCAAAGAGCCCATATGTTAAATTGCCAAAGGAAGGGGCATTGGTTACGAAGCTGCCAAACTTACCTAAAGATGGTAAAGTCAATGAGTTTGACTTTATTTCAGGTAAAGTCCATTGTCTAACTCTATTAAGTTTCTATTTGGAGATTCTTATTACATGATTGGACTGGGTCACATCTTGGTGTTTTAAGAATCAAAGAAAAGTAAAGAAACTTAAAGAAAGAATATGTTGAGTCTGATCGCATAGATGGATTTCTATCGCATAGTTTGAAGATCGGATTCTTGAGCTACTTCCTAGGAGTTATGAGATATTGCTTAGAAATAGATAACAAAAAGTTTTCATATGGATTGTAAGGATTAGTTTTTCCGCAAAGTTTTTAAAATAAAAGGAAAATTTCTGATTTTATTTATTTTAAAATATCCTTACAATGTCATTTGTGGAAATTTTTGTTGCTTATAAGATTCCATTAATAGCAAGACTGGAAATATGAAATTGATTCTTTCATTTGTGGTAATGTCTAAATTTACCAAATAAGGAAAGATTCTCATCACCCAAGTTTCAATTGGACCGGAACTTGGAATCATGCAAGATGTATAGTATGATGAATGAGAACTTTCAAGCATTGGAAAAATTAAGACTAATTACTTATTCACATGGATGTGTGAGTCAAGTAAAGGACTAAGAGATCGAGTACACATTCTTGTGCACTGTTCAAGTCTACCGCAAAAGATCGATAAGACTATTTGTTATGATTTACTAAATTTTAGTAAATATGGTTATACTTATAAGTCTAAGTATAATTCTGATACATTGGAGAAATTCGATGTATGGCAGAACGAATGAGAAGAATCAAATTAGGTATAAGGATAAAAGTTTCTCAAATCTGAAAAAGATAGGAGAGTACTTTAGTATCATGTTATATGATCATCTTAATGATTAAGAGACTTTATCACAATTCATCCTCTAAGTGCATTTTGATAGCTAAGAAGAGGAGTTATGAATTGTTGAAGTGGTTAAATCAAGAAGATGAGTCATACTTCATTCCAAAACAATCCTTAGAGTTATACTCTAAGATTGTAACTTGAGTGATATATCTTAATGAAAGGTTTAAAAACACGTGTCAAATGTAAGAGTAAAAGTGTCCTACTCTTGGACATTTGAAGTTGGTAAGTTCTGATGTTTTGGATAAAACAAAGACCAACTTAGGCAAATTGTGTGAAGTGTTTGTCTTGATAAAGAATCCGCACTATCCCTTGAATATTTGACAAGAGAGTCTTATATGTCAAGAGGACAGTGGGAGTCTTAAAGGTCTTGAAAGTCTCAAGAACTAATCAAGAATAAAACCTGAGGTTCTTCACTAGCACACGACTTGAGGTTTATAACCTATCGTGTTGACATATTTTGTGCCCATTCCAGTTAAAGTTGGCTTTGCATATGAGTTCTTAGAGTTCTCAATTGGTTGCATAACAACTTGGAAGCAATGGCAGGCCCTGTATTGCCAGGTGGCAAGAAGTTAAAATTGCATAAGTTCAGTCCATATGTGTTTGGATTTGTCATTATCCGTGTCTTGTGACTAAGGTTTTTGACAAATTCATATGGGTAGGAACTCATACACCATAAAACTATAAGTGTCATAAGGTTTCTCTCCGATTCATGAAAATGATGGTGAGTAAACACTTCCACTAAGTAGATTTGTAAGTAGATAGCAATCTTTGCATTCTCAAAGTTGTTAGTAGGCACACTAACATGGACTTCTGAGAAATAGAAAAGGTCTAAACAATTAAGACTATGATTACGGAATCCTTTTTCATAGTTCTGAAATTGATTAGACACACATGTGAGCTATCTAATGAAAGGTGTATGATTTTGATAAAGTCTTATCAAAGCAATCTAGTATCAGAAATCTGAACTTTGGTAAAAAGTCAATAGCTGATTTTTGAGTACATGTCAAAGCTAGTGGGAGCATAAGTGTTATGCTAATAATCATCATGTTAGTGGGAGCACGATAATTATGATAAGTATTGCAAGTTAGCAATGTTAATTATAGAAAACAAAAAGTTTCAATGCGTGAGGTTGCAGGGGTTGAAAAAGTTGTTTTACTATAATTAAGGGAGAGGAAATTATACTTCATTTCAACTATGAAAAGCTTAGATTGAGTTTATAATCATTCTAAAGAGCTTATATTGAGATTTTAATCACCTTTAGTCAAGAATATATATATATATATATATATATATATATATATATATATATGAATTTCATGTTGGATTGGTTCAACTTAAGAAAATTCTATATATTGCGTTCTCAAAATTCGATTATGATTACGGCATCCCTTTTCATAGTAAAATTTTGAGAATATGGCAAACAAAAATTATTATGGCAAAATAATGGTCTAGAACCATGTCTTTATGTGAAACATCATGAATCGTGTCCCATTTACTTTGGGTATAAGATCGATTACTTGTGCTATAATATTTATTCTTTTTGAATTTTCCAAATGCCTTGGGGCATTAAGGAGGAAAATGTCTAGAATTGGATATGACTAAATTGATTAAGCAATTGTCGAGGAAAATCTAAGGTTTACCAAAGATTGGTTGCTCAAGGATAGTTGGAATTATAGTGTGAATTTTGGAAGGGCCATATTGACATAGTCTAAAAAGAGGCAACTCTTGTTCAGAAGTAGTAGTCAAAATGGGAATATAGAGTTGTCTCTATAGATAGAAGCAATTTGTGTAAGATTAGAAAGAACTTAGTGCAAGAAGCATGTTCAAAGCAATGCATACTTTGAACATAAGGATTTGTGTCCATGGAGTAGGTCTTCATTGGAATACCCTGTAATGGTTGTTGACAAGTCTTTGTGACTTTGTACACACTCATTACAAGAGGGTAGTGCATTTAAGTTTATAATCTAATAGATTTCAATTTGGGAGTGTGAAATTAGAATCATTGAAAGTTTGGTCAATTGGTTATTTCACAAAGTAAGGATCATAGAAAAACATAGAGTACATACTTGGTGTATGGCAAAGCTATTGTTTAGAAAAACATAGTGTACATGTCTGGAGCATGGGACCACTAGTGTTTTTAATTCAAGTATAAAGTTGATAAAACCGAAACAATGAATAATGAGTAATCAGTATGGTGATAAATAGAAGTGGTCTATTTATATTCACAGGGTTTGATACCATATTTGATTCATTTATTCTTGTGTTTCACTTTGCATGTTTTGGCTTCCATAATAACTAGGTTATTCTTCCCGAATGACTAAGTTATTTAAACCATCCACAGTCGGTCATATGTTGGAAGTAGATATAAATCAAGACTGTCATGGGTTGGCTTGTAGAGGTCCAAGTTGGTGGACAAAGTTGTGCTACAACGCTCATGAGTGCTCATAAGTTCTGAGTATTGGATTCAACCCGCGCTCATTTGAATCACTTCATGGATTTTATCACGAGTGATCATGAGATGATAATATCTTATATTATTCAAACCTAGATATATGAGTTGTTACTATGAGTTGGTTATACATTGATTGCGCGAAACCGCATTGGTAACTCGATGTTATAAAACGTGTCTTTATGTATGATTCAACAAGTAGCAGAATAAGCCATATGAGTCGAAGTTTATCCATTCCTTTTACCTTTGGGATAAAAGCAATATCCGTGGCCCCCTCAATGATTTAATGATGATACATGTGAGTGCTTGGCCAAGCCAGGATTGATTTAATTTGTTCAATTAGTCAGTCGTCATAAATTGGGAATCGGGAAATAGCAGATGGACAGAGAGAAAGATTCACAATCCATGTCTCAGTCCATATGATATCTAGAATGGAGGAATATATGATCCCTTATCTAATGGAAAAGTCATTGACAAAGGTTAGAGTTCATCTACAAGGTCAGAGTTTGACGGAATCTTTTGAGAGCTACGATTGCCAGTTGGTTCTTGAAGTCATACGCAATAATATTTTTAGACTTATCCAAGTGGGAGACTGTTAGATTAATGTCTAAATCCATAACTATAATTGGTAAGACTTGACCCGACCCGACATGGTCCATTTGGGTTGCATGGCATCATGCATTTGGATAGACTATAATGAGAGAAATAACACTTAATGTTTGTTAATATATTATAAGTTATAATATATTAATAAGATTATTTAATTAGTATTGATCAAGAATTAATCTAGAATTAATTAAGTGATCAAAAGAAGACTAATTAAATATATGGGTTGATTGTGTAAATCATCCTTACTTGTATAGTGGGTTAATGCTCCATGGATTATCAAGTTGGGCTAAAACCCATAGGATGCTCCATGGTGTATTTGAACCCATGGATCCAAGGAAATGGAAAGTCATGATAATTAGGGTTTACACTACTATATAAAGATCATACTCTTAGCAAAATCGGTGACTAAGTTAGAATAGAGAAGGGCTAGCCAATTTTAGAAGTTTTCAAGTTTCTATCAAGTTATTCCAAGTGCATTTGGTGTTGTGTGAACCATTTGAGGTGTCACACTTGGGGCACTAGGCACTCAAGCTTCATGAGGACATTCTCCACCAAAGAGGTATGTATTCTATCTTGTTATATTCATTGTTTTGTATGCTAGATTAGGATAATACCTTGGATGTTCATACTTGCATGTATAATAGAGAAAACATAGATCCAAGTTATTTAGGGTTGCATGTACACTTAGGAGTGTTAGAATGCTCAAAACTCAACACAATCTTCATACTCATTAAAGAGATCAAAGACAGCATTGCGAACATTTTCAATATAAGAAACAGTAAGAGTTGAATGGATCTTATTGTAGTAATACTCAACCTAACTCATTTTGAACCTTGGATCAAGTACAACAACAACAAATAAAACCAAGCAACATTCATCCCAATATTTTTCAAACTTTAACTTCATTGGGGCAGCCATCTTCCACAAAAAATTATATTCACTTGTCTCCCACTTCATCATTTACAATTTAATATTACATATGTCAGAGAAGAACACATTAGATGTAGGATAAGAAGTGCCAAAAAACCGATTTACTGCTTTATAAAAGTGTTCTAGGAAATTACTTATCACTTAGGCAACTTTCCACTCGTCGTTGGTTGGACGAAATTATAATTATGATCTGTTTGTGCCAAATGCCAAAATACCTCTTTCATTTCTAGAGCACTTTGAATCGTCAGAAAAGTAGAATTCCATCTAGGGGGACAATCCATTTTAACTTTTTTCTTATCTTTGAGCTTAAGTTGAGTTTATGCATTATTAAACTTTTGTGTAGCAAATGGAGAATGTTTCAAATATTTTTTAGTTTCTCTAACCATATAAATGAATTCACCAACAACTTTTAACCCATCTTGGACAATCATATTAAGAATACCAGCACTACAACAAACATGAAATAATTTACCTTCCAATGGTACAACAGACCTCTCACATAACCAACCTCTCAAATTCCTGACCATTGCATCATTGACACTAGCATTATCTAGAACTATGGAGAACAACTATCTTTCAAGTTTCCAATATAAAATGCATTCAATAATGTGTCTAAAAAGAGTTTCTATGTCATGGGGATATTCTATCCAGCCATAAGCAAGTATTTTGTTATTTAAGATCCAATCCTTGTCAATAAAATGAGAATTTAAACAAATGTATCTAATATTTTGATGATCAGATCTCCAAATATTAGTAGTAAGAGAGACTCTACCTAGTAACAATTCCATGTAATTGTATAACTTCTCCTTTTCGATTTTATGAACTTGAACTACATCTGACATGACTGTATTTCTACCATTAAGATGAAATTTTGGTTGAACACCATTCACAAAATACTGAAAATACTCATGTTCACACATGCTAAACGGATAGTTGTGCTTGATCACCATCTTTGCAAAATCCATCCTACTTTTTTGCTCACTGGACCTGAAATTTTCAACAGAAATTGTATCATCAGAAACATTTTTCTTGATAGACAACAAATACTGAGCTATATCTCTTTGATTTCTTCTTGTGCATCTAGATATATGATTTTTTAAATGACTTGTCCTATATTTGGCACCTGAAACAAGTTTCTTATGACAATGCTTACATTTTTTACTTTCACTCCCACCTAGATTTTAATCTTTATCAAAGTCATCCCATACTTCATAAGTCAATCTTCTTCTCTTGGGAGAAGTCTTCTATTTGCCTGCTAGATTTTGTACATTCCCCTGAGCTTGAGCATCAACCTCAACAACATTATCAATATTGTCACATTGAGCATCCACGTCTATAACATTTTCAACACCTATTTTAGCATCCGTCTTCTGTCAAACAAAAAACATAATATTAAAAAGCCAAGCAAAAATATGTCTGACCGATTTTAACAAAAAAAGGTATGATCAACCAAGAGGGTGAAGTGATTAATGATTTGTTACAACAAAAAATGTTAACAGAAAAATAACCAAACGAAAAATAGACTTAAATTGGTTGTTTTAATAGAAAAGATCTCATAAACATAACATGTATGATCTTAGATGAATACTATTATATTACTTAGGTTGTATGATTTTTTAATAGAATATTACTACTTTACTTACGCCAAAAAAACAACTTGATCTGGTCGATTTTCCAAAAGAAAAAATTACTAGTATAACTTACTTGTTAATCAGTTGAGAAGTTGATCTCTGATGAGTGATGACTAACAATTGCCAAGAATACGAGCTCAAGAATGAAACGATTGAAAGAGGATGGATATGTTCTGATCTTTGGTCAGCACCAATTGTCGATATGAAAGAGCCAGTGATGAATGGAGCGAAGTGGTGACTCTTGATGAAGGTCTAAATTCTTTCGACTGTTGAGAGCAATGGATATGAGATGAATACTTATTATAGATGAACAGGTGATTGTTAATACTTCAAGACGTCATGAACGAATGAATGATGATTGTTTTAAATATTATTAATTGTAGAAATCAAAGAGTCGTTAAATTAGGGTTAAGAGTGGGTGGTGGATTTTTTGGGAAATCAAAAGACATCTACTGATTAGCTAAAAGTAAATAAGTAGTTGTACTTTGATATATATATATATATATATATATATATATATATATATATATATATATATAATCAAACGGGGCGAGTTATAAATGGAGGGAATCGACAATGATCCATACCCAACACATTTAATAAAAGGGTTAATAGGTATGAATCATAAACGAGTAAACGAATCATAAATTAAAATCCATACCCTTAAATTTTTTTATGGGTTTAGAGTAAATCAGGGTCAAATTCCGCTCCATTAACAGGTCTAGTTGGGGATCAGGTATCAGTTGTTGATGTTCTAGTTGTTAAAGAGTTCGCTAACGTATTCCCGGAGGAGTTACCCGATGTGCCTCCTGAGAGGCAGGTTGAGTTCCGAAAGGACCTTGTGCTAGGTGCGGCACCTATTACCAAGGCGTCGTACTGATCGGAACTACCTGAAATGTAGGAGTTTTCATCTCAGCTACAGGAGCTGCTAGGCAAGCAGTTCATCCGACCGAGCAGTTCTCCATGGGCAGCACCGATTCTATTTGTCAAGAAGAAAGATGTTTCTCACCGGATGTGCATTGATTATAGGGAGTTGAATAATTTGACGGTGAAGAATCGTTATCCCCTTTTGCGGATTGATGATCTCTCTAATCAGTTACAGGGAGCATCTTGGTTCTCCAAGATTGATATGAGGTCTGGATACCATCAGGTCAGGGTCAGGGAGGAGGACGTGGAGAAGATCGTGTTTTGGACTCATTATTGGCATTACGAGTTCGTGGTGATGTCATTCGGGATCACCAATGCACCTGCGATATTCATGGACTTGATGAATCGAGTATGTAGTCCAACGCTTGATCGCTTAGTGATTGTGTTTATTGATATCTTGGTGTATTCCAAGACCAGATAGCAGCATGAGAAGCATCTTCGTGAGCTTCTGGGGGTTTTGAAGCGAGAATGACTTTATGTTAAGTTCTCAAAGTGTGAGTTTTGGTTGCAAGAGGTTCAGTTCCTTAGACACCTCGTTAATCAAGATAGGATTTTGGTCGATCCATCCAAAATCGAGGTGGTGATGCAGTGACAGGTTTCGAAATCTCCTTCGGATATCATGATTTTTTTTGGGTTTGGCAGGGTACTACTGGAGATTCATTCAGGATTTCTCCAAGATCATAGTACCACTCACTCATCTAACGAGGAAGGGGTGGGTTTCTGATGGGGCCCTGAGCAGCAATCCGCATTTGAGACCCTTCGGCAGAGACTTTGCGAGGCCTCAGTTGTGACCCTCCTAGAGGGAGTTGAGGGTTTTGTGGTTTTATATGATGCATCCATCACTGACTTATGATCAGTTCTCATGCAGAGAGGACGGGTGATATCTTATGCTTCGCGACAATTGAACCTGCATGAGACGAGATATCCCACACATGATCTTGAGTTGGGGTGATGGTTTTTGCTCTCAATGTTTGGAGACATTACCTTTATGGAGTTTGATGTACTATCTACATGGACCACAAGAGTTTGACTAATTTATAGATTAGCCTAACCTGAACATGAGACAGCGCAGGTGGCTGGACGTAGTCAAGGATTATGACTACGAGATCCCTTACCATCCGGGTAAAGCGAATGTGGTGGCGGATGCCCTGAGCCGCAAGTTGGATGGATCTTCTATTCCAGTTACATGTATGAGGATATATATGGATTCTCTACTTGTGGGTTTGATTAGGAAGGCTCGGACTAAGGTTGTTCGGGAGGAGAAGTGGAATATTAAGAGGATCAGGGGTGAGATCGCTAGATTTGTGCCGGAAAGTTGTGGTTTGTTGACCCGTTACGGATGGGTGTGGGTTCCTGTGTCTAGTGGGGTCATATAGATTGTGTTGGAGGAGAATCATAAGTCTCATTTTTATATCCATCCGGATGCCACCAAGATGTATTAGGATCTGAGATTGAGTTATCGGTGGTTGTGCATAAAGAGAGAGATAGCTTGCTACGTCGAGAGATGCTGATGGTCAAGGCCGAGCATCAGAGGCCACATGGAAAGCTAAAGCCTCTGGAGGTTCCCATGTGGAAATAGGAGCAGATATCGATGGATTTTATTACCAAGTTGTCTAAGACAGCAAGAGTTTTTTATGCTATTTGGGTCATCGTGGACCGATTGACCAAGAGTGCCCGCTTTCTGGCAATTCGGGAGAGCTCATCGATCGAGAAGTTACCCGATGTGTATAATCGTGAGATCGTCTCTTGCCATGGGGTTCCGGTCTCTATTATTTCAGACCATGATGTTTAGTTCACCTCCCATTTCTGGCAGAAAATCTAGGAGGAACTGGGCACAAGGCTGCATTTCAGCACAATCTATCATCCGCACACCAACGGCCAGAGAGAATGGACCATTCCGACCCTTGAGGATATATTGCGAGCTTACAGTATTGGTTGTAGTGGGATCTAGGTTTCCTTCCTACCTCTAGTTGAGCTCTCTTACAACAATAGTTTTCACTCCAACACCGGTGCTCCATCCTTCGAGCTTTTATATGGGCAGAGATGTCGCACCCCCATCTGTTGGGGTGAGGTTGGCCACAGGGTCATGGGTCGGACCAAGTTGGTTCTGTAGACTACCGAGATGATCCAGCAGATCAAATAGAGATTGAAGACTGCATAGAGTTGGCAAAAGAGTTATGCCAACCGACATCGATTTGAGTTGGAATTTCAGGTGGGTGACATGGTGTTGCTGAAGGCCTCACCTTGGAAAGGTGTGATTTGCTTCAGGAAGAGGGGGAAGTTGGGTCCCTGATTTATTGGACCATTCCGGGTTATTTCCAAGTTTAATTGGCAAGGTTTCTTATAGATTGGATCTTTCAAAGGAGCTCAATCAGATTCATAGCACTTTCCATGTTTCGTAGTTGCGGAAGTGAGTTTTGGACGAGGATGTAGTGGTATCATTGGATGATATTCAGTTTAATGAGAGGCTGAACTATGTCAAAAGGCCAGTTGCTATTCTAGAAAGGAAAGTTAAGTTTCTGTGTAGCAAGGAGGTACCTTTGGTAAAGGTATAGTAGCAGTATCGGCAGGGATCCGAGTGGACCTAGGAGCCGGAGGCTGAGATGCGGAAGCATTATCTAGATTTATTTATCACAGCAAGCTTTGAGGACGAAGCCTAGTCTAAGTGGGGGAGAGTTTTAACATTCCAATTCCTAAGTATGAGATTTAGTATTTTTAAAAAGCCAAGTTTCCCTAGGAACTCGTCGAGTTAATGACCTCAACTCGACATGTTGAAAGGCCTTGGGCCGCGCATTTTTTTTAGACCAATTCAACGAGTTGGTGGCTGATTAAGAAACCCTAATTTTTAGGGTGTTGCACCCTATTTAAAGGCCTTATAACCTTTAGATGGCCTCCTTACCAGTCTCCTCTATCCAAGAACCCTAGTTTCGTGCATCCTCTCCTATATTTGTATTTATGTGAGCCTGAAGAGTGATTTCTTGGTGTTCTTTTGAAGGAGCTTGAAGTTTGAGGTAGTTTTTTTTTGGAAAGGAAGGCTATAGATCCAGAACCTACTCTTTTGTTGCAGTCATTTTGAGGTATAAAGTCGACACCAAAAATAAGCCAAAGTTTGAAATACTCAACCCATGAACAAACCCAAAAATATCCAGAACCTACTCTTCCATGGAAGTCTATTGTCATATTTGGCTTATTTTTGGGTTTGTTCATGGGTTGAGTATTTCATGAGGTTATCACTTCAGATCTGGACATTTTGTGCCCTCATTGGACTTAAAGTTTCAAACTTTATCTAGATCTAGGCCTCCTTCATGTTTTAGGTCCCTTATTAAGCCTTCCTTGAGTGTTGGAGCCTCTTTGTGTCATGTATGGACGTAAAGTTAGCAACTTTACGTGGTTTTTTAGCTATTGGGTATCATATCTACATTTTAAAGGGTTAGACTTTATGAAAAACGACTGAATATGTGACAACCCGGAACTTCTATCTTGTACAATTGGTTAATTCTATCAATGTTACACTCGATTCCGCCACCTTTCAACACCGTTTAAGGGTTCGTTAAAGTATTCTAAGCCTAGTACAATCAAAGTTTGGGTTCTAGGTCGAGTTATTCCAATTCATAGCACAACATTCGGGCCATACACGCTCTTGGGAGGAGTGTACGGCCGTACACATGGGTGTGCGGCCGCACACCCACCACATGACCACACACTCGAGGTGGTGGGTCACCCACCCTATATATATGAGGAGACCCCCTTCTTTCATTCTTTTCTTCTTTTGGTTGCATACTACTTTCTCTCTTTAGAATCTTCATCCAAGAAACCCTCCAAAGGCTTCAAAAACATAAGTGATTCATCCCTTAACTAGTTACATCTCTTGATTCTTCATGTTTTAGCTTTGTTCTTCATCTCTTTGAAGGTGTACGGCCGCACACCTACATAAGGTTGGTCGTACACACCTTAAAGGCTCCTCCAAAGTGAGAGTTTGGCCCCTATCTTCTAGTTGGACTTGGTATTAGCCTTGATGCACCTCAAAATTGACATCTTGGGCATGAACATGGAGAGTGTACGGCCGCACACCCCTTTGTACGGCTGCACACACACCCTTAGGGTCGTACACCCACTTTGATGATCATATTTGGCCTCAAACTTGCAAAACCACTAAGTATGGGACCTAGAACACTTCTTGGATGCTAGTTAGAACCTCGGAAACGCCTCAAAAACTCATCCCTTCATGAGTGTACGGCCGTACACTCATGGGCCGTACACCCATGGTCGTACACACCCTTAGGGTGGCTGTACACCTCCCTCGTTTGACCACTTATGGATTCGACACTTAGTTCAAGTGTTTCCAGGCCCTTAGAGTGGTTTTCCCATCATGTCTAGTCATGAAATACCCTAATCTAATACATATATATATATATATATATATATATATATATATATATATATATATATATATGTTATTATATGTTAAATAGGATCCATTTGCGTATAAAACTTCAGTTGACACTCAGCATCCATACCGACCTTACACTCGAATCCTACATCAAACAGTGAGTTCATACCCTTACATTTTTATGGTTTTTAAACGTTTTCAGGGAGGGGGGATACAAGCCAAACATAAAGGTTTTCAAGAATCAAAACTCATGCAATTTATACAAATCAATGGTTTTCATAAAGCATTTAGATACTTTATCCCTTTTGTATTACGCGGAGCATAAGGGACGTTTTCTAAATTTAATTGCATAAGTTTTCAGTGCAGTTTCACGAACATAACAGTCAAACTATAATATGTATAGTTTAGGGAATTTCATTACCGGTTTTACAAGAGTAGTTTATAACACGCGTTACAAGAGTACAACAGCTAATAATTATTTAAGTGTAATTATTTTTACTCTTCAAGACATACATCGAATTCAAGTACAAAAGAACATTATGTGTTACATATTATTACTCGTAAAGTCGTTAACGTAGTTGGGAGACATGTCCTTGGGCACTTACAACATTAACTAAGTGGAGGACTACCCTTATGAACCAGAATTTCCTAGAGGGAAAGCATGGCTTTTGTGTATAGATCTATACGAGACTAACTATCATGCACCTGGTTGCTAGCTACAGTCAAACCGGCAGGTCTACGGGTGACAAATGTCATAAAGGATACCAGCGTCCGTTTCACGTTGTATCAAGTTTAAATATGGTCATAAAACTCGCCAATAGTACGGCATATTTACGTAATAATACACTTCTCATGAACAATTGCTTTAATAACATAGGTATGAATAATACTTATGCCTCATCGTTTCAGAGCCATTAAAGCAACAGAACAAATACAAGGGAAAATAAGGGATTTCCCCAGTCAAACTTCAATTACTTTACATACTGGTGGTAGCCAGGGTTTTCAAAATCAGAACTTACATTCTAGTAGTAACCAAACATACAAATTATCACGTCTCTTACCTTTCAAAGGGCACAACAACAAACATTCATGATTAGTTCTATAACCCCTTAGTTTATACACTAGGGTTACTTATAAAGAATATTCGATAGATTGTGAAGTATGTGGCTTCCGCCTCATTTCCTGTTCCTTGTTTGGTTGTGGGCTTAGGGCAGATCCACATAATCCATTGTTTGTTCGATGTCGGTTTATATGTGAATAGTATGAACTAAGTGGTGATAGAAAGGAACTGGTTTCTCCCTACTTTTACTAAAGAAAATATTGGATTTTCTAGGAAAGCAAACAAACATCTATACAAATTCATTGACTAGTTTTCATTACAAAAACATGCTTATGAACTCACCAGATTTATGTTGATACTCTTTTTCAAAATCGCTTGTATTCTCAGGACAATAATAGACAGGTACCCTTGCCAACTTTTGGAGAAGACGGAGCATTTTGTAGTCTCGTCTTTATCTTTTGATACTTTTGATATATATAAACTTTGTATCAAACAAATGTAAATATTCATAATATATTGTAATGGTTATGTTTACTTTGAATACTATGATGCAATTGTTGTGATACTACATATGACGTCATCCACCTCCAAACGTTTTCGCCGATATGTTTTACAGTTCGGGGTGTGACAGAATGTGTTAAGTTGGGAAAACTCGGCTAGTTATCCAACCAACTCGACGAGTTGGTAGGTGCACTCAACGAGTTGGGTAAACATGGACTATTGACCTTGATTGTTAACTTTGACTTGACCATGGTTGACCAAGTTTGACTCTGGAGTGCATTTTGGGTATTTTGGGGTTTTGATGGGGTTGGTTACATGGTGGTTGTAGGCATTTGAGTCTGGAGTTGAGTTTTGGAGTTGGATTATACCAGTTCAGCACTTCTTGTGAGGTGGGTGTTCCTCACTGTACTTGTTGGGTCGAAGGCACCAAGTCGACCCTTTCTGATTGTTATCATGATTATTGCATGATTGAGTATTGTAGTGATCTGTTAGATCTGTATCCTGGTAATAGGATGATGCTATGCTTAGTGATCTGTAAGATCTGTCTATTCGTCTGTTGACTGGTTATATGTTTAATTGTTATATATATATATATATATATATATATATATATATATATATATATATATATATATATGTCGACTTGTTATGAAGGCCCGAGGTGGCGTACTAGTTATGTTGTAGGTTCTGTGAGCATACCAGATAGACTGTAGGCCGGTGGGGCGTTCCAGTTATACTGAAGGCTCTGAATGCATTTTGTTGGTGATATTATTATGTTTTTGTATTTTGTTGGTATTTTAAGGGGAAACTCACTAAGCGTTGGGCTTACAGTTTTGGATTATGTTTTAGGTACTTCTGAGGATCGCGGGAAGGAGAAGGCAAGATCGTGCACATCCTCATGTTTTTATTTCATGATTTTGGGATTTCTTTGATGTTGAACTCATTTTGAAAACAATTTATAAACAATGATGGTTTTTGGGTTTATGTAAAAGTTTTAAAATTTTCAAAATTTTATGGATGTTACATTCTGTTTTTTGTTCTTGGGATTTTGATTACTTATATTTTATTTTTTTTACCCTGAGGGTGTGGAACATAAAATTTGCACATACTCTTTATTTTTGTATGATCACTAAGTGTTCGATAAAATTCATCAATGAAAACTTCCTCCAATTTTGGGCTCCTTTGCTTGTTTACACTTCTAAATCAAATGTATATATGTTTTTTTATTGAATTTGTAAAAGAATATATATTATCTATGTGATTGTTAAAACTTTGAAGTTAATCTTTTCATAGCATAATCTGTGATTTGCAATGAATGAACATACATTTTATTTTTATTTGCCTTGCATATGACAAATCCAAGAAGGTAAGACCAATGCTAAATGCAATTAACACCTAAAATTCTTAAAATAGACCATTGTGAGTTTTATGGCATACTTTTTGTTCTCTTGAAATAGAAATGAAAAATAAAAGAAGATGTAATTTACTGAATTTTAGTCTTTGATTGGAACTTTTGACTAAATCACCATGATATGTTTTGTTTATAGATGTTGAACTTTTAACAACTTAGTAGTTATATCCTTATATGAAATTCACTTGTGGAGCATTAAGTTTGGATTGCCCTACAACTTGACGGACTTTCTTTGTTTGGCCTTTCTTTCTTCAAACATTAAAATTCACTTTTCTTTCTCTTTCCATGTTGCTAGTTTATCTACCATTGCTATCTTGAGGGTGATTATAGCTGCTTCTTCTTCAAAAGAGCATGAAAAAGTTTATGTGAAGTGTATCACATTTTCCCAGCCTCCTGTTGGCAATGCTGCTTTGAGAGAATATGTATTATTGTCTTAATGTCTTATGGTTTTATAAAAAGTTTGAGAGAATAAGTATTATTGTCTTAATGTCTTATGGTTTTATAAAAAGTAGCATACGAAAGACAACGAAAGAAAACATAGTTGATAACAATAAAAAAAAAATGATAATTTTCAGTTGATTATAAACATCATTAATAGATGTTTGTTACGGATTGTATATTAAATTATATTGGGTTTAAAAAAATACAATTTAATTATTTTAAAAAAAATCAAAAAAAAAAAAAAAATGTTAGAAGTGTTACCACTCCCTACCAAATGCTAAGAAATAGGTGTTAAGAGAGTAAAATAGCATGACACTCAACAATGACAAGATGCTAGGAGTGTTAACCTCTCTGTGACTTTAGGGATTAAAGATTAAAAAAAACATGTCATAACCTACTTTATGTTGTCATAAAACATTTAAAAAAATTATCAACTAATTAGACCAATATCAAAAATATTATTAGCCTAATATGTTATCTTTTCACGGTCATTTTGAAAGGAAGGGGCCATAAAAGTCTAAAAGAAATACATGAAAACGAAAGGTGGATAGTGAAAGATGAGCAACAAACCACGATTCCAAGGCTAATTCATACTTCGCCAATTATGAGTGATGTTATACATATAACCTCTCTATTAAAAAACAAAACATTTGGTGCAAAAAAAAAATCTAAGAATATTTTGTACTTTTCTTGAACAACTAAAATTACATTATCTTTCATAAAATCCACAAGTATTTATATTTTTCCTGAATAACTAAAATTACATTATCTTTCAAAAAACCCAAAAGTATTTATATTTTTCCTGAATAACTAAAATTACATTCGTACGCCGCAACATATATCATTATTTCTATATTCCAATTTATTACTATTTTCAAATTAATTAATTTTTATATTCCATTTTATTATTATTTTTAAAATTAATTACTTAATTAAATACACACTTTAATGATTCATTGAATTCGAACAGTACATGTTCTCTGAAGAAAACCCCACTTCCTATATCACCTCCTTTCCTTTTGGCCCATTTACTTCTTAAACCCTAAGATACTTCTCCTAGATCTCAGACTTTCAGATAGAGGATAAGATCCGTGAATTGTCACAAGATTTGATTCTTGAACGATGAAAATTCAGTGCAACGTGTGTGAGGCGGCGGAGGCGACGGTGCTGTGTTGCGCCGATGAAGCGGCGTTGTGTTGGGCTTGCGATGAGAAGGTACATGCTGCTAACAAACTCGCTAGTAAGCATCAGAGAGTTCCTCTTTCTACTTCCACTTCTCAAATGCCAAAGTGTGATATTTGTCAGGTATGTTTGATTACTTACCCGTGTTTTTCGTTTTTGCTTAATGATTTTGATTTGATTTGATCGAGTTAGGTACAACACATGCTATTATATCGTATGGGCCACAGCCAGTTGTTGATAGGAATTTCTTCTGGAAATTAGGAAGATAGATCGATCATTTTGGCTTATCGATTGAACCCGTAATTCAGTTGATTAACTTCTAATGATTCTAGGAATTTTCTTCCTGTATCTCAACTAATTACATACATGTTCAGGAAATAACTTACTAAACATTCGAAATCAGTTATCGATGTTGTATTCATTTTTGTTAAACAATCATTGAATTCAATCATACAGGAAGCAGTTGGATACTTCTTTTGTCTTGAAGACAGAGCTTTGCTATGCAGAAAATGCGATATAGCGATACATAAAGTCAACACTTTAGTTTCATCCCATCAGAGGTTTCTACTTACAGGAGTGAAAGTAGGTGTCGAAGGTCCTGAAATTGGTGCATCATCATCTACAGGAAAGTCATCATACTCTAATGGCGACAGGGTTCCAGAAGCAGAAAAATCACAATCAATGATAAGGAAAACTGTTAATCCAATTACGCCTGTTGAATCTGCAAGAGTTGATGATTTTGTACCTAATAATAAGATGTCTTTCACTGGAGGAGGAGTGACTACTGAGAATATTCAACAATGGCAGTTTGATGACTTTCTTGCGTTGACTGATTTCAATCAGAATTATAACTACTTTGACAATACCTCAAATAAGGTAAAAATGAATTACTTATCATGCAAGAAATAACGTTTTTTACATTTAGCTTCATTTGAATAGGCTGATAGTGGGAAACTGAGTGAGTCAGATGGGTCCCCGATTCTACGAGCCATGGAGGTCGAGCCAGATGGCGAAGACGGGTTGGGGCGGGTCCCGGATGCGTCATGGGCGGTCCCACAAATCTCTTCACCGCCTACTGCTTCTGGTCTTTGCTGGCAAAAAACGCGTCCACGTCAGCATCAGCAGCGCCAGGTGGAGTCGGCTGCTGCTTTTGTTCCGGATGTTTGCTACTTGCCTATGCCAAGTTTTTATGGTTCTCAACAAACTGATTGTGGTGCCTTAAAAAGGAGGCGACAGTTTTAATTTTTTTTTTTTTTTTTTCTAGAAGTTTGTGGGTTTAGTAGTGTGTGTAGTGTTGTTACAAATGTATTGAATTGATTGAGAACTTGGTGTTGTCGATGTAAAAGTTATAATATAACTTGGTGGTGTAATGAAATTGATATGTAAAGGATGAATAATTTAGTGATGATGTTATATAGTTCATAAAATAGTAACCAAGTTTCAAATTTGTTATGTTCTATTTGTGTATTTTTAATATTAGCCACAATATGTTTCCAAATGGCTGGAAATAGTTTTGTTCTTTTCAAATTAACCCTATATTGCATAAATATTGACATTTAAGTCGTCTAAATAAGCAACTTTATCCCTAGCACTTATATAAATGACTAGTTAATGTCCAAATACGAAAGTAAAAGCAAATTTTAAACTTTATAAAATTCGTAATGATATTAAAACAATAAATAATGACCTCTAATCAAATTATGCATCTTACATGCTATCAATGGTTACACTATACAAAGTAGAACGCACCCAAATGTATTACTAACTCAATTCTAAACAAAAAAGAATTTTAGCGAATAAAACTATCATTAAAATTAGCCATTTATACAACAAACTTAGAAAGAATTTAAACTAGGTTGTTTATGGAAGCCAATTTTGGAGTACAAATTGGTTGATCAAGATGGCTAGTATGCTACCCAGTGATATATTGATCACATTTACCACATCATTGTTAAGCTACAAAAAACAAAGGCACAATTAGAATTGTATAAATAAATAAGGGAGAATTTCATATATGCCTTTCTTAAACATCAAAATATCATATTTACCCAACTTAATTTCTAAATATCATATTTACCCTTCATAAAATTTCTAAATATCATATATGTCCTTTTTAAACATCAAAATATCATATATGTCCTTAAATATCAAAATATCATATATGCACTTTTTAAACATCAAAATATTAATGGTAATATTTAAAATATCCTTCATCTAGAACATAATAATAACCAACAACAACAAAAACAAAACAATTAAAATATACATTCCATAAAAAGGGTTGAAGATGAATCTTTTTGTCTATCAAGAGGCTGATATTCCAACAATTTAGAAGTTCACATTCCATTATAATAGACGTAAGGATAATATGGTTAAATTTTTTAATTATTGTAATAATTCTAAGGTATAAAAAAATATTATAAAATATTAAAAACATTATAAAAAAGGATTTGGGCAAATATGATATTTTGAAGGTTTATGAAGGGTAAATATGATATTGAGAAATTAAGCTGGGTAAATATGATATTATGAAGTTTAAGAGTGGTATATATGAAATTCTCCCAATAAATAAATAATGTTCTAAATGCATGGAAAAAATAATTAATAAATAAACAAACTTGTTTTTTTGCTTACCCATTCGTATCCTTTTTTATCTTGGAGCACAGCCCCAATCACACTTTCACCAACATTTGCAATTTGTGATGCCAACACGCATACGACTGCTTCCGCAACCTTAATCTTGTACCACAAAATATAAAACATACCTAATAATTAGAATATTTAATCCCATCAATTAAGGCCCCCAGAGTAAAAATAACTTGTTTTGCGTTTAACATGCATTGAAATGGTAACATGACTAAATGATGACAATGAGACAAAAAGTATAATTTTGTCCTGCTCAAAAAAGTAGAATAAGGTAGAAAAAGGACAATGACTCATTTTTTGCGCCAAAAACATGAATGCCCTCCTCGTCAAGCCTAAAAAACTTTTCCATGTGTACTAAGATATTGTCCGCTTTAGACAACCTGACAGACTTCCAAAGTGGCTATCCGTCATGGTATTGTTCTAGCCTAAATAAGCTTAACTGCAGAGTTTTCATGGGATCTATTGTCCTTACGACTTTAAAACGCGTTTTGGAAGGAGGGAGGTATCCACACCCTTATAAGAAATGTAAGATGTGAAAAGAATAAAGATAGAACAATGTGTACCTCACCCATAACACAACCGACAAATGCAAGAACAATCGAAGCTAAAACCCCGGCAACAGTTCCCTCAACACTAACCGCCCCTTCGGTTCCCCTCGGGACCACCTTCAACGTTGTTACTAGATATCTACAAAAATAAATAAATAAATAAATTCAAGTCTAAATGTAATGCTATATCTGTAAAAGGATTATTCTTCCAGCAATCCCTAAGCTCTCATGTGAGATGTAAATCAAGTACACAGTGGGCCCACTTGATAGCGGGCAAAACAGTCGGCCCAAATCATATTGGAACTGAAACTCCCACACTGTGACTGTGACTGCTACTGAGATTCAAACCCTTACTAGACGGTTATAACTAGATTCTAGAATTACTTACGTTGTTTGGCCATATGCTTTTCCAATCTCACTAGACACAGTGTCACTCAACTTTGTACAAAAACTAGCAACAAATCCGAGTTCCCAAACCCTAGAAAACACTTTGCCACCAACTCCATAAATTGAAAGCAATGCACAAACACAACCCGCAGCACTTGAACCAATCACACTCCCGGGTCCTCTTCTTCCTTTTCTCTTCTCTGCAATACCTTGAGCTTCCTTTTGAGCTATTTTTACCTTTGTTACTGCTGTACCCTTCGATTTTAAAGATTAAAAAAGCACATAATTTGTTGTTATTTACATCACTTTGAGCACTTATTAGTTATTGATATGGTTATTTTGACTATAAATAGTTGACACACATAAATAGTTTGACTTTTTGTGGTCAAAGATACTGATTTTAAAGATCAAGATACTTGAATTCTACTTTCTTTTTTCTAGATAGATTTTGATACCCACTTCAAATCTTACGTCAAGAACCATTATAGAAAAATGTTTGCTTTATTTTGTGCCAAAATGCATGAGAAATCAGAAATCTTTAAGTGCTGTGATTGACCTTAAGTGGACCATACATCCAAACATCCCTAATTGGGCCATCTTGTTTCACAAATTGAACATATTAGAAAGGATGAAACAAACAGAAAGTACAAAAAAACTACAAGATTCTCAATTTGGTTCATTGGGAATTGAGAATTAGAGAGAAATTTTGACTTTTTTGTAGTCAAACAAACTATTTTTAAAGCTCCAGATGGTATGAAGTTTGCCTTCTTTTTGTAAATATAACTTTACACCAACTTCAAATCTTATGACAACAAGTGTTATACAAAAACTTTAGCTTTAATTGGTGGCAAATTGTATAAGAATTCAAAATCTTGAAGTGCTATGTTTGTGCTTAATTGGGGATTTGGGGAGATCAGATCTCCAGAGGTAAAATGAAAAAAAAACCCATCGAATGTATTTGATCGAGAAGAGAACATCAGAACATCATTGCCCACTATCAATTGATATAAAGCTGGGGTACTTTGATCGAGCTGAACAGATTAAGTTGAGTTTTACTTACAATAACGAAGTAAGTGGCGACGAGAAGAAATCCCGATGGTCCAAACCCACGCCAAGTAAGAGTACCTAGCAAGAAGGCGGCGGCGATGCCGGAGAGAGACAATCCCGATACCAGAAGCGGCGATCCCACGAGAAAAATCACAAAATTACTGAAAATAGCAGATTGCCATGTGGGTGGTGATGATTGAGCCAATTGAATAGCACGTTGAATGAGCCCTAGATCGGGAACACTAGAACTGCCGCTCGATTGGACTCTCGTGTAAGAAATGGAGTCCATTGCTGAAGGTTTGACGAGATTTGAGGTGAAGGTGGAAATCAGGGGTTTGTTGGAAGGTCTGAAGAGATTTTGAAATGATGAGAGATTGTTAGACGGGCGACGGCGGAGGGTTAGTGAAGGGGGTAGTGGTGGGAGGATCGTGTGAATGGTTGACAATGGAATTGTCGCCATTTTTTATGGGGTCGGTTTCCGTCGATGTTAAGCAACGGCGGTGACGATTTGACGATTGCCGAGTCTAGAAAGAAAGCCTACCATGGAATATGGATGAAAATTCATTTCTACCCTTCAGATTTTGACAGAATAAAAAAAGGGTTAAATCAATAAAATTAGGCCATAGGACAATGTAACTAATTTTTAATGAGTTATTGGGTAAAATAATAGTATTGTGGGACTTATTCTTAAATCATTCAATCAAAATTTTACGGGTTTTAAGAAAAAAAATGGATAACTATTCATATAAACAACGCAAAATACAACAAAAAATATATATAACAATTAATCTACCAATATCTAAAATATATATATTCATATATCAAAAACTCTTATATTTTTAGTTATTTTACAGATTTATTTAAATATTTATTTTTTCAATAGAAATTAACGGTTGTTTTGTGACATGTCATTTATTTTGTTCGTTGTTAGATTGACATGAAAAAAAAAAAAAAACGACATCGTTTATTTTTGCTTGAGCAATGGTTGTTGAATAACGATTTATTTCTTATATTTTACCTTAAACGATAGGCAACGTCACTTATTTTTGTTTTTCATATTCACCTAAAAACGAAAAAGTCAATGTCATGTCATAAAACAACCGATAATTTTTTTTTAAAACCGGATATTTGGGATAATGTGAAAAATAACTAAAAATGTAAATGTTTATCTATATATAAACAAAATGCTAAGGGTTTTTACTAAATGTTGAGAGAAACAATTATGTTTTTCTGAATTTTGTCATATAAATATTAAACTTTATTTTACATATTTAATAATAAATTTCTTATTTATATGTGATTATCATTGAAATTATTTATTGTTAAAAAAATACTATTATTATATATTATTGTGGGTTTTTGTTGAGATTTGTTTCTATTAATTTGATAATTTGTTTTTTACATGAGTTATTATTTCTAATTCTATATATAGTTCTACAAGTTCTAAATACTATTTCTTAAATATAAAGTTCTAATGTTCAATTAAATTAATTGAAACTTATTTTTCATTATGTCAATCATTTTTTTTCCTCATTTTTTAAGTTTTTAGGTGTTTCAAGTTAGAGTTAGCTTTGAGAAATAATTAAGATGTTGAGAAGGCAACGTACAAATTGGGAGAGACACGATGAACATTATATGTGTAGATTCTTTTTGAAGGTTAGTTTAATTTCAAACCTTTTCCATGGGTATATAATTATTTATAGTTCATTTTAGTTTGTGGTTTTTTAATTTATGTTGCATGTTCAACCGATCATTTGCTAAAAATGTTGAACTTTTAATAATTTGAAGGATATTAAGAGGTGAATCAATTAAAGGTTTTTGAATGTGGTATGATTTCAAGATTTTTTTTGATAGGTGTTGTTCTTTAATCTATTTATGGACTATAAGTCGCAATTCAATCTTGATATCCAAAATTGGCTGTATGATTTTGTTTTTGTTTTACTAATAAAGGCAACATGAAATGGTGTTTATGGTTAGGTTGCTCAAGTTCAGAAGTCTGATTTGGCCCCAATTGCATAGGTACAAAAGCTTGTAAGCTTGTGTGGTTAAGATACTAAAACTTAATCTAATGTGATGAGACATGTTTTCGAAAAAAGGAGTGTAGTAAAGCATCAAATACATGTTTGAAATATTGGAATACGATCCTATATGCTTCGGTTCAATTATACATATACATTATTATAATCCAATTGTTAAACCTTACTATACTTTAGTTTAAGTTATGTGATTAGAATTTTTGGTATTTTTAAGGGCCTCATATTTACTTTTGTTCAGGACCTTAAATCGGGCTTAAATTTAGAAAATATATAAGATGTGGATTTAGGAAAGAAATACAACTTTGTTTTTTAGACTTTCATAAACTGTTTGTGAAATTCTCATGATATTAGGGAAATTATTTCAACTTTTTTTTTAATGAGACTTAAAAATTTGGTTTTTATGAGATTACTCAATTTGGCATAGCAATGTGGACATGTAATTTGTAAATGTGAGGTTTTGAGAATCATTTTGTTATTGTTCAAAAAGCTAAAATGATATATATATATATATATATATTTTTTTAAATAAGCACATCCATTCGAGTTGACAATCTTACCAAAGAACGTTGAAGCAAAATAGACCATTGACAAGAATAGGTGGTCTATTGAAGAAAAAGTGGTGAGGACAAGAAAAAAAAAGCACCAAAAAAAAGTGACTTTTAATTAGGGATGAAAACTGAGTCATGTTCAGATTGTCAGATTCGAAAACGTAACCCGAACACGACCCGTATACTTAAACATGTCATATGGGTCAACACTAACTCGTATTTGTCAAATACAAACACAATCCACCTAACCCATTCAATTATACAAGCATGCATGTTTGTGAGTCATAATCATGTTCACAAGTCATAAATGGGTTTACAAGTCATAATCGGGTTCACTAGACACTGTCATATAAGAGCATATATACATCACCTTCATTCATTTTTAACATATTTCATACTATTTCTAAAATTATTTGTCTTTATTTTTAATTAATAAAGGTTATATTCATAAAAAAAAAAAAAAAAAAAAAAAAAAAAAAAAAAAAAAAAAAAAAAAAAATTAGAATATCTTGTATCAAACAACAATCAATTCTTAGATGAGCCATGGAGTGTGGAAAATATTAGGCTTTAAGACATTGTAACCTCTTTTTACCAATTTTCAATCTCCAATCTCAGGGGAGTTTGTGTGTATCATAAAATAAACTAGGGGTGGAAATGAAAATATCTACAACTGTCCGATAAAAGCATTTCTAGGAACTGAGCTTCCTGCACTAAACCTTATCCTACTCCTACTTCCCTGAAGAAGGAAGATTGAAGACGGTGGTGACAGAGGTCGGAGAAAACTAACAGCAAATGGCGATGGCGTATGCAACCTCATCGTCTGTGATGTTCGGAGCCTCGCAGAACAACAGGTCTCCAGTTCTCTTCGGGTTTTCAACAATGGCAGCATCAGCCTCCTCCCCAAAGCACATCATCGGAGCTCGAACCAGTCGGAACTTTCAGATTCGCTGCGAAGAACAGAAAGTTCAACAACGGACACTTGCACCTGTTGAACAGCGTTGGATGTTCACCGATTCCGATTTCAAAGGACCGGTACTCCTTTTAATCTCCCTTTTCTCGTCGTTTTCCGGCGAATTCTCTGTTGTCGAGCGAAATTAGAACGAATGTTAGAGCATTGCTTGACTACATGTTTGAGTATTTGCTCTTAATTTCGTAAACATTTGTTTAGCACAATTGTGCAGACATTACTCCGTAATTGTGCCCTACGGCGATATTCGATGCCTAATTTAGGTTAATTGTTCGAAAAATGAAAACGAAGATTCGCTTTCAAAAATTACAGATCGATTTATCAAATTAATACTCAATCATGTAACTCTATCTCTAGCCTACATGAGCTCCTCCATCTTATCAATGAAAGAATGTTGCATAGTCTTACACTTTTACAGCTCCTAGTTATACATCAAAAAGTAGAATGTGTTTGAGCTTCATAGAATCTGTATCCAAACTTCTGTATATCGGATGAAGTCTGATTGAAATCTGTATATAGAATCTATAACATTCTTCTATCGTTTGTGGACAGGATGTATGGAACAAAACATGGTACCCAAAAGCTGAAGACCATGTGAACACAGAAAAGACATGGTATGTTGTTGATGCAACTGATAAAATTCTTGGAAGAATGGCATCAGCTATAGCAGTTCACATACGTGGGAAGAATCTTCCAACCTATACTCCTAGTGTAGACATGGGAGCATTTGTAATTGTGGTATACATTCCTCTACTTCATCTTTTATAACAATCTATTGTAATCAACTATGAGCATAATTTGTAAATATTAGGTGAATGCTGAGAAAGTTGCTGTTTCGGGTAAAAAGAGGCTACAGAAACTTTACAGGAGGCATTCAGGAAGACCAGGTGGAATGACAGTGGAAACTTTTGATCAACTTCAACAAAGGATTCCTGAAAGGATTATCGAGCATGCTGTTCGTGGGATGCTTCCTAAAGGAAGGGTAAGTTCACAAACTTTTTGTTTGATTTGAGTAGTTTTTTGGTATAATCAAAGAGGAAAACAATATTTTCCAAAATCACCCTTCCAATTTTCATATTTTGTTAAATTTGTTATAATTATTTTGTAGCTTGGACGAGATTTGTTTACTCATCTTAAGGTGTACGAGGGACCCGATCATCCACATCAAGCACAAAAGCCCATAGATTTGCCGATAAGAGACAAAAGGATACAAAAACAAACCTAGATTCCATGTCTTTTTTTTTTTTTTTTTTGCAAATTAAATGTTGAACTTACCTTCTAATTAAATGCAAAAAAAGATTATTTTTTGAGCAAAATATTGTACAAAATTTGATTCCAAGTATCGGGAACCCCAGCTAGGCACCAATGGCTACAATCTCGACCTTCATCACCGTATATGGACGGGTGGCCATCTTTTCTTAGTTGCGTAAGAAGCGTTATATCCAATAAATAAGCCGGATTTTTCATTTTGACCAAAACGCCCTTCACTACGTGTTGCCCCGGGTATCTTTTCCCGGGAAAATGAAGTCCATGAATAGGTAGGGTTTGCCCTTGACAATTTCGAACATTTGGCTCATTCCAATCTTTGCCCCTATTCACACAAAGTCGATTAATAATTTGAACAAAAGCAACAAAAACAAGTTACAACCAAAACCCTAAAAATGCATTACGATGACTTGGACTTAGTCTGTGTTTAGGACTCTGACTGATGTTAATGGGACAATATAATAAAAAGATGGACAAACCGATGTTAACGAGACAAATTTCCCAAAAAAATGAGAAAACGTCTTCACTTTTTAATCTTTAGTTTGAGAAAAGACGTGAATGTCTATATTTTTGTCATCAAAAATAGCTTTAGAAAGTTTATCTTGTCTTATCTGGTCCAATCTAATCTTGTCTTGTGTAACAAATGCAGTCTGATTAAATCAAATTATTTTTTAGCTTACTCATCATGAATGGCGGAGATCCCTTGAAAAAAGACTCGGGTCTTGTTAGGATTAATGTTCGAGTCAACCCATTTCGCCCATGTGGTCAAAGCGATCTTGTAAGCTTCCATTCGTCCCATGTCTTTGTATATCTCTTCCCCGACTTGGTAGTAATCCCATCTACACCCAAAAAAATCAAATCATATGATTCAAATAAGATGATACTTTTCCATTTTTACTTAAACAAAGAAAGAACAATTTAACAGAGAAAGAATATGAATGACACACGTTTGAAGGGATCCGCTATGTGTCCACCAATGATAGCTATTGAAGATCAAAACATCTACTCCCTCCCATTTCCCTCCTCTACTAATCGAGTCCAATTTTAGAACTCGACTCTCTTTCTCCACCACAAGGTCTACAAGAAACCCGTTTTTCAAGTACATAACCGAAACTCCATATTCCTTCAACAAACACAAAATAAAACTTCAAATTTGCAAAACAATGCAAATAATAAACACAAAATTTACATCATTAACTTACTGGGAATGAAAGATTTGAGAGTGGTCCTTCACGCGTGAAAGTATGCTTAGTGGAAGGAACCGAGTGATAAAGCATGCATGCGAGTGATTGCCACTGGTTTGAACTCAGTGAGTCGCCCACAAACATGATTTTCTTGCCTCTATTTCTCCTCAAAAACCTTTTGCCACTGAAACTGTACATTTCCATTTGTAAAATACTAAAAGTTATTTGCAATTTTTGCTAGGGAAAACTATAATGAAATCCAGAGTAAAAATTAGCAGATATGATTGGAATCCATTTGTTTGAAACGTTGATTGAATGAACTGAAAGTCTGAAACAAGGATAAATTGATTCAGCAACAGATTATTCGTTTATTCCAGCAATTCAGCATTCGAAATTTCTAGAAAACAATTTGTTCTTGAGCTCATAAACTAAAACCACAAACAGATCCCCTACATTATTGAAAAAGCTACTAACCTCGCAAGAGCACAACGATGAGGTTGCCATCTGAACTTGAGGTACATCGTGTCGTCTCTTCCGTTCTTCTGACAGTTCAATCCGGAGTCTACGAAGGGGCATTCAGATCCGTTATAAATCGGGTACGATGGATCCATAATCCAGCTTCCTTTGAACAAATTGCACTCGTTTGATTGTCTACTTCTACTTCTTCGAGTTCCTTTTCCATTGTCGTGAGCTTGAGAGATCAGAATCGTTAGTAGAAAGAAAATGGCAGCGAAGGCGGTACGCAGAGTGGTTTTGAACATGGTGAACACGGAGAGCGAGAAAGGGAAGAGACAGCAGAAAAGACTGGTGGTTGGGTACTGTGATTGGCTGATTGCCCTTATATAAAGTTTAAATTAAATTTTATTTAAATAAATACCATGTTTTTAGAAAGAGAAAATGAAAATAGGCATTTATTTTTTCTAAAGTTTTTTCATGATAATCATAATTTCATAGTGGGATAGTGACTTCTGAGAAGGAAATAAATTTTTAATTTTGTTTATATTTGATCATTGGATTTTTTTTTCGTGCTAGATTTATCTTTGAATTATTTGATTGTTTACATTTTACCTTTATCATTGGTTACAACGGTTATAATGGAAAAATGTAAACAATTTTAAATAATTTAAAGTAAATAAAGCAAAAAAAAAGTTCAACGACTAAATATAAACAAAATTAAAAGTTTGGTAGTCTTTCAAGTCATTATTCCATAAATGGTTATAAATGTTACTAAGAATAAACAAGCATAAATATAGATCATAAAAGTGAAGATGTTGAGGTAACAAAAACAACACTTAGAAATGTAGTATGAATGGATTTAATCACATAGAAACCGAAGGAAAAAAATTGTGGTGCTTTTAGACATATACTTAGGACATATGAGACGGTCTTTACTGCATATGGTGTATACGATTGTTGTAGTCTAACATTTGAATTGGGTATGTTTCTTTTTAGCCTTTTTATTTAAATTATTGCATTTTGGACCTTGGGGTTAGTATGCTTGGCGTACCATTGGGTAAGCTTAGTGTATTAGCTGAGAAGATAGTATGCGGGGCGTACCACATGGTACACTTAGTGTACTAAGGACAGAATCAGATCGCAGAGTTGAGCCTCGTACGTTGTGCGTACAAGGGTTTAATGAAACCGTAATTTTAGGGTGTTGCACCCTATATAAACTCCTTAAGTCCCTAGTGTTGGCCTCTTTATCAGCCTCCATACCTCCTAAACCCTAGATTTCGACCCTTAGCCATCATTTTTGAGCTCTTAAGAAGAAAGTTGGTGCTTATTTGATCATTTTGAAGGGATAGAAGAAAGTTGAAGGTTCATTGCTTAGTGTAAAGCTTAGAGATCCATAATCATCACTCATTTTGCAAGTCATTTGAGGTATAAATATCTTATCTTGACAAGTTCTCTTATGCATCTTCTTTGGATATGTTTATGGCCATTTTAGTCCCTTTTGATTGGTCTTGATGGGTGAAGATCGTTTTAGAAGCTAAATCTTGTAAATATGGATGTTTGAAGGGCTTATTAAGCTTGAAGGTGCAAACTTTATGGTGTATTTGGTCTCATGCATGCATTAAATCATCTATTGAGCTCTTTTGAGCTCTAAGAGCCTCATTAAGCCATGCAACTTTACGTGATAAACCATCATAAGGAAGTCAGATCAAAATTTGGATTGAGGTCTTAATCGATTAAAGCTAGAAAAATGGAAGTTAGCCAAATGGGGGAGTATGTTGGCGTACAAGCAGGTACACTTAGCGTACAATCCCTAAAGCAAGTATGTTGCGCCTACGTGCTGAGTACGCCCCGCGTACTCAGCGGGTTGGGCTTCGAACTCTTGGGCTTTGGATTTGGGCCATGTTTGGACTTAGATGTTTAAGGCCTTGTTGGGCCATCAGGTTTTTGGGCTGATACTTGTTTTGGGTTCACTTGGAAAAGGACAACAAAGTTGGGCCGAATTTGGAAAATTAGGTCATGATTGGGCCTTGGGTGATTATTTTGGAATTTTGGCTTTTAGACAACACCATTGGGGCTTTGGGCCAAGTTAGGTAAAGGGTATAAAGGTCTTTTACCCTATTTTAGGCTCTTTATGTGAGTTGGGATCCAATTATTGATTGGATGATTATTTTGTGATTGATAGCGTGGGTATTTTTGCGAGACAACAGCTAGAGATTCTTTTTGTGAGATTCGAAAGTGCGAGGTGAGTTTCCTCACCATGATTAGCGGGTTGAAGGCATCAATTCTGGCCCATGATTTTGTTATGTTAGGATGTTAGATGTCTGTGCGACTCTCATATATGTTATATACTCTTATGCTTACCGGGTGGGGCCCGATGACCATTTTATATGCTATGTATCTTCGTGATTATTGCATGTGTGTTGTGTTTATATGTGTATATGTATGCTGGGTAGGGCTCATTGACTGATAGATCTATATATTGAGCAAGGCTCATTATCGGGAGGGGCCAAATGCTTGGGGGTGGGGCTATGAAGGGTGGGGCCCATTCTAAGTTTATTTATGTATGTATGGTATGTGGTATTTAGGGAACTCACTATACTTTGTGCTTACGTTTTTCAGTTTATGTTTAAGGTACTTCTGGTTCCAAAGGGAAGCGCTCAGGATGATTACAGAGCACACACCACTCGGTTCTACATTTTATGATTTACTCTGATATTGATGATGTATTGATACATTTAGATAACTTTGGTTTTATGAAAATGATGTGGTTTGATGTTTTACTAATCTAAAAATGAAAAATTTTATGGTCTTATTTTGGGACGTTACAAGTTGGTATCAAAGCCTTAGTTTGAGGGATTCAAACATACTCTCGGGTGTGTCTGAACTCAAACTGAGGATTTGGTAAAGTTTTTCAAAAAGGAAATGTTATTTTGGGAAAACTTACTTGAGCTCGGTCAGTTGCATACACCAAACCCTTTCTTGTATTAGATAGCCCTTTTCAATAAATCATTTCCTGTTTGAAAACTTTAACCAAATCCTCAGTTTGAGTTCAGACACACCCGAGAGTACGTTCGAATCCCTCAAACCAAGGCTCTGACACCAACTTGTAACGTCGCAAGAGTTAAGACTAAAATTTTCATTTTTAAATTAATAATATTGTAATCCAAAACATCATCACGAAACCAAAGTGGAACCAAAGGTGTTAATGCATCATAAAATATCAAATTAAGTCAAAAAAATGTGTAATAAGGAGGTGTATGTTCTACTATCATCTCGAGCTCTTCCTTTTCGAACTAGAAGTACCTTGAGAGAACCCCTACTTCTCTAATACCTTTACCATATTATTACTCTAAACATACTACATGCATATTCATAATATAATTTACAAAAGACTGGATATAAACCAACTATTAAGAGTTTTACAAAGTTTTATATATTATATAGCTTCCCAAGAATTTATACACTAAGTACAAAAGTGATAATATTAACTATTTTACATCTTCCAAAAGTATATGACTATATTGGATGCTTATCACCTGCAATAGTTAAACACTGAAATGGATAAGCGGGTGACGCTTAGTGAGTTCAATAACAGTTACAATATAACGCCATGCCATATATATATATATATATATATATATATATATATATATATATATATATATATATATATATATATATGACAGAAATAAAGAGAGATGTCAGGCTTTCCAAATCAACCAATAATTTGATTCAAAGATTTACAATCAATGAGACATAACAATTTCAACTTGATATACATCAATAAAACTTCAGCCAAAATGGCACAGAAAATACAATTTCGGATTATCATTTTGCTAGAATATATAGGCTTTCAGCCATACATAGCCCTATGCCAATACCAGAAGTTATAGGAGTCATGCTCTACATGGCCAAAGGCACAAAGCCAATACCAGAAGTGATACAAGACATGCTCTACATGGCCAAAGGCATAAATCTGATACCAGAATAATACGAGACATGTTATACATGGCCAAAGGCTCAAAGCCAATACCAGAAGTTATACGAGTCATGCTCTACATGATCAATGGTATAAAACCAGAATAACTCAGGAAAGCGCATTGAACATATAACACATAACATACAATTGTCCCTATATTGAACTCACCGTGAAATAACCGAATGGTAAAATGATAACTTGGGCAACACTTCATCTCTAAAAATGACTTTCCTTGACGAAACCAGTGATTTTTGTTGAAAATCGGGCCTTGCGCGGGAAGAGTTTCAACTTAAAAATGTTATTTTCTCGAGTCTTCGGTGCATCGGGACTTGCTTTGGGTGTCAGGGATATTTCCTAGGCTTCCGGCGCGGGGGGGGGGGGGGGGGGGGGGGGGGTAACTTGAGAGAGAATAGGAAGTGTAAAAAATGGGAAAAATGTAAACTTAAATTGGAGAACCTCGCTTTCTATTTATATTACCCGAAGTTCAGCACTTACGTTGGGCGTAAATATCAGTACGTGGGGCATACTGTGTAGCAATGCTCCTAGTACGCGGGGCGCACCAAGCGATGTGACAATGGTTCGGTTCTCGTGCCTCGGACGTGTCGCACCTATATGATACATGCCCATCGATTCTAGTACGCTAAGCGTACATCCGAAGTACATTGGGCGTATATATCTGTACGCTAAGCATACCACTTGGTACGCTGGGCGTTCATCCAGCCTCGAAGTTTGTGCCTAAAACTTCAAAATTTCATATCTTTTGCATACGAGCTCCGTTTTTGACGTTCTTTATATCCACGCATATGTGAAATTATACTCTACAGTTTTTTTAAACTCCGTTGGCTAATTTTGACTTTATTTTTAATATTATATTTTTAACAGGTCGGGACACGAAAATTCTGTTAAAAATTCATAACTTCTTCATCTGACGTCCGTTTTGTTCTGTCTTTTTACCGTTGAACTACTATTAACGAGACTTTCGATTCTCGTTTAGGTTGTATCAACTAAAAATTGCTTGATCTATAATTCAAAGTTCAAGCTGAATACTGCTATGCTGATTTTTAGAAAAATCATAATTTCCTCATATGCAGTCAGATTTGGACGTTCTTGTTATGAAAGTTCTCGGTTTAATGGATACTGCAATTTTCATTTAGATCATTATAGCTAAAAAGTAGTTTATCGTAAACTCACTTTTTACGTCGTACGACGTCGTGATGGTTCTGTCGCAAAACTTCAATAAGTCGTAACTCTTCGTTGTAACTCAGATTTCGATTAGGTTTTCGCCTAAATGTTTCTAAATAGATAATTTACAACTTTCAATAACATTATTTTTACTTATTTCCAACTTAAATTTTACATTTTCGTTAATTTAAATATTTGACTTTTTGATCGGAATCTCATAAGACTTCCCATCAATTTCTGAATGATTGTAAACATAGTTTTACTTCAATTCTCATAAAAACTATCTTGTTAGAATGAAACGCTTAAAATCATATATTATATATTAATATTCACTTTTAAGCTATCAAGCTTACAAAACACGACAATTATACATGGTCATTAACATGTACGTTATATATCTGAAACATAAACTGAAAATCGTAATTACAAAGCTTAGTGAGTTCCTCAAAATACCATATACCATACATAATAAACAAATACTTGGCCCCCGCCCTTCATCGGGCCCCGTCCGTCATCGAGTCCCACCCGACCTTGGACCCTTCCCGACACCGAGCCCCACTCGGATTACAGATCTATCAATCACAAGGCCCCGCCTGATACACATATAAGCGTATAAATATATAATCATACTAGCACATACGATAATCACAAAGGTAATAGCATACAATACAGTCATCGGGCCTCGCCCGACATCAAGCCTCACTCGGTATACATACCAACACATACACGTGCAAGATTCATGCAGACATCTAGGATCCTAACATAATAAACCATGGGATTACATTGGTGCCTTTGACCCGCTAAACACAGTAAGAAAACTCACCTGTGAATGTGAACAATAGCTAATGAGGCCCCGACTCCGAATCTCATCTTTATACGACTCCTAATCATCAAATGACTAATTCTCAAACATAATCCAAAATACCAAAAAATACCCCCATGTTTCAAGGACATGAAGAAATCAAGGACGTGAAGAGAGCTTGTAGACGTGGGAGCCAGAAGACGAGACGAGGGAGCATTACCCAGAGTTATTCCCAACAACATTAGACTTCGAGGATGAAGTCTAATTCAAGTGGGTAAGATTTATAGCGCCCGAGTTTCCAGGTATTTTCTTATGCAAACTCCAAGAAAAAATATAATAATGTGATTTTTGGGAAGGTTTGTACGTTGGACGTACATAGTGTACGCACGGTGTACACTTTGTGAGGCGTGGATTAGGGAAGTCCCAGCGTATGCTGGGCGTACCAATGCGTATGCTGGACGTAGTCTGGCCAGAGGCAAACCATAAATTTTAGGGTTTTCACCCTATTTAAACACCTTAAGTCCCTCATACCCCTCATCCTCTCAGCCTCCATTGCCCTTAAAGAGTTAAAACCGATCCCTAAGCCTCTTGCATGCATTTTGAGCTTACCTTGTGCATTTTTGGTGTTATTTGGTGGTTTTGAAGAAGAAGGTGTTTGGGGAAGAAGCAAGGACATGAAGAGAGCTTGTAGATCCAGAAGTTAGGCATCATTTCTGACTTATTTGAGGTATAAAGCTTAAACCTTGGCCATTGTATGCTTAGATCTAGTTTTGGAGTGATTAATGTTATATTTTGGTCCCATAGTTTAGATTCTTTGAGTTAAAGGAGTTTCAATCCATATGAGTTGTCCTAGTCCATTGCATGCTTAGATCTAGTTTTGGGGTGATTAATGTTATATTTTTGGTCCCATAGTTTAGATTCTTGGAAGTGTTAGGAGCCATAAAAATCGGACCTTGATGGTTTATCCTCAACCATGCAAGTGTTAGATATCTACTAAGTGTGTTTATGGACTTAATTTATGTCTTAGTCCCCGTCCATGCATCCAAAAGCATAAAGTTTATAACTTTATGGCTTAGGACTTTTTTAGGGACTTGGATCTATGCGTTGGATATTAGGGCTTAAAAGGATTAAGTCACAAGAAGGTTTTTGGTTTAGATGGCCAGTACGTTGGGCGTACTCCCCAGTACGCTGCGTATACCGGGCCAACCACTCGTAACTGGTCAAGGCCAGTGTATGTTGGCTGTACATACAGAGTACGCCACACGTACGCATGCAGTGGACAAAAATGATTTTTGGACTCTAGGTTATTGGGTCTCAAGCCCACCTGTAGATTAAGGCCTACGGGCCTATGGCTACGATAGATGGTATTTGGGCCTTAGAGTTTATTTGATTGGGCTTGGACACTTTGGGTTTTTTGAAATTAGGCCTTGGGAGGAAGAGGCCTAATAAGGCAAGGATTAGAGAACCTTTTTGCCTTAAGACATGAATTTGGGTTTGGATCTTGGATTGATAATGTAATCTAATGGCTAATTAGAAATTTATGTTGTGCGATAGGGAGAGGAGTTCACAAGTCATTTGTTAAGTATGATTTGACACGCACAGTTTGAGGTGAGTCTCCTTTCGTAGAATTCGTGGGTTAAAGGCACCAAGGCCGGCCGACTAGTTATGATATAGCATGATGATTGTATTTTTGATAATTGTCGATTGTGTATGTATTGTTTAATGATATTGTGAATTATGTATGATATTATGTGGTAGTGGTAAAGTGAAATAGACTCGGTATCCGGTTGAAATTGACCAAAGAGGCAGGTTGAGCACCCAGATATACTCGACATTATTCGACCCTTTGGTCGAGTACTCAGATATACTCGACATTATTCGACCCTTTGGTCGAGCCCCAGATATACTCAGCAGTATCCAGTTGAAATAGACCGAAGGGGTAGGTTAGCACCCGTATATGCTTGGTAGCATGTTTGTTTTGTATGAGGTATGATGAGGGAACACACTAAGCTTTGTGCTCACAGTTTCAGTTTGTGTTTCAGGTACTTCCAGCTCGAAGGGAAAGGGGCCGACATGATTGCATCACATTACACTATGATTATCCGTAGTAGAGATTTTTGGGACTTATACTCTAATAATATTTTTTCTATGACACATTTTGACTACTTGATGTGATTGTTGTGTGTTGAATGAGTTTTGAAAATGATGATGTTTTCAGAATACTGGTTTACTAATTTAAAAATGCAATTTTGGGTCTTATTTTTGGGATGTTACAACATCATAAAAATCAGTGCTTTTCAGACATGCATGTCCAATACATGTCTTGAACTCTTATTAGGTCAATTTAGGTCAAAAGGGCCAAGATTCCATACATGGCCTCAAAACTCAAATCTAAATCAGATCCAAAGATCCAAATGCTCCAAATAACCTAAAGGTTCATAAAGTTACAAACTTTATGAGATTCAACCTTCCAAAGCAATAAGGCATAGAGAAAAGTGGACAAAATCCATAGATCTATCAACTAACTCATCAAGATGAAGACTTGTACCTCCTTGATATGCTTGAGGAAGATAAACTCCTGGATCTATGTTGCTTTGGACTCCCAATATGATCTCCCATAACCTTCTTCCTTCACAAGCACCAAACCCACACAGCCACTTAGAGTCTAAAAACTCACACAAGGGATCTAGGGTTTGCAAGGGACGATTTGGAGAGATGGAGACTGATAGGAGGGAGGCTATGAGAGGTTAAGGAGTTTAAATAGGGGCTTAACCCTTAAACTTTTGGGTTTTCTCCAACAGCTACCACTACATCGTGGCGAAAACCATCACATCGTGATGGGTCATCAAACTCCCGCGACCCAAAAGCTTATCACCACATCGTGGTGAGGATTCACCACATTGTGGCCTTCAAAATAAAATATCATAAATTGAAAACAATTTCATACCTGGAATTGAGTGTTACAAATGTTAACAACCATTTTTCGACCAACTTCAATTACGGTATATTTTCTTCATTCAGGGACACCATTTTGTTTATGCGTACAAACTGCAAAAACATTCTAAGAAATTCCTTTTTCATCACAAAATCTTTCCAGTGTATCATTTTGAAACTTAGTGTCATGATCACTTCTAAGTTGTTTTGACTTCTAGTGCAAACTATACCTCACACTATTTGATCAAGGAAATTATTTCATCTTTAGGATTGTTTTTATTGCTTAATAAGACTACCCATGTAAATCATGAATGCTCATAAAAAATAACTAGTGAACATTGTTTTCCAGCATAAGAAATAATGGGAACATGGCCAAACAAATCCATATATAGAAGACTGAATGGAACCGTGCTATATGAAGTATGAACATTGTTTTGGTTTGAAGGAAGACTTAGTTTGCTTTCCTTTCTCACATGCTGAACACAAATTGTCTTTGACAAACCTCATCTTAATTCCTCTCACCAAATGATCATTTGCAATCTTAGAAATGGTTTTTAAGCTTAGGTGGGAGAGTATTTTGTGCCATAACCTCAAATGAGATTGTGAGCAAGAGAAGGAAGCAGCGTCTAAGAGAGTTGTTGGTAGAAAACATATCTAGGATATATATATATATATATATATATATATATATATATATATATATATATATATATATATATATATATATCATTATGAAGATTTATAGTGAGAATAGTGACCTTTTTGGAGTCAATTACTCTACCTTCCTTTTATTAAAACGAACCTTGTAATTAGTCTCACACAGTTGAGTAATTTCAATAAGAGTATGTTTTAAACCATTAACATATGAAACATTTGAAAATGACATTGATTTGCATTTGATAGTTCCATAACCCTTGGTATGTCTTTTTCCATTGTCTCTGTAGTTTGACTATAGGGTCATCTTTCTTAACATAATCTTCTAGGATAAAGTTAAATCATGTCATATGGCTAGACCATCCACTATTAAGATACCATATATGCTCTTAACCCTATAGTACTAATAAATAACTAGAGAACTTTATGAAACCATTTAGTAATGGGTTTAACAAATGGAAAATTTAGTAGTATTAAAAATTTCATATCACTCAGCGAGAAGAAAATTTGATGAGTTGTACCCTTTTATTCATTTTCATTTTGAATAAAGATATTATCAACTATTTTTGAACGTCCATTGAAGGTACACTTAAACGCTTCATGAGAAGGGTCACAATATCTATAACACTTAAATTCCATATTTATTTTTCTTTTAAAAAAAACTTACGAGATTTAAAATTACATTTCCAAGTATTTAAAAAACATTATTTTTCTTGAAATACTCTTTGTTTTGATTTAAAAATACATGACTTTCTATCAGTGTAACAAGTTGATGTATAGTGACATGACACCTTGATAAAGAACAATCAGAGTTATCAATGTCAAAAGACATCGGGTTAGATTCAGTGTCATCATCACTAGTTGTACATTTAAGAAATTCAAGAAGAGTATTATTATCAACATGAATTTCACCATTTGAGATAGGGAACTTGATCAAAATGGGAATGTTGAGTTTAACATACTCACAGTTAGGGGATTAGGCGAAGTGATCAATAACAGTTAATCGGGTGATAGAGGTAGTGAGACCCTCAGTGTTTGTTACACAATGTTTATCTATTTGGTCTTGATAATTTATAAAGACATTGTTAAGAAACTTAGTCTGATATTCATGCAAAAGCTCATTCGTAGTCAAAAAACAAGGTTCAGTTTCAATTTGTTCAAAAATCTTAAGTTCTTGGATTTTTCCAACGATTATTTTTTCACACCGATGAAGAATTTGATAATTTACATTTTTGGTGGTTTTGGTATGAGGATGAGCCCAAATATTAATTATTCTTTGACAAGCCCAACTATTAATTATTATTTGATAATTTTCAGAGATTTTTTGAGCAGTTTATTTTTCACTAAGTTCATGATTGGTAAGGGATACTTCTTAGAATTTAGAACTCATCAATAATAGAGACTCCTCACTAAGTAACAAATCAATTTTTAAAGATCTAATTTTATTTTTAAGTTCCAGCTTCTCCTGATTAGATTTTGAAAGGTCAATGCACAAATATTCAAACATAGTTACCTTTTTCATTATTAGAGTAAGTAATATAGTTTTTAACTTGATACAAGGAAGATGAGTCCTAATTCTGATCGATGGAATCTCTAGCAGCTTTAAAAATATTAGCTTTAAAAGTATTGGAGTTGTCGGATGATTCTTCAGTGAATGACGCATTAGTGGTTGTCATTGCACAAACTTCCTTTCTTTTGATTTATTGGTTAACACCATAGTTAAATGTCAGCTAATTCATCATCTCCTTTGTTGATAAGTAGTTTTAAAAAGGTTGATATATTTGATAATGTAGTGCATCACCGATCGCAGTTTGAGCATGAATGTGTAGATGTATCAGCTTCTTGCTATATTCGGTAAAGATAAGAATAAAGAGTCCCTTTTTTACAACACACAACATATTATAGTCCATGGATTCAAGAATATCCTTAGTCTTGCTTTTCCATAATGTAAAGTTTTTCGCATCAAAAAAGGAATCTTTTTTAAGGATGAAGATCCAAAAGTTGGTTTAAATGAAATTACGAAGGTGATCAATGCTTGTAGTAATCAGAGAGCCTGAGTTGGTTTAAACGAAATTACGAAGGTGATCATTGCTTGTAGTAATCAGAGAGCCTGATCTGCTACCATTTTTTGGATCATTAGTGTTAACAACCAACAATGAATAAAACAAAAGAAAAAGAAAATCTCACAAGAATTAATCAAAAATAAATTCGATTAAGAAATTCACAAAGAACTTGTTCTCTCACAAATAGAAATATCACAAAACCACAATTTAAAATAAACCCTAAATTTACTATATATACTATGAAGTAAAGTCTATCTATGGAAATCCCTACATATCAGGAATCACAAACAAAATATACACAAATAAGATCCTAATCTCCACACTTATGGGTATGGAAACCTTAGTAAAAAAAGAAATCTTCATGTTGGTGTTGATGAAGACCAGTCAACGTATGTGATACTGATAGATGACTAACATAAAGAAAGTTTAACACATAAGATTATAATGTTAGACCTTACACAAAAGAATAATTTGTCACTTGTCTTAAGGATTAAATTTTGATTATGGTCAAAGTTTGAGAATTGCACTGGATGACTACTGTCTGTTGATTATTAGTGAAATATTAAGACCATGAAAACTTAACGACTTGTAAAAGTGGGAGACTATTGGAAATAACTATTTTGGCAATATTTCTAATAATAGTAGGGTCCTCTTATGTTGGCCTCATGATAAAAATATCATTAAGGAAATAGAGAAAACAAGTTGTTAATTTATTAAGGAATTAATAAATTAGTTAGAAGTTATTTTGATATTTAATTAAAGTGCTTTGATTAATTAAAAGTTTTAAACATAATTAATCTAAGAGATTAATTAGAATACTCTAGAAGATCTTGGAGAGCTTATAATGGGACTGTTTTGAAGGATCCTGGATAGGGACATGGGAAATTTAAATAAGATAATGGTTAACCCTATAGTTTGAGTCATTTTAGGATTCTATCTGCAACCTATAAATAAATTGCTAGGGGTAAACCTTAGAAGAGTTGATTCTTCACCAATTCTTCCAACCTCTCTGTTGTTCTCTCCTTGGACAAAATTTCATAACCCATCTCCTAGGGTTAATGAATTTTGTATAATCCCTATCTTAGGGTTCTTTTTTTTTTTCTTTTGGAGATTGTTTGTCTGACTACATTAGAGGGGTTCTAATTTGGGACCTTCATCCTTTATAACAATTGGAATTCACAAGATCTCAGGCAAGAAACCAAGAGGTTAGTACGTTGTTCTTTTTTTAATAGTATGTTTCTATAACTAATAAAACATAGATTTAGGGTGTATCTACACTTAGGTAAATCTCTAGAGTATTCCGCTACCTTTTTGATGTGTATTGATTCTATTAAAACCTAACATATTGGGACTATCTTGATCATATTCTTAGAACTATAGGTTTTAGTATCAAGTGGCGCAGTTGGATCTAAGGGTGCCTAAGCTCTTCTAGATCGTCCATTTTTCTATATGGAAATCCGAAAGATGATATTTAGATTTATCTGGTTTTAATACAAGGTGATATGTAATCCCCATTTTGGTTTATTAATGTTATGGAAGGGTTGCATTCATGCATGGAGGATGCCACTTATAATTCTCAAGATTAAGGTAATGCAGGGTTTGTGAGTATGTTGGGCATACATTAGGTACACACGACGTACTCGTTGTATGCACACCATCTAGGATCCCTGGCATACGTTGGGCGTACTCAAGCGAGGGACAAACCCTAATTTTTAGGGTTTGCACCCTATTTAAAGTCCTTAAGTCACTTAAGATCTTTACCATTTCACTATCCATTACTCTTTTAGTGAAATTCTTGAACCCTAGCTTTCTTGAGTGCATCTTTGAGCTTACCTTGGTTATTTTGGTGATCTTTGTTGGTTTTGAAGAAGAAGGAAGTTTAGGAGGAAGAAAAGGAGAAGAAAAAGCTTGTAGATCTAAAAGTTTGGTACCATTTCTATTCAATTGAAGGTATAAAGTTTGAAACTTGATCATTACAAGCTTAGATCTAAGTTTAGGGTAGAAAATGGTATCATTTAGTCCTATAGTTTGGGTTCTTGGAGTATGAGCAACTCTAGGCCATATGAGCCTTCATTTTGGACTCTTGGAAGTGTTTTGAGTCATAAAACTCGGATCTTGATGGTTAAGCCTCAACCATGCAAGTGTTAGTAACCATCCAAGTGTGCTTATGTACTTAATTCATGGTTAGAGCCCCATCCACGCATGAAAAAGCATAAAGTTCGCAACTTTGAGGCTTAACACGTTATTTTTGGCTTGGATCTCAATTTTGGACGTTAGGACTTAATGGATTAAGAATTAGAAATGTAGATGGACTAACTGGCTAGTATGTTGGGCGTACTCTAGAGTACGCTGCGTGTATTAGGTCGATGTCCCGACTCCGGATTACCACCAGCGTACACTGGGCGTACGAGCCATGTACGCAGCGCATATGCAGTTTATGGGCTTGGATATTTTTGGGCTCGTGTTTGTGTTGGGCCTCGGACTTGGTTAGGTTAGGCCTCAAGCCCACCTATTGTAACAAGACATTTTTGGGCCTAAGGTAATGCTAGGTTTTCTTGGGCCATATTTGGCCTTAGAGGCCTTATAGTGGGCTTGGATGCCTTTTTGGGATTTTATGGATTTGGACCTTGGAGGGAAGGAGGCCCAAAAAGGCAAAGGTAAAGGAGCCTTTTTGCCTTATGTCAAGAATTAGGGTTTTGGACTTTCAAGTTAGATTGTGGCCTAATTCCTAATTAGGATTTTATGTTTGTGGGTTAGGAAGAAGATTTCACGATTTATCTACGAAGTGCAATTTGATATCTTTAGTCTTGGTGAAAATTGTCAGTTATGCATGTATTTTCTTGATGACTATGTGACACTTGTTATGATATTATGATGTAGTAGTACGGGGTGAATGTATTGCAAGTCTTTTGAGATTCCAAACAAAAGTCAAATATTGAAATTAACGAAAATATAAAAGTTGAAAATAAGTAAAATTATATTATTGAAAGTTGTAAAGAATATCGTTAGAAACATTTAGGTGAAAACCTCATCGAAATTTGAGTTCGAAGAATTTATGACTCCTTAAAGTTTTGCAACAGAACTGACATGATGTCATATGACGTAAAAAGTGAGTTTTCGATAAACTACATTTTAGCCTTTATGATCTAAATGAAAGTTGTAGTATTCGTTAAACTGAGAACTTTCATAAAAAGAATGTCAAAATCTGACTTTATATGAGGAAGTTATGAGTTTTCTAAGATTCGTATAGTAGTTGACAACCAAGAACTCGAAATAAAGATCGAGTGATTTTTAGCCAAGACAATCTAAATGAGAATCAAAGGTCTTATCAATAGTAGTACAAAGGTAAAAAGACAGACTAAAACGGACGTCAGATGAAGAAGTTATGAATTTTTAACGGACTTATCATGTCCTGGCCTATTAAAAATATAACTTTAAAAATAAAGTCAAAATTAGCCGACCGAGTCTAAACGAAAATTGTAGAGCATAATCTCACCTTCTCGTGGATATAAAGAACGTCAAAAACGGGGCTTGTATGCAAGAGATATGGATTTTAGAAGTTTAGAAAATCAGTGTAAGCCCTGCGTACATAAATACGCCGAGCATACTCATGTTTGTGATCCGGAGTCGGCCACGTCAACACCTTCTTAGAATACGACACGTGCCACACAGGTTCGACATGTCTGATGTCACACATCACGTTACTCCCCACGTACCAGAGTGTACGCCCAACGAATAAGCTATCAGGGCTATACGCCCCACGTACTTATAGATTACACCCAACGTAATTCGAATTTCAGCCACTATAAATAGAAAGAAAAGCCTTCGGGTTTTTTGTTTAGAAAATCTATTCCCTCTCACTCTCTACTCTTTTTTAATCTAATTTTAACGCCCCAAAGACCTAGTATCATCTCCGACACTCGAAGTAAGTCCTGACGCTCTGAAGTTCCCGAGAAAATCATCTTACTAGTCGAAACTTTGCATGAGTAAGGCCCGATTTTCAACTAAAATCTCCGGTTTCGTCATAGAAAGTCATTTTTAGAGTCGAAGTGCTGCCCAAATTATCATTTATTCCTTCGGTTATTTCATGGTGAGTCCAATATATAGGAACAATTGTATGTTATGTGTTATATGCGCTATGTGCTTTTTCGTGTTATTATTCCGTGCTATTATGGTAGCAAAGTTGTACCTTTGACCATGTGATCAGTGGAAGGACTTAGATTCACAGTGGTATTGGTATGTAGCCTCTAGCCGTGTAGAGCATGTATCGTAAGAGAATGACTTCTACCCCCATGGCATTGGCAGAAGGTTAGATAGGGCTAAATGTCTGAAATCTACCAAAATGTTTAAATCAAAAAGTGTATGTCTTCTGTGCTATTTGGGCCAAAGCTTTATTAATGTATATCAAGTATTGAAATTGTTATGTCTCATTTATTTTATATCTTTAAATCAAATCATTGATTGATATGGAAAGCTTGTCATATGATTCACAAGTGTCTTTGTTGTTCTTTGTTCCTCTTTGCTTCATCCATATTGAAGTATATATATGGCATAACGTTATATTGTATCTATTATTTAACTCACTAAGCGTCACCGCTTACCCCTCTTAGTGTTTAACAATTGCAGGTAATAAACATCTAGCATGGTCATATACTGATAGAAGATTTTGAATAGTTAAAACTATTACTTTTGTATTTGTACACATGTATGTATAAAACTAAAATATCCTGGGTAATTGTGTAATATATAACATTTTGTAATAGTCTAAATAGTCGGTTTGTATCCAGTCTTTTGTAATCAAATTATCAATGTAAAATATTATTTATGAATATGCATGTAGCATGTTTTGGTGTAATTTGGAGTAACAATGTCTCAAGTATGAAGGAGATACTCAAGTATCCCCTTGTGAGGAGCGACTTATGGATAAAGTTACTGGTGTTATTCGACAAAGTCTCGAAGAACACAAAAAATAATGATAAAGGAAAAGAAAAGGTCACTGGAGAATCTTCTAAAGGGGAGGCAAAACGTCTTTCATTCAAAACATTTAAGAGTAATGGTGCTATGGAGTTTTTAGGTGTTCTTAATCCTATCATTGCTCTTACATGGATCCAGAACACAGAAAATGTTTTCCGTATCTCTCATGTGGTTGATGAATACAAGGTTAATTATGTTTTTGCAATGCTCATCGAAAAAGCCTTGATTTGGTTGGAAGCAACATATGAAGCTCTCAACAAGTATGACCAAGAGAATATATCTTGGGAAATGTTCAAAACTTGCTTGTTAGGAAAATATTATCCTCTAGACATGAGGAGGATATTGGAGAAAGAATTTCTCGAGCTTAAACAGGGAGGAATGATTGTGAATGAATATGAAACTCAATTCAATCAAAAAGCACGGTTTGCTGCAAAGTATGTTCCAAATGAAGATGATAAAATTCAGTTATTCATGGAGGGATTACGACATGAAATCCACGATTTCGTAGTCAATCAGGATGTTATGTCATTTGATAAAGTTTTTAAGTATGCCCAAAGATGCGAGCATGACTTAGAAATACGTGGTGCCACTCTTTCTGTTCCCAAGCATCCACGTACTGATCAAACTGTTTCTGTTTCCTCTATTCCACCAGCTCAATATGTTCGATCTGAACCTAGCAAGCAAGTTCAATTTCATAATACTTCTCGTGGCCGCGACATGTCACAATCTTTTTTGTTTCAATCCCCATCATGTCGTATTTGTGGAAAGAATCATCTTGGCAAATGCAGAATAGAAAAGGAATATGTGGTCTGTTATGGATGTGGAGAAACGGGTCACATAAAGCCAGCTTTCCTAATGAAGGATGTTACTTGCTATGCATGTTGTGTTAGTGGCCATAGGAAGTGTTTCTACCCTACTCTTACTAGCCAAATGACAGGAAGTCAAGCTTCTGTTCAACAACCAAAGAATTCTCCAACTAAAAAGGAGGAGGTTCCAAAAGCTAAGGATCGTGCATTCTAGATTACCATAGAGGAGGCACGCGAGGACCCGAATGTTGTGACGAGTACATTTCTTGTCAACTCTAGACCTGCTCACATCTTATTTGATTCTGGGGTGTCAAATTCTTTTGTGTCTTATGAATTTTCGCATTTTTTTCAAATTGCTTGCTATGCACTTGCGCAACCATTTCACGTAGATACTGCGAGAAGTATATCATTACTTGCTGATAAAATCTATAGGGATTGTGTCATAGAAATTGAAGGATACAATTTTCTTGCTAATCTGATTCCTATCTCCTCGCCCAACTTTGATATTATTATCGACATGGATTGGTTTTCAAAGAACCACACAGAACTCTTGTGCTATGAAAAGGTAGTACGCATTCCTATTGAAGGGAAGAATCTTGTTTATGTCTACGGTGAACAAAGAATCTTAAAAATAATCTCTTTCCTTAAAGCTTCATAAGTTTATATTGAAAGGGTGTTCTATTTATCTGGCATACGCAACTGATATCTCAAAAGAGGAGAAGAAAACTGTAAATGATGTTCCCTTTGTTAATGAATATCCTGATGTTTTTCCCAAAGAATTGTTAGGACTTCCTCTGGATATACAAGTAGAATTTCGAATTGACCGTGTGCCTGGTGCTGCTCCGATTGCAAAGACTCCTTATCGTCTTGCACCAACTGAAATGAAAGAAATGATGATTCAACTGAAGGAATTACTTGACAAATGCTCTATTCGACCGAGTACCTCTTCTTGGGGTGCTCCAGTATTGTTTGTCAAGAAGAAGGACGGTTCGATGAGAATGTGTATTGATTACCGTGAGCTAAATAAAGTAACTATCAAGAAAAAGTACCCACTACCTCGCATTGATGATTTGTTCAATCAACTTCAGGGCGTTAGCTATTTCTCGAAGATTGATTTGAGATCTGGGTATCATCAGTTGAAAGTACACGAGTAGAATGTACCGAAGACTGCTTTCCGTATTCGTTAAAGGCATTTCGAATTCCTTGTTATGCCATTTGGTTTGATGAATTCTCCTGTTGTATTCATGGATATGATGAATCGGGTATGCCGTCCAATGCTCGATGAATTTGTCATCATATTCATTGATGATATTCTAATTTATTCCAATTCTGAATCTGATCATGCCATTCATATTCGTGAGGTATTATAACTTCTTCGAAACGAGAAACTATATGCTAAATTCTCAAAATGTGACTTTTGGCTTCGTCAAGTTCAATTTCTCGGCCATATGATTTCATGTGATGGTATATCCATAGATCTTACCAAAATCGAAGCCATTCAAAATTGGGAAGCACCCCATAATGCTTTTGAAATTCGCAGTTCCTTGGGTCTTGCGGGGTATTACCAGAGATTCATTAAAGACTTTTCTCATATAGCGGTACATTTCACAAGTCTTACACGAAAGGAAACCAAGTTCGAATGGGGTGAAGCCCAAGAAAAGGCTTTCTCGACTTTAAAAGATCTTTTGACTCATGCTTTGATCTTATCACTTCCAGAAGGTGATAATGATTTTTCTGGGTATAGAGATGCTTCAAGGTTGGGACTCGGTTGTATGTTGATGCAACGTGGTAGAGTAATAGCCTATGCCTCAAGACAACTGAAAGAGTATGAAAAGAATTATCCCACCCATGACCTTGAACTTGCTGCAATTGTATTTGCCGTAAAACTTTGGAGGCATTATCTTTTTGGTACAAAATGCCAATTGTTTACTGACCACAAAAGTCTCAAGTATATATTTAGTTAACAAACTCTGAATATGAGACAACAACGAGCTATGGAGCTGATCAAAGATTATGACTATGAAATCATGTATCATCTTGGAAAGCCCAATGTAGTTGTTGATGCTTTTAGCAGAAAAGTTTAACGTATAGAATGTGTTATACTATTACTCACACTACAGTAAAGTTCACTATTCCTGATGAACTAGTGAAATGGGAAGTAGAGGCCTTAAATCCAGGAAATGTGAAGAAAGAAGGGATGATACATTATACTGATGTTTTACTTGATGATCCACGATGACTAAAGGTATTTAAGAATCGGCTATAGATTCCACAGATTGGTGGATTAAGACAAAAGATTTTGGATGAAACCCATAAATCTAAACTGTCAATACATCCTGGTATAAGTAAAATATACTTTGATGTACGGGCTGATTATTGGTGGCCTGAATTAAAGAGAGACATTAAAAGATATGTGCAGGAATGTCTAGTATGCTTACAAGTCAAAGCAGAGCACTAAAAGCCTTACGGAACTCCAGAAAGTCTTAGTGTTCCTGTGTGGAAATGGGAAGAGCTATCCATGGATTTTATTACCAAATTACCAAAGATTATTAGACAAAATGATAGCATTTGGGTAATCGTCAACCTCCTGACTAAGAGTGCACATTTTCTCACCATGCGTGAAACGGCTCTAATGGAGAAATACGCACAAGTATACTTGGATGAAATTGTTGCGAGAGATGGTGTGCCACTAAAGATCATTTCTGACCGTGATACTCTCTTCACTTCTCACTTTTGGGCGAGTATGCAACGTGAGTTGGGATCTCGAGTTTCTCTCAGCACAACTTATCATCCCCAGACAGATGGTCAGACGGAGAGAACAATCCAAACAATAGAAGATATGCTTCGTGCATGTATCTTGGAGTTCGGTGGTAACTGCGATAAGTACTTTCCTCTTGTTAAATTTTCATATAATAATAGTTACCACACTTCAATCAAAATGCCACCATATGAAGCATTATATGGTAGTAAATTCCATACTCCATTATGTTGGTGTGATATAGCACAGAAAATCCTTGGAGACCCTGAAACGATTCAAGACAGCACCGACAAGATTCAAAATTGTACGAGAAAGAATGAAAGCAGCCCATGATCATCAGAAGTCCTATACAGAAAAGAGGAGACGACCCATAGAATTCTGGGTGGGTGATTTTGTAATGCTAAAGGTATCCCCATGGAAAGGCATTATGCGATTTGGGAAGAAAGGAAAATTGAATCCCAGATTTGTTGGTCCTTTCAAAATCATCCAAAGAATTGGTAAGCAAGCATACCGCTTGAAATTACCCGAAGATTTGGCAGGTATTCATGATGTGTTTCATGTGAGTTATCTGCGTAAATGTTTGAGCATTTATGATGAAACGATACTGTTGTCCGATGTGAAACTGGATAATAAATTAAGATATGTAGAAGAACCTGAAGAAATCGTAAACGAAAGAACAATTGAATTGAGTAATAAAGAAGTGGAGTTGATGCTTGTCAAATGGCACCACCATCGAGACCCAAATTATACTTGGGAAAATAAGAATGAGATAAGAGCGAAATATCCTCGTTTATTTAAATCGATGTAATTTCGGGGACGAAATCCTCAAAAGGAGGAAGTATTTGTAACATACACGTTCAGTTATCGTGTTTTGTAATGAATAATATTATGAAATATTATATGATTATGAGCGTTGAGTTCTAACAGATAGTTTTTACAAGAATTGAAGTAAAACTATGTTTAGAATCAATCAGAAAGTTTTGGAAGTCTTATGAGATTTCAAACAAAAGTCAAATGTTGAAATTAACGAAAATATAAAAGTTGAAAATAAGTAAAATTACATTATTGAAAGTTGTAAAGAATCTCGTTAGAAACATTTACGTGCAAACCTCATCGAAATCCGAGTTATAACGAAGAAGTTATGACTTCTTAAATTTTCGTGACAGAACCGACAAGATGTCAAATGACATAAAAAGTGAGTTTTCGATAAACTACATTTTAGCCTTTATGACCTAAATGAAAGTTGTAGTATTCTTTAAACCGAGAACTTTCATAAAAAGAACGTCAAAATCTAACTTCGTATGAGGAAGTTATGATTTTTCTAAGATTCAGTATATCAATAGACAGCTAAAAACTCAAAATAAATATCGAGTGATTTTTAGCCAAGAAAACCTAAACGAGAATCAAATGTCTTATCAATAGTAGTATAACGGTAAAAAGACAGACTAAAATGGACGTTAGATGAACAAGTTATGAATTTTTAACGGACTTATCTTGTCCCGGTCTGTTAAAAATATAACTTTAAAAATAAAGTCAAAATTAGCCGACGGAGTCTAAACGAAAGTTGTAGAGCATAATCTCACATTCGCGTGGATATAAAAAACGTCAAAAACGGAGCTTGTATGCAAAAGATATGGATTTTAGAAGTTTAGAAAATCAGTGTAAGCCCTGCGTACATAAATACGCCGAGCATACTCATGTTTGTGATCCAAAGTCGGCCACGTCAACACCTTCTTAGCATACGACACGTGCCACACAGTTTCAACATGTCTGATGTCACACATCACGTTACGCCCCGCGTACCGGAGTGTACGCCCAACGAATAAGCTATCAGGGCTATACGCCCCACGTACTTAAAGATTACACCCAACGTAATTTGGATTTTAGCGACTATAAATAGAACGCAAAGCCTTCAGGTTTTTGTTTAGAAAATCTATTCCCTCTCACTCTGTACTCTCATTTAATTTACTTTTAACGCCCCGAAGACCTAGTATCATCTCCGACACTCGAAACAAGTCCCGACGCTCCGAAGTTCCTGAGAAAATCATCTTACTAGTCGAAACTTTGCATGAGTAAGGCCCGATTTTCAACTAAAATCTCCGGTTTCGTCATAGAAAGTCATTTTTAGAGTCGAAGTGTTTCCCAAATTATCATTTATTTCTTCGGGTATTTCACGGTGAGTCCAATATATAGGAACAATTGTATGTTATGTGTTATATGCGCTATTTGCTTTTTTCGTGTTATTATTCCGTGCTATTATGGTAGCAAAGTTGTACCTTTGACCATGTGATCAGTGGAAGGACTTAGATTCACAGTGGTATTGGTATGTAGCCTCTAGCCGTGTAGAGCATGTATCGTAAGAGAATGACTTCTACCCCCATGGCATTGGCAGAAGGTTAGATAGGGCTAAAAGCCTGAAATCTACCAAAATGTTTAAATCAAAAAGTGTATGTCTTCTGTGCTATTTGGGCCAAAGCTTTATTAATGTATATCAAGTATTGAAATTGTTATGTCTCATTGATTTTATATCTTTGAATCAAATCATTGATTGATATGGAAAGCTTGTCACATGATTCACATATGTCTTTGTTGTTCCTTGTTCCTCTTTGCTTCTTCCATATTGAAGTATATATATGACATAACGTTATATTGTATCTATTATTAAACTCACTAAGTGTCACCGCTTACCCCTCTTAGTGTTTAACAAATTGCAGGTAATAAACATCTTGTATGGTCATATACTGATAGAAGATTTTGAATAGTTAAAACTATTAATTTTGTATTTGTACACATGTATGTATAAAACTAAAATATACTGGGTAGTTATGTAATATATAACATTTTGTAATAATCTAAATAGTCGGTTTGTATCCAGTCTTTTGTAATCAAATTATCAATGTAAAATAGTATTTATGAATATGCATATAGCATGTTTTGGTGTAATTTTGAGTAACAGTGTCTCAAGTATGAAAGTGTGGGTCTTTTAGTGAAATAGATCCGGTATCTGGTTGAGATAGACTTAAGGGGATTGCAAGCACCCTGATATGCTTCGTAGTATCCGGTTGAAATAGATCGAAGAGGTAGGCAAGCATCCAAATATGCTTGATAGCATCCAGTTGAAATAAACCGAAGGGATAGGCAAGCACCCATATATGCTTGGCAATATGTTTGTTTTGTATGTGGTATTTTGAGGGAACTCACCAAGCTTTGTGCTTATAATCTTCAATTTATGTTTTAGGTACTTCTAGTTCGAAGGGGAAGGACCCCGCTTGATCGCACCGCATCACCCTATGATTTCCGCATTTAGAGATTTTGGGAATTTGTACTCTTATAACATTTGATTATGACACTTTGTTAACTATTTTGATATTAGTACCATATGAATTGAATGTATTTAAAAAAAAAATTACCTGTATTTTTTGGGCTATTACAATTGGTCACCATGTATGGAATTTCTTATTTTTTCTATGTAGATGATTCCATTTTTATAGGAGAGTGGGATGTAGATAATGTGAGAAGTTTGATTTGTATCATTAGAATGTTTTATATGACGTTTGGTTTGCAGATCAATCTGCATAAGTCTAAACTTTATAGGATTGGTGTGACTTCCGTTGAGTGTATTAAGGAGGCTATTTATATGGGGTGCACTTCAAACTCCTTTACTTTTATTTATATTGTCCTACCAGTTGGAGACTGGATGTATAAAGATGTGGATTAGGGAGTTCTTCTAGATTAATTTCGTGAAAAACTATCTCTTTGAAAGTCGAGGATGATTTCCATTGACCGAAGACTTACTTTGGATAAGTTTGTGTTTAGAAACCTTGGTATATATTATTTGTCGATCTTCAAGATGCATGTGGTTATAAGTCGCCAGTTAGAAAGTCTTCGTTCAAGATTTATTGGGTTGCTGAGGACAAAATTTTACATTGGGTTAAATGGGATGTTATTCTTACCTCCAAAGAGAATGGTAGGTTAGTGGTTGGAAGTTTGTCTACTTTTAATCAAGCTTCGCTATATAAGTGGAGGTGGCGCTTTTTGAATGGTGATCAATTTCTTTGGGTTCAATTGATCAAGATTTGTTATGGTATTGATGGTGGTTTTTCACAACCTTCCTTAGGCATTTCGAAACCTAGTATTTGGGTGGCTATTGTAAAGTGGTGTGAGATTTACATAACAATGGTTTTATTCCTTTTGATGTTATTAGAAGGCAAGTGGGTAATGGTAATTACATGAGGTTGTGGAGGGACGTGCGGGTTGGTGATGCGATTTTGAGTGCTCGGTTTCCTAGATTGTTTGCCTTGTCTTTAATCGGTGATGCTTTGCCTAGTAATTGTTGGACAAGTAATATATGGGAGATTGCTTGGAAGAGACTGACTGTTAGTGGAGTCTTGTTGATTTAGCTTCATATTTTGATGGAGATTTTGAATTCCTTTCAGCTTTCGAATATAATGGATTCGTGGGAGTGGGTTCTCGGTTTGGAGAACCAATTTTCGACGAAGGATGTTACAGCTTGTCTAGATCTTTTTTCCTTGGTGGTATCGCTACTACGTGGAATAAGTTTATTCTAATAAAAATAAATATTTTAGACTATTCTAAGTCGGTTGCCGACTAGATGTAATCTTGTTAGTCGTGAAATCAAGTTTCCTTCTATCTTATGTGCTTGCTATTGTGAGGTTCAGGAGGATTTTGAGTAACCATTCTTGAAATACTCTCTTGCTTGGGCTTTGTGGCAGAAGTTTGTGACATGGGTTGATCTTTTTGTGTCTTCGTTTTATTTGATTTGCAATGGATTGTTGGCTTTGTGATCGCTAACTTTATAAGATTGATCATGGAGTCAACGTGTGCTACCTTGATATGGTTTCTTCAGACTTATCAAAATGCGTTGGTTTTTTGGAATGCAAAGTATATGAGAGATGATATTTGATTCCATTGTGTTGTTTTTGTTTAATTGGTTTTGTAATAGAAATCGAAAAAATGGAATAATTGGAATGAGTGGATGCAAAATCTTTTCATGAACTAAGGTTTTTTTTCGTTTTTGCTAGCTTCTATCTAGCTTTTTAATACATTCCGATCGTACAAAAAAATCAAGCCAATAGAGAAATGTTGGAAAAATTGGAATGAGTGGTCGCAAATATCTTAATACTATTGGTATGAAAAAATGATAACAATGTGGGAGCTGATTCGTACACAACGATTTTTTAGCATACTCAACAATTTTTTATAAATAGACAATTATTTAACAATGTGGGAGCTGATTCGTACAATTTTAAATAGACAATTATTTAACAATTTTAATAGACAATGGGGTAAAGTGTTAAGTTAAAAAGGGTAAAATTGATAGTTTATGAAAAAAATGTTGTGTAAGGTAAAAAATTGTTGTTTATGGATCAATATAATATAGGGAAAATGATTTAAGAGACCATCGAAGTTTCAAATTCGTTAAAAAAAACATTCAAGTATTACATGTTCAAAAAATACCATCAAACTAAGATATATGTTCAAAACACACCAACGAAATACATGTTATGTTCAAAAACACCATCTTTATGGTTGGGGTAACTTACGTATTTAGTCCCTAACTTTTTTTTTTTTAACTCGGACGGTTGCTTTAGTTTAAATTTGCTTCAACTTCGAACCTTGATCGAATTAATAGACTAATATACTCTTATTACTTTCATTTAGCATTATTTTTATTATTTATTAGTTATTTATACAATTTATGTTATTATTTATTATAAATGTATCAATTGTGTAAATAATTAACAAGTAATAAAAATAAATGTTAAATAAAAATAATAAGGGTATATTAGTCTTTTAACTCGATCATGGTCCGAAGGCAAAATAAATTTAAACGCTAGGGACCGTCCGAGTTAAGAAAAAAAAATTAGGGACTAAACGTTAATGTTTTTTAAACAAATTTGAAACTTCAATAATCTCCTAAGTCATTATCCCTATAATATAAATCAATAATCGATATCAATATCACTAATATCTTACAACTACGTTAGCGAATAGGTAAAATATTTGAACTCAAATTGTTAGAACTTGCTAACTTAGGTCAAAGGTCACATGTTTTTTTAGTATGTTAACAAAAGCTTGCATAATAAATCACACGAGAACATTTATTTGATCATAGTTTCTTCACCTAATCAATTGTTGTGGACTCTTCCAAAATCTTAAATTTATTTTTTTATTAATTACCACGGTCGAATGAGTAAGCACACCTTTTTACACTCCACTAAGCTGAATCAACGGTAAAGTGTCATACCGGATCATCCTTGGTTTTCAAAGACAACCGATACTTCACTAGAAAAAATCCGGCGGCATGTCCCACCACCACAACAATAAAAACACCAAGATTGTATGACATCACAGACAACATTACAAGGTATGCAAGACCCATACGGAATCCATAAACAAAAGCCTGAGTCAGACAACCCGAAATCGTATATGCTCCTGTCTTGATGGTTGTGAACACAGAAAAGAACTCGACTGCAACAGCAAGAACGAACACAAAAGCTAAAGCCAAAATATACATGCCTAACTTGCCATTAGGCCAGTCGTTGAATAACATTACTACATCTTTGCCCCAGAAGAAGGTCATGTGCATCGTAGCCATGTTATGCATGGCGGTGGTATTAGCCTTGGGCATCGGCATGGGCATGTCCATGTGATCATGAGACATTTGTTCAACGGGATAAGTGGGACAGACCTTTTTTCTTTGATGCTACTTGAGGATGTTGTTGTGTTAGCATGTCGTTTAGTTTATATAGGGAGAATATATATCAAGCTGGTTTGACATTGGAAAAGCTCAAAAACCAAGGTTTTGAAAACCGGACCGGAGACTGAACCGGTCGTCTTACTGGTTCGATGGTTCAAGTGGTCCAACCTCTCAAAAACCGGAAAAACCGAATGATGTCATAATTATATTTAATTATACAAAAATTACAAAAAAATGAAAAAAATAAATATTTTTTAAAATTTCCGGTTTTAACCGGTTCAACCGGACCGGTTTTTACCGGTTCAACCGGTTTTCACTGGTTTTCACCGGTTCACACGAATACCGGTTTTTTAGCCTTTAAGAACCGGATCCAGGACCGGTTCCCGGTTGAACCGGCCGGTTCGGTCCGGTTTTCAAAACATGGTCAAAAACCACAGCCATTGGTGTTGCATAAAACAAAGAGCCTCCATGAATCATTCTATTTCCTAAGTTATATATATATATATATATATATATATATATATATATATATATATATATATATATATATATATATATATATATATAAAAGGGGTAATGGAATATATGTAGTTGAAATGTACTTATCCTTAGTAAATTAGGTAGTTTTTATTAAATTATATCTAAAACTAATCTTGACTATTCTTTGACTATTCTTCCTTCCAATCTAATTTGTGTTTGCTTTTCTTTAACAAAAAGTTTTGTTTGACACCATAAGGTTTTAGTGTTTAGTTTAAACAAACCACTTTAAAATTAAAAGCTAGCATTTAACAAAATGCAACCTCCTACCTACTACAAGTTAGTTTTTTCTCAACTTAAAAGTTGAAAGTCATGTCCCATTATTAAAACATGGTGATTTTTAAGATTGAAAGTAATATAATACAAATAAAAAAGAACATACAAAATAATGACTTAATCAATAGCTAACATCCTTCCTAATCGGCTTTCAAAAATCCCATTCGTTCATCGCCGTTCGCCACTACTTCTTTGCAGGTCGCTGGTCACGGTCCTTCTTCGCCTCTCGCCAACCACTGCTGAATGTCATAATAAAGGGACTCTTTTGTCAGCGTCTTCTTCATTCTCTGACGAGATCTTCTTCTTCTGTGATTTCTTTTGGCGAGTTCGATGGTTGGGATTGGGCCTGCGAGTCGATTTCTTTTGGCGAGCTCGATGGTTGGGATTGGGCCTGGGAGTCGATCTTGGACTCAGGTCGGTAATCTGAAATTGATTGAATTTCCCTGTTAATCTCGGAGTGAAGGAATCATGGGATGCATGTGCGAAGGTGGCAACTGTGGCTGATGTTTACATTGCTAAGAAGCTATCCAAATTAGGTAAATGTTTTGCCTTTGTTCGTTTTATTAAAGTTTCAGATGAGAAATTGTTGGAAATAAAGATTAGAGAAATTTGGTTGGGTTCATACCACCTGTTTGTTTCACTAGCTCGTTTTCAACGAGAATCTGATCGTAAGAGGCAATCTGATTCACATGTACATGGTGATCAGGTGGTGTCCAAAATTAATGGGAAGGGGCAAGAATCATATGCGACTGTGGTTAAGGGGGGCAAGGGCATGCATGAGCTGAAAGAGCCTAAATCTACTGTTTGTACTTTGTCTGGGAAGGAAATATGCAATAATATGTCCTTAAAGGCTTCGATGTTTGCGAAACTCAGGGATATTAGATTGATTCAAAATTTGTTTGTTTTATTGAAAGAAGAAGGCTTTGATGCTCTTCAAATCAAGTATGTTGCTAGTGATTGGGTATGTTTGACATTTTTGTCTGAAGAAGTCTGCGCCAGGTTCAAGAAATGTAATGGTATTAAGGCCTATTTTTCTTTGTTTAGGCCTGTTGTAAATGGGTTTTTTGTTAAGGAAAGAGCTGTGTGGATTGAGATGATTGGGTTGCCTTGTTGTGCATGGAATGATGATGTCGTTTCTAAGGTGGCTAGCATGTGGGGTGATGTATGTTTTCTAGATGATGATGGGGATGCTTCATTGGCAATCAAGAGGGCATGTATTAAGACTTACAAGCCAGGTTTGATTCATGAGACAGTTAAAGTGGTTGCCCAAGGTATTGAGTATGATGTGGCAGTTCGTGAAATTTCAATTTAGGAACTAGATATATTGGAAGAGGGGGAGGTGGGCTCGGATAATCCAGAATTATCAGATGAAGAGGAACCCAAGGATTTTTTTTTTTGGTGAAGATACGTGTGATATACAAAAAGATTTTCAGTAGGGTAACGGTAATGAGGAGGTAGCAGATTCTCTCAATGTACATAACACTCCAAATTTAGGTAATCAAGAAGCTGGTTTTGTAGATAGAAAATTTCATTTCTTTCAAACTAGTGGAAGGAAGAAGAAGGTGGATAGATGCTTTGAAGATGATGAGTGGGTCAAATCGATCCTGGTTGATGCATCGGTGAAGTTGCCGACTAGGCCCGAGAGGGATTCTTCATCGGCTGATGAGGAAATCCGTCAGGGTGGAGTAGTGGGGGGTGGGGCCTCAGAATCTTTATCTCAATCTCCAGGGTTCTAGTGTGAGAAGTTACACGGGAATTTTAATCTTAATGCCTCGGCGTCGAGATCCTCTGGTTCACATGGTTCTTCTAAGTTGCTAAAGAAAAAAGTTTCGGTGGGTGTAGAAGATATTGAGGATGTCTTGAAACGATATATTGAAATCGGTGATTTTCTTGGGTATGATATGAAATCTCATAAGGATAAGGTTTCTAAAATCTTGTCTAGCATTGGTGTGGTACAAGTGGATAGATGAATTGTCTATCTTTTAATATTTGTGGTACTCGAACTTCTTTTAAAAGAAGTTGGGTTCATTCGTTGTGTATCCAGAATAGGGTGTCATTTCTAGGGTTGCAAGAGACTAGAATGACAAAATTTGACTTGTTCAAAGTTAGGAGTATGTAGGGGTAATCCTTGTTTTGATTTTGCGTGTAGTTGTGTTCGGGGTCTTTCAGGGGTATTCTTTCTGTTTGGGACCCTAATGTGTTTGTGAAAGGCAGTGTTCATTGTTCGGATAATGTGGTTATTGTTGGAGGAGTTTGGGTTCCTTTTATTTTCCATGTTACATGGTTAATATTTATGCTCCTCAAGGTATCCGGGAGAAATTTGACATGTGGCAATATCTTATGGATTTTAAAGGATGAATGGGGGGGGGGGGGGGGGGGGGGGAATTACGTGTTTTATGGAGACTTTAATGTTGTGAGGGAGGTGTCTGATAGAATGGGGTCGGTTTTTTGTTCTAGTTCGGCTTTTGATTTTAATGATTTTATTGATGATATGGGTCTCATTGACGTGCCTATGATTGGGAAACGGTTTACTAGAATTGATGCTATTAGTTCCAAGTTAAGTAAGTTGGATAGGTTTCTGGTGGATGAAGCTTTTTATGATAGATTTGAAAATCTTCAAGTTTCGATTCTTGATAGAAGGTTGTCTGATCATTGCCCTATTTTCTTGCATGTGTCTTTGGTGGATTATGGTCCTTCATCTTTTATATTCTTCAACGCTTGGTTAGAGCTTGATGGATTTAATGATATGGTGAAAGATGCTATCAAGGAGTTCGTGGTTGACAGGTCTTTGAGTAAGTTTGTTGTGTTCAAAAATAAACTTAAAATCTTAAAAGACCGGATAAAAAATGGGTTGCGGGTTATAAGGAGGAATCTAGAGTTTCTAGTTACCATATATTATCTAGATTGGTTGATATTGATAAGATCTTCGATGATGGTGGATCGAGTGATGATTTGCCTTGTGAGAGAAGGGTTATTCTTGGTGAATTGGCCTCCATGGAAAAGTCTTGGTCTCTTGACTCAGCCCAAAAAGCTCGATTTAAATAGGCTATCGAGGGGGCTGAGAACTCAGCTTTTTTTTCATGCCATGTTGAAGCAGCAAAGATGTCATAGACTTATTAGAGGCATATCTATTGACGGGGAGTGGGTTGGGGATCCCCCTCTTGTTAAAAAAGCCTTTTCTGATTTTTACGCTTCTAAATTCCAAAAGTTTAAGGGAGTTCCGATGGGTCGTAAGAATGATAGATTCAGATCTCTTGATCCGGACACGGCTAATTCACTTGACTCTGTGTTTTCTACTGAAGAGATCAAGAGGGTGGTCTGGGATTGTGGGCTGGACTGGGCACCGGGTCCAGATGGATTCTCTTTCCGGTTTCTCAGACATTTTTGGGAGTTTTTGGGTGATGATGTAGTGGCTTTTGTGTAGGAATTTAGTGTCAATCCTAGGTTTCCCATTGGGTGTAATTCTTCTTTTATTACATTGATTCCTAAGATTGACAATCCTATTCGTATCAACGATTTTCGGCCTATTAGTCTCATTGGCTTGCAGTTTAATATTATTGCTAAATTGTTGGCTAATAGGTTAGTTCCGGTCTTTCATGATGTTATTGGGTTGAAGCAATCTACTTTTCTCAAATCCAGGAAAATTCTTGATGATCGTCTTCTTATGAATGAAATGGTTCGGTGGTTCAAACACAAGAAGAAGAAATTGATGATTTTTAAAGTCGACTTTGAAAAAAACGTACGACTCAGTCAGTTGGGATTATATTGATAGGATTATGTTGTTTCTTGGTTTTGGGGAAAAATGGAGGGCTTGGATTAGGGGGTGTTTTCAAATGCTCGTTCCTCGATGCTTTTGCATGGTTGCCCTACGGATGAGTTTTAGTTGTTTAGAGGGTTGAGACAAGGTGACCCATTGTCGCCTTTTCTCTTCATTATTGCTATGGAGGATGCGGTGTCGGAAGGTGTGTTTAGGGGGGCCCAACTTGAGTCACATGATTTAGCTATCTCTCATTTGTTTTATGTAGATGATGCTATTTTTCTTGGAGAATGGAATGAGAATAATGTCCGAAATTTGATTCGGGTGTTGAGATGTTTTTATTTAGTCTCGGGTCTAAATCTCAATCTTTCTAAGTCTAGTCTATATGGTGTGGGGGTTAGTAGGTCTGAAATCTCCAACCTTGCTTCTTTTACAGGCTGCTCGACTGGTTCTTTTCCATTTGTGTATCTTGGTGTTCCGGTTGGCGAATCTATGGTGCGTGTTAAAGGTTGGCAAATAATTATAAATCTCTTCAAAAAAAGATTGGGATCTTGGAAAACTAGATTGTTGTCTATTGGAGGTCGTTTAACTCTTGTTAAGTCAGTTCTAGGTAGCCTTGGTATTTATTACTTATCTATTTTTAGGCCTCCTGTTGCTGTCTTGTAGGCTTTGGAAAATATGAGAGCTCGGTTTTTTTGGGGAATGGAAGAGGGTCAAAAACGTATTCATTGGGTTAAGTGGAATTTTACGTTAAACTCTTTTGACCAGGGTGGTCTGGGTATTGGTAGTTTAGATGCTTTTAACCTGGGTGTTTTATATAAATGGAAATGGAGATTCTTTAATGAGCCTGACGCCTTATGGGTGAAAGTTTTGAAGTTTTTTTATGGTGAAGGGGGAGGTTTTTCTGGGGGCTCGAGAATACAAAGTGGTGGTGGTGTTTGGCAAAGAATAGTTGGGTCTATTAACCATCTTCACGAGAGTGGTTTATTGCCCTCGAATGCCATGGCTAAAGTGACTGAGAATGGAGCTACTATTCGGTTTTGGCACGATGTTTGGTGCTTGGATGTTCCTATGATGGTGCAATTAGAAAGATTGTTTGTGCTTGCTTCTAATCAAAACTCTTTAGTTAGTGATTATTGGTCTCCGACGGGTTGGGTTTTTGCTTGGCGTCATGACATTAGAGGAGCGGTTGAACAAAAGCAGTTTATGACTTTGATGTCTTTGTTGGATGACTATCATCTTGGCATGGAGTTAGACAAATGTGTTTGGAATCTTGATATTTCAGGGTGCTTTTTCGGTTAAATCGACTAGGAATTGGATCGATGATTCGAGACTTCCGTCGGGTTCCATGCCTACTAAACGGAATTGTTCAGTTCCAATTAAAATAAATGTTTTTTATTTGGCGTTTAATGATGGATAGGCTTCCTGTGAGGTCGAAGTTGGTGGAGAGAGGGGTGGATCTTGACTCGGTTTTGTCCCCCTTGTGTTACGATGCTACTGAAGATGTGTTGCACTTGTTTATTCAGTGCACCATTGCAAATCAGATTTGGAGGCGGGTTAATCTTTGGCTTGATTCGGATATCCCTGTTTTTTTTTCTATGAGAGACATGATGGACTGGATCGATGCGAGGCCGAATGTTAAGCAACAAGGGGCGATTGTTGATACGGTTATTTCTGTGGTCATTTGGGTGTTTTGGATGTTCTGTAACGGTATTTTGCTTAGTAGTAATAAGCCTAGAAATGATAGAATTTTTGATTCCATTGTCGATATTTTGTTTCGTAGGTTTTCGTCATGTAACTCTAAGGCTATGTCGCTTCAAAATCCTAACCAGTCTTTAATGGTCTGTATTTCTAACGCCTTGCTAGTTTTCTTTTAATTTTATTGGTTGTTGCCGTTCAAAAAAATTGACTTAATCAATGTTTATAAATAAAATTGGGATACTGTTTTACCATTGATGAAGTACAAAACGTTTGTTTGAATTAAATTTTGTTAAAAAAATTATTTTTTAATTTCTCTAAAAACTTGGATGGAATTTTTTATCATAAAAAATTTATTATTATTATTATTATTATTATTATTAAAACGACAAACTAACTTATTCCTAAAAATTATTTTATTATCTTTTTATTCTATAACTCCGCTCATTTCGTTTGAATTGTTTCCATAATCCGAAGAAATGAGGTTATGTACCTATACAAAAGTCTCCTCTCCATTCACCAAGATAATGTTGTATAAGTTGCTTCAGAGATAAATTTTCTACATTTTGTTGTATGTCAACTATATTACGTCTTGACATATTACACAAGTTGCTTTAAGAATTGAATTTTCTTAATTTCATTGTCTGTCAACTATACGACGTGTTTATATAATGAATATTTAAAACACCTATACATATTAAAGTATTTTCATATCATCATTATTATTTTAATTATAATTTGGGTAAATTACACCGTTGGTCCCTCGTGCACATGCCAGAAAGCATGTGTAGTCCCTATTTCCAAAATTTAACTCGTGCAGTCCCTCGTTGTTATTTATCTTGCATGGTTAGTCCCTATGCACGTTAACTGTTAAATCCTTCCGTTTAAGCTACCCACGTGCCTTGCACGCAGGGGCATTTTCGTCTTTTTAGGGTTTGTGTCCATATTTAATGCCGTTACACCTTAAATCTTATAAAGAACACTGCAACCCTCTTTTCCTTTGCTATCCTCTCGTTCGTCTCTTCCCCTCGTTCAATCGATTTCTTCCAAATACATAACAATGATCGATATTAAATGCAATTGTGGAGCCACTGCAGTGATTCGCACATCTTATAGCAAAAGAAACCCTGGGAAACTCTATTATGCTTGTACAGTAAAGGTAAGGTTAATGATTTCAATTTCGTTCTTCGTCTTCTCTAATTTTGCCCTAATTCTTCATCTACTTTAATTGGTTCAGGGACCATTATGCAAGTTCATAGGATGGGTGAATGATTATGATCAGGACTGTGATTGTATGGCGTTTAGGATGAAACTTGAAGAACAAAATCGCAAATTGAAGCTTTACCTAGTTATTAGGTGGGTTTTTTTTTGTTTCAGTCCTTATATATAAAGTGTAGGTTTAGTAATGAAGTTGTTAGTATTTTGGTATGTGTATTTTGTAATGTTATTTGTATTAACAAAAAAATGTCAATTTTAGTTACAATATATTGTGTAATCATAATGTGGTGTTATCAGTTGGTGTTCAAATTTAATGAAAATGTGGTATTTGCAACATATGCAATATACCATTCAATACATGTAGCATCCAATATAACAATTAAAAAGGACAAAAACTAAAATATCCAAGATAACCATTGACCATTAACATAAAGGGACATCCAAAATAACAACATAGTGTTATGGCATACAAATAGTTATCCTAGACAGCAACAAAGTATCAAAATACAAAACATAACAACAAAGTAATATGGCAATAAATGCCTAACAAAAACATAGTTATCCTTCATGATCATGATACCAAACTACAAATTCTCAAAGCATGGGGCTTTTCCTTTGTTCCCAACTCCATTTTGTACACCACCACTGCTACCTGCTGCACCTTCTCCTGTTGTATTCCCTGCTGCACCTTCTCCTGTTCCATTCCCAGTCTGTGATTGTCCCTTGCAGGTCCTTCCATTATGGCCCACATTTCCACATTTTGTGCATGTTACAGATTTCCATTTTGTGGACACTCCATCATCTTCTGTTGCAGATCTTCTTCTCTTTTTTTTTGGTCTGCCAATAGGGACACGATACTTTGGTGGTATCAACTTGGTAGGATATGTGTTTTTTTCCCACAATAACCTCCCATTAATAGGTTCAACTTTGAAGACATACATTTCTTTCCAAGTCTTGAGCCAATAAGTTGGGTGTACCCATGTCTCAGGTATGCCAACATTTTCATTGTTGAGCCTCATATCCCATATAGCTGCTATACTATGTTTGCAGGGTATGCCTGTCAGTTCCCACCTATTACATGAACAAGTTTGTTGGTCCATATTAACCACATACTGATTAGTACCTTCACTTGTAACTTGGTACTTCCCATTGCCACAGAACACTGCCCTACACTGTACTGCCCTTTCTTTAATTTTTTCAAGGGTCTTAGTGGCTGTAGGAGTTAATGGGCCATTAGCTTTATTAATTTCTTTTTGAACCATGACAATTTTCCTCATGATATACTCCCTAATAAACTCCAAGCAACTGATAATTGGCTTATCACGACCCTTCACTATCTTGCTATTCAAACTCTCACACATATTATTCAACAAAGCATCACAATGTGCCCTCCCTAATAAAACACAACTGTATTAGATTATATTTAAAAATTATACACTTATAAACATAATATTATATACCTGAGAAGTGGGATCTGGACCAGTGCTTAGGTGGAATAGAATTAAGCCAGTCATATGCTTCACTGTTAAGTTTCTTTAGTTCTTCCATGGCAGTGTTGAATTGTGGTATGGTGGTACATGTTGCACATTTCCAAAGACAATCCTTGAATTCCTTGCCCCTCCATTTACGTTTCATGTTCTCATGAAGATGCCTTAGGCAATATCTATGCTCTGCTGCTGGGAAAAGTTTCTCAAGTGCAGGCAATAACCCCTAAATCATCAAAAGAGTGAAGTTGCTTATTGAATTGTAAAACATGCATGTGAAAATGAATGGAGAACTTTATTTACCTTCTGTCTATCTGATATGAAAGTGAAGTTGGAGTTTGCATACAAACCAAGATCATCTCCTAAGTTAGTTAAAAACCAGGTCCATGAATTAAAGTTCTCTGCTTCAACAACTGCATATGCCAAAGGGTATGTGCAATTGTTCCCATCTAAACCCTGAATTATCATGTCAAACACAGTAATAAGCAAACAATTAACTATGGTCAAACATTAATCAAATACTAAAATATGATTATGCACATACCACTGCTGTCAGGATCATACCATGGTATGGACCCTTCATGAATGCACCATCAAGCCCTAGTAAATCTCTTTTCCCTGCTGCAAATCCACTTTTCAGTGGACCAAGACAAATGTATACTCGTTCAAATACCCTGGTCTCAGATGCATAACATGGTTCACTTTGCACTTGAAGTTTGACTGTGGTGTTTGGATTTCTACTCTGCACCTCCTGTAAGTAGTCTCTTAGACATGAGTACTAAGCAACAAAATCTCCCCTAATTGATTCCAGGGCTTTCGTTTTCGCCCTATGAACTTTCATGTCTGACAATCCAAGTTGGTATTTCTTCTCAAGCATCTCAGGTAATGCTCTAAGTGGTATTTCTGGGTTTGCCTCCACTGTGTCAACAATCTGTTCAGAGAGAAACTTGTAGTTACATGCCCTAATTTTCCTTGTTTGAAGGCACGTATGTTGCTTTTCATAGGTCTTAACAGTCCAGTTAATGTCTTTTTCCACTTACTCACTAGTAGGACCCATGGGCATTTATGAATAGAACCATCTTTCACTTTCTTTTTCTTTTGACTTGGTCCCACTTTGTCATTACTTTTGCTGGTCCCACCTGTTTCTAATATCCCAAGGTTTGGTATTGTCCCTTTGCAAACCACTCTAATCCTATTTTTGTCATTCTTGACGAAGTCTAACTCCCTTTTACTCTGTATGGAATGAAGATAAATTTGTTGTTTAACTTCCTTGGCTGTGCTAAAAGTCTGGTGGATGTAAAATGGATCTTTGACAGCAGCTGCTTCATTCTTATGTGCTCTTCGTAAATCTCTTATCTTCTTCCTTTTTTTTACTAGCTTCACCCTCATCTGATGAAGATGCAGATACAAATTCTTCAGTGTTTATAACCTCTAATTCTTCATCACCTTCTACTACTTCATCTCGATCATCAGGAAAACTTCCAACCCACTCCACCTCTTTGTCAATGTTGAGGTGAAAGTTCTTCATATCAACCTCTGGATCATCTAACAAATTATCTTCATCAACTATGTAATCACTATCTTGACTGTATTCACTATCTTCAGTGTCATCACTATCATGACTGTCTTTACTAGCTTGACTGTCTTCACCTGCTTTTTCACTATTTGGTTCATCTTGTTCCATAGGAGTCCCACCAAAAGGTTCACACCATTCAAATGTATCATCCCAACCATCAACATTAGGACATGTGCTTCCTATCATTGGTTCAGTCAAAGGGCTTTCAATTCTTGGTATATAGGCAGGGGTTGACTCAACTGTTTCACTCAATGTAACAAGGGGTTGTTCCAAGGTTGTTTCAAGTAATGTACTAGGGGGTTCGTCCATAGTTTCTACATTCTCAAAAACAGGGGCTTCTTCACTAGGACAATCCCCTGAATTTGACCATGTCAATAACAAGCTTTTACGACAAAGGGACTCAGGAATTTCGTGTATCTTTATCTTTGCAGGGTTTAGGGACATTTGATACGTATGCAGCTTGGTTTCCCAAAACTCTGTATACACTTCTATCACCTTGTGTTCATACACGTATGACCTAAAGTGGTTTATATCTTCGTCACAACCCAAAGCATACAACCCAAAATCTAAATCCCAGGTTGGTCGTTTGAAATGATAATAAATACTTTTACCTGGTTCCACACAATCAAGCAATTCCATTATCTCGTCCATATCATGCACCGAGAACAAGTCACTATCAATGCCATCAATATATTTCATCTTCCCCTTTATGTATTTGCGGCCTGGAAACTTCGTAAAAACTCCACCATAGTTCAATCGTATCGAGAACATACATGGATTGTCAGCTGCGAACCCAAAAAAAAATTACGTTTTAGGAACGTATAATGGATGATCAACTGAAAATGTAGAAAATTTTACCGTATGAGCTTTGGAGATCGTATTCCTCCCATTCTTGCCTAATCCTCCAGTTCACCATCGTAGAAAACTAGGGTTTTCTCGTGCAATTCTAAGGGTCGACGGAGGATGAAATGAGAAATGATCGGTTATCGAAGTCGCGCCGTACTGGTTCATGTATACAAACCCTGAAAAGACGAAAATGCCCCTGCGTGCAAGGCACGTGGGTAGCTTAAACGGAAGAATTTAACAGTTAACGTGCATAGGGACTAATCGTGCAAGATAAATAACAACGAGGGACCAACGGTGTAATTTACCCTTATAATTTCCATTATCACATAAGTGATGTACCCCGGCCAACCCCGACCAATAATCTTTTCTCTCTATGTTATGGCTAGAGGCCACCCACTTCAAAATCATCGTGACCGGAAAGAGGTTGGAAGATAACAAGATTGTGTAAAAAAAAAATACAAAATCGCTAAACCATGATTTGATTTCTCCATCTCCGGAGATTTATGACCTATCAATGAGTTCTTCATCTCAATCTCAATCTCAATTTCCGTCTCCATTACCGTTACCGTCACCGTCACCGTCACCGTCACCATCACCTTCTCCAAACCAAGACCCACTGACGAGTTATCCAACTCTCGTGAATCTGAGTCGCCGCAACCTTCGACGAATTCAACGAATTAAAATTTTCATCATCTTTTTATTCGATCACCTACAACTTTGATTTTGATTTGGTTTATTATTGATTTTGTTATACTTTCTGGAATACAAGCTTTTACTTCTACTACATTAAATTTGAGCTTTTATAAATTACAAAATTTTGTTTAAAATTAAAAATTTATTAATCTATGAATTAATAGATGTAACATACGATTTTCAGGATGCTTAAGTTTTAAGGTTTTGTCGGATGTGCAGTGTGACCGTGGGCCTGGTTGTGGTGCTACACTTTAATGAATGCCACGATGAGATAGTTCTTATGCATGAAGTGACCCCGTTTAATTGAGAAACCCTAATTCTCAGCCTTTGGGCCCAATTTAAATGCACCAGCTCCTAGGATTTGTCTCATTTGGAAGCCTCCATCTCCTAAACCTAGCCTCTATTGTTGTATGAGTTTGAATGTTGTTTCCATGTTTTGGTGAAGACAGACGAAGAAGTGTTCATCCTTGGTGCAAGAAGTGTTACTACACCTAGGATCTAACATTATCTTGTGTTTCGAGACTTAGGTAAGTCATAAAATTCCTCCCTTTATGATTTTTCTCTTAAGTATTGGTTGTTAAATGTGGTCTTGGTCACTTTTTATGGATGTTCTTGGAGTTTGAGGAACTTTAGAAATTTATTATGACATTTCTGAAATTATGGACCTCTGTGAAGTAATAAAAGGGTCATGCATGCATTCTCTTTAAGCCATGCACTTAGTTTTGTCACTTATAGTGGACTTCTGGATTTAGGGTTTGAGATTTTGCTTGATTAAGATAAAGTTGTAGACTTTATCCATTAAGACAAACGACGGTTTTAGATCTGAGATTTGGAGCTCATGTGTTTAACGATTAAGTGCTTAATAAGAAAGGGTTGTAAGCCAGATTTCACGACGTGACTAACTAGAGGTCACGATGTGACTTTTGTGGATTTCCAGATAATTTTGTCGGTATGTGGTTCTCGACACGACATACTCTTTGGTCACGACGCACTTAGCCATTAAACATTGATTGTAAACCGTTCACTTTTGACTAAGTTTGAAATTTGGTTAAGTTTGTTGGGATTAGAGCTTCAGTTTAAGGTCTATGCTTTATTTGCTTATAGGTGGTTCGGGTGAGTTGTTTATTATTAAAAATCATGAGATTGTTTTCATTCGCTTTAGGTGAGTCTTCTCAGTATATTACTTACGTCATGTTTGGATCATCTGGTTGTTGTATGCTTGTGTAATTGTATGACATGTTAGTATGCTTAGCTAGACTACTAGGGTTTTGATTATGGATTGTTATTTAATGCTTATTGATTGGTATGCTATATGCTTTGTTGGGTTGATGAAAAGATTAGGATAGGCAGTGAATCAAATAGTATTGGGTGGGTTGATGAAGACCGGGACATGTCGTGAGTCAAAAAGTACCTGATTATGATGATAGTGAGATCGGGACAGGTCGTGGGCTAAAAAGGCCCAATACTTGCATGTATATTTATTATCGTGACGTTTGTGATATTTTAGGGAACTTGTTAAGATTTGTGCTTACAATTATGGATTAAATGCTTTTCAAGTTGTGCTTTTAACTGTGGGAAACCTCCAGCTTGACCATGACACGTGCATCTCCTATCTATTATGTTATTTGGCTTTCGTATTTTCTGATACATTTTTTTGGTTTATCATGATTCAAACTTTTAGTACTTGGTATTTTTTTGAAACATGGTTTTGGAATGTTTAATTTATTTTTAGAAAATGAAAATTTTGACTTGAAATTTAGGACGTTACAAGTTGGTAACAGAACCCTGGTTTGAGAGATTTGGATGAACACTCGTGTGATTCCAAACTCAAACTAGAATTTGAGAAATTTTTACAAACCTTTTTAGAAAGATTTTTTATGAAAAAAGGGAATAGATGCGATGTATGCAGTCAGTCAGAGCTAAAAAGGAAAGTGTATCGCAAAATATATGTACTTTTTATATAACAACTTAGGGTTGTTATGTAGAACATTTGGACTTGGAAAGTTGATATCTTGCGCTTGTTCATTAAGCCATGCAAGTTATGCTAGCATCTTAGGTTTTTTTGGGACAAAAGTCTAGATATAGTTGGATGGGAGTGTCTTAGTGGATAAAGTCTTTATCCACTAATATATTGTTAAGGATCAGATCTAGGAGTTTGGGGTATTGACTTAAAGGATTAAGTCATTTGGCCTTTTGAAATTGGTCTAGACACATTGTCTTTGGGGTTTTTCTGATACCCGTATGTTTACGCATGAGATCCCGACTATTTTGTCATCTAATTGGGGTGAGGCATCCTTAGGAGGCATGATGCACTTATTTGACCGGACTTTGAATTTTTGACTAAGTTTGACTTAGGTCAAATTTTAGGGTTTTAGGTCATGGACTGGGGTCTGACCTTTTAGTTTATGATTAGGTTGATTTTAGTGCAATCCTTCTCTTTTCATATGTGTAATGCCTGCATTTACATCTAGGCTTATTTATCAGACCTGAACTTTTATGTCAAATTAAGTTTGTCAAATATTGTAATCTTTTATGAATAAATAAAAGAGACTTATTCATATATGTATATATATATATATATATATATATATATATGTGTGTGTGTGTGTGTGTGTGTTTATGTGAATTTCCTAAATATTAAGTATTTATATAATACCTATATCTAAACCTTACGTCGACACTTAATAGATAAGAAAAAAATATAAAATTTAAATATAAGTATATTTAGGGAAAATAATCTAAATGAAAGTCGTAGTAGGTGTAAAAACGAACCCGTACATATGAAGAACGCCCAAACCTGACATAGTAAGAGGAAGTTATGATTTTTCTAAGTTTCAGTACAACAGTGCGCGACATAAAAACTTAAATTTAGAATGGTTGACTGTTAGGAAAAACAATCTAAACGATAGTTGAAGATCTAACATACGCAAAATTCATGAAAATTTTAAACTTGTAAACAACCCCAAAACCATCATTGTTTACATCATGTTTTCAAAATAAGTTCATTATCAGAGAAATCCCAAAATCATAAAGTAAAACATGAGGAGGTGCACGATCACACCTTCGCCTTCCTGCAATCCCCTGAGGTACCTGAAACATAATCCAAAACTATAATCCCAAAGCTTAGTAAGTTCTCCCAAAATGCCAATACACAAACAATAACCCAGGTATAATAACATCATACTATGGGTCTAATCAACCATCAGGTTGGAATACCCACCACCATCAACCATCGGGTTGGAATGCCAACATACTATGGGCCCAATCATCCTCGGGATGGAATTGTTGGGTTTTAGCCATAAGAACTTTCCTATGTGCGCATGCAAAACCCTATTGCTTGGATCTAGGCTTTCTAATAAACATGCTTTTGAATCCAAGACTTCTAATGGCTAATTAGGTTAAATAACAATATTAAAACAGATCTAGAATCATACCTTTGAGTTCCTTGTTGATCTTGTTGTCTTGGAGCTTCTAGAGTCACAATTGTCACTCCTCTAATGGCTTACAAACACCAATAGCAAGCAAGATGATTTAGGAGAGAGGAGAGGGGATGGAATTCGACCAGAGGTTCCTTCTTTCAGGTTCTACAAGGTTGTACACGAATTCCCCATCCCAAGGGCCTATTTATACCTTTAGACTCCTTAAGGGTTTCACCCTAAACCCTAATTGGATAATCTTCTCTTAAGGCTATCCAAATCCATTCCATGGATAACCCTATGGACGATTTTAGCTTATCTAAAGCTCTTAGAATCCGTCCAAGGTGTATCCTAATGGATTTCTAGTCTAAAGTCTAACTATCAAACAATTGACAGTTTATACCCTCTTATTTAATTAATCTCTTTAAGTCACCAAATTAATACCAATTAATTTATGACTTATATTAATCAAATAGCCAAATATTATTCCTTATAATATTTACTCTCTCTTAACAAATCATCCTTCAAGTTGCTATGGTGAAGGCAACCCAAAAGGACCATGCACCACCGAATATAGTTATAGCCTTAGACACTATTCCAACAGTCTCCCACTTGGATAAGTCTAATAACTATACAAGTACAATACGGTTTGCAATCGTAGCTCTCAAAGACGCTGTCAACTCTGATCTAATCAATCTTGTCCTTTAGATAAGGGATCGTACAGTCCTCTGTTAGATATCATGCTGACAATCCTATGGAATGGTTAGTCTAGCATTTAGATTTCTCGATCTCCGATTTATTTGACATAGAACTTAATCGAACACATCAATTCAGTTCTGACCGGGCCCGGCACATAAGTCAAATCAAATCATCGAGTGGCCAAGATATCTCTTCTATCCTCTTAGGATAAAATCTACAGATAAACTTTGACTTATATGCATTTACTTATTCATTAACCAACTATACACAACAATACGTTTTATAACATCAAGTTACTGATGCGTTTTCGCATTATCAATGCACAATCAATTAACAAATAATAAACCATATATCTAGGTTTTAAGACCATATGATATTATCGTCTTGTGATCACCTTTTATATCGTATTCCATAAAGTGATTCCAGCAAGCGCGGGTTTATTCCAATGCTCAAAACCAGTTCATAAGCACTCATGAACGTTGCAGCAACCCTTGCTATGTCTAACACCATTTAGACACTCTACACACCAATTCATGACAATCTTCATTCATATCTACTCCCAACATATGAACGATTGTGGACCATTTGAATAATTCGATTATTCCTAATAAACTCAATTATTCTGGAAGTCAAAACATGCAAAGTGAAACAATAGTTAAACAACTAACATGTGATAGTAACTTTACTCATAAATAAAACTCCTTTATTTAATCATCAAATATTAATAACATTTATCTATTATACGTTTCTAATACTATCTAATCTATGCTAATATCATCCTTCAGCCCAATACTCCTAGCATGCTGCAAGTGCTTAACCCTACTCAGTCCCTTCGTAAGCGGATCTGCTGGGTTATCTTCTGATGATATCCTCTTCACTACGAGTTGTCCTTCTTTTACACGATGTCTAATGAAGTGATATTTTCTGTCGATGTGTCGAGATCTACCATGATCCCTCGGTTCCTTGGTCAAGGCAACCGCACCTTCGTTATCACAGAAAATCTCCATGGGCTCCTTTATGGCCGGCACAACTCCAAGATCACCGATGAAGTTCTTCAGCCATATTGCCTCCTTCGACGCTTCGCTCGCTGCGATGTACTCTGATTCGCACGTTGAATCAGCTACGGTTTCCTGCTTGGAACTTTTCCATGTCACTGCTCCTCCATTTAGGGTAAAGACCCAGCCCGACTGCGAACGGTAGTTGTCCCTGTCGGTCTGAAAGCTGGCGTCACTATACCCTCGCACCTTCAAGTCATCACTCCCTCCAAGGACCAAGAACCATTCTTTCGTCCTCCGAAGGTACTTAAGGATGTTCTTCACCGCAATCCAATGTGCTTTGCCAGGGTTCCCTTGATATCTGCTAACCATGCTCAAAGCGAAGGCTACATCAGGGCGAGTACAAGTCATAGCGTACATGATTGAGCCAACTGCGGAAGCGTATGGTACTCGGCTCATTTCTGCTATCTCAGCTTCGGTACTCGGACTTTGAGTCTTACTTAACTTGGCATTTCCTTGTATCGGTAGTTCTCCCTTCTTTGAGTTTTCCATACTAAAACGTTTTAGTACCTTCTCCAAGTAAGTATTCTGACTAAGTCCAATTAGTCTCTTACTTCTTTCTCTTACTATCCTTATTCCCAAAATGTAAGAAGCCTCTCCGAGGTCCTTCATAGCGAAGCACTTCCCGAGCCAGGACTTAACCTCCTGCAGAGTCGGGATGTCGTTTCCTATGAGTAATATGTCATCGACATATAGAACGAGGAAGCTTACTATACTCCCACTGTCTTTGACATATACACAAGATTCGTCTTCGCTTCGTACAAATCCAAACTCTTTGACTTTCTCATCGAAGCAAAGATTCCATCTGCGAGACGCTTGCTTAAGTCCATAAATGGATTTCTCAAGCTTACACACTTTATTCGGATGCTTCGGATCCACAAACCCCTCTGGCTGAGCCATGTAAACATCCTCAGCCAACTTTCCGTTAAGGAAAGCGGTCTTGACATCCATTTGCCAAATCTCATAATTATAAAATGCGGCAATTGCTAGCATCACTCTAATAGATTTAATCTTCGCAACTGGTGAGAAGGTCTCATCATAGTCAACTCCGGGAGTTTGAGTAAATCCCTTCGCAACCAATCGCGCTTTATATGTGTGTACGTTCCCATCCACGTCGGTCTTCTTCTTGAAGATCCACTTGCACCCTACTGTCTTACGTTCGGGCACGTAATCAACCAAATTCCAAACTTGGTTATCGTACATGGATTGGATCTCGCTATCCATCGCCTCTTTCCATTTCGCAGACTCCGGGCCTGCCATGGCTTCCTCATAGCTATTAGGTTCATCAAGATTTACCAGTGTACCATCACTAATATACGTGTCCCCTTCGGTAGTAATATGAAAACCATAAAACTGGGGATGAACTCTAATTCTATCGGAACGTCTAAGAGGTAAGGATTCGTCAATTGGTTCAACCGGAGTTTCCTCCTCGGGTTGAATGCCAGCGGTAGAGGTTCCTTCATCTATCGATTCTTGAATCTCTTCAAGTTCGATTTGCCTCCCACTGTCTCCTTGGCTTATGAGTTCTCGCTCTCGGAAAACTCCTCTCCTCGCAACAAAGATAACATTATCTTTCGGTCTATAGAAGAGATATCCAAAGGAAGTATGCGGGTAGCCGATGAAAATACATCGCTCACTTCGAGGTTCAAGCTTGTCGTGAGTATCTCGTCTTACGAAAACCTCGCAACCCCAAACCTTGATATGTGCCAACGAGGGAGCTTTCCCCGTCCACATCTCGTGAGGTGTTTTGGCAACCTTCTTAGTAGGGACTCGGTTAAGGATATGGGCGGCAGTCTCTAAGGCATACCCCCAAAAGAAGATAGGTAGTGAAGCACGACTCATCATAGAGCGAACCATATCCAATAAGGTTCGATTATGCCTTTCTGCTACACCATTCAACTGTGGTGTCCTAGGAGGCGTCGATTGCGAAACTATTCCACACTCCTTGAGATAATCGTGGAATTCAAGACTTAGGTACTCTCCTCCTTGATCGGATCGAAGCATCTTGATTTTCCTACCCAATTGATTCTCCACTTCATTCTTGAACTCTTTGAACTTTTCAAAGGTTTCTGACTTTTGCTTGATTAAATAGATATACCCATATCTACTATAATCATCGGTAAAAGTCACATAGAAGCGGTTCCCATCCTTCGTGGTTGATCTAAAAGGTCCACATACATCGGTATGTATTAGGTCCAATAGTCCCTCACCCCTCTCACAAGTACTCGTGAAGGGTGACTTAGTCATCTTTCCAAGTAAACAAGACTCGCATGTGTCATCTTCCCTAAGGTCGAATTACTCCAACACTCCATCCTTTTGGAGTTGGGCTATGCGTTTCTTGTTGACATGTCCAAGACGACAATGCCACAAGGATGCTTTATCCATACTAGTGGAAGAATCAATATTCAAAACATCATTTCCTAAGTTATCAACAATCATAACAGTTTCATATATTCCATTACATGGTATAGCTTCAAAGTAAAAGACACCATTTAGATAAGCCAAAATAGAACCATTCTCATTATTAAAAGAAAATCTAAATCCTTGTCTATATAAACCATGAAATGAAATGATGTTTCTAGCCATTTCTGGCGAATAGCAAAAATTGTTCAAATCTAAAACTAAACTATTCTTAAGCACTAAAGAATACACTCCAATCTTGGTCACAGGCGACGATCTTCTGTTCCCCATGATTAGATTGATCCTTCCTTGCTCCACATCCCTACTTCTTCTTAGTCCCTGCACATTAGAACAAATGTGATAACCACAACCGGTGTCAAGAACCCAAGAAATAGCATGATTAGAATCGTTAGATTTGATTGTGTATATACCTACGAAAGATGGCTTGATCTTTCCTTCCTTGATGGCTTGCAGGTAATCCGGGCAGCTTCTCTTCCAATGTCCTATCTTGTGGCAGTGGTGGCACTCTGCCTCCTTCGGGTTAGAGCAGGGCTTAGAGGGATCAACTTTGGTCCCACTAGAAGAGGAACCATCTCGGGCTTTCACCTTTCGATAGTTATTTGAAGAAGCTTTCCTCTTCTTTCCCTTCCCTTGACCAATAGCCAAGACAGGAGCAGCGGATGGATTGGGAGTTGGTGCAACAGACTTGTCCTTGAAATTGCTTTCAGCAACCCTCAAGAGACCTTGGAGTTTACTTAGAGTGACCTCCTCTTTGTTCATGTGGTAGGTCACCCTAAATTGATTATACATCGGAGGCAAAGAGTGAAGCACCATATCGATCGCCAAGTCTTCGCCGAAGTCAACATTTAACTTGCGAAGGCGGTCGACATACCTTTGCATCTTTTGCAAGTGCATGGTAAGAGATTCTCCATGACCCATCTTGGCGGAAATCATGTTAGTGAAGATCTCGTAACGCTCTTGTCTCGCGTTTTGGTGGTACCTCTCCAACAAGTCTTGATGCATCTCGTATGGATACATGTCCTCGTAGGACTTTTGGAATTCGGAGTTCATGGTGGCAATCATGATGCAATGTACTTTCGTTGCATCTCGCTCATGAGTTTCAAAGGCGGTGATTTCGGCGGGAGTAGAAACTTCGGGGTTGATTTTCTCGAGCTTCTCGTCGAGGACATACTCTTTATCCTCATAGCGAGCAATTGTGCGAATGTATCTTATCCATTCGCCAAAGTTTGTTCCATCGAAGGTGACCTTTTGGCAAAGGCTCATCAACGTGAAAGAACTAGCAGCAGCGTTGTTTGCGTTTGACATCTATAGAAAGGACAAAGATTGATTAGAATAAGAATCCCTAATTATCTCCCAATAAGAAAAATTAGGGCTAGGATCCAACAATAACATTTACATACTAGAAAAGGGATGCCGTAATCTAACATGCAAATAAATTGAAGGTAAGTGAATGACGATTCACTAATTCTCCATCACAAAACTTAAACTTTTAGTCCTAAGTGTTTTTGAGAATTCCTAGATTCGGATGAGATTCATTGAACTATTCAATGGCATGTTTAAATCTCGATATGCCCCTCTTGTTTGTGACTGGGATGCCGAGGATCACAAAGCGGGTGTGAATTACCATGCAAATTCACATGGTGCCTTCATTGTAACGATCACCTATTCGATGTGCCGGTAAACCACACACGCTCCATCGAACTATGATGAACAATGAATCACCCTTTGCCACCTTCGCTTAGAACCAATTAGTGTGCCGGTAAACCACACACGCTCCACTAACATCTTAGCAAGGTGCAAAGTGTAATTTAATGGGATTGCATCAATTCACTTTTCCTAAAGTAACTAAGATTGGGAAATTTTAAAAAATTTAGTTACTTCGTATTTCTTATTATACTTTTAATGAGAGGATGAGGTTTCCCTATCCTACCCGTTCGGCTAACGACCCTCCACCAATCAAGCAAGCGGTGGGTGTGAGTGTACACCCATTAAGCGCCATTTTATAGGCCGCAACCTTATACCCACCTTATAGATCGGCTTCGTGAATGAGGCCTACTAGCAGTAAGACTAGCATTTAGTTATATATATATATTATTCTAGTAATATCATATAAGTATAGGGTTGTATTTTAAACTTTTTCAAAATCTAGGGTTTGAAATTTAAGTTGTCTAAATTAAAACTTTTAATCACAAATATAAATTTCAAAACTTTAGGGTAGGTTTTAAACATTTAAAACATGAAGGATCAAATAACAAATAATTCCAATTAACAATTAATATTCTAATTATCCTTATTTGATTTATCTTGATTTCTTTGAAGATAATTACCAAAATAATTAATTATTATCATATAAGGAAATTAAATATTTTATTAGATGATAAATATCTTTAATTAGATCAAGATAATTGTCATATTTATCAAAAAATCGGATTTACATTGATCTAATATGATTAAGGTAAGTTTCCATAAGATAATTATGAAAAAATCCCGAATCTGGCCATTCCTGACGCCTGGACTCGCCGAGTCAGGCCTACTCGACGAGTCCACCTTGGAACTCGACGAGTCAGTGACTCAAAACCCAAAAAATTGAATTTTGCAGGTTTGTTTCAGTTATTCAAGCAACAATTCAAAGAAAACCAATCTAGGCTCTGATACCACTGTTGGGTTTTAGCCATAAGAACTTTCCTATGTGCGCATGCAAAACCCTATTGCTTGGATCTAGGCTTTCTAATAAACATGCTTTTGAATCCAAGACTTCTAATGGCTAATTAGGTTAAATAACAATATTAAAACAGATCTAGAATCATACCTTTGAGTTCCTTGTTGATCTTGTTGTCTTGGAGCTTCTAGAGTCACAATTGTCACTCCTCTAATGGCTTACAAACACCAATAGCAAGCAAGATGATTTAGGAGAGAGGAGAGGGGATGGAATTCGACCAGAGGTTCCTTCTTTCAGGTTCTACAAGGTTGTACACGAATTCCCCATCCCAAGGGCCTATTTATACCTTTAGACTCCTTAAGGGTTTCACCCTAAACCCTAATTGGATAATCTTCTCTTAAGGCTATCCAAATCCATTCCATGGATAACCCTATGGACGATTTTAGCTTATCTAAAGCTCTTAGAATCCGTCCAAGGTGTATCCTAATGGATTTCTAGTCTAAAGTCTAACTATCAAACAATTGACAGTTTATACCCTCTTATTTAATTAATCTCTTTAAGTCACCAAATTAATACCAATTAATTTATGACTTATATTAATCAAATAGCCAAATATTATTCCTTATAATATTTACTCTCTCTTAACAAATCATCCTTCAAGTTGCTATGGTGAAGGCAACCCAAAAGGACCATGCACCACCGAATATAGTTATAGCCTTAGACACTATTCCAACAGGAATACCCTAGGCCCCTCAACCATCGAGTTGGAATGACAACATCCTATGGACTCAATCATCCTCAGGATTGATTACCCTAGGCCCTCAACCATCGAGTTGGAATACCAACATACTATAGGCTCAGTCGTCCTCGGAATGGAATACCCTATACCCTTAACCATCGGGTTGGAATTCCAACATACTACGGGCTCAATCATCCTCGAGATTGAATACCCTAGGCCCTCAACCATCGGATTGGAATGCCACATACTATGGTCCCAATCATCCTCCGGATGGAATTTCCTAGGCCCTCAACCATCAGGTTGGAATGCCTCTGCCTGTTGGCTTATGCATAAAGCAGTGAAACCTCAATTACCGACCAAACTTATGAACATATAATAGATAGTCATATAACAGTCTACAGCCAACCACATAGATCTATAGATCACTAAGCATAGCAACATCGTATCTACTAGGATACTGATCTAACAGATTATAACAATACAATAGCATGCATACCAGAATATTAACCCAATGTGCCGACATTAGTGCCTTTGACCCGCAAGTACAGTGAGGACAACTCACCTCGCAAACTGAGTAGAATTGATGAGTCCCGACTTCGAATCTCAGCTCTGAACACGATACCTAATTCCATCCAATGGCCAATTTCCATAAGAATTCCAAAATACCCTCAAGGCCAAACTTGGTCAAAGTCAAAGTGAACGGTCAAGGTCAACAGTCCATGTTGACCCAACACGCCGTATTTACTAGCAAACACGCAGTGTTTCGATAGCATCTAAACGATCGGCAAAACTCCAGCCAACACGCCATGTTGGCGTGAAAACATGATGTATTTTCCCGAGTTCCAACAACTTAATACATTCAACTGTTTTCTTCGATTCCAGGGACTCCAAGGCTCAGATCCAGACCCAAATGCTACCAAGAAGGATAAAGTTTCCAACTTTATCCTTTGGAACAACTCTAAAGGTCCAAAAACCTAACCACAAGGCTTGAAGATTCAAGGGCTTAACCAATAAGCACTAAATCCTCGAAGTCTGGAACCCATCCTTACCAGAAGAGATTCTAGCACCAAAACTATCCCAAAATTCGGTGCTTTATAGAAATTCATGTCCAATGCATGTGTTGAACTCAAAATACATCAAAAATGGGGATTTATGACCTACTTTCCATGCTTGACATCAAAACTCGACTATAGGCCACATCCAAGAGTCTACAAGGTCACTTAGACCTAGAGATTCATAAAGTTGCTAACTTTATGAAATCCAACTATTCCTCCACTCAATAACAACAAGAAAAAGGGAAAAAACTCAAGATCTAGCAACATAGAGGAATAAAAATCAAATCTTGGATACTTACAAAGGTCCAGAAGAGGGCCAACAGAAAGATGAGGGATTGCTTGTTAGATCCTTACTTCCTTCTTCAAACTTCTTTTTTTCTTTCGCTCTAAAAACACCACACTAACTCACAAAAGAAAGTAAAAGATGATTAGGGTTCTCAAGGGTCGATAAGGTGAGTTGGAGTTATATAGGATGCAAACCCTGAAAATTGGCATTTTCTCAACCAGCCACCAACACACCGTGTTGGTCCATAAAAACACGCGGCCCAAAAGTTGCTCAACACACCATGATAAGGCTTCACCACCTCGTGTTTCAGAGGAAAACATGCAAAAATGAGACAAATCTCATACCTATAAATCGGGGTGTTACAACTCTCCCCCACTTGAACTAGACTATGTCCTTGAAGTCTTCTACAGTGAACTAATATGGGTAAGGATCCCCATCTCAGCATCTGTGTAATGCCCCATTTCTGGTATGTATTGGATCTACTTTTATATCATTTGTATTAGTGACTCGACGAGTGGCAACCCTAACTCATCGAGTAGATGCGAGGTTGGGACGCGGATTTAAGTAATCTACTCCTCGAGTCCACGCTTGGACTCGACAAGTAGACCGGTCTGGATGAAACCCTAATTAAAGGGTTTACACCCTATTTAAACAACATTATGAGCTTCAGGTCCAGCCTCCATCACCTCAAGAGCATTACTTTTGAAACCCTAATTCCCTTTTGGCAACCTTGAGCTTTCTTAGTGACTTGAAGGGTTTTTGGTGCATTGTGTATTCAGTAGAAGAGTTAGAAGGAAGAAGGATTAAGGGAGGAGGACTAGATCCAGGAGCAACATCATTTTCTCTTCACTTTCAGGTAATCAAGCGCAAAACTTGACTTGTGGTTTTATAGATTTTCTCCTTTGCTCCTTTATGGAGTTTTGGGGTCAATAATCTTGATCCTTAAGACTTGGACGTCCCAAGTCGATTCACCTTCAGATCTAGACTCTAGAACCAAGTTCATGGCATAAAGATGCAAGCTTTATCGCCATATTAGCCCATGCACCCCTTTAGACCTCATTTTGGATCCTTAAAGCTTATACTTCCATGCATGCATGTAAAGTTCATAATTTTACGTGCTAGATCAATCTTAGAAGCCTAGATCTACCTTTTGGATGAGAGTTGTACACCAGAAATCGAGTTATAGACTTGGAAAACAAGCGACTCGACGAGTTGCTCTTGGAACTCGGTGAGTCCGGGGCTTCAGTCCCCAATCTGTGGTGGTTCAAAGGATTTTAACTGAGTGATAGAAAGGATTTAGACAAGTCCAGAGGAGTGATTCGATGTTTTAAGACATGGTCATGATATGGAAACCATGGAACTCGATGAGTGTAAGAACACACTCGGCGAGTCCAAGGAAAACTCCTTACCTACAAGAACAGGCTCAACGAGTTGTTCATACAACTCGACGAGTCGTAGACTGGATGTGTTCATAGGATGAAGGTGGACTCGACGAGTTGTTCATACAACTTGGCCAGTCGGATGAAGATTGATTCGATGATATTAAAGAAGGATAACTCGTCGAGTCTTTGCTAAACTCAGAGAGTAGAGTCGGGTAGGGATCAAAAGATAGGGTAGGGACTCGGCGAGTTGGTGGCCCAACTCGGCTAGTCAGGTCAACTAGAAGTTGACTTTGACCAGGATATTAACTTTAACCCGGGGTAAAATAGTCACTTTACCCTAGCATTTGTTATCAATGTTTGATCAAGTGTCTTTATGGGAATTATAGTCGGTTACCAGAGCAGCATTCAGACAGTTCACGACTAGTATTTCAGTAGTCAGCCTTACGAGGTGAGCTTCCTTCCAGTAGGAACGGGTCTACAGCCATAATGTCAACCCGTTTAGATAGCAGTAGTTCAGTATGCTTGATGTCTGTGTGATTCAGGAATGTCTGTGTGATTCAGGAATGTTTATGTGTTATGTGTTGCGAGCTGCAGCCCGATGCAGTATGCAATATATGTGTTATTGTTATATGCTATAATTATGTTATGATATGTTCAGTCAGTTCTTGTAACGCCCGGGTTTCAGGGTTAAGCATATTTGTCAATGTAATAGTCTAGGTCAACTATTGTAACTCTTTTTGAAGTAATAAAGATGAAATATTTGAGTATTATGTGAATTATGTGTATTTATGTGCTTATTATTTAATTATAAATGTATAATTAATAAAGAATAAAAATAAGCATCAAAATTAAAGTATGGGATAAGCCTGATATCTTTATATAAAGTTGTAGTGGTCGAAACAAGGATTCTGGGGATATAGAGAATGCCAAAATCCGAGTTATAATGAAGAAGTTATGGCTCGCCGAAGTTTTACGACAAAACCGACACGGCACTGGGAGACGTAACTAGTGAATTTACGATGAAGGGATTTTTAGCCTTAGTGATCTAAACCAAAGTTGTAGTATATGTTAAACCGAGAACATCCATAAAAAGAACGCCCAAATCTGACTTCGTCAGAGGAAGTTATGATTTTTCTATGATTCGGCTTAGCAGTGCACGACCCGAAACTCGAATTTTAGTTTGAGCGGTTTTTGGCTTACGCAACCTAAATGAGACTTGAAGATCTGATTAATAGGAAATCAACGGTAAAAAGACAGACGAAAACAAAGTCCGTATGTACAAGTTATGAATTTTACGCGGACGTTTAACAATATAATCTCCTTGTACTGTTAAATTTAAGATCGGTCGGGAATTAGCCGACGGAGTCAAAATGAAACTTGTAGATCTTATTATTACCTACCCGAGGATATAAAGAACGTCAAAAATGGAGGTCGTATGTGAAAGCTACGGATTTTAGAAGTCGGAAGTGTGCTATGCGAAAATGGGTGATGTGGCACAATCTTGGCCATTGCTTTCTCCCCAAGGCTTGCCACCAAATGGTGACATGTGGCACCAAGTTCAGCCACATTTCACCCTATAAATACCACCTCTTCCACCCTCATTTCTTCACACCTTTCCCATTCTTTCTTCTCTACACACAATCTCTCTCTCTCTCCAGAACCTCTCTCTAGCCCCGAAATCCCCCGAAAAGCCTAGGGAACCTCCCTAGCACGGGGCGGAAGCCCGGGAGTGCTCGAAGGCTCCGAGAAGAAGAGGTTTTCGGCTCGGGAACGCTGCTCCAAGCAAAGCCCGGTTTTCTATAAAACCCGCTGTAAGTGAGCTACGCCTACGCTATTTTAATATAGCTTTTATTTAATTATAGTAACGTTATTAGGAACTTATAATAAATACTTGGGCTATTATTATGGGTTATATAAGTATTTTTTTAACGCTTATATAATAATAATAATAATAGCTAGACTATTAATTAGTCTCGGCGAATAATAGACTGAACTCTAGTGGTAATAATACTAGGTTTCGTCGAAGAAAATTCTTTTTAAAGAAGCGAAGCACTGTCTGAGTTCGGAATCACCACCTTTTCAGGTGAGTGCATGGTCCCTTTCATCTTACACATAGATATGAAGTATTTAATATAAATTACGTTTTGTGAGTTCATAGTTACTTTCATCTTACACATAGATATGAAGTATTTTATATATTACGTGCTATGTGTGCATATTATCTGTATACTTGTTATCTATGTTGGATGAATGTTTTTATACATGTTTTAAATGATTTAAACTGTATATGTATTTTATATCTACAAAAATGTTGGGGTAAACATGGGTAGATGTAATAAGACGATGTGTGATAAAATGATGAGAGGCCTCAATGTTGTTGTTGTTGATCCAGTCATCTAGCGGAGTATAGATGACGACCACGGACTCTTCTAGACAGTCCAGTGGAACGCTGGCAGGCTCGCAATCTGTAGGTGTTGTGAACGATGTGTTCACCGGTGTACTCCATCCCCCACATGGTTGCCTTTAGGACATTTATTGTTGAGGAACCCCCTTAGCAGTAGTGTCCATCCCGATGATGATCCTTAGGATAGGTCCCTTATGATAGGTGTTTAGGGACGTAATGTGAGGATAACGGGAATGGGTAATCAGGTTATTGTTGATTGATGAAATTAATAAACTTATTTATTGTGGGTTGAAAACCCTATGTGCTCACCAGGCTCCCAAGCCTGACCCACTCAGTTTTATGTATTACAGGTAGTGGCGCATGAGCATAGATGTGTTGTGTTGGATGAGGGATTACGGATATATGCCAATAGATATGAAATAATGTAGTAAGGCTTATATTGTATTGTTTATACTTATGTACTGTATCGAACATGACATCACAAGTCTTTTAATGAAATACATTTCTAAGGAAATGCTTTTGATAAATCTTTATCATATTATTGTTTTGGGACAAATTCCGCAACCCTTTTTTTAAAAGATAACTCTGATTTTGAAATAAAGTATAAACAAAACCGGTCTTTTCTGGCCGTGATTTTGGGGATGTCACAGTTGGTATCAGAGCCTTAGTTTAAGCGAACTAGGAATTTGTAGGATTTCTAAACTTAACCTTAGAATGCTAAGCGATGATCGTGAGGTGTGAGCACGAGCTTATTTTAGGAATTGTGCCTAAAATGCTTTTATGTGCTAAATGCTTTTATGTGCTAAATGCTTTGTGCATGATATGTTGTTATTTGTTCGGATCTATGGTCTGTTGCCGACTGGATCTGGAAACCTTATGTGTTTAGGATTCTAAACGTACGACTAAGATATTAGAACTAGCATGTAAACGTTTCAGAGTAATAAGGACGATTTAAATGTCTATCCTCAATAAAGATCTAAATTCACCTTATTCGGTGTATAGATCAAGATGGAAAGGACCCGTAGCGGAAACGTGAATGCAAATGGAAACAGAAACCAACCCCCAGTGATCGAGCAAATACCAGTTTTGGAAGCCGCTGTCGGGCCAATAACGATGGCTGGAGTGCAAGCAATGATTCAGGCAATGTTGGATCGTCAAATGGAGGAAACCAGGTGTTTGCTCCAGCAAAATCGAGAGGAATCGACCATACAGATCGAACAACCCGATTTGAATGAAGGGCAGACTGAGGAGGGAAACTACAGTGGGACTATTGGTCAAGCCAACCCACCGATAGTTAGGCAAAACCACCAGAATGGAGGAAATGATGGACGTGGATGCAAATACAAGGATTTCATGGCATCCCTTTTTTTAAAAGATAACTCTGATTTTGAAATAAAGTATAAACAAAACCGGTCTTTTCTAGCCGTGATTTTGGGGATGTCACAGTTTTGGACTCCGGTCCGATGCAGTGGGCAAGGCCCTAGTTAGTTCCGGACTTCGGTCTGATGCAGTGGGCAAGGCCCTAGTTAGTTCCGGACTTTGGTCCTATGCAGTGGGCAAGGCCCTAGTTAGTTTCGGACTTCATTCCAATCCAGTGGGCAAGGCCCTAGTCAGTTCCGGGCTCGGTCTGATGCAGTGGGCAATGCCCAGTAGGTGCTTTACATGATATTGTATGGTATGTGGTAGTTTGGGGGAGCTCACTAAGCTTCGTGCTTATAGTTTTTAGTTTTGGTTTCAGGTACTTCAACTAGCAAGGGGAAGAGCTCAGGTTGATGGCATGGCAAACCCCACAGTTTTAGCCTGGGAGTTTGACTCTGATATTTTAACACAATCATGACATCAGATTTGATTTGATACATTTGTTATGACATTTTGAGATACTCGACTTATGGATTTATTATATGATATTTGGATATTATAGTTTTAGTAATGTTTTCAAACGAAATTTTTGGCTTGTATTTTTGGGATGTTTCACTCTGGCTCCCAAGTCCACTTGGAGCCCCTCCGGTGCTGCTATCGTACCTTTACAAAAGGTACTTCTTTGCTACACAAAACCTTTACCTTCCTTTCCATAATTATAATGCATGGTTCCTGGTATGTATTTAATTTATTATTTATTCAAATTATAAGAGCAAATCGACGAGTTGGAAGCCCCAAACTCGTCGAGTGGAGAATATAAGGGTCGTGTAATTAAGTGACATGCTTGACAAGTTGGGCGACCTTAACTCGACAAGTAGACCGGCAGGGATGAAACCCTAATTTCCAGGGTTTTGCACCCTATTTAAAGGACATAAACTCTCCTAACTAGCCCCTCATCCCTAAACCCTAAATTATATTATGAGCTCCTTGTTGAGAAACTAGAGGTTTTGAGTGGATTTGTGTGTGTTCTTGTGCTTGGTGAAGGAATTGGAAGAGCTAGAAGGTCATTGAGCTTGAGGAGAGGCACTAGATCTGGGATCTTAACCATCTTTGGCAACTTTTTGAGGTATAAAGTCTCAAACTTGATGCTTATTAGCTTATATCTTTCTTGGTTTTGTTTTATGGATCCTTTAGACCCCATTGTTGGATCATAATAAACCGTCATAGTTGTGATGCTAGAAATTTCCATTCTTCGTGTTCTTTGGTCCTTAGATTCATAAAAAGGGGTCCTAATGTAACATCCCGACTCCTAGGTATGGCACTTAATTAGTTTATTCAATTTGACAGGGAAACTCGATGAGTTAGGGAGCACCAACTCGTCGAATAGAGACCGTTATAGCCAAGTGATTTTGGAGTCTACTCGCCGAGTCGGAGGACCCCAACTCGATGAGTAGGAGCTGAGTGAGGAAACCCTAATGTTTTGGATTTGTTTCCTATTTAAAGGGCCTTAAGCCCTCATTTCCACCACCCTTGTCACCTTAGAGCATTGTGTGAAACACTAATCTAACTATAACCTTGTGTGTGAGAAAAAGAGGCTAATATTGTGAGTTTTAGTGCATTATTGGAGGAGAATTAGAGAGCAAGAGACCTTGGATGATAAAGAGCTTTTGAATCTGGTTTCCATTCACTTATATTATCTGTTTGAAGGTAAAAAGTCAATATCTTGTTCATTATTTAGTTAGACCTCATATTTAGGAGTTTAGAGCCTTTTCCCATCCTTCTTTGAATTCTAGAGCATTATAAACTTGTCATGGAGTGAAGAACCTAGATCTGGACATATTGAGGTCCCATGAGCCCAAAGATCCATGCTTTATCAACCTTTGGACAAGTTTTCATGCATGAGAACCCATATGAAGCTTGTTTTGGCATTTTGAGCCATAGATGCCATGCATGAACATAAAGCTTGCAACTTTACATGAAAAGTGAGCCTGAAAAGGCTAGATCTAGAGTGTGAGACACCATTTCTGCCTAAAATCATTTGGATGAGAAAATGGTCTGAAGGGACTTGACAAGTCGATGAGCTAACTCGACAAGTCGGCTAGGGTTTCTCGATGAGTCTGGACATGTGTAACTCGGCAAGTTAATGAGACAACTCAATGAGTTAAGTTAGATTTTCACGAAATAATTGAAGAAGTGAGGGAACTCGTCGAGTCACATAGATGCACTCGACAAGTTGGCTCAACATGGACTGTTGACTCGAGTGTTGACTTCTGTTGACTTTTAGGGTTTTCTCAAGACAGGGATTATGGGAACCATGGAGGGGTAAAATGGTCTTTTACCCATCCCAAGAGTTAGAGAGAGGCGATAGCTTGGTTTATTTAGGATTGTGATTTTAAGTGTTAATTAGAGATGCTTATGACATGTAGGCGGGGATTAGACCGTTTGAGGGGTACGTGGTTTCTTTGCTTACTTATGAGGTGAGTCTTGTAACTATACTTGCTATGAGTGGTAACTTTGTGTGACCGATGGGTCTTGTAGGTTTATATTGAGTATTGTGATATCCTGCATTGTTTCTTCGTGATTTATGTTGTGTATTATTCTGAGCTTTACTGAGTTAGGACTATAGGGTCCACCCGAGTTGTGGGATCGGAGGGTTCCACTAAGACACATTGACCGGATGGTCTTATTCGTGATATAGCCATGAGAGGCTAATAAGATATGTGTGGTATTTGGGGAACTCACTAAGCTTTATGCTTACCGTTTTATGTGATATGTGTTTTAGGTACTTTTCAGGATCGCGGAAAGGCGTCGGCTTGATTGTGCACACGAGATGGAGTTATGCTTTTGAGGATCCTGGATTTAATTTAACCAATTATTGATATGTTTTTTTTTGATAATTTGACACTATGGGGGTTTTGTGAAATATGTTAATGAGAATTATGTGATTTTAAAAATGAAAATTTTATTTGAAAATTTACGGTGTTACACCTAAGTCTGTTCATGCTCAACAAAAGACCATGTCCATTGAAGTAAATTGCTATATCTCGAGTTTAGATCCATTTGTGGCATGCAAAGCCATCAGGTTATCAAATTTACAAATGTATACCATGGAAACAGCATAGATCTATATTTTGGAACCTTAGATCTGAGAAAAAGGCTTAATAGATTAAGAACTATGAAGAACTCGATGAGTTCATGGAGAAACTCGACGAGTTGGTTCGAAGAGTCCCGATTCTATTAAAGGGAAGAACTCAACGATTTGGTTCATGATTTCACAATTTTGTGATGCATGGGAACTCAACGAGTCAAAAGGAAAACTCGACGAGTTGAGTCAGTTCAGAGCGTTGACTTTGACTTTGACTTTGACTTGACCTTGAATTTGACCATAGTTGACCCTAAACGGGTTATGTCACAACTAGCATTTTAGCCACGAAATTTTGTGATCATGTAAACATCATCTATGATAATATTTGTAACTCTAACTTGATATCATGCACTATGTTTATTCAATAACAACAAATTCACTTCACGATCACCAAGTAAAGATCAAAACTCCATACAAAACACCTCAATAGTCAACTAAGGGTTGGAAACCCTAGGAATCCCAGTTCAAGTTCATTATGGACTAGGATTTTCTTATTGGTCCTGATGGACCAATAAGCACTCAATTTGACCATCTTGGGCTTGAACCTTTAAATGGGCTCTAAATGGGTCCACATTCATAAAACTTAACATTATGGGTCATATGGGCCTAAAATGGATTAGTTTACCTCTAATGGGCCTTGTTGGGCCATAAATGATTCCATTTACCCTAATGGACTTTTATTGGGCCGTGAACCATCTATAGGGGCCCAATGGGTCAAAAAGTAATTAATTGCGCCTCATGATTTCGAGCAAAGACAAGTAATTGCCCAAATTAATCCACTTCCTTCCTTCTAGCCCAAATTTTCGGCCCATTTGTAAAAAAAATATAATAATAATAATAACAAAGGAAGGAGGATGAATTAAAAAGGTGACAACACAACATTATCTAACATATATCTATAAACTCACATACATCCATAAAACATATTATCCTCCATGCAAAAATCATTATTTTTCCCTCTTCTTATTACTCTCAGCCGAGAGCAAGCAAACACACACACACACACATCTTCAATTTTTCCTCCAAACTCTCTCTATCTCTCAAGAACTCTTCCTTCTTCCACCAAAAATTTCAAGGCTTATGTGTATGGTTCAAGAGGTTTTTACCTAGGTCATCAATCCTTGGTAAGCTACTAGATCTTCTAGGTATATAAACTCCATTATTATGCTAGATCATTCCTCCTAAGCATTTTATTTCATGATCCATACTAAAGAACTTCATAAAACTCGAGATCAACACAAGGAAAGCTTGGTAGAGCCGAAAACTCACTCACTTTTTCTTCAAACTGAGAACAACTAATCAAGGTGAGTTCATACACCCTTGTTTTCGGTTTTTATATGTGTTTGGGGGGAGAATACAAGTATTTATGTGTAGATCTTTGTAATATGCATGTTATGTGTGATTTTCTTGGTTTATGTGGTGATTATGTGGTAAAACTTGACAAATCTCAAAAACTTTAACAAAAATGGGTGAGATCCATAAACTAAATACTTTAGTCATCATACTTCAAAGGATAAAAGTGATATACATGCTTAAGATGTGAAAAACAAAACTAAGGATCATTCTTGACAAATAAACAAATGTTTGAGACAATAATGACACCTTCGGTTTTATAAGGATCAAAAGGGTCACATTTGTATAAAAATGAGTTTTTATAATAATCATACTTTTCAAAGTGTCAAAAGTGTAAAATTTAGCATTATGGGCCTTAATTTGGGCCTCACAGCTTTTTGGGCCCAAATTGCAAAAATGATAGTTTTTATGGATTAAAATGTTAATTTTATAAAAATTGGGCCGAAAATGTCCTTTTATTTTAAAAAAAGGGCTGAAAATGTATCTTTTTGCAAAAATAGGTTAAAAATGTCAGGCCAAATTCGTCAATGATTTAACACTTCACGATCCAATTACATGCTTAATGGGCCTAAATTCACCTCACACGTTATTGGTCCTTAGTGGCCCATTACATGCTAATTTAGCCTGGAAAAATTCATCATATGTTTAATGGGTTTTAACGTGTCCATTTGCATACTATCAAGCCTAGAAATAACTTACATATCTAATGGGCCACAATTGTCCTTTTTCATGTTGGTTGGACCGTATCTTTTCACATTCACGTATTATCTGGGGTTTGTAAATCTAAATACATATAACATTATACATATTCATGTGGCAATAATTGGGATCTAGTGAGACTTGTTAGTTAACACCATTGAGTGGATGGTCGTAGTCTGTAGTTATAATCCGAGTCTCCTGGAGGGAGAGCGAGAGTTTGTGTATAGATATATACGGGGGTGACCCCCCAGACCTGAGTTGTTCACTATAGTTAGACTAGGTCAGTCTAGGGTGACAAAACCTTGATCAAAACCAACATTTGGAAAAATGCCAAGACAGGAAAATTAGTCATTATCATGCATGGTTATAACGACTCACATAGAGATCCATTACCATCGATACATTACGGAAATAAAAGTTCTTAAATCATAATAATACTAAACAATACATACGATACAATGATACAAGGACTACAACACTTTTATAAATCATAAAATATCGGATTTTTTGGGGAAATACTATTATTCAATACCATCTACTTACAAAAAATATAATACAAGGAATTTTGGATCGTTTATTTATACATGTTTTTTTTTACAAATGGAAATCACACATACATTAATACTTGATCATTACATTTTTTTCAGAGAATTTACAGAAAATATCGGATTTTCTGGGTCTCACGAACAATACAAATTCTCTTAATCAAACATGCTTATGAACTCACCAACATTATATATGTTGACCATTTTCAAAATAATTTGTATTCTCAGGTAATCAATAAGCTGAAGAATCATCAAGAGTATTTTGGAATTTCTTTTATGCAAATGTCAATCATCGTACAATTTATGTTTTGGATTATGTAATGTAAAACAATGTCTTTGATGTAAGCAATATCAGTTGTACTATATAATGTTTAGTGATTATTTTATTATGTTTCATGTATAATCATTGTGATTATATTTCAATTTATAGTCACACATGCCCTCAGACATTTCCGTCGTCTGGTTCGGGGGTATGATAGGTTATGAGCATGAAACGGTATCTAAGAGGTTGCTTTAGTTTAGGGAGTGAGTAGTGTTGATTCTGGGAAGAAACGTTTCAGCTATCATCCGACATTTGAGGTGAGTTTCCTCCTGGTTTGAATGTGTTGAAGGCACCATGTCGACCCGTGTATGTTATGTGAGCTTATTAGTAGCTAAGTGTGGACAGGGCTCGTATCTTAGCATTATTTGAGTATGGATATGGAATGGATTGGTAGATTTGGTTATAATTGTTGTTCGTATTATACTTGTATGTATGCTTAGTTAGCTGAGTGTGGGCAGGTCCCAAATCTCACTAGTAGCCGAGTGTGGGCGGGGATCGTATATCTAGTTAGCCGAGTGTGGCTAGGCACGTATCTCCTAAATAGTTGAGTGTAGGCAGGGCCCGTATCTCACTAAGTGTAGGTGGGGCCCATTAGCTGAGTGTAGGCGTGGTTGTATCTCCTTGAGTGTGGGCGAGGCTCGTATCTCCTAGTTGCATGTTATGTGTATGGTATGTGGTAGTTTAGGGAGACTCACTAATCTTAGTGCTTACAGTTTTTTGTTTTTGTTTTAGGTACTTCCGGTAGCAAAAGGAAGAGATCGGGATGTTTGAATTGCACACACCATGATGTTTAGCCTGGGATGTTACTCCGATATATTTGACATGTTTTTTCATATAGATATACCGATTATGATGTTTTGAGATATTATGGTTTCTTTTTTAATAACATGATTTTAATAACTATGTTTTATTTAATGAGTTAAAAATGAAATTTTTGTTCATGATTTTTGGGATGTTTAAAGTTGGTATCAAAGCCTTGGTTTGATGAATTCGGGCACACTCTCGGGTGTGTCTGAACTCAAACTGAGGACTTGGTATGAATATTTTCAAAAGAAAACCATTTTTATCAAAAGGATTTTGAAAAGAAAAATGGGTGTGGTGCATGCAATTAGCCGAGATCAAGTAAGTTCTCGCAAATTACCCATACACATTTATGTTATGATATGTGAATATGTGAATCGCATGCTAGATTAGGGCTAAGGATCTAGGAAGGATGCCTTGTATGCCTACTGTATAAACTTATTGAACTGCATGCTAGTACTGATTAGTCCGTAATATGATGGCCTTATTAGGATATGCCTGGTTTTGTTTACTTGATGCCCGAATGCTGCTTGCTTTATGCTTTTAGGAGTTCTAGTTATCTTTATCTAAGTAGTAAATGAATATGCTAAGTTACATATTGGGAGGACTAAATATTTTCAGAAGGCTCGATTTAGCCTTATTTCGTAGCTCTTGTTTGAGTCTAACCATTATAAAGAGAGACCTCTCATTCGAAAAATTATCTAGTCTTAGTAATATGTAATGGTATTTGCTAGCCAGTTAGGGAAAGATAGTAGAGACTTCTTATGCAGATGATGGTGGAGACTGGGTCCGAGATTACCCTAGAGAAAGCCTAGGATAAGATTAGCGCAAGAAGCAGTAGTAGTGAAAGGGACTTGGTGGAGTCAAGGCAGTTCTTGAGGAAAGTACGGATAGATGTGGAAGGTAGTATGGACCCGTACTACTAAAAGTAGAGGATCCGTACTCAAATCAATGAAGGCTAAGATGAACCCCGGGAACTTGTAGTGTGTGAGATCTCTCGAGTTATGATGAGTATTCTGATGATTTTTATGGTATAATTTCAGTATGGTGACACTAAACACTAGACCAGTTGGTAGTTCTGGCACCAGTGACGGATCAGGCTCGGGCTCTGGAGTTGCACATAATTCCTATGATCTACCAAAACTCATAAGCATGAACATTCATAATCAACATTTTTCAAGAACTAAATAAACACATATAAAACTTGAAACTTTGATTATAGCATTGAAATTGGTTTAGCATAATCATTACCTCATTAAAAATTAGGTTTTATAAGTCCAAAACAGTTAAAGGTAATGATTCTAGACCAATTCAAGCACCAAAACTCGAAGATATGATGTTTGGGGTTCCAACTCGTCGATTGCATGAACCAACTCGTCGAGTTGGATGAGTTTACACTTGGACTCGTCGAGTCCCATCATGGACTCGGCGAGTCTGCTGTGCAGACAACACCAAAATTCGATTTTCGGCCAATTTGCATCAAGTCTAAGTGAAAACAAGCCTAGTCTCTGATACCACTTATGGGTTTTGAGCATTCTAACACTCCTATGGTGTACATGCAACCCTAAATACCTTGGATCTATGTTTTCTCTACTATACATGCAAATATCAATTTTCCAAGGTATTTCTCTAACTAGCATAATATAAAGTACAAATAATATAAAATCTAGTAGAATGACATACCTCTTTGTTGGTGCTTGATTCCATGTAGCTTGAGAGCCTAGTGCCCCAAGTGTGACACCTCAAATGGTTCACAAAACATCAAATGCACTTGGAATAACCATGAGAGAAATCATCACTTCATGAAATCGGCTTGTCCTCCATACATAGACCTAGTGGCCGATTTTGACAAGAATGATATGTTTATATAATGTGACACAATTAGGGTAAACCCTAATTGTCATGGCTTTCCATTTCCTTGGATCCACGGGTTCAAATACACCATGGAGCATCCTATGGGTTTTATCCCAACTTGATAATCCATGGGGCATTAGCCCACTATACAAGTATAGATGATTTACATAATTTACCCATATATTTAATTAGTCTCCTTTTGATCACTTAATTAATTCTAGGTTAATTCTTGATCAATACTAATTAAATAATCTTATTAATATATTATAACTTATAATATATTAATAAACCTTAAGTGTTATTTCTCTCATTTTAGTATATCCAAATGCATGATGTCCTGCAACCCAAATGGACCATGCCGGGTTGGATCAAGTATATACCAATTATAGTTATGGACTTAGACACTAATCCAACAGTCTCCCACTTGGAAAAGTCTAAAACTATTATTGCAAGTACGACTTCATAACCCGACTAACAATCGTAGCTCTCGAAATCCGTTGTCAAACTCTGAACAAATTAATGACGCGTCCATTAGATAAATGATCATATATTCCTCCATTATAGATATCATATGGACTGAGACATGGATTATAATCATTCTCTCTGTCCATCTGTTGTTTCCCGATTTTTGATTTATGACGACTGACTAATTGAACAAATCAAATCAGTCCAGTCCCGGCCGAGCACTTACATTTTGTCATCACTAAATCATCGAGGGGCCCACAGATATCACTTTTATCCCATTAAGAGTAAAAGGAATGGATAGACTTCGACGCATATGTTTGCACTGACTACTTGCACGTTTTCGTGCAATCAATGTATAACCAACTCATAGTCAACAACTCATATCTCTAGGTTTGAAGAATATAAGATATTATCATCTCATGATTCACTTGTGATAAAATCCATGAAGTGATTCAAATGAGCGTGGGTTGAATCCAATACTCAGAACTTATGAGCACTCATGAATGTGGTAGCAACTCTTGCTATGTCTAATGCACATTAGACAAGTCATACAAGCCAAATTCATGACAGTCTTGATTCATATCTACTTCCAACATATGACTGACTGTGGATGGTTTGAATAACTTAATTATTCGGGAATAATGATCTAATTATTCTGGAAGTCAAAACATGCAAAGTGAAACACAGAAATAATATTAATCTTGTATGACCTCCACACTTTGAGTGTAAATAAAAACCCTTTTATCTAAGCACCATATTGATTACTCATTATTCATTGTTTCAATTTATCAACTTAATACTTGAATTGAAACAATAGTCATGCCATGCACCAAGCATGAATACTTTGTTTACCTATGGTCCTTTCTTTTTCAAATAGATCAATTGAACACGGGTACAATGATGCTCATTTCATAATCCCAATCCCTTTTGTAAATGTAAGAATACCAAACTCTTTCCATTTACTGTAATCTATTAGATTCTAAACTTATATGCAATGATTCTCTTTTAATGAATATGCACACAAGTCACAAAGGCTTGGCAACAGACATTACAAAGTATTCCAATGGAAAGTAATTCCATGGAAATGAAGTCTCAAATTCAAAGTACATTCCTTTGAACATCCTCCTTTGCATTAAGTTCTTTTAATCTTCCACCTATGGAAACAATTCCATATTCCCATTTTGACCATCACCTTTTGAACAAGAGTTGTCTCTTTTCAAATATGTCAATATGGTCCTTAATATATACTTCTAATTATCCAAGAGCAACCAATCTGTGGTAAACCTCAGATTGTCCTCGACAATTTGCTTAATCATTTTAGTCATTTCCAGTTCTATTCCTTTTTCCATCTTAATGCCCTAGGCATTTGGAAAATTTAGAACGGATTATAGTACATGTAATCGAACCTATACCCGAAGCATATAGGACACGATTCATGCTATAAATTTTTTTTCCATATTCTCACAATTCAAACTATTAAGAGGTATGTCGTAATCATAATCGAATTTTGAAAACGCAACATATATAGAATTTCCTTATGTTGAACCATTCCAACATAACACTCTTATATATCCTTGACTAAAGTAGATTAAAATCTCAATCTAAGCTTGTAGAATTGGAATGAAGTATAAAAGCCCCTCCCTTAATTATAGCAAAACAAATTTTTCAAGGCGAATTGAAACTTTTGTTTTTTATAATTAATATTGCTAACTTGCAACACTTAACATAATAATCATGCTCCCACTAGCATAATGATTATTATCTTACTAGCATAACACTTATGCTCCCACTAGCTTTGACAAGTATCCAAAGATCAGCTGGACTTTTAGAAATCAATACTTTATTGACTTTCTTACCAAAGTTCAGATTTTTGATACGCAATTGCTTTGATAAGACTTTTTTAAAATCATACACCTTTCCTTAGATAGCTTACTTGTGTCATTCTAACGATTGCTATCTACTTAAAATCTACTTAGTGAAAGAGTTTCCTCACCATCATTTTCATGAATCGAAGAGAAACCTTATGACACTTAGATTTTATGGTGTAAGTGTTCCTATCCATGTGAATTTGTCATAACCATAATCACAAGACAAGGTTAGTGGCAAATCCAAGCACATATGGACTGAACTTGTTCATTCTTAATTTCTTGCCACCCGGCAGCACAAGGGCCTACCATTGCTTCCAGGTTGTTATGCAAACAATTGAGAACTCATAGAACTCATAAGCATAGTCAATTTTTAACTGGAATAGACACAGAAATAAGAATATGTCAACACGATAGGTTACAGACCTCAAGTCGTGGGCTAATGATTAACAAAACTCTTGATTAGTTCTTGAAACTATCTCAATACTCCCACTGTCCTCTTGACATATAAAATTCTCTTTGTCAAGAACCATTCCTTGACAAAACAAACATTCAAGAGTTAGTGCAGATTCTTATCAAGTTAAACACTTCTCACAATTGGTCTTAGTTGGTCTTTGTCTTATCCAAAACATCACAACTTACCAATCTCGAATGTACAAGAATAGGAAACATCTTACTCTACATTTGACAAGTGTTAAAAACTTTCTAAAGACCATGTCACTCAATTTACAATCTTGGAGTATAACTCTAGGATTTTTTTTCTGGAATGAAGTATGATTTATCCTTTGATTTAACCATTTCAACAATTCACGATTCCTCTCCTTAGGCAAACAAATGCACTAAGGTGTCCTTAGAGGATCAATTGTGATATGGTTCCATAATCACTAAGATAATCATAAAACAAGATACACAAGTACTCTCCCATATCTTCAGATCAGAGAAACTTTTATCTTTCTGCCCTATTTGATTCTTCTTATTCATTCTGTCATACATTGAAACTTTTCTAATGTTTCAGAATTACACTTAAATTTTTGAGCATAATCATATTTACTAAACTTTAGTAAATCATAACGAATAATCTTATCAACCTTTGTGGTGGACCTGACAAGTGCACAACCTAATGGACCCGATCCTTTAGTCCTTCGCTTGACTCACATGCGAATGTGAACAAGGAATTAGTATTAATGTAACGACCCAAAATTTAAGACCGAAAATTTCTCTTAATAAATCATTTCTTAAAGTAAAGTCATCATTCCAAAACATAATATGAGTATAAGTTTTCAAAACACATATTCAATATCAGAGTAAACATTCCCAGGTTGTCTAATCTATGGTGTGTGCCATGCGATCACCCCGAGCTCTTCCTTCCGCTACCGGAAGTACCTGAAACCAAAACTGAAAACCGTAAGCACAAAGCTTAGTGAGTTCCCCACCCTACCACATACCACACATAACCACATATTGCACATAATGGGCCACGCCCGCTGCCTTGGGCCTCGCCCGCTACAACGGCCCCGCCGCTCCAGGCCCCGCCTGGCTTCGAGCCCCGCTCGGGTACATATCTGTTTTACTTAGGCCTCGCCTGTCACAGGGCCTCGCCTGCCAACAAATAATAACACATAAACATTTCACAACACATAACTAACACATGCAACTGGTTCTGTCCTAAGGCCTTGCCTATCCTGGGCGTCACCCATGTCCTGCTATTGATGAGTCATGGAACCCCGTCCACGCTCCTAATGGTAGTGAGGTACGGGCCTAGCCCACTCTCACTCCTGTTCTAGTTTGGGCCTCGCTCCTGTTCTGCTACTAATGAGATATGGAACCCCATCCACACTCTGCTATTGGTGAGATACGGGACCTCGCCCACACTCACCTCCCTACCAGGCACATACATGTATCACACAGACAACAAGTATAATCTATATAAACGAATCCTTGGGCACCCGCCCGCTATTACTAGACCTCGTCCTGAATATCATACTAGCATACCGTGCCCAGGGCTAACCCCCGGGTCTTCTACTCATAACTACATGGGCCGGCATTGTGGCCTTAGACCCATTCACACAAAGGGAAACTCACCTGCACTGGCTGAACTTGTTGATGATCTCACTAGCTGCTGCCCGACAACTCCCGGAACTCCTACTCCCCTTGCTCCCCGAACTACCAATATCAATGCAACACTGAGTCTAACTATCCCCCGAAAGACAACCAAGTCAACCCTGGTCCAAGTCAAAGTCTTGGTCAAGGTCAACCTTCCAGGTTAACCCTACTCGTCGAGTCACCCTACTGACTCGCTGAGTTCATAATGTTCAGATTCCTTCCATTCACGACTCGACTCGCCGAGTCAGTCCATGACTCACCGAGTCTACCGATTTCTAAGTCCAGACCTGTCCAACTCACTGAGTCTCCACCCGACTCACTGATTCGAGTCTTGTCACAACTAGAAATTTTGTGTCTTGTAATCACTATACTCCAGTAAATGTTGAATTCAAAAAACTCAAGAGCATGTATGATGCTTACTCACTGGAAAACTAAACCCCAATTCACTACATCAAGCAATTGGAAACCCTAGAAGTTCTTGATTAGGTCCATTTTGGACTAGGACTTCCTTATTGGACTCTATGGACCAATAAGCTTACAATTTGACTATCATGAGCTTAGAACCCTTAAGTGGGCTCTAATTGGACCCACATTAATTTAATTCAACATTTTGGGTCATTTTGGGCCTAGAATGAAATGAATTAAAAGCTTTGATCCATGATTAAACTAATCTAGCTTAATAAAGCATAAAAATCACAATTTTATCTTATAAGGCCAATGATCACCCAAACTAACTCTAATATTGGGCTTAGGGGCAAAAAGCCCAAAAATTCTTTCTTCCCTCCCCATTCTCGGCCCAAGCCCAAGAATAAGGAGGAGTTGACCTTGGATTGCCACCTCACTTTTATTTGATGGATATCCATGCATGCAACTCATACTTCCAAGCATCTATCTTGTCAAAGCCACCCTCTTCTTTCCTCTTTCCCCCTCTCGGCCGAATCCAAAACACACACACAAACATTTCACTCATCTTTTCTCTCAAGGAGCTCTCTCCATTTCTCTCCAAATTTTCGAAGATCTAAGAGGAATTCAAGGGAGTTCTTCCACAAAGATCATCATCTAGGTAAGTTGAAACTTGGATCCACACTTTAGACTTCTTCTTATGCCCAAAAATCTCTTCTTAACTCATATAAAATCATAATCCTGTGTCTTAGAACCTCTCAAACTCGAGATCATCAAGAAAAGGTTGCTTAGGCCGAAAATCATCCTATTTCCTTTCCATTTCTCCTCCAAAACCGAAACAACACCCTAAGGTGAGCTTCATACCCCCTTATTTTCGGTTTTTATAAGTTTTTATGGGGGAGAATACAAGCAAAGGTCATGAATGCTGGTGAAGGAGGCCGAGTATTCGCAATGGGCCAAGGGGAGGCTATTGCAGACCCCACAACTATTCTGGGTACGTTTCTCCTCGATAACTTATTTGCATACATTCCAATTGATAGTAGGGACACAGGGGAGTTCCGTGAGTCACAAGTTAGAAATCTACTCAAACAAACACCCCCAATCATTCAACAAAACCTCCATAGTAGTAATAATAGAGATAGACTAAAAAGCACTAAAAACACATATGTATATTTCACTATCCCACTAACAAGCGGCTTACAATGAGAAGTACCGACATCGGCATTCGATGTGGATTGGTGTGGCCCTACCCATACCGGTTCCATGTGTTATAAAAGACCCTTTCACTTTAAACATCGACTATTGAGACACGATCGATTCATAATGACAAACCCGACACAAAACCCCAATTGGTTTCTAGTTTCAAAACCCCGAAGTACTCATATGAGGAATCTTTACAACCTTCCCGTAATATCCCCCAACAGATCATCTAGAAATACCACGCTTACAACAAGTCAAATCCAAGCTCAGAAACTAGAAGTGAATCAAAACCATGAACTTCAAAACATAGCTGCCCTAATTCATCGAGTGAATATGCTAACATTTAGAAGAACATAAGTAAATAAACCCAAAACCGCACGATCCCGATCGGTTGAAGTGATAGGCGGAGTAATGAAGGTCCGCTGAAACACGCACATTAGGATCTAGTTTCATAAAGGAACAAGAGGAACAAATGGACCATAAGCACTCACGCCTGCCCGCAAGTATTGGATCCCTATATAATTAAGATTCTATGGACTTAGGGTTGGTAATTTCGCTTTAAATCCTTTTCCTTGTTTGGATGTGGGCTTAGAATAGAATCACCGATTCGACTGTCTTTTCAATCTTAATTATATACGACTTCTAAACACAAAGAGATGAGAGATGAATCAGTTATGAGTCATACCATGAACTCCATGACAAGTTACCCAAGACAGTGGATGGACATGCTACCACTTGAGCAATCGTAGACAAATCAACCAAACCCACACACTTTCTACCGACCAAGGCTACAAAGAAAAATAGAAAAGCTGACACGGGCATATCACAAGAAGATTGCGAGACTGCATAGTATACCACTATCTATCATTTTGGATAAGGGACAGGCGATTCGCCTCGTGTTTTTAATAGTCATTAAAGAAATCCTTTTTATCACCCTCAAACTGAAGGACAAAGAGGAAGAACCATTCATCGAATCCTTATACAACATCAACTATTACATTAACATCAAGGTCACGTCATTCGAAGCTCTCTGCAGAAGCAAGTGTAGATCACCTCTTTGATGGGATGAGGTAGGTAACACACAAATAGCTAACAGGCAAGATCCTAACAACACTCTCACCAGCCCCCAGATCATACGAGAAACTACAGAGAAGATTGTTCTTACCCGTGAATGATTGAAGGCATCCGAGGATCGGAAGAAGAACTTGTCTGATGAGACTCTTGTTATTCCATTGGATGAAATTTAAATCAACGGGAGTCTAAACTTCATCGAAGAACCGGTGGAAATCATGGATCAGGAGGTCAAAAGGACGAAACAAAGATGCGTACCCATAGTGAAGGCCCGTTGGAACGCCAAGCGAGGATATGAATTCACTAGGGAACGCGAGAATCAAATAAAACAAAAAAAAAAACACCCCCAATTGTTTAGTGATATCCCGTCTACAAGTTGAATTTCGGGGCGAAATTCTTTTAACGGGCGGAGAATGTAACAATTGGTAAAAATAGGAACAATCGTACGATGCTATGTTTTGATTATTAAACAATATGAGTATTTTATCAAGAATGGTTGAAAGAATTTAACCTCTTTTATTTAAATAAGTTCTTGTGAAATATAAAACAAGTAACTAACGATAATTTCGTTATGATGTATGACTACGAACCATCACCGGTTTGTGAAATTAGCATATAACATCATTTAAAAGCAACAAACTTAATTTTTGTATCAACATGTCTCTAGTTGATAAGTAAGTTAGGTTCTATGTAAAACGTTTGCTTAATAGATGTGAAGGATCTCAATTTGACAAATATACGAACCAAAGTGACAAAACGTGTTTAACGATATGGTTAACCGGTTAAATGTCACGAAATTATACATTGCTCAATAAATTTTATATTTAAATAAATTAAAATATAAAATGAATTATTATAAGGTATAATTAAAATGTATCTAAGTTTTTTTGAATAAAAAGAATAAAACATAAACATTAAAGTTCAAATACACAAAAACTACATTGTTACTTTATACTAAGTATACATGTATGTATTTGTATATATGTATTATTATCTAGTGAATGACTAGTTATGAGTCATGAATTAAAGTGATTTCATGTAAGTTTTATGATGTCTAAATCAATTAAGATAAGAGAATTGGTGGAGATAAGTGTCAACTTAACTAATAAGTGCTTAATCACTTAAGACATTTTACTAAGAATGCTTATTAATCCCTCTTCTAATTTTTGAGATTAAGACCTTCCCTCTCCTTAAATAGAACTCCTAACTAACTAAATAACTAGTAGTTAGTTAGTTAACTAACTCTATCTCTAAACAACCACCCAAGCAAGTGGCTAGACAAGATCACATCACTTAAACTCACATCCCATCACAAGCTAGTCTAGGTTGTGTCCCCTTATCCTCTTCCACTCTTTTCTCCTTCATAATCACGAAATTTCATCTTCATTTTACCCTCATTTGACCAGCAAATACTCCAGGGAATTTCTCTCAACCTTCATCTCATTTTCAAGCACAAGAACTTCCTTCCAAAGCCATCAAAACCATGAACTAAAGGGCTGTTGTCCCTTTTGTGTTTCAGCCACCATTTCACCCATCTACACCTTCCTTTTGCTTGATATTTTTACCACCAAATACCCCTGGAAGTTACTTGTTTTGATACTCAAAATTATTGATTCAAAACAGTGACTAAACTACCCTTTTTCTTGCTCTTTTGCTGTGAAATTTTCGTGATAGCAACATAGCCAAAAGAGTGGCTGTTTTGGAGCATCAAACCAACAACCAAAAGTTCATCTTCAACCTTCCATTCTTCAAGTATTCACATAAGGTGAGTTCATACCCCTACATTTTCATGTTTTCTTCAAGTTTTAGGGGGGGGGGGGGGGGGGAATACAAGTTAGAACACTAAACATAACTTAAATTTAAATGACAGCTTTCTACAGAAACGTTGAGTCCTATTCACGGACTGTTTTGACCATCTTAAACTTAATATCTTTCAAAACTGTACAATATGAAAATAGTTCAAGTTTATACCTTTCTAATGACTACTCGCACGCATTCATACGATTTTTCTACAATTTCTGGCGATTTTTATAAAACTGCCTGTCATTTCAGAAGTGATTTCAGACCAGTCTGTGAAGATGTTCATTTTCACACTAGTTTGAGACCACTAAAAATCATAATAAAAATTAGGAACAAAGTAGACTCATTTTATAAACTCTCAGAGGTGACGGATTCAGTTTTTGACTTACGAGGATTTTTCTATGAGCTTTCTAAAAATAGGGACAGTAAAGGGTAAAACTGTCAAAAGTGGTTTATAGATTTATTAACACCTTCTAACATTTTTGAGCAATGTTTATACATTAAGGAAGTTAAAACACAATCATTTAAATATGTTTAATTACCATTTTTACAAAAATGATAAGTACAAAAAGGTCTTTAGTATCAAACATAAGGATTATTTCATGCAAAGTTTCTAATAAAAACGTAAGAATATGAACAACAATTACGAAACATACCAAATCATCTTTTAAAACTTATACATATATATAACCATATACATATATAGGTTTTGTTTACAAACTTGTCTTCTACATCAAAATTTTCACTTTACTCGTTTTTATCAAATGAATCACGTGTGATTTATTACTACTATGTGAAAACTCTTGTCATACTTTGTGTGCATTAGACTTACGCAAAGTATATAATGATTTCAAAGTACCTTTCATTGTTAAGTCGTTTTATACATTCTAAAAACTTATGATTTACGCTTTGTCAAACATTGTGAAAAAGGATAAAGTTTGCATACAAAAACTATCACTTTAATACAGGCTTAGTTGAGAATCCATGAGACGTGTATATCTTCAAACGTTACTTTTCTTTATTAGAAAGTAATGCTGCAAGTCCTGTCTATAACCAGAGTCTCCCGTTCGGAGAACGTGTCAAATGTGTATAGATCTATACGGGAAGTCATGATCCCTCGCCCTGACTGTTAGCTACAGTCCGTCCTTTGGGGTGACAGTTTGTCATAACGCTACGACGCCTGAAGAACGTCGCTACAGGCATATTATGTTTAGTATGGTTATAAAACTCACGAATATATAATTAATACGGTATTATGCTTTTATGAACGAGTAGCTAAACTATGCTACAACTTTTAAACATGTCGGTTGCTTGCGATTTTCGGTCTTAGAGACTGCTAGTTATGTTAGGAAAATAAGGGTTTTTCATGGATACAAACCAAACAACTAATAGGAAAATAAGGAATTTTCCTGGTGCAATTACTTACAACTTATAACACGAACATTCATATGCATTTCATACTTTTATAAGAAAATAAAGGTTTTTCTTGGAAAACACAACAGTTCGTATCTCAACCATTAGGGAAAATATGGGATTTTCTGGATCTAATACATTCATTGTCAACACAACGAATCATAACTCTTTACATTTGAAATACTGCGTTTTCTGGAAAACATACACGAACTTTCGGATGGCGTACATTTTCTCAAAACACTACTTATGAACTCACCAACTTAATTGTTGACACTTTTTCTTTGAAATAACTTGTATTCTCAGGGAACCGCTAAGCAGGTTTGGAGATCAACTTTTGGGGATTAACGTGCTGACGTTAATCACTTCTTTTGAAAGATGTTTATGTATTTATCTTTTGATCATGTAACGAATACAATTATGTAAACATTTTGAAAAACTTAATATATATGGTGGTGTGTACTTTCCTTTCTATGAACTGTTATGATACTGAATATGACGTCCTCCGCCCTCGAACGTTTCCGCCGTTCTGGTTTGGGGGTGTGACAGATTGGTATCAGAGCATTGTTTATAGTGAATTAAGTATATCAAAACCATTTTTTGTATACAACTGGGCAAAAACACTCTGAGTAAGAGTCATACTTTTAAAATTAAATTTATTTAGTTTTTGTAAAGTAGGCATGCATTCATTCCATATTAATAATATGGTCAGTATCATAATTAAAACAATATAGATGTACTATAAATAAGTTGTGCAATGCAGGTATGCCTTGGGACATGTAATCGGAACTGGGAAGAATATAGCCTGATCAACTATATTTGTCCAAGAGCCGACTAACATATGCCAAGGAGTGTCTGCAATGGACAACAAATTTAAAACTTACCAAAAGCATATCGTTAAAGAATACTAAGGGAGTATTCGAGTGCCTTCAACCATTAAACTTAAGAGTAAATTCCATGTGCTTTAGCTTATAGTCCATTCTTAACCCTATTCTCGTATAGACTCAAATGGCTGGATTCCATCACCCCGGTGACCCCTACTACCCCAACCATGGTAATGGAGAAGGGATAGAGAATGATCCTGAAGAAGGAATGCAAGAAGAATCAGACTCAGATCCAGAGAACAATAACCTACCCTTAACGGCTCCAATTCAAAATCCTAATCCTCGACCGGAATTTCATGGCTTGACGCCCCTTTAGGCAACTAACCTGGATAGGTGGAGCCGCGAACAGGATCAACCCCTACCATTCAACGGAGACCGAAGCTTCTACAACCTAAGCGAGGGAGGCTTAGCAGACAGAGCCATTCCTATATTGGTTCGTCGGATTTCTCGCATTGGTGAGCAAGGACGGACGACCATCCATCAAACTGAGGAAAATGATGCGAACACTGGAGTTAACATAGTTCGCATCCAATAGTTAGGATTATCTCACAGGAGAATTGTAAATCGAAATGAAGCGTTGCAGAGAGAGCTAACGGCAACTCAAACCGAAGTGATAGAACTTCGGGCACGCCAGGCAAGACATGAACTACGTATGCTCGAGATGGAGCGTCAGTTGGCATAATCTAAGGCTCATGTAGCCAGCTCGCGTAACAAATAATACTTGTCTTACTTCCAAAATTTTGACATAGCATAAGACCTTGGATAAAGTCCTTACTTTTCTTAACCTTGTAATCGGAAACCTTTAGATAGGTCAAAATTTCCTAACTACAAAATGTAATGCACCATGTTTTATCATATATGATGTATTTCCTTTATTAAACCCTTTGCATACCCCTCCAATTCATAAGTTTATCTACTCTCCTTATGAGTCGAACTCAAAACCCTATTCAGGGGTAAACCAAACTTCTGATATAACAAATCACTAATGCGCGACTTTCGAATCATTAAAACTTATAGTTCTTCTTGTTATTTCCTTATCAGAACAATGTCTCCTCGTAGATCAACACGTAGAAATGCAACCCCACCACCACCTCCTCAATATGACCCCAACATAGTGCAATTTGTTATCGCTGCGGCAGTTTCAGCTGCACTGTCTCAAGCAAACGTTAGCGGCGCAGCAAGGACTAGAAATAACCAACTTACCAACGCAACCCCATTCCTACAATTGGATACCACCACTTTGCAAGCTACAGTTATAGCCACAATGGCAGCCATTATAGCATACAATAACTCTGTCAACTCAAGCAGGGAAGGAAACGATATCAACAATTCTAATCAAAGAAACAGTCGAAGCCACCTACCAGTAGCTACCTACAAGAATACCGCAAGGTGCGAACACAAGAACATGAAACGACAACCTTGGAGCAAGAAGGGAGGCAAATCAACTCAAGGAAACGCAAAAAACAATCAACAAACCATACTCCTACACCCAAAAGGTCGTACAACGGCAACCAGCCTATGTGCAACCGATGCAACTTTCATCATCACGGATCCTGCCGTGAAATGCATTGCGTTAGGTGCAATAGAAAGGGACACACCGTACGCTACTGTAGAGAACTAGCCAAACCAACTGCTCCAGCCACAAATGTAGGAGTAGACCGTGCGTGTTATGAGTGCAGAGTAACAGGACACTTCCGAAGGGACTGCCCGGAGTCAAACGTCATGAATGCTGGTGAAGGAGGCCGAGTATTCGCAATGGGCCAAGGGGAGGCTATTGCAGACCCCACGACTATTCTGGGTACGTTTCTCCTCGATAACTTATTTGCATACATTCCAATTGATAGTAGGGACACAGGGGAGTTCCGTGAGTCACAAGTTAGAAATCTACTCAAACAAACACCCCCAATCATTCAACAAAACCTTCATAGCAGTAATAATAGAGATAGACTAAAAAGCACTAAAAACACATATGTATATTTCACTATCCCACTAACAAGCGGCTTACAATGAGAAGTACCGACATCGGCATTCGACGTGGATTGGTGTGGCCCTACCCATACCGGTTCCATGTGTTATAAAAGACCCTTTCACTTTAAACATCGACTATTGAGACACGATCGATTCATAATGACAAACCCGACACAAAACCCCAATTGGTTTCTAGTTTCAAAACCCCGAAGTACTCATATGAGGAATCTTTACAACCTTCCCGTAGTATCCCCCAACAGATCATCTAGAAATACCACGCTTACAACAAGTCAAATCCAAGCTCAGAAACTAGAAGTGAATCAAAACCATGAACTTCAAAACATAGCTGCCCTAATTCATCGAGTGAATATGCTAACATTTAGAAGAACATAAGTAAATAAACCCAAAACCGCACGATCCCGATCGGTTGAAGTGATAGGCGGAGTAATGAAGGCCCGCTGAAACACGCACATTAGGATCTAGTTTCATAAAGGAACAAGAGGAACAAATGGACCATAAGCACTCACGCCTGCCCGCAAGTATTGGATCCCTATATAATTAAGATTCTACGGACTTAGGGTTGGTAATTTCGCTTTAAATCCTTTTCCTTGTTTGGATGTGGGCTTAGAATAGAATCACCGATTCGACTGTCTTTTCAATCTTAATTATATACGACTTCTAAACACAAAGAGATGAGAGATGAATCAGTTATGAGTCATACCATGAACTCCATGACAAGTTACCCAAGACAGTGGATGGACATGCTACCACTTGAGCAATCGTAGACAAATCAACCAAACCCACACACTTTCTACCGACCAAGGCTACAAAGAAAAATAGAAAAGCTGACACGGGCATATCACAAGAAGATTGCGAGACTGCATAGTATACCACTATCTATCATTTTGGATAAGGGACAGGCGATTCGCCTCGTGTTTTTAATAGTCATTAAAGAAATCCTTTTTATCACCCTCAAACTGAAGGACAAAGAGGAAGAACCATTCATCGAATCCTTATACAACATCAACTATTACATTAACATCAAGGTCACGTCATTCGAAGCTCTCTGCAGAAGCAAGTGTAGATCACCTCTTTGATGGGATGAGGTAGGTAACACACAAATAGCTAACAGGCAAGATCCTAACAACACTCTCACCAGCCCCCAGATCATACGAGAAACTACAGAGAAGATTGTTCTTACCCGTGAATGATTGAAGGCATCCGAGGATCGGAAGAAGAACTTGTCTGATGAGACTCTTGTTATTCCATTGGATGAAATTTAAATCAACGGGAGTCTAAACTTCATCGAAGAACCGGTGGAAATCATGGATCAGGAGGTCAAAAGGACGAAACAAAGATGCGTACCCATAGTGAAGGCCCGTTGGAACGCCAAGCGAGGATATGAATTCACTAGGGAACGCGAGAATCAAATAAAACAAAAAAAAAAACACCCCCAATTGTTTAGTGATATCCCGTCTACAAGTTGAATTTCGGGGCGAAATTCTTTTAACGGGCGGAGAATGTAACAATTGGTAAAAATAGGAACAATCGTACGATGCTATGTTTTGATTATTAAACAATATGAGTATTTTATCAAGAATGGTTGAAAGAATTTAACCTCTTTTATTTAAATAAGTTATTGTGAAATATAAAACAAGTAACTAACGATAATTTCGTTATGATGTATGACTACGAACCATCACCGGTTTGTGAAATTAGCATATAACATCATTTAAAAGCAACAAACTTAATTTTTGTATCAACATGTCTCTAGTTGATAAGTAAGTTAGGTTCTATGTAAAACGTTTGCTTAATAGATGTGAAGGATCTCAATTTGACAAATATACGAACCAAAGTGACAAAACGTGTTTAACGATATGGTTAACCGGTTAAATGTCACGAAATTATACATTGCTCAATAAATTTTATATTTAAATAAATTAAAATATAAAATGAATTATTATAAGGTATAATTAAAATGTATTTAAGTTTTTTTGAATAAAAAGAATAAAACATAAACATTAAAGTTCAAATACACAAAAACTACATTGTTACTTTATACTAAGTATACATGTATGTATTTGTATATATGTATTATTATCTAGTGAATGACTAGTTATGAGTCATGAATTAAAGTGATTTCATGTAAGTTTTATGATGTCTAAATCAATTAAGATAAGAGAATATGTGGAGATAAGTGTCAACTTAACTAATAAGTGCTTAATCACTTAAGACATTTTACTAAGAATGCTTATTAATCCCTCTTCTAATTTTTGAGATTAAGACCTTCCCTCTCCTTAAATAGAACTCCTAACTAACTAAATAACTAGTAGTTAGTTAGTTAACTAACTCTATCTCTAAACAACCACCCAAGCAAGTGGCTAGACAAGATCACATCACTTAAACTCACATCCCATCACAAGCTAGTCTAGGTTGTGTCCCCTTATCCTCTTCCACTCTTTTCTCCTTCATAATCACGAAATTTCATCTTCATTTTACCCTCATTTGACCAGCAAATACTCCAGGGAATTTCTCTCAACCTTCATCTCATTTTCAAGCACAAGAACTTCCTTCCAAAGCCATCAAAACCATGAACTAAAGGGCTGTTGTCCCTTTTGTGTTTCAGCCACCATTTCACCCATCTACACCTTCCTTTTGCTTGATATTTTTACCACCAAATACCCCTGGAAGTTACTTGTTTTGATACTCAAAATTATTGATTCAAAACAGTGACTAAACTACCCTTTTTCTTGCTCTTTTGCTGTGAAATTTTCGTGATAGCAACATAGCCAAAAGAGTGGCTGTTTTGGAGCATCAAACCAACAACCAAAAGTTCATCTTCAACCTTCCATTCTTCAAGTATTCACATAAGGTGAGTTCATACCCCTACATTTTCATGTTTTCTTCAAGTTTTAGGGGGGGGGGGGGGGGAATACAAGTTAGAACACTAAACATAACTTAAATTTAAATGACAGCTTTCTACAGAAACGTTGAGTCCTGTTCACGGACTGTTTTGACCATCTTAAACTTAATATCTTTCAAAACTGTACAATATGAAAATAGTTCAAGTTTATACCTTTCTAATGACTACTCGCACGCATTCATACGATTTTTCTACAATTTCTGGCGATTTTTATAAAACTGCCTGTCATTTCAGAAGTGATTTCAGACCAGTCTGTGAAGATGTTCATTTTCACACTAGTTTGAGACCACTAAAAATCATAATAAAAATTAGGAACAAAGTAGACTCATTTTATAAACTCTCAGAGGTGACGGATTCAGTTTTTGACTTACGAGGATTTTTCTATGAGCTTTCTAAAAATAGGGACAGTAAAGGGTAAAACTGTCAAAAGTGGTTTATAGATTTATTAACACCTTCTAACATTTTTGAGCAATGTTTATACATTAAGGAAGTTAAAACACAATCATTTAAATATGTTTAATTACCATTTTTACAAAAATGATAAGTACAAAAAGGTCTTTAGTATCAAACATAAGGATTATTTCATGCAAAGTTTCTAATAAAAACGTAAGAATATGAACAACAATTACGAAACATACCAAATCATCTTTTAAAACTTATACATATATATAACCATATACATATATAGGTTTTGTTTACAAACTTGTCTTCTACATCAAAATTTTCACTTTACTCGTTTTTATCAAATGAATCACGTGTGATTTATTACTACTATGTGAAAACTCTTGTCATACTTTGTGTGCATTAGACTTACGCAAAGTATATAATGATTTCAAAGTACCTTTCATTGTTAAGTCGTTTTATACATTCTAAAAACTTATGATTTACGCTTTGTCAAACATTGTGAAAAAGGATAAAGTTTGCATACAAAAACTATCACTTTAATACAGGCTTAGTTGAGAATCCATGAGACGTGTATATCTTCAAACGTTACTTTTCTTTATTAGAAAGTAATGCTGCAAGTCCTGTCTATAACCAGAGTCTCCCGTTCGGAGAACGTGTCAAATGTGTATAGATCTATACAGGAAGTCATGATCCCTCGCCCTGACTGTTAGCTACAGTCCGTCCTTTGGGGTGACAGTTTGTCATAACGCTACGACGCCTGAAGAACGTCGCTACAGGCATATTATGTTTAGTATGGTTATAAAACTCACGAATATATAATTAATACGGTATTATGCTTTTATGAACGAGTAGCTATTAAAACTATGCTACAACTTTTAAACATGTCGGTTGCTTGCGATTTTCGGTCTTAGAGACTGCTAGTTATGTTAGGAAAATAAGGGTTTTTCATGGATACAAACCAAACAACTAATAGGAAAATAAGGAATTTTCCTGGTGCAATTACTTACAACTTATAACACGAACATTCATATGCATTTCATACTTTTATAAGAAAATAAAGGTTTTTCTTGGAAAACACAACAGTTCGTATCTCAACCATTAGGGAAAATATGGGATTTTCTGGATCTAATACATTCATTGTCAACACAACGAATCATAACTCTTTACATTTGAAATACTGCGTTTTCTGGAAAACATACACGAACTTTCGGATGGCGTACATTTTCTCAAAACACTACTTATGAACTCACCAACTTAATTGTTGACACTTTTTCTTTGAAATAACTTGTATTCTCAGGGAACCGCTAAGCAGGTTTGGAGATCAACTTTTGGGGATTAACGTGCTGACGTTAATCACTTCTTTTGAAAGATGTTTATGTATTTATCTTTTGATCATGTAACGAATACAATTATGTAAACATTTTGAAAAACTTAATATATATGGTGGTGTGTACTTTCCTTTCTATGAACTGTTATGATACTGAATATGACGTCCTCCGCCCTCGAACGTTTCCGCCGTTCTGGTTTGGGGGTGTGACAGATTGGTATCAGAGCATTGTTTATAGTGAATTAAGTATATCAAAACCATTTTTTGTATACAACTGGGCAAAAACACTCTGAGTAAGAGTCATACTTTTAAAATTAAATTTATTTAGTTTTTGTAAAGTAGGCATGCATTCATTCCATATTAATAATATGGTCAGTATCATAATTAAAACAATATAGATGTACTATAAATAAGTTGTGCAATGCAGGTATGCCTTGGGACATGTAATCGGAACTGGGAAGAATATAGCCTGATCAACTATATTTGTCCAAGAGCCGACTAACATATGCCAAGGAGTGTCTGCAATGGACAACAAATTTAAAACTTACCAAAAGCATATCGTTAAAGAATACTAAGGGAGTATTCGAGTGCCTTCAACCATTAAACTTAAGAGTAAATTCCATGTGCTTTAGCTTATAGTCCATTCTTAACCCTATTCTCGTATAGACTCAAATGGCTGGATTCCATCACCCCGGTGACCCCTACTACCCCAACCATGGTAATGGAGAAGGGATAGAGAATGATCCTGAAGAAGGAATGCAAGAAGAATCAGACTCAGATCCAGAGAACAATAACCTACCCTTAACGGCTCCAATTCAAAATCCTAATCCTCGACCGGAATTTCATGGCTTGACGCCCCTTTAGGCAACTAACCTGGATAGGTGGAGCCGCGAACAGGATCAACCCCTACCATTCAACGGAGACCGAAGCTTCTACAACCTAAGCGAGGGAGGCTCAGCAGACAGAGCCATTCCTATATTGGTTCGTCGGATTTCTCGCATTGGTGAGCAAGGACGGACGACCATCCATCAAACTGAGGAAAATGATGCGAACACTGGAGTTAACATAGTTCGCATCCAATAGTTAGGATTATCTCACAGGAGAATTGTAAATCGAAATGAAGCGTTGCAGAGAGAGCTAACGGCAACTCAAACCGAAGTGATAGAACTTCGGGCACGCCAGGCAAGACATGAACTACGTATGCTCGAGATGGAGCGTCAGTTGGCATAATCTAAGGCTCATGTAGCCAGCTCGCGTAACAAATAATACTTGTCTTACTTCCAAAATTTTGACATAGCATAAGACCTTGGATAAAGTCCTTACTTTTCTTAACCTTGTAATCGGAAACCTTTAGATAGGTCAAAATTTCCTAACTACAAAATGTAATGCACCATGTTTTATCATATATGATGTATTTCCTTTATTAAACCCTTTGCATACCCCTCCAATTCATAAGTTTATCTACTCTCCTTATGAGTCGAACTCAAAACCCTATTCAGGGGTAAACCAAACTTCTGATATAACAAATCACTAATGCGCGACTTTCGAATCATTAAAACTTATAGTTCTTCTTGTTATTTCCTTATCAGAACAATGTCTCCTCGTAGATCAACACGTAGAAATGCAACCCCACCACCACCTCCTCAATATGACCCCAACATAGTGCAATTTGTTATCGCTGCGGCAGTTTCAGCTGCACTGTCTCAAGCAAACGTTAGCGGCGCAGCAAGGACTAGAAATAACCAACTTACCAACGCAACCCCATTCCTACAATTGGATACCGCCACTTTGCAAGCTACAGTTATAGCCACAATGGCAGCCATTATAGCATACAATAACTCTGTCAACTCAAGCAGGGAAGGAAACGATATCAACAATTCTAATCAAAGAAACAGTCGAAGCCACCTACCAGTAGCTACCTACAAGAATACCGCAAGGTGCGAACACAAGAACATGAAACGACAACCTTGGAGCAAGAAGGGAGGCAAATCAACTCAAGGAAACGCAAAAAACAATCAACAAACCATACTCCTACACCCAAAAGGTCGTACAACGGCAACCAGCCTATGTGCAACCGATGCAACTTTCATCATCACGGATCCTGCCGTGAAATGCATTGCGTTAGGTGCAATAGAAAGGGACACACCGTACGCTACTGTAGAGAACTAGCCAAACCAACTGCTCCAGCCACAAATGTAGGAGTAGACCGTGCGTGTTATGAGTGCAGAGTAACAGGACACTTCCGAAGGGACTGCCCGGAGTCAAACGTCATGAATGCTGGTGAAGGAGGCCGAGTATTCGCAATGGGCCAAGGGGAGGCTATTGCAGACCCCACGACTATTCTGGGTACGTTTCTCCTCGATAACTTATTTGCATACATTCCAATTGATAGTAGGGACACAGGGGAGTTCCGTGAGTCACAAGTTAGAAATCTACTCAAACAAACACCCCCAATCATTCAACAAAACCTTCATAGCAGTAATAATAGAGATAGACTAAAAAGCACTAAAAACACATATGTATATTTCACTATCCCACTAACAAGCGGCTTACAATGAGAAGTACCGACATCGGCATTCGACGTGGATTGGTGTGGCCCTACCCATACCGGTTCCATGTGTTATAAAAGACCCTTTCACTTTAAACATCGACTATTGAGACACGATCGATTCATAATGACAAACCCGACACAAAACCCCAATTGGTTTCTAGTTTCAAAACCCCGAAGTACTCATATGAGGAATCTTTACAACCTTCCCGTAGTATCCCCCAACAGATCATCTAGAAATACCACGCTTACAACAAGTCAAATCCAAGCTCAGAAACTAGAAGTGAATCAAAACCATGAACTTCAAAACATAGCTGCCCTAATTCATCGAGTGAATATGCTAACATTTAGAAGAACATAAGTAAATAAACCCAAAACCGCACGATCCCGATCGGTTGAAGTGATAGGCGGAGTAATGAAGGCCCGCTGAAACACGCACATTAGGATCTAGTTTCATAAAGGAACAAGAGGAACAAATGGACCATAAGCACTCACGCCTGCCCGCAAGTATTGGATCCCTATATAATTAAGATTCTACGGACTTAGGGTTGGTAATTTCGCTTTAAATCCTTTTCCTTGTTTGGATGTGGGCTTAGAATAGAATCACCGATTCGACTGTCTTTTCAATCTTAATTATATACGACTTCTAAACACAAAGAGATGATAGATGAATCAGTTATGAGTCATACCATGAACTCCATGACAAGTTACCCAAGACAGTGGATGGACATGCTACCACTTGAGCAATCGTAGACAAATCAACCAAACCCACACACTTTCTACCGACCAAGGCTACAAAGAAAAATAGAAAAGCTGACACGGGCATATCACAAGAAGATTGCGAGACTGCATAGTATACCACTATCTATCATTTTGGATAAGGGACAGGCGATTCGCCTCGTGTTTTTAATAGTCATTAAAGAAATCCTTTTTATCACCCTCAAACTGAAGGACAAAGAGGAAGAACCATTCATCGAATCCTTATACAACATCAACTATTACATTAACATCAAGGTCACGTCATTCGAAGCTCTCTGCAGAAGCAAGTGTAGATCACCTCTTTGATGGGATGAGGTAGGTAACACACAAATAGCTAACAGGCAAGATCCTAACAACACTCTCACCAGCCCCCAGATCATACGAGAAACTACAGAGAAGATTGTTCTTACCCGTGAATGATTGAAGGCATCCGAGGATCGGAAGAAGAACTTGTCTGATGAGACTCTTGTTATTCCATTGGATGAAATTTAAATCAACGGGAGTCTAAACTTCATCGAAGAACCGGTGGAAATCATGGATCAGGAGGTCAAAAGGACGAAACAAAGATGCGTACCCATAGTGAAGGCCCGTTGGAACGCCAAGCGAGGATATGAATTCACTAGGGAACGCGAGAATCAAATAAAACAAAAAAAAAAAACACCCCCAATTGTTTAGTGATATCCCGTCTACAAGTTGAATTTCGGGGCGAAATTCTTTTAACGGGCGGAGAATGTAACAATTGGTAAAAATAGGAACAATCGTACGATGCTATGTTTTGATTATTAAACAATATGAGTATTTTATCAAGAATGGTTGAAAGAATTTAACCTCTTTTATTTAAATAAGTTCTTGTGAAATATAAAACAAGTAACTAACGATAATTTCGTTATGATGTATGACTACGAACCATCACCGGTTTGTGAAATTAGCATATAACATCATTTAAAAGCAACAAACTTAATTTTTGTATCAACATGTCTCTAGTTGATAAGTAAGTTAGGTTCTATGTAAAACGTTTGCTTAATAGATGTGAAGGATCTCAATTTGACAAATATACGAACCAAAGTGACAAAACGTGTTTAACGATATGGTTAACCGGTTAAATGTCACGAAATTATACATTGCTCAATAAATTTTATATTTAAATAAATTAAAATATAAAATGAATTATTATAAGGTATAATTAAAATGTATTTAAGTTTTTTTGAATAAAAAGAATAAAACATAAACATTAAAGTTCAAATACACAAAAACTACATTGTTACTTTATACTAAGTATACATGTATGTATTTGTATATATGTATTATTATCTAGTGAATGACTAGTTATGAGTCATGAATTAAAGTGATTTCATGTAAGTTTTATGATGTCTAAATCAATTAAGATAAGAGAATTGGTGGAGATAAGTGTCAACTTAACTAATAAGTGCTTAATCACTTAAGACATTTTACTAAGAATGCTTATTAATCCCTCTTCTAATTTTTGAGATTAAGACCTTCCCTCTCCTTAAATAGAACTCCTAACTAACTAAATAACTAGTAGTTAGTTAGTTAACTAACTCTATCTCTAAACAACCACCCAAGCAAGTGGCTAGACAAGATCACATCACTTAAACTCACATCCCATCACAAGCTAGTCTAGGTTTTGTCCCCTTATCCTCTTCCACTCTTTTCTCCTTCATAATCACGAAATTTCATCTTCATTTTACCCTCATTTGACCAGCAAATACTCCAGGGAATTTCTCTCAACCTTCATCTCATTTTCAAGCACAAGAACTTCCTTCCAAAGCCATCAAAACCATGAACTAAAGGGCTGTTGTCCCTTTTGTGTTTCAGCCACCATTTCACCCATCTACACCTTCCTTTTGCTTGATATTTTTACCACCAAATACCCCTGGAAGTTACTTGTTTTGATACTCAAAATTATTGATTCAAAACAGTGACTAAACTACCCTTTTTCTTGCTCTTTTGCTGTGAAATTTTCGTGATAGCAACATAGCCAAAAGAGTGGCTGTTTTGGAGCATCAAACCAACAACCAAAAGTTCATCTTCAACCTTCCATTCTTCAAGTATTCACATAAGGTGAGTTCATACCCCTACATTTTCATGTTTTCTTCAAGTTTTAGGGGGGGGGGGGGGGGAATACAAGTTAGAACACTAAACATAACTTAAATTTAAATGACAGCTTTCTACAGAAACGTTGAGTCCTGTTCACGGATTGTTTTGACCATCTTAAACTTAATATCTTTCAAAACTGTACAATATGAAAATAGTTCAAGTTTATACCTTTCTAATGACTACTCGCACGCGTTCATACGATTTTTCTACAATTTATGGCGATTTTTATAAAACTGCCTGTCATTTCAGAAGTGATTTCGGACCAGTCTGTGAAGATGTTCATTTTCACACTAGTTTGAGACCACTAAAAATCATAATAAAAATTAGGAACAAAGTAGACTCATTTTATAAACTCTCAGAGGTGACGGATTCAGTTTTTGACTTACGAGGATTTTTCTATGAGCTTTCTAAAAACAGGGACAGTAAAGGGTAAAACTGTCAAAAGTGGTTTATAGATTTATTAACACCTTCTAACATTTTTGAGCAATGTTTATACATTAAGGAAGTTAAAACACAATCATTTAAATATGTTTAATTACCATTTTTACAAAAATGATAAGTACAAAAAGGTCTTTAGTATCAAACATAAGGATTATTTCATACAAAGTTTCTAATAAAAACGTAAGAATATGAACAACAATTACGAAACATACCAAATCATCTTTTAAAACTTATACATATATATAACCATATACATATATAGGTTTTGTTTACAAACTTGTCTTCTACATCAAAATTTTCACTTTACTCATTTTTATCAAATGAATCACGTGTGATTTATTACTACTATGTGAAAACTCTTGTCATACTTTGTGTGCATTAGACTTACGCAAAGTATATAATGATTTCAAAGTAACTTTCATTGTTAAGTCGTTTTATACATTCTAAAAACTTATGATTTACGCTTTGTCAAACATTGTGAAAAAGGATAAAGTTTGCATACAAAAACTATCACTTTAATACAGGCTTAGTTGAGAATCCATGAGACGTGTATATCTTCAAACGTTACTTTTCTTTATTAGAAAGTAATGCTGCAAGTCCTGTCTATAACCAGAGTCTCCCGTTCGGAGAACGTGTCAAATGTGTATAGATCTATACGGGAAGTCATGATCCCGCGCCCTGACTGTTAGCTACAGTCCGTCCTTTGGGGTGACAGTTTGTCATAACGCTACGACGCCTGAAGAACGTCGCTACAGGCATATTATGTTTAGTATGGTTATAAAACTCACGAATATATAATTAATACGGTATTATGCTTTTATGAACGAGTAGCTATTAAAACTATGCTACAACTTTTAAACATGTCGGTTGCTTGCAATTTTCGGTCTTAGAGACTGCTAGTTATGTTAGGAAAATAAGGGTTTTTCATGGATACAAACCAAACAACTAATAGGAAAATAAGGAATTTTCCTGGTGCAATTACTTACAACTTATAACACGAACATTCATATGCATTTCATACTTTTATAAGAAAATAAGGGTTTTTCTTGGAAAACACAACAGTTCGTATCTCAACCATTAGGGAAAATATGGGATTTTCTAGATCTAATACATTCATTGTCAACACAACGAATCATAACTCTTCACATTTGAAATACTGCGCTTTCTGGAAAACATACACGAACTTTCGGATGGCGTACATTTTCTCAAAACACTACTTATGAACTCACCAACTTAATTGTTGACACTTTTTCTTTGAAATAACTTGTATTCTCAGGGAACCGCTAAGCAGGTTTGGAGATCAACTTTTGGGGATTAACGTGCTGACGTTAATCACTTCTTTTGAAAGATGTTTATGTATTTATCTTTTGATCATGTAACGAATACAATTATGTAAACATTTTGAAAAACTTAATATATATGGTGGTGTGTACTTTCCTTTCTATGAACTGTTATGATATTGAATATGACGTCCTCCGCCCTCGAACGTTTCCGCCGTTCTGGTTTAGGGGTGTGACAATTATGATGTTAGATCTAGTCATGAATCACTAAAAACCGAGATATACTTTATGTTAAATGATACTATCATAAAATATACTACTACATACAAAGTATACCAAGAAAATTAGCTAAGTGGCTTAACAACACATACTTTGGGCTAAAAACTCATTTTTGGACATAAAATGTTAAAAATACAAAGTTGAAGGGCCCAAAATGAAATATTTCGAAATCTGATGGGTGAGATGAGTCAAAACAGTTTCCATAATGTATTTTCTGAAAATATACTCTTTTGGAGGATTAAAAACATAAATTTCAAGCTTAATGGGCTAAAAATGACATTTTCGGCCCAATAGGGCCCAATATGCGAAATTACCCAAACTTGAGGGGCTGAACCTTGTTTTTCTGTAAAACAGTGGGTTATTAGTGTTCTAAGTACTTTTCAAAGGTCAAAAATGCTTTCCATAGTTGAAAAAGGACCAAAGTTGCAAAAAATTTCCAATTTGGGCCAAAAGTGTAAAAATTGCGAAATAAAGGGCTACAACCGAGAAAATTGTATTTTCAAGGTCTAAAACTGTTTTCAACTAAAAAGGTGCTGAAAATATCAATTTCATTAAGTTTTGATGTTAAAATGCCAAGAAAAATGGTTTAAGGACTAAACCGGAAATTAATTTACTTAAAGGGGTGAAAAAGTAAATTTACAAAATAAAGAGGGGTTGTAAACAGAAAATTTTCAATGATAATTCAAAACACTCGTTGTGAACCAACACTGACACTATGACTCTCGATGAATTACAATACACAATATCACCAACAATCGTTATCAAACGAATTGATTCGGTCTCGAATCAATAACAAATCCGAAACCACTAACACTACGACGCTCAATACACACATGGAACTCTCAGAACTCTATACTCTCGTGGAACTACTCAATACGTCGACGTACCTTCCTTAGGCCCAAAAGTTTCAAATCATGCTTGTTGGGCCTAGCTAACCCGATGACGTGATCTTTAGGCCCAAAGGATACTTGCTTACATGTAGTTGGGTCTAATACGACTTAACCTCGTGTAAAAGGACTTTCAATGGCAAACATGCTGCTGGTCCCCAAGTGTCCTTCAGTACTGCTAGTAAAGTCAGGAACTCACGATTGCGAGTTGGGCTTCGGGCCCTTCGCATTCGCTATGGTCTTGAACGATGTAGGGAAATACTGAGGGTTTCGCACCTTCTCCTTTTTCCTTCGGTCGTGGGACTACACAAGTCCGGGAGGGTTGGGTTATGTGAATAAGTGCAAGCGACGCTTAAGGGATCGTTTGTACGGTTGTCTACTGGACGTTTCATTAACGTACGTTACAACAATTCACAACCCACTGTATACCCAATGCCTCCGGAGCTCAACGAATACCTCTAACGTAACGAAACAACAACACATAAACTAATTAAAGCAAAGTGATAGGAAAACGTCGGGTTTTCCTAGGGTTTTTAACTAGTACACTTACGAACTACATGCCAAATTTTACAACTCGTACGCTTACATCTATAGAAAACAAACAAGCATACTCACGAATCTTCACATATTTTTACGCTATATTATTTTCAGAAAATATCGGATTTTCTGGTGGTTTTCAAAACAATACAAACATTGGATTTTAAACATTACTTATGAACTCACCAACATTTCATATGTTGACGTTTTTCCAAAATACTTGTATTCTCAGGTACCAGGTAAAGTGAAGAAGGAATTTTACTCTATGATGTTTTGCGAATGTTTAATTTACCACAAACAATTTTATTTTTGGGCATGTAATATTTTTGGTAACGATGTAATGGATGTTAATTCTATCGGTTGTAATGTTCAAATGCTTGGTAATGATTGATGTTATGTTTCATATATATTCATTGTGATGGTATTCAATTGAGTCACAACAGCCCCCGGACATTTCCGCCGTCTGGTTTGGGGGTGTGACAAGTCTCAACTCGAAGGGTTTGGGGTTTCGCGACCTGACTCGCCGAGTCCAAGAACAGACTCACCGAGTACAAGGCAATCTTCATACGACTCGACGAGTTGTTCATCCCACTCGTCGAGTTTCTCCACAACTTCATGCTACTCGCCGAGTCCACTCAAAGGACTCGCCAAGTCCCTTCATATCTCCTTACATGCAGAGGACATTTGAGTCATGCATGAACTCCAAACTGTAGATCCACCCTTCCCAAGCCTTTTCCCCACGTAAAGTTGCAAACTTTATGTGTAGAGAAGGAGATCTAGGCAAAATATGCTATAAACTAGGGCTTAAGGCAAAAAGGCTCCATGATCCACTCAAGGGTTGATACTTTACAGAATTCTAGACCAAAATAAGCATGGATCTGAGGTAGCAACCTCAGATCTGAACCTCTAGCTCAAAGGTTACTCTTAAGCCAAGAATGCCCAAAACACACACAAAGATCTAGGTGCAAAATGAGGGGAGATAGCAGCTTGTTACCTCCAAGATGAACACCACTGAAGTAGATCTCGGATCTACACCTCCTTCTTGAAAAAACCTACTTGCCCTTCAAGTTCCTTTCCCCAAAGTTCCTTCCTCCAAGCTTTAACTCTCAAAATGATGGAAGCTCTCACGAAATCAAGGGTGCACTGGCTCTCTAGGGTGATATGGGGGCTGAGGGAGGGACATAACACCCTTTAAATAGGATACAACTCCCGGGATTAGGGTTTTCCTCGTTCAGACCAAACTCGCTGAGTCACCTTGGCCGACTCGCCGAGTCGGTCGCTTACTCCTCGACCCGGATCCCGCTCGGACTCGCCGAGTCCATCCTTGGACTCGCTGAGTCTACCCTTAAATTAGGGCTTTTCTTTCCTTTCTTGGCCTTCGAAACTTTGGGTGTTACAACTCTCCCCCACTTAAACTAAACTTCATCCTCGAAGTTTACTATATTTCACTGCCTGCGATCTGCCTCCAATACCTCACCATTCGTTCTAACACCAGCTGCCTAACATTGCTGGCCCTCCACTCAGTCATTCAGACTAACATCAATCCTTACCGATAATGATCTCGGGTGCACCCTGACCCTGAACGTCCTGGAAACATGACTTACTCAACCGACAAACTTTCTAGTACTCTCCGGGTACTGCAACATAGGGGTTCACCCCTTCTTTCCTTACGCGATTTCCTTGCCTTCCCAAGGCAACTCTCCATAACCATCTATCTCCTCTGCCACCGTGAAGACCATGTCTTCACCCACTCTATTACTCCTGCTACTCAGTACGGGTCATCATTCCCAGTATCCACTTGCCGCTCTTTCTATTACCGTTCGTTGTCGAGCAACCCTCGACCGACTAACTGAATTCCACCATACTCTGCATCCCCGCACCACTACTGACTAGAAATTCTGCTATTCCTTATCTGGCTTTCAAATGAACTGAGACCATCCTGGTCCCTACCAACCTATCAATATCTGGATTGCCGACTCTCACCGATTGCTGGCCCAACACAACTACTAGTCGCTCCTAGCGACATTCGAAGAAACTCCCGCCACCTATACTTCTCAATCTATTCTACCACGCTGGCACTACAATATTCTGGGATCCTCGACCCCCTATCTAGAGACTAAGATCCTTACCAGGTCCCACCTGCACTGCTAAAACTCACGGGCCTCGCCCACGGGTCTCACCCAACCATACTACTGAGCAACCCTGCTCTCAGGTCACCTATACTGCTATCCTCATACGAGCCTCGCCCACGGGTCTCACCCAACTATATCCTAGAGCGGCCTCTTCCAAGGTCTCATCCCTCAAGGGCTATACAGGCAACTCCTTACCATTTTCATCCATTCCCATTCCCGATCCCTATCTGAATGCTAGGAGATAAGGGCCTCACCCCGACTCTGCCAACGAAGCTACTACGGAATGCTACAGCTGCCCCGTAGTCTTACATCACTTTCCACCACTGAATGTTGCTGAAGAAAACCGAGGCTCTCCCGCCACTCTTCCATGCTCTCCATGCTGCTTCTGCCACTGACTGCTAACATGAAAACATCTCTCGCTATTTGACCTCAAGATCTCCATTCCGACTCACACGAGTCCTACAGGCAACCCTTCAACCTGAATCCGAACCACATACTCACCATTACCCTTTACACGCACAGACTGATGGGGAGTTTCTCAAACTCCCAACCCTGAACTACTCAATCGGTCAAACGCTGAACTACCTCCTTTCCTTCTCAGAAATCACATACTCGATCTGGATTTGCGTGCCCTTACCCTTATACACTCGGAGGATTCTCCCCCACTTTGATCCTGCTTACACCTCGATGCTCGATGAAGAGAAATCCCAATCCTTGCTACCATAATCAATCTGCTGAGGAATCCCAAGCTTACCATAGCTAAGGGTCTCACCTGACCATTCTAAAACTTATACGGCTCCGAACTAGCGAGACATACCGAGTCTCTCCAAGGCATGCTACAGATACTGCACCCTAAGTAACCTTCTTCGATACAACCCATCCCTTCATTACTAACCAATATCCAAGGTATGCAGATGGCATATAACTTGATCATAGACAATCCTCTCAAAAATAAAATACTCATACAGATAATGATGAAGAACCATAACAATATAATCATGCACAAAATAAAAGAACTGAAAACGGAAGTCGCATACCTGCAACGTCCGGCGCTGCTCGCGTCTCCAAAGTACCCATCTGAAAATCCCTGCCTCCAACTGCAGGCGCCTCCGTACGGCCCTAACGGCCGTCTATGATCCTCAAAGTTGCAGGGGCAGGTGCCATCACCCGTCCTGCTGAAAGCAAACTGGGGCACTGGGCCTTCTTGTGGCCCCGCTGATTCCAGTGAAAACATATCAAGTCTGATCCCTGAGTGATGGTAACAGTACAATCTTTGCTAAAGTGACCAGTCCGACCGCACCTGAAACAGCCAAACTCACCACCACTACCACTCCTGCACGCACCCCCGTGCGTCCTGCCATACCTTCCGCATCGACTGCGGTCCTGATAATCCCTTGATCTCGACTCCGATCCCGTGGGCCTTTTTCCCGAACTTGCGGCTACCTGAACCTCATCCGGCTTCCTCTTCCGGATCTGCTCCAAATCAATTTCCCTCTCCCTGGCCCGAGAAATCATATCTTCCAGCATCTTACAACCGGACCTGCTCACGAACTCCTTGATATCATCCCTCAGCATCTCGTGATATCGTGCCTTCTTCATCTCCTCATCCGCGACATACTGCGGAAAAGGAAGGGCTCTCTCCTTGAACTTAGCGGTGATCTCTGCCACAATCTCAGTAGTCTGCGTCAAATCCTGAAACTCCCGGGCCAACTGCTGCACCTCAATAATCGGTGAAAACTCCACTCTGAACCTAGCTGAGAAATCACTCCAAGTCATCGCATCCAACGCGGCGTCATCACCCAAAGCATGACCAATCCCTCGCTCTGTCCTTCAGAAGATAGGAAGCGAGTCTGACCTTGTCCTCCTCAGGACACCGGCTCGTACAAAATGCGTTGGCAACATCAGCTAACCATCTGCTGCTAGTGATGGGGTCCCTAGCCCCGTGATAATCTGGTGCCCCGCAAGCCCTGAACTCCCGAAATGTCAAGGTGCGCGCTCCCAGCAAGGCCATCATCTCAGTACGGAAGGCTCTCAGCCTCTCATCCAAAATCTCCAATATACCCTCCTTGACCGTGCCAAAGATCACAGGAGTCTGAGCTAGAATAATGCGCGTCACCTCGGCTGATATCAACTCTCTCATCCGCTCCTCGAGCTGCTCGGCCCCTAAACCCGAGCCCAATCCTTCTCCGGCGCCTGATCCGCCCGATGGTCCCTCTTGCAATGTCACCATACTGAAACATATAACATAACCATTACCAGAATACTCCTCACTGCCCCGAGACCAAACATACTCACTACCAGGTTCCCGGTCTTGTCTCGGTCTTTCCCGAATCGAGTACGGATCCTCTGCTTTCAGTAGTACGGGCGCATACTACCTTCCACATCTATCCGTACTTTCCTCAAGAACTTCTTTGACTCCACCGGGTCCCTTTTCTACTACTACTGCTCCCAGCACTACCTCATCCTAGGCTTACCCTAGGGAAACCTTTGACTCAACTCAAACCAGTCCTCAGCTGCTGAAGGCCTCCTTGCAATGCCAGTTAGCCATTACCTGGATACCATCACATGTGACGAGGCTCAGATAACCCTTCAAGTAAAAGACTCGTTCCTACAACGGTTGGACTCAAACAAGAGCTGCGCAATAGGACCAAATCCAACACTTTGAGATTATTCAACCCTGATCACATGCGACGTGACGTATCCACCTAATGGCTAACTCCCATCACTTAGAATCCCACAATGCACTAAGCAAGCAGCATTCAGACAAGGGAAAGCCTAACCATATCATACTCAAGCAATCATATCCACATAGCAAGAATCTTAACTAGCATGCAATACAGCTCATAAACTCAGGCATAACCTAATCAGGCTATCCTACTACTGACTATTCAGCACTATCATGCAGATCAAAAACACATATAATAGGCACATAAGGCATCCTCCCTAGATCCATAGTCCTAATCTAGCATGTTGTTCTATTAATTGATAATCAAATCATAAACTTGTATGGGTATTTTGGGGTACTTACTTGAGCTCGGTTGATTGCATGCACCACACCTCTTTTCTCTTGTCAAAGTTCTTTTCTTTCTGAATTCTTTTTACGTTTCTAAAACCATTTTCTTTCTCAAAACTCTTTTTACCAAAACTATCTTTCCATTTTGAAAACTTCCTTACCAATTCCTCAGTTTGAGTTCAGACACACCCGAGAGCATGTCCGAATCCCTCAAACCAAGGCTCTGATACCAACTTGTAACGACCCAAAATTTAAGACCGAAAATTTCTTTTAATAAATCATTTCTTAAAGTAAAGTCATCATTCCAAAACATAATATGAGTATAAGTTTTCAAAACACATATTCAATATCAGAGTAAACATTCCCAGGTTGTCTAATCTATAGTGTGTGCCATGCGATCACCCCAAGTTCTTCCCTCTGCTACCGGAAGTACCTGAAACCAAAACTGAAAACCGTAAGCACGAAGCTTAGTGAGTTCCCCACCCTACCACATACCACGCATAACCACATATTGCACATACTGTGCCACGCCCGCTACCTTGGGCCTCGCCCGCTACAACGGCCCCGCCGCTCCAGGCCCCGCCTGGCTTCAAGCCCCGCTCGGGTACAGATCTGTTTTACTTAGGCCTCGCCTGTCACAGGGCCTCGCCCGCCAAAAAATAATAACACATAAACATTTCACAACACATAACTAACACATGCAACTGGTTTTGTCCTAAGGCCTCGCCTATCCTAGGCCTCGCCCATGTCCTGCTACTGATGAGTCATGGAACCCCGTCCACGCTCCTAATGGTAGTGAGGTACGGGCCTAGCCCACTCTCACTCCTATTCTAGTTTGGGCCTCGCTCCTGTTCTGCTACTAATGAGATATGGAACCCCATCCACACTCTGCTATTGGTGAGATACGGGACCTCGCCCACGCTCACCTCCCTACCAGGCACATACATGTATCACACAGAAAACAAGTATAATCTATATAAATGAATCCTTGGGCACCCACCCGCTATTACTAGACCTCATCCTGAATATCATACTAGCATACCGTGCCCAGGGCTAACCCCCGGGTCTTCTACTCATAACTACATGGGCCGGCATTGTGGCCTTAGACCCATTCACACAAAGGGAAACTCACCTGCACTGGCTAAACTTGTTGATGATCTCACTAGCTGCTACCCGACAACTCCCGGAACTCCTACTCCCCTTGCTCCCCGAACTACCAATATCAATGCAACACTGAGTCTAACTGTCCCCCGAAAGACAACCAAGTCAACCCTGGTCCAAGTCAAAGTCCTGGTCAAGGTCAACCTTCCAGGTTAAACCTACTCGCCGAGTCACCCTACTGACTCGCTGAGTTCATAATGTTCAGATTCCTTCCATTCGCGACTCGACTCGCCGAGTCAGTCCATGACTCGCCGAGTCTACCGATTTCTGAGTCCAGACATGTCCAACTCACTGAGTCTCTACCCGACTCACTTATTCGAGTCTCAAATCGAAGGGTTTGGGGTTTCGCGACCTGACTCGCCGAGTCCAAGAACAGACTCGCCGAGTACAAGGCAATCTTCATACAACTCGACGAGTTGTTCATCCCACTCGTCGAGTTTCTCCACAACTTCATGCTACTCGTCGAGTCCACTCAAAGGACTTGTCGAGTCCCTTCAGATCTCCTTACATGCAGAGGACATTTGAGTCATGCATGAACTCCAAACTGTAGATCCACCCTTCCCAAGCCTTTTCCCCACGTAAAGTTGCAAACTTTACGTGTAGAGAAGGAGATCTAGGCAAAATATGCTATAAACCAGGGCTTAAGGCAAAAAGGCTCCATGATCCACTCAAGGGCTGATACTTTATGGAATTCTAGACCAAAATAAGCATGGATCTGAGGTAGCAACCACAGATCTGAACCTCTAGTTCAAAGGTTACTCTTAAGCCAAGAATGCCCAAAACACACACAAAGATCTAGGTGCAAATGAGGGGAGATAGCAGCTTGTTACCTCCAAGATGAACACCACTGAAGTAGATCTCGGATCTACACCTCCTCCTTAAAGCAACCAACTTGCCCTTCAAGTTCCTTTCCCCCAAAGTTACTTCCTCCAAGCTTTAACTCTCAAAATGATGGAAGCTCTCACGAAATCAAGGGTGCACTCGCTCTCTAGGGTGATATAGGGGCTGAGGGAGGGACATAACACCCTTAAAATAGGATACAACTCCCGGGATTAGGGTTTTCCTCATTCAGACCAGACTCGCCGAGTCACCTTGGCCGACTCGCCGAGTCGATCGCTTACTCCTCGACCCAGATCCCGCTCGGACTCGTCGAGTCCCTCCTTGGACTCGCCGAGTCTACCCTTAAATTAGGGATTTTCTTTCCTTTCTTGGCCTTCGAAACTTTGGGTGTTACAATTAATTTACCAAAGATGAAAAACTCTCATTCATCATACAATACAAGTCGCACAATTCCAAGTTTCTATCCAATTGAACCTTGGGTGATGAGAATATTTCCTTATTTGGTAAATTATGACACTACCACAAATGAAAGAATCAAATCCATTTACCAATATTGCTTATCAATGGAAACATATAAACAACAATTTTATCACAAATGTCATTGTAAGGATACTTAAAATAAATAAAACAATTTTTTCTTTTATTTTAAAAACTTGCGGAAAAACTTCTCCTTACAATGCAAATACATATGAAAAACTTTGTTGTTATCTATTTCTAAGCAGTATATCATAACTCTTAAGCAACAGCTCAAAAATGCTGATCACCGAACCATGCGATTGAAATCCATTTTCGCGATTAGAATTAGCACACTCTTTCTTTAAGCTTCCTTTGATTCTTCCAAAACATCAAAATGCAATTACATTGCATTATGTATTAAGAATCTCCAAATAGGATCTTAATAGAGTTAGATAATGGACTTTACCTAAAGTAGAGTCAAACATTTGACTTTAATATCCTTATGGACTTTTAGGTAAATTTGGCAGCTTCGCAACCAATGCCCCTTCTTTTAGCAAAAGAAACATATGGATTCTTTGGAAATGGTACACGAGACTATCACAAACTTAGCCTTTCTCTTTACCATTGGGTCAAACGACTTGACCATGGCCGATCCCTTTCCATTGGGAAGAGAAAGTTTTTCTGGACTTCTAGTGTTATCATTGTTAATGTCCATGAAAGTTTGGGAAGTAGATCTTCCAATCTAATTTGCTTTACCAATGCTCCAAATCATTGTTGATTCAGCATCATCAAGCAAATAGGTAAGATCATTAAGGCTCATGTCGTGATCTGTCATCAGGGAGTGACTGAAGAACCAAGTCAACAGCCAGTTACCTCAAGACTTCGACACCCGACTCTCTCGGCTTGTCAATATGTGACTTAACCTCTAATATGTAAGCACATATAGAGTTTGCTTGCCAATAGGGATTGAGTGACTTAGAACTTATCAAGTCTTGAAACTTGTGGGATTGCGAGATTTATTGGAGGAGGTGGAGGAATTCAAGTATGATTTCCAGTCCCACTAATGTGCAACAAAGGGATTGATCTTTCACCTTGGTTGCCATTTGGGATATCATCTTCATTAGGAAGCTTGTTCCTAAAGATTTAGGAAGACCATAGTTATCTGAAGGAGACATCTATAAGGGATAAATTCAAGTTAGTTGATTTCAAGTCCTTAATATAACACCCAATATGAAATATTAAGGCTAGGATCCAACAACCTTTTCATAACTGGAAGATGGATGTCGTAATCCGAGTTATAAAATAGTTGAAGGTAGGTAAATGACGATTTACCAAATTCCACCATGAAATATGAAATATAATTAAGTTTTAATTGGATTTGAATTCCTGGATCTTTTGAGATACATTGAACTTTCAATGGCATGTTTGAAACTCCTAGATTTTTTGAGATACATTGAACTTTCAATGGCATGTTTGAATCTCGATTGCGCCCTCTCAAGTTTGTGACTGGGATGCCGAGGATCACAAACAAGGTGTAGCTAACCATGCAAATTGACTTGGTATCCTTAACGTTATCACCTAATCGATGTACCGGTTAACCACACACGCTCCACCGATCTATAATAAAGTCAAGTTACCCTTTGCCACTCTTACTAGTCCTTATTAGTGTGCCGGTTAACCACACACGCTACACTAACGACTTGGTAAGGTACAAAGTGTAATTTAATGGGTTAGCACCTTTTCACATTTTCCTAAGTAACTAAGGTTGGGAATTTATAAGTGTTTAGTTACTTAGTATTTATCATTATATTTTTAATGAATGGAGAATTATAGTCCTTTCCTACCCATTCGGCTAACAACCCTTCACCAGTCAAGGAAGCGGTGGGTGAGAGTGGACACCCATTAAACTGTCATTTTATAGGCAGTAACCTTATACCCCCCTTATAGACCGGCTTCGTGAATAAGGCCTATTAATGGTAATATTGAGTTTATCTTATACATATCTATATAATTAAAATTATAATAATAGTATAAGGTTGTATTTAAAACATTTAAAATACTTGGTGGTTTAATCCATTAATTAAATTATACTCTTAATTTATATCTTTATAGAATTATTAACTCTTTTAATTAAACACTTTAATTAATTTAATGAAGTCCATAAAGTTTGAATTTTAACTTTTAAAATTGTAGAGTTTGGAATTAAAGCATTAATGTGAGTGAGACTTTACAAATTTCAAAACTTGAGGGCAAGTTTTCAAACTATTCAAAACCTTTCATTTCATAACTTATGAGTTTAATGGTTCATTAAAATGAAGACTCTTCATTTTTATGTAACTCCTTATCTTTTAATAACAATTTTAAGGAAGTGACTTTTCAACATCCATAACTTGAGGATAAGTTATGGAGTCATAAAACCATTTAATGAAAAACACTCTTCATCTTTTATGTAACCTATGACACATTTATGAGTTTTAAGATTCATAAATATGACTTTTCATATAACTTGAAGACAAGTTACAAAAACATATTTTATGAACTAACTCTAGATTAATTTGGATTGAAAACAACTAAAACATATTTTTTTTTCATTAATCTAAACTAACTCATAAATCAAGGAAACATAAAACTCTTGATAATCCATAATTTGAGGACAAGTTATGGACACCATACAATTTCATTGAGATCAAGAATTATACTAACAAACAATTTGCACATAACTCCTATGATCTACCAAAATTCATAAGCATGAACATTCATAATCAAAATTTTTTAAGAACTAAATAAACACATATAAAACTTGAAACTTTGATTATAGCATTGAAATTGGTTTAGCATAATCATTACCTCATTAAAAATTAGGTTTATAAGTCCAAAACAGTTAAAGGTAATGATTCTAGACCAATTCCAGCACCAAAACTCGAAGATATACTGATTGGGGTTCCAACTCGTCGAGTACATCAACCAACTCGGTGAGTTGGATGAGTTTACATTTGGACTCATCGAGTCCCATCATGGACTCGGCGAGTCTGCTGTGCAGACAGTGCCAAAATTCGATTTTCAGCCAATTTGCATCAAGTATAAGTGAAAACAAGCCTAGTCTCTGATACCACTAATGGGTTTTGAGCATTCTAACACTCCTATGGTGTACATGCAACCCTAAATACTTTGGATCTATGTTTTCTCTATTATACATGCAAATATCCATTTTCCAAGGTATTTCTCTAACTAGCATAATATAAAGTACAAATAATACAAAATCTAGTAGAATGACACACCTCTTTGTTGGTGCTTGATTCCATGTAGCTTGAGAGCCTAGCGCCCCAAGTGTGACACCTCAAATGGTTCACAAAACATCAAATTCACTTGGAATTAACATGAGAGAAATCATCACTTCACGAAATCGGCTTGCCCTCCATACATAGACCTAGTGGCCAATTTTGACAAGAACGATATGTTTATATAGTGTGACACAAATAGGGTAAACCCTAATTTTCATGGCTTTCCATTTCCTTGGATCGATGGGTTCAAATACACCATGGAGCATCCATGAAGCATCCTATGGGTTTTATCCCAACTTGATAATCCATGGGGCATTAGCCCACTATACAAGTATAGATGATTTACATAATTTACCCATATATTTAATTAGTCTCCTTTTGATCACTTAATTAATTCTAGATTAATTCTTGATCAATACTAATTAAATAATCTTATTAATATATTATAACTTATAATATATTAATAAACCTTAAGTGTTATTTCTCTCATTTTAGTATATCCAAATGCATGATGTCCTGCAACCCAAATGGACCATGCCGGGTTGGATTAAGTATATACGAATTATAGTTATGGACTTAGACACTAATCCAACAGTCTCCCACTTGGATAAGTCTAAAACTATTATTGCAAGTACGACTTCATAACCCGACTAACAATCGTAGCTCTCAAAAGCTGTTGTCGAACTCTGAACAAATTAATGATGTGTCCATTAGATAAATGATCATATATTCCTCCATTCTAGATATCATGTGGACTGATACATGGATTATAATCATTCTCTTTGTCCATCCGTTGTTTCCCGATTTCCAATTTATGACGACTGACTAATTGAACAAATCAAATCAGTCCAGGCCCGGCCGAGCACTTACATTTTGTCATCACTAAATCATCAAGGGGCCCACAAATATCGCTTTTATCCCATTAAGAGTAAAAGGAATGGATAAACTTTGACTCATATGCTTGTACTGACTACTTGCACGTTTTCGTGCAACCAACAACTAAGAGAAGGGCTAGCCGGGCTGAGGTTGTAGCGGCAAGTGTGGTAAGACGCATGAGGATACGTGCAAGTCGGGTAGTTCGAGCTGTTTTAGGTGTGGCCGAGCTAGTCACGTCAGCAGAGAATCTACAACTACCACCACCACAATATCAGATCTGATTTGCTTCCAGTGTTATCAGAGGGGCCACAAGAGGTCCTAGCACCCGATTTTAGCAGTATCAGGACAGGTGGCGGCACCCGCTCCTGCTACATTGAGGATTACCAATGGTCATTAGTGCCGGATAGAGGCACCTATGGCGAAGAATAGAACCTTCCAGCTGACAGAGGAGGCACGTGCAGCTCCCGATGTTGTGACCGGTATACATCTTCTACTTATATCTTTATTTATTTTGATTTGTCGCTTATGTTTATATGTTTCATTATAACGTTGTTCTTAGTGAACGACATATTTTCTCTGGTATTATTTGATTCGGGGGCTACCCGATCTTTTGTGTCGCTTGCACTTAGTAAGTGATTTGTTAGAGCTTCGGGGGAGCTCGACTATCATCTTGATGTAGAGATCACAGATGATAGGACAGTACGGGTTGTGAGGGTTCATCGGGGATGTATACTTCAGTTGTTCAATGAGCAATTTTCCGTGGTTAGTCCCTATTCCCCTGCGAGGGAATAAGGTTATTGTAGGTATGGACTGGTTGAGCCCTAATGGGGCAGTGATCTACTGAGATCAGTAGCTTGTATGATTTCGGACCCCAAGCAGGGGAGGTTTGTTGATTTAGGGGGAGAGGTCGTAGTGTGGACCGACTTTGTGTTCAGCAGCAAGGGAGAGACACTACCTATAGCAGGGTTGCACAGGTTATGTTGCTTATATCATGCATACCCGCGATAAGGGTAAGGTTACCATGGATGATGTACCGATCGTACAAAAATACACGGGCGTGTTCCCATAGGATTTTACTGGGGTACCTCCGGAGAGGCAAGTGGAGTTCAGGATTGACCTAGTTCCTGGTGCGACTCCGATAGCCAAGGCACCATATCAGTTGGCTCCTCCTGAGATGCAGGAGTCGTCTACACAACTGTAGGAGCTGTTAGACAAATGATTTATCAGGCCGATCAATTTTCCATGGGGAGCCCCAATCCTAATTTTGAAGAAGATGGACGGGTCACATCGGATGTGTATAGATTATCGGGAGTCGAAAAAGGTAACGATGAAGAACCATCCCGAGGATTGATGACTTATTTCACCAGATTCAGGGTACATCTTGGTTCTCCAAGATTGATCTGTGGTCAGGTTATCACCAGATGCGAGTCAAGGATGATGATGTGAAAAAGACAACCTTTCAGACTCGTTATGGTCATTATGAGTTTGTAGTGATGCCGTTTGGGCTCACCAATTCTCCTACCGCGTTTGTGGATCTCATGAACCGCGTATGCAGACCGATGCTAGACCGATTTGTTATAGTCTTCATCAACAATATCTTGGTTTACTCCAAGACTCAGGAGCAGCATGAGGAGCACCTGAGGAGGTGCTGGAGACACTAAGTAGGGAGAGACTTCTCAAAAAGTTCTGATGGACCTCCTGTATCACCATCCTCGCTCACTCAAATGCTCTTCCTCCTGATGATTCCCTCTAACCTAGATGATCGACGCTTTGCAACTCTATTTTTATTTACCTTTGTTTCTCTTCTCAAAAACCCCAATCGCACCTATGTCTAATGAATATCCAGCTTTTAAAACCCTATCTAGCCACTGCCATTGCCACCCCCTCTCTTACTCCTATATTACCTTCTGTTATGACGAGAAACCCTAACAGTCTCCACAACCCTAACCATCTCCACATAGTCTCTGCTCTTACACCATTATTCTGATGATGAACCACACCACGATCTGATTTTGTGTCTCTCTTTCTCTATCAGGTGCGATTTCTTTTTGTTTTTCTCTTGATCCATTTCTATCCTTTTAGCTAAAGCTTGAAGAGTTATTGCACTTGTGCATATGGTGTCAATACCTGGTTAAAAGTCAAACAACCCCTACCGATGAGTCTCATGTGTATTTACCATCCTACCCTATCAATTGCGATTAGTCTCAATTGCGATTTCTTTGTTTTTTTTACTGGTGTTCCAGCCTACCAAACTACCCGAGAATTGGTAACATTAATCAGATTGTTGATGTTGATTTCAATTTTATGGGTTCTTTTGTACTCCCCGATTAGTGATTTCATATTCAACACTAAGGCATCTACGATGTGTATCAGGCGCTTTCAATCAATGGTTTGTCTTTTCTCTTTGTTGACATGTATTATTGGTCATAATTTTTCAAGGTTGACAAGTGTTTCTCATATGCTTACGAGAAGAAGCTCTGGAATTTTAAAAGAATGATCTAATGGTTTATTGATTTTGAAAGTGGAGGAAGAGAATGAGATGATGTTTTTATGACTCAAGGCCACCAAGGAGACGATACTTGATCAATGGTTATGAGAACGTAGGGAGTGTATGAAGAGGTAAATCTGGAATTTAAGCTAAAATTGTTTACAACTACCATATATATATATATATATATATATATATATATATATATATATATATATATATATATATATATATATATATATATATATATATATATATATATATATATATATATATATATATATATATATATATATATATATATATATATATATAACCTTGAAGGACTGTATTGCAAAAATGGAACCATCTGGTATGCTTTTTCATATTGTTTTTCCAAAATTGTTGCCCTAGAAAAATGTCCATATTGGTATAATTTTTTCATTTTGTTCTTTAATCATTTACTCTATTTTCTTTTAAAAAAACCATTTATTTTTGTTATGTTGATTCCCAAGTTTAAATTTTTATGTTTCCTAGGTTAAGACCACAATTCATGCTTTCAAATTATTGGTTTCGGGAAGAAATGCTTCCCTTAAATTTTAATTTTAAGAAATGGTTGATTATTTGATATTATGTGGCATCTTCATATCCAGATCTTGGAAAATGAACCCAGGGACTCCACTACAGAGGAGTCACAACAACATAAAAATTTTGTTCTCTCCTGAACTTCATTCAGGTAAATTGTATTATTTACTAAAATGTATATAGTTTCTTACCAACCACCGAAGTATATATATTCACACACGGATTCAGGGGTGTTCGTCCTTTTTTATTTGTTCTAAGATCACAACAAACGAAACTAACATGGTTACAAGTGTATACCTTCCAGCCTATTGAGGAATAATAAAGTGTATTCTATTGTTTTCTTATGGATTATGCAAATAACGAATTATTCTAGGATTTTGAGACGAGTTTCATGCTAATTTCTAGGGATTCTAAGACTATATCAAAGTTTTTTCCAGGTTGTCAACCCAATTGGCGATTTCCTATATCGGATGACGCCACATAATAACAAATATTTTAACACATCAAAAACTACAACAATCCTGGTATATTTAAGTTTCTTTGTGTTCATTTCTTTGTAATTTTTGTGGAACTTTGTATATTCGCAGCTATATAAAAGAAGTTAGTAGGCCTAGGCTTTGAAAGATGATATAGAAGCACTCAGGTAACTTTTGAAATTATATATTTGTATAGGTCAAGGAATTATTGAAGGTTAGGAGGAGCAACATGTCCAAGAATAATCCAATTTTAATTCCATTCATGATGGTATTTGGAAAGTCATGTGTTAAAGGGCAAATGACGAAATTATATTAATACGCATGTAATTTTTTTCAATTCATCTGATATAGTCAGTAATTAAACACTTAATCCTTTCAATTGTCGGTTTTACGGTTTTTATTGAAGGTGCATAAAAAGGAGCTTGGATGGTAGGATGAGGCTCCTAAGATGATTTTTTGCTAAAATGATATTCCATTTAACTATTTTGTATTTGTGTAAAATAAAAACATGTGTTAGTGAGATAAAATAATATAACTAGGCCCATTTAACCTTCCTATCAGAGTTAGGGGCAAAAAGGTCATAACATGAAAAGAAAAAGCAAGGCGGTTGGGATGTACATGGAAAATGAGCAAAACTTTAAAAAGATAATATCTATATAGATCCAAAACTCATAGCAGGTAAGGGCAGTCCCAAGGGTAAAATGGTCAAATCTTGGAACAAAGTGTTGTGTGGGAATTCTACAAAAGAGTTTGTTTTTTTGTTTTTTGTAAACTTTTTCTGAGTATTTATCTCTCAAATAAAATAGATAGTTTCTCTAATACAACTTTGAGTTACCGATTCTAATTTGTTTTTGGCGGCTGTTACATTAAAAAACTCAACTAATATATTTGTATAAACTGTGAGTTTGAAATCTTCATGAATGTTTCTGCATTGACATGTTTGCCTTTAAATTTGGTTTGCCTATATATGTTGTCTCTTTTGAAAGAGAATTTTGATTTATAAAGTCAAAAGGCATCTTGCTCAATTTGGATGCGAAATGATTGGTTTTTGGTTTTTTGCAACAAAGTAAATGTGTGAACTACAAAGGGGTAGTGTTACTTTTGGAAATGATGACAATTTTTATTTAGAATTATAATATGTATGAAGTGTTTTTATAGAAGGGTTAAAATGCTAAGAATAACAATTTAGGTTCATTTATTTATTTATTATAACATGTATTTTTTTAAATAATTCAAAATTAAAAAAATGTCAAAAATAAATTGATAAGGTGGATTTATTTATTTATTTATCTAGGTTATGTGGATGCAGTTTTACTTATCTTCTCATATTTTGATTTTAGAATACTTTATTGATAATTATACTGTCCATCTTACTTGTGCACTTGATTTCAAGACCATACAAATTAGGGTAAGTATATACTTTCATTCAAACAAAGCGTGATGGAGATTGTTTGGCACATGATATAAAAAGACACCTCAATTTTGAATATTTTCAAGTAATGATGAAATAGTTAATTTCTATATTATAGCATCAAACCATCATTTACATTAAATTATTATGCCCCACTTTTGATGAAGTTATGTAAGATATTGTCAAATATTGATAAGTTTATTATTGCATCAAACTATCATTTGCAAGTAATGATGGAAAGGCACCTCAATTTTGAAGATATCGAACTTTATGTTGGTGTAAAAACAATTATAATAGTATTTTTCATATTTAAATGATAGAAATTTGAGTTTTTATTATTACTATTAGTGCTATAGCATTTTAATTACATGTACCTTATTATTGTGTCAACGTTGGTTTTCTTATTCTTTCAATATCAAAATTAATTGTTTGCGGCGCTCCTCTAAAAGGTTTTTGGTATCCTTATAGTAAAAGATTTTTTTTGGTATCCTCATAGTAAAAGAAAATAAACTCATATAAGAATTTATGTGATACTTGGATCATTTAGGTTGTCTTCCATTTATCAAATATGTATATTCTAATTTAGTACATTGATATAAGTAGCAAGTACAATAATAAATTCTCAAAATGTAACTACCATAACAATATTTTCATATTTATGTTAAAAAATTAATTGTTATCATGAAAGTTTTTTTTATTGAACTTTATATTAGTGTAAAAACCATTACAATAGTAATTTTATATTTAAATGATAGAAATTTGGGTTTTTATTATTACTATTAGTGTTATTGTTATCATTATTATTGTAAATCGTAAATCTCGGTAAATATTGATGAAGTTATGTAACATATTGTCAAATATTGATAAGTTTATTGTTTATATAAAATATACAAATAAAAAAAGCTAATATATAGCATCAAAAAGTTTTGATAATTTACAATACTGAAAAGTTTTGTGAACACAACAATAATGAATACAAGAATTTTGAGACTCGCGATATTAGTTTTCCAATTTCTAGCATTGTATATTAATTTTTATTATAATTATTATTATTATTATTAGATATGCCTTCACCAGCCCACACAGGTTAGTTGGCCGTTTGGAAACTGTAAATCCATAAATGACTGCAAAATCTTTTACAAGAAAAATGTAAGTTCAGAACAAAGTTTTGAGGTTTGTGTAGTTGGGTGGAATGGAATAAGTGAGGTAATGGAATGAGTAATTACATTCCATGATATTTGTATCACTAAAATTTAGTTATATTTATATGGGTTATAACCGAAAGAACAAGAGCAAAAGGGTAGTTTTGTACTTACACACGCCAGTGGATTAAAGCAAATCATGGACATCAAAAGCCACCTTCTATGTTTCGACCACACAACCGGACAAAGAGAGTGCATTCCATTCTAATAAACAAAAAAAATGAAATTCTTGAATAAACCTTTTTTAGAAAACCAAAATGTTATAGAAACAATTGGTGAATATATATATATATATATATATATATATATATATATATATATATATATATATATATATATATATATATATATATATATATATATATATATATATACCTTTCTATCATAACCATACCAAAGCAAATGTTGTTTAGACAAATGAACAGGTAAAAGAAGAGTAGAATCACGAATAAAAAGTACATGTCCAAGCTAGACAAGAAATAGAGATGGATTCTCGTTTGCTGATGTGGCACACCTATATGACGCTTCTACCCTCCAAAAATCTCCCCTTGCAACTAAAGAACTCTCCACATCATGTGTCTGACTATCAAATGTTGATGAGATGTTGAGTATTCCCTGCAAAAAAAAAAAACCAATTGTATGAAATAACTTTATGGACATAAACATCATGGTTATGGATTCCGGAGGTGTTTGAAGGAATTGGAATGTGAGATTCCATTCCGTGAGGTGTTTGGTTTAATAACCGATATGCTTCTTCCCTAATAAATAAAGAAATTTTTTGCCACATGGCATAAAGTTTAGATCTTGAAATTTTGTGACCTTGTTATAGATAAAGTTGTAAACGTCATCCATCTAAACATCATAATGATTCTTAAATGAAGATCAGAAACCAATACTTAATGGATTAAGATTAGAAAGATGTATTTTTGTCCCTTTTGAGAAATAAAGACTAGGTCTTGGTTGTCTACACCAGCGTAATGGAGTTCAAAGTTTTATCCATTATGGAGCTATTAGGAACCAGATCTGAGCTTTGAGTGAAAGGTCTTAATGAAATAAGTGGTTAATGTGAGTATTAGAACTTGAGGCAGTACGTCGTGCGTAATCCAGATTACGCCCCACGTAGCCTATTGGAGGCTTGTTTTTCTGGATGAAGGCTATATGTCCAACATAGATTTAAAGTACGCAACACGTAGGTCAACAAAAGGTTTACTGTTGGCTTTTTGAACAGTTTAACTTTTGGCCAACTATGAGGGGTTTAAGAATTGGAAGGGAAAAATGGTATTTTGGCCAAATAACGGTTAGCCCTGATATTTTGAACTCGATAAGTTAGTAAATTTACCTTAATTGTTAATTAGGGTTGTTATGGATATGTTTAGTGTAAGGAGCTTTTGGTAGCAACAGCTCAAGTATGATTATTATTATTCGGCTGCCAATCAGGGTGAGTCTCCTCATTATACTTGTGGTTCGAAGGCATCAATGTCGTCCTAGTAGAATATATATGTAGGATCCTAGTTGTCTTTGTGACTCTTACATGTGTTTATATGTATATCGGGTGGGGCCCACCACATGTTACTGACAGATATGTACCGAGCGGGGCCAGGTGTATGTATAGTTTGTGATATTTTGAGGAACTCACTAATCTTTGTGCTTACGGTTTATATTTAAAATGTTTTTAGGTATTTCTGGTTTCAAAAAGAAGGGCCCTTCTTGATCGCACTACATCACTTGGAGATTTATTCTACACTGAATGTTTACCAATTGCTATGATATTTCGAATACTTTTATTTTGGCCGTCTTTGAGATAATGAATTAATGGTTTTGACATATTTAAATGTCGGTATTTTTTAGACGTTACATAGAGAATGAAAAGATAGAATTATGATCGATTAAGTGGTTATTTAGAATTAGATGGTCAAAATCTCTTAATAGGATAAGACAAGTAATAAGAAACTTGTATGTATGTATGATTAGGACTAAGAGTGAAGAAGATAGATCAAGATGCACCAATTGAGGAGAGGAGCCAAAATAGGACAATTAGTCCTCACTAACTAATATGGTGAGTTATATCTCTCACTTTCTCTTTAAGTTAACTTTACATTTTATGTGTGTATACATGTATGCTTATGTGAAAATAGTCATGTACATGAGCATGACATAGAGAAAGAAAAGAATGGTCATGTAGAATATGATATTGTGTAAGATTCAATGCTTGTGGTTGTACATGTAAGACCATATACCTGAGCATGTATGTATAACTAAAGCATATGTTTATGTACAAAGAAATATATGGGTATTATGAGTAATATCCATATGAATAAATAAATAAATAATAGGATTATATGTAATATAGTCCTATATATGGTTGGAAATGACAAAGGTATTTGTTAAAATACCTAAGAGAAAGTATATAGAGATAGAAGATGATTATATGTAGTATAATCATAAGAGTATGTATCTATGTCTAGAAATCAATGGTATTATATAATGCTAATATGTTATTGGACATAGATAAAGATTAAGTACTTAATGAATTAAGTAGTAGAAGAGAAAGATTGGAAGGTCCTTTGATGAGACATAGATGTGGATTGTCCATGGGACAAAAGACATGTAACACCCCAAAAATACGAGCCAAAAATTTCATTTTTGAAAACATATATTTAGCAAAACATTCGAATTAAACGTTTACTGATCATAACATTTTATAAAGATATCGCATGTCTGGAAAACATTTCATAAAACATAATAATGACAGAGTACAAATCCCTAGGAAGATCTCATGATGCGGAATACGGAGCATGTGTGTGAAGGGCCGCTACCGTGCCAGCTCTTTCCCCTTCGAAGAAGAGGTACCTAAAACCAAAACTGAAAACTGTAAGCATGAAGCTTAGTGAGTTCCCCCATCATACCGCATACCATACAATCACATATCAAACATATTTCCAGGCATTTCTGGGGTGCCCGACCTACCCGGTACGACCATTCTGGGGTGCTGACTACCCATGTCAAGCCATTCTGGGGTGCTGACTACCCTTCGGTCCTGACGACCGAACCTCGGGGACTATTTCACCCCCCCCCCCCTACTGCTACTATCACATATATCATAACATAACATATTATTAGACATATCTGGGGTGCCTGAACTACCCTTCGGTCCTAGCAACCGAATCCAGGGACTAGTCCCCCTCCAACTACCTCTATCACATATAACATAAAAAGCCAGCATGCAAACATATCATCATATACTGTCAGACGTATCTGGGGTGTCTGACTACCCTTCGGTCCTAACAACCGAACTCTACTACTATCACATACAACATATCATGCTAACATATAACATATCAGGTAGTAGCAAACCTAGATGATATCACAAAGACAATCATCTATCATACATCTCCTACTGGTGGGCCGACATTGTGGCCTTAGACCCACCGCTACTAGAAGGTAACTCACCTCGTAGTAGCTGTTGATCTGTGTGGGAATGGTCTGTCTGCTGCTGCTGCTCCGGAAATCCTCCGACTGTAATTCCCACCAAACACTTAGTCAAATACTGCTAACCGCCCTCAGGGTAAATTGTCCATTTACCCTTAACAAGTCATGAGTCAAGTCACAGTTAACTTCCAGTTTACCAGACTCGCCGAGTTGGCTTGCCAACTCGCCGAGTCCCTTTCTTTATACCCAAGTCCAATAGTCCTTCATCCTACTTGACGAGTTGTACGAAAAACTCGCCGAGTTCGCCTTCATCCGAAGAACACTCTAAGCTGTGACTCGCCGAGTTGTTCTTGAGACAAGAAGATTGCAATGAACTCGCCGAGTCATAGCATTGACTCACCGAGTGACTTCATGAGTGAGTCTGGCTTCCAACCCACTGAGTCATACCCTATGACTCACTACTCCAACCCGCAAACACGAAAAGGGAAAAAACCCGGGGACTCGCGACCCGACTCGCCGAGTCAGATGAACGACTCGCCAAGTCTGCCTCATGCAAAAACTATACACGCGATTTTTCTTGAATCCAACCCATGCCATTCATATATCTGGGTTCCTAGGGCCTGGTTTACACGTAAAGTTTCCAACTTTACGTGTAGATAATCACCAATGAAGGTTTTAGGGCTCAAAGTGCACCAAAAGGGGTAGATCTAGGACTTTCATGCAATATGACTTCATAAAGGCAGTAGATCCAAGCTCCAAGGACTAAATCATGCCTAGATCTAAAGGCTAACAACTTTTTACAACCCACAAAGCACAAACAAGCTTGGGGAATGGCTCAAGAAGGACTTTCATGAAGCTAATAGGGACTACAAGCTTGAAAACAGAGGGGAAACGAGCTATACCTCAAGGAAAACGTTGAGATGTCACAAAGATGCTTGGCCTCCTTCTCCTCTTCTTGATCTACTCTTCTTTATCCTCAAAAACTTCAAGAACACACCAAAACACTTCAATCTCACAAGGAATAAGGGTAAAACGATGTTGGGAGCTCTGAGGGTGAATGGGGGCGAGCTTGGGGCGGAAATTAGGGTTTAAATATGGTGCAAACCCTTGAAATTTAGGGATTCATCAAACAGCGGTGACTCGCCGAGTCCAGAATATGGACTCGCTGAGTTGCCAACTTAAACGTGCCCCCAGACCCGGTCCCTACTCGGCGAGTCGGACCTACAACTCCCCGAGTCCAAGGCTAAAAATGACCAACACTTAGATAAATTTTACATCCCATGAACCAGGTGCTACAAGACAGAGGTTCCTTTGGGGATAAAGATAAAGGTTCCTATAGGGACAAAGTGCATGACTCCTTTGGGAGTAAGAGTATGGTTCCCGTAGGAACGAAAGATAGAAGGTTCCTTTGGGGACAAAAGTAAGGTTCCTAAGGGGACGAGAGATAGAAGGTTCCTTCTGGTATGAGAGTATGGTTCTTTCATGGACAAGAGATAGAGAATTCCTTTGGGAATAGAGTAGAGGTTCCTACAGGGAAAAGAGTAAGATTCGTTCGGGAATAGATGAGAGGTTCCCATGGGGTCAAAGAGTGAGATACATTCAGGAAGATTAGAGGTTCCCATGGGGTCAAAGAGTAAGATTCCTTCAGGAATAGAGTAGAGGTTCTTGGGGGACAAAGAGTACGATTCCTTTATGAATAAGATTATGTACCTATAGGGAAAGAGATAGATGATTTCCTATGGGGAATGTAGATAGATGATTCTTGCAAGAATATAGAATTGGTATGGTTAGAGAAGATAGATAAATGTTCCTTGAAAGGAAAAGATAAGAGAGTTCTTTGTAAGAACTTAGATGTAATTTGTGATAGATTGAGAGTAAGGAATATGTGAGGGATTCAAGAGTAAGGAGAAAGATTAAGGGTATACGAGGGATCATATGATAGATGAGTAAGACTAAGTGAGCGTGACCAGTAATGAAAGACGGGTGGTGTTCCCTTAGAGTAGAGTATGAGATGTTATAAGTTCGTCTAGATAAGAAGAGCTTGTTAAGAGGCTAAGAGAAAAGATAGATACAAAGTATGAGAAGAGCCTGTTAAGAGGCTAAGAGTAGAGATATAGAATAGAATAGAAAGTGACAAAGTATGAGAAGAGCATGTTAAGAGGCTAAGAGAAAGAGTATAAGAGATAGATGAAAGAAAATAAAAGAATGGCAGTGTATGCTATGAGAGAAAGAGTCGGATGAAACAGAAAGAAAGAAGAAAGAAGAATAACTCATTGCTGCATTAGTTTTATGTTTTGCAGGTTCGGGTTGTAGCAGTCGTGGTTCCAGAAGAAAAGACCAGGGCATAAGGAAGAAATAGATAGCATGTTGTTATATATGTAACTTTCCTTGTTGTTCTAATTGTATGTAAGATTTTATTGTAAACCTATGATTTGTCCTGGGAAGTAAAAGGTTTTAATTTGTTTAGAAATCCACATTGTAAGAAAAACTCTAATATTTCCCATAGACTAGATGTATAAAAGATCCAAGTCGTTACAGATGTGGTAGTGAACTCCATCTAATGAACTTATTTTCAAATATGTCGATATAACTTAAATAAGTTGAAAGAAAGATGATTGCAAAATGAGTTTAATGAACCACATTTTTAGGAAAAGAATAAGGCATTATTAAATGACAATTCCCTATTGGAATTACAATTCTTATTAAATGTCTAAAATTTTTAGTCAAAGTGTACAATTTCGTATTCAAAGTGACATAACAATTCCTTGATGAAATAACAATTCTTATTAAGTGTCTGAAATGTTGGATTAGTGTCTAAGTCCATAACTATTTTGGTATGTACTTGACCCGATGGTGCATGGTCCTTTAAGGTTGCCTTCACCAAAGCAACTTGATAGGATGAATTATGGAGAGAAAGGATTAAATATGATTTATTAATATATTATGGGAATAATATATTAAAGTAGAAATCATATTGTTTAATTAATATTAGTCAATAATTAATTGGTAATTAGTTTTGTGACTAAAAGAGATTAATTAAACTTAAGGGACTGGAATTGTAATTATTAGATAATTACAATTTGGGCCATGGATTGCCTTATATTATGAGGTGGACGAATTCTATGGGGGAAGCCCATATGAAATCGTCCAAGGCATTAAGGAAAGGGCTCCATGGGTTGCTTAGGGCTTAAGCATCCAAATTAGGGTTTCCTTGTTAGATAACCCTAATTGCCTCACTATATATAGATCCCTTAAGGACCAAAAACGTGGCTAAGCCTCCTCTAGGGTTTTGTAGACGTTTTTTTGGAAGCCTCCATCCTCTCTCCTCTTCATCCTCTTGCTTATGGTGTTTGTGAACCATTAGAGGAGTGACACTTGTGACTCTAAGCCTTCCAAAGTCAATACAAGGAGATTTGGGATTGTTATTGCTACATAACAATCAAGGTAACATTATAAACCTATTCTCATGTTAATATGATTACTTGAATGCTAGAATTAGGGTTTATAGTCTTGGATAACTTGCATGTACAATAGAGAAACCTAGATCCAAGCATTAGGGTTTGTATGAGCACATAGGATGTTCTTAGGACAGAAACCCATCAGTGGTATCAGAGCCTAGACTGGTTTCAATTGCATTGATGCATTACATGTTCAAAAATTTGATTTTTTAATTTCTGGAGGCTGGACTCGCCGAGTCCATGCAGACTCGACGAGTCCAAGCTTGACTCGACGAGTCAACTCGTCAGATGGAGTATATCTCGGGATTTCTTGCTGTTTTTGCTTTAGGATAGTTACTTTATCATATTAGATCAATATAAATCCGGTTTTATGATATATATGAGTATATTCTTGATCTAATTGAAGATATATATCAATTAATAAAATATTTGTTTCCTTATGTGATAATTGATTAATTATTTTAATTAAATTGATAAATTGTTTTGCAAGAAATCATTAAATAAATCAAATATGGATAATTATGTGATTAAATGTTAATTTAGATTATTTGTTATTTGATCCTTGTTGTTATGAAAAGGTTCATATTTTCCCCTTTAGGTTTTATAGTTTAAATTTGAACCCAAAAGTTTTGTTGTTTTGAAATTTAAATAGTTGAAACCCTAATGTTTTGAAATGTTTCAAAACTTAACCTCAAGTTTTGGAATTTAAAAGTTGATTAAAAATTTAATTAGGAATGTTAAATTCTAAAACCCTAGTAATGTTTTGAAAAGTTCAATTCACACCCTTATGGTTTTATTAATTAACTAAGGTGTATAATTACAAGAGGTTTAATAAATCCATAAAAGTTTAGGTTTACAATTTAATTGAATTAAAGGTATAATTGTTAAATTTGACCACCTAGTATTTTAAAAGTGTAAAATACACCCTATACTATATATATAACATTAAAAGTCTGACATTATATATATGTATGAGTAAAAGTCAGTCTTACCGTTAGTAGGCCTCATTCACAAAGCTAGTCTATAAGGGGTGTTTAAGGAAATTGCCTATAATATGGCGATTAAATGGGTGTCCACTCTTACCCACCGCACTCTTGACTAGTGGAGGGTCGTTAGCCGAATGGGTAGGAGAGGACGAAGCCTTCCATTATAAGTATAATGAAACACAAAGTAACTAAATGTTTTTCAAATTCTCAATCTTAGTTACTTAGGCAAAAGTGAATTGATGTAATTCCATGAAATTACACTTTGTGCCCTTGCGAAGACGTTAGTGGAGCGTGTGTGGTTTACCGGCACACTAAATGGTTCTAAGCAAAGGTAGCAAAGGGTGACTCAATGTTTGTCATAGTTCGGTGGAGCACGTGTGGTTTACCAGCACATCGAATAGGTGATTGTAACATGTGAGGCACCATGTAAGTTTGTATGGTTATTCACACCCGCTTTGTGATCCTCGGCATCCCAGTCACAAACAAGAGGGGCATATCGAGATTTAAACATGCCATTGAAATGTTCAATGAATCTCAAAGGATCTAGGAGTTTTCATAGATTTAAAACTTAAATTTATTTTTTCGTTTTTCATGCTGGAAATTAGTGAATCGTCATTCACTTACCTTCAAATATTCTGCAACTAGATTACGACATCCCTTTTCTAGGTTGTAGCGTATCGTGTTGGATCCTAGCCTTAGTATCTCATTTGGGTGATTTACTAAGGACTCAATCAATCAACTAACTTGAATTCATTTTCTCCCGTTTTGTAGATGTCAAAGTTCGACAACTATGGTCTTCCCAAATCCCGTGGAACAAGCTTTCCACATGAAGATGATATTCCACGATTCGATCGAGGAACAAGAAATCATGCTTCACTTCCTCCACCTCCTCCAATTATTCTCCCTAACCCACAAGTTCAAAGGCTTGAAAAGTTCAAGATCACTCAATCCTTTTTGGCAAGTAAACATAAAGAAGGAAAGTCGGTGTGTGCACACGTCCTAGGGATGAAGTCACACATTGATAGGTTAAGAATGTTGAAATCCGTTGTCTGTGAGGAAATGGCTATTGATTGGGTTCTTCAGTCACTTCCTAACTCATATAGTGAGTTCGTAAGAGAGTACTATATGACGAACCGCAACGTGACCCTTATAGATCTCACCTATACGCTTATTGCTGCTGAATCAGAAATGGTTTGGCGCAATAGAAAAGCAAAGTTGATTGGTGAATCTGCCTTCAAGACCTCTATGGATATAGACAATGGCAACGAAAGATATGCCATGATCGAAAAGTTTGATCATAAGAGAAAGGCAATGTCTGAAGTAGTTTCATGTCATGTTCCAAAGGAGTCAATTTGCTTTTATTGCCAAGAGAAAGGGCATTGGAGACGAAGCTGCCCCAATTTACCTAAGAGATCTAACAGACGGGAGAGTCGAAACGTATGGCTCTATTATAGGTAAAATCCATTAACTAACTCTTTTAAGCCTCTATTCTAGATTCTTAATGTGATAAGATTACAAATGATGTTTTGTAGAATCGAAGAAAAGAAAGGAAGCTTAAGGGAAGAAGTGAGCAAAATCTAACCGTGAAGGAATGGATTTCGATCACATTTCTCGAAGATTAGACTCTTGAGCTACTACTTAGAGTTAGAATTAGATTGCTAAGAAAGATGTATTAGCATAGTTTTTCAATGAATTGCATTGTAAGGACAAATTTTTCCGCATTAAAATAAATTTTGATTTTATATTATTTATTTATCCTTGCAATGGCGTATATGAAAAATTGATATTTGAATGTTTCTATTATTAGCAATAATGGATTTGGTTCTTATTATCTTATTTATGGAAATGTCGAGAATTTACCAAATAGGGAGAGTTTCTCATTGCCCAAGTTTCAATTGGACAGAAACTTGGAATCATGCAACTTGGTTGCACGATGAATGAGAAATTTCATATTTGGAAATTAGACTAATTCGTTGACAAAGTGTCAAGTGAAGGACTAGGAGATCGGGTACACAAAGTTGCGTATTGATCAAGTCCACCATAAGAGTAACAAGATATTCGTCATGATTTACTAAAGGTTTAGTAAATATGATTATACTTATAAGATAAAGTGTAATTCTGAATTGATTGAAAAGCTTTAAATCAATAGCAGAACGAATAAGAAGAATCAAGTAGACAGAAAGATAAAAGTTTCTCCATTCTAAGAAGAAGGGAGAGTACGTTTTATGCTTTATGATAGGTCTTAATGATTAATAACCATATCTCAATCGATCCTCTAAGTGAGTCTTAGTACAATTGCATGTCTAAGAAGAGGAATCAAGAATTGAAGAAATGGTTAAATCAAGAAGTCAATCATACTTCGTTCCAAAACAAGTCTTAGAGTTAAGATTGTGACATTGAGTGGAAAAGTATTAAGAAGGTTTATAGCATTTATCAAATGTGGAAAGTTGTGATGTCTTGGATAAGACAAAGACCAACTAGGACCAATTTATGAAGTGTTTTGATAAAAGCTACACTAACTCTTGAAGATTTGTTTGTCAAGAAATGGTTATTGACAAAAGAATCTTATATGTCAAGGAGTCAGTGGGAGTCTTAATGCTCTTGAAAGTTTTCAAGAACAAATCAAATAAACCTTAACGATCATCACTAGCACACGAGTTGAGTTTTACAACCTATCATGTTGACAATATTTTGATCCTGTGCTGTTCCAATTGAGTTAATTATGCATGTGAGTCGTATGAGTTCTCATTTTGAACGCATAAAAGGCAAAGCACCTTAATCAATGAAAGGTAAATTGATAGGAAAAGGTGAGCTGCTTAACTACTTGGAAGACGTGGTGGGCAGCTACTATAAGGCAAGAAATCAAGATTAAAAGAGTTTGGTCCATATGAGTTTGAATTTGTCGTAAACTTTGGTTTTGACAAATTCACATGGATAGGAACATATACACCATTAAAATCAAAGTGTCATAAGATTTCCTCCTTCATGAAAATGATTGTGAGGAAATGCTTTCACTAAGAAAGATTTTAAGAAGATAGTGATTGTAAAGTTGCATTCTCGAATTCAATTATGGTTACGGTATCCCTTTCCACGATTTGAATTGTGAGGTTTGGCAATTAGTCTTAATTGTTTAGACACACATATGAACTATCTAAGGCAAAGGTGTATAAGCTTAAGAGGCCTTGATAAAAGATTATCAAAGCATTAAGTATTAGAAACATGGACTTAAGAAATTCAATAGGTATTGTTTTTCTGGAAGTTAAGATGTTTTGAACACATGTCGAAGCTAGTGGGAGCATAAGTGTTATGTTTTTTATTATATAGTAATCATCATGATAGTGGGAGCATAAAAGTTATGATTGTATGATTATTATGAAAAGTTTTGCAAGTTGGCAATATTAATTATGGAAAACAAGAGTTATACCTTGCAAAGTTGTAAGGGTTGTAAAGTTGTTTTGCTATAATTAAGGGAGAGAATATTATGCTTCATTTCAAATCTAAAGGATTAGGTTGAGAAATGTTGATAAATTTAGTTAAAGGTATATAATGTCTTCTTAAAATTTCGATTATGATTACGGCATTCCTCTTCACAATTCGAATTTTGAGAACATAGCAAATAAAACATTATGCATCGTGTCCCATACGCTTCGGGTATAGGATCGATTGCAAATGCTTTAATGTTTGACCATTCTAAAATTTTCCAAATGTCTAGCGCATTTAGAGGGAAAATGGACTAGGATCGGTTTTGACTAAAATAATTAAACAACTATCAAAGGACAATCCAAAGTTCGACGAGGATTGGTTACTTGTGAGTAGTTAGAAGCATGGTATTGAATGGACTATATCGACATTATTATGAATAGGAAAGATTCTATTAAGAATGAGTTGTCAAATGGAAAATATGGAAGCGTGTCCATATTGGGAATTGAATATTGAAAATCTATGTCCAGATTAGAAACTTTTATGCAAAAGGATGTTCAAAGAATGTACTTTGAGTGAGAGACATCATATCTAAGGAATTGTCTTGTAACAATATCCGATAGAGGACTTTGTAATATCATTGGCAATAGTCTTTGTGACTTTGGTGCAATGATATTACGAAAGGATTGTTGTATAGAATGTTAGAATCTAGCATATTCTATAAGTAGAAAGAATTTGATATTCTTTCACTTATGAAAAAGGATTTGGAGTTGTGAAATGAGAATGATTGGAAATGTGTTCAATTTGATCTATTTCACAAAAGTAAGAACCGTATGTAAACATTGTGTGCATGCTAAGAGCATGAGACAAGTGTAATAATTCAAGTAAGAAGTTGATTACCCGAAACGACAAATAATGAGTAATCGGTATGGTGATAAATAAAAGGAGTTTTATTTATACTCAAAGGTTTGAGGCCATATGGGATTAGTATTATTCTTGTGTTTCAATTTGCATGTTTTGACTTCCAGAATAATTGAGTTTATTAAGAATAATCGAATTATTCGAACGGGCCACAGTCGTTCATATGTTGGAAGTAGGTATGAATGAAGACTTTCGTGAATTGGTGTGTGGATTGTCTAAAAGGCATTAGACATAAGCAAATGTTTGTTGCAACGTTCATGAGTGATTATGAATATGAATTTGAGCATTGGATTAAACCCACGCTCACTTGGATCACTCTATGAATTGTATCACGAGTGATTAGTGAGACGATAACATCTTATATTCTTGAAACCGAGATGTGTGAGTTCTATCTTGCTAATCGGTTGCACATTGATAATATGTAAACGCACTAGTAACTTGGTGTTATAAAACATATTATTGTGTGTGATTCGGTAAGTAAGTGCAAGCGAGCATTGTATCAAAGTTTATCCGTTCCTTTTATCCAAAGTAGGATAAAAGCGATATCTTTGGGCCCCTTGATGGTTTAGTGATGACAAACGTAAATGCTCGGTCGGGATAGGGCTAATTTGATTTGTTCAATTAGTCAGTCGTCATAAATCGGAGATCGAGAAATAGTACAAATAGAATGATTAGAAATCATATCTCATACGATATCTAGAATGGAGGAATATATGATCACTTATCTAAGGACACGCAGATCTGATAGGATCAGAGTTGACAGTGGCTTTGGAAAGCTACGATTGCAGATCAGGATCTGAAGTCATACGCAGAATAGTTATTAGACTTATCCAAGTCGAAGACTGTTGGATTAGTGTCTAAGTCCATAACTATTTTGGTATGTACTTGACCCGATGGTGCATGGTCCTTTTGGGTTGCCTTCACCAAAGCAACTTGATAGGATGAATTATGGAGAGAAAGGATTAAATATGATTTATTAATATATTATGGGGATAATATATTAAAGGAGAAATCATATTGTTTAATTAATATTAGTCAATAATTAATTGGTAATTAGTTTTGTGACTAAAAAAGATTAATTAAACTTAAGGGACTGGAATTGTAATTATTAGATAATTACAATTTGGGCCATGGATTGCCTTATATTATGAGGTGGACGAATTCTATGGGGGAAGCCCATATGAAATCGTCCAAGGCATTAAGGAAAGGGCTCCATTGGTTGCTTAGGGCTTAAGCATCCAAATTAGGGTTTCCTTGTTAGATAACCTTAATTGCCTCACTATATATAGATCCCTTAAGGACCAAAAACGTGGCTAAGCCTCCTCTAAGGTTTTGTAGACGTTTTTTTGGAAGCCTCCATCCTCTCTCCTCTTCATCCTCTTGCTTATGGTGTTTGTAAACCATTAGAGGAGTGACACTTGAGACTCTAAGCCTTCCAAAGTCAATACAAGGAGATTTGGGATTGTTATTGCTACATAACAATCAAGGTAACATTATAAACCTATTCTCATGTTAATATGATTACTTGAATGCTAGAATTAGGGTTTATAGTCTTGGATAACTTGCATGTGCAATAGAGAAACCTAGATCCAAGCATTAGGGTTTGTATGAGCACATAGGATGTTCTTAGGACAAAAACCCATCATGAAATTCATTAACAATGTGTATAATTTCGTGGTCAAATTGACCTAACAATACCCTGATGAAATGACAGTTCACTGGTGAAATGATAATTCTTATTAAATGTATGAAATCCATAGTCAAAGTGTATAATATCGTACTATAATATCGTACTCAAAGTGACATAAAAATCTCATATGAACTGAAAATTCTTATTAAATGTCTGAATTCATACTCAAACTATACAATTTCATATTCAAAGTGACATAAAAATTCATTTGCGACCTACTACATGTAGATAATTCTATATAAAGAGCCTAAAACCACAATGATTCCATACAAAACTTTCTCAAAACTTAAAATTCATAAAAGTGGATTTGTGCATGTTTCTTCTTGGAAAAATGTATTTATGTATCTAATGAAAGTTTAAACTCCCATAACTCTTCAAATTTCTACCTAAAATTATAATTAACTATTTTTTATTAAATTTTATAATAAAGATATTCTATTTTATTATGTTTTATGCTTATTTTGTATCTCAACCCCAACCTTATCTAATTAGTTGATGATTTGAAATTTTATTTGAAATTTTTTGTATTTCAAATATGATCAATTATGATGGTATAGAAATCCATATAATACAAGCTTTTATATTTTATTATCATGTGATTTGTTTTTCATTTAAAGATGAAATATTATTTATATATTTGGGTGTTTAATATTTTGAAAAATAAAACGGTATGCATAATTAGTTACATAGATATTGTATTTTAGTATTTATAGTTAAACTGACATATTGGAAAATTAAAATGATAGCGTGAACTCCTGAAGAATTTATTAGAAAAATATAGGATGTGATTCAATATAAATAATTATTTTTATATATTAAATCTAAATTTTTTATTTTAGTAATATACTTAATTAATTAAACTTTTCAACTTTCAACTATATAATACATTTGTTAATTTATTCATCCAGATTAATATATTCATCGATATTAATATGTTTCAAGATAAATTATTTATCTTTTTCAATATTAATTTGGATTTTTTTAATTTATTAATTATTACACATTGTTAACAAAAGAATCATCCACATTGTTAACAATAGGATCTTGGTTATTTTAACAAATCGAACGTATTGATTGGTAACTACCAGATTATCACCATTATCTCCTATTGTGACCTCATCAATAATCATCACTTTATTGGACTTGGATATAGATCCATATGGTAAAATTGTTATATACAAATATATTGTGTTTTAGTGAAAGTTTGAGAACAAGGGACATTTAAATCCCAACTTATGATTATAAGATCTAACATCTTTCTTCTTAAGTTTATGGGATGACTCTAGCTTATCATCTAACTCTTTTATCAATGCTTTCAAAAGAGTCATGGAAGTAGGTGTGAACTGAACCCTTGTTTACCCATGTTCAATATCCACCCTATTTTCTTTATTTTTGGGAACATGCCTAGCTAATTTGAGGAAATCTAGGTCATTTTGAAGATGTAGCAGGCCATAGTCCAAAGTCATTTCAGATATAACAAAATGATAATACATTGTTTGGCTATTTATATACCCCAACTCTTGAAGCATTGTGTGTAGCTCATGATTTGAGAAGACATCAATGTCAACGAACTCGACTTAGTCGACTATGTCAACAAGGTAATGTCTATCAGGAAACTTTGTGAACACACCACCATGATGAATCATTGACATGAAGTAGTTGTCTGTTTCTTTCGTATAAACCTAATACACACACAAACGAATAGTTTTTTTTTGCATCAACGCGTATTGAGAGAGAACAAACTTTCCATAATCTCAAAACCATTTTGTGTACAAACCCTACCATTGTAAATGTTTGTATTTTTTTTTTTTTTTTTTTTTTTTGAAGTTGCATGTTTAGGAGATTATCAATGGGTTTTTAGGAAGGGATGATGAGAATTAGCTTATGGACTATTTATGTCAAGTCTAATCTTATTTAATGATATAAATGGCGGTAAAAATACAATATTTCCCTCATGTGAGGTGCATGTTTGGCGAGAAAATGGTCACAATGAGACGGAAAGGGAGAAAATGACGATTCATTCCGGTTTTTGAAAAAATAAGGGTTGTTATGAGCTCACCTTAACACTTTTCAGAAAACATATAGATCTTTTTTTTTTGTCAACATATAATTTAGTATATAATTTGTTCATTACAAAGTAAAACTTATAGGACTAAAAACACAGTCCAGCCTTTTTCTAGAAATTAAAAGGAAGATAGAATGACATCAAGACTGGATCTAGTATATAAGTATATTATCATTGATAATGAAGTCACATGCATTATAGATTTTTTTAAATGCTCTGTTGTTGACCAATGTTACAACTTTTTATGCACGTCGTGTGATAAAATATTCCCTTGGGCTTCCTTTTTTATGGCTTTCATAATTTAATATTTTTCAGTTTGTTGGTTTAGTTTTTCACTTTTTCTAATATAAAATATCTATGAAATTAAATATCCTCCTATATTTTGTTTATATCTTTCTTCTTGCTTATTTAAAATGATGACAAGTCTATAAATTTTACATCTCAATCAAATTTAAATTAAAGTAAATGACTTTAGTCATTATCTTAAATAGGTAGAAAGAAAAGTAGAAACAAAATTTAGAAGGATATATGATTTCTTCTCAAATTTTCTATAAAAAATTATGATATTTGTTTCTGGATTGCAAATTAGTCAACTCATTTGAGTATATATTAACATATTAAATAAACTCGAAACATACATTGAATCAAGTTTAAGCTTATAAAACCCTAGTTATATTTATTATCGAGTTTTTTTATTTATTAATATTTTTTATCAGATGTATGCATTGCAAAATGACATTTTAACATTAACCTGTTAACATTATTTCTTAAAACGAATTATACTTTTTACACTAACATATGCTATTTTTTCATGTTGATGTAAAACTTTTATGTTATAATTTGTAAGCGTGGGCGATTTCGGATAAATTGGAAAAAGGACCAAAATGTAATGCAAGAGAAAGTCTCTACGACACTTTTGAGTAAAAGCGTGTATTTTTGCAAAATATGGCCTTTTGGATGAACAATTGTTTGTTTGTAATAAAAAAAAAACTACCTATGATATTCAAAATTCGATTTAGGGAAAGTACTTTCAAAGATTATCAATATACTTTCAAAAGTGATAATTATTAAAGATTATCAATTTTTGATAAGTTCTTTATATACAAATGTTATAATATGAGATTTACAAATCACAATTGTGGTTGGATTACTCGGATGTTGGATGACTGGATCACTTCTCATCGAAAATAAACTCTTTGTGATGCCTAAGTAAGCTTTCATGGACTATTGTCAAATTCATGGAGTTGTAGTAATACCCTTTAAGTAAGAAGGTATATTAGTTTTTCAAATTCATTGTTGTTATCTCTCATCTCATGTTTAAAGGCTCTAGTACAAATTGAGATTACATCTTTTTTTAAACTATGATTGTGATTTATTTGTCTACATCTTAGGGTTAGGTTAACGGTTTTTAAAACAAGATAACACTTATATTCAAGATCACGGAAAGATAACACCAAAAAAAAAAGTGGAGAAGAATTCATTCACACGAATCATATATATACATTGAAGATACGTGTGTTTTTCAAAAAAGAAATATTTATATCGACATATGTGGATCAAAATTCTATGCCGCTATTTAACTGAACAGAAAACGAAGGTTGAGCAACACTTCCATTTCCTAGAGGCGTTTCAACTTTTAACACTATCCCTGATCTTCCAACATTCCCATTCCACTTCGATCTTCCTACCTGAAATTACATAAAAATAATTTAAGTGGCTAAATTGATTTTTTTTTTTTTTTTGTAGATATAAAGTAAAAAGAAACATACAGAGAGTGATGCAAATGCAGAGGGATGTGATGCTAAAGAACAACCACCAATGAGATTCAAATTCTCGTTCACCGAATGCACGACTTCCGCCTTCACTCCCGGATTGCTCCCACCAACAGTTGGGTGTAAGCTAACCGACATAAATAAATTTACATCTTAAAACAAATGCATTTCTCATTTAAATAAATAAATATTATACTGAAATAAAGGTCAGTCAACCTATGTCGGTGACAATTGTCACCGACACATGTTGATGGGACAAAAACCGTAACTTTTTGTCCCATCCAAAAAAGTAATTGACCCAATGAGACAAAAATCGTCGGTGACAATTGACAAATTGACACTGATGCATGTTGATGGGACAAAAATGTAACTTTTTGTCCCATCCAAAAACTGTAACTTTTTGTCCTGTCCAAAAAAGTAATTGACGTCAATGAGACAAAAACTATCAGTGACAATTGACAAATTGTCACTGATACATGTTGATGGGACAAAACATCCAAAAAAGTAATTGACGTCAATGAGACAAAAAATGGTCAGTGACAATTGACAAATTGTCATTGATACATGTTGATGGGACAAAAACCGTAACTTTTTGTCCCATCCAGAAAAGTGACTGACGTCAATGAGACAAAAATTGTGTGACGGTCGTCTACAGGTCCCATCCAGAAAGATGGAACAAGGCGACCGACGTCAATGAGACAAAAATTGTAACAAATTTTTGTCTCTTTGAAACAAAGTGGAACAAGGAGTTGTTGTAGATCTCACATCTGTGGAAAAGACATAAATGCCCTCTGCTGTTTTACCTGAGTTGGACGGTTGGTCTAACCATGAGACCGGATCTTTTCCAAGCTAAAGCTTGTTCGAATCCCATTGTAAACGATCTTTCTGGCCATTGTATCATTGGTGTGATTCGCGTTCCCCAATTATTCTACAGAAAATAAATTTCAATTTCCAATTTTGATAATTAAAAAGAAAGTAGAATGAGAAGAAGAAGAAAAAGAAAAAGAAGAAGTGACCTTGCATGAGAAACTGAACCTCATTTCTCCTGGATATTGACCTTGAGCTTGAAGAAGACCACCACAAAGTGGTAAAAAAGCACTTGTAGATACTCCTTCACCAGCCACATAAGTTAGTTGACCATTTGGGAACTGTAAATCCATAAATGACTGCAAAATATTTTACAAGAAAATTTTACTTATATAAATATGGGTTATAACCTTAAGAACAAGACCAGAAGGGTAGTTTTGTACTTACACACGCCAACGGATTGAGGCAAATCATGGACATCAAAAGCCACCTTCTATGTTTCGACCACACAGCTGGACAAAGAGAGTGCATTCCATTCTAATAAACAAAAACAAAATTCTTGAATAAACCTTTTATAGAAAACCAAAATGTTATAAAAACAATTGGCGAATAGAATATATATTATACCTTTCTATCATAACCATACCAAAGCAAATGTTGTTTTGACAAATGAACAGGTAAAAGAAGAGTGGAATCACGAACAAAAAGTACAGGTCCAAGCTGGACAAGAAATAGAGATGGATTCTCGTTTGCTGACGTGGCACGCCCATGTGAGGCTTCTACCCTCCAAAAATCTCCCCTTGCAACCAAAGAACTCTCCACATCATGTGTCCGACTATCAAATGTTGATGAGATGTTGAGTATTCCCTGTAAATAAACCAATTGTATGAATTCCATTCCGGAGGTGTTTGAAGGAATTGGAATGTGAGATTCCATTCCGTGAGGTGTTTGGTTTAATAACCGATATGCTTAATCTAGTAAACTATCAACATTGGCTACATAATATACCTGAGATTTGCCTGAAAATCGAGCAAGCTTCAAGTTAAATCCAGAGACCTCGTCTTCTTCAGACTCATCTTTCACTTTTTCAGTTTCGTTGAACCCAAAATCTTTAAACCTTTTCGTCAACGCACCAAGATCCTCATGAACCTGCATATTAACCCCCAAATCAGCAGTTCTTTGAACGCCGGTATCCACCCTTAACACCACCGTATCTTCCTCATGCCGGAATGGCACCGGCAACCTCCTGAAGAACTGCTGAACAACACCGTTTAAATTTGCCCCAAAGTCGACCCCAGCTTGACCTAACCTATTCCCGATATCAAAAATCGCAGAAACCCCATTAATTCCATAACTGGTTTTCTCAATTACAAGCCCTAGATCTCTTGTAACGAAATTCTGAGTAGGGAACTCGACATCAAACAGCTTGGGAGGATGAGCGTTTGGCCATGTGAATGATGGAGGAGTGATGTGAGATTGAATCAAACCTGTAAACCCTTGTGTTAATCTATCAGCTAAATCTAATCCGTGACGCTGTACCTCTTCCCATGCTTCAAATGATCTCTCAACAGACATCTTTCCCACTTGAGTAACAATCGGAACTCAAACCTTTTTCAATTGGTGAACTAGTCCCACATGACTCCAACAAGTCAAGAGCTTAAAAGCTGATGAATTTAGGGTTTTGAATGGGTTTTCTCGATCCGATTTGAAGTGGATTAGTAAGAAATTGGGTAGGGAAAGATTCTTGAGTTCTAGGGTATCGTGGAAATTGGGAAGATAAGAGAACAGAAAGGAGAGTGCGTGGTCGTTGTCGTTGTGTGTGGTGATGGGTTTTGTTTGTTTGATGAATTGGGAAAAAATGTTTTGAAGTTTCAATCGAACGAAGTGACTTTTGAGGCACTCTTCTTCTCATCATCTTCGTGTGGTGCATTTTATTATTTTCCTTTTCTTTTTTGACATTTATTAAAATCAACAAAATCAGAATCAGAATAAATAAATATAGATGTGTGCTATAATTTTGATAGAGCAGATATTATTTAAGATAGATTTGGTCAAAGTTTTGGGCAAACAATTATTTCGTTTTCAAAGTTTAAAACGAGCTAAATTAGACCCCAAACATTAATTGTTTTCAAAGTTTAAAACGAGCTAAATTAGACTCCAAACATTTTCAATTGTATGTATTTGGTTAGTGTAAATGTCATATGGGGTTCATTCGGTTTCTGTCAAATTCGGCGTCCATGTGACTTGAGCTAGCATCCTAAATGGAAAATTATAGAAATCAATTCAAAAAAATAAGGAATGATGTTTAATTCATTCATCTTTTTGCATGGCTAATAAGCGTTTTATGGCTTTCACACTTCAAACCAAACACTATTGAAACCCTCTCGAACATTGAGAAATCCTTTTTTACGGTTATAATCTCTATTGCATATCGCTATACCCACCACTAAGGTTGTACGACATATACACAACGAGCGAGCTCGTAGTTTACATGGCCACAGAAGTCCATCGTGCACACTATCCCGGCCATTCGTGGTCGGGCGTGCTCATGCTTAATCTACTTCAGGGTGTGGTGGATGATGCACTTTTCACATGGGTTTCGTTCAATGGTTGAGATTGTTCGGAGATTGTCGAGTGGTATCCATTGATGGTGTTGTAGATGCATCAATCTTTCTTCGAGTGTGGGGCAATGGATATTTTTGGACCCATGGTTAGAGTGTTGGAGCAACGTTGACCGGTTTTTTGGACGAGCTTCCTATCCATGCATAATCCAATTTCGGCAAGTCGCGACAGCAAGGCTGGAAGTAGTCAATCTGATCTCGGTTTTGTAACCATTCAAGTTAGTTATGGAGTTCTTCCTTCAACAGGAGGTCTGGTTCAATAATTTGCGCAATTGTAGAACCTGTTTGATTATTTAATATTAGGGTTTTACCTTGAGAAGCTTTTATGGATGGGATGTCTATTGACATGGATTGTGAATACAAGTCGGAAATCTTAGTGTGTCGTCACTATGAATTGTGGACATATAGTGAAAATCTTTAAGTTGTAAGGGAGTAGCTGATTTCAGGTGGAAAAGTCAAATTTTTAAAGAAATGCCCAAGTGCTCAAGATGACGTCTTTTATTGAAGATTCATCAAATTCATATTAAAGCTTTGAAGAATTTAAAGGTTAACGCTGAAGCCAAGCTCCAACTGCATATTGACAAGAAAAATCAGCTACTTTTTAGAGGGAGTTTGTTGGGTCATTTAAAAAATAAAACTATAAACCAAGGGGGACTGTTGGGTCTAAAATATGGTTTATACTTTGCTTTTCTATGTAATTGGGTTTTCGATCCATGTGGTGTGTGCAGTTAAAAGTGTTCACGGCTCAATTGTGTTTACAGCCGTGAACTGGTTCACGACCTATGTGCCTTATATATATATATATATATATATATATATATATATATATATATATATATATATATATATATATATATATATGGGTGAGATGGTAAAGAGTGTCAATAGAAGTGTACAACTAGAAGAGAGAGAGAGAGAGAGAGAGAGAGAGAGAGAGAGTGTGTGTGTGTGTGTGGTAGCTAAGTGTGTGTGAATCTTATAAGGAACTTTATTCTAATCATCAAATCATTCAAGATTCATCTTATTCTTCTTCTCATTCTTCTTTATTTTGATATTGCATCATCCAATTGATTGGAATTCCACACCATCAATTGGATCTGATTAATCTGTCAAGCGAATTTGGGACTTACAAACACCAAAACATTCAAAGCCGTGAGAAAGGGGTGAGACCGAGGTGAAGACACACATAGTTTGATCATAGACATAAAAGAGGAATTGTCAAAAAAATCTCAATAGTTTCGGAAAAATTTCAATTTAGTCCAATTTTTTTTAATATAAAAGTCTCGATTATTTCAATTTGGCTCAAATTAACAAAATAGTCATTTTCTTTTTGTAACAAGATATGATATATTATCGTGTAAAATCAAATAACTGAAACTTTTCTGTTCAAATTTTTTTGGAACTAAAGTGAAACTTTTTCGAAAAATATTGAGATTTTTCTGATAATTTCCTAACACAAAATGAGAAACATCGTATGGTTTTTGGAATTCAAACTTGAAACTAGAAGTGATTATTATTTTCTTATTTATTAAAAACTCATTTTTTTTAATTAAAATCCACAGATTTCTTACGATAAGTATAAATTTCTAGTGACAGTTTATGTTTTCAATATTGGTAACAATATTGGAGTTACCGTGCTAACCACAAGCTCCAGGAATTTGACACTTCCTTATTGCTCGCTTGATAATTGGATTTAAGGTATTTTGTATTACACCAACAACTACGATCAATAGTTAAGATGACAAAGTTTAGGGGATGGGAATGGTAAGTAGGTGGATGAGGCTATTATTCAAGTAGGGAGCATCAGATTTATGGTTTAAAGTCGTTCAACGTTCTGATAACCTTTATATAAAAAACTTCGTTTTCAGTAACATAATATGTCCCACGACGAGGTAATTCTAAATCCACTTGAAATTTTGATAAGGATAACATAGTTTGTTTTTATTTTTTTGTTTTTTTTTTTCAATTAAAAGTCTATGTTTAAAATAAAGGGATACCCATAAACCAACTAATTATTCTTCGATACTAAAAAATTACTTTATGTATGATCTTATATAAATTAACAAGTCGTGATTTTAATCATTTTATGCAGGACCGGTTCTGAGAATTTAAATGTCCTGAACGAGCCAGAAAAAAATACCATCAGACCTTAACCAGTAACGAGTTAAATTACATAAACTATTTTTTTAAAGGTGGCTCTATTATGTATTTCATATTTGGCTCTTTCTTTAGACTTATATCATTCTTGTCGCATTTTTATTGACATCTAAAGTTGTAACTCAAATACTAAATATTGTAATTTTTTAAAATGAAAGAAGCGGTCAAAAATAATACCGACAAGATGTTTTTCTTCTCAAAAAATATGGTGTTCTATACATATTATGTAGCGCAAATAATTATGTAGATTGCAATGATTATAATAAAACTATGTATAAAATTATTTTGTTTTCTTATGTATATGTCATTTACTGTTACTTGTTAATGGTTAAATGTTTTTCTTAGATAATATATGTAAACAAATAAAGACAACCATGGTGAATTGATCAACAATGATTGCTTCACTAGAATCATGCATCTTGGCTTTTTTTTTTCACATGTCGACATACACTTTAAGGATAGGACTATGCAACATATATGCAGTCTATAATATTTATTTATAAACAGGACTGTAATCAATTATTTAGTTCAACAAAAATACCAATTTACTATGATTAACATTAACTAATAACTATAATATGATAAAGTGAACATGATAATCTTTTCATTCATTCAAGTATAAAGAGAGTATTCAAATTCAACATTCAATTTTTTATAACATAAATATGAATTCTAAATTCTGGAACAAAAAAGCAAACTAGTGACATTAATGTTGAATGAAATTGAATGTTTACCTGATTAGTAATCGATTAAGAGAATAACACAGAGTAATTCTAATCTTCAATTGACCAACTTTCAATGATCGACAATCGACATATGACAATGACAATCGCTTCTTGCTTTTGCGTTGCGTTCTCAGTTCTCACGTATCTTCTCAACTCATCGACTTGTCCTATCGTTCATTCATTTGATGGGCTTGACCTGAATATGATATTTAAGAAAAAAAGCCCCTTACAAAAATAAGCCTTGTGTGTATGTCTCTTTTGCCCATGTGTAATGATATTCTAATGAAAATTTGAGATTAGCCTAAATATGAGATCATTGCTTTTCTTTCAATAGACAATTTGAATGAAAGCATTTTATTTTATCATGGTTTTAGTGAAAATATATATATATATATATATATATATATATATATATATATATATATATATATATATATATATATATATATATATATATATATAACTTTTATTAAACATTAATTTAGACAAAATAAAAATATAAAATAATTTTATTGAACAAAAATATAACATACTCATTTATTTTTTAGCATTGTGAATTTTTTTTAGGAATTTCCATAAAATAAAATTCGAAATTCGAAATTCACGCATTTGACTATTTGAGTATTAATTTGCGTAAAATTCTTAAACATTCAACGATTGGGGGAAAATATGGATAAGTAGGTTCTCTATATATCATCATCATCATCTCCATGAGTGACTATCACGCACAACAAAACCCTAATCATAATTCACCTTCTAAATCCTCTCAATTTTTATTTGATCCAAGCTTTTCATAGTTCGATCATCACAAGTAATCAATCAATTCCGACGCAGATGGATTGATGGATGCCTCTAGCAATACCTATCCGATGGAAGAGCCTAATGTCGTTCAATACCCGATCATTCATCTCCATGATTACGAACCCAAATTCCTTACTCCCAAGGTAACCCTAACTCTCCTTACAACCCATGAATGTTTTCTTTTCTCTTTTCTCTTGTCTCCTATCTCGAATTATATTATTTTCTGTTAATTCTAGATGAAACATACCAAGTTTAGTTTTTTTTCCTCAATTAAGTTCATCGATATTGTTTCCTAAAAGACTAGCTTTGATGTTTACTTGTTTATGTGTTGGAATTTAAGACATATAGTCTACGATCAACTCTAACAAATGCAACCTATCAATTAAACAACACCGAGAAGTACATCAATGGATTCAAATTTATATTCGAATGTAAATGCTTAGGTTTCTGAAGATGCCAATGATCACAACGAAATCAACGATATAGTGGAAAATTCTGATCTTAGCGAAGAACAAAATTCTGTTCTCGAAGTGGAAAAAACAGATACTAATAAAGATCAGTTTTTCTATTACGACCCACCCTTAACCGAAGACACTGGAGTTTGGATTCCTGTTTCCATTCCACCAATGTCAGAATCACAACGAGAAGAATGGAATCGAGGTCTGGGAATCAATCCAAACCAATTCGACAACAACATGGAATGGGATGATTTTGTCAACGAAGACAAGGAATTAACACTCTGGGATGTCGTTCTTGATATGTTACTTGCAGCTCAAGGCAAAGTCAGATCAATCACTTCAGGCGATACATACGCATATCAAATTTCATGGTTATCAGATCAACTTCTAGAACGTACATGGAAAGAAGTCTCAAACAATCTTACAGAAGTCAATGCTGATACCATTAAGGAGCTTCTAGAAGCCGAGCCACCAAAATGGCTGGCTGATAGTGCAGCTTCTTATTGTATGCTCTGTAACGTGAGATTCCATCCTATAATGTGTTCAAGGCATCATTGTAGATTCTGTGGGGGTGTGTTTTGTAATGAGTGTTCAAAAGGAAGGAGTTTATTGCCTGAAAAGTTTCGTAAAGGGGACCCACAAAGAGTTTGTGATGTGTGTTGTGTGAGGCTTCAGTGTGTGCAAGTGTACTTGATGGACCGAGTTAGCCGTGCAGTACAGGTGGCGACACGTGATTTGACGGATCTTAGTACTTTGAGATCTTGGCTTAATTTCCCCTGGGGGCAAAGTATGGAACAAGAGATTTATAAAGCTGCAAATACGATTCGAGGTTACTTTAAGGTAAAAGATATCTTCAATTACAAGGGCATTTACGTCTTTTCTACTAACCCAACCATGCATTTTCTGGGTGAGACAAAAAAGCTGCAATTTTTTGTCCCATTAACATCAGTATCAAACTATCATTACTATCAGTACAAATACAAGTACAACCTGTCATGTTATGTCATGTGTAACAAAACAAATGGGGCCCACATGGATTTTGAAGAATTTTGGTTGACATTTATGAATATTTTATAGGTTGGAGCTTTGACACCTGAAAAATCAATACCGGATTCTATTTTAAAACAAGCGAAAGGGCTTGCGATTATTACGGTTGCAAAAGTTGGAATGATGGTGACTTACAATGTGGGTACGGGTTTAGTTATTGCCCGTAGAGAAGATGGATCGTGGTCTCCACCATCTGCTATTTCTTCATTTGGTATGGGTTGGGGAGCTCAGGTGAAATATATACACTACCATTTCTCTCCATATAGTATTTATTATCTGCTTACTCTTGTCTCCTTTTTACTTTCAATTTTATTGTTAGTATCTGCTTTCTGCTTTATTTCCCACCGACCATTTCAACTTTATTGCTAGTATCTGTTTTTTTGCTTTATTTCTCTCTATTTGTTTCAATAGCTTTATTGCTAGTATCTACGTTCTGCATTTTGCTTTAGTGCTAGTATTTGCTTTTTGCTTTATTTCCCTCCACCTAGTTCAAATTTATTTACCTCCACCCATTTCAACTTTATTGTTGGTATCTTTTTTTTTTGCTTTATTTCTCTGTACTTGTTTCAACAGCTTTATTGCTAGTATTTGCCTCTGTTTTAGTGCTAGTATTTACCTTTTTGCTTTCTTTCCCTCCACGCATTTCAATTTTATTGCAAGTATCTGTTTTCTACTTTTTTCCCTCCACCATTTCAACTTGATGTTTTATTTCCCTCCATCTATTTCAAATTTATTGCTAGTATCTATTTTCTCCTTTATTTCCCTCCACCTATTTCAAATTTATTGTTAGTATTTGTTTTATTCTTTATTTCCCTCCACCTATTTCAAAATTTTTGCTAGTATCTACTTTATTCTTTATTTTCCTCCACCTGCTTCAAATTTATTGCTAGTATTTGCTTTTTGCTTATTTTCACTCCACATATTTCAAATTTTTTGCTAGTATCTGCATTTTGCTTTATTTCCCTCCATCCATTTCCATTGCAACTTTTTTTGCTAGTATCTGCTTTCTGCTTTATTTCCCTCCACCTATTTCAAAATTTTTGCTAGTATCTGCTTTATTCTTTATTTTCCTCCACCTATTTCAAATTTATTGCTAGTATCTGCTTTTCGCTTATTTTCCCTCCACCTATTTCAAATTTTTTGCTAGTATCTGCATTCTGCTTTATTTCCCTCCATCCATTTCCATTGCAAGTTTTTTTGCTAGTATCTGCATTCTACTTTATTTCCCTCCACCTATTTCAGCTTTATTGCTAGTATCTGTTTTCTTCTTTACATCAAAAAAAAAAACATTTGTATTAACTTCTTAGTTGATATGTTTTGACATGTTTTTGTGTGGTTTTACAAAAACAGGTTGGAGGGGAGTTTACTGATTTTATAATTGTGCTAAGGAATAGTGATGCGGTCAGGACATTTGGTGGAAACGCACATTTATCGGTTGGGGCAGGTGCGAGTGCAGCTGCTGGTGTTATTGGGCGGGCAGCTGAAGCTGGTTTTCGGGCAGGTGATGGTGGATATGCTGCTTGCTATACTTACAGTTGTAGTAAAGGTAACACTTGAATTCATATTTAGATATTTTTTACATTAGTTTTAAAACAAAGGGTCTTTTTGATTTTTTCTTTTATTATATTTTCAGGTGCTTTTGTTGGGTGTTCATTTGAAGGAAGCATGGTGACAACACGTGTGCAAGAAAATTGCAGATTTTATGGAAACCCATCAATAAAATCATCCGATATTCTTCTTGGGACGTTACCTCGACCTCCTGCGGCTGCGATCCTCTACAATGCGCTCTCGGAGTTGTATATGAAAGTAAATAAATAATTTTTATTTCTTTAAAAAATTTGGCATTCTTTGTTTTGTTCTTGACAAAGTCTTGCTTTGTATAGCGAAAGAACCATTTGGGGGTATTAGATTCATTTGGATTGTTTGTGAATGCATTTTAAAACCGATTGATTTGTTTGTTTATATGCAAAACTATTGATTTATAAGATGGTGATTGTGTTTAACTGTTTATTGTGTTGCCTTTGTATAAGTTCCACTAAAAAGGGTAAATGAGACTCAGTTTCAAAGAGTTAGATGTTACATTTTAAATTGGAAATAAGGGTTGTAGTGGTAGTAGTGGAAATATCTTTAAAAAAGGGACGACTTTCGTTGACCTAAATAATATATAGGGTCCAACCACAAATGACCAAATTATAGCAACTTTTATGTCTATAGCACTTTATGTTTTTCAAAAGTATAGTAATAGAAGGTGACCACTTAAATTTGTATATTAGTATAAATGATTCACTTGAATCAATTGACTTTTACAAGGAAAAATTTCATTAATTAGTAATCAAGTTTGAGAATTGGTTTATATGAATACCTCACTTTTTTCTTTACAAAGTTTAATTACTCTTTTTTTTTTTCGGTGTATCTAAAATAAGGTAATTTGTAATGTGTTACATGACAACGTATATGAAACAAAATAAACAAGGGCTAATGTTAAAATGGGTAATGAAGTATTTGTTTTTATCACAAAACACCATTTATTTAAAAAGTGATATCAAAAGGTAATCAACTTTGTGTTCACAAAACTACCATTGAAATAAAATAAAACTATGGTGTTTTACAAGGAAAAAAAAATAGTTCGTTACTCATTTATAACCTTAATAATAACCAAGTTTTAGTTTTGCTACCTTCCTTTTCCTATTGCATAAGTTTAACCTCTTCAACTTTTAGGACTCATACAAAGCATATTGAGGCCTTAGTGGAATTATTTACAAAAAGGCGAGAGAATGATAAAAGGGAGGTCACTATTTTGTTTTAATTGCAAATTACATGCCAAATTTGTAATCGATAAAGCTAAACATATTTTTGTCAATTTTAATTTTAATTTGTTTTAATTGCATATTTTTGTCAAAATCCAAAACATGCAATTATTAAAAACCCATAGTGCTATGGTCCACCTACCCCTTTTCGTTTCTCTTTCTACTAAAGCCAACATACTTGTTACTTAGGATCCTTTACCACGAACCAATAGTAATCATTTATCACACCAACATAAAAAATAAAAAATAAAATAAAAAAAAAAAATCAATCTACAACTTCATTCATTGCAAAATAACAATAATTGAATACAATCAAATACACATCTTTCATTCATACATATAACATACCTTAATTTAAAAAAAATAATAATAAACCATAACCATACCATGTGAATCAAACTAGAGCCTTTCACCGCAAGTGGAAAATTATATAGCATCAACAGTATTTTTGGGCATGCCAGGTTTTGAACCCTAGATCTTCACCTCAACCACTAGGAACTATAAACACACATTAATAGTGATGATCTCTTCTCTAGGCCACATTTTATCTGCACAATAGTATTTTTACTTTTTAGGGTTAGTTATCATAATGAGGTCAGAAGATTATTTTCGTCTTTTGCACAGACGAGACATCAGGACTAGCCTCTATCCCATCTTGTTCCACCTTTTTGGTAGGACAGTAATTGAAGCTTTTGTCCTATTAACATAAGTATGCATTTCAATCTATATTTTCAAGTTTGTTCTGTCATATCATGTAATGTCATACATAACGAACCTGGCCTTTGAACCGCCAAGAGTAAGCTCAAGATCATCCTGTCCGCACACCTCATGAATCCTTTCTCCTTCCCACGGCTTCACCCTTCCAAACGCAAACTCCTCTGAAACGACTTCCGCCATTGGAATATCCGCATTATTATCAAACCCTAGAGGAATCGCAGGGGAACAAGTCCCACTCTGTCCGGGGGTCCACATCCGGGACCCACCATGACCCAAACCTGTTTCCTTAAACCCAAACGGGTTTGCAGCCACAAGGCTAAACGTAGGCGACGCAGGTCCACTCTGTGGGACCCGAACGCCAGAGAACCAAGAAAGGGTCGGTGCACCCCAAGGTGAGCTGGTTTTGATCCGAGGTGGGGATTGAGCGGTTGGTGAGCTCACAGGTGGGGTCACCGGTGCGCTTATGGAACCGTTGTGGATGTAAGCATGGGGTAGCTTAGAGGACATGGATGATGATGACGATGATGATGAGAGATTTTTGAGCCATGGTATGAGAGAATCGGGGTGAGGATTGGTTGTTGGGCTTGCGATTGATGATGAAGGTGGGCTAGGGTTACATGAGGCATAGGGGCTCGGTTGGTATGATGAGCCTGGGCTCGCAGATATTGAACCACCAATGTGGGCCCAATCCGCAGGCTTGCATCCCTAAATAGCACAAAACACTTGATAATGTAATACTAAGTATAACACATGTACTTGGAGAAACGATCAAAGGTTTGACTCTTAGCAGTTATTATGTCAGCTATCAAGTGGGCTATATAGACATTTCAAATAATGTTTACGATCTTAAATTAGGGTTGATGGAAGAATAACTTTTTTTTTCCAAAACAAAGTCATAGTATTAACACATAATGGTAGTTTCTAGAATGGAAAAATGAAATACAATGAATACATGGTTCATGGTTCATGGTTGGTTGGTTGGTTTGTTTTGCCATGTAATATTTAGTTATTTACACTCGAAGAAGAAATTATGGGATATTTGAAGGGTGTTATTGTCTTTTCGGGTCTAATTGGGGGAATCTTTTTGATATGTGTGTCCAACAAAAGAACACAATGAATACGTATAAAAGCTGTTCAAAGTACTGGCCGGATCTAATGTACGCCGGAGTGGAACTAACTCAAACCCTAAAATCTTAATGCTAACATGCGCCATGGCACAGGAGATGTTACACTCTAATTTCCTAACAGATGGAAGAAATGAGGCATCTTTTTACCTGAAGAAGACAATGACTAGCTAAAATGCGCCAAACTAAACCACCGGCTATTTGGACCAATACTTACAGCTACCCTAACATCTTATGTTCGTAATTTTGGAAAGAAATTCATCAGTAAGAACAGAAAGACATTCAAAATCGAATGAATTCGGCAATATTCTCATGAACTAATCGAATCAGATTTGATTACAGAAAGTGTACCTTACGATATGTGGTGCCGTCGGACTCGACGGTCCAGCCAGCCTCGTCGGCGAGGGCTTTGAGGACCTCGTTGTTATCACAGTGCTTAGGCAGCTTGTAGTTGCCGTACATTCTCAGGCCGGCGAATATCTTCGCCGAGATCGCCCTCCTCCTCCGCTCCCTCCGCTTGTTGTTCTCCCTCTCCTTCCATGTCGGCATCCGAGTTCCCGACATCTCTCCCCCCCTCTAAACACACAAAACACCGGCGATGAGGTCTGTGCAAAATACACATAAATATGCAGGAAACACTTTCTCGATCGGAACAATTTGTGTAGGTAGCAGCGATTAGAGCGACATGTGTACTAACAAATTTATATCGTGTATGCTCAAATTTGCAGAAAAAAAAAGGCAACAATTGAATGAACTGGAGTTTTAATTAAGTAGCCGGATGAAAGGTAGACAAAGTTTAAGCAGCGAGTACAGGTAACTGCATTTATGAACAATTTCGCCGGAGAACCGGCTGATCTGCGGCGAAGCGAAGAGCGGATTGGTGAGAATTGAGAGGGAAAGGCCAGGGGCTATTAAATGTATGTGAACGGAAGTGTGTGTGGGCCCATCATGTAGTGTGGGCCATTAGAACACTGACGACTTGTTATTGTCAAACGGTTCTGATTATTTACGGAATTTGCCACTGGCTTCTTGTTAAAGAATATAAATGGATACATGGAATGACATTGTTACCCTTATGGTAACTTTTTATAAAAGGAGGTGATAATTTCATTCATTGTTTTTTGTTTGTTCATTACAAATAGTAAATTCTAGAAAAGCATAACATATATTTTTTAAATATTCAAAAATTATTATATTACTTTTTAGTATGTTTAAACTCCTATATTTTCTGAAAGTGTCTGATTTAAGTTTTAAATACTAGGTAACTAGCTTTTAAATGTTGTGGCAACAAGTTTTAGAATATAAAATTTCACAAAATGTATAAAGTTTTTAAAGCATTAATTTAAACAATATAGTAGTTTTTTTTAATGATCGGATGAAATACGCTTAGATTTTTATGAGATACAAAAAGCTAAAATTAGACTTTTAAAAATATAAAAAATTTAACACATTAAAAAGTAATATAGTATTTTTACATTTTTGAATTTTTTTATTGTTAATTGAAAAGAAAAAATTATAATAAAAAACATAAAACTTAAAATATAATCGTTTAAACTGATAAAAAAAACTCCATAAAAATCTTTATCTTTTGATTTCATAATTAATTCAATGCTTATAAGTTTTTTTTATTACATTAAGTCTCAAAAATCCACATTTGTATACATTTTGATCATTTTATCCAAATACCATATCATCATACTTTCAGAATTTATATTTTTGGTCAATGTTTTAAATTTTATTACACATTTAGTAAAAAAAAATTACACTTATAACCTAGATTTAAACATTTTGTTATGAATTTATTATAAATTTAGTTTTATACATCTTTTTTTTTTCAAAATTATTTTTGGAATATGCTTTCTTTGCAGTATAAAATCACATTTATATAAAAATCATATTTTCACATAAAAACATTATTTTTTCTATATAAAAAATATTTTTTATAAAACATTTTTGTATGCAAAATACATATATAAAAACATTTTTTTTAATGTATGCAAAATAACTATATTTAAAATCATTTTTTATTTTAATTATCTATTTTTAAAAACATAATTATGTGAAAATACGTGAAATACATTTATATAAAGTACGTTATTATACACATATATACTTTAAAAAATCTTTTAAAAAATAGGTACTTATTAAGTACATAAAAAATATTTGTGTGCATATAAATACATAAATATATACAAATTCGTTATATATATATATATATATATATATATATATATATATATATATATATATATATATATATATATATATATATATATATACATGTATTTTATAATAAAAAAAATGCAAACACTTATTTTATAATCAATGCATTTGTATACAAACACGTTATGTATACATTTATGTATAAAAAAGTGTTTGTATATAGAAATATATCCAAATATGTTTACTATGAAATATGTGGTTGCATATATATATATATATATATATATATATATATATATATATATATATATATATATATATATATATATATATATTGTATACATTATTTTTATAGAAACGTGTTTGTATAATGTAACATCCCGAAAATACTAAATAAAAATTTTTCTTTAAGTTAGCCAAAACAACCATTCATTCATTCCAAAACACGATCAATGTATAAAAATGTATCAAATAGTTATCAGAGTACAAAATGAGTCATAAAATACGGATCACAGGTGCATGCGATGCAATCACATTGAGCTCTTCACCGTTAAATTATTCAACTCCTAATAATCAATGCACATCTTGTGTAAATCGTCCTTTTTTCTTCACAAACAAGACCGGTGCTCTTCGAGGCAAACTACTCGGTCTGATAAAACCATTGTCTAGTAGTTCATGCAACTGTATAGAAAACTCCTGCATTTTCAGTGGTGCAACACGATAGGGTACCTTGGCTATCAGAGTCGCACTCGGAGTCAAATCAATCTGAAACTCAACCTGCATCTCGAGAGGAACTCCCGAAAAATCATCGGGAAACACATCGAGGTAATCCCAAACAACGAGCGTATCAACAATGGTCATCTTCCCCTCAACCTGAGTATCCAACACATAAGCCAAAAATCCATAACATCCATGCTGAAGATACATCCTAGCCTCGCAGCTCAACATAGAGTTGGCCCACGTTATGCACCCTCGCAGATGTAACATCCCAAATTTCAGAAGTTTGAGTTAAGGGCTTAAAGTGTAAATTGAAGAAGGGACTCAACGAGTAGGTATACTTACTCGTCGAGTCGGAGCGGGTTTCGGTTCGCTAATTAAGTGACCAACTCGCCAGGTCGGAAGATGGACTTGACGAGTTGGTGTTGGAATGAGAAAAACCCTAATCTCGAGGGTTGCAACCTATTTAAAGGACTTTATGTCCTTCTCTCAGCCTACTTATTACCCTTGAGAACCAGAAAACCCTAAGCTCGCGTGCGTGAGGCCTTTGGAGAGAGATTGAAGCTTTGGAAGTTGCTTCTAGTGGAAGAAACTTGAAGATCAAAAGGACTTGCATCAAGAGAGTGGTGTAGATCCAGAATCTACTTTAGTTTGGGCACATATTGGAGGTAATAAGTTGTTACCTTCCCTCTTTTGCATCTAGATCTATTCATGAATGAGATTTGGGGCCATTTTGGTATGTTTGAGATCTATTTTGGGTTTGGAGTTTAGATCTGAGGTTGCTACTCCAGATCTAGACTTGTGTTGGTCTAGAATGTCATAAAGCATCAGTCAAAGAGTTGTTGGTGAAGCCCCTTTGTCTTAATCCCTATCCCTAGAGTGATTTGGACCTTTAACTCCTTGGTTTCACGTAAAGTTTGCAACTTTACATGGGGGTTATGCCCTAGAAGAGTAGATCTACAGTTTGGAGCCCCTGCATGGCTCAAAAAGCCTCCACATGGATGAAGGACTGAAAAGACTCGATGAGTTCCTCGGGTGGACTCGGCGAGTCATATGAAGATGAGCATAGACTCGACGAGTTGGAAGAACAACTCGACGAGTCTGTTGATGATTCCCTTGGACTCGGCGAGTCAGGTCGTAGAACCCCATCCTCTTCTGGTTAAGACTCAGAGTAGTGAGTTGAGTAGTGATTCGGTGAGTTGGACGGGATAGGACTTAGAGAATGTTGAACTCGACGAGTCATGGGGTTACTCGACGAGTAGATTCAATCGGAGGGGTGATTTTGACCAGGAGTTTGACCAGAGTTGATTTAGTTGATCTCGGGAGGACGGTTTAGTCTAAGTGTTGTTATTGGTATTGGTTGCTCAGGGAGATAGAGGAGCAGCATTTCGGAGAGTTGTCCATTAGCAGCCAGAGGGTTATCGGTCGAGTTCAGCAGTTCAGGTGAGTTTTCCTTCTAGTAGGAACGGGTCTACGACCACAATGCCGACCCGTTTAGTTAGTTGTAGTTCCGGACTTCGGTCTGATGCAGTAGTTCAATGTGCTTGATGTATTTGTGATTGAATCATATTTTTGCGTTATGTGTTCCGAACTTCGGTCCGATGCAGTATGCAGTATATGTGTTTATGTTAGTAGTTATGATTATGTTATGATATGTTCAGTCAGTTAGCCGGACATTGGTTCGATGTAGGGGCAAGGCCCCAGTTAGTCCGGACTTCGTTTCTATGCAGGGGGCAAGGCCCCAGTTAGTCCGGACTTCGATCCGATGCAGTTAGCCTAGATTTGGTCCGATGCACGGGCAAGGCCCCAATTAGTCCGGGTTTCGGTCCGATGTAGTGGGCAAGGCCCAATATGTGCTTTATATGTTATTGTATGGTATGTGGTAGTTTGGGGGAGCTCACTAGGCTTCGTGCTTACAGTTTTCAGTTTTGGTTTCAGGTACTTCCGGTAGCGGAGGGAAGAGCTTGGGTTGATCGCATGGTACACACCATATTTAGTCAGCCTGGGATGTTTCACTATGATAATAAGAATATGTTTTGAATTAATACTCTGATTTTATAAGAATTATGTTATGGTTTGACAATCGTTGTTTAAATAATGTTTTTCAAACAAAATTTTTGGTCATGATTTTTTGGTCGTTACAAGTTGGTATCAGAGCCTTGGTTTGAGGGATTCGGGTACACTCTCGGGTGTGTCTGAACTCAAACTAAGGAATTGGTATAGAAATTTTAAAAAGGAAAATCAATTTTTGGTAAAAAGGGGTTTGAGAAAAGAAAAGAGTTTTAGAAAAAGCGAAGAGGACTTTTAGAAATAAAAGAACTTTGAAAATAGAAAGGTGTGGTGCATGCAATCAGCCAAGCTCAAGTAAGTACTCCCAAATTACCCATACAAGTTTATGTTATGATTATCAGTTTCAGTAGAACAACATGCTAGAATAGGACTAAGGATCTAGGGGGATGCCTTATGTGCCTGCTATATGTGTTCCAGCTTTATGAGAATTGCATGTTAGTATTGAGTAGACAATAGTAGGATAGCATGTTTAGGTTATGCCTGATAGCATAAGCTTAGCATTGTATGCTAGTACAGTTTCTTGATATGAGGATATAATTGATTGAGTAGTTTCCTGTGTCTGAATGTTTCTTGCTTTGTGCTTTGTGGGACTCCGAGTGATGGGAGTTAGCAATTAGGTGAATACGACAAGTCACATGTAATCAGGGTTGAATAATCTTAGAGTATTGGATTTGACCCTATTGCGCAACTCTTGTTTGAGTCTAACCGTTGTAGGGATGAGTCCCTTACTCAAAGGATTATTCGAGCCTCGTTACATGTGATGGTATTCAGGTGATGGCTAATTGGCATTACAAGGAGGCCTTCAACAGCTGAGGACTGGTTTGGTTAGAGTCAGAGATTTCCCTAGGGCAAGCCTAGGATGAGAGTAGCAGAGATCACTAGTAGTAAAAGGGACTTGGTTGAGTTAAGGTAACTCTTGAGGAAAGTACAGATATATGTGGATGGTAGTATGGGCCCGTAATACTGAAAGCAGAGGATCCACACTCGATTCAAGAGGGGCTAGGATGAAACCAGGGAATGGTAGAGTATGTGTGAGATCCCTCAATAGCAATGAGTATTTTGACAGTTATTGTGATATGTTTCAGCATGGTGACGTTGCACAAGATATCAGTTAGCAGTTCAGGTGTCGGGGATGGATCTGCCTCAGGCCCTAGAGCCGAACAACTTAATGATCAGATGAGAGATGTTATTTCCACAGAGATTATGCCCAACATCATTGATCGGACTCCTGTGATATTTAGTTCAGTTAAGGAGGCTATCGTGGAGCTTTTGGACAGTCGTCTTGAGGCCTTTAGGGCTAGGATAGTTTCGGGACAGTTTGGGGTCTAGAGCCCGATTTTAATGGATCCCATGGATCCATTAGGGAGGGGAATCCCATTTTTATCTCTTGTCATCAAGGGTCGAGAGTGAGTGGGGCACCCTGTCCCCAGAAGAGTCCCTTGTATGATTTGTTAGTTACGGAGGTTTCACGAGTCGTTCACAAGGAGCTACCCGGCATCATCGAGAGGGTCACTGATAGGTTGACCAAGAAGCTTTAGGTTCAGATGATTGATGGGGACGATGGGGTAACGCAGGAGTGGGGGATGAATAGGGAGTCAGAAAGGAAGAGGAAACGGATGAGGGTCAGTGGCCCACAGGTTCGGGTAAAAGAACCAAAGGGTCGAGTTCAAGATCGAGAGACTTCCAGGGCTGCAACCGATGTGGGAAGTGTGGCAGGATGCATAGGGGTGCATGTAGAAGTAATAGAGGTGGCAATCCTAGTTGTTTCAAGTGCGGCCAAACTGGTCATTTTAGCAGAGATTGTACTACTACCATCTCTCAGGGGCTTGACCCAATATGTTTACGTTCCAGTCAGAGGGGCCACAAGAAGGCCCACTGTCTGAGTTTGTATACAGCAGGGCAAGTGCTAACTCCTACCCCTGTGACTTCGAGAACTACCAGCAGACATCAAGGTTGGGCAAGGGTGCCCACGGCTTGGAGCAGGGCGTTCCGGTTGATTTCAACAAGGATTTGAGCAGCACTGGATGTTGGGGGTACGTATCTTTTACCTTCCTGTCAATTATTAAGTACGATGTTGTAGTTATGTTACTACACCGATTTAGTAAGTACTCATATTGGAATATTATATTACCTATTTGTGAGTGAGTCATATGCCATTTGCATACCTTGGATTCTAGAATGATAGTTGAGGACGTTCCCCATAAAGCAGATCACTTCAGATGCAGTAATTATAGAAAGTATGAGTGAGACTCGGTGTTGTCTCGCTATTTTTCGGGAAGGTGTTATTTGTGTATAGATCGGTCACGTTTTCAGTAGTGGTAGGCTTGAGTTCCCAATGGAGTAACCAAAGGATGATAGGATAGTGGTTCGAAGATGTTCCCCTCCCCTTAAACAGGTTCTCAGGATGCAGTCACTGGAACAGGAACAATCGGGGATTTAAAGGTGCTCGATTAGTCGACAAAAATGGTTTAGGTTTGATGAAGGGTTGGTTAAAGCGCCAGCAGAGATAAACATTGGATGTCAGCAAATCGAACCTTTAGATGATAGGAAGGATGGGGAATCCTTTTCAAACTGTGAGTTGTAAGAATTAGCCAGATCAGAGTAAGGGAGAACCCTTCATGTATTCCGGGTTAGTAGCATGCTAAACTTAGAAAGGGTTGGTGATCCTGTGTAGGAAGGGAAAGCAGCTCGAAGGGTTTAGTGGGTTCAGGAGTTGGGAGTTTGGAAAACTTCCCAATGTCGGTTTCATGTATTAGGGATTAGTAGACTGTTGATTGGGAACTCAAAATGAAGAGTTTCTCGACGGATCGCGAGTGTTGTAAGTCTGCAGGTGTAGCCATAACATACACTAGCAGTCAGATAGTGATATAGTGATGTAAGTCTGCAGGTGTAGCTGTAGCATCCACCGGGTTGGTAGATAGCATGAACACACTGTTAGGACGTGGAAGGAACATTAGCTCCCAGATTGAGCGTAGCAGTAAGGATGTGGAAATCCACGAAGTGGATTTCGGAATTATCTGGATGGATTAGACATAGTTGATCCAGAGATAAGACTGTAGGAATGTCACTATAGTTTTGAGATCGAGGAAGCAATGGATTGCTTCAGGTTACTTGTTATATAAGGATATAATTAGTCATGTAGCAATCATGTTTAGCCGCGAGTTGATAATATCAGGATTCGATGCTCGGACCCGATCGGTTGGATCAGGAGGTTGTTAGTGCCTCAGTGACATGATAACTAGTGGCAACTAGTTCCAGAGAAGGATTTTGTTCGGAAGTCATGGGGGTGATTAAAACAGGGAGTCCTTTGGCCTCGCAATCGGGTTAGAACCCGATATTTCAGTTGACTGATGAATGAATTGAGACCAGGAAGGTCTCGAGAGATGTTGGAAAGCAGCTATGTAGCAGCATGCTATTTCAGGCAGTTTAGTGTTTCAAGCAATTCAGTGTTCATGCAGTTCAATGTTTCAGGCAGTCAGTGTTCAGGCAGTTTAGTGTTAAGGCAGTTCAGTGTTTCAGGCAGTCAGTGTTTCAGGCAATCAGTGTTCAGGCAGTTCAGTGTTTCGGGCAGTCAGTGTTTCAAACAGTCAGTGTTTAGGCATTTAAGTGTTTCAGGCAGTCAGTGTTCCAGGCAGTTTAGAGTTTTCAGATAGTTCAATGTTTTCAGACAATCTTGGGTCTCCAGCGGTAATGGTATTTTGGATTTTCATGGATAGCTTGTGGAGTGGCAAGTCACTCATAGCACGATTATCTGAGTTATGGCCAACTATAAGTGAACCATAGGGATAGGTGGATATGTGAATTCTGTTGTTCTAGTGGGAACCTGGGGTAGTTAGCATGAAAGGAATGGATTCAAGAAGAGGACATAATGAGTTCCAACCTTGCGAGTTGCTCGGGTAATCGTCAGATATGGAAAAAGGGAGGATAGTTTGGCACTGGGAGAGGACCCAGTGAATTAATGTGGTATCTAAGTTTCGCAAGTCACGAAAGTGGGTTCCTGTCAGGAAGAGGACATTATCATCGAGTGATACTTGGTTGTTATGTGTTGACATTGAGGTCGGTGGTCGGCATGGAGTTTTAGCAAGGATGCCATGCGATAAGAAGTTATTTTAAAAAGGGGTGCAGTAGTAGGGTCTGGAAGGACCGGAGTTATTTGGGAATTTGGAGTCTACAGTGCAAGTGGTTAATTTGGAAGCGTATACTGCAGTAGGCTTCGAGGACGAAGCCTAATTTAAGTGGGGAGAGTTGTAACATCCCAAATTTCAGAAGTTTGAGTTAAGGGCTTAAAGTGTAAATTGAAGAAGGGACTCAACGAGTAGGTATACTTACTCGTCGAGTCGGAGCGGGTTTCGGTTCGCGAATTAAGTGACCAACTCGCCAGGTCGGAAGATGGACTTGACGAGTTGGTGTTGGAATGAGAAAAACCCTAATCTCGAGGGTTGCAACCTATTTAAAGGACTTTATGTCCTTCTCTCAGCCTCCTTATTACCCATTGAGAACCAGAAAACCCTAAGCTCGTGTGTGTGAAGCCTTTGGAGGGAGATTGAAGCTTTGGAAGTTGCTTCTAGTGGAAGAAACTTGAAGATCAAAAGGACTTGCATCAAGAGAGTGGTGTAGATCCAGAATCTACTTTAGTTTGGGCACATATTGGAGGTAATAAGTTGTTACCTTCCCTCTTTTGCATCTAGATCTATTCATGAATGAGATTTGGGGCCATTTTGGTATGTTTGAGATCTATTTTGGGTTTGGAGTTTAGATCTGAGGTTGCTACTCCAGATCTAGACTTGTGTTGGTCTAGAATGTCATAAAGCATCAGTCAAAGAGTTGTTGGCGAAGCCCCTTTGTCTTAAGCCCTATCCCTAGAGTGATTTGGACCTTTAACTCCTTGGTTTCACGTAAAGTTTGCAACTTTACGTGGGGGTTATGCCCTAGAAGAGTAGATCTACAGTTTGGAGCCCCTGCATGGCTCAAAAAGCCTCCACATGGATGAAGGACAGAAGAGACTCGATGAGTTCCTCGGGTGGACTCGGCGAGTTATATGAAGATGATCATAGACTTGACGAGTTGGAAGAACAACTCGACGAGTCTGTTGAAGATTCCCTTGGACTCGGCGAGTCTGTTCTTGGACTCGGCGAGTCAGGTCGTAGAACCCCATCCTCTTCTGGTTAAGACTCAGAGCAGTGAGTTGAGTAGTGATTCGGTGAGTTGGATGGGATAGGACTTAGAGAATGTTGAACTCGGCGATTCATGGGGTTACTCAGCGAGTAGAGTCAATTGGAGGGTTTATTTTGACCAGGACTTTGACCCGAGTTGATTTAGTTGACCTCGGGAGGATAGTTTAGTCTAAGTGTTGTTATTGGTATTGGTTGCTCAGGGAGCTAGAGGAGCAGTATTTTGGAGAGTTGTCTGTTAGCAGCCAGAGGGTTATCGGCCAAGTTCAGCAGTTCAGGTGAGTTTTCCTTCCAGTAGGAACGGGTCTACGGCCACAATGCCGACCCGTTTAGTTACCAGTAGTTCCGGACTTCAGTCCGATGCAGTACTTCATTTTGATTGATGTAACGACCAAAATTTTCAACAAAATTTAAACTTTTCAAAAACAACCCATTTTAATAATGTTATTACAAAAAGGTTTTCAATACATTTATTATCAGAGTATTCCCAGAACCATGTCATAAACATAAACACGAGGAGCGGTACGATCACGCCTTCGCCTTGCCACGTTCTCCTGAAGAACCTGAAAAAAACATTAAACCACAACTGTAAGCCCGAAAGCTTGGTGAGATACCCCCAAAATACCAACCACATATACGCCCTTCCAGGCTACGACCTTCCGGTCCAAATCATAATGCCTTCCGGACCATAACATAGTGCCTTCCGGCCCATAACATAAAATAGCATACATAACATAACATAAGATAGAACAGCCATGCATATCGGGTCTACTGTGTGACTGATCCGCCGTATCAGGCCTTCAGTCCACCGGGTCCATCCTCCGAGTCTAGTCATGTCCTTCGAGTCTGCAGTGTGGTTGGTCCGCCCGCACCGACCCTTCAACCCACCTGGTCCACTCTCTGAGTCTACAGTATCACTGGTCCACCCGCATCGGGCCTTCAGTTGGCCTGGTCCACTCTCTGAGCCTCGGCACGTCTGGTCCTCCCTCAAGGGCCTACAGCCTATCCGGACCGCTCGCTGGGCCTTCGGAACAACCGGTCCGCCCTGGGTATCTTGGCCTATAGCACAAAACAGGACCCGCCTCAACCCAACTCCAGTCCAAAGAACCATGTGCACATAACATACAATCATATAACAGTTCACAGTCAACAAGCCGATCAAACAGATCTCATAACATATCATTACCCTAACCAGGATACCGACCTAACCGGTCACTAGCATAGCATCACCCTACATATCAGGAAACCGACCTTAACCAGGTCTCTAACATATACCATCCTAGCTACCAGGATGCACACATATCAAAGCAATAACATAACAACAAATATCCGAATCTCAATCCGATAAAGGGTCGGCCTTGGTGCATTAGACCCTGTCGATATAGTGAGGATAACTCACCTCGCGAATGTCGATACTATGAACTGAAGAAGCAGACTCTCGAATCACCAACTCACCGCCAATCCCGAACTAACCATCATAACAAAATAAACATTAGGCCAATCATACATCCACTTATCGGGCCAAGACCAAAGTCCAAATCTCATACAAAGTCCAATATTGGCCCAATTTACCAAATTGGGCCCACCTCACCAAATGGGCCTAGATACAATGTCCATAACAATAATTGGGCCCAAAATACTCTATCCATAAATTCCCATACTTGGCCCAATAACCAACTACCCACAAACGGCCCAAACTCAAAGGCCTAAAATTAAGATCCAATCAGGGGGAGTACGTTGGGCGTACCCTCCTTGGTACGCGGGGCGTACAACATTGATTCACAAAGGGAATCGGGGCTCTGGCCCACTACGCGGGGCGTAACTGCGCTACACATTAAGTCATTCTAACTTCTTAATGGCTTAAGCTCTTAAGCCCAAACTTCAGATCCCTAGGTCAAATATGATTAGATTTCATAAAGTCTCAAACTTTATCACTTGGGACGTCCATAAACTCTTAATCCAAGGTCTTAATCCATTAAGACCTATATATCTCACACATGGAACAACTACAACCCTAGGGACCTCATTTTTCTCACTCAAGACCTCTCCAAAGGTCTGAAAGGACATATAATCTTCACCAACTCGAAACATGCAACAAAGTGAGGACTTTTGGGACAAGAATGGTGTCAAAGCTTCAAAATACATAGATCTACACAATATGATTGTCAAGCAAGAAGCTTTATACCTCAAACAAGCTCCAAAGGATGGTATCTCTTCAGATCTACAAGCTCCAATCGTTCCTCTTATTCTTTGACAACTTCTATTTTCTCCTTCAAGCCTTTCTTTTGCCAAAATGAGCTTTCCAAGGTCAAACACACCCAACAATGGAGGAATATGAGTTTTCTAGGGTTTTCTGAGGTTAAGGATGAGCTTAAAGAGGATAGGGTATGAACCAACATGTTCCTTATATAGTGGCTGACCCTAAATTAGGGTTTAGGGTTTCTGAGAGTACGCTGGGCGTACCTCTAGTATGCTGGGCGTACTCATCCGGCCAACCCGCATCTTTCATCCCTTTATGCTGGGCGTACCCAGCCAAACTTCAAAAATGCATGCATGCATGGGACCTTTCCTACTTATTTCGCAAAGAGCTATAGCAATGTTCAACTTCAAAACACCGCAACTCCTCTGATCTAAACCCGCTCCCAAATAACTTTACATTCATACGAGGGTGACGAGAAGCCCAATGCTTCTAACAACATACACCAGCCCGAAACCTCCTCGGATGAAACCCATTTCCCAAAAAAGGACCGGAATTACCCTTCCTCTTAAATCTCAGGGACTCATAATTAAACACTTTAAGAACGGGGTGTTACAATTGATGTCTTTGTGATTCAAGCATGTTTTTGTGTTATGTGTTACAGACTTCAGTCTGATGCAGTATGCAGTATATGTGTTTATGCTAGTAGTTATGATTATGTTATGATATGTTCAGTCAGTTAGCCGGACTTCGGTCTGATGCAGGGGACAAGGCCCCAGTTAGTCCGAACTTCAGTCTGATGCAGTTAGCTGGACTTCGGTTTGATGCAGGGGGTCAACGCCTCAGTTAGTATGAACTTCGGTCCGAAGCAGTTAGCCAGACTTTGGTCCGCTGCAGGGGGCAAGACCCCGGTGAATCCGGATTTCGGTCCGATGCAGTGGGAAAGGCCCAATATGTGTTTTATATGTTATTGTATGGTATGTGGTAGTTTGGGGGAGGTCACTAGGCTTCGTGCTTACAATTTTCAGTTTTGGTTTCAGGTACTTCCAGTAGCGGAGGGAAGAGCTTGGGTTGAGCGCATGGCACACACCATATTTAGTCAGTCTGGGATGTTTCACTCTAATAATAAAAATATGTTTTGAATTAATACTCTGATTTTATAAGAATTATGTTATGGTTTGACAATCGTGGTTTAAGTAATGTTTTTCAAACGAACTTTTTAGTCATGATTTTTGGGTCATTACAGCCGCGAATAACCAGCTTCTCCCAGACTTAGGGTTCGAACTATCACTAGCTGGTGTTCACAATCAATCATAGTCGTATTAGGTCTCAACCAGTCCATACCCACAATCACCTTAGTCTCGCGTAACAGAATGAGAACCAAATCAATCGGATGTCTCTCACTTTATACCTCCAACATATAATCCCGATGATGCTCGAAACTCTCACTAGACGATCATCAACAATATCAACCTCCAAATGGAAATCTAGCTCGACAAGAGTGTCGTCAAACCTCTCGTTAAGCGCAAGGGACATAAAAGATCGGGTAGCACCCGAATCGAAAAGAACCAGAGCAGGTAACCCGTTCACTAAGAACATCCCTAAACATCATAACATGAAATATAAGCATAAACAATAATGAAAACGACTAATAAATAGAAAACATACTCGTGACCACATCAGGAGTCGCACACGTCTCCTTGGCCGTCAGTTAGAAAACCCTGCTCTTTACTGTAGTGGTCGCTGCCTTACCCTCACGACCATATGTGATCCTTAATCTAGCTGGAGCGGGTACCATCACCGCTCCTCTCGTCAACTTCGAGCAATTGACCTTCTTATGACTCGTCTAATTGCAATGGAATCAAATCATACCACCCAGTCCCTGCGTATAACTCCTGATAAAATGTACATTATTGCCGCACTTGAAGTAACCATCACCCTTCTCTTGACAAGCCCCCTCATACACTCTCCTACATCTACCACATCAGCCCTGACTTGATTGACCTCCAAATCGAGGATCAAAAGTCTTGGGTCTCTTCGCAAAACCCCAACAGTTTGCACTTGCTCTGTCTTCCTTTTCCCGAGGTGCTCCAAGTCGAACTCCCGCTCATGGGCTCTAACTATCATATCCTATAAAGTCCGATAAGATGAAAAGATAACAAACTCCCGGATATCCGCCATCAACATGTCATGGTACCGAGTCTTCTTCATTTCCTTGTCTGCGGCATACTGTGGAACTAGTAAAACTCTCTCCCTAAACTTGACGGTGATCTCCGCCACGTTCTCAGCCATCTGACGCAGGTCCTAAAACTCCCTCACCAGCTACTGCGCCTTAACAACTGGTGTAAAACTCTGCTCGAAATCTGTATAAATATGATTTTATACAGGAAAAAATCATATTCGAAACAAAATTTTGAAAAAAAAAAGATATAAAAAAAACTAAATTTAAGATGAATTCGTAATAAAAAATTTCAAATTTAGGGCAAAGGTGTAAATTATGGGGTAAAATTGTAATATATTTTAAAATGTCGGCCAAAATAATAAATTTTGAACATGAAATGACTTGTTGATCGGATAAAATTGTTAAAATGAATATAATTATTGAGTTCTGGAACTTAATGGAATAAAAAAATATATATATAAAAATATAGACTAAAATATAAATAGATAAAAAAATGAAAATAACATATCCCTTTTTTATTAAAGGGTAGTTTTGGAAAATAAAAATTGAGCAATGGCTTCGGAAAAGGGGCATTTTGGGAAGACGAAGTGAGATGAGAACCAAACAACTATAACCGGTGCAAGTAGTATTTGTGATGCGCGTGACTTCCTGATAAAGTTTGACGCGTGATTTACACGTGCCGATAGGAGTATTACACAGATGTTTGCACGAGTCAAAAGTTCGGTGCACGTGTAAAAATCTTTCAGAATTACTATTATACAAAATAGCGCGCGAGTGAGATATGGGAAGTGGTGTTTGAGATTTTGGCGTGGGATGTGGACCCACAGTGATGACGTGGACTCCAATACCTATCCCCCCTTCACGTGACTGAAGTCCCGAACCATCAGTCTATTTCACACAGGGGAACTCCAGCTGGCAAGTTCTAATTGGAAAGTAATGTTAATTACTGATGTTAAGAATTTTAAATACAAACCGACCTTAGCTCAGTTGGTAGAGCGGAGGACTGTAGTAGTTACTTATAGCAATCCTTAGGTCGCTGGTTCGAATCCGGCAGGTCGGAATTTTTATGTTTTTTTTTTTTTTTTTGGTTATTTATACTGGTTGTACGTTTTTCATATGTTAAATATATGAACTCAATTTTTTAGTTATAGTTATAAACTAAGATTCAGTAAAGTTTTTTCTGTCTTTTTTTCGTATCTTGAAAATAACTATAAAGACCTAAAGGCTTTGTATATAATGCACAGATCAATTTCAAAGTCAAGATACATTTAGTCATTTAGAGGACAACTACTAACCTTTTTTTTCAAATAGTTCCATACACACAATAGCATATATCATAGCTATATGAATATTTATATGGGAATTATGAAGGATTGCTAATAGATATAGAAAGCGACGCCGATACAATATAGCATTAACATGGAAGAACAATCGAGATACCTAATTCCTTTTAAGGCTTTGTATATGATTCATCTATGATAAATCTAAAGTATGCTTTTATATTACAAAAGTCAAGATTCAATAACAACATCAAACTCTAAGAATCTCATTAAAGTATGATATGTGGAAGGTAGATGTCGACACTCATATCTTTATCGATGTTAGAACGATTACGTACTTCGCATAAAAAACCTTCGGCATGTACAAGTCATGAACTTGTAAACGAGGCAAACAAGAAAAACAAGAAGAAAGTAATACAATGTAAGCAACACATGCATTACTAAAAGAAATAAATTCGAGGATACGCAAATGAGGCAAACAAAGGGATAATTTGTCAATATAAACGGTAAAACGTAAGGAATAAATAATATTATACACGAATGAGGATAAAAAAAACGTACAAAGGGAAGCATGTAACAAACGGTCTGCAAATGACACAAGCAAATAAGTCATGAATAGGGACCTAGGTTATTGAATAACCCAACTATTAAGCTTCTACATCCTTCAATTTAAGGTTATATCTTTGAAAAGAGCTAATTTATCAATATCTAGCCTTAAACTATCATCTTACTTCATATCAGGATGTCTTATTCCTCTCTTGCGATATACTATCGTTAATTCAATCTCTGTAGTTGATGATAATCTCCTTAGACATGTCCATACCATATCAATCATTTTTTTTTTCAAATTCTAATTGATCCACATCCCTCTCAACAAATTGTTGATAGCCGCCTTCAATATACAATCCAACAAAATTCTACCACAAGTCCATATAAGCACCCTCATATATGCTACTTTCATCTTACTCTTGTACTCCTTTTTGCCTATTTAATATTCGGATCTATATATAATGCAAACTGAATACCTACTTTACAAAATAGAACCTTTCGGTTATATACAACACTTGAGACATCACTACATTAAGAAAGACAAGATAAAATTCTTTATTTTGAATTTTCTTTTATTTCAAATATAGTATGAAAATGGTGATAGATTTGTTAACATAATGTTAGGATGTCAAATCCAACAAATAAAAGGGGTACATTAGACTCAAATTACACCGTTTACAATGCATTATAGAGTAATACAAGGAAACATGATCGATCTTCAGAGACACATGATAATTACTTATGTTTTTTTTTGCACAATATGTAAATTAGTCACAAAACAAGGGGTTTGTTTGCAAGATTTTAAATAAATAACACCTTGTAAGAGAATTTAGAATTGTAAAGATTCCAATCTTATGTTTGACTATCTTGGTAATGTGATTTAGATATGATATACTCAATTCCATAAGAGTTGTTATTTGAAAGTATTAACAAATTCTAACATTTTCCATTTACCAAATTATTAGATTCAAAACAAGCTCTTTTAAAACCAACCTAATCTTAGAATTCAAATCTAAACAAGCTCTTATAAATAAATCAAAAGATTGTATTATGTTTGTTGTGAATGTTCCCTACGAAATCCAATAATCCTCACAAGCTTGGGAGTGTAAAAATGTGTAGATAATATTTACATTAAAATCATTCATTGGAAATCAATTTAATATTTGTTACTAGTTCTAAAACCATTCATTGGAAATCAATTTAATACTTGTGGCGTAAGCATTTGATCCCCGAACTTTTTTTTTTTTTTTTTGGCTTTATAAGGGATACGATGTGATTTTTTTTGTCTAAATAGTCATTATCTCATGGTGAATCGACTATGTTATTACATGTTGAAAATGACTAAAAGAGCAGGTTGTATCTTAGTTTATACCCATAAAATCCGACAAAAACTTTAGAGACTGAATCAATCAACCTTTGAAACTTTGTAAGACATATGTGTCATTTCCCCCATAAATTTAAAACAAAGATGTAAAAAAATTTATAAAAAATTAATTATATAAAAACAATTTATAAAAATAATTTCGTAAATAAACAAAAAAGTTTAAAAAAGTTAGTTAAAAAAAACTATAGACCAAATTCATAATTTTTTTTTAACACTAAGCTAAAATTTTAAGAAGTAAACCAAGTTTTGAAAAAGGAAAAATGACTTAATTAAATAATATATTTTTTATTTTTTACACACGTAGTCATTCATTTTTTTTAATACACATTCGACTATATAACTTGGTTTTTTAGTACACATTCAGTTGTTATAACCGACTACTCCAAGTTGAGTTGGACAAATAACTTAACAAGGTAATATAATATCCAATTTTTATACATTTCATCTTTAATGTTTGTACACATTTAGTCCTTATGATAGATTTATTCAGGTTTTTCTTACAACATTATACGTTGAATAATTAATAATGATGAGTTCTTATACATGACTCTTCCCTCACTTATATTAGTAACGTAATTCACGAATTAGTCAAATAATATTGCTGCCCTAGCTTTTTCCAAACAGAAGATGTCTTCGGCTTCAGTTTCATCTATCTTCATATGAGACAACAAGATTCTTTATGATTGCTTCCTCCAAATTCAAATTTACACTTCCAAGCCAAAAGACTACTTTAGCAAAAAGTTTAGATTCTTCCCTAACTCTAAACTTTTTGGATAGGTGTAATATTGTCTTGGAAGTGCAAATTTGAGTTTGGAGGAAGCAATCACAAAGAATCTCGTTGTCTGCTATGAATATATATATATATATATATATATATATATATATATATATATATATATATATATATATATATAAACTGAAGTTGAAGACATCTCCTGCTTGGAGAAAACTTGGACACCAACATTATTTGACTGATTCATGTTTGAAAACACATCCTTAGTGATTGTCTCACGTATGATATTGTAAGCAAAACCTGAAGATATCGGTCATAAGAATTAAATGTCTACAAAAATTGTAACACCCAAAGTTTGAAAAGCCAAGAAAAGAAAGAAAACCCCAATTTTAAGGGGAGACTCGGCGAGTCCAAGGAGGGACTCGGCGAGTCCGAGCGGGATCCGGGTCGAGGAGTAAGCGACCGACTCGGCGAGTCGGCCAAGGTGACTCGGCGAGTCTGGTCTGAGCGAGGAAAACCCTAAAATCGGGACTTGGAGCCTATTTAAACGCCTCATTCTCTTCCCTAAGGTTCCTTTAGTGCCTCTTTCACCCAGGACATCAAACCCTAGCCGTCATATCCTTTGATTGAGCCATTTAATTGACTTGGAAGGTGCATTGAAGCTTGAAGAAGGAAGAAGGAGCTTGGAGGAGCAAGAAAGGACTATAGATATGGGATTGTGAGTTCATTCTAAGCATTTTGAAGGTAATAAACAAGTTCTTGGACCCCTCTTTGCACCTAGATCTATGTGTTGTTGTTGGAGTTTTTAGCCATGATGTTATTCTTTCAAGTTAGAAGCCAGATCTGAAGTTGCTACTTCAGATCTAAGCATGTAATGGTCTTGAGAAGCACAAAGTATCAGCCCTTGAGTGGATCATGAAGCCTCTTTGCCTTAAACCCTAGTTCATGGTGTATTTTGCTTAGATCTCCTTCTCTACACGTAAAGTTTGCAACTTTACGTGAAGAATAGGCTTGGGAAGGGTAGATCTACAGTTTGGAGTCCATGCATGACTCAATAGCCCTCTGCATGTAGAGGGATTCGAATGGACTAGGTGAGTCCTTTGAGTGGACTCGGCGAGTAGCATGAAGTAGTGGAGTAACTCGACGAGTGGGATGAACAACTCGTCGAGTCAGATAAAGATTGCCTTGTACTCGGCGAGTTTGTTCTTGGACTCGAGGTTGCAAACCCCAAACCCTTCGAGTCAAGGCCCAGATTAGTGAGTGGAGTGGGGACTCAGTGAGTTGGTCAGGACAGAACTCAGAAATCAGTAAACTCGGCGAGTCAGTAGGCTGACTCGGCGAGTAGGGTCAATATGGAAGGTTGACTTTGGCTAGGACTTTAACTTTGATCGGAGTTGAGTTAGTTGACTTTTAGAGGACTGTCAGGCTAAGTGTCGCTTTGTTATTGGTAGCTCGGAGAGTTAAAGGAGCAACATTTTAGACGATGGTTGGTTAGCAGTCCGAGGGTTACCAGCAGAATTCAGCAGTTCAGGTGAGTTTCCTTCCAGTAGAAACGGGTCTAAGGCCATAATATCGGCCCGTTCAGTTAGCAGTAGTTTCCGGACTTCGGTCCGATGTAGTGGTTAGTATGTTTGATGCCTTCGTGGCTCAGACAGGATTTATGTGTTATGTGTTATGTATTATGTGTTTCGGGCTACGGCCCGATGCAGTATGCAGTATATGTGTTCATGCTAGTTGATATGTTATGTTATACTATGTTCAGTCAGTTTCCGGATTTCGGTCCGATGCAGGGGGCAAGGCCCCAGTTAGTCCGGACTTCGGTCCGATGCAGGGGACAAGGTCCCAGTCAGTTTTCCGAACTTCGGTCCGATGCAGGGGGCAAGGCCCCAGTTAGTCCGGACTTCGGTCCGATGCAGGGGACAAGGTCCTAGTCAGTTTCCGGACTTCGGTCCGATGCAGGGGGCAAGGCCCCAGTTAGTCCGGACCTCGGTCCGATGCAGTGGGCAAGGCCTAGTATGTGCTTTATATGTTATTGTATGGTATGTGGTAGTTTGGGGGGGCTCACTAAGCTTCGTGCTTACAGTTTCAGTTTTTGGTTTCAGGTACTCAGTTCTCAAAAGAGGAGCTCAGAAAGATTGCAGTGCACACACCATAGTCAGCTAACCTGGGATGTTTTACTCTGATAATAAGTTTGTATTTCGAATTAATGCTACGAAATTATGTTATGATTTATGATACGGTTTTTATGAATATGGTTTTAGTAATGTTTTAAAAAGAAAATTTTAGTCGTGATTTTTGGGATGTTTCAAAAACATTAATGATTAAATGTATATAAAAATATTAATGATTAAATGTGTACAAACTGAAAATTATATTACTCTATTAAGTCATTTTATTGGTTTAATTTAGAATAGCTGGTTATAAAATTAAATGTATAAAAAAAAAAGTTAAATGGATAATAAAATTAGATGTATAAAAAAAAGTTAAATGGATAAATATAGAAAAAAAAACTCGGTATACAAAATAAAAATAAATTATCTTATTAAATCAATTTCATATCTTATCAAATAAATTACAGTGAATGTGAATGTGAAGGCAAAGTCCTTACCGGTGGGCTTACACTTCTTTATTAAAAAAACATCATAAATGGTCTCTGTGTTTTTTCAGATTCTGAAGTTTAGTCCCCGTGGTTTAAAAATCTCATAGATGGTCCCTGCGTTTTCAAAACTTTTGACGATTGGTCCTTATTGCTAACTCCGTTAACTTTTATCCGTTAATTGAGGGGCATTTTCGTCATTTCACACCACAGGGACCATTTATGATCTTTTCAGTTATTTTTTAAAAAAAAGAGAATAATATGCGGATGGTCCCCTCTCTCTCTAAAACCAATGAAAGGGTTAGTAGATGATTCAAACGATCGGTTTTTGGGAACCTTAGTTCCCGTCTTCCAACAGGTCGAGAAGTGGAGGATACAAATGAAATTAGTCAAATACATATGAAGGGAAATGCGAAGGAAAACAATCGGCGACTCTTCGTTCCTCTACCGTCATCGACAGCAAAGAAGATGAAAGGGAAAGATCCTCCGATGCTCGTCTTCGTCGGATTAAGGAAGAGAAACACAATGACGATATCAGAAGTGTTTTGGGGTGATGTTGTTCGGAAGGAGGACGAGGGGTCACTCGATGGTGAATCAAACGCTTTGAAGAAATCGATTTGCAGTTGACAGTTTGAAGTCAAAATTAGTTTGATTGATTTCGTTCTTGCACATCTGATATCAAATTAGAGATGGTGATTTGTTCGCATCTGGTAAATCGGGGGAGTCGACAGCCGTGTTCACGATTTTTTTTTTCTAAAAACGAAAAATCAAAGGGACGTGCTTCGTTACTTGAATCAAGAATTGCTCACTTGTTTAGTATGTTGGATGGACTTCGATTTTGAATGATGAGTGATAATCGAAGGTTTGCTAGCTATTGGAAGTTTGTTGATTGATATCGACTGAGACGTAAAATCGATCTGAATTTCGATGGTTTGGATGGATGAAAAACGAAAGTCAAAGAATGATTGATTGAAGAAAGGTAATCGATTGTTCATATCATTGATAGATGAGTTGGTTTGGCTGCTATGGCTTCGCTATCTGATCGATTTTGGAGTCGACATGAGACAAAGGTTAAGAACGAAGGCTGTGAAATCGATTCTTGGCAAACAATGTTGATGTTGATATGGTTTACTGATTTGCAATCAATGGAATCTAAGGGTCGAATTTCTTGAAAACGAACGAAGCCATGGTTCAATGGAAATTGTTTGCAGATAGTCGACTAGGAATGATGTTGTACGAAGTGTTCCTGGTTGTTGTTTGGACTGTGATAACGATTTTGAGTTATTGCTTGAAGAAACGAAGTCTGATTTTGGGGTTGATTGATTCGAAGGGTATTTGCCTTGGGTTTGGGAAGAACTGTAAGAACGAAAATTTGGGTTTAATGACTAACGAAAGAATTTTGGTTTGGGAACGAACAGGCTAAATTTTGGGGAAGCAATGATGTTTGGTTTTTTCTTTTTTAATGATGTTTAGTTTTTTCTTTTTTTTTAAATATATTTAGTTTTTTTTTTTTTAAATAACTGAAAAGATCTGGTTCCTGTGGTGTGAAATGACGAAAATGCCCTTTAATTAACGGACAAAAGTTAACGGAGTTAGTAATAAGGACCAATCTTCAAAAATTTTGAAAACACAGAGACTATCTATGAGGTTTTTAAACCACAGGGACTAAACTTCAGAATCTGAGAAAACACAGGGACCATTTATGATGTTTTTTCCTTCTTTATTATAAAAGGCCGATTACAACAATTATAAAGATTGTATGCACCGATTACTATAACAATAAAATTATTATTTACCATGCTACAAATTATACAGATTTTATAATGTATAAAATTTCTAAAACCAAAAGTTATCATTATTTTTCTTAATATTTCTATGTAATGCAATTTAGAGGATTACATTTGCATGATATATTCAAACAAGAACAAAATAGTTTTCTTTGGTCAACCGTTTAGTGGTATGTTTAGGTGTATATAAGCTATAGTTTATTTCTTAAGTCTAGTATAAATAGTCCATATTTTCTTTTTTGGTTTGTACCATTATAATAATCTCCTCCTAAAAATAAATGTATTTTTACCAAAATACCTTTCATTATCAATTAAATTATCATAAAATTAAATACAACTACTATGAAATTAAATCAAACAAAATGGTAAAACTATCATTTCATTTAATAAAGTTAATGCTAATTAATGTTTCCTTAATCTATGTGTTTTTCGTCAATAGACAATACAATATAATCTTTATCAAAACTACTAACATAGCCAATAAACCAACATTTTGAAATTGACATGACTTATTATAAACTCATGAGTTTTTTCCACTAAGGGGATGTTTGATTTCATCTGTCCTGTAAATACAAAATTTTACTGGCTCATGACTGACCCAAAGATCTTACTCGGTTCGTTCCAAATAACTGGAAAAACAACTCGTGCTCTCTTCTTCCCTTATCTGCCCTCATGACCTAAAAGAAAAATACGCAGCAACAAAACACGATTCTCACTCCAGATTCCCTTTTCAGATAGAGAACAAACTTCTCCTGCCAGAGCTGCGTCAATAGGTATGTTTCGTCTTTTTTTTTTCAACTTGATTGATTGGCTGTTCTTCTCTATATGAAATATGTGACTTGTAACTGATTTTGGTTCCTAGATATGCGAAATTTGAGGATAAAAAAACCATGGTTCATTTTTCTGATTTTGATTCTCTATCTGACGTAGTTGACAATTATCAAACGACACTTAAGTTTTCCAAATATATATTTATATGGTTATTTCTTACTAAGTCATTTTTAACCTACATTCTCTAAAACAAAAATTTCCCATCAAAATTTCACTATCAAAGTAGCACACAAAACATTTTGATGCTCTTATAGATCAATACCTATTACAAAATAAATTCAAGATTCTATTTCACTTAAACGAACGACTTCTTTCAACAACCGATTAACTGTATTCTTTATATCATCAGGCACTTCTAATTCATTAGGTACGGCTTCAAGGGCATACAAAGTTATAACCCTCATCACCACAGTCAAGTCAACATTTTTCGCCCCCTTTTTCCATACGCTTTGGTTAACAAATTTGCACGAATCTTTTAGCGCGCATTTGCTACATACCTAAAAGGCAAATAGAATTAAACTAGGAAAAATCCTTTCTTTTCTTTTTTTTTTTTTTTTTTTTTGTCTTTAGTGTTCTTACTATTTTAAAGGCTAAATGCAAGAAATAGTTTGTATTACACCATTCTACTTTCATTTATTTCTATTACAACATTGTATTTTCAATTTTTTTACTAACACGACTTAACTATCCAAATTGCATCATGTGAGATGTAAATCAGGTACACAGCCCAATCCACATTGGAATTAATACTCATTTACTCTCTACTTTGAAAAATCTACCCAATTATAAAAGTCCAACTTTTTCACTTGCTTTGTATTTGGACAACATTGCTATAACTATAGGTTGATTTTTAGAAAGTAAATGTTGTAATATGAAGAAATGAAAGTAGATTGTTAAAATAAACAAATCAACAAATGTACGTTGCTATTCTTGCATTTACCCCTTATTGTAATTTATAAGAAAACCTAATGAAAGCGAATCACTAACGGGTTCTTCTTGAATCCCAAAAGAATAGCGCATGGCTTTGGAGGAAAAAACAATCTTTCTACCAAGGGAAGGGCATCCGAATTGAGCAACCTTTTTCAAATCACCATTTGACAACCACCTAAATCATCAAAATTTAGAAAAAAAGTATTAACTTTTCAATCCTAATGTTTCTTAATTAAGCTTTTCTGATTGCTCAAGCTTCAAAGAAATTGCTTCATTAACTACTAAAGAAAGGAAAAGGGAAGAACTTGTACTTACCTGTAGATGTCTCGATGATCTTTGGCAAACTTTTCAGCTGCAAACTTCAAGAAATCTCGGCCATAGTTGTTCTCAAAACAAGAAACATCGAATTTGTTGTTTAGGAGGAAATTTGCGTTCGATAAGTACCCTTTTGAATGCAAAAAATCAGCGAACATCGCCATATCTGGTGATAGCTTCTTAAATTCCATTGATTTCTCTACTTTCTTTGTCTCTGTTTTTGATTTCCCTCTTTGATCAGTACTCATAAACAAACTCGACAATATCCTCACACCCTTTTTTGATTCTTGATCATCAATGTGGCCTTCTTCACCCGTTTTTGATAATCCGACTGCTTCTGTGAAAAGAGTGTCTAGTGGCTTCGAAAATATACTTGATAAAGACTTTGTTTCTTTCGTTGAATCTTTTTTATATCTTCCCAATTCCACCTCCAATTTTCTCAAATTTTTCTTGAGCTTTCCCTTTTCATCTTCACCGTTTTCAGTGTCTGCTTTAGATAACCCAACTTCTTCTGCGAAAAGGATTTCCAAAGGTTTCTTTGACTTCCCATTTGGTTCTTGCGTAGCGAATTTGTGTTGGAATTGAGAAGAAAGCGATACGCTCCGGCTAAAAATAGAACTGGGTGACGATGATTTGGTATTGACGAAAGGAATCAAGTGGGTTTCAGTGTGTAAATTAGGGTTTAAGAGTGTGCGAATTTGATGCAAACGGAGGGTTTTTGGGCAGATCATTTGTGGGTTTTTGTTGTGGTTAAGTGAAGTATTAATTTGATTGCTAGGGTTTAAGGGAACAGAAGATTTTGGGAGGCGAGATCCGTCCACGTCATCAAACTAATATGAATTGTTCTTAAACTCTAATTACGATTTAGTATTACCCGTAACTCGTTAATGTATTTTTCATATGATTTATTGTTAAATATTGTTAACATAATTTACCATTAAATTATATATCGGCAATCTTTTCCGGCCAAACACCATCTACTTAGCCACCACCGTCAACCTCCTACTACAATCATCCACCTTGTGCAACAAACACCATATTTCATTATTAGAAAAGGAACAATTAAGTTATGTTTTCCTGATTGGTTCATTCATATTGGAATCACCGGTACACAATGAAAGTCGAAGTAGAGTGATCAAATTTCAGACATATTATCTTCTGGATCTCAATGAAGTTAGTGAATGATCCAAAGGGGATTTTCTTTAACGGTATCAAAGTTGACGAATAAAAAAAAATTATCAGTTAAATATTGAGGGTTCAAGTCTCTGAGGTGGAACCAAAATTAGTGGTATGCTCATATGGATGCAATGGTTGGCCTTGACTCACCCCACAGTAAGTTGAGTTCTAATATATACTTGTTACATATGGTATATACCATAAAAAACTTGAAATTGAAAACTACTTTGCCGATTAAACATTTGATGTTGCCTAGGGCTAGGGGTGAGCAAACCCAAACCAAGAAACCAAAGAACCGACTAAAACCGATGAAACCGAAACTGAAACAAACCGACGGTTTGAGTTTAAATTTTTTAAAAACCGAAACATCGGGTTCGGTTTTTACCAAAAACCGACCCATCCAACCATAGAAACCGACTCATACTTGATTGTGTTTTGGTTGTAATAGACTGTTTCGGACTTTGATTGTGACTTGTAATAGTGTTGTAAGACTCATGTTTTTGAAGTATTTAACTTAAATTTGGTGTTTTTTTGAAGTATTTACTTGTTGTTTCATTTATGGAAAATGGGTTAAAACCCAAAACCCATGAGTTTAAAGCCAAAACCCGTGAGTGTATGGGTTAAACCCAAGAAACTGAAAAACCGCCCAAACTGACCTCAGAACTCGAGAAACCAAACCGACTAGAAACCGATCCTATTGGGTTCTGAAAACCAGAAACCGATCATTTATGGGTTGGGTTAGGTTTTGATCTAAAACCGACCCATACACAGCCTTAATATTGCCACTTTTTTGAATAGTTCCCACGTTTTTTATTTCATATCAATTTCATTGTGAATTTGTTATTCAAGGTTAGTATAATATTTTTTTCTATTATCTTAATTACTTAACTATTTGTTTTTATTTTCATCCTACACAATTTTAAGTTGACTTATTTCTTACCAACTTAGATTGGCATTGATTTTATATATTTATCAAAAGTCTCTAATAAATTAGATTATTATTTGTTGTAATGAATTAGTTAGTTGTATCATTGTATTATATGTATTATTATTATATTTAATTTTTCTTTTGTATAAGAATTTAATAGTATGTTTGTAATTGAAAATATTTGTAATTTAAGTGAATTTTGTTGAGCAATGAGAACAAAGAAAACATGATTAGATTCGTCTTTATGAATAATGATTTACCAAGAGGCGAGAAGAAAACCACAACAGAAATGTATAATTAAGTATCTTCAAAGGATAAGAGAGCGTTGTACGCAACTAAAATGAAGATTTTACTTTAGAATGCATACATTGTTACATTTTGTTATCATTTCAACTATTCTGCTACTCGTTCATATTTTCTAAAATTATTTAGCATACCTTAAAACAAAATTCTGGCTACGCCACTAAACGAAACGTGTATATTTAGGAGTATGGTAGTGGGTGCATGTGCAATCCGTACAAAAAAATGAAGGGTTATCCCATGTCTTGCTTTACGCGATTGCTTGCTATCGAGACATTGCATGTGTGATGCCTAGCAAAAGCATAAAAGACAGTGAACGAGAAAACAATATCGTCTTCAGTAGTTTTGACCCAACATATAAGTAAGTCTGTAAGTGTGAGTGTGAAGTAGAGATGAACATTAGCGATCTCAGACTAATCTCAAGTCGGTCTTGAAACGGTGTTGTTTGGAACCAGTCTCAAAATGGTTCGATCTTTTTTAGACATTCCCAGACAGTCTTGTAACATTCCAAAAATCATAGTAAAAAATTTCATTATCAAAACCATTTAATATTTCATAAATCATACAAAACATTGTTTGCATAAGCCATAATCATTAATCAGAGTATCCCAAAATTATCTATCAATAAAATATCGAAGGGTGATGTGCACAATCACGCCTTTGCCTTGCACCGATCATCCAATGTACCTGAAACCATGAAATCAAATTGTAAGCCAAAGTTTAGTAAGTTCCCCCAAAATACCAGCACACAATACCAACAAGAACAATACATGCAATATGGTTTGTTGGCCTATGGCCTTAACCCAACCATCCAGAGTTTGTTGGCTTACAGCCTCAACTCAACCATCATGGGTTTGTTGGTCTACCGCACAAAGCAACACACCTCAACCCACTCATCCAGGGTTTGTTGGCCTCCCACCTCAACCCAACCACCAATATGTCGACATATGCAACATATATACCATAATTAACAAATACAAGTAATCATACAAATCTGTCAATCTAACAGGTTACTATATCATTAACACATCCTATATACCAGGATAAATATCATAATCTAGTGGACCGGCTTTGGTGCCTTCGAGCCATGCGTACAGTACGGAAGACTCACCTCAAAGTTCAAAAGATAGACGAATTGATCACTGCTCTAAATACCGGCTCTACATATCACATATACGACAAACATGGACTAAGCCTCAATCTATTAATAAAAATACCCCGAATGACCTAAGGTCAAACTTTCTAAGAGTCACATGTTAACGGTCAAAAGTCAAAGGTCAACGTTTAGTTGGTCGCCACGTTGTAGCAGAAAAACTTAAAGCGTAAAAATATGGTAATGTAATCGGTGAGAGGCCATATATGTAAAAATATGGTAATGTAATCGGTGAGAGGCCATATCGATGGATGTAATTGGTTTTATTTGGCAAAAATGATAAATAAATTGAGTTTGTATAACTTAAAGTGTAATATGGCCAATTTAGAATTGTGTCATTCCGTTTATGATTGGGATATGATTTTGTTTTTGTATATTTTGACCCCATGTGAAGGTATGCGATTTCCGTCTTTTATATTATATTAATTGAAAATCCAAAATTATTTAATTTCTAACTATGTTTTAGGCCATACACCAAAAATGGTTTGGATTGTTTTGTAGGCATCCAAATATGAATATGTGTTAAGGATTTAATAAATCAAGTCCGTGCTTTTCATTCATTGACATGAATGCATTATTAATTCATTCTTTATTTGTTGGTTTGTCCCATTTCAAAATTGATAATGCATATTTTAAATCAATTATTATTTTATATAATTTTAAATTGCCTATCAACACTAGTCGACGAATCCTCTATTTTTCTCTTTTTCTCGTGCAACCACCGCCCCTCACTCCATCGACAATCTCGGAAGCACATAATGCCCCTTCTGCCCTTGGCCCCTCCTCTCTCTCATCTCCTTTCCTTTGCCACCACTTGCAAAAGCTACTCCGCCAAAACTAGCTCCTCCCCTCATCCGCCAGAAATGGCCTCATCACTACCACTCATATCCTACGCTTTTTATGTCAAGTATCAAAAAATTCGATAAAGTAAGTGTTTGTGTATAGACATTAGTATTGTTTTATATTATAGTTAGGCCCATGACCCTTGATCATCATCCTCAAACTTATATTGCGAGTGAAAGTGTAACCATATATGGGTTTGAACATTTCTAAACAAATATGGATTTGATACCGTGAAACCATAAGCATAAGCAGATTATGACTAAGTTCATAAGGCTGAAACATATTTGTTGTTCTATATACATCTTATGGTGATGATTATATTTTTTCATCGAAAACAACCAATCATGGTTTAGATATGAACATATTTGTTGTTTTATATACATTTTACCGGATGGTTACTATTGTTTCAACGAAAAGGACCAACCAATTTAAACTATAAGGATCATTTCATATAAATTTTTTAAAACTATAATAAATCTATAAGCAAATGTCAAACGACAGGACATAACTATAATTTAGAAGATGAAACATGCAAAATTTAATGTAGAGCTGGAAAAAAATGATGTGTCAATCCAACCAAATATTAATGGGTTAGTTGAGATTTTCAACCAATCTTATTTAAATTAGTCAACGTGTTTAATCCATTTATGGAGTAAAAATTATTAACATGTTTTTAACCCGTAAACCTGTTTAAATTAGATATACATTAAATATTATTATTCGATATTTTAATTATAATATTATATTATTATTTATATTTTTAAAAACGAAATCATAATTCTCATCGGAGATTAACGAACCTATTTATGTAACAATCTAATAGGTTGAATTAAATTGAAAAATTTCAACTATTTAAATAAATAAATCGAAATACTGAGTTACTTCAAGCCATTCAAATTCAAACTGACTCATTTTTCAGTTATTTTACCGTTTTAATTTTTAGCATGATTGCATTTTCGAGTTTAGCTATTGGATAAGGATGCCAAGTATAACACGTGTCCAGTTACTATAGGCTTAATTTATTTTTATACATGTTCTTTTACAAAAAAAACAGTATAGTATTTAGTATATAGTCACGATGATCACGTTACTACCGGCAATCGTACCCTCTCACTTCTCCCATGTCAAAACTCAAACCACCACAAACCACCGCTTCCGTACACCTCCTTCTCCGATGACACCGTCGCATCAGCCACCACCACCGCCACCGCCTCCCTCCTCACCTGTGTCAACAGCTAGCAAACACATTACCACCTCGAATTCTGCCTCCACTTCCTCTCCCACCCCATCGGATGTGTGGAACTACGTCTGGATTCCTTTTCTGATTTCTCTCTGTAAAGAAGTTAGTTCTGCTAAACCTTCTTCCGAGTCAACTAACGTCTTGACTTCTGACTCCGTTTCTAGACTGTCGTCTACGTGTCCTACGACGGATTCCAAGCTGAATTTCCGTCCGATCATCGGAATTCTAAGCCATCCAGGCGACGGTGCCTCCGGTCGACTTAATAATGCCGCCAATGCTTCGTATATTGCTGCCTCTTATGTAAAGTTCGTTGAATCAGCTGGTGCTAGGGTTATTCCACTCATCTATAACGAAGCTCCTGAGATTTTACAAAGCGTAATTTCTTCCTCCTTTCTGTAAATGAACCTTCGTTTTTCGAAATCAGTAACAAGGACAGTGAAATTTGGGAGTTTATCAAACAATCAATTATATACATAGTCTGCTTGAACAGATAATTAAATCACTACAATCTTGTTTGTTTCAAAGCTTAGAGCATTTGAAAATTGGAAATTTAGGTTAAGCTAACTCTGCAATTGGATTTCAGAAACTAAATCTCGTCAATGGAGTGCTTTTCACTGGTGGATGGGCTAAGAGTGGCCTCTACGCTGAAGTTGTTGAGGGCATTTTTAAGGTAATTGCAGCTTTGAAAACTAGAAAATCTAGAGGAACAATTGGAGTGAAACACATACAGTTCATAACTTTTTTGATTGATATTCATGTCTTCTGTTACTTAATTTGCAGCAAGTCCTGAAGAAGAATGATGAAGGAGACCATTTTCCATTACTTGCAATTTGCTTAGGTTTTGAACTCTTAACTATGATTGTTAGCAAAGTAAGCCATGTTCAGATATATATATGTGTGCGTTCTTTTCACTGTAACCTATCTTTTGGTGATATTTCCATACACCTTTTTTCCTTCCTTCCTTTCTCTATATCCTCTTATTTAATCTCATTTAATCTTTAGCAATAAAGTTAATCAAATTATTGATTTCCTCTATTCAATCTGTAATGTGATTATTTCTTTCTACTTCCTTGTTACCAGAATGATAAAATCCTTGAACAATTTAGTGCATCAGATCAAGCATCCACGCTTCAATTCATGACAAATATAGAAGGAACAGTGTTTCAAAGGTATTTACATACTTTTTGTTCTTAACAAGAAAGCTTTATTACTTTATTACTTACAGTAATAAAGCACATGACTTTTTGCTAATAAATCAATTCAAAGTTGCTGTTTTTTTTTTTTTTTTTTTCCTTACAGATTTCCTGCTGATTTGCTTGCAAAGTTGAGTACAGATTGCCTTGTGATGCAAAACCATAAAGTGAGTTCAAATCTTGAATATTTTATAATTTTTATTAAGTAACAATATTTTAACAAGTATATTAAAATATAATATATTCCATCTTAATCATAGTTCTTTTCTTAATGTAACAGTATGGTATTTCTCCAGAAACATTTCAAGAAAACACAAAATTGTGTAATTTCTTTAAGATCTTGACAACCAGCGTTGACCAAGATAACAAGGTGCTTAAAATCCTTTATTGAACTATTTTGCATACTTTTATCTTTGATAAAGATCAAGATTTATAATGTTGAAAATTATTTCGAATAGGTTTATGTATCAACAGTTCAATCACAAAGATATCCAATTACAGCTGTCCAGTGGCACCCAGAGGTATTTACCGATTTACCATGGACAAACTTTATAGGGCTATTTTTGATGATGAGGATGAGGATATTTATGTCTTTTGCACAAACAAGAGATGACAACGAATATCTGTCCCACCTTTTTTGGATGGGACAAAAATTGCAGCTTTTTGTCTATGGGTAAATAATACAAAAGACACTAAGTTTATACCAAAATTTTAATTTGCCACTGTGTTTTTTTTTCGTCTTGAATTTGACATTGTGTTTTCTATTTTTTTTTTACAATTCTGACTATTTGATTGGTCAACTAGGTTACCCGCACATGTGGCATGATGATGTGTCAATTTTGATGACGAGGCATGCTGAAATGACATGCTGACGTGACAAAATTGGATTTTTTTTTCTACAAAAACATTAAGTTTTCATTTTTTTTTCGATTTTGATACCAAGTTTAATTTTTCTTTTTCAATTTTGACACTCAATTTTTTTTTGTTCCAAATCGAACATTATTTTTTATAATTTAATTCAATGTCGACCATTTTCCATTTGAAACCGTATAAATATATTTTTTATTACATTTTAAACCATATAAATACATTTTTTTTTTCGTTTAATAATCACATTTTTAAAGTTGCGTATTTAATATAAAAACATGGTTTTTACATAACAAATACATATTTATACATAAAATTATGGTTTGAATGTAAATAAAACCTTGTATTTATACAAAAATATGGTTTTTAAATGAAAAAAAATATTTATAGAGTTTAAAATGCATTAAAATAATATTTATACGGTTTCAAATGAAAAATGGTCAACATTGAACAAAATTGAAAGAAATGATGTTCGATTTGGAACAAAAAAACAGTGTTAAAATTGAAAAAAATGAAAACTCAGTGTCTTTTGTGGGAAAAAAAAATTCAATTTTGACATGTCAACATGTCATGTCAGTATGCCACATCATCAATACTAACACGTCATCATGCCACGTCAGCAGGTAACCGGGTTGACCGGTCAAGTGGTCAGAATTGTAAAAAACTGGAAAACACAGTCTCAAATTATAATTTTGGTATAAACTTAGTGTTTTTTGTGCTATTTACCCTTTTTGATATTAGTCACACTCCCAAGTCAAGTATTTGCCAAAAACAGTACAACTTGATCTGTTTTGTCTTGTTTTCAAATACATCTTATTTTGACATGATATGATGCAGAAAAATGCTTTTGAGTGGGGCTTATCGAAGATTCCACATTCAGACGATGCTGTTCAAGTGACTCAACATGTTGCCAACTTCTTTGTGAGGTTCGCTCGCTCTAGATCTACTGTGTTTGACATGCATTGGACTGATGTCGTCTGAAATCAATGAGACAAAATAAATGCAATTTGTTTATTCACTCAAGAACGTGGGTGCAGAGAAAGTCTTTCTCTGGATCTCTGGTCTGTGCAAAAGACATAAATGCCCTCGTCGACCTTGGAATGTTTCATAAATTTTTCTTTTTGATTTTGTATTTGCAGTGAAGCTAGAAAATCGTTAAACAGACCGCCTGTAAGAAAAGTGCTGGATAATCTTATTTACAATTACACTCCCACTTATTGTGGGAAGGCCGGGTAATTTCACATTTTATGGGTTCCTATTTATGTGAAAAAAAAGGGAATTAAAAATTAAGCAAATGAACCTTTACAATTACATAGCTAACTTTTTTTTAATTGGTTTTTTGTGGTTTTGTAGGAAAGGATATGATGAGGTTTACATCTTCACGGAAAACCTTGCACGAATTTAGTTTGTAAATGTTGTATGGTGCAAATATGGAAACCATTTGTAAATTTCTCAACTTTGTGATTATATTATGGAGTGAAATTTAATGCTTAGAAATAGGACAGATTTGAACGAACAAAGGAACAAAGGCTTGTTCATGTTTGTTTGGACTTGATAATGGAGAAGGTTTGAAATGAATCGATCTTGATCTTATTCTTTTTAACAAATTTCATACTCCCATCAAAACTTGCTGTTAACCTGCAGGGTTTTGAATAATCAAACTCATACTTTCGTCCACCGAATCGACATATATCCTGCCCGTACCCGTGTATGTGTAATATGTAGGTTTGTGAATAATCAAACATATTTTACGTAATTCTTAAAATAACATTTTTTAACTAAAAAAAGATACATCCAAGTTGCTTCTAAAATATTGCTCTAATCGAAGTATTTGAAAACGACATAAAAATATAAGCAGTAGAGAAATGTTGGTGAAAAACATGAGTTGATCATTATTTATATTAAAGTAGATATAAAAACATAAATTATGGTACAAAAATACTAATAAAAATTAATATAAAAGATGTATAAAATTACATCTAACAAATCTTTCTTTCAAGCTTAAACTTTATTTGTCTTCAAGTGAAAAAAATATTAAATAATATAGTCAAATGAAAAGATGCAGACATCCTAAAAATGAAGGAAATTAAAAATTTGAACTTGAAACAAAAATATAAAAATGAAATCACAAACTTCAACATCAATCTTAAAACCTCTAATGTAATCCTAGAACCTGAGGTCAGAAAATGTTCAACATGACAGACTAACAAACCAACCATAAAATTAAATTAACTTTGTACCGTAATTGACATTGTTAAAAAAAAATAACATATTTTAGAATTTTATTTCTTTTTATCTTCACCATAATTACCCAATTCGGCCCATTCTTAGGGACCCCGATAAGGCAAATCAGCTTTCGCCAAAACAATTAAACTACTTAAAGGCGTGAAACCTATACTTTTAATACTTTGAAAGTATACGTATATAACATTATACAAATTCTTCTCATGCGCCGGATTTGACTTTTGGTGGCGCTTTGCTTGATTGAAACTTCACTTTGGCTTTTGCATTTGACTTTAATTTCTTCAATCATATTGAATAATTCTTGAGATTTTTCAGATTAAGTGCTTGAAATTTGATTTGGATACCAGATTTGATAGTTGGTACTAGTATGAGCTCAGATGTGACAATATTGCTCACTTCATTTTTCTTGAATGATTACGATATAAGACACGCAATTTAGCGTGTCAATAAATTGGGCCAGGTTCTATGAAGTCAAGACTTATCGAGTCGGGTATATACTTAGAAGTTTCGAGAAATTAGTTCAAAAAATAGTTTATTTTTTCTTACGTAGTGTTTCAACATAACATTTATTTTTGGGATGCCAAACACTTCTATGGGACCCCAAGCTCCGTAGGATCCCAATTCCGTACGAGATTAAATTAAAAAAAAAAAATTCAGGGTGGGGTTACACCCCGTTTTGTTTTTAGGATTAGGGTCGAGAGTGGATATTTCCATCTTGTACTCTTGCGGGGGCCTCGTTTACACACACACACACACACACACACACATATATATATATATATATATATGAGACGGTTCACTTGATATTATAAAAAATGTAGAGATCTTGAGATTCAACCTCAACCACATATTTTTCATTTGCTGCTCTAACGCTCCAGCATACAGGCAGCAACAGGGTATGCCTAATCATAAAATGATTATATAGCAGAGAGGTATAATTATATATGATTATACATGTTCATGTTGGATTAGGTATCTAAGCCTATAACTATAATTGGTATAAACTTGAATTAATATTAGCACAATCCTTTTGGGTTACCTTCAAACCTGACAATTGAATAAGATGACTATTAAAGAGAGACTAATGATTTATTCATTTATTACTTGGTTAATAAATTAATTAGAAATCAAAATAAATGATTTATTAATGTATTATGGAAATAATATATTAATTAGAAATCATATTGTTTAATTAATATTTAATCATAAATTAATTTGGAATTAATTTTGGGGTTAAAGGAATTAATTAAAAGTGCAGAGACTAAAGGTGACAATGTTAAATAGTTAAACATTGGGCAATTCTAGAACCTCCCTAAAGAGGGGGGGGGGGGGGGGGGAGGGAGAAATCTAGAGTGCCTCTAAGGTTTCCTTGGGCTCTAAGGGTGCCTTGGATGCCTTAATGGTGAAGTTAAGGGATTAGGGTTATCTTGGAGATACATGCCTTATGTCGGTTGAATTTCAGCCAAACCTTCTTTTTAAGTGTCGTGGACAAAATTTGGGCTTCTCCCCCCCTCTCTCTCTCTATAGTTTTCCTTCGTTGCTAGGTTTGTTTGTGAACCATTAGAGGTGTGACACTTGTGGTGCTTACTACCAAAGGTCTTTCAAGTTTCAAGAACTCTTAGATCTACATTGTTATTACTACATAACAATTAAATGTATGTCTACTATCTTTTAATATAAATTTCGAAAATAGTAGGTAGCTCCTAGGGTTTATTCTTTTGTGTTCAATACTTGTATGTTCAATTAGAGAAAACATAGATCCTACAAATTAAGATCTTACATATAATGTAACTTTTTACTATCTTAATTTCTCTAAATGATATTTCCTACCATATAAAATTTCATAGTTTTACAGAGAACTCATTTGTTTTTGGGAACTCTTCCAAAATGATCACATAAAATCAAGCCTCCGATAAGACATAAACAACTGAACTATCTCATTAATATGTAACTTAACTAACTTTTTCAGCAAGTACGTTTCACCTAATTGCACAATTTATGGGAGCACTTCATATATCCAGAGAAAAAAACCAATGGTCCTCTTCCTTTCCCTCTTTGCACAAATCATCTGTTTTACTCAATCATTTAAATATCCAAGGAAATGAGTAACGTCTCAATCTTATCTCCTGCCGGTCACAACACGCCCGTCATGATCCTGACTATCATACACCCATGTTCCCATTAAATGTGTCATCATATAGTAGGTAAACAAATCTAAAAACTTTTAGCTTCTTCTTTACCAAGGATTCTTTCTCACCCTTCTTTAGTACACCTAATAAATTAACAGTTACATCATTTCCTATAATTTGAATCTCACTTGGTTTCTTACTTTACCTATGACTTAGTGCATAAGTAATACTACCTCACAGTCACAGTTCTGTTGAATTTCCTCTCATCTTGTTATCCTATCTGATCGAACATATAATTGACACTCCTATAATTAGTGAGGATATTACACCTTGTTCGACTTTTGGTAATCGATGCACATCTAGATTATCCACCCTTTTTTTTGATGAATAACACTTTTACATCCTATGATAATGTCCTATGTTGAATAAAACATTATCAAATAGTTCCTACAACTGTTGAATGGATTCTTTCATCCTTGTTGGTGCTAACAAGTAGGATGCTCGAGAACTTCCTTGCAATTGGTATACATGTCATATCATATTCCCTTATTAAGGTACTCATGCCTGAATAGTTTTCTTATTACAATCTATGAACTTGGTTTTTTGACAATCGATCCTTTCTTATCACAATATTAAAATCTCATAGTGCTACAAGTATAAGTTTTAGAGGTGCAAAGCAACTGTCTATTTCAATAATCATAAAATTCCATTCTAAAAGCTTTGGCATTCATATTTAGGAACTAAAAAGAAAATGCTTGCACCCAAATCAAATAGCACCCACATATGCATAGAGTTTACTAAGAAGATACTTGTTGCCATATCAACATCTACTGAGCTTCCTGTCAAGGGTTACTCTAGTGGATTACAAGCTCAAATTACCTCAAGAACTCAGTAAAGTTCACGATACCTTCCACGTGTGTAATTTCAAAAAGTGCCTATCTATGAGAACCTCGTCATTCCACTCGATGAGATCCATGTCAACACTAAGCTTCAATTCATGGAGGAACAATGGAGATTATGGATCCGGAGATCAAAAGACTCAAGAAAAGTCACATACCTATAGTAAAAGTCTGATGAAACTCTCGGAGAGGGCCGAAGTTTAATTAGGAACGTGAGGATCAAATGAAACAAAAGTATCCGAAATTATTCAACAAGGCTCCCTCCACTAGTGGAACGACATAATGATAGTACAAAGTAGCATAGAACTTAATAATTTCAGGATGAAATTCCCTTAACGGGGAGGTGATGTGACATCTCGGAATTTAGGTCATAGACTGCGAACGATTAAATTGCAGTAAATCTCCTTGTAATTCATCTCAATCAATTTTTGTGCATCTAATGTAAAATAAATGAGTTCATTTCCAATATTATAAGATATCAAACGATACCTTACTTCCAAATTCAAATGGGGAGGTAATGTGACATCATGGAATTTAGGTCATAGACTACGAATGATTAAATTTCAGTAAATCTCCTTATAATTTAACTCATTCAGTTTTAGTGCATCTAATGTAAAATAAATGAGTTCATTTTAAATATTATAAGATATTAAATGATACCTTACTTCCAATTGTGTAAACTGTCAAACAAATCAAAAGCTAAAATTGCAGCACTGGTTAATGCATCTGAAAAACTGAAATATCGTATTATGCAGTTTTGAGCAGTTAAAGGGAGAGTGATCTTGGTGGGACCCATTTTAATTGACCAACCATTCTTTGCCCTTATATCCACGCTTTTAAGCCATGCTCTATTGTGTACACTCAACATTAAAGTACATTACATGGTGGGGAGGTATGGTGTGCAATAGAGAGCGTACACATCTTTAGCTATTAAAAGAGGGTCATGCAGCACCATTTGACACCTATAACCACTAGTGCTTATTCTTTTCTTTACTCTCAATCTCTATCTACATCTCTCTATCTCCCTTGGAAATGGATCCAACACCCAAGACTACTATACATCACCACCAATAACAACCTTGTAACTCCTTGGTTGTGACCAAAAATATCATCCAACCACACCTTAACCTTCTCGTCCCCCTCCCCTCTTCTTCACTAAAAAGAAGCAGAAAATGGCAATACGAGGTTACCAAAATCCTCCACCACCACGAAAAACCTCTACTTCCACCATCGAGAATCACCCTCTTCCACCCATTTTTGCCACTGATATTGACCATAACAACCTCCTCCTTCCTCCCCTTCGTCTTCCATGTCGAATAAGTAAGAAAGAAGCAGCAGAAGGGCATCGGAGCAGGCTCCTGCCGCTCGTCATCACTACTTGCTGACAACGAAGATCACTAACCACCACCGGTGGTTTGCTGTGCTGCTCGCTGCTACCGCCTTCCTTCCACTGTAAGTCCTCTCTACCTTCGTGCATGATGTTGTTCTCTCTCTCTCTCTCTTTATATATATATATATATATAGAGAGAGAGAGAGAGGGTTCGATTGAGAAAAAAAGGTTGAGAATAAGGGAATCCTTCTCAGCCACACATTTATTTTGCCGCAAAACAATTAGGTGTACTGGCGAAAATAGATAACGAATACACATGTATTTCAACCAAACATGTTTTCTTAAACTATGCTAATCATTACCTTAATATACACAAAAACATTTTTTTTTAATTTTTAGAAAACTATTTTTATTGAAAAATTATTTTAAATATATCAAAATTCATAATTTTTTATTCTCTATAAATAGACATCCATATTGATATAGTTTTAAGATAAAATAAAAAATTTATTTTTTAGACTTTCAACTCTCGTTATTTATAAGTGAATAAAAAATCTATCAGATGTCTATTAAAATACATTCGTTATTCACTTATTAATAAAACATATGCTTAATTTTTTATAGTTTGAGTATCGTTCATATATGAATATAAAACGTAATAAAGTTTTCTTACTTAAAATATATTTTTACGTCATCTTTCATCATATATTATATTTATATATGCATAAAACGTATATTAGTTGTCGTCATAATTTATATTCATATATGAATAAAACATTTATCAGATTTTTGTTACAGTTAATTTGTTATTCAGATATGAATAAGTAGTATAAAGATACTTAAACTGTAAAAAAAATTAATCATATTTTTTTATTCATAAGTGAATAACGAATGTACTGTAATGCATTTTTATTCACTTATGAATAACGATAACTGGAATTATAAAAAAAATAAAAATTTTAATTTATCTTAAAACTATAGCAATATGGATGTCCATTTTATAGAGAATAAAAAATTATGAATTTTGATATATTTAAAATCAATTTTCGATAAAAATAGCTCCTTAAAAATTAAAAAACGAAAAAAAACTATGTTTTTGTATATATTAAGGTAATGATTAGCATACTTTAAGGAAACATGTTTTGTTGGAAAAGATGTGTATTCTTTTTCCATTTCCGCCGGTACGATGAAGGTTTTTGCGGTAAAAATAAATAAGTGACTGAAAATGATTCCCCAAATCTCAACCTTTTTTATTTTCTCAATTGAACTTCTCTCTCTCTCTCTCTCTCTAATACAGTGGGAGGAGGAGGATAACCTCCTCCAATGTGCAAAGTTACTTTCCAAATCATTCATTTTTACCTAATTTTTAAACTTGTTACAAATTCAATTCCAATGTCCTAAACTTTATTTTAGATTATCCATAAAATCCCCTCCTGTCAAAATCCCTTACAAACCTGTTCCAAAATCGATTTACATGTGACAGTTTATACCCGAATTCGAAAATACCATTTCAAGCTAAACCCAAAACCTTCAAACTTTAATTTGAATATTCAAAACCTACCCTGATATGGAAAACCTTTTCAAAATAAATCCAAAATTATAATATAATATTTAATAATTCATTTTTGGAAATTATTAAATAAAATATGGAAATTATTAAATAAACTTTGGTTTAAATAAATTTATAAATAAGTCCTATACTTTAATTAAAATACAAAATATTAATTTAGATTGAAATTTTCTAGGGAATTAAAGTAAGCTCAAAATTTCGAATTCACGACAATACCTCTGGGTTCTCACATCCAATACTCAAAACAACTCGATAACCGCATTTTTAAACGTGTTATGACCCCTCTTTCATATATTTTTCCCATGTTTTGGGGGGAGAATACATGTGCAATATAGTATAAATTAATACATAATCCATATAGAATATTATTATTTTATGCAAAGACTATACCACTTATAAATAATAGTTTGATATTATATATTATGAATACAAAATTAGTTTCCAACATCAAGATATACATATGTTATGTAGTTAGGATATTACAACTATTAGGATAACATATACCGTGTCAGCACAAAGTTTCAATACAAAAGTTTATACACGAGTATCTCTTTTAATAAAAATGTTGCGGAATTTGTTTCCAGAAAAATATGATAAATACATTATCAAAACATTTCTGAAGTAATTTATTATATTCATTTTCAAACATTGGGATGCCATCGTCAATATAGAAACATAAGTATACACAAACCTTACATTCATTCTCACTAGTGATTTATATCTCCTTAATCTCTCAGTGTAATGTAACTTCATATCGACACCTGTGATACAAATGAACTGAGTGGGTCAGGTTGGGAAACCTGGTGAGTACATAGAGTTTTCAACCCACAATAACATAACTATTATGTTTAATCGTCAAACAATTAACCCAATTACCCATCCCTATTATCTTCATTTTTCTTAAGGGTCTACCCTAAGAATCATCTATCATTCATTCATTCATTCTGAAGTCTATCGGTTCCAGGGTTCATATGACAGGTTAGTGCCCATAGCTGCCAATGCTCGTTCGTAAAGCATTAATTCCATAGATACTAAAGTTCATTCATTGGGTACTAAATCCATAGCTACCAGTGTTTGTCTAATAGGTACTAAGTCCATAGCTACCAACGTTTATCTAACAGGTACTATGTCCATACCTACCAACGTTTATCCAATAGGCACTAAACCCATAACTGCCGATGTTATTTATTAGACACTAAGTCTATAGTTGCCAATGGTCACTCATATCGTCTTTCATCTCTCATCATTCATCTACCCATGTTTTACTCAATGTATTCATAGATATAAAATACATATACAGTTTAAATCATTTAAAACTTGTATAAAATCGTTCATCCAGCCTAGATAGCAAGTATACAAATAATACACACACATAGCATGTAGTTTATATAAAATACTTCATATCTATGTGTAAGATGAAAGTAACTATGCACTCACTTGTTAAGGTGGTGATTCTGAACTCAGACAGCGCTTCGCTTCTATTAATTGATTTTCTTTCGACGAAACCTAGTATCATTACCACTAGAGTTTAGTCTAATATTCACCGAGACTAATTAATAGTCTAGCTATGATTACTATTATATAAGCATTAAATAATACTCTTCACCCACTATGTATAGACAGGGGCCAAACATAAAGCACTGGAGGGCAGGACCATTTTGGCATATGGCACTTTTGAAATCCAACAACCCTATACGACCCATTAAACCAGATTCCCCGTACCGCGAGTGGTTAAAAAGATATTATAACGATACTTATATAACTCATAATAATAGCCCAAATATTTATTATAAGTTCCTAATAACAATACTATATTTTAATAAAAGCTATATTTAAAATAGGGTAGGCGTATCTTACCTACGAGGAGGTTTGGCTAGAAGACGGTCTCTGCAGGGGCAGAACTTCTGAGCCAAAAGTTCTTCGTCTCGGAGCCGTCGAGTGCTCCGGTGCTTTCTTATAGTGCTAGGGGAGTTTTGGGAGGTTTAGAGAGAGAGAGAGAGGGAGAGAGAGAGAGAGAGAGAGTGAGAGAGAGAGAGAGAGAAGGGTGGAGGTGTGAAGAAATGAGGGTGGAAGGGGTTGTATTTATAGGATGAAATATGGCTGAAATTGGTGCCACATGTCACCATCTAGTGGCAAGCCTTGGAGAGAAAGCAATGGCCAAGATTGTGCCACGTCACCCCTTTTGCAGCAGCACCCTGCTGACTTCTAAACCTTGTAACTTTAGCATACGAGATTTGTTTTCGACGTTCTTTATGTCCACGCGTAGGTAATGACAAGATCTACAACTTTCCTTTTGACCCCATTGGCTAATTTTTGACCGATCTTAAATTTAACAGTAGGAGGAGATTATACTGTTAAATGGCCGCGTAAAATTTATAACTTCTACATACAGCCTCTGTTTTCGTCTGTATTTTTATCGTTGCGCCACTAATAATGAGATTTTCAACTCTCATTTAGGTTGCGTTGGCCAAAAACCGCTCGATATAAAATTCGAATTCTGGGTTGTGCACTGCTAGGCCAAATCTTAGAAAAATCATAACTTCCTTATACGAAGTCAGATTTGGGCGTTCTTTTTATGCACGCTCTCGGTTTAACATATACTACAACTTTTTTTTGATCACTAAGGCTAAAAAGCACTTTATCGTAAATTTACTATTTACGTCGCACAGTGTCGTGCCGATTTTGTCACAAATTTCGACGAGCCATAACTTCTTCGTTATAACTTAGATTTTGGCGTTCTTTATATGTACGGAATCCTTGTAAGATATGATACAACTTTTATTAAGTCGATTCCTTCTAAATAATCTTTTATCAAAAAGTCATTTTTGACACTTATTGTCTCTAAATTGACTAGTCCGAATCTGCGGGCGTTACACGTATGTCCCCCTTAGGATGATTACGTCCCGAAATCATCAACGAAACAGGGTCGTATAATGACCCCATACGTTATCTCTTCATCCTAGGTACTAATCGATACTTTTATGTTCCTTTGAATGATTTTCTAACTCTTAGACTTCTTGACCGCAAGCGATGCTCGATCTATCTCATGTTAGATTTTAAATCATGACCTTCATGTCACAATATCGATCTTTATCAGAGACTCCTTCTTCTTCTTAAATATTAACAAACTTAATATAATTTGTTTGATTTCCACAATAGATCGATGGGTCACATTTTAATGACCTCTCATTGTATGTTGCAACGCTTAGAATCAGGTTTCTTAGAGTCAAATTGCAGAATGGAATATACTTCATTCATGTTCTAATGTGTTATAATCACATTTTAACATGAAGCATTTCTAGCTACCAACTTCTTTAACAATGTGCATGATACTTCTATTGATCGCTTTGATTTCATTCTTCTAGTTTAAGTCAGATGCTACATCGAACTTGGTTCTCTAAACCACGTAACATACTCATCTTTTTCGGACTCGATTTGATATGACCACTAGTGTGGGAATAACAATCATCTTCTTACTCATTACCGAAACGATGGTAATGACACACTTGAATAAAACATAATCAGTTACTAGCTTCTTGGTAACCTTGTGACTTTCCCTGATCCAAGTGCGAGTCCTGTGCTTCCGGTAGTATAGGTCTCTACTACCATTCACACTTACTCATAGTCGTCCCAAGTGTTTTTTCATAGTTTTCCAATTCACCATACAAGAAAATCACATAAGATAACACACCAGATAACAAAATGAAGGTTTTATACTATTTCTTGAAACGATTACATAGGTGTTCAAGTCCAACCTATACTATGCCTCTAATAGGCTACACCTCCTGGCCACTTTATATCTTGATCTTTGGATATGAAGTCCTCATCCTTGATTCCTTGCGTTGTTATCTGCTTCATCGAGGATAATGTGGAATTCCCTTGGCCTTGGTGGTGTATCTGGCCTTACTGCTTTATTTTTCCTCGGGCAGTCTCTGGACATGTGCCCCTTGCCTCCACATTAGTAGTATACTTATAATTATGTGTGCAATCCTTGGAATAGTGACCGGTCCTCCCACACTTGTAACAAGTCACTTCTTCGTTGCATCTCTTATTATGCTTCTTCCTGCACTTATCACACCACTTGGCTCCATAACTTTGGTTATCCGTGTTAGACTTCGGGAAGTTTCCTTTCTTATCAAGTCTTGAGGATTCTTCAAGCTTCCTCTTCTCATCAACTTCAACTTTTTCCAGACCCTTTTCCCTTATTTGGGTCTCAACATTCTTGGCTGCCCAGATGGCGGCTTTCAAAGTGGTTGTTTGCTTGACCATTGGACCAAAGTCCGCTGGTAATCCATGGACAAACTTGTTGACCTTGGAGAGTTCAGTTGGAACTAAGTAAGAAATGAGCTTCATTTTCTCCGTAAAACTTGCAACGTACTCGGTAATGCTCATTCTTCCTTTCTTTAGGTTTGGAAACTCGTTGTTGATCTCTAGTAGATACTGCTTAGAGCAGTACTACATTTTTAATTGCACCATGAAATCTTCCCAAGACATCTTGCTTGCTTCTCCTTTGGGCATCGTATCTTCCAATAACTTCCACCACCTCAAGACTCAGGTCTTCAGTTGTCTGATCACTAAGATGGTTTTCTGCTTGTTGCTACAGTCGCAACTTTCAAACACCATCTCCATTTCAGAAATCCAATCCATAATCTTAACAGGCTTCGGGCTTTTTGAAAGACTCGGTGGTTTTGCACTCAAGAAGTTCTTATACATCCGTCCATCCTTGTCGTTTCCCCTCTCTGGACCATTTCTTCGTTTTCCTTGAGTCCTATCTTGACTCACAGGGTGGGTGTAGTTTCCTTCCTTCGATTGCTTGGGGACCAGTTAAGGTTATACGATTGGTATTGTAGCTTCCTCTCGGTTATGTTAAATTAAGCGTATGGTCTCCTCCATTTGAAGATCCAACAATACTTTGATCATCGTTGTACTCCGACCACAGTGATTGGCTCAGGAGTGGCTACCACAACAGGTATTTACTCAATCATTGGGGGTTGATTCTTGCTCTGTTCGCATTCCCGACCCCACTTCGGGTTCTTGCAAATTTCGATCTATACACCAAATCATACGTTCGGTGTGTAATGACGAGAATTAAGATAGGAAAGATTCGACGTGTAATTCTCCCTATCACTCCGAAAAGCTACATGCCAGTTCTAATACCGTAATTAAACGTTTAGAAATATGAACACTTAAATTTTCCAGATCTGGTCGGCAACAAACCATAGATCCGATCAATCGAAAAGGCATCACAAATCATTTAGCACATAAAAGCATTTTAGGCATATTCCTTAATTAAGCTAGTGCTTGTGTTTATTCAGGTGTACTACCTAATATATTAGACACACTCCTCATGATCATCGCTTAGCATTCTATGTTTAAGTCTAGAAATAAATCGTTATTCCTTGTTCACTTAAACTACTGCTTTGATACCAACTGTGACATCCCCATTTTCACGGCTAGAAAAGACCGATTTTGTTTATGCTTTATAAAAATCAGAGTATCTCTTTTAATAAAAATGTTGCGGAATTTGTTCACAAAAAAACATGATAAATACGTTATCAAAGCAATTCCAAAGAAATGTATTATATCCATTTTAAAACATTGGGATGCCATCATCAATACAGAAACATAAGCATAAACAGAACTTACATTCATTATCACTAGTGATTTATATCTCCTTAATCTCTCAGTGTAATGTAACTTCATATCGGCACATGTGATACAAATGAACTGAGTGGGCCTGGTTGGGAAACCTGGTGAGTACATAGGGTTTTCAACCCACAATAATATAATTATTATGTTTAATCGTCAAATAATTAACCCAATTACTCATCCCCATTATCTTCGTTTTTCTTAAGGGTCTACCCTAAGAATCATCTATCATGCATTCGTTCGTTCCGAAGTCCATCGGTTCCATGGTTCATATAACAGGCACTAAGTCCATAGCTGCCAATGCTCGTTCGTAAAGCACTAATTCCATAGCTGCCAATGGTCACTCATATCGCCTTTCATCTCTCATCATTTATTTACCCATGTTTTATCCAATATATTCGTAGATATAAAATACATATACAATTTAAATCAATTAAAACTTGTATACAATCGTTCATCCAGCATAGATAGCAAGCATATAGATAATATGCACACATAACACGTAGTTTATATAAAATACTTCATATCTATGTGTAAGATGAAAGTAACTATGCACTCACTTGTTAAGGTGGTGATTCTGAACTCAGACAGCGCTTCGCTTCTATTAATTGATTTTCTTTCGACGAAACCTAGTATCATTACCACTAGAGTTTAGTCTAATATTCACCGAGACTAATTAATAGTCTAGCTATGATTACTATTATATAAGCATTAAATAATACTCTTCACCCACTATGTATAGACAGGGGCCAAACATAAAGCACTGGAGGGCAGGACCATTTTGGCATATGGCACTTTTGAAATCCAACAACCCTATACGACCCATTAAACCAGATTCCCCGTACCGCGAGTGGTTAAAAAGATATTATAACGATACTTATATAACTCATAATAATAGCCCAAATATTTATTATAAGTTCCTAATAACAATACTATATTTTAATAAAAGCTATATTTAAAATAGGGTAGGCGTATCTTACCTACGAGGAGGTTTGGCTAGAAGACGGTCTCTGCAGGGGCAGAACTTCTGAGCCAAAAGTTCTTCGTCTCGGAGCCGTCGAGTGCTCCGGTGCTTTCTTATAGTGCTAGGGGAGTTTTGGGAGGTTTAGAGAGAGAGAGAGAGAGAGGGAGAGAGAGAGAAAGAGAGAGGGAGAGAGAGAAAGAGAGAAGGGTGGAGGTGTGAAGAAATGAGGGTGGAAGGGTTTGTATTTATAGGATGAAATATGGCTGAAATTGGTGCCACATGTCACCATCTAGTGGCAAGCCTTGGAGAGAAAGCAATGGCCAAGATTGTGCCACGTCACCCCTTTTGCAGCAGCACACTGCTGACTTCTAAACCTTGTAACTTTAGCATACGAGCTTTGTTTTCGACGTTCTTTATATCCACGCGTAGGTAAAAACAAGAACTACAGCTTTCCTTTTGACTCCGTTGGCTAATTCTCGATGAATATTAAATTTAACAGTAGGAGGAGATTATACTGTTAAATGGCCGCGTAAAATTCATAACTTCTACATACAGCCTCTGTTTTCGTCTGTATTTTTATCGTTGTGCCACTAATAATGAGATTTTCAACTCTCATTTAGGTTGCGTTGGCCAAAAACCGCTCGATCTAAAATTTGAATTCCGGGCTGTGCACTGCTAGGCTAAATCTTAGAAAAATCATAATTTCCTCATAAGAAGTCAGATTTGGACGTTCTTTTTATGCACGCTCTCGGTTTAACATATACAAAAACTTTTGTTTAGATCACTAAGGCTAAAAAGCACTCTATCGTAAATTTACTATTTATGTCGCACAATGTCGTGCCGGTTCCGTTGCAAAACTTCGACGAACCATAACTTCTTCGTTATAACTTAGATTTTGGCGTTCTTTATATGTACGGAATCCTTGTAAGATATGATACAAATTTTATTAAGTCTATTTATTCTAAATAATATTTTATCAAAAATTCATTTTCAACACTTATTGTCTCTAAATTGACAAGCCCGAATATGCGGACATTACAAAAACATACTTGGTTATAAAAGATAGTGCCTTATACTATACATGAATACCTATTATGCTTATCCTTTATAAACTCTATACAAATTCATTATGCCGAATAACTTGTCAACTTATAAGTTAGGGCTGAGAGCTTTTTTAAGTACCTTAGTTAAGGACTTTCAGTGAGACTATATTCATTAGCTAAGTCTAATCACTTAGTATACCTACACCACTATAACTGTTAATATTCGGAGTAAGATACATATGTATAGATCTATACGGGGTTGACATCCCCAGCCACTGTTGCTAGCTACAACCTCGACTGATCAATTGAAGCATGTGATAAGCGTCTACAAATGTTACTACGACGTATAATGAAGTGATGTAAGCGGTACATACAATCACATTGCTCGCTTATAGGACTCAATATAAACATTAACCAAACTCTCTCTTTCACTACAAACCATGGATTTGGTTGATCCCAAAGCTATTTTTAAGTATGGATTTACGTATGATACATTTTGAAATGATGCATCCAATTAAAGGCAGGGATGTGTACTTACGCGGCGAGGAAAAGTTATCGCCTATGCCTCACAACAACTAAAAACTCACGAGGTCAAATACACTACTCATGACCTTGATTTGGGAGCAGTAGTGTTTGCTCTAAAGATCTAGAGACACTACCTTTACGACACTAAGTGCACCATCTTTAGAAGCCACAAAAGTCTTCAGCACATATTCGATCAGAAGGAGCTAAACATGAGACAACGACGATGGGTCTAACTACCTATCGATTACAAATGCTAAATTCATTATCATCCTTGAAAAGCCAAGGTAGTAGCAGATGCCCTCAGTTGGAAAGAGTATTTGGGCCGCCGAATAAAGTCTCTGACCATGACCACCCATTCCCACTTATCCACACAGATCAAGGAGGCTCAACTAGAAGCCTTGAAAATTGAGAACATGACAGGTGAAGCCTTAAGGGGAATGGAAAATAATTTGGAAGTCAAGGGTGACAGAGTCCGTTATTTCATGAATCGAATCTGGACACCGAAATTTGGTGGATTTAGAGAAATTGTCATGAATGAAGCACACAAAACTCAATACTCTGTTCATCCAGGTTCAGAAAAGATGTATTTGGACCTTAATAAACTGTATTGTTGGCCGAACATGAAAGCAGAAATTGCTACCTACGTTGGCAAGTGTCTGAGTTGTGCCAAAGTAAAGGTAGAATACCAAAAGCCCTCAGGTTTATTACAACAACCAGAAATACCTGAGTGGAAGTGGGAATAGATTACAATGGATTTCATAACCAAATTACCCAAGACAACGGGTGGTCTTGATACAATCTGGGTAATCATCGACCGGTTAACCAAGTCCCACACTTCTTGCCAATCAAAGAAACAGACAAGATGGAAAAACTGACCAGAACATACATTAGAAAAATTGTACGATTACATGGAGTACCAATATCTATTATCTCTGATAGATATAGTCGATTTACCTCTCGGTTCTGGTAGTCACTTCAAAAATCCTTGGGAACTAGGTTGGACATGAGTACAGCCTATCACACACAAACAAACGGATAGAGTGAGAGAACTATTCAAACACTAGAAGACATGTTGAGAGCTTATGTGATCGACTTTGGCAAAGCATGGGATACCCATTTACCACTTGTCGAGTTCTTATATAACAACAATTATCACACCAACATCAAGGCTTCTCCATTTGAAGCCCTCTATGGCCGCAAGTGCATATCACCTTTTTGCTGGGCGGAAGTAGGTGATACACAATTAGCTAAAGGACAAATTCCTGACACCACTCTCACTGGTCCAAAGATCATCAGGGAAACGACTGGGAATATTGTTCAAATTCGTGAACGTCTAAAAGCCTCTCGAGATCGACAAAAGAATAACGCATATAAGAGATGAAAACCCTTGGAATTTCAGGTTGTCGACCGTGTTCTGTTAAAGGTCTCACCATGGAAGGGCATGATACACTTCGGAAAGCGTGGAAAACTAAATCCAAGGTTGTAACACCCAAAGTTTCAAAGGCTAAGAAAGGAAAGAAAATCCCTAATTTAAGGGTCGACTCGAAGAGTCCAAGGAAGGACTCGGCGAGTCCGAGCGGGATCCGAGTCAAGGAGTAAGTGACCGACTCGGCGAGTCGGCCAAAGGGACTCGACGAGTCTGGTCTGTGCGGGTAAAACCCTAAAATCGGGACTTAGAGCCTCTTTAAACGTCCCATTCTCTCCCATAGGGTTCCTTTACTGCCCCTTTCACCCAGAACGCCACACCGTAAGCCCCCATTGTGCCCATTCATGCTTTTGGCCATTTTTGAGTGAGTTAAAGGAAGAAGAAGAAGTGGGAATCTTTGAAGCATCAAGGAGTGGCATTGGATCCGAAGTTTGGGGATCATTTCAGAGCATTTGAAGGTATTAAGTCGTTTCTCTCCTCCAGATTTTCCTTGGTTATGAGTTTTGGGGCTTTTAAGCCATGTTTGAAATCAATCTCGAGCTTGAGGTCCAGATCTATGGTTGCTACCTCAGATCCATGCTTGTTTTGGTCTATAATTCCGTAAAGTATCAGCCCTTGAGTGGATCATGGAGTCTTTTTGCCTTAAGCCCTAGTTTTTGACATGTTTTGCTTAGATCTCCTTCTCTACACGTAAAGTTTGCAACTTTACGTGTGGAATAGGCTTGGGAAGGGTAGATCTACAGCTTGGAGTCCATGCATGACTCAAAAATCCTCTGCATGTAAGGAGAACTGAAGGGAATCGGCGAGTAGCATGAAGTTGTGGAGAAACTCGACGAGTGAGATGAACAACTCGTCGAGTCGTATGAAGATTGCCGTGTACTCGGCGAGTATGTTCTTGGACTCAGCGAGTCAGGTCGCGAAACCCCAAACCCTTCGAGTTGAGGCTCGAATCAGTGAGTCGGGTGGAGACTCAGTGAGTTGGACAGGTCTGGACTCAGAAATCGGTAGACTCGGCGAGTCATGGACTGACTCGGCGAGTCGAGTCACGAATGGAAGGAATCTGATCGTTTTGAACTCGGTGAGTCAGTAGGGTGACTCGGCGAGTAGGGTTGACCTGGAAGGTTGACTTTGACCAGGACTTTGACTTTGGACCAGGGTGGACTTGGTTGTCTTTCGGGGGTCAGTTAGACTCAGTGTTGCATTGATATTGGTAGTTCGGGGAGCAAGGGGAGCAGGAGTTTCGTGAGTTGTCGGGCAGCAACTAGTGAGATCATCAGCAAGTTCAGCCAGTGTAGGTAAGTTTCCCTTTGTGTGAATGGGTCTAAGGCCACAATACCGACCCATGTAGTTATGAGTAGAAGACCCGGGGGTTAGCCCTAGGCACAGTATGCTAGTATTATTTTCAGAACGAGGTCCAGTAATAGCGGGCGGGTGCCCAAGGAATTGTTTATATGATAGTTTATACTTGTTGTCTGTGTGATACATGTATGTGCCTGGTAGGGAGGTGAGTGTGGGCGAAGTTCCGTATCTCACCAGTAGCAGAGTGTGGATGGGGTTCCATATCTCACTAGTAGCAGAATAGGGGCGAGGCCCGAACTAGAACAGGAGTGAGAGTGGGCTAGGCGCGTACCTCACTACCATTAGGAGCGTAGGCGGGGTTCCATGACTCGTCAGTAGCAGGATATGGGAGAGGCCCAGGATAGGCGAGGCCGTAGGACAGAACCAGTTGTATGTGTTAGTTACGTGTTGTGGAATGTTTATGTGTTATTATTATTTGTTGGCGGGCGAGGCCCTGTGGCAGGCGAGGCCTAAGTAAAACAGATCTGTATCCGAGCGGGGCTCGAAGCCAGGCGGGGCCTGGAGCGGCGGGGCCGTTGTAGCGGGCGAGGCCCAAGATAGGGGGCGTGACCCAGTATGTGCAGTATGTGGTTATGCATGGTATGTGGTAGGGTGGGGAACTCACTAAGCTTCGTGCTTACGGTTTTCAGTTTTGGTTTCAGGCACTTCCGGTAGCGGAGGGAAGAGCTCGGGGTGATCGCATGGCACACACCATAGATTACACAGCCTGGGAATGTTTACTCTGATAATGAACATGTGTTTTGAAAACTTATACTCATATTATGTTGGAATGATGACTTTACTTTAAGTAATGATTTATTAAAAGAAATTTTTGGTCTTAAATTTTGGGTCGTTACAAAGGTACATTAGACCATTGAAATCCTCGCAAGGATTGGTCCTGTAGCTTATGAACTCGAACTACCTCGAGAACTTAATAACATACATCCTATCTAAAGAAGTGCCTAGCTGACGAGACTCTTGTAATTCCACTTGATGAAATCAAGTTGAACGAGAGTCCACATTTCGTGGAGGAACCAATAGAAATCATCGATAGGGAATTCAAATAAGCAAAAAAAGCCGTATACCTATAGTGAAGGTTCGCTGGAATGCCAAGAGGGGACCTGAATTCACTTGGGAATGGGAAGATTCGATGAAACAAAAGTATCCACACCTTTTCTCTAGTCCATGATTGTCACTTTAGAAACAATTTTGGGATGAGATTCCCTCTAACAAGGGGATAATGTAACAACCCAATATTTCAAGTCAATGTAATAGATTAGGTCAACCTTTGTAACTAGTTTTTAAAGTAATAAAGAGAAATTATTTGAATAATATGTGAAGTTACTTATTTATAAATATGTATAAATTAAGATAAAAATGATCATCAAAATTAAAATGTTAGATAAACTTGATTGGGATGAATAAAGTGGTAGAGATCGTATCGAGGATTCCTGAAAATATAAAGAACACCGAAATCCGGGTTATAACAAAGAAGTTATAACCTATCGAAGATCTGCGACAAAACCGATAAAACACTGTGTAGCGTTTACGATAAAATACATTTTAGCCTTAAAAGCTAAATAAAAGTTGTAGTATACGTAAAACCGAGAGTGTGCATAAAAAGAACATCCAAATCTGACTTCATATGAGGAAGTTATGATTTTTCTAAGATTCAACATAGTAGTATACAACCCGAAATTCGAATTAAAGATCGAGCGATTTTTTTCCAACACAACCTAAACGAGAATCAAAGATCTCGTCATTTTTAGTTCAACAGTAAAAAGACAGACGAAAACGGACATCGGCTGAAGAAGTTATGAATTTTTAACGGACTTTTCCTTTCCCGGCCTGTTAAAAATATAATATTAAAAATAAATTCAATTTTAGCTAACAAAGTCCAAATGAAAGTTGTAGAGCATGGTATCACCTATTCTTGGATATATAGAATGTCAATAACGGAGCTTGTATGCGAAAGTTACATATTTTTGAAGTTTGAAAAATAGGAGGACGCCTCACGTACAAGAGTACGCCCAATGTACTCGGAAACTAGGCCTCCGATTGACCACGTCGCCTCCTTCTTCGCACGGTGGACATGTATCTCGCACCATCGACACGTACGAAGCCATGTATCCACTACGCCCAACATACAAAAAGATTACGGCCAGCGCACTCGGACTAGCCTCGACGCGTATCAGTAGCCTCGCCACGTCTGAAGCTCGGAACCCGATCAGAGGCCACATATTTACATCCAACGTAATGCAAGGCCTCAACCTCCTATAAATAACATGCTAGGTCTCTGGGTTTTGTTTACAATTTTCAATTCTCCTTTCACTTTAAACACCTTTTCAAGCTACTTTTGCCCCACCGAAGCCTAGAGAAACCCCCTAACACCCGAAGGAAGCCCGGAGCCCTGAAGTCCTCGAGAAAATAATCTTTTCCAGTCGAAACTCTGCGCACATAAAGCCCGACTTTCCTTCAAAAACTCGTAGTTTTGTCAAGAAAAATCCTTTCTAGAAACGAAACGCTGCCCAAATCATCACTTATCAAGTAAGTTCATAGCTCATACCTCTACAATTTTTATAACTTTTTTTCCCGATGTTTTAAAGTGGAGGAATACAAGTAAAACACAAGGAAACTTGTGTTAAAATACAAACCATTATTTATGTTTTCTTATAGTTTATATAACTATTATGGGAGAACATATGCCTACAGAACATCTTATGATACACCAGTTGTCAGTTCAAATGAAACATATATTATAAACTATAATAGATATAGTCAGTTCAAATGAAACATATACTATTTTACCCTAATGGACAACTTAATCACCAAGCAGCCCATGGAACCTTCTGGAATAGGGCCTATGGACGAAAATATGATGGATCCCCATCATAATTTCATTCCCCCTTGTAACGACCCAAAATAGATATCATTTATTCCAAACATTTCAAATCATCATTAAGTAAAACATTTATCAGAGTTCATCCCAAAATCATTCATTGCGGAAATCATAGGTGTGTGCGCTGCAATCAATCCGAGCCCTTCCTTTCCAAAACGATGATACATGAAACAATAAACAAAATCTGTAAGCATGAAGCTTAGTGAGTTTCCCAGAGCATACCATACACACACTCCACATAACACATATCTTGTTAGCTATAAAAACTACATGTATCACATAAGCCATGCATACATAAAACCTAGGAAAGCCATGGGCTACCCCACATGGTCTTACTTCCAATGCCATGGGCTACCCCACATGGTCTTTACTTGGACTGCGTGACAACCCGAAATTTATCCCGTCATTTTTACCCTTATTCCGTTAATAAAACCCGCTTTATTAAATTGTTCGTTAACCTTTTGGATTAGGTTAATTAAAAATTGGACTTTATTATGACTTCACAAGGGTTGAAACAAATTGGAAACACCCTTAATTTTCCCCTTGAAAGTTTTTAGTTTCAACCATGTCAAATTACAACCATTTAATCGGGTGCGACCAAAAGCCCCATTTAACGTCAGTATCGGGTAAATTTCCACTGAGCTATAAAATCAACCCCTATATAAAGGTGAGTGGACTCCATTTGAAGCTTTTCCACCCTCTCTTTACTTTCTCTCTCTACAAGTAGGGTTTGGTCAAAAATCGCCCCTATAAGCTTCAAAACGGTAAGTTAACCTTCCTAGCTTGTTGTTTAGCTTATCACACTTGCAAATTCGTGGCTTAAACATCCAAAAACCCCAAGAACAAGAGTTTATGGTTTTGGAACATCCCAAAACCGTAAACACCTTGAAAGAGGGTTTTGATGCCCAAAAACCCTTCCAAACCACTTCCAATGCTTAATTATGACTTAGGGGCTTACATGAAAGGACTTAGAACACCAAAGTCTTGACTTATGGGGAGTAAACATGAGTTTACGGTCTAAGAACAATCTTGGATCGTAAATCCATCTTCAAGGACCATAAACACCCCCAAAGGGTGTTGAAGTGCCCTTAACACTTTGTATGGCTTAGAATTGGACCTAGAACTTTGTATGCTTAACCTACAACCACCAAAACACATGATTCATGGACAAACATGATTTTAAGGCCATAAAATCATGTGTTTAAGGTAGTAAACTCACCAAGAACACCTTCATAGACCGTAAACACCTTTCCAAGGTGTTTAAGTGCCTTTAACAGCTTCCGATGCTCATATAAGTGACTAGAACCTTGCCTACATAGCCTAGAACCACCAAAGCACAAAAGAAATGGAATAACATGAGTTTAAGACCGTAAAATCATGTGTTTACGGCCATAAACTCCCAAGGGAGTGGTCCAAGGACCGTAAACTCCAAAGAGTGTCCATTTTGAGCCCTAATCCCTTCCATAGCCCTTGAATCAACTCTAGAACCTTTATTTGTGAAGCATGAAGCCTTAAAGCACACAAATGCACAATTCCCATGAGTTTACGGCCGTAAACTCATGGTGGATATGGTACCAAAACCGTAAACACCCCTAGACACTACCATTTGAGGAGTAAACTCCAAAGTGAGACCATACTCTCCCTTATTGCAACCCAATAGCCTCCTAGCACTCAACCAAAGTGTTTTCCTGCTCATTAGGATGCTTATACGTGTTTAATTAGTATTATAATCACTAATTGTATGTGAACATATGTCATCATATGTTACTAGGTCATTAAGTGTGTTCAAGTCTTCACTTGACACCGAGCACTCGACCGACACTTCCATCGGATCCACTAGCCAAAGGTGAGTTCATACCCCTGAATTAACCTTTTAAATGATTTTAACTGCTTTTATAGGTGGGGGGGGGGGGAATACAAGTTTAACTGTACAGTTATTAGATAAATCGCATGTGATTAATAACTGTATAGCAAACTTGACTCTTGCATGTTAACTGTTTTTAATCAAATTAAGATTTTCAAATCATGTTAAAGTATGAATATCTCTTTTTAGATCATTAAAGGTAATCCAAAGTTTTCCAAAGTATATTGCTAAAGAGACATCCAGCGTAATGACTATTTAAAGGTTTTCTTCACTAAAACTGTTTTATAAAAACCCTTTTCAAAGCTTGTTTTACAAAATGACATCAATTCGTAAATTTCTTAAGTATTATGTTTTATCAAAGTTTTATTCTATGCTTTTATTTCTTAAATGCATGTCTATATTTGTATAGTTATATAAATAATGTTTAAAGGACTTAGGAAGGCTAGTTCACCCTATTTCCTTTTCCTCGTTGGGATGTGGTCTCGTGGGTATCGGTGACATGTGTGTTTTTGTATATACTTTTATGCACTTTATTTTAATATTTTGGCTTTATTTATTCTATTTTAGAACTAAAAAGTACTCATAATACTTTGAATTATGTTTTGCAGCTATTCGTTGTCGATAAAGCACAAAAGAAAAGACTGAAGCGGAAATCGGACTTAGGAGCTAAAAGAAATTAAAAATGTTGCAGGAGTAGATTACGCCCTGCGTCACTTCGCATTACGCCTAGCGTAGTGCCCAAAATCGCAGTACGCCCCGCATAGCTAAAGGGTACGCGCCGCGTACTGGGTGGCCTCAGATAACTTCAATCGCGTAGTGATCCTTTGTACGCCCCACATAATCCTATGTACGCCCAACATACTTAAGTCGGCTACAAAGGTTATAAAAGTCGGCTACAAAGGTTATAGTGAACGCGAATCTAATCATTTTAGGAATCGGTGAACATGAATAAATGAATTTGTGTATGCAATTGTCTATGTTTTTAAGGTGGAATTTGTCTAAACCAAAGTACCTGAAGAGATTTGTTTTCTTGTTAGTTTATCGAGAATTGTTAATTAACTATTAGTTTGAGATTTATTAAACTATTTCTTTTATTCTTTTCGTGTGACCTGTAACCTATAATCAAATATATTAACCTAATCCACCGTTCCTTGTGATCGACACCCGACTTACCTAAGCTATACTGTAATCTGACTAGGTACACTGCCTATAAGTCCATAGTTAGTCTAAGTTTGTTAGGTTATAAATATTAAAATTAATGGGTACTTTCGTGCACATCAAGTTTTTGGCGCCGTTTCCGGGGAACGACTTGTCATTAATTTAGTTTATTTGATTATTCGTTATTAGTTTTTAGTTAGTTTTTATTTTTAGTTTGATTTTCGATGATATCATTTCACTTGTCGGGAAGGTTCGTGTTTTTATTTGCAGGAATTTGGGATTGTACACATTGCTTGACTTTACTTTTTGCATGGGTTTCGAGAATGAAAGCGATTAGGGAATTCTTGACCTACTTAGCCTACTACTTTGTTGATTTGTCCAACTCAATCCATGAGGCGTAGTATAGCGAGGCGTATTGTGGTGGTTAAGTGGAAGACCGAGCTCTTGCTGTTGTTGACTAGTTAGGTCACTTCTTGTTCCGCTTTTAGTTAAAGGTGCAAGGAAAACAAAGGAAATATTCTAACGGGTCCCGAAAGCGTGTGTTTTCGTAAACCAATTCTTGCATGCAAAGGTTTTTGATCAACCGTTGTTGTTTCATCTTGACAAAGATAAGTGATTATGACGTCTCATATTTTTTTCTCTTCACTCATCGGAAAGTCATTTGCTGAAGAAATTAAAAAGAAAAAAAATAATAATTAAGTTTAAGTCCCTTAATTAAATAATTAAAAGAAAAGGAAGTTAAATTAAAGAAAGAAAGAAAATTTTCATTTAAACTTACGCCCCGCGTAAGTTATATTACGCGAAGCGTAATTCAACATCTAATCGCGTATGGATTTTCAAGGAGGTGGGGTTACGCCCCGCGTAACTTCGCGTTACACCCAGTGTAACACGACGACCAGGTATATCTCTTGACCCTTTGACTTCTTCTTTATTCTTTTCACAACTTCTCTTCGCATACGTTGTGACCGCCAACTCTCTCCAAGATTTTCGATTCTTCTTCATTTCTTGTCAAATTCGATACACAAGTAAGTTTTTCGGGTACTCAATATACTGGATTTGGGTTTAAATCGACAAAATTGGCTGCAAAATGCCTTTGCTCGAAATCTAGGGTTTATAGGGTTCTCGAATTAGGAGCTGATTTCACGAATTTGTGTTTGATTATGGCTTAAATAGACTGATTCGGACTAATAGACTAAATCCTAGGACTTAAGTTGGTCTAAATCCCGTCCCACAACCATCGATTTAAATTTGGGAACGGACGCTAAGCGTACCCTTGTTGACTTCGAGTTCTTGACTGCTACACATGATTCCCTGTTGAGTATTGTCACTAGACACGAGATTATGGGGATTGATTTTTAAGGGTGGTCCCGATTTTTTTCCTACTGCCTTTGGACCACGCGATGTCAAGAATTAATTGTGTTGTTGCCCATGCTGTGTTTATTTTGATGTGCATTATGACTTTAGCACAAGCAAATGGACTCGAACACAGATTCGTGTACCTGGACGTACGCCCAACGTACGCTGGATGTACGCCCAACGTACAGACCTTACCCAACCCCAATTTTTTTGGTTTAAAAAGTTGTTAATTCTGTGAAATTGTGTTTGGTTTTGTGTTTGTGTGTATTTGTGCAGATTATGGCTCGAAGGACACAAAGGACCAACCCACCCGAGGATGTGACCAACCATCGTTTTTTACAATTTCCGCAAACGCTGAACGATGCTACCCGGGCGCGTTATGTCACCAACTTGAGCTTGCTTCTCACCAAAGAGATTGATATAGCACCATCATTCGATTGGGAATTGGCTACCAGGACTGGACTTGCTGCATTGATCCAAGGATTTTTGCAATACACACACTCGGACGCGAGTGGTGTGGACTTGTTTGTGTGTCAGGGATGGGCACGTTTGTTCCGGATCCAGGAGCCTGTTTATTGGGAGTTTTTGTTGGAGTTCTACGCTACAGTTTCCTATGATCCTAGGAAGGCACCCGATGACAGGACAACTTTTGCCTTCAGACTGGGTGGAGTGAGCCGGTAATGCAGCGTGATAGAGCTTGCGACTCGAGTGGGTATTTACACAGCCGATGAGACGAGGAGTGTCCACTTCCCGGCATTCCTTGCTGATTGTCTTACGGAGCGGCCAGATGACTATAACGAGAACACTTTTTGGGCCGAGATTACAGGGGCAGTTTATACACCATCTACCGCACGAGGGGGGATGATTCGGTCTACTACCTACCGAATGTTGCACCGATTGATTTCTATGTCTCTTACGCATCACAAGAACAGTGAGAGAGTGCCTTCGACGGACTTGTATTTCCTATGGGCACTAGTTACTCCCAGGAGGCACCTGAACCTTCCAGTTGCTTTAGCTGTATATTTGGGACGGAGGGCCAAGAGACTTTGGGGGGACAGCCCGATTTGCGGAGGGCATTTTATCATGCGTTTAGCCCGGTCATATCAGTTGCTGATGCGTGAGATCACGAGATCGATGGTGTTCCACGACATGAGGCCGATGAGTCTTCAGCTGTTAGAGTCGATGCGTGTATTAGAGCGGGGTGGAGATGGTGTCTTGAGAGTACGAGCAGATGATGTGGCAGATGAGGAGGGTGCCATCGAGCCACATTCGAGACGGGTCCCGCGGCATAGACCTGCTCCTCGGGGAGTGCAGCAGAGACCTGAGCCGGAGATTGATATGCGCTACCTAGCTCAGGGCATTGATCGTCTTGACATGAGGGTCCGGAACCTTAGTGAGTATGTTGCACATGTGGACACACAACAGCGGTGGCAAGGGAATGAGTTGAACGCATTCTTTGCCCACCAGGGTTTTCAGTATTCGGTTCCCTACCCACCACCATTTCAATCACGATATGATGGGGCCGGTACTTCTGGGACACAGTAGCATGATGATGGAGATGATGAGTGATTTAGTTATCCTCTTTATTTTGTATTTTTTATTTTGTGTTATTTTTAGTTTAGTTAAGTATTTTTTATTTGGTGTGTAATTGATCTTTAATTTAGTTTGTTTTACTTTTGTTTTCCATGTTGATGCTCTTTGGTTGTTTAGATCTCTACAAAATTTTCGCCCTTAGGATGCTGGCAGTAAGTTCAGCAGCTAGGTCCGACTGTTGCTAGAGAGACCTGTGTGAGAGTTCGAAGATTATAGTCAAGACCCACAATTTTTCATAAGTGTGGGGTGCATATTTATTAGAGTTGTATTTCGAAGCGAGGAAGAAGTATTATCCCGGCTACCACGACATGGTTGACACTTTCCTATGTTGTGGGGGATTTTTCATCGCGAGAAGAGGATGTCATTCTTGACGAGACGACGTGGTCGACACTTTCCCACGTCATAGTTATTATACATTGCATTTGTTTGCGATCTTTTGCACCACATTTTTTTTGAAGATGGCGGTCTTGATTTTATTTTTCGGCAAATTCAGAAGCAGCAGTTCCAGTTTTCAGTTTTTCAACAATATTTGAAGCAACCTGTAGCAGCCCCATTCGATCTCGCCACAACTACCCAGGGGAGTCTATTCCTTTTTCTCCTTTTTATGTTCTTAATTTGTTTTAGCATACACTGAGGGCATTGTATGAAATAAGTGTGGGGTAGGGGGTCGGTAAAAGTAAATTATAAAAATGAAATAATAGTTGGAAATTGCTAGATTTAGGGAAATTTTAAAAATTTAACAGAAAACTTGAAATAATAGTTTAATTTAGAAAAATCTAGTGATAATTTAAAATTTTGCTAATATAGTATGAAATGATCCGATGAGAACTCAAATGTTTAGTTGAGCCAATATACGTTATAGTGCATTTGTGGCTTCCCTTATTTTAGTGAAATCATGGAACAAAAACATAACCCCGCTCGGTTTGAAGGATGCAATATTTTAGCAGCCTAAACATGAAATGTATCCAGGAAAATTATTATCATTAACCAATAAAGGTTGAGGTTGAGCGCCTCTGCTTAAGCATGTAGGTTTTGAGTGAAAAAAGTGAGGAATGCATGTAATAAAAAAAGAGAGAATTACGAAAAAGTTTGAAGAATTTTGGAGCAAATAAAGTGAAGATCAAAAGATCAAAATTCGAAGAAATTCAAAAAGTTGAAGATACCAAGAAATCAAATCAAATAAGGTGGTGAATTCAAAGAAATCAAAGATCAAATTGTCATGAAAGTGAAGAATTCCTAAAGAGCTCCATAGTGGTATCATAAATTGTAATTCTAGATTATGTATGCTTAGGTTGCTCAACTAAAAATACCTTGAGGTTAGGAGGTTTTCTACGGATGGATTCGGAGGGTTGCATAAAATGAGCATTGTTCGGAAAAAGTGGGCAAGTGTTTATGAAGATTGTGAGTATATAAAGTATGGGGGGGTACTTTAGGAAAATTTTAGACACAAATGCATGCGTTGAGGTCTTGGCATAATGGCTGAGTTTTAAATGGATTGTTTAGTGCAATATTGGTAAAATAAAAGTAAATTTGCTTGGGGACAAGCAAAGGCTAAGTGTGGGGTATTTTGATATGTGTATTTTTATATATATTTTTATGCACTTTATTTTAATATTTTGGCCTTATTTATTCTATTTTAGAACTAAAAAGTACTCATAATACTTTGAATTATGTTTTGCAGCTATTCGTTGTCGATAAAGCACAAAAGAAAAGACTGAAGTGGAAACCGGACTTAGGAGCTAAAAGAAATTAAAAATGCTGCAGGAGTGCATTACGCCCTGCGTCACTTCGCATTACGCCCAGTGTAGTGCCCAAAATCGCAGTACGCCCCGCGTAGCTAAAGGGTACGCGCCGCGTACTGGGTGGCCTCAGATAACTACAATCGCGTAGTGATCCTTTGTATGCCCCGTGTAATCCTATGTACGCCCAACGTACTTAAGTCGGCTACAAAGGTTATAAAAGTCGATTTTCAGCTAACCAGGAGGGGAGATTCGACTTCTAACCTAATTTAGTCGATAATTAACTTCTGTTAAGCCGTTTTGAGGGTCTAGAAGGTGGCCGGAAGGTCGTTAAGCTAACGGGAGCGGAGATCGGATGGGTTAGAGAGCGGATACGTGTCGGTAATCATATGGGCTGTTAACGTGACCATGTTTAGCATTCTATTGTGTTACTATTATGTATTTAGTTTCTGACTTGGGTGTAAAAACCTTTTACTTTGTGTTTATGATTGAATGAAGCTTTGATTATTAGACTAATTGCTATATTGAATAGGTTGTTTGTGTTTAATTTATCTTGCCAAGCTTGTTAAAAGATCCGTATGTATTAATGATGATTATTTTCTGTTAATTGTTAAGTAAATTGAGTTGTATGGACATACGCTTGATTGCTTGTCTCTTATGATTTTGATGACAATCGAGATTATAAGTCTAGGAATAACGAATGTGAAACTAGGATTAACATGGGAATAAGTAAGTTAATGTGTGATCCTTGTTTGATGACCATCAACAAGAGGTTAATTGAATGTCTAATTTGATTAACTATACTTGCAAGTCTTGCTTGATACGAACTGAACACTAGGAAGCATGTTAGTTTAACCAATTGATCACTGTTTGAATTGACTTGTTTGCTAAAGGATTAGTTATAGTGAACGCGAATCTAATCATTTTAGGAATCGGTGAACATGAATAAATGAATTTGTGTATGTAATTGTCTATGTTTTTAAGGTGGAATTTGTCTAAACCAAAGTACCTGAAGAGATTTGTTTTCCTGTTAGTTTATCGAGAATTGTTAATTAATTATTAGTTTGAGATTTATTAAACTATTTCTTTTATTCTTTTCGTGTGACCTGTAACCTATAATCAAATATATTAAACTAATCCAACGTTCCTTGTGATCGACACCCGACTTACCTAAGCTATACTGTAATCTGACTAGGTACACTGTCTCTAAGTGCATAGTTAGTCTAAGTTTGTTACGTTATAAATATTAAAATTAATGGGTACGTTCGTGCACATCAATATATCCGTCCGAAGGTCATTTAAACATTAATTATATATCATGTATACATATATGGACATAAAAGCTCTCTCTCTATCATGTATACATATATGGACATAAAAGCTCTCTCTCTCTCTGTCTCTCTCTCTCTCTCTCTCTCTCTCTCAGTCGATTCATCGCCTTGAGTAGTGCAGGCATCCTTCTATTGTTCATGTCTCTAGAACCCTAGTAACTTTTATAGGAATAGTTAGGAATCTCTATCTCTATCTCTATCTCTATCTCTATCTCTATCTCTGTCTCAATCTCTATCTTTATCTCTATTTCTATATCTATCTCTATCTCTGTCTCTATCTCTATCTCTATCTCTACTTCTCTATCTATCTCTCTATTTCTTTAGAATGTGACACACTATTTCCTCTACGATGCTTTATTACGTCAACACCGTGTAACCAGAGTCTCCGGGAAGGAGAGCGAACATCATGTGTATAGATCTATACGGGACTAACACTCCCACACCCAGACTACTAGCTACAGTCTGTGCCGGTAAGGCCCATGGGTGACATAATGCCACTACCTCTATTGCCACTACCTCTACGTGTGACTAGGAGGGTCATCGGATACTCTATCGTCGATCAGCATGGTTACATTTGAGTTCACATTCACCCTTTTGTTTTAGTTTTTGTAATTTGTATCGTTCCCTCAATACTGTCTGGATTTTGTGCTTCCTTTTTAATAGACTGAGCCAGGCGTATCAGTTATTCGATACTCTCCTGGAGTCTATGTTTTCATTTGCTTTTAGTCAGCAGTATTATTGCTGAAGTATACATTATTTTCCCCTAGTATTTTTACTTATGTTTTTCCTATTTTTCCTTTAAAGTTAATATTGTATTTTTGTAAGGATAGTATTTTGGGGAAAATTTCACTTTAAAACACAAACCTGTCAGGTCTTGGTAGAAGACTTCATTTATTTAGAAAATATAGGATTTTCTAAAAAGGACACTAATACACCGTATATTCTAAACTACTATCTTTCATAAAGTTATTTTGAATAAAAATGTGTAGTTATACAAATGACACTAAATACTTATGAACTCACCAGCATTATAAAAATGCTGATACTCACTTTCAAAATAACTTGTATTCTCAGGTCATCGATAGACAGGTACATCCCGGGAGCAATTACGGAGATAACCTAGCACCGAGCTGCATCTATATTATTTCTTGTATTACCTTGATGTTGCTATATAATGTAAGCTATGTAAAAACTATTACTATTAATGCAATGGTTGTTGTACTTTGATTACTATACTGCATATGTTGTGATACTTGACATGACGTCATCCACCCCAGAACGTTTCCGCCGTTTTGGTTTCGGGGTGTGACAGACTGCCATAGGCTACCCCACATGGTCTTACACCCAAGGCCATGGGCTACCCCACATGATCTTTACTTGGACTGCCATGGGCTACCCCACATTGTCTTACACCCAAGGCCATTGGCTCCCCCCGGGGTCTTCATGCAAAACACACGATCACAATACATATCAAGACATAGAGGAATTACACATATATCATAACCACATAATGGGCTGGCCTTGATGTCGTAGACCCATGGGTATGGTGAGAAGACTCACCTCGAATGTAGAAGCTTCCTGCGGAAATCCCTAGCTGCTGCCCCCACCAGCTACCCGAGCTGCCACTACCGATCAATATTCCCAAGTTAGTGATTGGGCCCCATACCATAATCCTTAATCCAAGCATGGGGTAAAATAACCATTTTACCCCTAGCCCAATATGATCCACAACTAAGGGTCCAAACCCAGAACAAGGCCCAACATTATAATGTCCATAAAACCATCAATGGCCTAATTTTCCAAATTGGGACCGGACCTTTCCAATGGACCTTATACTAAAGCCCAATACTTTCCTTAGTCAATAATCTTGACCCAAATGGCCCACAAAGGCCCACAACAACCTAGTCCAAGAATTTTCCCAAACCGAGGCCCACAAATGTGAAGTCCATTTCTATATTGGGCCCGACTATTCCATTTTTGGCCGAAAGATGCATATAGGCCCAAATATCAACAAATCTAGGCCCAAAACCATTAGGGCCTAAAGTTCTGAAGTCCACAAAGGCCCAAGCCCTTCTGAGAGCGTACACCCAACGTACCTCTTCTGTACGCTTAGCGTACTGAGTAAATAGGTTGTACGTGTAGCGTACTACATAGTACGCCCAACGTACAAGTAACTTATGCACAACATCCATTAAGTGCTCAATACTTGATCCAGTAAGTCCAAATTACAGATCTGAGCTATACATAACATCTAAACCCATAAAGTCACTAACTTGGTGACTTTGCATGCCCCAAACAAACCCAAACTCCAAAAATGACACTCTACTTCCATAAAAGTGATCCTAACTCAAGCATGAACCCATTAAGACTTTCAAGATTGAAACTTTCTACCTTAGGGACTCAAATGGCATCAAGGGTGGCAAACCCAAGCCTAAAAACGGATTTGAAACCATAAAGCTCCATTCTTGGGACCAAAAGATCCAAAAACTCAACATAGAAGATCTAAGCATTCAATGGTCAAGTTCAGAACTTTATACCTTCATTAAGTTGAGAATGAGTCCTAAAAGCCAGATCCATAAGCTCCTCCTTGATTCCCACCCTTGCATCAAACTCAAACTTCTTGAAAATGGGTTAAATACCCCAAAAATGGACTCCATAAGCTCAAAATTCCACCAAGGATGCTATATGATGATTTCTAATGTTTAGAGGGATGAGGCTGAAGATGATAGGGTTTGGTTATGAAATAAGGGGTTTAAATAGGGTCCAAGACCCTAAAATAGGGTTTTGATCTGACGGAATTACGCCCAGCGTACTCCACGGAACCTTCGCGACCACTCCTGGTCATTACGCCCAACATAATCCGAATTACGCCCAACGTACTCCCTAAGCCAGAAACTGCTAAACTTCCGAAAGCCATAACTTCTTCGTTATAAATCCGTTTTCAACGATCCTTATATCCACGGAAAGGTGACGAGAAGCTCTACACTTCTAACAACTCAAATTTTCCTTAATACCTTCCGAACAAAAATCCATTATCCATAAAATCCCGAACTGACACTTTACCAAATTACCCTTAGGCTCCAAAACACAACCCGAACACCCGAAACACTCCTAATACATCACTCGCACCCAAATGGGCCTAAATATTACCTTCTCTAGAGCCATACTCCTTATGAAGACCAATATTCGGCCCACAACCTTAGACTAGAAGTCAATTCGGAATAGAGCATTACACCCCTTTAATCCATTAGGTTGCCAAGCCCAAAAACTCAACTATCATACATTTGACAGTTTAAGCCCCTTTATTCAATTAATCTCTTTTAGTTAACAAATTAATTCCTAATTAATTTATGACTAATATTAATCAAATAATATGATTTCTCCTTTAATATATTATTCTCATAATATATTAATAAATCATAATATCTTCTCTCTCTCTCTCTCTCTCTCCTAAATTACCTTTATCAAGTTGCTTTGGTGAAGGCAACCCAAAAGGACCATGCACAACCGGGTGAAGTACATACGTTACGGGCTTAGACACTAATCCAACACAATGTTCATGAGTACACCTGGAATATGATTCGAGTAATGGAGTCAACCCACATGCATTTGAATCACTTCATGGATTTTATCACAAGTGATCATGAGACAATAATATCTTATATTCTTCAAATGGAGATGTGTGAGTTGTAGTTCTGAGTCGGTTGCACATTGACATATGTAAACGCACCAGTAACTTGGATGTTATAAAACATATCGTTGTGTGTAATTTGATGAGTAAGTACAAGTGAGCATTTGGGTCAAAATTTATACGTTCCTTTTACCCCATGTGGATAAAAGCGATATATATGGGCCCCTCGATGATTTAGTGATAACATTAGGCCTGGAGTGATTTGATTTGTTCAATTAGTCAGTCGTTATAAATCAAAAATTGGGAAACAATAGATGGATAGATAGAATGATTATAATCCAGGTCTCAGTCCATATGATATCTAGAATGGAGGAATATATGATCCCTTATCTAATGGACATGTCATTGACTAGGTTAAAGTTCGACAACGGATTTTAAGAGCTACGATTGCTAGTCGGGTTGGTGTCATGCATGAAATACTAGTTATTAGAATTATCCAAGTGGCAGACTGTTGGGTTAGGTGTCTAATCCCATAACTATTATTGGTATGTACTCGACCTGAGAGTAGCATGGTCTATTTGGGTTGCATGGCACTGGAACAATCTAAAGGATGGATAACTGAGAAGAGGTTATTTATGGTTTATTAATATATTATAAGTTCTAATATATTAATATGAAATCATATTATTTAATTAGTATTGATCAAGAATTAATTTGGAATTAATTTTGTGATCAAAAGAGACTAATTAAATATAAGGGGTTGATTTGGTAAATCATTCATTCTTATAAAGTGGGATTATGATCCATAGTTCCTTATGTTGGGCTAAACCCATGTGGTGACTCATGGATACTCTATGGAGGTTAAAACCCATGGAGCATGAGGAATATGGAAAGGCATGGCAATTAAGGCTTGCATGGTGTAACCCTAATTCCACCATGCTATATAAGAAACCGTATGGTTCCTAAAATTGGTACTTAAGGCATATGCATGAGGGCTAGCCGATTTTATGAAGTGAAAGTGACCTCTTCTCAAGTTCCTTCATTTGTTCGTGGTGCTGTGTGATTCTATTTGAGGTGCAATACTTCGGGCACTAAGCTCTTAAAGCTCCAAGCAACAAGATACAAGAAAAGGTATGTTATGTAACTTGTTTTATTACCCAAGTATCAAAGTGTTGTATGCTAGTTAGGGTAATACCTTGGAATGTTCAAGTTTGCATGTATAACAAAGAAAACATAGATCCAAGGTATTTAGGGTTTGTACACCTTAGGAGTGTTATAATGCTCAAAACCCATCAGTTATATCTTTAAGAATTCTTATATGTCATTTGCATGCCATTAATTGTTAGTGGCTTAGTAAGGGGTTGTATCTTGTGTAGCTGATTCCAAAGTGTTCGATTATTATTCTGGTTTTTGGTAGAGACTGGTTCAGGGGAATTATGTGGATTGTTTATGGTTAGGATTCAAAGGATTAATTCACCAGTATCATCAGGATTCGGTGGTTTTAGCAATGGTGCTTGGTTGGATCTTGGGGGTGCCAAGGGAAGTGGTCTATTGCTGAGGTTTTTGGTCTGATCATATGTTCTTTGGACTTCAAGATTTGAGTGTTGTATCAATTATAGCATCTGGGGTTATCAGTTTGGTTGTGATTCAAGGAGTGTTCTTCAGGTCTTCAAGGGTTGTGCGGTCTTTTGGGTTTTCCTAGTAATGGATCACTAGCATTGGTAAGCGTAGGTTGTCAGAAGTTTGATTATTGGAGGGTAAAAGGGATTGAGAATCCTTTAATTTTGGTGTGCTGTAAGATCTTAGTCGAATCAAAGTGGGGGAGAACCGTTCATGTATTCAGGAGTAGAAGCAGGTGTGAAACTAGGATGAGTTTCACATCCCTGTCAGGGAGAAAGGTGGCCCAAGTGGTCGTCTAGATTGAGGATTGTGTGAGTTGGGAGTTCGGAACCTTACCAACATTTGGTTCTCGCCTTCTTGGTATCCGATAGCAGGCTTTGGTGGACCCAGGTTGGGGTTCCAGTCATGACTCGAGTTCAACTTGACTGTTTGGTCGAGTGCATGCTCGACTATGGATGTGTTCAAATTGATAGATTAGTGGTAAGATCATAGGTGGTGATTGTGGCAAAGTGGAAGTGTTGTAAGACTGTGGGGTGTCTCGTAGCATTCAATAGTTGGCAACTAGTGTAGATGTGTGGTAAGATTGTGGGGTGGCCTGTAGCATTCACTAGTGGACAGTTAGTGTGGGAGTGTTGTAAGACTGCGGTATGGCTCATATCATTCACCGGTCCCTGTGCAGTGGTGAGAGTGTGGCAAATCTATGATTTTCTCACGGAGTTTTCAAATGGTTTAGGGCAGGGCAGGCCAACTCGTAAGCCCGTGGGAGGGCCACAACATGATTGGAATCAGGAAATGGTAGGTCGTTGGAGACGGGTATGATGTAAGACTACAGTTGGTTTTGCAACATTCAATATAGCATTGGGTTTGGTGACGAGATGGTTCGGGTAATTGTTGCCTATTGAGGCTTTCTTTTGGAAGTCGCATGGGGCGGCTGTTTGGGTGTCTTTTGGCACACCAACTGGGCAAGAATCCGGTATTTCAGATAGTTGGTAGACAAGTTGGGACCAGGGAGGTCTCGACTGCTTTTGGAAAGAAGCTAGGAGGAAACGTGATTCTTTGGGTAGTGTTAGTGATTTGGGATTCGGGTGTGTAAAGTAGTGTGTTATACGGGAAATACTAAGTCATCTATAGTTTGGATTAAATAATCTCAGAGTAATTGATTTGACCCTGTTGCACATCTCTTGTTTGAGTCTAACCGTTGCAGGGATGAATCTTTTACTAGAAAGATTATCTGAGCCTTCTGTCAAGTATAAGTGTTCTGCAACCGTTTATGGCCAGTGACATTGTTTCCGTTGGTAGCATCAAGATAATTAGGGTTGGAAGTGTTATGTTTTGTCTATTAATCAATGAGGAATTGGCATGGTAATGATTTAGCATAGGCGGTATGTCAGGGAGTCAGACCAATGAAGATTATAGGTTTCAGAAAGGTAGAAGTGGTTTTCTGCAGGAGTTATGGTTTGTTCTTCTTCGGGTTGAAGGTTTCTGTTTGGGTTTAGTTGTCTTGGGAAGGTCATTTTATGCTAAAAAACGTTTTGGTTGCATTCCTTGGGTTGTTTAGTATGATCTGAGTGTTAGTAAGGAGCGGTTTCGAGGATGAAATCTAATTTACGTGGGGGAGAGTTGTAACACTTGGTTTTGGAATTGCTTCATTATTTGGGGCTGCAGCCCAATCGTCAGTTTTCATGAGGTTTATGGCCTTGGGGAAGAAAGAATTTAGCACTTTTTGGATGTGGATGTTAAGGTTTAAGTGATCCAAGTTTTCGATGGAGTTTTCGGAGCCCAAGGGTAAAATCATAATTTGATAACTCGTTCTTATATGATTTTTTGGGTTTTGTTCGGGAAGTTTTAAGGCTATGGTGAGTTGTTAGAAGTGTAGGGTGCTTGGTACATTTTGGTGTGCTTTTTCTCAAGGCTCAAGGCGCTTTCATTTATCAGCCTCCATTGGCTTCTAGCCTCATTTCAGAAACCCTAACCTCTCATTGAGTGTTTAAGAGATGTAAGTGTGCATTTTGGTGTGCTTTTGCTCATTTTCAAGGAAAGGGTGCTTGGTGCTAGGTTGTGGTTCAAAGGAAGACTTATGGATCCAGATTCTTGGCTTTATTTCCAGCTCATTTAAGGTATCAAGTTCATACCTTGTCTTCTTGTTATGTTTTATGGATTTAGGGCTAGATTTATGCTTACTTTTGGGTTTTGTATCCTCCTTGTGAGTTTGAGCCTCTCCAGGAGCTAAGATTGCTACATCTTGCCCTTTTTGAGTTTATAAGTTCGTAAAAATGGTATCTTGATCCTTGCTTTTAGTACATGCATGTTCTAGTTGGATTAGAATGGGTCTTAACGGATTAAGATGGTTGTTGGGTCCTATTAAGTCATGCAAATGCATAAAGGTGCCCACTTTATACATCAAGAGCTTTATTTTAAGGTTTTTTGAAGTTTGGGTGCAAAGTGCTTAAGTGGTTAAGCCATAAAGTCGGTTTTGGAGCAAGTCAGTTTATGTTCCGCGTAACTGAATGTACGCCCAATGTACCTAGTTGTGGTCGCGATCTGGATTCATCGAGTACGCCCAGTGCAACTGAGTGTATGCCATGCGTACAACACTCAGCTGGGCTTTGGATTTTTGTTTTGGGCTTCGCATCTTTGGGCCACTTTGTTGCTTTGGGCCTTTTGGGCCAACTTAGATCAACTATTGGACTTAGGGAATTATTAGGCTTAGGATAAGGCCTATATGGGGCTTGGGTCCCAATTTAGAAAATTAGGCTATTAGTGGTTCTTTGTCGATCTATTGGTTTTGGACCTTTTTGTTTTATGGATTTGGGCCTCAGTTTTGGTTCAAGTTGGGCTAGGGGCAGGGGTAAAATGGTTATTTTACCCCAAGTATGGATTATGGGCCATAGATTGGAACCTAATTGCTAATTGGGTATTATTTTGTACTAATAGCTCGGGGAGTCATCAGGGCAACATCTAGGGATTTCTTTGAGTGAGCTTCAACATTCGAGGTGTGTCTCCTCACAGTTCTATGGGTTGAAGGCACCAATGCTACCCCATTTGGTTTATGTATTATAGGAAGACCCGAGGGTGACGCTTGGCATTTGTATGAATGACCAAGAGGCGGCTCCTGGCGAATTGTATGCAAGACCAGATTCTGAACTCTGGCAGTTCATTAATTAAGTAGTGTAGATTGTATGCTAGTTGTCTATGTGATGCTTTCATGGAAGACCAGGAGGTGGTTCCTGGCACTTGTCTGTAAGACCCATGGTTTTGTCCCCCAGCCTTACAATAAAGACCATGATATGGATCGTGGCATAATGGTAAGACTATGGTTGACACATAACACTTTTATTGATTGCTGGATATGTATGATATGTATGGCTCGTTTGATATGTATGGTATGTGGTATTTGGGGAACTCACTAAGCTTTGTGTTTGCAGTTTGTGGATTATGGTTTTAGGTACTTCCGTTTCAAAAGGGAAGGGCGCTGCTTGATCGGAGTGCATACACCCGTGTTTTCCGCAATACGTGATTTTGGGAATGAACTCTGATAATTGTTTTATTTTGAAATGCATTTAAATGTTTGAATAAAATTTACATGAGTGTTTTTATTATAATAAAAATGAAACTTTTAACCTATGATTTTGGGGATGTTATAAAGGCGTCGCCCTAGGTTTCTAAAGGGCCGGCTCATAAGGGGCCACTTTATTGCCTTCTAGGGTTTCAATACCTATAAATACAGCCCTCTGGGAGCTGTATTTGACATGCAAATTTTCGAAGCTCTCTCTCTCTCTCTCTCTCTCTCTCTCTCTCTCTCTCTTTCTTCCAGATTCTTAGTGTTCACTTTGCATTTATTGTTTTCCATTGTTGTTGGAAACTCGGTAAATCTGCATTAAATAACGACATTTTACTCTGTTTCTTACAACCGATAAAAGAGAAGTAAACTCCTTTAAGGACAAGAGTTCGATCCATGCAGTTATTACACGTTCAAGATTATCCGTTAAGAATTTGGTTTTTACATTATAGTCTTGCGTTTATTTTCGTCTAATAACAGGTCAATCTGCTTCTACTCATTTCTTATAATTAGATCTAATCGAGAATGATTAATTTTATTTCTAAACAAAACTTGGTAATTATATTAATAATAATAGGATTTTTTTGTTGCAATTAATCGTCGGTTTCTTTTAATGTCTATTAAATCTAATAATTAACAATACATACTAGACGGCAACAACCTACATCAGATACCACCAAAGGGTCTTTGGCCTAGCGGTAACGAGTAACTCTCTCAAATGAGATGTCATGGGTTCAAGTTTCACTAGGAGACATAGGTGGTGTTTAGGATTAGATTAGGAGTATGATAGTTTGCTGTTTAAAAAAATGATACCGACTACCGACTGGATACCATCTTTGTCTATTGTTCCTAGTACTAATGATACCACTGTAAGAGTGATTTACCACCTTCTGATACACAAGATAGTGAAATTGATGATCAAGTTTTGTTTATTTTCCTTACTTTAATCGCTATCCACCCCTGCTCATCATCATAATCACCATTTGTAGTCATAGACTAGACCACTACATCAACAATGAGTTTTGAGGATTGAAGTAAAAAAAAAATTTAATATTTGTGTCCCTAGAGTTATGTGTAAATTTAAAATGAAATATTTGAGAACACTACAAGAAATTGTGGCATTAGAGGCGACACTGGGTATTAGCGGCAACTTGTAATGGACGCGTTACATGTCGTCGCTAATACATGGTGTCGCCGCTAATGGCGATCCATGTCAAATGAGCCCTATCCGTCCGATTTCATTTTAATCCAAGGGTAAAAAAAGGGGCATATTTTTCCCTCCAGGTGTCGTCGCTAATGGCTACCTAATGGTGATCCGCGTCAAATGCAAGCTACTCATTCAAGAAACCTGACCGTAATTTTTTTTGTCAATTTATAAGAGATGTTCAAATTCCTGATGGGTTTGGATGTAACATCAGTAAGAAAGTGGTAGATAATGATACTAACATTATTGGGTTGAAATCTCATGACTATCACATTCTTATGCAACGTTTGATACCGATTGGAGGTAGAGCGTTATCGGACAAAGAAACTTCTACACCAATTGTAGATCTTTGTACAATTTCAAGCAAATTTGCTCCAGAATACTAAAGGTGGAGGATATGAGGAAAGCAAAAGAAGACATTATTAGAATCTTGTGCACGTTAGAGTTGATTTATCCTCCAACGTTTTTCGACATTATGATTCATTTAGTTTTGCGTTTACCTGATGAAGAGATTGCCGGAGGCCCGATATGTATGAGATGGATGTATCCATTCGAAAGGTATATGAAAAAACTAAAAAACTATGTCAGAAATAATGCGAGGCCGGAAGGTTGTATAGCTGAAGGTTATATTGCTAAAGAAGCTTTTTCATTTTGTTCGATGTACCTTCGAGATGTTAATCTCCTTGAAAGAAACGAAGACGTTTTCATTGAAAAAAACAAAATTTTGGATGTTTTGAGTCCAAGTGTCAACCGACGAGCGCAAGGCAAATCAAACATCTTGATATAAGGGAGAAACGTAATATGGAATGGTTTATATTGAATAGTTGTCAAGAAGTCAGACAATACATCGAGTAAGTGTTCTTACTTTTAATTATCTTTGATTATTTATTCTTACTTTCCATTCATCAATTATATATATATATATATATATATATATATATATATATATATATATATATATATATATATATATATATATATATTCATCAATATAGAAAATTCAAATTTGAACATCTTGAAAGTGACGTAAAAACCGAATTTCCCAATTGGTTTCTTGAAAGGGTAATAATAATTAACAAAAAAATATCTTTGATAAATATATCTAATCAATAATACATAAAACATCAACATATGTTTAATAGGTTTATCAGATGGAAAAAGAAAACTCTCCAAAATTCAACAAAGTGTTGTAAGCCCTTTCAATGGGTTCACAAATGGATGTTTATACTTACACCACGTGCATAGTCAATGATGTTAGGTTTATGGTACTTAGTCGTGATGTACAATGCAAAATGCAAAACTCTGGGGTTCTAGCGATTGGTGAGAATGGAGAGAAATATTATGGCAAGTTAGAAGAGATTATGGAGGTTTAATATCCATATGATTATTCGACTGTAATATTTCGGTGCAAGTGGTTCGATACGGGAGATATTCTTGATGATAATTTCATAAGTATCGACACAGAAAAACAAGCGTACCAAGATGATCAACTCATATATGCTTCGCGAGCCAAACAAGTGTTCTACATCCACGAGCCTGTTAATCATCGAAGAAACCAAAACAACAACCCTCGTTGTGTCTTTGAGCATGTTAATCATCTAAATATTTGAGATCTACCATCCGATAATGCTCGTGTCCAAAATGCTTACAGTGACTTTGTCCAAGATGTCAACAATGTGGAGGCTGAAAATGTTGACATAGTTCAAAACAACTCTTCATCTGGAGCTAGACTTTTTATCGACTTCTCACAATACTTTAAAAACAATGTTGATGTAGCTCAAAACAATGTTGATTATCACAATGAAGACGGGACTTAAGTACCTCCGCCAACGTGTAGAATCGATAATGTTTCCGATGAAGAGACTGATTATGATGATGACGATTCTGATTATGATACTGATGAAGAAGACATTGAAGTATATGATGAAGATTCTGATTTAAAAAATCAAATGTTTTTTTTGTAATAAAAACTTTATTTGAAATGTACCTTTAATTGATATTGTTTGTCTAATTTTTATTTATGTTGTTTGTCTATATTGTATATCTTACCATTTCGTAGGGTAAATAACTTTTATTCATATTGTATTTATGTATTGTACATCTTGTAATTTATAAGCTACAGATGAGGTTTACTTGGACGATAGTCTTGACTATGATGGACGTTGTTATGGGGCTTGGACATGGAGGTGATGGATCCGGGGATCCACCACCTACAGTAGGTTTTGGTCGTGGTTAGCACGAACAGGATGGTGAGTTTTATTATGATATATTTATTAACTATTTTTATTATTTTATAATAAGTTATCGTGAATATATTTTTAATTATATTTTTTTAGCCGAGCTTCCAAAAAAAAGAAGGGGCATGTCAAAAAATATTGAGCTGGGAAAGATGATACGTGCACACAAGGGAAAGCCTGTAGATTTGGATTTCGACAGGGAGATTACATATTCCCCTATCGGGAAGCATGGTAATTGGTTCACACATGAAATTGGGAGGTATTTGTGGAACAACGACCCTATGAACGTATCTGGTTGGGACAATGTTTCCCCCGCCTTAAGGAACGTAATCATTGTGCATCTAAAGGTAACTTGGATACAATTTTAAGTTTAGTTGTGATTGTTATTTAATTAACTAAATTTTTTGTATTTTGCAGAATGAATTTGATTTGCATAAGGTTAACATGGATCAAGAGCGTGCTCAATTGTTGCGAAGCATTGATTCGACTCTTGCAAAAGTTTACAGAGGCCGGAAAAGTAAAGCTCATTCTTATTTTAAGGAAATCGTAGGGCCTGCAGATGTCCCATCCGCATTAAACAACCCCCCAAGGGTATGTCACATGAAAATTAGGCGAAGGCAGTCGAACATTTTCAAACGCCAGAATTTTTAAGGCGTTCGGTGTCAAACACAGAATGCCGTGCAAAACAAGTAGTTATAAATAGAGGGGGGTCGAGCTCATACATCAATGCATGTTTCAAAGAAGTAAATTATGATATATTTAAATATTTATTTAACGTATAAGTAATCTAGTTTTTAATGTTAAATAGGATATCAGTTGAATTGAAGCTTTTCATAAGGCAAATACCAATCGACAAGGGGTATTTTATAGCCCTACAGTTGAGCAACAATACATAAGTGGGTAATTTGTATTTTCATATAAGTGTTTATATCGTCAAGGGTATTTAGCAATCTAATTTATATGATTTTTATTATTTTTTTGAAAATACATAATGCTTTACTCCAAGAGATCAACCAACGAACCCAAGCTACTTCTAAAGCTAGTGGTCTAACACCCGTTAATATAAAAACTGTTTTGAAAGAATATTGGGTGTTCGACGTGGACATATCAGATACATTGGGCGTAAACCCCCAACCGTTGTGTACATGTATGATCAGGAACAACCAATGACACAAGAACAACTGCAATTACATGTAATTGTTAGTTTAAGTTGAAAAGTATAATGATATAATGGAAAATACAACATTATAATGGAAAGTAGAATGCTATAATGATATGTTGGTTATGATTTGATATGTTGATATTTTGTAGTTTGGTAATTTTTGGAAAGTAAATGCTATAATGGAAAATACAATATTATAATGGAAAGTAAATGCTATAATGGAAAGTAGAATGCTATAATGATATGGTTTGGAAAGTACAATGCTATAATGGAAAGTAGAATGGTATAATGATATGTTGGTTATGGGCTAATATGTTGATATTTTGTAGTTTGGTAATTTTTGGAAAGTACAATGCTATAATGGAAAGTACAATGGTATAATGATATGTTGGTTATGGTTTGATATATTGATATTTTGTAGTTTGGTAATTTTTGGAATGATATGTTGGTAACATATTTTGTTTTCTTTGTAGTTGGAAATGTTGCAAACAATACTAAAGGACTCGGCCTATTCTGCAGCATTGCAAGAGTAGTTTTGCTCATTGCCGCCACCAAATAATGAAGAAAATGATGATGACGACGAGTAGTTACTTTAGGATTTTATGAAATGTTTTGTAATTTGGAAGAATACTTTTGAATGTGGTATGGATTAATATTTTGGATTGGTTGTGTATGGATTAATATTTCTATAAAAAGTTATCAGATTTTATAATTTTTTTTTAAATTTAATGTAAAATAAATAAATAAAATAAAAATAAAAAAAAACCAAAATTGTTTTTGCGGCGATATCTTTTGTGGCGACGTACTCATATTAGCGGCGGCATATCAATAGCGGCGATGCGAATCATTAGCGGCGACTACATGTATATTAGCGGCGAAACATTACGGCGACCCATATGCAGCGACATGTAACTGTTAAAGGTATTAGCGGCGACACTCCGGGCCTTTAGTGACGACACACATTGCCGTTGTTGGCCAGTTTTCTTGTAGTGGAATATGAATGCCTAATAAAGATTCATGTTCCACCAGCATTAACGCATGAGAGTGATGAGACCATAGCCTTTACTATAATTGATTTACCACCTTCTGATACACAAGATACTCAACAATGACCACTGCGTCAAAAATGACTTTTGAGGGTAAAAGTAAAAAATAAAAAACAAAATTTACTAGTCGTTTCCTTAGATTTATGACTACATTTAAAGTGAAACATTTTAGAATATCAATGCCTAATAAACATATTCAACGTTCCACCAACATTAATCTAACACGCATGAGAGTGATGAAACTCTAGCCTTTATTATAGATTGAAAATATACCAACCAAAATTGAATGAATCTTCCTCTTAAAAGTTCAACAAAATGTTTTACTTTATTTTTATCAGGACAAAATAATTTCAATGTATGATCAAACTGACATATTTTATGACTGTTTCGTTGTTTTACCTTTAGTTCCCAACTATTGGTTCGGTGGTGAGAAACACAAATACTAGGTTGACGATCCAATGTTTTTACCATAGGGCAAAATATTTTCTTTGATTAGACTAGCAATAAATTACAAACTAAATGTATTTAAATAGTTATATTTAATTATTTATCACATATTGTAGCGTAAAACATTCTTCATAATGGGTTTTGCAATTATATATAATTTTCTAAAGTAACTTTTTTGGACCATATCAAGACCTAATAAACATTCAAGTTCCACTCAAATAATAAAATATGAAAAATGTTAGACAAATAAAATCCACGGATCATAGACACTTTATGCGATTTTTTTATCTAGTTAAGAATTGGACAATGTAAAAAGTTGAATATGTCGTAAGATGACAAGTTTGATAAAGTCATTCTTTATTTTTTTACTCTATCCACACATACGCTACCTTGATATGTTCCAATGTTTTTTACTATAAAAGCATCACCACGTTGCATGTTATTCACAAACTTCTCAAGCTAATTAACGAAGACATAAAAACACAAGTTTCTCCTTCTCAACAATGACATCTCATTTGCTTTTATTTGGTCTCTTGGTGGCGGGTTGCTCCGTTGCGTTTGCTTCGGACCCTAGTCCTCTTCAGGACTTCTGTGTGGCAGACGAAATAGACGAAAATAGCACAGGTAAGAATTTATGTCTAAAGGTCGAGAAACTCTCCAGCATTTTCATGCATAATTTGAAAACATATCATACTTAATTGTGATTAATAGTTTATTTATTTAATTTTTTTCACTCGTAGTATTTGTGAATGGCTTGGTTTGCAAAGAGGCAAGGTTTGTACAAGCTGATGATTTCTTTTATAGTGGGCTGCAACTAATGGGAAATACTTCGAATGCGGTTGGGTCAGCTGTGACTCCGGTGACTGTAGCAGAGTTGCCGGGACTTAACACTCTTGGTATCTCAATGGCACGTATTGACTTTGCCCCACAGGGTATTAACCCCCCACATACACACCCTCGGGCCACTGAAATTTTGACTGTTATGGAAGGTCGTATTCTAGTCGGGTTTGTCACGTCCAACCCTGAAAATCGACTCATCACAAAACTACTTCAGAAAGGCGATGTTTTCGTGTTCCCAGAAGGTCTAATTCACTTCCAGAAAAACGTGGGAAATGGCTATGCTGTTGCTATTGCTGCTTTGAGTAGTCAAAATCCAGGTGTTATTACCATTGCAAATGTTGTGTTTGGATCAAATCCCGATATCGCAGCAGATATTCTTGCAAAGGCTTTTCAAGTTGACGTCAACGTCGTCTATCAAATACAATCTAAATTCTAACTTTTATGTGATTGAAAAATGTTGTTTTCAGTGATTTAAACTCTTCAATCTTGTGATATTTTTTATTTTTATGTTACTATATTTAAAATTGAATAAAAAATATATATTTTATTGTATCCGTGATTTAGATGTAAATCTTATTTGGTATTAACAACTTCAAAACTATGATCTAATGTTAAATCCTTGCATTGTGCTAGCAATTGATAAATTACGAGACAAAATAAGATTAAATGGTCCCACGTGCTTTAAGAAAGTGAGAAGTTTAGTACTTATTTATTTAATTTTTTTTTTTTTTTCTGGATGAGTATGGTCCTTATGTTTCAATTACTTGCCTATCCGTCCATAATCCGCAACCTATGCAAATTGACTTTTGTCTCATTTTAAATAATGTTTTGCTTATTATAATTAAAAAAAATATAATAACTAAACCCTAACGCCATACCTGCTCCCATCCACCTTTCCTTACCCACCCCACCCACCCCACCCATTAGATTCCACTCCATTCTTCTAATCGCGAATATTACGTGATGAGCAATATAATCATAACCGGTATAATTATAGTTAGGGCTGTAAACGAACTTAACGTTCGGCGAACCGTTCGTGAACTGTTCGACGGGAAGTTCGTTTATGTCCGTTATTTAATAAATGAACGAACATGAAAAAAATTTATCGTTCGTTTAGTTGAATGAACGAACATGAACAATAGTCTCGTTTGTTCATTTATGTTCGTGAACGTTCGTTTACGATGTTCATTTACGTTCGTTTATTTTCGTTCGTTTAAGTTTATTTATATTCATCTATATTCAATTATTTTTTTATTATATTACTATATTATATGTTCGTTTATGTTCATATATGTTTAATTGTGTTTTTTTTTTTTATCTTTGTTCGTTTATGTTTGTTCGTTTATGTTCGTTTAGCATGTTCACGAACATGAACAAAGTAATTTGTTAAACGAACGAACATGAACAAGAAAATCTCGTTCGTTTATCCGTTCGTGTTCGTTTGTTGTTCGGCTAACTTAAACGAACGAACATGAACAAGACTTGTTCGTGTTCGTTTGGTTCGTTTACAGCCCTTATTATAGTGGTTGCTCATGTCACATAACTACGATGGAGGAACATCTTAGGGATTATCAGAAACTTGCGTGGATAGGAGTCGTAAAGTTTGGAAATAATAAAAAGCATTGATCAAAGGTTACATAACCATTACGAATGGTCAATTCACAATAAACCGTTTGCATATGTGGACGGGTTAAAACACAATCTCATCATTATTTCTCAACATGTTTTTGGAATTGGAAATAAAATTACTCTCGATGAGGAAGGAAGTATGGTCAACAATAAAATGACAAATAAGGTTTTGTTAAAGTCCAAACAAAAAGTGATATATATCCTTTGAATATCACTATGATCAAAGGTACTACTTCAATATGCCTTCTTTGAAAAGTAGTAAATGACATAAGTTGTTTGTAGCATTAGAGAATCTTTCACTTAAATTTCAAGAACATTAATTAGTTAGTTACACGAGATTTGGTGAGAGGATTACCAATTTTGATATTAACATCACGAAGTCATTTAATTACAATTGAGATTAACATCACGAAGCCACGTTAGCTGCTCCATGTTGAACATTATGGACTTCAAAAAAGGAAAATTATAGAGGAAAGAAGTATATCCTTGTTATTGCTGTTAATTTTTCAAGCTTCACATGGGTCTACTTTTTTTGTAAAAAATCCGAAACTTCACAAGATCTCATCAACACTATCAAAAAAATGGAATTGCATCTTTCAAAACCAGTCTGAAGTATACTCAATGATAATGGTTCAAAATTCAAAAATAAAAAATATCCTACTTAACTTATAGAGAAAGGAATCAGTTACAAATTTTCCGCTCCATACACTACAAAACAAAATATAGTTTTTGAAAGCATAAATTGATGTCTTTGTGAAGCTAACCCCTCAATGCTGAATTTTGAAATAAAATACCATTCTACTTGTGGATAGAAGACATCTCAACTACGGGCTTCATATATAACCGTTCTTTAGTTCATCAACATCACTCCTTATAAAGTACTTAGCAATCATAAACATAATGTCAAATTTTTCCTTGTGTGTGTTTGTAGGTGATTCATAATGAATTTCAAGAATAATCATTTATAATTCCAATCTAAATTCGATGAAGGCATATATCTTTCTTATTCACAAAATTAAAAAGGGGTATAAGGCAATGAAAAAAAAAGAACAAGGAAACCTAAAGTAACGTTCAATCTCACATTTGATGATCACTTTGTGAAGAAAATCGAAGCATACTTTCATCGATCCAAACTTTTCCATACCCTACCCATTTAAACCTTAATCTTAATACATTTTGATGTCGATATTAATTTATTCTGTGGAACTCTAGAGAAAGCAAAAACTTCAAAAGTTAATTCTTTGGACAATCATGTTGATAAAATGCACAATTTTTTTTAACTATAAAATCAAAAATTCACACCACTCCCAATGCTCCAATTCATGAAATAGACTCTTTTTATTTATTTAATCCAGAATCCACACCAATCCATGGGGAACACAGATCACCCAATGATATGGTTGAAGAGGAACATTCTACACCATCCGATGCTCCGGGGGGCGCAAACGAACCAAGTTATGATCAATTTTATGGAGAGAAGGATGGTTATATGAAAGGATATAATATTGAGCACGTGGATGACGCTCTCTTAGATTATGATAATATGTTTCCTCATCTAACTAAGTGGATAAAGGATAATCCACTTTCTCAAGTCATTGATAATCCATCACAAAGGGTGACGACTCATTCTCAACAAAAATAATATCAAGTTGTAAGGAACATTTATTGAAAATATTGCATGTTTCATGTGTTCTTGTCCAAAGTTGAATCAAGAATGTCAAAGTTGCTTTACAATATTCTGAATGGTTGAAGCTATCCAATTAGAATATCTGAGGTTAAAAGAAATTAAGTTTGGAGATTAATTCTTAAACCTCATGATGCATGTATCGTTGGTTTAAAGTGAGTTTTGCGAAATAAGGTTGACAAATAAGGGAATATTATCCAGAATAAAGAAAGATTGGTTGTCAAAGTATACTGTCAGGAAGAAGACATTCATTATGAGGAAACTTTTTTACCAATTGCATAATTAGGAGTTGTATGAATATTTATTATGTATGATGCTCACAAAAACTTTGATATTTATAAAATGGATGTAAGTATGCCTTTCTCAGCAGTGTACATAGAGAAACCTCCTGGGATTATGAATAAAAACTATCCCTATCGTTGTTATATTTTTGATAAAGTTGTTTATAGGTTAAAACATGCTCCATGTGCTTGGTACGAAACAATTAGTTTTTTTATTTTTATTTTTATTTATTTTTATTTTTTTATTTTTTCAAAATCTGAAAGTTCAAACAAGGCTCGGTAGATCCAACTTTTTTTTTTCCACAAAAGGTTGGCAATCAACAAATGTTGGTGACAATCTACATTGCTGACATACTTTTTGGTTTTATGAATATTTCTCTTACAATGAATTTGAACAATCATTGCAAATCAAGTTTGAAATGAGTATGAAAGGTAAAATAAATTTCATTTTAGGTTACGAATAAAGCAATTTTGTGAATTTTTTTTTTATAAATCAAGAATCTTATACCAAAAGTCTCTCGATAATATTTGGTATGATTTATTGTTCGGACGCAAAAATACTGATGGAATTTGTAACAAAATTAGGTCCGTGTAAGGGTAAACCACTCATGGAAATGCGCAATTATCATAGTATGATTGGTTCCTTACTTTATCATACCGCAAGTAAGCCTGATATTCATTGTTTTTTTAATATGTTAGGTTTTAAGCTAATCCGAGAGAACCTAATTTGCAAGCATTATAGAACATTTCTTGATAACTACACAAGACTCAAACTCAGGGTTTATCGAATCTAGCCAAAACTAGATTTTAGATTCAAGCGTATTTAGATATAGATCTGGGTGGATCTCATATTACATGGAAAAGAGCTTCGGGCTTATAGCAATTTTTTGATGGCAAATTGATCAACTAGAAATCCAAAAAGAAAACAAGTGTATCAATATTAAGGTTCACCACAATGCCTGGAATGAAGCCATATCCATAATTTGGCAATTGGAGATGAGGATCTCTTTAATCATCTTCCTTCATGGAGTTTTTTTTACAATAAAGCTTCCGGATGAGCAATTGGACATGCCTATCACACCAAGGGCTTTCACTTTTCATTTATTTTGTACAAAGGATATTACTAGGATCGAATCCCCAATAACAATCTTTTGATAAGATTATGTCATGAATGGAAAACCACAAGTGGATGTGTAGACGCTTGAAGGAAATACATAATTGGTTTCCATAAACCAATAGAAATGTATAAGAACATAATTTAAGATTATGAATTTTATGTGTTGTGAATGGGTGTTCAAATTTATAATTTCAATGTGGTGTACTTTCCCCTTATCATTTCTCTTATTTGATAGTCTTGTTAAAAAGTTTGTTGATAACAAAAATTGCTGATTAACTATATCAAGCAGTTTATGGTAGTATATTTCAATGCAATTGGAAAGATTAACTATGATGTGTGAAAGTGTTTGAAACTCGAGGAGTTACATCCCAAAGGTAGTCTTGATAATCAATAAAGGTATGTTGATGGACAAATTATTTAAACACTTGACCGAGGAGTTCTCTACGGTATGCAAAATTCTCATAATTGAATTTTAAAACGACTTTCTGGAATAATTCACGTGGAACATTTTTCTAGTTCAACAATTGAGAGTATACTATGGAGAATCCACATTCCTATAGTTATTTATGTTGAGGAAATAATGATGGAACAAAAGTTTGCTCCTGGCAGTTGGCAGTTAGTACAATGCTTTTCTTTTGGTGATTGGCAGTTTGGATTTTACCTTACAAGCCTATGTGAAGATTGAACCACAAAGGGAAGATTGTTAGGGTTATTTTTGTTTTTATAAGTTTCTTGTCTGTATATTATCAATACGTAGGTTTTTGCTTTTGTATCTGAGACTTGTTGTTTCTAGATTCTAGGACTCCTTTCTTACGCTACACACCCAAGTGGATGTTAACATATATAGTTGGTTATTTGTATTCACGTGTAATATCCTAGGTGTCATTGTTTGACTGGCGTTTCCCTTATTTGAGTATCTCATGTTCACTATAAATATGTAGCTGGATAAGTCAATCATATAGCAAGCTAGACATAATCGTTTTTATCTGTCTAACATAAAGCGTAGTAGACTTAATTAGAGTTTGTGCTACTACTGTTAATCATTAAGCTATCCATGAATCCTCTCTTGCAATGTTTAGTCTGAATTGTTTCATTTATATGCCGCATTCGGTTCTTTGATTGTTGATTATAAAGTCGCTAAAGTGAGTGATGATTTGTTGGTATATACCATATTTGTTTCTTGAGTATCCTAGCCCATGTGACTCCATATATCCTGAAGAACCTATTAACTTGCCAATTATTCATATACATACTAGATTGGATACCATCTTTTTCTACCGTCCTTAGTACCAATGATATCCTTATGACTGATTTACCACCTTCTGATACTCGTGATACTCAACTCGTCCAGAAAAACTCCATCTCAACTCGACGAGTTGTCTCGTTAACTCCCCAAGTGGTAGCCCGTCCAGCCTATCGCGGGAAAACCATAACTGACTCGTCGAGTTGACTCATGCACTCGTCGAGTCCCTCTTGGCTAATTCTCATTCAGTAGATTCTAAGCATAAATATTGTCCCAAACTCTAGATCTAACTTCCCAAGGCTGAAATACCACGTCAAACTGCAAGCTTTACATTCATGCATGGCACCTACAACTCGAAATTCCAAAACAATATCTATTATAGGGTTTAATGCATGAAGGCTTGACTCTAGCTTTATTAAGCTTGGATTATTGGGCTCAAAGGACCTCCTACAGTCCAGATCTAAGGTTTCAATCTCATAACATGGTCAACTAACTCAATAACCAAAAGATGGATGGGAGAAAACCCTAAAACTCCCTAGAATGAGATCTAACAAAAGAAATGGTCAAGATAACAACTTTTTACCTCCAAACAAAAGCTAACCACTAAAGAACACCAGATCCAAAAGTCCCTCCTCAATCCACTCCATGTTCCTCTCCAAATCTCATTCCAATAATGCATAAGAACACTCAAATTAAACTCTCTATCTCTCTCTCTCTCTCTCTCATACACACACGCACACATAGAGCGAGTGGAACTGGTCTAGGGTTTCTCACAAAGCTCTGAGGTGACAAGGAAGGTAGATATGAAGGGCTTAAGGTCCTTTAAATAGGACAAAAACCCAGAAAATTAGGGTTTCCTCACACAACTCCTACTCGTCGAGTCAGGGTCCTTCGATTCGTTGAGTAGACTCTAAAAATCCCGTGACCATAATAGTCTCTACTCGGTGAGTTGGTTCTCCCAACTCGTCAATTTTCCATGTCAAAAGAAGTAAAATAATTAAATATCATTCCTGGGAGTCGGGATGTTACATTCATTATTCAGGGTTGCAGCCCAATCATCAGTATTCATGAGGTTTATGGCCTTGGGGAAGAAAGGATTTAGACCTTTTCGGATGTGGATATTATGGTTTAAGTGATCCAAGTGTCCGATGGTGTTTTCGGAGCCCAAGGGTATAATCATAATTTGACAACTCGGTCTTTTATGAATTTTTGGGTTTTCGGGATGTTTTAAGGCTATGGTGAGTTGTTAGAAGTTTAAGGTGCTTGGTGCATGTTGGTGTGCTTTTTCTCAAGGCTCAAGGCTCTTTCATTTACCAGCCTCCATTGGCTTCTAGCCTCATTTTAGAAACCCTAACCTCTCATTGAGTGTTTGAGAGATCTAAGTGTGCATTTTGGTGTGCTTTTGCTCATTTTCAAGGAAAGGGTGCTTGGTGCGAGCTTGTAGCTCAAAGGAATACTTATAGATCTAGACTCTTTGCTTCATTTCCAACTCATTTAAGGTATCAAGTTCATAGCTTGGTTTCTTGTTATGTTTTATGGGTTTAGGGCTAGATTTGTGCTTATTTTTGGGTTTTGAATCCTCCTTGTGAGTTTGAGCCACTCCAAGAGCCAAGATTGCTAGATCTTGTCCTTTTTGAGTTTATAAGCTTGTAAAAATGGTATCTTCATCCTTGCGTTTGGTCCATGCATGTTCAAGTTGGATTAGAATGAGTCTTACTGGATTAAGATGGTTGTTGGGTCCCATTAAGTCATGTAAATGCATAAAGGTGCCGACTTTATACGTAAAGAGCTTTATTTTAAGGTTTTCTAAAGTTTGGGTGCAAAGTGCTTAAGTGGTTAAGCCATAAAGTCGGTTTTGGAGCAAGTCAGTTTACACCCCGTGTAACTGAAGGTACACCTAGCGTACCTGGTTGTGGTTGCGATCTGGATTCATCGAGTACGCCCAACGTAGCTGAGTGTACGCCCCGCGTACAACGCTCAACTGGGCTTTGGACTTGTTGTGTTTTGGGCTTCGCATCTTTGGGCCACTTTTTTGCTTTGGGCATTTTGGGCCAACTGAGATCAACTGTTGCACTAAGGGAATTACTGGGCTTAGGATAAGGCCCATATGGGGATTGGGATCAATTTGGAAAATTGGTCCATTAGTGGTCCTTAGTGGATCTATTGGTTTTGGACCTTTTTGTTTTATAGATTTGGGCCTCCGTTTTGGTTCAAGCTGGGCCAAGGGTAAAATGGTCATTTTGCCCCAAGTATGGATTATGGGCCATAGATTGGAACCCAATTGTTAATTGGGTGTTATTTTGTACTGATAGCTCGGGGAGTCGTCAGGGCAACATCGAGGGATTTCTTTCAGTGAGCTTCAACATTCGAGGTGAGTCTCCTCACTGTCCTATGGGTCGAAGGCACCAATGCTGCCCCATTTGGTTTATGTATTATAGGAAGACCCAGGGGTATCCCTTGGAATTTGTATGAAGGAACAGGAGGTGGCTCCTGGCGAACTGTATGCAAGACCAGAGTCTGAACTCTAGCAGTTAGTTAGTTAAGTAATGTAGATTGTGTGCTAGTTGTCATTATGATGCTTGCATGGAAGACCAAGAGGTGGCTGTCGACACTTGTCCGTAAGATGTAGGGTTTTGGCTCCCTGTCTGGCAAGGAAGAGCATCATACGACTCGTGGCATAATGGCAAGACTATGGTTGGCACATAACACTTTTATTGATTGTTGGATAGGTATGATATGTATGGCTTGTTTGATACGTGTGGTAGTGGTATTTTGGGAACCCAGTAAGCTTTGTGCTTGTAGTTTGTGGTTTATGGTTTCAGGTACTTCCGTTTCGAAAGGGAAGGGCGCGACTTGATCACTGTGCACACCCGTGTTTTCCGCAATACATGATTTTGGGAATGAACTCTGATAATTGTTTTATTTTGAAATGTTTTAATAAAAGTTACATGAGTGTTTTGATTATAATAAAAATGAAACTTTTACGCTATGATTTTCGGGATGTTACAAAGGCATCACCCTAGGGTTTCTAAAGGGTCGGGCCATAAGGGGCCATTTTATTGCCTTATAGGGTTTCAATACCTATAAATATTGCCTTATGGGAGCCGTATTTGACATGCAAATTTTCGAAGCTCTCTCTCTCTCTCTCTCTCTGCAATTTCTTCCGGTTTCTTAGTGTTTGTTTTGCATTTATCGTTTTCCATTGTTATTGGAAACTCGTTGAATTTGCATTACATACTGAGGTCTTACTCTATTGCTTATAGCTAATAGAAGCGAAGTAAAATCCTTTAAAGACAAGAGTTCGATCCATGCAATTATTACACGTTCAAGATTAGTCGTTAACAAGTCGGTTTTTACATTATAGTCTTATGTATATTTTCGTCTAATAACCGGTCAATATGGTTGTACTTATTTCTTATAATCAGATCTAATCGAGAATGATTAATCTGGTTTCTAGACGAACCTTGCTAATTATATTAATAATAATAGGATTTTTTCGCAATTAATCGTCAGTTTCCTTGCATGTCTATTAAATCTGATAATCAACAATACATACTAGACGACAACAACCTACATCAGATACCACCAAAGGGTCTTTGGCCTAGCGGTAAGGAGTAACTCTGTCAAATAAGAGGTCAAGGGTTCAAGTCTCACTACGAGGCATATATGATATTTAGGATTACATTAAGAGTAGGATAGTTTGCTGTTTCAAAAAAAAAAAAAAAAGATAACGACTACCGATACAGACAAAAAAAAAAAAAAAAACGATACCGATTATATACCATCTTTGTCTATAGTTCCTAGTACTAATGATACCGCTGTACGAGTGATTTACCATGTTCTGATACACAAGATAGTGAAATTGATGATCAAGTTGTGTTTGCTTTCCTTACTATGATCGCTATACACCCCTACTCATCAGCATAATCACCCTTTTTAGTCGTAGACAAAACCACTGCATCAACAATGAGTTTTGAGGATTAAAGTAAAAAAAAACAAAATTTAATATTTGTTTCCCTAGAGTTATGTGTAAATTTAAAATGTAACATTGAATATCAATGCCTAATAAATATTCAAGTTCCACCAACATTAACCAAAGTTGAATGTATCTTCCTCTTAAAAGTTCAACAAAATGTTTTACTTTTTCTTTATTCGGACAAAATAATTTAAATGTATCTCACGAAGACGTATTTGATGACTGTATCGTTGTTTTACCTTTAGTTCGCCGCTGTTGTTTCGGTGGTGAGATACACAAATGCTTGGTTAATGATCCAATGTTTTTACCATAGGACAAGATATTTTCTTGGATTAAGAAAGTTCTTTGAGTTGACTAGTCAGAAAATAAATTAATTATAAATTAAATGTATTTAAACACTTATATTTAATTATTTATCCAATATTATAACAAGAAAAGATTCTTCGTAGAGTGTTTTACAATTATATATAATTTTCTAAAGTAATCTTTTTGGATTATATCAAGACCTAATAAACATTCAAGGGTCCACTCAAATAATTCTAAAATATGAAAAATGTTAGACATATAATTAAAATCCACGGATCATAGACACTTTATGTGATTTCTTTATCTAGTTAAGAATTGGACAATGTAATATGTTGAATGTGTCTTAAGATGAGAAGTTTGATTAAGTCATTGCTTATTTTTTTACTCTTTCCACACATACGCTACCTTGGTATGTTCCAATGTTTTTTACTATAAAAGCATCACCACGTTGCATGTTATTCACAAATTAACTTCTCAAGCTAATTAACAAAGACATCAAAGCACAAGTTTCCCCTTCTCAACAATGACATCTCATTTGCTTTTATTTGGTCTCTTGGTGGCGGGCTGCTCCCTTGCGTTTGCTTCGGACCCAAGTCCTCTTCAGGACTTCTGTGTGGCGGACCAAAATAGCACAGGTAAGAATTTATGTGTGAAGGTCGAGAAACACTCCAGCATTTTCATGCATGATTTGAAAACATATCATACTTAACTGTGATTAATAGTTTATTTATTTAATTGTTGTTCCTCGTAGTATTCGTGAATGGCTTGGTTTGCAAAGAGGCAAGGCTTGTACAAGCTGATGATTTCTTTTATAGTGGGCTGCAATTAATGGGAAATACTTCGAATGCGGTTGGGTCTGCTGTGACTCCGGTGACTGTAGCAGAGTTGCCGGGACTTAACACTCTTGGTATCTCAATGGCACGTATTGACTTTGCCCCACAGGGTATTAACCCCCCACATACACACCCTCGGGCCACTGAAATTTTGACTGTTATAGAAGGCCGTATTCTAGTTGGGTTTGTCACATCCAACCCTGAAAACCGACTCATCACAAAACTACTTCAGAAAGGCGATGTTTTCGTATTCCCACAAGGTCTGATTCACTTCCAGAAAAACGTGGGAAATGGCTATGCTGTTGCTATTGCTGCTTTGAGTAGTCAAAATCCAGGTGTTATTACCATTGCAAATGCTGTGTTTGGATCAAATCCTGATATCGCAGCAGATATTCTTGCAAAGGCTTTTCAAGTTGACGTCAACGTCGTCTATCAAATTCAATCTAAGTTCTAGCTTTTATGCGATTTAAAAATGTTGTTTTCAGTGTTTTATACCCTTCAATCTTTTGATATTTGTTATTCTTGTGTTGCTATATTTAAAATTGAATAAAAAATATATATTTTTATTGTAACCGTGATTTAGATGTAAATCTTATTTGGAGTTAACTACTTCAAAACTATGATCTAATGTTAGGATCTTGCATTGTGCTAGCAATTGAGTTCCAAATTACAAAAACAAAATAAGATTAAATGGTCCCATGTGCTTTAAGAAAGTGAGAAGTTCGGTACCTAATTTTTTTTATGAGTATGGTCCTTATGATTTCAAAACTTTCAATTACTTGGATGATCGCTCCATAATGCATAACCTATGCAAATTGACTTTTGTATCATTTTAAATAATGTTTTATGTATTATAATTAAAAAAATAATAAGTAAACCACTACAAGAAAAGTATCCTTTACCGACGACATCTATGCCGATGACAATGGTCGTCGGTAAAATGTTTGTTATACGAACGACATGTTATCGGTACAGGTTTCTGAAAACTTTGACAAACTATCTTTCACCTGGACTCTATTCCAACGACTTACGGTTGCCATGGATTAGGTGGGAGCGAATTTTTTTTGGCGGTCTACTGAAAACTTATGCCGATGATTTGCCGTTGGTATAGGTTACGGATTTTATAATTTCGATTTATTTGTTTTTCTTTGTGTTGAAACAAAATAACGACGACGTTTTGTGGATATCTATCCCGGCGACATGTCGTTGGCATAAGACTTGGCGATCCACGTGAAAAATCAAAACTGGGAAAATCAAACCAACGTAGCTTTTTCTAACTCTATACCGACGACATGTCGTCGGCATAGGGTTTAAACCTAACATATCTTAGTCAATCGACTTCATTTGCATCGCAACTGTCTTTTGTTTCTCTGTCGCTCTTTCAACGAAAAATTACCCCTCCAGCGATTCTCCTTTACCATCGACGAGCTCATATGCTTCTTAATCCTTCTTTTCTTCTATGTTACGGATTGCTCAAGTCATTCACCATACTTTTGGGTGGGTTTTTTTTCTCCGGTTTCCGTTCACAGTCCTTCACTACCATCGGCATCTATATCTCTTTTCTGTGACCTTATTCCGGTGTACATCGTTGACCCTTCACCACCACTCATATCACCGATGATTTTGAGATAAAGTTCGGATTTCATTTTTTTTTTCTGTTTTGGAAAGTTTTTGAGATATGATTGACTTATGTTTATGCTCACTGTGATGTATGAAGTCTTAATTTCTCAACCGGAATGTGTGTTTAGATGATACTCTGAAGGAGCTTCAAAGAGTAACTACAAGGTCAAACTCTATCTAGCCTTGAGTTTTTAGTTAAACTTGTTTAAGGACTCATTAGTTTCAAGTTTGGATCGATTATGTATTAACAAATGCAAATATACAAACTTTTACATTGAAGTGCAATAAGATTACTTCTACAATTTATTTCAACAAAACAATAATTGACATATAGTCAAAACTTAGATTGAATGTAAAACCTAAAAGCTTTATTGAGACTTCAAAGTTATCTTTTATTTGTCTAAAAGTTCAGCTAGCTCAATGTCTTCTGGTATGATCAGCTGTTTTTGAGATACCAACATCAACAAATATACAAAACTAAGTAGTGTTACTCGTATTTAAACTATAAAATACTAACAAAAAGTATAAGACACATTTAGTATTGATATGTATAGGAATTTGTTTGGAAATTAAGCTCGGATTTTTTTATTCACAAATGCAAAAGTAGCAATATAACAAATGAACAGTAGATTTGTCTATATTGGCATTGCTATTGTTATTTAGCATGCCTATAATAATATAATTTGCTCATTAATGCATACCTTTTGTTTTGTTTTGAATGTGTTTTTTGGATGTAAGTATCAGTTTGTACATGCTTTCATAATTTGCTAATTGTAACATTGTCTACTTTTGGATGTAAGTCCCAATACTTTTACAAAAAAAAAAAAAAAAGTAACATAAAAACAAAAAACGTTTGTGTTCTTTCTATAATGGTTATTTTAATGCAATTGTTGCCAATGTAATTCTTATATGGCTTGGTTTTGGACTATGATCTGGTTTCCTGTAGTTATCTCTTGGTTATGTGATTAAAACCGTGTTTTTTTTTGAAGCTGAAAAGACCCGGTTATTTGAATGGGACCGGTCCATATTTAATCATTATACGACCTGGTTGTAGAATTGAAACCGAGCTCTTATCTAATTTTATCAAGCGGGTCCTATGAACTTTTTTGTAGTAGTGTAATTATATTAATAATAATAGAATTTTTTTTCGTCGATTTCCTTGCATGTCTATTAGATTTGATAATCCACAATACATACTAGACAACAACAACCTACATCAGATACCGACTACCAACTAGATACCATCTTTGTTTTTAGTTCCTAGTACTAATGATACCACTATACGAGTGATTTACCACCTTCTGATACATGTTTTGTTTGCTTTCCTACCTTTGATCACTATCCACTCCTGCTCATCATCATCATCACCATTTTTAGTCGTAGACCAGACCACTGCATCAACAATGAGTTTTGGCGATTAAAAAAAAACAAAATTTATTATTTGTTTCCCTACGATTATGTTTAAATTTAAAATGAAACATTTGAGAATATCAATGCGTAATAAAGATTCAAGTTCCACCAACATTAAGGCTAAACGGTATGGAGGTTACTTGGCTACGCGTGGGTCTGATGTGGCAAGGTCACCTATGCGTGAACACCGCCCCAGGTGCGCGTAGGTGCCTTGTGGCGTCGTGTGTATCACGGACGAAGACGTCCAATCAAAAAGAGAGAGAGTATGTAACGGGTTTTTTTTGACCGTTTGCATCTTAAACAAAAAAAAAATAATTTTAAATTTAAATAACATCTTTTACCTATATATATATATATATATATATATATATATATATATATATATATATATATATATATATATATATATATAATACACTTTCACCAACACTTTACACTTCCAAATAAAAAAAATACTTCTACTTTCTTTCACTTTTCTTCAAAAAAATGGATCCCAACCAAAATACTTCACCCACTCGAAACACCCCAAACACTCCTAATGATTATCAAGCTTATATGCAATTGTTGAATTCTCCAATCCAACAACAACCTTTATTCACTAACCTTCCCTACAACCCACAGATCCTCCAACAACAACGACCACAACAACAATTCATTCCCCAATTCCAAGGTTTCCAACAATAAGCTTCTCCACAATTCCAAACTCAATCGTCTCAAGTCGCATTATCTCAATCCCAAACCGTGAACCTCGACAATGACGATGTACTTGTCCAAGAAACACCACAATCATCCAGAAGAAGGCAACCAAAAGGAAAAGGGAAAAAGAAAGCAACGGCTTGGAATGAAGTAGAGGAAGAAGCTTTAGCAAAAGCTTGGATTTTCATATCCTGTGATTCGAGAAGAGGCAACGCGCAAACTGGAGAAAGTTTTTGGAATTGTGTTTTGGATCATTTTCACGCGCTACTTGGAAGGAAAACGGATCGGTCCTACGACGCGGTCAATGGGAAATGGCGTGATCTTCGTGCGATTTGCACAAAGTTTAATGACATATTTGAAAATCTAAAAAATATGAATAAAAATGGTTCCAACGATTTCAACATTTTATCAACCGCGTGCTACCAATTCAAAGTGACCAACAACGGTAAACCATTTGGTCACCAAAAAGCATGGGAAGTTTGCCGTCAAGGTCCAAAATGGGTCCTTAATCCGGAGACATCACATTTGGACTCGACCACCGGCTCCAACAAAAGAGCAAGAACTTCTGAATCGGACACGGGTTTTGGGTTAGACCTCAATGATGACGTCGATGTTGCCGAAGGAGACGGTCCACCTCAAGTCCAACTTCGTCGACCACCGGGAAGGGACAAAACAAAACGTCCGACGTCTTCAAGCGGGAAAGCAACCGCAACTAGCGACGATGCGATTGTGGAATAAATAGATAAAACTTTAAGTTTTCTAGAAAAAAATACAAATCCACGGAGGAAGCTCGTCGCCAAAAAATCGCTCTTACCGATCTTCAAATCATAAACTCGAAGCCCTTACCGGATTTCGACCCCGAAAATCTCGCGACATTTATCAAAATCCAACAACGTGTCCGTGCTAAGTATGCGGATTAGGTTATAAAATTTATGTTTTAGTTGTTGTGTGTGTTTTTTTAGTAAATTAGGATAAACAAGTAATTTAGGATTTTTTTTTGTCGTTTGAGTATTTTAGGAAAAATAAGTAATTTAGGATTTTTTTTTATTGTTGTGTGTTTAAAAATTAAAGCAATCTTTTTTAATTTAATGATTCTATTGTGTTTTTTATTTGAATTATTTTTTAATTTAATTTAATATAATTCATATAAAAAAGAAAAAAAAATATTGTGGAGTGGTAACTATTTCTAAGCGTTAGTGGGTTGATAGTAGGTTAGTAGTGAAGGTGATGTGGCGCTGACGTGACTTCACTTTTTGAGTTGACTGGTGGAAACCATACCCCTAAGCCTATTCTAACACGCATGAGAGTGATGCGACCCTATAGCCTTTATAATAAATTTAGAATTTACCAACCAAAGTTGAATGTATCTTCCCCTAAAAGTTCAAGAAAATGTTTTACTTTTTTTCATTCGGAAAAAAATAATTTAAATGCATATCAAGAAGACGTATTTGATGATTGCATCGATGTTTTACCTTTACTTCGCCACTGTTGTTTCGGTGGTGAGATACACAAATGCTAGTTTGACGATCCAATGTTTTTACCATGGGGCAAGATATTTTCTTTGATTAAGAAAGCCCTTTGTTTAGACTAGTCGGAAAATAAATTATAAGTAAATGTATTTAAACGGTTATATTTAATTATTTTTCACATATTGTAAAAAATAAAACATTCTTCATAGTGGGTTTTCAAGTTATATATAATTTTCTAAAGTAATTTTTTTGGACCATATCAAGACCTAATAAACATTCAAGGTTCCACTCAAATAAATCTAAAATATGAAAAATGTTAGACAAATAAAATCCACGGATCATAGACAATTTATGAGATTTTTTTATCTAGTTAAGAATTGGACAATGTAATAAGCTGAATGTGTCTTAAGATGACAAGTTTGATTAAGTCATTGTTTATTTTTTCTCTTTCCACACATACGCCACCTTGATATGTTCCAATGTTTTTTAGTATAAAAGCATCACCAAGTTGCATATTATTCACAAACTTCTCAAGCTAATTAACAAAGACATTAAAGCACAAGTTTCCCCTTCTCAACAATGACATCTCATTTGCTTTTATTTGGTCTCTTGGTGGCGGGCTGCTGCCTTGCATTTGCTTCGGACCCAAGTCCTCTTCAGGACTTCTGTGTGGCAGACCAAAATAGCACAGGTAAGAATTTTCATTCATGTGAAAATATATCATATTTAACTCTGATTAATATTTTATTTATTTAATTTTTTTTCCTTGTAGTATTCGTGAATGGCTTGGTTTGCAAAGAGGCAAGGCTTGTACAAGCTGATGATTTCTTTTATAGAGGACTGCAACTAATGGGAAATACTTCGAATGCGGTTGGGTCTGCTGTGACTCCGGTGACTGTAGCAGAGTTGCCGGGACTTAACACTCTTGGTATCTCAATGGCACGTATTGACTTTGCCCCACAGGGTATTAACCCCCCACATACACACCCTCGGGCCACTGAAATTTTGACTGTTATAGAAGGTCGTATTCTAGTCGGGTTTGTCACATCCAACCCTGAAAACCGACTCATCACAAAACTACTTCAGAAAGGCAATGTTTTCGTGTTCCCACAAGGTCTGATTCACTTCCAGAAAAACGTGGGAAATGGCTATGCTGTTGCTATTGCTGCTTTGAGTAGTCAAAATCCAGGTGTTATTACCATTGCAAATGCTGTGTTTGGATCAAATCCCGATATTGCAGCAGATATCCTTGCAAAGGCTTTTCAAGTTGACGTCAACGTTGTCTATCAAATTCAATCTAAATTCTAACTTTTATGTGATTGAAAAATGTTGTTTTCAGTGATTTAAACTCTTCAATCTTGTGATATTTTTTATTTTTATGTTGCTATATTTAAAATTGAATAAAAAAATATATTTTACTGTATCCGTGATTTAGATGTAAATCTTATTTGGTATTAACAACTTCAAAACTATGATCTAATGTTAAATCCTTGCATTGTGCTAGCAATTGAGTTCCAAATTACGAGACAAAATAAGATTAAATGGTCCCACGTGCTTTAAGAAAGTGAGAAGTTTGGTACTTTTTTTTTTTTTTGGATGAGTATGGTCCTTATGTTTCAATTACTTGCCTATCGGTCCATAATCCGCAACCTATGCAAATTGAGTTTTGTCTCATTTTAAATAATGTTTTGCTTATTATAATTAAAAAAATATAATAATTAAACCCTAATGCCATACCTGCTCCCATCCACCTTTCCTTACGCCACCCCACCCACCCCACCCATTCGATTCCACTCCATTCTTCTAATCGCAAATGTTACGTGATGAGCAATATAATCATAACCGCTATAATTATAGTTAGGGTTGTAAACGAACTTAACGTTCGGCGAACCGTTCGTGAACTGTTCGGCGGGAAGTTCGTTTATGTCCATTTATTTAATAAATGAACGAACATGAAAAAAAATTATCGTTCGTTTAGTTAAATGAACGAACATGAACAATAGTCTCGTTTGTTCATTTATGTTCGTGAACGTTCGTTTACGATGTTCATTTACGTTCGTTTAACTTTATTTATATTCAACTATATTCAATTATTTTTTTTATTATATTACTATATTATATGTTCGTTTATGTTCATATATGTTTAATTGTGTTTGTTTTATCTTTGTTCGTTTATGTTTGTTCGTTTATGCATGTTCACGAACATGAACAAAGTAATTTGTTAAACGAACGAACATGAACAAAAAAATCTCGTTCGTTTATCCGTTCGTGTTTTTTTGTTGTTCGGCTAACTTAAACGAACGAACATGAACAAGACCTTATTCGTGTTCGTTTGGTTCGTTTACAGCCCTAATTATAGTGGTTGCTCATGTCACATAACTACGATGAAGGAACATCTTAAGGATTATGAGAAACTTGCGTGGATAGGAGTCGTAAAGTTTGGAAATAATAAAAAGCACTGATCAAAGGTTACATAACCATTACGAATGGTCAATTCACAATAAACCGTTTGCATATGTGGACGGGTTAAAACACAATCTCATCATTATTTCTCAACATGTTTTTGGAATTGGAAATAAAATTACCCTCAATGAGGAAGGAAGTATGGTCAACAATAAAATGACAAATGAGGTTTTGTTAAAGTCCAAACAAAAACTAATATATATCCTTTGGATGTCACTCTGATCAAAGGTGCTACTTCAATATGCCTTCTTTGAAAAGTAGTAAATGACATAAGTTGTTTGTAGCATTAGAGAATCTTTCACTTAAATTTCAAGAACATTAATTAGTTAGTTACACGAGATTTGGTGAGAGGATTACCAATTTTGATATTAACATCACGAAGTCATTTAATTACAATTGAGATTAACATCACGAAGCCACTTTAGCTGCTCCATGTTGAACATTATGGACTTCAAAAAAGGAAAATTATAGAGGAAAGAAGTATATCCTTGTTATTGCTGTTAATTTTTCAAGCTTCACATGGGTCTACTTTTTTTGTAAAAAATCCGAAGCTTCACAAGATCTCATCAACAATATCAAAAAAATGGAATTGCATCTTTCAAAACCAGTCTGAAGTATACTCAATGATAATGGTTCAAAATTCAAAAATAAAAAATATCCTACTTAACTTATGGAGAAAGGAATCAGTTACAAATTTTCCGCTCCATACACTACAAAACAAAATATAGTTTTTGAAAGAATAAATTGATCTCTTTGTGAAGCTAACCACTCAATGCTGAATTTTGAAATAAAATACCATTCTACTTGTGGATAGAAGAAATCTCAACTACGGGCTTCATATATAACCGTTCTTTAGTTCATCAACATCACTCCTTATAAAGTACTTAGCAATCATAAACCTAATGTCAAATTTTTCCTTGTGTGTGTTTGTAGGTGATTCATAATGAATTTCAAGAATAATCATTTATAATTCCAATCTAAATTCAATGAAGGCATATATCTTGCTTATTCACAAAATTAAAAAGGGGTATAAGGCAATGAAAAAAAAGAACAAGCAAAACTAAAGTAACGTTCAATCTCACATTTGATGATCACTTTGTGAAGAAAATCGAAGCATACTTTCATCGATCCAAACTTTTCCATACCCTACCCATTTAAACCTTAATCTTAATACATTTTGATGTCGATATTAATTTATTCTGTGGAACTCTAGAGAAAGCAAAAACTTCAAAAGTTAATTCTTTGGACAATCATGTTGATAAAATGCACAATTTTTTTTAACTATAAAATCAAAAATTCACACCACTCCCAATGCTCCAATTCATGAAATAGACTCTTCTTATTTATTTAATCCAGAATCCACACCAATCCATGGGGAACACAGATCACCCAATGATATGGTTGAAGAGGAACATTCTACACCATCTGATGCTCCGGGGGGCGCAAACGAACCAAGTTATGATCACTTTTATGGAGAGAAGGATGGTCATATGAAAGGATATAATATTGAGCACGTGGATGACGCTCTCTTAGATTATGATGATATGTTTCCTCCTCTAACTAAGTGGACAAAGGATAATCCACTTTCTCAAGTCATTGATAATCCATCACAAAGGGTGACGACTCATTTTCAACAAAAAGAATATCAAGTTGTAAGGAACATTTATTGAAAATATTGCATGTTTCATGTGTTCTTCTCCAAAGTTGAACCAAGAATGTCAAAGTTGCTTTACAATATTCTGAATGGTCGAAGCTATCCAATTAGAATATCGGAGGTTAAAAGAAATTAAGTTTGGAGATTAATTCTTAAACCTCATGATGCATGTGTCATTGGTTTAAAGTGAGTTTTGCGAAATAAGGTTGACAAATAAGGGAATATTATCCAGAATAAAGAAAGATTGGTTGTCAAAGTATACTGTCAGGAAGAAGGCATTCATTATGAGGAAACTTTTTTACCAATTGCATAATTAGTAGTTGTATGAATATTTATTATGTATGATGCTCACAAAAACTTTGATATTTATAAAATGGATGTAAGTATGACTTTCTCAGCAGTGTACATAGAGAAACCTCCTGGGATTATGAATAAAAACTATCCCTATCGTTGTTATATTTTTGATAAAGTTGTTCATAGGTTAAAACATGATCCATGTGCCTGGTGCGAAACAATTAGTTTTTTTATTTTTATTTTTATTTATTTTTATTTTTTTATTTTTTCAAAATCTGAAAGTTCAAACAAGGCTCGGTAGATCCAACTTTTTTTTTTTCCACAAAAGGTTGGCAATCAACAAATGTTGGTGACAATCTACATTGCTGACATACTTTTTGGTTTTATGAATCGTTCTCTTATAATGAATTTGAACAATCATTGCAAATCAAGTTTGAAATGAGTATGAAAGGTAAAATAAATTTCATTTTAGGTTATGAATAAAGCAATTTTGTGAATTTTTTATTATTATTATTTTTTTTTTATAAATCAAGAATCTTATACCAAAAGTCTCTCGATAATATTTGGTATGATTTATTGTTCGGACGCAAAAATACCGATGGAATTTGTAACAAAATTAGGTCCGTGTAAGGGTAAACCACTCATGGAAATGCGCAATTATCATAGTATGATTGGTTCCTTACTTTATCATACCGCAAGTAAGCCTGATATTCATTGTTTTTTTAATATGTTAGGTTTTAAGCTAATCCGAGAGAACTTAATTTGCAAGCATTATAGAACATTTCTTGATAACTACACAAGACTCAAACTCAGGGTTTATCGAATCTAGCCAAAACTAGATTTTAGATTCAAGCGTATTTAGATATAGATCTGGGTGGATCTCATATTACATGGAAAAGAGCTTCGGGCTTATAGCAATTTTTTGATGGCAAATTGATCAACTAGAAATCCAAAAAGAAAACAAGTGTATCAATATTAAGGTTCACCACAATGCCTGGAATGAAGCCATATCCATAATTTGGCAATTGGAGATGAGGATCTCTTTAATCATCTTCCTTCATGGAGTTTTTTTTACAATAAAGCTTCCGGATGAGCAATTGGACATGCCTATCACACCAAGGGCTTTCACTTTTCATTTATTTTGGACAAAGGATATTACTAGGATCGAATCCCCAATAACAATCTTTTGATAAGATTATGTCATGAATGGAAAACCACAAGTGGATGTGTAGACGCTTGAAGGAAATACATAATTGGTTTCCATAAACCAATAGAAATGTATAAGAACATAATTTAAGATTATGAATTTTATGTGTTGTGAATGGATGTTCAAATTTATAATTTCAGTGTGGTGTACTTTCCCCTTATCATTTCTCTTATTTGATAGTCTTGTTCAAAAGTTTGTTGATAACAAAAATTGCTGATCAACTATATCAAGCAATTTATGGTAGTATATTTCAATGCAATTGGAAAGATTAACTATGATGTGTGAAAGTGTTTGAAACTCGAGGAGTTACATCCCAAAGGTAGTCTTGATAATCAATAAAGGTATGTTGATGGACAAATTATTTAAACACTTGACCGAGGAGTTCTCTACGGTATGCAAAATTCTCATAATTGAATTTTAAAACGACTTTCTGGAATAATTCACGTGGAACATTTTTCTAGTTCAACAATTGAGAGTATACTATGGAGAATCCACATTCCTATAGTTATTTATGTTGAGGAAATAATGATGGAACAAAAGTTTGCTCCTGGCAGTTGGCAGTTAGTACAATGCTTTTCTTTTGGTGATTGGCAGTTTGGATTTTACCTTACAAGCCTATGTGAAGATTGAACCACAAAGGGAAGATTGTTAGGGTTATTTTTGTTTTTATAAGTTTCTTGTCTGTATATTATCAATACGTAGGTTTTTGCTTTTGTATCTGAGACTTGTTGTTTCTAGATTCTAGGACTCCTTTCTTACGCTACACACCCAAGTGGATGTTAACATATATAGTTGGTTATTTGTATTCACGTGTAATATCCTAGGTGTCATTGTTTGACTGGCGTTTCCCTTATTTGAGTATCTCATGTTCACTATAAATATGTAGCTGGATAAGTCAATCATATAGCAAGCTAGACATAATCGTTTTTATCTGTCTAACATAAAGCGTAGTAGACTTAATTAGAGTTTGTGCTACTACTGTTAATCATTAAGCTATCCATGAATCCTCTCTTGCAATGTTCAGTCTGAATTGTTTCATTTATATGCCGCATTCGGTTCTTTGATTGTTGATTATAAAGTCGCTAAAGTGAGTGATGATTTGTTGGTATATACCATATTTGTTTCTTGAGTATCCTAGCCCATGTGACTCCATATATCCTGAAGAACCTATTAACTTGCCAATTATTCATATACATACTAGATTGGATACCATCTTTTTCTACTGTCCTTAGTACCAATGATATCCTTATGACTGATTTACCACCTTCTGATACTTCTGATACTCAACTCGTCCAGAAAAACTCCATCTCAACTCGACGAGTTGTCTCGTCAACTCGTCGAGTTGTAGCCCATCCTGCCTATTGTGGGGAAAACCATAACTGACTTGTCGAGTTGACTCATGCACTCGTCGAGTCCCTCTTGACTAATTCTCATTCAGTCGATTCTAAGCATAAATACTGTCCCAAACTCTAGATCTAACTTCCCAAGGCTGAAATACCACGTCAAACTGCAAGCTTTACATTCATGCATGGCACCTACAACTCGAAATGCCAAAACAATCTCTATTATAGGGTTTAATGCATAAAGGCTTGCCTCTAGCTTTATAAAGCTTGGATCATTGGGCTCAAAGGACCTCCTACAGTCCAGATCTAAGGTTTCAATCTCATAACATGGTCAACTGACTCAATAACCAAAAGATGGATGGGAGAAAACCCTAAAACTCCCTAGAATGAGATCTAACAAAAGAAATGGTTAACATAACAGCTTTTTACCTCCAAACAAAAGCTAACCACTAAAGAACACCAGATCCAAAAGTCCCTCCTCGATCCACTCCATGTTCCTCTCCAAATCTCATTCCAACAATGCATAAGAACACTCAAATTAAATTCTCTATCTCTCTCTCTCTCTCTCTCTCTCTCTCTCTCACTCTCTCATACACACACACACATAGAGCGAGTGGAACTGGTCTAGGGTTTCTCACAAAGCTCTGAGGTGACAAGGAAGGTAGATATGAAGGGCTTAAGGTCCTTTAAATAGGACAAAAACCCAGAAAATTAGGGTTTCCTCACACAACTCCTACTCGTCGAGTCAGGGTCCTTCGATTCGTCGAGTAGACTCTAAAAATCCCGTGGCCATAATAGTCTCTACTCGGCGAGTTGGTTCTCCCAACTCATCGATTTTCCATGTCAAAAGAAGTAAAATAATTAAATATCATTCCTGGGAGTCGGGATGTTACATTCATTATTCAGGGTTGCAGCCCAATCATCAGTATTCATGAGGTTTATGGCCTTGGGGAAGAAAGGATTTAGACCTTTTCGGATGTGGATATTATGGTTTAAGTGATCCAAGTGTCCGATGGTGTTTTCGGAGCCCAAGGGTATAATCATAATTTGACAACTCGGTCTTTTATGAATTTTTGGGTTTTCGGGATGTTTTAAGGCTATGGTGAGTTGTTAGAAGTTTAAGGTGCTTGGTGCATGTTGGTGTGCTTTTTCTCAAGGCTCAAGGCTCTTTCATTTACCAGCCTCCATTGGCTTCTAGCCTCATTTTAGAAACCCTAACCTCTCATTGAGTGTTTGAGAGATCTAAGTGTGCATTTTGGTGTGCTTTTGCTCATTTTCAAGGAAAGGGTGCTTGGTGCGAGCTTGTAGCTCAAAGGAATACTTATAGATCTAGACTCTTTGCTTCATTTCCAACTCATTTAAGGTATCAAGTTCATAGCTTGGTTTCTTGTTATGTTTTATGGGTTTAGGGCTAGATTTGTGCTTATTTTTGGGTTTTGAATCCTCCTTGTGAGTTTGAGCCACTCCAAGAGCCAAGATTGCTAGATCTTGTCCTTTTTGAGTTTATAAGCTTGTAAAAATGGTATCTTCATCCTTGCGTTTGGTCCATGCATGTTCAAGTTGGATTAGAATGAGTCTTACTGGATTAAGATGGTTGTTGGGTCCCATTAAGTCATGTAAATGCATAAAGGTGCCGACTTTATACGTAAAGAGCTTTATTTTAAGGTTTTCTAAAGTTTGGGTGCAAAGTGCTTAAGTGGTTAAGCCATAAAGTCGGTTTTGGAGCAAGTCAGTTTACACCCCGTGTAACTGAAGGTACACCTAGCGTACCTGGTTGTGGTTGCGATCTGGATTCATCGAGTACGCCCAACGTAGCTGAGTGTACGCCCCGCGTACAACGCTCAACTGGGCTTTGGACTTGTTGTGTTTTGGGCTTCGCATCTTTGGGCCACTTTTTTGCTTTGGGCATTTTGGGCCAACTGAGATCAACTGTTGCACTAAGGGAATTACTGGGCTTAGGATAAGGCCCATATGGGGATTGGGCTCAATTTGGAAAATTGGTCCATTCGTGGTCCTTAGTGGATCTATTGGTTTTGGACCTTTTTGTTTTATAGATTTGGGCCTCCGTTTTGGTTCAAGCTGGGCCAAGGGTAAAATGGTCATTTTGCCCCAAGTATGGATTATGGGCCATAGATTGGAACCCAATTGTTAATTGGGTGTTATTTTGTAGTAATAGCTCGGGGAGTCGTCAGGGCAACATCGAGGGATTTCTTTCAGTGAGCTTCAGCATTCGAGGTGAGTCTCCTCACTGTCCTATGGGTCGAAGGCACCAATGCTGCCCCATTTGGTTTATGTATTATAGGAAGACCCAGGGGTATCCCTTGGAATTTGTATGAAGGAACAGGAGGTGGCTCCTGGCGAACTGTATGCAAGACCAGAGTCTGAACTCTAGCAGTTAGTTAGTTAAGTAATGTAGATTGTGTGCTAGTTTTCATTATGATGCTTGCATGGAAGACCAAGAGTTGGCTGTCGACACTTGTCCGTAAGACGTAGGGTTTTGGCTCCCAGTCTGGCAAGGAAGACCATGATACGACTCGTGGCATAATGGCAAGACTATGGTTGGCACATAACTCTTTTATTGATTGTTGGATAGGTATGATATGTATGGCTCATTTGATATGTGTGGTAGTGGTATTTTAGGAACCCAGTAAGCTTTGTGCTTGTAGTTTGTGGTTTATGGTTTCAGGTACTTCCGTTTCGAAAGGGAAGGGCGCGACTTGATAGCTGTGCATACACCCGTGTTTTCCGCAATACATGATTTTGGGAATGAACTATGATAATTGTTTTATTTTGAAATGTTTTGAAATGGTTTAATAAAAGTTACATGAGTGTTTTGATTATAATAAAAATGAAACTTTTACGCTATGATTTTCGGGATGTTACAAAGGCATCACCCTAGGGTTTCTAAAGGGTCGGGCCACAAGGGGCCATTTTATTGCCTTCTAGGGTTTCAACCTATAAATATAGCCTTATGGGAGCCGTATTTGACATGCAAATTTTCGAAGCTCTCTCTCTCTCTCTCTCTCTCTCTCTCTCTCTCTCTGCAATTTCTTCCGGTTTCTTAGTGTTTGTTTTGCATTTATCGTTTTCCATTGTTCTTGGAAGCTCGTTGAATCTGCATTACATACTGAGGTCTTACTCTATTGCTTATAGCCAATAGAAGCGAAGTAAAATCCTTTAAAGACAAGAGTTCGATCCATCCAATTGTTACACGTTCAAGATTAGTCGTTAACAAGTCGGTTTTTACATTATAGTCTTATGTATATTTTCGTCTAATAACCGGTCAATATGGTTGTACTTATTTCTTATAATCAGATCTAATCGAGAATGATTAATCTGGTTTCTAGACGAACCTTGCTAATTATATTAATAATAATAGGATTTTTTCGCAATTAATCGTCAGTTTCCTTGCATGTCTATTAAATCTGATAATCAACAATACATACTAGACGACAACAACCTACATCAGATACCACCAAAGGGTCTTTGGCCTAGCGGTAAGGAGTAACTCTGTCAAATAAGAGGTCAAGGGTTCAAGTCTCACTACGAGGCATATATGATATTTAGGATTACATTAAGAGTAGGATAGTTTGCTGTTTCAAAAAAAAAAAGATAACGACTACTGATACAGACAAAAAAAAAAAAAACGATACCGACTGTATACCATCTTTGTGTATAGTTCCTAGTACTAATGATACCGCTGTACGAGTGATTTACCATGTTCTGATACACAAGATAGTGAAATTGATGATCAAGTTGTGTCATGTTCTGATACACAAGATAGTGAAATTGATGATCAAGTTGTGTTTGCTTTCCTTACTATGATCGCTATACACCCCTACTCATCAACATAATCACCCTTTTTAGTCATAGACAAAACCACTGCATCAACAATGAGTTTTGAGGATTAAAGTAAAAAAAACAAAATTTAATATTTGTTTCCCTAGAGTTATGTGTAAATTTAAAATGTAACATTGAATATCAATGCCTAATAAAGATTCAAGTTCCACCAACATTAACCAAAGTTGAATGTATCTTCCTCTTAAAAGTTCAACAAAATGTTTTACTTTTTCTTTATTCGGACAAAATAATTTAAATGTATCTCACGAAGACGTATTTGATGACTGTATCGTTGTTTTGCCTTTAGTTCGCCGCTGTTGTTTCGGTAGTGAGATACACAAATGCTAGGTTAATGATCCAATGTTTTTACAATAGGGCAAAGATATTTTCTTGGATTAAGAAAGCTCATTGAGTTGACTAGTCAGAAAATAAATTAATTATAAATTAAATGTATTTAAACACTTATATTTAATTATTTATCCAATATTATAACAAGAAAAGATTATTCGTAAAGTGTTTTTCAATAATATATAATTTTCTAAAGTAATCTTTTTGGACCATATCAAGACCTAATAAACATTCAAGGGTCCACTCAAATAATTCTAAAATATGAAAAATGTTAGACAAATAATTAAAATCCACGGATCATAGACACTTTATGTGATTTCTTTATCTAGTTAAGAATTGGACAATGTAATATAGACACTTTATGTGATTTCTTTATCTAGTTAAGAATTGGACAATGTAATATGTTGAATGTGTCTTAAGATGACAAGTTTGATTAGGTAATTGTTTATATTTTTTACTCTTTCCACACATACGCTACCTTGGTATGTTCCAATGTTTTTTACTATAAAAGCATCACCACGTTGCATGTTATTCACAAATTAACTTCTCAAGCTAATTAACAAAGACATCAAAGCACAAGTTTCCCCTTCTCAACAATGACATCTCATTTGCTTTTATCAGGACTTCTGTGTGGCAGACCAAAATAGCACAGGTAAGAATTTATACACTCCAGCATTTTCATGCATGATTTGAAAACATATCATACTTAACTGTGATTAGTAGTTTATTTATTTAATTTTTGTTACTCGTAGTATTCGTGAATGGCTTGGTTTGCAAAGAGGCAAGGCTTGTACAAGCTGATGATTTCTTTTATAGTGGGCTGCAACTAATGGGAAATACTTCGAATGCGGTTGGGTCTGCTGTGACTCCTGTGACTGTAGCAGAGTTGCCGGGACTTAACACTCTTGGTATCTCAATGGCACGTATTGACTTTGCCCCACAGGGTATTAACCCCCCACATACACACCCTCGGGCCACTGAAATTTTGACTGTTATGGAAGGTCGTATTCTAGTCGGGTTTGTCACATCCAACCCTGAAAACCGACTCATCACAAAACTACTTCAGAAAGGCGATGTTTTCGTGTTCCCACAAGGTCTGATTCACTTCCAGAAAAACGTGGGAAATGGCTATGCTGTTGCTATTGCTGCTTTGAGTAGCCAAAATCTAGGTGTTATTACCATTGCAAATGCTGTGTTTGGATCAAATCCTGATATCGCAGCAGATATTCTTGCAAAGGCTTTTCAAGTTGACGTCAACGTCGTCTATCAAATTCAATCTAAATTCTAACTTTTATGTGATTGAAAAATGTTGTTTTCATTGATTTAAACTCTTCAATCTTGTGATATTTTTTATTTTTATGTTGCTACAATTAAAATTGAATAAAAAATATAATTTTTTATTGTAATCGTGATTTAGTTGTAAATCTTATTTGGAATTAAATACTTCAAAACTATGATCTAATGTTAAAACCTTGCATTGTCGTAGCAATTGAGATCCAAATTACAAACACACAATAAGATTAATTGGTCCCATGTGCTTTAAGAAGGTGAGAAGTTCGGTCTTATTTATTTATTTTTTTTATTTTTATTTTTTTGATGAGTTTTGTCCTTATGATTTCAATTACTTGACTGATTGGTCCATAACCCCTAACCGATGCAAATTGACTTTTGTATCACATTAAATAATGTTTTGCTTATTATAATTAAAAAAGATAATAAGTAAACCCTAACCCCACACCCACTCCCATCCACCTTTACTTACACCACCATACACACCCCACCCATTAGATTCCTCTCCCTTCTTCTAATCGCAAATGTTACATGATGAGTAATATGATGATAACTAGTATATTGATAGTGGTCACGTCACATTACTAAGATGACGGATCATCTTAGGGATTATCAGAAACTTAAGTGGATAGGAGTCGTAAAGTTTGGAAATAATAAAAAGGTTTGATTAGAGTTTACATAACCATTACGAATAGTCAATTTTCAATAAAACGATTGCATATGCTGATGTTTTAAATGAAACAAACCCAAAGCCACCTGCTTTTACGAATCTTTTAAGTTTGTTTGTTTTCTCACGCATCTCTGGTAACTCTCTCCATTTTCCGATAACATACCCACAACCTACCGCTATAAGCACCACCTTGTCGGACACCACAAAACAAAAGGCAGCCATCAAAGAAACCGACCAACTGAACCAACTTTTGCGCCATTAACCAGTGACGAACACCAACAACTTCATGGCCTCTGTTTACCTTCGACCCACAGGCTGCTTCAACTGCAAACCTCGTCGACAACAGCTGTTAAGACCAGTTGTGATCAACCCATTACCGACGATCCATCACCCTCTTCACCAGAAACCCGGTTTCCTGCTGCATCTGCCCTGCAGCAAAGGGCTACCCCTTTTTGTGAAACCGACTCTCAAAATGGCCTTGTTCCTCTTCACAAGCCCTAAGCTCTCATACCAATTGTTGGTACAAGCCCTCTAGTTAAACTCACAGATATATCTTTATGTGAGTTTGATAGAGAATTGAGTTCTGAAATATGTATAGTGGAAAAGGAAAATACAAAAAAAAAAAAAAACAACAACACCTAAGCTCTGATACCAATTGTTGGAAATTAAGCAATGGAACAGTAAACAGTTCAAAGACCAACATTGGTAAAGCTGGAAATGGGAAGACAAACGATTAACTTTTATTGAATGAAGAATAGCAACCTAATGATTGAGTTGCTGTACAAAGAAATTTCGACTGCTGGATTGTAACTTTTAATCTATGCTATTTATACTACTAAACATCAACTGAAAATGAGAAATAATAGGAACAGCCAATTTTCCAACGATCATGACTTCCCATGTGTTTTATAGCATAGATTAGAAGTTACAATCCATCAGTCGAAATTTCTTTGTACAACAACTCAATCATTAGGTTTCTATCCTTCATTCAATAAAAGTTTATCATTCGGCTGCCCATTTCCAGCTTTACCCTTGTTGGTTTTTGAACTGTTTACTGTTTCATTGCTTAATTTCCATCAATTGGTATAGAGCTTAGGGCTTGTGGTTTTTTTGTATTAAACAGTTCCATTGCTTAATTTCCAACAATTAGTATAGAGCTTAGGGCTTGTGGTTTTTTTGTATTTTCCTTTCCCTCTGTACATATTTCAGAACTCAATTCTCTATCAAACTCACATAAAGATATATCTGTGAGTTTAACTACAGGGCTGTACCAACATAATCCTCTCTTGCAATGTTCAATCTGAATTGTTTCATTTATATTCCGCATTCATTGCGTTGATTGTTGATTATAAATTCACTACAGTGAATGATGATTTATTGGTATATACCATATTTGTTTCTTGAGTATCCTAGCCCATGTGACTCCACAAATCCTGAAGAACCTATTAACTTGCCGATTATTCATATACATACTAGACGACAATAGCCTACATCAGATCCCCATTGGGTACCATCTTTTTCTACACTCCTTAGTACCAATGATACCCCTATGAGTGATTTACCACCTTTTGATACACAAGATACTCAACAATGACCATGCGTCAAAAATGACTTTTAAGGGTAAAAGTAAAAAAAAAAAAAAAACAAAATATACTATTCGTTTCCTTAGATTTATGACTACATTTAAATTGAAACATTTGATAATATGAATGCCTAATAAACATATTCAACGTTCCACCAACACTAATCTAACACGCATTAGAGTGATGAAATTCTAGCCTTTATTATAGATTGAAAATATACCAACCAAAATTGAATGAATCTTCCTCTTAAAAGTTCAACGAAACGAAATGTTTTACTTGTTTTTTTATCAGGACAAAATAATTTCAATGTATGAACAAGCACACATATTTTACGACTGTTTCGTTGTTTTATCTTTAGTTCCCAACTATTGGTTCGATGGTGAGAAAAACAAATACTATCGGAGGTGAGAAACAAAAATACTAGATTGACGATCCAATGTTTTTACCATTGGGTAAGATATTTTTTTTGATTAAGAGAGCTCTTTGATTAGAATAGTCAGGAAATAAATTACAACTTATATAAATGCATTTAAACAGTTATATTTAATTATTTATCACATATTGTAACAATAAAACATTCTTCATAATGGGTTTTCAAATTATATATAATTTTCTAAAGTAATTTTTTTGGACAATATCAAGACCTATAAACATTCAAGGTTCCAGTCAAATAAATCTAAAATATGAAAAAAGTTAGACAAATAAAATCCACCGATCAAAGATACTTTATGCGATTTTTTTTATCTAGTTAAGAATTGGACAATGTAAAATGTTGAATGTGTCTTAAGATGACAAGTTTGATTAAGTCATTGTTTATTTTTTTACTCTATCCACACATACGCTACCTTGATACGTTCCAATGTTTTTTACTATAAAAGCATCACCACGTTGCATGCTATTCACAAACTTCTCAAACTAATTAACAAACACATCAAAGCACAAGTTTCCCCTTCTCAACAATGACATCTCATTTGCTTTTATTTGGTCTCTTGGTGGCAGGTTGCTCCCTTGCCTTTGCTTCGGACCCTAGTCCTCTTCAGGACTTCTGTGTGGCAGACCAAAATAGCACAGGTAAGAATTTTCATTCATGTGAAAATATATCATATTTAACTCTGATTAATATTTTATTTATTTAATTTTTTTTTCCTTGTAGTATTCGTGAATGGCTTGGTTTGCAAAGAGGCAAGGCTTGTACAAGCTGATGATTTCTTTTATAGAGGACTGCAACTAATGGGAAATACTTCGAATGCGGTTGGGTCTGCTGTGACTCCGGTGACTGTAGCAGAGTTGCCGGGACTTAACACTCTTGGTATCTCAATGGCACGCATTGACTTTGCCCCACAGGGTATTAACCCCCCACATACACACCCTCGGGCCACCGAAATTTTGACTGTTATGGAAGGCCGTATTCTAGTCGGGTTTGTCACATCCAACCCTGAAAACCGACTCATCACAAAACTACTTCAGAAAGGCGATGTTTTCGTGTTCCCACAAGGTCTGATTCACTTCCAGAAAAACGTGGGAAATGGCTATGCTGTTGCTATTGCTGCTTTGAGTAGTCAAAATCCCGGTGTTATTACCATTGCAAATGCTGTGTTTGGATCAAATCCCGATATTGCAGCAGATATCCTTGCAAAGGCTTTTCAAGTTGACGTCAACGTCGTCTATCAAATTCAATCTAAATTCTAGCTTTTATGTGATTTAAAAATGTTGTTTTCAGTGATTTATACTCTTCAATCTTGTGATATGTGTTATTTTTATGTTGCTATATTTAAAATTGAATAAAAAATATATAATTTATACTAACCGTGATTTAGATGTAAATCTTATTTGGAATTAAATACTTGAATACTATGATCTAATGTTAAAACCTTGCATTATCTTAGCAATTGAGTTCCAAATTACAAAGACAAAATAAGATTAAATGGTCCCATGTGCTTTAAGAAACTGAGAAGTTCGGTACTTATGTTTTTTTTTTTTTTTTTTTTTTTTGATGAGTTTTGTCCTTATGGTTTGAATTACTTGCCTGATCGGTCCATAACCGATAACCTATGCAAATTGACTTTTGTATCATGTATATTAAATAATGTTTTGCTTATTATGATTAAAAAAAGATAATAAGTAAACCCTAATCCCACACCCACTCCCATCCACCTCTACTTACGCCACCATACCCACCCTACCCATTAGATTCCTCTCCCTTCTTCTAATCGCAAATGTTACGTGATGAATAATATGATGATAACTAGTATATTGATAGTGATCACATCACATTACTAGGATGAAGGATCATCTTAGGTATTATCAGAAACTGGTATATTGATAGTGGTCACTCACATTACTAGGATGAGTGTAAAGGAGTCGTAAAGTTTGTAAACAATAAAAGGCTTTGATCAAAGGTTACATAACCATTACGAATAGTCAATTCTCAATAAAACGGATGCATATGTGGATGGGTTAAAACATAACCTCATCAGTGTTTCTCAACATATTTTTGGAAGTGGAAATAAAATCACTCTCGATGAGATGAAAGTATGATCAAGAATAAAATGACAAATACGGTTTTGTTAATGTCCAAAAAAAAGCTGATATATATATCATTTGGATATCACTTAGATCAAAGGTGCTCCTTCAATATGCCTTCTTTCAAAAGTAGTAAATGACATAAGTTGTTTGTAGGATTAGAGAATCTTTCAATTAAATTTCAATAACATTAATAAGTTAGGCCCTGTTTGATACTCGTCTGAGTGAGTCAAGTCAGACTTTTTTGGCTGACTCGGTTAACTGTAGCTGTTTGATAACCCTTCTGACTGAGAAATTGAGGGCTGACCCGGTAAGAGAGAAGGAATCGGCTGATTGAGAAAGGAAGACGTCTAATTCCACTTGTACCCTTGCGTGTGTATCCCTGTAAGAATCGATCCAACACCCCTTTTGCATCTCGTTCGTAATAGGCTCACAGAATCGATCATCCAACACCCCCTTTGCTTTCTTAAAATCAATCACAGAATCGATGGACTGCCCTTTTGCAGGTATGTTTCCCCTTCTCTTTTGCGTTTATATCTCCAACAGTAGTAAGAAATTAACCATCTGAAATCACTTCCATTCATCTTCTCGCAATCAATCAACCATCTGAAATCATATTAGAATCCATATGCTCCTATGTTCTCGTTTTTCTTTTGTATCTGCTGGTTGAGTAATTAAGAAAGAAAAAAAGAAATTGATTTTCTCTTGGCGGTAATTTCCTCTCTCTATGCTGCTTCTCTCCTAATCTCTCTAATTTTGTTGCAGGAGTGGTGCTATGTACATTTAAAACATTCGATGGATACATTTTGATTTTTTTGACTACAATAGAAAGGTGTGCTATACTTAAGTCTAGATGCTCCCTCTGTTACTATTAAGCCCTTGAGATATATCATTATTTGTAAATGGCAAGGATGTGTTGTTGGTAGTTTAAAGTGGCTACAATTGATGTTTCTTTCACAAGGATGCTGGTAATTCTCTTGCTTTGGACAATTTTGCCCTTACCTAAGTTTTATCTAGAAAGGCCTTTTGCTCTCCTGTTTAGTATAAAGTTTGGTTATATTAGTTTGATGTGGTCATAATAAGTTGGATTAGGTTTATGCTTTAGTTTTCACTTCCATAAGTTCTACTTCAGATACATAAAACAATCTTCTAATTCTACATTGTAAACTTTCACATTTCTTGGTTAATTGGCAGTCAACAGATAATGCTTCATTTTTCACTTCCAAGGATGGCATCAGAGCTTTGGAATCAGCCATTCGATCTTTTGGTTATTTCGTTTGTAAGGGTGTAATTTCTTGATTCTTATCAACATGATTTAAAGGGCATTTCAGCCATGAGGATTAGGAGGACATTTACGTCTTTCTCACAGACGAGAGATCGAGAGATCAAAAATTGCAATTTTGTTCCGGCCCTAGTCCCAGGTAGTACACGTTGTTCTATCATGTTCTGTCTTTGCATAACAAACAAGGCCTTAAAGCATTAGTAGACAAAAAAATTTGTTAGTGAGTTCATAATCTTTCTTTAAATGAATAGATTGATTAGATATTTTTTATTATGCTGGAAGTTTTATTATTATTATTATTATTATTATTATTATTATTATTATTATTATTATTATTATTATTATTATTTTTATTATTATTATTATTATTATTATTATTATTATTATAAAGAGTACAAGGGTAAAATGGTCATTTTGCATCAATCAGCACATTCATTCAGATGTACAATCAAACATCATGACTTCTTACTCAGTCAGAATTTATTACTCAGACAAATTTGGTGAGAGGATTACCACTTTCTCGATCAGCAACTATCAAAAGACCCCTTAATTACACAAGATTTGGTGAGAGGATTACCAATTTTGAAATTTAATAATGATCACTTGTGTGCTGCATGTGAACACGGAAAACAACATAAACCTAATGTCAAATTTTTCCATATTTTTGGTTGCAGGTGATTCATAAAGAATTTCAAAGATAATCATTCATAATTCCAATCTAAATTCAATGAAAGCATATATCATGGTTATTCACAAAATGAAAAAGGGTAATAAGGTAATGAAAAAAAAAGATAAAGGAAAACTAACGGTCAATCTCACATTTGATGATCAATATGTGAAGAAAATTGAAGCATACTTTCATCGATCCAAAATTTTCTGTTACCTTAACCTTAATAGACTTTGATGTAGATATTAATTTATTCTGTGGAACTCTAGAGATAACAAAAACCTCAAAAGTTAATTCTTTGGACAATCATGTTAATAAATCTACAATTTTCTTTAACTAAACCATCTAAAATTAAAACGAATCCCAATGCTCCAATTCATGAAATGGACTCTCCTTATTTATTTAATCCAAAATATACACCTATCCATGGGGAACACATATCACCCAATGATATGGTTGAAGGGGAACATTCTACACCATCCGATGCTCACATTTAGGGAGAGCAAATGAAGCAAGTTGTGATCAATTTTATGGGGAGAAGGATGGTCATACGAAAGGATATAATATTGAGCATGTGGAAGATGCTCTCTTGGATTATGATCATATGCTTCCTCCTTTAACTAAGTGGACAAAGGATAATCCACTTTCTAAAGTTATTGATAATCCATCACAAAGGGTGACGACTCTTGATCAACAAAAAGAATATCAAGTTTTAATGAACATTTATCATAAATATTGCATGATTCATGTGTTCTTGTCCAAAGCTAAACTAAGAATGTCAAAGTTGCTTTACAATATTCTGAATAGGTCGAAGGTATCCAATTAGAATATTGGAGGCTAAAAGAAATTGTGTTTGGAGATTAATTCTTAAACCTCATGACGCATCCTTCGTTGGTATAAAGTGCGTCTTGCGAAATAAGGTTGACAAATAAGGGAAGATTATCCATAATAAAGAAAGATTGGCTGTCAAATGACACTACCAGCAAGAAGGCATTCATTATGAGGAATTTTTTTTACCAATTGCATAATTAGGAGTTGTCCGAATATTTCTTATGTATGATGCTCACAAAAACTTTGATATATATAAAATGGATGTAAGTGCGCCTTTCTCAACAATGAACTTGAAGAAAGTGTGTACATGGAAAAACTTTCGGGGATTATGAATAAAAACTATACCTATTGTTGTTATATTTTTGATAAAGCTGTTTATGGGTTAAAATATGCTCCACGTGCTTGGTGCGAAACAATTAGCTCATTTTTTTTGAAATCTCAAAGTTCAAACAAGGCTCAGTAGATCCAACTTTTTTTCCACAAAAGGTTGGCAATCGGCAAATGTAGGTGAAAATGTACATAGATGACATAATTTTTGGTTCTACGGATCGTTCTCTTAGAATGAATTTGAACAATCAATTCAAATCTAGTTTACAATGAGTATGATGGGTAAAATAAATTTCATTTTAGGTTACGAATAAAGCAATTTCGTGACAATTTTTATAAGTCAAGAATCTTATACCAAAAGTCTCTCGATAATATTTGGTATGAAAAATTGTTCGGATGCAAAATTCCCAATGGAATTTCTAACAAAATTAGGTCCGTGTAAGGGTAAACCATCCATGGAAATGCGCAATTATCAGAGTATGATTGGTTCCTTACTTTATCATACCGCAAGTAAACCTGGTATTCATTGTTTGTTAATATGGTAGGTTTCAAGCTAATCCGAGAGAACCTCATTTGCAAGTAGTATAGAGCATTTCCTGATGACTACACAAGACTCAAACTCATGGTCTATGGTATTCAGTCAAAACCAGATTTTATATCCAAGCATATTCAGATGTAGATCAGGGTGGATGTCATATTACATGGAAAAGAACTTTGGGCTTATGGAAATTTCTTGATGGCAAATTGATCGACTAGAAATCCAAAAATAAAACAAGTCTATCAATATTAAGGTTCACCACAACGCCTGAAATGAAGCCACCATCCATAATTTGGCATTTGGAGACGAAGATCTCTTTAATCATCTTCTTTCATGGAGTTATGTTACAATAAAGCTTTTGGATGAGCAATTGGACATGCCTATCACACCAAGGGCTTTCACTTTTCAGTTATTTTGGACAAAGGATATTACTAGGATCGAATGCTCAATAACAATCTTTTTATAAGATTATGTCATGAATGGAAAACCACAAGTGGATGTGCAGGCGCTTGAAGGAAATAAATAATTGGTTTCCATAAACCAATAGAAATGTATAAGAACATAATTTAAAATTATGAATTTGATGTGTTGTGAATGGATGTTCAAATTTATAATTTATATGTGGTGTACTTTCCCCTTATCATTTCTCTTTATTTGATAGTCTTGTTCAAAAGTTTGTTGATAACAAAATGAGAAAATTCGAATAATAACCAAAAAAAGAGATTGGTTTGAAGAAAATAACCAAGGAAAATCAAATTTTGGAAAATTACCACAAGATTCGAAGAGTATCCTCTGCGGAACCATTAAATGCTCTGCGGATCCTCTACAACTCTGCAAAATTGCTATTTATTGATTTTTTTTAATTTTTTTTGTTGTTTTTTTGGATTCATTTTCGTTTATAAATATTAATTTTTTTAAATACACTAATACCTTATGTGATTATGTAAATAATTTGACAAAAAAGGTTAAAAATAATAAACTTATCTGTGACATCTGTCCACAGAAGTCTTTGGAATCCACGCTCTGCGAATCTATTAAAGCCTCAGCGAATCCAACTACAGCTCTGCGGAATGTTGTTTTTTTAATTTTTTTTCGTTTTTTTTTTTGCGTTTATTTTCGTTTATTAATATTATTTTTGTAAATACACTTATACTTTATGTGATTATTATGTAAAAATTTTGACAAAAAAGGTTAAAAATAATAAAATGTTTTATGTAATACATTTGCTACTGATGTATGTTTTTCATGTATTTGTAGAATTTTGTATTTTATGTTCTATGGAAGAAAGTAAAAGTTAACTCAACTGGTTTTGTAAATAACCTAATAATGAAATGTATTATATATATATATATATATATATATATATATATATATATATATATATATATATATATATATATATAAAGTAAGATCAAATGAGAACACCAAAAAGGTTGAGAACGCGAGAACAAAGTATATTCATTTGTAATTCCATGTATTCATTTGTTGAGAAATGATAGATTTTTACGCCTATAATTTCAAGTGAAGAGAAAAAGCATATTCATGTTGATTGTGCATAAAAATTTATCATTTCTCCATAAATGAATACATGGAATCACAAATTAATATACCTGTTCTCGCGTTCTCAACCTTTTAGGTGTTCTCATTTGATCCTTTCCCTATATATATATATATATATATATATATATATATATATATATATATATATATATATATATATATCAGTATACACCTCTACGGAGCAGTACACACCTCTATGGATCAGTGTACACCTCTACGGATGAGTACATACCTCTAAGGATCAGTGCATACCTCTAAGGATCAGTGTACACCTCTACGGATCAGTGCACACCTCTAAGGATCAGTATACACTTACGGATCAGTGTACACCTCTGCGGATCAGTTATAGAAGTTATAGACGTATTTAAGTGGTTATTTGTGAGTTTGTGAGTTTCAATTACTAGTAGATGTTGTTTTTTCGTTGTGTTTGTAGAGAGTGATTTGTAAAATGAGTTTTATTATTTTGTGTACGGGAGGGTCGTGGCAGTTAGTTAATGGAGTTGAGGTTTACGTTAGAAATAATGTGAAAAACTATGGTTTAAATCTTCCTCCTAACATTGACCATGAAATGTTATTACAAATGGTTAGAAGTAAGGCAGGTATATTAAATAGTCATATATGTTTGTCTTTTAAACACCCGGAGTTAGGGTATGTCATGGAGCTTGGAGATGAAACTGATGTATTTCAATTGAGACATGTAATGTCTGAATCAAATAATACGGTGCATTTGTATTTAATGGTGGTTGGTGAAGAAGATGGAGAACAAGCAGTGGTTAACAACCAGTTTAACCCAACAAAAACTAATAGAGGTCGTAGAGAAAGCCAATGTGAGGGAAACCGTTCAAAGGGAAGAGGAAATGACATTTTTGTATCAGATAATGATATAGAACCAAAAGTGGGCATGACTGAATTACAATGTGAAAATTTGTTTGAGTTTGGAAAAGTTCCTGAAATTGATGATCGAAGATGTGAGGAAAAATCAAACGAAGGGTGGTCGGATGATGAGTACACGCAACGAAAAACTACTTTTAATCCATGGTATTGTATTCCTTCTATTCCTGATTGTCCAGAACCTATTCTTGAACCTAGACCATTTCACAGTTTAGGTCCAAATGATAAGTTAATTGTCAAACAAACCTATAACACCAAAAAAGAGCTAGCATTTGCTGTTAAATTCAAAGACGTTAGAGAAAAGTTTCAAATAAAGGTTGAAAAATCTTCAAAATCTCGGTACCAGGTTGTTTGTATGCAAGAAAACTGTCATTGGCGTTTATACGCATGTGTCATTATAGGAACAAAAATGTTTGAAATTAAGACGTTTAATGACGAGCATACATGTTCTTCATTACTTATACACCCAAATCATAGGCAAGCAAATAGCGAAGTTGTGGGAACCATAATACATAACATTATGGGTCAAGGAAATTTGAGAGTTTGGTAGCCTAATGATAGAATTAGAGATATGAATGCTTTGCTACAAATAAATATGAGCTATTCACAAGTGTGGCATGCTAGAGAATTTGCTTTGGGATTGATGATGGAGACCCCCGAAGAAAGTTTTTCCAAATTTCAAATTTATTTTTACAATCTGAAGAAACATAATCCTGGTACTGTGGCATACATAAAAACTGATTCAGAGGATCGTTTTGAGTATTGCTTTTTCGCTATTGGATGCGCGGTAATATATTTTTAAATATATTGTTATTATCTTAAACGTTTATAAACAATTTATAAACAATTTATATTGTGATGTGGAAGGTCTGACAATGGTTACATATAGAGCACCCGCAATTGCTGTAAGTATTCAAAATGTTTTTCCAAATGCTCAACATGGATTGTGTGGTTTTCATCTAATAGGAAACATAGTCCACACCTTTGGAAGAAACAAAAAAACAGCAATTTTGTTTTGGAAGCCGGTAAGAGCTTACAAAACCACCGAGTTTGAATTCTACTGGGGATACTTCGTAATATAAGAGATGATGTAGTGACATATCTCAGTCACATTCCACGTGAGAAATGGACCAGCGCGTATTGCCCTAGCACGAGGTATGATTATATGACCTCAAATAGTGCAGAGTCCATGAATGTTGTATCAAATAAAGCAAGGAAGTTGCCTATATTACCACTTCTTGAGTTCTTTCGCGCACTTATGCATAAATTGTTTTACGAACGGCGGATGGCTGCAGTTATGATTATGTTTAATTTTAAATTATATGATAAATGTCATATATAATAATATATGTTTGTTTTAACAGAAAAAAGTACAACAATACTAACGAAGTGGGCTGAAGATATGGTTAAAAAAAATAAAGAGGGGGTTCAAGGATGGTCGGTATCTAGTGTTGACAATACAACATATCAAGTGCATGACTTCAAAAGTGGTGGCATAGTGAATTTGAGGGAAAATACTTTTTCTTGCAGATATTGGAAACTAACTGGTTTGCCGTGTGGTCATGTGATAACGGTTTTAACGCACTTTAAAAATGATCATTGTGGCCATATGGCTATAGATGCTTATAAAATTGAAACATATCGAAGAACGTATGAGCATATTTTATACCCTCTTTCAGAACTTAGTGATTGGGATGTTCGGGATGACCTTATGGTTGTTAACCCTCCTGTGATGGAAATATGTGAAGCCGGTAGACCAAAAAACACCAATCGTATTCCATCTCAAGGTGAGGAACCAAAAATAAGAAGGTGTAGTAGATGCCATAGCACAACTCATAATGTAAGGACGTGTAAGGAAATCGTTCCAAAAAACCAAAGTAAAACTAAAAAATGTATTGGGGCTTCAGGGAGTGGGATAAAAGTGACAGAAGAGGAACAAACGCAAGCGACCGAAAACCAATGGCAGCATGAGCCAGTGAACCAATGGACACAATATACCGAACAACAATGGCAATAGTAGCCAGACAACCAATGAACACAACAGACCGAACATCAATGGCAGTAGCTTCGAGACAACCAATGGACACAACAGACCGAACATCAATGGGAGTAGGAGCAACATAACCAATGGGTGCAAGAGACCGAATACCAACCGCAGGAAGAGCCACAGAACCAATGGCAGGGTTGCACCGAGTACCAATGGCAGCAAGAGCCAGATAACTAATGGATGCAAGTGATAGTAAACCTAGGGACACAAGCAACAGATAACCCATACACGGAATACGAAAACAGATCAAAGTTTCCGTGGTTCGATTTGAATGAATGAAGTTTATTTCAAAGTATGTTTATTATGAGAGTTGTATGTTTATGTTTTTTAAGGTATGTTTTGTAACCTATAAAAACATGGAATATTTGTATAATTTTAATTAGGTTATTTATATGCATCGGTTTATATTATGTTATTTATATGTATTTGATTTGTATTAATGTATTTTAAAAAGAAATTAATATTGATAAACTAAAATTAACGCAAAAAAACGAAAAAAAAAAACTTTTTTTTGTCAAATTTGTTACATAATGTATTAGTGTATTTAAAAAAAATAATATTAATATACTAAAATTAACGCAAAAAAATGAAAAAAATGAAAAAAAAAAAAAAAAAAACAACATTCCGCAGAGGTGTAGCAATTCCGCATAGGGTGCTCGACGGATCCTTTGGTCATTTTCTGAAATGTGTTTTTCCTTGGTTATTTTCTTCAAACCACCTATTGTTTTTGGTTATTATCCGAATTTTCTCTAACAAAAATCGTTGATTATACTTTGCCAACAACGTATATCAAGCGATTTATGGTAGTATATTTCAATGAAATTGGCAAGATTAACTATGATGTGTGAAAGTGTTTGAAACTTGAGGTGTTACATCCCAAAGGTAGTCTTGATAATCAACAATGGTATGTTGATGGACAAATTATTTAAACACTTGACCGGGAGTTCTTTACGGTATGCAAAATTCTCATAATCGAATTTCAAAACGACTTTCTGGAATAATTCACGTGGAACATTTTCCTACTTCAACAATTGAGAGTATACTATGGAGAATCCACATTCCTATAATTATTTATGTTGAGGAAAATAATGATGTAACAAAAGTTTGCTCTTGGTAGTTGGCAGTTAGTACAAGGGTTAATGACCTAGAAAAGTAACCAACTTTGGTCTTTGTTCACATTTAGGTAACCATGTTTTTTTCGTTCACATTTAACCATTGATCTTGTTTGACATGTTCAAAATAAGGTAATATGACTAGTAATTACGGTAATATTACTTTATTATGAACAAGTCAAATACGTTTATTGGTCAAATTTGTACGAAAAAAAAAACATGGTTACCTAAATATGGACAAAAACCAAAGTTTCATACCCGGTTTGGTAATAATGGACAAGAACCGTCTCAGGGACTGTGCCCTAGAATCAGGCTCCGACACTTAATGAACAATTACGTTAGGCTTGGTCTGACCCAATTCCCGGCTAGTCATGGGCTAGGCTGTGTTGCTAGGTTTTTAAAACACATACAGTCTAGCCCCTTAAGCGTATATAACCTGAACCCTAACAAGTTGGGCCTAAATTGGGTTGGCCTAAGACTTCACTGTCTCCTCATACACAAAGACCGTACAACCCCATTTTATGTCACATCAATGGATCTTATGACTACTTGCACTTAATATAAAGAACCCAATATTACCAAAATGGGTAAGGAACTTTTGTTTTTGTCCATATTTAGGTAGCCATGTTTTTTTCGTACACATCTGACCAGTAAACTTGTTTGACCTGTTGATAATACGGTGATGTTACCGCTAATTACCAGTCATTTTACCTTATTATGAACATGTCAAACAAGTTCAATGATCAAATGTGTACAAAAAAAACATGATTACCTTAATATGAACAAAGATCAAAGTTGGTTAGCTTTCTAATTCATTAACCCTTAGTACAATGCTTTTATTTTGGTGATTGATAGTTTGGATTTTACCATACAAGCGTATGTGAAGACTGAACCGCAAAGTTCGTTACCACAGTTTGGATTTTACCTTACAACCCTTAGTTCAGTGGGCTTATTTTTGTTGTCATTTCTTTTCTGTATACTATCAATACCTAGGTTTTTGCTTTTGTATATGGAGACTTGTTGTATCTAGATTCCACCTAGGACTCCTTTCCTACGCTGCACACCCAAGTGCATGTTAGCATACACAGTTGGTTATTTGTATTCACGTGTAATATCCTAGGTGTCATTGTTTAATCGGTGATTCCCTAATTTAAATATCTCATGTTCACTATAAATATGTGGCTGGATAAGTCAATCATATAACAAGCTAGAAAATATCGTTTTCATCTTTCTAGCATAAAGCTTAGTAGACTTCATTAGAGTTTGTGCTATTACTGTTAATCATTAAGCTATCCTTGAATCCTCTCTTGCAATATTCAATCTAAATTGTTTCATTTATATTCGCATTCGTTGCTTTGATTGTTGATTATAAAGTCGCTAGTGAGTGATGATTTGTTGGTATATACCATATTTGTTTCTTGAGTATTCTAGCCCATGTGACTCCACATATCCTGAAGAACCTATTAACTTGCCGATTATTCATATACATACTACACGACAATGGCCTACATCAGATCCCCATGATATTATCTTTTTCTATAGTCCTTAGTACCAATGATACCCCTATGAGTGATTTACCACCTTCTGATACACAAGATACTCAACAATGACCACTGTGCCAACAATGACTTTTGAGGGTAAAAGTAAAAGAAACAAAATTTACTATTCGTTTCTTTAGATTTATGACTACATTTAAAATGAAACATTTGAGCATATCAATGCCTAATAAACATATTCAACGTTCCACCAACATTAATCTAACACGCATGAGAGTGATGAAATTCTAGCCTTTATTATAGATTGAAAATATACCAACCAAAATTGAATGAATCTTCCTCTTAAAAGTTCAACAAAATGTTTTACTTGTTTTTTTCATTAGGACAAAATAATTTCAATATTTGATCAAGCAGATGTTTCATTGTTTTACCTTTACTTCCCAAATAATGGTTCGGTGGTGAGAAACACAAATACTAGGTTGACAATCCAATGTTTTCACCATAGGGTAAGATATTTTCTTTGATTAAGAAAGCTCTTTGATTAGACTAGCTAGTCAGAAAATAAATTACAAATTAAATGTATTTAAACAGTTATATTTAATTATTTATCACATATTGTAACAATAAAACATTCTTCATAATGGGTTTTCAAATTATATATAATTTTCTAAAGTAATTTTTTTGGACCATATCAAGACCTAATAAACATTCAAGGTTCCAGTCAAATAAATCTAAAATATGAAAGAGGTTAGACAAATAAAATCCACCGATCAAAGACACTTTATGCGATTTTTTTATCTAGTTAAGAATTTGAACAATGTAAAAAGTTGAATGTGTCTTAAGATGACAAGTTTGATTAAGTCATTGTTTATTTTTTACTCTTTCCACACATACGCCACCTTGATATGTTCCAATGTTTTTTAGTATAAAAGCATCACCAAGTTGCATGTTATTCACAAACTTCTCAAGCTAATTAACAAAGACATCAAAACACAAGTTTCCCCTTCTCAACAATGACATCTCATTTGCTTTTATTTGGTCTCTTGGTGGCGGGCTGCTCCCTTGCGTTTGCTTCGGACCCTAGTCCTCTTCAGGACTTCTGTGTGGCAGATCAAAATAGCACAGGTAAGAATTTATGTGTGAAGGTCGAGAAAATCTACAACATTTTCATGCATGATTTGAAAACATATCATATTTATAGTTTATTTATTATTTTTTTCATCGTAGTATTCGTGAATGGCTTGGTTTGCAAAGAGGCAAGACTTGTACAAGCTGATGATTTCTTTTATAGTGGGTTGCAACTAATGGGAAATACTTCGAATGCGGTTGGGTCACTGTGACTGTAGCAGAGTTGCCGGGACTTAACACTCTTGGTATCTCAATGGAACGTATTGACTTTGCCCCACAGGGTATTAACCCCCCACATACACACCCTTGGGCCACTGAAATTTTGACTGTTATGGAAGGCCGTATTCTAGTCGGGTTTGTCACATCCAACCCTGAAAACCGACTCATCACAAAACTACTTCAGAAACGCGATGTTTTCGTGTTCCCACAAGGCCTGATTCACTTCCAGAAAAACGTGGGAAATAGCTATGCTGTTGCTATTGCTGCTTTGAGTAGTCAAAATCCAGGTGTTATTACCATTGCAAATGCTGTGTTTTGATCAAATCCCGATATCGCAGCAGATATTCTTGCAAAGGCTTTTCAAGTTGACGTCAACGTCGTCTATCAAATTCAATCTAAGTTCTAGCTTTTTTGCGATTTAAAAATGTTGTTTTCAGTGTTTTATACCCTTCAATCTTTTGATATTTGTTATTCTTGTGTTGCTATATTTAAAATTGAATAAAAAATATATAATTTTATTGTAACCGTGATTTAGATGTAAATCTTATTTGGAGTTAACTACTTCAAAACTATGATCTAATGTTAGGATCTTGCATTGTGTTAGCAATTGAGTTCCAAATTACAAAAACAAAATAAGATTAAATGGTCCCATGTGCTTTAAGAAAGTGAGAAGTTCGGTACTTAATTTTTTTTTTTTATGAGTATGGTACTTACGATTTCAAAATTTTCATAGTACTCCATAATGCATAACCTATGCAAATTGACTTTTGTATCATTTTAAATAATGTTTTACTTATTATAATTAAAAAATATAATAAGTAAACCACTACAACACTACAAGAAAAGTATCCTTTACTGATGACATCTATGCCGATGACAATTGGCGTCGGTAAAATGTTTGTTATACGAACGACATGTTATCGGTACAGGTTTCTGAAAACTTTGACAAACTATCTTTGGCCTGGACTCTATTCCGACGACTTACGGTTGCCATAGATTAGGTGGGAACGAATTTTTTTTGGCGGTCTACTGAAAATTTATGCCGACGATATGCCGTTGGTATAGGTTACGGATTTTATAATTTCGATTTATTTGTTTTTCTTTGTGTTGAAACAAAATAACGACGACGTTTTGTGGATATCTATCCCAGCGACATGTCGTTGGCATAAGACTTGGCGATCCACGTGAAAAATCAAAACTGGGAAAATCGAAACGACGTAGCTTTTTTTTAACTCTATACCGACGACATGTCGTCGGCATAGGTTTTAAACCTAACATATCTTAGTCAATCGACTTCATTTGCATCGCAACTGTCTTTTGTTTCTCTGTCGCTCTCTCAACAAAAAATTACCCCTCCAGCGATTCTCCTTTACCGTCGACGAGCTCGTATGCTTCTTAATCCTTCTTTTCTTCTATGTTACGGATTGCTCAAGTCATTTACCATACTTTTGGGTGGGTTTTTTTTTTCTCCGGTTGCCGTTCACAGTCCTTCACTACCATTGGCATCTACATCTCTTTCCTGTGACCTTATTCCGGTGTACATCGTTGACCCTTCACCACCACTCATATCACCGATGATTTTGAGATAAAGTTCGGATTTCATTTTTTTTTTTCTGTTTTGGAAAGTTTTTGAGATATGATTGACTTATGTTTATGCTCACTGTAATGTATGAAGTCTTAATTGCTCAACCGGAATGTGTGTTTAGATGATACTCTGAAGCAGCTTCAAAGAGTAACTACAAGGTCAAACTCTATCTAGCCTTGAGTTTTTAGTTAAACTTGTTTAAGGAATCATTAGTTTCAAGTTTGGATCGATTATGTATTAACAAATGCAAATATACAAACTTTTACATTGAAGTGCAATAAGATTACTTCTACAATTTATTTCAACAAAACAATAATTGACATATAGTCAAAACTTAGATTGAATGTAAAACCTAAAAGCTTTATTGAGACTTTAAAGTTATCTTTTATTTGTCTAAAAGTTCAGCTAGCTCAATGTCTTCTGGTATGATCAGCTGTTTTTGAGTTACCAACAGCAACAAATATACAAAACTAAGTAGTGCTACTCGTATTTAAACTATAAAATACTAACAAAAAGTATAAGACACATTTAGTATTGATATGTATAGGAATTTGGTTGGAAATTAAGCTCGGATTTTTTTATTCACAAACGCAAAAGTAGCAATATAACAAATGAACAGTAGATTTCTCATTAATGCATACCTTTTCTTTTGTTTTGAATGTGTTTTTTGGATGTAAGTATCAGTTTGTACATGCTTTCATAATTTGCTAATTGTAACATAGTATACTTTTGGATGTAAGTCCCAATACTTACTTTTACAAAAAAAAAAAGTAACATAAAAACAAAAAACGTTTGTGTTCTTTCTATAATGGTTATTTTAATGCAATTGTTGCCAATGTAATTCTTATATGGCTTGGTTTTGGACTATGATCTGGTTTCCTGTAGTTATCTCTTGTTATGTGATTAAAACCATGTTTTTTTTTGAAGCTGAAAATACCCGGTTATTTGAATGGGACCGGTCCATATTTAATCATTATACGGTCTGGTTGTAGAATTGAAACCGGGCTCTTATCTAATTTTATCAAGCGGGTCCTATGAACTTTTTTGTAGTAGTGTAATTATATTAATAATAATGGAATTTTTTTTTCGTCGGTTTCCTTGCATGTCTATTAGATCTGATAATCCACAATACATACTAGACAACAACAACCTACATCAGATACCGACTACCGACTAGATACCATCTTTGTCTACAGTTCCTAGTACTAATGATACCACTGTACGAGTGATTTACCACCTTCTGATACATGTTTTGTTTGCTTTCCTACCTTTGATCGCTATCCACTCGTGCTCATCATCATAATCACTATTTTTAGTCGTAGACCAGACCACTGCATCAACAATGAGTTTTGGCGATTAAAAAAGAAAACAAAATTTATTATTTGTTTCCCTACAATTATGTTTAAATTTAAAATGAAACATTTGAGAATATCAATGTGTAATAAAGATTCAAGTTCCACCAACATTAAGGCTAAACGGTATGGAGGTTACTTGGCTACGCGTGGGTCTAATGTGGCAAGGTCACCTACGCGTGAACACCGCCCCAGGTGGTGCGCGTAGGTGCCTTGTGGCGTGGTGCGTATCACGGACGAAGACGTCCAATAAAAAAGAGAGAGAGTATGTAACGGGGGTTTTTTTGACCGTTTGCATCTTAAAAAAAAATTAATTTTAAATTTAAATAAAATCTTTTACCTGATGGGTTTTGGTCATAAGACATCCTATGTGCTCATACAATCCCTAATGCTTGGATCTAGGTTTCTCTATTGTACATGCTTTGAATCCAAGACTATAAACCCTAATTCTAGCATACAAATACTCATATTAACATAAGAATGAGTTTATAATGTTACCTTGATTGTTATGTAGCAATAACAATCCCAAATTTCCTTGATTTGACTTTCGAATGCTTAGAGTCACAAGTGTCACTCCTCTAATGGCTTACAAACACCAAGAGCAAATGGAGAAGGTATAAAGAGAGAAAAGAGAGGTTAGAATTCGTCCTTAGGACTTCTTGGGAACAAGTACACGAATTCTAAGGCCTTAGGGTCTTTATATAGGTGTAGATATAAGGTTTCAGTCATTATCCTTATCTAGTTGCTTATCCACAAAGCAACCATAAGATAAGCCTTGAAAACCCTTATCCTTTATCCTTTGGACGATTTCAAGGATCCTTATCTCCTTGAATTTGTTCAACCCATATTTAGGATAACCATTACCATATTTTGTAACTATCACATAATTACAATTCAGCCCCTCTAATTTAATTAATTACACTTGATCACAAAATTAATTCCTAATTAATTATTGACCAATATTAATTAAGCAAATATGATTTCTCCTTTAATATATTATTCTTATAACATATTAATAAATCATAATAACCTCTCTCTCTTTATTTATTTCTCCAATCAAGTTGCTTTGGTGAAGGCAACCCAAAAGGACCATGCACCATCGGGTCAAGTACATACCAAAATAGTTATGGACTTAGACACTAATCCAACAGTCTCCCACTTGGATAAGTCTAATAAGTATTCTGCGTATGACTTCAGATCCTGATCTGCAATCGTAGCTTTCCAAAGTGTAACAACAGCAAAATTCAGGTCAAAATTTAAAATTTTATAAAACCGTAATTAAGTATACTAAGTGGCAGATATTGTAACAAGGTTTTCATACATATAAAGAACACTAAAATCCGAGTTATAACGAAGAAGTTATGACCATTCTAAATTTCCCGACAAAAACCGGCAATACGAAGTTACGTAAAAACGCAAAGTTTCAACAAAATAGTTTTTGACCTTAGGTGTCTAAATGAAAGTCATAGATATCGTCAAACCGTAACCGTACATAAAAAGAACGTCCAAATCTGAATTCGTATGAGAAAGTTGTGATTTTTCTAAGTTACAGATATAACAGTAGACAGCTAAAAACTCGAAATAAAGATCGAGAGACTTTTGGCCAAAACAACCTAAATGAGAATCAAAGGGATCAACAATTCTAGCACAACGGTAAAAAGTCTGACGAAAACGGACGTTGGATGAAGAAGTTATGGAACTTTAACGGACTTTTCCTGTCCCGACCTATTAAAAATATAATATTAAAAATAAAGTTAAAACTAGCCGATGGAGTTTAAACGAAAGTTGTAGATCGTAGTCTCACCTTCGCGTGGATATAAAGAATGTCGAAAACGGAGTTCGTATGACAAAGATATGAAATTTTGAAGTATGTTAATTAATTTAAATATAAATTAAATTAAAGTCCGGTATTATCCGAAGAAGGAGTCATCGGTCCGATCCCTCGTACACCCAGCGTACCGTCGTACGCCCAGCGTACTCGGATGCTAGGCTCCGGTTCGTCCACGTCGCTCCAATGTTTCGACCGAGGATGCGCTCATGCATGACGCATGAGTACGCAACGCGTACTCTAGTACGCCCCGCGTAACGCAACCTCCCAGACCCCTATAAAAAGGATGCGAGGGTGCCGGCCAAAATTGCTAATTTCCTCCGTTTCTCGCGCCGAAGCACTGCGTTTCAACCCTCGGAATCATCCCAAAGGCCCGGTTTTCATATCCAAGGTGGGAAGAAAGTTTTCCACTCCCGAGACTCCCGAGATTTCCCGAGAATCTCGAGAGATCCGCTTTCTCGAGTAGAAGTTCTGCTCGGTTTTCGTCACGCTTTCTTCAATCAATCAAGTGAGTTCATACCCCTTTCAAACACAATTTAAATACATTTTAAATGCTTTTATACTCTTTTAGGGGGGGAATACAAGTAAACATACGGTTATTATTGTGTATTTTATAAAGTTTCATTTCACTTGTTTTACCGAATAAATCACTTGGAACTCATGTCTATTATGGAAAACTCTTGTCATAATTTGTGTGCATTAGACTTATGCAAAGTATATAATGATTTCAAAGTACCTTTCATTGTTAAGTCGTTTTATACATTCTAAAAACTTATGATTTTGCTTTGTCAAACATTGTGAAAAAGGATAAACTTTGCATACAAAACTATCACTTTAATATAGACTTAGTTGAGAATCAATGAGACGTGTATATCTTCAAACATTACTTTTCTTTATTAGAAAGTAATGCTGCAAGTCCTGTCTATAACCAGAGTCTCCCGTTCGGAGAACGTGTCAAATGTGTATAGATCTATACGGGAAGTCATGATCCCGCACCCTGACTGTTAGCTACAGTCCGTCCTTTGGGGTGACAGTTGTCATAACGCTGCGACGCCTGAAGAACGTCGTTACAGGCATATTATGTTTAGTATGGTTATAAAACTCATCGGATATACAATTATTATGGTATTATGCTTTTATGAACGAGTAGCTATTAAAACTATTCTTCATCTAACAAATGCGATCTTCGTATAGCTTTATTATATAAAACTATGACACAACTTTTAAGAACGTCGGTTTCTTGCGATTTTCGGTCATGGAGACTGCCAGTTATGTTAGGAAAATAAGGGTTTTTCCTATATACAAACCAAACAACTAATAGGAAAATAAGGGATTTTCTTGTGCAATTATTTACAACTTATAACACGAACATTCATATGCATTTCATACTTTTATAACAAAATAAGGGTTTTTCTTGGAAAACACAACAATTCGTGTCTCAACCATTAGGGAAAATATGGGATTTTCTGGATCTAATACATTCACTTTCAGCACAACAAATCACAACTCTTTACATTTGAAATACTGCGTTTTCTGGAAAACATACACGAACTTTCGAATGGCGTACATTTTCTCAAAACACTACTCATGAACTCACCAACTTAATTGTTGACACTTTTTCTTTGAAATAACTTGTATTCTCAGGGAACCGCTAAGCAGATTTGGAAATCAACTTGTGGGGATTAACGTACTGACGTTAATTACTTCTTTTGAAAGATGTTTATGTAGTTAACTTTTGAACATGTAACGAATACAATTATGTAAACATTTTGGAAACTTTAATGTATATGGTGGTGTGTACTTTCCTTTCTATGAACTGTTATGATACTGAATATGACGTCCTCCGCCCCCGAACGTTTCCGCCGTTCTGGTTTGGGGGTGTGACAGATTGGTATCAGAGCATTGTTTATAGTGAATTAAGTATATCAAAACCATTTTTAGTATACAACTATAAATGCAACTAGGCAAAAACACTCTGAGTAAGAGTCATACTTTTAAAATTAAATTTATTTAGTTTTTGTAAAGTAGGCATGCATTCATTTCATATTAATAACATGGCCAGTATCATAATTAAAACAATATAGAAGTATTATAAATAAGTTGTGCAGTGCAGGTATGCCTTGGGACATGGAATCGGAATTGGGAAGAATGTAGACTGATCAACTATATTTGTCCAAGGGCCGACTAACGTATGCCAAGGAGTGTCTGCAATAGACAACAAATTTAAAACTTACCAAAAGCATATCGTTAAAGAATACTAAGGGAGTATTCGAGTGCCTTCAACCCTTAAAATTAAGAGTAAATTCCATGTGCTTTAGCTTATAGTCAATTCTTAACCCTATTCTCGTATGGACTCAAATGGCTGGATGCCATCACCCCGGTGACCCCTACTACCCCAACCAAGGTAATGGAGAAGGGATAGAGAATGATCCTGAGGAAGGAATGCAAGAAGAATCAGACTCAGATCCAGAGAACAATAACCCACCCTTAACGGCTCCAATTCAAAATCCTAATCCTCGACCGGAATTTCATGGCTCGACGCCCTTTTGGGCAACTAACCTGAATAGGTGGAGCCGCGAACAAGATCAACCCCTTCCATTCAACGGAGACCGAAGCTTCTACAACCTAAGCGAGGGGGGCTCAGCAGACAGAGCCCTTCCTATATTGGTTCGTCAGATTTCTCGCATTGATGAACAAGGACGGACGACCGTCCATCGAACTGAGGAAAATGATGCGAACACTGGAGTCAACACAGTTCGCATCCGACAGTTAGGATTAGCTCACGAGAGAATCATAAATCGAAATGAAGCGTTGCAGAGAGAGCTAGCGGCAACTCAAACCGAAGTGATAGAACTTCGGGCACACCAGGCAAGACATGGACAATGTATGCTCGAGATGGAGCGTCAGTTGGCAGAATCTAAGACCCATGTAGCCAGCTCACGTAACAAATAATACTTGTCTGACTTTCAAAATTTTGTCATAGCATAAGACCTCGGATAAAGTCCTTACTTTTCTTAACCTTGTAATCGGTGACCTTTAGATAGGTCAAATTTTCCTAACTACAAAATGTAATGCACCATGTTTTATAATATATGATGTATTTCCTTTATTAAACCCTTTGCATACCTCTCCAATTCATGAGTTTATCTACTCTCCTTATGAGTCGAACTCAAAACCCTATTCAGGGGTAAACCAAACTTCTGATATAACAAAACACTAATGCGCGACTTTCGAATCATTAAAACTTATAGTTCTTCTTGTTATTTCCTTATTAGAATCATGTCGCCAAAGAAAAACGATCAACCCATCAACCAAACACCAACTCTTCAGATTGATGCAGCTACCTTTCAAGCTGCAGTCTCGGCTGCCGTATCAGCTGTTCTGACCCACCTTAATGCTAACAGCGCGAATGTTAGCGAGATTGTTAACAATAACTCCAATCCAAGTAACAATCAAATACCTCAACGAGTAACAAACTACCACGAAACCCCGAATCCCAAGCCCAAGAATAACAAACGAAAGCTCTAGGCTAAAGCTAAAGGAAAATCACCCCAAGGGACGAGCAAAAGACAACAACATGTGGCAACCTTCGCAGCCACGACATCTGTACATCCTACTACCATCCCTTCTGGTATCCCAATTGTCCCTACACCAGCTAGGCAGTATGCCGAAAACCTACCGGAATGCAATAAGTGCGGCTTCCATCATCTAGGTAGTTATCGTCCGTTACACTGCTTTAAATGCAACAAGAACGGACATACTACCAATTGCTGCTGGACTCGGACCCAACACATTACCTCAAACACCAATGTCGAAATCTCTCGAATATGCCATCTATGTGGCGTAATGGGACACTTCAAGAGGGATTGTCCAACAGAGAAGGACGACGGCGAATCCGGAGGAGTTTGACCTCGGAATGGAAAGAAGCAACGAAAGAACCTACTATAGTATACGTTCACTTCCAATCTTCAGTATTATGTATGTCTTTTCTAAAACATGTTTAAGACTAGTGTAACTAGAGTCTTATCTCTTGCGTGATCCTGTCGGTATAGGGATGCTCGTACTGCGTATACTTACCTTTTGTAGTATACCTTATTCGCAGCAATAGTCTTATAGTAGTCTAAAGTGCTGTAACTCTGTTGATGGTTGCACGGTTGTGTTTTGTCTGTAAACATCTTACGTTCAAATCTAATGTCTTTAAGTTTCCTTATGATTCCGACATTATCATATGACTTGATTCAATTTGATCCTCACAAAAACAGCCTCATACATACATCTCTTCCTCCGAAATTCTCTTTCTAGCAAAGCCGTCATTCCAGAATACCAAAGTACTCGTGCATAGAGCACTTATTGTTTCTCATCCTTTCCGAAGAAAAATTCAACAAACCTCCCCGAAGTACCACATGTGTAGTACGTCAAGTTCAATCCAAAGACCCACAGTTTCAAGCCTATTTATATACGGCTCATATACCTGACACTATGATTAATGAACCTGGTATGGTTTCTACTACGAACTCCAGGACGGAGACTTCCCAAGACTACGAGTAATCGTGCTGCCATGCAAATAAACTTAAAAGCCCAATGCATGCCCTTTCTGTCGATTGGGACAAGGAAGACAGATAGAACAAAAGTACCTATCCTTTTCCCTTAATTCATGAGTAACCATACTCCTACACCCAAAAGGTCGTACAACAGCAACCAGCCTAAGTGCAACCGATGCAACTTTCATCATCACGGACGCTGCCGTGAAATGCATTGCATTAGGTGCAATAGAAAGGGACACACCATCCGCTACTGTAGAGAACTAGCCCAACCAACTACTCCAGCCACAAATATAGGAGTAGACCGTGCTTGTTATGAGTGCGGAGTAGCGGGACACTTCCGAAGGGACTGCCTGGAGTCAAACATCATGAATGCTGGTGGGGGAGGTCGAGTATTCGCAATGGGCCAAGAGGAGGCTATTGCAGACCCCACGGTTATTCTGGGTACATTTCTCCTTGATAACTTATTTACGTACATTCCATTTGATAGTGGGGACGCAGAGGAGTTCTGTGAGTCACAAGTTTAAAAATCTACTCGAACGAACACCCCAACCATTAAACAAAACTTTCATAGTAGTAATAATGGAGATAGACTAAAAAGCACTGAAAACACACACGTAGAATGCACTATTTCACTAACGAACGTTTTACAATGACAAACCCGACACAAACACCAATTGGTTTCTACTTCCAAAACCCCGAAGTACTCATGTGAGGAATCTTTACAACCTTCTCGTAGTATCCCCCAACAGATTATTCAGAAATACCACGCTTACAACTAGTCAAATCCAAGCTCAGAAACTAGCAGTGAATCCAACCATGAATTTCAAAACATAGCTGCCCTAATTCATCGAGTGAATATGCTAACATTTAGAAGAACATAAGTAAATAAATCCAAAACCGCACGATCCCGATCGGTCGAAGTGATAGGCGGAGTAATGAAGGTCCGCTGAAACACACACATTAGGATCTAGATTCATAAAGGAACAAGAGGAACAAATGGACCATAAACACTCACGCCTGCCTGCAAGTATTGGAGTCCCAGTCAAAATGCAAATTTCGGGACGAAATTCTCTCTAACGGGGGGATAATGTAACAACAGCAAAATTCAGGTCAAAATTTAAAATTTTATAAAACCGTAATTAAGTATACTAAGTGGTAGATATTGTAACAAGGTTTTCATACATATAAAGAACACTAAAATCCGAGTTATAACGAAGAAGTTATGACCATTCTAAGTTTCCCGACAAAAACCGGCAATACGAAGTTACGTAAAAACGCAAAGTTTCAACAAAACACTTTGTGACCTTAGGTGTCTAAATGAAAGTCATAGATATCGTCAAACCGTAACCGTACATAAAAAGAACGTCCAAATCTAACTTCGTATGAGGAAGTTGTGATTTTTCTAAGTTACAGATATAACAGTAAACAGCTAAAAACTCGAAATAGAGATCGAGAGACTTTTGGCCAAAACAACCTAAATGAGAATCAAAGGGATCAACAATTCTAGCACAACGGTAAAAAGTCTGACGAAAACGGATGTCGGATGAAGAAGTTATGGAACTTTAACGGACTTTTCCTGTCCCGACCTATTAAAAATATAATATTAAAAATAAATTTAAAACGAGCCAACGGAGTCTAAACGAAAGTTGTAGATCGTAGTCTCACCTTCGCGTGGATATAAAGAACGTCGAAAACAGAGTTTGTATGAGAAAGATATGAATTTTTGAAGTTTGTTAATTAATTTAAATATAAATTAAATTAAAGTCGAGTATTATCCGAAAAAGGAGTCATCGGTCCGATCCCTCGTACGCCCAGCGTACTTGGATGCTAGGCTCCGGTTCGTCCACGTCGCTCCAATGTTTCGACCGAGGATGCGCTCATGCATGACGCATGAGTACGCAACGCGTACTCTAGTACGCCCCGCGTAACGCAACCTCCCAGACCCCTATAAAAAGGATGCGAGGGTGCCGGCCAAAATTGCTAATTTCCTCCGTTTCTCGCGCCGAAGCACTGCGTTTCAACCCTCGGAATCATCCCAAAGGCCCGGTTTTCATATCCAAGGTGGGAAGAAAGTTTTCCACTCCCGAGACTCCCGAGATTTCCCGAGAATCTCGAGAGATCCGCTTTCTCGAGTAGAAGTTCTGCTCGGTTTTCGTCACGCTTTCTTCAATCAATCAAGTGAGTTCATACCTCTTTCAAACACAATTTAAATACATTTTAAATGCTTTTATACTCTTTTAGGGGGGGAATACAAGTAAACATACGGTTATTATTGTGTATTTTATAAAGTTTCATTTCACTTGTTTTACCGAATAAATCACTTGGAACTCATGTCTATTATGGAAAACTCTTGTCATACTTTGTGTGCATTAGACTTATGCAAAGTATATAATGATTTCAAAGTACCTTTCATTGTTAAGTCGTTTTATACATTCTAAAAACTTATGATTTTGCTTTGTCAAACATTGTGAAAAAGGATAAACTTTGCATACAAAACTATCACTTTAATATAGACTTAGTTGAGAATCAATGAGACGTGTATATCTTCAAACATTACTTTTCTTTATTAGAAAGTAATGCTGCAAGTCCTGTCTATAACCAGAGTCTCCCGTTCGGAGAACGTGTCAAATGTGTATAGATCTATACGGGAAGTCATGATCCCGCACCCTGACTGTTAGCTACAGTCCGTCCTTTGGGGTGACAGTTGTCATAACGCTGCGACGCCTGAAGAACGTCGTTACAGGCATATTATGTTTAGTATGGTTATAAAACTCATCGGATATACAATTATTATGGTATTATGCTTTTATGAACGAGTAGCTATTAAAACTATTCTTCATCTAACAAATGCGATCTTCGTATAGCTTTATTATATAAAACTATGACACAACTTTTAAGAACGTCGGTTTCTTGCGATTTTCGGTCATGGAGACTGCCAGTTATGTTAGGAAAATAAGGGTTTTTCCTATATACAAACCAAACAACTAATAGGAAAATAAGGGATTTTCTTGTGCAATTATTTACAACTTATAACACGAACATTCATATGCATTTCATACTTTTATAACAAAATAAGGGTTTTTCTTGGAAAACACAACAATTCGTGTCTCAACCATTAGGGAAAATATGGGATTTTCTGGATCTAATACATTCACTTTCAGCACAACAAATCACAACTCTTTACATTTGAAATACTGCGTTTTCTGGAAAACATACACGAACTTTCGAATGGCGTACATTTTCTCAAAACACTACTCATGAACTCACCAACTTAATTGTTGACACTTTTTCTTTGAAATAACTTGTATTCTCAGGGAACCGCTAAGCAGATTTGGAAATCAACTTGTGGGGATTAACGTACTGACGTTAATTACTTCTTTTGAAAGATGTTTATGTAGTTAACTTTTGAACATGTAACGAATACAATTATGTAAACATTTTGGAAACTTTAATGTATATGGTGGTGTGTACTTTCCTTTCTATGAACTGTTATGATACTGAATATGACGTCCTCCGCCCCCGAACGTTTCCGCCGTTCTGGTTTGGGGGTGTGACAGATTGGTATCAGAGCATTGTTTATAGTGAATTAAGTATATCAAAACCATTTTTAGTATACAACTATAAATGCAACTAGGCAAAAACACTCTGAGTAAGAGTCATACTTTTAAAATTAAATTTATTTAGTTTTTGTAAAGTAGGCATGCATTCATTTCATATTAATAACATGGCCAGTATCATAATTAAAACAATATAGAAGTATTATAAATAAGTTGTGCAGTGCAGGTATGCCTTGGGACATGGAATCGGAATTGGGAAGAATGTAGACTGATCAACTATATTTGTCCAAGGGCCGACTAACGTATGCCAAGGAGTGTCTGCAATAGACAACAAATTTAAAACTTACCAAAAGCATATCGTTAAAGAATACTAAGGGAGTATTCGAGTGCCTTCAACCCTTAAAATTAAGAGTAAATTCCATGTGCTTTAGCTTATAGTCAATTCTTAACCCTATTCTCGTATGGACTCAAATGGCTGGATGCCATCACCCCGGTGACCCCTACTACCCCAACCAAGGTAATGGAGAAGGGATAGAGAATGATCCTGAGGAAGGAATGCAAGAAGAATCAGACTCAGATCCAGAGAACAATAACCCACCCTTAACGGCTCCAATTCAAAATCCTAATCCTCGACCGGAATTTCATGGCTCGACGCCCTTTTGGGCAACTAACCTGAATAGGTGGAGCCGCGAACAAGATCAACCCCTTCCATTCAACGGAGACCGAAGCTTCTACAACCTAAGCGAGGGGGGCTCAGCAGACAGAGCCCTTCCTATATTGGTTCGTCAGATTTCTCGCATTGATGAACAAGGACGGACGACCGTCCATCGAACTGAGGAAAATGATGCGAACACTGGAGTCAACACAGTTCGCATCCGACAGTTAGGATTAGCTCACGAGAGAATCATAAATCGAAATGAAGCGTTGCAGAGAGAGCTAGCGGCAACTCAAACCGAAGTGATAGAACTTCGGGCACACCAGGCAAGACATGGACAATGTATGCTCGAGATGGAGCGTCAGTTGGCAGAATCTAAGACCCATGTAGCCAGCTCACGTAACAAATAATACTTGTCTGACTTTCAAAATTTTGTCATAGCATAAGACCTCGGATAAAGTCCTTACTTTTCTTAACCTTGTAATCGGTGACCTTTAGATAGGTCAAATTTTCCTAACTACAAAATGTAATGCACCATGTTTTATAATATATGATGTATTTCCTTTATTAAACCCTTTGCATACCTCTCCAATTCATGAGTTTATCTACTCTCCTTATGAGTCGAACTCAAAACCCTATTCAGGGGTAAACCAAACTTCTGATATAACAAAACACTAATGCGCGACTTTCGAATCATTAAAACTTATAGTTCTTCTTGTTATTTCCTTATTAGAATCATGTCGCCAAAGAAAAACGATCAACCCATCAACCAAACACCAACTCTTCAGATTGATGCAGCTACCTTTCAAGCTGCAGTCTCGGCTGCCGTATCAGCTGTTCTGACCCACCTTAATGCTAACAGCGCGAATGTTAGCGAGATTGTTAACAATAACTCCAATCCAAGTAACAATCAAATACCTCAACGAGTAACAAACTACCACGAAACCCCGAATCCCAAGCCCAAGAATAACAAACGAAAGCTCTAGGCTAAAGCTAAAGGAAAATCACCCCAAGGGACGAGCAAAAGACAACAACATGTGGCAACCTTCGCAGCCACGACATCTGTACATCCTACTACCATCCCTTCTGGTATCCCAATTGTCCCTACACCAGCTAGGCAGTATGCCGAAAACCTACCGGAATGCAATAAGTGCGGCTTCCATCATCTAGGTAGTTATCGTCCGTTACACTGCTTTAAATGCAACAAGAACGGACATACTACCAATTGCTGCTGGACTCGGACCCAACACATTACCTCAAACACCAATGTCGAAATCTCTCGAATATGCCATCTATGTGGCGTAATGGGACACTTCAAGAGGGATTGTCCAACAGAGAAGGACGACGGCGAATCCGGAGGAGTTTGACCTCGGAATGGAAAGAAGCAACGAAAGAACCTACTATAGTATACGTTCACTTCCAATCTTCAGTATTATGTATGTCTTTTTTAAAACATGTTTAAGACTAGTGTAACTAGAGTCTTATCTCTTGCGTGATCCTGTCGGTATAGGGATGCTCGTACTGCGTATACTTACCTTTTGTAGTATACCTTATTCGCAGCAATAGTCTTATAGTAGTCTAAAGTGCTGTAACTCTGTTGATGGTTGCACGGTTGTGTTTTGTCTGTAAACATCTTACGTTCAAATCTAATGTCTTTAAGTTTCCTTATGATTCCGACATTATCATATGACTTGATTCAATTTGATCCTCACAAAAACAGCCTCATACATACATCTCTTCCTCCGAAATTCTCTTTCTAGCAAAGCCGTCATTCCAGAATACCAAAGTACTCGTGCATAGAGCACTTATTGTTTCTCATCCTTTCCGAAGAAAAATTCAACAAACCTCCCCGAAGTACCACATGTGTAGTACGTCAAGTTCAATCCAAAGACCCACAGTTTCAAGCCTATTTATATACGGCTCATATACCTGACACTATGATTAATGAACCTGGTATGGTTTCTACTACGAACTCCAGGACGGAGACTTCCCAAGACTACGAGTAATCGTGCTGCCATGCAAATAAACTTAAAAGCCCAACGCATGCCCTTTCTGTCGATTGGGACAAGGAAGACAGATAGAACAAAAGTACCTATCCTTTTCCCTTAATTCATGAGTAACCATACTCCTACACCCAAAAGGTCGTACAACAGCAACCAGCCTAAGTGCAACCGATGCAACTTTCATCATCACGGACGCTGCCGTGAAATGCATTGCGTTAGGTGCAATAGAAAGGGACACACCATCCGCTACTGTAGAGAACTAGCCCAACCAACTACTCCAGCCACAAATATAGGAGTAGACCGTGCTTGTTATGAGTGCGGAGTAGCGGGACACTTCCGAAGGGACTGCCTGGAGTCAAACATCATGAATGCTGGTGGGGGAGGTCGAGTATTCGCAATGGGCCAAGAGGAGGCTATTGCAGACCCCACGGTTATTCTGGGTACATTTCTCCTTGATAACTTATTTACGTACATTCCATTTGATAGTGGGGACGCAGAGGAGTTCTGTGAGTCACAAGTTTAAAAATCTACTCGAACGAACACCCCAACCATTAAACAAAACTTTCATAGTAGTAATAATGGAGATAGACTAAAAAGCACTGAAAACACACACGTAGAATGCACTATTTCACTAACGAACGTTTTACAATGACAAACCCGACACAAACACCAATTGGTTTCTACTTCCAAAACCCCGAAGTACTCATGTGAGGAATCTTTACAACCTTCTCGTAGTATCCCCCAACAGATTATTCAGAAATACCACGCTTACAACTAGTCAAATCCAAGCTCAGAAACTAGCAGTGAATCCAACCATGAATTTCAAAACATAGCTGCCCTAATTCATCGAGTGAATATGCTAACATTTAGAAGAACATAAGTAAATAAATCCAAAACCGCACGATCCCGATCGGTCGAAGTGATAGGCGGAGTAATGAAGGTCCGCTGAAACACACACATTAGGATCTAGATTCATAAAGGAACAAGAGGAACAAATGGACCATAAACACTCACGCCTGCCTGCAAGTATTGGAGTCCCAGTCAAAATGCAAATTTCGGGACGAAATTCTCTCTAACGGGGGGATAATGTAACAACAGCAAAATTCAGGTCAAAATTTAAAATTTTATAAAACCGTAATTAAGTATACTAAGTGGTAGATATTGTAACAAGGTTTTCATACATATAAAGAACACTAAAATCCGAGTTATAACGAAGAAGTTATGACCATTCTAAGTTTCCCGACAAAAACCGGCAATACGAAGTTACGTAAAAACGCAAAGTTTCAACAAAACACTTTGTGACCTTAGGTGTCTAAATGAAAGTCATAGATATCGTCAAACCGTAACCGTACATAAAAAGAACGTCCAAATCTAACTTCGTATGAGGAAGTTGTGATTTTTCTAAGTTACAGATATAACAGTAAACAGCTAAAAACTCGAAATAGAGATCGAGAGACTTTTGGCCAAAACAACCTAAATGAGAATCAAAGGGATCAACAATTCTAGCACAACGGTAAAAAGTCTGACGAAAACGGATGTCGGATGAAGAAGTTATGGAACTTTAACGGACTTTTCCTGTCCCGACCTATTAAAAATATAATATTAAAAATAAATTTAAAACGAGCCAACGGAGTCTAAACGAAAGTTGTAGATCGTAGTCTCACCTTCGCGTGGATATAAAGAACGTCGAAAACAGAGTTTGTATGAGAAAGATATGAATTTTTGAAGTTTGTTAATTAATTTAAATATAAATTAAATTAAAGTCGAGTATTATCCGAAAAAGGAGTCATCGGTCCGATCCCTCGTACGCCCAGCGTACTTGGATGCTAGGCTCCGGTTCGTCCACGTCGCTCCAATGTTTCGACCGAGGATGCGCTCATGCATGACGCATGAGTACGCAACGCGTACTCTAGTACGCCCCGCGTAACGCAACCTCCCAGACCCCTATAAAAAGGATGCGAGGGTGCCGGCCAAAATTGCTAATTTCCTCCGTTTCTCGCGCCGAAGCACTGCGTTTCAACCCTCGGAATCATCCCAAAGGCCCGGTTTTCATATCCAAGGTGGGAAGAAAGTTTTCCACTCCCGAGACTCCCGAGATTTCCCGAGAATCTCGAGAGATCCGCTTTCTCGAGTAGAAGTTCTGCTCGGTTTTCGTCACGCTTTCTTCAATCAATCAAGTGAGTTCATACCTCTTTCAAACACAATTTAAATACATTTTAAATGCTTTTATACTCTTTTAGGGGGGGAATACAAGTAAACATACGGTTATTATTGTGTATTTTATAAAGTTTCATTTCACTTGTTTTACCGAATAAATCACTTGGAACTCATGTCTATTATGGAAAACTCTTGTCATACTTTGTGTGCATTAGACTTATGCAAAGTATATAATGATTTCAAAGTACCTTTCATTGTTAAGTCGTTTTATACATTCTAAAAACTTATGATTTTGCTTTGTCAAACATTGTGAAAAAGGATAAACTTTGCATACAAAACTATCACTTTAATATAGACTTAGTTGAGAATCAATGAGACGTGTATATCTTCAAACATTACTTTTCTTTATTAGAAAGTAATGCTGCAAGTCCTGTCTATAACCAGAGTCTCCCGTTCGGAGAACGTGTCAAATGTGTATAGATCTATACGGGAAGTCATGATCCCGCACCCTGGCTGTTAGCTACAGTCCGTCCTTTGGGGTGACAGTTGTCATAACGCTGCGACGCCTGAAGAACGTCGTTACAGGCATATTATGTTTAGTATGGTTATAAAACTCATCGGATATACAATTATTATGGTATTATGCTTTTATGAACGAGTAGCTATTAAAACTATTCTTCATCTAACAAATGCGATCTTCGTATAGCTTTATTATATAAAACTATGACACAACTTTTAAGAACGTCGGTTTCTTGCGATTTTCGGTCATGGAGACTGCCAGTTATGTTAGGAAAATAAGGGTTTTTCCTATATACAAACCAAACAACTAATAGGAAAATAAGGGATTTTCTTGTGCAATTATTTACAACTTATAACACGAACATTCATATGCATTTCATACTTTTATAACAAAATAAGGGTTTTTCTTGGAAAACACAACAATTCGTGTCTCAACCATTAGGGAAAATATGGGATTTTCTGGATCTAATACATTCACTTTCAGCACAACAAATCACAACTCTTTACATTTGAAATACTGCGTTTTCTGGAAAACATACACGAACTTTCGAATGGCGTACATTTTCTCAAAACACTACTCATGAACTCACCAACTTAATTGTTGACACTTTTTCTTTGAAATAACTTGTATTCTCAGGGAACCGCTAAGCAGATTTGGAAATCAACTTGTGGGGATTAACGTACTGACGTTAATTACTTCTTTTGAAAGATGTTTATGTAGTTAACTTTTGAACATGTAACGAATACAATTATGTAAACATTTTGGAAACTTTAATGTATATGGTGGTGTGTACTTTCCTTTCTATGAACTGTTATGATACTGAATATGACGTTCTCCGCCCCCGAACGTTTCCGCCGTTCTGGTTTGGGGGTGTGACACAAAGCCGCTGTCAACTCTGATCCTATCAGATACGCGTGTCCTTAGATAAGGGATCATGTATTCCTCCATTCTAGATATCGTACTTCTCGATTTTTAATTTATGACGACAGACTAATTGAACAAATCAAATTAGCCCTATCCCGGCCGAGCATTTACGTTTGTCATCACTAAACCATCGAGGGGCCCAAAAGATATCGCTTTTATCCTTCTTTGGATAAAAGGAACGGATAAATTTTGATACAATGCTTGCTTGCACTCACTAACCAAATTACACACAACAATATGTTTTATAACACCAAGTTACTAGTGCGTTTTCATATTATCAATGTGCAACCGGTTAGCAAGATACAACTCACACATCTCGGTTTCAAGAATATAAGATGTTATCGTCTCACCAATCACTCGTGATATAATTCATGGAGTGATCCAAGTGAGCGTGGGTTTAATCTAATGCTCAAATTCATATTCATAAGCACTCATGAACGTTGCAGCAAACATTTGCTTATGTCTAATACTCTTTTAGACAATCCACACATCAATTCACGACAGTCTTCATTCATATCTACTTCCAACATATGAACGACTGTGGCCCGTTTGAATAATTCGATTATTCTTAATAAACTCAATTATTCTGGAAGTCAAAATATGCAAAGTGAAACACAAGAATAATACTAATCCCATATGGCCTCAACCCTTTGAGCATAAATAAAACACCTTTTATTTTTCACCATATCAATTACTCATTATTTGTCGTTTCGGGTAATCAACTTCTTACTTGAATTATTACACTTGTCCCATGCTCCTAGCATGCACACAATGTTTACCTATGGTTCTTACTTTGTGAAATAGATCACATTGGACACATTTCCAATCATTCTCATTTCACAACTCCAAATCCGTTTATCATAAGTTTAAGAATATCAAATTCTTGCCACTTATAGAATATACTAGATTCTAACATTTTATGCAATGATTCTTTCGTAATGTCACTGCACCAAAGTCACAAAGACTATTGCCAATGATATTACAAAGTCCTCTAATGGAAATTGTTACAAGACAATTCCTTAGATATGATGTCTCTCACTCAAATTACATTCCTTTGAACATCCTTTTGCATAAAAGTTTCTAATCTAGTCATAATTTTTCAATATTTACTTCCTAATATGAACACGCTTCCATATTTTCCTCATGACAACTCATTCTTAATAGAATCTTTTTTATTTGTAATGATGTCGATATGGTCCATCCAATATGGAAACATTTCCATATTTTCCAATACTATACTTCCAACTACTCACAAGCGACCAATCCTCGTCGAACTTTGGATTGTCCTTTGATAGTTGTTTAATTATTTTAGTCAAAACCAATTCTAGTCCCTTTTCCCTCTAAATGCGCTAGACATTTGGAAAATTTTAGAATGGTCAAACATTAAAGCATTTGCAATCGATCCTATACCCGAAGCGTATGGGACACGACGCATAATGTTTTATTTGCTATGTTCTTAAAATTCGAATTGTGAAGAGGAATGCCGTAATCATAATCGAAATTTTAAGAACACACTATGTACCTTTGACTAAATTTATCAACATTTCTCAACCTAATCCTTTAGATTTGAAATGAAGCATAATATTCTCTCCCATAATTATAGCAAAACAACTTTACAACCCTTACGACTTTGCAAGGTATAACTCTTGTTTTTCTATAATTAATATTGCCAACTTGCAATACTTTCTATAATAATCATACAATCATAACTTTTATGCTCCCACTATCATGATGATTACTATAAAACATAACACTTATGCTCCCATTAGCTTCGACATGTATTCATAAACATCTTAACTTTCAGAAAGACAATACCTATTGAATTTCTTAAGTCCATGTTTCTAATACTTAGTGCTTAGATAATCTTTTATCAAGGCTTCTTGAACTTATACACCTTTGCCTTTAGATATTTCATATGTGTGTCTCAACAATTAAGACTAATTGTCAAACCTCACAATTCAAATTATGGAAAGGGATACCGTAACCATGATCGAATTCGAGAATGCAATTTTACAATCACTATCTTCTTAAAATCTTTCTTAGTGAAAGCATTTCCTCACAATCATTTTCATGAAGGAGCAAATCTTATGACACTTAGATTTAAATGGTGTATTTGTTCCTATCCATGTGAATTTGTTAAAACCAATGTTTACGACAAATTCAAACTCATATGGACCGAGCCTTTTTTAATCTTGATTTCTTGCCTTATGGTAGCACAGCTGCCCACCACGTCTTCCAAGTAGTTAAGCATCTCACCCTTTTCCTATCAATGTACCTTTCATTGATCAAGGTGCTTTGCCTTTTATGCGTTCAAAATGAGTACTCATAGGACTCACATGCATTATTAACTCAATTGGAACAGCACAGAATCAAAATATCATCAACACGATAGGTTGTAAAACTCAACTCGTGTGCTAGTGATGATCGATAAGGTTTATTTGATTTGTTCTTGAAACGTTTCAAGACCATTAAGACTCCCACTGACTCCTTGACATATAAGATTCTCTTTTCAATAAACATTTGTTGACAACCAAATATTCAAGAGTTAGTGTAGCTTTTATCAAAACACTTCATAAATTGGTCCAAGTTGGTCTTTGTCTTATTCAAGACATCACAACTTTCCACATTTTATGAATGTTATAAACCTTTAATACTTTTCACTCATTGCCACAATCTTAACTTTAAGACTTGTTATTGGAACGAAGTATGATAGACTTCTTGATTTAACCATTTCTTCAATCCTTGATTCCTCTTCTTAAACATACAATTGTACTAAGACTTACTTAGAGGATCAATTGAGACATGGTTCTTAATCATTAAGACCCATTATAAAGCATAAAAGCTACTCTCCCTTCTTCTTAGAATGGAGAAACTTTTATCTTTCTGTGTACTTGATTCTTCTTGTTCGTTCTACTATTGATCTAAACCCTTTAATTAATTCAGAATTACACTTAATCTTGTAAGTGTAATCATATTTACTAAGCCTTTAGTAAATCATGACAAATATCTTTGTTACTCTTATGGTGAACTTGATCAACACACAACTTTGTGTACTCGATCTCCTAGTCCTTCACTTGACGCTTTGTCAACGAATTTGTCTAATTTCCAAATATGAAATTTCTCATTCACCATGCAACCAAGTTGCGTGATTCCAAATTTCAGTCCAATTGAAACTTTGGGCGATGAGAAACTCTCCCTATTTGGTAAATTCTCGACATTTCCATAAATAACATAACTAAGAATCATATCCATTCGTTTTAGAAATATGCAAACATCAATTTTCATAACGATTTCATTGCAAGGAAGTAAACAAATAAATAAATAAGTCAAACAAAATTTATCTTATTTATAAAAGCAGCGGAAAAACATTTGTCCTTACAATGCAAAATCTATTGAAAACTACGTAAAAGGAAAATTTCTAACAACTCTATCATAACTATCTAAGCTAAAAATCCAATCTTCAAGTCCATGCGATCGAGATCCATCTCTTGTGATTAGATTCATCTTGCTCTCTTATCAAGCTTCCTTTCTTTTCACCGATCCTGCAAAACATTCAAATGCAATCTTATCACATCATGTATTTGAATCAATGAATAGGAACTTAACGAAGTTAGATAGTGGATTTTACCAGAAGCGCAGTCATACTCTTTGACTCTCCCATCTTCGGAATTTTCAGGCTCTTGGGGCAGACTTCTATCCAACGCCCTTTCTGTTAGCAGCAAACGCTGGTCGGTTCTCCTAAAACATCCTCGGAAGCATGGTCGGTTGACTCTCCCAACAAATACGCTCCATTGCTTCGCCGAATCATTTCTGATTCAGCAGCAATCAGCATGTAGGTTAGGTTAATGAGGTTGTCGTCATGATCCATCATATAATACTTTCTTTTGAACTCATTATATGATTCAGGAAGTGACTGCAAAACCCAATTTACAGCCAACTCATTCGGGAATGACACACCCAACATAATCAACCTATCGATGTGTGATTTCATTCCTAGAATGTGGGCACACACGGATTTGCCATCTTCATGTTTCATTTCCAATAGGGCCTTATTGATATTGAACCTTTCAATTCTTTGATCTTGTAGGTTAGGGAGAACAATTGGAGGAGGACGAGGAAGTGAAGCATGATTTCTTGTTCCTCGATCGAATCATGGAATATCATCTTCATGTGGAATGCTTGTTCCACGGGATTTAGGAAGACCATGATTGTCGAACTTTGACATCTACAAAACGGGAGAAAAAAAATTCAAGTTAGTTGATAGATTGAGTCCTTAGTAAATCACCCAAATGAAATACTAAGGCTAGGACCCAACACAATATTCTACAACTCGGGAGAGGGATGCCGTAACCCTTATTGCAGAATATTTGAACGTAAGTGAATGACGATTCACTAATTTCCACCACGAAAAACGAAAAAGAAATTTAAGTTTTAAATCTATGAAAACTCCTAGATCCTTTGAGATTCATTGAACTTTCAATGGCATGTTTAAATCTCGATATGCCCCTCTTGTTTGTGACTGGGATGCCGAGGATCACAAAGCGGGTGTGAATAACCATGCAAACTTACATGGTGCCCTCACATGTTACAGTCACCTATTCGATGTGCCGGTAAACCACACACGCTCCACCGAACTATGAAAAACATTGAGTCACCCTTTGCTACCTTTGCTTAGAACCATTTAGTGTGCCGGTTAACCACACACGCTCCACTAACGTCTTCGCAAGGGCTCAAAGTGTAATTTCATGGAATTGCATCAATTCACTTTTGCCTAAGTAACTAAGATTGGGAATTAGAAAAACATTTAGTTACTTTGTATTTCATTATACTTATAATGGAACGTTTCGTCCTATCCTACCCGTTCGGCTAACGACCCTCCACTAGTCAAGAGTGCGGTGGGTAAGAGTGGATACCCATTCAATCACCATTTTATAGGCAATTTCCTTAAACACCCCTTATAGACCAGCTTCGTGAATGAGGCCTACTAACAGTAAGACTGACTTTACTCATACATATATATAATGTTAGACTTTTAATGTTATATATAGTATAGGGTGCGTTTTACACTTTTAAAATGTTAGGTGGTTAACTTTAACAATTACACTTTTAATTCAATTAAATGGTTAACCTAGACTTTTATGGATTTATTAAATCTCTTTTAATTATACACCTTAATCAATTAATAAAACCATAAGGGTGTATTTGAACTTTTCAAAACATTACTAGGGTTTTAGAATTTAACATTCCTATTTAAACTTTTAATCAACTTTTAAATTCCAAAACTTGAGGGCAAGTTTTGAAACATTTCAAAACAATTTAGTTTTAATCTATCTTAAAATTTCGAATTTATGACATTTAAATTAAAATTTTAAATATTAAAACTCTTGATTTAATAATTATCTTGAATTATACTATTAATTTAATTATTGAATCATAAGGGATTATCTAAATAATGAGGATAATTACCATTTAGACATTTAAGTTATCCTCATCCCTTAAATATCTATATAGATTTCGAAAATATGGATGAATAATGCAAGATCTTGAATTACCATATATAACAATTAGAGGATAATTACAAGATATGGGATAATCCAAATCCCTAAAAATTAGGACCTTATCTTGGGGAGGAGGAAAATTTCGAAAATCAAGGGATTATAACAAACCCTAGATTTCAAAATTTAAGGGTTTAAGGAAAGGATTTAAAGATCTTATTCAAACTCTTGCAAATTAGGGTTTGCAAATCCTAATCTCGAAAAACCCTAGCCTTTTAGGGTTTATTGGCAATAAACCCTAATATATCAAGTTCATACAATTGAAACCAAACCAATGGCTCTGATGACACTGATGGGTTTTGGTCATAAGACATCCTATGTGCTCATACAAACCCTAATGCTTGGATCTAGGTTTCTCTATTGTACATGCTTTGAATCCAAGACTATAAACCCTAATTCTAGCATACAAATAATCATATTAACATAAGAATGAGTTTATAATGTTACCTTGATTGTTATGTAGCAATAACAATCCCAAATCTCCTTGATTTGACATTGGAATGCTTAGAGTCACAAGTGTCACTCCTCTAATGGCTTACAAACACCAAGAGCAAATGGAGAAGGTATAAAGAGAGAGGAGAGAGGTTAGAATTCGTCCTTAGGACTTCTTGGGAACAAGTACACGAATTCTAAGGCCTTAGGGTCTTTATATAGGTGTAGATATAAGGTTTCAGTCATTATCCTTATCTAGTTGCTTATCCACAAAGCAACCATAAGATAAGCCTTGAAAACCCTTATCCTTTATCCTTTGGACGATTTCAAGGATCCTTATCTCCTTGAATTTGTTCAACCCATATTTAGGATAACCATTACCATATTTTGTAACTATCACATAATTACAATTCAGCCCCTCTAATTTAATTAATTACACTTGATCACAAAATTAATTCCTAATTAATTATTGACCAATATTAATTAAGCAAATATGATTTCTCCTTTAATATATTATTCTTATAACATATTAATAAATCATAATAACCTCTCTCTCTTTATTTATTTCTCCAATCAAGTTGCTTTGGTGAAGGCAACCCAAAAGGACCATGCACCATCGGGTCAAGTACATACCAAAATAGTTATGGACTTAGACACTAATCCAACATTACCTATATATATACATATATATATATATATATATATATATATATATATATATATATAATACACTTTCACCAACACTTTACACTTCCAAATAAAAAAATACTTCTACTTTCTTTCACTTTTCTTCAAAAAAATGGATCCCAACCAAAATACTTCACCCACTCTAAACACCCCAAACACTCCTAATGATTATCAAGCTTATATGCAATTGTTGAATTCTCCAATCCAACAACAACCTTTATTCACTAACCTTCCCTACAACCCACAAATCCTCCAACAACAATGACCACAACAACAATTCATTCCCCAATTCCAAGGTTTCTAACAATAAGCTTCTCCACAATTCCAAACTCAATCGTCTCAAGTCGCATTATCTCAATCCCAAACCGTGAACCTCGACAATGACGATGTACTTGTCCAAGAAACACCACAATCATCCTGAAGAAGGCAACCAAAAGGAAAACGGAAAAAGAAAGCAACGGCTTGGAATGAAGAAGAGGAAGAAGCTTTAGCAAAAGCTTGGATTTTCATATCCCGTGATTCGAGAAGAGGCAACGCGCAAACTGGAGAAAGTTTTTGGTATTGTGTTTTGGATCATTTTCACGCGCTACTTGGAAGGAAAATGGATCGGTCCTACGACGCGGTCAACGGGAAATGGCGTGATCTTCGTGCGATTTGCACAAAGTTTAATGACATATTTGAAAATCTAAAAAATATGCATAAAAGTGGTTCCAACGATTTCAACATTTTATCAACCGCGTGCTACCAATTCAAAGTGACCAACAACGGTAAACCATTTGGTCACCAAAAAGCATGGGAAGTTTGCCGTCAAGGTCTAAAATGGGTCCTTAATCCAGAGACATCACATTTGGACTCGACCACCGGCTCCAACAAAAGAGCAAGAACTTCTGAATCGGACACGGGTTTTGGGTTAGACCTCAATGATGACGTCGATGTTGCCGAGGGAGACGGTCCACCTGAAGTCCAACTCCGTCGACCACCGGGAAGGGACAAAACAAAACGTCCGACATCTTCAAGCGGGAAAGCAACCCCAACTAGCGACGACGGGCTTGTGGAATAAATAGATAAAACTTTAAGTTTTCTAAAAAAAAATACAAATCCACGGAGGAAGCTTGTTGCCAAAAAATCACTCTTACCGATCTTCAAATCATAAACTCGAAGCCCCTACCGGATCTCGACCCCGAAAATCTCGCGACATTTATCAAAATCCAACAACGTGTCCGTGCTAAGTATGCGGATTAGGTTATATATTTATGTTTTAGTTGTTGTGTGTGTTTTTTTTTAAGTAAATTAGGATAAACAAGTAATTTAGGATTTTTTTTGTCGGGGTTTTGGCAGGGCTGTTGTAATTCTATGCTACCAACGGGAATTCGAGTCTCTCTGGGTTAACTAGGACCATAAGTGCAGAATTTATACGTGAATCAAGATCGAGAAAAAGAAGTTTTTTGAGTATTTTAGGAAAAATAAGTAATTTAGGATTTTTTTTTTATTGTTGTGTGTTTAAAAATTAAAGCAATCTTTTTTAATTTAATGATTCTATTGTGTGTTGTATTTGAATTATTTTTTAATTTAATTTAATATAATTCATATAAAAAAGAAAAAAAATATATTGTGGAGTGGTAACTATTTCTAAGGGTTAGTGGATTGACAGTAGGTTAGTAGTGAAGGTGATGTGGTGCTGACGTGACTTCACTTTTTGAGTAGACTGGTGGTAACCATACCCCTTAGCCTAATCTAACACGCATGAGAGTGATGCGACCCTATAGCCTTTATAATAAATTTAGAATTTACCAACCAAAGTTGAATGTATCTTTCCCTAAAAGTTCAAGAAAATGTTTTACTTTTTTTCATTCGGAAAAAAATAATTTAAATGCATATCAAGAAGACGTATTTGATGATTGTATCGATGTTTTACCTTTAGTTCGCCACTGTTGTTTCGGTGGTGAGATACACAAATGCTAGTTTGACGATCCAATGTTTTTACCATGGGGCAAGATATTTTCTTTGATTAAGAAAGCCCTTTGTTTAGACTAGTCGGAAAATAAATTATAAGTTAAATGTATTTAAACGGTTATATTTAATTATTTTTCACATATTGTAAAAAATAAAACATTCTTCACAGTGGGTTTTCAAGTTATATATAATTTTCTAAAGTAATTTTTTTTGGACCATATCAAGACCTAATAAACATTCAAGGTTCCACTCAAATAAATCTAAAATATGAAAAATGTTAGACAAATAAAATCCACGGATCATAGACAATTTATGAGATTTTTTTATCTAGTTAAGAATTGGACAATGTAATAAGCTGAATGTGTCTTAAGATGACAAGTTTGATTAAGTCATTGTTTATTTTTTCTCTTTCCACACATACGCCACCTTGATATGTTCCAATGTTTTTTAGTATAAAAGCATCACCAAGTTGCATATTATTCACAAACTTCTCAAGCTAATTAACAAAGACATTAAAGCACAAGTTTCCCCTTCTCAACAATGACATCTCATTTGCTTTTATTTGGTCTCTTGGTAGCGGGCTGCTGCCTTGCATTTGCTTCGGACCCTAGTCCTCTTCAGGACTTCTGTGTGGCAGACCAAAATACCACAGGTAAGAATTTATGTCTACAGGTCGAGAAACTCTCCAGCATTTTCATGCATAATTTGAAAACATATCATACTTAATTGTGATTAATAGTTTATTTATTTATATTTTTTCCCTCGTAGTATTTGTGAATGGCTTGGTTTGCAAAGAGGCAAGGCTTGTACAAGCTGATGATTTCTTTTATAGAGGACTGCAACTAATGGGAAATACTTCGAATGCGGTTGGGTCTGCTGTGACTCCGGTGACTGTAGCAGAGTTGCCGGGACTTAACACTCTTGGTATCTCAATGGCACGTATTGACTTTGCCCCTCACATACACACCCTCGGGCCACTGAAATTTTGACTGTTATGGAAGGCCGTATTCTAGTTGGGTTTGTCACATCCAACCCTGAAAACCGACTCATCACAAAACTACTTCAGAAAGGCGATGTTTTCGTGTTCCCAGAAGGTCTAATTCACTTCCAGAAAAACGTGGGAAATGGCTATGCTGTTGCTATTGCTGCTTTGAGTAGTCAAAATCCAGGTGTTATTACCATTGCAAATGCTGTGTTCGGATCAAATCCCGATATTGCAGCAGATATCCTTGCACAGGCTTTTCAAGTTGACGTCAACGTGGTCTATCAAATTCAATCTAAATTCTAACTTTTATGTGATTGAAAAATGTTGTTTTCAGTGATTTAAACTCTTCAATCTTGTGATATTTTTTATTTTTATGTTGCTATATTTAAAATTGAATAAAAAATATATATTTTATTGTATCCGTGATTTAGATGTAAATCTTATTTGGTATTAACAACTTCAAAACTATGATCTAATGTTAAATCCTTGCATTGTGCTAGCAATTGAGTTCCAAATTACGAGACAAAATAAGATTAAATGGTCCCACGTGCTTTAAGAAAGTGAGAAGTTTGGTAATTAATTTTTTTTTTTTTTCTGGATGAGTATGGTCCGTATGTTTCAATTACTTGCCTATCGGTCCATAATCCGCAACCTATGCAAATTGAGTTTTGTCTCATTTTAAATAATGTTTTGCTTATTATAATTAAAAAAATATAATAATTAAACCCTAACGCCATACCTGCTCCCATCCACCTTTCCTTACGCCACCCCACCCACCCCACCCATTACATTCCACTCCATTCTTCTAATCGCAAATGTTACGTGATGAGCAATATAATCATAACCGATATAATTATATTTATAGTGGTTGCTTATGTCACATAACTACGATGAAGGAACATCTTAGGGATTATCAGAAACTTGTGTGGATAGGAGTCGTAAAGTTTGGAAATAATAAAAAAGAATTGATCAAAGGTTACATAACCATTACGAATGGTCAATTCACAATAAACCGTTTGTATATGTTAACGGGTTAAAACACAATCTCATCATTATTTCTCAACATGTTTTTGGAATTGGAAATAAAATTACTCTCGATGAGGAAGGAAGTATGGTCAACAATAAAATGACAAATGAGGTTTTGTTAAAGTCCAAACAAAAACTGATATATATCCTTTGGATATCACTATGATCAAAGGTGCTACTTCAATATGCCTTCTTTGAAAAGTAGTAAATGACATAAGTTGTTTGTAGCATTAGAGAATCTTTCACTTAAATTTCAAGAACATTAATTAGTTAGTTACACGAGATTTGGTGAGAGGATTACCAATTTTGATATTAACATCACGAAGTCATTTAATTACAATTGAGATTAACATCACGAAGCCACTTTAGCTGCTCCATGTTGAACATTATGGACTTCAAAAAAGGAAAATTATAGAGGAAAGAAGTATATCCTTGTTATTGCTGTTAATTTTTCAAGCTTCACATGGGTCTACTTTTTTTGTAAAAAATCCGAAACTTCACAAGATCTCATCAACACTATCAAAAAAATGGAATTGCATCTTTCAAAACCAGTCGGAAGTATACTCAATGATAATGGTTCAAAATTCAAAAATAAAAAAATATCCTACTTAACTTATGGAGAAATGAATCAGTTACAAATTTTCCGCTCCATACACTACAAAACAAAATATAGTTTTTGAAAGAATAAATTGATCTCTTTGTGAAGCTAACCCCTCAATGCTGAATTTGGAAATAAAATACCATTCTACTTGTGGATAGAAGAAATCTCAACTACGGGCTTCATATATAACCGTTTTTTTGTTCATCAACATCACTCCCTATAAAGTACTTATCAATCATAAACCTAATGTCAAATTTTTCCTTGTGTGTGTTTGTAGGTGATTCATAATGAATTTCAAGAATAATCATTTATAATTCCAATCTAAATTCGATGAAGGCATATATCTTGCTTATTCACAAAATTAAAAAGGGTTATAAGGCAATGAAAAAAAAGAACAAGGAAAACTAAAGTAACGTTCAATCTCACATTTGATGATCACTTTGTGAAGAAAAGCGAAGCATACTTTCATCGATCCAAACTTTTCCATACCCTACCCATTTAAACCTTAATCTTAATACATTTTGATGTCGATATTAATTTATTCTGTGGAACTCTAGAGAAAGCAAAAACTTCAAAAGTTAATTCTTTGGACAATCATGTTGATAAAAATGTACAATTTTTTTTAACTATAAAATCAAAAATTCACACCACTCCCAATCCTCCAATTCATGAAATAGACTCTTCTTATTTATTTAATCCAGAATCCACACCAATCCATGGGGAACACGGATCAACCAATGATATGGTTGAAGGGGAACATTCTACACCATCCGATGCTCCGGGGGGCGCAAATGAACCAAGTTATGATCAATTTTATGGAGAGAAGGATGGTCATATGAAAGGATATAATATTGAGCACGTGGATAACGCTCTCTTAGATTATGATAATATGTTTCCTCCTCTAACTAAGTGGACAAAGGATAATCCACTTTCTCAAGTCATTGATAATCCATCACAAAGGCTGACGACTCATTCTCAACAAAAAGAATATCAAGTTGTAAGGAACATTTATTGAAAATATTGCATGTTTCATGTGTTCTTCTCAAAAGTTGAACCAAGAATGTCAAAGTTGCTTTACAATATTCTGAATGGTCGAAGCTATCCAATTAGAATATCGGAGGTTAAAAGAAATTAAGTTTGGAGATTAATTCTTAAACCTCATGATGCATGTGTCATTGGTTTAAAGTGAGTTTTGCGAAATAGGTTGACAAATAAGGGAATATTATCCAGAATAAAGAAAGATTGGTTGTCAAAGTATACTGTCAGGAAAAGGCATTCATTATGAGGATACTTTTTTACCAATTGCATAATTAGGAGTTTTATGAATATTTATTATGTATGATGCTCACAAAAACTTTGATATTTATAAAATGGATGTAAGTATGCCTTTCTCAGCAGTGTACATAGAGAAACCTCCTGGGATTATGAATAAAAACTATCCCTATCGTTGTTATATTTTTGATAAAGTTGTTTATAGGTTAAAACATGCTCCATGTGCCTGGTGCGAAACAATTAGTTTTTTTAGTTTTATTTATTTATTTATTTATTTTTATAAATCAAGAATCTTATATCAAAAGTCTCTCGATAATATTTTGTATGATTTATTGTTCGGACGCAAAAATACCGATGGAATTTGTAACAAAATTAGGTCCGTGTAAGGTTAAACCACCCATGGAAATGCGCAATTATCATAGTATGATTGGTTCCTTAATTTATCATACCGCAAGTAAGTCTGATATTCATTGTTTTTTTAATATGTTAGGTTTCAAGCTAATCCGAGAGAACCTAATTTGCAAGCATTATAGAACATTTCTTGATAACTACACAAGACTCAAACTCAGGGTTTATCGTATCTAGCCAAAACTAGATTTTAGATTCAAGCGTATTTAGATATAGATCTGGGTGGATCTCATATTACATGGAAAAGAGCTTCGGGCTTATAGCAATTTCTTGATGGCAAATTGATCAACTAGAAATCCAAAAAGAAAACAACTGTATCAATATTAAGGTTCACCACAATGCCTGGAATGAAACCATATCCATAATTTGGCAATTGGAGATGAAGATCTCTTTAATCATCTTCCTTCATGGAGTTTTTTTTACAATAAAGCTTCCGGATGAGCAATTGGACATGCCTATCACACCAAGGGCTTTCACTTTTCAGTTATTTTGGACAAAGGATATTACTAGGATCGAATCCCCAATAACAATCTTTTGATAAGATTATTTCATGAATGGAAAACCACAAGTGGATGTGTAGACGCTTGAAGGAAATAAATAATTGGTTTCCATAAACCAATAGAAATGTATAAGAACATAATTTAAGATTATGAATTTGATGTGTTGTGAATGGATGTTCAATTTTATAATTTCAATGTGGTGTACTTTCCCCTTATCATTTCCCTTATTTGATAGTCTTGTTCAAAAGTTTGTTGATAACAAAAATTGCTGATTAACTATATCAAGTAATTTATGGTAGTATATTTCAATGCAATTGGAAAGATTAACTATGATGTGTGAAAGTGTTTGAAACTCGAGGAGTTACATCCCAAAGGTAGTCTTGATAATCAATAAAGGTATGTTGATGGACAAATTATTTAAACACTTGACCGGGGAGTTCTCTACGGTATGCAAAATTCTCATAATTGAATTTTAAAATGACTTTCTGGAATAATTCACGTGGAACATTTTTCTAGTTCAACAGTTGAGAGTATACTATGGAGAATCCACATTCCTATAATTATTTATGTTGAGGAAATAATGATGGAACAAAAGTTTGCTCCTGGTAGTTGGCAGTTAGTACAATGCTTTTCTTTTGGTGATTGGCAGTTTGGATTTTACCTTACAAGCCTATGTGAAGATTGAACCACAAAGGGAAGATTGTTAGGCTTATTTTTGTTTTTATAAGTTTCTTGTCTGTATATTATCAATACGTAGGTTTTTTCTTTTGTATCTGAGACTTGTTGTTTCTAGATTCTAGGACTCCTTTCTTACGCTACACACCCAAGTGGATGTTAACATATATAGTTGGTTATTTGTATTCACGTGTAATATCCTAGGTGTCATTGTTTGACTGGCGTTTCCGTTATTTGAGTATCTCATGTTCACTATAAATATGTATCTGGATAAGTCAATCATATAGCAAGCTAGACATAATCGTTTTCATCTGTCTAACATAAAGCATAGTAGACTTAATTAGAGTTTGTGCTATAACTGTTAATCATTAAGCTATCCATGAATCCTCTCTTGCAATGTTCAGTCTGAATTGTTTCATTTATATGCCGCATTCGGTTCTTTGATTGTTGATTATAAAGTCGCTAAAGTGAGTGATGATTTGTTGGTATATACCATATTTGTTTCTTGAGTATCCTAGCCCATGTGACTCCATATATCTTGAAGAACCTATTAACTTGCCAATTATTCCTATACATACTAGATTGGATACCATCTTTTTCTACCGTCCTTAGTACCAATGATATCCTTATGACTGATTTACCACCTTCTGATACTCCTGATACTCAAATCGTCCAGAAAAACTCCATCTCAACTCGTGGAGTTGTCTCATCAACTCGTCGAGTAGTCTCGTCAACTCGTCGAGTTGTAGCCCGTCCAGGCTATCGGGGGAAAACCATAACTGACTCGTCGAGTTGACTCATGCACTTGTCGAGTGCCTCTTGACTAATTCTCATTCAGTCGATTCTAAGCATAAATACTATCCCAAACTCTAGATCTAACTTCCCAAGGCTGAAATACCATGTAAAACTGCATGCTTTACATTCATGCATGGCACCTACAACTCGAAATGCCAAAACAATCTCTATTATAGGGTTTAATGCATAAAGGCTTGCCTCTAGCTTTATAAATCTTGGAACGTTGGGCTCAAAGGACCTCCTACAGTCCAGATCTAAGGTTTCAATCTCATAACATGGTCAACTGACTCAATAACCAAAAAATGGATGGGAGAAAACCCTAAAACTCCCTAGAATGAGATCTAACAAAAGAAATGGTCAAGATAACAACTTTTTGCCTCCAAACAAAAGCTAGCCACTAAAGAACACTAGATCCAAAAGTCCCTCCTCGATCCACTCCATGTTCCTCTCCAAATCTCATTCCAACAATACATAAGAACACTCAAATTAAACTCTCTATCTCTCTCTCTCTCTCTCATACACACACACACACATAGAGCGAGTGGAACTGGTCTAAGGTTTCTCACAAAGCTCTGACGTGACAAGGGAGGTTGATATGAAGGGCTTAAGGTCCTTTAAATAGGACAAAAACCCAAAAAATTAGGGTTTCCTCACACAGCTCCTACTCGTCGAGTCAGGGTCCTTCGATTCGTCGAGTAGACTCTAAAAATCTGTGACCATAATAGTCTCTACTCGGCGAGTTGGTTCTCCTTAACTGGTCGATTTTCCATGTCAAAAGAAGTAAAATAATTAAATATTATTCCTGGGAGTCGGGATGTTACATTCATTATTCAGGGTTGCGGCCCAATCATCAGTATTCATGAGGTTTATGGCCTTGGGGAAGAAAGGATTTAGACCTTTTCGGATGTGGATATTATATGGTGTTTTCGGAGCCCAAGGGTATAATCATAATTTGACAACTCGGTCTTTTATGAATTTTTGGGTTTTGCTGGAAGTTTTAAGGCTATGGTGAGTTGTTAGAAGTGTAAGGTGCTTGGTGCATGTTGGTGTGCTTTTTCTCAAGGCTCAAGGCTCTTTCATTTACCAGCCTCCATTGGCTTCTAGCCTCATTTCAGAAACCCTAACCTCTCATTGAGTGTTTGAGAGATCTAAGTGTGCATTTTGGTGTGCTTTTGCTCATTTTTAAGGAAATGGTGCTTCGTGCGAGCTTGTGGTTCAAAGAAATACATATAGATCTAGACTCTTTGCTTCATTTCTAACCCATTTAAGGTATCAAGTTCATAACTTGGTTTCTTGTTATGTTTTATGGATTTAGGGCTAGATTTGTGCTTATTTTTGGGTTTTGAATCCTCCTTGTGAGTTTGAGCGACTCCAAGAGCTAAGATTACTAGATCTTGTCCTTTTTGAGTTTATAAGCTCGTAAAAATGGTATCTTGATCCTTGCGTTTGGTCCATGCATGTTCAAGTTGGATTAGAATGAGTCTTACTGGATTAAGATGGTTTTTGGGTCCCATTAAGTCATGTAAATGCATAAAGGTGCCTGCTGATGGCAAAAAAACCCGAACCCGACGGGGAAACCTGAAACCCGATCATTTCGGGTCGGGTAACGGGTCGTTATCGGGTTTTTTATCGGGTTCGGGGCAGGGAGTGGGTTATGCTCGCCCCGACCCGCCCCGCCCCGATTATATATATATATATATATATATATATATATATATATATATATATATATATATATATATATATATAATATGTTCAAAAAATTTTGCTGTTAATTGTACACGTTCAAATATAAAATACTTATCGTGGACAAATTTTTTAGTTATTAATAATCTGGTGTTAATGATCATTTTTATGTGTTTTGACGTATTAAACAAAACTTAAATAAAACAATTTTTTATATAACGTCCAGTTTATTTTATTAAAGTGATGCATCATGTTTTTAATTTAAAAGAGTTGCTAGAACATGTATATTTTATAAGACATTAGGGTACCCTAAAAGAGAATAAAGATTTCGTTATCAGTTGTTGTAAACCCGATAAGATACCTAAAACCCGGCGGGGAAACCCGAAACCCAATGGGGCGCCCCGATAAGATACCCGAAAGTTATCGGGGCGGGTTTGGGAATCCATGCCGACTTTATACATCAAGAGCTTTATTTTAAGATTTTCTAAAGTTTGGGTGCAAAGTGCTTAAGTGGTTAAGCCATAAAGTCGGTTTTGGAGCAAGTCAGTTTACACCCCGCGTAACTGAAGGTACACCTGGCGTACTTGGTTGTGGTTGCGATCTGGATTTATCGAGTACGCCCAACGTAGCTGAGTATATGCCCTGCGTACAACACTCAACTGGGCTTTGGACTTGTTGTGTTTTGGGCTTCGCATCTTTGGGCCACTTTTTTGCTTTAGGCATTTTGGACCAACTGAGATCAACCATTGCACTAAGGGAATTATTGGGCTTAGGATAAGGCCCATATGGGGATTGGGCTCAATTTGGAAAATTGGTCCATTAGTGGTCCTTAGTGGATCTATTGGTTTTGGACCTTTTTGTTTTATAGATTTGGGCCTCCGTTTTGGTTCAAGCTGGGCCAAGGGTAAAATGGTCATTTTGCCCCAAGTATGGATTATGGCCCATAGATTGGAACCCAATTGTTAATTGGGTGTTATTTTGTACTGATAGCTCGGGGAGTCGTCAGGGCAACATCGAGGGATTTCTTTCAATGAGCTTCAGCATTCGAGGTGAGTCTCCTCACTGTCCTATGGGTCGAAGGCACCAATGCTGCCCCATTTGGTTTATGTATTATAGGAAGACCCAGGGGTATCCCTTGGAATTTGTATGAAGGAACAGGAGGTGGCTCCTGGCGAACTGTATGCAAGACCTGAGTCTGAACTCTGGCAGTTAATTAGTTAAGTAATGTAGATTGTATGCTAGTTGTCGTTATGATGCTTGCATGGAAGACCAAGAGGTGGCTCTCGGCACTTGTCCGTAAGACGCAGGGTTTTGGCCCCCAGCCTGGCAAGGAAGACCATGATACGACTCGTGGCATAATGGCAAGACTATGGTTGGCACATAACTCTTTTATTAATTGTTGGATAGGTATGATATGTATGGCTCATTTGATATGTGTGGTAGTGGTATTTTGGGAACCCAGTAAGCTTTGTGCTTGTAGTTTGTGGTTTATGGTTTCAGGTACTTCCGTTTCGAAAGGGAATGGCGCGACTTGATCGCTGTGCATACACCCGTGTTTTCCGCAATACATGATTTTGGGAATGAACTCTGATAATTGTTTTATTTTGAAATGTTTTTAAATGTTTTAATAAAAGTTACATGAGTGTTTTGATTATAATAAAAATGAAACTTTTACGCTATGATTTTCGGGATGTTACAAAGGCATCACCCTAGGGTTTCTAAAGGGTCGGGCCATAAGTGGCCACTTTATTGCCTTCTAGGGTTTCAATACCTATAAATATAGCCTTATGGGAGCCGTATTTGACATGCAAATTTTCGAAGCTCTCTCTCTTTCTCTCTCTCTCTCTCTCTCTCTGCAATTTCTTTCGGTTTCTTAGTGTTTGTTTTGCATTTATCGTTTTCCATAGTTTTTGGAAACTCGTTGAATCTACATTAGATACTGAGGTCTTACTCTATTGCTTATAGCCAATAGAAGCGAAGTAAAATCCTTTAAAGACAAGAGTTCGATCCATGCAATTATTACACGTTCAAGATTAGTCGTTAACAAGTCGGTTTTTACATTATAGTCTTATGTTTATTTTCGTCTAATAACCGGTCAATATGCTTCTACTTATTTCTTATAATCAGATCTAATCGAGAATGATTAATCTGGTTTCTAGACGAAACTTGGTAATTATATTAATAATAATAGGATTTTTTTCACAATTAATCGATTGTCAGTTTCCTTGCATGTCTATTAAATCTGATAATCAACAATACATACTAGACGACAACAACCTACATCAGATACCACCAAAGGGTCTTTGGCCTAGCGGTAAGGAGTAACTCTGTCAAATAAGAGGTCATGGGTTCAAGTCTCACTACGAGGCATATATGATATTTAGGATTAGATTAAGAGTAGGATAGTTTTCTGTTTGAAAAAAAAACGATACCGACTACTGATACAGACAAAAAAAAAAAACGATACCGACTGGATACCATCTTTATCTATAGTTCCTAGTACTAATGATACCACTGTACGAGTGATTTACCATGTTCTGATACACAAGATAGTGAAATTGATGATCAAGTTTTGTTTGCTTTCCTTACTTTGATCGCTATACACCCCTGCTCATCAACATAATCACCCTTTTTAGTCGTAGACAAAACCACTGCATCAACAATGAGTTATGAGGATTGAAGTAAAAAAAAACAAAATTTAATATTTGTTTCCCTAGAGTTATGTGTAAATTTAAAATGTAACATTGAATATCAATGCCTAATAAAGATTCAAGTTCCACCAACATTAACCAAAGTTGAATGTATCTTCCTCTTAAAAGTTCAACAAAATGTTTTACTTTTTCTTTATTCGGACAAAATAATTTAAATGTATCTCACGAAGACGTATTTGATGACTGTATCGTTGTTTTACCTTTAGTTTGCCGCTGTTGTTTCGGTAGTGAGATACACAAATGCTAGGTTAATGATCCAATGTTTTTACAATAGGGCAAAGATATTTTCTTGGATTAAGAAAGCTCATTGAGTTGACTAGTCGGAAAATAAATTAATTATAAATTAAATGTATTTAAACACTTATATTTAATTATTTATCCAATATTATAACAAGAAAAGATTCTTCGTAAAGTGTTTTTCAATTATATATAATTTTCTAAAGTAATCTTTTTGGACCATATCTAGACCTAATAAACATTCAAGGGTCCACTAAAATAATTCTAAAATATGAAAAATGTTTGACAAATAATTAAAATCCACGGATCATAGACACTTTATGTGATTTCTTTATCTAGTTAAGAATTGGACAATGTAATATGTTGAATGTGTCTTAAGATGACAAGTTTGATTAGGTCATTGTTTATTTTTTTTACTCTTTCCACACATACGCTACCTTGGTATGTTCCAATGTTTTTTACTATAAAAGCATCACCACGTTGCATGTTATTCACAAATTAACTTCTCAAGCTAATTAACAAAGACATCAAAGCACAAGTTTCCCTTTCTCAACAATGACATCTCATTTGCTTTTATTTGGTCTCTTGGTGGCGGGCTGCTCCCTTGCGTTTGCTTCGGACCCAAGTCCTCTTCAGGACTTCTGTGTGGCAGACCAAAATAGCACAGGTAAGAATTTATGTGTGAAGGTCGAGAAACACTCCAGCATTTTCATGCATGATTTGAAAACATATCATACTTAACTGTGATTAATAGTTTATTTATTTAATTGTTGTTCCTCGTAGTATTCGTGAATGGCTTGGTTTGCAAAGAGGCAAGGCTTGTACAAGCTGATGATTTCTTTTATAGAGGACTGCAACTAATGGGAAATACTTCGAATGCGGTTGGGTCTGCTGTGACTCCGGTGACTGTAGCAGAGTTGCCGGGACTTAACACTCTTGGTATCTCAATGGCACGTATTGACTTTGCCCCACAGGGTATTAACCCCCCACATACACACCCTCGGGCCACTGAAATTTTGACTGTTATGGAAGGCCGTATTCTAGTCGGGTTTGTCACATCCAACCCTGAAAACCGACTCATCACAAAATTACTTCAGAAAGGCGATGTTTTTGTGTTCCCACAAGGTCTGATTCACTTCCAGAAAAACGTGGGAAATGGCTATGCTGTTGCTATTGCTGCTTTGAGTAGTCAAAATCCAGGTGTTATTACCATTGCAAATGCTGTGTTTGGATCAAATCCTGATATCGCAGCAGATATTCTTTCAAAGGCTTTTCAAGTTGACGTCAACGTCGTCTATCAAATTCAATCTATGTTCTAGCTTTTATGCGATTTAAAAATGTTGTTTTCAGTGTTTTATACCCTTCAATCTTTTGATATTTGTTATTCTTGTGCTGCTATATTTAAAATTGAATAAAAAATATATATTTTTATTGTAACCGTGATTTAGATGTAAATCTTATTTGGAGTTAACTACTTCAAAACTATGGATCTAATGTTAGGATCTTGCATTGTGCTAGCAATTGAGTTCCAAATTACAAAAACAAAATAAGATTAAATGGTCCCACGTGCTTTAGAAAGTGAGAAGTTTGGTAATTAATTTTTTTTTTCTTCTGGATGAGTATGTCCTTATATTTCAAAACTTTCAATTACTTGCGTGATCGCTCCATAATGCATAACCTATGCAAATTGACTTTTGTATCATTTTAAATAATGTTTTACTTATTATAATTAAAAAATATAATAAGTAAACCACTACAAGAAAAGTATCCTTTACCAACGACATCTATGCCGATGACAATGGTTGTCGGTAAAATGTTTGTTATACGAACGACATGTTATCGGTACAGCTTTTTGAAAACTTTGACAAACTATCTTTGACCTGGACTCTATTCCGACGACTTACGGTTGCCATAGATTAGGTGGGAACGAATTTTTTTTGGCGGTCTACTGAAAACTTATGCCGACGATATGCCGTTGGTATAGGTTACGGATTTTATAATTTCGATTTATTTGTTTTTCTTTGTGTTGAAACAAAATAACGACGACGTTTTGTGGATATCTATCCCGGCGACATGTCGTTGGCATAAGACTTGGCGATCCACGTGAAAAATCAAAACTGGGAAAATCGAAACGACGTAGTTTTTTCTAACTCTATACCGACGACATGTCGTCGGCATTGGGTTTAAACCTAACATATCTTAGTCAATCGACTTCATTTGCATCGCAACTGTCTTTTGTTTCTCTGTCGCTCTCTCAACGAAAAATTACCACTCCAGCGATTCTCCTTTACCGTCGACGAGCTCGTATGCTTCTTAATCCTTCTTTTCTTCTATGTTACGGATTGCTCAAGTCATTTACCATACTTTTGGGTGGGGTTTTTTTTTCTCCAGTTGCCATTCACAGTCCTTCACTACCATCGGCATCTACATCTCTTTCCTGTGACCTTATTCCAGTGTACATCGTTGACCCTTCACCACCACTCATATCACCGATGATTTTGAAATAAAGTTCGGATTTCATTTTTTTTTTTTTTTTTTTCTGTTTTGGAAAGTTTTTGAGATATGATTGACTTATGTTTATGCTCACTGTGATGTATGAAGTCTTAATTGCTCAACCGGAATGTGTGTTTAGATGATACTCTAAAGCAGCTTCAAAGAGTAACTACAAGGTCAAACTCTATCTAGCCTTGAGTTTTTAGTTAAACTTGTTTAAGGAATCATTAGTTTCAAGTTTGGATCCATTATGTATTAACAAATGCAAATATACAAACTTTTACATTGAAGTGCAATAAGATTACTTCTACAATTTATTTCAACAAAACAATAATTGACATATAGTCAAAACTTAGATTGAATGTAAAACCTAAAAGCTTTATGGAGACTTCAAAGTTATCTTTTATTTGTCTAAAAGTTCAGCTAGCTCAATGTCTTCTGGTACGATCAGCTGTTTTTGAGATACCAACAGCAACAAATATACAAAACTAAGTAGTGTTACTCGTATTTAAACTAGAAAATACTAACAAAAAATATAAGACACATTTAGTATTGATATGTATAGGAATTTGTTTGGAAATTAAGCTCGGATTTTTTTATTCACAAATGCAAATGTAGAAATATAACAAATGAACAGTAGATTTGTCTATATTGGCATTGCTATTGTTATTTAGCATGCCTATAATAATATAATTTGCTCATTAATGCATACCTTTTGTTTTGTTTTGAATGTGTTTTTTGGATGTAAGTATCATTTTGTACATGCTTTCATAATTTGCTAATTGTAACATAGTATACTTTTGGATGTAAGTCCCAATACTTACTTTTACAAAAAAAAAAAAAAAAAAGTAACATAAAAACAAAAAACGTTTGTGTTCTTTCTATAATGGTTATTTTAATGCAATTGCTGCCAATGTAATTCTTGTATGGCTTGGTTTTGGACTATGATCTGGTTTCCTGTAGTTATCTCTTGGTTATGTGATTAAAACCGTGTTTTTTTTGAAGCTGAAAAGACCCGGTTATTTGAATGGGACCGGTCCATATTTAATCATTATACGGCCTGGTTGTAGAATTGAAACCGGGCTCTTATCTAATTTTATCAAGCGGGTCCTATGAACTTTTTTGTAGTAGTGTAATTACATTAATAATAATAGAATTTTTTTCGTTGGTTTCCTTACATGTCTATTAGATCTGATAATCCACAATACATACTAGACAATAACAACCTACATCAGATACCGACTACCAACTAGATACCATCTTTGTCTGTAGTTCCTAGTACTAATGATACCACTATACGAGTGATTTACCACCTTTTGATACATGTTTTGTTTGCTTTCCTACCTTTGATCGCTATCCACTCCTGCTCATCATCATAATCACCATTTTTAGTCGTAGACCAGACCACTGCATCAGCAATGAGTTTTGGTGATTAAAAAAAACAAAATTTATTATTTGTTTCCCTACAATTATGTTTAAATTTAAAATGAAACATTTGAGAATATCAATGTGTAATAAAGATTCAAGTTCCAGCAACATTAAGGCGAAACGGTAAGGAGGTTACTTGGCTACGCGTGGGTCTGATGTGGCAAGGTCACCTACGCGTGAACACCGCCCAGGTGCGCGTAGGTGCCTTGTGGCGTGGTGCGTATCACGGACGAAGACGTCCAATCAAAAAGAGAGAGAGAGTATGTAATGGGGTTTTTTTTACCGTTTGCATGTTAAACAAAAAAAATTAAAAAAAATACTTCTACTTTCTTTCACTTTTCTTCAAAAAAATGGATCCCAACCAAAATACTTCACCCACTCCAAACACCCCAAACACTCCTAATGATTATCAAGCTTATATGCAATTGTTGAATTCTCCAATCTAACAACAACCTTTATTCACTAACCTTCCGTACAACCCACAAATCCTCCAACAACAACGACCACAACAATAATTCATTCCCCAATTCAAAGGTTTCCAACAATAAGCTTCTCCACAATTCCAAACTCAATCGTCTCAAGTCGCATTATCTCAATCCCAAATCGTGAACCTCGACAATGACGATGTACTTGTCCAAGAAACACCACAATGATCCCCAAGAAGGCAACCAAAAGGAAAAGGGAAAAAGAAAAGCAACGACTTGGAATGAAGAAGAGGAAGAAGCTTTAGCAAAAGCTTGGATTTTCATATCCGGTAATTCGAGAAGAGGCAACGCGCAAACTGGAGAAAGTTTTTGGAATTGTGTTTTGGATCATTTTCACGCGCTACTTGGAAGGAAAACGGATCGGTCCTACGACGCGGTCAACGGGAAATGGCGTGATCTTCGTGCGATTTGCACAAAGTTTAATGACATATTTGAAAATCTAAAAAATATGCATAAAAGTGGTTACAACGATTTCAACATTTTATCAACCGTGTGCTACCAATTCAAAGTGACCAACAACGGTAAACCATTTGGTCACCAAAAAAACATGGGAAGTTTTCCGTCAAGGTCCAAAATGGGTCCTTAATCCGGAGACATCACATTTGGACTCGACCACCGGCTCCAACAAAAGAGCAAGAACTTCTGAATCGGACACGGGTTTTGGGTTAGACCTCAATGATGACGTCGATGTTGCCGAGGGAGACGGTCCACCTGAAGTCCAACTCCGTCGACCACCGGGAAGGGACAAAACAAAACGTCCGACGTCTTCAAGCGGGAAAGCAACCGCAACTAGCGACGATGGGCTTGTGGAATAAATAGATAAAACTTTGAGTTTTCTAGAAAAAAAAAAAAATACAAATCCACGGAGGAAGCTCGTCGCCAAAAAATCGCTCTTACCGATCTTCAAATCATAAACTCGAAGCCCCTACCGGATCTCGACCCCGAAAATCTCGCGACATTTATCAAAATCCAACAACGTGTCCGTGCTAAGTATGCGGATTAGGTTATAATATTTATGTTTTAGTTGTTGTGTGTGTTTTTTTTAAGTAAATTAGGATAAACAAGTAATTTATGATTTTTTTTGTCGTTTGAGTATTTTAGGAAAAATAAGTAATTTAGGTTTTTTTTTTTATTGTTGTGTGTTTAAAAATTAAAGCAATCTTTTTTAATTTAATGATTCTATTGTGTGTCTTATTTGAATTATTTTTTAATTTAATTTAATATAATTCATATAAAAAAGAAAAAAAAATGTTGTGGAGTGGTAACTATTTCTAAGGGTTAGTGGGTTGATAGTGGGTTAGTAGTGAAGGTGATATGGTGCTCACGTGAGTTCACTTTTTGAGTAGACTTGTGGTAACCATATCCCTTAGCCTAATCTAACACGCATGAGAGTACGCATGAGAGTGATGCGACCTTATAGCCTTTATAATAAATTTAGAATTTACCAACCAAATTGAATGTACCTTCCCCTAAAAGTTCAAGAAAATGTTTTACTTTTTTTCATTCGGAAAAAAATAATTTAAATGCATATCAAGAAGACGTATTTGATGATTGTAATGATGTTTTACCTTTAGTTCGCCACTGTTGTTTCGGTGGTGAGATACACAAATGCTAGTTTGACGATCCAATGTTTTTACCATGGGGCAAGATATTTTCTTTGATTAAAAAAGCCTTTTGTTTAGACTAGTCGGAAAATAAATTATAAGTTAAATGTATTTAAACGGTTATATTTAATTATTTTTCACATATTGTAAAAAAATAAAACATTCTTCACAGTGGGTTTTCAAGTTATATATAATTTTGTAAAGTAAGTTTTTTGGACCATATCAAGACCTAATAAACATTCAAGGTTCCACTCAAATAATTCTAAAATATGAAAAATGTTAGACAAATAATTAAAATCCACGGATCATAGACACTTTATGTGATTTCTTTATCTAGTTAAGAATTGGACAATGTAATAAGCTGAATGTGTCTTTAGATGACAAGTTTGATTAAGTCATTGTTTATTTTTTTACTCTTTCCAAACATACGCCACCTTGATATGTTCCAATGTTTTTAGTATAAAAGCATAACCAAGTTGCATGTTATTCACAAACTTCTCAAGCTAATTAACAAAGACATCAAAGCACAAGTTTCCCCTTCTCAACAATGACATCTCATTTGCTTTTATTTGGTCTCTTGGTGGCGGGCTGCTGCCTTGCATTTGCTTCGGACCCTAGTCCTCTTCAGGACTTCTGTGTGGCACACCAAAATAGCACAGGTAAGAATTTATGTGTGAAGGTCGAGAAACACTCCAGCATTTTCATGCATGATTTGAAAACATATCATACTTAACTGTGATTAATAGTTTATTTATTTAATTGTTGTTCCTCGTAGTATTCGTGAATGGCTAGGTTTGCAAAGAGGCAAGGCTTGTACAAGCTGATGATTTCTTTTATAGTGGGCTGCAACTAATGGGAAATACTTCAAATGCGGTTGGGTCTGCTGTGACTCCTGTGACTGTAGCAGAGTTGCCGGGACTTAACACTCTTGGTATCTCAATGGCACGTATTGACTTTGCCCCACAGGGTATTAACCCCCCACATACACACCCTCGGGCCACTGAACTTTTGACAATTATGGAAGGCCGTATTCTAGTCGGGTTTGTCACATCCAACCCTGAAAACCGACTCATCACAAAAGTACTTCAGAAAGGCGATGTTTTCGTGTTCCCAGAAGGTCTAATTCACTTCCAGAAAAACGTGGGAAATGGTTATGCCGTTGCTATTGCTGCTTTGAGTAGTCAAAATCCAGGTGTTATTACCATTGCAAATGCTGTGTTTGGATCAAATCCCGATATCACAGCAGATATTCTTGCAAAGGCTTTTCAAGTTGACGTCAACGTGGTCTATCAAATTCAATCTAAGTTCTAGCTTTTATGCGATTTAAAAATGTTGTTTTCAGTGTTTTATACCCTTCAATCTTTTGATATTTGTTATTCTTGTGTTGCTATACTTAAAATTGAATAAAAAAAAATACATTCTATTGTAACCGTGATTTAGATGTAAATAATATTTGGAATTAACTACTTCAAAACGATGATATAATGTTAAAAACTTGCATTGTGCTAGCAATTGAGTTCCAAATTACAAAGAAAAAATAAGATTAAATGGTCCCACGTGCTTTAAGAAAGTGAGGAGTTTAGTATTTTTTTTTTCCTTGATGAGTATAAGTATATACTTATGATTTCAATTCTATCGGTCCATATTCCATAACTTATGTAAATTTACTTTTGTATCATTTTAAATAATGTTTTGCTTAATATAATTAAAAAGGATAATAAGTAAACCCTAACCGCACATCCAATCCCATCCGCCTTTCCTTACGCCACCACACCCAGTCCACCCATTAGATTCCACTCCATTCTTCTAATAGCAAATGTTACTTGATGATCAATATAATCATAAATGGTGTATTAATTGTGGTTGCTCACTTCATATAACTAGGATGAATAAACTTGAGTGGATAAGAGTCGTAAAGTTTGAAAATAATAAAAAGCATTGATCAAAGGTTGCATAACCATTACGAATGGTCAATTCACAATAAACCGGTTGCATACGTGGACGGGTTAAAATACAATCTCATCACTGTTTCTCAACATGTTTTTGGAACTGGAAATAAAATCACTCTCGATGAGGAAGGAAGTATGATCAAGAATAAAAAGACAAATGAGGTTTTGTTTAAGTCCAAAAAAAAAAAGTTGATATATATCATTTGTATATCACTCTGATCAAATTAAGGTGCTCCTTTGAAAAGTAGTATATGACATAAGTTGTTTGTAGGATTAGAGAATCTTTCACTTAAATTTCAAGAACATCCATAAGTCAGTTACATAAGATTTGATGAGAGGATTACCAAATTTGAAATTTAATAATGATCACTTATGTGTTGCATGTGAACACGGAAAGCAACATCATCAAAGTCATTTAATTATAATTGAGATTAACATCACGAAGCTATTTTAGCTGCTACTTGTTGATCATTATGGACCTTCAGAAAAGGAAAATTATAGAGGAAAGAAGTGCATCCTCGTTATTGGTGATAATTTTTCAAACTTCACATGGGTAATCCATCATAAAGGGTGATGACTGGTGCTCCACAAAAAGAATATCAGGTTTTAATGAACATTTATTGTAAATATTGCATGTTTCATGTGTTCTTGTCCAAAGTTGAACCAAGAATGTCAAAGTTGTTTTAAAATATTCTGAATGGGTCAAAGCTTTCAAATTAGAATATTGGAGGTTAAAAGAAATTGTGTTTGGAGATTAATTCTTAAACCTCATGATGCATCTATCTTTGGTTTTAAGTAGGTTTTGCGAAATAAGGGAATATCATCTAGAATAAAGAAAGATTGGTTCTCAAATGATACTACCAGCAAGAAGGCATTCATAATGAGAAAGCTTTTTTTTACCAATTGCATAATTAGGAGTTGTCTGAATATTTCTTATGTAAGATGTTCACAAAAACTTTGATATATATAAAATGGATGTAAGTGCGCCTTCCTCAACAATGAACTTGAAGAAAGTGTGTACATGGGAAAACCTTTGGGGATTATGAATAAAAACTATCCTTATTGTTGTTATATTTTTGATAAAACTGTTTATGGGTTAAAACATGCTCCATGTGCTTGGTTTGAAACAATTTCTTGTTTTTTTTTTTTTTTTTTTTTGAAAATCTCAAAGTTCAAACAAAGCTCGGTAGATCCAACATTTTTTTTTCACAAAAGGTTGGCAATCAGTAAATGTTGGTGAAAATCTACATGGATGACATAATTTTTGGTTCTACGGATCGTTCTCTTAGAATGAATTTGAACAATCATTGCAAATCAAGTTTGAAATGAGTATGATGGGTAAAATAAATTTCATTTTAGGTTACGAATAAACCAATTTCGTGACAAAATTTTTACAAGTCAAGAATCTTATAACAAAAGTCTCTCGATAATATTTGGTATGCAAAATTGTTCGGATTCCCAATGGCATTTCTAACAAAATTAGGTCCGTGTAGGGTAAACCATCCGTGGAAATGCGCAATTATGAGAGAACCTCATTTGCAAGCAGTATAGAACATTTCCTGATAACTTCCTTACTTTATCATACCGCAAGTAAACCTGCTATTCATTGCCTGTTAATATGTTAGGTTTCAAGCTAATATGATAGAACCTCATTTGCAAGCAATATAGAACATTTCCTGATAACTACACAAGACTCAAACTCATGGTCTATTGTATCCAGCCAAAACCAGATTTTATATTCAAGCATATTTAGATGTAGATCTGGTTGGATGTCATATTACATGGAAAAGAACTTCGGGCTTATGGCAATTTCTTGATGGCAAATCGATCAACTAGAAATCCAAAAAGAAAACAAGTGTATCAATATTAAGGTTCACCACAACGATTGGAATGAAGCCACCATCCATAATTTGGCATTCGGAGACGAAGATCTCTTTAATCATCTTCCTTCATGGAGTTATTCTACAATAAAGCTTCCGGATGAGCAATTGGAAATGCCTATCACACCAAGGGCTTTCAATTTTCAGTTATTTTGGACAAAGGAAATTACTAAGATCGAATACTAAATAACAATCTTTTGATAAGATTTTATGTCATGAATGGAAAACCACAAGAGGATGTGCAGACGTTTAAAGGAAATAAATAAACTATTTCCATCAAACCAATAGAAATTTATAAGAACATAATTTAAGACTATGAATTTTATGTGTTGTGAATGGATGTTCAAATTTATAATTTCAATGTGGTGTACTTTCCTCTTATTAGTTCTCTTTATTTGATAGTCTTGTATGTTGATAACAAATATCATTTATTATACTTTGCCAACAACCTATATCAAGCAATTTATGGTAGTATATTTCAATGAAATTGGCAAGACTAAATACGATGTGTGAAAGTGTTTGAAACTCGAGGAGTTACATCCCAAAGGTAGTCTTGATAATCAACAAATGTATGTTGACGGACAAATTATTTAAACACTTAACCGGGGAGTTCTTTACGGTATGCAAACTTCTCATAATCGAATTTTAAAATGACTTTCTGGAATAATTCATATGGAACATTTTCCTACTTCAACAATTGAGAGTAAACTGTGGAGAATCCACATTCCTATAATTATTTATGTTGAGGAAAATAATGTAACAAAAGTTCGCTCTTGGTGGTTGGCAGGTTGGATTTTACCTTACAAGCCTATGTGAAGATTGAACCACAAAGGGGAAGATTGTTGGGCTTATTTTTGTTGTCATTTCTTGTCTGTGTAATATCAATACCTAGGTTTTTGATTTTGTATATGCAGACTAGTTGTATCTAGATTCCACCTAGGACTTATTTCTTATGTTGCACACCCAAGTGCATGTTAGCATACACAGTTGGTTATTTGTATTCACATGTAATATCCTAGGTGTCATTGTTTGATAGGTGATTCCTCTATTTGAATATATCATGTCCACTATAAATATGTGGCTGGATAAGTCAATCATATAACAAGCTAGACATAATCTTTTTCATCTTTCTGGCATAAAGCTTAGTGGATTTCATTAGAGTTTGTGCTACTACTATAAATCATTAAGCTATCCGTGAATCTGTTGGAAATTAAGCAATGGAATAGTAAACAATTCAAAAACCAACAGGGGTAAAGCTGGAAATGGGCAGCCAAATGATTAACTTTTATTAAATGAATGATAGCAACCTAATGATTGAGTTGTTGTACAAAGAAATTTCGATTGATGGATTGTAACTTCTAATCTATGATATTTATACTACTATACATCAACTGAAAATGAGAAATAATAGGAACAGTCAATTTTCCAACGGTCATGACTTCCCATGTGTTTTATTCCTTCGTAATTACTAGGTCAAACTTTGACCAACATTTCTCCCCCTCAAGGTTAACCTTTCTTCTTCAGATCTTCTATGCCAATTAGTGCACTTATCTCAGCAAACTTTGTTCTTGGCATTGCCTTTGTTAGAACATCAGCCTTCTGTTGATCTCTACACACATGCTCCACTTGAATATGTTCCCTTTCAACACACATACAAATAAAGTGGAACTTTTGTGTCTATATGCTTGCTTCTGCTATGGGACACCAAATTTCTTATGAGTGCTCTGGTGGATTGGTTGTCAATTAACAACTTCACCTTCTGTACTTTCTTTTCCATCAGCTCACTGAACAGGTTCCTTAACCATGGTCCTTGACATGTAGCTGTTGTTGCAGCCATATATTCAGCTTTACATGAAATTAGGGCCACAGTTTTCTGTTTTTGTGATGCCCATGTTATAAGGTTTCTTGAGTAGTAGTAAGCTACTCCAGTGGTTCCTCTCTTGTCTTCACAGTCATTATTGTAGTTGCTCTCACTATAGCCCACAACTCTTCCATTTATACGTAGATAACTATATATAGTCTTACAAAAGGAGCATAAAAAAACTAATTCTACCTAAAGACTAGGTAAGTAGATGACTTCTTCAATACCCAACGTGCACATCAATATGAATTAGTCAAATCCCATTATCCCAACTTTTGTTTATTTGGCCTTTAAATAAAATAAACCAAAATAAACTATTAACTTTTTAAACTATGTGACAATGAAACTGATTAACCCAACAATCACCCCCTTAATCAGTTTGGTAATACCACTCATTCACAACATCCTTTAACGATTCTTAACTTTTTCCGGACATCCGAAGTCTTTACCCAATCATGAATTTTCCTGGACACCCGACCTTCACCTCGGTCATGTCCAAAGTGCTCTATACCCGACTGTTGTTATTCACCACACAGAATCCGTTTTCACCTAAAACTTCTTGTGAAACGAGAGCCTTCTTCCACCGATCAAGAAAACAAAGAAACTTGCTTTTCCCGTCTTCTTTCACCTGCAAAACGAAACAAACCCAAAGCCACCTGCTTTGACGGATCTTTTAAGTTCGTTTTCTCACACATCTCTGGTAACTCTCTCCACTTTCCGACGACATACCTACAACCTACCGCTATAAGCACCACCTTGTCGGACACCACAAAACAAAAGGCAGCCATCAAAGAAACCAACCAAATGAACCAACTTTTGCGCCATTAACCAGTGACGAACACTAACAACTTCATGACCTCTGTTTACCTTCGATCCACAGGATGCTTTAACTGCAAACCTCATCGACAACAACTACTAAAACCAGTTGTGATCAACCCACTAACGACGATCCATCACCCTCATCACCAGAAACACGGGTTCCTACTGCATCTGCGCTGCTGCAAAGGGCTACCCTTTTTGTGAAACCGACTCTCAAACGGGCCTTGTTCCTTTTCACAAACCCTAAGCTTTGATACCAATTGTTGGTACAGGCCTGTAGTTAAACTTACAGATATATCTTTATGTGAGTTTGATAGAGATTTGAGTTCTGAAATATGTACAGTGGAAAAGGAAAATAAAAAAAAATAAAAAAAAAAAAAAAACAACCAAAAGACCTAAGCTCTGATACCAATTTTGGAAATTAAGCAATGGAACAGTAAACAGTTCAAAGACCAACATGGGTAAAACTGGAAATGGGAAGACGAATGATAATCTTTTATTGAATGAAGAATAGCAACCTAATGATTGAGTTGCTGTACAAAGAAATTTCAACTGCTGGATTGTAACTTTTAATCTATGCCATTTATACTACTAAACATCAACTTAAAAATGAGAAATAATAGGAACAGTCAATTTTCCAACGATCATCACTTCCCATGTGTTTTATAGCATAGATTAGAAGCAATGTTTTAAAACCTGGGTTGACCCGGCCGGTTCAACCGGTTGGACCGTGACCCGGGGTAGAAGGCAGGTCAATTGAGACCGGTTTTTTGAAAAAAACAAACCGGATCGAACCGGCTGGGTTTCCTCTAAACCGCGGTTCAACCGTTTATGTTGAACCGGTTAAAACCGGATTAACCCGTTTTAATAGGTTTTGGATAGTTGTAAACAAGTAGCGAACGCCAAAACAATGAGCCGTTTGCGGTTTCTTCAATGTTTTTAAATATTTAAACTTTGTGGATATTAAATTATTGGTTTTATATGTTTATATATTATGCATGAAAGTAAAAATATATAAAAATAGAAAAAGACCATAATCCGGGTTGACCCGTGAACCGGTCATCTTACCAGGTCAACCAAAAACCCGAGTTTTAAAACATTGATTAGAAGTTACTATCCATCAGTCGAAATTTCTTTGTACAACAACTCAATCATTAGGTTTCTATCCTTCATTCAATAAAAGTTAATCATTCGGCTGCCCATTTCCAACTTTACCCTTGTTGGTTTTTGAACTGTTTACTGTTCGATTGCTTAATTTCCATCAGTTGGTATAGAGCTTAGGGCTTGTGGTATTTTTTGTATTAAACAGTCGCATTGCTTAATTTCCAACAATTTGTATAGAGCTTAGGGCTAGTGGTTTTTTTGTATTTTCCTTTTCCTCTGTACATATTTCAGAACTCAATTCTCTATCGAACTCACATAAAGAGATATCTGTGAGTTTAACTACAGGGCCTGTACCAACAGAATCCTCTCTTGCAATGTTTAATCTGAATTGTTTCATTTATATTCCGCATTCGTTGCTTTGATTGTTGATTATAAATTCACTACAGTGAGTGATGATTTATTGGTATAAACCATATTTGTTTCTTGAGTATCCTAGCCCATGTGACTCCACAAATCCTGAAGAACCTATTAACTTGTCGATTATTCATATACATACTGGACGACAATGGCCTACATCAGATCCCCATTGGATACTATCTTTTTCTACAGTCCTTAGTACCAATGATACCCCTATGAGTGATTTACCACCTTCTGATACACAAGATACTCAACAATGACTATACGTCAAAAATGACTTTTGAGGGTAAAAGTAAAATATATTTTTACTATTATATAAAACATATTCACCATTTCTTGAATATTAAGAAGTACAAAACTTAATACAACATATACAATCATTTTATGCTTGATGTTTACTACGCATAAAACTTGTAACGCTTACAACTTATAAAGTTTCCTTCTAATTAAATAAGAAAATCAATGTATACGTTTCGTTTCATTACTTGAGAAAAATTCTCATTTGTTTATAACATCACATTGTCTCTCAATTCAATATCCATAAACCCTAAACGTCCTCATTTCTCTACACCATCAACACATTTAACCGCCATCTCCAGCATCTCTCTTCTATCACATTGATTTTCAGGCAACGAACACCACCAGAATCCATACATGCATCTCTCTAACCTGACTTACGATCCAACCCCGGGCCACTCCACCACTCATAAACCCTAAACGGAGAGTTGTCGTCACTGATTTCAAACTCATTTCTCTGACGCCATCATCGCTCCTTCCACACCCACAAGACAGAGAAAGAGAGTGTGTTTTTACTCATCACCCTTGCCTCCTTTGCCCCCATTGGTAATCATAATTTCTATCACACACTCTGACTGTGTTTTTTTACTCGATTCATTCAAATTTTATGTATATATACGCTTCCAATCGCATTGCACTTGAAAACTGAACAACTGAAACCATACATAATGTTGATGGCATGCATGCAGTTAGGATCTACATCAGTGGTTTTTCATCTTGATCAGGACGAAAAAACATGGTTAGTCGTTCTTCTGTTTTTTCGTTCGTTATGTGTTTAAATATCACATCAATTGTAAATACTGATTCATAATTTTGATTGATATCCACATTTGGAATTTTTCGATGTCGATGGTTTCTTTTTGTCCCCAATCGTGAAATCTCGACGCCCTTTTACTGGGGTTTTTGATTCTGGGATGTAAATTGTTTTTGGGTTTCTTTTGATACCCACATTCGTAACTGAATCCTAACTATTAACTAATCTATTTGAAGGGTTGTGCTTTGATTCTGTGATGAATGTTTAAGCATCGTTCTCGATGTTTTTAGATGTGGGTCTAATATTAATAGTTTATGTGAACAAATAATAATGCAGTGAATTAGAACGTCTGGGAAAATTTCATTCATGGAAGAAGTTACTGTCCTAATTTTAAAAGAAGACCTACATTTTGAAATCCAAGGGACAAAACAAGTACTTTTGGACGTTGAAATTGATATGAAATTGTCTCATATTTTCAGTAAAATTTTGTTAACTGCATTAAGCTTATAAGAGTCATCATGCGTAGTAAGAAAGTTTGTGTCAAGTTCATAAAAAAATTTCACATTAATATTTGCAGGTCGTTACTTGATTTATTAGTATCAATATCATATACACAATTTGTGCCTTTTAATGTATCTATTTGTGTATTTTTGTATGTATATGTGTGTATATGTATGTGAATGTTTGTGTTTGTTTATCTATGTGTGTATGTGTAATTTTTATGACCATTTGCGTGTATATATGTATATTCGACTGTTTATATGTCATTGTGTATATGTGTATTTTTCTATGACTATTGTATGACACTTTTTTTTTCATAGATACGAATGTATACAAAATTATTGGTGGGAATCCTCAAATGGCTTTCATGATGTAAACATTTACATGGTGACACGTATATATATCCATATGACATGATTGTTGTTTTCTGTAATCTTGATTGTTGGTTCATATATGCAGGGGTAGAATGAAGGTGAATGGTAGTTTTAATGTAACCCAATAGTTCACTCATGATATATTTCTTAAACATGTCTTTCATTTTAACAAATGATACTTTAAAGTATGATTATGCTAATGTTTGATTTTTTTTTTTTGTTTAGGGCTTGTGGTTGATTCCTCCTTTAAACTTCCATTAGGCGGGTAAGCTATATATTGACATATTACTAATAATTTCAAATGTTAACAAAAACTGATTAGTTTTTTTGCTTCTTTGTGACCCTTTCTAGGTTCTTCCATTCAACAGTAAACCATGTGATGTGACAAAGAATTTTTGAAGTTTCTTCCCAAAAAACCATTTTACATGTCATTCCCACTTCTTCCTCGACACGATTACGAGCCCTGCTCTTACTATTCAAAAGCTAACAGCTTAGCTGCTTCGGTGCTAATGTGAGATGGTATGAATTTAATGATTATTTGATATTATAATGTAAAATTATTAGAATGACTATTAGATATAAATTCAATTCATATTCATCTTTAACTGTTTATAATTCTTCCTTTTAAACTACTAATTATATGGTTTTTTTAGTAATTCTTCCTTTAGTAATTTGATGTGATAATGTAACATTTTTTTTCTCTTGCTATTGACTTCTCGTGTTTGACTGGTTCTTGAGTTGTATACAAATATTTTTGTGCATTTGTATCTATAGGTCTACCGATTTTTTAGTATTAGAGTGTATATGCAAGTAGTTGGATGGCTATCTGTCTGTGTAGATGTGTATGTGTTTTTATTTGTATCTATGTGTATGTTTCTTTTTTTCTATATATCTATTTGATTGTTTATTTGTATATGCCTAATTATACATGTGAATGAATTTGTCTGTGATTTAGTAAGATTATTAAACAAACTGTACCTTGATTTATAGTTGAAAATTTGAAATTGTTGAAGTTGCTTTTGCCAATGTCCTTTGTTTTTTGAGTTTACTAAGAAAATACTAGAATATTTGTACAACCCACTATTAGATGAACTAACGTGTCAATATGATTACAGGAACCAAGTGTTAATTGGGGAAAATGTCACTTGTGGTTGCTAATAGATATACTACTTGGAATCAGAGTGAACAAGTGGTTATAAGTATGTTGTTGGGTAATGACATCTTCTCATTTACATTAAAACCTTATTTGATTAAAATCCCAATAAGAATTAAAAGGTACATTATAAACAAAAATCAATGTTTAATCGTTTATGGTGTCATCTTTGTAAAAGTTGATTGTAAACCATGGCAAGGATGCTACTGGATGCTCAAAACTTTTCTTCTTGATAAGAACTTGCTTAATTTAGTGTCAACTTTAGTTTTTCTTTAAGATAAATGGTTTCCGAGATTATAAGTTGTTATTGCTCATTTCTCTTATTCATTTATTCATTTTAATAGAGATTTTGCCAATGGTAGGTAGAGAAAATACGTTGTTATTTCCGACAATGATGTTGGGAAATGCAAGGATTTCTACTAGGGGTTTACCAGACCTAGGATATGGACGTCGGTGTGGACCATAGTTAATAATTTGATAAAGAACAACCATTAGATGTGAACGCAGAGACCTCATTTGTCACTAGAATTTCATATTTTTAGAATGAATGTTGATTATTGTGTCTTTGTGTGTATTTATTATTCGGGAATGGTGATTGTATTATTTGTCAAGTGAGGTTTTTAGATCTGTAAATCACAATATATTTGAACTATTTTGGAATTGATGACATGATTACACTTGTGATTTGTAAATGATAAGAGTCCAAATTAGTATGTATTTTGATGGAAGGGTATCCATAATCTTCATGTAGCTGTTGAAATCTTTTTTTTTTTTTTGAAAATTTCATTGAGATTGGTGGCTGTACTGCAAGTATCTTTAGAACTTCATTTTATTTTATATTATAAAAATATATATAACTTGGTTGCTATATATTAGTAGGTTACATATAGATATGTATGTTTTAACCGACAACAAATGTTTCATATATATATATATTTTTAATAGTTTTTGGCTTTAGTATCTCTAAAATAATTTGTATGTTTAGCAAACAATGTGTACCGAGTATCAAATAAATTATGCCATCCATTCAAAGTGAAAACTTGAATATAAGGTAAAAGAAATTTTTAGTATATGCTTTATAGTTACATAAAAACAATATGTTAATACTGAATTATAATATATACAATTATTTTGTCTTATTTCAGCTAATTTACTAGCCTATCATCTTTAGTCATTTTTTAAATGTACGAAACGTTTAAATAACAATTTATCATTTTTAAGTTTGAACTTTTTGATTTATTATATTAGTATAACAACTGAAGCTATACATATACTATAAATATTTTTTGAAAAAAGATAGTCTATATTTTTCATGGTAAGAAATTTTAGAAAAATATTTTCTAAGCAGACAAAATAATATTTTTTGATAAAAATTTCAGTTTTTTTTAATTAAAAATTTGAGATTTAACATTACATAGCGATGTCAAAAGGGTCATGACATGAAAATACAATTGAACATGAGGTTGTATACTCTTCAACAAAATTTTGATTTTATTCCAAAATAGCAATACATTATTATTTTTATACCCAAAATAGTTTTATACCGAAATAGAATTCCAAAAGCAAAGTTTTCAATGAAAGATAACAATTTACTGTCCACTAAAAGAAAAGAAAGCAACTTCTACTCACCACTCCATGGTAAAAAAAAAAAAAAAAAAAAAAAAAAAAAAAAAAAAAAAACTAATTGTTGCTTCTAAATAATTCATCAAATGAAACAAATAGCCGCAGTAACATTGCACACCTCTAACTATATCAGATTGTCGGTTTCCCAATACAAATTGTTATTTTGATAATTATGTTTTTTTCGGGCTGTGCAGCTACCCACCTAGATAGATGCTATTCACCGAAAGAAACTATTTGACATAAAATAATCTGGAAAAAGGCTAATAGGAACCATCCGAAGGGAAAATAAAACTAATCGTCGCATGGAATCTACCCACTGAAAGACATTATCTAGAGTTGCCGCATCGCGCGGGTATCCCACTAGTATATATATATATATATATATATATATATATATATATATATATATATATATATATATATATATATATATATATATATATATATATATATATATATATATATATATACTATTCGTTTCCTTAGATTTATGACTACATTTAAAATGAAACATTTGAGAATATCAATGCCTAATAAACATATTCAACATTCCACCAACATTAATCTAAAACGCATTAGAGTGATGAAATTCTAGCCTTAAAATGAAACATTTGAGAATATCAATGCCTAATAAACATATTCAACATTCCACCAACATTAATCTAAAACGCATTAGAGTGATGAAATTATAGCCTTTATTATAGATTGAAAATATATAAACCAAAATTGAATGAATCTTCCTCTTAAAAATTCAACAAACTGTTTTACTTGTTTTTTATCAGGACAAAATAATTTCAATGTATGAACAGGCACACATATTTTATGACTGTTTCGTTGTTTTATCTTTAGTTCCCAACTATTGGTTCGATGGTGTGAAACACAAATACTATCGGAAGTGAGAAACACAAATACTATCGGAAGTGAGAAACACAAATACTAGATTGACGATCCAATGTTTTTACCATAGGGCAAGATATTTTTTTGATTAAGAAAGCTCTTTGATTAGACTAGTCAGAAAAGAAATTACAACTTAAATGCATTTAAACAGTTATATTTAATTATTTATCACATATTGTAACAATAAAACATTCTTCATATTGGGTTTTCCAATTATATATAATTTTCTGAAGTAATTTTTTTGGACCATATCAAGACCTAATAAACATTCAAGGTTCCAGTCAAATAAATCTAAAATATGAAAAAAGTTAGACAAATAAAATCCACCGATCAAAGATACTTTATGCGATTTTTTTTTATCTAATTAAGAATTGGACAATGTAAAAAGTTGAATGTGTCTTAAGATGACAAGTTTGATTAAGTCATTGTTTATTTTTTTACTCTATCCACACATACGGTACCTTGATATGTTCCAATGTTTTTTACTATAAAAGCATCACCACGTTGCATGTTATTCACATACTTCTCAAGCTAATTAACAAACACATCAAAGCACAAGTTTCCCCTTCTCAACAATGACATCTCATTTGCTTTTATTTGGTCTCTTGGTGGCGTGCTGCTCCATTGCGTTTGCTTCGGACCCTAGTCCTCTTCAGGACTTCTGTGTGGCAGACCAAAATAGCACAGGTAAGAATTTTCATGCATGTTTTGAAAATATATCATATTTAACTGTGATTAATAGTTTATTTATTATTATTTTTCCTCGTAGTATTCGTGAATGGCTTGGTTTGCAAAGAGGCAAGGCTTGTACAAGCTGATGATTTCTTTTATAGTGGGCTGCAACTAATGGGAAATACTTCGAATGCGGTTGGGTCTGCTGTGACTCCTGTGACTGTACAGAGTTGCCGGGACTTAACACTCTTGGTATCTCAATGGCACGTATTGACTTTGCCCCACAGGGTATTAACCCCCCACATACACACCCTCGGGCCACTGAAATTTTGACTGTTATGGAAGGCCGTATTCTAGTCGGGTTTGTCACATCCAACCCTGAAAACCGACTCATCACAAAACTACTTCAGAAAGGCGATGTTTTCGTGTTCCCACAAGGTCTGATTCACTTCCAGAAAAATGTGGGAAATGGCTATGCTGTTGCTATTGCTGCTTTGAGTAGTCAAAATCCAGGTGTTATTACCATTGCAAATGCTGTGTTTGGATCAAATCCTGATATCGCAACAGATATTCTTGCAAAGGCTTTTCAAGTTGACGTCAACGTCGTCTGTCAAATTCAATCTAAGTTCTAGCTTTTATGCGATTTAAAAATGTTGTTTTCAGTGTTTTATACCCTTCAATCTTTTGATATTTGTTATTCTTGTGTTGCTATTTTTAAAATTGACTAAAATATATATATATATATATATATATATATATATATATATATATATATATATATATATATATTTTATTGTAACCGTGATTTAGATGTAAATCTTATTTGGAGTTAACTACTTCAAAACTATGATCTAATGTTAGGATCTTGCATTGTGCTAGCAATTGAGTTCCAAATTACAAAGACAAAATAAGATTAAATGGTCCCATGTGCTTTAAGAAAGTGAGAAGTTCGGTACTAAATTTTTTTTCTTGATGAGTATGGTCCTTATGGTTTCAATTACTGGCGTGATCGCTCCATAATGCATAACCTATGCAAATTGACTTTTGTATCATTTTAACCTATGCAAAAAGTATAATAAGCAAATTGTAACCCCACACCCACTCCCATCCACCTCTAGTTACGCTACCATACTACTACAAGAAAAAGGGGTATTAGAGACTCACACAATCAGTCTCAGATGGATAATAATCGGTCTATGATGAGATTTTGCTAGTCCCCAGCTAGTCCTAGATATTGGGTTTCTTATGTATATGGGACTAAAAATCAATCTCTAATACATCAATGTCACACCCTCAAACTAAGGATGGCGGAAACATCTGTGGGTGGAGAACTTCATGTATAGTATCTTAACAACGAGTATAATAGTGATCAAAATAAATACAATCATCATGAATATAATCGAGAAAGTTACATGGTTTCATGAATATATGTTTCAAAATCGATTACAATATAATGATAAAATGGTTTGTCTAACGTCGTAGCGTTCCATCCTCAAATGCTGGTAGTCACTTAGTTTTATTGATTACCTGAGAATACAAGTAAATTTTGAAAGAGTGTCAACAATTAAGTTGGTGAGTGCATAAGCTTTTGTTTATAAAGTTGAAAACCTTTCTTTGTAAATGTAGTATATGCACAAGAAAAATCTAATATTTTCCTTATAAAATGAATTGCAGTCTTAAGACCAGAAGACCGAAATGTACACGTATTTTTTCCATACTTATAATAGTGTATGTAGTTTCATGATAATAAAACTGAAACAACCCAAAATTACAAGCCAAAAATTTCGTTTGAAAACAATACTAAAACCATAATATCCAAATATCATATAAGACAACATAAGTCGTGTGTCTCAAAATTTCATAAAATATGTCTCTTATCAACTGGTGTCAAAGTCATGTCAAAATATCAGAGTCTAACTCCTAGGCTAAAACTATGGTGTATGCCATGCCATCAACACGAGCCCTTCCCCTTGCTAGCTGAAGTACCTGAAACCAAAACTGAAACTGTAAGCACGAAGCTTAGTGAGATCCTCCAAACTACCACATACCATGCAATAACAAATAAATCACATACTGGGCCTTACCCACTACATCGGACCGAAGTTCGGAACTGACTAGGGCCTCACCCTCTGCATCAAATCGGAGTCTGGAAATAACTTGGCCTTGCCCACTGCATCGGACCGAAGTCCGGAACTAACTAGGGCATTGTCCTCTGCATCAGATTGGAGTCTGGAACTGACTTGGGCCTTGCCCACTGCATCGGACCAAAGTCCAGAACTAACTGAACATAACATAACATAATCATAACATATAACAATAACACATATACTGCATGCTACATCAGACCGCATCCCGGAACCCATAACGCATAGACAAGCCTGAATCAAAAAGACATCAAGCATACTGAACTACTGCTATCTAAACAGGCCGACATTGTGGCCGTAGACCCGTTCCTACAATAAGGAGACTCACCTCGTAAGGCTGACTTCTGAAATGTTGATCGGGAGTTGTTTGACTGCTGCTCCGATAACTCCCTGGCTACAATTCCCATAAAGACACTTAATCAAACACTGATAAATAATCTTAGGGTAAAATGACCATTTTAGCCCTGGTCAAAGTCAACTTCCAGTTGACCTGACTCGTCGAGTTGGGCCGCCAACTCGTTGAGTCCCTATTCTTTCTTTTATCCTTCTATCTGACTCTACTCGTCGAGTTTAGAAAGACTCGACGAGTTCCCCTTCTATAATGACATTTAGTCAACCTTCATCTGACTCGCCGAGTTGTATGAACAACTCTTCGAGTCCTCTTTCATCATATGAACACGTCCAAACTATGACTCGTTGAGTTGTTTGAACAACTCGTCGAGTCTGTTCTTGTAGGTAAGGAGATTGCCTTGGACTCGCCGAGTGTTTTCTATCGCTCGTCTAGTCCCATGATTTCCAGATTGTAGCTATATCTCAATATGTCAGATCACTCCTATGGACTCATCTCAATGCTTGTTATTACTCAGCTAGGTCCCTTTGAACCACAACAGATTGGGGACTGAAGCCCCTGGACTCGCCGAGTTCCAAGAACAACTTGTCGAGTTGCCTATTGTCCAAGTCTATAATCTCAATTTCTGGTGTACAATTGTCATCCAAAAGGTAGATATGGGCTTCTAAGATCGATCTAGCACGTAAAGTTATGAACTTTATGTGCATGCATGGAAGTATAAGCTTTAAGGACCCAAAATGAGGTCTAAAGGGGTGCATGGGCTAATATAGCCATAAAACTTGCATCTTTATGCCATGAACTCGGTTTTAGAGTCTAGATCTGGAGGTGAATCGACTTGGGATGTCCAAGTCTTAAGGATTAAGCTTATTGACCCCAAAACTCCACAAAGGGGCAAAGGAGAAAATCTATAAAACCACAAGTCAAGTTTTGAGCTTGATTACTTGAAAGCGAAGAGAAACTGATGGTGTTCCTGGATCTAGTCCTTCTCCCTTGATCCTTCTTCCTTCCAACTCTTCTACTAGATACACAATGTACCAAAAACCCTCCAAGTCACTAAGAAAGCTCAAATTTGCCAAAAGGAGTTAGGGTTTCGAAAGTAATGCTTTGGAGGTGATGGAGGCTGGAACTGAAGCTCATAATGTTGTTTAAATAGGGTGTAAAGCCCTTTAATTAGGGTTTCATCCAGACTGGCCTAATCGCCGAGTCCCAACATGGACTCGGCAAGTATGTCACTTAAACCCGCATCCCAACCTCGCATCTACTCAATGAGTTAGGGCTGCCACTCATCGAGTCACTAATACAAATGATATAAAAAATAGATCAAATACGTACCAGAAACGGGACGTTACAAAAACCCATTAGAATGTAGAAATCTGATGAGTGCAAATAGCTATACCTAATTTTAATATTTATAACCTAACTACCTTAACTAAAAAAATTGCACATAGACAGTGTACCAAGTCAAATTATAAAATAGTCGGATAAGTCGGGTGTCGATCACAAGTAACGATTTTAACTTATCAATTTATCTACCACTAAATTAACCTAGTTTTAATAAAGCAAGGGGTTTTTATCTAATTTTGCAAGTTTAGATGAACTTAATTCTTTAACACAAACTTAATCAATAAACAAACACTTCTGTTGGTTCAAATCCACTTTCACTCAATGGCTAATAAATTAGCTATGACAATTATTGTTGGTATCAATTAATAAAGTATTAGCAATTGAATTCCAAATTTACTAATATTCAATCAATTCATGTAAATTGTAACACCGTAGATTTCAAAACAAAATTTTCAATTTTTATAAAACATAATTCCATCAATATTCATCAAACAACCATATTAATTATCCAAAATAGGTCAATACAAAATCCCAAGATCACAATGTAAAAACTCCGAGTGTGTGTGTGTACGGATCAAGCCGGCGCCTTCCCGCGATCGTCACTAGTAGCTGAAACAATAACATTAAACACTGTAAGCACAAGGCTTAGTGAGTCCCCCAAAACACCACATATAACACATATTAGCCACTAAAGGCTATAACTCTATGGGTCCGTGCACCCAAACTCTGTGAACCCTCAGGTTCTATCTCTGATAAACATGCACTACATAAATCACATAGAAATAATGCAGTACAACACATAACATGCATAGCATACAATACTCTATCACATAACTCAGGTTACCTACTCAAGGTAATATAGTATAGTGAGAAGACTCACCTCGCGTATCTCGGTATCTCACGAATCCTGGAAATCCCTCGTGCTCGATCCTCCGAGCTCTAATCCTCCTATAACATTATATGCTTCTAATTAACACTTTATATCTCTAAGGTTGACTATCTATAAGGAGTCAACACAGGTCAACTCTGGTCAACGGTCAACGTTCAACTCTGACCGGACTCGGCGAGTACCAAGGCGACTCGGCGAGTCTAGACGTTTTTATCAACCCTCTGAAATCCTCTTACTACACGTCGAGTATCCCCCCCTTTACTCGACGAGTTTCACCTGAATGAATCGCGGGGCCACCCCGACTCAACTCGCCGAGTCTCAAGGACAACTCGGCGAGTCCAGGTTTGACTGAGTCCACTCGTCATCCCTCTCCAACTCACCCTGTCTCATTAAGTCTACCCATGACTCGATTGGACCACTCGCTGAGCAGTCCCAAGGCAATCTTCAAGCTACTCGCCGAGTCGGATGAACAGACTCGGCGAGTCCATGCCATGCAACCACTCCAACTCGCTTCTAAGGTCAGATCTGCTTCCAAAAACTATAGATCAGGCCTCCCTCAACTGATTCATCACGTAGAGCTCCTATCTTGGTGCTCATAACACACCCTATAACTCAATAATGGCGTTTTTGACCCAAGGCATGAGGATTCCAATCCAAAGCCTCCATTGATCCCCAAAAGCTTAGGTAAAGGGACACTCTGGACCTCTAAGGGTCCATATCTATGGTTCCAACCTCATAAGGGACCAAAAGAACACCAAATCTTGCCATAAAAGGGTTCAACAAACCCTAAATCTAGATAAGCAACAACAACAAGAAGGTAACTCGGATTTATTACCACAAAAGTGATGCTCTGGACTCCAAACCCACAGAAGTTGCTCCTTCTTGCTTTCCCTTGGCTAGCTCTTCTCCTTTCCTTGCAAAAAAATGGCGCCTCCAAGGTCAATAATGGCCTCCTACTTAGCTCCAATGCTCACACTCGATTAGGGTTTCACTCAAGGGGCTGGTGAGCACAAATGACGGCCATTAGGCCCTTTAAATAAGTCTCAAACCCGAGAAATTAGGGTTTTATTACACAGCACTGACTCGCCGAGTCCATATCCTGGACTCGTCGAGTCCAGGCGCGATCCTGCGTCCAAATCCGCGTCCCTACTCGGCAAGTCTGAGCTCCAACTCGCCGAGTCCCCCCTCACAAAACAACAAAATACAACAAACAAGATACCTGATAAAATCCGGCTGTTACAACTCTCCCCCACTTGGACTAGACTTCGCCCTCGAAGTCTCGCTCTAAAAACAGCTCCGGGTGCTGCTCCTGCATCATACGCTCTGGGTCCTAGGTCATCTTTGATCCCCTCCGATGTTGCCACTGAACCAACACCAGAGGTACCTCCTTGTTTCCCAAAACCTTGATCTTCTGATCCCTGATGGCCACTGGTCTCTCAGCATAATTTAGGCTTGCATCTACCTGAATATCCTCTAACGGAACCACTGCCGATTCATCGGCTATACACTTCCTCAACTGCGATACATGAAAAGTATTGTGAATCTGTCCCAACTCTGTTGGCAACTCCAACCGATAAGCTACCCGGCCTACCCTTGCAATCACACGAAATGGACCTATAAACCGGGGCCCCAACTTGCCCCTCTTCCTGAACCGGATCACCCCTTTCCAAGGAGAAACCTTCAGGAGAACGAAGTCGCCGACCTGAAATTCATGCTCGGACCGGCGTCTGTCCGCATAACTTTTTTGTCGGCTCTGGGCGGTCAATAACCTCTGCCTGAGCTGCTGTATTTGCTCTGTCGTCTGAATCATGATCTTTGTACTGCCCATTACCCTCTGCCCAACCTCTCCCCAACAAATGGGAGTCCGACACCTCCTACCATACAACAGCTCAAAGGGCGGCATACCGATGCTCGAATGATGGCTGTTATTGTAGGAAAACTCTGCCAAGGGTAAATACGTATCCCAGCTACCCCTAAAATCCAATACACATGCTCGAAGCATGTCCTCAAGCGTCTGAATCGTCCGCTGATATGTCTGGGGGTGGTACGCGGTACTAAAATGCAGCTTAGTACCCAACTCCTCATGAAATTTCTTCCAGAATCGGGAAGTGAAGCGCACATCACGGTCCAAAACAATCGAGATCGGCACCCCATGCCGAGATACAACTTCCCTCACATAAATCTCCGCCAATTTCTCCACCGAAGAACTCTCACTGATGTCAAGAAAGTGAGCGCTCTTTGTCAACCTATCCACAATCACCCAAATTGCATCGACTCCTCTGGCAGTCCTCGGTAATTTGGTGATGAAATCCATAGTGATCTGTTCCCACTTCCACTCGGGAACCTCCAATGGCTGCAACTTGCCATGCGGTCTCTGGTGCTCGGCCTTCACCCTTCGACAGGTCAAACACCTCTCGACAAACCATGCGACGTCCCTCTTCATACAAGGCCACCAATACTCTTTCCTCAAATCCAAATACATTTTCGTAGCCCCGGGGTGGATCGAAAATTTCGATCTATGAGCCTCCTCCATCAATGTAGTACGCGTACCGCCCACAAACGGTACCCAAATCCGGCCCTGAAAAGTCATAAGCCCTCGACTATCCGACACGAACTCAAAAACCAACCCAACGACCCGTTCTCTTTTCTGCATTTCCGGATGCACAGCCTCGGCCTGTGCCCCACGAATGGTGTCCAGAACTGGAGCTATCATGGTCAGTCTCAAACATACATTTCGCAATGGAGTACTCTCCGCCCTGCGACTCAATGCGTCGGCTACCACATTAGCCTTGCCCGGGTGATACAAGATCTCGCAATCATAATCCTTGACTACATCTAACCACCTCCTCTGCCGCATATTTAGGTTAGGCTGATCCATCAAGTACTTCAAGCTCTTATGGTCCGTGTATATCGTACAACGAACCCCATACAAGTAGTGCCGCCAAATCTTGAGAGCGAAAACCACTGCCCCCAGCTCTAAATCATGTGTGGGATATCTCGTCTCATGAGGCTTCAACTGCCTCGATGCATATGCTATCACATGTCCCTTCTGCATCAGCACCGCTCCTAGCCCTAAAATCGATGCATCACAGAATACCACAAAATCTTCCATCCCTTCCGGAAGAGCTAATACCGGAGCTTCGCACAACCTTTGGCGAAGCGTCTCAAAGGAGGTCTGCTGCTCAGGACCCCATAAAAATGTAACACCCTTCCGGGTCAATCTGGTGAGTGGCACTGCAATCTTGGAGAAATCCTTGATAAACCTCCGATAGTACCCTGCCAGCCCAAGGAAGATCCTGATCTCAGAAGGTGACTTTGGCACCTCCCACCTCATCACCGCGTCAACCTTGGCCGGATCGACCAATATCCCTTTCTGATTAACGAGGTGCCCTAGAAACTGGACCTCCCGCAACTAGAAATCGCACTTGGAAAACTTTGCATAAAGTTTCTCCGATCTCAAAACTCCAAGAACCTCCCTCAAACGCTCCTCATGTTGCTCTCTAGATCTCAAATATACCATAATATCATCGATAAACACAATCACCGACCGATCCAACATCGGTCTGCATACCCTGTTCATGAGGTCCATGAACACAGCCGGGGCATTGGTGAGCCCAAAAGGCATCACCACAAACTCATAATGCCCATAACGCGTCCTGAATGTTGTCTTTTGGACGTCCTCGTCCCGCACTCTCACCTGATGATAGCCCGACCTCAAATCAATCTTGGAGAACCAAGATGCTCCCTGCAACTGATCGAATAAATCGTCGATCCTCGGCAACGGGTAACATTTTTTGACCGTCAGCTTATTCAATTCTCGGTAATCAATACACATTCGATGCGAGCCATCCTTCTTTTTCACAAACAGAATGGGTGCTCCCCATGGCGAGCTACTCGGCCGAATAAACCCCTTCCCCAGCAGCTCCTGAAGCTGCGAGGATAACTCTTGCATCTCTGGAGGTGCAAGGCGATAAGGCACCTTAGCGATAGGCGCGGCTCCCGGAACCAAATCGATACCGAACTCCACTTGCCTCACGGGAGGCACACCTGGTAACTCTTCGGGAAAAACATCTGGAAACTCACGCACCACCGGAACTTCATCCACTGAGCTCGGTCTCTCGGAGATCACTCGCGTATCCATCACATACGCCACGAAACCCTTACAGCCCTGCTGTAAACACTGCCTCGCCCTAGCGGCCGAACAAAAGGCTGATCCAGAACGTGTACCATCGCTGTATACCGAAAGAACTCCCCCACTAGGATCTCGTATGGTCACCAGCTGACGCTCGCAGTCGATAACCGCACCGAATCGGCTCAACCAGTCCATGCCCACTATGACACAAACATCACCCATCGCAATAGGAACCGGATCGATCGGAAACTTGACCCCAAAAATCTCTAACACACATCCCCGGAGGACCTCCGTGGCACAAATTACTCTGTCGGCGGCTATGGAAACCCGTAGAGGCCGACTCAATGCCTCACGACTAACACTGATATGCTGACTAAAGGCCAAAGATACAAAAGACCGACTCGCACCTGAGTCAAATAACACTAAAGCAGGCACAGAGTTCACAAGGAAGGTACCTATGCATGGCATAATATAAGCATAATATCTCAACACCAAAAATAAATATATAAAAGGAAACGTACCAGCCACAACGTCGGGTGCAGCGCTATCCTCTTCCGCAGTCAGCTGAAAGGCTCTCCCTCGAGCTCTCGGTGCCTCGGCCTTCACGGGCCGACTCTCTGTAGCTCTGATGGCGGCGGGAGCAGATCCCTGAGACGCTCCACGCAGCAGCGGACACTCCACCTTCCGGTGTCCGGTCTGGTTGCAGTGAAAACACACTTCAAACCCCTTGGGGCAGTCCTTGGCCATATGCCCCTCCTTGCCACATTTGTAGCAAGACCTTGCTCGACAGACTCCATCGTGACCCTTGCCGCACTTCCCACAAGTGCGGCCCTTCTGGCTCCCGAGTTTGGGATCAGCGGGCTTGGCCCGCTTGGCTGCCGGCTAAAGCTGTGCCGGCCGCCGATCCCTCCCTAGAGACTCCGCCTCCTCCCTGGCCTGAGTCTCAAGCTCAATCTCCCTCTTCCGAGCATTTGCCTGAAGCTCAGCAAATGTCCGATACGAGGAGTTCGCAATGAACTCCCGAATATCCCGTCTCAAAATGCTCAGGTAGCGGCTCATACGTGCCTGCTCAGTGGACACGTGCTCAGGGCAGAACATCGCCCTCTCATGAAACATCCTCGTGATCGCTGTAACTGACTCAGTACCCTACTTGAGGGTCAAAAACTCCTGTGCCAGACGCTCCCTCTCCACCTGGGGAACGTACTCATCTCGGAACATGGTAGTGAACCTCTCCCAGGTCACTGCCGAAAGCTCAATAGGCGTGAAGTGCGCCGTCACAAACTTCCACCAGTCCTTCGCTCCCAAGCGAAGCTGGTTCAGCGCGAACCGAACCTTCAAATGCTCAGGGGATGAGCAAGTGAAGAAGCACCCCTCCATATCAGATATCCACCTCATAGCTGCCACCGGATCCTGTGTACCATCAAACTCTGGTGGTTTGGTATTGCTGAACTCCCGAAACAGTGACGCATCACCTCCCTGGGTCTCACCACAACGATCGCTGCGGTAGCCGCTGGAATAGTAGCCTCAGAAAAGAGCGGCATAACGCTCGTCAAATGTCTCAATCAGCGCGGTCTTAATAGACCCGAACATCTCTGGTATCTCAGCTCTGATGACCGCAGCCACCTCCTCATGAATGATCTGTCGAATCTCCTCATCACTAGCTCCGGCATCCTCCGGCATATGACGTGTCCTCACCATGATCAACCTCTGAAATACAACATGCGATAAATTAGAATTCACTCGAACACTCTTACACCCGACAATCCACCCCTCCTTGATTCTTGGTATCCCAAGATTCTTATTTGGACTGTGTACTGCCCCGGTGCTTTCAGTAGTACGGGCCCAATACTACTGTCCACACCGTCTCAGTACACACCCCAAACCTTCCTCTTCGGATCCCAATTCCCAAGTACTCTATCATGCGTAAACCACTTTCTAACAGATCTCTCATAAACCCCTTGCTGCTACCTACTCACTCTCAGCATCTCATAGCAGCTCACCCCTCCCTAGGCTAAGGCATCACAAATCAGGCCACTCTAGTCCTATTAGCAATACCTAGCCTACTCTAGCATGAAAATACATCATATTAATATTAATATCACGTAATATAAAGGTATTTTGGGAATTCACCGTTCGGGCGCTGACTGATCGTACACACGTTTCTTCCTGGAATTTGTTTCTTTTTCAAGAAAGTCTTTTACTCTTAGAAAATTTTGGTTTTCTTTTGAAAATATCTTTCCAATTCCTCAGTTTGAGTTCAAATACTCCCGAAGGTGTACCCGAATCCCTCAAACCAAGGCTCTGATACCAATTTGTAACACCGTAAATTTCAAAACAAACTTTTCAATTTTTATAAAACATAATTCCATCAATATTCATCAAACAACCATATTAATTATCCAAAATAGGTCAATACAAAATCCCAAGATCACAATGTAAAAACTCCGAGTGTGTGTGTGTACGGATCAAGCCGGCACCTTCTCGCGATCGTCACTAGTAGCTGAAACAATAACATCAAACACTGTAAGCACAAGGCTTAGTGAGTCCCCCAAAACACCACATATAACACATATTAGCCACTCGAGGCTATAACTCTGTGGGTCCGTGCACCCAAACTCTGTGAACCCTCAGGTTCTATCTCTGATAAACATGCACTACATAAATCACATAGAAATAATGCAGTACAACACATAACATGCATAGCATACAATACTCTTTCACATAACTCAGGTTACCTACTCAAGGTAATATAGTATAGTGAGAAGACTCACCTCGCGTATCTCGGTATCTCACGAATCCTGGAAATCCCTCGTGCTCGATCCTCCGAGCTCTAATCCTCCTATAACATTATATGCTTCTAATTAACACTTTATATCTCTAAGGTTGACTATCTATAAGGAGTCAACACAGGTCAACTCTGGTCAACGGTCAACGGTCAACTCTGACCGGACTCGGCGAGTACCAAGGCGACTCGGCGAGTCTAGACGTTTTTATCAATCCTCTGAAATCCTCTTACTACACGTCGAGTATCCCCCCCTTTACTCGACGAGTTTCACCTGAATGAATCGCGGGGCCACCCTGACTCAACTCGCCGAGTCTCAAGGACAACTCGGCGAGTCCAGGTTTGACTGAGTCCACTCGTCATCCCTCTCCAACTCACCCTGTCTCATTGAGTCTACCCATGACTCGATTGGACCACTCGCTGAGCAGTCCCAAGGCAATCTTCAAGCTACTCGCCGAGTCGGATGAACAGACTCGGCGAGTCCATGCCATGCAACCACTCCAACTCGCTTCTAAGGTCAGATCTGCTTCCAAAAACTATAGATCTGGCCTCCCTCGACTGATTCATCACGTAGAGCTCCTATCTTGGTGCTCATAACACACCCTATAACTCAATAATGGCGTTTTTGACCCAAGGCATGAGGATTCCAATCCAAAGCCTCCATTGATCCCCAAAAGCTTAGGTAAAGGGACACTCTGGACCTCTAAGGGTCCATATCTATGGTTCCAACCTCATAAGGGACCAAAAGAGCACCAAATCTTGCCATAAAAGGGTTCAACAAACCCTAAATCTAGATAAGCAACAACAACAAGAAGGTAACTCGGATTTATTACCACAAAAGTGATGCTCTGGACTCCAAACCCACAGAAGTTGCTCCTTCTTGCTTTCCCTTGGCTAGCTCTTCTCCTTTCCTTGCAAAAAAATGGCGCCTCCAAGGTCAATAATGGCCTCCTACTTAGCTCCAATGCTCACACTCGATTAGGGTTTCACTCAAGGGGCTGGTGAGCACAAATGACGGCCATTAGGCCCTTTAAATAAGTCTCAAACCCGAGAAATTAGGGTTTCATTACACAGCGCTGACTCGCCGAGTCCATATCCTGGACTCGTCGAGTCCAGGCGCGATCCTGCATCCAAATCCGCGTCCCTACTTGGCGAGTCTGAGCTCCAACTCGCCGAGTCCCACCTCACAAAACAACAAAATACAACAAACAAGATACCTGATAAAATCCGGCTGTTACATAAATCAATGCATAATCACACATTAATTAACACATAATTAATTATTTAATGGATTGGAGCTATGTAGTTTGATTTTCTAAACACAATTGTATTCGTAATTTGTATTCTCTAGCAGAGCCTAATTCAATTATTCAATTGCTTAACTAAGATTGGTTTGATCCTAGCTCTAATAATTTAATGCTCACTAAATTACCAGGTATTCTAATTCATACAAATTAATAATCACTAACTACACATAATAAGAACTAAAAGCAATTTAATATCAAATCAAACATGCTAAGTAAAATCAATTAACACAAGTTTCTACCAACAAGTAAAATCAAATCTAAAATATCAAATCTATGAGTTCCAGCTTCATCTAGCTAACAGAAGAAACTAGATTTAGCTGGACATCCTAGCAACTAGGTAAACAAAATCCATAATCAAAAACATGTTTAAATATACCAATCTATGAATCAAATTATGAACTTCTTCTTCCTTGGTGTTGAAAACCAATTCCAAACTTTTCCTTCTTCTGAAAGTCGTCTCCAGGAACCCTCCAAGGTAGCAAAAAGTCTTTTAAATCGTAATGATCTTGGGTTTATATAATTTTCTCGAAATTCGTGTTTCACGTCGTGAAAGGTATCTTCATGTTGTGACATAGGAGAAATCCTTATCGGGCAAGGATTTTGCTTCGCGAACAATTATCATCTGGAAGATTCGAGTCCACGTCGTGGCCTTCTATTTCACGTCGTGAATAGAGCTAAATCCGTGGGCTTCTTCTACTTTTGTACTCCAAGTCTCCAAAGTTCCATGTTTTGTCATTTTTGGTCCATTTCTTTGAAAACGCTTCAATTTGGCTACAAGATATAATTTAAGCTTATAAGTACCAATATTTTATGCTATTAACCAAATTATTAATAAAAATATGAATAAATGTTTCCTAAAATTATGTATGAATTTGGCAATATCAAAATACCCCACACTTGTGCTTTTCTTGCCCTCAAGCAAATTTAACTATTTTTAATTCAAACCTTCATCACCAACATCACATAGAACAATCCAACTCAAACTCAGCCATTATGCCAAAACCTCAACGCATGCATTTGTGTCTAAAATTTTTCCTAAAGACCCCCCTTAATTCTAAGTACTCAAAATTCTCATAAACACGCATCCGCTTCTTTTGAATAATGCTCATTTTATGCATCCCTATGAATCCATCCGCAAAAAACTTTCTAACCTCAATGTATTTTTGTAAAGCTACCCAAGCATACATAAACTAGAGAATTACAACTTTAAGATACCACAATGGAGCTTCTTGAATTCTTCACTTTCTTTTGACATTAACTCTTTGATTTCTTCGAATTCACCACCTTTTTGTTTGATTTTTTTGTATCTTCTACTTTTATTTTTCATAATTCTTTATCTTCAAACTTTGATATTTCATAACTCCAAAAATTCTTCAACTTTTCTTGTAATTACTCTCATTTTTTTCTTGCATGTACTCACTTTTTTTTCTTCTTTTCACTCAAAACCTACATGCTTAAGCCAGAGCGCTAAACTTCAACCCTAATTGGTTAAAGATATTAGTTTTCCCGGATACATTTCAAGTACAGGCTTCTAAACATATTGTATCCTTCAAACGAAGCGAAGTTGTGTTTTTGTCCCATGATTTCACTAGAATAAAGGAGGCCACAAATGTACTATAACGTATATTGTCTCGATTAAACATTTGAGCTCTCATCAGATCATCCCATGCAACATTAGCAACTAAAGTTCAAATTATTACTAGATCTAACAATAAGATTATTATTGCAAACCTCTGAAAAATTTTAAATTTACCTATTTCTAACAATTTACTTTTTCGACCCCCTACCCCACACTTGTTACATACAATACCCTAACTGTATGCATAAAATAATTAAAAAGCAATTAAAAGGGAGAAAAAGGAACAGACTTCCCTGGGATAGTAGTGGTAGAATCAAACTTCAATCGTGTGGACGAAATGTGCATCTCAAATATGGGACTTCCTTAAAATAGAAACTTGGATCTTGATTATATAAACCGCCAATAACGAATCAAAAATTCAATCTTCAACAAATGAGGCGTAAATCTCCAAAACGTTTAGAATAATGTGGGAAAGCATACGCCACATTATATAGTGGAGGAAACGAGCCAGAATAATCTTCAAAATAACACCAAAGAGAATGGTGGTGACGCATAAAAAATGAATAAAAGGCTGCATGATTGTGAGAAGAGACGACTCACGACGTGAGTAATAGCGATCACGACGTGAGGTCGCTAAATATGAATTCTGAACTTCTCCTTATCCCACCTCACGACGTGAGGAATAAGGACTCACGACGTGAAAACTGCGCAAAAACTGAAACAACCCATCTTTCTTGTAAATGAACTCCAACCAATGTCTTAATGAATTAAGACCCTTATAAATGCATTATTTGACGACTCTTCTAACTTTATCCTCTCTCTCGACTCACCCCACACTTATTTCCAATTGTGGGTCTCTACTCTCAACTTGAAACTCTAAACTTCGCTTGTCTAAACATATACGCTCTCGGTTCGACTTTTCTTCCCAAGACTCCTTTAGGAATTTGAAATTCAACCACCAAAAGGAAAACAAAGTAACATCATAATTTAAAATGTCTTACAAACCAGACGAGTTCAAAACAACACAACCCAAATTAAAACTAAAAAGAAAAAAGAAAGTGATCAATCATCTTCTTCATCTTCGCGTGTCCCACTGGTACCAGCCCCATCACCCCTGATTTTTAAGTACCACGTTGTGAAGGGCTAAATCACGTCGTGATTTGCTTGCTGGGCTAAAAAAAACTCCGGTGTTCTACAATTAAACTTATTGGGCTTAAAGTCCCTCGTAATTCATTTTTATCCACGACGTGAAACATAATGCCATGTCGTGATATTAGTCTGGACCAAAAAACAATTTAATGAATGATATTTGTTCATTTTAATTGTTTACCACTTAACTCTAAATTACCCCGCTTCTAATTTCTCCCATTTAAAAGTTTTTGGATGACGAATTGATCATTTCCCTAAAAAAATAAAAAAAATCCTAAAAAGAAGAGAAAAGAAAAGAAAATGCAAACCAAACTCGGGTTGCCTCCCAAGAAGCACTTCTTTTTGATGGAGTCATGAGCCGAACTCCATGCCTCCTATGTTGAGCTATCAGAGGAGTCCACCACCTATACCTTCTGTTCTTTCCATCATCTCTTGTACGCTTGAACTTGTCTAATGTACGCCTTCTTTGAATTTTCCTTTTTAGCTTTTACTTCATCTACATCGAGCTTGAGTTTGATCCCTTTAGTCTCTAATTTTTCTTCACTCTTATTAAGCTCCATAGGAATTTTTTCTTCCTTCACCACTGGACTTGTCTCCTTGGAAGTAGCCTCGTCTTCATCACTCGACTAATCATCACTTTTCTCACTCATCAAAGTTGTTGGCTTTGTGTAGGTAATAACTTAAACAAAGAACGGGATAGATCCAAGATTCCTTATGTTGGAATAAGTCCATGGGGTGACCCATGGATACTCCATGGAGGTTAAAATCCATGGAGCATAAGGAATGGGTAAAGTCATGAGTTACATGGTGTAACCCTAATAGCCACCGTATAAAAGAATCCCATGGCTCAAGAAATCATGCACTATGTGTGAGTGTGAGGGCTAAACGATTTTAAGGAGTGTTTAAGTTTCTCTCAAGTTATTCCAAATGTATTTGGTGTTGTGTGAACCATTTGAGGTGTCACACTTGGGGCACTAGGCACTCAAGCTTCATGAAGACTTTCTACATCAAAGACGTACGTAATTCTAACTTGATATATTCATATGAATCATGTTATTATGCTAGTTAGGATGAATACCTTGGAAAGTTCATATTTGTATGTATAATAGAGAAAACATAGATCCAAGGTATTTAGGGTTGCATGTATACTTAGGAGTGTTAGAATGCTCAAAACCCAACAGTGTTATCAAAGCGACGGGTTGTTTTCTGTTATATTGATGCGAATATTTTATTTTAAAAGTGGAACAAAAAGGGAAAAAAAAACATGAAGTTTGTCAAATTTTAAGATAATTACTTGTTCTTGTGAAAAACTAATTATTTGTAAAATTTGAATAATTTGCTATATGAGTTGAATTAGGTTAAATTTAGTAAAAGATAACATGATATGATTAGTTTATTAGTTTTAAAAGTTTGATCTAAAGAGTTTTATTTTTTGAAACCTCCATAAGTTATGGATACGAAAAAGTTTTAAAAAAATTGATTCAAAGTTTTCATGGAGTTACAAAATTTGGTATTAATGTTTTAAAGAATTCCATAACTTAAGAATAAGTTATGGATCACCAAAAGTTTTTTGTGTTACCTTGTTTTATGAGTAAATTTAGATTAATGAAAAAAATTATGTGATAGTTGGTTTTAATCCAAATTAATCCAAAAGAAGTTCAAAATGTGTTTATGTAACTTAAAAGTCACATTTATGAATCTTAAAACTCATAAAAGTTAACATAAGTTACAAAAATGAAGAGTCTTGTTTTCATTGAATGCTTTGATGACTCCATAACTTGTCCTCAAGTTATGGAGGTTCAAGAGTCACTTCATTAAATCATTAAAATGTGTAACCTTAATTAATTCCATATGTTACAAATAAAGAAAAAGTTACATTCTTTTATTAGTTTAAAGTCTTCCATAACTTGTCCTCAAGTTATGGAACTTGAAGAGTTTTTGGATTAAAACTACTTTAAACACATAAGTTATGGAATTAATTAGTTTTGAATATTTTCAAAACATACCCTCAAGTTTTGGAATTTGAAAAGTTTTCTCTTATGAATACTTTAATTCCAAGTTAGCCCTTTAGAATTTTAAAAGTTAATATTCAACCCTTATACTTTATAATATTATAAGTTAATAATATTTATATATATGTATAAGAGTAAAGTCAGTCTTACCATTAGTAGGTCTCATTCACGAAGTCGGTCTATAAGGGGGGGGGGGGGTATAAGGTTACTGCCTATAAAATGGCAGTTTAATGGGTGTCAACTCTCACCCACCGCTTCCTTGACTGGTGGAGGATCGTTAGCCGAACGGGTAGGACAAGGACTATAATTCTCCCTTCATTAAAAGTATTAATGATAAATACTAAGTAATTAAACCTTTTATAAATACCCAATCTTAGTTACTTAGGAAAATGTGAATAAGGTGTTAATCCATGAAATTATACTTTGCACTTTGTTTAAGTCGGTTAGTGGAGCGTGTGTGGTTAACCAGCACACAAAACTAGACTTAACAAGGTAGGCAAAGGGTAACTTAATATTTATCATAGTATCAGTGGAGCGTGTGTGGTTAACCGACACATCGATTAAGGGGTAAATATTAGGGGTACCCAGTATATTTGCATGGTTACTTCACACCTTGTTTTGTGATCCTCGGCATCCCAGTCACAAAACCTGAAGGGCACACTCGAGATTGAAACATGCCATTGAAAAGTTCAATGAATCTCAAAGATCTAGGAGTTTCAAAACCAATTAAAACCTAATAATACATTTAGTTTATCTTGGTGGAAATTGGTGAATCGTCATTCACCTACCTTCAAATATTTTATAGCTTGGATTACGGCATCCCTCTTCCAAGTTATAAAAGTATTGTGTTGGGTCCTAGCCTTAATATTTCATATTGGGTGTCATATTAAGGACTTTAAATCAACTATCTTGAATATCTCCCAAAAAGATGTCTGGTTTAGACATTTATTATCTTCCCAAATCTCTTGAAACAAGCTTTCCTAAATGAAGATGATGTCCCATGGAAATCATACTTCTTTCACCTCCTCCAATTATTCTCCCTAACCCACAAGTTCTTGAAAAGTTTAAGGTTACTTAAGCCCTATTGGCAAGCAAAGGTCTATGTGTGATCACATCTTGGAGATGTAGTCACATATTGACAAGTCGGGAGAGTTGGGTGTCAAAGTCTTGTGAAAGTTGGTGGTTCTATCACTTTCAAAGTCACATAGTGAGTTCCTTTAGGTCTCCTATGAAACAGACTATGACAAGACCCTTAATGATCTTATTTGTTTGCTAAGATTAACTTCCTAAAACTTGTGGACATTGACAATAATGACATTGGATATGCAGTAAAGCTCTCTCTTCCCAATGGAAAGGGATCGGCCATAGTCAACTCGGTTGACCAAATGGTAAAGAGAGAGGCTAAGTCTGAGATAGTCCGATTATCAAGGGTCCATAGGTAACTATTTCCAAAGGAAGGGGCATTGGTTGCGAAGCAGCCAAATTTACCTAAGGATGTTAAAGTCAATAAGTTTGGCTCTACTTCAGGTAAAGTCCATTGTCTAACTCTATTAAGTACATGCTCGCGAAGATGGATTTCAATCGCATGGTTCGGTGATCAGAATTTTGGGCTATTACTTAAGAGTTATGATATTTATATTGCTTAGGAATAGATAACAACAAAGTTTTTATATGGATTGTAAGGATAAGTTTTTCCGTAAAGTTTTAAAATAAAAGAAAAAGGTTTTTATTTTATTTATTTTAAGTATCCTTAAAATGACATTTGTGAAAAGTTGTTGCTTATAAGATTCCACTGAAAACAATATTGGAAAAATGGATTTGATTCTTTCGGTTGTGGTAGTGTCTAATATTACTAAATAAGGAAAGATTCTCATCACCCAAGGTTCAATTGGACCGAAACTTGGAATCATGCAAGTTGTATAGTATGATGAATGAGAACTTTCAACTTGGAAAATTAAGACTAATTCCTTATGTGAATAAGGAAAGGACTAAGGGATCGAGTACACATTCTTGTGCACTGGTCAAGTCCACCACAAAAGATCAAGAAGAATATTCATCGTGATTTACTTAAGTTCAGTAAATATGGTTATACTTATAAGTTTAAGTATAAGTCTGTAGCATTGGAGAAGTTTCAATGTGAGACAGAACGAATAAGAAGAATTAAAGTATGGCAGAAAGATAAAAGTTTCTCAAGTCTGAAAAGATGGGAGAGTACTTTAGTATCATGTTATTGTTGGGTTTTGAGCAATCTAACACTTCCTAAGTGTGCATGCAACCCTAATAAACCTTGGATCTATGTTTTTCTAAATACATGCAAAATAATAATTTTTCCAAGGTTCATAACCTATCTAACATGCCATGGGGTACTTTTAAACATAAAAAAGTTAGAAGAGATTACATACCTTTTTGATGGGATTGATTCTTTGGAGTTTGAGGGCCAAACACCAATAATGTGAATGCCTCAAATGGAATCACAAATCACCACAAACACTTGGAAAATTTTGAGAGAGTATACACACTCTTGTATTTTCGGCCACACACAAGCACACACACTAGTCACTCACACTAGTTTTCATTTCATGCTCCATAAGCATGCTTATATAGTGTGCATGGTTAGGGTGAAACCCTAATAGCCCATGTCTTTTCCTTTACAAGGATCCATGGGTTGAAAGCTCCATGGATCATCCATGGACTTCCATATAAGCCTAGCCCATTAACAAATGAGTATTAGCCCACACTATATAAAACCAATAGCCCATAATCTAATTAGTCTTCCTTTTAATCTCTAAATTAATTCATAATTAATTTAAGACTAAAACTAATTAAATAACATAACTTCATATTAATATATTATAACTTATAATATATTAATAAACATATGTGTATAACTCTCATAAAATTATCCATAAATAGTTCGGATGAAATGCAACCCAAATGGACCATGCCGGGTCGGGTCAAGTATATACCAAATAAGTTATGGACTTAGACACCTTATCCAACAGACTCCCACTTGGATAAGTCTAATAACTGTATTTGTCTATATAACTTCAGGAACTAACCAACAATCGTAGCTCTTGAAAACTCCGCTGAACTATGAAGCGCCATTTTAAGATAAGTGATCATACAATCCTATGTTCTCATGATATCAGCCGGACAAACACATGGAACTATGTCTTGGTTATTGTCTGGCTGTTGTTTCCCGATTTCCGATTTGTTTGACAAAGAACTCAACTGAACACATCAATTTAGTTCTGACCGGGCCCGGTACATGGGTCAACACAAAATCATCGAGGGGCCCAGATATCGCTTCTATTTCTAGAAGGAACAGATAAACTTCGACTCATATGCTTGTTCTACTACTTGTTAAATTGTACACAAAGGCACGTTTTATAACATCAAGTTACTGATGCGTTTACGTGTAATCAATGCACAACCAACTCATAGGTAACAACTCATATCTCTAGGTTTGAAGATTTATATGATATTACCGTCTCACGATCACTCGAGATAAATTCCATGAAGTGATATAAGTGAGCGTGGGTTTATTCCAATACTCATAACTTATGAGTACTCATGAACGTTGTAGCAACCATTTCCATGACTAAACACCTTTAGCCATCTGCAAACCCAATTCATGACAATCTTGATTCATACCTACTTCCGACGTATGATCGATTGTGGAGGTTTGAATAAATTAATTATTCGGGAAGTCAAAACATGCAAAACTGAAACAATAGTAAATAATTGACAATGACAGTAACACTTTACTCATAAATAAATCACAAATTTTATTCATCATCAAACGTCGATTACATTTTACAAGCTTCAGGAAAACTATCTAATCTGTAAAACTAATATCGTCCCTCAGCCCGATGCGCCTCGCATGCTGAAAATGCTTAACCTTCGTCAGTCCCTTCGTAAGGGGATCTGCAGGATTCTCATCCGACGATATCCTCTTTGTCACGAGGAGTCCTTCTTCAATCTTGTGTCTTATGAAATGATATTTTCTGTCAATGTGTCGGGATCTGCCATGATCTCTCGGTTCCTTGGCTAAGGCAACCGCACTATTGTTGTCACAGAAAATCTCCATAGGCTCCTTAATAGCTGGTACAACTCCAAGGTCTCCGATGAAGTTCTTTAGCCATATCGCCTCCTTTGCTGCTTCACTCGCTGCTATATACTCTGATTCACAAGTCGAATCAGCCACCGTCTCCTGCTTGGAACTCTTCCAAGAGATTGCCCCTCCATTTAAGGTAAAGATCCACCCTGACTGAGAGCGGAAGTTATCCCTATCAGTCTGAAAACTAGCATCACTATACCCTAATACTCTCAAGTCATCACTCCCACCAAGGGTAAGGATCCAATCCTTAGTCCTCCGTAGGTACTTGAGAATGTTCTTTACCACGATCCAATGAGCCTTTCCAGGGTTCCCCTGATACCTGCTGACCATGCTCAAAGAAAAGGCCACATCAGGGCGGGTACAATTCATAGCATACATGATTGAGCCAATAGCGGAAGCATACGGTAGTTGGATCATCTCAGCTATCTCTGCCTTTGTACTCGAACTCTGAGCCTTACTTAGCTTGGTATTGCTTTGGATCGGTAAATCTCCTTTCTTGGAATTCTCCATGTTGAACCTTTTCAACACCTTATCCAAGTAGGTACTCTGACTAAGTCCAATCAGTCTTCTACTCCTTTCTCTTAATATCCTTATCCCTAGGATATAGGCAGCCTCCCCTAGGTCCTTCATAGCAAAGCACTTCCCAATCCAGGACTTAACCTCCTGCAAGGTTGGGATGTCATTTCCTATAAGTAGTATGTCATCTACATACAGTACCAAGAAGCTAACTATACTCCCACTAGCTCTGACATACACGCAAGACTCATCTTCACTTCTCGAGAAACCAAACTCTTTGACCTTCTCATCAAAACAAAGATTCCAGCTACGAGATGCTTGTTTTAATCCATAAATGGACTTCTTAAGCTTGCATACTCTATTTGGGTACTTTGCACTGACAAAACCCTCTGGCTGATTCATGTACACATCCTCAGCCAACTTTCCATTAAGGAAAGCGGTTTTGACATCCATTTTCCATATTTCATAATCATGAAATGCGGCAATGGCTAACATAACCCTAATAGACTTAATCTTTGCTACCGGCGAGAAGGTTTCATCATAATCAATACCTTGAGTTTGAGTAAAACCCTTCGCAACCAGTCAAGCCTTATAAGTATGCACTTTTCCTTCCATGTCGGTCTTCTTCTTGAAGATCCATTTGCACCCGACTGTTTTACGTCCTGGTACATGGTCAACCAAGTTCCAAACTTGATTGTCATACATGGACTGTATCTCGCTGTCCATAGCCTCCTTCCATTTAGCAGACTCTGGGCCTGCCATGGCTTCCTTAACACTGCTAGGTTCATCCAAATTTACCAATGTACTATCACTGATAAACGTATCACCTTCCATAGTAATATGAAATCCATAATAAAACGAAGGTGTGTTTCTAACCCATGTGGAACGCCTCGGAGGTACAGACTTGTCAGCTTGCTCAACAGGAGTTTCCTCCTCAGGTTGATTGCTAGTGTCTGAGGTTCCTTCACCAATTGCTTCTTGAATTTCCTCAAGATCAATTTGCCTCCCACTGTCTCCTTGGCTCATAAATTCTCTCTCACGAAAGACCCCTCTTCGTGCTACAAAGACCACATTCTCACTGGGTCTGTAGAAGAGGTAACCGAAGGATTTTTGTGGGTAGCCGATGAAAATACACCTTTCACTTTGGGGTTTGACCTTATCTTGAGTCTCACGCCTCACGAAAGCCTCGCAACCCCAAATCTTGATGTGATCTAAATTGGGAACCTTCCCAGTCCACATCTCATGAGGTGTTTTGGTAACCTTCTTTGTAGGGACTAGTTTAAGGATATGGGCGGCAGTCTCTAAGGCATACCCCCAAAAAGAGATTGGTAACGAAACTCGACTCATCATAGAGCGAACCATGTCTAACAAGGTTCGATTACGCCTCTCAGCTACACCATTCAGCTGTGGTGTCCTGGGAGGAGTCAATTGTGAGACAATCCCACACTCCTTAAGATAGTCAAGGAACTCGGTACTAAGATACTCACCACCTCGATCGAATCGAAGCATCTTAATGTTCCTGCCCAATTGATTTTCTACTTCCTGTTTGAATTTCTTTAAACCTTTCAAAGGTTTCTAACTTATGTTTGATTAAGTAGACATACCCATATCTACTAAAATCATCAATAAAAGTCACATAATACCGATTAGCATCCCTTGTGGCGGTTTTGAATGGCCCACATACATCAGTATGTATTAGGTCCAACAAACCCTCACCCCTCTCACAAGTTCCCGTGAAGGGTGATTTTTTCATCTTTCCAAGTAGACAAGATTCACAACTATCATCCGATTTGAGGTCAAACGACTCCAAGACTCCACTCTTTTGGAGTTGGCCTATGCGTTTCTTGTTTACATGTCCAAGACGACAATGCCACAATGATGCTTTATCTAAGCTAGTAGAAGAATCAATATAAAACACATTATTTCCTAAGTTGTCTACAATCGACACAGTTTCATACACACCATCACAAGGTAATGCTTTAAAATAAAACACATTATTAAAGAAAGCATCAATACCACCACATTCATTATCAAACAAAAAGGTAAAACCTTGTTTGTACAATGCATGAAAAGAAATAATATTCCTCGCCATTTTAGACGAGTACACACATTTATTCAAATCTAATTTCAACCCATTATTAAGCAACAAGGTATAAAATCCAATCTTGGAAACAGGTGAAGCCTTCCTATTCCCCATGATCAAGTTTATCTTCCCGTGCTCCACATCCTCACTTCTTCTTAGGCCCTGCAAATCAGAACATATGTGAATACCACATCCTGTATCAAGCACCCAAGAGTTAGAATATGATAAGTAATTAGACGATATAGTGTAAATACCTGCGTGGGTGGGTTTCACTTTCCCATCCTTTAGATCCTGCAAGTACTTAGGGCAGTTTCACTTCCAGTGGGCCTTTTCATGACAATAAAAGCATTCAGCATCCTTGGGAATGGCAGAAGGAGTGACAGAACCGCTCTTGGTGTTCGATGAGGAGCCTTCAAGAGACTTTCCCTAGGTACCCTTCGAAGGGTGCTTCCTCTTCTTCCCTTTGCCTTGCCCGATAGCCAAAACAGGGGTAGATGTTGGAGTACGAGTAGTAGAGGTAACAACCGCCTTACCCTTAAGATCAGATTCTGCGGTCTTCAAGAGTCCTTGAAGCTTGCTGAGGGTAACTTCCTCCTTGTTCATATGATATTTCATACGAAAATGGTCATAACAAGAAGGCAAGGAGTACAAAATGATGTCAATTGCCAACTCCTCAGGGATGTTTATATTCAGCTTCAGCAAACAGTCCACATACCTTTGCATCTTTTGCATGTGGGCCGTGACGGATTCACTGTCCTTCATGCGGGTAGTTATTATGGAGGAGATTATTTCATACCGCTCCTGACGAGCACTCTGATGGTACCTTTCCATCAGGTCTTGGTGCATCTCAAAAGGGTAGAAATCTTCATATGACTTTTGGAGCTCGGCTGTCATCGTGGCCATCATGATACATGCCACCTTAGTAGCATCTCTCTCATGAGTCCTGAATTCAGCGATCTCCTCAGGAGTAGCAATAGACTCATCAAGCTCTTTTAACTCCTTATCGAGGACATATTCTTTGTCCTCATAACGAGTAACCATCCTGATGTTCCTAATCCAATCCATGAAGTTGGAACCATCAAAGATGACCCTCCCACAAAAATTCATGAGAGAGAAAGAACCAGTTGGGTTAGAGCCCGAAGCATTAGTATTGGAAGACATCTGAAAGAAGAAAGCAAGTTTAGATTAGATATATAGAATCCTTAATAAGACACCCAAATGTAATATTAAGGCTAGGACCCAATCATAATATATTATACTTAGAAGAGGGATGTCGTAATCTAAGTAATAATATATTTGAAAGGTAGGTGAATGACGATTCACCAATTTCCACCATGAAAACAAAATGAATTATTAGGTTTAATTGGATTTGAAATTCCTAGATTCTTTTGAGATTCATTGAACTTTTCAATGGCATGTTTCAATCTCGATTGTGCCCTTCATGTTTTGTGACTGGGATGCCGAGGATCACAAAACAAGGTGTGAATAACCATGCTAATTCACTTGGTACACTTAATATTATCACCTAATCAATGTGTCGGTTAACCACACACGCTCCATTGATCTATGACAAACATTAAGTCACCCTTCGAGATCCTTACTAGTCCAAGTTAGTGTGCCAGTTACCCACACACGCTCCACCAACGACTTGGTAAGGTACAAAGTGTGAATTCCATGGACTAGCACCATGTTCACATTTTTCCTAAAGTAACTAATATTGGGAATTAAAAGGAGTTTAATTACTTTATAATAATCATTATACTTTTAATGAGGATTTAAAGTCATTGTTCTACCCGTTCGGCTAACAACCCTCCACCGATCAAGCAAGCGGTGGGTGAGAATGGACACCCATTAAGTCGCCATTTTATAGGCAACAACCTTATACCCACCTTATAGACCGACTTCGGGAATGAAGCCTACTAACGGTAAAATGACTTATTCTTATACATATATATAATAATTAACCATTAATGTTATAACTAGTATAAGGGTTAAATTTTAACTATTAAAACTCTAAGGGTTGGAATTAAAGTTTATTAAAGTGTGTGACACTTTACAAATTCCAAAACTTGAGGCCAAGTTTTGTAACTATGCAAAACCTTTCATTTCATAACTTATGAATTAAAGGTTCATAAAAATGAAGACTCTTCATTTTCATGTAACTTATGTGTTTTAAGTGTGTGTTAAATAAAGGTGACCTTTGGAAATCCATAACTTGAGGAAAAATTATGGACTCCATTAAAACACATAAATGATCAAGAATTAATTCTAAACAATTCAGCAAATAATTCCTATCATTTTCTAAATTCATAAGAACATGAACATGATTATCAAAGTTTCAAAAATTATATGAACACATACAAAGCATGAAATTTTGATATAAGCCATTGTAAATGGATTAGAACAACCATTACACCCACTAAAATAAGTTTTAAAACATCAAAACAGTTTGGGGTAAAGTTTCTAGTCCATTTCCAGCAGCAAAAGTCGAAATTCTGCATTCTGTTCATTCTACTCGCCGAGTGCACGAACCAACTCGGCGAGTAGGATGAATTTTGCCTTGTACTCGGTGAGTCCCCCCATGGACTCGGCGAGTCCAATCGTCAGACAGCAACAATTTCAACCTTTTTCACTATTTTGCATCAAGTATCAAACAAGCAAGCCTAAGCTCTGATACCACTGCTGGGTTTTGAGCAATCTAACACTTCCTAAGTGTGCATGCAACCCTAATAAACCTTGGATCTATGTTTGTCTAAATACATGCAAAATAATAAATTTTCCAAGGTTCATAACCTATCTAACATGCCATGGGGTACTTTTAAACATAAAAGAGTTAGAAGAGATTACATACCTTTTTGATGGGATTGATTCTTTGGAGTTTGAGGGCCAAGCACCAATAATGTGAATGCCTCAAATGGAATCACAAATCACCACAAACACTTGGAAAACTTTGAGAGAGTATACACACTCTTGTATTTTCGGCCACACACTAGTTCACTCACACTAGTTTTCATTTCATGCTCCATAAGCATGCTTATATAGTGTGCATGGTTAGGGTGAAACCCTAATAGCCCATGTCTTTTCCTTTCCAAGGATCCATGGGTTGAAAGCTCCATGGATCATCCATGGACTTCCATATAAGCCTAGCCCATTAACAAATGAGTATTAGCCCACACTATATAAAACCAATAGCCCATAATCTAATTAGTGTTCCTTTTAATCTCTAAATTAATTCATAATTAATTTAAGACTAAAACTAATTAAATAACATAACTTCATATTAATATATTATAACTTATAATATATTAATAAACATATGTGTATAACTCTCATAAAATTATCCATAAATAGTTCGGATGAAATGCAACCCAAATGGACCATGCCGGGTCGGGTCAACTATATACCAAATAAGTTATGGACTTAGACACCTTATCCAACAGTTATATGATCATCTTAATGATTTAGAGACCTTATCACAATTCATCCTCTAAGTGCATTCTGATAGTTAACAAGAGGACTATTGTTGAAGTGGTTAAATCAATAAGATGAGTCACACTTCGTTCCAATACAAGTCTTAGAGTTATACTCTAAAATTGTAACTTGAGTGACATGTCTTAAAGAAGGTTTAAAACACTTGTCAAATGTAAGAGTAAAAGTTTTCTACTCCTGTACATTTGAAATTGGTAAGTTGTGATGTTTTAGATAAAACATGACCAACTAAGGCCAATTGTGTGAAGTGTTTGTCTTGATTAGAATCCACACTATCTCTTGAATATTTGACAAGAGGGTCTTATATGTTAAGAGGACAGTGGGAGTCTTAATGCTCTTGAAAGTTTCAAGACTTAATCAAGAATAAAGTCCTTCACTAGCACACGACTTGAGGTTTATAACCTATCATGTTGAAATTTGTGTGCCTATTCAAGTTGTCTTTGCATAGGAGTTCTGAGAGTTCTCAATTGGTTGCACAACAACTTGGAAGCAACAGCAGACCCTTGAGCTGCCAGATGGCAAGAATTTAAGATTACATAAGTTTAATCCATATGAGTTTGGATTTGTCACTAACCTTGTCTTGTGATTATGGTTTTGACAAATTCACATGGATAAGAACACATACACTATTAAATCTAAGTGTCATAAGGTTTCTCTCCGATTCATGAAAATGATGGTGAGGAAACACTTTCACTAAGTAGATTTTAGCTAGATAGCAATTGTGATATTTGCATTCTCAAAGTCATTAGTGGAGCGTGTGTGGTTTACCGGCACACTAACATGGACTTGTGAGAAGTGGCAAAGGTCTAAAAAATTGAGACTATGATTACGACATCCCTTTTCATAGTTCTAAAATTGTTTAGACACACATGTGAGCTATCTAAGAGAGGTCTATGATTTTGATAAAGTTTTATCAAAACAATCTAGTATTAGAAATCTGAACTTTGGTAAGAAAGTCAATAAAGTATTAATTTCTAGAAATCCAACTGATTTCTGAGTACATGTCAAAGCTAGTGGAAGCATAAGTATTATGCTAATAGTCATCATGTTAGTGGAAGCATGATAATTATGATAAAAGTTGCAAGTTAGCAATGTTAATTATAGAAAACAAAAGTTTCAATTGGGAAAGAGTTGTTTTGCTATAATTAAGGGAGAGGAAATTATACTTCATCTCAAATATAAAAGCTTAGATTGAGGTTTTAATCGTATTTAGTCAAGGAAATATATATATGAATTTCATGTTGGAATGGCTCAACATAAGGAAATTCTGTATATGGGTCCATTATTTGTGTTCTAAAATTCGATTATGATTACGACATCCTTTTCATAATCTGAATTATGAGAACTTGGGAAATTGAAATGGAAATATTATAGCAAAAGACTGATTTAGTCTTTATGTGAGACATCATGAGTCGTGTCCCATATGCTTCGGATATAGGATCGATTACGTGTGCTATATTCATCCGTTCTAAAATTTTCAAAATGCCTGGGGCATTAAGAAGGGCAAAGGTCTAGAATTGGATATGACTAAAAGGATTAAACAATTGTCGAGGACAATCTAAGGTTTACCAAATGTTGGTTGCTCAAGGACAGTTGGAAGTATAATGATAATTCTGGAAGGACCATATCGACATAATCTATAAGGAGGCAACTCTTGTTTAGAAGTGATTGTCAAAATGGAATATGGAAATGTTTCAAAGTTAGAAATTATTCAATCTGTGTAAGATTAGGAAAGTTAATGCAAGAAGGATGTTTCCAAGGAGTTGATCTCCTTTGGAATGCTTTGTAATGTTTGTTGTCAAGTCTTTGCGACTTTATGCATAATCATTACAAGAGGATCTATGCATATAAGTTTAGAATCTAACAGATTTCAGTAAATGGCATGAATTTGGAATTCTTGCATTTGCAGTAAGGATTTGGGACTATGAAAGAGGATCATTGGAGTTATGTTTTAATTGATCTAATTCAAAAAGTAAAGATCATAGACAAAAATAGTATGCACACTTGGTGTGTGGCATGACTAGTGTTTAGAAAACATAGTGTACATGCTCGGAGCATGGGACAATTAGTGTTTTAATTCAAGAATAAAGTTGATAGCTGAAACAATATACAATGAATAATGTGTAATCATATGGTGATAAATAAAAGGTGTTTTATTTATGTTCATAGGTTTTGATACCATATTGGATTCAATTATTATTGTGTTTCATTTTTGCATGTTTTAACTTCCAGAATAACTAGGTCATTGGATGACTAAGTTATTCAAACCATCCACAATCGGTCATATGTTGGAAGTAGATATGAATTAAGACTGTCATGGGTTTGCTTGTAGAGGTCTAAGATGTTGGACAAATGGATACAACACTCATGAGTGCTCATAAGTTCTGAGTATTGGATTCAACCCACGCTCATTGGAATCACTTCATGGATTTTATCACGAGTGATCATGAGATGATAATATCTTATATTGTTCAAACCTAGAGATATGAGTCGTTACTATGAGTTGGTTGTACATTGATTGCACGAAAACGCATTCGGTAACTCGGTGTTATAAAACGTGGCTTTGTGTATGATTCAACAAGTAGTAGAACAAGCCATATGAGTCGACCCGGCAAGGTCCATTTGGGTTGCATGGCATCATGCATTTGTATAGACTAAAATGAGAGAAATAACACTTAAGGTTTGTTAATATATTATAAGTTTTAATATATTAATAAGGTTATTTAATTAGTATTGATGAAGAATTAATTTGGAATTAATTAAGTGATCAAAAGAAGACTAAGTAAATATATGGGTTGATTGTGTAGATAATTCATTCTTATATATGTGGGCTTGTGTTCCAAGATTCCTTATGTTGGACTAAGTACATGGGGTGACCCATGGATACTCCATGGAGCATAAGGAATGGGTAAAGTCACGAGTTACATGGTGTAACCCTAATAGCCACCGTATAAAAGAATCCCATGGCTCAAGAAATCATGCACTATGTGTGAGTGTGAGGGCTAAATGATTTCAAGGAGTGTTCAAGTTTCTCTCAAGTTATTCCAAGTGTATTTGGTGTTGTGTGAACCATTTGAGGTGTCACACTTGGGGCACTAGGCACTCAAGCTTCATGAAGACTTTCTACATCAAAGAGGTATGTAATTCTAACTTGATATATTCATATGAATCTTGTTATTATGCTAGTTAGGATGAATACCTTGGAAAGTTCATATTTGTATGTATAATAGAGAAAAACATAGATCCAAGGTACTTAGGGTTGCATGTACACTTAGGAGTGTTAGAATGCTCAAAACCCAACATTAACATCATATCCTTGAAACCCATCTTGTACTTCAAAGTCTTCCTTATCATCACCAACCCTCAATGTAATCTTGGATTCACGAACATCAACTAAAGCGCTGGCAATATTCAGCAAGGGACGATCAATAATGATTGGGATAATTACATCCTCCTTCATATGCATAATCACAAAGTCAAGTGGGAAAACAAATTTCCCAATTTTAACAAGGATGTCTTCTATGATTCCCTTTGGGTGTGTCACCGAACGATTGGCCATGTGGATGGTCATCTTTGTAGCCTTCATATTTCTGAATATTTAGCTTTTGATAGAATGAATATGGCATCAAATTTTTGCTATCCCCGGAATCGGCAAAAGCATAAGTCTTCAAATTGTTACCAAACTCACATGGAAGAGTGAGGCGTCCATGATCTCCCATCATCTTAGGTATCTCTCCCAATACAACTTTTGAGGTTTGTTCACTACGAACGACCTTAGAATTCTTCTTCAACTGCTGACGGAAACGACAAAGGCGGTTGGTAAGCCGCAATGGATTCTGAATTTTTCTGTTCAGATCGAGGCCACGTCTTGAGCAGAGGAGGTTCACATCGTGAATTCGGTAGTTCAGCAACATTTTTGTTTTCGAGTTTTGACTTCTTTGGCTTTGGATCGGACTGCTTCGGCTCCACGTCTAGTGCTTCTAAAAACTCAGAGATTTCCTCTTCTTCAGTGTCAATTACCATGACATGAGGTTGAGTCTTTTTCTCGAGAAATTTTGGATAAAATTTTTCGTTAACCAAATTTGTTAGTTGACCAAGTTGGGCTTCAAGATTGTGGATCGATGCTTGTTGATTTCATAATGAGGTTTGTTGGTAAATCATCATAGCTTGTTGTTCCTTCATCATTAACCTTTCATCTTTCAAGGCTATATCAGTGTCCTTATGTCTCTTCTCTAAAGTTTCCATAAAACGTGCTAACACATTCTCTAAGTCAACTTTATGTTCAGCTGGTGGTTGATCCTTTTGATAGAAACCTCTGCATGTTTGCCTGTATTTCTCCTCCTTCTGCTTCTTGTACTCATCATATGACAGCCACTCTTTCTTAGGTTTTCTCCAATCTTCATCATACTTTTCCCCAATCGAGTAGCAAACTTGAGCCTTTTTATTTCCATAATCATCCAAATTATAGTCCTTAGTCAAATGTGACCCATTACACCTCTCACAACCAACTCGAATTGCATGAATCGATTGGTCTATTTGGGTCAATCTCTGATCCATAGTATTAAGCATCGTTATCATAGCAACAATGTCTTCAGAATGTGCACCTCCACTGCCTTTTACTCCATCTTGTCTTGGGCTTAGCAGTTATCGCGGTCGAAATTTCAATAGCGGTCACATGCCGCTATTTGAAATCGCGGTTATCACGGCAGTATAGCGGTGATATAGTGCTTTTTAATATTATGTGTAATTTATATTATATATTTATACATAGTCCATATATATTAGAGTATTAATACTATATAGAATTCATATTATAAAAATTCATAGAAGAACTTCACATAAACCATATATATATATATATATATATATATATATATATATATATATATATATATATATAATTCTAATATAGTAATATGGAAACTAAAAAATGTCATGTCATTGCAACTCAAGTCGTTCGTGGTTTCTAAGTACAAAAAGAGATGAGAAAGAGAAGTTTTCATTTGTTGTTTTGTAGTTTTTAATTAATTAGATTTATTATTTGGACTTATCAAAACAAAAGTGTGGTGGAAAAATTAAAAAAATACAGATTTAATATTGAAATAGTCCACAATCGGTTTTTCCTTTGTAAAAGTAGCCTAATGTGTGTGAAATTGAAAAAGCAGGTGTAGCGTCGCTATAGCATTGATGAGATTCGCGGTAAATAGCGGTCAATCATGCCGATAATAGGATCACCGCTATTCGTAAACTCTATTTTAAAATAGCAATCAGTAATACCGCAAAACGTTATAGCACGCTATTGATAGCATAGGTATTGGGTTGTGATATTCACGAGAATGCTTTGCAAATTCTTCAACTAGTTCCTTGACTACGGCCAGATTTTTCTTTGTAAGTGGTCCTTGAGAATCAAGGAGTTGCCTTGTCAATACATTGACCCCATCATACAATATAGACACCACTTGGTGAATGTTAAGGTCATGTTGACGACAAATCCTTAACAACCCCTTGTAACGCTCCCATACCTTGTAAAGTGACTCACCCGGGTTTTGCTCAAAATTGGCTATCATCTTTTTGAGTTTAGCTATCTTGGATGGTGAAAATTGTTCGTGCATCTATGCCCAAGAAGTGATTGTACCAGGTGGAAGTGCCTTTAACCAATCTTTCGTAGCTCCTTTAAAAGTAACGGGAAGCATCTTTAAAAAGACAATATCTTTATTAACATTCGGGACATTAAAATAGTCTGCAATGTCATTGACTTCATCTAAGTGCTTAAACGCATCATCATGATCTTTTCTATAGAATGGAATATCCTTTAGTGCAGTAAGGATATGTCCTTTCAAATCGAATGTGATAGTGGCAGGTTGTACTAAACCTAGACCTACATCATCTCTAATTTGCTTCCTGTAAGCTCCCATTGACATTTATTCAATGTTTGCCATCTCTTTTCTTGGCTCGTTCTCGGGTTCACTTGTATATAATTCAAATTTGGGCTCGGTGTCAAATTTGGATTCGTTTGGGATAGGTGTTTGATCTAAGTTTCAACCTTTCTCTTGTTCTTTGAATATAAACTCGACTCTTCTGTTTTCTTCCCCGACTTCTTTGAGAACACTGACTTGAATTTTTGTAAAGGTGCCTTCTTTGGTGTTTGATCTTCTTTCACGTTCTTATCTTTCTTTTTGTGAAGGGCCGACTCTGGATCTTCAAGTGGTGGTACCAAAAGTGTGTTTGAGCCTCTGGTCATGAACTCCTGCAAAATAAACAAAATAAAAACGTAAAACTGAACAAAAACTAAATAAAAATTTCCTACTGACTGGTCCCCATGACATGGTAAAGATTACCACCTCGTGTTGTTGCAAAAAAACTAATAGAAAAGAAAAATGAAGAAATACGAAAAACTACTAAATTCACGTCGTGAGCTTAAGGCTCACGTCGTGGATCAGAAACTGAAACAAAAACTAAAGCTGGAAAATTAACTTTTGCAGGTTTTACCCCACAAAAAGGATCGATCAATATATAGCAAATAAATCAACAATAAAATAAGCCGCTCCCTGACAACGGCGCCAAAAACTTTTATGCGTGCAAATAGCTACACCTAATTTTAATATTTATAACCTAACTACATTAACTAACTAAATTTCACCTAGGCAGTGTACCTACTCAAATTATAGAATAGTCGGGTAAGTCGGGTGTCGATCACAGGGAACGGTCTTAACTTATCAATTTATCTACTACTAAATTAACCTAGTTTTAACAAAGAAAGGGGTTTTATCTAATTTTGCAAGTTTAGATGAACTTAATTCTTAAACACAAACTTAATCAATAAACAAACACTTCTCTTGGTTCAAATCCACTTTCACTCAATGGGTAATAAATTAGCTATGACAAATACTATTGGTACCAATAAATAAAGAATTAGAAATTTAATTCCAAATTTACTAATATTCAATCAATTCATGTAAATCAATGCATACTCACACATTAGTTAACACGAAATTAATTATTTAATGGATTAGAGCTATGTAGTTTGATTTGCTAAACACAATTATATTCGTAATTGTATTTTCTAGCACAACCTAATTCAATTATTCAATTGCTTAACTAAGATTGGTTTGATCCTAGCTCTAATAATTTAATGATCACTAAATTACCAGGTATTATAATTCATGTAGATTAATAATCACTAAGTACACAGAATAAGAACTAAAAGCAATTAAATATCAAATCAAACATGTTAAGTAAAATCAATCAACATAAGTTTTTACTAACAAGTAAAATCAAATCTAAAATATTAAATCCATGAGTTCCTGCTTCATCTAGCTAACAGAAGCAGCTAGATTTAGCTGGACATTGTAGCAACTAAGAAAACAAAATCCATAATCAAAAATATGTTTAAATATACCAATCTATGAATCAAATTATGAACTTCTTCTTCCTTGGTGTTGGAAACCAATTCCAAACTTTTCCTTCTTCTGAAAGTCGTCTCCAGGAACCCTCCAAGGAAGCAAAAAGTCTTTCAAATCGTAATGATCTTAGGTTTATATAATTTTCTCGAAATTCGTGTTTCACGTCGTGAAAGGTATCTTCATGTCGTGACGGTGAAATCCTTATCGGGCAAGGATTTTACTTTGCGAACACTTATCGTCTCGAAGATTCGAGTCCACGTCGTGGCCTTCTATTTCATGTCGTGAATAGAGCTAAATCTGTGGGTTTCTTCTACTTTTGTACTCCAAGTCTCCAAAGTTCCATGTTTTGTCATTTTTGGTCCCCTTCTTCGAAAATGCTTCATTTTGGCTGCAAGATATAATTTAAGGTTATAATTACCAATATTCTATGCTAATAACCAAATTATTAATAAAAATATGATTAAATATTGCCTAAAAATATGTATAAATTTGGAAATATCAATTCCCCGTAAACTATGTGTATCGTTATTTCCCCTGTGTGAGTTATTATAACCATACAAATTGACATAGTAACCTGTTACGACCTTCTTCAGGCATCGGGATGTTATTATATTTGTCACCTCAGACCTACTAGTCTAGCTGTTGCATGCAGCTAAGGTGTAGGTTGTTAATCCTAATATAGATCTATATATAAGTATCATGCTCTCCCTACAACAGTCTCTGATTATAACTACAAGATTTTAACCAGTACTCTATGAGTATAATGAAGTAGTGTCTCACAACCGAATTTAATGAGTTTACATGTAGTGTAATTGAAAATCCTTTTTGTAGTAGGAATTTAACCTTCCTTAGTAAGTTCATAGAGTTGATGTAACATAAACTATACCTATTATAGCTTATCATGTATGTTTGTAGTAAATGAAAAACTCTTTTGTAGTGAAGACTGAACCTTTCATAGTGAATTGTAATGTAACGAAACATAAACTATACTTATTATAGTTTATCTTATATGTTTGTAGTGAATAAAAAACCTTATGATAAATGAGTATTTCTATTTCATAAATTTAACTTAACAGGAAACACAAGTCAATATGTAGTCATCCTTGATAAACACTTTGATCTACAAATTACAAAATGTTAGTAAACTTGTAAATTGTTTTTAACTAGTTTTAACTTTTATGTCATTGTCTTGTAAAACTCACTAGAAAAATCACCGGGATTCAAAAACTGAATTCGTAAACTATGGAAGTTCATAAAATGTATCTAGTATGCTCCCAATTTTTATTATCATTTTTAATGTTTTCTAACCGGTGTGAAAAGCGTCATCTTCACTAACTGGTCCGAAATCATTTCTATAGTGAAAGGTAGTTTTATAAAAATCACCATAAATTATAGAAAAATCATATGAACATGTGCAAGTAGTTATTTGAAAGGTATAAACATGAACTATTTGTATATTGAATAGTTTTGAAAAATATTGTATTAAGGAGGTCAAAACAATTCATGATTGGCCCCTAACTTTTCTGTTGTAAGCTGTTATTTGAGTTTGAGCTTGTTTTGGTGTTGTAACTTGTATTCTCCCCCATAAAATTAGAAGAAAACATGAAAAGATGGGTGTATGAACTCACCTTGAGTAATTTCCTGAGATGGATGGTTGAAGAAATGGGGTTCCCAAGTCAAGAACAATTGAAGAATGCTTAAAATTTTGAAGATCCTAAGAACAAATATGACAATATTTGTGTAAGAAGTCCATGATTTGAGTGAGGGAATGTAGAATATTTAAGAGTAATAATGAAGAACTTACCAAGGCTAAGGGAAGACGTTATGACCTGCTGGGAGTTTTGAGGTTCCAGATAGAAAAAAAGAGAAAGAGAGTGAGAGAGTGTTTGATTTTGGATAAGGCAAATAAGACTTTTGGGAAATGTGGAGAATATAGAGTTTTATGTGGATTTGATGTAAGAAAATTTGTTGGAGTGTTGGAAAGAGTAGAAAAAGGACAATGATTTGACTACGTAGAGTGTGAATAGTGACATAAAGTGGGTATGAGGATGTCTTGGTGTCATAACTTCTTAAAAAAGTCAACAAACTCATAGATAATATCCTGTACAAAATATACGATCTATAATAAGAATTTCCTCAAAATAGGAATAAAATATGATTTTATGGGTCTAATATGTCGAAATACAAGTTTGGATGAAAATCCCCCGTCAAAATCATAAAAAATAAGCTTAAAATGCGAAAGTGGTCAAAAACCGGAAAGGAAGTGCGAACCAACAAAGCTGAGGTTCACATGGGAGAGGGTTCGCTGGCCAGAGGAGGTTTGCTGCGAAGGTGGGGAGGAGAATGTGCAAAGGTGACGTTCGGTGCGAAGGCAATTCAAGGTGTGAAAGTAGCTTCAAGGAGAGGAGGTTCAGAACGAGAGGGCTTCTGATGCGAGTCTTGTCGGTGAGAAGAGAACGCGTCCGAGTGCTTGCGAACCAACCCGTTTTCATGCGAAACTGCTCAGCTTTCGCCTGAGAGAGTGTCAGGTGCGAAACCTCCCGAGTAGACCTACGAACTTCGATTCAACAGCTGGCAAGGAGAGGGATGCGAAGGCTTACGAGGGTTTGCAGGTGAACAGTACCCTGCGAACCCTCAGCTCTCTAATTGACTTCTTTCTTCTGTATCAAGCTGTTTTCGACTAAGGGAAGGTTCGGGATGGTACACATGATCATATAAACATTGGAAAATTTGATTTTCACTACCAAGAAGTATGAGAGAGATTTTTGAGAGAGGTTTGGGAGAGATAGAGATATAGTATGAGAGATTGAGAGCATCAAACATAAAAACAAATATGTCAAAAATACAATTTCACGAACATAAAAAGAAAATGTATGCATGTTGTCTACTACTTCAAACAAATTAAACACATGTAGCTACATCAATTGAATACCCAATTACATGCAAATTGAAAATCTTAGTTTCATGGATTAAAGAACAAGACCATATGTTACTCATGACATGATACGATCGGTTGGAATAGCCGATTACAACCACATGAACAGTAAGTAAAGAAAATAGAGTTTTAAATACCATTCTTTATTAATCAAAAATCAACTCCTAAAACTCAAAGGTGGCTAACCTATTTATAATTAAACTAAAACCCTAATATGACTCATAATTATGATTGAAATCATATAAATTAGGAGATTATATAAATATAAATATTTTATTAATAAAGGGCATAAAAATTCCTAATAAAGATAACCCTTAACCGAAAAAATTATAAAATAAAATAACCTTAATAAAATTAAATCATTGATTTATCTTTCAAATACCTTGCATCATCTTTCTCATAGTGAAAACAACTCATCATCGAGTGTACATCTCTCATCCATGGTTTCCAAAGGACAAACAACTTCCACACTTCAAAATGAATACGGATAAATCAAACAAGACAACATGCACGATTATAGTTTCCACTTACATATATTCCTACTGATTGTCTCATTTATGAGTTCTTGAGTAACTTTAGGAGGACAACCATATTTATAAAAAAAAGCATTATATTATAACACTCGTGCCGCTATTTAATTTTATTGAATTTCCCTTAAGAGTTATAATAAATATATAACTAATATTACAAAAAAAACTATTAATTATCTAACATCTATAGAAAGATGTATATTTTTCGCAAAGAACTAAAAACTATAATTTTAAAAACTTAAAATGCTAAGATCTTTGAAGGAGCGACCTAAGTTGACAAATTCTTTTAACTTGCATGAAATCACATGGGGGATGAGATCCTTCATCGAGGCCGATGGTAAGACTTATCTCGCTTTCATCCCATATAAAACTCAACATTTTGAATCCTTATCAGACCATATCGTAACCTAAATGTCCCCCAAATCGGTAAGTTGTGTTTTGTAGATAAGAGTGTACAGAGAAAGTAGAGAACCATGTGGAAGAGGGTAATCAAGTGGAAGGCAGTGGAACAATAAAAGGTTATATGACCTTTCCCTTCATTAAACCCAAATTTTGGAAAAGAGAACTCGATTTTTTCAAAAACCATGTCTTCATTTACTTCTCTTATGTGTCTATTTGTAAGATTAAATCGTACCATGTGCTTTAAAAACGTGAGAAGTCCAACTTTTATTGTTTTTATCTTGACGAGTATGGTCGTTGTGGTTTCACTTACTTGCGTGACCGATAAATAACTATGTAAACTGACTTTCGTATATTTTTAAATGTGTTTTTTTTGTCTTTTTGTTTTACTTTTTATTGTTAAATAAGATAACAAATAAACCCAAACCCTACCCCCCCCCCCCCCCCCGACCTACCTTATGTCACTATACCTACCCCCATTCCATTCATCTCCCTTCTTTGGTCGCCCTCAACCGCTACCGTCATTACAATCACCATCCTCAATCACCAATTCAAAGCAGAAGGTTTTTAGGGTTTTACCCACCCGTACTTTCGTTATTGTCATCAACATGAACATCAATAAATAAAGCAACAACCTCCCCTTACCCATGGCAAATAAAATAAAATTATAAAGCCCTATGGTAACTAGCAAATGAGAGCAAAACTCATACAAGGATTCTCTTGAAATTTATTAGTAACAAGCAAGTGTGAACCTAAAACATATGAACAAATAAGCCAAAAATACAATGTCACTAGAAACAAAAAGTTAAAGTGTGAACGTTGCCTACTAGTTAATTAAATTAAACACATGTAGCTACATCCATATAATCAATAGCTAATAACATACAAAAATACGAATCTAGGTTTCATGGATTAAAGAACAAAACCTTGTGTTACTAATGGCAAATGGATTAAGATGACACAAGTTCCCGATCATTAAAACTCGTAGGTAATTGACTCGAACAGGGGGGAGCACATATCGTCTGATCAAGCAAAGAAGACGAGAATCAGTATGAAATAATTTATTGTTTCCTATTTTTTTTTAAAGTTGTTTAATAGTTTAACCTTTCATCAATCTTCGCCTCTTTGCTCGGTGTTCTATCATCGCAGAAATCTAGGAGGATCGTTGATCCAACATCCACACATAAATCAAAATTGTTGGTTGGGGTGTATTTTAGAAAAAAGTTAGTGGAAGAGACATATGATTAGATGTAGATTATTGTAGGATGTTCCTTCCAACTTCTTCATTAGAAAGCACACATAGAGATTTGGCACATGAAACATGCACTACAAGAATAATAACTATTAGTGACGACAGACGTCGCCGCTAAAAGCCCCGACATGTCGCCGCTGTTGCTTCGTCGCTAATACCCAATCGGTCGCTGCTAATGCTTACCGTCGCCACTAATAGTTTTTGTCGCCACTAAAAGTGTCGCCGCTAATTGTAGTTTTCTCTTTTTTTAGTTTTTTTTAAAACATTCTTTCCATATACAAAACAAACGTAATAAAATTATAAAAACTGTTATAAATTATAAAAACTTTATAAAAATATATAACCAAAAACACATCAATACATACACAATACACATACAAAAACATATACATACATATACAAAAACACATATGCATACATGATACACATACTAATATACACAAATACATACAATAGACACATATAAAAACACTATATATATATATATATATATATATATATATATATATATATATATATATAAACTAATACACAAATACATACATAATAGACATATAAATACACATACATATACAAAAGATACATTCTACATATAAATGAGTTCATAGAAGAGAGAAGAGGGAAGAAGGAGCTGAAGGAGGAAGATGGACCTGAAGGAGGAAGAAGGAGCTGAATTGGGGTATATCTGCGAATGGCATTAGCAGCGGCGCCTTTTAGCGGCGACACGTTGAGTATTAGCAGCGACATATAGAGTATTAGCGACGACACCTTTCGGGGGAATTTTAATGGTCAAATTTTTTGTGTATTATCGGCGACATCTTTGGGGGGAAACTTTGGCGGTCAAAATTTTCGAGTATTAGCGGCGACACAGTTGCTGCTATTGGTGTCGCTGCTATTGGTATGTACATTATCGATTTTCAGTAGTTGGATTAGGGACAAAATCAACGACTAAGGTTTCACCTTATATTTCGACGCGGATCGGGGTCGATGACGTTAGCGGCGACAGCCACCTTTACCGGCGACACATAATGCGAAAATTATGGTTATAAATCCCAACCATTGGTTGATCAAACTGCGTTGATTAGGCATTGCTATTTAGCAACCCACCTTGCTTTTTCCTAGTAGTTTATTTTTATGGGTATTTTTTTGCCAAAATTTTGGACTTATATTTACTGTTTCCATTAATACTATAAAATCCAAATATATTTTTTGTTATACTTTATCTTTCTATATTTTTTCAGGAAAATTAAGAATTTATTATTATTATTTTTTTTGCAATTTTAGACGTCTAATTAATACAAGTAATTTACAAACAACTAGTAAAGACATTGTGTTAGTAAAAGGGGATGTTAAATTTGTGTGCAATACATCGTTATAAAAGTTTATGCTGATAATCCGTAGTATTGTGCTTTTCTCGGTGAATGTAGTAAGTTTATAATGTATGTTATGTATGGGTACAAGATATTGCCCACATACACCTTCTTCTAACCAATTTTGATATGTGTCTAACAAACCAGTAAAACCCATCATCAAACGGATTATACACATAAATAGTTTTCGATAATTGTGCACTTTTTTGTAGTGCACGTAGGCTAATCTTTTGTGTCAAGAAAAGCTTGGAATGCATCAATTAAAAAATAAAATGTACATAAAGCATCCTTTAACTATAATAATTATCTCATGTGGAAACGGTCAATATTGTTCTTCAAGACTTTTTCATTTTCTTAAAAAATTGATATAAGTAGAAAATTCCTATACATAATAAACATTCAAGGTTCCATTAAAATTAATCCTAAGTATGGAAGTTATGAAAAAGTATATACCTAAATATAAGAATGGAAGGATCACAGACATATAAGGTAGTAGTTGCAACCTTTATGAAATTAAGAACCAGACAACGTAAGTTGAATGTATCTTGCTTCTAGAAATCGAACAACAAAATCTGAATGCATCTCAAGATGATAATGATGACGCTATGATGGTATTAGTCTTGATGATCCTATATTTTCACTATAAAAGCATTGCGAGTTCCATTCTTTATTTCATAGATTTCCCAAGCTACCATAATTAAGTCATCAAAAACAAGTTTTCGGCTTCTCAACAATGACGTCTCATTTGCTTTTACTTGGTCTCTTGGTGGCGGGTTGCTCCCTTGTGTTTGCATCGGACCCTAGTGCTCTTCAGGACTTCTGTGTGGCAGACCAAAATAGCACAGGTAAGAATTTATGTGTGAAGGTCAAGAAACTCTCCGGCATTTCCATGCATTATTTGAAAACATATTATATTTAATAGTTTATTTATTTAATTTTTTCCCTCGTAGTATTCGTGAATGGTTTGGTTTGCAAAGAGGCAAGGCTTGTACAACCTGATGATTTCTTTTATAGAGGACTGCAACTAATGGGAAACACTTCGAATGCGGTTGGGTCTGCTGTGACTCCGGTGACCGTAGAAGAGCTGCCAGGACTTAACACTCTTGGTATCTCAATGGCACGTATTGACTTTGCCCCACAGGGTATTAACCCCCCACATACACACCCTCGGGCCACTGAAATTTTGACTGTTATGGAAGGCCGTATTCTAGTCGGATTTGTCACGTCCAACCCTCAAAACCGACTCATCACAAAAGAACTTCAGAAAGGTGATGTTTTCGTGTTCCCAGAAGGTCTGATTCACTTCCAGAAAAACGTGGGAAATGGCTATGCTGTTGCAATTGCAGCTTTGAGTAGTCAAAATCCAGGAGTTATTACCATTGCAAACGCTGTTTTTGGGTCAAATCCCGATATCGCTGGAGATATTCTTGCGAAGGCCTTTCAAGTTGACATCAACGTCGTCTATCAAATTCAATCGAAATTCTAGCTTTTACATGCTTTTAAAATGTTGCTTTTCTTATCAATGTTATGATATTTGTTATGTTTATGTTGTTATATTTAAAATCGAATAATATATATACTACTATCATAGTGATTTTGATTTACTTATGTGGAATTAACTACTTCAAAAGTAAGATATAAACTCAAAACCCAAGAGTGTGCAAAAAATAGGCTTAGAAATCACAAACTTAAATTTATGTAAGAGTGTGAAAGAAATAGACTTAGAAATCACAAAGACAAACCTAAGTTTGTGCAAGAAATAGACTTGGAAATCACAAAGACAAACCTAAGAGTGTGCAAGAAATGGACTTAGAAATCACAAAGACAAATTTACGTAAATAACCCACTTGCTTTAGAAAGACTAGAAGTTCAACCATCAAATTTTTCAAAAAGATTAATATGGTCCTTGGTGTTTCGATTACTTACTAGGTCGGTCAACAAGCTATACCAATTTAATTTTCTTTCCTTTTAACTCTTTTGTTTTAGTTGTCATAATGAAAAATGAAATTAAATAATCCCTAAACCCATCCACCTCACTTGACGCCACCCACCTCCCATTCCATTCCGTTATTCTATCGCCTTCCACCACCACCGTTCCCATTCCATTCCGTTCTTCTGTCGCCTTCCACCACCATCGTTGTCAAGCAGAAGTTGGTTAGAATTTTCCCCAAACCTATTTGTATCATCTATCTTCAACTTATCCATCTATAATCAAAGAAAAAACCTCCCAAGATCCAAGCCTAAAAATAGAAATCACGAAGTGCTTTGGTCTCTGACCAGCCTTTCAAGATTTCGTTAACTAAAAGAAAATGAAGTATGCATAGTAAAACATAAAAATCTATGTTTGAAAAAGCCACATAAGAGCTTCAATTGACATTCAATTGTAACTAGAAAGTGAGAGCATCAAACATACAAACAAATATGTCAAGAATACAATTTCACAAACAGAAAAAGAAAATGTATGCATGTTGTCTACTACTTCAAACAAATTAAACACATGTAGCTACATCCATTGAATACCCAATTACATACAAATTGAAAATCTTAGTTTCATGTATTAAAGAACAAAACCATATGTTACTCATGACATGAGACGATCAGTTTGAATAGTCGATTAGTACCACATGAACACAAAGTAAAGAAATAAGAGTTTCAAATTCCATTCTTTATTAATCAAAATCAACTTCTAAAACTCAAAGGTGGCTAACCTATTTATAATTAAACTAAAACCCTAATATGACTCATAATTATGATTGAAATCATCCAAATTAGGAGATTATATAAATCTAAATATTTTATTAATATAGGGCATAACAATTCTTAATTAAGATAAATCTTAATTGAAAAAATTATAAAATAAAATAACCTTAATAAAATTAAATCATTGATTTATCTTTCAAATACCTTGCATCATCTTCCTCAGAGTGAAAGCAACTCATCATCGAGTGTACATCTCTCATCCATGGTTTTCGAATGACAAACAACTTCCACACTTTAAAACGAATACAGATAAATCAAACAAGACAACATGCACGATTATAGTTTCCACCTGCATATATTCCTAAAGGTTGTCTCATTTATGAGTTCTTGAGTAACCATAGGAGGACAACCATGTTTGTAAAAAAAATGCAATATAGTATAACATTCGTGTCGTTATTTAATTTTATTGAATTTCCCTTAAGAGTTATGATAAATATATAACTAATATTAAAAATAATAATTATTAATTATCTAACATAAAAAGATGTATATTTTTCGCATAGAACTACAAACTATAATTTTAAAAACTTAAAATGCTATGATCTTTGAAGGAGGGACCTAAGTTGACAAATTCTTTTTCTTGCATGTAATCACATGGGGGAGGAGATCCTTCATCGAGGCCGATGGTAAGACTTATCTCGCATTCATCCCATATAAAACTCAACCTTTTGAATCCTTATCAGACCATATCGTAACCAAAATGTCCCCTAAATCGGTTAGTTTTGTTTGAAGATAAGAGTGTATAGAGAAAGTATAGAAACATGAGGAAGAGGGTAACCAAGTGGAAGGCCAGGTGGAAGGCAGCGGGACAATAAAAGGTCATATGACCTTTCCCTTAATCAAACCCAAATTTTGCAAAAGAGAACTCGATTTTTTCAAAAATCATGTCTTCATTTACTTGTCTTATGTGCCTATTTGTATTAGATTAAATCATACCATGTGCTTTAAAAAAGTGAGAAGTCCAACACATATTGTTTTTATCTTGACAAGTATGGTCGTTATGGTTGCACTTACTTGCGTGACCGATACATAACTATGTAAACTGACTTTCGTATATTTTTAAATATATATTTTTTTGTTTGTTTTTGTTTTTTTTTTGTTTTTTTTTTTTTTACCTTTTTATTGGTAAGAAAGATAACAAATAAATCCAAACCCTACCCTCCCCCACCCCGGCGCTGACCTACCTTATGTCACCATACCTACCCCCATTCCATTCATCTCCCTTCTTCGGTCGCCCTCAACCACTACCGTCATTACCATCACCATCCTCAATCACCATTTCAAAACAGGAGATTTTTAGGGTTTTACCCAACCCTATTTTCGTAATTTGTCTTCAACCTGAACATCAATTAGTAAAGCAACAACCTCCCTATACCCATGGCAAATAAAATAAAATTATGAAGCCCTATGGTAACTAGCAAATGAGAGCAAAACTCATACAAGGATTCTTTTGAAATTTATTAGTAAGGAGCAAGTGTGAACCTAAAACATATGTACAAATAAGCCAAAACTACAATGTCACTAGAAACAAAAAGTTAAAGTGTGAACGTTGCGTACTAGTTAATTAAATTAAACACATGTAGCTACATCCATATAATCAATAGCTAATAACATACAAAAATACGAATCTAGGTTTCATGGATTAAAGAACAAAACCTTGTGTTACTAATGGCAAATGGATTAAGATTACACAAGTTCCCGGTCATTAAAACTCGTAGGTAATGGACTCGAACAGGGGGGGAGCACATATCGCCTGATCAAGCAAAGAAGATGAGAATCAGTATGAAATAATTTATTGTTTCCTAATTTTTTTTTAAATTTGTTTAATAGTTTAACCTTTCATCAATCTTCGCCTCTTTGCTCGGTGTTCTATCATCGCAGAAATCTAGGACGATCGTTGATCCAACATCCACACATAAATCAAAATTGTTGGTTGGGGTGTATTTTAGAAAAAAGTTAGTGGAAGAGACATATGATTAGATGTAGATTATTGTAGGATGTTCCTTCCAACTTCTTCATTAGAAAGCACACATAGAGATTTGGCACATGAAACATGCACTACAAGAATAATAACTATTAGTGACGACAGACGTCACCGCTAAAGGCCCTGACATGTCGCCGCTGTTGCTTCGTCGCTAATACCCAATCGGTCGCTGCTAATGCTTACCGTCGCCACTAATAGTTTTTGTCGCCACTAAAAGTGTCGCCGCTAATTGTAGTTTTCTCTTTTTTTAGTATTTTTTAAAACATTCTTTTCATATACAAAACAAACGTTATAAAATTATAAAAACTGTTATAAATTATAAAAATATATAACCAAAAACACATCAATACATACACAATACACATACAAAAACATATACATACATATACAAAAACACATATGCATACATGATACACATACTAATACACAAATACATACAATAAACACATATAAAAACACTATATATATATATATATATATATATATATATATACATATATATATATATATATATATATATATATATATATATATATATATATAAACTAATACACAAATACATACATAATAGACATATAAATACACATACATATACAAAAGACACATTCTACATATAAATGAGTTCATAGAAGAGAGAAGAGGGAAGAAGGAGCTGAAGGAGGAAGATGGACCTGAAGGAGGAAGAAGGAGCTGAAGGGGGTTATATCTGCGAATGGCATTAGCAGCGGTGCCTTTTAGCGGCGACACGTTGAGTATTAGCAGCGACATATAGAGTATTAGCAGCGACACCTTTTGGGGGAATTTTGATGGTCAAATTTTTTTGAGAATTATCGGCGACATCTTTGGGGGGAAACTTTGGCGGTCAAAATTTTCGAGTATTAGCGTCGACACAGTTGCTGCTATTGGTGTCGCTGCTATTGGTATGTACATTATCGATTTTCAATAGTTGGATTAGGGACAAAATCAACGACTAAGGTTTCACCTTATATTTCGACGCGGATCGGGGTCGATGACGTCAGCGGCGACACATAACGCGAAAATTATTGTTATAAATCTCAACCATTGGTTGATCAAACTGCGTTGATTAGGCATCGCTATTTAGCAACCCACCTTGCTTTTTCCTAGTAGTTTATTTTTATGGGTATTTTTTTGCCAAAATTTTGGACTTATATTTACTGTTTCCATTAATACTATAAAATCCAAATATATTTTTTGTTATACTTTATCTTTCTATATTTTTTCAGGAAAATTAAGAATTTATTTATTTATTTATTTATTTATTTTGCAATTTTAGACGTCTAATTAATACAGGTAATTTACAAACAACTAGTAAAGACATTGTGTTACTAAAAGGGGATCTTAAATTTGTGTGCAATACATCGTTATAAAAGTTTATGCTGATAATCCGTAGTATTGTGCTTTTCTCGGTGAATGTAGTAAGTTTATAATGTATGTTATGTATGGGTACAAGATATTGCCCACATACACGTTCTTCTAACCCATTTTGATATGTGTCTAACAAACCAGTAAAACCCATCATCAAACGGATTATACACATAAATAGTTTTCGATAATTGTGCACTTTTTTGTAGTGCACGTAGGCTAATCTTTTGTGTCAAGAAAAGCTTGGAATGCATCAATTAAAAAATAAAATGTACATAAAGCATCCTTTAACTATAATAATTATCTCATGTGGAAACGGTCAATATTGTTCTTCAAGACTTTTTCATTTTCTTAAAAAATTGATATAAGTAGAAAATTCCTATACATAATAAACATTCAAGGTTCCATTAAAATTAATCCTAAGTATGGAAGTTATGAAAAAGTATATACCTAAATATAAGAATGGAAGGATCACAGACATATAAGGTAGTAGTTGCAACCTTTATGAAATTAAGAACCAGACAACGTAAGTTGAATGTATCTTGCTTCTAGAAATCGAACAACAAAATTTGAATGCATCTCAAGATGATAGTGATGACGCTATGATGGTATTAGTCTTGATGATCCTATATTTTCACTATAAAAGCATTGCGAGTTCCATTCTTTATTTCATAGATTTCCCAAGCTACCATAATTAAGTCATCAAAAACAAGTTTTCGGCTTCTCAACAATGACGTCTCATTTGCTTTTACTTGGTCTCTTGGTGGCGGGTTGCTCCCTTGTGTTTGCATCGGACCCTAGTGCTCTTCAGGACTTCTGTGTGGCAGACCAAAATAGCACAGGTAAGAATTTATGTGTGAAGGTCAAGAAACTCTCCGGCATTTCCATGCATTATTTGAAAACATATTATATTTAATAGTTTATTTATTTAATTTTTTCCCTCGTAGTATTCGTGAATGGTTTGGTTTGCAAAGAGGCAAGGCTTGTACAACCTGATGATTTCTTTTATAGAGGACTGCAACTAATGGGAAACACTTCGAATGCGGTTGGGTCTGCTGTGACTCCGGTGACCGTAGAAGAGCTGCCAGGACTTAACACTCTTGGTATCTCAATGGCACGTATTGACTTTGCCCCACAGGGTATTAACCCCCCACATACACACCCTCGGGCCACTGAAATTTTGACTGTTATGGAAGGCCGTATTCTAGTCGGATTTGTCACGTCCAACCCTCAAAACCGACTCATCACAAAAGAACTTCAGAAAGGTGATGTTTTCGTGTTCCCAGAAGGCCTGATTCACTTCCAAAAAAACGTGGGAAATGGCTATGCTGTTGCAATTGCAGCTTTGAGTAGTCAAAATCCAGGAGTTATTACCATTGCAAACGCTGTTTTTGGGTCAAATCCCGATATCGCTGGAGATATTCTTACGAAGGCCTTTCAAGTTGACATCAACGTCGTCTATCAAATTCAATCGAAATTCTAGCTTTTACATGCTTTTAAAATGTTGCTTTTCTTATCAATGTTATGATATTTGTTATGTTTATGTTGTTATATTTAAAATCGAATAATATATATACTACTGTCATAGTGATTTTGATTTACTTATGTGGAATTAACTACTTCAAAAGTAAGATATAAACTCAAAACCCAAGAGTGTGCAAAAAATAGGCTTAGAAATCACAAACTTAAATTTATGTAAGAGTGTGCAAGAAATAGACTTAGAAATCACAAAGACAAACCTAAGTTTGTGCAAGAAATAGACTTGGAAATCACAAAGACAAACCTAAGAGTGTGCAAAAAATGGACTTAGAAATCACAAAGACAAATTTACGTAAATAACCCACTTGCTTTAGAAAGACTAGAAGTTCAACCATCAAATTTTTCAAAAAGATTAATATGGTCCTTGGTGTTTCGATTACTTACTAGGTCGGTCAACAAGCTATACCAATTTAATTTTCTTTCCTTTTAACTCTATTGTTTTAGTTCTCATAATGAAAAATGAAATTAAATAATCCCAAACCCCATCCACCTCACTTGACGCCACCCACCTCCCATTCCATTCCCTTCTTCTATCGCCTTCCACCACCACCGTTCCCATTCCATTCCCTTCTTCTGTCGCCTTCCACCACTACCGTTGTCAAGCAGAAGTTGGTTAGAATTTTCCCCAAACCTATTTGTATCATCTATCTTAAACTTATCCATCTATAATCAAAGAAAAAACCTCCCAAGATCCAAGCCTAAAAATAGAAATCACGAAGTGCTTTGGTCTCTGACCAACCTTTCAAGATTTCGTTAACTAAAAGAAAATGAAGTATGCATAGTAAAACATAAAAATCTATGTTTGAAAAAGCCACATAAGAGCTTCAATTGACATTCAATTGTAACTAGAAAGTGAGAGCATCAAACATACAAACAAATATGTCAAGAATACAATTTCACAAACAGAAAAAGAAAATGTATGTATGTTGTGTACTACTTCAAACAAATTAAACACATGTAGCTACATCCATTGAATACCCAATTACATACAAATTGAAAATCTTAGTTTCATGTATTAAAGAACAAAACCATATGTTACTCATGACATGAGGCGATCAGTTTGAATAGTCGATTAGTACCACATGAACACAAAGTAAAGAAATAAGAGTTTCAAATTCCATTCTTTATTAATCAAAATCAACTTCTAAAACTCAAAGGTGCCTAACCTATTTATAATTAAACTAAAACCCTAATATGACTCATAATTATGATTGAAATCATTTAAATTAGGAGATTATATAAATCTAAATATTTTATTAATATAGGGCATAACAATTCCTAATTAAGATAAATCTTAACCGAAAAAATTATAAAATAAAATAACCTTAATAAAATTAAATCATTGATTTATCTTTCAAATACCTTGCATCATCTTCCTCAGAGTGAAAGCAACTCATCATCGAGTGTACATCTCTCATCCATGGTTTTCGAATGACAAACAACTTCTACACTTTAAAACGAATACAGATAAATCAAACAAGACAACATGCACGATTATAGTTTCCACCTGCATATATTCCTAAAGGTTGTCTCATTTATGAGTTCTTGAGTAACCATAGGAGGACAACCATGTTTGTAAAAAAAAATGCAATATAGTATAACACTCGTGTCGTTATTTAATTTTATTGAATTTCCCTTAAGAGTTATGATAAATATAACTAATATTAAAAATAATAATTATTAATTATCTAACATAAAAAGATGTATATTTTTCGCAAAGAACTAAAAACTATAATTTTAAAAACTTAAAATGCTATGATCTTTGAAGGAGGGACCTAAGTTGACAAATTCTTTTTCTTGCATGTAATCACATGGGGGAGGAGATCCTTCATCGAGGCCGATGGTAAGACTTATCTCGCATTCATCCCATATAAAACTCAACCTTTTGAATCCTTATCGACCATATCGTAACCAAAATGTCCCCTAAATCGGTTAGTTTTGTTTGAAGATAAAAGTGTATAGAGAAAGTATAGAAACATGAGGAAGAGGGTAACCAAGTGGAAGGCCAGGTGGAAGGCAGCGGGACAATAAAAGGTCATATGACCTTTCCCTTAATCAAACCCAAATTTTGCAAAAGAGAACTCGATTTTTTCAAAAATCATGTCTTCATTTACTTGTCTTATGTGCCTATTTGTATTAGATTAAATCATACCATGTGCTTTAAAAAAGTGAGAAGTCCAACACATATTGTTTTTATCTTGACGAGTATGGTCGTTATGGTTGCACTTACTTGCGTGACCGATACATAACTATGTAAACTGACTTTCGTATATTTTTAAATATATATTTTTTTGTTTGTTTTTGTTTTTTTTTTTGTTTTTTTTTTTTTTTACCTTTTTATTGGTAAGAAAGATAACAAATAAATCCAAACCCTACCCTCCCCCACCCCGGCGCTGACCTACCTTATGTCACCATACCTACCCCCATTCCATTCATCTCCCTTCTTCGGTCGCCCTCAACCACTACCGTCATTACCATCACCATCCTCAATCACCATTTCAAAACAGAAGATTTTTAGGGTTTTACCCAACCCTATTTTCGTAATTTGTCTTCAACCTGAACATCAATTAGTAAAGCAACAACCTCCCTATACCCATGGCAAATAAAATAAAATTATGAAGCCCTATGGTAACTAGCAAATGAGAGCAAAACTCATACAAGGATTCTTTTGAAATTTATTAGTAAGGAGCAAGTGTGAACCTAAAACATATGTACAAATAAGCCAAAACTACAATGTCACTAGAAACAAAAAGTTAAAGTGTGAACGTTGCGTACTAGTTAATTAAATTAAACACATGTAGCTACATCCATATAATCAATAGCTAATAACATACAAAAATACGAATCTAGGTTTCATGGATTAAAGAACAAAACCTTGTGTTACTAATGGCAAATGGATTAAGATTACACAAGTTCCCGGTCATTAAAACTCGTAGGTAATGGACTCGAACAGGGGGGAGCACATATCGCCTGATCAAGCAAAGAAGATGAGAATCAGTATGAAATAATTTATTGTTTCCTAATTTTTTTTTAAAGTTGTTTAATAGTTTAACCTTTCATCAATCTTCGCCTCTTTGCTCGGTGTTCTATCATCGCAGAAATCTAGGACGATCGTTGATCCAACATCCACACATAAATCAAAATTGTTGGTTGGGGTGTATTTTAGAAAAAAGTTAGTGGAAGAGACATATGATTAGATGTAGATTATTGTAGGATGTTCCTTCCAACTTCTTCATTAGAAAGCACACATAGAGATTTGGCACATGAAACATGCACTACAAGAATAATAACTATTAGTGACGACAGACGTCACCGCTAAAGGCCCTGACATGTCGCCGCTGTTGCTTCGTCGCTAATACCCAATCGGTCGCTGCTAATGCTTACCGTCGCCACTAATAGTTTTTGTCGCCACTAAAAGTGTCGCCGCTAATTGTAGATTTCTCTTTTTTTAGTATTTTTTAAAACATTCTTTTCATATACAAAACAAACGTTATAAAATTATAAAAACTGTTATAAATTATAAAAATATATAACCAAAAACACATCAATACATACACAATACACATACAACAACATATACATACATATACAAAAACACATATGCATACATGATACACATACTAATACACAAATACATACAATAAACACATTTAAAAACACTATATACATATATATATATATATATATATGTATATATATATACATATATATATATATATATATATATATAAACTAATACACAAATACATACATAATAGACATATAAATACACATACATATACAAAAGACACATTCTACATATAAATGAGTTCATAGAAGAGAGAAGAGGGAAGAAGGAGCTGAAGGAGGAAGATGGACCTGAAGGAGGAAGAAGGAGCTGAAGGGGGTTATATCTGCGAATGGCATTAGCAGCGGCGCCTTTTAGCGGCGACACATTGAGTATTAGCAGCGACATATAGAGTATTAGCAGCGACACCTTTCGGGGGAATTTTGATGGTCAAAATTTTTTGAGAATTATCGGCGACATCTTTGGGGGGAAACTTTGGCGGTCAAAATTTCCGAGTATTAGCGTCGACACAGTTGCTGCTATTGGTGTCGCTGCTATTGGTATGTACATTATCGATTTTCAATAGTTGGATTAGGGACAAAATCAACGACTAAGGTTTCACCTTATATTTCGACGCGGATCGGGGTCGATGACGTCAGCGGCGCCACATAACGCGAAAATTATGGTTATAAATCTCAACCATTGGTGGATCAAACTGCGTTGATTAGGCATCGCTATTTAGCAACCCACCTAGCTTTTTCCTAGTAGTTTATTTTTATGGGTATTTTTTTGCCAAAATTTTGGACTTATATTTACTGTTTCCATTCATACTATAAAATCCAAATATATTTTTTGTTATACTTTGTCTTTCTATATTTTTTCAGGAAAATTAAGAATTTATTTATTTAGTTATTTATTTTTTTTTGCAATTTTAGACGTCTAATTAATACAGGTAATTTACAAACAACTAGTAAAGACATTGTGTTACTAAAAGGGGATCTTAAATTTGTGTGCAATACATCGTTATAAAAGTTTATGCTGATAATCCGTAGTATTGTGCTTTTCTCGGTGAATGTAGTAAGTTTATAATGTATGTTATGTATGGGTACAAGATATTGCCCACATACACGTTCTTCTAACCCATTTTGATATGTGTCTAACAAACCAGTAAAACCCATCATCAAACGGATTATACACATAAATAGTTTTCGATAATTGTGCACTTTTTTGTAGTGCACGTAGGCTAATCTTTTGTGTCAAGAAAAGCTTGGAATGCATCAATTAAAAAATAAAATGTACATAAAGCATCCTTTAACTATAATAATTATCTCATGTGGAAACGGTCAATATTGTTCTTCAAGACTTTTTCATTTTCTTAAAAAATTGATATAAGTAGAAAATTCCTATACATAATAAACATTCAAGATTCCATTAAAATTAATCCTAAGTATGGAAGTTATGAAAAAGTATATACCTAAATATAAGAATGGAAGGATCACAGACATATAAGGTAGTAGTTGCAACCTTTATGAAATTAAGAACCAGACAACGTAAGTTGAATGTATCTTGCTTCTAGAAATCGAACAACAAAATTTGAATGCATCTCAAGATGATAATGATGACGCTATGATGGTATTAGTCTTGATGATCCTATATTTTCACTATAAAAGCATTGCGAGTTCCATTCTTTATTTCATATATTTCCCAAGCTACCATAATTAAGTCATCAAAAACAAGTTTTCGGCTTCTCAACAATGACGTCTCATTTGCTTTTACTTGGTCTCTTGGTGGCGGGGTGCTCCCTTGTGTTTGCATCGGACCCTAGTGCTCTTCAGGACTTCTGTGTGGCAGACCAAAATAGCACAGGTAAGAATTTATGTGTGAAGGTCAAGAAACTCTCCGGCATTTCCATGCATTATTTGAAAACATATTATATTTAATAGTTTATTTATTTAATTTTTTCCCTCGTAGTATTCGTGAATGGTTTGGTTTGCAAAGAGGCAAGGCTTGTACAACCTGATGATTTCTTTTATAGAGGACTGCAACTAATGGGAAACACTTCGAATGCGGTTGGGTCTGCTGTGACTCCGGTGACCGTAGAAGAGCTGCCAGGACTTAACACTCTTGGTATCTCAATGGCACGTATTGACTTTGCCCCACAGGGTATTAACCCCCCACATACACACCCTCGGGCCACTGAAATTTTGACTGTTATGGAAGGCCGTATTCTAGTCGGATTTGTCACGTCCAACCCTCAAAACCGACTCATCACAAAAGAACTTCAGAAAGGTGATGTTTTCGTGTTCCCAGAAGGCCTGATTCACTTCCAGAAAAACGTGGGAAATGGCTATGCTGTTGCAATTGCAGCTTTGAGTAGTCAAAATCCAGGAGTTATTACCATTGCAAACGCTGTTTTTGGGTCAAATCCCGATATCGCTGGAGATATTCTTGCGAAGGCCTTTCAAGTTGACATCAACGTCGTCTATCAAATTCAATCGAAATTCTAGCTTTTACATGCTTTTAAAATGTTGCTTTTCTTATCAATGTTATGATATTTGTTATGTTTGTGTTGTTATATTTAAAATCGAATAATATATATACTACTATCATAGTGATTTTGATTTACTTATGTGGAATTAACTACTTCAAAAGTAAGATATAAACTCAAAACCCAAGAGTGTGCAAAAAATAGGCTTAGAAATCACAAACTTAAATTTATGTAAGAGTGTGCAAGAAATAGACTTAGAAATCACAAAGACAAACCTAAGTTTGTGCAAGAAATAGACTTGGAAATCACAAAGACAAACCTAAGAGTGTGCAAGAAATGGACTTAGAAATCACAAAGACAAATTTACGTAAATAACCCACTTGCTTTAGAAAGACTAGAAGTTCAACCATCAATTTTTTCAAAAAGATTAATATGGTCCTTGGTGTTTCGATTACTTACTAGGTCGGTCAACAAGCTATACCAATTTAATTTTCTTTCCTTTTAACTCTTTTGTTTTAGTTGTCATAATGAAAAATGAAATTAAATAATCCCTAAACCCATCCACCTCACTTGACGCCACCCACCTCCCATTCCATTCCCTTCTTCTGTCGCCTTCCACCACCACCGTTGTCAAGCAGAAGTTGGTTAGCATTTTTCCCCAAACCTATTTGTATCATCTATCTTCAACTTATCCATCTATAATCAAAGAAAAAACCTCCCAAGATCCAAGCCTAAAAATAGAAATCACGAAGTGCTTTGGTCTCTGACCAGCCTTTCAAGATTTCGTTAACTAAAAGAAAATGAAGTATACATAGTAAAACATAAAAATCTATGTTTGAAAAAGCCACATAAGAGCTTCAATTGACATTCAATTGTAACTAGAAAGTGAGAGCATCAAACATACAAACAAATATGTCAAGAATACAATTTCACATACAGAAAAAGAAAATGTATGCATGTTGTCTACTACTTCAAACAAATTAAACACATGTAGCTACATCCATTGAATACCCAATTACATACAAATTGAAAATCTTAGTTTCATGTATTAAAGAACAAAACCATATGTTACTCATGACATGAGACGATCAGTTTGAATAGTCGATTAGTACCACATGAACACAAAGTAAAGAAATAAGAGTTTCAAATTCCATTCTTTATTAATCAAAATCAACTTCTAAAACTCAAAGGTGGCTAACCTATTTATAATTAAACTAAAACCCTAATATGACTCATAATTATGATTGAAATCATCTAAATTAGGAGATTATATCAATCTAAATATTTTATTAATATAGGGCATAACAATTCTTAATTAAGATAAATCTTAACCGAAAAAATTATAAAATAAAATAACCTTAATAAAATTTAATCATTGATTTATCTTTCAAATAACTTGCATCATCTTCCTCAGAGTGAAAGCAACTCATCATCGAGTGTACATCTCTCATCCATGGTTTTCGAATGACAAACAACTTCCACACTTTAAAACGAATACAGATAAATCAAACAAGACAACATGCACGATTATAGTTTCCACCTGCATATATTCCTAACGATTGTCTCATTTATGAGTTCTTGAGTAACCATAGGAGGACAACCATGTTTGTAAAAAAAAAATGCAATATATTATAACACTCGTGTCGTTATTTAATTTTATTGAATTTCCCTTAAGAGTTATGATAAATATATAACTAATATTAAAAATAATAATTATTAATTATCTAACATAAAAAGATGTATACTTTTCGCAAAGAACTAAAAACTATAATTTTAAAAACTTAAAATGCTATGATCTTTGAAGGAGGGACCTAAGTTGACAAATTCTTTTTCTTGCATGTAATCACATGGGGGAGGAGATCCTTCGTCGAGGCCGATGGTAAGACTTATCTCGCATTCATCCCATATAAAACTCAACCTTTTGAATCCTTATCAGACCATATCGTAACCAAAATGTACCCTAAATCGGTTAGTTTTGTTTGAAGATAAGAGTGTATAGAGAAAGTATAGAAACATGAGGAAGAGGGTAACCAAGTGGAAGGCCAAGTGGAAGGCAGCGGGACAATAAAAGGTCATACGACCTTTCCTTTAATCAAACCCAAATTTTGCAAAAGAGAACTCGATTTTTTCCAAAACCATGTCTTCATTTACTTGTCTTATGTGCCTATTTGTATTAGATTAAATCATACCATGTGCTTTAAAAAAGTGAGAAGTCCAACACATATTGTTTTTATCTTGACGAGTATGGTCGTTATGGTTGCACTTACTTGTGTGACCGATACATAACTATGTAAACTGACTTTCGTATATTTTTAAATATATATTTTTTTTGTCTTTTTTTTTTTTTTTTTTTGTCTTTTTTTTTTTTTTTTACGTTTTTATTGGTTAGAAACATAACAAATAAATCCAAACCCTACCCTCCCCCCCCCCCCCCCCCACCCCGGCGCTGACCAACCTTATGTCACCATACCTACACCCATTCCATTCATCTCCCTTCTTCGGTCGCCCTCAACCACTACCGTCATTACCATCACCATCCTCAATCACCATTTCAAAACAGAAGATTTTTAGGGTTTTACCCAACCCTATTTTCGTAATTTGTCTTCAACCTGAACATCAATTAGTAAAGCAACAACCTCCCTATACCCATGGCAAATAAAATAATATTATGAAGCCCTATGGTAACTAGCAAATGAGAGCAAAACTCATACAAGGATTCTCTTGAAATTTATTAGTAACGAGCAAGTGTGAACCTAAAACATATGAACAAATAAGCCAAAAATACAATGTCACTAGAAACAAAAAGTTAAAGTGTGAACGTTGCGTACTAGTTAATTAAATTAAACACAGGTAGCTACATCCATATAATCAATAGCTAATAACATACAAAAATACGAATCTAGGTTTTATGGATTAAAGAACAAAACCTTGTGTTACTAACGGCAAATGGATTAAGATGACACAAGTTCCCGGTCATTAAAACTCGTAGGTAATGGACTCGAACAGGGGGGAGCACATATCGCCTGATCAAGCAAAGAAGACGAGAATCAGTATGAAATAATTTATTGTTTCCTAATTTTTTTTAAAGTTGTTTAATAGTTTAACCTTTCATCAATCTTCGCCTCTTTGCTCGGTGTTCTATCATCGCAGAAATCTAGGACGATCGTTGATCCAACATCCACACATAAATCAAAATTGTTGGTTGGGGTGTATTTTAGAAAAAATTTAGTGGAAGAGACATATGATTAGATGTAGATTATTGTAGGATGTTCCTTCCAACTTCTTCATTAGAAAGCACACATAGAGATTTGGCACACATGAAACATGCACTACAAGAATAATAACTATTAGTGACGACAGACGTCGCCGCTAAAGGCCCCGACATGTCGCCGCTGTTGGTTCGTCGCTAATACCCAATCTGTCGCTGCTAATGCTTAACGTCGCCACTAATAGTTTTTGTCGCCACTAAAAGTGTCGCCGCTAATTGTAGTTTTCTCTTTTTTTAGTTTTTTTTAAAACATTCTTTCCATATACAAAACAAACGTTATAAAATTATAAAAACTGTTATAAATTATAAAAACTTTATAAAAACATATAACCAAAAATACATCAATACATACACAATACACATACAAAAACATATACATACATATAACAAAACACATATGCATACATGATACACATACTAAAACAGAATTACATACAATAGACACATATAAAAACACTATATATATATATATATATATATATATATATATATATATATATATATATATATAACTAATACACAAATACATACATAATAGACATATAAATACACATACATATACAAAAGACACATTCTACATATAAATGAGTTCATAGAAGAGAGAAGAGGGAAGAAGGAGCTGAAGGAGGAAGATGGACCTGAAGGAGGAAGAAGGAAATGAAGGGGGTATATCTGCGACGCGTTGAGTATTAGCAGCGACATATAGAGTATTAGCGACGACACCTTTCGGAGGAATTTTGATGGTCAAATTTTTTGTGTATTATCGGCGACATCTTTGGGGGGAAACTTTGGCGGTCAAAATTTTCGAGTACTAGCGGCGACACAGTTGCTGCTATTGGTGTCGCTGCTATTAGTATGTACATTATCGATTTTCAGTAGTTGGATTAGGGACAAAATCAACGGTTTCACCTTATATTTCGACGTGGATCGGGGTCGATGACGTTAGCGGCGACAGCCACCTTTAGCGGCGACACATAACGCGAAAATTATGGTTATAAATCTCAACCATTGGTTGATCAACCTGCGTTGATTAGGCATTGCTATTTAGCAACCCACCTTGCTTTTTCCTAATAGTTTATTTTTATGGGTATTTTTTTGCCAAAATTTTGGACTTATATTTACTGTTTCCATTCATACTATAAAATCCAAATATATATTTTTTTATAATTTATCTTTCTATATTTTTTCAGGAAAATTAAGAATTTATTTATTTATTTTTTTGCAATTTTAGACGTCTAATTAATACAAGTAATTTACAAACAACTAGTAAAGACATTGTGTTAGTAAAAGGGGATCTTAAATTTGTGTGCAATACATCGTTATAAAAGTTTATGCTGATAATCCGTAGTATTGTGCTTTTCTCGGTGAATGTAGTAAGTTTATAATGTATGTTATGTATGGGTACAAGATATTGCCCACATACACCTTCTTCTAACCCATTTTGATATGTGTCTAACAAACCAGTAAAACCCATCATCAAACGGATTATACACATAAATAGTTTTCGATAATTGTGCACTTTTTTGTAGTGCACGTAGGCTAATCTTTTGTGTCAAGAAAAGCTTGGAATGCATCAATTAAAAAATAAAATGTACATAAAGCATCCTTTAACTATAATAATTATCTCATGTGGAAACGGTCAATATTGTTCTTCAAGACTTTTTCATTTTCTTAAAAAATTGATATAAGTAGAAAATTCCTATACATAATAAACATTCAAGGTTCCATTAAAATTAATCCTAAGTATGGAAGTTATGAAAAAGTATATACCTAAATATAAGAATGGAAGGATCACAGACATATAAGGTAGTAGTTGCAACCTTTATGAAATTAAGAACCAGACAACGTAAGTTGAATGTATCTTGCTTCTAGAAATCGAACAACAAAATTTGAATGCATCTCAAGATGATAATGATGACGCTATGATGGTATTAGTCTTGATGATCCTATATTTTCACTATAAAAGCATTGCGAGTTCCATTCTTTATTTCATAGATTTCCCAAGCTACCATAATTAAGTCATCAAAAACAAGTTTTCGGCTTCTCAACAATGACGTCTCATTTGCTTTTACTTGGTCTCTTGGTGGCGGGTTGCTCCCTTGTGTTTGCATCGGACCCTAGTGCTCTTCAGGACTTCTGTGTGGCAGACCAAAATAGCACAGGTAAGAATTTATGTGTGAAGGTCAAGAAACTCTCCGGCATTTCCATGCATTATTTGAAAACATATTATATTTAATAGTTTATTTATTTAATTTTTTCCCTCGTAGTATTCGTGAATGGTTTGGTTTGCAAAGAGGCAAAGCTTGTACAACCTGATGATTTCTTTTATAGAGGACTGCAACTAATGGGAAACACTTCGAATGCGGTTGGGTCTGCTGTGACTCCGGTGACCGTAGAAGAGCTGCCAGGACTTAACACTCTTGGTATCTCAATGGCACGTATTGACTTTGCCCCACAGGGTATTAACCCCCCACATACACACCCTCGGGCCACTGAAATTTTGACTGTTATGGAAGGCCGTATTCTAGTCGGATTTGTCACGTCCAACCCTCAAAACCGACTCATCACAAAAGAACTTCAGAAAGGTGATGTTTTCGTGTTCCCAGAAGGCCTGATTCACTTCCAGAAAAACGTGGGAAATGGCTATGCTTTTGCAATTGCAGCTTTGAGTAGTCAAAATCCAGGAGTTATTACCATTGCAAACGCTGTTTTTGGGTCAAATCCCGATATCGCTGGAGATATTCTTGCGAAGGCATTTCAAGTTGACATCAACGTCGTCTATCAAATTCAATCGAAATTCTAGCTTTTACATGCTTTTAAAATGTTGCTTTTCTTATCAATGTTATGATATTTGTTATGTTTGTGTTGTTATATTTAAAATCGAATAATATATATACTACTATCATAGTGATTTTGATTTACTTATGTGGAATTAACTACTTCAAAAGTAAGATATAAACTCAAAACCCAAGAGTGTGCAAAAAATAGGTTTAGAAATCACAAACTTAAATTTATGTAAGAGTGTGCAAGAAATAGACTTAGAAATCACAAAGACAAACCTAAGTTTGTGCAAGAAATAGACTTGGAAATCACAAAGACAAACCTAAGAGTGTGCAAGAAATGGACTTAGAAATCACAAAGACAAATTTACTTAAATAACCCACTTGCTTTAGAAAGACTAGAAGTTCAACCATTAAATTTTTCAAAAGGATTAATATGGTCCTTGGTGTTTCGATTACTTACTAGGTCGGTCAACAAGCTATACCAATTTAATTTTCTTTCCTTTTAACTCTTTTGTTTTAGTTGTCATAATGAAAAATGAAATTAAATAATCCCTAACCCCATCCACCTCACTTCACGCCACCCACCTCCCATTCCATTCCCTTCTTCTGTCGCCTTCCACCTCCACCGTTGTCAAGCAGAAGTTGGTTAGAATTTTCCCCAATCCTATTTGTATCATCTATCTTCAACTTATCCATCTATAATCAAAGAAAAAACCTCCCAAGATCCAAGCCTAAAAATAGAAATCACGAAGTGCTTTGGTCTCTGACCAGCCTTTCAAGATTTCGTTAACTAAAAGAAAATGAAGTATACATAGTAAAACATAAAAATCTATGTTTGAAAAAGCCACATAAGAGCTTCAATTGACATTCAATTGTAACTAGAAAGTGAGAGCATCAAACATACAAACAAATATGTCAAGAATACAATTTCACAAACAGAAAAAGAAAATGTATGCATGTTGTCTACTACTTCAAACAAATTAAACACATGTAGCTACATCCATTGAATACCCAATTACATACAAATTGAAAATCTTAGTTGCATGTATTAAAGAACAAAACCATAAGTTACTCATGACATGAGACGATCAGTTTGAATAGTCGATTAGTACCACATGAACACAAAATAAAGAAATAAGAGTTTCAAATTCCATTCTTTATTAATCAAAATCAACTTCTAAAACTCAAAGGTGGCTAACCTATTTATAATTAAACTAAAACCCTAATATGACTCATAATTATGATTGAAATCATCTAAATTAGGATATTATATAAATCTAAATATTTTATTAATATAGGGCATAACAATTCTTAATTAAGATAAATCTTAACCGAAAAATTATAAACTAAAATAACCTTAATAAAATTAAATCATTGATTTATCTTTCAAATACCTTGCATCATCTTCCTCAGAGTGAAAGCAACTAATCATCGAGTGTACATCTCTCATCCATGGTTTTCGAATGACAAACAACTTCCACACTTTAAAACGAATACAGATAAATCAAACAAGACAACATGCACGATTATAGTTTCCACCTGCATATATTCCTAACGGTTGTCTCATTTATGAGTTCTTGAGTAACCATAGGAGGACAACCATGTTTGTAAAAAAAATGCAATATATTATAACACTCGTGTCGTTATTTAATTTTATTGAATTTCCCTTAAGAGTTATGATAAATATATAACTAATATGAAAAATAATAATTATTAATTATCTAACATAAAAAGATGTATATTTTTCGCAAAGAACTAAAAACTATAATTTTAAAAACTTAAAATGCTATGATCTTTGAAGGAGGGACCTAAGTTGACAAATTCTTTTTCTTGCATGTAATCACATGGGGGAGGAGATCCTTCATCGAGGCCGATGGGAAGACTTATCTCGCATTCATCCCATATAAAACTCAACCTTTTGAATCCTTATCAGACCATATCGTAACCAAAATGTCCGCTAAATCGGTTAGTTTTGTTTGAAGATAAGAGTGTATAGAGAAAGTATAGAAACATGACGAAGAGGGTAACCAAGTGGAAGGCAGCGGGACAATAAAAGGTCATATGACCTTTCCCTTTATTAAACCCAAATTTTACAAAAGAGAACTTGATTTTTTCAAAAATCATGTCTTCATTTAATTGTCTTATGTGCCTATTTGTATTAGATTAAATCATACCATGTGCTTTAAAAAAGTGAGAAGTCCAACACATATTGTTTTTATCTTGACAAGTATGGTCGTTATGGTTGCACTTACTTGCGTGTCCGATACATAACTATGTAAATTGACTTTCGTGTATATATATATATATATATATATATATATATATATATATATATAAACTAATACACAAATACATACATAATAGACATATAAATACACATACATATACAAAAGACACATTCTACATATAAATGAGTTCATAGAAGAGAGAAGAGGGAAGAAGGAGCTGAAGGAGGAAGATGGACCTGAAGGAGGAAGAAGGAAATGAAGGGGGTATATCTGCGACGCGTTGAGTATTAGCAGCGACATATAGAGTATTAGCGACGACACCTTTCGGAGGAATTTTGATGGTCAAATTTTTTGAGTATTATCGGCGACATCTTTGGGGGAAAACTTTGGCGGTCAAAATTTTCGAGTATTAGCGGCGACACAGTTGCTGCTATTGGTGTCGCTGCTATTAGTATGTACATTATCGATTTTCAGTAGTTGGATTAGGGACAAAATCAACGACTAAGGTTTCACCTTATATTTCGACGTGGATCGGGGTCGATGACGTTAGCGGCGACAGCCACCTTTAGCGGCGACACATAACGCGAAAATTATGGTTATAAATCTCAACCATTGGTTGATCAAACTGCGTTGATTAGGCATTGCTATTTAGCAACCCACCTTGCTTTTTCCTAGTAGTTTATTTTTATGGGTATTTTTTTGCCAAAATTTTGGACTTATATTTACTGTTTCCATTCATACTATAAAATCCAAATATATATTTTTTTATAATTTATCTTTCTATATTTTTTCAGGAAAATTAAGAATTTATTTATTTATTTTTTTGCAATTTTAGACGTCTAATTAATACAAGTAATTTACAAACAACTAGTAAAGACATTGTGTTAGTAAAAGGGGATCTTAAATTTGTGTGCAATACATCGTTATAAAAGTTTATGCTGATAATCCGTAGTATTGTGCTTTTCTCGGTGAATGTAGTAAGTTTATAATGTATGTTATGTATGGGTACAAGATATTGCCCACATACACCTTCTTCTAACCCATTTTGATATGTGTCTAACAAACCAGTAAAACCCATCATCAAACGGATTATACACATAAATAGTTTTCGATAATTGTGCACTTTTTTGTAGTGCACGTAGGCTAATCTTTTGTGTCAAGAAAAGCTTGGAATGCATCAATTAAAAAATAAAATGTACATAAAGCATCCTTTAACTATAATAATTATCTCATGTGGAAACGGTCAATATTGTTCTTCAAGACTTTTTCATTTTCTTAAAAAATTGATATAAGTAGAAAATTCCTATACATAATAAACATTCAAGGTTCCATTAAAATTAATCCTAAGTATGGAAGTTATGAAAAAGTATATACCTAAATATAAGAATGGAAGGATCACAGACATATAAGGTAGTAGTTGCAACCTTTATGAAATTAAGAACCAGACAACGTAAGTTGAATGTATCTTGCTTCTAGAAATCGAACAACAAAATTTGAATGCATCTCAAGATGATAATGATGACGCTATGATGGTATTAGTCTTGATGATCCTATATTTTCACTATAAAAGCATTGCGAGTTCCATTCTTTATTTCATAGATTTCCCAAGCTACCATAATTAAGTCATCAAAAACAAGTTTTCGGCTTCTCAACAATGACGTCTCATTTGCTTTTACTTGGTCTCTTGGTGGCGGGGTGCTCCCTTGTGTTTGCATCGGACCCTATTGCTCTTCAGGACTTCTGTGTGGCAGACCAAAATAGCACAGGTAAGAATTTATGTGTGAAGGTCAAGAAACTCTCCGGCATTTCCATGCATTATTTGAAAACATATTATATTTAATAGTTTATTTATTTAATTTTTTCCCTCGTAGTATTCGTGAATGGTTTGGTTTGCAAAGAGGCAAGGCTTGTACAACCTGATGATTTCTTTTATAGAGGACTGCAACTAATGGGAAACACTTCGAATGCGGTTGGGTCTGCTGTGACTCCGGTGACCGTAGAAGAGCTGCCAGGACTTAACACTCTTGGTATCTCAATGGCACGTATTGACTTTGCCCCACAGGGTATTAACCCCCCACATACACACCCTCGGGCCACTGAAATTTTGACTGTTATGGAAGGCCGTATTCTAGTCGGATTTGTCACGTCCAACCCTCAAAACCGACTCATCACAAAAGAACTTCAGAAAGGTGATGTTTTCGTGTTCCCAGAAGGCCTGATTCACTTCCAGAAAAACGTGGGAAATGGCTATGCTGTTGCAATTGCAGCTTTGAGTAGTCAAAATCCAGGAGTTATTACCATTGCAAACGCTGTTTTTGGGTCAAATCCCGATATCGCTGGAGATATTCTTGCGAAGGCATTTCAAGTTGACATCAACGTCGTCTATCAAATTCAATCGAAATTCTAGCTTTTACATGCTTTTAAAATGTTGCTTTTCTTATCAATGTTATGATATTTGTTATGTTTGTGTTGTTATATTTAAAATCGAATAATATATATACTACTATCATAGTGATTTTGATTTACTTATGTGGAATTAACTACTTCAAAAGTAAGATATAAACTCAAAACCCAAGAGTGTGCAAAAAATAGGTTTAGAAATCACAAACTTAAATTTATGTAAGAGTGTGCAAGAAATAGACTTAGAAATCACAAAGACAAACCTAAGTTTGTGCAAGAAATAGACTTGGAAATCACAAAGACAAACCTAAGAGTGTGCAAGAAATGGACTTAGAAATCACAAAGACAAATTTACTTAAATAACCCACTTGCTTTAGAAAGACTAGAAGTTCAACCATTAAATTTTTCAAAAGGATTAATATGGTCCTTGGTGTTTCGATTACTTACTAGGTCGGTCAACAAGCTATACCAATTTAATTTTCTTTCCTTTTAACTCTTTTGTTTTAGTTGTCATAATGAAAAATGAAATTAAATAATCCCTAACCCCATCCACCTCACTTCACGCCACCCACCTCCCATTCCATTCCCTTCTTCTGTCGCCTTCCACCACCACCGTTGTCAAGCAGAAGTTGGTTAGAATTTTCCCCAATCCTATTTGTATCATCTATCTTCAACTTATCCATCTATAATCAAAGAAAAAACCTCCCAAGATCCAAGCCTAAAAATAGAAATCACGAAGTGCTTTGGTCTCTGACCAGCCTTTCAAGATTTCGTTAACTAAAAGAAAATGAAGTATACATAGTAAAACATAAAAATCTATGTTTGAAAAAGCCACATAAGAGCTTCAATTGACATTCAATTGTAACTAGAAAGTGAGAGCATCAAACATACAAACAAATATGTCAAGAATACAATTTCACAAACAGAAAAAGAAAATGTATGCATGTTGTCTACTACTTCAAACAAATTAAACACATGTAGCTACATCCATTGAATACCCAATTACATACAAATTGAAAATCTTAGTTGCATGTATTAAAGAACAAAACCATAAGTTACTCATGACATGAGACGATCAGTTTGAATAGTCGATTAGTACCACATGAACACAAAATAAAGAAATAAGAGTTTCAAATTCCATTCTTTATTAATCAAAATCAACTTCTAAAACTCAAAGGTGGCTAACCTATTTATAATTAAACTAAAACCCTAATATGACTCATAATTATGATTGAAATCATCTAAATTAGGATATTATATAAATCTAAATATTTTATTAATATAGGGCATAACAATTCTTAATTAAGATAAATCTTAACCGAAAAATTATAAACTAAAATAACCTTAATAAAATTAAATCATTGATTTATCTTTCAAATACCTTGCATCATCTTCCTCAGAGTGAAAGCAACTAATCATCGAGTGTACATCTCTCATCCATGGTTTTCGAATGACAAACAACTTCCACACTTTAAAACGAATACAGATAAATCAAACAAGACAACATGCACGATTATAGTTTCCACCTGCATATATTCCTAACGGTTGTCTCATTTATGAGTTCTTGAGTAACCATAGGAGGACAACCATGTTTGTAAAAAAAATGCAATATATTATAACACTCGTGTCGTTATTTAATTTTATTGAATTTCCCTTAAGAGTTATGATAAATATATAACTAATATGAAAAATAATAATTATTAATTATCTAACATAAAAAGATGTATATTTTTCGCAAAGAACTAAAAACTATAATTTTAAAAACTTAAAATGCTATGATCTTTGAAGGAGGGACCTAAGTTGACAAATTCTTTTTCTTGCATGTAATCACATGGGGGAGGAGATCCTTCATCGAGGCCGATGGGAAGACTTATCTCGCATTCATCCCATATAAAACTCAACCTTTTGAATCCTTATCAGACCATATCGTAACCAAAATGTCCGCTAAATCGGTTAGTTTTGTTTGAAGATAAGAGTGTATAGAGAAAGTATAGAAACATGACGAAGAGGGTAACCAAGTGGAAGGCAGTGGGACAATAAAAGGTCATATGACCTTTCCCTTTATTAAACCCAAATTTTACAAAAGAGAACTTGATTTTTTCAAAAATCATGTCTTCATTTACTTGTCTTATGTGCCTATTTGTATTAGATTAAATCATACCATGTGCTTTAAAAAAGTGAGAAGTCCAACACATATTGTTTTTATCTTGACAAGTATGGTCGTTATCGTTGCACTTACTTGCGTGTCCGATACATAACTATGTAAATTGACTTTCGTATATATATATATATATATATATATATATATATATATATATATATATATATATATAAACTAATACACAAATACATACATAATAGACATATAAATACACATACATATACAAAAGACACATTCTACATATAAATGAGTTCATAGAAGAGAGAAGAGGGAAGAAGGAGCTGAAGGAGGAAGATGGACCTGAAGGAGGAAGAAGGAAATGAAGGGGGTATATCTGCGACGCGTTGAGTATTAGCAGCGACATATAGAGTATTAGCGACGACACCTTTCGGAGGAATTTTGATGGTCAAATTTTTTGAGTATTATCGGCGACATCTTTGGGGGAAAACTTTGGCGGTCAAAATTTTCGAGTATTAGCGGCGACACAGTTGCTGCTATTGGTGTCGCTGCTATTAGTATGTACATTATCGATTTTCAGTAGTTGGATTAGGGACAAAATCAACGACTAAGGTTTCACCTTATATTTCGACGTGGATCGGGGTCGATGACGTTAGCGGCGACAGCCACCTTTAGCGGCGACACATAACGCGAAAATTATGGTTATAAATCTCAACCATTGGTTGATCAAACTGCGTTGATTAGGCATTGCTATTTAGCAACCCACCTTGCTTTTTCCTAGTAGTTTATTTTTATGGGTATTTTTTTGCCAAAATTTTGGACTTATATTTACTGTTTCCATTCATACTATAAAATCCAAATATATATTTTTTTATAATTTATCTTTCTATATTTTTTCAGGAAAATTAAGAATTTATTTATTTATTTTTTTGCAATTTTAGACGTCTAATTAATACAAGTAATTTACAAACAACTAGTAAAGACATTGTGTTAGTAAAAGGGGATCTTAAATTTGTGTGCAATACATCGTTATAAAAGTTTATGCTGATAATCCGTAGTATTGTGCTTTTCTCGGTGAATGTAGTAAGTTTATAATGTATGTTATGTGTGGGTACAAGATATTGCCCACATACACCTTCTTCTAACCCATTTTGATATGTGTCTAACAAACCAGTAAAACCCATCATCAAACGGATTATACACATAAATAGTTTTCGATAATTGTGCACTTTTTTGTAGTGCACGTAGGCTAATCTTTTGTGTCAAGAAAAGCTTGGAATGCATCAATTAAAAAATAAAATGTACATAAAGCATCCTTTAACTATAATAATTATCTCATGTGGAAACGGTCAATATTGTTCTTCAAGACTTTTTCATTTTCTTAAAAAATTGATATAAGTAGAAAATTCCTATACATAATAAACATTCAAGGTTCCATTAAAATTAATCCTAAGTATGGAAGTTATGAAAAAGTATATACCTAAATATAAGAATGGAAGGATCACAGACATATAAGGTAGTAGTTGCAACCTTTATGAAATTAAGAACCAGACAACGTAAGTTGAATGTATCTTGCTTCTAGAAATCGAACAACAAAATTTGAATGCATCTCAAGATGATAATGATGACGCTATGATGGTATTAGTCTTGATGATCCTATATTTTCACTATAAAAGCATTGCGAGTTCCATTCTTTATTTCATAGATTTCCCAAGCTACCATAATTAAGTCATCAAAAACAAGTTTTCGGCTTCTCAACAATGACGTCTCATTTGCTTTTACTTGGTCTCTTGGTGGCGGGGTGCTCCCTTGTGTTTGCATCGGACCCTAGTGCTCTTCAGGACTTCTGTGTGGCAGACCAAAATAGCACAGGTAAGAATTTATGTGTGAAGGTCAAGAAACTCTCCGGCATTTCCATGCATTATTTGAAAACATATTATATTTAATAGTTTATTTATTTAATTTTTTCCCTCGTAGTATTCGTGAATGGTTTGGTTTGCAAAGAGGCAAGGCTTGTACAACCTGATGATTTCTTTTATAGAGGACTGCAACTAATGGGAAACACTTCGAATGCGGTTGGGTCTGCTGTGACTCCGGTGACCGTAGAAGAGCTGCCAGGACTTAACACTCTTGGTATCTCAATGGCACGTATTGACTTTGCCCCACAGGGTATTAACCCCCCACATACACACCCTCGGGCCACTGAAATTTTGACTGTTATGGAAGGCCGTATTCTAGTCGGATTTGTCACGTCCAACCCTCAAAACCGACTCATCACAAAAGAACTTCAGAAAGGTGATGTTTTCGTGTTCCCAGAAGGCCTGATTCACTTCCAGAAAAACGTGGGAAATGGCTATGCTGTTGCAATTGCAGCTTTGAGTAGTCAAAATCCAGGAGTTATTACCATTGCAAACGCTGTTTTTGGGTCAAATCCCGATATCGCTGGAGATATTCTTGCGAAGGCATTTCAAGTTGACATCAACGTCGTCTATCAAATTCAATCGAAATTCTAGCTTTTACATGCTTTTAAAATGTTGCTTTTCTTATCAATGTTATGATATTTGTTATGTTTGTGTTGTTATATTTAAAATCGAATAATATATATACTACTATCATAGTGATTTTGATTTACTTATGTGGAATTAACTACTTCAAAAGTAAGATATAAACTCAAAACCCAAGAGTGTGCAAAAAATAGGTTTAGAAATCACAAACTTAAATTTATGTAAGAGTGTGCAAGAAATAGACTTAGAAATCACAAAGACAAACCTAAGTTTGTGCAAGAAATAGACTTGGAAATCACAAAGACAAACCTAAGAGTGTGCAAGAAATGGACTTAGAAATCACAAAGACAAATTTACTTAAATAACCCACTTGCTTTAGAAAGACTAGAAGTTCAACCATTAAATTTTTCAAAAGGATTAATATGGTCCTTGGTGTTTCGATTACTTACTAGGTCGGTCAACAAGCTATACCAATTTAATTTTCTTTCCTTTTAACTCTTTTGTTTTAGTTGTCATAATGAAAAATGAAATTAAATAATCCCTAACCCCATCCACCTCACTTCACGCCACCCACCTCCCATTCCATTCCCTTCTTCTGTCGCCTTCCACCACCACCGTTGTCAAGCAGAAGTTGGTTAGAATTTTCCCCAATCCTATTTGTATCATCTATCTTCAACTTATCCATCTATAATCAAAGAAAAAACCTCCCAAGATCCAAGCCTAAAAATAGAAATCACGAAGTGCTTTGGTCTCTGACCAGCCTTTCAAGATTTCGTTAACTAAAAGAAAATGAAGTATACATAGTAAAACATAAAAATCTATGTTTGAAAAAGCCACATAAGAGCTTCAATTGACATTCAATTGTAACTAGAAAGTGAGAGCATCAAACATACAAACAAATATGTCAAGAATACAATTTCACAAACAGAAAAAGAAAATGTATGCATGTTGTCTACTACTTCAAACAAATTAAACACATGTAGCTACATCCATTGAATACCCAATTACATACAAATTGAAAATCTTAGTTGCATGTATTAAAGAACAAAACCATAAGTTACTCATGACATGAGACGATCAGTTTGAATAGTCGATTAGTACCACATGAACACAAAATAAAGAAATAAGAGTTTCAAATTCCATTCTTTATTAATCAAAATCAACTTCTAAAACTCAAAGGTGGCTAACCTATTTATAATTAAACTAAAACCCTAATATGACTCATAATTATGATTGAAATCATCTAAATTAGGATATTATATAAATCTAAATATTTTATTAATATAGGGCATAACAATTCTTAATTAAGATAAATCTTAACCGAAAAATTATAAACTAAAATAACCTTAATAAAATTAAATCATTGATTTATCTTTCAAATACCTTGCATCATCTTCCTCAGAGTGAAAGCAACTAATCATCGAGTGTACATCTCTCATCCATGGTTTTCGAATGACAAACAACTTCCACACTTTAAAACGAATACAGATAAATCAAACAAGACAACATGCACGATTATAGTTTCCACCTGCATATATTCCTAACGGTTGTCTCATTTATGAGTTCTTGAGTAACCATAGGAGGACAACCATGTTTGTAAAAAAAATGCAATATATTATAACACTCGTGTCGTTATTTAATTTTATTGAATTTCCCTTAAGAGTTATGATAAATATATAACTAATATGAAAAATAATAATTATTAATTATCTAACATAAAAAGATGTATATTTTTCGCAAAGAACTAAAAACTATAATTTTAAAAACTTAAAATGCTATGATCTTTGAAGGAGGGACCTAAGTTGACAAATTCTTTTTCTTGCATGTAATCACATGGGGGAGGAGATCCTTCATCGAGGCCGATGGGAAGACTTATCTCGCATTCATCCCATATAAAACTCAACCTTTTGAATCCTTATCAGACCATATCGTAACCAAAATGTCCGCTAAATCGGTTAGTTTTGTTTGAAGATAAGAGTGTATAGAGAAAGTATAGAAACATGACGAAGAGGGTAACCAAGTGGAAGGCAGCGGGACAATAAAAGGTCATATGACCTTTCCCTTTATTAAACCCAAATTTTACAAAAGAGAACTTGATTTTTTCAAAAATCATGTCTTCATTTACTTGTCTTATGTGCCTATTTGTATTAGATTAAATCATACCATGTGCTTTAAAAAAGTGAGAAGTCCAACACATATTGTTTTTATCTTGACAAGTATGGTCGTTATCGTTGCACTTACTTGCGTGTCCGATACATAACTATGTAAATTGACTTTCGTATATTTTTAAATATATATTTTTTTGTTTTTTTGTTTTTTTTTTTTTTTACCTTTTTATTGGTAAGAAAGATAACAAATAAATCCAAACCCTACCCTCCCCCACCCCGGCGCTGACCTACCTTATGTCACAATACCTACCCCCATTCCATTCATCTCCCTTCTTCAGTCGCCTTCAACCACTACCGTCATTACCATCACCATCCTCAATCACCATTTCAAAACAGAAGATTTTTAGGGTTTTACCCAACCCTATTTTCGTAATTTGTCTTCAACCTGAACATCAATTAGTAAAGCAACAACCTCCCTATACCCATGGCAAATAAAATAAAATTATGAAGCCCTATGGTAACTAGCAAATGAGAGCAAAACTCATACAAGGATTCTCTTGAAATTTATTAGTAACGAGCAAGTGTGAACCTAAAACTTATGAACAAATAAGCCAAAAATACAATGTCACTAGAAACAAAAAGTTAAAGTGTGAACGTTGCGTACTAGTTAATTAAATTAAACACATGTAGCTACATCCATATAATCAATAGCTAATAACATACAAAAATACGAATCTAGGTTTCATGGATTAAAGAACAAAACCTTGTGTTACTAATGGCAAATGGATTAAGATGACACAAGTTCCCGATCATTAAAACTCGTAGGTAATGGACTCGAACAGTGGGGAGCACATATCGCCTGATCAAGCAAAGAAGACGAGAATCAGTATGAAATAATTTATTGTTTCCTAATTTTTTTTTTTAAAGTTGTTTAATAGTTTAACCTTTCATCAATGTTCGCCTCTTTGCTCGGTGTTCTATCATCGCAGAAATCTAGGACGATCGTTGATCCAACATCCACACATAAATCAAAATTGTTGGTTGGGGTGTATTTTAGAAAAAAGTTAGTGGAAGAGACATATGATTAGATGTAGATTATTGTAGGATGTTCCTTCCAACTTCTTCATTAGAAAGCACACATAGAGATTTGGCACATGAAACATGCACTACAAGAATAATAACTATTAGTGACGACAGACGTCACCGCTAAAGGCCCCGACATGTCGCCGCTGTTGGTTCGTCGCTAATACCCAATCGGTCGCTGCTAATGTTTACCGTCGCCACTAATAGTTTTTGTCGCCACTAAAAGTGTCGCCGCTATTTGTAGTTTTCTCTTTTTTTAGTTTTTTTTAAAACATTCTTTCCATATACAAAACAAACGTTATAAAATTATAAAAACTGTTATAAATTATAAAAACTTTATAAAAATATATAACCAAAAACACATCAATACATACACAATACACATACAAAAACATATACATACATATACAAAAACACATGCATACATGATACACATACTAATACACAAATACATACAATAAACACATATAAAAACACTATATATATATATATATATATATATATATGTATATATATATATATATATATATATATATATATATATATATATATATATAAACTAATGCACAAATACATACATAATAGACATATAAATACACATACATATACAAAAGACACATTCTACATATAAATGAGTTCATAGAAGAGAAAAGAGGGAAGAAGGAGCTGAAGGAGGAAGATGGACCTGAAGGAGGAAGAAGGAGCTGAAGGGGGTTATATCTGCGAATGGCATTAGCAACGGCGCCTTTTAGCGGCGACACGTTGAGTATTAGCAGCGACATATAGAGTATTAGCGGCGACACCTTTCGGGGGAATTTTGATGGTCAAATTTTTTGAGAATTATTGGCGACATCTTTGGGGGAAACTTTGGCGGTCAAAATTTTCGAGTATTAGCGTCGACATAGTTGCTGCTATTGGTGTCGCTGCTATTGGTATGTACATTATCGATTTTCAATAGTTGGATTAGGGACAAAATCAACGACTAAGGTTTCACCTTATATTTCGACGCGGATCGGGGTCGATGACGTTAGCGGCGACAGTAACCATTAGCGGCGACACATAACGCGAAAATTATGGTTATAAATCTCAACCATTGGTTGATCAAACTGCGTTGATTAGGCATTGCTATTTAGCAACCCACCTTGCTTTTTCCTAGTAGTTTATTTTTATGGGTATTTTTTTGCCAAAATTTTGCACTTATATTTACTGTTTCCATTCATACTATAAAATCCAAATATATTTTTTGTTATAATTTTCTTTCTATATTTTTTCAGGAAAATTAAGAATTTATTAATTTTTTTTTTTTTTGCAATTTTAGACGTCTAATTAATACAAGTAATTTACAAACAACTAGTAAAGACATTGTGTTAGTAAAAGGGGATCTTAAATTTGTGTGCAATACATCGTTATAAAAGTTTATGCTGATAATCCGTAGTATTGTGCTTTTCTCGGTGAATGTAGTAAGTTTATAATGTATGTTATGTATGGGTACAAGATATTGCCCACATACACCTTCTTCTAACCCATTTTGATATGTGTCTAACAAACCAGTAAAACCCATCATCAAACGGATTATACACATAAATAGTTTTCGATAATTGTGCACTTTTTTGTAGTGCACGTAGGCTAATCTTTTGTGTCAAGAAAAGCTTGGAATGCATCAATTAAAAAATAAAATGTACATAAAGCATCCTTTAACTATAATAATTATCTCATGTGGAAACGGTCAATATTGTTCTTCAAGACTTTTTCATTTTCTTAAAAAATTGATATAAGTAGAAAATTCCTATACATAATAAACATTCAAGGTTCCATTAAAATTAATCCTAAGTATGGAAGTTATGAAAAAGTATATACCTAAATATAAGAATGGAAGGATCACAGACATATAAGGTAGTAGTTGCAACCTTTATGAAATTAAGAACCAGACAACGTAAGTTGAATGTATCTTGCTTCTAGAAATCGAACAACAAAATTTGAATGCATCTCAAGATGATAATGATGACGCTATGATGGTATTAGTCTTGATGATCCTATATTTTCACTATAAAAGCATTGCGAGTTCCATTCTTTATTTCATAGATTTCCCAAGCTACCATAATTAAGTCATCAAAAACAAGTTTTCGGCTTCTCAACAATGACGTCTCATTTGCTTTTACTTGGTCTCTTGGTGGCGGGTTGCTCCCTTGTGTTTGCATCGGACCCTAGTGCTCTTCAGGACTTCTGTGTGGCAGACCAAAATAGCACAGGTAAGAATTTATGTGTGAAGGTCAAGAAACTCTCCGGCATTTCCATGCATTATTTGAAAACATATTATATTTAATAGTTTATTTATTTAATTTTTTCCCTCGTAGTATTCGTGAATGGTTTGGTTTGCAAAGAGGCAAAGCTTGTACAACCTGATGATTTCTTTTATAGAGGACTGCAACTAATGGGAAACACTTCGAATGCGGTTGGGTCTGCTGTGACTCCGGTGACCGTAGAAGAGCTGCCAGGACTTAACACTCTTGGTATCTCAATGGCACGTATTGACTTTGCCCCACAGGGTATTAACCCCCCACATACACACCCTCGGGCCACTGAAATTTTGACTGTTATGGAAGGCCGTATTCTAGTCGGATTTGTCACGTCCAACCCTCAAAACCGACTCATCACAAAAGAACTTCAGAAAGGTGATGTTTTCGTGTTCCCAGAAGGCCTGATTCACTTCCAGAAAAACGTGGGAAATGGCTATGCTGTTGCAATTGCAGCTTTGAGTAGTCAAAATCCAGGAGTTATTACCATTGCAAACGCTGTTTTTGGGTCAAATCCCGATATCGCTGGAGATATTCTTGCGAAGGCCTTTCAAGTTGACATCAACGTCATCTATCAAATTCAATCGAAATTCTAGCTTTTACATGCTTTTAAAATGTTGCTTTTCTTATCAATGTTATGATATTTGTTATGTTTATGTTGTTATATTTAGAATCGAATAATATATATACTACGATCATAGTGATTTTGATTTACTTATGTGGAATTAACTACTTCAAAAGTAAGATATAAACTCAAAACCCAAGAGCGTGCAAACAATAGGCTTAGAAATCACAAACTTAAATTTATATAAGAGTGTGCAAGAAATAGACACAAAGACAAATTTACGTAAATAACCCACTTGCTGTAGAAAGACTAGAAGTTCAACCGTCATAATTTTAAAAAAGTTTAATATGGTCCTTGGTGTTTCGATTGGTTACTAGGTGGGTCGATCAAAGACCTATACAAATTTAATTTCCTATCCTTTTAACTCTTATATTTTAATTGTTATAATTAAAAATGAAATTAAATAATCTCCAACCCCATCCACCTCCCTTTACGCCATCCCATTCCATTTTCTTCTTCTGTCGCCTTCCACCACCACCACCACCATTGTCAACCATAAGGTGGTTATGGTTTTACCCAAACCTATTTGCATCATCTATCTTCAGCATATCCATCTATAATCAAAGAAAAAACCTCCCAAGATCCAAGCCTAAAGATAGAAATCACAAAGTTCTTTGGTCACCGACCAACCTTTCAAGATTTCGTTAACTAAAAGAAAATGAAGTGTACATAGTTAAACATAAAAATCTATGTTTGAAAAAGCCACAGAAGAGCTTCTATTGACATTCATTGGTAACAAGAGAGTGAGAGCATCAAACATACAAACAAATATGTCAAAAATACAATGTCACGAACAAAAAAAGAAAATGTATGCATGTTGTCTACTATTTCAAACAAATTAAACACATGTAGTTACATCCATATCAATACCCAATAACATACAAAATGAAAAATCTAAGTTTCGTGGATTAAAGAAGCAAACCATATGTTACTCATCACATAAGACGATGGGTTTGAATAGCCGGTTACAACCACATTAATACAAAGTAAATAAAAACAGAGTTTCAAATACCATTTTTTATTAATCAAAATCAACTCCTAAAACTCAAAGGCGGCTAAACAATTTATAATTAAACTAAAACACTAATATGACTCATAATTATGATTGAAATCATCTAAAGTAGGAGATTCTATAAATCTAAATTTTTTTATTAATATAGGACATAAAAATTTCTAATAAAGATAAACCTTAACCGAAACAATTATAAAATAAAATAACCTTAATAAAATTAAATCATTGATTTATCTTTCAAATACCTTGCATCATCTTCCTCATAGTGAAAACAACCTATCATCGAGTGTACATCTCTCATCCATGGTTTCCAAAGGACAAACAACTTCCACACTTTAAAAAGAATACGGGGTAAATCAAACAAGACAACATGCACGATTGTAGTTTCCACCTGCATATATTCCTACTGACTGTTTCATTTATGAGTTCTTGAGTAGCCTTTGGAGGACAACCATGTTTATAAAAAAAAATTGCAATATATTATAACACCGATGCCGTTATTTAATTTTATTGAATTTCCCTTAAGAGTTATAATAAATATATAAATAATATTAAAAAATAATTATTATTAATTCTCGAACATAAAAAGATGTAAATTTTGGCAAAGAACTAAAAACTATAATTTTAAAACTTAAAATGCTAAGATCTTCGAAGGAGGGACCAAGGTTGACAAATTCTTTTTACTTGCATGAAATCACTTGGGGGAGGAGATCCTTCATCGAGGCCAATCGTTAGATTTAACTTGTTTTCATCCCATGTAAAACTTGACTTTTTGAATCCTTATCAGACCATATCGTAACCTAAATGTCCCCCAAATCAGTTTGTTGTGTTTGTAGATAAGAGTGTACCGAGAAAGTAGAGAAACATGAGAAAGAGGGTAATCAAGTGGAAGGCAACGGCACAATAAAGGTCATATGACCTTTCCCTGCATTAAACCTATATTTTGCAAAAGAGAACTCGATTTTTTCAAAAACCATGTCTTCATTTACTTCTTATGTACCTATTTGTATTAGATTAAATCATACCATGTGCTTTAAAAAAGTGAGAAGTTCAGAGCTTATTGTTTCTATCTTGACTAGTATGGTCATTATGGTTTCACTTACTTGTGTGACCGATACATAACTATTTTTAAATATGTTTTTTGTCTTCTTGTTTTAATTTTATAATTAAGAAAGACAACAAATAGACACAAACCCCCCCCCCCCCCCCCCCAACCCAACCTAACTTATGTCACCATACCTACCCCCATTCCATTCATCTCCCTTCTTCAGTCCCCCCTCAACCACCACCATCATTATCAACACCATCCTCAATCACCATTTCAAAGCATAAGGTTTTTAGGGTTTAACCCACCCTTATTTTCATTATTTGTCTTCAACCTGGACATCAATAAATAAAACAACAACCTCCCTGCAGGCGTGTAGCCATGGCAAATAAATAGAAATTATGAAGATCTATGGTAACTAGCAAATGAGAGCAAAACACATAAAAGGATTCTCTTGAAATTTATTAGTCACTAGCAAGTGTGAACCTAAAACATATGAACAAATAAGCCAAAAATACAATATCACTAAAAACAAAAAGTGGAAGTGTGAACCTTGCCTACTAGTTAATTAAATTAACATGTACCTACATCCATATCAATAGCATATAACATACAAAATTACGAATCTAGGTTTCATGGATTAAAGAACAAAACCTTGTGTTACTAATGGCAAATGTATTAAGATGACACAAGTTCGCTAGTTTTAAAACTTATAGGGAAGGGAGTCGAACAAGGGGTGCACATATCGCCTGATCAAGCAAGGAAGATGAGAATCACTATGAAATAATTTATTGTTTCCTGAATTTTTCTAGAGTTGTTTAATAATTTAACCTTTCCTCAATCATCGTCGCTTTGCTCGGTGTTCTATAATCGCTGAAATCTATGGCGGTCGTTGATCCAACATCCACACAAAAATCAAAATTGGTGGTTGGGGCATGTTTTAGAAAAATGTTGCTGGAAGAGACATATGGTTAGATGTATATTATTGTAGTTTAATTTTATGGGTTTTTTTCCAAAATTTTGGACTTATATTTACTGTTTCCATTCATACTATAAAATCCAAATCTATTTTTTGTTATAATTTATCTTTCTTTATTTATTCAGAAAAATTAAGATTTTTTTTGTGTAATTTTAGACTTCTAATTAATACAAGTAATTTACAAACAACTAGTATAGACACTGTGTTTGTAAAAGGGGATCTTAAATTTGTGTGCAATACATCGCTATAGAGTTTATGCTGATAATCCGTAGTATTGTGCATTTATCACTGAAAGTAGTAAGTTTGTAATCTTTGTTATGTATGGATACATGATATTGCCCACGTACACCTTCTAACCAATTTTGATATGTGTCTAACAAACAAATAAAACCCATTATCAAACGGATTATACACATAAATGGTTTTCGGTAATTGTGCACTTTTTTGTAGTGCAGGTAGCTAATCTTTTGTTTCAAGAAAAGCCTGGAATGCATCATTTGAAAAATAAAATATACATAAAGCATTCTTTAACTATGATATTTATCTCATATGGAAACGGTCAATATTGTTCTTCAAGACTTTTTCATTTTCTTAAAAAATTGATATAAGTAGAAAATTCTTATGCATAATAAACATTCAAGGTTCCATTAAAATTAATCCTAAGTATGGAAGTTATGAAAAAGTATATAAGTAAATATACGAAATGGAAGGATCATAGACATATAATTAAGGTTAGTAGTTGCAACCTTTATGAAATTAAGAACCAGACAACGTAAGTTGAATGTATCTTGCTTCTAGAAATTGAACAGCAAAATTTGAATGCATCTCAAGATGATTATGATGACGCTATGATGGTATTAGTCTTGATGATCCTATATTTTCACTATAAAAGCATTGCGAGTTCCATTCTTTATTACGTACATAGCTTTGATTTCCCAATCTACCATAATTAAGTCATCAAAAACAAGTTTTCAGCTTCTCAACAATGACGTCTCATTTGCTTTTATTTGGTCTCTTGGTGGCGGGTTGCTCCCTTGCGTTTGCTTCGGACCCTAGTCCTCTTCAGGACTTCTGTGTTGGAGACCAAAATAGCACAGGTAAGAATTTATGTGTGGAGGTCGAGAAACTCTCTACATTTTCATGCATGATTAGAAAACATATCATATTTAATTGTGATTAATAGTTTATTTATTTTTCTTGGTAGTATTCGTGAATGGCTTGGTTTGTAAAGAGGCAAGGCTTGTACAAGCTGATGATTTCTTTTATAGAGGACTGCAACTAATGGGAAATACCTCGAATGCTGTTGGGTCTGCTGTGACTCCAGTGACTGTAGCAGAGTTGCCCGGACTTAACACTCTTGGTATCTCAATGGCACGTATTGACTTTGCCCCTCACATACACACCCTCGGGCCACTGAAATTTTGACTGTTATGGAAGGCCGTATTCTAGTCGGATTTGTCACGTCCAACCCTCAAAACCGACTCATCACAAAAGAACTTCAGAAAGGCGATGTTTTCGTTTTCCCAGAAGGCCTGATTCACTTCCAGAAAAACGTGGGAAATGGCTATGCTGTTGCTATTGTAGCTTTGGGTAGTCAAAATCCAGGTGTTATTACCATAGCAAACGCTGTTTTTGGGTCAAATCCCGATATCGCTGGAGATATTCTTGCGAAGGCCTTTGAAGTTGACATCAACGTCGTCTATCAAATTCAATCGAAATTCTAGCTTTTACATGCTTTTAAAATGTTGATTTTCTTTTCAATCTTGTGATATTTGTTATGTTTATGTTGCTATATTTAAAATTGAATAAAATAAATATATATTACTGTCATAGTATTTTGATTTACTTTTGTGTAATTAACTACTTCAAAAGTAAGATACAAACTCAAAACCTAAGAGTGTGCAAGAAATAAACTTAGAAATCACAAAGACAAATTTACGTAAGAGTGTGTAAGAAATAGACTTAGCAATCACAAAGAAAAACCTATGATTATGCAAGAAATAGACTTAGAAATCACTAAGACACACCTTAGAGTGCGCAAGAACTAGACTTTGAAATCACAAAGATAAATTTAAGTAAATAACCTACTTGCATTTGATGGACTAGAAGTTCAACCATAAACTTTTTTAAAATGATTAATATGGTCCTTGGTGCTTCCATTTGTTAGTGATTGCACTTTAAGGTTTTGATTGTGTCTCGTGTGTAATCAGTGGAGAAGCGCTTAAGAGGCAAGGGGAGGTCATGGACCTCCCTGCTTTTAAGCCTAGTAACCGTAGGATATAAAACTCTTCAACAATTAGGTGGATCGGTCGATCATCCAAGAGAATAAATAAAACCAATAAATTTTTGCTCAGCAGATCACTCGTTTCATCTTAATTTATTTATTTTTTTAATTTATACCTAGAAATTTGTGGAATAGAAACAAAATGGCAAGCTGAGCTGATAGAGTTGTTCAACCCTAAAAAATCGCTATAAAAATTCCACAAATTCCAATAATAAAGAAAGGTAGATCCTGTGGATCATGAAATACTAGAAGATACACAAAATAAAACAAAAAAGTTAAAACATATAACCCACCACCACACCACCGTTCTGTAAAATCGGAGAAGATTGATAGAAACGGCAGATGTCGGAGAACTGCTCCTTTTCCGGCAACCTGCTAATCGTCGTCCCTACTCTGTTATGGTTAGTTCTCTTCTCTCTACCTGTCACTGCCACTGCCTCGATTTTGTTCTTACCCCTTCTTTTAGTTTTCCACACCGCCATTTGTGTTTCATTCTTTTAATCTAACTGTTTATGTATATAAAGAGATTTTAGTATTTTATATTATTATATGTTATAGTTAACTGGTTTTTTTTTTTTTTTTTTTTTTTTTTTTTTTATATATATAGTAGGGATATCTACGGTAAAGATCTAATATTTTTGAAAAAGTTATAAAAAAAAGTCATATTTTTTTTTTTTTTTTTTGAATAAAAAAGCTTAAAAAATGAGGAAATTTTTTCAGTCCCTTTTTACTTATTAAGCTGGTCATCAACCTACTTGGCATGCCAAGTGGGACACTTTTTTGATGTGCTAGTTGATATGGCCATGCTACATGATCACAAGCCTCTTTACTAAAAATGGAAAGCCTTAAGGAAAATTGAGGATATGGAAATCGAACCTAGGTCTCTCTCTCTTGTTCCTTCACCTTAACCAATTGAACTACATACAGTTCATCTCATTTCCTCTCCACTCAAATGTTTTATACCTTGATTCGAACCTCTTTATAACAAAGTCTTTTTAAAGAAAATGGAGGGGATGGGATTCCTATGCCAAATCCATCTCATTCCACCACCCGAACTACATACATTTTATATCTTTTCCTCACCACTCAAAACTTTTATGCATTAGCTTTTAATACAGCAACGATTTTATTATTATTATTATTATTATTATTATTATTATTATTATTATTATTATTATTATTATTATTATTAAAAACGTAAATAAATATAATAATTCAAAAATAAATATATTTAAAATATATATGTATTTTTTATATATTTTTAAAATATTTAAATATTTGTTTATGTATTCTAAGTATATTTAAGTATTTTTTTTTATGCATTATAAGTATTTTTTTCATGTATTCTAAGTATTTTTAAATATATATGTATTGTTAACATATTTTTAATATATTTAAAAAAAGTATATATATTTATGTGTATTTTTTTATTTATTTGTATGTAATTTTATGTATTTTTATATATATTTATGCGTAATAATAGTTAAAATACTTAAAAATATAAATAATACTTAAAAAATAATTAAAATACTTAAATATATTAAAAATACATAAAATAGAAAAAAATACTTAAAATATTTTAAAAAATACATATAAATATGTATAAAATATGTATATATATTAAATATATTTATTTACGTTTTTATAGATTAAATATATTTACTTACGAATTATTAAAATATTTACAAATTAATATATTTATTTATGAATCAAGCCATAAAAGATTTGAGTGGAGAGGAAAAGACATGAAATGTATGTAGGTTAATTGGTTAAGGTGGAGGAATAAGAGGGGGAGACCCAAGTTGGGTCTTCATTTCCCTTAAAACTTCAATTTTTTAGCAAAGAGGCTTAGGCTGACGTGGCATGGCCATGTCAGCTGCCACATCAAAAAAATATCCAACTAGGCATGCCACATAGTTTGATGACTGGATTAATAGGTAAAAAGGGACTAAACTGAATAAATTTTCCGGCTTTTTTTTCAAAAAAAAAAAAAATAGACTTTTTTAAAATTTTTTTCAAAATTTTGGGATTTTACTGTATATATCATTTATATAGTACATATGAAATATGGTGATATTTAGCGATCTTACAACTAAAGTTTGTTCAATATATTCATATTGATATTTCTAACTATTTTTTATTTTTAAATTTCTATATATGAAAAATGGTTTTTTGAAATATCAAAACTCTAAGTGGTGTTTACCAAAAACTGTAAGTAACTTTGTTTCAGCCCCCTAGGTTTTAGTATCGTGTTCCGCCGGTGTGTAACCCTATTTATATGAGGTTTAACATCACTATTTATCAAAGAAACAATCTATTATCTTACATGATTAGATACTAGGTCGGTCAATGTCCAATGCAAATTTAATTTGCTGTCTTTTTAACTGTTTTTTATTATAATTAAAAGTGAAATTAAATAAACCCCAACCCTATCCACCTCATATGTTACCCGCTTCCGATTACATTGCCTTCTTTGGTCGCCTTACACAACCACCACCACCGATGTCAACTAGAAGGTGTATAGGGTTTTACCCACACATATTTCCATCATCTATCTTCAACCTATCCATCTATAATCAAAGAAAAAACCTCCCAAAATCCATGCCTAAAAATAGAAATCACGAAGTGCTTTGGTCTCCGACCACCCTTTCAAGTTTTCGTTAACTAAAAGAAAATGTAACATACATAGTAAAACATCAAAATCTATGTATGAAAAGCCACAAAGCTTCTCTTGACATTTATTAGTAACTAGAAAGTGAGAGCATCAAACATACAAAAAAAATATGTCAAAAATACAATGTCACAAACAAAAAAGAAAATGTATGCATGTTGTCTACTACTTTCAAAATAATTAAACACGTATAGCTACATCCATATTAATACCCAATAACATACAAAATTAAAAATCTATGTTTTGTGGATTAAAGAGCAAAACCATGTGTTACTCATGACATATAGATTAAGATGATTACCAGGCAATCCATTTGAATGAACACAAAGATAAGAGAAAAGGGTTAGACCTCTTGTCTTATATTTCAAATACTCATTGTTTTCTGAAAGTCTTCATTGTTCTTATTTGTTATGTATATTTATTCACTTTCACAGTTTGTAGGCACCTCAAGTAAGCAATCATCAAGATACTTTGACTGCCAGTCCACCACTTCTGACTGCTTCTGCACTACCTACAACCGCCATTACACCACCACTACCTGTAGTCGCTGCCAACAAGGAAACGAAGTGTTATTATGTCACCAAGTTTACACTACTTTGTATATTACACTATAATTTTTGTGTAATGATTTGTCTTTCTTTGTATACACAATATTTTTTTGTATAATGAAATATTGAATGTGATTTAGTTCTAATATTAGTATATTCATAAATATATATAGTTTTATAAAAATGTAAAGTTTGTTGTGATTGTATGTCAAAATATATGTCAATTTTTTTTTAAATATATAAAAACTTACGACACACAACTTTATGTCATTTTTTTTTCTTTTAGCAGAGATATTGTAATCTATTATACAACTATATAGAACTTTGTAATTTTACTAGTACACAATGACCATTCTTGTAATTTCGTTTTAGACATTATCTATTAGGGTAGCTTTTGTAAATCTTAAATTAAGTAGTGACCATTTTTGTAACTTTTATTTCTTGCTGCTACACATGAACATTTTATATAATTTGGTTTTACATATGGACCATTTATATGACCTTAGGTCATCCAAGAATAAATTTCAATATAGAGTAAAATACACGAATCATCCTTATGGTTAGGGATAAGTTGTGTGCTTGGTTTCTAATTTATTTTTTTAACTCGGAAGGTCTCTATTGTTTGTTTTTGTTATGTGTTTTGTTACTACTGTTTGTTTTTGTTACACACTTGATCATTATTTTATTTAAAAAGACTTACTTAAATACAGAAAAATGATGGGGTAGTTAAGATAAGGTATGGAGGTGGGGTTGGAAGTGTGTTTATTTAAATAAATTAAAAAAATCAAGGGCTAAGTAGTCTTTTTAGGTAAGATAGGGACCAAACGCGTAACAAAAACAAATAATAAGGACCTTACAATCTAAAAAAACAAGTTAGAGATCAAATGCATAAATTACCCTAAACAATACGGACTATTCGTGTAATTTACTCTTCAATATAATATAGAAAAGAGAAAATGTAAGAGTTCAATCACCATAGTGAAAACTTTTGAGTTTTTTTAAAAATTGACCAAAAATTATTTATAGTCATAGTTTTTTCTTTTATCATTAATATATATATATATATATATATATATATATATATATATATATATATATATATTATTATTTGTTTACACACATATAAATTATAATGTAACCATAAACTACCAAAATAGTAATATCTTTTTAGTATTAGTATGACTATTGTTTACTTTTACACATACATACAAACATAAACCGTCACTATAAAATAGTTATATACGTTTTTTAATTAAACCATGATCATAAATTACTTATAGTTACATGTTTTTTTTCTTTTATTATTAGCATTGTTATTTTTTTAATACACATAAACAATTAAAATGTGACCAACAACTACTAACGGTTATGTTATTTTGTTTTACCATCGTGTTTACTTTGACACACAGAAAAACTTAAATCGTCACCCTAAATTACTTATAGTCCAAAGTTTTCCCTTTAAACTGTGACCATAAATTATTTATAGTCACATTTTTTCCCTTTTATTCTTAGTATTGTTTACTATTTGATACATATAAACAATTAAACCAGGACCATAAACTACTAACAATCACATATTTTTTGTTTTAGTATGAACATTGTTTACTTTTAGACACATGTAAAAACTTAAACAGTCACTATAAAATACTATATTCTTATGTTTTTTTATTAAATCATGACCATAAATTATTTATAGCCAAATATTTTTTTTTCTTTTACCATTAGCATTGTTTATTTTTTTTTCACATACATAAACAATTAAACCGTGACCATCAACTACTAATAGTGTTACACACACACACATATATATATATATATATATATATACATATATATATATATATATAGAAATATATATATATATATATATATATATATATATATATATATATATATATATATATATATATATATATCAAGGTTGTAAAAATCATTTGGTGGTAGCTTGGCGGTCGACTGGGGTCAAGCGATTAATCGGTTTTGCGGGGATTAATCGGAGGATTAATCGGGGACCATAAATTACTAATAAAACTATATTAAAACTTAATATATCCTAAGAAAAAATAGTATTTGAAAATTTAAAATTTTTAAATTTTGAATTTTTGAAATATTTGGTAATAATATTTGAAAATTTGAATATTTAAAAATTTAAAATTTTAAAGTTTTGAAAATTTTGGTATAATATTTGAAATTTTGAAAATTTGAATTTTTTAAAATCTTCCCGCCGAGGACCGCCTAGCCCGAGTTTGACCGATATTGACCAATTTCCACCTAGCACCACTAATCGTAATCAGTTGCAGACCGCCTAGACCGATTTTTACAACACTGATATATATATATATATATATATATATATATATATATATATATATATATATATATATATATATATATATATATATATATATATATATATATTTATTTTAACATGACCATTGTTTACATTTAGACACACATATAAACTTAAACCGTGAGCATAAAATATTTATAGCTACTAGTTTTGCTTCTTTTAGTGACTAATAAACACTACTCTTTGGTCACAAAAAATAATTTATACGACCATATATATTAGCCTTTAGCCACATCAAATTCATGTGGCTAATTAAACTTTATGATTTAGGCATATAAACAATTGTTTCAAATAACCATATATGTATCTATCGTGTCAAATAAAAAGAATCACAAAAATATTTAAAAAGTAAAAGAAATGTCGTGGCAGTTGGTCACATTTAGCTACATTTTTCGATAGTGGCTAGCAAATGTAACATTTTTTTATTAGAGTGTCGCTAAAGGTTTTAAAATATTATACAATGGTCACATAAATCAATAAAAGGTGTATCTAAAGCTAGGCTAGAATTTTATTAATGACCTTTGGTCACTAGAACAAATGAAAGTGTGGCAGGTCTGTTTCAGGCAAAGTGTAACCGTAGGTGATTTTTGTACTAATAGGCTAACATATTTATAATTAAAATAAAACCATAATATTACTCATAATTATGATAGAAATCATCTAAATTAGGAGATAATACAAATCTACATATTTTATTGAATTAGGGCACAAAAATTCCTAATAAAGATACATCTTAACATAAAATCTTATAAAATAAAATAACCTTAATAAAATTAAAACATTGATTCATCTTTCAAATACACCGCATGATCTTCCCCATTGTGAAAAACTCTTCCTCGAGTCTTTATCTCTCATCCACGGTTTCCAAAGGACAAACAACTTCCACACTTTAAAACGGATACGGATAAATGAAACAAGATAGCATGCACAATTATAGTTTCCACCTATATATATTCCTACCGGTTGTCTCATTTACGAGTTCCTGAGTAACCTTAGGAAGATAACCATGTTTATAAAAAAGATGCAATATATTGTAACACTTGTTTTGTTATTTAATTTTATTGATTTTCCCTTAAGAGTTATAATAAATATATAAATAATTTTGAAAAATAATAATAAATAATTATATAACATAAAAGGATGTATATTTTTTTTTACAAAGGACTAAAAACTATAATTTTAAAACATAAAATGCTAAGATCTTGGATGGAGGGACCAAAGTTGCCAAATTCTTTTTACTTGCAAGTACTATTAGAAAACCGCCATTTAATGACACACAAACAATGACACGCAATAATTTACGATACACACTTTTTACGCGTCCTAAAGTAATGTCAACTTTCTAAATTTTGAAGGATAGAGGACACGCATTTTTGCGTGCCCTAAAATATATGTTCAACAAAAAATACAAACACGGAAGGCGCTTATCTTAAATGTGTGTCATCTACAAGTGTCACTTTATAATTTTCTACTGGAACACACGTTTTGAAAGGGGGAAAATGAAATCCTCTCAAATTATAAAATTTTGAACTACCCCGCACTCTCTCCCCTCTGTATCTCCCTCCATTCTCTCTTTAAACCCTAATTCATCGCTACCACCATTGAACCCTAAAAACTCAATCCACACTTCATGCCTTCTGTGATTCTCTCCTCTTCGGCTCTCTAATCTCCGATTTCAGTTTGAAAACCTGTATCAACCTCCCGGCTTCGATTAGAAACCCAAAAATTAGAAAATGCCACATTGCCGAGCGTGTTGGTGTCGGTGTGCTCTGGTGTACCTTGTCATCGCTTTATAATTTGTCTGACCTTCTAATTTTAGCAAACCCACCGGAACCCTAACTCTTGCCTTTTAAGCTTTCACATCCTTCCTTCCCTTATTGCCTGCATTTAGTTCACAATTTGGGCATTTAGGTAAGAGCGTAACGATTTCATTGCAAGTCTCACAAATTCCGCTATGAAAGCAGCCTCTCGCTCATTAGCTTCTAACGATTGCATTACCAGATTCACCGTCGGTCGCCATTCCTTTGCAGACATTGTTAGGGTTAAGCGACGGAATGGAGTGACTCGTGTTGTATCAACTGAACTGAAGCCTAAGGCAGCCGATCCTAGAATGTTAAGAATCGTCGATGAATTTTCAATCAACAACACTTCCATCGTACATTAATATTTTCTCTTGCTTTCAATTCTTACATGTAAGTTATTAGTTATGTGTTCTGTCTATGAAGAAATATTTATGTTTCAAATTTGAATTGTTATTGTCTGCAGAGAAAGGAGACAGTTTTATAAGCGTTTAAAAGAGTTAGGGCTCAGAAAGAAGAGAATGAGCAATTGGCGTCACATATGAAAGGACTTAGGGGTCAAAATTTAAACGTTTCTCAGTTTGCTACAGATGATGTTGAACTTCGCCTTGTTGAGGTCTTATTCACAAGCCATCACTTTCCTCCATGAAAACCATAAGTTTTTTTTAGCTCGGTTTGGTTTAGGATTTTAGTTTGCTTTTGAGTTCTCATCTATTTGCATTTTTGATTTCACAGGTTTGGATTTGGTGGGATTTTCTACGCATGTAATTTTGGTATCTCTATTTTTTCCCATGAAATTAGAAGTTTGCAATCGTCTTGACAAGTATTCTTTTATTAATCATGTTAATGCTTATATGTTAATCCATGAACATGTATTTAGATCATGTTATGAACCCAGTCTTCTAAAGATGTGACAACCCGAAATTTCTATCTTGTACAGTTGTTCAACTGAATCACAGTCAAACTTATTTCTGCTAACTTTTAGCACTGTTTAGAGTCTATTTGTGTGTTCTAATCATATTCCATTCAAGAATCAAGTGTTAGGAAGTATCTTCTAGGGTTCAATGTACAACAAACAATCCTTAAGCCCATTATGAGGTGTTTACTATCAAACTTCATGAGTTTGGGCCATAAACTCATCCTTGGCCGTAAACTCATGATATATACATGAGTTTACATCATTTTTCATCACTTCTTTCCTTTCAAGTTCAAAAACTCCCATTCTCTCTCAAGTTTCATAAAGTTCTTCATATTGATCTTCCAAAAATGTAAGAATTCTTTCCTTTAATTTTTTGTTACAACACTTTATCTAGTAAGGATCATTGATTTCGCCCATGAAATCACTCCATTTTGATATATCTTCAAGTGTTCTTCATTTCACCAAGAACACACACTAGTGTTCTTGGACCTTAAACACCCTTACAAGCTTCTTATATATAAGTATACTACTCTTAGCTTTTTATATGCTTTAATTACGTGTTAAACAACTAGAAAACATCAACAAACTCAAGAACATAAGGTGTTTACGGCCAAGGCAATCACCTTGGGCCGTAAACCATAATTTGTGGTGTATTTGTGCCACCACTCCTTCCTAAGGCTTAGACTTCAACCTAGAACACTTCCTAATGACTTGTAAGACCTTAAACACAATTTAGTACAAAATACCATGAGTTTACAACCGTAAAATCATAGGGCCGTGAACCTTTGGCTGTAAACTCATGTCAGACTTCCATGCTGGCCGTAAACTCCTTTGTGAGGCCATATTCCCTCATATGCAATCCTATGTGGTTTAACACTTCATAACAAGTGTTGCCTAGTCCCTAAGGTTGTTCAATTTCATGGTTAGATGTTATAAACACTAACTAGATACATATATGTGTCTTTATAAGATAAATAGGATCCTTGTATGTGCTCAAGTCTTCACTTGACACTTAGCATCCTATACCACTCGTTCATCCAAACCACTCACTACAGGTGAGTTCATACCACTTAATCAACCTTATAAATGTTTTAAATGCTTTTATGGGGGGAGGGGGGATACAAGTTGAATCATTATAAATTAATAACTATCAAACAATTGGATTTGCTATACTTTTAGCTGTTTTATCAAACAAACTACTTCAAAATGTTTATCAAACTCTTTTTACATGTTAAACTCTTTATCAAACTTATTTCTATATGTCAAAAGACTTTTAAACCGTTTTATAAAATGAAATCAAGCCATCAATATTTATTTAAACTCTTCAAAAGGTTTTACAAAACTTTTTTTTTTGGTTAATGATAGTCACACTTGGGAAAATACACACTCTTACAAGAAAATATATACAGAACATTTGATGCCTTGGTAGAAGGCTACTTTTAGTAGAAAATATAGGATTTTCTAGGAGATACAAACATTTATTACAAACTTATACATTCAAGCACTTACAAATATTTTCATACAAACAATGACACTAAAGTGCTTATGAACTCACGAGCTTTAAAGCTGATAAACTCTTTCAAAATAACTTGTATTCTCAGGTCATCAGTAGACAGGTACCAATGCCAGGTTTTGAGAAGATGGAGCCCGTTCAAGACTCATCTCTTATTTTGATTTACATTTTGGTGTCTTATAAACTTCACATAACACACTTGCATTTAATTATATTATTAATGCAATGGATGATGTTGTTGCTTGTTTACTACTATGCTTTGTTGGGGTATTGCACATGACGTCCTCCACCGCCGAACGTTTCCGTCGTTCCGGTTTTGGGGTGTGACAAAAGACCCTCAAGATGACCTCTTAATCCTTTTAACAACATTTACTTTAATTTGGCCTCTAAATAGTTTTTTTTTTAATTTTTTTTAACCTATTTGCCATGTAATTATCTATTGTAAATCGGTCAAAGAGTAGAGGACTTTAGGGAACCAATGAACCTGCTTATGATCCATTGTGATTTGTGCGATAAAAAATTACAATGGTTAATTCTTATAGGTTAATCCATGAACAACGTTCTTTCCATGAGTGTGGTAAAAACTTATAATTTTTTACTTTTGACCTGCTTTTTCTGTTTTGGTCTCACGAAGATGGTATTATTACTGATTTACTATATACACAGTTTGCTTAAAGGGAGGAAGGGACTTTACTTTGTGATACCCATGCTTCTAGACTTGTATATTCTGGAAACACGTTAATTGCAACCCTTTGTTATATATGCCCTGGGAACATTTATAAAATAGTTGAAATTTGGTCAAATAATGTTACCACTAAGCACAAAGGAGAATCCTATGTTTCCCTTCTTCAGGTAAACACTTGTTTATGAAAAGATTTAAGTTAAAATTTGAGTAGTAAGTGTTAATTTGTGTTTTCTTTTTTGTTTGTGTTGGGATTTGATTGAGAAGACTGTGGTTCTTGCTTTAGAAACATGATAGAAGAGATTCAATGCCTCTTTATGTAAACTTTTTGGAAAGTATGCTCAGATTTTAGCAAGTCAAGGACTTTTGACTACAGCTATGGAGTATTTGAAGCTAATGGGCACAGAAGATTTGTCTCCTGAACTTGTGATTTTAAGAGATCTAATTATTATTATTATTATTATTATTATTATTATTCATTCTATATTGCTATTTTTAATAATTCCCTTGTGTTTATTTATTTTTGCAGAAAAAGAGTCAAATGGTTCTGCTGATTTAATTAATATTGGAATCTTATTTTTTGTTTTTAGGATGAGAATTCTTATCAACGTGAAAGCTATCAACAACCACCAGCTCCTTTATACAACACACAATATGAACAGCCACAACATCCTTCCATGTTTGTTCCATCTCCTGCGACTCAAATTCCACGTGTATGTATTCACTACTAGAAAAATAGCCTTTTACGACGCTCATTGCGCGTCGTAAAAGGCTCAGACGACGCGAAAATGCGCGTCAAGGAAGGCCTTGTCATAAAGGTAGATGACGCGCTCACATTTACGACGCGCAATTACGACGCGCATTTATGACACACAATGCGTATCAAGGAAGACAACATGCATTCGCGTGTCGTAACCTTACGACGCGTGTGTTAATGATAGGTAATGCGTATCAAGAAAGCCCCTATCAAGAAAGGCCATGTAATAAATGAAGATGACACACATTTTTGCGTATCATAATTTTAAATGTTTAAAAAAAATATTATTTATAGATTTACTTATTTTCAAATTAAATTTGTATTTAATGTTTCATAGTAGAAATTAAAATATAATATACAAAAATAGAATCTATTGCATCAATTTAATGTCATACAAATAATCGTTCCATGGAAAGAGGTTTTCCTAACTATATAACCTAATACTACATTGTTATTAAGGAACACCTTCTTGTTTCTACTTCTTATTGTTATGCTTCTGTTTCCGCATGATACCTGTTTTCATCGTCAACACATTAGTATTCAGAAAGGCTTCAAGCATCATCAATCTATGTTATAAAATATTAAAATTTAATACACATGTAGTCACATACATTTTTCCAAGAATCCAAACTTCAATACAACCAATTAATGAATAACTTGAAATACGGTCTGGGGTTGAATGATGTACATCATGAACCAACACAACACAACATATATGATAGTTACCTTGAATTGCAAAGTGCTGTTAATGGCATCACTTATAAGCTCCCGGTTGGATCCATATCATGAACCAACACAACAAGTGACTGAGGAGACAACACACATTTTATAAACAACACTTATTTCTCAACAAATATAATACATAAAAATTTAGTGAAAAAAGTTTGACCTGGTCTTCAAATAACGACCATGGACTTCCTGACCCTAGCTGCCCAACAGGGATCTGCAGAGTTGACTTTACAATTAATCCATACTGAAATACAATAGGAATTTAGAGTTCGCTTTGTGATGATTGTTCCGCCACCACTGTGTTCTGGTTGGGCTGTATAAAGAAATCAAAACATTGATAAAAGGGTATTTTAGTCTTTTCTCAAATATATATATATATATATATATATATATATATATATATATATATATATATATATATATATATATATATATATATATATATATATATATATATATATATATATATATATGGGGTTAGGTTCATTTGAGACCACCTATATTTTGTGAGACCGTGAAACGCATTTTTTTATTTTTTATTTTTATTTATTTTTTATTTTTTTAATTTTTTTTAGTTAATTCATGTTCCGAAAATAATATTTAAAAAAAGAATTTTTTGATTTTTCCATTTATTTTGCATTTTAAAATTATTTTTAGAATATGTACAGTGTAATATTCTATTTAGAATATTTCACGTATTTTTCAAAAAAAAAAAAATAGAATTTTTTTTTTATTTTTTTTTTTAAATTTTTTTTAGTTAATTCAAGTTCCGAAAATAATATTTAAAAAAAGAATTTTTAGATTTTTCCATTTATTTTGCATTTTAAAATTATTTTTTAGAATATGTCAGTGTAATATTCTATTTAGAATATTTCACGTAATTTTAAAAAAAAAAACGGAATTTTTTTTTATTTTTTTTATATTCTTTTAAATTTTTTTTAATTAATTCAAGTTCCGAAAATAATATTTAAAAAAAGAATTTTTGGATTTTTCCATTTATTTTGCATTTTAAAATTATTTTTAGATTTGATCTCACGGTCTCACAAATTTAGAATGGTCTCAAATGAACCTGAACCTATATATATATATATATATATATATATATATATATATATATATATATATATATATATATATATATATATATATATATATATATATATATATATATATATATATATATATATATATATATATAAGGAATGAACTTCGTTCCATCAGTTTGGCCAACCAAACCAGCAATGGAATGGAATCTCAAATTCCAATTCCGTTGGAACTCACCCGAATCATATGCATAGCCTCACGTGATCTCAACATGGAGTTTCCTTGAGCAAGTGTTGGTGTTGGTGTAGGTGTACTGGAAGTCAACAAACCAGTGGTGGAATTCATGATGGAGGAAGAGGGGGGTCTTGCCATCTTGATGCCTCTAGTCATCCCACACACAATACCCATACCGCTTCCAGCTGGCAACATGCGTACACCTGTAAAATGTAATTTACAATATTTTAAGCTCAAGTCCAAAACAAATAAATAAACTTACATACAAATAAGATTAGTTTCAATTCATCACATAACTAACATCACAACAGATGATTAGTTTCAATCCAAAGTGGTTGGGGTGTATGGTTTAATAACCTCTTCACCTTGTCCATCTGTACCCCTAAAGGATCAAATACAAAACAAGCAATTTGATTAGTAAAAAAAACGTTCCTTTATGTATATGCATTTTGAGATCAAAATTTATATGGTTACATGCAAAAAAGAGCAATGTACTATCATTGATTTGTTTATTATAGCATCATACTTTCTTTCTTTCCTATTTCAGCATTGTACTATGAAAACTCTACCCAATTATAAGAATGCCAAATTTCACTAATAGATTTGGGTAGATTTTCAAAGCAAAATGCCTAGAAAAAAAAACTGAAAGCACACTTCTGTAATAGAAAGAAATAAAAGTTATAAAACACAAATAAAAAAAAGTACATTGTGTTTCTTGCATTTAGCCTTAATGTATATGTATTTGTTATCAATTAAAATCAAGAATTTTCCGATGTACCACAATTAATATCTCGAGAGTTGTAGAATTTCATGTCAATTTTGGTGAAATTTTGAAATGGATAAACAAGCTTTTCAATCTATCACTATACATTTTTTGATCAACCAATTCATAATACAATAAAAATAGTACCAAAGATTGATTAATTCAATCAAGTCTTTAAAAAATGGTGCAACACTTACTGTTCGTGAAAGCAAGGAATGTAGAGCATGCCCAAATTCATGGAAAAGGGTATCCACATCAGAGTGGTTAAGTCTCACGATTGATGAATTATGGGGCTTTGAGAAGTTGCAAACAACGGCAATCACCTTCACAATAATAATCAACAAAAACATTTCATCACTTTTTTTCTATTCTTGGTAATGGAATACAATAATAATTCCTGCAATTTTCCCTTGATGAACAAAACAAAATATACTGTAATAACAATTTACTGGCAACTGGTATTCTGTTTTGGAAACTGCACGCCCTCCTCTTATGGCAAAATGAGCACAACCAGGATACTTCCCCTGTCTACAATTTAAATCAAGGTATATATACCCCAAATCCCTCTGAGATACATTTAATAACAAAACAAACAACAGTTAATTACATTTTTGTTCCCCTAATTTTTGCAATTCTGGTCTTATTTGAAGTTTTTGGTATCTGTTTCAAGAAAATGACTATATTTTTGGGGCCAAAGTTGAAATCAATCAGGTATTACTTGGAAAAAGGACCAAAAAAGTTATAAGAACCTCAAAGGATGACCAAAACTGCAAGAGAAAACTTTTGGGACCAAATTGAAAAAATAAGCCATATTCAGAGACCAAACATTTAATTCACTCGATAAAACAAAATTGGGAATATTCATAGAAATGGATATGTACCTCATCAGGATGATGAAGGGCCATTTTGATTACATATGGATGCCATGATTCACCGGGTGCAAGAGGACAATTTAGGAATTTCATTCCAAACAAGGAAGTCCCAATACCTGCAAGAAAAGTAATGATAGATTTATAATTACTTGGATATCAAGGCAGCTTTGATGGAATGTGGAAGGGAAACCGTCACAACAAATCAAGTCACCACCATCTCCACATATATTACACCTGTCATCATTAGGATCATCTCCTTCAACATCAACAATATTAAATTTGATAGTATTTGAATCCTTTTCTTTCTTCCAAGATTCCAGGAGACACTTCAGAAAAGAAGATCCAGACTGGAAATATAAATTTTTTAGTGTCTGATTGAGTTTCCCTTTTCCCCATACTGCAACTTGCCACCTGGCATAACAACACCCAAATCTATCATCCATGAAAGAAGATTCTGTTTCCCACTGTATATCAAACACCCTTAATCATCTTCATCATTTCCCTTACTGGAGATTCTAGCAACAAGCTGTGGCTTTCTGCTCTGTTGACCTTTCTGACTTACTTTTGGTTGACTTTTTAATGATTTATTACCCAATTTTACATCAGATTTATGCGTTTGCTTCTTCTTTTTACCATCTTTTAGCTTCTTCTTAACTGGAGCTTCACTTCCACTTCCACTTCCACCACTCATGACTATTTCACCCTCACTTGTACCCTTGTCACTATTATTTTTCTTTTTCTTTTTCTTATGTTTTTTTCAGCTTATCTTTATCGCTTCTGACCTTTGTAACAACCCTGAGTAGTACACTGATTTTCTCATCAGGTATAGGGGTAAAAGCGGACCCAGAAGAAAATAATTGGTGCAATAAGCTCTCCAATGTACTGCGAAACAGCTGAATTCAATCACCTTGATGTATAATAACCTCATAAAAGAGCTACTTCCAGTTAGTCACAAAAAAAAAAAAAAAAAAAAAAAAAAAAAAAAAAAAACCAAGTCTAGATAGCTCAGTTTTGTCCCTCAATGACACAATCAATATCAATCTGTATTATAAACTAGTGAGAGGATTAAAGATAAACTGAAAAAAAAAAAACCTCTGATCTGGAGTTGTATTGTAGTTTTTTAGAAAGGTTCTCAAGTACAGCAGCAACCAGCTCCCTGTAGTAAAATGATTGCAATAAGTATAAAGGCTTTGGTTGGTTGGCAAATAAGTACAAGAATAGTACCTCTGGGAGGAATCAATAGCAGCAATAACACAGATCATAAAACCAGCCTGCATGAAATTAAAAAGGTCAACAGAAGCATATAGATCCCCACCAAAGAAAAATCAGTCCAAAAACTTGATGACTATTACACATCTTCTACACAAATTTGCCTTTGTAGTGCCTCACTAAAAATTAAATCAGTCGGATAAGAAAAAAGAACATGTGGTGAATATTTTTCACAAGAAATGATGTTCAATAAAATTTAAAAGGATTTAAATACCTCCAACTCAATTTTCTCACTATGCAGGGCAAGATGCACAAGGGTTACAATGGTGGTTTCCATGATAGGGCGTGGTTGATTACCAGCAGCTAAAACCTCATTGGCTTTAACGAACTTATCCTTAAATAACACCACCAATTTTACACTAAAATTTGACCTGGAAAATGGAGAAACATAATCAGGAATTTAATCTCTTCCACGGTAGCTACAAAGGTGTATATGAGGTCATTCTATTTCTCAGTATCAAAAAACTTAAGGACACAAAACTACAAGAAGGTTGCTTCATCCAAGAACCTGGTTGATATCAAGACTCTTTTTGCTGGTTAAATCTTTTTTTTTTCCAAGTGCAAACTTGATCCTAACACTAAGTATAAATTTGCTAGAAAACAATATATTGAAAAAGTACGCTATGCTTTAAAACATACAGTATATCCTGGAAGAGCTCATCATGGTCATCCCATGTTTGGAAAAGAACACCGATTCTTCTTGCTAGGGAAAATCGAACACGGAAATCAGGATCTCGGAGCATAAGTAGCAGCTTCTCAACCATGACCTATTATAATTATACACAACAGAAACCATGTCACACAAATAGATGATAAGAATGATACTGATGACAATGGACTAAAGGTACTAAAAACAAAGAAAATTTTATATATATCACAGAAAGCGAAGCATAAGCACCTGACCTATTTGAAGACTAAGTAATACAAAGTTGAATATGCAATCAATGAGTTTCACGCGACCTAACCAATCAAATTGGTCATTCTCTGCAATTTTGATAACAAGATCACCCAGTGGTACCAAACTCTGATAATCGTCCTTTAGAATTAGCTCCATGGAAGCTTGTGATGCCACCTGTAAAACATTCGCAAAATTTTAACAAAGTTAGTATTTATTAATTGGTTAGTCTGTTTCAATGTAAACTTCAGTGTCATACATCAAATGCAACCAACCTGTTCAGATAATCCTGATTTGATAGAATGACCGAGATTCCTTTCCTTTGTAACTTTGTTTGACATCAACGTCTGTAATAGGCCACATATAGCAGTCAGTACCTTAGTTGGCTGAAGCTTAACATCAGAAAGCCTATCAACCATGTTGTCCAGTGATATAACCTGCAAAACCACATATCAATGAAAAAAATTAGACAAAAGAAAAAGCTATTGTCACCAGATATTTACAGGAGAGTACCATGTCAGAAAACCCTTGACAAGAGGACCAGTAAGGATGTTCACAAAGGTTAAGCATAAGGCATTCCATCAGTTGGATCAATATCAAGGTCGATATTAGATTACTATTATTATTATTATTATGTTTATGTTTATGTTTAATAAAATCAAGACGATATTTACCCTTACTTGATCACTTTCTGTTCACCTTCACCCGTTACAGCGAAGGTCATATTGATAAAATATCGCACACACGATGACTCGAATACCGACGAATTTAAACTATCGAGTCGCTTGATCGTCAAATATTGTGAACGGGCACTTTGTAACTAATAGACCAAAACCCTACCCGCTTCAAGGTTCAAGACCATTCAACCACAACTCAGACATTAAATAACAAATAAACTGTGAATAAAATCTCAAATGTGGATATTTTACCTGATAACCAGATGAAGACGCAATGATAATAGTTGATATGAAGCTGGATTTCAGACCATCGGTATGCTGAAACAGTGAAAAAGGAAATATGAAGCGGCTATGGAAGTGATAGAGGAGAGAGAATGAAGAAGATTTGGGTTTTTGCTTCGTGATGATGAGAATATTTTCTGGATTGAGCATCACCTGTAAGAAAATTAGGCGGGATTTTGCAAATTAGTTCCATGAACCAAGAGCTGGATTAACAGGGGAAGAAGTAGAGGGAAGATTAGTTCCATGAACGAAATTGGAAGAACCAAGAGCTGAAAGAGCGGGACCGGGACCAGATCCAGGAAGTGTAGGTGGTCCAGTACTGTGCTTCAGAACTGGTAACCCACTCGGACCTTGAAAACAAATCGGAACAACATCTGGGTTCGATGAGATTGGTTCGGATAGTTCTAGAGGCCTATTTCTCTGCCGAACATGAAGTCATACCTAAGAAGGGGATGAATATGAAGAAAAACATCGGGAAAGACGGTGCGGGTTGGAGGTAGTTGAGGTGGGTATCAGGCGGGATTTTAGGGTTTGTTTTGATCGATGAAGATTTTAGGAACTTCAAGTATGAAATTATCGATGTTTTACACACAATGCTTTTAGGGTTTTTTATGATTGAAGAGGATTTCACATACGAAGAAGAAGAAGAAGAAGAAGAAAAAGGACGAGAGTACCAAGGCGGGGTTTTTATTTTTTGGATGCAATTAAAAAATTGGAGAACGCGCGTTCATAAAGAAAAATATATAATGCGACAGTTTTAGACGACACGCTATTTTATGATAGGTGCCCTCCGTGTTTTTAATTTTTTTGTTCGACAATATTCGTAGGGCACGTAGAAATGCGTGTTTTCTATCCTTCAAATTTTGCAAAACTAACATTATTTTTTAGGGCACGTGCAAATGCGCGTCCTCTATCAGAGAGTGTCATTGTTTGCGCGTCATTAAAGGGCTGTTTTCTAGTATTTCTTCCAAAACTTCCATTTTACTCCCTTTAATTTACTTAAACTTACAATTTACACCCCTCGTGTTGTTTTAGATGGGGTTCAATCCAACTCCAATTGCAACTCAAGCCGCCCCGAGAGTCTTTGTTCCTTCAATTCCACCTATCATGAGAAACGCCGACCAATACCAACAACCCTCGACCTTGGGCTCTCAGTTATATCCTGTATGTATGTTTTTCTTAAATTAGTTAATTAATTAATGTTTAGTATATTTATATAACTATAAGTTTGTTGCACAACAAATATCATAATCGGGTGCATGCTAACCCTGGTTACCAAGCAGGACCACTTGAACCAGTTTCAGTCGAGCCTATCCCATCTCCAATGGTCCCCACCAGCGGGCCGAAAATCACACAAGGTGTAGCAGCACATCACCAGGGGGTTCATGCCTGTAAACAACAACAATAACAACACATGAATGCTGAAGTGCATGACACCTTTAGAGCAGCTATGGAAAGGTTCTTGCAACTGAAAACATTTATGTATTTTAAATTCCATGAATGTAGGATTTTCATTTGTTCATGTCACAACATTCTACTTATGAAAAAAAAAAGTATCTTTGTCACAATGTATCATACATCAATTTTTTTTGTAGCTAAACTTGATTTTGTGATTAATAATAACTTTTTTGTTTCAGCTAATGTTCAGGTCATTACTTGCCAACCATGCCCGGTGGACAGCAGCACAGTACACCAGGTCAATGATATGGAGGATTTTTATGACATGGTATCTGAAACAAGAAGGTGCCCCTTTGTAGCAATGTAGTATTAGGTTATATACTTAGGGAAAACCTCTTAATAACAATGTACATTTCGATCCCTTTAATATCAATGTATTACAATTTTTTGACATGATGTTATTGGATGAAATTGATTGTTTTGGTATATATGTGTTTCTATATTTTTGTACTATGCGTAAAAGAGAATCGTAAAGGCACGTCGTATATGCATATCGTAAATGGTTGCTGTAGTTTATGACACACAAATGCGTGTCATCTTCATTTATAATAGGGGCTTTAATGATACGCAATGCGTGTCGTAAGGTTACGAAACACAAATGTGTGTCGTCTTCCTTTATGATAGGGCCTTCCATGATACACATTGTGTGTCGTAAATGAGCGTCGGAAATGCATGTCGTAACTGCGCGTTGTAAATGCATGTCGTAAATAGACATCGCGCAAAAGCGTGTCGTCTTTCGTTATGACAGCACCTTCCTTGACATGTATTTGCGTGTCGTCTGAGCGTTTACGAGACACATTGTGTGTCGTAAAAGACTATTTTTCTAGTAGTGATGAAGTTACAAGGAGGATGAGATCCTTCATGGAGGCCAAGGGTATGACCTATCTTCTTTTCATCCTATGTAAAACTCGATCTTTTGAATCTATATTGAACCGTACCGAGAAAGTAAAGAAACATGAGGAAGAGGGTAATCAAGTAGAAGGAAGCGGGACAATAAGGGTCATATGGCTTTTCCCTCTTTAAACACTAATTTTGCAAAAGAGAACTCTATTTTTTCAAAAACAAATCTTAGTTTATGTATTTTATGTGCCTATTTGTATTAGATTAAATCATATCTTGTGCTTTAAAAAAAGTGGGATGTTCAGTATTTATTATTTTTGTCTTGACGATATGTTCCTTATGGTTTCAATTACTTACGTGATCGGTCCATAGCTATGTAAATTGACTTTCATATAATGTTAAAATGCTTTTTATCTCTTTTTTCTTAGTTTTTAGAATTAAGAAAGATAACAAATAAATCCAAACCCCATCCACCTACCTTAACTTACGTCACCATATCTACCCCCATTCATTCATCTCACTTCTTCGGTCACCATATCTACCCCCATTCATTCATCCCACTTCTTCGGTCGCCTTCCACTGCCACCATCATTACCATCAGTATCCATAATCACCATTTCAAAGAAGAAGGTGTTTAGGGTTTAACCCACCCATATTTTCGTTATTTCTCTTCAACCTGACCATCAATAAATAAAGCAACAAACTCCCCATACCCATGGAAAATAAATAGAAATTATGAAGCCCCATGGTACGTAACTAGGAAATGAGACATACAAAGATTCTCTTGAAATCCATTAGTAACTAGAAAATGTGAACCTAAACAAATAAGCTAAAAATACAATGTCACTAAAAAGAAAAAGTGGAATTGTGAAGGTTGACTACTGCTTAAATTAAATTAAACACATGTAGCTACATGCATTTCAATAGCCAACAAGATACAAAATTACGAATCTAGGTTTCATGGATTAAGAACAAAACCTTGTGTCACTAACGGAAAAAGGATTAAGATAACACAAATTCCCCAATCATTAGAACTCGTAGGCTATGGAGTCGAACAAGGTACGTGGTGCAGATATCGCCTTATCAAGCTTGGAAGACGAGAATCACTATAAAACCATTTATTGTTTCCTAATTTTTTTTAGAAATTTGTTGCGGGTTTATTATGGGGATGTAAACACATTCAGACAAACTTTGCTAATTTTTCGTTGGGTCAATAATTTAACCTTTTCCCAAATTTCTCCTATTTGATTGGTGTTCTATCATCGCTGATATCTATGGGGAGCTGTTGATCCAACATCCCCACATAAATCAACATTGGTGGTTGGTGTGTTTTTAGAAAAGGGTTAGTGAAAGAAACATATATGATTAGATGTAGATTATTGTAGGAAGTTCTTTCCAAACTCTTCATTAGAAAGCACACGTAGAGATTAGGCACATTAAACATGATTATCGATCTCAGCCATTCGTTGATCAAACGATCTTGATGAGGCATTGCTATTTAGCAACCTACCCTGCTTTCTCATAGTAATTTATTTTTGTGGGCTTTGTTTTGCAAATTTATAGACTTATATTTATTGTTTCCATTCATACTACAAAATCAAAATATATTGTTTGTTATAATTTATCTTTCTTTATTTATTCAAGAAAATTAAGATTATTTTTGTAATTTTAAACGTCTAATTAATACAATTAATTTACAAACAGCTAGTAAAGGCCTTTTGTTGCTAAAATGATCGTAAATATGTTGGCAATACATCGATATGAAGTTTATGTCGATAATCCATAGTATTGTGAAACTCTCGGCGAAATTAGTCGGTCTGTAGTGTGTGTAATGTATCAGTACAAGATATTGCCCACGAACGCCTTCTTCTAACCAATTTTTATATGTGGCTAACCAACCACCAAAACCCAATATCAACGGATTTTAGACATAAATGGTTGTCCATAAATGTACACTATTCTATAGTATACAGAGTCTAATCTTTTGTTTCAAGAAAAGCCTAAAATGCATCAATTGCAGGGGCGGCTCAACCGGTTTTGGGGCTCTAAGCAAATCAAAATTTTGGGGTCCTTTGACATTTACTATACTTAATGTTATAAACACTCAACTTTTATCTGACTGTTGCCTTGAGATTTGAGAATAGAACTAGAAGATAAATGGAAAGCTCAAATCTGAAAAACTAAAAACTCAAATGTTGAAATTCGTTTAAACCTGATTCACTCAGTGATTATATATTCTGTAAATGTAATATGTTGTAATCAATGATAAATGTCGATTGAATCAAAAATCACATAGCTAAAAAAATAAAAACTGAAAAGTTATAAGAATTAACCCTAAACAAGTAATCAAATGACTTTAGATAATGGAAAAATAAAAAGTGAAAAGTGAAAAAATTTCACATACCGGTTTAGTGAAACCCTTGAATCATCAGAATTTAGAAAATTTTGAACAATCGATTTATCAAAACTTGTGGAGAAGCAAAGAATGGAGAAGTAAGAGTGTTTTAGTGGTTCAGATGTTCAAGAATTGAAAAGAAGAAGAGCAGAACTGCTAATCAAGTTCCGATTATTTTGAGCAGCCGCTGAGAAGAAGAGAATTGTAAGGCGTGCACAGCGAGTAACGATTCAACAAATAGATTGGAATGTATTGGATATTTAGGTTAAGTGGAGCCTTCTAGGAGTGGGGGACCTAAGCCCTACCTTTGTTTATAAATACATAAAGTCGGCCCTGATCAATTGAGAAACAAAATATACATAAAGCATTCTTTAACCATAATGTTTATCTGTTATGGAAACAATCAACATAGTTCTACAAAATACAGGAGTCTTATAACTGTGAGACACAAAAATATATTGTAGCACTTGTTCCGTTATTAAAACTTATTGATTTTCCATTAAGAATTATAATAAATAAATAAATAAATAATAATAATAATAATAATAATAATAATAATAATAATAATAATAATAATAAACAATTATATAACATTAAAGTTGTAACATCCACAAAAATCACAAGAAATTTGAACTTTTTAAAACAACCCAAATCATAGAATATTTACAAAATCATTGTCTTCAAAGTATTGTTCCAGATCAGAGTATTTCATAGATCAAAAGTAGATAAAATAGAGGATGTGTATGGTCACACCTTCACCTTCCCGTGATTATCAGAAGTACCTGAATCAATAACTAAACATTGTAAGCCAAATCTTAGTGAGTTCCCCCAAAGGATGAAAATCAGGTCCAATTGTTTCAAAGGATAAGGCTCTCTGGACCTCTAAAGGTCCAGATCCAGAGTCTAACACTCAAAGGGACAATAAACCCAACAAATCAAGCCAATAAAGGATATAGAAAAGCCTAAAATTCAAGGGTCTTAAACAAAACAGAGAAAATATCGAGTTGCTACCTCAACACTGTAGATCTAAGCTTGGAAATCATGGATTAGCAACCCTCTTGACCTCCTCTAGCTGGAAACACCTTCTTCTTTGCAAAGCAACACCAAAAAGGATTAAAATAACTTTCTCTCCCACACAACTCGCTCCAGCTCTCTAGGGCTTCTTCTTTACAAATCATGGATCTAGGGTTCCCACTTACAACACCTACTCGGCGAGTCTATTCTTGGATTCGTGGAGTAGTTCATTAAAATCACGTGGCCACCCGGCTGCTACTCGGCGAGTTATGACACCAACTCGTCGAGTAGATCAATGATTCTCAAAATAAATCATTAAAATAATATACCTGGAAATTTGGATGTTACACTTTTACAGGGGATGAAAGGGTGATAAGTCTTAAAATCGGCCTCCTTACCATCGACCTCCATGAAGGATCTCTTCCCCCCATGTGATTTCATGCAAGCGAGAAAATTTTGGCAACTTTGGTCCCTCCATCCAAGATCTTAGCATTTTAAATTTTTAAATTATAGTTTTTAGCACTTTACCAAAAATATAATTATTTTTTTAACATCCCAATGATGAGGTACTTCTAATTTTGACCCTATAATTGAATTATATTGCATTCTGGTCCCTAAGTTTAAGAAAGAACGCAAAAAAGATCCCATAGTGGTATTTTGGTAAATTAGGACTTTGAGGAGTATGTTGTGCATACATGTGTACATTGAGCCTACTAGGGCGCACCTTAGTACATTGGGCGTACAATTCGTACGTAGCATGTACGTGAAAAGCAAGGAAACCCTAATTTTTAGGGTTTTCGCTCATATTAAAGCATCCTTAAGGGTTCACATCTCATTCTTACCCAACCTCCTTTTGTGACTTCGACCCCTAAGAAACCCTAAGAGAAATAGAGCAATTTTAGATATTTAAAGAGAGTTTTGAGGTAGTTTTGAAGAAAGAAGAAGGTGGCGAGAAGATATTGGAGTTGAGAGCACTTCGGACCTTAGGAAGGGTCTTGAAGCATAAAAACAGGGTCTTAATGGTTCGTTTTGCTCCATGCATTCTTTAGAGTGTCTTAATGTATTAAGATGATGAGTTAAACTCTTAATGGACACGCAAAGTCATAAAGTTGGAAACTTTATAACCCCTGAGGATGATTTAGCCTTGGATTTGAAAATGGGATGTAAGAGCTTAAGGCATTAAGCTCTTAATGGATTTTGAGAAATCTAGTTGTACGCCTTGCGTAACTTGAGTATGCGGTGCATAAGTGTTCAAGTTACCCGATTGCGGTTAAGGCTGGAGTACACCCAATGTAACTACGGTGTACGCCCCATGTACATGTTTTGTGTTGACTTGGCTAGGTTGTCTCAGTTGGCTTATGGATTTTAACCTATTTGACTTTGACTTTGACTAAGTTTGACCAAGGGTTTTTCTGCATAATTTGAATGGTATTTGAGAACTCATTTAGGTGGCTAGGTGATTTCTAGAGTTGAGATTTGGAGTCAAGACCTTAACAACTTTTGTCTAGACTGTGAGGTGAGTTTTCCTCACTATACTTATCTTTATGTAGTGATCTATTAGATTAGTATCTTGGTATTTAGGATGAGCTAAGCTTAGTGAACTGTAGATCTGCCTGATTGTCTGTTGACTGATTAAATGTTTATATGTTATGTGTGTATATATTTTGGTTGGTGGTTGAGGCTTTAGTATTATGTACGTGGGCCAACAGACTGAGGGTATTCCAACACGATGGTTGATTAGGCCCGAGGGTAATTCCATCCCAAGGATGACTAGACCCATTGTATATTGGCATTCCACCTAGGGTATTCCTTCCCGAGGATGACTGGACCAAAGGGTGACTATGCCTGGTGTATTTCAACCCAGTGGTTAATTGGACTTGAGATGTTGTTGTATATGTTAATTGTTTATGTGTTAGTACTTTGGGAGAACTCACTAAGCTTTGGCTTACATTTTTTAGTTATTGTTTCAGGTACTTCTAATGATTGCGGGAAGTCGAAGGCGTGACTGTACAAATCCTCTATTTTATGTAGTTTTTATCTATGGAATACTCTGATATGCAACAATACTTTGAAAACAATGATTTTTTTAAACATTCTATAATTTGGGTTTGTTTTAAAAAGTTCAAATTTATTGTGATTTTTATGGATGTTACAAGTTGGTATAAGAGCCTTGGTTTTAGTGAATTAGAGGAACACTCGTACGTTATGTGTACATGTGTACGCGGAGCGTACTAAGGCACACAACAATATGTTGGGCGTACACGTCGTACACAGAGCATAAGTGGAAAGCTTACAAACCCTAACTTTTAGGGTTTTGGCTCATATTTAAGCATTCTTACCCAGCCTCCTTCCATGACATCGACCCTAAGCAACCCTAAGAGAAAGAGAGTAATTTTGGAGCCTTTGAGAGAGTTTTAATAAAAAAAGAAGGTGGTGAGAAGATCTTGGAGTTGAGAGTACTTTGGATATGGGATTTCAACCTTGTTTGCAACCTCTTGAAGGTTTAAAGCTTGCAAATTTACCACTCCATCTTGTAGATCTAGATTCTTACTCTTTCAAGTCACTTTTTGCCCCCAAATGGTGGTTCTTGGACATGGCCTGTTCTTGACCCGTTAAGCCGTCCTTTCAAACCTTAGAAAGGATCTTCAAACATAAAAATAGGGTCTTAATGGTTGGGTTTGCTACATCACTCTTTAAAGTGTCTTGATGTATTAATTAATAAGATTATGAGTTAAGTTCTTAATGGACATGCAAACACATAAAGTTGGAAACTTTATGACTTTGAGGATGATTTAACCTTGGATCTGAAAATGGGACGTAAGATCTTAAGGCATTAAGCTCTTAATGGAGTTTGAGAAATCTGGACATACGCCCTGTGTAACATGAGTACACAGCACGTACATGGTCAACTTACCCCGATTGTGGTCGAGGCTTGAGTACGTCGAACGTAACTTCGGTGTGCGCCCCGTGTACGTGTTATGTGTCCACTCGGTTGAGTTGACTCTGTTGGGTATACTCGGTTGTGTTGACTTAGTTGACTTATGGATTTTGACCAGTTTAAATTTGACTTTGACCAAGGGGTATTTTGGGTAATTTGAATGGTATTAGAGAAATTGGTCATTTGGTGGATAGTGACGGTTAGAGTTAAGATTCAGAGTTGAGACCTCAATAGCTTGTGTTCAGACTGTAAGAGTGAGTTTCTTCATTGTACTTACGGGTCTAAGGCACCAAGGCCGGCCCATTAGGATAAATATCCTGTTATGTGATAGTATGTTATCGTGCTATAGTGATCTGTTAAATCTGTATCCTAGTATTTAGGACGATGATATGCTCAGTGATTTGTAGATCTGCTTGATTGTTTGTTGACTGATTATATGTTTATTTGTTATATGTGTCCACATTTTGGTTGGTGTTTGAGGTTTTATTATTATGTGCATGGGCCAACAGACCGGGGGCATTCCAACACTATGGTTGATTCGGCACGAGGGTATTCCATCCTAAAGATGATTGGACCCATTGTATTGGCATTCCACCTAGGGTATTCCATCCCGAGGATGACCGGACCCGGAGGGGAGACTGGGCCTAGGGCATTCCAACCTAATGGTTGATTGGACCTAACATGTCATATATGTTAACTGTAATTGATTTAAAAAATTTTGAAAGGATGAAAATCAGACCAGAGATATGATTCCTACTCTGATACCAAATGCTGAACCAAAGAATCAAGTATGAAAATTAATCAGAGTTTGAAATAAAAAATGTATGTAAGATTGAAAACCGGTGTAAATAAGATCTTGATTCGACTCAATATTACGCTTTTAGGTTTACAGAGTGCAAAATAGACAAGACTGTAAAAACCTTATCTAACTCTAGTAAAGACTCCTATTTATAGGAGAAGAAAAGCGTACAAAAAATATACTAAGGACTAGACAAATAAGCTTCGAATAATGTGCCTTAGTAAAATAGATTACAGTGAATACGAAGTTTGTACTATATACGAAGGCCTATGACACTTCAACTATTTACAACCAATTTAGCCCTTACAATCTCCCCCTTTGTAATCATAGTCGAAGTCTTTAGTTTGTAAGCAATTGGATCGAGTACATTGTCACTCTTCGTATCTCAGTGTACCACGCAATAAATTTCCTGATTTCCTTCTTGTGTCCTTCATTATTCTTCCTGCACTTATTCATACGAACAATTAAATTTGTATACTGTGAAGTATCATATCTTTTCAGTTCGCATGTTTGAAACAAAAACCGTTTAGCTCTCCCAGCTTCATCCTTTCGAGTAAAAACTATTCCGAATGGCTTCAAACAAATTTCTCCATCTTCATACTTTTTCAATTCTTCTTGCTTCTTTGTAGGAGCCATTGGAGCAGTGATATCAATTCCTTTTGCAGTAGCTAACTCCACATCAATTTGTGCCAAACATTCAAAATAATTTTCAATGAAGATCTTGATGTGCTTAACTCCAAGCTGGAATACACCAAGCTCTGTTTATTAAAGATGAGAAAATGATTTATCTTTCAAAATTAATGCAACTTGTATAAGATCATACAAGTTCATTACTGGAAAATCAGCAATAGTAAATTCACTAATTTTTCCATTCGACCTGATCACCAAATATTTGAGATTTTGAATAATGCCTTCGAAAATTACATCTGTTTTTATGCTTATCACCTTCTTGATTTTCACCAGTGACCAAACAGCTTATGGAGCTCTTGCTAACACTGCATGAAATCAAATTTTCATCTGCTTCCCTTCATCCTTGTATTTACACATTATTTCAGCTTTAAACTGAGGCATTATGAACACCATTTCATTCACTGGAAAGTCAAGCTGACTTGTATCAGTGTTCGTGACCACATAACTTTGTTTTGGCATTTTCAAAAGAATACATGTGGTCAATTGACACATTAGCTTCAATTGTTTCATAGTTGTATTGCTTTGTTGGATCTCCTTTCTATAAACCCGGTGGATCTTGTACATGAATAGTCATTACAATTTGAACCATCCTCATCTTTTCCAAATCAGCATCGACTTTAGCCTTATTTTCTTCCTTAGATTTTTCAATAAGAATGCCTTTACCTCTGTCTTTCGAACCAGACTCTCCCACCATTACCTTAGATTTCGAAGCAGTTCCAGCAGCCTCACCAAAAACAACACCTTTCTGTACTGGTCTGGTCATAGGCATTTATGTCACAACAGTCGAAGTGACTGGACCAACAGACATTATAACATGCTTCGAAGATGGGATCTTTGAAGGAAACACTTTTCCCACCACCTTCAAATCTTCACCACTAACCTTCGCTCCTTCACCAGCCTTCATACGTTCAATTCTCTTTTCTCCCCCTTGCACCCATGTGAAAATAGCTGGGGCATCTGACATAGTTGGTAGAAGACTTGAAATGTGAGATAAAGGATATAATTGTTTTTGAAGAATAGCTTCGAATTGAATAAACTTCTGGGATAAAAATTCTGGAGTGATTAAGGATGAGGAAACAGGATTGACAGACAATTTTTTCAGCTACTTGAGATACAAAAGCACCTCAGCAAAATTTTTATTTTCCATTGTAGAAAGTTGAGTTAGTTGAGAACTCATACTTTCATACAATTTGACAAATTTAGTGACCCCATCACAAATTATGTGAACCTTTTTATTTAAAGAAGCAGAGTCATGTTGAACATTTGCAACCTCCTTTTGCAGATCCTCACGAAGTTCATGAATTTGCATATTCACATATTCCCTTACTTTCTTCACATCTTAAGCAATCAGAACATGTCTCTCTTTTAGCAACGTTTTCAGCTTCTTAACCTCTTCCGAAACTTTTGAAGTTAGAGAACTTATACGAAGTTCGTTAGTAGTATCAGTTTGATCAACTTTTTCTAATATCCTTCCATCGGAGTCCCTAACCATCCCAGAAACTTTGTTAATAATCCTTGTTTCAACCAGCTTCAACATCGAATCTACTTCCAAGCTCGAAACTGAGGAACCACCACCAAGATCAGCTTGCGACTGAATAATATTATTTAACTTTGAATTCAAGATTTTGAATTGCTTCATAGTCATCAACATATGACCCGGAAAATCTGTATCATCATCATCAAATGCTAAAGCCTCAAAGGTTCCTCCAAAACCTTTGTTATTAGTATCAGTTTCCAATACAATGGTTTCATCAACAGGTGAAATGGATTTGGGTGGATCAAATGATTGTGAAGAAAATATGGAAGTGAAATGTTGATTTATGATGTGTTCGAATGTTGGTGAATCAGTGGTGGAGGTAACAGGAGTAATTTAAGGAGGTAGAGAGACAAAAGTTTCAGAAGTAGTGGAAATAGGATTACCTTGAATTTCATCCTTTGGGCCTTCTTCACCCATATTGACATTTGTATATGTAGTAGATACGTGTACAGGGATGTCGAAAGTTCATGTCGCCTCATTAGATGACTTGACATTCGAATCTTCGGGTGGAATAACACTTGTTTGTTCAGGAGTTGAAAGTTCTTTATGAGATCAAGATCAGGAGTTTCAAGAATCCATTCATCTTCTTCAGTAGACTCATTTGTAATCACAAGTTTTCGTGACTTCTTCTTCTTCATTTTAGATAAGTGTTTGGCCATATCTTCAGCCTTGCGTTTCTTCGAAGACGGAGAAACAGGCACTTGAACTTCGTGAATTAACACACCTTGATGTGTCACTTGAGGCTTTCGAACAACATTAGGTGAAGATTTTCGTGAATGATGAGACTTCCTTTTAAGTCTACGAAAAACCCCAGTCTTCGAAGGAATTATTTCTTTCTTTTGAGTCTCTTCGACAGTTGTAGGCTCAACAGGTGTGACGTTAGCAATAGAAACTTCGTGAATAATAGGTTCTTCGATAGTAACAAACTTCTTCTTTGGAGACTTTGTGGGCTTAGTTTCTTTTACACTTTTCTCAAAAGAACCAGATTCGTTCTTTTTCCCATGCTTAGACTTTTTATCCTCCTTTGCTAACAAAACACCAACTGTCATCGATGTGTCGATAGTTTGTAAATAAGCCTCTCATACTGGGTTCGAAGGATCAACCCCTTTCAACATTACATCAGGGATTTGAGCCACATAAGGAAATTCACCAGCATCATCTATAGCATCCTTCGGACAGTTGTACGCATGAAAAACTTTTTTTTATTTGTCATTTGAAACCAAAATACCTTCTTTATCATAGAAATACTGCAAGATTAAACTCCAATATATTGCACATGAAATCCCATGAATTGCATCTGTTGTCTCTACACCCTTCTTAAATTCTTTCCATATTTGAGAAGAATAATCTGCCTGTAGATCATAGTATAACCCAGAAATCATGGCATATAATTCCATGCAACCTTTATCCAGACCCACCATTCTTCCAGTTAAACACCGCAAGAAAATCCCAAACATAAAATTCCATACTTTTGGAAGACATGACTTCATGAAATCACTAATTTTTGATAATTGTGGTTGATGTCTCATCTCGTTGAACATATGAACAATTTGAGGGAAATTGAAATTAACATATGTTGGAGAATTTGGGATTTCCAGAATCTGACAGAAAAGCTTTTTGGTGATTCTAACCTTTTATCATTCACAAGGTTGAAAGTAATTGCATCAAAAGCTTTTGTAACTATAGCCGTCGATCCTGCCTGAGATAACCAAGTAATCAAAACAGAGAAAGAACTAAACATCGCCTTTGATAAAACAAAACTCTTTAAAGAAACAACGAGCATATTAAGTTCTTTTAGATATTTTGATACATCAGATTCCATTTGATAATTTGTGCCCTAAATCTTCATGATTGGAAGTGAAGAAACATCATCAGTTGTTTGAGAAGGCGCAACATCAACATTAGCAGTAGTCACCATTGTTAGGGTTTTGAAGCTTTGAAATTTAGAGAGAATTAGGAATTTTCTTTGAATGCGTAAAGAGATAAAGACCCCTTGAACTCCTTTTTATAGGTAACCGTAATTTTTGAATTAAAATCGGGATGTGCATTTAATGCCAGCTGACGTGTCACCAAGAAAACCGCATCATGATGATGAAAAAGTAACCATGCATGATAAAGCAAGAGACATGTCTCCTCAAAACCCGCACATAATTCAAACATTCCCCTCAACCAGGCTGGATTGTTTGCCCTAATGGAATAGTAACCATCAGAACCCTTCGGATGGAGGTAAGACTCTTTTACTTTAGGGTTTCACAGTAAAGTCATTTTCCAGATTGTTGAAATCATCAGCCTGAGTTGGTGTTACTCAGAACCTCAAGATTTCATGTGTGCCGTGTGTCAAAGAATAAAGATGAGAAGCAATTAATTTTTTTGGATATTCAATAATGTCAAAAATTCAATTTGACATGAAGGCAGTTAAAACCCCGGGAAAAGATTGTTTCGTTAATTATCAAGAGAGATAATCAACAGCTTGTGTATGTTCCCGTGAATTACAATTGAATACTTGTAAATAAGTATCGAAAGGTTTCTTTTAGAAGGATTTTGAGGTGGTTTAATGAATCTCGTTACATATCAACCCAAACATAAGGTGAGTAATTGTAATAGAAATTACGTGTTTGCCAGTGTAGTCAGTGACAAGTTTGCTTTAAAAAACTTTAAAGTAATATGGAATGTTCAGATAAAACTCACACTGAAATCATATTCAAGAAAAAAAAATTGTATTCTAGATCCTGTTGGGTAACAAACATCGTGGGTTTCGAATGTTTGATCAGTATCACTCATAAGAACTGAATATGATTTTGAGTTTCGAATGTAGGTACAGAAACAAATGTTTCGTTGAAGCCTGGAACATAGTTCCCCGTCAATTCCTTATAGTTTGATTGAATTGGGTTTCACTTCCATCACGGTCTCATGATTTCTGATGATAAACACAGATTTGTGATATGTATAAGTTTCGATTAGTTTGATCAGAAACCTCTTGGACATATGTCTTCGTGTGTGATAGTGTAAGAATTTCGAGATGAAAAAGATTAGTATACGAAAGAACATGCACCTCTGTTATTTTCGACCAAACACTAAACTCTTAACTAATGTGAGAAGAGTAAGGTAGCTCATTGGACTAATGTGAATGTAAGCCTAATTGGGAAGAAATATTCGTTTGAAAATTTCATTAAGGCTTTCGAACATTAAGTCATTTTGAGGCTTCGGACAACATGCAACAGCATGCTTCTAGGGACATCTTAACTAGTTAAAAAAAATATTTTAAATTCAAAGATTAGAATGATAGATGTACCTAACCCAAGAACTGTAAGCATTATCCTCTTTGTATCTTCATGAATATCTGCACCACAGTACTTAAAAAGAAAGAAGAAACAAAATCTTTTTGCTATTTTTGATTTTTCAAAATAAAGAACAAATTAATAAGAAAATGTTTTTGATGTTTTTTGATTTTTCAAAAATAAAGAACAAAATAATAAAAAAAATCTTTTTGATGTTTTTGATATTTCAAAAATAAAGAACGAAACAATTAAAAGTACTTGTTGCAAACATTTGAAGTTTTACCTAGCTAAGAAAAATACCAATCATATGAATTTGAAGCGTTCTAAGAGTTGACTATGAAAAGTAACCTCTGAATGCTGAATGATTTTGCTTTGTCTTTTCTTCAGCACCTCTAACTCATTCTCTCGTAATCACTGTTTGTCTTTTGTGCATGGAATTGAATTTCCATTTATCATTCCGAGCCCTTCCAAAATTCGTACAAACGATTTTTAATCCAAAGCTTTCGTGAAAATATCAGTTAACTGATCAGTTGTTTTCACGAAGTGTACTTCAATATTTCCATCCTCCACATGATCTTTGATGAAGTGCTAACAAAAAGCTATATGTTTAGTCTTCGAATGTTGCACAAGATTATGACAAATTCTTATTGCACTTTGTGAATCACAATATAAAGGAATCTTTTTCATGTTAATTGCATAATCACGTAATTGACTTTGGATCCATATTATCTGTGAAGTGCATGCAACAACAGCAACATATTCAGCTTCAACCGTTGAGATTGAAACACATGTTTTCTTTTTCGATTGCTAGCTCACCAACTTGCCATCGATCAATTGACATCCCCACTTATGCTTTTCCTATCAAGGTTACAACCTCCCAAATCTGCATCCGAATATGCTTGAACAAAGAACCCAATATTCGAACGATACCACAATACTAGCGAAATAGGTCCTTTGAGATAATGAAATATATTATTTACAACAATGAGATGTGGTTCTCATGGATTTCATTGATACCTAGCATAATTAGACACAAAAAACATGATATCAGGTCTACTAGCAGTTAAATATAGTAAAGATCCAATCATGCTTCTATATAAAGTGAGGTCAACTACAGGTTTATCTAATGAAGGAGTTAGCTTGATGCCAGTTGCCATTAGAACTCATAATTTTGTGTTATTCGTTAATCAAAACTTCTCTAGCAAATTCTTCGTATATTTTTCTTGATTAATGAAGATTCCTTCTCTACTTTGACAAATGTTTAAACCAATAAAATTATTAATTTTTCCCATCATGCTCATTTTGAACTTACTTTTCATCAAGTCTTCAAATTCTTTAGATAAAGCAGGGTCAGCTGAGCCAAAGATAATATCATCAACATAAATTTGAACAAGCATAAGACGATTCCCAACTTTCTTACGAAATAATGTGAGGTCAACAAATCCTTGTTTAAATTTAGATTGCTTTAAAAATGAAGTAAGAGTTGCATACCAGGCTCGTGGTGCTTGTTTCAAACCATAAACTGCCTTATCTAAGATATAAACATAATCAAGATGTTCTTTGTTAACAAAGCCTGGAGGTTGTTCCACATAGACAGTTTCTTCGAGTTCTCCATTCAGAAATGCACACTTCGCATCCATTTGATAAACATCAAAGTATTTGTGAGCTGCATAAGCCAAAAATATACAAACCGCCTAGAGTCTTGCGATAGGGGCAAAAGTTTCTTCGTAATCAATTCCTTCTTGTTGAGAGTATCCCTTAACAACAAGTCTGGCTTTGTTTCGAATGATATTTCCATCTTTTTCAGTTTTATTTTTGAAAATCCATTTTAACTCGATAATCAAAACATCATTTGGCTTAGGAATTAATCTCCAAACCTTATTTCGTTCAAATTTAGACAATTCAGACTGCAGTGCAACAATCCAATCTGAATGTTCCATTGCAATCTTTACTGTCTTTGGTTCGATTTTAGAGATAAAGACATTGAACATGCAAAACTCTTGATGAGTATTTAATACCTCATTCTTCACACGAATTTGAGCTCTTGTTAAGACTCCTTCTTGTGGAGTACCAATTGTTTGCTCCTTCGGATGATCTTTTGTCCATTTTTCCATTGGTGGATAAGCTGGATCGAAGTCCAGAGGTGCGTCTACGTACAATTATTTTGTAATATCTCCCCCTCAACATCAGAATTTTCTCTCTCATTCTCCCCCTCGAAAGAATGCTCCCCCTCCATCAGAGTGTTCGAATCCAAGTGCTCCCCCTCCACTGGATCATTTTGCATACTTTCGCTATCTCTTGAGGAGATGATGTTGAATCCTCAGTTAGCTTTGAAAGTTCAGAAATATGATTATCAGGAGCTTTTAGTTCAGCATTTCCCGCATGATCTGAAATTCCAAATATCAAATCATAATCAATATCCAACATTTTCATTGGTTCAGATTCATCTTGTGATTCTTTCAAAATTGGATGATTTTTAAATTGTTGTTCGGATTGTTTTATATAATGATCATCAAATATAAGGTTAAAAGATTCTTCCACTTTTCGTGTATGCTTGTTCAATACACGATATGCCACTGAATTATGCGAATACCCCAGGAAAATCCCTTCATCAGCTTTAGCTTGAAACTTCAAAAGGTTATCCCTGAGATTCATAATAAATCCCCTGCATCCGAAGACATGGAAGAATTTCACATTAGGTTTCCGAGTATTTAGAATTTCGTATGGTGTAATATTAAAACGCCGATGAATGAAAGATCTATTCTGAGTAAAACATGCATTGGATACTGCCTCAGCCCAAATATAATGTGGTAAGTTTGCATATGCCAACATAGTCCTTGCTACTTCGCATAGAAATCGATTTCTTTGTTCAACAACACCATTTTTCTGCGGAGTGTATGGAGAAGATAAATTATGCGAAATGCCTTATTGTACTAAAAACAAATCAAGAACATTGTTCTTAAATTCAGTTCCATGATCACTCTTGATTTTGCGAACAGTCTTTTTCAATGTTATTTCCATTTTCTTGATAAAAGCAATCATGATTTGTGCCACTTTGGATTTTAATCTGAGAAAATAAACCCACGTGAATCTTGAAAAATCATCAACAATAACTAAGATATACCGTTTGTTGTTGAGTGTTAAAACTGTCGAAGGACCACATAAATCAATATATAAAAGCTCCAGTGGTTCGACAATCTTCAAATCAATTGTGATCGGATGACCTTGTTTATGTTGCTTGCCAACTTCAGAAGCTGCACATAAAGAGTCATTGTCAAATTTAAGTACATTTAAACCTCTTACCAAATCCTGCACAACAAGTTTGTTGATATTTCAAAAGTTGAGATGTGAAAGTCTTCGATGCCAAAGCTAGCTAAGATTTGATGTCGCTTTCGAAAGAAGACATACATCAGGTTTACCCACAATTGGATTGATGTCCAAAGTAAACATGTCACATGTCCTTTTGGATTTAAGCAAAACTTATTTTGTGTTAACATTCGAAATAATGCTTTCTTCTTCATTAAAAAGTACTTGATTGCCAGTGTCTACCACAAGTTGTGACACACTTATCAAGTTGTGTTGAAGACCTTCGACATAAGCAACCCGATTCACTATGAATTGACCATTCGTTATTTTTCCATATCCTTTGACTTGACACTTTTGATTATTTCCAAACTTAACAACTCCAACATTTTTCAAGCTTCGAAAGTCTCTAACATTCTCCTTCTTCCCAGTCATGTGACGAGAGCAACCACTATCAATATACCATTTGTTATCATATTGCTCGTAACAAAGTACATGCGATCATTGAAAGAATATAGGTACCCAAGGCCTTTTGGGTCCTTGGAAATTAGATTGCAACGAAGAGTTTAAAGAATAACTGTGACAACCCGAAATTTCCAGTTGTACGAACAATATCTATTCAATAGAAGCCAGTCCAGTTTCAGTGATTTTCAGACTTTTCCGAACAAGTTTGTGTACATTAGGGTTTACGTTTCTGGAGATATCAGGAGAGTGGATGCTCCTGGATTTGTGAAGTTTGAACATTTCAAGTTTCATAATGTTATATTCCAACTTCCGGAATAAAAATATTTTCTGTCAAAATATTTCAGGACTATAAATAGATTTCTGAATTTAATTAATTCATTATTCACAATTCCAACTAGAGAAAAGCCATTTCTCTCTGACGGATCTTCGGCTTTTCATCCCGGATTGTGAGTCTACTTTCCTAAATGTGTTTTAATGCTTGTTATATGCTTTATAACATTGTTTACATGTCTAAAATACAAGATCCGAGAGCTTACGGCACAAGAACGTTCTTGGGGTGTAAACTCCAAAACGAAGCCTAAAAGCTTCCTATTCCCGATTCCTTGTTAGACAACTAGTTAAGGACTTAATGTATAAACATTAGAGGCTAGAAATCAATCAAGAACCACTAGTTATAGGAGTTTACGGCCAAGGATATCTCTTGGGCCGTAAACCCCTTTTTAAGGGCTATAACTGCCCTAAATCACCCCTAAAGCTTAAAGACATTTACCCTCTAATGCTTGTAGCTAATTTGGACACCAAAACACTTCAAAATCTATGTTTTAGGAGTTTACGACCAAGGAATGCTCTTGGGCCGTAAACCCCTTTTTCAAGGGCTAAGAGTGCCCTAAACACCCCTAAGGCCTTAAGACAATTAACCTTGGATACTTGTAACTTGAATGGGGAGAAAATGACATCAAAATCACCCCTTAAAGGGAGTTTACGGCCAAGGAACATCTCTTGGGCCGTAAACTCCAAGTAAAGGCATAAATGTGTGCCTAATGTCCCCTTTAGCCTAAATCAAAAACATAAAAGCTATCCTACATGTACAAGTGACCTAAAAGAATTAAAACCAACACCCCATAGGGGTTTACGGCTGTAAACCCTAGGGGATATGGTCCTTTGGCCGTAAACTCCCTAAAGGAGCATTCTAAGGTCTTAAACTACTTCAAGGATTATTCCAACAAGGCTAGGCTTATTCTAGGATCAATATAACACTTCAAAACACCCAAAACCACCAAGTGTGGAGTTCACGGCCGTAAACTCAAAGATTTTATGACCGTAAACTCCAAAGGTGGGGTTTGTTGGGTGGTAAGCTCATATACAAGGTCATTGGTGCATTAAACCCCTTTAACCTTGTCCCATAGCAACTTAAATGCAACCATTAGGACCTATAACACTTATACAAAGTGTTTACATGTTCCTAAGTGTCCCAACTTATTTTTTTAAGTTATTATTTGGCTAATTAGTTATATATATGCTCATTATATGATAACTAGGCTCGTGCGTGTGAACAAGTCTCCGTTTGCCACCTAGCACGGTACCCGATACATCAATCCAATCTACTCACCACAAGTGAGTTCATACCCCTTTAATTAACCTTTGAAATGCTTTGAAATGTTTTAAATACTTTATAGGGGGATACAAGTTAAACACTTACAATTATTACATCAATCACATGTGATTAGATTAATCACATGTGATTAATAACTAGAAAACCAATGATTTTATCACTGTTCAAACTGTTTATCAAACTGTTTCACTTCAAAATGTTTTACAAACTCTTTTACTTATCAAATGCTTTTATTAAACTTTGTTTTACTTATTATAAATTTCATGCCCATATATGTATAGGTATATAAGTAATGTTTAAAGGGCTTAGGAAGGCCATCCGCCCTATTTCCTTTTCCTCGATTTGGATGTGGTCTGGTGGGATTTCGGGTGACCATCCGAGGGTCGTTTCAATATTAGTTATATATCATATATACATGTATAGACATAAAAGTACTTCCATATTCATACTTATCAGTACATCAATAACTAGTTACCATCAGGGTAACACAGAACATATACAACTATACTAGAAACAGAACATATACAACTATACTAGAAACAGAACATATACAACTATACTAAAAACAGAACATATACAACTATACTAGAATGAGAAACATTACATATACATGAACACGTTAACAATTGTGATCCACTGTGTCGGAGCATGCCTTAAATGTCATGACCCGAGTTGTATCCAGAATTCTCTTGGAGGGAGAGCGTGAGTTTGCGTATAGATCATATATTGGATTGACTATCCTACACCTTGCTGCTAGCTACAGCCGGACCTGCAGGTCTGCGGGTGCCAAACATCATTCCGTTATTACGACCATTCATTATGTCGTTGTTACCAGTCGATAGCATGGTGCAATTTATCACATTATACCTTAATATAAATCCGGTTTAAGGTAGTTAGTACAACAGTAGTTCCTATATTACAAAACTACAGTACTACAATGATTTACCCATTACATATTTTAGTGACAACCTCACTTGAACATTAATGTACAAACTATATTTTGTTAAATGATAGTTACACTTGGGAAATTACACACTTTTACAACAAACGAGCATACAAAACAGTTAAGCCTTGGTAGAAGGCTAGTTTAATAGAAAATATAGGTTTTTCTGAGAGATTCAAACTTTTACAAACACTTACAAATCTTTACATACATTTTACAAACTTATACTTGATACATGTTCAAACATTTTTGGATGACAAATACCGACACTAAAATACTTATGAACTCACCAGCTTAATGCTGATAAACTCTTTGAAAATAACTTGTATTCTCAGGTCATCAGTAGACAGGTACCGAGGCCAGTTTTTGAGAAGATGGAGCGCATCCAAGATTCATCTTATTATTTTGATATACATTATTTTTGGTGTCTATACTGTACAGAACACGCTTGTATTAAAATTATATATTTAATGCAATGGATGATGTTGTTTGCTTATTTACATTTACTGTGTTGTGATACTTTACATGACATCCTCCCCCCCAGAACGTTTCCGCCGTTCTTGGTTTTAGGGTGTGACAGATTGGTATCAGAGCATTGTTTATAGTGAATCAAGTATATCAACCCATAAAAGATATACTAAACTATAAACCCATTTGGGATTTAAAACACTCTGACCAAGAGTCTATACTTTAAATACTAAAATATTTAATTAAGTATACTAGTCTGCATTCATACTAAAACCAGTGTCACAACGACAAGAACAAAAGTATTTCGATTGTTAAATATCACAGGTAAGCTAGGGGATATATGGCCAGTCCTGGGAACGGCATAGCCTGATCAACTATGCTGGTCCAAGGAGTGATTAGCATATGCCCTAGAATGGTTGTGATGTGTTAACAAGTCTAAAAATTTACCAACAATACCACAAGAAGATCAGTAGAACCTAAACTTAAAATACTATAGGTGTATTTTGTACTACTAACTACATATATACTATATCCTTATACCTCTCTTCTCGCTTAGATCTAAATGGCTGGATTTCATCACGGCGACCCGTACTTTCCAAATGAAGGCAACGCAGGATAGCTCGAAGCAGAGTCTGATGATGAGCACCAAATTCCGTTGGATGATCATCAAGCTGAAGGCTTCTCGGATGGATCAGACTCTGAGCCCGAAGTCAACAACCTACCTCCAGTAGGTCAAGCCCCGAACAACAACCCTCGACCGACTTTTCCAGGTCCCACTCCATTGTGGGTAGATAACTTGAATCGCTGGAGTGATGAACAGGGTCAACCCTTACCATACTTTGGGGACCGAACCTTTTACGATGTTAGTGATGGTGGCTCTGCTGATCGAGCTCTGCCCGTCATTATCCGCAGAATAGCTCGTAATGTTGAGCAAGGTCGAGCAGCCATCGACCGGGTCGTGGAGATTGATGCCAACTCTGGTGTCAACACAGTCCGCATTCGCCGTCTCGAGGAAGACATGGAACGGACCCGGAGAACCAATGAAACCCTACAGCAACATCTGGTTGCCTCTCAAGCAGAAGTCATGGAACTTCGAGCTCGTCAAAGGGCTCATGAGCGACACCTTCAAGAGGTGGTCCGTCAAATGAGAGACCTCAGGGTTCTCCCAAGGAATACTCATCGCCGTTAGATGATGTCTAGTACATCATTATCTTTTGGGTTAAGGATTAGCCTTTAACATCTGTGATCTTAGTAGCACTTATCTGTAAAATATTCCTAACTTTCAGTACTCTAATTAGGAATCTAAGAACTATCAAACTTTCCGTATGGTATGATGTAAGACCTACTGTTAGGTCAATTTTCATTGAACTCGTTACATCAGTAATACCAGTATTATTGACAACTACCTACTCTGTGGGAAGAATCTTTACACTAGGGTTTTTCCTACACATCTTTCTTGTTATGATCTCAAACACTCATTCAATTGTTGGGCTATGGTTAGTTAGTCCATGTGTCATTCTCACCTTACTTACAATTTGATTCTTACCACTTTGCTCATCTTTATAAACTTATAGCTGAAAGATGCCTCCTCGCAAATCTCCCCAGAATAACCCTACACCTACACCGCCTCCTCCACCTCCGGTCATCGATACAGCAGCCCTAAATGTTGTCGTAGCTGCAGCAGTGGCAACTGCCATGGCACAGTATCACTCTACTGATGCCAGCATAGGTGGAACCCCTGTAAACTCTATTCCGGTGGAAACTCCTGTGCGCTCGAGAGAGTGCTCTTACAAGGATTTCACCAACTGCAAGCCGAAGTCCTTTCATGGGACCGGCGGAGTCATTTCCCTCTCGCAATGGTTCAAGAAGATTGAATCAGTCTTCGAAATTTGTTCATGCCCTACTGCGAGCAAAGTCAAATATGCCGCATGCACCTTTGAAGGTAAAGCCCTGACGTGGTGGAACAGCCACGTTGAATCTCTAACTCTCGTCGTGGCCAACGACATAGGCTGGGAAACGATGAAAGACCTCATGATTAAGGAATACTGCCCGAGGGGCGAGATCCAGAAACTAGAGCAGGAGATTTGGAGGCTGACCATGAAGGGCACCAACATTGTTGCTTACACTGCCCGATTTAGCGAACTGGTGGCCCTCTGCCCTAATATGGTTCCCACTGAAGGGAAGAAGATTCAAAGGTACATATGGGGGCTAGTGCCTCTGTATCAGGGGAATGTCCTATCATCAAACCCCGCTACCTTCGATAGTGCCAAGTGACTGGCACAGCGACTCATTGACCACGGGGTCAAAACCCCTGCAACCACAACAACCCTAGCTATCCCGGAACCCTCCAAACCCGCTGACAACAAGCGGAAGTTCTGGGATGACAAGAAGAAGCAGCGAGCTGCCAAAAAGCAGCAAATTGTGGCAGTGCATGCCGCGGTAACCCCTGCTGCTGCTACTGCTCCGATGAAGCAGTATGCTAGAAGTTTGCCAAAGTGCAACAAATGCAACTTCCACCACAACGGTCCCTGCCGTGAAATGCAGTGCTCTAACTGTAACAGGAAAGGACACACCGTCCGTTTCTGTAAGTTCCCGGCACAACCGATCACACGAGTCCCCGGCTCTAGCGCGAGCCTGACTTGCTATGGATGTGGCGAAACAGGCCACTATAAGAGGGACTGCCCTAAAGCGAGAAATGCAGGAGGAGCAGGGAGGGTACTAGCTATAGGCCACGGGGAAGCAGTTGCTGACCCGACAGTGGTGACTGGTACGTTCCTCCTCGATAACTCCTATGCATGCATTCTGTTCGATATTGGAGCGGAGTGAAGCTTCGTGAACCATAAATTTGCTCGCATGCTTAAACAACAACCACACGCACTTAAAGAACAATTCACAGTAGAAATGGCTAATGGAAAAACAGAAAACACCAGTAGCATATACTTAGGATGTACCCTAACTCTAGATAACCATTCATTTCCAATCGATCTCATGCCGGTCTCAATAAAAAGCTTCGACGTTATCATCGACATGGATTGGTTGAGTCTTCATCGCGCCGACATCATGTGCTTCGAGAAAGCAGTCCGTTTAAACCTCCCGTCTAACGAAACTCTTATAGTCTACGGCGACAAACCTGGTGCGAGTCTTCGCATTATATCAAGTATTCAAGCACAGAAATATCTGTGCAAAGAATACCACGCATTCCTTGTCACGTCGTCGACACGAGCCTCGAAACGAAAGAACTAAAGAACATTCCAGCAGTGAGCGACTTCCCTGACATTTTCCCAGAAGAACTACGTGGATTACCTCCGCAACGATAGGTCGAGTTCAGAATCGATTTAGTCCCTGGAGCTACCCCAGTAGCCGAGTCGCCCTACCGCTTAGCACCAACAGAGATGCAGGAATTATCTGGTCAACTTAACGAACTGCTCAGCAAGGGCTTCATAAGACCAAGCTTCTCACATTGGGGAGCACCAGTCTTGTTCGTTAAGAAGAAGGACGGATCATTCCGTATGTGTATCGACTACAGAGAACTCAACAAACTGACAGTCAAAAATCATTACCCTCTGCCTCGCATTGACGATCTATTTGACCAACTGCAAGGGCCGAACTATTTTTCCAAAACTGATCTGAGATCCGGATATCACCAGTTACGGGTACTAGAGGAGGATGTTCCAAAGACAGCCTTCCGAACTCGTTACGGACACTACGAGTTCATGGTGATGCCATTCGGATTGACCAATGCGCCCGCAGTTTTCATGGACCTGATGAACAGAGTACGCCGACCTTACTTGGATCAGTTCGTCATCGTTTTCATTGACGACATCCTGATCTACTCCCGAAGTAAGGAAGAGCATGGCGATCACCCACGACACGTTTTAGGAACTTTACGAACGGAGAAACTCTATGCGAAGTTCTCGAAATGTGAATTTTGGATCCGAAGAGTTGAATTCTTAGGACACGTGGTAAGCGAAGAGGGAATCCACGTGGACCCATCCAAAATTAAAGCCATTGAGAACTGGTCAGCACCGAAGACACCGATAGAAATTTGTCAATTTTTAGGTCTTGCTGGCTACTACCGCAGATTCATTCAGAACTTCTCCCGAATAGCGAAACCTCTTACAACCCTGACCCAGAAAGGCGTGGCCTTTGACTGGGAAGAGAAACAAGAGAGAGCGTTCCAAACGCTCAAGCGAGCCTTGTGCACCACGCCAATACTATCTCTCCCTGAAGGTATAAAAGACTTCGTAGTCTATTGCGATGCATCGAATCAAGGGTTCGGGTGTGTTCTGATGCAGCGAGGTAAGGTCATCGCCTACGCCTCCAGACAGTTGAAGACGCATGAAGTTAACTACACGACCCACGATCTTGAACTGGGAGCAGTGGTGTTTGCTCTGAAGATCTGGAGACATTATTTGTATGGAATGAAAAGCACTATCTTTACCGACCACAAGAGTTTACAACACATATTCGATCAGAAAGAGCTCAACATGAGACAACCACGGTGGGTCGAGCTACTCAGTGATTACGAATGCGATATTCGTTATCATCCGGGTAAAGCCAACGTAGTAGCAGACGCCCTAAGTCGGAAGGAATATTCTGGTCGCAGGGTCAAGTCATTGTCAATAAATCCATTCACACTTGTCTAACCAAATTCAGGCGGCCCAACTTGAAGCCATGAAGCCTGAAAATGTGACGAGTGAATCCCTCAGAGGAATGGACAAGAATTTAGAAGCCAAGGGTGACGGAGCCTTATACTTCATGGACCGGATCTGGACACCGAAACACGGTGGTTTCCGAGACTTGGTCATGACCGAGGCGCACAACACTCGGTATTCTGTCCATCCAGGTTCAGATAAGATGTATCTAGATCTTAAAAAGCTATACTGGTGGCCTAATATGAAAGCAGAGATTGCTACATTCGTAAGTAAATGCCTTACTTGCGCAAAGGTTAAGGTCGAGTACCAGAAGCCCTCCGGTTTACTGCAACAACCATAGATTCCAGAATGGAAGTGGGAGCGGATCACTATGGATTTCATAACCAAGTTGCCCAAGACAACGGGTGGACTTGATACCATATGGGTCATCGTCGATAGATTGACCAAGTCTGCACACTTCCTGCCTATCAAAGAAACCGACAAGATGGAGAAACTTACGAGAACATACATTAGGGAAATCGTACCGCTACATGGTGTGCCTATATCCATTATCTCCGATAGAGATAGTAGGTTCACCTCAAGATTCTGGCAATCACTGCAACATTCCCTAGGAACAAGGCTGGACATGAGCATAGCCTACCATCCACAGACCGACGGACAGAGTGAGAGGACGATCCAGACTTTAGAATATATGTTGCGTGCTTGTGTAATTGACTTTGGAAAAGCGTGGGATACCCATTTACCCCTCGTCGAATTTTCCTACAACAACAGTTATCACACAAGCATAAAGGCATCACCATTTGAAGCCCTTTACGGCCGAAAGTGCAGATCCCCTCTGTGCTGGGCTGAGGTGGGTGATACCCAATTAGCTAGGGGCAAGCTTTCGACATTACTCTCACCGGTCCAGAGATCATTCGGGAAACGACAGAGAAAATCATCCAGATTCGTGAACGATTGAAAGCCTCTAGAGACCGACAAAAGAGCTACGTTGATAAATGAAGAAAACCTTTGGAATTTCAGGTGGGAGACCGAGTCCTTCTCAAAGTCTCACCCTGGAAGGGCTTGATACGCTCCGGTAAGTGTGGGAAGCTTAATCCTAGGTACATAGGGCCTTTCGAGATTCTCGCAAGACTCGGCCCCGTAGCTTACAAACTCGATCTACCCGACACACTTCGTAACGTACATTCTACATTCCACGTATCTAACTTGAAAAAGTGTCTGTCCGACGAGACTCTCGTAATCCCACTCGACGAGATCGAGATCAACGAGAGCCTCAACTTCGTGGAAGAACCTGTAGAGATCATGGACCGTGAGGTCAAACAGACGAAGCAAAGCCGTATCCCTATTGTGAAGGTTCGCTGGAACACCAAGCGAGGACCGGAATTCACATGGGAACATGAGGATCAGATGAAACTGAAATACCCTCATCTTTTCGCTTAGTTATTTGTAACTTCTTATTTGCTTAAATTCTAATTTCGGGACGAAATTCCTTCTAACGGGAGGATGATGTGACAACCCGAAATTTCCAGTTGTACGAACAATATCTATTCAATAGAAGCCAATCCAGTTTCAGTGATTTTCATACTTTTCCGAACAAGTTTGTGTACATTAGGGTTTACGTTTCTGGAGATATCAGGAGAGTGGATGCTCATGGATTTGTGAAGTTTGAACATTTCAAGTTTCATAATGTTATAGTCCAACTTCCGAAATAAAAATATTTTCTGTTAAAATATTTCAGGACTATAAATAGATTTCTGAATTTAATTAATTCATTATTCACAATTCCAACTAGAGAAAAACCATTTCTCTATGACGGATCTTCGGGTTTTCATCCCGGATTGTGAGTCTACTTTCCTAAATGTGTTTTAATGCTTGTTATATGCTTTATAACATTGTTTACATGTCTAAAATACAAGATCCGAGAGCTTACAACCCAAGAACGTTCTTGGGGTGTAAACTCCAAAACGAAGCCTAAAAGCTTCCAAGTCCTGATTCCTTGTTAGACAACTAGTTAAGGACTTAATGTATAAACATTAGAGGCTAGAAATCAATCAAGAACCACTAGTTATAGGAGTTTACGGCCAAGGATATCTCTTGGGCTGTAAACCCCTTTTTAAGGGCTATAAGTGCCCTAAATCCCACCTAAAGCTTAAAGACATTTACCCTCTAATGCTTGTAGCTAATTTGGACACCAAAACACTTCAAAATCATCAAGTTTTAGGAGTTTACGGCCAAGGAATGCTCTTGGGCCGTAAACCCCTTTTTCAAGGGCTAAGAGTGCCCTAAACACCCCTAAGGCCTTAAGACAATTAACCTTGGATACTCGTAACTTGAATGGGGAGAAAATGACATCAAAATCACCCCTTAAAGGGAGTTTATGGCCAAGGAACATCTCTTGGGCCGTAAACTCCAAGTAAAGGCATAAATGTGTCCTTAATGTCCCCTTTAGCCTAAATCAAAAACATAGAAGCTATCCTACATGTACAAGTGACCTAAAAGAATTAAAACCAACACCCCATAGGGGTTTACGGCCGTAAACCCTAGGGGATATGGTCCTTTGGCTGTAAACTCCCCAAAGGAGCATTCTAAGGTCTTAAACTACTTCAAGGATTATTCGAACAAGGCTAGGCTTATTCTAGGATCAATATAGCACTTCAAAACACCCAAAACCACCAAGTGTGGAGTTCACAGTCGTAAACTCAAAGAGTTTATGACCATAAACTCCAAAGGTGGGGTTTGTTGGGTGGTAAGCTCATATACAAGGTCATTGGTGCATTAAACCCCTTTAACCTTGTCCCATAGCAACTTAAATGCAACCATTAGGACCTATAACACTTATACAAAGTGTTTACATGTTCCTAAGTGTCCCAACTTATTTTGTTAAGTTATTATTTGGCTAATTAGTTATATATATGCTCATTATATGATAACTAGGCTCGTGCGTGTGAACAAGTCTCCGTTTGCCACCTAGCACGGTACCCGATACATCAATCCAATCTACTCACCACAAGTGAGTTCATACCCCTTTAATTAACATTTGAAATTCTTTTAAACGTTTTAAATACTTTATGGGGGGATACAAGTTAAACACTTACAGTTATTACATCAATCACATGTGATTACATTAATCACATGTGATTAATAACTAGAAAACCAATGATTTTATCACTGTTCAAACTGGTTATCAAACTGTTTCACTTCAAAATGTTTTACAAACTCTTTTACTTATCAAATTCGTTTATTAAACTTTGTTTTACTTCTTATAAATTGCATGCCTATATATGTATAGGTATATAAGTAATGTTTAAAGGGCTTAGGAAGGCCATTCGCCCTATTTCCTTTTCCTCGATTTGGATGTGGTCTGGTGGGATTTCGGGTGACCATCCGAGGGTCGTTTCAATATTAGTTATATATCATATATACATGTATAGACATAAAAGTACTTCCATATTCATACTTATCAGTACATCAATAGCTAGTTACCATCGGGGTAACACAGATCATATACAACTATACTAGAAACAGAACATATACAACTATACTAGAAACAGAACATATACAACTATACTAGAACGAGAAACATTACATATACATGAACACGTTAACAATTGTGATCCACTGTGTCGGAGCATGCCTTAAATGTCATGACCCGAGTTGTAGCCAGAATTCTCTTGGAGGGAGGGCGTGAGTTTGCATATAGATCTATACTGGATTGACTATCCTACACCTTGCTGCTAGCTACAGCCGGACCTGCAGGTCTGCGGGTGCCAAACGTCATTCCGTTATTACGACCATTCATAATGTCGTTGGTACCAGTCGATAGCATGGTGCAATTTATCACATTATACCTTAATATAAATCCGGTTTAAGGTAGTTAGTACAGCAGTAGTTCCTATATTACAAAACTACAGTACTACAATGATTTACCCGTTACATATTTTAGTGACAACCTCACTTGAACATTAGTGTACAAACTATATTTTGTTAAATGATAGTTACACTTGGGAAATTACACACTTTTACAATAAACGAGCATACAAAACAGTTATGCCTTGGTAGAAGGCTACTTTAATAGAAAATATAGGTTTTTCTGAGAGATTCAAACTTTTACAAACACTTACAAATCTTTACATACATTTTACAAACTTATACTTGATACATGTTCAAAAATTTTTGGACTTTTGGTTTTAAATTTTCACTTAAATTTTTTTTAGAGGTAAATGATTATTGGCTGGAAATAGATTTAGGCACCCATTGCAATTTAGGTTTTTGTAAAAGCATAGGTGATTTTGAAATATTTTTCTTATTTTTCTTTTCTTTTTGTTCTGAGCATCTGGAGTTTTGACCATTAGTGATTGAACATCCAAATTCTCCTTTTGACGAAATCGATCTCGGCTTAGCTTTGTTCGATTTCAGCAAATTATTTGTGCGTTATATTTAAAAATTTGTCTGTTTGGTTGAGCAACTGCCCTTTTCATGTTATTATTTTCCTTCCATTCATCATCTCGAGGTATTTCTAGTTAAATACCTTCCACAAGATTTGTTCTCTTCTCTTGGGGATAAGAAATGCACAAATACTTGATTTAAACATTTTCGAGAAGTATATCCTGCAGTACCACAATTAAAACAGATTTCCTTATTATTGTTAGACTTGGTACCATTCTTATCAGATTTCAGGCTTTTATTATCTTTTCTAACATTTCCACGTTTGCAAGTGCAAGTATTAGATTGTGTGGCAAATGTAGAAGATGCAGATGCACTCGAATTAGATTTTGCAAAATTTCCAAGAACAACATCACAAGTTTCAAAAACATTAGTCAAAGACAACACATCATCACACACAAAATCATCAGTTTAAGAATTTGACACAGACTCATCACACATTTGAACACCAAACTTAAACACCAAATTATTTGACTCAAACTTCTTAGCCTCATGCTCCCCTTGGATTACTGACATATCTGCACTTAAAGTAGAAATGTTAGTATCCAAAATTCTATCACTAGGCCCTGTTGCTTGTTCAGCGGCTAGCTTCCCATAGACCATATAAACTTCTCTATTAATCTCTTTTTGAGTCAGAGGAATAGCAGTGTAATTGTGATTAAATGGATGAGGGACACTCTCATATCCTATTAGTACTTGTTTTTGGTCCTTTCACTGCATTTGTTCCTCAATTATTTTGCAACCCTTTTGCTTGACACATCGAATTTTTTAAAATTAAAATCAACATTTTCAATTTGAATTTTCAATGTGTCAAGTTTAGCAGTTACAACAACAATTTTTCTTTTAATATGATCATAATTTTCACACTTGTTGCTGTAATCTTCTTGCAATTTCTTGAAGTCTTTTATTTTGTTCTCTAATTGAGTTTTCAAAGGGTTCTGATTTTTCCTAAGAGTATAGCCTTCATACTTAAGGTCCTTATTCTCTCGCTTAAGTATCTCAATTTGGTCACACAAAAACTGAACAGTTTTAATACAAGATTGAGAGCAACCTATATCACTGAACTCTGGTTTAGCAGAGTTAAGTGTGGACTGAACCATAAATGCAAATTAAAGATTCATCATTTCCGCCTTAGGATCCGTTTCAGCTTCCTTTTCCGCACCATCATTGATCTGGGCAAAATGAGCATTTTCAGGCCCTAAAATGTTCAGGGCTTGAATTTGATCTTACCAATCAAGTGATTGAGCCACCATAGCAAGATTTGTTGTCTGATTGTTGACAGTAAATCCCCTGTTGTAGTTTTCCGGCACTAGAGTTTGTTCAGTATTTTCTCTTTTATCTAGTTTTGGACATTCTCTAGCGAAATGTCGAGGTTCATGGCAATTATAGCACCACAACTTTCCCTTATTAAATCTCACCTTCTTGTCAGAATTCATTCCCAGTTGTTCCTTCCGGCTTTCTTTGCAAACTGTTTTGCTCTAAATACTACCATTGTCATTTGACACGTGATATCCATTTCTTCAACATCTTCTGGATGAATTTGGTCCAGATCAGCAAACGATAATTGGAGGGAAAGTTCTCCAGCTATAAAATTGTTATAACAATTCACAAGTCTAGTATCAAGGGCCAGATTTTCATCATTTTCTTTGGGTGTCGGAGCTTGAGGAGTATTTCCCGGAGTCTGAACAAATACATTTAAAGATGAACCAACTTGTTGAAAAGAAGTTGGAGTTTGAGAAACTTAAACATTTTGCACAGATGGAATAACATATAATATAAGCTGGTAAGGAGGGAAGGACTAAACTTGAGGAATAGTGAAAAATGAAAACGCATTGTTGGATTGAATGCCAAGATTAGCAGAAGAATATGAGTTGACATGATTAATTTCTCTCTGCTTGTCATCCAGATCACAAGCTTTAATAATTGCCTTTGTCTCAAATAGGCTCAACCAATTCAGATTCTTAATCTTCTTTATCACAAATACATTCATGTCCCAATACTTTTGCAACAAATTCAACAATTTCTTGTTGATTTCAGATTTTGTAACCAGAATGCCAACAAAACTCATCTTAGTGGTGAGAGTGATGAACCTTTGCAGTTGAGTTTCAAGAGATTCCCCAAGACATAATTGAACATGTTGAACTTTTGTATTAATATTTCTTGACAACTTTTCTTTATATCTTCATTTCCTTCATAAACTTCAATTAACGCTTCCCATAATGCTTTCGCAGAAGTGTACTCACAAAAACCTTGTGCAATTTCTGGGGACAGAGCCATGGTAAGAGTGGCAAGTGCCTTTTCTTGTTCTTCAACTCTTTCAAAATCATTATCAGTATAGTTTTCAACTTGCTTGTCAGTAACAGTTCCATCTTCAAGAGTTATAGTAATGCGAATTGGTCCCCTCAAGATGCTTCTCCAAATTTTAAAATCTTTCATTTTAATATATTTTTCAATGCAATATTTCCACTCAGGAAAACCTTCAACGGATAACAATCTAGGCATGCGTGAGGTGGTACCCATGATGGCATCAAATTCATGATGAGCAGACATAGTTTGAGATTCCATTTTTGGATTTTTCTAGAGAGAACAACTCAACAATAAAATTAAAAGTTTGTCAGCCAAGATAAGTGCAGCCGTACACGCCAACCGCACACGCCAATCGCACACCTAAAAGCACACCTAACCACACACATGACCGTACACATTCAACCGTACATATGAGCGCACACGTTCAACCGTACACGTGACCGCACACTCAACCACACAGCTTCAAGAGCTTAACCGCACACCTTCAAGAGCTTAACCGCACAACTTCAAAAACTAACGACACACCTTCAAATTCCAACCACACACCCAAAAATTCGAGATTTTTTAACAATTTTGATTTCAAACTGGTGAAAACGATAATCAGTAGCAATTTCTGATCCAAATGAAATGTGAATAAGCCTAAAAAATGCGGAATATCTTTAATCACACACTCTATGAACCTTCGAATTGACACTGAATGATGCTCTGATACCAATTGTAAGTCACAATCTATTAGATCCAAATCAGTGATCAATCGAAATGCAAGTTTAAACAGAGTATAGAAGGAGTAGAAGAAGAATTAAGCCAAGCATGCACACATCTATAACACATAAATGCCAGGTAAACCTCGGGAAACACACAGTTACATCACAATTTACTAACACGGACTCAGACTATTTATACCACACATAGCAGTACACAAGTGTACAGCCGCACAAACGTGTACAGCTGTACACACGGTGTACGGTCATACTCACGTGTGCGGCCGCACATATCCAACTACAAGCTACAACCACCAAAATACACTCTAACACCCTACCAAGACCTATACATGAGAATGCCTAGCCCAAACCACTAAATTATGACCTATCAAGATTATACCTGAATACTCTCTTTTAAGAAAAACTAGTTTCTTCATCTTAATATCTTAAGAGGTTTTATTATTACAATAAGGACTAGCATCCAAATCAAGCTAAACTGTCATTGGTTTTTCTAAATCAACTAGAGTTCTACCCAACATAATTCATCAACATCCAACCTCCTAAGAGGAACCGAAGTCTTCAAAGGTTGTATTATTTTCATCTTATGGTTGCTTTAATCATTAATATTTGCAAAATAACCATTGGTAAAAAAGTTTTAATTTTATTCATAATGTTAAGTTTCTGTTATTGTTTTACCTTTTTAGAAACCAATTTTTTGAATTAAACCCAATAATATGTTTTAGGAATAGTGAAATTATGAGTGGATTGAAGTAAACTTACCTATTTACATTGGGAATAGTACACTATAATTTTCTATTAGGAACATCCCCTTAATCTTTTCGGTTTTTTCTTATTTCTGACTTACATTCTATAAACATTTCTGCAATGATGTTTCTTAGCTTTTTATGATTTATCAGAGTACAGTTCTATTCCCTATAAACATAAGTGAAGGATATTTCACTCTTAGAATTGCAACCTAAAAGTTAATGTTAATATTCAAGAATGAGCCTACTTAGCATAATGTTTGCCATAATGTATGAAGAAAACATTAAGCCAATTACCAATACCTAGATTAGTATATTGTTTGTTTTCCTCAATGTACTTGTCCATATAGGAAAAATAGGGTTTAACTCGTTAATTCAAGGATGCAATAACATTCATTTGAGATATCACATAACATGGTAAAGATAAAGGACAACATGGAGATTGGGTTGATAGTGGTTATAAAAATGAAACTTTGAAGCAAATGTATAATTTCAAGATAGATCCAATCAATGGTCGCCAGATGTGTCCCAAATCAAACTTTCAATTCACTTTAGTTCAACCAAAGTATCACAAGCATGTATTAATACATTCACATTTAATGATTTCATATGGTTTTTATTTGTAAATACTAATAACTTTAAACATTATAGGTTGCTAGACCCAAGAAGAAAAGAAATAGGGAAAAGCTTGAAGTTGAAACAACATAAATTTCATACCAAAATTTTTCATTTTCAAACACAAATAAACACATGTCATATTTCTCAAAAATCTCAAATATCAAAGATCGACATACTTTTTCAAAAATTGTTTATCAGAAATCCATAATCCTCCACAAACATATTTCCAATGAGAGTGTGTGTACAATCAAGTTGTGGCCTTCCCGCAATCTTCGGAAGTACCTGAAATACATAACACATAACACGGTAAGCACGAAGCTTAGTGAGTTTCCCAAAATACCACACACATCACATTAGCCACTCGAGGCTAACTCAATACAACCCCCCAGTCAATGTGTTCCAGTAGAGACCCTCCAGTCCCACAACTCGGGTGGACCATCCGGTGCTAACTCAATAAGCTCATAATAATAATACTCAACATAAATCACAAAGACAAAATGCAAAATATCACAATACACAGATAAGCACATAAGACATCTCGGTCACACAAAGATACCACTCATGGTAAGTATAGTGAGAAGACTCACCTCGTAAGCTAGCAAGTAAAAGTATCGTACTCGGAAATCCCGAACTAGCCTCTGCCTAACACATTGGATAATTATCTCTAATTAATACTCTACTCATCCTCAAATACACCAAAGGTTGTTCTCTCTTTTTCTCTAACTCTTGGAATAGGTAAAAGACCATTTAACCCCCCCCCCCCCATGGTCTCCATTACTTATGTTGACCAAACCCAAAATTCAACAGAAGTCAAACTCGAGTTAACAGTCCAGGTTTAACCTGACTCGCCGAGTGCAATCATGTAACTCGTCGAGTCCACTCGTTCCTCATAAATCTCGTGAAGGTCTAGCTCATCGAGTTAACCCCTAACTCAACGAGCTATCACATGGTCCAACTTATCGGGACAAACCCTAACTGACTCGTCGAGTCAGCTCAAGGACTTGCATGCATGGTGGTTTTGCTCCCATCTACTAATACATGTTCTCACAAGGTGTTAAACACCATACTCCTCATATGGATGAATAATGTTGGGACCTTTGGGCTGTATGTACCTCACAAGGTCCAGATCTGAGGTTTAAACCTCTGATAACTTACTATGCTCTAAGTCCCAAAATAAAATGTGATGAAAACCCTAATTTCTCAACTCATGAGATCTAACCAAATAAAGGGGAAAGATTCAAGATTTTTACCTTCTTCTTGAAGCTCTGGACAAAATCGTCTGAACCCCAACAACTCCTTGTTCCTTGCTGAAAAAACTCCTCTTCCTCCTCAAAGATGCACTAAAATCCTTCAAGGTTCGTTTGGAGACTCTCTAAGCTCACTACACTCGTTTAGGGTTTCACACAGAAAGGTAAAGCAAATGATGAGCCGCAAATAAGGCTATATGTGCCCTTATATAGGCACCAAACTCGAGGAATTAGGGTTTCACTTCACAACGTCTACTTGGCGACTCGACTCTCTAACTCATCGAGTAGATCATTAATCCTACGTGGCACAACGCGACTCCACTCGACGAGTTGTAGCACCAACTCGTCGAGTTGCTCAATAGTCCTCAAAAATACATAAATAAACAATATACTTGGAAGTCTGGATGTTACGAAAGTTTTGATTCAAAGGAGTCAAACATCAAGCCAAAGGTCATAAATTTTAATGAAATACAATATCATGACATGTAGTAGTACCACAACAAGTGTTGTAACTCTAGGACCTGTAAGGGGTAAGGTATGTCAAATGATCAAGCAAGGAGATCTAAATCCAGATTGGGAGGTAGATCTTTTTTAAAGCTTGTAGATATGAAGACTGTATTTTTTTGTTATAGTAATGTTGTCTACATAGTGTTTAATTTTTATCATTTGGATTTTAGGTTATTGCAGGTTTTACGAAGGGGAAAGTGTTTAAATTTATGGTTTTGTGAGTTTATGATTGTATGCATGATTTCATGGATATATTTTCTTTATTTCTTAGTACCAATCTAAGAAAGTTGTAGTAGATTAATGTTTTTTTATTTGGTTAGAAATTCTTTATTGTTGCATGTCATATGTTATTTTACTTTTGAGATGCTAAACATGTGTTTATAATTTTAACTTTGTAGCTAACGTCTTACCACCTTCCTTTACCAAAAAAGATCATTAACTCAATATTTTAAACTTAGACTAAACTGCACAAATGGTACCCGCGGTTAGCTGAAAATTGTCACTTTGGTCCAAAAAAGTTTGAAGTAGCAGCATAGGTCAAACGTTTTCATTTTGTTACGAGTTTGGTCCAATTTGTTTAAATTTTTTTATAAAGATGATTTTTCCCTTAATATTTTTTAATTACTTTAATATTTTTCTGATTAAAAGAAATATAAAAAATAAAATTCAACCCTCTCACTTTTGACATATTAAGTCTCTCCCTCTCTCTGTCTTCATTAGTTGTCGGAGGGCCACTAATTTTTCCAGAAATAACCTCCGACCACCAAAAACAACTTCGACATCGGAGCACAACTGCGGATGCCACCCATTTAGTCGTCGCCCTTTGTCTTGTTGATTTTCGCCATATATGTTCATCCGACCAATCTTCAACGTTGGAGAGAGAGAGAGAGAGAGAGAGAGAGAGAGAGAGTATGGGATTCGGGGAAGGACTAAGAACCAATGTCGGACCACCACTGAGTCCAAACCCTTGCTCCATATCTGTAAAATACCACCACCGCGTAGAAACTCTAATCCGACGCTGCTCCGATCTGCAACTCGAAAAAGGGAGGTTTGACGTCGTCTTCTCAACAAACCCTAGCTCGACATCCTCTTTGTTTCTCTATTTCTTTTTCGTTTTGTATTTCCTTGGCAAACCCTAGCTCGGCGTCGACCTCGTCATCTTTGTCTTCATCAGTCGAGTTACAGTAGATCTGTTTATCGTGTACAGATCCGGATCTGCTTGCCGTGTCTGCTTCTCTCTCAACTAGCGGTTCAGACCAAAATGGGGCAAGGTGAACGACGTTTATAGGTTCGTTTTTCCATGTGGGGATGTTTACAGATCTGGACGGAGGCAATGTTTACAGCTCATACCAAAGTGGGGTGAGTTTTGGGATGGTGATACTTTAAAAACGACTATATCTTTCAACCAAAATGACGAAGACGATAGTGGTCCATGGAAGGCAGATGTGGAGCTTTGGTGAGAGAAGGATGATGTCGTTGTACGGCGACCGATGCTTGTCTGGTTGAGGTGGTTTCCCGACGAATTGTAAAGAGAGTGAGAGAGATAAAGTCTCCGGTGAGGCAAATGGATGGGGTTTAGGTGCGTTATTAGGAATAGAGTTTTTTATTTTTATTGGAGTTAAAGTAATAAAAAAATGGAAAAACAAGTAGAAAGGGCAAAAATATTATTTCATGCACATCTGATTTTGAATAGGACCAAACTCGCAACAAAATAAAAACTTTGGACCTATAATGCTAATCCAAACTTTTTTTGATCAAAATAATAATTTTCAACTAACCACAAGGACCATTCGTATAGTTTAGTGTTAAACTTACGCTTTAGTAAGTGTTTAAAGTCACCATTGTCACTATAATGCTTGTCATTGAGTATTAGAGAATCTATCTATAAAGTTGTAAATTTTACATCATTATTGAACTATATTACATTCCATAAAATTTAGTGAACACAATTCCCATTTTACCCGGTAATATTACATGAGTAAATCCATAATATGTTTTTGTTTAATTAAATTTGTTTACTTTAACATAGTATAAGAACCTAATTTGTATAAAGACATTTGCATTACATTAATACTATGTTTTTCATTTACAAAAACAATGATTAAAGACAAAAGAAGATAACAACCTAGATTACAGCATCAACATTTCAACATATGTAAACCCCAAAAGACCACTACAAATAGCCTAAACCGCATAGCACATAAATGAAGAAGATAACTCCGCTACAATTCAACATGAATTTGCATCGATTTGTAAGCATCAACTAGGCTTTAAGATTGTTCCTAGCTATCAGCAACATGAATAACGACAATAGCCCTAGGGAAATCGTGGAATCCACCCCCTAATTAAGTTGCATGTCGATCCAAACCTTTGGCAACTCCAGAATCGTCTGTTTTGTTTGGCAACCTAACGTGTACAAATATCGATGTTAAAAGAATATGTAGAGAGACATATATGTCCTTATGTGCAAGGAACATGAGGGTTTTTTGACGGGGCCGAGGTGTCGTCTTAGAGACAGAGACCATATGTGATTGATTTTGAAACCATATCTTCACATCAACTTTCTAAAATTTTGACTATACCTGCACGGGTATACCGTAAAAATAATTGGTGTAATTTACACTAATAATAATAACAAATTCATAATGGGTCAGGTTCAAAATTAAACATCTTAGTGGTTAAACTTGACAACCTAGAGAAAAAAGAAGTTTTTTCAAAAGCGTTTCAGGTCCAATTAATCTTTGAAAAAACATAGGCTCTTATTGTTAGAGATTTTTCATGGTAGTTTTATTATAAAGGAAGCTATCATGAAGAGGTAACGTTTTTAGAAACAAAAAAGTTAATGGGTCTCATAAGCAGTAATCAAGAAAATTGTAATAAAAATGAATAATATAAGCTCAACATCGTGGGCTCCATAAATAAACTCATCAAAAAGCCCTTCTATCGTGATTAGTAATGGTTTGAACTTTTTGTAATGTTGAAATATATTCATTTGTCATGTCTAAGGTCAACTTCTATTGTAAAATTTAGAGATAAAAGTTAATAATATTCTTATAAATAAAAAATCCTTCCGACAAAATTTACAAACGCAAATAAGTTACCCTGTTATATGTAGTGGTTTATCTATGCCAAGCTTGAATTTGTGCTCCTCCTACGACATATTCAACTCTTTTCAGGGTTAGCTTTTTAGAAGTTAAACCTTTTTGACCACTTCAATGCATAATAAACATTCTACATGAGCCAGCATTCCTTATCAAATTAAAAATTGCAAAGCACTTTTAACATGCGTTTGATGACATTATCGTTGTTGACATTATCATTGTTTTTTCTTCCACATAGCTTTTGTCGGTAGGGTGAAGACATATACTATATACTTTCTTTTATGTTCGAATGTATTCACTATAAAAAACATACAATGCTGCATACTTTATTCAATATATTTCTCTATAGCTGCCAAAGTCTGTCGAAGTCAAGTTTCCTTCTCTCTATCATGAGGTCCTATTTGCTTTTACTCGGTCTCATGGTGATGAGTTGTTCTCTTGCTTCGGCCTCAGACCCTAGTCCTCTCCAGGACTTTTGTGTCGCTGCACCACCCACCCCAGGTAAACATTATATCTCTAAATGTTGCGAAATGCTCCATACATTGTCATCAAGATTTAAAAATATGTAGTATTTAACTATTTATACAAACTTAAAACTTTTCCTTTTTTGTTTCTCCAGTACTAGTGAATGGTTTGGCATGCAAAGATGCAAAGCTTGTAGAAGCCGATGATTTCTTGTTTAGAGGAATCCATCTCATGGGAAATACATCGACGGATGTTGGGTCTAAAGTGACTCCAGTGTCTGTAGCAGAGTTGCCAGGACTTAACACTTTGGGTATTTCGTTGGCTCGTGTTGACTTTGCTCCATGGGGTATCAACCCTCCCCACACTCACCCACGTGCTACGGAAATCTTGACTGTGCTTGAAGGCAACCTTCAAGTAGGGTTTGTGACATCGAACCCAGAAAACCGTCTCATCACAAAAGTAATTGGTAAGGGCGATGTTTTTGTTTTCCCAATTGGTCTAATTCACTACCAAAGAAACGTAGGAAATGGCTACGCTGTTGCTCTTGCAAGTTTGAGTAGCCAAAACCCAGGTGTGATAACGATCGGAAATGCTGTGTTCGGATCAAACCCTGATGTCGATGGAGATGTTCTTGCAAAGGCTTTTCACGTGGACAAGAATGTCATATATGAGATACAATCAAAATTCTAGACTGTTTCGTTATCTTTAAACAATTATCCTATTAAATTGAATTAAGATTTTTTGTATTGATTTGATTCGTTTTGTAACGTTTAGAATGTGATAAACCTTCTTTTTATTGTTTTCGTCATTGTATGCATTTTTCATGTATAAAAAAGTAGTAGGTACCACCTAAACTCAAAATCCATATAGCATTCATGATTAGTTGATTATAGAATTATCAACGAATGCTTTAAGCAGTGAAAGTTACCAAGCCTTTCTTTTTAGTTATATATTCATTACATATTTTTTGAAGGAGGAAACGTTTTAAACGTTTTATCATATTATAATTAATTACAATCATTGGCTTAAAACTGAGATTTGCATGGATAATCTTTACTTTATTGTGCTAAATTTCAAATTATTAAGACAAACTAAAAAATCGACAAAATCACAATATTTAATAACAGAGTTTTGTACGATTGGATTGTGTTGTACAAGAATATTTGCCAATCCTCTATTTTTAAAAAGTGTTTTGACATAAAATTCTTTAAATTGGACAAGTTTTGTCGATTTATATGTGGTGACTTTTTGTTGGTTAATCCCCAAAGTTTGCCAAGTATTTTATTTTTGTCGTTGCTACCTATAATAGCAGATTTTTAGGGACAAACCTAAAAATTTGACAAACTTAAATATTTTCATGTTAAATTTCAAAAACGTGCTTATGATAAAAACATAAAAGATTTGACGACTTAAAGATTTTTTTTTTCAAATTTAAAAAACATACTTAGGGTGACAACATAAAAGATATGTAAGAAGAAATAAAAATTTCTCAAATATTAGACATTAACAAACAAAAAATCGTCGCATATCAAAACTTACCAAACTTAAGTGTTTTTATAGGACCGATAAATTAATTTCATGTCCAACAAATCAAGAATATCATGTAAAAGTTAATGAAATGTATGATCGAGAAGCGAAATAAATTTTTGTTTGTTTCACTGAGAGTAAGAAGCTCCATTACATCAAACCATGCAAGAACATATCAAAAGAGATACTCTTATATCTAACAAACATTCCTATTTATACAAGAACTATAAGGGAGTCGATGAGATAATAACCAATAAGATTATGACACCTAAATAGTAACACGTGATACAAACTGTTAAGCTTTGTCACTCAGAAACCTTAGGCTAACAAATTCTAAAACTAACAATCATTCAAAATCCACATTACATTGAAGACAAAATATTACAATTAAACCTTTCACAAAAGACTAAGACACAGCATATTACAACATTATGAGACCAAACGATCTCCTATTTGTTCCGAGTCTGCGAAAATAGTCTTCAAGCTTTTTAAGAAAAAAAATATGAGGAGCAAAGCCAATAAAAAGTTTTCGAACAGTAATACACCATTTCACACTTTGAATACAATCTGTATTTCTTCTTTCGAATTGTTATTGCATAATTAAATCTTCGTAAAAATTCCATTCAAAGTTTTAGTTTAGTAACAATGCTTGTCTTGCATATAAAACAATTGATTCTTGTACTTTTTATCATTAATGGTTTTATATGCAATTCCAAAGCACTCTGTCTAAATCAGTCCATCCTTTTTTGTTTTGAATATTATTGGGTTGATCACATGGACCAATAAAAGGTTTCCTCTTTAAAGTATACCGTGTTGAAGGTCATCACTAGCCCAATAGAATCATGTTATTGTCTAGAAGAAGTTAGCATGTTCTAGAATGATCTGGAAGATTCTAGAACATTATGGAATACTATGGAGGAGTGGTGAAGATGTTGGAAGATTCTAGAATACTCTAGAACGAGATGGAAGACCCTGGAAGGCTATGGAACATTCTAGAACACTATGGAAGACACAAGAATGTCTATACTTATCTAGGACATTATAGAACATTCTAGAAACATATAAAAGCTTGTAATAGATATAAAATATGGTAGATAGTTCTAGAATAGCCATGAATGTATGTAGATCTAGAAACTTCCTATAAGGATGTGGAAACACCTATAAATAGGTGTGGAGCTCATTTGCTCCAAACAATCCAACATCTAAGTATCCAAGAAAGCCTCAAAGAAAGCAAAGTGTGTAGTAGTCTCACAAAGTGTAAGTTCTCCTTAAGTGTCTTAATAAAAGTCTTGTTGTTTCCCACATTAAGAGTCGTGTTCAACAATCTGGTATCAGAGCAAGGTTTCTTGATAGTGAGAACGAGTGATTCTCGTTGTATCGTGAGTAGTTTGTGACTCTGCAAGTTTAGTATCGAAACTAGCTTGTTTGGTATTACCGAGGTACTGCCAACACGATGGGTGATCTCCAAGTCGTCGGAGGAATCAAGAAACTCAACAATAACAACTACAAAATGTGGGAAACATGTATGAAGTCCTACTTACAAGGACAAGATCTATGGGAGGTCGTTGGTGGAAGCGAAACCACGCCACCAGAGGAAGACGTTAATGGTGCTTTACGCAAATGGAAAATCAAAGCAGGCAAAGCAATGTTTGCCTTGAAGACCACAATCGAAGAAGAGATGTTGGAGCATATTCGGGATGAGAACACCCCGAAAGAAGCTTGGGACACGTTTGTGACGTTTTTCTCAAAGAAGAATGATACAAGACTACAAATTTTGGAGAACGAGCTATTATCAATCTCACAACATGACATGACGATTGCTCAATATTTCCACAAGGTCAAGTCGATATGTCGGGAGATTACTAAACTAGATCCGCAATCCGTCATTGCAGAAGCTCGAATGAAGAGGATCATTATCCATGGACTGAGGCCGGAATATAGAAGCTTTGTTACTGCTATACAAGGATGGCCCGTCCAACCATCACTTGTAGAGTTTGAAAATTTGTTGGCCAGCCAAGAAGCTATGGCTAAGCAAATGGGAGGCATCACGTTGAAGAGTGAAGAAGAAGCACTCTACACAAGTAAAAATCGGAGGAATTTCAAGCCACCTTCTAAAGAAGGATACAAAAATGCTGACAAAGGGAAGAGTCAACCAGGAACCTCATAACCATGGAGATCTCAAAAGACCGACACTAAGAGTTCTCGGGGGAGGAGGTTCGAAGGCAACTGCAACAATTGTGGAAAGTGGGGCCACATGTCCAAGGATTGTTGGTCAAAGAAAAAGTTTGTGGAAAGCAATGTAGTAACATCCAAAAAGGAAGTAGAGGATGAATGGGATGCTGAGGTACTATGTGCTATAGAAGAGAATAAGACTAAAAGAGGAAGGCTAATGTTCGTGGATGCCAGGGTAAATGGAGGATACACCAATGCTTTAGTAGATACAGGTGCATCCCATAATTTCCTTGCTAAAGATGAAGCTAAAAAGTTAGGCATCAAATACACCAAAAATCCAGGCCGGTTGAAAGTCATCAACTCTTTATCCAAGCCTATCATTGGTGTTGCATATGGAGTACCTCTTAAGATAGCAGAATGGGAAGGCACCATAGACTTGACAGTGGTGCATATGGATGACTATCGTATGGTATTGGGAATGGATTTCCTAGACAACGTACGACCCTGGTCATTTGAGAGAGATGATACCATGCGTATCACTAAGGGTTCAATAATTCACATTGTACCCTTGAAGAGAAATAGGATTGGATCCCAAATCCTATCAACTATGCAACTCGACAAAGGTCTCAAGAAGAGTGAGGCAAAGTTTATGACAGCCTTGAAGGAGGAAATTGTTCCCTCAAAGATGGACATTCCGAAGGAGAAGAAGAACATAATGTCACTAGGGTTACATAAAAACTTGCATCTTAGACGAAAAGTGGAACATGTGATGGAGAAACCGGATAAGGAGAATAAGAAGAAAAACACATTAATTTGTAAGAGCAAAGTAAAATCTCTCAACCAAGCAACATCTAAACGAGATGATCAGATCAATAAGGGATCACGTCATAACATGTTAATATTACAGGAATTTTCCAGGGCTTGTAAAAGGGACACCCCACATGCTTACAAGTTCTCCAACGGGAGGCATAAGAAACTATATAAGAGAGTTCAACGGGGTCACGGACAATATTATGGTGCAACAAAAGGCAACCACGAATGTCGTTGTCAACTATGGAAACAATATATGAAGCAACGACTGCAACAACTAAGGAAAAACCAAAAACATGTGAAAGAGAAAAAGTTCTCAAGGAAGAAGTCAATATGAAACATATCAAGACTAATGACCAAGTAGCAAATGGAGTTCATAAAGGGTTAAGTACTGACAAATATGAGGGCTTTAATTATCAGCTCAACATGGTACAACGAATAGGGGCTAGTGCTGAGGGGGAGTGTTGAAGGTCATCACTAGCCCAATAGAATCATGTTATTGTCTAGAAGAAGTTATCATGTTCTAGAATGATCTGGAAGATTCTAGAACATTATGTAATACTATGGAGGAGTGTTAAAGATGCTGGAAGATTCTAGAATACTCTAGAACGAAATGGAAGACCCTGGAAGGCTATGGAACATTCTAGAACACTATGGAAGACACAAGAATGTCTATACTTATCTAGGACATTATAGAACATTCTAGAAACATATAAAAGCTTGTAATAGATATAAAATATGGTAGATAGTTCTAGAATAGCCATGAATGTATGTAGATCTAGAAACTTCCTATAAGGAGGTGGAAACACCTATAAATAGGTGTGGAGCTCATTTGCTCCAAACAATCCAACATCTAAGTATCCAAGAAAGCCTCAAAGAAAGCAAAGTGTGTAGTAGTCTCACAAAGTGTAAGTTCTCCTTAAGTGTCTTAATAAAAGTCTTGTTGTTTCCCATATAAAAGAGCCGTGTTCAACATACCGCCAGTTCAACATCTATCTTACTAATTTCAGGAAAATCAAAATTTATCATTTTCTTTTGATGGGCAATCTGATTCACATACTTCGCTTTATCCCTACCAAGAACAAGTACATCATAAACCAATCACGAGGATTCAAATACTTCACACATGTAGCCTTTGAATTGACAATCAACAATAGTACAAATTTCCTTTAGACTCTAGACATCCTGTTGTGGTCTAGCTTGAGAGGAATAAACTCAAAAAGCTTTATGTTTAAAAGACCATCTAACAAAGAAATTCAATGTGTGTTCGGAAAACATATTCACAAAAATAGTCTCATAGTAAGTGGACAACCTCAATATTTCTGATTGGAAAAAAGGTCATCAGATTTAACCAGTGTTGCTTAACATTATCGATTACCACATCTTTCATTCTTTTCACTGTCCATCTTCGCAGTAAAGCTTCCAGAAAGCCTCTAATAGCTTCTATATCTTTTCCTTTGATGCATTTCTTCTTTTCTCAATATCCCAGTATTGGTAATATTTGCTATATGAACCAAATTTTTATTCAATACAAGCTAGTCTTCTAAGCTCTTTCACTTGGTTCAGATCCATATCCATCTTCTTTGTATTCTCCAACACTAATTTCACATTTTCTAGAGACCATATTGGCATTATTAGAAAGTAATCCTTTAACCATGGCTTCGTGATCAGAGATTATTTTTATGAATGCGGAAGAAGAAAAATATTCACCATGTACAACCAACATATTCATTTTACAATTCAAAGACATTAGTCATTCCTGGTCAAAGGAAATGATTCTTTTTTCAGGTCAAGATCACTATCGTCATCAAGTAAAGAAGGTGGCATAGTAGGGGAAACAGAGTAAAAAAATCATCACCAATGGATTTAGATAAATCAACATCATCCAAAGGGTCATCAACTCCAAACAAGCTAGTATCAAAAACTTCAAAAAGTTTATCTCCAAAAGTTTTAGTTGGAGGTTTAGAAATAGGAATTGAAACCGAAGTAGAATCTTTAGTTGTTACTGGAAGTGGAATGGGAGATGAAAATAATGGTATGGTTGGAGGTAAAGGAGCGATAATAGGTTAACTTGTGGAAGAGATAACATGATATTAGGGTAGGTTAATAATAGGATTATTAAGATGCATTTTAAAAACTTCCTTAGAAGCGAACATAGAAGATACCTTTGGATACTTAGATGACATTGCACTATCCTCTTCGACATTATCATTACCACCTCGTCAAATATCACTATGAGTAGCTTAATCATCCGTAACTTGTTTATCAATTATAAGAGTGGCATTGTTCACACCTCTTCCTAATCAAAACGAGATATCGATGGTTTCAACTTCATCTTAATCTTCCTTTATTTATTTAGTTTCACAACAACAATCTCATCCACAACTTTTTTCTTTTTTTTCTAGCAGTGGGTCAGCACAAAGTAACAACAACATCGAGAACTGCTTGAAGTTCTGAAGTAATTTACCTTGGTGTTATCGTCGGAATAAGAGTTAACTTGTAATCATAATGATAGTATTGTCGGAAGAAACGCGATCTAACATAACATTAGGAATTGGACCAATGTATGGAGAGTTGACATGCATCAGAAACACCAAATTTGAAACATTTAGTTTCTGGATCTCAGTAATCTGTGAATCGTGCATCTATGGACAACGATAGTGATCCTTTTCATTTTTCACAACGATGGACCAAAATTGAGCACACAAAATATCTGCATCTTTCATAGAAGATTAAGGATGAGCACATAAATATGTCTAAAGAATGTGTCCCAATTATCACTACTATATAATCCATACATCAATGATAAGAATAACTTACTGGAATTTTTAGAACCAGTAGTTCATTTAGAAAAACATTTGAAGAAGATTGTGAACATGGCATTCTATAGTACAGGTAAACAAGTCTTTTTTAACTTTGGCACTTGAAGAAGAACAAGATTGTGACCCATTTGATGAACATGAAGCTTTTGGGTAGATGTAAGTTGTTCTGGAGTAGATAAATCAAGACGCTTGTAGAAATTCAATCATGTAATCATTGGTTTACGTGACCTTGAATCTCAAAACTAACAATATCTTTGGCTTTGTTGCAATTAGCAGTAGAATAAGCCAAGATTAATATATACAAAAGGACTTCTTCATAGCATGTTAATGTGTTCTTTAAAATATACGCATTTAAACACTAGATCATAGGTTGAACATTATTAGGATATTTTGATGAATCCAAATCACAATGAGATTATGATTAGGCTTGATGGTCAGAGAAATCGAGGATGCAGATCCCTCAAAGAAACATTTTCACCAACAACCACTATTGATTAATACTTGAAGAACACGAAAAATAGGTTGAAGATTCAAAGTATTTTTGGGTGGGTATGAAAGGATTTGAAGAGTGTAAAAAGATAAGATGTTAAAACAATAGGCTATTTATATGGGTGAAAAGATTCAAAATAGCTACTTTTTGAATTTGAAAAGGCCTTCTATAAGTGGAAAGAGAAACCAAAAAATATGCATTCAATAATCATCCAATAAAATGAAAGACTCATCCTATATTTATATGAATCGTATCCTTGATACCCCTACTAATCATTATGGTCAAAGTGGACAAATCAAATCATGTCAGCTCATTCACCATGTAACAATAACTTTGTGTCTATCATTCACCTTTATAGATTATTAATAACCCCTTTTCGAATCATTATCAAGATCTCATCACCAGTCTATGATATCTCTTCCGAACAATAATAAGTTTCAGAACAAGAACCGGGTAAAGATGTTTGTGTCGCACATAAACCATGTTTACAATGGTAGAGTTGATAAACAAAGAGTAGTAAAATTCGTCTTTCAAGTTGGTATTACCTTGAAACATTGATTATTTTAGTGTGAATATGTTTGAAATATGTGTCAAAGAAAGGAATTAATCAAAAATATATGTATGGTAATTTGTGTTATGAAAGTAGTTGGACCCCAGAAAATGATTTCTTACTTTAGGGTGAAAAATAAACCCTGAAGTGCCAATATGGTTTCCCATTGGATTACAATTCTAACCTTGTTAAAAATTACCAATGAATTCATTCTCAAGGTTATCAAAATGGTTGGTTTGTTTTCAAACATGTATACATCTCAAAATAAGAGTAGTGATAGGAATGAAAATTCTTGAAAGATCAGTGTGACTAGCTTCATGTAGATTCAAAGATACATGAGTGACTAACGAAACTAATGCACCCTTGTAATCGGAATAATTACCAAGTATAACGCTCATAACTCTGAACATGAGTATACATGTGTGGTTATTCACTCTCAGTTGATATGAACCTATTGGGAAGAAACCATTGGGATGATAAAGTTTCAATAAGTCCTCACAACTAGACGGCTTATGAGGCTTCAGACAACATACAACAACATTCTTCTAAGGACACTGAAACTTTTTAAATGGCATAGTGAAAAATTGAATGTTTCGTGTCATTTCCTTAGAGTTTCATGCTAGAAATCAAGTATTCACCGTCAATTCTATAAGTTTCATATTCGAGGAACAAGTATTCGTCGTCAATTCCATGTATTTATGAAATAAAACATCAAAGAAAATGAAACATATTTTTGGATTTTTCAAAATTTAATATATATATATATATATATATATATATATATATATATATATATATATATATGGAAAACAATTTTTTATTGAGACTCTAATAGACACACACTCTCTCTCTCTCTATATATATATATATATATATATATATATATATATATATATATATATATATATATATATATAGACACACACACTCGAAATTTTAAAAATCTAAAAAAAAAGTATTTTTTCACTTTTCATAAAATATGAAACACAAAATTTTATTAAGACTCTCATTGACTACTATTGTTCGGAATATGTAAGAAATGAACAATAATAATAAAAAAAACATATAAATGAACTACGATGCATTCCGACAGAACGGAACCCTTCGGTTATAAACGGTAACCATTTAGAGTGAAACCGAAATATAAAATAAAACCTAAGAAAATTTACTAGATCTAAAGTGTTCCAACAGTTTAGAACCTTACAGAGTCTAACAGTAGACAAGCTTAGTTCAAAATTGGAACGAATTCAGCTTCCATCATACCAATACCTTGAAGAATATGGAGAAATGTAGTTTTAAGTAAAGTATTTGCAAGTTTATAAGATGATTCGACAAAGTTAATCTCAATGCTTTTTTCTTCCACATGATCATTTATGAAGTGTTATCATAGCGCAATATGCTTTTGTTTATTTTTTTAATGTGGAACATGATTATGAAAAATGCGAATGGCACTTTCGGAAGCACAGTATAAAAGAATTTTTTTTCGTGCTAATAGCATAATCTTTCAGTTGACTTTGAATCCAGATGATTTGAGAAGTGAAAGCAATGGAAACAATGTACTCACCTTCTAGTAGAATGAGGAACACAAGTTCGTATCATATATTGCCAACTTACTAACTTACCATCTAAAAATTGATAGCCTCCTAGTGTATTTTTTGATCTAAGCCACAAACACCAAGATCAACATCAGAATAAGAATCACGAAAGAAACAAAGAAGGATGCCATAAATTTTTTTGAAGTATTTTTTTTAATATAACAGAAAATGTTCATCATTGTTGTCATATGTTATTCATTTAGATTTGATTGGTACCTAGCACAATAAATAATTGAAAAGATAATGTTAGGTCGACTCGATGTAAAGTAAAGACCTAATCATACTATGATATAAGGTAATATATGTTTGTTTTTATTAAAAAATTGTTTAAAAACATAAACATAGCAACGGAACACTTAAGATTTGAACAAAAATAAAACTAGTTGTATTCACACTAAAAAATCATTTTGCAAAAATTAGAAAGATAAAAACAACCACGGAGAGAAAAGTGTTACAACCTTTGAAAACTTTCATTCTCATGGGGGATTGGAAGTAAATAAAGTGTCAAATGAAACTTCAAGTTAGAAGTTCTCTATAGATATCCAAAAACAAAAAATCAACTTGATAAGATGTTACTCTTCTTCTTGTAATAAAAGAATCTCTTAAGATCTTAAGACAAAGAAACTAGTTTTCCTTAAAAAAGAGTATTCAACAAACATCATCTTATTTATGTTCTAAACACTTTGATAGACAAAAAATAAAGAGAAGATGGAGATGGAAAGCGACAAACATCATTGTTTTTGGCCTGTGAAAGAAGCAAGAAAACTAGTTTTTTTAAGTCCTTACCGTAAGCCTTTATCCCATGGGTCTTAGCACCTTAAGATCCATGTTTGATAAATCAACTAACCATGGTTTCTTAGAGCATGATGTGCTGAATAAATTAATCAAAAACAAGTCTTCTTTCTTATTTATGGTCTCCGTTAATATTTTATGAAAAGAAGAAGCTAGTTTTTATACAAAAACTCCTCTAATTTTTATAACCTGTAAAACATATAAATCCATATAAGACAAAAAAAATGTTTTTGTCCAAAAAGATGTACATGACATAATAAATCATAACTTATGATATATTATGATATATTTTGATACTTAACATTGCAAATTAATATTTCCATGAAATAAATAATTTAGAATTAATTAATTTATATATATATATATATATATATATATATATATATATATATATGTGTGTGTGTGTGTGTGTATCAACGGAAGTCAATAGTCAAAGTTGACCCAACTCGTCGAGTGCAACTCATCATCGAGTTCCTCAGTGCTCAATAAATCACAAAAACCCGAGTCAACTCACCGGGTTGCTAGCCAACTCGTCGAGCCCATGATGAGTCCAGAAGATCAGGAAAAACCGTGGCTACTCATCGATTTGCTCCACCAACTCATCGAGTTTACTCTTAGTCCAAAATGGGAAAACCCGAATCGATTTGTCGAGTTGGGTGCCCAACTCATCGAGTTCTTCAGTCCTTTCCCATTAAACTCATTCCAGCCGATTCTAATGCTCCAAACTCTAGATCCAGCCTCGTAGGATAAAGCTACCATATAATGTTGCTAACTTTACGATCATGCAAGGCCTCACAAAGCTATAAAACCCAACACTAAGCTCAAGAATGGTTTAGGACATGAAGATGGGTCAAAGCTTTGTAAAGCTTGAAACTTTATGTACATGGGACCTAGAGAAGTCCATATATGAAACTCATAACCTCTAGGTGGGCTTAACTCGAGAATGGCCCTCATTTTGCACAAAATGCCCATAAGCTCACATAAGAAGGAATGTAAGGAATAGAAATCCAAGGTAGATACTTTTTACCTCCCACTGGATGCCAACATGATATAGATGATGGATCTACAAGCTTTCCCTCATTCCAAGCCTCTAGGTCCTCAAGCCTCTTTAAGGAATGCTCCAAAAACTTGCTTTTGGCCTCACACTCATTTAGCTTAGTAGGGTTACTCTCTGGACATCAAAGGTGGTAAAGGATGTGCGGTAAAGGACTTAACTATTCCATGAGTGTCTAAGTCCATAACTATATTTGATATGTACTTGACCTGGTTGTAGCATGGTTGATAGGTGCATTTTATCCACCTATTTTGCATGTTTATTTTCATCCTTTCATAGCATTCTACTTCATAATTCTTGCATTTAGTTGATTATTAGGGCAATTGCATACTTTATCAAGAATGTTTGGTACTCATTATTTTCGATTTATTTCGCAGGCATTATGGAGCATGGAGCTTGGATGCATGGAGCATGAAACTTGGAGCATGAAGAGAAGATGAATCGGTCACGCAATGAAGAGAACAAGAAGACAGGACTAGAGTCATTGTGCATTATCATCATAGCAAAAGACTATGTTTTGAAGCACGGCTCATGTCACACCGACACGGGTCATGTTTGTCCTTTATCATCTTATATTTGAGCAACCTGACTCGTGGTGAAGCTAGACTGAAGATGGAGCCAACAGTGAAGACTTGTTTGATTTTTAACAAAATGCATGGGCCATGCCAAAAACACATGGTCAAGACAAATGGCCATGCCAAAAACGCATGGGCAAAAGGCATGGCCATGCTAAAATCGCATGGCCTTATGGCAAGTCACGTGAACTTTAATTAAAACAAGAGAAGACGTCATTTGAAGGGGCAGGCGGTTTTTGGAGCAGTTTTGGGCGATCTTGGGTGATTTTGGGAGAATTCTTGGAGTTTTTTAGAAGACCTAATCATTGCAAACACTTTGGATTTCATTTTTTTAAGGATTAAACATTCCAAATCCATCTTTATTCTTGTTTGATTTGTTCTTAGCCATGTGTGGCTAAGAAACACTAGTTTCTAGTTCTTTTTCAAAACATGTTGATTGCTTGACTTGAAGCATATGATTTGATGTTTGATTTGTGATTCTATTCTAGTGATTATTATTTTTTTAAGCTAGAATCCTTAAATTTGATTTGTGTTTGATTGGCTACTTTCATGAATTTAATTTTTCTGCAATTAATTAACTTTTAGGGCACCTAATCGTTCTATTAAGTTAATAATTGGTAACAAGCAATAAGTTTTCTTATTGTAAAAAATATATCACATGTTTTCACACTTCCAATTGTATGAGAAGAAATGAACATTATTTGGAAGCTTGTACAAAACTTAATGAAGTTTTTCAATACAATCTAAGAGGTGCTTAGGTTGAATTAGTGAAACTAGGTCTAGTCAAAGAGCGTATTTTGGTTAGATAATTTGGCAAGCAAGAGATATTAGAGCGTGTTAATATCTTTCAGTAGCAACTAAGAATAACAATCTTGAATTATATCAAGTCATAATCAAGTTGAACAACAACATTGAGAACTAGAACTAGAAGCACTTTTACAACTTGTTTACAAATCTATTTCATTTTTTGCATGTTCCAAAGTTGATTGTTATTTTATTATTTCACTTTTGCAAATAAATCCCTCCTCTTGTGATCAAAGTACCTTGTGCAAAGAGGTATAGACTTTTGTCCCATGTCTCTGTGGTTCGACCCTGTTTGCCTTGTACTACTTTTTAGTGCATTAAAGCAGTGTATTTGGAATCTATTATACCCCTTTATTTGTTAAATTTGGCACGCCTAACAAATTTGCGGCGTTGTCGGGGACATGGTGTTACTAATTGTTTACGCCTAGAACTTTCGGTATAGGTACACAACTTCCAATGACTCGGAGATAGAGAAGACTGCAAAGAAGCTACGGAAGCAAGCAAAGCTTCGTAAGAGGCAACCAGTTTCCGGAACTTCTTCATCATCTACCCCTCCAGTGATCAACATTTGGGAGGATATACCCCTCTCAAGTGTGTCAGAAACTGAAATAGAAAACCCCTCATCATCATCTCAACCATCCTCACCCATAAATACCACCCACTCTCTTCGCTTACTCACACTATCCCAAACACTACACCCACAGAAACCTCAACTCCTACTCATATCATGGGAGATAACCATAGATGGAATCCACCCCCAAACCCACCACCCGAACAAATCCTTCGCCAATGGGCAAGGCAAGAGTTTACTCAACAACCTCTTTACATCACCTATCCAACAACCACAAACCTTGAATTGAAATCCTGTCTCATCCACTTACTCCCAACCTTTAGAGGCTTAGAAAACGAAGATCCCCATAAGTTCCTCATGGAGTTCCATGTTGTATGTGTTGGCATGAAACCACACAATGTCACAGATGACCAAATTAAGCTTAGGGAATTCCCTTTGTAGTGCAAGACTCGGTAAAAGATTGGCTTTATGACCTCCCACTGGGGATGGTCAACACATGGGTAGATCTTCCACGCCGCTTCTTAGACAAATACTTCCCAGAAATGAAAGCCTTTGCCCTAAGAAGAGAGATAACTGGGATCAAACAACACAAGCGAGAAGTCTTTCATACATATTAGGAGAGGTTTAAAAAGCTTTGTGCCCGTTGCCCAAAGCATGGTATTAGTGAGTACCAAATCCTTAAATACTTTATTGATCATTAGTGAGTACCAAATCCTTCAACACGCGCATGAAGGCGTGACTCCTTGGGAAAAAAGACTTCTTAATGCTTCAAGTGGAGGATCTTTGACCGATTAGACCCCAACTGAGATTTGAGATCTTATAAAAAACATGGCAGGGGATTCAAAGCATACTAGTCAAGATGAAGATTGGTATACGGATGCACCCTGAGGTGTAAAAGAGGTGCACACTCCTCAAATTGAAGCTCAACTATCCGAGTTGACTAAGGTGGTAATTATGCTTGCGAAGGAAAAAGGTGTGCAATCCACACCCCATCCTTGTGGCATTTGCACTCAAGTGGGACACCCGACTGATATGTCTACTCAATTGCAAGAAGAAGAATATGAAGAAGCAAAATGCTATTAGAGGCTATTCTGGGCACAATTAAAGGACTTATGATTATCCTCGAGGAAGTCAAGGGTGGAACAACAACCAAAACATGGGCTATCAACAAAGACCACCACCCTATTACCAATAAAGGCCTCCATTCCCACAAAAAAAATTACCAATCGAGGCAACCACAACCTCCTCCTCAACAAGCCGGGTCCTCAAGTATGTCCTTAGAAGACATAGTCAAAAGCCTTGCCACTAGCACTCAAAGTTTTCCGCAAGAGACCAAGGCAAGCATCAAGAATCTTGAGCAACAAATGGCACAACTTGCTCAATCAGTGAGCAAAATGGAGAATCAAGGAAAGCCGCCTCCTCAAACTGGAAAGCACCCAAAGGACAAATGCTTGTGCAATTAGCTTGAGGAGTAGAAAGAAATATGATGGCCCGAAGATGCCCGAAGAAGAAGAAGAGGAGTTGGTGATAGAAGAACCATCCAAGAAGGATGAAAAGAAAGAAAAAATGGTGGAGAAAAAGAAGCCAGAAGAGAAAGAAGCAAAGATTACACCACCAACTTTTCCATCAAGATTGAGCAACAAAAAAAAAAGAGAAGATAGTGAAATCATGGTGATGTCCGAAAAGTTGAAGTCAACATCCCTCTTTTGGATGCCATCAAACAAGTACCCAGATATGCTAAGTTCCTTAAGGAACTTTGCACATCTAAAAAGAAGTTGCGAGGTAACGAGACAGTGAAAATAAGTGAAAATGTTTATGTAGTTTTGCGGAAAAGGATGCCCCTAAAGTGTAAGGATCCGGGAGTTTTCACCGTTCCTTGCAAATTGGGAAACCTTTATCTCCCCCGTGCTATTCTAGATTTAGGAGCTTCAGTTAATCTTTTACCATATTCTGTTTATAAATATATTGGCATAGGCACTTGAACAAAAACCAGGGTGATCATCCAACTTGCAGATCATTCTATAGTACACCCAAAAGGTGTATTGGAGGATGTTTTAGTGCAAGTTAATGAGCTTGTCTTTCCTGTAGATTTTTATGTGCTTGATATGGGAGATGATGACCATCCATCCTCGAGTTCCATACATTTAGGTAGACCATTCTTGAAAACAGCAAGAACAAAAATTGATGTCTACAATGGTACATTGTCCATGGAATTCGATGGGGAGGTCATTAACTTCAATATCTATGAAGCAATGAGGTACCTAAGTGATGTTCATTGTGTAAATTTTGTTGATATGATCCAACCTTTGACTGAAAAGTGTTTTGAGTTAACTAACCTTGATTTGTTGGAGTTAGTTTTGAGCAAGAATTTTGATAACAATTCAGACAAAGAGATTGCAGAAAATTTCAAGTTAGACGAAGAGTTGCTGGAAATTGTGGAGATCATGGAAGAAAAGAAGAAAATGATGTATGATAATAACAATGTGAAATTTCCCATTTCTAACACAAAACTTCTTCCTTCTGTTGTGCAAACACCTAAGCTAGAATTGAAAACTCTACCAGATCATTTGAAGTATGCATACCTTGGAGAAGAGAAGTGTTGGATAAGGTGTCTAAGTCCATAACTTATTTGGTATATACTTGACCCGACCCGGCATGGTCCATTTGGGTTGCATTTCATACGAACTATTTATGGATAGTTTTATGAGAATTATACACATATGTCTATTAATATATTGTAAGTTATAATATATTAATATGAAGTTATTTAATTAGTGTTACTCTTAAATTAATTATGAATTAATTTAGAGATTAAAAGGAAGACTAATTAAATTGTGAGCTATTGTTTTATATGGTGTGGGCTAACACTCATTAGTTAATGGGCTAGGCTTATATGGAAGTCCATGGATGATCCATGGAGCTTTTAACCCATGGATCCTTGGAAAAGGAAAGGTCATGGGTTATTAGGGTTTCACCCTAACCATGCACACTATATAAGCATGCTTATGTTGCATGAAATAGCCACTAGAGTATGTGTGTTTGTGTGTGGCCGATTTTATAAGTGTGTATACACTCTCTCAAAGTTTTCCAAGAGTTTGTGGTGATTTGTGATTCCATTTGAGGCATTCACACTATTGATTCTTGGCCCTCAAACTCCTTAGGCATCAAACTCATCATCAAAAGGTATGTAATATCATCTAATTCTTTTATGTTTAAAAGTACCCCATGCCATGTTAGATAGGTTATGAACCTTGGAAAAATTATTATTTTGCATGTATTTAGACAAATATAGATCCAAGGTTTATTAGAGTTGCATGCACACTTAGGAAGTGTTAGATTACTCAAAACCCAACAGTGGTATCAGAGCCTAGGCTTGCTTGTTTGATATTTGATGCAAAATAGTGAAAAAAGTCAAAAAAAAATTGTTGTCTGCATGATGGACTCGCCGAGTCCATGGGGGGGCTCGCCGAGTCCAAGGCAAAATTCATCCTACTTGGCGAGTAGGTTCGTGCACTCGGCGAGTAGAAGGTTCAGAATGCGGATTTTCGACTTTTGCTGCTGGAAATGGACTAGAAACTTTACCCTAAACTGTTTTGATGTTTTAAAACTTATTTTAGTTGGTGTAATGGTTTTTCTAATCCATTTACAATAGCATATATCAAAATTTCATGCTTTGTATGTGTTCATATAATTCTTGAAACTTTGATAATCATGTTCATGTTCTTATGAATTTAGAAGATGATAGGAATTATTTGCTGAATTGTTTAGGATTAATTCTTGATCATTTATGTGTTTTAATGGAGTCCATAATTTGTCCTCAAGTTATGGATATCCAAAGGTCACCTTTCTTTAACACACATTAAAAACACATAAGTTACATAAAATGAAGAGTCTTCATTTTATGAACCTTTAATTCATAAGTTATGAAATGAAAAGTTTTGAAGAGTTACAAAACTTGCCCTCAAGTTTTGGAATTTGTAAAGTCTCACACAAACTTTAATTCCATACCCTAGAAGTTTTAAAAGTTAAAATTCTACCCTTATACTATTGTAAGATTAATGGTTAATTATTATATATATATATATATATATATATATATATATATATATATATATATATATATGTATAAGAACAAGTCATTTTACCGTTAGTAGGCCTCATTCACGAAGCCGATATATAAGGTGGGTATAAGGTTGTTGCCCATAAAATGGCGACTTAATGGGTGTCCACTCTCACCCACCGCTTCCTTGACTGGTGGAGGGTCATTAGCCGAACGGATAAGATAAGGACTTATAAATTATCATTAAGTATGATGAATATTATAAAGTAACTAAATATTTTTTATTTAATTCCCAATCTTAGTTACTTTAGGAAAAATGTGAATTTGGTGCTAGCCCATGGAATTCACACTTTGTACCTTACCAAGTCGTTAGTGGAGCGTGTGTGGTTAACCGACACACTAACTTGGACTAGTAAGGATCACGAAGGGTGACTTAATGTTTGTCATAGATCAATGGAGCGTGTGTGGTTAACCGGCACATTGATTAGGTGATAATATTAAGGGTACCAAGTGAATTGGTATGGTTATTCACACCTTGTTTTGTGATCCTCGGCATCCCAGTCACAAAATTTGAGAGGGCACACTCGAGATTGAAACATGTCATTGAAAAGTTCAATGAATCTCAAAAGATCTAGGAATTTCAAATCCAATTAAAACCTAATAAATTATTTCTTTTTTCATGGTGGAAATTGGTGAATCGTCATTCGCCTACCTTCAAATATTTTATAGCTTGGATTACGGCATCCCTCTTCTAAATTATAAAATATTGTGTTGGGTCCTAGCCTTAATATTTCATATTGGTGTTATATTAAGGACTTTGAATCAACTAACTTGATTTTCTCCCATTATAGATGTCTGGTTTAGACAACTATGATCTTCCCAAATCTCTTGAAGATGGTGTCCCTCAACATCATGCCTCACTTCCTCCACCTCCTCCAATTATTCTCCCTCACCCACAAGTTTAAGGTCACTCAAGCCCTATTGGCAGGCATAGTCTATGTGTGATCACATCTTGGAGATAAAGTCACATATTGACAAGCCGGGAGAGTTGGGCGTCAAAGTCTCGTGAAAGTTGGATGTTCAATAACTTTCTTAGTAACATAGTGAGTCTCTTTGGGACTACTATGAGACAGACTATGACACGAGCCTTAATGATCTTATCTATTTGCTCAGTGCTGCAGATTCGGCAATGATTTGGAACACTAGTAAAGCAAATTTTATTAGAAAATCAACTTCCCAAACCTTAAATGGACATTGGCAATGGTAGCATTGGATATCTAGAAAAGCATTTCTCTTCCCAATGGAAAGGGATCGGCCATAGTAAACTCGGTTGACCAAATGGTAAAGAGAAAGGCTAAGTCTGAGATAGTCTCATGTGCCATTACCAAAGGGTCCATGTGTTTTGTTGCCAAAGGGAGGGACACTGATTGCGAAGCTGGTATATTTACCTGAAAGATCATAAGAATGATCAAGTCAAAAAGTTTGACTCTACTTCAGTTAAATTCCACTGTCTAACTCTATTAAGTTCCTATTTGGAGATTCTTATTACATAATGTGAATGGGTCACATGCTGATGTTTTAAGAATCAAAGAAATGATAGGAAGCTTAAAGTAAGTATATGTTGATTCTAATTGTGAAGGTGTGTTTCGATCGCATGGTTCGGTAATCAGAATTTTGAGTTGTTGCTTAAGAGTTATAATATATTGCTTATGAATAGATAACAACAAGGTTTCCATGTGGATTGTAAGGATAATTTTTTCCGCAAAGTTTTAAAATAAAAGAAAAAAAAGGGTTTTAATTTTATTTATTTTAAAAATATCCTTACAATGGCATTTGTGGAAAATTGTTGCTTATATGTTTCCAGTAATAGCAATATTGGAAAGTGGATTTGATTCTTTCATTTGTGGTAGTGTCTGAATTTACCAAATGAAGAAAGTTTTTCATCACCCAAGTTTCAATTGGACAGAAACTTGGAATCATACAAGTTGTATTGTATGATGAATGAGAATTTTCATCTTTAAAAATTAAGGCTAATTCTTTGATCACATGTATATGTGAGTTAATTGAAGGACTAAGGAATTAGGTACACTGGGTGTGCGTTGGTCAAGGTCCACCACAAAGATTGATTTGTCATGATTTACTAAAGATTAGTAAATATGATTATACTTATGAGGTTAAGTATAATTCTATAACATTGGAAAGGTTACAATGTATGACAAAACAAATGAGAAGAATCAACTTAGGCAGAAAGATAAAATTTCTCAAATCTGAAAGGATAGGAGAGTACTTTAGTATCATATTTCATGATCATCTTAATGATTATGAAACCATATCACAAATTCATACTCTAAGGACGTCTTAGTGCATTGTTATGGCTAAGAAGAGAGGTCATGAATTGCTGGATTGGTTAAAATCAAGAAGATGAGTCATACTTTGTTCCAAAACAATTCTTAGAGTCATGCTCCAAGATTGTAACCTTGAGTGACATAAAGGAAGATTTATTAACACTAGTCAAATGTAAGAGTAAAATGTTTTCTACTCTTTTACATTTGAGATTGGTAAGTTGTGATGTCTTGGATGAGACAAAGACCAACTAAGACCAATTGTGTGAAGTGTTAGTCTTGATAAGAATCCGCACTATCCCTTGAATATTTGTTTTGTCAAGGAATGGTTCTTGATTGGGGAAACTTATATGTCAAGGGGACAGTGGGAGCCTTAAAGATCCTGAAAGAGTTTCAAGATTTAATCAAGAGTAAGACCTGTAATTTATCACTAGCACACGACTTAAGGTTTACAACCTATCGTGTTGACATAATTCTTATTTCTGTACCTACTTCAAATAACTTGAATTTGCATCAGAGTTCAACTTGGAAGCATTAGTGGGCCTTGTGCTACCAAGGTGACAAGAAACTAAGATTGAACAAGTTTAATCCATGTAAGGCTGAATTTGTCACTAACCTTATCTTGTGATTATGGTTTTGACAAATTCACATGGATAGGAGCTCATACACTATAAAATCTAAGTGTCATAAGGTTTCTCTCCGATTCATGAAAATGATGGTGAGTAAACGCTTTCACTAAGTAGATTTTACGTAGATATCAACTGTGTTATTTGCATTTTCAAAAGTCGTTACTGGAGCGCGTGTGGTTAACCGACACACTAACATGGACTTGTGAGAAATGGCAACGGTCTAAACAATTAAGACTATGATTACGGTATCCCTTTTCATACTTCTGAAAATTGTTTAGACACACATGTGAGCTATCTAAGAAAGGGTGTATGAATCTAAATTTCAGAAGTCCAGTAGATTTTTGGAAATATGTCAAAGCTAGTGGGAGCATAAGTGTTATGCTGATAATCATCATGTTAGTGAGAGCATGATTATTACCTTTAGTGTTGCAAGTTAGCAATGTTAATTATAGAAAACAAAGTTTCAATTCGTGAAGTTTCAGGGGTTGAAAAGTTGTTTTGCTATAATTAAGGGAGAGGAAATTATACTTCATTTCAATTCTAAAGCTTAGATTGAGACTTTAATCATCTTTAGTCAAATATATATATATATATATATATATATATATATATATATATATATATATATATGAATTTTATGTTGGAATGGTTCAACTTGAAGAAATTCTATATATATTGAGTTTTCAAAAGTTGATTATGATTACGGCATCCCTCTTCATAGTTAAATTTTGAAAACATGGCAAATAAAAAATATTGTAGCAAAAGACTGGTCTAGTATCATGTCTTTATGTCAAACATCATGAATCATGTCCCATATGCTTCGAATATAGGATCGATTGCATGTGCTATAATATTCATCTTTTCTAAATTTTCCAAATGCTTAAGGCATTGAGAAGGGAAAAGTCTAGAACTGGATATGACTAAAGTGATTAAGCAATTGTCGAGGACAATCTGAGGTTCACCAAAGATTGGTTGCTCAGGGAAAGTTGGAAGTATGATGTAAGTTGTCAAAAAGGACCATATTGACATATTCTGAAAAGAAGTAACTCTTGTTCGGAAGTGATAGTCAAAATGGGACTATGGAAATGTCTCCATAGGTGGAAGTTATTCAGTTTATGTAAGATTAGAAAACCTTAATGCAAGAAGGATGTTCAAAGCTATGTACTTTGAATATGAGACTTCCGTTCCATAGAAGTTGATCTTCTTTGGAATACTATGTAATGACTGGTGACAAGGTTTTGGTGACTTTGTGAATAATCATTACAAGAGGAACATTGCATAAAAGTTTAAAATCTAACAGTTTTTTTGGTAAATGATAGGAATCGGGGATTCTTACATTTACAATAAGGATTTGGGATTGTGAAATGAGTATCATTGGAATCATGTTCAATTGATCTACATCACAATGTAAGGATCATAGAAAAACATAGTGTGCATACTTGGAGTATGGCATAACTATTGTTTAGAAAAACAAAGTGTACATGCTAGGAGCATGGGACGACTGTTGTTTTTATTCAAGTCTTAAGTTGATTGTTTGAAACATTATACAATGAATAATGTGTAATCAATATGGTGATAAATAAAAGGTGGTTCTATTTATATTCAAAAGGGTTCTGAGACCATATTGGATTCGATGATTATTGTGTTTCACTTTGCATGTTTTGACTTCCAAAATAGCTAGGTTATTCTTCCCGAATGACTAAGTTATTTAAACACTCCACAGTCGTTCATATGTTGGAAGTAGGTATGAATCAAGACTGTCATGAATCGATTTTGTAGATGGCTAAATGGGTTTAGTCATAGCAATGGTTGCTACAACATTCATGAGTACTCATAAGTTATGAGTATTGGAATAAACCCATGCTCACTTGTATCACTTCATGGAATTTATCTCGAGTGATCGTGAGACGGTAATATCATATAAATCTTCAAACCTAGATATATGAGTTGTTACCTATGAGTTGGTTGTGCATTGATTGCACATAAACGCATCAGTAACTTGATGTTATAAAACGTTCCTTTGTGTACAATTCAATAAGTAGTAGAACAAGCATATGAGTCGAAGTTTATCAGTTCCTTCTAGAAATAGAAGCGATATCTGGGCCCTTCGATGATTTTGTTGTGACCTATGTACCGGCTGGTCAGAACTAAATTGATGTGTTCGATTAAGTTCTTTGTCAAACAAATCAAAAATCAGGAAACAAACTGTTGGACAATAAGTACGACGTTGTTCCATGTATTTTTCCGGCTGATATCATGAGAACAGAGGATTATATGATCACTTATCTAAAATGGCGCTTCATAGTTCAACAGAGTTTTCGAGAGCTACGATTGCTGGTTGGTTCCTGAAGTAATATAGGAAAATACAGTTATTAGACTTATCCAAGTGGGAGTCTGTTGGATAAGGTGTCTAAGTCCATAACTTATTTAGTATATACTTGACCCGACCCGGCATGGTCCATTTGGGTTGCTTTTCATCCGAACTATTTATGGATAATTTTATGAGAGTTATACACATATGTCTATTAATGTATTGTAAGTTATAATATATTAATATGAAGTTATTTAATTAGTGTTAGTCTTAAATTAATTATGAATTAATTTAGAGATTAAAAGGAAGACTAATTAAATTGCGGGCTATTGTTTTATATGGTGTAGGCTAACACTCATTAGTTAATGGGCTAGGCTTATATGGAACTCCATGGATGATCCATGGAGCTTTTAACCCATGGATCCTTGGAAAAGGAAAGTTCATGGGTTATTAGGGTTTCACCCTAACCATGCACACTATATAAGCATGCTTATGTTGCATGAAATAGCCACTAGAGTATGTGTGTTTGTGTGTGGCCGATTTTATAAGTGTGTATACACTCTCTCAAAGTTTTCCAAGAGTTTGTGGTGATTTGTGATTCCATTTGAGGCATTCACACTATTGGTGCTTGGCCCTCAAACTCCTTAGGAATCAAACTCATCATCAAAAGGTATGTAATATCATCTAATTCTTTTATGTTTAAAAGTACCCCATGCCATGTTAGATAGGTTATGAACCTTGGAAAAATTATTATTTTGCATGTATTTAGACAAACATAGATCCAAGGTTTATTAGAGTTGCATGCACACTTAGGAAGTGTTAGATTGCTCAAAACCCAACAAGAAGACCTTGCATGTCATTATCTCCAACAAGTTATCTATTGAAGAAGAAGATGAGTTGGTGACCTTGTTGAAAAAGTATAAGAAAACTATTGGGTGGACAATTGTTGATATAAAAGGGTTGAGCCATTCCTTGTGGATGCATAAGATTCTCATGGAGGAAGACTTCAAACCAACTCGAGAGGCACAGAGAAGATTGAATCCACACATGATGGAGGTGATAAAGAAAGAAATCATGAAGATTTTGGATGCAGGTATGATCTATCATATCTCAGACAGTAAATAGGTGAGCCTCGTTCAAATAGTCCCGAAAAAAGCCGGGGTCACAGTTGTCAAGAATTCTGAGGGAGATTTGGTGCTAACCCGTGTGCAAAACGGGTGGAGGGTTTGTATTGATTATAGAAAGTTGAATGCCTCAACGAGAAAAGACCATTTTCCCTTTTCATTTATTGAACAAATGTTAGAGAGATTGGCGGATAAATCTCATTACTGTTGCTTGGATGGTTACTCGGATTTTCATCAAATTCCGGTAGCCCTGGAAGACCAAGAGAAAACCACCTTCACTTGTCCCTTTGGCACATTTGCTTATAGGCGTATGCCTTTTGGTCTATGAAATGCACCCGCGAAATTTCAGAGATGCATTGTGAGCATTTTTTCTAAATATGTTGAAAACATCATTGAAGTTTTCATGGATGATTTCTCAGTCTATGGAAACTCCTTTGATGAATGTTTAAGCAATCTAACAAAAATTTTACAAAGGTGCATTGACACAGACCTTGTGCTTAACTATGAAAAATGCCATTTCGTGGTGGACAAAGGATTGATTTAGGTCATATTGTGTCCCAAAAAAGGCTTGGAAGTTGACAAAGCCAAGATAGATGTTATCAAGAGTCTTCCTTACCCGAAAAATGCTCGGGAAGTTCGTTCGTTTCTTGGCCAGACAGGTTTCTATCGGCGGTTCATCAAATATTTTTCAAATATTACAGTGATGATGTGTCAACTACTCCAAAAAGATGTTGAATTTGCGTTTACTCAACCATGCGAGGATGCCTTTGATCGTTTGAAGGATTTACTCACCTCCGCTCCAATCATCCAACCACCTAATTGAGAGCTCCCGTTTGAGATTATGTGTGACACAAGCAACACAGTTGTTGGGGTGGTATTAGGTCAAAAGGTGGATCGAGCACATCATGTCATCTACTATGCATCAAAGACCCTTGATAGTGCATAAATAAACTACACTACAACAAAAAAAAAAAAAAGAGTTTCTTGCTATTGTTTTTGCACTAGAGAAGTTCCGGTAATACCTCCTTGGAACTAAAGTGATCATATATTCGAATCATGCAGCCATAAAGCACTTACTTACAAAGAAAGATTCAAATTTGAGGTTAATATGATGGATGTTGCTTTTTCAAGATTTCAATATTGAGATCAAAGATAAAAACGGGAAAGAAAACCTAGTCGCCGATCATTTGATCCGAATAGTCCAACCCGAAGATGCGACTCCCATCCATAACACATTCCTAGAAGAGCACTTGTTTGCTATCCAAACACCACCTTGATATGCAGATATATGCAACTTCATGGTCACGGGAAATTCCCACCCGATCTCATGAGGTCACAGAGAGATAAGATCAAGAAAGATGTGAGAAGGTACATTTGGGATGAACTGTACCTTTGGAAACATTATTCAGATCAGGTAATAAGAAGATGTGTCGAAGAACATGAGGCAAAATCTATCCTCAACTTTTGTCATAGTTATGCTTGTGGAGGGCATTTTGGTCCTCAAAGAACTGCCAGGAAAATATTAGACTTTGGATTTTATTGGCCTCGACTCTTTCATGACTCTTACACTTTTTGTAAAAGTTGTGAGAAATTTCAAATGACTGGTTCTTTGAGTTCTCGAAACCAAATGCCTTTGACCCCCAACTTGGTTTGTGAAATATTTGATATATTGGGTATTGATTTTATGGGTCCTTTTCCTTCATCCTTTGGGAATTTATACATCCTTTTGGTTGTTGACTATGTTTCCAAATGGGTAGAGGCAAAGGCAACAAGAACTGATGATGCTAAAGTTGTTGTAGATTTTGTCAAGGCTAACATTTTATGTAGGTTTGGAACTCCAAAAGCCTTGATTAGTGACAGAGGCACACACTTCTACAAGAAAACTCTTGGATCAGTTCTCAAGAAGTATGGAGTCCAACATGGGGTGTCCACAGCTTATCACCCGCAAACAAATGGACAAGCCGAAGTGTCAAACAGATAAATCAAGTCCATACTTGAGAAAACAGTGAACACAAACCGCAAATATTGGAGTTTGAGATTAGAATATCGAACTGCATATATAACTCCAATTGGGATGTCACCTTATAGACTTGTGTTTGGAAAAGCTTGTCACCTCCCTGTTGAACTGGAACACAAAGCTTTCTAGACTATCAAAAATCTAAACATGAAGATTAATGAAGTGGATGTTCACGGAAAGTTAGAGATTCAAGAGTTTGAGGAGATAAGAAATGAAGCATTTAAGAGTTCACGCATCCTCAAAGACAAGACCAAAGCATTCCATGATAAGTACCTCTCTCGTAAGACCTTTGAGATTATTCAAAAGGTATTACTCTATGACTCTCAACTTAAATGGTTTTCCGGTGAGTTACGGTCCCAGTGGGTGGGACTGATCATTGTTACTAATATATTTGATCATGGTGCAATTGAGATTAAGAGAAACAAAACTGGAAAATTATTCAAAGCTAATGGTCACAGGTTAAAGGTCTTCTATGAAGGTTTATAAGAGAAATACATGGAGGTTGATAACTTGGAACGCCCGTACTACATTGAGTGAATCTAAAGGGAAAAGTGGAGCCAAAGACTTGAAACAAGTGCGGCTAACCGAGAGGCAACTCGGGAGTATTTCTTTCTACTTTCTTTATTTTGATTTATTTCATCCATGTTGCAATGTTTTTAAGTCGTTTAGAGGGTTCCATACTAATGATTCTCCTATTTAATGGTAAAGAATAAATTGGTTTTGAAAAAAAAATCTCGATTTTAATGTTCACAGAAAGAAATTGCACGGGGTGGAAGAGAAATGCATGGGCCAAGAAAAAAAAGCACGGTCAAATTTTTTTTAACCATGCATGTGCATCGATGTTTTTGAAAAAAAACTATGGCACGGGGTAGCCCCAAATCGCACGGGCCAGAAGATAAAAACGCACGGCCCTTGCTTAGACCGTGCGCCGCATCGCAGATTCTCATAAACAAAAAAAAATGGCACGGGCAAATCAAAAAATTCACGGCCATGGTTCAAAAGCGCATGGTCTGTGCATATTAGTCCTTAGTCCCGTTAATCAAAAAAAAAGTTGCACAACCCTAATCGCACGCCCTCCTCTTCTCTTTCTTGTGGGGTCGCGATCGAAACACAAGCTCACTGCACCTATCGCAGCTTGGGGCAACTCGCAAAAGTCAAGGACCATGCGTTTTTTATTTATCTCATTCCCCATCCCTCACGATCGTACATTTTTTTGTCTTCTTTTCCTTTCTCTACCCTTAGTCGCCGATACCACAAATCCTAGTCTAGAGTTCGAATTTTTCTCCAATTAATCGAAGATTTAGGCACAAAGGTATGTTATTATGGGTTTCTAACTTCACTTCATTCATCATCTAGGTCGAATTCATCATTTATGGGTAAACAATTGAATTTTTCTTCATAAACCCTAGTTCTTGATTTGAAAAGTTTGAATGCATTCTTGTGATTGGTTTCAAAATTCTTGTATAGGGTTTGAAGAACAAGCTTGGGGAGGTGCTCTTGGAAGAAAATTGGAAGCTTTCATCTCCAATTGGGCATTCCACCATTGAAGAGTTCAAGCTTTCTTGAGGTTGAAGATAAAGTGAACAATACAAACCAACACCAAAAATTCAAGCGTTTGAACGGTACATTCCTTCCATATCTCAAGTTTTACGCATTAAATTTAAGTTTGTTTGGTTACAATAGTTGTGAATCCGTTCTTGTGCTTCATATAATTTTTCATCCGTGCTTGTCTAGTTGTGTTATCATCTTTGGGCACCACTTGTTTGTCAAAAATCCGGTTTGTCATCATGTCAAAACGTAAAAACCCACAGCCAAAAGAAAAATTGGAATCCAAATATGGTGTCACCACCATTAATCACAACTCTCTTGAGCACCGTGAGCGATTCCTCCACCTCAAGGACCGCGAATACTCTCAACAACGGTTTGTAGATATTCCCACTCTCCAAGAAATAGGAGTTTATGATGGCATCCATAGATTGTTTAGCAACATCATTGGGAGAAACTTCTCACTTTGGCACCAATGGAATCGTATAAAAACACAACCATTGAATTCTTACAATCATTGGAATTCAATGACAATGCCAAATGTCTCTCATTCTGTCTCATGCGTTTGCAATTTAAACCCAGTCTAGACGATCTTAGTGGGTTTGTTGGGATTTATAAATTCAATACTTATGGTCCCAAATTAGGCTACATGTGAGAGAAAAATAATCCCTTTAAAACCCAGGCCAAAGCCTTTTGGAAGGAAATCACGGGACTTGATGTGTATGACGCTCGATCCGCCAATGCATCTCATATCATCCATCGGTCTTAAGGGTGGCTCTCCGAATTATTGCTAACATTGTCTTCCTCTAATAAGACGTTAGTAGAGCAGGTAAGATGGAGTTAGAAATTCTTTGGTGCATGGTCACCGGCTTGAAGAGACCACATTTTGGCGCCTTCCCTGCTTCCAAACTTCTCAAGGTCTCTACCAGTGATTCTGGTCCTATCCTTTATGGCAAGATTATCTCCTATCTTGCCACCTGCCTTTCTTGTGACGAGCTTTTTGAGAGCAAGCTCCCGGATCTCGAGAAAATCATACAAGGCTTTAAGACCATCACATCCAATGTCCTTGTGGCCTCATCTTTCTTCCGTAGAGAAGGTGATGGTAGTATCACTTGGTTGGTACAGGGTGAGCCACATTTTCGATTTCATGATGGGGATTTCAGTTCCCTCCAGCTCCAGCAGGATATCACTCAAACTAGGTGGTGTCTACCAAAGAATATTTCTACATATTCCATTCTGCGCGCTCCCGTTCCCATTCTGAGAGCTCCTGAGCAGCCTGTCATCGACCACAACGATGACATCCCTATTCCTTCCGCTCACTCCACTACTACCACTGCAGGGGATCCACTTATGTGGCCCCAGTAGAGACTTTACGTTATTTTTACACCCCGCGGGCGACTCAGTACCATGACACATACATGAGGCATTTGGATCACCTTGATCAAGTTGTTGCCGACATTCGCGCTGATTTGTCTGCAACCAACGCCTCCATTCAGCAATTGACACAAACGGTACAACAAGCTATGCAGTTCATGTAGCGTTGGGCCCCTCGCAGCTAGTAGATTTCCCTACCCTCTCCGAGCATCGAGGATGATGCTTAATTTTAAGCTTGGGGAGGGGTCTTTGTACATTAGGTTCCTGTTTCCACGTGCATTTCATCAAAAAAAATCCAAAAAGATTTTTACTTTTCTTATTTTTATATTTTTTCCATGCATTCATTTCAAAGCATTAAGAAAAAGGTTTTTTTTCTTTTTTCTCAATTTCTTTGCTTTTTTGCATTGTTAAAAAAAAATTATATAAAAATTATATAAAAAAATGTACGAGATGATGATACTCATTACATACAATAGCTCTGTGAAGTGGGAAATCGAGAACTCAAATGAAAAAAATACTGAGGCGACCGGATTATTATTGGAAGTGTAGAATCAGCTGCCATAACCAGGGGATCCAAACATCATGACTCGAGACCCCAACTTTAGATAATAATAAAAAATAAAGTACCAAAACATTTTTGTGGGCAGTAATAACAGCTTTAGGATGATTTGATTATGGATGTTTAAAAAGAAACTTGATTGCTAACTCTGGACCCACAGAACATGACCCTATTTGTTGAAACGCGTTACCCTTGTAGTAATAGAGAGCTTAAGTATCAAACCCACATAGTAAAACAAAAAAAAGTACAACGCCATATCTAGTACCCAAATCAAGAATTTCAAACGCTCAAATGAAGAAATCTCAAGAAATTCCAAAAATGAAAATTGAAGAATCCAAGTTCAAAACGAAGTACAAATCAAAGTTCAATCAAATTAGAAGCCACTTCAAAGTTATATATGGCGAAAGAAGAATTGTGTGATATGATACTTGAGGCTCTCAAAAAAGTGAAAGCATAGAGCTCGGGCTCCTACGGGGGTTTCCCTTGCTGCTTTGGCGAAAGCTGATTTGGTCGTGTTGGTTCTTAAGGATACGTCGATCCTGATTCTTACTTATCTCGTCTTTAGACATGAGATCCGGACTATGTTATTTTCTCTCATAAGGCTAACTAATGTATGAAGTTTCAATAAAACTAGGGTTGGATTATTGGGTTACACGGTTTCAGGTCTTTCTCACTTTGGGAGTCTATGATATGTGAAAGGTAGCAGGATGGTCGCCCAGGTATTAGTGATAGGAGCCCCATTGATGTAAAGTCTGATCGTATAAAAAAAAATTGTGATTTTGGATTTTTCTTTGGTTCATTTTTCTTAAGCATGTTTTTGTACATATATCATTTTCATTAGTTTTTCTTTTATTGCATGCATCCAATCTTAATTCCCTTTAAGTCCTTTTCGTTCCTTCCGCTCGTTTCATCAAGTTTTTTTTTAGTTTCCTATCGTCTTCTCTAGGGTGATTCTTAATTTTGTTCTTTCTTGAGGACAAGAAAGGTCTAAGTTTGGAGAGGTTTGATAGGTGTATTTTATGCACCTATTTTGCATGTTTATTTTCGTCCTTTCATAGCATTCTACTTCATAATTCTTGCATTTAGTAGATTATTAGGGAAATTGCATACTTTATCAAGAATGTTTGGTACTTCACTATTTTCGATTTATTTCGCAAGATTTATGAAGCGTGGAGCTTGGATGCATGGAGCATGAAACTTGGAGCATGAAGAGAAGATGAACCGGTCATGCAATGAAGAGAACAAGAAGACGGAACCCGAGTCATTGTGCATTATCATCATATCAAAGGACTACATTTGAAGCACGACTCATGTCACACCGATACGGGTCGTGTTTGTCCTTTATCATCTTATATTTGAGCAACCTAACTCGTGGTGAAGCTAGACTGAAGATGGAGCCAATAGTGAAGACTTGTTTGATTTTTAGCAAAAAGCATGGGCTATGCCAAAAACACATGGTCAAGACAAATGCTCATGTCAAAAACGCATGGGCAAAAGGCATGGCCATGCTAAAATCACATGGCCTTATGGCAAGTCATGTGAACTTTAATTAAAACAGGAGAGGACATCATTTGAAGGGGCAGACGGTCTTTGGAGCAGTTTTGGGCGATCTTGGGTGATTTTAGGAGAATTCTTGGAGTTTTTGAGAAGACCTAATCATTGCTAACACTTTTGATTTCATTTTTGTAAGGATTACACATTCCAATTCCGTCTTTATTCTTGTTTGCTTTGTTCTTATCCATGTGTGGCTAAGAAACCTTAGTTTCTTGTTCTTGTTCAAAACACGTTGATTGCTTGCCTTGAAGCATATGATTTGACGTTTGATTTGTCATTCTATTCTAGTGATTATGTTTTTGTTTAAACCAGAACCCTTAAATTTGATTTGTGTTTGTAACATCCGAGATTTCAGGTATTATTTTTTATCATTTATTTTGGAGTCTAGAAGAGAGAGAGAAAGAGAGAGAGAGAGAGAGAGAGAGAGAGAGAGAGAGAGAGAGAGCGAGAGAGAGAGAGAGAGAGAGAGAGAGACTCGACGAGTTGATGCCTAGACTCGTCGAGTACGGTCGCGTGGTGATGACTGCATTAATGAGTGGACTCGACGAGTCGGTGAGGCAACTCGATGAGTCCGTGCTGGCGATTAAAACCCTAATTTCTAAGGTCTGAGCCCTATTTAAAGGACCTTATAGCCCTTCATTGCGGGTACCTTCATCCTTAAAGAGCACCAGGGCATCTGAGAGTCCTTGTGAGTGAGAAAAGAGGCCATTATTCATCATCCTTGTTTGTTAGCAAGAAAGGAAGAGGAAGGTCAAGCTAGGAGAGTTGGGGAGCTTGGATCTACTTTCATTTGGGCAGAGGAAGCTATTTGAGGTATTATTCAGATCTTATTCTTGTGTTTTTGTTGATATAGTCAAATCTAGGGTTTCTTCATGCCTTGATTAGTTTGTATTTGGAGTGAGAAAGGTCCCATGGGGAATTGGTACCTAGATCTGGACTTTAGAAGGTCTAGAGAGTCCCAAATGCTCTGCTTTATGCTTTCCTTTTGAGTTGTGGACTTAGGTTACCATTTTAGAGGTCATTTCACCAAAAGAAGCCTTGTAGGCCTTGCATGGGAGCCAAGATGTGACCTTTACATGATTATCATGCTTGGGAAGGTCAGATCTATACATTAGAGAAAAGGATCTGACCTCAGAAGGCCATTTGAGTTCGAGCATGGAATGAACTCGCCGAGTGCATAAGCAGACTCGACGAGTCGGACCTGGTTGTCCCGTGACTCACACAGTTGGTGACTCGCTAAGTTGGGGGAATGACTCAGTGAGTCAGTTGGGATTTAGGGGATTGGAATTCATGTCTGAACTCGCTGAGTCAGTGCCTGACTCGACGAGTTGGGTCAAAGCTGGGGTGGCCATTGACCAACGTTGACTAGATTTGACTTGTGTTTACTTAAGGGCACTAGTCAAATTAAGTTAGGAAAATATTAATTAGAGATGTATTTAAGCTATAGGAGGAAGCTAGGTCGGAGGATTGAGCGCGAGTGATTATCCGACATCTTCGAGGTGAGTCTTCTCACTATGCCTTACCCGATGGGGTGATTATGTGTGACCGGAAGGTCTTATGTGTATGATCAAAATATGATGTATGATGTATATGTTATATGTTATGATATGAGTATGATGACATGGATCGAAAGGTCAACAGAGTTATGGGATGGAAATCCCCTGAGACACCTGGATCGGAAGATCCTATAGAGTAATGGCCTGGAAAGGCGTATGTGTTGTACATGGTATTTTGGGGAACTCACTAAGCATTATTGCTTACCGTTTGCGTGTTATGTGTTTTAGGTACTAGTGATGATCGCGGGAAGGCGCTGACATGATCAGTATACACTTATGATGGAGATGTTTTGAGATTCTAGGGATTTTTATTTGCACTTATGTTATGTAAAAACAATGGATACACGTTTTTGAGAATTATGATTGGAGTATTTTTATTAAATTAAAAATGAAAAATTGTTTTGAAATTTCACGATGTTACAAGCTGGTATCATAGCCTTGGTTTGAGGGATTCGAATTCACCTTCGGGTGTATTTGAACTCAAACTGAGGATTTGAGAAACATTTTCATAAAAGAAACAGTTTTTCCAAAAAGTAAAAGAATTTGAGGAAAGCGGAAAGAAGCAGTGTGTACCATTATCCAGCGCCCGAACGGTGATTTCCCAAAATACCCTTACATTCTGTGTTATGAGATATGATATGATATGTTATGCATGAGTAGGTTAGGACTAGAGTGGCCTAATTTGTGATGCCTTAGCCTAGGAGATTTCTACTGCTAAGAGATGCTTGAGAGCGATGAGCTTATGAGAGGCTTATCGAAGGGTAGCCTATGCTAGCGAGATGTAGAGTATTTGTGAGTTGGGATCCTAGGAGAAGGACTTGGGGTGAATGTTGATGCGGTGTGGGCGGTAGTATTGGCCCGTACTACCGAAGACACCGGATCAATGCGCAGTCCAAGTAAGAATCCTTAGGGTACTAGGGAGCAAGTAGGGTCGAGTTATCGAGTGCGAGTATACTCAAGCGAGTCTCTGATATTTTTATGTTGTATTTCAGAGGCATCATGGTTGGGACACGCCATAGATTGGGGACTAGCGAGGGGGTGTGAGCGATGAGGAGCTCCGCCAGATGATTCATGATGAGGTGGTTGCGGCCATCTGAGTTGAGATACCAGAGATGTTCGGGTCTATCAAGACCACGCTGATTGAGACTTTTAATGAGCGGTACGCCGCTCTTACTGATGCTACTGTTGCCGCGGCCACCGTAGTCGTCGCTACTGCTAGGCCACAAGGGGGTGACTCGTTGCTGTATTGGGAGTTCAACAACACGAAGCCACTAGAGTTTGATGGGACGCAGGATCCGATTGTTGCGATGAGATGGATATCTGATGTTGAGGGGTTCTTATTCACCTGTTCGTGTCCAGAGCATTTGAGGGTTCGGTTTGCACTTAACCAGCTTCGCTTGGGAGCGAAGGATTGGTGGAAATTTGTGACGGCGCATCTTACTTCTACGGAGATCTCAACGATGACCTGGGAGAGGTTCACCACTATGTTCAAAGACGAGTACGTTCCCCCCTTGGAAAGGGAATGGTTGGCCCATGAGTTCTTGACCCTCAAGCAGGATACTAAGTTAGTTACTGTAATTACCTGGAAGTTTCATGAGAGGGAGATGTTTTTCCCTGAGCACGTGTCGTCAGAGAAGGCGCGCATAAGCCAGTACTTGAGCATTCTGAGGAGGGACATTCGGGAGTTCGTATTGAACTCGACATATCGGACATTTGCTGAGCTTCAGGCAAATGCCTGGAAGAGAGAGATTGATTTGAGACTCAGGCCAGGGAGGAGGCCGAGTCTCAGGGGTTGGATAGGCGGTCGGCACAGTTTCAGCCGGTAGCCAAGTGGGTAAAGCCCGCCGATTCGAGATCTGGAGGCCAGAAGGGTCGTACTTGCAGAAAGTGTGGCAAGGGACATGATGCAGTTTGTCGATCTGGTGCTTGCTACAAATGTGGCAAGGAGGGGCATATAGCTAAGGACTGCCCCAATGGTTCATGGTTTGCTTTCATTGCAACCAGACGAGCCATCGGAAGGCCGAGTGTTCGCACCTATGGGGCACAGCACAGGGAGCACAGCAGGGATCTGCCCCTATCGACGTGCGCACTACTGAGGTTCGGCCAGTGAAGGCTGAGGCACCGAAGGCTCACGGGAGAGCCTTCCAGTTGACAGCGGAGGAGGTCCACGCAGCACCCGACGTCGTGGCTGGTATGTATTCTGTTATTATTTGTTTATGATGAGATCTTTAGTTTATATTATGATATGTGTAAGTACTTTCCTTGTGAATTTTGTACCTGCATTGGTGTTGTTTGACTTGGGTGCGAGTCGTTCATTTGTTTCATTAGCGTTCAGTAGACACATCAGTATCCAGCGAGAGGCGATGAGTCGACCTCTACGAGTTTCTATAGCTAACGAGCGAGCAGTGTATGCCACGGACGTTATTCATGTCAGACCCCCAAACCAAGGATGGCGGAAACGTCCGGGGGTGGAGGACTTCGTGTATAGTATCACAACAACGAGTATAATAGTGCTCAAAGTAAATACAACCAATCATAAATATAATCTGAAAATAATTACATGGTTTTAAGTATTACATATTTCAATGATTGATCACAACATGATATAAAAATAGTTGTTCAACGCCGTAGCGTTCCATCCTCAAAAGCTTATGGTTACATGGTTTCGTTGATTTCTTGATAATACAAGTAATTTTGAAAAAGTGTCAACAATTAAGTTGGTGAGTTCATAAGCTTTTTAGATAAAGAGTTTGGAAATAGTTCTTTGTAATGTATGGTGTGTTACCAAGAAAAATCCAATATTTTCCTTATAAAAGTTATGTGGTCCTAAATGCCGGCACCGAAAATGAACAAGTATTTGTCATACTTAACGATATAAAAGTGGTTTTAAGTTGGCGTAAAACCCTTTCTGATTTGAGAAAAATCCCGTAATGAATGGTGTGTAGTCTTAAATACCAGGGTTGAAAGTATACAATAATATATGTAATTATTGATATAAAAAGTGATTTTAAATTGACATAAAACCCCTTTTTGATTTATGAAAATCCCCGTATACTTTATGTGTTGTTAACTCCCTATGTGATCCGCTATAACCATACTATAACTGAATGAACCTGCCACGACGTTTCTCAGGCATCGCAAAACTGAAATGATATTTGTCACTCGTAGACCTGCAGGTCCTACTATAACTAGTAGTAAGGTGTGGGGTGTCAAACCCAATATAGATCTGTACACAACTATCATGTTCTCCCTACAAGAGACTGTGGATATAGCTACCAGGAATTTGGATCCTGCACTCTGACGTACAGGAAGAGAATGTCTCACAATTTAAGTTAACAAGTTTACATGTGGTGTGCGTGAGTGTAAAACCTTTTTCTGTGGGAATAAAACCTTCTGAAATATGTTTGTTGTGTTAATGGAAACATAAACCATACCTATTATAGTTTATCAAAACGTTTAAATATAATAGTTATAACTTTGTTTATTATGGTCAAATACTGTATTTATGAAGGTAAAAACCCTTTTGTTTATCGATATGTATATATACCTTTTACTAAAGTGAAGCCACATGCAATATAACAACTAATTAATTACCATACTTTTGTAGGTAAAAATGCATTTGTTTTCTGATGTGTGACTATATACTAAGACAAAATGTCATCTATTTGCAAAAACATATATTCACATAATGATATACACCTTGCTCAACATGTTACAAGGTGAAATGAAATTAATAGCATTTTTATGTTGTTAACATTTTCTTTCACTGTTCTTAGAAAATTTATAGAAAAATCATCTAAGGTCCAAATCAGAATCCGTAAATTCTGAGAGTTTGGGAAATGAGTCTAGTTTGTTCATAATTTTTTTATGAATTTTAATGACTTCAAACTTGCTTGAAAAAGTCCATAATCACAGACTGGTCTGGATTGATGTTTGAAATGTTAGGCAGTTTTGTAAAAATCACCATAAATTGTAGAAAAATCGTATGGAGATGTGCAAGTAGTCATTTTAAAGCAAAGAAATGGAACTACTTGCACCTAAAATAGTTTTGAAAACTAAAATGTTTATGTTTCCCACAACAGTCTGTGAATGGGGTTGAACGTTTCTGATGAAGGCTGTTAAATGAGTTTAGTTGTGTTATTGGTGTTTTAACTTGTATCCCCCCCCCCTAAAACTTAAGAAAAACATGAAAAGATAGGGGTATGAACTCACCTTGAGTGATTTCAGTAGATGTATGATGGAGAAAAGAAGTGTTCAACTCAAGAACACTTGAGAGGTGCTTGAAGATTTGAAGATCTAACACAAATATGACGATGTTTGTGTAAGCAATCTATGATTTGGATGAAGGATAGTAGAATATCTAAGTGTAAGAGGATGATACTTACCAAATGTAGAAGAAAATCTTGGAAATATGCCTTGAATCTCGAAATCTTAGAGAGAGGGAGTGAGAGAAAATGAAGTTGTTACTTGATGGAAAAATGGAGTAATGTGAGGAGTGAGGAGGGTTTTCCAGATTTTGTTCAATATTATGGCTGTAAAAGAGTGGGAAAACGACAATGATTGACTAGGTATGGGTGAATAGTGACTAGGGGTTGTACTATGAAGGTATGGGGAGGTTGCTTGTGTCATACACTAAGGCCAAGTCAACATTCCACCCATAAATCTTACCTACTAGATTTTATTGTTAGGCAAAGATTTTTCCCAAAATATAATTAAAATATGAATTTTGGGGTTTATTATGTTAAAATATGAGTTTGGGTGAAAATCTCGCCTTAAAATCTCGAAAAACGGGCTCAAAACGCTAAAAATATTTAAAACCGGGCAAAAACTGCCAAATTTCGAAATTTGGGCCGAGGGTGCGGAGGTTCGGCTCCTTAGGGGCTTAGAACTGAAAGTAGAAGAGAGGGATGAGAGTAGAAGAGAGACCGAGAGAAGGGAAGGAAGGAACCAAAAGTAGGAAGAGGGAACCGAAGGTGTGAGGGGAGGGAGGCGAAGGCGAGGTTTGGCTGGGCAGTTAGAACCGAAAGCGAGGTTCGGTCTTCAGGCGATTTCGGTCTTCGGGGTTTCGGTCCTCAGTGTTTCGGTTCTTGGTTGTCTCTCGGTTTCAAGGTCTCGGTTTCGGCTACTGAGGTTTCGGCCCTAGGGGCTTCGGCTCCTAAGAGGAGTTTCGGCTCAATAAAGTTGTTTTACTCATTTTTACCCCGTTTCAAGCCGTTTTCAACCCGGTTAAGGATCGGGATGGCCCGAAAGACTATAAAAAGTTTAAGGAACTTTTGAGAGAGATTTGGGAGAGATTTGACATTCTTGGAGAGATTTCTCATACACAGAGAGATTTGGGAGAGATTTCACATACATGGAGAGATTTGGGAGAGATTTGACATTCTTGGAGAGATTTCTCATACAGAGAGAGATTTGGGAGAGATTTCACATTCTTGGAGAGATTTCTCATACAGAGAGAGATTCGGGAGAGATTTCACATTCTTGGAGAGATTTCTCATACAGAGAGAGATTTGGGAGGGATTTCACATTCTTGGAGAGATTTCTCATACAAAGAGAGATTTGGGAGAGACTCTAAATAGAGAGACATAGAGTGAAAACGATTGAGAGAGGTTTCGTGAGTGACATTTGTGAGTGTTTGGCTCCGCAACGCAAGGTCCGTAAGCCCCTTTAAGCCATGTTTTAAGGTCCTACACACTCCCGATGAGTGTACAATAATGTTTTATCGGTTTGGTTCGATGTTTAGCGTATTCACGGCTATGGAAATTCAAACATACAAATTTTCCAATTGATGTTTTTTCATAAAAATAGCGACTTGTTTAGTAATTACATAACGTTAACCCTAGTATTCAAGGGTTAACTGAGGTGACCGATTTGACTTGTTGACTTTATTTGACGTTGACTTGACTGGAATTTGATGGTTGCCACATCATCCCCCCGTTAGAGGGAATTTCATCCCGAAATTCGCACTTTGTCTGGGACTTCATGAATTTAGAGAAAAGATGGGGAAAACTTCTCGTAGTACAAGAAATTGATATGGCGGGGACCAATCCGCCTGATATTAAATGACGCCTTGGAATTTCTTAATGTAACTTGAGCTAAGTCAATTTAAAGGAGTTATTGTGTTGAAATGATAGTGTATTCTATGTGTGCCTATATGCTCCTCGCTACAAAGTGAAGACTCTCGCTCATTTCGATTTCGCCAAGTGGTAAGTGAGCACACCCATGTTTTACTGAAGTTAATCACCCAAGCTATTAATAGGTCGCCCAAGTTTTGAACAATCCCTTTTTGTTCTGCCCGTTGGTTTACTCTTTGTAGGCCATGCTCAAGTCTAACCTAGTTCCCTGCAAGGGTCGCCAGGTTCACTAAACGAATCTACTATCTCTGATAGGGATAACAGATATTAGTAGACCCTGTGGTCGCATAATCTCTTTGATGTACATTTTAGTCGATTCCTCCATCCTGTCGGTTTCTTTGATTAGTAGGGAGGGTGCGGTTTCGGCCAGTCTGTCGACAGTTTCCCAAATGGTAACGAGACCATCCATTGCCTTGGGTAGCTTAGTTATGAAGCCTATGTTTAGCCGCTCCCACTTCCTTTCAGGTATCACTGGATGTTGTAGGAGACGTGAAGGTTTCCTTTATTCTCTCTTTACCTTGGCACAAGTCCGATACTTTTCCACCTGTGTAACGATGTCTGTTTTCCTATTCGCCCACTGAGGGTACTTTTTGAGGTCCGAACACATTTTGGCAGAGCCTGGATAAAGGGGAGTAGCGAGTTTTCGTGTGCTTCGTTCATGACGTTATTTCTGAATCCATCAATCTCGGTGTCCAGATCCTGTTCATGGCATCACATGCCATGTCGTCCGTGCCTTCTAGGTTCTTATGATCGGTGAAGATTTCATGCTTGGTTTCATGGAGATAGTGCCTCCTGACCTCTAGGGTGTACACTACCGCTCATAGTTAAAGGTCATGCATGACCTAGCCAACCTCGTACATCTTTTAGCTGTCTTAAGCCATAAGTAATGACTTTTCCTCAGACCGCTACATAGGGCCTGCTGTAGCTTCTACCATTTGATTAGATCGATTAGGAACTTATGGGTTCGGATTACACGACTAGAATTATTTTGATGATAGGGCGTTCACTTGCACTCCTGGGTAACCTGGTTCGAAGTTCATGGCAGGACTCATACCTGGTCTATCTATCATTAACTTGCACATATAGGTCCTATGTACTTAGGGTTGGCAAGACAGCTGGATGAGTGACTCTGCCCCAAGTCCACAACCAAACATGGAACAGGAAATAGGGCGTAAGTACACATCCAATGTTCGTAGAATCTTAATTATGCATTATCCTCGTGTATACACGTAGTAGTGGTAGACTAACCGTATCCGTCCCAAGCTTTTGTGCTTGAACCTTATCTGTTGTATGCGTGACATTCCCTAAAGGTCTCCTGGAAATACTTGTGATAAGGTTTCAGGAAGTATAACACTCCTATGGTGCGTGTTTTGGGGTTTCATAGCGAGAGATGACCCGGAGGTCCGTGCTGGATATGTTTATGGGAGACAAAGGTTTCGATATTCAGTGGGTTAGGTGAAGGGTCCTTTCATAGTCATTAAACCGGGAAGATGAGGACTATACCAATCAAAATTGAATGGTGACAACAGTATCTCTTTTAGGTAAAACATGTGTTAAGTTGTATTCATAAGCAGTGCTCACTAGAATGATAGAGTGTCTTGTGTTTCTTTTCCGTGTGTTCCGTTTTGTTTGATATTATTCTTACTGTAGATGATTCATACCATAGCGTATAGCACTGATAGTAGGTGTGTTTTGATAGCTAGTAATGATACTTGATATCATGATCCCTGATAGGTCATTTTGTGATCGAGCGGTATATGAGCGTCGTATGTAATTAAGATTGAAAAGGTAATTTAATAAATGATTCTTCTTTAAGGTCACATCCCAACAAGGAAAAGAAGTAAAAGGGGAATGAGTGATTCTAATCCTGTAGAACCATCGTTATATACCACCCTTGTGTATACATTATTCAGTGCTAGATTAACCGTACGGGTCTTTGGATTGAACTTGACGTACTGCCCGAGTGGTACTTCGGGGAGGTTTGTTGAGGTTTCTTTGGAAAAGGATCTGAAACTTGAGATACTCTACGCATGAGTACTTCAGAGTTCTGGAATGACGACTTCGCTAGAAAGATGATTTCGGAGGAAGGGATTTACGCACGAAACTTGTATTGTAAGGATCGGATGGACTCCAATCGTATGATAAAAATCGAAGTCACTTGAAATAAAGGCACTAGATTTGATCGTAAAGGCGTTACAGACAAAACACAATGGTGCAACTTTTAACAGAGTTACAGTACTATAGATTTACTACAAGACTATTGCTGCAAACTAGGTATACTACAAAAGACAAGTATACGCAGCGTGAGGGTCCCTTTACTGACGGGTTCTCTCAAAAGATAAGACTCTAGTTGCACTAGTTTTAAGCAGTTTATGAGTCTGTTACAACGAATTCCTTAGATATATTTGACGAGGTCCGGAGTAGTTTCTCCTGCAGCAGTGATCCTTAGTATCTTCCCGTCTGCGCCGGAGTTCTTTATTATTGGACTGTCCTTTTTGAGGTGTCCTATCTCGCCGCATTGGTGACATATCTAGCTCGTGCTAGCATTGGTGGTGGAAGTGAGGTGTTTAGTCAGAGTTACGTGGATAAGGGTGCCCTCCTCGTTAATCCACTTCGAAAATTTCCTTTTATGGGGTCCGGTTTTACCACCACCTTTGTGTGCAGGGTTGGTCCCGATGCCAGGGACTTAAGGAATGGGTTGTGTTGATGCTGAAGGGGCAGGAGTTTCCACTCGCCGATGTTGCATGGCAAGTCTTTGGGATCGTTCGCACTCCTTTCGAGTTCGGCGATTTCGTTTCCTCATCTCGGTTTTACAACTTTGTACGTCCGTGACTGTTGCCCTTTGTTGGCTTCCTGGATTGATACATCGATCGGAATTTTCAATTCCTTCGTGAATCATGATTATGTTGCCATCATTCAGGTGTACAAGGACAGTTGTCACGGCGGCTGTTACTGCAGCTTGGAATGTAGCGGCGTCGATATAAAGGATAGGGTTTCGTTGATTGGCTGACTATTTTTGGATGATGACATGATTCTGCAACACGAAAGACAAGGAGTTCGTGAGTGCCCAAGGGTTACTCTATATTATTTCGAGTCTGACTAAGAGATGAGTTATTATACATGAAAACTTAACTTATACACATTATGATATAACCAAGACTGGGTAGATAGTGAAATGTGTGGTTCTACTTTAGTTTCACATCCCAACGAGGAAAAGAAACTAAGTTAGAAATCTCACATTTTATTGTCTACCAGGTCTTTGTTATATATAATTGCGGAATGTATGAGTGAGGAAATCATAATAATAACATTCATGATCCCTCTTAATGAACTAGGATTCCTAGTAAAGGTCATCATTGAACCTAGATGTATATCAGTCGTTCTCCTATAGAGTAGAAGTATGTTCTCAAAGGTTTGACCTACATCCCTATGATGCAGTCCTATTACGGAGTAGAAGTGAGTTCGTAGAATGGTCTCATGACGTTTGTCATTCAAATTGGGTTCCATCGGTTGGTGAATAACATGATCCAACCTTGGAAGGAGAATTGGGAACGATCCCGGAGCTAAATTACCCTAGTCCAACAACTTGACTAGAGTGGGTTTCTGATAGACTCCTATGATAGCATGATGGAAGTATTTGAACAAGGAGTGACAAAGAATTTAGCCGACTGACAATGTCATTGATGTTTAATATGTAAAAAATTAGGGAAAATTGATCTTGTAGAGGGTCTTACATCACATCCGGAGTAGGAGAGTTTTGGCCATCTAAAGGCCTAACCAAAAGTACCTACAGTCCAAGATAGTTTTATAGAAAATACCGCATAGGACATAGATAGGAAAACGATTCCTTTTTAGCAGGGAAAGAAAGTAAGGCATCTACTACTGGTGGCGGTCATCCCTCTGATGTACCCACAGTTCAGCCAATTTTCGCTGCATATCAAGCATGTGCCTTTTTTACACCCTCTGGCGTAGTTGTAGTTCTATGAGTTTGGCTCGCGTTTCAGCCATTGCATGCAGCGGGGTTTCATGGTCTCTCTCAGATCTTTCACGAGTGTGCACAAGGCAATTGGTGTCGGTTGTATGCATTCTTTCATTTGCATCAACCTCTGCGATACGATGGAGAGTTGTTTTGCCCTGAATCTCGTTTCGGGCAACTCTACAGACCAGAATTGGAAAAATTTTGTCTGTCGAGCTTCCTTCGCTTATGTTGTAGAAGCTTCGATCTCCATTAAATGGCATAGTTTTGTCTTGCTCTTCGTTCCCGGTTTCCAAGCACTCTACCCAAGGAGGCGTCGAGCCTTGAAAAGCCGAACGAGGGTTAGGATTCAGAACAAGTGCCATGGGGGGGGGGGGTAGGTTCTCCACTTCAAGTTCGGAGTCAGAACCTTCAGCTTGGTGACCATCCACAGGGATTGGGTGATCATTCTCTGGCTCCTCTCCGAGCCATTCAGTATTGTCGTGGTTAGGGTAATACGGGTCGTCGTGGGGATGGAGTTCCAGCCATGATATTCACGCGAGAAAAAGGGAATATAAGAAATAACTAAGTAGATGTACTAATTAGATAATTATAAGATGATCTTTATTAGGTACTTCAAGACATTGTTTAGTGCATACTAGTTATATGTATTTGGGACAGGATAGACCTTCGAATAAGCGACCCTAACTCTAAGTCCACAACCCAACGAGGAACAGGCAGTAAAGCAAAGATCCACAGATTCTAAGTCTATGACGTCCTGGGTACATATAATTTTAATGTATCCACTAAGTAATTATTGACTTATTGATAAAAATCTATTTAGTTCTCAAATATGTACTTATAGTAACACCAAATACCCCTACGGTATTTCCTTGTGATAGTGTTGGTAAGTTTTTAGACTTGTTGCCACATCACAACCATTATTGGGCATATGCTAATCACTCCTCGGACCAACATAGTTGATCAGGCTATGCCATTCCCAGGACTGACCATACATCCCCAAGCCTACTTGTTCCATTCAACAATCATTACTTTTGTTTTGTTCTATAATGATGTTGACCTTAGAATGTATGCATGCATGTATACTTTTAACAAGAAACTATTTATTTCTAAAAGTATAGTTATTTGGACAATGTTAAATCAGAGACCTTAGTCCCAATACATTTATAGTTTGTATATCTTATGTGGTTCGATATACTTAGTTCACTATAAACAATACCCTGATACCAATCTGTCGCACCCCCAAACCAAGGATGGCAGAAACATCCGGGGGTGGAGGACTTTGTGTATAGTATCACAAAAACGAGTATAATAATGCTCAAAGTAAATACAACCAATCATAAATATAATCTGAAAAGAATTACATTGTTTCAAGTATTACATATTTCAATAATTGATCACAACATGATATAAAAATAGTTGTTCAATGCCGTAGCGTTCCATCCTCAAAAGCTTGTGGTTACTTGGTTTCGTTGATTTCCTGAGAATACAAGTAATTTTGAAAAAGTGTCAAAAATTAAGTTGGTGAGTTCATAAGCATTTAAGATAAAGAGTTTGGAAACCGTTCTTTGTAATGTGTGGTGTGTTACCAAGAAAAATCCAATATTTTCCTTATAAAAGTTATGTGGTCCTAAATGTTGGGACCGAAAATGAACAAGTATTTGTCATACTTGACGATATAAAAGTGGTTTTAAATTGGCGTAAAACCCTTTCTGATTTGAGAAAAATCCTGTAATGAATGGTGTGTAGTCTTAAATACCAGGGTTGAAAGTATACAATAATATATGTAATTATTGATATAAAAAGTGATTTTAAATCGACATAAAACCCCTTTTTGATTTACGAAAATCCTCGTAAACTTTATGTGTTGTTAACTCCCTATGTGAGCCGCTATAACCATACTATGACTGAATGAACTTTCCAAGACGTTTCTCAGGCGTCGCGAAACTGAAATGATATTTGTCGCCCGTAGGACCTGCAAGTCCTACTGTCATGTTCTCCCTACAAGAGACTCTGGATATAGCTACTAGGAATTTGGATCCCGCACTCGGACGTACAGGAAGAGAATGTCTCACAATCTAAGTTAACAAGTTTACATGTGGTGTGCGTGAGTGTAAAACCTTTTTCTGTGGGAATAAAACCTTCCGAAATGTGTTTGTTGTCTTAATGGAAACATAAACCATACCTATTATAGTTTATCAAAACGTTTAAATATAATAGTTATAACTTTGTTTATTATGGTCAAATACTGTATTTGTGAAGGTAAAAACCCTTTTGTTTATCGATATGTATATATACCTTTTACTAAAGTGAAGCCACATGCAATATAACAACTAATTAATTACCATACTTTTGTAGGTAAAAATGCATTTGTTTTCTGATGTGTGACTATATACTAAGACAAAATGTCATCTATTTGCAAAAACATATATTCACATAATGATATACACCTTGCTCAACATGTTACAAGGTGAAATGAAATTGATAGCATTTTTCTGTTGTTAACATTTTCTTTCACTGTTCTTAGAAAATTTATAGAAAAATCATCAAAGGTCCAAATTAGAATCTGTAAATTCTGAGAGTTTGGTAGATGAGTCTAGTTTGTTAATAATTTTTTTTATGAATTTTAATGACTTCAAACTTGCTTGAAAAATTCCATAATCACAGACTAGTCCGGATTGATGTTTGAAATGTTAGGCAGTTTTGTAAAAACCACCATAAATTGTAAAAAAATCGTATGGAGATGTGCAAGTAGTAATTTTAAAGAAATGAACTGGAACTACTCGCCCCTAAAACAGTTTAGAAAACTAAAATGTTTAAGTTTCCCAAAACAGTCCGTGAATGGGGTTGAACTTTTGTGATGAAGGCTGTTAAATGAGTTTAGTTGTGTTCTTGGTGTTTTAACTTGTATTCCCCTCCCCCCTTAAAACTTAAGAAAAAAATGAAAAGATAGGGGGTATGAAGTCACATTGAGTGATTTCAGTAGATGTATGATGGAGAAAAGAAGTGTTCAACTCAAGAACACTTGAGAGGTGCTTGAAGATTTCAAGATCTAACACAAATATGAGAGGTGCTTGAAGATTTCAAGATCTAACACAAATATGACGATGTTTGTGTAAGCAATCTATGATTTGGATGAAGGATAGTAGAATATCTAAGTGGGAAAAGGACAATGATTGACTAGGTATGGGTGAATAGTGACTAGGGGTTATACTATGAAGGTATGGGGAGGTTGCTTGCATCATACACTAAGGCCAAGTCAACACTCCACCCATAAATCTTACCTACTAGATTTTATTCTTAGGCAAAGATTTCCCCCAAAATATAATTAAAATATGAATTTTTGGGGTTTATTATGTTAAAATACGAGTTTGGGTGAAAATTCCGCCTTAAAATCTCGAAAAACGGGCTCAAAACGCTAAAAATATTTAAAACCGGGCAAAAACTGCCAAATTTTGAAATTTGGGCTGAGGGTGCGGAGGTTCGGCTCCTTAGGGGCTTAGAACCAAAAGTAGAAGAGAGGGACGAGAGTAGAAGAGAGACCGAGAGAATGGAAGGAAAGAACCGAAAGTAGGAAGAGGGAAGCGAAGGTGCGAGGGGAGGGAGGCGAAGGCGAGGTTCGGCTGGGCAGTTAGAACCGAAAGCGAGGTTCGGTCTTCAGGCGATTTCGGTCTTCGGGGTTTCGTTCCTCAGTGTTTCGGTTCTCAGGGTCTCGGTTCTCGGTTGTCTCTCGGTTCCAAGGTCTCGGTTTCGGTTGCTGAGGTTTCGGCCCTAGGGGCTTCGGCTCCTAAGAGGAGTTTCGGCTCAATAAAGTTGTTTTACTCGTTTTTACCCCGTTTCAAGCCGTTTTCGATCCGATTAAGGGTTGGGATGCTCCGAAAGACTATAAAAAGTTTAAGGAACTTTTGAGTGAGATTTTGGAGAGATTCCACATTCTTGGATAGATTTCTCATACAGAGAGAGATTTTGGAGAGATTTCACATACATGGAGAGATTTGGGAGAGATTTGACATTCTTGGAGAGATTTCCCATACAGAGAGAGATCTGGGAGAGATTTAACATTTTTGGAGACATTTCTCATACAGAGAGAGATTTGGGAGAGATTTCACATTCTTGGAGAGATTTCTCATACAGAGAGAGATTTGGGAGGGATTTCACATTGTTGGAGAGATTTCTCATACAAAGAGAGATTTGGGAGAGATTCTAAATAGAGAGACATAGAGTGAAAACGATTGAGAAAGGTTTCGTGAGTGACATTTGTGAGTGTTTAGCTCCGCAACGCAAGGTCTATAAGCCCCTTTAAGCCATGTTTTAAGGTCCTACACACTCCCGATGTGTGTGCAATAGTGTGTTATCGCTTTGGTTCAATGTTTAGCATATTCACGGCTATGGAAATTCAAACATACGAATTTTCCAATTGATGTTTTCTCATAAAAATAGCAAGTTGTTTAGTGATTACATAACGTAAACCCTAGTATACAAGGGTTAACTGAGGTGACCGGTTTGACTTGTTGACTTTATTTGACTTTGACTTGACTGGAATTTGACGACTACCACAATTCGAGGGTGTGTGCTTGAGATTTTCGGAGTTGGCTTTCCGATAGATCTGGTCCCGATTGCGATGGGAGACCTATGTTTCATCGTGGGCATGGATTGGTTGAGCCGATTTGGGGTTATGATAGACTGCGAGCAGCAATTGGTAACGATTTGAGATCCTAGTGGGGGAGTGTTGATAGTCTATGGAGAGGGAACTCGAAGTGGTTCAGCGTTCTGTTTGGCTGCCAGAGCGAGGCAGAGTTTGCAGCAGGGCTGCAAGGGATTCGTAGCTTATGTGATCGATACGAGGATTGATTCGAAGAGACTGAGAGCAGTTGGCGAGGTTCCGATAGTATGCGAGTTCCCAGACGTTTTCCTCGAGGAGTTTCCGGGTTGCCTCCCGAGAGGCAGGTAGAGTTCCATATCGATTTGGTTCTGGGGGCAGCACCTATCGCTAAGGCGCCTTATCACCTTGCACCGCCAGAGATGCAGGACTTATCCTCACAGCTTCAGGAGCTTTTGGGGAAAGGGTTTATTCGACCGAGCATCTCGCCTTGGGGAGCGCCGATCCTTTTTGTCAAGAAAAATGATGGTTCTTACCGGATGTGCATCGACTATCGAGAGCTGGACAAGTTAACGGCCAAGAACCGTTATCTGCTGCCGAGGATTGATGATTTGTTCGATCAGCTGCAGGGGGCATCTTGGTTTACCAAGATAGACTTGAGGTATGGATATCACCAGATGAGGGTGCGTGATAAGGATATCCAGAAGATGACGTTCAGGACTCGATATGGGCACTATGAGTTTGTGGTGATGCCTTTTGGGCTCACCAATGCACCAGCAGCATTCCTGGATCTCATGAACAGAGGATGTCGGCCGATGTTGGATCGATCGGTGATCGTGTTTATTGATGATATTCTAGTGTATTTAGAACCCGAGAACAACATGAGGAGCATTTGAGGGAGATCCTCAGGGTATTGAGGACGGAGAGGCTTTATGCAAAATTCTCCAAGTGTGATTTTTGGTTACGAGAGGTCCAATTCTTGGGGTATCTTGTTAATCAAAATGGGATATTGTTCGAACCGGCAAAGATTGAAGCGGTGATGAGTTGGGAAGTGCCGAAGTCCACCACGGAGATCAGGAGTTTTCTGGGGTTGGCTGGTTATTATCGGAGATTCATTCAGGATTTCTCCAAGATTACAGTGCTACTCACCAGGTTGACCAGGAAGGGTGTTGCTTTTTCATGGGGTCTGGAGCAGCAGACCTCGTTTGAGACTCTTTGCCGAAAGTTGTGCGAAGCCCCGGTGTTATACTTTCCAGAGGGAGTTGAGGATTTTGCGGTATACTGCGATGCAGCGATATTAGGGTTGGGTGCAGTGTTTATGCAGAGGGGGCATGTTACAGTATATGCATCGAGGCAGCTGAAGCCTCATGAGGCGAGGTATCCCACTCACGATCTGGAGTAGGAGCGGTAGTGTTCGCCCTCAAGATCTGGTGCCACTATTTGTACGGGGTTCGGTGTACCATTTACATGGACTACAAGAGTTTGAAGTATTTGATGGATCAGCCCAACCTGAATATGCGGTAGAGGAGATGGCTGGATGTAGTGAAGGATTACGATTGTGAGATCATGTACCACCCGGGCAAGGTGAATGTGGTAGCCGATGCCATGAGTCGGAGGGCAGAGAGTGTTCCGATACGAGGTATGTGTAAGAGAATGACCGTGATGACTCCGGTGTTAGATACCATTCATGAGGCTCATGCAGAGGCTGTGAGATCGGAGAACCATAAGAAGGAGTGAGTGATTGGGCAGGTATCCGAGTTTGTGACTGATAGCCGAGGGCTTATGACTTTTCATGGTCGGATCTGGGTGCCATTTATTGGTGGGGCACACAGTGTTTTGATGGAGGAGGCGTATAGATCGAGATTCTCGATCCATCCCGGGGCCACTAAAATGTATTTGGATATGAAAAGAGACTATTGGTGGCCTTGTATGAAGAGAGATGTTACATGGGTTGTAGAGAGGTGCTTGACCTGTCGTCAGGTTAAGGCCGAGCACCAGCGTCCGCATGGCAAGTTGCAGCCACTTGAGGTTCCCCAGTGGAAGTGGGTACATATTTCTATGGATTTCATTACCAAACTACCTAGAACCCCAAGGGGCGTTGATGCAATTTGGGTGATTGTGGATCGATTGACGAAAAGTGCTCACTTCCTTGCTATCAGTGAGAGTTCTTCCACAAAGAAGTTGGCATATATATATATATATATATATATATATATATATATATATATATATATATATATATGTGTGTGTGTGTGTGTGTGTGTGTGTGTGTGAGGGAGGTGGTGTCTCGGCATGGGGTGCCGATTTCGATTGTGTCGGATCGAGATGTACATTTTACTTCCAGGTTCTGGAACAAGTTTCATGAGGAATTGGGTACAAGGTTGCATTTCAGCACTGCTTATCACCCTCAGACCGACGGAGTTAGAGATGCGGGAGTAGTATCCAGAATTATTAGCAGAGCGAGACTTCGAGGGAGAATTGTAACATCCGGGATTTAAGGTATTATTTTTTATCATTTATTTTGGAGTCTAGAAGAAAGAGAGAGAGAGAGAGAGAGAGAGAGAGAGACTCGACGAGTTGATGCCTAGACTCATCGACTAGGGTCATGTGGTGATAACTAGATTAATGAGTGGACTCGACGAGTCGGTGAGGGGACTCGACGAGTCTGTGCTGGCGACTAAAACCCTAATTTCCCGGGTCTGAGCCCTATTTAAAGGACCTTATAGCCCTTCATTGTGTCTACCTTCGTCCTTAAAGAGCACAAGAGCATCTAAGAGTCCTTGTGAGTGAGAAAAGAGGCCATTGTTCATCATCCTTGTGTGTGTTAGCAAGAAAGGAAGAGGAAGGTCAAGCTAGGAGAGTTGGGGAGCTTGGATCTACTTTCATTTGGGCAGACGAAGCTATTTGAGGTATTATTCATATCCTATTCTTGTGTTTTGGTTGATATAGTCAAATCTAGGGTTTCTTCATGCCTTGATTAGTTTTTATTTGGAGTGTGAAAGGTCCCATGGGGAATTAGTACCTAGATATGGACTTTAGAAGGTCCAGAGAGTCCCAAATGCTTTGCTTTATGACTTTCCTTTTGAGTTGTGGACTTAGGTTACCATTTTAGAGGTCATTTCACCAAAATAATCCTTGTATACGTTGCATGGGTGCTAAGATGTGACCTTTACGTGATTATCATGCTTGGGAAGGTCAGATCTATATATTAGAGAAACAAATCGGACCTCATAAGGCCATTTGAGTTCGAGCATGGAATGAACTCGCCGAGTGCGTGAGTAGACTCGACGAGTCAAATCGGGTTGTCCCGTAACTCACACAGTTGGTGACTCGTTGAGTTGAGGGAAAGACTCAGTGAGTCAGTTGGGATTTAGGGGACTGGAATTCACGTCTGAACTCGCCGAGTCAGTGCCTGACTCGATGAGTTGGGTCAAAGGGGGGGTGGCCATTGACCAATATTGACCAGAGTTAACTAGTGTTGACTTAAGGGAACTAGTCAAATTAAGTCAGGAAACTATTAATTAGAGATGTATTTATGCTATAGGAGGAAGCTAGGTCGGAGGATTGAGAGCGAGTGATTATCCGACATCGTCGAGGTGAGTCTTCTCACTATGCCTTACCCGATGGGGTGATTATGTGTGACCGGAAGGTCTGATGTGTATGATGAAAATATGATGTATATGTTATATGTTATGATATGAGTATGATGATATGGACCGGAAGGTCAACAGAGTTACAGGATGGAAATCCCCTGAGACACCTGGATCGGAAGCTCCCATAGAGCTATGGCCTGGAAAGGCGTATGTGTTGTATGTGGTATTTTGGGGAACTTACTAAGCATTATTGCTTACTGTTTGCGTTTTATGTGTTTCAAGTACCAGTGATGATCGCGAGAAGGCGTCGGCATGATCAGTACACACCTATGATTGAGATGTTTTGAGATTCTGGGGATTTTGATTTGCACTTATGTTATGTAAAAACAATGGATACACGTTTTTGAGAATTGTGATTGGAGTATTTTTATTAAATTAAAAATGAAAAATTGTTTTGAAAATTCACGATGTTATATTGTTTGATTGGCCACTTTTATGAATTGAATTTTTATGAAGTTAATTAACTTTTAGGGCACCTAATCTTTCTATTAAGTTAATAAGTGGTAACAAGCAATATGTTTTCTTATTGTAAAACATATATCACATGTTTTCACACTTTTGAGCGTATGAGAAGAAATGAACATTGTTGGGAAGCTTGTACAAAGCTTAATGTAGTTTTTCAATATAATCTAAGAGTGTGTTTAGGTTGAATTAGTGAAGCTAGGTCTAGTCAAAGAGCGTATTTTGGTTAGATAATTTGGAAAGCGAGAGGTATTAGAGCGTGTTAATATCTTTCAGTGCCAACTTAGAATAGCAATCTTGAATTACATCAAGTCATAATCAAGTTGAACAACAACATTGAGAACTAGAACTGGAAGAACTTTTACAACTTGTTTACAAATCTATTTCATTTTCTGCATGTTCCAAAGTTGATTGTTATTTTATTATTTCACTTTTGCAAACAAATCCCCCTTCTTGTGATCAAAGTACCTTACGCAAAGAGGTATAGACTTTTGTCCTGTGTCTCTGTGGTTCGACCCTGCTTTCCTTGTACTACCTTTTAGTGCATTAAAGAAGTGTATTTGTAGTCTATTATACCCCTTTATTTGTTGGGTTTGACACGCCTAACAATGGTCCTTTTGGGTTGCCTTCACCAAAGCAACTTGACTAGATGAATTGTAGAGAAAGTGGTTATTATGGTTTATTCATATATTATATGAATAATATATTAACGAATAAATCATATTTGTTAAATTAATATTGGTCAATAATTAATTAGGAATTAATTTTATGATCAAAAGATATTAATTATAGCTAGGGGACTGATATTGTAATTAATGGATAGTTGCAAAGTAGGGTAAGAAAACCGTAGAGATAGGGCGGACAAATTCTTCTGGATAAAGCCTTAAGAACTCGTCCAAGGTAGGGATTCCAAAAGATTCTTATGGGTTGTTTAGAGCCTAAGCAACCGAATAAGTGTTTGACTGAATCCCTAATTCCTCACCTATATCATGGGACCCTTGGCTACCTATTTTTGGCTACACCATAACCCTAAGAGTTCTAGGAGCCGATTTTAGCATTCCATGTCTCTCTATTGTTCTCTAACTTGCTTTGGTGTTTGTGATCTATTAGAGGCACAACATTTGAGGTGTTAAGATTCTCAAAAGCTCAAGATCTTCAATCAACAATCAAGGAAATAATCTAAACTTGTTTTATTTGTTATTTTCAGATTTTTTGTATGCTAGATCTAGGGTTTATAGCTTTGGATGATTTGCATGTACAATTAGAGAAACCTAGATCCAAAGCTCTAGGGTTTGCATGTGCACCATAGGATTGATGTAATGCTCAAAACCCACCAGTGGTATCAGAGCCTAGGTTGTTTTCTATTGTATTTGAGTCATTGTTTGATCATTCATTGCTTGCAAAATCGAAAATTCTGCGCTCTGAAAGCTTAACTCGTTGAGTCCCCAGATGAACTCGATGAATCAAATGAACTCGGCGAGTCCATTGAGTGACTCGGATAGTCGGAGTGTCAGGGAGCCAAAGTTTGGGATTTTGACCTAATTTTGATTGGGATAATTACCAAAAATGTTTTTGATTAATAAAATCCGATTTTTATTGAGCTGATGTGATTATTCTTATATAAATAGAAGATAATTGCAATTTAATTAGATAATTATTGCCTTATATGATAATCCTTAATTATTTGAATTATTTGATTGCATTATCTTGCCATGTAATTGGATTAGGTCAAAATTAGATAATCACTAATTAATTGTTTAATTAAATTATTTGTAGTTTGATCTAGATAGTTTTGAAAGGTTTTAAAACTTGCCCTCAAGTTTTGGAATTTAATGTTTTTGATTAAAAGTTTAATTTTAAAATATTTAAATTCTAAACCCTAGAATATTATAAGTTTAAAATTCAACCCTTATACTATTATAGTATTACAAGATTAATAATATATATATGTATAAGATTAATCTAGTCTTACCGTTAGTAGGCCTCATTCACGAAGCCGATCTATAAGGGGGTATAAGGTTGTTGCCTATAAAATGGCATTTTAATGGGTGTCCACTCTCATTCACTGCTTCCTTGATTGGTGGAGGGTCGTTAGCCGAACAGGTAGGATAGGGCAATTAATTCCTCATTAAAAGTATAATGATTGATTATATAAAGTAACAAAATGTTTTATATAAAAGTCCCAATCTTAGTCACTTTAGGAAAAAAATGTGAAAATGATGCTATTCCATGAAATCACAATTTGCACCCTTACTGAGTCGTTAGTGGAGCGCGTGTGGTTAACCGACACACTAACTTAGACTAGCATAGGTGGAAAAGGGTAGCTTGATGTTTATCATAGATCAATGGAGCGTGTATGGTTAACTGTCACATTGATTAGGTGATTTGTAACATCGAGAGTACCAAGTACATTTGCATGGTTATTCACACCTTATTTATGATCCTCGGTATTCCAGTATAAAAGTTGAAGGGCATATCGAGATTTAAACATGCCATTGAAAAGTTCAATGAATCTCAAAAGATCTAGGAGTTTCAATACATTTAAAACTTAATTTCTTTTTCATTTTTCATGGTGGAAATTAGTGAATTGTCATTCACTCACCTTCAAATTATTTGCATTCAAGATTACGACACCCCTTTTCTAAATTGTGAATAATTGTGTTGGGTCCTAGCCCTAGTTTCTCCTTTGGGAGTTTAATTGGTGATTCTTATCTAATCAAACTTTGTCTGTTTTTCTTTTCAGGTGTCTAATTCAAAGAACAATGCTTATATTTCAACACCTGTTGGCTCATTCTCAATCATGAATTTGTGTAGGAGGGTGATTTTTGACGGGACCAATTTCAATGATTGGATCCGTAATATATGCATGGTCACCCGCTACACCGACAAGGAGTATGTTCTCGACAAGGAGATAAAGGAGGTTGACACCAACACTTCTACTCCCGAAAAGATTGTTGTGTTCGAAGATCACGAGCAAGATGCTACGAAAGTCCATTGCATCATGCTCACGACAATGACTGCTAAACTCCAAAATTCCTACGAGGACTACTACCCCTACGAGATTCATCAAGATTTGATGGATAGGTACCATCAAAGCACAAGTCAGGAAAGATATAAATCATCACTTCGATGATCACTACCAAAATAAAGAATGGAGAGTCCATCACGGCCCAGCTACAGTAAATGCAGAGGTATGTGGACCACTTGCAGAAGTTAAATGTTAACTTCGATGAGGAGCTGGCCATAAATATCATTCTAAACTCCTTACCTCCTTGCCACAACTAGTTTCGCGTGACTTACCACATGAACAAGGAGGAGGTCATTCTAAGCAAGCTTCAACGCCGGCTAAGGACTGTTGAGAGTAGTCTGAAAGACAAATCTGCTGCATCAACTTCTGCTGCTACCGCCCTTGTCTTGGCTATTGGGTAAGGGAAGGGTAAGAAAAGAAGGCTCCTTCTAAGAGCCACCATAAGGGAAAGCCCCATGATGGTACCTCTTCAAGTGGAACTAAGGCTGGTCCCGCTGCACCCTTATCCAACCCGAAGGATGCAGACTGCTACTACAGCCATGAGAAAGGGCATTGGAAATGAAGTTGCTTGAAGTACTTGCAAGATATCAAGGATGTGAAGATAAAGCCGTCCTTCGCAGGTATTTATAATATTCATTCTAACAGCTCATCACATAATATGTCTTGGATCCTTGATACAAGGTGTGGATTTCACATTTGTTCTTATTTTCAGGGCCTAAGAAGAAGTAGGGATGTGGAGCATGGAAAGATAAACTTGATCATGGGGAATAGGAAAGTGTTCCCTGTCACCAACATTAGAGTTTACTCTTTAGTTCTTAGTAGTGGGATAGGTTTAGCTTTGAATAATTGTTGTTACTCGCCACAAATGACACGAAGCATTATTTATTTCATGGTTTATATAAAAAAAGGTTTTAGATTTTCTTTTGATAATGAAAAAGGTTTTATTAATGCTTTCCAAAATGGTTCTTTCTATTTTGAAGCATTGCCTTGTAATGGAATATATGAAACTGTGATGATTGTAGACAACTTAGGAAATGATGTGTTGCATATAAATTCTTCTAATAGTTTGGATAAGGCATGCTTGTGGCATTATCGTATTGGACATGTCAACAAGAAGCGCATAACCCAACTCCAAAAGGATGGAGTGTTGGAGTCATTTGACCTTAGATACGATGATGTGTGCGAGTCTTGTTTACTTGGAATGATGACCAAGTCACCCTTCACTGACACTGGTGAAAGGGGTGAAGGTTTATTGGATCTCATACACACCGACGTGTGTGGGACCTTTACATCCACCACAAGGGATGCGAACCGCTTCTATGTGACTTTCACCTATGATTATAGCAGATATGGGTATATCTACTTAATCAAGCACAAGCCAGAAACCTTTGAAAAGTTCAAAGAGTTTAAGCAAGAAGTGGAGAATCAATTGGGAAGGAAAATCAAGATACTTCGATCCGATCGAGGTGGTGAGTACCTTAGTCTTGAATTCCATGATTACCTCAAGGAATGCAAAATTGTTTTGCAATTGACGCCACTTAGGATACCGCAGTTGAATGGTGTAGCTGAAAGGCGCAATCAAACCTTGTTGGACATGGTTTGTTCCATGATGGGTCGTCCTTCGTTACCTTGCTCATTTTTGGGGGGGTATGCCTTAGAAACTACTACCTATATCCTTAATCTACTCCCTACAAAGAGGGTTTCTAAAACACCTCATGAGATGTGGACAGGGAAAGCTCCCTCATTGGCACATATCAAGGTTTGGGGTTGCGAGGATTTCTTAAGACGAGAGACTCACGACAAGTTTGAACCTCATAGTGAGTGGTGTATTTTCTTCGGCTACCCACAGAAGTCCTTTGGCTATCTCTTCAATAGACCGAGTGACAATGTTGTCTTCGTTGCGAGGAGATGATTTTTCCAAGAGCGCGAACTCATAAGCCAAGAGGACAGTGGGAGGAAAATTGATCTTAAAGAGCTTCAAGAGTCAAGCGATGAAGGAACCTCCAATGCTGGCGTTCAACCCGAGGAAGATACTCCTATTGAACCGATTGACAAGTCCTTACCTCTTAGACGTTCCAGTAGAGTTAGTGTTCCTCTTGTGTTGTATGGTTTTCATATAACAAGTGAAGGTGATATGTTTATTAGTGATAGTACACTAGTAAATTTGGATAAACCTAACAGCTACAAGGAATCCATGGCAAGCCCGGAATCTGCAAAGTGGAAAGAGGCTATGGGCAACGAGATTCAGTTTATGTATGAAAATCAAGTATGGAACTTGGTTGACAATGTGTCGGTTCGTAAGACGTTCGGGTGCAAGTGGATCTTCAAGAAGAACACCGACATAGATGTGAAAGTACACACATATAAGGCGCGATTGGTTGTGAAGGGATTTACTCAAACTCCCAAAGTTGAATATGATGAGACCTTCTCGCCAGTTGCGAAGATAAGTCTATTAGGGTTATGTTAACCATCTCTGTGTTTCATGATTATGAAATATTGCAGATAGATGTCAAAACCGCTTTCCTTAATGAGAAGTTGGCTGAAGATGTTTACATGAGTCAACCAGAGGGTTTTTTCTATGCGAAGTACCCTAATAGAGTGTGTAAGCTTGAGAAATCCATTTATGGATTGAAGCAAGCGTCTTGCAGATGGAATCTTTGTTTCGATGAGAAAGTCAAAGAGTTTGGTTTCTTGCGAAGCGAGGATGAGTCTTGTGTATATGTCAAAGCCAGTGGGAGTATAGTTAGCTTTCTCGTTTTGTATGTCAATGACATACTGCTTATAGGAAACGACATCATGACCTTGCAGGAGGTTAAGTCTTGGCTTAGGAAGTGCTTCACTATGAAGGACCTTAGAGAAGCTGTGCTCATATTCTTGGGATAAGGATTGTGAGAAATAGGAGTAAAAGACTAATAGGACTTAGTCAAAGTACTTACTTTGAAAAGGTGCTAAAACATTTTAGTAAGGACAATTCCAAGAAAGGGGAGTTACCAATAAAAAGCAATACCAGGTTGAGTACGACTCAAAGCCTGAGTACTGAAGCTGAGATAGCAGAGATGAGCCGAGTACCTTATGCTTCCGCAGTTGGCTCGATCATGTATACTATAACTTGTACTCGCCCTAATGTGGCCTTCACTTTGAGCATGGTTAGCAGATATCAAGGGAACCCTGGTAGAGCATATTGGACCGCAGTCAAGAATATTTTTAAGTACCTTTAGAGGACTAAGGAATGATTTCTTATCCTCGGTGGGAGTAGTGACTTAAGGGTGCGAGGATACAGTGGTGCTAGTTTTCAAACCGTCCGAGACAACTTCCGATCTTTACCCTTAATGGAGGAGCAATGGCTTGGAAGAGTTCCAAGCAGGAGACCGTAGCTGATTCAATGTTCGAATCAGAGTACATAGCAGCGAGCGAAGCGTCAAAGGAGGCAATATGGCTAAAGAATTTCATCGAAGACCTTGGAGTTGTGTCAGCTATAAAGGAGCCTATGGAGATTTTATGTGATAATGAAGGTGTGGTTGCCTTATCCAAGGAACTGAGGGATCATGGCTATCCAATCGGCAAAGCCAACGATATGAGGGAAATGAGTTTGGGAAAAATTGACATGGCTCACTTAACTGTGATGCTTCAACGAGGAACTGAAGTTACTGGAACTTTTCAGAAATGTCTTTTTGCCTTACCTGACAAGCATTTGTTTTCCACGACTTGTCTGGAACATGTTTTGGAGATTATAAACAAGTGCACCTTGAATGATGATGCTGCGAAGAGACATTTTAATGACATGATTTGCTGGTACATCCTATTTCGTAGGAATTTACTTGCTGTGATTCCCAAGCTCTTCAAGATAATCAAGAAGACACAACAGTGAAGGATCTCTCGCCTCAATTGACATTAAGGGGGAGATTGTTGGGTATATTGGATTGCGTCATTGGACTATTTTGTATATGCCCATTGTTGGGTACTTGGTGTTGCGTCTTGGGCTCGCTTCCTAGCCCATCTTTTATGCGGTATGGGCCTATCCATTTGTATCTTATTTTCTCGGGTTTGTGTATTAATAGATGTTTGCATGCATCTTTTTGGTAACTGATAGATCGGGGTTTTTACGTGTAATTTTAGAAGATATCTTTTTGTAACCCTAGAATCCTCTACAGCGGAAGTTCTTCATCGAGCTCTGCTGAGGATTGAAAGTTCTAATCATTCAACACATTCAAATCCATTATTGACTATTGTTTCCTTTCTTCACATTCTTTATATACCTGTTTCAAAGATCTAATCGATCAAAAAGATTTATATCTCAACAATTGGTATCAGAGCAGGAGGCTGTGTAATTCATACACATCTCTTCTGTGAAAGAAGCTATTAGGGCTTATTCCGCATTAACTAATATTTATTGAGCCGTCACCCCATAATTGATGTATCTCATTACTTGTTCGTTTTGCCCTAATATTATATATTACAAGTCTGATCTTTCAAACAGGTTATTCGATCAAGCATGGACGAGTCGCCGTCTAATCCCATTAATATTTCGAACAGCATTGGATCAACAACAAAGATTCCCATCCTTTACACCCAAGATTATGAAGTCTGGGCACATCACTTTGAAGATTATGTTATAGGGTCTGAGGACAATGGATACCTCATCTGGGAAGCAATCGTATCGGGACCCTTCGCTCATTCTGCAACTTCAAGGATTATTAAAACTCAAAAGGAGTATAATGATCTTTTGAAAGACGTTAAAGATGTTGCCCAAGACGAAAAAGATCAATTTCAGTGCAACATTAAAGCATTGAGATTAATCAGATTCGCTCTTCAATCTGACACTTTCAGGCTGGTAAGTTCATGTACTACTGCCAAAGAAATATAGGACAGGCTTCGAGAATTGTATTCTACGGACGAAGATCTTGAACACTCTATTCAAACCTTACTCTTATCCGAGTTTGGTGAATTCAAGCAGGGAGCCGAAGAAACCGTGACTCAAACGTTCGATCGCTTCAATCATCTTCTTAGCAAGATGATTAAACATGATATTGAAAGGAAGTTAATTGAGCAGAAGGTCACGTTTTTAAATGGCCTCAGATTTGAGTGGAGAGCTGTAGTATCCACCGTTAAAGCGCATGAGCAATTCAAATCTTATTCTCTAGCGAAACTGGTGGGCATTCTGAAATCTCAAGAAAAGATCGTACTACAGGAGAAAAATGTAGTTTCAAGTCTGGGTTCATTGGCCCTACTATCCAAAAGTAAAGCGGTGATTGAAGATGAAGACCTCAACATAGAAGACTATGATCTTACTTCTGAAGACTATGCTATGATGGTATCAAACCCCAAGAGGTTCATCAAGAAAAGATTTCCCACCAATAAGAACCGAAATTGGCAGGGAAGTTATAGCTCTGAAAAGGTCAAAGACGAACCGAAAGCAGAAGAATCAAAGAAAGAACTGAAAGCTGAAGGAGATTCGGGAGTAAGCTGTTATTACTGTGGAGGAAAGAATCACTATGCTAAAGATTGTGTCCTCAAGAAAATGGTAGAAAAGGATGAGGAAAAAGATGAAGAAGCTTTGTTGCTGAAAAAGCTGGATGAGATCAGGAAGAAGAAATCTACTGCTAACCCGTCTATGAATGCTTTAATTGTGCAGGGTTCGATAGCAAATGATGAATTCGGAGGTGTGGAGGTCTGGTCAACCGACTCCGAGGATGATGAAGTAAGGAGGCCTTCTCATGGAAAAGCTTATGTGGCGAAAGAGAAGGATAGCAGTGGAAAATGCTTGATGGTGTCTGATGTATCTCATATGAGGGGATAGAACACAGATGGTGGGAATAAAGACACGAAGGAGCAAAAGGACATGTGCTTTACATCAAAACCGCTCAGCGTGCAATTCAACGAGCTTGATGAACTGATCAAGAAGGTACAATCTGTTTTTGTTTCATTCAAAGTCCCACAATGCTCATATGAAAAAGAATTAAAAATTGTTAATTCAAGAATTTCTCATCTAGACAGCAGTTTAACTCAAACTCGAGTCACAAATTCTAACCTAACTGACAAAATAAGCAGGGTGTCTTCGAAGAGTGAGGAACGGAGGATGTGGATCGAATTGAAGGAGTCGGAGTTAATCAAAACCAAGGACGAAAACATTTATTTGCAAAGAGACAATTTAAAACTTTTGAAACATTTTTTTGTTTGATTGCTAATCGTCTTTACAATAATATTACTCAACTTCATTTGAACTGTGAAATAGGGCAGAAAATTCATCGTATGATTTTGCCCTTCCTTGAGTTTAAGGAGGATGAAATCGACGCTGAAGCATAAAATTGTGAAAGTCTGGTTTCGTCTGAGGATGTTAATCCAACGTATATGTATGGTCTAGACAAAATTGAATCTTTCATTAAGTCCAAGGACCATAAGGACATGCTGAAAAACCTTTTGGATGAAAATGAAAAACTGAATCTAAGGACCGAAACCATACAAAAATTTGACTCATTGAATGCCAATTTGAGCTCAGAAAATAAAATTGATGTTGAAAATGCATCTGAGCTTAATGAGGATAATGACATGAGTGAAATTTCTGTAGAGGATGAAGTTGACTGTTCTGAGTTTGTCAAGAGCGAACCCGAAATCCACAAAAATCTCATCTCAAAAAATTATGTGGAGTTTGCTCGCTTGTCCCAACAAAAGTCCCCGAAACTTGAAGAAAAGGATGTTGTTTACCAAAAGGTAAGGACAACACCAAATCAGGTGTATAAGGTCACAGGTGTAACCGAACATCAGACAGCCGAACTCACAGCCATTGTAAACGAAGACAATGTTGATGGTTGTGATGAGTTCTTCTGGTCGGCCCCTATCGACAATGCTGATGAAATTGTTGGTCTATCAGAGCAAACATCCTGGAAGACAAAAGGAAGATATATTCCTGAGCCACTGAACAAGCCTGATAACTTTGACGTACCAAGTACTAGTGGTACAAAAGATGTTCCTAAAGAAAAAGCAGATTCGAGTGAATCATCATCGGTTCAAAGTGGACCTGTTGACACAAATCAAAAACAAAAGGAGAACATCCATCATCAGCCGAAACAGATGAGAAATCAAAAACAACAAAGGAATCAGAGATACAAGAAGAATCTTTCTGAAAGAAAACAGTTTTGGCAGTCTCAAAATGCCTATTTCTCATATCGTGATAGAAATTTAAAGTCAGAGAAAAATACTGTTGGATCTCAAGAGAGAAATAACAACCGAAAGCAGAAGTTCGGTTCAGAGAATAGTATCAACCAAAAGCAGAAGTTCGGTTCAGAGAACAGTATTAACCGAAAGCAGAGGTTCGGTTCAGAGAGCAAAAGAGACCAAAATTCTAGGTTCGGTCCCACTGATAATCAAAACCGAAAGAGTCACCTAGAATATCAAGTCAAGAAATCATCTCAGTCTAAATTCTCTCATTCTAATTCTTCTAATTCTTCCAATCATTCTTCTTCTCAACCCCATTCTAAATCCAATTCTGCTCGAACTCAAAAACCTAAATCTTCAACTGACCTGAAAGGGAAATCAAAGGTTTCGTCAGTTAAATCCGAGTCCAAACCAAAAGCATCAAATCCCACTAAAATTAAAGGTTTCACCATCAAAAAGAAAGATGAAACAACGTTAATAAAAAGAACATATTTCGTTGACATCTCTCTTGCTACTCCTGTTCCTGTGAAAGGCTCACGTGGACCCAAGAAACTTTGGGTTCCTAAATCTGTTTAATTTGTGCATGTTATCAGTGACGAGTAGTTTGACGAAGAATGGTATATCGACAGTGGCTGCTCACGTCACATGACAGGAAGGAAGGAAGAGCTAAGGGAATTCAGGTCTCTTTCAAACGGTGGAAATGTCAAGTTCGGGAGCAACTCCTTCGGAACCATAAAAGGCTATGAAATGATTACAAACGGTGATTTCACGATCAGGAAGGTTGCATATGTAGAAGGACTACAACATAATCTCATCAGTGTATCTCAGCTTGTTGGAGGTAGTGGTCTCAAGGTCTCGTTCGATGATGAGGGTTCGGAAATTATTGAGAAGCAAACGAACAAAGTCATTCTCAAATCAGAGCGCAAAGGTGAAATGTTTCCCCTAAATCTCAAACCCATCAAAGGGAATCCAACAATCTGCTTGTTATCAAAAGCACAATCTGACGAAATCTGGCTGTGGCACCAAAGGCTTTCTCATCTCAACTTTAAGGATATCAACAAACTTGTCACTGGAGGTCATGTTCGTGGTCTTCCATTGCTCAAGTATGATAGAGAACATTTGTGTTCGGCATGTGAAATGGGGAAGCAGAGTCGTCAAAGTCATCCATCAATCATAAACACAAAAGTTGTTGAACCACTAGAGTTACTTCACATTGACTTGTGTGGTCCATCATCAATCGAAAGTACCGGCGGTAGCAAGTACATTCTTGTTATTGTTGATGACTTTTCACGTTTCACATGGGTGTTCTTTCTGAAGCTTAAATCTGAAGCAACTCACAAGCTAAAGATGTTCATCAAGCAGGTGGAAGTACAGCTGAAGAAAGTCGTTCGGAACATCAGGAGCGACAATGGCTTGGAGTTCAAAAATAAAGAATTCGAAGAATTCCTGGCGGAAAGAGGAACTAGTCACAACTTCTCAGCTCCCTACACACCTCAACAAAACGGAATAGTCGAGAGACGAAACCGATCCTTGTGTGAAGCAGCTCAAACCATGCTAAGTTTTGCTTCTTTACCTTTATATTTTTGGGCTGATGCTATATCTGCAGCTTGTTTTACACAGAATAGGTCATATCTCAATAAGCGATTCACGCTCACTCCTTATGAGATCATCAACAACAGGAAGTCGAATGTTAAATTCTTCCATGTGTTCGGTTCCCGGTGCTTCATCTTCAATTCTAAAGAGCATCACAACAAATTTGATGTCAAAGCCGATGAAGGGATTTTTTTGGGCTATTCTCTCACTTCTAAAGCGTACAGGGTATTAAATAAACGTTCAAGGAAAATAGAAGAGACGTATTACGTGACCTTTGATGATAGCTATGTCAAAAAGTCAACAGCCAACGTAGACACAACTGGTGAAATCTTTCCTCAAACAGGTCAAGTCACAGTATCAATTGCAAATCTCTTTGAGAAGTTTGTCGAGTTATTTGATGAACCAGAGAAGGCCATTAACTCGAAAGCCAGCGCAGCAGACAACAAGGTGGATCATCTAAAGCAACTAGTAGAAGATGCTACAAGGCGAATGAATGAAGAAGTGTCCAGTTCCAGCGCTTCAGTCGAGGGGGAGCACACCGATACTGCAGCACCCGAAGGTACTGTAGCACCCGAACATTCTGCAGCACCAGAAGGTACTGGAGCACCCGAAGGTACTGTAGCACCTGAACACTCCACAACATCTGAAGGCACCGGAGCACCCGAACTCTTCACTATACCCGAAAATCCGACTATTCCAGAAAGCTCATCATTCGAGGGGGAGAATGCCAATATGCTTTATAACGATGAAAGTCAATCCGAACCAGAAGAGATGGTAAACGTTGAATTGGATCCTTCCTATGATCCAAATTACCCTCTTCTCATCAAATGGACCAGAAATCATCCTGTCTCTCAAGTTGTAGGTGATGTTTCTGAAAAGGTTCTGACCCGATCACAACTTAAGGCAAAACAAACTTCCCTATTTCCCAAAGTAGAATTCTGTATGTTTAATTCCTTCGTTTCAAAAGTTGAACCCAAGACAGTTAACACTGCTCTTGATCACTCCGATTGGGTTCAAGCTATGCAAGACGAACTGAACGAATTCGAAAGGAACAAAGTTTGGCGCCTCATTCCAACTCCTCAAAATGCATCAGTTGTTGGTCTCAAAGGGGTATTCAGGAACAAAATGGACAAGGAAGGGAATGTGATTCGAAACAAAGCACGTCTGGTAGTGAAAGGATACTGTCAGGAGGAAGGAATTGACTATGAAGAGACTTTCGCTCCAGTTGCAAGGCTAGAATCTGTTCGCATTTTTCTTGCCTATGCAGCACACAAAAACTTAGAGGTCTACCAAATGGATGTCAAATGCGCTTTTCTGAATGGAGAACTCGAAGAAACAGTCTACGTGGAGCAACCTCCTGGCTTTGTCAATGAGAAGTTCCCAAATCACTGCTATATTCTGGACAAGGCGGTTTATGGTCTGAAACAAGCTCCTGGGGCCTGGTATGAAACGCTAACAAAGTTTTTAAAGATGTCTAAATTCAAACAAGGTTTGGTTGACCCAACCTTCTTTCGTAAAAAGGAAGGCAACTACCTTATGATTGTACAAATTTATGTCGATGATATCATCTTTGGCTCAACGAATCCCAGCTTAACAGTTGAATTCAGAAAGCTGATGGAGACTAAATTTGAAATGAGCTCCATGGGTCCGATTAACTTTTTCCTTGGATTAAATATTAGACAGGGACCTGAAGGCATGTTTATCAACCAGGAAGCATACACCAAAACTCTTCTTGCCAAATTTTGTATGATGGGAGATTCAAAGGTCAAGGTTCCAATGGCATTCGACACCAAACTCACCCCTTCACTGGAGAAACCAGCAGTTGACATTACGCTATACCGCCATATGATTGGGTCCTTAATGTATCTTACTGCTAGCAGGCCTGACATCATGTTTTCCGTATGTTATTGTGCTAGGTTTCAGGCGAACCCACGAGAACCTCATATGCTTGCAGTGAAGAACATACTCAGGTATCTGAAGCGAACTACCTCTCTCGGTCTATGGTATCCATCCAACTCAGGCTTCTTTGTTCAAGCCTTCTCTGATGCAGACCTTGGAGGATGTGGTTTAGACAGGAAAAGCACCACAGGGGGTTGCCAATTCCTTGATGGGAAATTGGTCAGCTGGCAGTCAAAGAAGCAAACCTGCGTTTCCCTTTCTACAGCCGAAGCAGAGTACATCGCAGCCGCCTCCTACACATCTCAAGTCATATGGATCCAAATCCAGCTCAGAGATTATGGACTTAACATGAAAAAGATCCCACTATATTGCGATTCTGAAAGTGCAATTAGGATCTGTCATAACCCAATGCAACACTCTAAGACCAAGCATATAGCACTGAGGTATCACTTCATTAAGGATCATGTGGAGGATGGAAATGTCGAAATTCACTTTGTTCGAACCACCGATCAACTGGCAGATATCTTCACCAAAGCCCTACCTGAAGCCAGTTTCAATAAAATCCTTCATGGTCTAGGAATGATGGAATCTGAATCGGTACCAAAGACTTCATCCCAAAGTTAAAAGTAAGGAGTGAAATGGAGCGAAATGTAGCGAAATGAACCGAACGTTCGGTCTATTTTGGGTTCGGTTCACATGGGAACCGCAACGAACCGAACGTTCGGTCTATTTCGGGTTTGGTCCCATAGCACATATTTTCGCTCAATCTCAAAAAGGTGTTGTCTATGGTTGTACACATTTGTAAAGCTGTTTTCCAAAAATCCAAAAATATTTTGTTTAGGAACCGAAATGAACCGAGCGTTCGGTCCATTTCGGGTTCGGTTCAAATATTTTTTTATTTATTATTATTACTTATTCTGTTTTGGTTTTTCCCTTTTGTAAAGTTGTTTTCCAAAAATTCAAAAAAAAATTTGGAACCGAAATGAACCGAGCGTTCGGTCCATTTCGGGTTCGGTTCAATTTTTTTTATTACTTATTTTGTTTGGTTTTTCTCTTTTCACAATCTTAAAATCTCCAAAAATATTTTTCTCTCATTCTTGTTTAAATATACTTGGGATAGGTTTGGTTCTCATACTTTATATTAACTAGTTAAGCATCCCTAGAAACATGCTGCTACATGTTGTCCAAAGCCTCAACTGATTTTGAATAAAAGCCTTAATGACTAGGTATATACAAACCTTGTCTTCCCCATAAGGCTGCTCTATTTATTCTAATCCTGATCTACCTTACTCTTTTCTCATATGGGTTGAGAGTTTACTGCTTGGTCACTATTTTCGGTCCCATATCGTAACCCTTGAGACTCTCAGAATTAACCACTGAGGTTTATGGTTACAAAATATCTGTGTTTATGATCTAAGCCACATGTCACTACGTGCTTAGTGAAACCCAAAATTCAATACCTATCATGAATTGACGGTCAACATGAAATCTCTCTTTGGTTGTGCGATTCTTATGAATTTGTTATTTACCATAACATTTCTTCCCTTAGAATTCAATTTAAATTTTTTTTTGAGATTTCACCATCATATATCTTCTCCAAGTCACTATATCTATTATCCAGCCTACTTGTTCAACAGACCACATCGGTCTCACAAGTACTTCATTTAGTCTCGGTCTGATGTCAAGGTCCGGGATTCTAAACTGAAGCGAAAGCCACCCTTTTAAGCCTAATAAAAAGATGCCTTTCAACACTTCTTAGAAAGTGATTGATCGTAATTCAACGGGAATCCATTCAAACACTTTAAGATCTCTCTTGACCTTGAAGAAAGTGATTCGTGCCCGGGATCAACTGTTTTGTGTCTATTTTGACATCACTACTTCCCATATATATCTCGCTTTATTTCCTTATCTTTCACACTCTATGCACGAAAATCTTTGATTTTCCAAAATTCTCGTTCGGTTACCTTATAATACTATGTTTGGATGACAGCTATTAAACAGATAAGATGCTGACTCAACCGACAGAGTAACGGCCTCAATAGTGAGGTGACAGGCACGCGTGCAAAACGGAACAGTTCTTCTCTCTCATGCGTAATCATCGGGGGTGCCAACCGTCGCGCTTCAGTCAAATCCGAAACCGTTTTCTTGTATCAAGAAGATTTGGGGATGATCTTTCTCTCTCCTCTACCCACGGTATAAAAGGAACACATCTGCTTCATTCCAAACTTACCACAATCAAAACTCAAACGAGCAAAATCAGGCGATTTCTCATCTACTGTTCATCATCTTCTACCTTCAACAATGGCGGATTCTTCATCAGTTCAGGAAACCTCCTCCCGCACAAATATTCTTCCAATCCGTGCTCAACAAAGCCTGGTGATTGATCTCAACCCTAAAGCTTACGAGAATTATATGTATCCCATGGTGGAGTGCCTCAAATACTCTCCGTTGGTGCTCGCTCTTTCCAAGGTCGAGGTTGTGCCGATGGAATGCCTTTCCCAGGTCTTCTCCACCACCCATTATGATATATCAGTGGATCGCATCTACTTTGATCTTCTTTCTCACAAGACCTCCATCTCCAAGCAACGATTCTGTTGGCTCCTAGGTTTTGAAGCTGATGAATCTAGGGTTAATCCCGACACCATTACCGTCGGGCAATTATTTTCGATGTTCTACAATATGGGTTACACGGAGATTCTCACAACGGTCACAAAATTCAAGAAATTGTGTCTCCCTCCTCCATGGAATGGTTTCTTCACCATTCTATTCAAAGGGCTCTCTGAGCGTAGTTCTGGTTCTGATGGGGCCAGCAAATTGTTTATGACCATTCTCTATGGTCTATATCACGGCCTTAACCTCGACTATGGCTTGGTTCTATGGCAGCAAGTCATTCAGAGCCTAGCCTCCTCCTCTCGCCACACTGAGGTATCCTACGCCAGGTTCTGGACGCTCATCACCAAGTGGGCCATGGATAAACTTCATGTTCCTACTGTTGCAGGTTCCCTTCTCTCCACCATCAGCGTCTTCCACACCACTAAAATAATTCTCACTGATCCGACAAAATTTTCTTTCGTCGGATCCATTCCGGACTCTATGTCCGCTGGGGTGTCCAAGGAGAGCATCATAATGAAAGCCTACAAGGACTTTCATCCTTCGGGCCCAAGGGAACTTTCTGCTGAAATGGTTCAGTCCATTAATGATGCAGATAAACCTGCTGCTAGAGGAAAGAAACCCGAGCAAGGAAAGATAAAGAAAGAAGCAAAGGGGGCAAAGGGTCCTTCTCCTAAGAAGCGAAAACCCTCAAAACCAGATCTTTCCCCACCAGCGAAGAAGAAGAAATTCCAACCCAAGAGAAAACTTATTCTCTCTTCTTCCTCCAGCGACTCGGAAGAGAACCACTCTGACTCAGATGAGTCAGCTAGAGGCGAAACTCCGCCTCACTCGCCTGGTCATGAGGTACATGTTTCATCAAAACCTCCTTCCCCTTCTCCTATACCCACCACTTCCATTCCCATCATAACCTCCTCCATTTCCATTCCCTCCATATCTAACCCTATTTCTATTCCCCCCATAACTACTTCTCTTCAAACCACAACAACCACCCTTCCCCCACCACTTTTTATAGAAGCCACCACAACTACCACCCGTGAGGTTCTAACCAACGTATCTGATACGGGGGTTTCTACTTCACAACCCGAACCTACTTCTGCTCCCGAACCCACTATCACTACCGAACCACCAACCGCACCCTTATCTCCCACTCCATCTGCTGAAACCAAAACCTTTTTGGGAGGGGAGGATACCGTTTTTGACTCCATCTACTACAGCCCCTATCAACTTCAGAGTGATGATGATGATGATGATGCTCCGGTCACTAAAAAGCACATCAAGGAACTCCACGAGAAGATTGACAATCTTGTGGCTTCTTCCTCTTCCTCAACATCTCACCTTTTGGAGGCTGCTATTCAAGGTATGGTGGAGTCACTCTCCAAAGCACATGAAGCCTCTATCTGCTCAGCTGCTGCTGCCATTGATAAATCCACGAAGGCTAGTGTTGTAGCGACCGAAAAAGTCGAAAAACTATTTCAAGACGCCCAGATCTGGCTGGAGTCTTTACAGGCGGCATCAGAGACAAACACTAAGAAGATCCGCACCGTTGTGGAGAAGCTGGTCCATTCCTTCGAAACTGAAAAAGATCAATTTGCCAGCTTTCGCTAAAAACTCAAAGAAGACAACCAATCATTTCAGTCTTCGGGTGCGGATCATCTTCTTTCCTTCCAGGCCACTCTTGCCGCCGAATCTACCACAAAGGAAGAGCTTGCCCGAAAGTCTTCCGAGCTTACCTTGGCAACTCATCATCTCTCCCAAGCCGAGAAGGAGATCAATTCTCTTCGGTCTGAGAAAGTTGTGGTCAAGAGTTGTGTTTCAGATGTCCACGGAGCTCTGTCTAACATCATTGAAGCCCATGATCTGATTCTTAACTATTTGGTGAGGCGTAGTCTTGCAGAGAAGCTCGCTCCTGCTCTTGCCCTGCTTAGCCGTATTGAAGGCATTCCTGAGCAGGAGGACCATCCGAAACAAGGGGGAGAAAAGAAGTCCACAGCTCAACAGAAACCCCCTCCAAGTTCCAAAGCTCAAACTATTCCATTTTCATCACTTGTCCCTCCGAAAGCACCCAAACCAACATCTGGTCCATCATTAGGTTTGAGTGCTCAAACCAAAGCCAAACAAATTGCTGACGACAATGATGAAAGTGATGATCAAGAACCGATTGTCAGCTTGGTCAGGAAGCAGACCAGAGAGAGAGAGTTGGATGAAAATGCTCGCATAGTTAGGGAAGCCGATGCTAAGGAGAGGAAGATAAAGGAGGCTCATGATCTCCTTGAAAGCAGGAAAACTTTTTTTCCTCCTTGGACCCTCGAAGTGCTCATCAAAGAAGCCATTGAGTCCCCTTGCACTCTGTGGCTAGAACCGGTCATCTCCCTAGACCGTGTCAATTCGGTCGATTCCCAGTTCGACATGCCCCTGACCCGAAAGGCCTTCATCTTCCATGCGTTCGCTCATATAGCTGAAGTTCCCCATCCTCACCCGAAGGTGGATAGGGAGCTTATAGACTATTACCTGAGGACTGCTCAACCTTAGTACCAAACTTGGAGCGCACAGAAGATAACCAACGTTCGGGTACTCAAGCCAGTTCGTGAAGGTAATTTTGTTAATGTTAGATTCAAGGTCTTGAGGGGATCTGAAAAATCTGAGCATTCCATCTCTCTGGCTGATCTTCCCAACCTCAACCTTCACGATTGGATTGTCTTGCACAACATTCTTCTTGTCAATGAAGCTGAATATGGTCCGATCATAGACCATTTCAAGAGAATGTTAGTTTGCTATATTTTGGAGGTGGCTAAGCTTGATCAAGAGGTTGCTAATATTCTGAGGAAGAAGCCCATCATCACTCCAGTCGGTTCTGCAAGCGATATAAACCGAATGAAGATGGGAAAGATTGATCCGAAACAGAACTCAGTCATGTTCACCAGAGCAGAAGGTCAGAAATGCCTGTTTGCTTTGGCTGACAAACATCTCTACACCACTACCTGTCTGGAGCATGTTCTGGGTATAATCAATCATTGCAAGCAGAACTCGGATAGTAATAAAAAATACTTCAATGATATGATAAACTGGTACATTCACTTCCGACAAACACTTCTTGCTATCATCCCCTGCCTGTTCAAGACCGTCAAGAAAGCCAGTGCTGCGGGGGCAAGCAAGCTGGAGTGAGGTCTCGCCCCAATTGACGCAAAGGGGGAAATTGTTGGGTACTTGGTGTTGCGTCTTGGGCTCGCTTCCTAGCCCATCTTTTATGTGGTATGGCCCTGTCCATCCGTATCTTATTTTCTAGGGTTTGTGTATTAATAGATGTTTGCATGCATCTTTTTGGTAACTGATAGATCGGGGTTTTTACGTGTAATTTTAGAAGATATCTTTTTGTAACCCTAGAATCCTCTATAGCGGAAGTTCTTCATCGAGCTCTGCTGAGGATTGAAAGTTCTAATCATTCAACACATTCAAATCCATTCTTGAGTATTGTTTCCTTGCTTCACATTCTTTATATACCTGTTTCAAAGATCTAATCGATCAAAAAGATTTATATCTCAGCACCCATTGTGTACTCGGTTTGGGCCTGTCCAACCGTATTTGATTCTAGGGTTAGAGTATATATGGTGCATGCATGCATCTTATTTAAAAAAAATTATGGATCGATCTTTTCTTTATAACCCTAGCACGCCTCTACAGTAGCAATTCTTCATAGAGTTCTTTTGAGGTTGTGTCTTTTAATCATTCGTTACCAGTTTATACATCTTGTGTTCTTGTTTTCATATCGTGCTAATACTATACTTGTTAGAGTCTAATCGATTTAAGATGATTTTATTCCTGACACAAACATTAGATTAAAACAAAACTATAATTACTAGATAAATTCATGAACATAACATCAATTCACATGATTAAAAGCATAAACACAATTGTACTCTATAATTAGAATGAAAGGGCTTTAGTGGGACATGGCTAAAGCTTGGTTCTAAAGTTTAGAAATACAAATGATAAGTTCAATCGAATTATAATTAAAACTAAAGTGTTTTCAAGATGTTTGCAAAAGAATTCTAGCAAAAACCACTGATAAAAACCACCTCCAAGTCGTCTCATATTAGAGAGAATGATTGAAAAAAAACCCCTAAACATCTCGTAACAAATCATCAGGAAAAATTGTCAAAAGACAGTTATCAGGATCAACACACCCCGTGTGAAAGAAAAGTAGGATGATATAATCGAAAAGTCTTCAAAAGTAGAATGTTGAAATTTTCTCTTTTTGGACTTCACGCGCTCCGTGTGAATGAAAGTCAACGCCTGGATTGTTGGTCAACACACCCCTTGTGGATTTTTATGCCCATTTTCACACTTTCACACGTCCCGTATGATACCCACTGTTTTTGGCCCGCCTTGATTTTTCCAACTTCTTTATTTTGTCCGATTTGCTTCCACTTTTTTTTCCCGAGCTTCCTTCATGTCCCCAAAGAGCATCCCAATTTTCAATTACACTTGAAAACACCATAAAACGTACTAGTAAAAGCGTTTATTCGATAGACTATAAATAGCCAAAAATATGTAAAAATACATGATTTTAACTTCTAAATGCAATGTTAAAGATGAGATATTTATGCAAAATATATGCATGAAATGCACCTAAGACATATCCTTGTTTTACTTATGATATTCTTTCAAGATTTGGTTTTGGCCTTTTAGTTTTAATACTCGTGTTTTGTCCTTTCCTTTGGTAGAATCACACTTTTGAAATAATATAATCAATAAACAAAATAAAACACTAAACTTTTGTTAATCAGATATTTTATATTATATTATTTCAAATAAAAAAAAATAGAAATTCCCTTTCCTAATCATTTTCCACCGATTTTTTGTTCATTTGGGCCCAAACAGCCGAACCATGACAAACTATAGGGGCCCAAAACAATGTCCAGTCAGACAAAGATGGAATGTTGTTTGAAATTACTGAAGCATCCCATACCACTCAACCCTCGTCTCATTAACATCAAGGGTAAAATCGTATTTTCAAATTCGCAATTCAGGACTTAAAACCTAACTTTTTGGTGTTTTAAAATCAGAATGACTTTCGGATACGCTCAGACACATTTTGACACAACTTGTAAATTTCTTCCATTAATGAACCTTGAAAAAACGCCATTGAAGAATCTTCTTGACGATTAAACGCTTGTGGGAGTGTGTATCGGCTTCGTAAGACCAACCGAAGAAGCTTCGTCTTGCTAATTTGGTAGGTGTTCCACGCGGATTGATAATCGTTTTCATGTCGATTTTTTTGGAATCTGTGAAAAGGAATCTCTATTGTCTATTAGGATATCTTCTGTTTTATTTGTTTAATCCGTAGGAAATTATCGGAAAACACCTGTTTATACCAAAAACCATTAGTTTATTGTGGTCAGTTGGTATTCCAATTTGCTATAACTAGAAGGAGACGTGAATTAGGGCTTTTAATATGTTTTCCGATTCTCTTACGATTTTCCTTTTCAGAGAGATGTGTGTGCATATACGTTACATATTATACTTCTCAAGGTGTTTGATTGTTGTTTTCTGACCAAAGGTTCTTCATTACCGGAAAGATGACATGGCTACCTGAGATTGACGTTGCGACGCCGTCAAATTGAGTTTCGAAATTCGTCAACCGCCTAAGGTAATTTTTCTTTTCTAGACTTACATGACGAGTTCGTTGAAACGTTGTTACAATTTATGACTTCTGATCGATTTCAACTTCTGCTGTAAAAACTTTTGAGAATCGGTGTTGTTTCAACACACTATTTTTGATTGAAAAAGACTACTCTATCTCCATGTGATCAACATCCTGTCGTATCTAATCTAAGGATCCTTTTACGATTGTCTACTTTTTGTGCTTTTCTGTTTGTTAGTACTCCATGGTTTTACCTTTGTGCGTTTCCAGTTGTAGAAAGTGTTATTGAACACCTCCATAAGGGACCTACATGGAAGAACTTGAACCAGTGAGACAATTAGTTAATTTTCATTTTCTTTATCTTTCTCTTTCTTTTTTCTCTTTTCCCCTGTCTTTTCTCATCAATAGTGTTACTGAGTTCTTTATCAAAAGAAAGCCATGTACGATTACATTATTACATAACATGGTAAACAATCAACTGTTTGATGAGTTCCTTTTTGAATAGTTCATCATAGATGCCTAGCTCTCTATCATTCTAATTAATCTCCCAATCTTATTGCAGAATTTAGATAACTAATAATATGTTAGTTACAAAATGCATCCTTTTTTTCATCTAGAAACCTTTCAATCATTATTTGTTTCAAACATTTTGCTTATATTTCGGGTAAAAGGTAAAAAAGATTCTTGTTGTCTTCTAGGACTATAACTCAACTATTATTTAATCGTAATTTAATTTAAAAAATCATAACTCGTTTCAAATCATTTCTTCCAGATGGATTATTCAACGAAGCGTTCCACCTCCAACAAAAGCAAACTCGTTCGTACTTTCGCAAAAGTTCTCCACATTCGATCTACAACACTCTACGATAAATTCCAGAAAACAAAATCATCGGAAAATATCAATAATAATGAGAAGATTAAAGAAGAAAAGCTTCGTGAAAAAGCAACAATGGCAGCCTTCATCTCCAAACTTTTCGCCACAATTTCTTCCATCAAATCCGCTTACGCTCAATTACAATACGCCCAATTCCCTTACGACGCTGAAGGAATCCAATCAGCCGATCAAATCGTCGTCGCCGATTTGAAAACTTTATCCGAATTAAAACAATCTTTTTTAAAAAAACATCTTGACGATTCTACCCCTGAGATGACCCTACTCTTTTCAGAAATCGAAGAACAAAAGAACCTCGTGAAAACATACGAGATAACGTGTAAGAAATTGGATAATCAAACGAAGCTCAAAGACTCTGAAATCATTTTTCTAAAAGAAAAATTAGAAGAAAACAGAAGAGAAAACAAATCGATTGAAAAACGATTGAATTCAAGCGGAACTTTATCCAATTTATGGAATTTCAATTTTTTATCATTGAAACCCACCAATTTTGTCTCGGTTTTCAAACAAACAACAAAATCGATTCGGAATTTGGTGAAGTTTATGATCATCGGAATGGAATCCGCAAACTGGAATCTTGATTCCGCCGCTACCGCGATCCATCCCGACGTCGTGTACTGGGACCCGACACATATATGCTACGCGTTCGAGTCGTTCGTGTGTAGAGAGATGTTCGACGGATTCAACTTTCCGGAGTTTTCGCAACACGGGAATCGTCAATGCCGACGTTTCTTCTTCGATAAGTTTACGGAATTGAAGAGTTTGAAAGCGAGGGAGTACGTGACATCGGAACCGGAATCGAAATTCGCTGGATTCTGTAGAACAAAGTATCTGAATCTCGTTCATCCGAAGATGGAAATGTTAGTTTTTGGGAATTTGAGTCAACGGGATTTGGTCAACGCTGGGGAGTTCCCGGAAACGGATTTTTTCGATTTGTTTTTGGAGTGTGCTAAAAGGGTTTGGGTTTTACATTGTCTGGCTTTCTCGTTTGAACACGTGGCAAGTGTATTCCAGGTGGCAAAAGGGTGTCGGTTTTCTGAAGTGTTTATGGATAGTGTAAATGAAGAGGCGTTTTTGTCGGCGGGAAGTTCGCCGGAGGTGGGGTTTACGGTGGTTCCTGGGTTTAAATTGGGTAAGACCGTTATTCAGTGTCAGGTGTATACGATTTGATCGCCGGATATGATTCCACCTGTCACCGGTCTGACGGTGGACGGTGGTTAAAAGTCTCCAGTTTTGTTAATATAGTAGTAGTGGAAGAATGTGTATTTGTAAACTCTATTCGTTATAATTGAATTTTGTATATTAGTTTTGCCATTTATGTATTGATAAAATACAAACAAATATAGTCGGTTTTTTCTGTATTGTCAAAAAAAAAAACATAAAACAAAAATTGGTTGGGGTTATATCCGTTATAGTGACTGTGTAATATAGTAGGTTATCTTTGATGACACTTATATATTTTTTAATGTATAAGTATATATTTTTACGCTGATGCCAGCTTTATTGTTTCTTTTAAAATTATGGCCCTCGTAATAGGTTTTGTTCCATGTTTATGTACAGTTAGATTGAAACAGCTTTGATTGATGATGAAAGATTGAAACTTATTTGGACGGCTTAAAAGACGATGTTTAATTTTTGGGTCCGGTTAACCTAATAGCATCTACCCTTCTCTAATCATACATACTTATCATTATACAGGGTTAAAATACCTACAATCCTACTTTTTTCTCTTCCATCTCTATTTTGTGTTTAACTCAACTTCATTAGCATCTACCCTTCTCTAGTCATACATACATAGGATTAAAATGGTTAATTACTAATCTAATCAAATTAAGGAAGTAATTAACAATTTTTAACCAAAAATTAGGAATTGTTCCACGAACTGCAGGTTTTTAGATTCGTCTACTGTTTCGTATTTTGTATTACATAGTTTTTCTCTCTATTATCTACGCTACGGTTTTGGGTTAAAAAACTATTTTTTTTTTAAAAACTACAGTTTTGAGTTGAAAACCATGGTTTTGGGTAAAAAACCTATGTTTTTTTTTATTATTATTATAATAATAGAGAGTATTTTTTTTTTGAGAAAAACTATTTTATTCTATTAATGTTAAAAAGCTTTTTTATATTTTACAAAAAATATTTTTTAACAAAATAATTATCAAAAAACAATTCTATATTTTATAAACAATATTTTTAATAAAAAAAATACTCTCTATTAAAATCTAATAAAAAATAAAAAAATAAAAAATAAAAAACAGTAGTTTTTTAACCCAAAACCGTAGACTATACCCCCAAAACCGTAGTTAAAAAAAAACGTAAATTTTACCCAAACCATAGGCTACGGTTTGGTAAACAATAAATGATACAGAGAAAACAGTAAGTTTTAAAATAACCTATGGTTTTATTTCTTTAAAACAATTTTTTCATACAAAACACGAAACAGTAAACAAATTAGCAAAATAGTAGATTTCAAGCGTTGACTGTAGTCAACGCCCGCTGACCATAGTCAACTGTGTCCAAACTATTCTTTCGTGGGTTAGTTTTGGCTAATTTGGTTTTTTTTTTTTTTTTTTTTACCTAGTTTTAGATAAGTAGTTAAAGATTTTGGTTAGATTTGTATTTTCTCCTACTCTTTTCTCAGCCATCTCTATTTTGTATTTAACCAAACTTCATTAGCATCTACTCATGCATACATACTTATTTAGTTATTTACAAGGTTATAAATCTTATAACCATACTTAACTTTATTTCATAATCTGCGGGCATTTATCATAATGTCAATACATCGAATATATATATATATATATATATATATATATATATATATATATATATATATATATATATATATATATATATATATATATATATATATATATATATATATATATAAAAGTGAGATCCGTTTAGAACTCATAGTTTTTCGAGAACCCCAAAACTAAAGGTGGAACATCATATCAAATTTAACTCATTAAGGGTATAATCGTAATCTTACCAATCTCATTTAATGTTATTGTAACTATTAATAAAACTGTCCAAAAATTAACATTGTAAATAAAAAATTTCTGTTTAAGAAAGAACACCAAAGTGAAACGTGAAAAATCATCAATTATAAAAAGAATATACTTACTACCACCAACACTTTCGATTGCAGAAGGTCCACAAAGCTCTATCTGTAGAAGTTCTCAAGGTTCAATGATTTTCGTGTTTACTCGAGTTAGATGGCTTTTCCTACTTTGTTTTCCCATTTCGCACACTGCATATAAATGATCCTTATCGAACTTCAATAGAGGAAGCCCTCACACATGATCACCAAGCACGACCTTGTTGATATCCTTGAAATTTAGGTGCGAAAGTCGTCTGTGTCATAGCCAACTATCATTACAGTGAGCTTTCGTTAGCAGGAAGATAGCAGGTTTTCCTCTTATCGGGTTCAAATTTAGAGAATACATTTTGCCTTTCCTTAGAGACTTTAAAAGAACATCTTTCGTTTCCTTCTCTACAATCTGAGAACCTTCGTCATCAAAGCTTACTTCCAGGCATGTTCCCACATCCAATTGAGAAACACTGATTAGGTTGTGTTGTAATCCTTCCACATAAGCCACCTTTCGTTTTGAAAAATCTTCGTTCGTTATCATCCCATAAGTTTTAATTGTTCCAAACGAGTTGTTACCATACTTTACATTTCCACCATTTTTCAGTGCATGAAACTCCCTTAACTCTTCCTTTCTCCCAGTCATGTGACGTGAACAGCCACTGTCTATATACCATTCGTTGTCAATCAGCTCGTCACGAATAACCTACAAAGATTAAGCAGATTTAGGAACCCAAAGTTGTTTGGGTCCTGGTGAGCCTTTTACAAGACAAGGAAAAGTAATAGCAAGATCAACCAAATATGTTCCCTTAATAAAAGTTGTTTCATCTTTCCTTTTAATGGTGAAAACTTTAATCTTATTATCTTTGAGTTTCGTCTCTTTTAAATCAGATTGTTTTCTTTTAGATTTAATTTGATTTTTGACAAAATCTCTATCCACACTCTTAGAATCAGATATCAACTTTTTGATTGGAACTTTGGGCTCCTCGACAAGCTTTCCCTTTCCCTTGATGTCTTTGGGTGAGGTGTTTAGGGATTGATGAATTTTTGGTTTCGCGCTTGATTTTTTTGAATAAGAAGGTTTTGGAGTAACGTTCTTTGATTGCTTTTTCTGATTGCAAGAATGACAGTGCGAATATTGACTATCATTTGCAGGCGAACTAGCTTTTGTTCTTTGATTTGAAGATTTCTGTTAGGTCACATTTTGTGGTTTGGGCTGGGTGCCTTTATGTATATGTCTTAATAGGGTCTTGGTCATTTTATGTATGTTTTGGTGTTGTTCGCGGTTGTGAAGGCGTTCACGGCCGTGAACAGGTATACGGCCGTGAAACCTATTCACGGCCAGCCTGTTTTTATAAATAGTGTCAGAGTCTGTCATAGAATGGGACGTATCAGAGTGTTTACAGTTAATGTGTGTGTGCTCAAGGTGTACCAGACGTTTAAGCTAATAAACGTGTGCATTGCTTGATAAATCTCTTTCTTCTTTTTCTCTGTTCTGTTTTTGTTCGTATTCATTGATTATTTTTTTGCTCGTTGGTTTGGATCATTGATTTGGGACTCTAAAATTGGTATTAGAGCAATTCCGGTGTCAAAACATATTCAAGTTGTGTTTGCGGTTGAAGGAGTCTTTGTTTTCTTCATTATTCAAGCTTGTTTCTGCATCTGATCGTGTTTTCAAGGCTAAGGGAATCGAAATCTACTCAAAAACACTTGTTTCCATTAAAATTTGGGAGTTTATGGTTTGTTGTATTGAAGGGATTACAGTCGTGAACGTTTGATACAACCGTGAACCATTCATATTCAAGGATCATAAACTGTTTCTGTTTGCTGTGTTGAAGGGATTACGGCCGTGAACGTTTGATACATCCATGAAACATTCATCTTCAAGGACCGTAAATTCTTTCTGGACCGTGATCGATTGTTTGACTGTGAACCATTCAAAGAGTTTAACCGTAAATAGATTTTTGACCGTGATCCATTCAAGGATTTTAACCATGATCTATCCTTGACTGAGAAATCTTCATTCACTGTGAAAACATCATATTTGACCGTGTACGGCCGTAAACTGGATCATACGGTCATGAAGAGTGTACGACCATGATCTTTATACGACCGTAAACCCACTTTGGTCATTGAACAATTTCAATTGTACTCTCCTTGGTAGCTTGGTTGTTTAGAAAATTAAAACAAATGGAATCTCAAAACACTACCATTCATCAAGAGCTTGACTCCATTATGGGAACAACTACATGCATTCCAAGACTGCTATCTGCTGAAGGTTTTCCAGAGTGGAAATATCGTATAGAAAAGTATATTAAAATGAAAGATTTCAAGATTTGGAGATGTATCTTGAAAGGACCTGTCAGAATCACCACAACTCTCGAAAATGGACAATTGTTGACAAAGAGTATGAAGAGTACACTGATGAAGAATTTGATAGAGTTGAACAGCAAGAGAAAGCACTTGCCACACTCACTATGTCCCTATCACAAGAGATTGCTCAGGGCTTCCGAGAATATACGTCTGCAAAAGCTCTATGGGAGGCCCTGATCGAGGTTTATGAAGACAACAAAAACATGACGCAAAGTTGTCAGGATACGCTCAGGAAAAAGTTTAACATGTTTAATCATGTTCTGGGAGAAACATTAGAAGTCCAATTGCAGAGGTTCATCACTGTTACGACCGAAATGAGCTCTGCTGGTGTCTTGGTCACCAGATCCAAAATCAACAAGAAGCTACTAAATTCATTGCCAAAGTCATGGGATATGAACGTTTCTGTAATCAAGAAGACAAAGGAGCTCAACCGTCTAAGTCTCACTGAAACCATGACAATTATCAAAGCTTGTGACATGGACGACAAGTAGAGGGAGATTAATCATGTGAATTCATACTCAATAGCCTATCTTGGGATTCAATCCAACAGTGCATTTTCATCTTTCACTACCCCACAAGTTTAATCGTTTGTTACTCCTCAACCACTATCTTATGTCACTCCACCCATGCAAAATGTTCAATTGTCAATGTCTCATTCTCAAGTTGCATCCTCTTCAAAAGCACCTGCTTCAGCTCCTGCTCTCAAGGAAAATGATGAAAACTTTGCTCTTGCTACCAGCTTGGTCAACTGCTACAACGCCTTTGTGGCTGGTGAGCTACATCCTCAACTATCTTTTGCTGATCTGGTTTAAATTCATCCTCAAGATATTGAGGAGATGGAAATCACATGGCAAATTGCTATGGTGATGTTCAGGGCCAAACAATTCTCCACTAAGATAGGAGAAAACAATTGGGGAATGAATTATGAAAAGAAGGTGGGATTCAACAAGGGAAAACTAAGATGTTTCAACTGCCATGAACCTGGTCGCTTTGAAAGAGAATGTATGAAGCCAAATAGGAGGGAAAACAGTGAAAGAACCATGGTGCATGTAGGAAGTAGCACGGGAGCTGCCACCAATAACCAGACAATAAATCTTGCGGTGGTGGCTCAGTCGTTTGATTGGGATACCAGATACAGGCCCTGAACATTTCAAGACCTGAAAATGCGCATCTTGCCTAGATTGACGACGCCCTAAAATTAGAAGCTGAATTGGACCCAGAGGCGGAAATGATGGAACGACAATTCGCGTTCATAGTGCAGACCACCCCAGAGCCTACAAAGCCAGAGGTCAATGAAATTTCTTGTTTTCAAACTTGTATTAACACTGTCAAAATTTTACGTTAGCAAATTGAATTGTTAAAAAGAGAGAGAATGAGGAATTTAAGTATGAGAGATACACCCTTTGGAAAGGCCAGGAACCTTTAAAAGAAGAACTAGAGGCCAAGACTAAGGACTTCAAGAAACTTCAGGAGGACTATAGCAACAAATGTGTCAACTATCGATATCTTCAGAAAGAACTTGCTGCTGTAATTGAGGAACTTGACACATTGAAAAATCGTTTTGAAAATGTTGATTTTCATTTAAAAAAATATGATGTGTCAAGTGACAAAGTTGCAACAATGATTGAGAAACAAATGAAGTGGAAGGATCAAAAGCAAGTTGGTATAGGTTATGAGAGTATCCCTCCCCCATTCAATCACAATTACACTGCTAAACCTTTGACTCAGGAGGAGATTGACCGAGAGCCGTATATGGTTTACAGTAAACCAGCTGCTGAACATGCAACATAAAGTAGTGCTAGGAAGTTAGATACTAATGTTTCCACTTCCCATGCAAATTTTTCAGTAAGCAAGGGAAAGTAAGAGGATAAAAAGATTGAGTCTGATAATAAGTTTGTGTCTAAATTTGGTGTTCCTATTTTGAATAGTGATGAGTGTGTGTCTATTAACATTGATTTTATTTGTGATGATTTGGTGTCAAACTTTAATGTTTTTGATAAATGTGGTGTTGTCTTTGTGAAATCTACTGAATCTGACACTTCACATCAACACCTTCTACACCTTTGACACAATCTGACTCCTGCACTTGCACGTGTGGGAAAGTTAGAAGAGTCAAAAAGAGCTATAATTTTGATAAAGGCGGTACCAGTTCTAATGATAAAACTTAAATTTGTTTTAATTGTGGTACTGTCGTCCACATTGCTCGCAATTGTCCTAATAGGGCATTTGTACAATTTTCCACACCGAGGAGAGAAAATTAGTCTCGAGGAACGTCTCTAACGAGAAAGTCCTCGAGATCTCATCTTCGTGATGATGATCAGAAAGTTCATAATGATAAGAAAAGGGCTGATCTTAAAATGAACAAGCAGGTTTTCACTAAACAAGTCATAGGTGCTTTGCCAAAAACAAATGCGGCTAAGCCAAGGTCGATTTTGTCAAAGTGTGCGCTTGGATCATCGACTAATCCTAGCCAAAAATCTAAATGCTCAAAGCAAAAGAAAAATATTTCAAAATCACCTGTGAATCTTTCAAAACCTAATTACCAGTGGGTGCCCAAATGTACACTTGTCCAATCATCATCATCCTTTGAAAGTGCTTATGATAATAATGCAAATTTGAAAAATCAAAAGGATGAATCTATGAATCTGAAGGGTAAACCTAGGGTTGTAATGACCTGGGTCCCCAAATCTAAATAATTCCGCTCAATGTGCAGGAACAACTACAGAGGAATGTCGCCAGACCATGGTATGTCGACATCAGTTGTTCCAAGCACATGACAATATACATCTCCCGGTTGCATAACATTCAAAATTTTAATGGGGAATACGTTTCCTTTGCGAGAGGGGATGATGGAAAAATCACTCAAATAGGAACAATTTCCAATGGAGTGCTGAGCTTAGAGAATGTCAACTAACCGCCCGAGTTGAAGCACAGTTTGTTGAGCGTCTCTCAAATTTGTGAAAAGGGCTACTCAGCGCATTTCACCAATAAAGAATGTCTAATTTTGAAGCCACGCATTTTCATCCCAGATGAATGGATTATTGTGAAATCGAAATGGGACGACAATGCATATATCATTGACATGAACAACGATCTTCATGAACAAGTCGCCTGTCTCTTCTCAAAGGTTTCTGAGCACAATGCTATGCTGTGGCACCATCGGCTTGGACATGCTAATGCAAAGAATCTGAATCGACTTGTGAAGAATGAAATAATGTGCGGGCTTCCTGTCAAAGATTTTATCTCGTTTGAAAAGTGTATGGCATGCGCTCAAGGAAAACATCACAGAAATCCACACCTGCCAAAACAGGTTAATTCGATCAACCAGGTGCTCCAATTGTTACATATGGACTTATTTGGTCTGGTCAACATCCTCAGCATCAACAGAAATTCATACTGCTTGGTGGTGATAGATGATTTCTTGTGCGAAAAAATGGATAATGCGTCAATACAGTGTCGTTCTCACACCGCATCAAAATGGTGTTGCTGAGTGGCGGAACCGAAATCTACAAGACGCCGCAAGGATGATGTTATATTACTCTAAACTTCCAGTTTTCTTTTAGGCCAAGGCGATCAACACAACGTGCTATGTTCAAAATCATGTTCTGATAAAAAAAAAGTTCAGATGAAGACCTCGTATGAAATTCTCTATGGTCACAAGCCATCTGTTAGCCATTTTCATATATTTGGTTGTCCTTGCACCCTCCTTCATCTGGAATCCAACCCCAAATTCAATGTTAAAGCTGGTGATTGTTATTTGGTGGGTTATGCTGCTCGCATGGCATACAAGGTTTACAACAAGAAGACGAAGCAAATTGTCGAATCATTCGATATGTGTTGGTTGGAGGAGAATGAGACGGATGCACATGTTGGTCCGGATTGGTTATTTAACTACACATCTCTATTTAAAATGTTCAATGTGTCTCCAGATAATTTGGCTAGTTCCTGCTCTGGTTTGAAGGAAGTTTTTGAAGATGAAGATGACGAAGATGTTGTGCACAGACCACCAGTGGTTCCTTCTATGACTCCTGCGGTGGATGAAGCTGTTACAAGTACTTCTTTAGGTTTATCATGCCAAAGAACCAATACTGATGCTGAAGCCACTCCTCTTACACCTTCAGAAAGAGATGTCATGACTAAAGACACTTCCGCTGTAACTCAGACTTTCATGGAGTTACTCTTTCCAGAGCCGGTTAATAACGAGTATGTGGCCGACACTTCTAATGATTCTAGATCATCTGAGGTGTCTGATACAGCAGATGATGGACACATAAACATCAACAACCTTCATGTAACGCTCAATAACATCAGCCAGGAGCTTCCCTCCAGAATTCAACGCAATCACCCGATCGAAAATGTTATCGATCAGCTGGGCGATGGTGTTAGAACGCAAAGTCAGAGTGGAGACGTCAAAACATGTCTCTACTCTTGCTTTATCTCTCAGATAGAGCCAAAGAATGTTAATATGGTGCTGAATGAGCCCAGCTGGGTAGACGCAATGCATGAAGAACTGAATCAGTTCGAAAAATTGGGAGTTTGGAAACTGGTGGAATTACCTAATGGCAAGAAGTCCCTCGACAGGCGCTGGGTTTATCGAAACAAGCAAGATGATTCATGGGTTATTGTGTGGAATAAGGCACAGTTGGTTGTCCGTGGATTCCGGAAAATAAAGGGTCTAGACTACACCGAAGTTTATGCACCGGTTGCTCGCTTGGAGGCTATTCGCATTTTTCTCACGTATGCATCTTACATGAACTTCACAATATACCAGATGGACGTCAAGACTGCCTTCCTGTATGGTGTTATAAAGGAAGAAATCTACGTTGATCAACCTCCTGGGTTTGTCAACTCAAAGTTTCCAAATCACGTCTAAAAGTTGGACAATTCTTTATACGGATTACATCAAGCTCCAAGGGCATGGAATGCAACTCTTACGAAGCACTTGCTCGAGCATAGCTATTCATAGGGTACAATCGATCACACCCCGTTCATCAAGCATGTTGGTGCCGATCAGATTCTCATTCAAATCTATGTAGATGATATTTTCGGGTCAACGAGTCCACAGCTGTGCAAGGAGTTCGAAAGCGTGATGAACAAGAGGTTCGAGATGAGTTCGCTGGGGTAGATGACCATGTTTATGGGGCTTAAGTTCAAACAAATATTAACCGGAATCCTGATCCATCAAGCCAGGTATGTTGACCATATACTAGAGAAGTTCGGGTTTAGAGACGCAAAACCTGCCTTGACGCCGATGGTCGAGCGACCCCTGTTGACTCCAAATATTGAAGGCGAATCCGTAGATCAGATTAACTATAAAATCAATGATCGGATCATTTATGTATCTGACCGTGAGCAGGCCAGACATCATGTTCGTGGTTTATCAATGTACACGATATCAGGCTAATCCTAAACCTTCCTATCTTATTGCTATCAAAAGAATTTTTCGGTATCTCAAAGGCAACCCAAAATTGGGTCTTAGTACCCTAAAAATTATGAATTTGATTTATATGCTTTTGCTGACAGTAATTACGAAGGTTGTGAGCTTAACAGGAAATCAACGTCTGGGGATGTCAATTTCTTGGAGACCGGATGGTGTCATGGTAGTGCAAGAAATAGCATACAGTCTCAACCTTAACGGCAGAGGCGGAATACATAACTGCTTCTACCTGTTGTTCTCAAGTTATCTAGATGCAACATCAACTCATGGATTATGGTTTGAATTTTCTAGAAACCCCTATTTTTTGAGATAATGAAGCTGCAATTCAAATTGCTAAAAATCCAGCCCAACACTAAAAAACAAAGCACATCGACATCAAAGTGCATTTTATCAGAGATTGTTATGAGCGTTCACTCATTCGGTTGGAACAGGTTCCTGTTGCTAATAATGTGGCAGATCTGTTCACAAAACCATTTAACAAAGCTCAATTCGATGTGCTTGTTGGATTTTTGAAAATGATTCGTTTTAAAGACTGATTTCTTTTGTCTTAGGATAGTTTAAATTTGCGCATTTTATTTGTATTCTCCTATGCACAAATTTAGGGGGAGAAATAAACAAAAAATAGAAAATCAAAAATCCAAAAATAGTGTTATTTATGTTTTATTTTTTTCGGAAAATTTAAAAAATCCAAAAATATGTTTTTGTAGGTGATGTCTTAGGAAGTGATATCAAATGTGTGATACCAGGAAATTTGAATCTGTGTAAGGTACCAAAGCTAAATTGTCTAGGCTCTGTGCTTAATGCATTGGTAGGCACGAAAGATTTAAATAGACTTGAGTAGGCATAGATGAACTTAAGGAATCTAGAGATTTGACAAATCTTGACCTAGATAGTTTCATTTAGCCTGACAATACGACGCTTGGATAGATTGAGCAGGGAGATATACGTGAGAATCTACAGGTCATATTAAAGGAACCCATATCTAGAACTATGGTTTAACTTTTCCATGATGTACGAACTCTGTCCTTAATTCTGGTATTGATAGGATGACTGGGAATTCCGATAAAGTAGATCTATAGAAAATTATTTTCTTTCTTTCTTACTGTTAGTCATATGTTGCATCCTCTGTGTGATTGGAACATATCCGACCTGGATTGCAACGTATGCAACTCTATTTCTTTGCATCTCCTATCTATGCAATTCTTCCTATATGTTAGTCATATGCTGTCTCCTCTGTGTGATTGAAAAACATCCGACCTGGTACACAACATATGCACCATTCTACTTCTCAACCCCTCTACTTCTGGTTAGTTATATGTTAACCCCTCCGCGTGATTGGAAGATCCGACATGGGTGTATAACATATGAAGTCTAAATATATCTATTCTCCTAAGAATAATCTGCTCACTTAAGGTAAAGAGTATCTCGGAAGTTCTTGATTATCGGAGTATATCAGGAAACATGAAACTTGTTCTAGTACAACTAAAATTGAACATCAAATACGTTGTTAGTAGATCCCGCTGCTTAATTTAGGTGGACAACAATATCCTTTGTCGTCGTCAGCTGAATGGCCCTTAGGAATTCTATCTAGGAACATAGGGTCAAATGTCTTGTCATTTGTTGTATGTCCAAAATTTGTCACAGTCTTTCATGCTTAAGTGGACCACAATACCGACGATTGACCATATCTATTCATGAAGGAGGAGGTACCGATAAACAGATTAAGGCTGTCTAATAACTTTGATCCCAAATTCACAAAAATTAATATTAGCATTGAAAGGGAGAAATAAGTGTTAATTTATTTAAATTTAAATTTTATTTTCTTTTTATTTTGTTGTTTTATTTTGCTAAAAATCAAAAAGTAAAAAATATTATTATTATTATTATTATTATTATTATTATTATTATTATTATTATTAGTTTAATTTTTTTCTTATGTCTTCAAAATGGTTTACTTTTGAAATTATTGATGTATTGGGATTGGATTTAAAGCCTTTTGGGTTGCAGCCCATGGGTGGTGGATAGGGTTTGGTCAGGTATAAAAGCAAGTGTTCACGGCTAAAGCACTTTTTACATCCTCACTTCAAGTTCTCAGCCGTGAGCTCTCTAACTGAGTCTTTCTCTATCATCCGATTTTTTATTACTCAATTTCTCGACTGTGAATCGATGGTTCAATTGAAGAAATTCATATGTTCAGTGTTTACGGCTCTTGAAGGGTTCTTGACCATTGAAGGGTTTACGGCCGTGAACACCCTCTCTGACCTTAAACCCCAGTTTTTGGACATGAATATTTGTTTTAACAATTAATCATCAATAAAAGCCGAAATTAATTGATTAATGAGTAAAACCTAAACTTAATTGTTTAAGTAAATAGTTTTCTCACTTGGCTTGGTTAAGTGCCGATCAAAAATGGCTGAACTAAAGTTTGCTGACAGCCACAACTTGGCTATCTTCCTGGTTAACCAACCAGCAACCCACGGTGAATTCAAGTCCATGGTGCATGGTTTGATGAAGTGTTTCCTAGTTTCTGCTCTAACTTTAAGTTCTGTGATCTACCAAAATCAAATTAAAGAGTTTTGGAGCACTTCCGTGGTGGAAAAAGGAGATGGTGACTCAAAATTTGTTGAAGAAACTATTAAAGGAAGAAAAATTACTGTTACAGAGCAGATCATCAGAGAGGTTCTAAGAATTAAAGACCAACCAAGTTTTCTGAATGAGATTTCAATGGATCAAACAATTGAAATCATCGAACAGATGGGCTATGAAGGAGAGTTTCCTCCAACCATCAAGAAGTTGTTACCACCCTATTGGAGGTTTCTAGGTCATGTGTTCGTGAGCTACATCTCGGGTAGGATATGGAATGGATGAAAATTCATTACTAAACACGGTTGCAATCGCCACTCTTTCCGCGAGTCTTGAATTTAACTTCTCTAAGTACATCTTTGACGAATTGATCGGGAATATTGAAGGAAAAAAAGAGATAAATTCCTTATGTACCCAAGATTCCTATAGTTGATCATCAAAACAACTAGCCAGATATTGAAAAAGGAGGATAAACACTAGACATGAAATCTCTTGGGTCAAATACCTTCGGTTTAAAAAAAAACAGAACCATAAAGGTAAGTTTATGTTCGAAGGAAAATACCCTTTAGTGGAGTTCAAGTTGTTTGCAGAGTCAAGTGATCCATCTGAGTCTAACGACTCCTCTGACCACATGGAAGCTGAAGATGATGTCATAACCGTCACTAAGCATGAATATGAGAGAGTTCCTCCTGTTGCAATCATAGCAGAGGAACATGATAACATGATAAATGTGGAGGTGTAGAGTGATTTCAATGAGGGTGAAAATGCGGATGATGATAGTGAAGATCAGGGTTTTAGTGATGATGATTTGATTTTTGGTGGTGACATGTCTGGGCCTAATGACATTGACACGACTTTCGAATTTGAGAATGATTATTGTCCAACACATGAGGACCTCGACTCCTTCTTTAACGATATCGATGAAGTTGCACAACCGGAAACGGAGACAAGGTAAGTAGAAGACATTCAAGAAGTGACGCCTCCTTCTACAGAACAGATGGCCGATACTTTTATTGATACTGATACAGCATCCATGAGTCCTCCCCTTCATGTTGCTATTCCCACCTCTATGCTATCTGTGAGTGATCCAATTTTGACTCAAACCTCCCAGCCTCTGCTGAAAAGGAGAAAACATGATCCAAGGCCAGGAGTCCTTATTCAGGAGCAGGCCCCACTGACATAGCCTGCAATCACAACACCAGTTACTACACTAATCATTCAAACACAAGAATGACCAAGCACTATGTTTGAAACCGGGATCTCTTTAGCTCCTTGAAGTTCCTCCCCACCAAGGCTTGCACACGATATTGCCTCTGTGAGACTTGCAAGGGTCTTGGCTGAGCAAGAAGCAACAAGCCTTCCTCCTCGCGGAAAGGGAATATCAATTGAAGAAGGCAACTTAGGGGGAGTGGACCCTTATATACAAAACCTCAAGGAAGATGTTGGCACATTACAGTAGACAATTATTGATAAAAATATTTTAATAAGAAAGCTCGACATTCGAGTTTCTGATCTTGAAAAAGAAGTTAAATCAATGTCAAAGCAAATATCTGATCTCCAGACTCACCTTGGAGCATTAACTACGTACTATTTTGATCTGAAAAACAAGTTGGCAACAGAACTTGGAGACAAGTTCAAGACAACAATTAAAGATCGAATCACCACTAAAGGTATCACCATTAAGCCTGCCCAAGCTTCACAGGAAGAACCATCTGTTGTTCTTCCCATTGTAAGGACAACTCGAGTAGTTGATAGATTTGAACATGAGCCTGTTTAAGCTCCTCACATCATTACTCTGAAGCGAGCTCAACAAGTTTCATCTTCTAAGAAACAAAAGTGGTTTTTCAAAAGGAGCTCAGATCAAAATGCTCACGGAAGTCAATCCCAACTCACTGTAACAGAATCCAAGTACGGGGATCGATCAGAGTTAGTGTCGTAGGGTTTTCATGACAAGTTGAAAATGTGTCTTGTGAAGCATAGAAGTTCGAATGTTGAATATTACAAGGATAAAAATGACTTTTGCTTATGAACAAGAGTTGATCTGTCTGAACTTGCTAATGCTCCCTTTGCGAATCCATTAAATAATCAACAGGTAACAAATTTCAAACTTTTTATGGAGAATCAAGTGAAAAAGGATTTTCCTGATATAAATACTGTTGAATCCTTCATCAAGAGCTTTCCAGATGTGATGGATCCAAAGACCAACGAGCCTTTCAAGACAGTGATGTGGCCTCATACTAACAAAGTGAGGAAGATTCCTATTATGTAGAACTTCTTCGATGGCTCTCTAAGAAGTATGCTTTACTCGGTCTATGATGAAACTATAGCCTCTGCTGTCATCAAATTCCGTAAAGGTATATTTCAGTTATATGAAAAGCAGGATCTTCTTCAATTTAGAAAATGGGATATACACTATCTGGCTCAACATCAAATCTAGATTGCTAAAGATATTTTTGAAGCTGCTGCTAAGGAGTATACTTCAATGATTGCTGTGATTATCGAGAAGCAGATGTGGCTTGGTTCAATGGGGAGATCTGATGTGCTCATAATCAAGAAAGACTGAATCAATCCTAGTCCTAAACCAAGGGGGAGATTGTTAGGTCACATTTTGTGGTTTGGGCTAGGTGTCTTTATGTATATATGTATTAATAGGGTCTTGGTCATTTTATGTATGTTTTGGTGTTGTTTGCGGTTGTGAAGGCGTTTACTGCCGTAAACGGGTATACGACCGTAAACACGTGTTTGGCCATGAACCATGTTCAAGGATAGTCTGTTTCTACAAATATTGCCAGAGTCTATTAGAGAATGGGATGTATCAGAGTGTTTACGATTAATGTGTGTGTTCTCAAGGTGTACTAGACGTTTAAGCTAATAAACGTGTGCATTGCTTGATAAATCTCTTTCTTCTTCTTCTTCTTCTCTGTTATGTTCTTGTTCATATTGATTGTTTATTGTTTTCATCATTGGTTTGGATCATTGATTTGGGACTCTACAATTTCTCTTTGTGAACGTAGTTTGAATTTTGGGATTGCCAAAGTTTCTTCCTTTCGTTGAGAATTTTCTGATATCTCTGTTTCCTTTGACGTTTTTGCTCGGCAAGTTGTTTTGAGATTTGGGAATATTCGCCTTACCCTTTGATTCGCTTGCATGAGATTCGCTCTTTCCAGAATGAGCTTCGCTTGGACATTCCTTAGTACCACTCGTACTACACTTTTCAAAACTTGATGGTTTATTTATGGGCTCAGCCACATAACGTCCTCTTGTCCTCCTTGAGGTCCTATCTGATAGACCTATAGTCTCATCTGCATTATCAATTGGTGCAGGCCAAAAGTAATCATCACACCCATCTCTGTTGTCTTCTTCTACAAGCGATGCTAATTCTACTATTTGTGTTTAATCCACTCCATCAACTTTGAAGACTTGATTTGAGACAATTTGGAATTTAGGATAAACCGTAGCTTTTTCTTTCAAATTTTTTTGTTTATTTTGAGAAATGCGAGCGAACTCGACTGAGTTTTCAGAAATAAGGACTTTTACCAGTTCATATTCATTTTTCACAAACTTAGAGCAGTCAACCTCATCCTCTAGAGACATTTCGCTCACATCACTATCCTCGTCAAATTCAGATGTAGTTTCAAGATTGATTTTATTTTCTGAACTTAACTTGGAACTCAACAAGTCAAATTTCTGTACAGTTTCAATCTTGATTTTCAACCTGTCATTTTCATCAAGCAAGTTTCTCAACATGACCTTATGGTCTTTAGACTTAATAAAATATTCAAAATTTTCCGGTCCAATTTTGTAAGCTTCATAGGTTTCGTCTGATGAGACGATAGATTCATACTTGTAACAATCAACATTAATTTCGACTTCCTTAAATTCAAGGAAATGCAAGATCATTCTGTGAATCTTTTTACCTATTTCAGAATCTAAATGCAACTGAGTAATATTTGAATAAAATCATTTAGCAATCAAACAAAAAATGTTTCTCTGTTTCAAAAACATAAAATTATCTCTCTGCAAATAAATTGATTCATCTCTATACATTGACAACTCAGACTCTATCTTCTCAATCCACATCATTCGCTCCTCACTCTTGGATGACGTCCTGCTGATTTGATCAGTTAGGTTAGCATTCTCTAGACGAGTTTGTTTAAGACTATTACTTATACTTGTAAAAGTGAATTTTAGGTCGTTCAATTCAGATTCATAGTTATATACAGGTACATTAACGGATTCAAGAATGGTGTGTACCTTTTTGATAAGTTGAACACACTCATTGATTTTCTCACCAACAGGTTTCGCAGCAAAAAACTTGTCATCTCCTCTTCCCTTCGCATCCTCGCATCCACTATTAATTGTCACACCATTGGTTACCATCAAGCACCTACCGACGAACTTTGTGCTTTCTTCCTTCGCAACGAGTGCCCTGCCATGTGTGGGCTTGCAAACTTCCTCATCCTCTGAGTCAGTTGACTAAATCTCCGCTTGTCTAAACTCATCTTCAGCATTTTCCTGGACAATTTAAGCAGGCATAGAGTTGTTAGTGGTTTTCTTCTTCTTGATCTCTTCTAGCTTTCACATATAGTGAGTCTCATCATCCTCACCATCTTTCTTTTCATTCAGCCTTCTCAACATGCATTCATTTGCTAGATGATTTTTACCGTGACAATAAATGCAGTCATAGCCAGAATCACCTACAAGCTTGTTTTCCTTCTTTTCTTCTTCTTTCCTAGGAGCGTTTTTCTCCTCCACCTTCTCAGCACTATAACTTCCTTGCCAATTTTGGTTCTTGGCAGATGGAATATTGTTCTTTGCAAACCGTTTGGGATTTGTGATCATCAATGCATAATCTTCGCTAGAAAGATCATAGTCAAAGATCTCGTTTTCAGATTCTTCTTCTGTAACATTTTTGCCTTTCGCCATGAGAGCTAAGGATCCCATACCCAAAACCACTTTCGCTTCTTTTGTTACCACACTTTCAAGTGAGTTAAGAATACCAACGAGTTTAGCCAATGTATAACTCTTGAATTGTTCGTGTGCTTTAACAGTAGACACAATAGCTATGCACTCCGATCTGAGTCCATTCATGAAGGAAACTTTTTGTTCGATTAGTTCGTGCCCGATACCATGCTTCACCATTCTACATAGGAGATAGTTGTAGCAATTGAACGTTTGGCTCAGATTTTGAGTAAAGGCCCCAAACTCCGAGAGCAAAAGGGTTTGGGTATCATGCTGAAGATCAGCATCAGTAGAATAAAGCTCTTTAAGCCTATCCCAGATCTCTTTCGTTGTAGTACAAGAACTTAATAAGAGAAATGTGTCAGACTACAGGGAAAATCTAATAACCCTCATTGCTTTGATATTGATGATAAGTTTGTCTTTTTCATCCTTAGGAACTTCCTTCACATCAATGAGCGGTTGGTTGTATTCTTTTTGAGTTTTGATGGTTCTTCAAGTTTCAGTATGAACAAACGGACCTATAGTAATGGCAACCCATATCAGGTAACCATTATCCTCAGATCCAATGACGTAATCTTCAAAATGTGACTCCCAGACTTCATACTCCAGAGGGAACAAGATTAGAATCCTTGTAGTCGATCCTATGCTACTTGTGATGTTGATAAAGTTTACCTGTGAATCGTCGTGTTGCATGTTGACTTGATTTCTATACCTGTCAAGAATCAGACTTGTAAACACGTATTAGGTTAACATCGAGATCACACAGTTACGTCAATAAATCAGTGACGGCTCCAACAGATCCAATATTTGTGGAAACCCTAATGATTTCTTCAAACAGAAGAGTTGCGTATTGAGTACACAGCCTCCTGCTCTAATACCAATTGTTAGGAATAAAATCCTCTTAGTTCGATAGACTCTAACAAGTATAGTCTAAGCACGATTAGAAAATAAGAACACAAGATGTATCAACTGGTGTCGAATGATTAAAAGGCACCACCTCAGAAGAACTCTATGAAGAATTGCTACTATAGAGGCATGCTAGGGTTACAAGAAAATATTAATCAATAATTACCGATTACGGTGCATGCATACACTATAAATACTATAACCCTAATAACAGATACATTTGGATAGGCCCAAGCCATGTACATAATGGACATATACATAATATACCAATGATGCAATCCAATTATTCCCAAAAGGATCATTCTTTTTGACAACTCAAAACTCTCATTTGTGGGTTCGATTTTAGAGGCAATGTTCTGTGATGTGCCTATAGCAAGCAAAATTCTTGAAGGCTACCAGAAACTTCCTGTTTCAGGGTATCGTCCCTTAACTCCAAAGATGCAAACAATTATTGCTAAAGCATACAAGCCCAAGAGAGGGGGTTAGAAAGGGGGTAAGAAAGGGGAAAAGACACAGGGTACTCAAGAGGGCCCATCTACTCAAACTCAAACCCCAAAGAAACGAAAAGGCCAGACTGGTCCACCTGCACCAAAGAGGCGAAAGTTCAAGAAGTCAGTTCGCAAGCCCAAGTCCCCAACTCCAACTGAAATCAAACATTCGGAGTCTACTACTCATTAAGATGTTCGTAGTCCGATCAATGAACCCGTTCAAGATGAAGACACTGTTGCAGTTTCACAACCTGAAGTTCGCAGCCCATCTTTACAAACCTAGAGGTAATCTTTTCGATTCCTGTCTCAGTTCCAATCACTGATGATTTCTTTGAGAATGCATCTATTCCCTCTCCTATTGCTATCATTTCTACCCCGATTATCATTGCACCATGTCTACCAGCTGTCAGTTCGCAACCTCAAACCATTGTTTCTTATTTAACTCCTATGTTCACTGACTCAACTGCCACGACATCAACCACAAACATGACCAATGAACCTCCTGTTACTATCAACACATCTGATGTAGGGGTAGGAGCTTCAGTTTTAACTATTGGTCATTCAACAACTCTAATTTCTTCTCTGAGGCAAGATGATTTAGATACCTTTTTAAAAGGCGATGAATTTGAGTTTAGATCTTTTCAATTCAATCCATTTAGATTTCAGGAGGACAGTGATGATGATGCTCCTGTTACTCAAAGGCAGTTCAAAGTTATCACATAGAAGCTAGATTCCTTAATCAATTCTTCTCAAAATTCTTCAAGTAATGCTTATTCTAAGGCAGCAATTGAGGCCTTTTCCCAGTCTACGACAAAATAAAATCAGGCCAATCTGGATAAAGTGAATCAAGCAGTTTCTGATTCAAAGGCTATGTGCAAAGGGGTGCTTGACAAGGTTGAAAAGCTAGTTTCCGATGCTCAGACTTTTATGACGACTCTACAAATGGCTGCTGAGTCAAATACCTCTACGACAACTGATGAAATAATGGGTCTTCGCACCACACTTCCTAATGAAAAGCAAGCACTTGTGCAGGTTCACACTGATCTGTAAACGAATAACACTAACCTTCGGACATCAATTTCCTCAACAATTGAAAAGCTCCGTGCAGATCTGACAGTTGAAAGCGGTATTATGGACGAACTTGCTGCCAAAACAACGAAAGTCCAATTTCAAGCTACCAAGCTTGCTCATGAAAATAAAGAGATCAACGAGCTTCAGTTTGAACGAGTTGTTTTTAAAAGCGTTGTTGGAGATATTAACGCTTTGCTCTCGAATATTCTTGATGCTCATGATCTATACTTTCAATCTCTATTCGAAGGCATTTGGATGACAAATTTCGTCCTACTCTAGCCATGCTTAATTAAAAAATAGGGTGTTTCAGAGTCCCTTTTCCTTCCAAAACAAGGGGGAGAACCATCAAACGAATCTCAACAACCTCCGAAGACTGATGAGCAAAAACTGAAAATCTCCAAAGAATTGAAGGTTAATATAGCTTTGGGTTCCAAAGGAAAAGAAAAAAATGGTGGATAGTGAAGAAGAAGAAGAAGAAGAAGAAGAACCTAATGAAAATGAGCTCAAAAGATGAAAGGCTCGTGAAGCTGAAATTGATGAAAATCAAAAAATTATCCGCAAAATAGAAGCGAAGGAGCGAGCTGAACGGGAAGCTCTAATCACTTTGGAATGTCGAAAGACTTTGTTTCTACCATGGACCTTAAAGTGAATCCTTAATGAGGCGGTTGATAATCCAAGCATGAATTGGTTGGAGCCTGTAACTTCGTTTGATTTGGAGAATTCGTAGAATTCTCAATTTGATATTCCTATTGTTAGATTAGTGTCTAAGACTATAACTATTTTGGTATGATCTTGACCCGATGGTGCATGGTCCTTTTGGGTTGCCTTCACCAAAGCAACTTGATTGGACAAATAAATAAAGAGAGAGAGGTTATTATGATTTATTAATCTGTTATAAGAATAATATATTAAAGGAGAAATCATATTTGTTTAATTAATATTGGTCAATAATTAATTAGGAATTAATTTTGTGATCAAGTGTAATTAATTATACTAGAGGGGCTGAATTGTAATTATGTGATAGTTACAAAATATGGTAATGGTTATCTGTAACAACCCGTTATTTCAAGTCAGTAAAAATCGAGTCATGTAACATCTTTGAGAAAGGAAATAGAATATCATCGAAAAATGAAGTATTCAAAAACTCTATTTGGAGTACACTATGTGGTAGTTATCGTCTTAAGGTTTCCAAACATATAAATAACACAAAAATCCGAGTTATAACGAAGAAGTTATGCTCATTCTAAGTTTTCCGACAAAAACCAGCAATACGAAGTTGCGTAAAAATGCAAAGTTTCAATAAAACACTTTCCGACCTTAGGTGTCTAAATGAAAGTCGTAGATATCGTTAAACTACAAACATGCATAAAAAGAACGCTCAAATCGGACATCGTATGAATAAGTTATGAATTTTTAAAGAAATTCCTTAATCACGTCATTTTAATAAATAAATAATAAAAATAATTCCGGAATTTGCCAACGGAATCTAAATGAAAGTTGTAGATCGTAGTCTCACCTTCGCGGGCATATAAAGAACGTCAAAAACGGAGTTCGTATGAAGGAGATACGAATTTTCGAAGTTTGATAATTAATTTATATATTTTTTTTTATTAAAACTTCGGTATTATCCGAAGGGGAGTCAGCGTCCTCATCCGAGGTACGCGCTGCGTACTTCTGTACGCCCCGCGTACCCGAGGAACTTGGCCTCAAACCGTCCACGTCGCCCTATGCGAGGCATCCGACCCGCCCGTCCGACCCGATGTCCCATCCGACACGACTGCCTGAGCCGTCCCATCCGAAGCCGAGGCAGTCGAGGCTTCGGTCACGCATGACGTACGCGTACGCGCTGCGTACGAGCGTACGCCCCGCGTACGTGGCCTCTCAGGCCCCCTATAAATAGCATGCGAGGGTTCCCGGGAAAATGGCCCATTCTCTCTCCTTTTTCTTGCGTATTACCTCGTTTTCCGTGCTCGCACTACCCCGAAGCCCTGGTCATTTTGTGCAAGTCCCGAAGGTCAATTTTTCTCCCAAGGAATCCTGAGATTTCCGAGGAAAATCCATTTCCCGAGACGAAACTCTGCCCGGTTTTCCATCTTGCTATCTTCAAACTTTCAAGTGAGTTCATACCCCTTTCAAACACACTTTAAGTACATTTTAAATGCTTTTATACTCTTTTAGGGGGGGAATACAAGTAAACATACGGTTATTATCGTGTATTTTATAAAGTTTCACTTCACTTGTTTTATCGAATAAATCACTTGGAACTCATTACTATTATGGAAAACTCTTGTCATACTTTGCGTGCATTAGACATTATACAAAGTATATAATGATTTCAAAGTAACTTTCGTTGTTAAGTCGTTTTATACATTCTAAAAACTTATGATTTTGCTTTGTCAAACGTTGTGAAAAAGGATAAACTTTGCATAGAAAACTATCACTTTAATACGGGCTTAATTGAGAATCCATGAGACGTGTATATCTTCAAACGTTACTTTTCTTTATTAGAAAGTAATGCTGCAAGTCCTGTCTATAACCAGAGTCTCCCGTTCGGAGAACGTGTCAAATGTGTATAGATCTATACGGGAAGTCATGATCCCGCGCCCTGACTGTTAGCTACAGTCCGTCTTTTGGGGTGACAGTTGTCATAACGCTGCGACGCCTGAAGAACGTCGTTACAGGCATATTATGTTTAGTATGGTTATAAAACTCATCGGATATACAATTATTATGGTATTATGCTTTTATGAACGAGTAGCTATTAAAACTATTCTTCATCTAATAAATGCGATCTTCGTATAGTTTTACTATATAAAACTATGACACAACTTTTGAGAACGTCGGTTTCTTACGATTTTCGGTCTTAGAGACCGCCATTTATGTTAGGAAAATAAGGGTTTCTCCTGCATACAAACCAAACAACTAATAGGAAAATAAGGGATTTTCCTGGTGCAACATTCACAACTTATAACACAAACATTTATATGCATTTCATACTTTTATAAGAAAATAAGGGTTTTCTTGGAAAACACAACAACTCGTATCTCAACCATTAGGGAAAATATGGGATTTTCTGGATCTAATACATTCACTTTCAACACAACAAATCACAACTCTTTACATTTGAAATGCTGCGTTTTCTGGAAAATATACACCCATTTTGGAATGGCATCCAATTTTTCTAAACTACTTATGAACTCACCAACTTAATTGTTGACACTTTTTCTTTGAAATAACTTGTATTCTCAGGGAACCGCTAAGCAGGTTTGGGAATCAACTTTTGGGATTAACGCGCTGGCGTTAATTACTTCTTTTGGATGATGTTTATGTATTTATCTTTTGAACATGTAATGAACACAATTATGTAAACATCTTGGAAACTTTAATATATATGGTGGTGTGTACTTTCCTTTCTATGAACTGTTATGATACTGAATATGACGTCCTCCGCCCCCGAACGTTTCCGCCGTTCTGGTTTGGGGGTGTGACAGATTGGTATCAGAGCTTTGTTTATAGGGAATTAAGTATATCAAAACCATTCCTTTTTGATATACAACTATAAACTCAACTGGGCAAAAACACTCTGAGAAAAAATTCATACTTTTGAAAGTAAACCTAATTAGTTTTAATGTAAGCATGCACTCATTTTTATACTAATAACAGTTTCATAGTAAATAACTTTAGAAGTATTATAAATAAGTTGTGCAGCACAGGTACGCCTTGGGACATGTAATCGGAACTGGGAAGAATATAGCCTGATCAACTATATTTGTCCAAGAGCCGACTAACGTATGCCAAGGAGTGTCTGTAATGGACAACAAATTTAAAACTTACCAAAAGCATATCGCTAAAGAATATTGAGGGAGTATTCGAGTGCCGTCAACCATTAAACTTAAGGGTAAGTTTCATGTGCTCTAGCTTATAGTAAACTTTTAACTCTATTCTCGTACAGTCTAAATGGCGGGATTCCATCACCCCAATGACCCCTACTACCCCAACCAAGGTAATGGAGGGTGGATTGAAGAAGATCCTGAAGAAGACGAAGAGCCTATAGAGTTGGAGGGAGGGGATGACTCTGGCACGGATTCGGAGCCAGAAATTATAAATCCACCAATCCCATAATCTCCTGTCCATGTGAGGAATTTCCAAGGACCCACTCCAGTGTGGGGAAGTCACCTCCATCATTGGAGCCAACAACAAAGCTTACGCCCTCCTTACGGCATGTGCCGAGACTTCTATGATGTGAGAGGCGGGGGATCAGCCGACCGAGCACTTCCGGTCATGGTTGGCAAACTCGCCAACCAGTGCTATCAATCCGGAGTGCAAGCCAACCAAATCCGAGAGGTCAATGTGGAAGTACAAATCCACACGGCCGATATCAACCGCCTAGAGTTGTTGCAGAACGACATCCACATTCGCGCCGAAGCGTTTCAAGCACAAGCAAATGTGGCCTTCGCAGAATTAAGAGAACAACAAGTTGCGTTTGATAGATGCCTCATGGAGTCGAAGCAGTCCGACACGGAGTCGAGCTCCAAACGCAAAGCGCACCGCAAGTAGTACTTGCCCAACCCTCAAATTTTGTTATAAATTAGGACTTCGGATAAAAGTATTATTTTCTTTAAATTGTTCTGTAATCGGAGGCCTTTAGAAAGGCCAAGAAATTTTGTCTAGACCCCGCTTTAACACAACTATATGTTTAATATATATAAGGGTATACCCCTTTTCTTGTTGTTGTTAATCATGCGCAAATCGTTCGATTCATTGGTACATCTATTCAAACTTTACTTTCAAGCTCAAAACATTGTGCCAGTCAAACCCAACTTCTTAGAACTATTAGAAGTTAACTCAATATCATTCAACTCTGAACTGCCAAAACTTATAAATTTTTCCATATTTTTTTTTCTTTTGGCAGCACGATGCCTCTTCGTCCAAACCTAAGGCCCAGGCCGGGCACGGTACCACCACCACCTCCACCACCAGCTTATGATCCAGCCATGGTCCAGGCTGCTATCACAGCAGCAGTAACTGCAGCCCTCTCGCAAATAAACTCTCACGGAAATGGAGGGGCGGGAAGCAGCACGAATCATCCAAATCATGGCACTAGTCATGGCCAAGGAAGAGAATGTACTTACAAGGAGTTCTCTAACGCTAAGCCAAAAACTTTTAATGGAACTGGGGGAGTCATTGCACTAATGCAATGGTTCGAGAAGACCGAAACGGTCTTCGAGATCTGCTCATGCCTAGAAGCAAGCAAAGTCAAGTTCGCTGCTTGCACTTTCGTGGATCGAGCCCTCACTTGGTGGAAAAGCCATGTGAATTCAGTGACGCTCACTGTCGCCAACGCCATGAGTTGGGACGATCTAAAGGTTCTACTACTGGAAGAATACTACCCAAGGGGCGAAGTGCAAAAGCTGGAGCAGGAGCTCTGGAATCTGAAAATGACTGGGTCTGACCTAGTCACCTACACAGCTAGGTTCAACGACCTCGCTGCACTGTGCCCTACCATGGTCAACCCAGAATCAAAGAAGGTTGAAAGGTACATTTGGGGGTTGTCACCCCAGATTCAAGGGCATGTCCTAGCTTCCGGCCCTGTTACCTACAACAGCGCTAAACGCCTGGCTCAGCGACTCATCGACCACGGAGTAAAACCCAGTATCATTTCAACAACCACAAATCCACTTAGGGAGGCTCAGGGCCAGAGTAGGCCTTGGAACAAAAGGAGGGGACAAACTCTCCAGGAAAACCCCAAGAAACAACAAGTAATAGCGACCCACGCTATGACTATACCTATGAACCCTGCCCCCACAAGCTCATATAATGGGAAACTTCCTAAATGCAACCGATGCAGCTTCCACCACCACGGTCCTTGCCCTGATCTTCAATGCACCAAGTGTAATAAGAAGGGACATACAGCCCGCTATTGCAAAGGGCCAACCCAACCATCCGTCCCCACTACTAATACCGGGGTAAGTCGCGCCTGCTTTGAGTGCGGAGACACGGGGCACTACCGCAGGGACTGCCCAAAGGCAAACAACCGGAATACCGGAGGAAGGGGGCGATTTTTCGCAATGGGACAAGATGAAGCCATTGCGGACCCTACTGTTGTTACGGGTACGTTTCTTCTCGATAACTCGTATGCATGCATTTTGTTTGATAGTGGAGCGGAAAGGAGTTTTGTGAGTCACGACTTTAAAGGCCTGCTAAAATCAATACCACAATCATTAAGTGAACCATTCATAGTAGAAATGGCCAATGGGAAAACCGAAGGCACTAAGGAGATATACTTAAACTGCACCCTAACTTTAAAAGATAATCCCTTTTCAATCAACCTCATGCCAGTCTCGATTAAGAGTTTCGATGTCATCATTGGCATGGATTGGCTGAGTTCTCATCATGCGGACATTCTATGTTACGATAAGGCCGTTCGCCTTAATCTGCCAACCGGCAAAACTTTCATTGTCTTGGGCGACAAACCAAGTACCACTCTTCGTATCATCTCAAGTATCCAAGCTCAGAAATGCCTACGCAAGGAGTGTCACACATTCTTGGCACATGTTGTAGATGTGAAACGCGAAGTCCAAGACATCAAGAGTGTGCCCGACGTACGCGATTTTCCCGACGTTTTTCCCGAGGACCTTCCGAGAATACCACCCGCGAGACAAGTTGAGTTCCGAATCGATCTAGTTCCCGGAGCTACCCCAGTAGCCAAAGCACCCTATCGATTAGCCCCGGTAGAGATGCAGGAGCTATCCATCCAACTGAATGAACTACTTGGAAAAGGATTCATCAGGCCGAGCTTCTCGCCATGGGGAGCACCCGTACTGTTCGTGAAAAAGAAGGATGGATCATTCAGAATGTGCATCGACTATCGAGAACTCAACAAACTTACCATCAAGAACCGATACCCCCTACCCCGAATCGATGACTTATTCGACCAACTCCAAGGAGCCAACTACTTTTCCAAGATCGATCTGAGGTCGGGATATCACCAGCTGCGAATCCTGGAGAGTGATATTCCCAAGACGGCCTTCCGAACACGATACGGACATTACGAGTTCGTAGTGATGCCGTTCGGACTAACCAATGCCCCGGCCGTGTTCATGGATCTAATGAATCGGGTATGTCGTCCATTCTTGGATAAATTCGTGATAGTATTCATAGATGACATACTCATTTATTCAAAGAATAAAGAAGAGCATGGTCAACATCTGAGGCAAGTTTTAGAGACGTTACGGACTGAGAGACTATATGCAAAATTCTCAAAATGTGAATTTTGGATTAGAAAGGTGGACTTCCTCGGTCACGTGGTCAGCAAGGAAGGAATCCACGTGGATCCATCAAAAATCAAGGCTATCAAGAACTGGTCTGCGCCAACTACACCAACAGAAATTCGCCAATTTCTAGGTCTTGCTGGTTATTACCGAAGGTTCATCCAGAATTTCTCCAGCATCGCAAAGCCTCTTACCGCCTTAACCCAGAAAGGTGTGACCTACGATTGGGGAGAAAAGCAAGATGCTGCATTTCAGACTTTGAAACAGGCCCTTTGCAGTGCGCCCATCCTTTCTCTCCCAGAAGGGACCGAAGATTTTGTGGTGTATTGCGACGCTTCGAAGCAAGGGCTGGGCTGTGTACTAATGCAGAGGGGAAAGGTTATTGCATATGCTTCACGACAACTGAAAATGCATGAGGTCAATTACACCACTCATGATTTAGAACTTGGGGCGGTGGTCTTCGCTCTTAAAATCTGGAGACACTACCTATATGGTACCAAATGCACTATCTTTACAGACCACAAGAGCCTACAACACATCTTCGACCAGAAGGAGTTGAACATGAGACAGCGATGTTGGGTCGAATTGCTCAACGACTACGAATGTGAGATTCACTATCATCCAGGAAAGGCTAACGTCGTGGCAGATGCCCTTAGTTGTAAGGAGTACTCTGGTTGAAGAGTGAAGTCATTAGCCATGTCAATCCATTCGCACCTGTCGACACAAGTCAAGGAAGCTCAAATAGAGTCCCTGAAACCCGAAAACGTGACAGGTGAGACCCTTAGGGGAATGGACAAGAATTTAGAAATCAAGAGTGACGGAGCACGCTACCTCATGAACCGAATATGGACGCCCAAGTTTGGTGGACTTAGAGAGGTAGTTATGAGCGAGGCACACAAGACTCCATACTCCGTACACCCCGGGTCAGACAAGATGTATCAAGATCTCAAACAACTCTACTGGTGGCCAAACATGAAAGCAGAGATCGCTACATATGTGAGCAGGTGTTTGACTTGCGCCAAGATCAAAATAGAACACCAGAAACCCTCAGGACTACTCCAACAACCTGAAATTCCTAAGTGGAAATGGGAGCAGATTTCCATGGACTTTATAATGAAACTGCCCAAAACTCAGGGTGGCCAAGATACTATTTGGGTAATCGTCGATAGATTAACCAAGTCCGCTCATTTCCTACCGATCAAGGAAACTGATAAAATGGAAAAGCTATCAAGAATCTACATCCGAGAGATCGTACGACTTCATGGAGTGCCAATGTCTATCATCTCGGATAGAGACAGCAGATTCACGTCTAGATTCTGGCAATCATTGCAAAAATCCATGGGAACAAGATTGGACATGAGTACTGCCTGTCACCCCCAAACTGACGGACAGAGCGAAAGAACGATCCAAACCTAGGAAGACATGTTGCGAGCATGTGTAATCGACTTTGGTAAAGCATGGGATGTTCACTTACCTTTGGTTGAGTTCTATTATAACAATAGTTATCATACTAGTATCAATACTGCTCCATTTGAAGCCCTTTACGGCCGTAAGTGCAGATCACCTCTGTGCTGGACGGAAGTGGGTGACACACAACTAGCAAAAGGTCTAGTCCCTGATAGCACCCTCACTGGTCCAGAAATCATCAGGGAAACTACTGAAAAGATCATGAAAATACGAGAACGACTGAAATCCTCGAGGGATAGGCAAAAGAGCTATGTCGACAAAAGACGTAAACCCTTGGAATTTCAGATTGGCGATCGGGTACTACTGAAGGTCTCACCCTGGAAGGGAATGATACGCTTTGGAAAGCGTGGGAAGCTAAATCCTAGGTACATTGGACCCTTCGAAATCATTTCAAGGGTTGGTCCAGTAGCCTACAAACTCCGACTTCGAATTGAGCTTAACAAAGTACATCCAGTATTCCACGTATCAAACCTGAAGAAGTGTCTGTCCGACGAAACACTTGTAATTCCACTCGATGAGATCGAACTAAATGAAGATCTTAACTTTGTGGAAGAACCCGTCGAGATCATGGATAGGGAAGTTAAACGAACTAAACAGAGTCGCATTCCAATAGTAAAGGTCCGATGGAATGCTAAGAGGGGACCTGAGTTCACGTGGGAACGAGAAGATCAAATGCAACAGAAGTATCCACATCTCTTCCCCAGCCCCTAAGACTCTTCTTTTGTATTAAAATTTCGGGACGAAATTCCCTCTAACGGGGGGATGATGTAACAACCCGTTATTTCAAGTCAGTAAAAATCGAGTCCTGTAACCTCTTTGAGAAAGGAAATAGAATATCATCGAAAAATGAAGTATTCAAAAACTCTATTTGGAGTACACTATGTGGTAGTTATCGTCTTAAGGTTTCCAAACATATAAATAACACAAAAATCCGAGTTATAACGAAGAAGTTATGCTCATTCTAAGTTTTCCGACAAAAACCAGCAATACGAAGTTGCGTAAAAACGCAAAGTTTCAATAAAACACTTTCCGACCTTAGGTGTCTAAATGAAAGTCGTAGATATCGTTAAACTACAAACATGCATAAAAAGAACGCTCAAATCGGACATCGTATGAATAAGTTATGAATTTTTAAAGAAATTCCTTAATCACGTCATTTTAATAAATAAATAATAAAAATAATTCCGGAATTTGCCAACGGAATCTAAATGAAAGTTGTAGATCGTAGTCTCACCTTCGCGGGCATATAAAGAACGTCAAAAACGGAGTTCGTATGAAGGAGATACGAATTTTCGAAGTTTGATAATTAATTTATATATATTTTTTTATTAAAACTTCGGTATTATCCGAAGGGGAGTCAGCGTCCTCATCCGAGGTACGCGCTGCGTACTCCTGTACACCCCGCGTACCCGAGGAACTTGGCCTCAAACTGTCCACGTCGCCCTATGCGAGGCATCCGACCCGCCCGTCCGACCCGATGTCCCATCCGACCCGACTGCCTGAGCCGTCCCATCCGAGGCCGAGGCAGTCGAGGCTTCGGTCACGCATGACGTACGCGTACGCGCTGCGTACGAGCGTACGCCCCGCGTACGTGGCCTCTCAGGCCCCCTATAAATAGCATGCGAGGGTTCCCGGGAAAATGGCCCATTCTCTCTCCTTTTTCTTGCGTATTACCTCGTTTTCCGTGCTCGCACTACCCCGAAGCCCTGGTCATTTTGTGCAAGTCCCGAAGGTCAATTTTTCTCCCAAGGAATCCTGAGATTTCCGAGGAAAATCCATTTCCCGAGACGAAACTCTGCCCGGTTTTCCATCTTGCTATCTTCAAACTTTCAAGTGAGTTCATACCCCTTTCAAACACACTTTAAGTACATTTTAAATGCTTTTATACTCTTTTAGGGGGGGAATACAAGTAAACATACGGTTATTATCGTGTATTTTATAAAGTTTCACTTCACTTGTTTTATCGAATAAATCACTTGGAACTCATTACTATTATGGAAAACTCTTGTCATACTTTGCGTGCATTAGACATTATACAAAGTATATAGTGATTTCAAAGTAACTTTCGTTGTTAAGTCGTTTTATACATTCTAAAAACTTATGATTTTGCTTTGTCAAACATTGTGAAAAAGGATAAACTTTGCATAGAAAACTATCACTTTAATACGGGCTTAATTGAGAATCCATGAGACGTGTATATCTTCAAACGTTACTTTTCTTTATTAGAAAGTAATGCTGCAAGTCCTGTCTATAACCAGAGTCTCCCGTTCGGAGAACGTGTCAAATGTGTATAGATCTATACGGGAAGTCATGATCCCGCGCCCTGACTGTTAGCTACAGTCCGTCTTTTGGGGTGACAGTTGTCATAACGCTGCGACGCCTGAAGAACGTCGTTACAGGCATATTATGTTTAGTATGGTTATAAAACTCATCGGATATACAATTATTATGGTATTATGCTTTTATGAACGAGTAGCTATTAAAACTATTCTTCATCTAATAAATGCGATCTTCGTATAGTTTTACTATATAAAACTATGACACAACTTTTGAGAACGTCGGTTTCTTACGATTGTCGGTCTTAGAGACTGCCATTTATGTTAGGAAAATAAGGGTTTCTCCTGCATACAAACCAAACAACTAATAGGAAAATAAGGGATTTTCCTGGTGCAACATTCACAACTTATAACACAAACATTTATATGCATTTCATACTTTTATAAGAAAATAAGGGTTTTCTTGGAAAACACAACAACTCGTATCTCAACCATTAGGGAAAATATGGGATTTTCTGGATCTAATACATTCACTTTCAACACAACAAATCACAACTCTTTACATTTGAAATGCTGCGTTTTCTGGAAAATATACACCCATTTTGGAATGGCATCCAATTTTTCTAAACTACTTATGAACTCACCAACTTAATTGTTGACACTTTTTCTTTGAAATAACTTGTATTCTCAGGGAACCGCTAAGCAGGTTTGGGAATCAACTTTTGGGATTAACGCGCTGGCGTTAATTACTTCTTTTGGATGATGTTTATGTATTTATCTTTTCAACATGTAATGAACACAATTATGTAAACATCTTGGAAACTTTAATATATATGGTGGTGTGTACTTTCCTTTCTATGAACTGTTATGATACTGAATATGACGTCCTCCGCCCCCGAACGTTTCCGCCGTTCTGGTTTGGGGGTGTGACATTATCCTAATATTGGTTGAACGAATTCAAGGAGATAAGGATCCTTGAAATCGTCCAAAGGATAAAGGATAAGGGTTTTCAAGGCTTATCTTATGGTTGCTTTGTGGATAAGCAACTAGATAAGGATAATGACTAAAACCCTATCTCTACACCTATATAAAGACCCTAAGGCCTTAGAATTCATGTACTTGTTCCCAAGAAGTCCTAAGGACGAATTCTAACCTCTCTCCTCTCTCTTTATACCTTCTCCATTTGCTCTTGGTGTTTGTAAGCCATTAGAGGAGTGACACTTGTGACTCTAAGCATTTCAAAGTCAAATCAAGGAGATTTAGGATTGTTATTGCTACATAACAATCAAGGTAACATTATAAACTCATTCTTATGTTAATATGATTATTTATATGCTAGAATTAGGGTTTATAGTCTTGGATTCAAAGCATGTACAATAAAGAAACCTAGATCCAAGCATTAGGGTTTGTATGAGCACATAGGATGTCTTATGACCAAAACCCATCAGTGGTATCAGAGCCCAGTTTTGGTTTCAATTGTATGAACTTGACATATTAGGGTTTATTGCCAATAAACCCTAAGATGCTAGGGTTTTTCGAGATTAGGGTTTGCAAATCCTAATTTTCAAGAGTTTGAATAAGATCTTCAAATCCTTTCCTTAAACCCTTAAATTTCGAAATCTAGGGTTTGTTATAATCCCTTGATTTTCGAAATTTGGCTCCTCCCCAAGATAAGGTCCTAATTTTTAGGGATTTGGATTATCCCACATCTTGTAATTATCCTCTAATTGTTATATATGGTAATTCAAGATCTTGCATTATCCATCCATATTTTCGAAATCTAGATGGATATTTAAGGGATTAGATAACTTAAATGTCTAAATGATAATTATCCTCATTATTTAGATAATCCCTTATGATTTAATAATTAAGTTAATAGTCTAATTCAAGATAATTATTAAATCAAGAGTTTTAATATTTAAAATTTTAATTTAAATGTCATAAATTCGAAATTTTAAGATAGATTAAAACTAAATTGTTTGAAATGTTTCAAAACTTGCCCTCAAGTTTTGGAATTTAAAAGTTGATTAAAAGTTTAATTAGGAATGTTAAATTCTAAAACCCTAGTAATGTTTTGAAAAGTTCAAATCACACCCTTATGGTTTTATTAATCAATTAAGGTGTATAATTAAAAGAAGTTTAATAAATCCATAAAAGTTTAGGTTTACAATTTAATTGAATTAAAAAGTATAATTGTTAAATTTGATCACCTAATATTTTAAAAGTGTAAAATGCACCCTATACTATATATAACATTAAAAGTCTAACATTATATATATGTATGAGTAAAAGTCAGTCTTACCGTTAGTAGGCCTCATTCACGAAGCTGGTCTATAAGGGGTGTTTAAGGAAATGGCCTATAATATGGCGATTGAATGGGTATCCACTCTTACCCATCGCACTCTTGACTAGTGGAGGGTCGTTAGCCAAACGGGTAGGATAGGACGAAATATTCCATTATAAGTATAATGAAATACAAAGTAACTAAATGTTTTTCTAATTCCCAATCTTAGTTACTTAGGCAAAAGTGAATTGATGCAATTCCATGAAATTACACTTTGTGCCCTTGCGAAGATGTTAGTGGAGCGTGTGTGGTTTACCGGCACACTAAATGGTTCTAAGCAAAGGTTGGAAAGGGTGACTCAATGTTTGTCATAGTTCGGTGGAGCGTGTGTGGTTTACCGACCCATCGAATAGGTGACTGTAACATGTGAGGGCACCGTGTAAGTTTGCATGGTTATTCACACCCGCTTTGTGATCCCCGACATCCCAGTCACAAACAAGAGGAGCATATCGAGATTTAAACATGTCATTGAAAGTTCAATGAATCTCAAAGGATCTAGGAGTTTTCATAGATTTAAAACTTAAATTTCCTTTTCGTTTTTCATGGTGGAAATTAGTGAATCGTCATTCACTTACCTTCAAATATTCTGCAACTAGATTACGGCATCCCTTTTCTAGGTTGTAGCGTATTGTGTTGGGTTCTAGCCTTAGTATCTCATTTGGGTGATTTACTAAGGACTCAATCGATCAACTAACTTTAATTTGTTTTCTCCCATCTTGTAGATGTCAAAGTTTGACAACTATGGTCTTCCCAAATCCCGTGGAACAAGCATTCCACATGAAGATGATATTCCACGATTCGATCGAGGAACAAGAAATCATGCTTCACTTCCTCCTCCTCCTCCAATTATTCCCCCTAACCCACAAGATTGTAAAATTGAAAGGTTCAATGTCACTCAAGCCCTTTTGGCAAGTAAACATAAAGAAGGAAAGTCGGTGTGTGCACATGTCTTAGGGATGAAGTCACACATTGATAGGTTAAGAATGATGGGATCTGTTGTCGGTGAAGAGATGGCTCTTGATTGGGTTCTTCAGTCACTTCCTAACTCGTATAGTGAGTTCGTAAGAGAGTACTATATGATGAACCACGACGTGACCCTTATAGATCTCACCTATATGCTTATTGCTGCTGAATCAGCAATGGTTTGGCGCAATAGAAAACCAAAGTTGATTGGTGAATCTGCCTTCGAGACCTCTATGGATATAGACAATGGCAACGAAAGACATGCTATGATCGAAAAGTTTGATCATAAGAGAAAGGCGATGTCTGAAGTAGTTCCATGTGTTGTTCCAAAAGAGTCAATTTGCTTTTATTGTCAAGAGAAGGGGCATTGGAGACGAAGTTGCCCTATTTACCTAAGAGATCTAAGAGATGGGAAAGTCAAAAGTATGACTACGCTTCAGGTAAAATCCACTATCTAACTCCGTTAAGTTCCTGTTCATTGATTCTTAATACATGATGTGATAAGATTGCATTTGAATGTTTTGCAGGATCGATGAAAAGAAAGGAAGCTTGATAAGAGAGCAAGATGAATCTAATCACAAGAGATGGATCTCGATCGCATGGACTTGAAGATTGGATTTTGAGCTTAGATAGTTATAATAGAGTTGTTAGAAATTTTCCTTTTACATAGTTTTCAATAGATTTTGCATTGTAAGGACAAATGTTTTTCCGCTGCTTTTATAAATAAAATAAATTTTGTTTGACTTATTTATTTATTTGTTTACTTCCTTGTAATGAAATCGTTATGAAAATTGATGTTTGCATATTTCTACAACGAATGGATATGATTCTTAGTTATGTTATTTATGGAAAAGTCGAGAATTTACCAAATAGGGAGAGCTTCTCATCGCCCAAAGTTTCAACTGGACTGAAATTTGGAATCACGCAACTTGGTTGCATGATGAATGAGAAATTTCATATTTGGAAATTAGACAAATTCGTTGACAAAGTGTCAAGTGAAGGACTAGGAGATCGAGTACACAAAGTTGTGTGTTGATCAAGTTCACCATAAGAGTAACAAAGATATTCGTCATGATTTACTAAAGGATTAGTAAATATGATTATACTTACAAGATTAAGTGTAATTCTAAATTGATTAAAGGGTTTAGATCAATAGTAGAACGAATAACAAGAATCAAGTAGGCAGAAAGATAAAAGTTTCTCCATTCTAAAAAGAAGGGTGAGTAGCTTTTATGCTTTATAATGGGTCTTACTGATTAAGAACCATATCTCAATTGATCCTCTAAGTAAGTCTTAGTACAATTGTATGTTTAAGAAGAGGAATCAAGGATTGAAGAAATGGTTAAATCAAGAAGTCTATCATACTTCGTTCCAATAACAAGTCTTAAAGTTAAGATTGTGACAATGAGTAAAAAGTATTAAAGGTTTATAACATTCATCAAATGTGGAAAGTTGTGATGTCTTGGATAAGACAAAGACCAACTAGGACCAATTTATTAAGTGTTTTGATACAAGCTACACTAACTCTTGAAAATTTTTTTGTCAAGAAATGTTTATTGACAAAAGAATCTTATATGTCAAGGAGTCAGTGGGAGTCTTAATGGTCTCGAAAAGTTTCAAGAAAAAATCATATAAACCTTATCAATCATCACTAGCACACGAGTTGAGGTTTACAACCTATCGTGTTGACATTATTTTTTTTTCTGTGCCGTTCCAGTTGAGTTAATTATGCATATGAGTCCTATGAGTTCTCATTTTGAACACATAAAAGGCAAGGCACCTTAATCAATGAAAGGTACATTGATAGGAAAGGGTGAGCTGCTTAACTACTTGGAAGATGTGGTGGGCAGCTGTGCTACCATAAGGCAAGAAAGCAAGATTAAGAAAGTTCGGTCCATATGAGTTTGAATTTGTCTTAAACTCTGTTTTTAACAAATTCACGTGGATAGGAACGAATACACCGCTCAAATCTAAGTGTCATAAGATTTCCTCCTTCATGAAAATGATTGTGAGGAAATGCTTTCACTAAGAAAGATTTTAAGAAGATAGTGACTGTAAAGTTGCATTTTCGAATTTAATTACGGTTACGGTATCCCTTTCCATGATTTGAATTGTGAGGTTTGGAAATTAGTCTTAATAGTTTAGACACACATATGAACTATCTAAAGCAAAGGTGTATAAGTTCAAGAAGCCTTGATAAAAGATTATCAAAGCACTAAGTATTAGAAACATGGACTTAAGAAATTCAATAGGTATTGTCTTTCTGAAAGGTAAGATGTTTATGAATACATGTCGAAGCTAGTGGGAGCATAAGTGTTATGTTTTATAGTAATCATCATGATAGTGGGAGCATAAAAGTTATGATTGTATGATTATTATGGAAAGTTTTGCAAGTTGGCAATATCAATTATAGAAAACAAGAGTCATTCTTTGCAAAGTCGTAAGGATGGAATAGTTGTTTTGCTATAATTAAGGGAGAGAATATTATGCTTCATTTCAAAGCTAAAGGATTAGGTTGTGGAATGTTAATAAATTTAGTCAAGGGTACATAGTGTGTTCTTAAAATTTCGATTATGATTACGGCATTCCTCTTCACAATTCAAATTTTGAGAACATAGAAAATAAAACATTGTGCGTCGTGTCCCATACGCTTCGGGTATAGGATCGATTGCAAATGCTTTAATGTTTGACCATTCTAAAATTTTCCAAATGTCTAGCGCATTTAGAGGGAAAAGGGACTAGAATTGGTTTTGACTAAAATAATTAAACAACTATCAAAGGACAATCCAAAGTTCGACGAGGATTGGTCGCTTGTGAGTAGTTGGAAGTATAGTATTGGAAAATATGGAAATGTTTCCATATTGGATGGACCATATCGACATCATTACAAATAGAAAAGATTCTATTAAGAATGAGTTGTCGTGAGGAAAATATGGAAGCGTGTTCATATTAGGAAGTAAATATTGAAAATCTATGTCTAGATTAGAAACTTTTATGCAAAAGGATGTTCAAAGGAATGTACTTTGAGTGAGAGACATCGTATCTAAGGAATTGTCTTGTAACAATCTCCGATAGAGGACTTTGTAATATCATTGGCAATAGTCTTTGAGACTTTGGTTCAGTGACATTACAAAAGGATCATTGCATAAAGTGTTAGAATCTAGTATATTCTATAAGTAACAAGAATTTGATATTCTTACACTTAAGAAAATGGATTTGGAGTTGTAAAATGAGAATGATTGGAAATATGTTCAATTTGTCTATTTCACAAAAGTAAGAACCATAGGTAAACATTGTGTGCATGCTAGGAGCATGGGACAAGTGTAATAATTCAAGTAAGAAGTTAATTACCCGAAATGACAAATAATGAGTAATCGATATGGTGATAAATAAAACGTGTTTTATTTATGCTCAAAGGGTTGAGGCCATATGGGATTAGTATTATTCTTGTGTTTCACTTTGCATGTTTTGACTTCCAGAATAATTGAGTTTATTAAGAATAATCGAATTATTCAAACGGGCCACAGTCGTTCATATGTTGGAAGTAGATATGAATGAAGACTGTCGTGAATTGGTGTGTGGATTGTCTAAAAGAGTATTAGACATAAGCGAATGTTTGTTGCAACATTCATGAGTGCTTATGAATATGAATTTGAGCATTGGATTAAACCCACGCTCACTTGGATCACTCCATGAATTGTATCACGAGTGATTGGTGATACGATAACATCTTATATTCTTCAAACCGAGATGTGTGAATTGTATCTTGCTAATCGGTTGCACATTGATAATATGTAAATGCACTAGTAACTTGGTGTTATAAAACATATTGTTGTGTGTGATTTGGTTAGTGAGTGCAAGCAAGCATTGTATCAAATTTTATCCGTTCCTTTTATCCAAGGTAGGATAAAAGTGATATCTTTGGGCCCCTCGATGGTTTAGTGATGACAAACGTAAATGCTCGGCCGGGCTAGGGCTAATTTGATTTGTTCAATTAGTCAGTCGTCATAAATCAGAAATCGAGATATAGTACAAAGAGAATGATTAGAAATCATATCTCATACGATATCTAGAATGGAGGAATATATGATCCCTTATCTAAGGACACGCGTATCTGATAGGATCAGAGTTGACAGCGGCTTTGGAAAGCTACGATTGCAGATCAGGATCTGAAGTCATACACATAATAATTATTAGACTTATCCAAGTGGGAGACTGTTGGATTAGTGTCTAAGTCCATAACTATTTTGGTATGTACTTGACCCGATGGTGTATGGTCCTTTTGGGTTGCCTTCACCAAAGCAACTTGATTGGAGAAATAAATAAAGAGAGAGAGAGGTTATTATGATTTATTAATATGTTATAAGAATAATATACTAAAGGAGAAATCATATTTGTTTAATTAATATTGGTCAATAATTAATTAGGAATTAATTTTGTGATCAAGTGTAATTAATTATACTAGAGGGGCTGAATTGTAATTATGTGATAGTTACAAAATATGGTAATGGTTATCCTAATATTGGTTGAACGAATTCAAGGAGATAAGGATCCTTGAAATCGTCCAAAGGATAAAGGATAAGGGTTTTCAAGGCTTATCTTATGGTTGCTTTGTGGATAAGCAACTAGATTAGGATAATGACTGAAACCCTATCTCTACACCTATATAAAGACCCTAAGGCCTTAGAATTCATGTACTTGTTCCCAAGAAGTCCTAAGGACGAATTCTAACCTCTCTCCTCTCTCTTTATACCTTCTCTATTTGCTCTTGGTGTTTGTAAGCCATTAGAGGAGTGACACTTGTGACTCTAAGCATTCCAAAGTCAAATCAAGGAGATTTGGGATTGTTATTGCTACATAACAATCAAGGTAACATTATAAACTCATTCTTATGTTAGTATGATTATTTATATGCTAGAATTAGGGTTTATAGTCTTGGATTCAAAGCATGTACAATAGAGAAACCTAGATCCAAGCATTAGGGTTTGTATGAGCACATAGGATGTCTTATGACCAAAACCCATCACCTATTACTCCACGAGCATTCCTATTTTACAGTTTTGATATTATTGTGAATGCTCCTGCAGCAGATGAGAAAGTTGATAACACTCTAATGGGGTTTTAAGTATCGCATGCTAAACCTCAGTACCACACTTGGAGTGCACAAAAGATTACATCCGTGAAGGTCATATGGCCTATTGAAACAGGGAGCTTCATGAACATCAAGATCAAGACAACAAGAGGATTTGAATCCATTGTTCACGAGTTTTCCTTGGCTGATCTGCCATGACTTAATCCCTATGATTGGATCATTTTATTGCACTTCCTTTTGAAGGATGAAAAGAAGTACAAACCTATTATGGGGCATATCAACCAAATGTTGATTTCGTACATTTATGAAGTGGCAAAATTTGACATTGAAATTGCTTCAGTTCTGAAGAGGAAACCTACTGGAAATTTGAAAGACATTAACATGATGCAGATGGGGAAGATTTAAAAATAAAACTGGACCGTAATGTTTCATCATGGTTCAGGAGCTAGTTTGCAGAAGTGCCTCTTCACAATGCCTGATAAGCATCTGTTCTCTACGGTTTGCTTGGAATTTATTTTGGATATTATAGGAAAATGTAAACAGAATAATGATACTCCGAAGAAGAATTACTATGATATGATAAGGTGGTACATTGCCTTTCGCATGCATCTTCTCTCTATTATTCCCAATGTTTTCAAGACAGCAAAGAAGTCTTAGCAGTGATAAGCCTCTCGCCTCAATGGATGCAAAGGGGGAGATTGTTGGGTATTAGGGTTGCATCATTAAGTCTTATTTTAAATAATTCATTTATGTAAACGGACTGGGGCTTGTCCACCTGTCATTTATTAGGGTTAGAGTATTTAAGGTGCATGCATGCACCGTGTTTTGTAACTTTTGATAATATTCTTGTAACCCTAATCACGCCTCTACAGTAGTAATACTTAATCGAGTTCTTCTGAGGTTGCGACTTTTGAATCATTCAGAATATTTTGATTCACTATTTTTTTCATTGTGTTAATCTATTTTGAATCTTATCGATCTTTAAAGGATTATTGTCCTAACACTAGGAAAATCTCATTTGCACCGGCATAAATCCTGGCATAGCAATTGTACATGTAAAAATAATATTTTCACATACTACACTTGTGAAAATGTAACAGCTCAAATTTTAAACCAAATTTTTCATTTTTAATTTACCAAAATAAATTTTTAGAAACCATGTCATAAAAAACATAAGTGTCTAAAATAAACATCATCACAAAATATCAAAGTATCTCAAACTATCCCAGTAACAAATCTCCCAACGAGTGTGTACAATCAGACATTTGCCTTCCCACAGTCCTCAAAAGTACCTGACACACATAAGTCAGCAACTATAAGCACGAAGCTTAGTGAGTTCCTCGAAATACCACCTACAACACATAATAAAAAAAATAAACAACTATTGGTTATCAACAACCCTTAGGACTATCAGCAGTCCAACTGGGCAACAACACACCCTATGGGTTATCAGCAACCCTGGAGACTATCCGCAGTCTCATTCACACACACACAAAATAATGTAAAATATCAGTTAGACCCAATTGGTCACCAAAAACACAACTATTCTATTGTGACATCCCCATTTTCACGGCCAGAAAAGAGCGATTTTGTTTATGCTTTATAAAAATCTGAGTACTTCTTTTCATAAAAATGTTGCGGAATTTGTTCCCAGAAAAATACGATAAATACGTTATCAAAACATTTTCGAAGAAATGTATTTTATTTATGTTAAAACGTTTGGGATGTCATCGTCAATACAGAAACATAAGCATAAACGGAACTTACATTTATTTACACTAGTGATCTACATCTCTTTAATCTCTCAGTGTAATGTGACTTCATATCAACACCTGTGATGTAAATAAACTGAGTGGGTCAGGTTGGGAAACCTGGTGAGTACATAGGGTTTTCAACCCACAATAATATAATTATTATGTTTAAACAATCAAACAATCAACCCAATTACCCATCCCCATTATCTTCTTTAGTCTTAAGGATCTACCCTAAGAATCAACTATTCCTCGTTTATTTATTCCTAAGGATCATCCTAAGGAATCGACACGAAGTCCATTGTTACCAAGGGTTATAGATTATAACCGTTGAACACGTAGTCCAAAACATCTGGTAAACACTTAGTTCAAAAGTAACTAGTGAACACACTCAGTTCAAAATACCTAGTGAACACACTCAGTTCAAAGATACCTAGGGAACACACTCAGTTCAAAATACCTAGTGAACACACTCAGTTCAAAAATACCTAATGAGCACTTAGTTCAAAAACACCTACAGGTTTCAAACCTGCTATCGTTCCACTGGACTGTCTAGTATCGTCCAGGGTCGTCATATATACCCCACTAGATGACTCGATCACTGTCAACATTGATGTCTTTCATCGTGTTACCACACAACAACTATTTCATCTACCCATGTCATATCCAACATATTCGTATATATTAAATACGTATACAGTTTAAATCATTTAAAACATGTATAAAACGTTCATCCAGCATAGACAGCAAGTATTCAGATAATATGCACACATAGCACATAGTTTATATAAAATACTTCATATATATGTGTAACATGAAAGTAACTATGCACTCACTTGAAAGGTGGTGACTCAGCACTCGGACAGCGCTTCGATACTCTCGAAACGATTTTCCTTTGATAAAACCTAGTATCAATACCACTAGGGTTTAGTCTAACGATAACCGCGACAAATTAATTAGTCTGACTATTATTATTATTATTATTATTATTATTATACAAGCGTTAATAACACTCAATATAACTCATAATAATAGCCCAAATGATTATTTTAAGGACCTAATAACATTCCTATAACTATTTGAAAGCTATATTAAAAATTGCGTAAGCATAGCACACTTACAACGAATTTTATCGAAAACCGGAACTTAATTGTAGCAGCGTTTCGAAACCGAAAGACTCCTTTTTCTCGGGACTCCGGGAGCCTCGGGGCTTCCTTAGGGTGCTAGGGGTTCACCTAGACTTTAGGGAGGGTTCAAAACCCTAGAGAGAGAATGAGAAATGGTGTGAAAAATCCGGAAGAGTTCACATCTATTTATAGGGGGGCAAAGCCTCTCGAACGTTGGGCGTACCGAGGGTACGTTCGGCGTACTCCTCGGGTACGAATGCTAGCCGAAGCCAGCTGTCTTGCACTTATCTGGGAAGGATCAGACCAAAGTTACGCGGGGCGTAACTTCTTCGTACGCAGGGCGTAATAGCGAAGGTGATGCGTCATCATCTGAAGCAAGGTCCGTGGGCCGCAAGCGACGGTCAGGATTAAGCCACGTCATCGGCCAGGGTTATAGATTATATCCACCATCAACTTCACAATTTCACTTTCTAACTTTAAAAATTAGTAACTTTTGCATACGAGCTCCGTTTTCGACGTTATTTATATCCACGCGAAGGTGGGAACGTACTCTACAACTTTCATTTAGACTTCGTCGGCTAATTTTGACTCGATTTTAAATTTTATATTATTAACAGACCGGGACAGGATTGGTCCGTTAAATCCTCATAACTTCTTCATCCGACATCCGTTTTCGCCCATCTTTTTCTTGTTACGCTACTCTTAACGAGATCTTCAATTCTCGTTTAGGTCGTGTCGACTAAAAATAACTCGATCTAATATTCGAATTTTGGGTTGTACACTGCTAATCCGAAACTTCGAAAAATCATAACTTCTTCGTACGAAGTCAGATTTAGGCGTTCTTTTTATTGATGTTCTTAGTTTAACATATTCTACGACTTTCGTTTAGATCGCTAAGGCTAAATCTTGCTCTATCGTAAATTCACTATTTACGTTTCCCAGTATCGTGCAGGTTCCGTCGTGAAACTTCAACGGGTCATAACTTCTTCGTTATAACTCGGATTTCGGCGTTCTTTATATGTACGGAAACCTTGAGACACATTATACAACTTGGTTAAGATGATTTATTCTAAATAATATTTTGTCGAAAACTCGTTTTCGACCCTTATTGCCTCTAAATTGACTAGCCTGGATCTACGGGCATTACAATTATCTCCCCCTTAGGATGATTACATCCCGAAATCATCAACGAAATAGGACAGTATAATGACTCCATACGTTATCTCTTCATCCTAGGTAATAATTGTAACTTCTCTGTTCCTTCAAGTTTATCTTTTAGACTTACTGTCTGTAAGCAGTACTTAATTATGCACCTGCTCTCTACTTCAGGTTAGACTCCAAATTATGACCTATCATCATGTGATGCTTATTTAGACTCAAGTCTCTTAGAGTTAAATTATAAAATAGACTACGCCTCCCTTCATGTTCTAATGTGATATGATCACACTTTAACATGTAGCATTTCTAGCTACCAACTTCTTTAACAACGAGCGCGATACTTCTATTGATCGCTTTGATTTCAATCGTTTGGTTTAAGTCGTACGCTACATCAAACTTGGTTCTCTGAACTACGTAACATACCCATCGTAGTTGGACTCAATGTGATATGACCACTAGGGTCAGGATAACAACAATTTTCTTAGTCATTACCGAAACAATGGTAACGACATACTTGAATAAAACAAAATCAATTACTAGTTACTTGGTAACCTTGTGACCTTCCCTGATCCAAGTGTGAGTCTTGTGCTTCCGGTAGTATAGGCCTCTACTACCTTTCACACCTACTCATACTCGTCCCAAGTATTGTCTCGCAGTTTTCCAAGTTATTATCACAAAAACAATTTTTTTAACACATAAAAATGTGTCCAAACAATCACAAAAGTTTCTCTAGACTCTACTAGGACTTCTTCTATGTGTATCTTCAATCATCAATTCTGCTTCAGCTCGGTGGAAACGTCATACGATGGTTCAACTTCATAAATTACGCCAATCATTCCATTATCCTGCCAATAGAAGGTGTACTTCGAACGTACTGTACTCCTCTAAACGTACTGCATGACATATTCTAAAGGCAAGATACCACTCTTATGATATCTTCCGATAGGTGTCGTTCACTATCATAAGCCTTTTCATTTCCTCCACTTACTCAATTCTCTATGAGTCCTTATCATGACATTCTATTCTCCAAAGCAAGCGTTGGTGTGTCGAGACAAGAATATAGATAGAGGAAGAATTAGATGCGTATTCCACCTTATTACTCCAAAAAGTTACATGCTAGTTCTAATATCATAATTAAACGTTTAGAAATCTAAGCACATAAAATTTCCAGATCCGATCGGCAACATACCAAAGATCCGATCATATAATGCATATCATAAATCATTTAGCACATAAAAGCATGTTAGGAATTTTATTTTTTCCTACATAAACTAGTGCTTGTGTCTATTTAGGTGTATTACCTAAATTTTATTAGACACACTCCTCACAATCATTGCTTAGCATTCTAAGTTTAAGTCTAGAAATAAATCCATGTTCCTAGTTCGCTTAAACTAATGCTCTGATACCAACTGTGACATCCCCATTTTCACGGCTAAAAAAAGAGCGATTTTGTTTATGCTTTATAAAAATATGAGTACTTCTTTTCATAAAAATGTTGCGGAATTTGTTCCCAGAAAAATACGATAAATACGTTATCAAAACATTTTCGAAGAAACGTATTTTATTTATGTTAAAACGTTTGGGATGTCATCGTCAATACAGAAACATAAGCATAAACGGAACTTACATTTATTTACACTAGTGATCTACATCTCTTTAATCTCTCAGTGTAATGTGACTTCATATCAACACTTGTGATGTAAATAAACTGAGTGGGTCAGGTTGGGAAACCTGGTGAGTACATAGGGTTTTCAACCCACAATAATATAATTATTATGTTTAAACAATCAAACAATCAACCCAATTACCCATCCCCATTATCTTCTTTAGTCTTAAGGATCTACCCTAAGAATCAGTTATTCCTCGTTTATTTATTCCTAAGGATCATCCTAAGGAATCGGCACGAAGTCCATTGTTACCAAGGGTTATGAATTATAACCGGTGAACACGTAGTCCAAAACATTTGGCAAACACTTAGTTCAAAAGTAACTAGTGAACACACTCAGTTCAAAATACCTAGTGAACACACTCAGTTCAAAGATACCTAGGGAACACACTCAGTTCAAAATACCTAGTGAACACACTTAGTTCAAAATACCTAGTGAACACACTCAGTTCAAAAATACCTAATGAGAACCTAGTTCAAAAACACCTACAGGTTTCAAGCCCTGCTATCGTTCCACTGGACTGTCTAGTATTGTCCAGGGTCGTCATCTATACCCCACTAGAAGACTGGATCACTATTAACATTGATGTCTTTCATCGTGTTACCACACAACAACTATTTCATCTACCCATGTCATACCCAACATATTCGTATATATTAAATACGTATACAGTTTAAATCATTTAAAACATGTATAAAATGTTCATCCAGCATAGACAGCAAGTATTCAGATAATACGCACACATAGCACGTAGTTTATATAAAATACTTCATATCTATGTGTAACATAAAAGTAACTATGCACTCACTTGAAAGGTGGCGACTCAACACTCGGACAACGCTTCGATACTCTCAAAACGATTTTCCTTTGATAAAACCTAGTATCAATACCACTAGGGTTTAGTCTAACGATAGCCGCGACAAATTAATTAGTCTGACTGTTATTATTATTATACAAGTGTTAATAACACTCAATATAACTCATAATAATAGCCCAAATGATTATTTTAAGGACCTAATAACATTCCTATAACTATTTGAAAGCTATATTAAAAATTGCGTAAGCATAGCACACTTACAACGAATTTTATCGAAAACCGGAACTTAATTGGAGCAGCGTTTCGAAACCGAAAGACTCCTTTTTCTCGGGACTCCGGGAGCCTCGGGGCTTCCTTAGGGTGCTAGGGGTTCACCTAGACTTTAGGGAGGGTTCAAAACCCTAGAGAGAGAGAAAGAGTTTAGAGAGAGAATGAGAAATGGTGTGAAAAATCCGGAAGAGTTCGCATCTATTTATAGGGGGGCGAAGCCTCTCGAACGTTAGGCGTACCGAGGGTACGTTGGGCGTACTCCTCGGGTACGGATGCTAGCCGAAGCCAGCTGTCTCGCACTTATCTCGGAAGGATCAGACCGAAGTTACGCAGGGCGTAACTTCGTCGTACGCGAGGCGTAATAGCGAGGGTGACGCGTCATCATCTGAAGCGAGGTCCGTGGGCCACAAGCGACGGTCAAGATTAAGCCACGTTATCGGTCTATGCATCAGCTTCGCAATTTCACTTTCTAACTTTAAAAATTCGTAACTTTCACATATGAGCTCCGTTTTCGACGTTCTTTATATCCACGCGAAGGTGGGAACGTACTATACAACTTTCATTTAGACTTCGTCGGCTAATTTTGACTCGATTTTAAATTTTATATTATTAACAGACCGGGACAGGATTGGTCCGTTAAATCCTCATAACTTCTTCATCCGACATCCGTTTTCGCCCATCTTTTTCTTGTTACGCTACTCTTAACGAGATCTTCAATTCTCGTTTAGGTCGTGTCGACTAAAAATAACTCGATCTAATATTCGAATTTTGGGTTGTACACTGCTAATCCGAAACTTCGAAAAATCATAACTTCTTCGTACGAAGTCAGATTTAGGCGTTCTTTTTATTGATGTTCTTAGTTTAACATATTCTACAACTTTCTTTTAGATCGCTAAGGATAAATCTCGCTTTATCGTAAATTCACTATTTATGTTTCCCGGTATCGTGTCGGTTCCGTCGCGAAACTTCAACGGGTCATAACTTCTTCGTTATAACTCGCATTTCGGCGTTCTTTATATGTACGGAAACCTTGAGACATATTATAAAACTTGGTTAAGATTATTTATTCTAAATAATCTTTTGTCGAAAACTCATTTTCGACCCTTATTGCCTCTAAATTGACTAGCCCGGATCTACGAGCTTTACATCTATCACGCAAGTAAGAATAAGTGAGGAAACTCACCTGATACGGATGAAAGATAAATCTTTCACCCGAACTGTCGGAACTAGACTCTGCCTAATCAACAAACTAATTAATAATTAAGGTCCATAACTCAAATCGCAAGTACAAATCCTACAACTAAGTCCCTTGAGTGCAAAAAAAGACCATTTTTGCCATTCACATGGTCCAAAACCCTAAATTTTGACAAAATGTCAAAAGTCAACGAAAGTCAACCGACCAGCATGTACGTTGGGCGTACTCTCTCTTACATAGGGCATACAACTCGATCAGTGATCCATCGGGGACGAGATTGGCTACCCAGAGGGGGGGCATAGCCTAGAGTCGCCTGGTGTACTCTGCTTGATCCGAATTCATCAACTTTATGTCTTAATCTATTAAGACACCTATCGCAATTTCATATATCCTTCCTAGGGTGTCTTAACCCATAAAGTCATCACCTTTTGTATTAATCTGTTAAGACACCTATCACAATTTCATCAACAAAATTTAATTTCAATCACACTCTAAGTCACTTTACTTATACATGGGCCAAAGGAAAGGATCAAGCAACCATTTTTATGAATCTACAAGACCTGAAATGCATGAAAGGATAAGTAACATTCTCTGGAGTGCCCCAAACTCATAAAGGTCCAAACTTTAGGGAAAAAATCTCATAAAACTCATCCATGGAGATCAAAAAGGAAACTTATCAAGGTATAAACTTTATACCCAAAAAAGATGCATAATGAGGAGTAGTTTCTAGATCTACAAGCTTGCAAGCAACACCTCCTTCTTCTCTAGCCTCCTTCTTCAACAAATATGCACCAAAACCACTTAATAAGCTCCCAAACTCTTACAAAATAAGCTTATATGCGAGATTAGGGTTTTTGAGGGAATGATAGCTGATAAGGAATGTCCAAAGGAGGCATAAGGTGGTTTAAATATGGAGCAACCCTTAAAGTTAAGGTTTAGGGACTAGGCTAGCACGCCCGGTGCACCACACATACGTCCAACATACTAGCAGGGCCCGTGATCCTAAATCTCATGAATACGCTACACGTACCCTCATGTACGCCTCGCATATGGGCTAAAACATGAAACTTTTACCACAAGGGACCAATTATGCAACTTTGATAACGTTAAGGTATAAAATGACAATACCCGATGATCGGATGTTACATAAAATCTCTGATCAAACTTACAAGATTTTTGTTTTCGTATGTAGATGCATATAAAAACATCCCAACATGTAAAAAGATAATACATAAAACGTATAAGAAACACATAAAAATGCAGGAAAAAAACTTACTATAAGTGGTAGATTGTTATCGCCTTCTTTCATTTTCTACAGAACAAAAAAAGAACTTTTATAACAATCTACTTTCTATAAAATGTCATTTTTTAACATTCTACTTTATAAAAATGCACCTTTTTGCTTTTTTTTTTTTTTAAACAGGGACACTTTCTCCATTTTTTTTTAACAATGACCATTTCTGAACCTTTTATAAACAGTGGCAATTTCTAAACTTTGAAGTAATTATTCGGCCGCATGATGGTTCATACTACCTCTAAGTATATCTTTGAAGTTTCTATGATGTTAAAGGGGCTCCAATAAGTGGTATTCATTTCCTATGTTATTAATATTTACATTCTATGCGAATTGGTATTTGCTAATTTTTCATAGAAAATATAAATGGGTGCTTAACTTAATGCAGAAAAAAAGACTTGGTAAAGAAACTATAACCTTGATTTTTTTATTATGATTAATGCGTTGAAAGTTTGTTCCCTATTCTTTGATGTTATTAATGTTGTTTTTCGTTTTCTTTTTTTCGATGAGTTTTTAAATAAAGGGTGTTGTAACTATTTACATCAAAGACTACAATTAGTGTGATTAAATGACTTTTAATAAAATAAAAAGTCATATATCTTTCTTTTATTAAACTGACGATCTATTTCTCCAAAGGTGGCACATTTATAGTCACCTTCCAGATCTCATCCAAATATCTATATGAGTCACCAAATGTCAAATGCAAAAAAGTGATAAAGACTCATCGCAACTACATTGTTCTTTTATCTTTTTGGAAAATGTCATCTTCAACATCTTCTAAAGACTCCAAGAAGCAAATAAAAAGTGTACATTATAGTTATGAAATGAATTTTAATGAATATTGTGAGGTAGAAAACATAGTCAATAAAGTGGTTGTTGTCCTTGAAACTAAGTTTTCATTTGTATACTTAATAATTATTGGATAAATAGGTTGTGATATGACTTTATATTAATTTGAATTAATAGATTATGTTGTTTTGAAACTGTATTACATATTATTTAAAAATAATAATAATAAACAAAACATCTAATGTTGTATCAAATTTTTTTTATAAAATGATATATATATATATATATATATATATATATATATATATATATATATATATATATATATATATATATATATTAAAGTTATGAAATGTTTTAATAGTAAACAATCCCTTTTTTTTTTGTCTAATTTGGCCCTCCAACATATGTTGCTTGCTTCTGTCATTCAAGGTCCCTACGTTTTGCTGTATTTGTCACATTTTGCTGTATTTGTGGACCAGAGTACCGTTCTAGGGCTGGTTACTTCACCTGACTTTGGTTCGTCTGATTTATCCACTGCCTCAAATCATCCCGATCCTTCCATCGTCCTTCTGCTTCTTTATCGGGGTTAACTCAACTGTTCACCACCTCAAGCTTTGTATTCCCTCTATTCCCTCCACCATCTGCAATTAAAAGGTTTGATTGGGGTAAGTGCTACCTTTGACAGTCTCCGATTTATTTCCTGCTTCATCCTCCAGCGATACTGGCTTCGCCATAGCGTCCGCCATCAATACTGTTCCCACCTGAATCCTCCAACTGGTGCTCCCATCCATCGACCCCACCTTCTCATTTCCGATTGTGGGTGCAGCGCTAGAGACAGTAATACCTTGTGTTCGTCACTATTTTTACTTTTGTTTCTCTTTAGGGCTCGAATACTTCCCCAACCTTACTACAGCCACTGGAGGTGTGAATTGTGACCGGTGTTGTGAATTGTGATTCTCAACTCTGTTTTGTTTCATGTTTTCAGGTTTGGTTTGTACTGAAACTTTTGTGTGAGATTTCTCAACGATTGGTCTCATACTGCAATCAGGAGACACACCCACAAGAATATTCCACCATAGTTAAGAAGCAGCGCTGTTAGTGCTGATGGTGCTGTGATTTTCCAATTAACAGCTCTAAAACTTCTTATTTTATGCCATATATCAACCTTGTAGGTAAATCTTTGATTTTTATGTTGCATTTATGAATTACACTACATGCTTATGTCAAAATTTCTGCAAAAGTAGCCCAAGATGATTTCTATAGGTGTTAAACATTACTGGTATCAAAATATGTAAGAAGATCCATGGATACTTGCTTTAATGCAACTCTTATCTACAGAAAAATCAAAGGTTGGTGGGTCTCATAAGAAAGTAAGTTATCATCAATTTTTTTGTCTATAATTCTATTAGAGTTACATTACCCATCTCACCTATTCTATTCTCCATACGTTTCATCGGTTCCATTTCCAAAAATCCATTCATTGGGCCTATTCTTTCCTCAATTATCCTATCTTTGACTAGGTTGATTATAGGGGGCGTAATGGGTATAATAAATTGCTTCCTGGTATATTATGATTTTGGGCATATTTTTTTTAGTATGTGTTTTGTTACTTTATTAAATGTGTTTGATGTGGATTTCACTTGAAGCTCATTTTGCAAAGCCTATTGTTATGCTATCAAAGCCTAATTCAGCAAAAGATGGTACATATGCAGGTAATTATGAATACCTCTAAATTAATTTTTTTTAATGTTTATGAATTTGTCATAAAATGAAGTTGTACTGTTAGTTTTTTCTTATTTATAAGATAATATAATTATTAGTGATGTTATGTTGTTGGTTTCACTTTTAACCTTTTTTTTTCAATGTCTGACAGGTAGGTGATGATTATTTGAAAGATCTTCTTGCAAACAAGGTAAAACAATTTTCCTTTATTTGTAATTAAGTCCATTGACTTTGTTACCATTTGACGTCGTTAAGTTGTAAAGTTCTTTTTCTAATTAACAAATATGTCTTTAAGTTGTAAAGTTCTTTTTTGAGTTTTAGTGTCATTTTTTTGTCATTAGGATGGACGAAGGGGTAATATTGGAAACCACAACAATAATATCCATCACACTATTGTGTTGTTTCTAATTATGACACAAGTTTGAATTTTTTGCGACAAATGGTTAACTATGGTGTTTCACATGCATTACAGTTTGTTCATCGCTTCATGATGAAGTCTTTTACTTAGACGAGCTTCATAAATTGAGAATCAAGAAAGAATTCAGTAAGTTTCCATCTTTTAACAAGTTATAGTTTTAATTGCTTTTTAATTCTCATTAATGTTAATTTATTGTATTTCTATTATCATGAGTACATGTTGAACAATGGAGGTGATTTGGGATAAGTCATATATATATATATATATATATATATATATATATATATATATATATATATATATATAATATATATATATATATATATATATATATATATATATATATATATATATATATTGTCGTTTTTGACCAGCTTATAAGAAAAACTAATTGTAGGAGGTAAAATGGTTGAATGAGATAAGTCAAAGTTATATGGTTTATTAAAAAATTTGTTACATCGTAAATGTGTTTCTAATATAACAACTTCTATATATTTGTTCAGGATCCATGAATTACATTTTCATGATCTATTGGCATTTGGCAGTTGCCTCTAACATAATTACAAATTAGACTCATAAAAAAACTTGAATCTTAGGAATTGGAGATTCCGACTCCGCTTTTGTTGTTGTTTTGTGCTGTTGTTTTTTTACCGGAAGCAAAGTGATAGAAAGTGTAATGGACAGGTTTCAAACTGACTTATAAAAACAAGAGTTCCTCTATGGAATCTAAAGGTGGAAGAAAGGAACAAAGAGGTACTCTTTCTGAATCTTTTTTTATATAAATTAAACTTATCTTTATTTGATTCAATATAAGAAAAAGTAAATAGATGCTATTGGCTCTCAGGGATGAAGCGTATATTGATTCAACCATAGGAGATGGAGGGGCAGATTCAGAATCTGAGGACAACAATTCAATCACTTCACATCCATTATCTCTTGTGCTTCTTAAAGATGAAAATGATGGTTTGTTGTATGGTAACATTATATTCCTTTTTTATTTTTTTAATAATCGATGATGTGATCATTTCATTTATAATAAATAATTTTTTTAATAAATGATATTACAGCAACAACATTGGACTTCTCCTGCAATGGAATCAACATTACATGCAACAAATAAAACAAGCATTAAAAATGGCACCTGACCTTGCTGATGTGTATTTTTCTGTAGCACCTGGTTCCTGGTACGTAAAATTTATCTTAGTGTTTTTCATTTTTAGCCTTGGACTCGGCGAGTTGTAGATCCGACTCACCGAGTAGAGACGGGATCTGGAACACGTTTAAGTTGGCGACTCGGTGAGTCCATATCCTGGACTCGCGAGTCCCCGCTGTCTGATGAAACCCTAAATTTCAAGGGTTTGCACCCTATTTAAACCCCCTTATCCGCCCCTAAGCTCGCCCCTCTTCACCCTCAGAGCCTTATACTTCATTTAAGCCTGTTCCTTGTGAGATTGAAGCATTTTGGTGTGTTTTCTTGAAGATTTGGAGAGGGAAGGAGAGTACATCAAGAAGAGAAGGAGGTCAGGCATATTGGTGTTATCTCAGTGATTTCCTTGAGGTATAACTCAGTTTCCCTCTGTTTTCATGCTTATTGTCCCTTGTAGCTCCATGAAAGTCCTTCTTGAGCCTTTTTCCCAAGCTTTTTTGTGTTTTAGGGTTCGTAATAAGTTGTTTAGCCTCTAGATCTAGGCATGATTGAGCTCCAGGAGCTTGGATCTACTGCCTTTATGGAGCCATAGTGCATGAAAGCCCTAGATCTACTCTTTTGGTACATTTTGAGCCCTAAAACCCTCATGGGTGTTTATTTACACGTAAAGTGGGAAACTTTACGTGTTAATCAGCCCCTAGAAACCCAGATCTATGAATGGCATGAGCTGGATTTAAGCAGAATCGTGTGTATAGTATTTGCATGGGGCAGACTCGGCGAGTCGTTTATCTGACTCGGCGAGTCGGGTCGCGAGTTCCCGAGTTTTCCTTTTTTTTCGTGTTGCGGGGTGGAGTGGTGAGTCATGGGGGTGTGACTCAGTGGGTCGGAAGCCAGACTCACTCATGTTGTAACTTGGCGAGTCAATGCCATGACTCGGCTAGTTCAAGGCAATCTTCTTGCCTCAAGAACAGACTAGTTGTTCATACAGCTCGGCGAGTCTCAGCATAGAGTGTTCTTCGGATGAAGAAGAACTCGGCGAGTTGTTCATACAACTCGGCGAGTAGGATGAAGGACTATTGGCCTGTAGATTAGAAGGAGAACTCGTCGAGTCAATGCTTAACTCAACAAGTAGGGACGAATTTATGGTCGGACAAAGGGTTAGGGACTCGGCGAGTTGGTAAGCCAACTCGGCGAGTCAGACCATCTGGCAGTTGACTTTGACTTGACTCTTGATTGGTAAGGGGTAAATGGTGATTTTACCCTGAGGTCGGTTAGCAGTATTTGACTAAGGGTTTTGTGGGAACTATAGCCGGAGGATTTCCGGAGCGGCAGCAGCAGCAGACTGTTAGTTCCCACGCAGATGAACAACTACTTTGAGGTGAGTTACCTTCCAGTAGCGGTGGGTCTACGGCCACAATGCCGGCCCACTAGTAGGAGTTGTATGATAGATGATGGTCTCCATGATATTCATCTAGGGTTGCTACTACATGTGTTATGTTTATGTGCTAGTATGATATGATGCTATGTGATATGTGTTACGTGGTAGTAGTAGCGGGTGAAATAGTCCCCAGTATCCGGTTGCAAGGACCGAAGGGGTAGGTCGGGCACCCAGATATGCCCGGTAGTATCCAGTCGCAAGGACCAAAGGGGTAGGTCGGGCACCCAGATATGCCCGGCAGTATTCGGTCGCAAGGAGCGAATGGGTAAGTTGGGCACCCAGATATGCCCGACAGTATATGTATGTTATGTGATTTCATGGTATGTGGTACAGTGGGGGAACTCACTAAGCTTCGTGCTTACAGTTTTCATTTTTGGTTTCAGGTACCTCTTCTTCGAAAGGGAAGGAGTCGGCGCGGTAGCGGTACATCACACACATGCTTTGTATTCCGTATTATGAGATCTTCCTGGGGATTTGTACTCTAACACTATTACGTTTTATAAAAATGTTTTCCGGACGTGCAATATCTTTGTGAAATGATATGAGCGTCGAACGTTTTATTTCTAATGTTTTGCTAAATACATGTTCTAAAAAAATGAATTTTTTAGCTCGTATTTTGGGATGTTACATTTTCAAAAGCATTGCATGATGTTAATATACCGAGGGCCATATTGTTTAAATGGGTCTCAATAATAAATTACCCATTGGAATTTGAAGACCTTATAATGGTATTATTGAAACATATAACATTTTACTTTAATTCTAATGTTAGATGCATGATTTGATCATTCAAGGAAATGAAATTGAAGAAGACATGTGAGGGAGGGGGTAAGTATGAAGATGTTCTTTCTGTATTTATTGTAGATTGCATTGTACTTTCACTTAAAATTACTTGGATATAAGATTGTATTTTCATTGTTTTCGAAAATCTATTCAAATATAGCATTGTACTTCTTTTAATAGTATGATCTATCGTTACATTTCCATTAATCCGATTGATGGAAAAATACACACAATAGCAACATGCTTTAATTTCGTTACCAATTTATGCAATGTACTTCATTATTTGTCTGACAAAACGAATACATTGCGCCCCGCTCATTGCGCGGGTAACCCTTCTAGTTAATGATTATGATTTTTAAAATCTATATATTATTGTGTGTGTGCGTGTCTATATATATATATATATATATATATATATATATATATATATATATATATATATATATATATATATATTTGAGTTATATTAGAGGTGCACATATACAGATTTGAAACCGGTTTCAGTTCTTTTAAAAATCCTGGGTTTTTAAACCGAGTTTTGTTTAGAGCAATTTAAGTTATAATCGATTTGGTTTTCTCAGTTTATTTGGAAGTTAAACAGAATAAAAACAGGTTTTTATTTTGTTTAAAACCGGTTCAGACAGGTAAAAAATCAGTTTCAATTTTATAAAAACATATTCCTAACCGGAAGTTTGGTTTTAACCTAATCGGTTCTAAAAAGCAAAACAAAACAAAACCTACACTTTCTTTCTTATTGTTCTTTGAAAAAATGTTGTGAGTACCTTTACCTTGTGTAGGGATAAGCTACCAGCCCTTTAAGTTCCATTTTGCAGCACAAAGTCTAAAGTGAACATTTCTTATTCCACATTAAACATGAACGAAAAGACCGGTTTCTGCGCGATCCTGAAGAAAAGACAAAGATTGAACCGCAAAACAAAATCGGTTGGTACGAAATCGATCGGGAAAATTCTGATACCGTTCCAAAAGTTGACTGGGCCGTTCCGACACCGACCCGAGACCAGTTCAAGATTGATTTCGAAAAACATCAGAAGCCAAAGTTTATGTACATAACATTTTTTTTTTAATTACACAATATCAAAAACTTTTCCTTCTTTGTTTTATTAAATTTTAGTTTATCATTTTTAATAAATCGTAATGTATCATTTTAGTGATAATCACACATTTTTAACGAAAAAACTCGAAACCAAAAAAATAGCAAAACTGGACCGAAACCGGGTATGCAAACATCACGTGACCGGACAAAAAAAAAATCGAGACCAGCATGAAAAAAGACTGGACCAAAAAAGCTTCTCGTAACCGTCCGGATCATTCCATAAAAAACGGACCGTTTTAAGAATAAAATTAAAAAATTTAAAGACGAAAAGCGCATTAGTTTTTGTGATGGAAGCCCAACAATGGTCTCTACTCCACATAATAATAATAATAATAATAATATAATAATAATAATAATAATAATATTTAATAATAATTATTATTATTATATTATTATTATTATTATTATTATTATTATTATTATTATTATTATTATTATTATTATTTTGAAACGGCAATTTCTCAGTCTATTATTATTTCCTCTTCACTTTTTTCTTGCAAATTAGTAAAGTAATTGATTTTAGTCAAGCTGTCTCTTCCACTTAAAAAAATATAAGCCAATTGAAAAACAAAGTGAATGGTGTTGATGTTTTTATAGACTATGATATTGATTAAGTGCACGAAACAACGATTTGGCAATGCCTTTGAATTAAAACCACACGTCAAGAAAAGCTGACAATTTTTATGTATATATTATTTGTTAGGTTAATCGCTTCAGCTTTTCTGATTTTCTGGAATTGGCTCTCATAATTGTTGAAAATTTGATAGGTTTAGAGCTTTATCAAATGTTTGCCAATAAAGAATGAAGCTAAATATAAATATAAATATAAATATATACATATATCAATACGCCATTTTTTCTCCGCCACCAACCACCACTACCACCGCCTTCATCACTGCCACCACCCACATCCACAACCAACCACCACCAACAACCGCCACATCCACCACCACCCACGATCGCGATATTTATATATAAATGACCATTCCACTACGCTTATTCATATATGAATATACGTATCTATATGTGAATACACTGATATATATATATATATATATATATATATATATATATATATATATATATATATATATATATATATATATATATATATATATATATATATATATATATATATATATATATATATATATATATATATATATATATATATATATATATATATATATATATCAGTCTAAATATTTGAGAACTTTGATTTTATAAGAAAATAATAAAAATAATGAATTATTATAATGGAAATATTTTTTATCTTTTAAATTTAAATAAATAAACAAAAGAAAATTAATAAGATTTAATTTTGAGAATTTTGAAATTAAAATGTAAGTTCATTACTGAAATCGATATCCAATTATTACATTAAAATATTATGTGAAATTTAAAAAAAAAATAGAAAAACTTATAAAATAACATGTGGAAAAAAAAATTAATTCAAAATAACTATAAAATGATATTTGACAAATTGAATGAGAGTGTGACAAATATAAAAAAAAACTCTCATTTATTAGAGTAGATATACATTTTCATATATGTATTTATATATGAATATGATTTATTCTGTCGGTCCACTAGAGTGCTTAAGCGCCAGATTCAAAGTGAGTGGCCTACATACATTTATTCCTTTGTTCTTAACTTTTTTTCACTTTCATATATATATATATATATATATATATATATATATATATATATATATATATATATATATATATATATATATATATATAAACAGTATGAGAATTATAGCGATAAACATGAAATGAACATTATTTAAACTACTGCATACGAAATAACATATAACGTGATGCAAAATGTTAATAAAAACTACCATAAAAGTTGCGTAAAATGCCATCTATCAATGATATAATATTTGTATAAAACATTATTATAAAGTTATTGAATAGTGATAAATAACATTTATAATTAAAAGATTCTTTTAAACAAATAATTAAAAGATTATCAAATAGTGGTAAATAACATATTTAAACTTTTTAATTCACTTCTAGATTCTAGAAGAGTATGCATGAAGATATGAGTACTAAACTATGTTTAAGTATTGTCTATCTTCCATAAACGGACGGATAGAATGAAAAAACAATTCAAACGTCGGAAGATATGTTGTAGGCATATGCTTTAGAATTCGTTGGTAGTTGGGATTACCGCTTACCATAAGTAGAATTCGCCTGTAAATATAGTTATCATTCAAGAATCAAGATGCCTTCTTATGAAACATTGTATAGAAGAAATGTCATCCGCTTTCCTACTGGCTAAAAGCTGGAGAAAAACACTTTGTAGGGCATAAAATCATTTAACAAAACCGCTAATAAAATGAGGATAGAGTGTGAATTATCCGTGGCATCACAAGAAGTTTACTCGTGGTACTTTGGAGACTCAAACCTCCTACCTACCATGCGCTAACGTGGCACTAACATAAATATGACACGTAGGCATGACGTGCTTTTTCTTCAAATAAATAAATAATATATATATATATATATATATATATATATATATATATATATATATATATATATATATATATATATATATATATAGGTTCATGTGAGACGATTTAATTTTTTTTATTAATGTATGGTAATTTGGATCTATCAAAAATTAGTCTCAAAACGATCCTGATTTTTTTTGGATTGATCTCGCAACAGTTGATGGTTTGTTGTTGTATCAGGACATTCCAGACTATATCGTACTGATCTTTTTACGGTCTGATATTTTTTAGATTGGTCTTATAGGTCATATTAGTATGGTGTCTTGGTTTTCTCTCTCCAACATTTTTGTCTTTACATATGCTTTTTTATTGAGAGAGAGAGAAAAAAAAATGTTTCGGTTCAGATTTACTGTTTCAGTTTATACTTCATTTTAACATAACACACTGATATTTATGTTTTTGTAGTTTTAAATTTTTTGTGTTTTTAAAAATAATATGCTTAATTATTGCATATTTTTTTACGATTGTAATTTTTTTTTTGATATTCATAAAATATATTCTACCAACATATTTAGAAAATAGTTTCTTTCGAAAACATGTCATTTCAAAAAGACTCAATGAATCGGAAAATATCATTTACCATAAAATAGGACACATACATAATTATATAAATGGTAGCAGTGAATAATTGACTTCCAAAAACATAATATGTTACAAAGAATCAGCCAATATCATTTAGCAACTATAAAACATTTTTATTTTGCTAGTAAATATCAACATATAATTTAGGAAAGTACATGTATATAAATAGGATTAGTGAATTACTATTTAAGTTTATTTATACAAATATTTTTAACTTTGACCGCTTTTGACTTACTACGGTGTCATCTTATAACTTCTAAATTGATATTCAACAAAACTTACACAAACTCGTAATTTTGATTAAGAATTTTATCAAGCAAAATAAGTTGTCATGTAAAGTTTTATTGACATTAATGTAACCAAACTTACGGACATACATAAACAAACACAGAAAACTATCATAAAGAACAGTTTCAATTATGAATTATATACATTCATAATAAGTACTTGCTATTGACTAAAATGTTATACTTGTAAATTATTTTCAGTCAACACCAACACCACCTAATGACATCAAGATACCCTCACATTCTCCAAGAATAACCTATGTAAGACCACAAAAATGAAAGCAATGGACATCGAAGCAACGGGGGAGAGCAACATAATCATAGGGAAAGAAAATTGTTAACACATTGTTTCTTTGCAGTCACCACCATCTTTATCATATTAATTCCCATTACAAAAAACAATATGAAAATAACATCAGACTAATTCAAAATAAACATTTATCAAGAGTTTAGGACTACAATACATGTAATCATATGATTCCTTGCATTAGCAAGTGCTTTTTGGTCTTCCTGTAAACAACATGAATTATAAATTAATGTATCATGGCAAAAGATAAACAACAAAATGGGCGAAAATAGTTAATCTCGCTAGGTTAACTATCACCATAATCTGGTATCAGCAGACAAGGGCATCCTTTTTGAAGGGAAAATCGGTCAATCCAAGAAGACGGATGCTAATACATAAGCAACTCAAAACAGAGATATAAAGAAATTGTACCAATCCAAGAAGATGGAGAAGATGAAAATGGTACATAACTTGGAGATTAAAAGCAATGATCAATGGTATAAAGTTAAAAAGGATTGCAAGTTGAAACATTCCAAAATATGGTCCCAAAATATCATTTTTTTTAATGATTAAGAAAATAGTATTATTAATATCATCCAAACATTTCAAATAAAAACCAATGTATCAATTGCCATAAAATCAGAGTAAAACATCAAATGCGGAATTCCAATGGTGTGTGCGATGCGTTCAACTCGAGCTCTTCCCTTTGCAACCGGAAGCACTTGAAACATAAATTGAAAACAGTATGCACAAAGCTTAGTGAGTTTCCCCAACTACCACATACCATACATATCATGCAATAATGAGATACGGGCCCTATCCACACTTAGATAACAGTGAGATACGGGCCCCGCCCACACTCGAATAACGGCCCCCGCTGAAATGTCCCAAAAATACGGTCCAATAATTTCGTTTTGAAACTTAATATAAAACCACAAATCATCCATTGTCATATAGAAAACCATGTATCATGTATCTCAAAACAACATGTCAAGTACTGTAACAAAATCATATGAGAAAAATATTAGAGTCTAAACATCCCAGACTGAAACTGTGGTGTGTGTCATGCGAACACCCCAAGCCCTTCCCCTTGCTGGTGGAAGAGTTCCCCAAACTACCACATACCATACAAATATCATGCAACTAGTAGATATGGGCCCCGCCCACTCTCGTCGAGATTCAAGCACCGCCCACACTCCGTTGTCTAGGATATTTGGGCCCTGCCCACACTCTGTTGGCTAGGATATTCGGGCCCTGCCCACACTCCGCTACTAACATGCATACAAGTATCACACATACAACAAGTATATCTATCAAATAATCACATAACTATACTCAAATAATACTATGAGATTCGGACCACGCCCACACTAGACTACTATGAGATTCGGGCCCACCCACACTCAGCTACTACACATCACATATACGGGCCGACCTTGGTGCCTTGGACCCGTTCCTACTGAAAGGAAACTCACCTCTTAATCTGACTGTTGAAAACTCGTGCGAGGGTGTCTCTGACAGCTGCTCCAATGACTCTCCGGCTATTATGACCAAAATAAACACTTAGTCAAATTGAGAATCCTTCTAAGGGTAAAATAAGTATTTTACCCATTTGATCTAAATTGGGCCATGACTTAGGCCCAATCCTTTCTAATCCTTCCAAACTCACTAAGGCCCATTAAAGTCCTCAAATGGCCTAATTTTCTAAATTGGGACTAACTCCTTAAATATGCTTCCTTCCCAAGCCCAAACTAGTCCTTGGACCCTTAACTGACTCCTAGTGGACCATCACGGCCCAATATCTGCCAAGCCCAAATCTAGGCCCAAACTAAGGCCTAATAATGTAAAGTACACAATCTGAATGTACGCTGAGCGTACTCTTCTGTAAGGTGTGCGTACAGCTTGCATGGCTTGTATGCTGCGCGTATTGGCATGCACGTCCAACGTACTCCCCTGTTAAGCCATTTTCTTAAAAATTGCTTAATCTCTTAAGACACTCCGTCCAAACTATAGATCCGAGTCCAATAATTCATCTTAACCCATAAAGTCAATTACTTGGTGGCTTGCAACCCACCAAATGAGGCCAACTTGAAATATAGTAACTAACTTCCATTGAATGACCCCAAACTCATCCATGGACATAAAATGACCTTAAAGGTCAAGACTTTATTGCTTATGGGACATGATTCTCACTAAGAGTGGCACCTCTTGGCCTAGAAACGAACTTGAATCATAAAGTCCCATTCTTGGAACTAAAAAGACTCCAAAACAACCCTATACTAGTTATAAGTATCCAAAGAGAAAGTTGCAATCTTTATACCTCCGATGAGTCCTAAAAGCTGATGTTGTCCTGGATCTATGAGCTCAAGATACTCAATCTCCTCTTCACTATCTTCTCATTCCTTCTTTCAAGCGTCAAATCTCCAAACAAGCTTCACAAAGCCATAACACACACAAGGATGTTAAAGGGAGGCTAATTAGGGCTTCTGAGGGTGAGGGATTGGTAAGGAGGCTAGGATTGAGCTTATAATGGGGTATTTATATGATTTAAACCCTAAAATTAGGGTTTTGGAATCTGCTCACGTATGTTGGTTGTACCCCTTGGTATGCTACGCGTACGTGCATGCGTCCCTCTAATCCAATGCGCCTCTATGCCCTGCTCATGCCAAGGCTACGCCCAACGTACGACTTATGGGCGGCCCAAGATCTTGGCCCACTAGATTAAGTCCACTCCTTAGTCCTTTTTTCTACATTTAGCCCAACAATAAATTAAGAAATATAAAATAAAATAATACCTAGAAGACGGTCGTTACACCCGCCCAATGAGATACTGGTCTCGCCCACACTCGGATAATAATAAGGTATGGGCCTCGCACACACTCAGATAATAATGTGATACCAACCCCGCCCAATATACAATTATACATACATATACAAGGACATACATGTATCAAACATACAACAAGTATAATAACCTAACTAAACGAGGGTCGGCCTTGGTGCCTTAGACACGCTAAACCAATAAGGAAACTCATCTCGAATATTGAACGATAGCGGAATAGGTTATGGCTCCGAATATTAGCTCTACTCAACCCCTAAACAGAAACAATTCCTTAAATACAACTCACAATGCCCCAATACCCCTTATACGTCAAATTTAGCCAAAGACAAAAATTCAAAAGTCAAGGTCAACGCTCCGAGTTGACCCAACTGTGACATCCCCAAAATCACGGCCAGAAAAGACCGGTTTTGTTTATACTTTATTTCAAAATCAGAGTTATCTTTTAATAAAAGGGTTGCGGAATTTGTCCCAAAACAATAATATGATAAAGATTTATCAAAAGCATTTCCATAGAAATGTATTTCATTAAAAGACTCGGGATGTCATGTTCGTACAGATCAAAAGTATAAACAGTACAATATAAGCCTTACTACATTATTTCATATCTACAGGCCTATATCCGTAATCCCTCGTCCAAAACATCACACCTATGCTCATGTGCCACTACCTGTAATGCATAAAACTGAGTGGGTCAGGCTTGGGAGCTTGGTGAGCACATAGGGTTTTCAACCCACAATAAATAAGTTTATTAATTTCATCAATCAACAATAACCCGATTACCCGTTCCCGTTATCCTCACTTTACGTCCCTAAACACCTATCATAAGGGACCTAGCCTAAGGATCATCATCGGGACGAACACTACTGCTAAGGGGATTCCTCAGCAATAAATGTCCTAATAGGCAACCATGTGGGGGATGGAGTACACCGGTGAACACATCGTTCACAACACCTACAGGTTGCGAGCCTGCTAGTGTTCCACTGGACTGTCTAAAAGAGTCTGTGGTCGTCATCTATACTCCGCTAGATGACTAGATCAACAACAACAACATCGAGGCCTCTCATCATTTTATCACACATCACCTATTACATCTACCCATGTTTTACCCCAACATTTTCGTAGATATAAAATACATATACAGTTTAAATCATTGAAAACATGTATAACAACGTTCATCTAACGTAGATAGCAAGTATTCAGATAATATGCACACATAGCACGTAATTTATATAAAATACTTCATATCTATGTGTAAGCTGAAAGTAACTATGCACTCACCGGAAAAGGTGGTGATTCCGAACTCAGACAGCGCTTCGCTTCTTAAAAAGAATTTTTTCTTCGACGAAACCTAGTATTATTACCACTAGAGTTTAGTTTATTATTCGTCGAGACTAATTAATAGTCTAGCTATTATTATTATTATTATATAAGCGTCAAAAAAATACTTATATAACCCATAATAATAGCCCAAGTATTTATTATAAGTTCCTAATAACGTTACTATAATTAAATAAAAGTTATATTAAAAATAGCGTAGGCGTAGCTCACTTACAACGGGTTTTATAGAAAACCGGGCTTTGCTTGGAGCAGCGTTCCCGAGCCGAAAAGCTCTTCTTCTCAGAGCCTTCGAGCACTCCGGGGCTTCCGCCTCGTGCTAGGGAGTTTCCCTAGGCTTTTCGGGGGATTTCGGGGCTAGAGAGAGGTTCTAGAGAGAGAGAGAGTAAAGAGATGAAAGAATGGGAAAGGTGTGAAGAAAATGAGGGTGGGAGAGGTGGTATTTATAGGGTGAAATGTGGCTGAACTTGGTGCCACATGTCACCATCTGGTGGCAAGCCTTGGGGAGAAAGCAATGGCCAAGATTGTGCCACATCACCCATTTTCGCACAGCACACTTCCGACTTCTAAAATCCGTAACTTTCACATACGACCTCCATTTTTGATGTTCTTTATATCCACGCGTAGGTAATAATAAGATCTACAACTTTCATTTTGACACCGTCAGCTAATTCTCGACCGATCTTAAATTTAACAGTACAAGGAGATTATACTGTTAAACGTCTGCGTAAAATTAATAACTTCTACATACGGACTCTGTTTTTGTCTGTATTTTTACCGTTGATTTCCTATTAATGAGATCTTCAACTCTCATTTACGTTGCGTAAGCCAAAAACCGCTCGAACTAAAATTCGAGTTTCAGGCCGTGCACTTCTAAGCCGAATCTTAGAAAAATCATAACTTCTTCATACGAAGTCAGATTTGGGCGTTCTTTTTATCGATGTTCTTAGTTTAACATATTCTACGACTTTTGTTTAGATTGCTAAGGCTAAAAAGTCTTCTATCGTAAATTCACTATTTACGTCTCCCGGTGTCGTGCCGATTTTGCCGTAAAACTTCGGCGGGCCATAACTTCTTCGTTATAGCTCGGATTTCGGCATTCTTTATATGTACGGAAACCTTGAGACATATTCTACAACTTTATATAGAGATATCGGGATTATCTCATACTTTAATTTTGACGCTCATTTTTATTCTTTATTAATTATACATTTATAATTAAATAATAAACACATAAACACACATAATTCACATAATACTCAAATATTTCATATTTATTACTTCAAAAAGAGTTACAATAGTTGACCTAGACTATTACATTGACAAAAATGCTTAGCCTTGAAAACCCGGGCGTTACAATTCTCTCCCCCTTAGGATGATTCCGTCCCGGAATCATGCATCAGCAAACAGATGTGGATAGCGACTCATCATGTCATCCTCTGTTTCCCAAGTGAGATTCGGCCCATTCGAATGTTTCCATCGGACTAGCACCAAGTCGACCATCTTACGTCGTAACTTCTTAGTCTTACGGTCAATAATTGCCTCAGGGTCTTCGATCAGCCTTTTATTCTCATCCATCCTTAATTCCGAGATTGGAATTATGTCGGGAACATCTCCCATGAATTTCCTCAAATAACACACATGGAAGGTGTTATGAATACCATTGAGTTCTTCGGGCAATTCCAGTTTGTAAGCTTGGTTCCCAATCCTCTGAAGAACTTTGAATGGTCCAATAAACCTTGGACTCAACTTTCCTCGTTTCCCAAATCGTATAAGTCCCTTCCACGGTGAGACTTTAAGTAAAACAGAATCCCCAACTTCGAAGGTTATCGGTCGTCTTTTCTTGTCGGCATAGCTCTTCTGACGATCCTGAGCTGCTAACATTCTTTCCCTAATCACCTTCAATTTCTCAGCAGTCTCAAGGACTATCTCGGGGCCCATAAACTGTTTCTCTCCGGCTTCAAGCCAACAAGACGGCGTACGACACTTCTGCCCATACAAGGCTTGATAAGGAGCCATCTTGATGCTCGAGTGAAAACTATTGTTGTAGGAAAATTCTACCAGAGGTAAGTGCTCGTCCCAATTCCCTTGGAATTCGAGGGTACATGCTCTCAGCATATCTTCCAACGTCTGAATCGTTCTTTCACTCTGACCATCAGTTTGCGGATGGTAAGCAGTACTCAAACACAACTTTGTACCCAAATCCTCTTGTAGACTCCTCCAAAACCTCGATGTGAAACGACTATCACGATCTGACACAATAGTAAGAGGGACACCGTGAAGTCTTACAATTTCCTTCACGTAAGCATTTGCGAGCTTATCCATAGACCACTTCTCGTTGGCTGCTATGAAGTGTGCACTCTTGGTGAAACGATCCACGACTACACAAATCATGTCGTGACCATTCTTCGTTCTGGGCAGTTTAGTCACAAAATCTATGGTGATGTCTTCCCATTTACCCATGGGTACAGGTAAGGGTTCTAAACTCCCATACGGTTTTTGATGTTGTGCCGTAACCCTCGCACATGTTACGCACTCAGCCACATACTTCGCAACATCGAGCTTCATCGTCGGCCACCAGTAGTAGGGTTTTAGGTCCCTTTACATTTTAGTGCTACCGGGATGAATCGAGTACATGGTCTTGTGTGCTTCTTCCATTAGAAGATCTCTTATTCCTCCCATCTTAGGTACCCAAATTCGATCTTGGAATACCTTCAGTCCTCGACTGTTCGTACTGAACACTAACGTTTTTCCCAAACGTTCTTTCTTTCGGTCATTCTTTTCTAAGGCTTCTTCTTGAGCTTTCCTGATACTTTCCACAATCATCGAGACGACTTCAATTCTTAACGCTCTTGGCCTTTTTCTTTCAAGATTGACTTTCCGACTGAGAGCATCAGCAACAATATTTGCTTTACCTGGGTGGTAAAGTATCTCACAGTCGTAGTCCTTGAGAAGTTCTAGCCAGCGTCGTTGCCTCATGTTCAACGCCTTCTGATTAAAGAGATATTGGAGGCTCTTATGATCAGTGAAGAGCTTGCACTTCGTGCCGTAGAGGTAATGCCTCCATATCTTTAAGGCAAATACTACCGCTGCCAACTCCAGATCATGAGTGGGGTAGTTCTTTTCGTGCTCTTTCAATTGTCGAGATGCGTATGCTATCACCTTTTCTCTTTGGGTCAGAACACAACCCAACCCGACTCCAGATGCATCACTATAAACTGCGAAATCTTCGACTCCATCGGGTAGAGAAAGTATCGGTGCTTCACATAACTTCTTTTTTAGCTTCTCGAACGCCTCATCGTGTTTCTCACTCCATGTATACGTAGCTCCTTTATGGGTCAAAGCTGTTAATGGAGCAGCTATCGAAGACAAGCCTTGGATAAATCATCGGTAATATCCGGCTAATCCTAGAAAGCTTCAAATCTCCGTGGGACTCTTCGGACGTTCCCACTTCATTACAGCCTCGATCTTGGCGGGGTCAACCATTATTCCCTCCTGGTTAACAACATGACCCAAGAATTGGACTTCCCGTATCCAAAAGTCGCATTTGGAGAACTTTGCAAAAAGCTTCTCCTTCTTTAACACCTCCAACACTTCTCGTAGATGCTTGCCATGCTCCTCCTGGCTTTTCGAGTAAATGAGAATGTCGTCGATGAACACTATCACAGATTTATTGAGGAATGGTTTACAAACCCTATTCATCAAATCCATGAATGCTGCGGGAGCATTGGTTAGTCCGAATGACATAACCAAGAACTCGTAGTGTCCATATCTTGTTCTGAATGCAGTCTTCTCAATATCCTGCTCTCTCACCTTCAACTGATGATATCCTGACCTAAGATCGATATTTGAGAAGTAGCTCGAACCTTGCAGCTGATCGAATAGATCATCAATCCTCGGCAATGGATACTTGTTCTTCACCGTTGCCTTATTCAACTCTCGGTAGTCTATGCACATCCTCATGCTTCCGTCCTTCTTCTTCACGAATAACACCGGAGCTCCCCAGGGTGATGAACTAGGTCGAATGAAACCGCTGTCCAACAGCTCCTGAAGTTGCGTCATGAGCTCCTTCATCTCCGTCGGTGCTAATCGGTAAGGTGCCTTTGCTATCGGTGTTGTTCCTGGTAATAAGTCTATACGAAATTCTACTTGCCTATCAGGTGGTAATCCGGGAAGATCTTCGGGAAAGACTTCCGGATAATCGCACACAACCGGTATATTCTACACCTCTTTCTTTTCTTTCATAGCATCGATTACGAATGCCAAGTATGATGCACATCCCTTGGACAAACATTTCTTGGCTTTCATCAAGGAGATGATTCCAGAACTTACTCTGCGTTTGTCCCCGTACACCATAAATGATTCCTTTCCGGGTGGGTTTATCCTAACTATCTTCTTTCGGCATAATATCTCGGCATCGTTGGCGCTAAGCCAATCCATACCCAAAACGATGTCGAAACCGTTTAACTCTATGGGTAATAGTTCCTCCTGGAATTCGTTTCCGTTTAGGTCAATGACGATGTTCCTAATACGATTACTAACAGGTACGAATTTGCCACTGGCAACTTCTACAATTAGGGCGTTATCAAGTTTTTCTACAGGTAATGCTAATTCCGCACTAAATTTATGCGACACAAAGGAGTAGTTGGCTCCGGAATCAAACAGTATATTTGCAGGCAAACCATTTACAAGAAAGGCACCTGAAGCGACGTCTGCTGCCTCCTTTGCAGCCTCGAGCGTCATCTGGAAGGCTCTCGCCTTCGGCTTTGGTGGTATGTTGGGTCTTCCTGCCTCCTTTTTCTTCGGGCAGTCCTTCAAAATGTGCCCTTCTTCATTACACCCATAACAGGCCTTCTGGTTAAGGGTGCATTCATTGGCATAGTGCCCAGGCTTTCCGCATTTGTAACAAGTGACCCCTCCATCACACTTCCCAAAGTGCTTCTTCTTGCACTTGTCACACCACTTTGCTTCTGATCCTCCTCCTCTCGAACCAGGTTTCGAGAATCTACTCTTCTTGTTGGACTTCGAGGATCCATCGAACTTCCGTTTCTCACCGACCTCAGCCCTTTCCAAACCTCTTTCCTTTTGTTGGGTCTCCACATTCTTAGCTGCTCGAACAGCTGATTTCAGAGTGGTTGCCATCTTGACTGTTGGGCCAAAGTCAGTCGGCAGTCCGTTTGCGAATTTCTCAATTTTAGAAAGTTCGGTTGGCACTAGGTATGGAAACAACTTCATCTTTTCCGTAAATGCAGCAGCATAGTCATCGATGCTCATTCTCCCCTTCTTCAAATTTTGGAACTCATTGTTCAGATCAATCAGGTCTATCTCTGAACAGTACTGCGCCTTTAGTTGTTCCAAGAACTCATCCCATGACATTTTCAGGGCTTTTCCTCGTGGCATCGTATCTGCCAATAGCTTCCACCAACTCAAGACTCCAGTTTTCAATTGTCTCACAGCGAAGACAGTCTTCTGCTTTTCGTTGCAGTCGCAGCTCTCAAACACCATCTCCATCTCGGAGATCCAGTCCATAATCTCAACATGCTTTGGGCTTCCTGAGAGACTTGGTGGTTTTGCACCCAAGAAATTTTTGTACATCCGCCCATCCTTGTTGTTTCTTCCTTCTGGGCCATCCCTTTGTTCACCTTGAGTCCCTATTTGACTCACTTGACGGCTATAGTTCCCTTCCTCAGATGGCTCGGGAACTGGCTCCGTCGGTTCAACATGTATGGTAGGTTCGTCTCTATTCTCGCGAAGCATCCGTCTCATTTCTTCCCTTTTTTCAGCTAGCATAGCCTGAATCATGGCTTGAACTCCAGCCATGGTAACTGGCTCAGGTGCAACTTCTTCAACAATAGGTATTTGCTGAACTACTGGGGGTTGGTTCCTACCTCCATTTGCGTTCACATTTCCGCTACGGGTCCTTGCCATCATGATCTATACACCGAATAAGGTGAATTCAGATCTTTATTTAGGAGAGACGTTTTAAATCGTCCTTATCACTCCGAAACGTTTACATGCTAGTTCTAATATCGTAGTCGTACATTTAGAATCCTAAACACATAAGGTTTCCAGATCCAGTCGGCAACAGACCATAGATCCGAACAAAATAACGGCATATCATGCATAAAGCATTTAGCACATAAAAGCATTTTAGGCACAATTCCTAAAATAAGCTAGTACTCACACCTCACAATCATCGCTTAGCATTCTAAGTTTAAGTCTAGAAATCCTACAAATTCCTAGTTCGCTTAAACTAATGCTCTGATACCAACTGTGACATCCCCAAAATCACGGCCAGAAAAGACCGGTTTTGTTTATACTTTATTTCAAAATCAGAGTTATCTTTTAATAAAAGGGTTGCGGAATTTGTCCCAAAACAATAATATGATAAAGATTTATCAAAAGCATTTCCATAGAAATGTATTTCATTAAAAGACTCGGGATGTCATGTTCGTACAGATCAAAAGTATAAACAGTACAATATAAGCCTTACTACATTATTTCATATCTACAGGCCTATATCCGTAATCCCTCGTCAAAAACATCACACCTATGCTCATGCGCCACTACCTGTAATGCATAAAACTGAGTGGGTCAGGCTTGGGAGCCTGGTGAGCACATAGGGTTTTCAACCCACAATAAATAAGTTTATTAATTTCATCAATCAACAATAACCCGATTACCCGTTCCCGTTATCCTCACTTTACGTCCCTAAACACCTATCATAAGGGACCTAGCCTAAGGATCATCATCGGGATGAACACTACTGCTAAGGGGATTCCTCAGCAATAAATGTCCTAATAGGCAACCATGTGGGGGATGGAGTACACCGGTGAACACATCGTTCACAACACCTACAGGTTGCGAGCCTGCTAGTGTTCCACTGGACTGTCTAGAAGAGTCTGTGGTCGTCATCTATACTCCGCTAGATGACTGGATCAACAACAACAACATCGAGGCCTCTCATCATTTTATCACACATCACCTATTACATCTACCCATGTTTTACCCCAACATTTTCGTAGATATAAAATACATATACAGTTTAAATCATTGAAAACATGTATAACAACGTTCATCTAACGTAGATAGCAAGTATTCAGATAATATGCACACATAGCACGTAATTTATATAAAATACTTCATATCTATGTGTAAGCTGAAAGTAACTATGCACTCACCGGAAAAGGTGGTGATTCCGAACTCAGACAGCGCTTCGCTTCTTAAAAAGAATTTTTTCTTCGACGAAACCTAGTATTATTACCACTAGAGTTTAGTTTATTATTCGTCGAGACTAATTAATAGTCTAGCTATTATTATTATTATTATATAAGCGTCAAAAAAATACTTATATAACCCATAATAATAGCCCAAGTATTTATTATAAGTTCCTAATAACGTTACTATAATTAAATAAAAGTTATATTAAAAATAGCGTAGGCGTAGCTCACTTACAGCGGGTTTTATAGAAAACCGGGCTTTGCTTGGAGCAGCGTTCCCGAGCCGAAAAGCTCTTCTTCTCAGAGCCTTCGAGCACTCCGGGGCTTCCGCCTCGTGCTAGGGAGGTTCCCTAGGCTTTTCGGGGGATTTCGGGGCTAGAGAGAGGTTCTAGAGAGAGAGAGTAAAGAGAAGAAAGAATGGGAAAGGTGTGAAGAAAATGAGGGTGGGAGAGGTGGTATTTATAGGGTGAAATGTGGCTGAATTTGGTGCCACATGTCACCATCTGGTGGCAAGCCTTGGGGAGAAAGCAATGGCCAAGATTGTGCCACATCACCCATTTTCGCACAGCACACTTCCGACTTCTAAAATCCGTAACTTTCACATACAACCTCCGTTTTTGACGTTCTTTATATCCACGCGTAGGTAATAATAAGATCTACAACTTTCTTTTTGACACCGTCAGCTAATTCTCGACCGATCTTAAATTTAACAGTACAAGGAGATTATACTGTTAAACGTCTGCGTAAAATTAATAACTTCCACATACGGACTCTGTTTTTGTCTGTATTTTTACCGTTGATTTCCTATTAATGAGATCTTCAACTCTCATTTACGTTTCGTAAGCCAAAAACCGCTCGAACTAAAATTCGAGTTTCAGGCCGTGCACTTCTAAGCCGAATCTTAGAAAAATCATAACTTCTTCATACGAAGTCAGATTTGGGCGTTCTTTTTATCGATGTTCTTAGTTTAACATATTCTACGACTTTTGTTTAGATTGCTAAGGCTAAAAAGTCTTCTATCGTAAATTCACTATTTACGTCTCCCGGTGTCGTGCCGATTTTGCCGTAAAACTTCGGCGGGCCATAACTTCTTCGTTATAGCTCGGATTTCGGCATTCTTTATATGTACGGAAACCTTGAGACATATTCTACAACTTTATGTAGAGATATCGGGATTATCTCATACTTTAATTTTGACGCTCATTTTTATTCTTTATTAATTATACATTTATAATTAAATAATAAACACATAAACACACATAATTCACATAATACTCAAATATTTCATATTTATTACTTCAAAAAGAGTTACAATAGTTGACCTAGACTATTACATTGACAAAAATGCTTAGCCTTGAAAACCCGGGCGTTACACCAACAAACCGTGTTTCCTCATTCATTTGAAGATAAGAAAAACCATACCAACATGCTGTGTTTAACAATAAGCACGCCGTGTTCCCCAGAAATCCAACAGCTTAATACATTAAGCTGTCTTCATCAAATCTAAGAGCTCCAAGGCTCAGATCTCAACCAAAATGATGTCTAGAACTGTAAACTTTCCAAGTTTACCCTTAGGAACCATAAAAATGGGTCAAAACCCAAACCCTAGGATCATTAGAGTGAGATTTTAACCCATTAAGCTCTTAATCTCCAAAGACATAGTCCCGAAATGCAGATCTGACACCCAAAGGATGGAAAATCATGTGAAGTTGCCAACTTTATGTTCATGCATGCCAAAGAGAAGCTCTAGAGCAAAAAGAAGGGATTAATAAATGACTTAATGCATGAATAAGACCTAGAACCTAATAAATCCTGCAACTTTAAGCCAAAGGAGGCTACAAATAGGCCAGATCTAACATGACAACCCATGAAACACTCAACTCCTAGGAAAATCCATGAATGAGCCCAAAAATTATGATAAAAACCCAAAAGAAGAGATCTAAACAATAAAAAAGCATGGTATAAATTTTATACCTCAAAGAGACTGAAACAAGTGGGGAGATTCTGGATCTATAGCCTTCCCTCCAAGTTAGACACCTTCAAACTTCAGGCTCCTTCAAAAGAGTACAAAAATCAACACTCGAGGCTCTTCACAAGCTCACACACTCAACTATGGAAGATGATACTCGACTTTAGTGTTTATGGATAGGGGAGGCTGGTAAGAAGGCCAACCAAGGAACTTAAGACCTTTAAATAGGGTGCAACACCCTAAAAATTAAGGTTTCCTTCCCAGCTGCAAACATGTCGAGTTGAGGCACCTCGACTCATCGTGTTGGTTCATTAATCTTGGCGGCTAAAGTCATCTTAACATGCCATGCTGAGGCTTCCAACTAGCCGTGTCCCAAAGAAAATATAAACAATTGGAAAAATAAGTTCATTCCGGAAACCAAGTGTTACGATTCTCCCCCACTTGAATCAGACTTCATTCTCGAAGTCCGATGCCCCGAACAATCCTAAGTAATGCTCCATCATCTCCTCCTCGGGCTCCCAAGTCCAATCTGACCCCTTGCGGTGTCTCCACTGCACCTTCACCAACTCTACAACCTTGTTCCTCAAGATTTTTGTCTTTTAATCAAAAATTACCACTGATTCCTCGATATAATTCAGGTGACCATCCACCTGAATATCCTCTATAGGCACGACTGCATAATCATCCACTAAACACTTTCGTAGCTGAAAGACATCAAATGTGCTATGAATCTGACTGAGCTCGGCTGGAAGATCAAGGCGATATGCTACCCAGCCTACCCGAGCCAAAACCCTAAAGGGACAGATATACCTGGGGCCTATCTTAACTCGCTTCTTGAACCGGATAACACCTTTCCAAGGTGACACCTTCAGGATAACCATATCTTCCACCTGGAACTCCAAGTCTGACCAGTGCTTGTCGGTATAGCTCTTATGCCGACTCTGAGCTGTCTGGAGCCTGCTCCAAACTTGCTGAATCAACTCAATACTCTTGAGTACCACTTTGGTACTCCCCATGACTCATTGACTGACCTCTCCCCAAAAAATTAGGGCCATTCATTTCCTCCCATAGAGCATATTAAAAGGAGGTCGATCAATGCTTGCATGATAATTGTTGTTATATGAAAATTCCACTAACCGAATATACGTATCCCAACTCCCACCAAAATCCAATACACACGCACACAACGTATCCTCAAGATTCTGAATTGTCCGCTCACTCTGCCCATCGGTCTGCGGATGAAATGTTGTACTGAAATGGAGATGAGTGCCCATCTCGTCATGAAATCGCTTCCAAAATCTAGAAGTAAAGCGAACATCACGGTCTAAAACCACCGATACTGCCACCCCATGATGTGCCACCACCTCCTGGACATAAATATCGACCAATTTCTCTACAGAAATACTCTCATGGATCGGAATAAAATGTGTGCTCTTGGTTAATCGATCCACGATGACCCATCTAGAATCCACTCCACGCGCGGTCTTGGGAAGCTTCGTGATAAAATTCATCATGATGTCTTCCCATTTCCAAATGAGAATCTCCAACAGCTGCATCTTGTCCTGAGGTCGTTGATACTCGGCCTTGACTTTTCAGAAAGTTAAGGATCGCTCCACAAACCATGCCACATCCTGCTTCATGCAAGGCCACCAATAATCAGGACGAAGATCCCTATACATCTTCGTCGCCCCTAGGATGAATGGAGAATCTCGACCTTTGAGCCTCCTCCATCAGAACTTGGAGCGCATCACACCAATAAGGAACACAAACTCTCCAATGCAGGGTCAACAATCCTCAACTATCATAATCAAAGGAATTCACCTGAACCACAATCTGCTCGCTCTTCCGATGCTCTTCCTTCATCGCCTCAACCTGTGCCTCATGAATTTGTTCCAACAACGGAGTAACCACGATCATCCTGAAGCATAGATCTCTGATCGGAGCTGCAACCGCCTTGCAAATAAGAGCATTAGCCACCATATTGGACTTCCTCGGGTGATAAAGGATCTCACAATCATAATCCTTAACCACATCCAACCAATGACGCTGCCTCATATTCATGTTCAGCTGATCCATCGAATACCTCAGAATCTTATGGTCCGTGTAAATAGTACAACAAACCCCATAGAGGTAATGCCGCCAAATCTTGAGGGAGAAAACTACATCCCCCAACTTGTGACATCCCCATTTTCACGTCCAGAAAAGACCGCTTTTTTATGCTTTATAAAAATCAGAGTATCTCTTTTAATAAAAATGTTGCGGAATTTATTCCCAGTAAAACATGATAAATACGTTATCAAATCATTTCCGAAGAAAAGTATTTTTATTCATTTTAAAACATTTAGGATGTCATCGTCAATACAGAAACATAAGCAAAAACAGAACTTACATTCATTATTGCTAGTGATTTATATCTCCTTAATCTCTCAAGCATTCACATATCTATAATCAAATAATACTACAAGATTCGGGCCCCGCCTACGCTTGGCTACTATGAGATTCGGCCCCCGCCCACACTCAACTACTAACATATCACATATACAGGCCAACCTTTGTGCCTTCGACTCGTTCCTACTAAAAGGAAACTCACCTCACACTGTTGTAGTCCCGCAGACAAAACCCTACCTAGCTGTTGGATGACAGATTCTCAAATTTGTCAACATCAAAATATCACCCAATTAATAATTGGGTCCTAATACATATACCTGTAAGTCCATGCTTGGGGTAAAAGACTGCTTTACCTGTATCTTAGCTTGATTCAAGCCCCAAGCCAAATCCAAAGGCCCAAAAGTCAACTATGAGTCAAAGCTCAACATATGTAAAATTGGGCCCAAACTTCAACATGGTCTTAACCTGAGGCCCAACTATTTAGTTTAATCCAAACATCTGGCATTTCTAATGGTGCAATATCTTATAATCATAACGGCCCATTTATGGCCCATCTATGGCCCAATTTTCCAAATTGGGCCCAAACCCTCACATGGGCCTTACCCTAAAACCCTTCGATAAATTCTAGTCCATATGATTGTTCTTGAATGGCCCCTTATTAGCCCAACCACCAAAGCCTAATAGAGAGGCCCAACATAAAGCCCAAGTGAAATTAGGGTTTCAAATAAAATAACAATTAGGGTTAAGTGTTTCTAACTTAACCCATTAAGGACTTAATCCATTAAGTCAACTACTCTACTAGATAAATCATAAGGTGTAACCGGGCTTAATACATAGTCTAATTCCAATGGCCTAAAATATGGGTCCCGATAAGTACAAGCCTATGATTCCAAAATTAGGGTTTTCTCAACCCTAATTAGGGTTTCCACTCAATCATAGTCCATTAGGCCCAAAACTAAATCTTTAGGCCTATTAGGTTTTTCTTAGTCGGGCACCACTCATTACCACCTCGGGTAGTGGTGGTCATCGGCGACTCACAGCAGCGGACACCACCTCACGGTGGTGGTTATTGTTCTTTTCATTATTCTTTTTGCTAATTACAATTACAATGCTTAATCTCAAATAACATAAATACATACACTAAGCTAAATACACACACACACACACAACCACCCTAGTGGTGGCCGACGGTGGTATGTGGTGGCAGCTACCACCTCATGGCGGTGGTGGTGGCCTTTTCTTAATTCTCCGGCCAAAGAAACTATACACATCACACAAACTAAAACAAAATACACCAACACACACACACACCTAAACACATAGCAACACATGCACACAGCCACCTTCAATGGTGGCTGGTGGCGACAAGAAGGCGGAAGATAGAGGTGGTAGCAACTCATCATCTTCAACAGCCCCCGACAACGGGGGTGGCAGCTAGGTTTGCAATCTCGACTGGAGAACGACAGCAACAACAACAGCTGAAGATGGCCCCTGCTCGGTCTTCGTTAACAGCAATGTCAACAACCAACGTCACGGGGAAAAAGCGGAGGTGGTGGTGCTTGACGACAACATTGTGGTTCCATAGTGCCACATTGGTGGACGTGGGCTGAGGCAACAACCCAAATGCAAAACAAAAGAAGAAGGAGGAAGAGGAACATACGAGAATGCCAACAACACTGCCTTGACGTCGTTTACGGCTGCCATGTCGATCCTCCGATGCACACGACGTGTACGATAGTGAGGCTGTTGAGGCATTTAGATAGCAAAGGAGCGGCGACAATAGGCCCCTGATTGGTCGGAACAACGAATGATGGTGGTTGCTTTCTTCCCGCATGTCGACTTTAAGCTGATCGGCATGGAGGGTGGAGGGATAAGGGTAGCGGCTAGAGGTTGAAAGTAAAGAGGGTGGCGACTGAATAAAACGCCGATAGGGTTAGGGATATGGAACCCTTAAATACCCGCTTCCATTTAAAAGTTTTCCATAATGACAACTCCCTCCCCATAATATTTCTTTCAGTCATAGCCCATAATTTACCTTTTCAACCCTGCCCTCTAAAATTCTTTTCAAATCAAGCCCAAAACTTACACTTTAGCCCCTGATCCCATATAATCTTCTCAACTTTAATCCAATATTTACCAAACAGTCCCTGCCTTTAAAAATCCTTTCATAATAAGCCCATGATTTACTAGACATCCTTCGACCTTCAAAATACTTTACACACTAATTTGGAAATTACATTTTAACCCCCAAAACTCTCAGTTATAACTTTTAATCCCCAAAACTAGCTCTTTGCCACACTATTATGCTTTTAGGGATATTATTCATTTATTAATTTGTCTAATTATTTATTAAATAAACGAGGTGTTACAATCTGAGTATCCATGACATAGACGACAAAACCCGAACAACCCTGATGAAGATAACGCTTGGCCCTCGCTGCAGAACACATAATTGCCCCATGTTGTGGTCTCTCACCCTGAATCATCAACTCTCCCCCACTTTTTGTACTAACCCAAACCAACTGCTGCTCACAGTAGATCACTACCCTATTAGGGCTCAACCAATCCATGCCCACGATAGCCTTGTTTCCACACAAAGGAATGGGAACCAAATCAACTAGATACTTCTCGCTAAATAACTGGATAATACAACCTTGATGAACCATCGAAACCCGAATAGAACTATCATTAGACATCTCAACATCTAGAGGACATTCCAGCTCCCCCGGAGCTCCAACAAATCTCTTGCTAAGCGCAAGCGACACAAAAGACTTGGTAGCCCCTGAACCAAACAATACTAGACCATAGATACTGTTCACAAGGAACGATCCTAAAATAAAACACGTAAACATGTGAAATAATTCAATATAAATAAAGAGAAAAGGAGAAGATACATACCCGACACGACATCAGGAGATGCACGCGCCTCCTCGCCTGTCAGCTGGAAAGCCATACTCTTTGCCATGGGCGCATCTGCTCGGCCCTGACGGTCGTCAGTAATCCTCAATGTCGCTGGAGTGGGTGCTGACATCGGTCCTGCTACAGCCAAACTCATACAATGGACCCTCTTGTGGCCCTTAAGATTTCACTAAAAGAAAATCAGATTAGATACTGGGGTGATGGTGGTGGTAGCAATACAATCCCTGCTGACATGATCAGTCCGGGCGCATTACAAGCAGCCAGAACCACCCACCCTACACGTCCCCTCATGCGACCTGCCGAAATGGCCTCGACCTTGCTATCCCTTCCCTCTCAAATCCACCACCTTGGGCCTCTTGCCCAAACCCTAAATACCAGAATCTTTTTTCCTCTTCTTCTCCATCTCCATATCAATTTCTCTCTCTCTAGCCCTTGTTATCATGTCTTCCAACGGCTTGTAGCTGGATTGGCTAACAAACGGCCGAATATCACTCCTCAGTATCTCATGGTATCGGGCCTTGTTCATCTCTGCGTATGTCACATACTGTGGAACCAGAAGTTCCCTCTCCCTAAACATAACAATGATCTCAACCACCGTTTCAGTAGTCTGGAGGAGATCCTGGAACTCTCGCGCCAACTGTTGCACCTCAATCACCGGTGTAAACTTGGCTCGGTACCTGGCCGAGAAATCACTCCAGGTCATCGAATCAATAACAACATCATCTCCAATAGCACACCCTACCTCCTCCCACCAATCACACGCCCTATCCTTCAAGAGGTAGGAAGATAGTCTGAAATTTTCCCCCTCGGGACAACGGCTAGTACTGAAAGCGTTAACATCTGCTAACCACCTGCTGCTCGCAATAAGGTCCCTCTCCCCATGATAATATGACGCTCCACACGCCTGGAACTCCCTAAAGGTTAGAGAGCGTGTCCTGACCAAAGCCACAATCTTAGCGTAAAAGGCGCTTAACCTCTCACCAATACCGGAACTGCCAACTGGTTTGCGTCGTAACACCACCATACTAAAAATAGACCATATAAACCATCAGAATATGCATCAAATATATACATCGAGGAAAAATCTCACTCCAAAAGCTCCCTGGCTTCCTTGAAACCTCTTTGAATCGAGTACGGATCCTCTGCTTTCAGCAGTACGGGCCCATACTAGCTTCCACATCTATCTGTACTTTCCTCAAGAAGCGCCTTAACTCAGCCAAGTTACTCTATATCCAACTATTCTCTCACATATAAGGTTCCCATCACTAAATCTCATCCTAGATATTCCTAGGGCAAACTCCACACCACTCTCCTCCATTAGTTGCAAAAGGAGCTCCCTCTAACTTCCCTAACTAGTCTACGAATACAATTACATATTACAAAAACTAGATAATTCTTCAAATGAAAGGTCTCACACTACAACGGTTGGACTCAGACAAGAGCTGCACAATAGAGTTAAAACCTAACCTTCTAAAATTATTTAGTTCCCATAATATGTAACTTAGCATATCCGTTTACCAGTTAGCGGAACTTAGCTAGAACTCCTAAAAGCACAAAACAAACAACATTCAAGCATCAAGTAATCATAACCAAGCATAACCTAATCAGAACATCCTATCACTAACTGATCAGTATTAGCATGCAAGTCAACAAGCTCATATAATAGTCATATAAATGCATCTCTCCTAACATTCTATCATGCAAAACTGAGTAGACCCTTATCCCTAACTAGCATGTGATTTATAAATTCAAGCATATCAAATAACATGTATGTGTAATTTGGGAAAACTTACTTGAGCTCGTTCACTTGCATGCATCACACCCTTTATTTATTTTTAGAAATCCATTTTATAAAACATTTTTCCTTTTTAAAATTCTACCAAGTCCTTAGTTTGAGCTCAGGCACACCCGAGAGTATGCCCGAATCCCTCAAACCAAGGCTCTGATACCAACTTGAAACATCCCAAAATATGGTCTTAAAAATTTCATTTTTTGATGATAAATAAAATAGTATTTCCAATATTATCCAACCATTACAAATAAAAACAAATGTATTAATTGCCATAAAATCAGAGGAAAACATCATATACGGAATTCCAACAGTTTGTGCGATGCAGTTAACCCGATCTCTTTCATTTGCAACCGGAAGTACTTGGAACATAAACTGAAAGTGGTAAGCACAAAGCTTAGTGAGTTCCCCAAACTACCACATACCATACATATCATTCAATAATAAGATACGAACCCCACCCACACTCAGATAACAGTGAGATACGGGCCCCACTCACACTCGGATAGTAATGAGATACTAGTCCCGCCCACACTTACATAATAATGAGATACAAGCCCCACCCACACTCACATAACGTGCCCCACCCAATAGACATACATATAGAAGCACATACAAGTATCACACAGACAAAAATTATAATAACCTAACTAAACGAGGGTCGGCCTTGGTGCCTTAGACTCGCTAAACCAGTGAGGAAACTCACCTCGAATGCTGAACGATTGCTAAAAAGGTCCCGGCTCCGAATATCAGCTCTACTCAATCCCTAAACAGAAACAATTCCTTAAATATAACTCAACATTCCCCAATACCCCTTATAGGTCGGTCAAAGACAAAAGTCAAAAGTCAAGGTCAACGGTCTGAGTTGACCCACCACATCGTGTCGTTCTTCAACACGCCGTGTTTCCTCATCTAGTGCAAGGTCAGGAAAAACCATACCAATACGTCGTGTTTACCAATAAACACGCCGTGTTCGCCATAAATCCAACAACTTAATACATTAAGCTACCTTCATCAACTCTAAGAGCTCCAAGGATCAGATCTCAACCAAAATGATGTCAAAAAGGGTAAAGTTTCCAACTTTACCCTTGGGAACCACCAAAATGGGTCAAAACCCAAACCCTAGGCTCATTAGAGTGAGGGATTAACCCATTAAGCTCGTAATCTCCAAATACATAGTCCCAAAATGTAGATCTGACACCCAAAGGATGGAAATTCACGTGAGGTTTCCAACTTTACGTTTATGCATGCCAAAGAGAAGCTCTAGAGCTTAATAAGGGCTTAATAAAGGACTTAATGTATGAATGTGACCTAAAACCTAATAAAGCCAGTAACTTTAAGCCAAAGGAGGCCACAAAGTGGCTAGATCTAACATGACAACCCATGAAACACTCAACTCGTTGGATAATCCATCAATGAGCCCAAAAATCATGATAAAACCTCTAAACAATAACAAATCAAGGTATAAACTCGGTACCTCAAAGAGACTGCAACAAGTGGGGATATTCTGGATCTATAGCCTTCCCTCCAAGCTAGATACCTTCAAACTTCAAGGCTCCTTCAAAGGAGTACATAAATCAACACTCAAGGCTCTCCACAAGCTCACACACTTAACTATGGAAGATGATACTTGACTTTAGGGTTTCTGGACAGAGGTGGCCGGTAAAGAGGATAGCCAATGGACTTAGAGCCTTTAAATAGGGTGTAACATCTTGAAAATTAGGGTTTCCTTCCAGCTGCCAACATGCCGAGTTGAGGCACTTCAATTCGCTGTGTTGGTTCATTAATCTCCGCAGCCAAAGTCATCTTAACATGCCGTGTTGAGGCTTCCAGCACGTCATGTACCAAAGAAAATCTAAACAATTGGAAAAATAAGTTCATACTGGAAACCAAGCGTTACACATGTTCTTTCACATCACCCAACCCAATAAGATATGTCTTTAAGTGGCTACCATGTTTAAAAACAAACACATGCACATCCAAACTCTATTTGAATCACTTGACCAGTATGGGCCATGTGCGATAATATCTTGTTAATAACGTTCTACTTAAGTATTTTCTTGCACATTTGTCACTCAAAGCCATCAAAAAATCAATCATAACTCACAAAATGAAAACTTTGTGCAGTTTTCCCCCAAGTCTTGATTGTTGTTAACTCATTGGACAAACCAAAAAAAATTTATGGTCTTAACTTCGGTACTAGATCACATACAAAACCAAAATAAGAACTTTTTTTCCTTATAAACATAAGATATAACAACATACATGTTAACCTTTGAGAGGTAGAAGGTGTGAGGGGTCTTGAGTTTAATGTTTGAAATTGGATTCGAAACCTATAAACATTCATACAAGAAAGTCATTTTAATCTATATCTCGGTCAAGAAAACAAAAAAGAGAATTGAATCATCTGTAAGATGTGACAAAAATAAAAGAGTATCACGTTCAATTAATCTTTAAGTAACCGAAAACAGAAAGAGAACTCACCAAAATTATAGAAAATATGAAGAGAAAAACAAAAAACAAAAAACAAAAAACCGAATAGAATGAATGTTCATTAGAAAACAAATAATTAGAAAGAAAGTATCTTCAAACCTATAAATTGAGCGATAACATGTAATGGAAAATTCATAAATTATGAAATCAATTAAAAATAAACAAAACCTCCATAACCTCATATTTTAGAAATTTTATCAAACGATACAAATACTATGGTGGAAGCAATAATTGGTTATATAATAAAAATGAAGATATATCGATGGAGTTGTACCTCCTCTTTGCCGCTTTCCTTATGATAGAGTTTTCTTGCAAATTAGATAACTTCATTGTAGGCTAAATTAGAAAATGAAAAAACCCCATCAATTAACATGATAAGCACGATATGATTTTCTTTCGTTCGTATTTTAAAAGCAATATACACATCGAACAATGAAAGGGAAAAATAAAAATCATCAATGAAATTAAACCAAATAACTTTCAACAACACACTTCTTTCTCCCCTATGATTTTACCCATTGGATTAAAAACTCCATAATAGAATTCGTGTTTATCTTCGATCAATTTCAAAGTTAAAAATATATCGACTTAGGGAGGAACAGAGAAGTTTTCCCATCTAGAAAAACCAATTCGAGTTAAGTTGTGGGGCAATGCTTGAAAGCTGATGCATACATAGAGAAACCATGGCTCTATTTAGCAAAGCACAACATAGCATCAACCAATTTAATGCCAAATAAATCTCCACAATAGCTACCTAACGAATTAAGTGGCTGTAATCCATATAAAAAAAGGAACATGTGGAGAAAAATCAACCAAGATAGAGCTTTTGGTAAAAATAATACCTCAAATTTAAGCTAAAATTGTTTCCAAAAGCAAAAACAATTATACAATCAAATAACTCAAGAACTTAAATCTGTACCTTAGCTTGAATGAGCTCTTACCTTGTCCTTCATCTGATAAGAACAGTCAAGCCAAGAAATCCTAGTCTCTAAATCAGATATATAAATCAAACAAAATGGGATAAAAATGAAGAAAAACGGAAAAAGGGAGAGAGATGGAGAAAGTACCCTCCTTTTGTTTAGCCGTAGAAGATGGTGATAATGGTGGCAGAAAATATTGGAGGGAAGAGATCCGGCTTTTGGTGAACAATATGAGATTAACGTGTGTTCGGTACCGAGCGATTTGGAGCGTCTGAGAGCTTCAAGCTTCTAACGTTTAACAGAACGTTAGGTTTAAAACAGAAAGTCTCGTTTGACACTACAAACTTCTAGCGTTTAGTTTAATCAAAACGCTCCAAATCCAAATGCTACTTCATGTAGTGTTTAATAAAATGCTACAAACTACCTGCTACATGCTATAAGCTACCCGCTACCAGCTAGTTTTGCCTAACACCGTAAAAGTATTAAAAAGACCGGGTTAATACAGAAAAGATAAGATCTTATTTAAATTTTACCATTATTTTATTTAGAATTAGTTGTACTTTAAGTTTACAGATTTGATCGTCCTAAAAAAATAATGTTATTATATTGAAATTATTTTTAAAAATAATGAGATATTATATATATATATATATATATATATATATATATATATATATATATATATATATATATATATATATATATATATATATATATATATATATATATTCTAACTAATTTATTTATAAGGTACGCCATAATAAGAGTTTCTGATTTCACCCGTGCATACGTAGAGGGTTTTTGGGTAAATAGTTTTTAGCTTTTAGCTTATGTTTTATTTGTTTATAACGGTGGGAATAAACATTTTTTAAAAATGTGTTTGGATTAGCTTATTGCGGTGAGAATTAACAATAAACAATAAACATTTTAAGTGTTTTGCAAACAAAACAACTTATATGAATAAAATGACCAATAAACAAAATACAATAAGCAATAAACGTTCTCCCCTTACTTATTAAAATCAGCTTATTTTGCTTATTTCTAATTCTACCGCAATAAGTTAATTTTTAAAGATTCCTATCCAAATACTTAAATTTGCTTATTGCTGTGGGATTAAACAATAAACAATAAGCAGCCTATTTTTTTCCTATCAAAACACTCCTGTAGACTTGGAAAACCAGGCACATTATAACAAATTTCATCTAATAATTGTTAAAAAAAGAAATTAAACCGAAGGAGGCAATAATCATTTTACTAATTTCATGATATTTTTGCAAGATATGCATAACGACTTATTGTTCTGAAATTTTGCTAGGCCCGTTTCATTTCATATTTCTTTAGTGTAGTTACCTATTTGAAAGTGTGAAACAATATTCGATGACCGTAATATATTTATTTAGGGAAAATATCTTGTAAGGGTAACAAAGTATTAGATTTGTACAAAAAATACTATTGAACTTTTTTTTTACACACATCACCAATCAACTATAACTTTTGTACATATATGGCCATTAAACTTCACATTTGTTAAAAAAATATCATTATATTACCGGTAATAATAGGTCATTAGCCACATAGCATGCCACGTCGCATGCCATGTGGCTGCTGAAGTGGATTTTACTGTTTATTATGTACACATTATACCATTAAACTATTTTTTGTACATATTATACCATTAAACTTTTTTTTGTACACATTTTACCATTAAACTTTTTTGTACACATTTTACCATTAATGTTATATAATTTATTGAAAAAAAATATCATTTCAAAAAATACATATTATTACATAAAAGTAGGTTTCCCATCACCTGATGTGGATTTTACTGATTTTCTAAATTTTAGTGAACTTATCATTATAAGTCATTTTCCTATCGGTAAACAACAACATAATTTCAATGCACTTTTTTAATCATCAACCATAATCAAGAAGAGGGGGGATTATAATAAGGTAACATGTACAAAATATTTCATGAGTTTATAAGTGTGTCTCAAACGTAGTTTCCTAAGAAAATGAATTATAAGAATATGTTTGGACATTAGCTAAAATAATAAACAATTGAGTATTTCTTCGCCGCTCCAGATAAAAGTCTCAAGTTCAAACCTTGTGGGTTTCAATTGATGTATGACCAACATAAATTCACAATGTAGTTATAAAAGAAAGTCCTTAGTATCATTGTAAAAAACAAACCGTTTCCTCCAAACCTTACAAAATCAAGGAGTCACAATAGGTGATAGAAAACCCATTTTGTGTAAAACTATGAATTTTTTGAAATGATATTTTTTGAATAAATTATATAAGATTAATGGTAAAATGTGTACAAAAAGTTTAACGATAAAAGGTACACAAAAAAAAATTAATGGTATAATGTGTACAAAAAATAGTTTAATGGTATAATGTGTACATAATATACAATAAAATCCACATCAGCAGTCACATGGCATGCCACGTGGCATGTTACGTGGCTGGTGACCTACTATTACCGGTAACATAATGATATTTTTTGAACAAAAATGAAGTTTAATGGTCATATGTGTACAAAAGCTATAGTTGATTGGTGATATATATACAAAAAAAAGTTCAATGGTTGTTTTTGTATAAATCTAATACTTCGGTATCCTTACAAGTCATTTTCCAATTTATTTATTTATTAAGAAGATAAAACATATTATTTATTAATAAGGGATAATTTCATATATGCCCCTCTTAAACCTCAAACTATCATATTTGCCCAGCTTAATTTCTTAATATCATATTTACCCTTCATAAACCTTCAAAATATCATATTTACCCAAATCTTTTTTTATAATGTTTTTAATATTTTATAATCATTTTTTATAACTTAAAATTACTATAATAATTAAAAATTTTAACGATATTATCCTTAATTCTATGATAATAGAATATAAACTTTCTAAATTTTTGGAATGTCGTCCTCTTAACAAACAAAAAAAATTCATCTTCAACCCTCTCTATGGAATGTATATTTTGATTGTTTAGTTTTTTTTGTTGATTATGTTGTAGATGAAGGATATTTTAGATATTACCATTGATATTTTGATGTTTAAAAAAATACATATACGATATTTTGATATTTAAGAAGGGCATATATGATATTATGATGTTTAAAAATGACATATATGATATTTTGAAATTTTATGAATGGTAAATATGATATTTAGAAATTTTATGAAGGGTAAATATGATATTTAGAAATTAAGTTGGGTAAATATGATATTTTGATGTTTAAGAAAAACATATATTCATGGGAATTGGATAGTTAGGCTCAGGTTTATACTTTACTGTCGTACTAGCCCACTAACTATTTAGCTGATAAAATGATCCGATTTTATGGGCTTAGTAAATTTATGAAAACTAAAATAGTTGTAAAGCAGAGTGGAGAGGTTATATTATTCTTAAAAATAAATTATTTATATCAGATCGTAAATAGGAATACAAGATGGACAATTGTTTTCATTTCCTTTTAGATTAAAGTTATCGATCTATAACGTTAGAAGAAAAATATATAACCAAAAGCGATAATAACAAAAGAATTTTTTAATCTATGCCCTAGGAAGACATATAAAAAACATTGAAGTATTAATTATAAGAGTACTATCATAATTAAGTGTGATAAACATTAATTATATATAATATTACCATAATTAAATATAATAATCTTCATAATTAATGCTTCAATTAATACGTTTTGTATTTTTTTTTTTGAACCGGCAACTTAAATTATATAAAACAGAACAAAACCAGCCAGAGGCTGGAAGTGATACATTGTTTTAATTACAAAGGAAGGGGTTTGCATTCCATAGTCTCCACTCTAAGTTATTACTACCTCCTCCATGTTTCATCCAAACAAAAGTTTGGGCCTTTACAATAGAAATTATTTTCACCGGTTGAGTTTAAATTTTGTTAAAAATTCTATCGTTTCTGGCTCTCCATAAACCCATAAAACCCCAAATAAAATCATAATTATCGTTTTTCTCCTTTTGGGACAGTTCCCCCATTTGATAGCAAAATCAATGATGTTTTGAACTGTTTGGAAATCAGTCGCGGGGATATTGCACCAATGAAGAATTGCAGATACATTTTGTATTTGCTTTTAGTACGTATGTTAGAAATTCCCAATAAGAAATAAATGTATAATATAAAAAGAATTAAACCATGCACTTATGAGAACTTAAGATAATCAACTTAACCACATATCACCACATATAGATTTAACTAAAAAAATAATATCTTAAAAATTATTATTATACAGCTAATGTTACAAACAAATAAAAAAATGAAAACTTTCCTTGAAAACTATACTAACTAATAATATCTAACCCAAAACTCTTTAACTCAAGGGAGATATATCTCATTTGAGAATCACCTTCCAACCTACAATGAATAAGTGAAAAATTATCCGGTAAAAAAGCTATAAGCTGTTCTGGTCTGAGTTTAATGACCCACACCGGGACTAGGAACAGACCGCAAAATCCGATCTAGACTAGCTAAATGAAGAACGAAGAGCCTTTCACTTAGCTGAGGTGTGGTTGTGCTAACACTGCCTTCAAGAATAGTACCATGGATGAAACCGTCATTGTTCTCTCTATTCGATAGTCTTCTTGCATCTAACAACATTGAAAACCATATTATGACGATCATGGTCACGAACCATAGTGTGGGTACACGAGCCATTTGGTACAAACAGAAAAATTGGTTTTAATCGAATATTTGAGTAAGATTTGTGTAGATATCATATATATAGGCAAGGGTACGTGAAAGTAGTTGGCTAAGTCAAAAGGTTTGGACATTAAGTATTTGTTATTTTGTTGTACAACCGTGTATTCCATAGAATGATAATTGAGACTTTAGGAGACATATGCCGGCAACATGTCTACCAACTTGACATAATCCTTCTTTCATTCCTCTTTTTCAACAAATGGATAGTTTAAAATTGATAGGATTTATTTACAAATAGAGGTTTATATTTTGTTAAGTGAAATCAAATAAATTAGTTAGGGTGTTCCGTGTTCGTTTCAATTGATTGATTCGATCCAATTCAATGAAATAAATCTACATTGATTTTAATTTTCATAAAACTGATCCAAATAAAGCAAACTAAATTAAAATTTGATCCGAACCAACCAAAATAGAATTCGATTGGATCGGATTTGAGAATTCGGTTTACAAAAAGCGAAACGTTTTAAGACATATATAACTTGAATTTAAGTGAACTTATAAAACATACAAAATTATTATTTTTAGTTGTGCATTAAATTTTATGAGCAACTACTAAAAAACACATCTTATAGTTGATATATTTTATAGATAAAAGAACTTTTAAGAAGTACTTATCAAGATTTTTATTCGATGTTTTTTTCTATTAGATATAAAAAACAACAAATGATATATACTAAAAACAAAAAATATAAATAAATAAATAAATAATTTTTATTCGATTTTATTGAACTGGGAACTTCTTATTTTATTAACCAAAAACAATCTAAAATTTAAAACAATAATTCGATTTTTTCATAAATTCATTTAAGATATCTGAATATCCAAACCAAATAGTACATGAATTCTTTTGTTGGTTATAAAATTTGGAAATCAAAATTGTACCAGTACACTACGAAAATTTTATTTTATAAATAAAAAACAATCTAAAATCTAAAACAATATATTTGAGTTTTCAAACCATTTTGTTTGCAGATTATATAATAATTAATAAAAACTTATATATCAATTATTTATTAAAATACTAAATGAATTCTTTGATGAACTTAGGCTTGTCATGTGTTGCTCAAACCGTCTAAACTTATTATTATTTTTCCTTTCAAGGGACATGTGTGGCCCGTTCCAAAGAAGTTGTGTCTTCACATCAACCAAACATTTTTTCCAATTTTGCTGCACATCTTGTATTATATTGTCAAAATATCCACATCTTGTCGGTTGTAAGTTTTGAAACCATTGCTACTTTATTTAAGAAACTAAATTAATATCGGTTGGGTTATGCCTTTTAGTTTATTTCACATATTTTTGTAACAATTTTATAAGAAGCTTAGGTAATTATATATCAATCAGTTTATTAAGGCATTTTTAGTAATTCCTTATATAACTTTTATAATGTATAATGTAAGAGTCGAACTCATGATCTTCAGTTAAATAAGTTTATACTTTATATAAAGTAAACCCGATTCACGATTCGAGAAGTGTAGTCTTATAGAGTTAGGTTGATGGGCGAACCTTTGAACCAATGTGTATACCCACGCATTTACGATATGTGTTTTCTCTTGGCATAAAAAATAAATAAATAAATAAATTGTATCATAACTCTGACCAATACCATTTATGTATGAATTAGCCGATTTGAATTATGTTTTTTTTAACCGGATGCCTTTCTAAAGTTGAAATTTGTAGGTTTCCAATTTGAGATCTATTTGATTTCTCATTTGAATTTGATTTTGAATTTGATTTTGAAGTGTTTAAATTTCAAGTAATTCAATGATAGTAATTTGAATTATGTTTTATCTATAAATGATTAAACATATAAGTAAACATATAGCTTAAAATTTGAATAAAGGATACTAAAAATTTCCGTATTTAATGCATACAGCCTAGTAAAATATTTTATTTAATATGTCACATTATTATTTTAATTATATAATTTTTAAAATCAAGTTAATATATAGTAATTATATTTATAAAGAAAATTTCTCAAATTTTTTACCTTATGTTAGAAAATTGAAGGGTTATCATCGGCTACCACCGGAACCCACTTGAAACCCCCATTGTCTGTCTTTTTCTTTACTCCAAATACAAATGGTTGGTTTATCAACTACTTCAAGCATAAAAGTGTTGAAAAAAATGGTTTTTAACCGATTTATAAAAATGAGTGTTTTCTTATTTTTGAACACGGAATTTAAACCCTAAATTTTTTATTAAAATGAATAAATGGTTATATGTTTGTGTTCTCCTACTTTCATTTTGGTATATTACACGTCTAAAACGGATTTAATATGAATGGGAAATTAATTTTTAAATTGAAGTGATGGAAAATGTTTATGAGTTTTAGTTCATCCCATACGGATTGGAGAACGGAAAGAACATGGGTGGGAGAACGGAAAGAAAGTGTGATATATAAATACAAAGACTTCTAAGCTTTGTACATCGGGAATTTGTGTGCTAGAGTACATTGACAAAATAGTTCAAAAACCTTTTTGCAAATATTTCTATGCACATTTTAATTAACAGTCAGATTTGAACTCGTATTAATGTTACTATTAAACATCATTTCAGTTACAATTTAACTCTGTCATTAAAGTTACAATTTACATATTTAACTCTGTCATTAAAGTGGTGGTTATGGTTTGCTATATGAGAAATTAAATATCCTTTTATTTTTATTTCTATAAATCTTTCTAGATAATGTGATATATTAGTATATTAAACTATCATTAAATTTCATTAAATGTACATTAAATGTTATATACATCACTATTTAATTGAGTATGATGATTTATAGGAACAAAGAAGAATATTTAATTTCTCTTGTTGTATAAATACAATTACTCCACCACCATTAAAGATTATGGAAATACACACATCCTCTCTTTTATTATTGTCTTTTTATTGTAGTTGGGAAGATATAATCCGTGTCTAGTATACGTTCGAGTTGTCTCAAGAACCATTTCAAGTTATTGTATCTTATGAAACAAACACTGATAGATAAAAAATTTTGTTTTAAGAACACTGTGTTAAAAACATGCCTCGATATTTTTCTGTTTTCTTCTTTGTTTTTGTAGCTTTCCGTAATACTATACAAAAATAATCGAGGGGGAAAGTGTGGTATAGATTGTCAAGAAAGTTTAAGAGATGCCCAACTTTTAATGTGTAGTTCAACATCAATGTAACGTCCCGTTTTTCGTTTAATTATTTAAAAATAATAATAATAAATAATACGAACAATTATATAATTGAAGATAAAATTTTAAAGTTGGATAAGTGAAATAAATAAATAAAAAGCATTATACAAATTTAAGGAGATTAATTAATAATTAATAGTAATTAAAGAAATAGTAATAAAAAAATAAAAATAAAAACTAATGAAAACGTAATTAAAAATAATAAAAATCATAAATATTAATAATAATAGATTTGAAATAAGTATTTAACAAAGTATAATTTAAACTGTTGACTAAAGGGGCGGTTTGTAAACCTTAGATTGTAAGGCCTTTTGTTTTAAGGGTAGATTTTTTAATTTTTGAAAAGTAAGGGGTCTAAGTGAAAAATCAAAAATTATTGCAACGAAATATAATGGGAGACACTTGGCCACCAAAAGTAAAGGAGTAGTGATGGAGGCCTAGAGGGGAGAACTTCTTGCTTCAAACACCACACTCCACATACAACCATCACTACTCACCACCGGTTGTATTGGTTCCATAAAAACATCCCACCACCAATTTGACTCCATATGAGGTGGTGAGGTCATTTATCTTGAAAGTTCTTGGGCAGATTGTTCTTATTTCTACTACTTGAATGGAATCGATGAATATCTATGACGATCAATCAAAGATGAACCTTGTCGTATCTAGGACTACTTGAATATTTTTCAATTACTCGTTTTTCAAAATTTTTGACCGATTCTTCTTTATGATTGATCTTCGTTGTTTATTCAGTTTGTATATCTTTGATTGTTTTACCGAGATTATTATTTTTTTATATTATTCGATTGATTGATCTTGATTTTGTTGATTATTTCAAAATGTCTGGACAAACTTCTCAAAGCTCGAATGAAATTTCTTTAGATGATCCATATTTCCTTCATCACTCTGATAATCCTGGAACTCTTCTTATCAGTCAATAACTTACTTATGACAATTATGCATCATGGTCTCGATCTATGAAAATCGCTCTTTTAGTAAAGAATAAATTCGATATTTTTATCGGGGATCTTCCTCAACCTCCCGCTATTGATACAATTCATTTTAAATCTTGGAATCATAAAAACATAGTAATTTCCTGGATCTTAAAATCTGTATCAAAAGAAATTTCTGCTTATGCCATCTATTTGAAAATTACATCTGTGATTTGGAGAGAGCTCAAAGAAATGTTTCAACAGAGTAATGGACCTCGTATCTTCCAAATTAAACGTGATTTGATGAATACTGTACAAGGTCAATATGACAACCTAAAATTTCGTTTTTGTACAACATATCAAGTCAATAGAAGTTAGAACAGTTACTGTTAATTTTCAGAATTTTTGGAATAAGTTTGAGTATTCTATGATTAACACTTTAGGAGATACCAGGAGAGATGATGCCCTAGGGTTTATTGTGCAACAATAACATTCCATAACTCCAAGAAATTGGAGTTTACGGCCTAAACAAAGGTGTTTACGGTCGTAAACCCTAAAAGGGGGTATATATATGACACTTAGTCATTATTTACACTTTTTCACAAACTCAAGATCCAAAATTAAATTCTCCCTCAAGTATCTTCGGTTTTTTCTTCAAGATCTTCAATCTAGTAAGTGTTTCTAACCTTTTCAAGTTAGTATAACACCTAATCTAGTGTTTTAACACACATCCATCCGTGAAAATGCTCCAAAATGTTGATTCTTCAAGTTACACCAAGAACACCAAGAGCACACACTAGTGTTCTTGGACTTTTGGATCATTTCAAGCTTTTATATTGTAAGTGATTCTATCTTAGAGTATCATAGAGCTTATTATACGTCTATACATGAAGAAATCACGAGGAAACACCAAGATCAAAGGTGTTTACAACCCAAGAACACCTTGGACCATAAACCTTTCTTTAGGGGCCAAAGTGTACCCTAGTCCCTTCCTTCCCTTGTGAAACTAGTCTAGACTCATACCTTAATGTGTATAGGACTTGAAAACACAAAAGGACCATGGTCCATGAGGGTTTACGACCGTAAACCCAAAGGGAAATGGTCTTAGGGCCCTAAACCCCTCAAAGGAGGGAAATGGTGCCCTAATCTCTTCCAAAGACTTAACCATCAAGTAGAAATACTTCTAAGGGACTTGTAAGGCTTCAAAACATCAAATGGGCAAAGGAGTATGACATTACGTCCGTAAACTCATGAGTTTACGACCGTAAACTCATTTGTTGATGACCATAAAACCATAAACTCCAAGGGAGTTTACCCTCGAACCCCAAACACAATAGTAAGGTCCTATAACACTTAGATGCAATCCTTATGACTTGTAGCACTTATATAAGGTGTTTTACATGTCTTAGGATGTGTTAACTTTTTCAATTAGCAGTTTAAAGACTAATTGGATACATATATGTGTTATTATATGTTAACTAGGATCTTTGAGTGTGTACAAGTCTTCACTTGACACCTAGCAATCCTACATCATTCAGTTCATCCAAAACTCCATCTACAAGTGAGTTCATACCCCTTAATCAATGTTTTAAATGATTTTAAATGCTTTAATTAGGGGGGGGGGGATACAAGTAGAAAACAGCCTGTTATAGATTCAATCGCATCTGATTTATAACTGTGTTTTCACCCAACTGATTTCACATACTTCAAAATGTGATACATGAAATGGTTTTCTGTCTTAAAATACTTTGTTAACAAATGAATTACTTTTGAAATGTTTTATAAAATGACATCAAGTCATTGTTATTTATTGTTCAAAACTCTTAAATGTTTTACAAAACCTCTTCCATCTTCTTGATCAAAACAATATATATACACTTATGTTCATATATATATATATATATATATATATATATATATATATATATATATATATATATATGTATGTATGTATGTATGTATCAATATGAGAGCATTCAATCTTCGTTCAGTTTCCCACACTCTTGGGTATCAAGGGTGTATAAACTTTCTTGGACATCTATTACATTCCAATAAACTATTATAGGGATAGTTTAGGGGATACAAAACATTATTCCTACTACAAGGAATTACACCGAAGTCAGTTCATTCATGAGTCTGTACTAAATGCTATATGAAGAGATACACTTACATGAATCCTCTTACATGGATACTTTTACCTAGATACTATATGATGACATACTATTACATATTATACATGTAGATTAGATCTGTCTATCCTAGTACAAAAGGATACTTTGCGAGATTAACTATTCCTATAACCTTTGTTAGCTACAGAGGTAAATGCACATCTACGGATGTCTACGGTTGATACCATCACATGTATGATTAAGGGACTAACTATTCTTGAACCAGGCTGTTAGCAACAGAGGTAAATGTACATCTACGGATGTCTACGGTTAATACTATTCGACACTTGCTATGTCGTGTTTATCCTAGTACAAAAGGATAATACTTAAATGTTTATATTTTCCCTATTACTTTTATTTTGTGATACGTTCACATAAACGATGAGGCAGACTATATATTGTAAATACGAGTCATACAGGGGAAAACCATCTTTATTACTATCAAAACATTCAGGTCTTGGTAGAAGGCTACTTTTATACTAGTAGGAAATATGGGATTTTCTAGGGTTTTCACACTTATATCAAATGTTTCATAAAAGATTTACATGACATTCATAACAACTTTCCAAAACAGAGTAATGACACTTAAATACTTATGAATTCACCAGCTTTATGCTGATAAACTCTTTCAAAATAACTTGTATTCTCAGGTCACCAGTAGACAGGTACGATGACCAGGTTTTGAGAAGACGGAGCACAGACAAGACTTGTCTTTTATTTTGATTACATATTTTGGTGTCTTATTACTATCAAAGGACACACATGTATTAAAAATTTACTTTTAATGCAATGCATGATGTTGTTGCTTGTTTACTACTTTGCACTGTTATGATACTTCACATGACGTCCTCCACCCCTGAACGTTTCCGCCGTTCTTGGTTTTGGGGTGTGACAGATTGGTATCAGAGCATTGTTTATAGTGAATATAGTATATCAACCCATAATAGATATACTAACTATAAATACATTATGATTAAAACACTATGACTAAGAGTTTATACTTTTAAATAATAAAATGTTTAAGTAAGTATATGTGCATGCATTCATACTAAAATCAGTGTCACAATGACAAGAGCAAAAGTATTACGATTGTTGAATATCACAAGTAAGCTTAGGGATGTATGGTCAGTCTTGGGAGTGGCATAGCCTAATCAACTATGCTGATCCGAGGAGTGATTAGCATGTGCCCAAGGATGGTTGTGATGTGGCAACAAGTCTAAAAACTTACCAACACAACCACAAAGAAATACCATAGAGGTATTTGGTCTTACTATAATTACTTATTTGAGAACTAAATAGATTTTTTTTAATATGTCAATAGTTATTTAGTGGATACACTAAGGTTATATGTACTAGGATGTCATAGACTTAGAATCTGTGAATCTTTGCCTTATGTCCTGTCCTCGTTGGTTTGGGGGCTTAGGGTTAGGGTCACTTATTCGAAGGTCTATCCTATCCTAACTACATATAACTGGTATGAACTAAAAAAGTATTGAAGCAACTGATAAAGGTCATCTTATAATTATCTTAGTTAGTTCGTCTATTTAGTTATTTCCGATATCCCTTTTCTCGTGTAGATATCATGGCTGGATTCTATCCCCACGACGACCCGTACTTCCCAAACCAAGGCAATGTTGGATGGCTAGAGGAAGAACCAGAAGATGATCACAAAATAACTTTGGATGATCACTATGCCAAAGGCTTCTTTGATAGTTCTGACTCGGAGCCTGAAGTCAACAACCTACCTCCAGCTGCTCAAAACCTAAACCCTCACCCAACATTTCAAGGACCCACACCTCTGTGGGCCACAAACTTGAATAGATGGAGCCAGGAACAGGGTCAACCTATCCCCTACAATGGAGACAGAAGCTTCTACAACCTCACTGAGGGAGGTTCAGCTGTGTAACATCCCAAAAACACAGTCTGAAAATTTTGTTTTAAATCAATCATAAAACCATATTCATCAACGTCATATAAGAATCATAAACAATGTATATCAAAATATCATAACAACTGTCAAACATATCAGAGTATAAACATCCCAGGCTGAACAAATGGTGTGTGCACTGCAATCTTCCCGAGCTCCTCTTTTGAAAACTGAATACCTGAAACCAAAACTGAAACTGTAAGCACGAAGCTTAGTGAGCTCCACCAAACTACCACATACCATACAATAACATATAAACACATATTGGGCCTTGCCCACTGCATCGGACCGAAGTCCGGAACTGACTGGGACCCCGTCCCCTGCATCGGACCGAAGTCCGGAACTAACTGCATCGGACCCGAAGTCCGGAACTAACTGCATCGGACCGAAGTCCGGAACTGACTGGGACCCCGTCCCCTGCATCGGACCGAAGTCCGAAACTGATTGAACATAGCATATCATAAACATATCAACTAGCATGAATACATATAGTGCATACTGCATCAGAACAGAGTCCGGAACACATAACACAAAACATGCCTGAATCACAAAGACATCAAGCACCCTAACTACTCCATGGGACCGAAGTCCGGAACTAGCTGAACATAACATAATGTAATCATAGCATATAATATAAACACATATACTGCATACTGCATCGGACCATAGTCCGGAACACACAACTCATCTGTATCACAAAGACACCAAGCATAATGAACTACTGCATCAGACTGGAGTCCGGAACTACTGCTAATTAAACGGGCCGGCATTGTGGCCTTAGACCCGTTCCTACTGGAAGGAAACTCACCTCGAAAGCTGGCTGCTGAAAATTTACTCAGGAACTGTTTGTTGCTGCTGTGGTCTCTCCCGACTACAATTCCCATAAACACACTCAATCAAATACTGGTAGCTATACTAAGGGTAACATGACTATTTTACCCCTGGCATAGCTTGACCCCAGCCCAAGGCCTAATCCAAAGGCCCAAGAGTCTAATAATGGACCAAGGCCCCACTATGGCCCATCTATGGCATTAGGGTTTCACATAAAATGATAATTAGGGTTAAGTTTCCTACTTAACCCATTAAGGACTTAATCCATTAAGTCCATCTCTCTTTTGAATAAATCATACGATATTATAAATTTGGGCATCTAAATCCATACAACTTTATTAGTACATCTAATTCTTATCAAATTAATTACCTTTTAAATCAATGAAACCGAACTATATTCACATCTAAATTTGCAGCCCATTAGATAAAACGAACACCCATAAATTAATTAATTTTAAACCCAATTACTAATTAACAAGGCTTTACCTTATATTATATTTATCTTGAACTTAAACCAATGCCATTTAGCCCAAAATATACCAATTAAACCCATATAATATTAGCCCAACAGATTAAAGCCCAATACCTTAAAAGATCATGTCGATTAGGTCACAGTACTCCATCTCCCTGCTTGAGCATGTTCGCCACTTGCGTCTTCGGAGAGCCGACACAACCAGCTTTAGCGCAACATCCAATTCCGACGACAACAACCCCAATCTGCTAGCCAATGGCTCCTATGTCGAACCTGGAAATGCGCCACTAACTCCTCCTACGCTCCAATGGAAATTGAAACAGTTCCTTCACCGATGCTTGAACCTCACCTCATGCCGACGTCTCCCTTTCCTCGATTGACAAAGGCCATCCACAAATCCCAATTCTCTACGTCTGAAGCGCCTCTTGGGTGTATCCATGGAGATGGAGGGCAAAGCAAAATTGAAAGGATGAATCAACGGGATCTAAACCCACTTGCACCTGATATTAAGCTAATAAAAGAAGAAGACAAGAGTCCACACCTTTCGCTCTCATCCTCAATCTGGTTCAATACTCACAGGTGGCTCAAGAGAATATGCCACAATGAGCCTGACGTCTTAGGCATCCCTGAAATCGAGCTCACCTAGATCAAGCACTCCCTTGTTGTTCCTCCTCCCATCAATCGGATCTCTCATTTGGGCGATAACAGGGGAATTACCCTTAAAGACTTCACATCCCTCACCATTCTACTGCCGAAGGAGCCCATATACACTCGTCGGAAGGGACGACGAACATCACCGGGGTTCAAGAGACAACCGGAGCTCATACACCCACACACTACATCCCTCACTATGCTACAATTCTCTTTCTCTCACTATCTTTGGAATTGCAGATTGAAGACAAGGGCTCTCGTCATATTGGAGACTCACAATTGATTTAAATGGCCAATTGAACGTGTAAAGGAATGGGACCAACTCCCTTCACTGGCATCGACAATTTCAGGACCACGATAGGGAAAGTAACAACCTGCCACTGACGAATCAGGAAGAGTGAAACATGGTGTTGAAGTTGATAAGTTTGGTCCCCGGGGTTTGAAGCTTGATGATTAAAACCCTAAGTTTGATTGTCTTACCAATTTGATTTATGGAAATTACTATTTGGCCCTTGCACTAACACATTCCAATAATTATTATTATTAACCTTCCCAATGAGCTTAATCAATAATTCACTTAAAACTCTCATTTAACTTAATCTAATTCGTCCACTTCACCCGTAAATGCCTTTTAGGTAATAACTCAACTATCTCATCCCAGAAATTATCCTTGAATGAATTCATTATCCGGATTATTTTATAACCCTTAATTTTGTATTAGCTAGCTAGAAACGGGGCGTTACAAGCTGATAGGGTCCTACCTATCATGGTTCGTAGGATCTCTCGGAATGATGTACAAGGTCGAGCAGCTATCAATCGAATCATGGAACTTGATGCCAACTCTGGCGTTAACACTGTCCGTATTCGCCAACTAGAGTCTGCTCAGGAAAGGACTCTGGTCCGCAATGCAACTCTACAGAGAGAACTTGCTGAAACCCAAGCTGAATTCAGGGAACTTCGATCTCAACAAGCAAGATCTGACAGGCATATGAGGGACATAGAACGCCTACTGTCGGGATCAAGAACTCATGCTAGTAGTTCTCATCACCGATAGAATCTCATCGACTTCTCTTTTTGGATATAACCTAGTTATGTAAAAACTCTAGTCTAATTCCCTATCTTTGTAGATCTTAGACCTGCTAGGTCTTGATATGATCTTAGTTATGTCAATGTTTTCCTATCTTGGTTGATGTAAGGCCTACTTCTAGGCTATTTTTACCAAACTTGTTACATCTATAATTCCAGTATTATTGACAGATATCTAATCATATGGAATTTTTTTATCCAAATGCTATCATCTTCATTCAGACGTGTTATTATCTTGTGTTGTTGGACTATGAAGAGTTAGTCCATGAGTCACTCTCATTATTCATTCATTCTTACTGTGTTGTCATCTCTTTTAAACGTATAGTCAAAAGATGCCGCCTCGCAGAAGTACAGGGCGTAACAATGTTAACAAAACTCCGATACCACCACCTCCTCCACCACTTCAACCACCTCCTCATTTTGATGCTACTATGTTCTAGGCAGCTTTCACAACAGCCGTAGCAGCTGCTGTATCAGCCATCAATACTCCTGTACCTAGTGGATCAGGAACGGGTGCACCTCCTTATCACCATGGCGAGAGCCATGGGTATCCCCGGGAATGCACCTACAAGGATTTTACGAATGCCAAACCCCGAAACTTCAATGGAGCTGGTGGGGTTATGGTCTTAAGGTAGTGGATTGAAAAGACAAAAGCAGTCTTTGAGATCTGCGCCTGCTCGGAGGGCAACAAGGTCAAGTTTTCTACTTGTACATTTTCTGACAGAGCGTTAAATTGGTGGAATGGCCATGTTAAGTCTCTGACTATTGTGGTGGAAAATTCTATCAGCTGGGAAAACTTGAAGGCCATGCTGATGAGAGAGTACTGTCCTCGAGGGGAAATTCAAACGCTCGAGTAGGAACTCTGGGGTCTGGAAATGGTTGGTTCCGACATATCAACTTATACTAATAGATTATGTGATCTGGCAATTCTATGCCCTGACATGGTTGCTCTAGAGAGCAAAAGAATAGAGAGATATATTTGGGGACTGTCGCCCCAGATCCAGTCAAGTGTGTTAGCTTCCAGGTCTGCTACTTTCGATAACACTAAAGAGCTGGCACAATCTCTTATAGATCACGGAAAACACCAGGACCCAACAATCCCTACACCCGGGCCACAAAAGGACAACACCAACAACAACAACAAGAAAAAGGGGTGGAACAAGAGGAAAAGTGGGGCTTCGCAAGAATCCTCAAAGAGACAACAACTTGTGGCGATCACTGCTGCCACGGTAACCCCTGTTGTCCCTGCAAACCCCTTACCAACAGAATCATTTGTCGGTAATCTTCCTAGGTGGAACAATTGCAACTTCCATCACCATGGACCTTGCAAAGAAATTCAGTGCTCTAACTGCAATAGGAAGGGGCATACCGCCTGTTTCTGCAACATCCCAGCAAAGATGACCACCCAAGTTCCTAACGCAGGTGTGGGCCAAGCTTGCTACGATTGTGGCGAGGTAGGCTACTACAAGAAGAACTGCCCTAAGGCGGGGATGGATGGCGGAGTAGGAAGAGTTTTGGCCATGGGCCACGAGGAAGAAGTAGCTGATACTACGATAGTTACTAGTACGTTTCTCCTCGATAACTCATATGCTTGCATACTTTTCGACAGCGGAACGGAGAAAAGTTTTTTAAGCCATAAATTTGAACACCTACTTAAACAAAAACCACGTGCCTTAGATAAATCATTCATTGTAGAGATGGAAAACGGGAACATGGAAAGTACTAACTGCATATACGTAGGTTGTACTCTAACTTTAGATGGCCATACTTTCAAGATAGACCTCATGTCGGTCCCAATTAAATGTTTCGACGTTATCATTGGCATGGATTGGTTGAGTCTTCTTCACGCCGACATCATGTGCTTTGAGAAAGTAGTTCGTCTTAACCTTCCTATCAACGAAACCTTAGTTATCTACGGCGACAAACCGAGTACGAGCCTTCGCATCATTTCGTGCATCCAACCTCAGAAGTGCCTACGAAAGGAATATCATGCATTCCTCGCACACATCATCGATACGAGTCAAGAAGTAAAATACATTCAGAACATCCCAGAGGTGCGCGACTTTCCTGACACCTTTCCAGAGGAACTCCCAGGATTACCACCACAACGCCATGTCAAGTTCAGAATCGACTTAGTGCCAGGGGCTACTCCCGTAGCCAGGTCTCCTTATCGTCTGGCACTGGAAGAGATGCAGGAACTTTCCAGTCAGCTTAACAAACTTCTCAAGAAGGGATTCATTAGGCCAAGCTTCTGACCATGGGGAGCACCGGTCTTGTTTGTCAAGAAGAAAGATGGATTGTTTCGCATGTGCATCGACTACAGGGAACTCAACAAGCTTACCATTAAAAATCGTTATCCCTTACCCCGCATTGATGATTTATTTGATCAACTTCAAGGAGCCAACTACTTCTCGAAGATAGATCTACGATCCGGATATCACCAACTACGAGTGCTAGAGGAAGATGTTCCCAAGACAGCCTTCCGAACTCGTTATGGACACTACGAGTTTGTAGTGATGCCATTCGGATTAACTAACACACCCCCAGTATTCATGGATCTGATGAATAGGGTGTGTCATCCTTACTTGGATCAGTTCTTCATCATCTTCATTAATGACATAATTATCTACTCTCGAAGTAAGGAGGAACATAATCAACATCTCCACAAAGTCTTGGAAACATTACGATTGGAGAAGCTCTATGCGAAGTTCTCTAAGTGTGAATTTTGGATTCGAAGAGTCAAATTCTTGGGCCGCATTGTTAGTGAAAAGGGAATACACGTGGACCCTTCCAAAATCAAGGCCATTGAGAACTGGTCGGCACCGAAGACACCTATAGAAATTTGTCAATTTCTAGGTCTCGCTGGCTACTATTGCAGGTTCATTAAGAACTTCTCCCACATAGCAAAACCTCTTACGACACTAACCCAGAAAGGCGTGGCCTTTGACTGGGAAGAGAGACAAGAGAGAGCATTCCAAACGCTTAAGCGATCCTTGTGCACCGCACCAATACTATCCATCACCGAAGGGATAGAAGACTTCGTTGTCTATTGCGATGCATCAAACCAAGGACTCAGATGTGTTCTGATGCAGCGATGTAAGGTCATCGCCTATGCCTCGAGACAGCTGAAGACACATGAGGTTAACTACACCACACATGACTTGGAACTAGGAGCAGTTGTGTTTGCTCTAAAAATTTGGAGACACTACCTGTATGGTACAAAAGCGCGATCTTTACAGACCACAAAAGTCTACAACATATATTCGACCAGAAGGAGCTCAACATGATACAACGACGGTGGCTTGAGCTACTCAGTGATTACGAATGTGAAATTCGTTATCATTCGGGTAAAGCCAACGTAGTAGCCGACGCCCCAAGTCGGAAGGAATACTCTGGTCGTAGAGTCAAATATTTGACTCTAACCATCCATTCACACTTGTCCACGCAAATTAAGGAGGCTCAGCTCGACACTTTGAAACCTGAAAATGTGGCAGGTGAATCCCTGAGAGGAATGGATAAGAATTTAGAAGTCAAGCGTGGTAGAGACTTATACCTCATGGATCGGATCTAGACACCGAAACACGGTGGATTTAGAGACTTGGTCATGACCGAGGTACACAAAACTCGTTATTCCGTCCACCCAGGTTCAGATATGATGTATATGGATCTTAAAAAGTTATACTAGTGGCCTAACATGAAAGTAGATATTGCTACCTTCGTAAGTAAATGCTTTACTTGCGCGAAGGTAAAGGTCGAATACCAGAAACCCTCCGGTCTTCTGTAGCAACCGGAGATACCAGAATGGAAGTGGGAGCGGATCACTATGGACTTCATAACCAAGTTGCCCAAGACAACGGGTGGACTTGATACCATATGGGTCATCGTCGACAGATTGACCAAGTCTGCACACTTCCTACCCATCAAAGAAACTGACAAAATGGAGAAACTTACGAGAACCTACATCAGGGAGATTGTACGACTGCACGGTGTTCCCATATCCATTATCTCAGATAGATATAGTAGATTCACTTCAAGGTTCGGGCAGTCACTACAAAGTTCCCTAGGAACTAGGCTGTACATGAGTACAACCTACCATCCACAAACCGACGGACAAAGTGAGAGAACTATCCAAACCTTAGAAGATATGTTGTGAGCCTGTGTGATTAACTATGGGAAAGCTTGGGGTACTCATTTACCCCTTGTCGAATTTTCCTAAAACAACAGTTATTATACGAGCATAAAGGCAGCTCCTTTCGAAGCCCTCTATGGCCGAAAGTGCAGATCCCCTCTGTGCTGGGCTGAGGTGGGTGATACCCAGTTAGCTAAGGGACGAGTTCCCTAAATCACTCTCACAGGTCTAGAGATCATTCGGGAAATGACAGAGAAGAGTGTTCAAATTCGTGAACGATTGAAAGCCTCTAGAGACCGACAAAAAAGCTACGCTGATAAGCGAAGGAAACCATTGGAATTCCAGGTGGGCGACCGCGTTCTACTGAAGGTCTCACCTTGGAAGGGATTGATACACTTCGGAAAGCGTGGGAAGCTCAATCCAAGATACATAGGGCCTTTCGAGATTCTTGCCCGAATCGGCCCCGTAGCATACAAACTCAATCTACCGCGCGAACTCAATAACGTACATTCTACCTTCCACATCTCGAACTTGAAAAAGTGTCTGTTCGACGAGACTCTTGTTATCCCACTTGACGAGATCGAGATCAACGAGAGCCTCAACTTCGTGGAAGAACCAGTAGAGATTATGGACCGAGAGGTCAATCAAACCAAGCAGAGCCATATTCCGATAGTGAAGGTTCGCTGGAATGCCAAGCGGGGACCTGAATTCACTTGGGAACGAGAGGATCAGATGAAACTGAAATATCCTCATCTTTTTGCTTAGTTATTTGTAACTACTTATTTGCTTAAATTCTAATTTCGGGATGAAATTCCTTCTAACGTGGGGATGATGTGACAACCCGAAATTTCCTTTTTGTACAACATATCAAGTCAATAGAAGTCAGAACAGTTATTGTTAATTTTCAGACTTTTTGGAATAAGTTTGAGTATTCTATGATTAACACTTTAGGAGATACCATGAGAGAGGGTGCCCTAGGGTTTTTTATGCAAAAATAACATTCCATAACTCCAAGAAATTGGAGTTTACGGCCTTAAGTTTACTGCCGTAAACCCTAAAAGGGGGTATATATATATATATATATATATATATATATATATATATATATATGACACTTAGTCGGTATTTACACTTTTTCACAAACTCAAGATCCAAAATCAAATTCTATCTCAAGTATCTTCGGGTTTTTCTTCAAGATCTTCGATCTAGTAAGTGTTTCTAACCTTTTCAAGTTAGTATAACACCTAATCTAGTGTTTTAACACACATCCATTTGTGAAAATGTTTCAAAAGGTTGATTCTTCAAGTTACACCAAGCACACCAAGAACACACACTAGTGTTCTTGGACTTTTTGCTCATTTCAAGCTTCTATATTGTAACTGCTTCTATCTTAGAGTATCATAGAGCTTATTATATGTCTATACATCAAGAAATCATGAGGAAACACCAAGATCAAAGGTGTTTACGGACCAAGAACACCTTCGACCATAAACCCTTCTTTAGGAGCAAAAGTGTGCCCTAGTCCCTTCCTTCCCTTGTGAAACTAGTCTAGACTCATACCTTAATGTGTATAGGACTTGAAAACACAAAAATACCATGGTCCATGTGGTTTTACGACCGTAAACCCAAAGGGAAATGGTCTTAGGGCTGTAAACCCTTCAAAGGAGGGAAATGGTGCCCTAATCTCTTCTAAAGACTTAACCATCAAGTAGAAATACTTCTAAGGGACTTGTAAGGCTTCAAAACATCAAATGGTCAAAGGAGTATGAGATTACAGTTGTAAACTCATGAGTTACTACCGTAAACTCATTTGTTGATGACCATAAAACCGTAAACTCCAAGGAAGTTTACCCTCGAACCCCAAACACAATAGTAAGGTCCTATAACACTTAGATGCAACCCTTATGACTTGTAGCACTTATATAAGGTGTTTTACATGTATTAGTAAGTCTTAACTTTGTCAATTAGTAGTTTAAAGACTAATTGGATACATATATGTGTTATTATATGTTAACTAGGATCTTTGAGTGTGTACAAGTCTTCACTTGACACCTAGCAATCATACATCATTCAGTTTGAAAGAACATATTTTTATGGTTTGAGCAAGGCATCATTTTGTATAGATGATAGTGTCTTTTATTTATGTGACTATGTGGTGTAGTGTAATGTGTGCTGCCACACATGTGTGTGCGGCCGCACACATCTGTTTGACAGAACTCTCTTATTCTTGTGTGAGGGGTACTATTTATAGCTTCTGAGGTGTGTCTGATAGTACGAATTTTGCTGGTGTAAGAAATTTGTTGTAGTTGTATTTGTCTCAAGATGTACCTGACATTTACTGAATATAAATGTGTTCATGCTTGTTTTTAATTCTTCTTTTTCTACACCTTTATTATAATTAACTTCATTGATTACTAAATTGGATCAATAGATTTGGGACTTACAATTGGTATCAGAGCCAATTTGGTATCAATTGAAGTTACTTTTGAGTGTGAGAGTGCAAAATTTCACTGTTTTGAAATTTTTTGATTGAAGTACTGTTGAAGGTTTGCTGCCAAGTGTTGAAGGTTTGCTGCCAATTATTAAAGGATTGCTGCCAACTGTTAAAGGTTTGCTGCCAATACTGTGTGCGGTTACAACTTGTGCTGTTGACTGTGTGCGGTTAAAATTTGTGCTGTGTGCGGTTAAGGTGTTTTAATTGTGTGCGGTTAAAGCGGGATCTGTTAAGATCAGTGTACGGCTCGGTGTGTGCGGCTCAATTCAGTGTGCGGCTTGCTTGGTGTGTGCGGCTCAATTCAATGTGCGGTCAACTTGGTGTGTGCGGCTCAATTCAGTGTGCGGTCAGCTTGGTGTGTGCGGCTCAATTCGGTGTTCGGCTGGTTTAGTGCGTGCAGCTCAATTCTATGTGCGGCTGGTTTAGTGTGTGCAACTCAATTCGGTGTGCAGCTGGTTTAGTGTGCGGCTGGCTTAGTGTGTGCGGATAAGGAGTGTGTGTTTAAAAGTGTTAGTGTGCGATTGAAGATTGCTCAAATGGAATCTAAAAACATGACTACTCATCAAGATTTGGATGCAATTATGGGAACCACTACTCGTATTCCTAGATTGTTATCAGCTGAAGGATTTCCTGAATGGAAATACCGAATTGAAAAATACATCAAGATGAAGGATTTCAAAATTTGGAGAAGCATTTTGAGAGGACCAAATGGGATTACTTCTACTCTAGAAGATGGAACGGTAATTGACAAACAGATTGAAAATTACACTGATGACAATTTTGAACGAGTTGAAGAACAAGAAAAGGCACTTGCCACACTGACTATGGCGTTGTCTCCTGAAACTGCACATGGATTTCGTGAATATACATCAGCAAAAGAATTATGGGAAGCGCTCATAGAAGTTTATGAAGGAAATGAAGGCATGAAGCAAAGCCGACAAGACATGCTCCGATAGAAATTCAACATGTTCAATTATGTAGTGGGAGAAACATTGGAAAATCAATTGCAAAGATTTATCACACTAACTACTTAAATGAGCTCCGCAGGTGTGATGGTTACTAGGTCTGAAATCAACAAGAAATTACTTAATTCTCTTCCAAAATCATGGGACATGAATGTCTCGGTGATTAAAAAGACAAAAGACCTGAACCGTTTAAGCTTGTATGAAACAATGGCAATCATCAAAGCTTGCGATCTTGATGATAAACAAAGAGAAATCAATCATGTCAATTCGTACTCTTCAGCCAATCTTGGAATTCAAAACAACAAACTCAAATCCCTCAAACCATATCTCAAGTTGGTTCTAGTGTTTTTCCCTCCACAAATTTTTCAGTTCAATCTTATGGAATTGGTTCCCAAAATTCACTTATAGAGGAAAAGGAGGAAAATATGGCTCTAGCTACTGGGTTAGTGAACTGCTATAATGCTTTTGTTGCTGGAGACCTCTCTCCACAACTCTCATTCACTGATCTTGATCAAATTCATCCTGAAGATGTGGAAGAGATGGATATTACTTGGCAAATGGCAATGGCTGTATTCAGGGCTAAACAATTCTCAAAAAAAAAATGGAAAGAACAACTAGGGTGTAAATTCAGATAAAAATATGGGTTTTAGCAAAGGAAAGTTACGTTGTTATAATTGTCACGAACCAGGACATTTTGCAAGGGAATGCCCAAAACCTGATCAGCGAGCAAACTCTGAAAGAACCATGGTGCCAGTGACTTATGTTCACAACAACAACAGAGGATCATCCTAAAACAATCAATCTGCAAACATGGCAATGGTATCTCAATCATTCAACTGGGAAGATCAAGTTCAGGCCCTAAACATTTTGGGACCTGAAAAGGCAAATCTTGCTCAAGTCAAGGATGCAAGTAAAGAGATGGAAGCAGATCTGGAGGAGGAGATGATGAATTTGCAGTTTGCATTCATGGTTCATACCACTCCTGAACCAGTCAAATCTGAGGTTAGTGAATTCGGCTGTTCTCAACCTTGTATTAAAACTGTTAAGTTTTTGAGAGATCAAATTGAATTAATCAAAAGAGAGAACGAGGACTTGAAATATGAGGGATATACTCTTAGGAAAAATCAAAAATCCATAAAAACTCAATTAGAAAATAAAACAAAAGACTTTAAAAAATTGCAAGAGGATTACAGCAACAAATGCGAGAATTATGATCATCTCAAAAGAAAACTTGCTGCTGTAACTATGGAACTTGACACATTGAAAAATTGTTTTGAAAAAGCTGAATTTAATTTCAAAAAATTCGATGGGTCAAGTGAAAAGATTGCAAAATTAATCGAAGGTCAATCGCACTGGAGAGATATCACTCATGGTAATCAAATAAAAGTCGGATTAGGTTTTGAGAGTGTCCCTCCTCCTTTTAATCACAATTATACTGTTATTCCCCTGTCTCAAGAAGAAATTGACAGAGAATCTTGCATGGTGTATGGAAAGTCAGCTTCTGAGCAGGAAATACAGTCTAGTTATGAGACTTTGCATACTAACGTTTTTACTTCAAGTGCAGATATATCAATAGTTCAGGGGGAGCATGCAGCTGAAACTTTTGAGTCAAACAATGTTGTGATTGAATCTGGTGTTAATTATAGTAATGAGTCTGTGTCAAAAACAAACACAAATGTTTTTGTGTCGGGTGGTATTTTATTTCAGTCTGACAATGTTGTTTCTAATAGTGTTGTTTCTGATCAAACTGCTAAACCTGATTTACATGTCTCTGCATCTAACACATCTGTCACTACATTCCATGATGGTTCTTGCAAATGTAAATGTGCTAGAAATGGAAAAGCAAACAGTAACACTGTCAACAACAATGCCAAAGTTACTGATAACAAACAAATTTGTTTTAACTGTGGCACTGCTGGACACATTGCAAGAAATTGCATGAACCGAATGTTTGTATCTCATAAAATCAAAAGAGGGGAGAATGAATTTCGGGGACGATCTTTAACTAGAAAAATTCCCAAAACTCGTTCTAGAAATGGAGATTTGAATACAACATTAAACAAAAAGTTTGAAAGATTTCAAAAGAATAAACAGGTTTTTCGTAAAAACAACAAATGTTTGCCAAATTCAACTCGGGCTACGCCTAAGTCGAATTTGTCAAAAAGCAGGACAGGATCTTCCAACTCATCAAGTAGAAAATCCACCCGTTCAAAGCAAAATTACAAATTTTTAAAACCTAACCTTTAGTGGATTCCAAAATCTGTTTCAGATAAATCTCCATTACTCTCTAACTCAAAAACAAAGAAAGAAGAAAATGAAGAACTTCTAAAAGGAAAGGGTTAACCCAGGATTGTGATGACCTGGGTCCCTAAATCTAACTAATTCCGCGCATCGTGCAGGGACAGTTGCAGAGGAATGTCGCCAGACCTTGGTATGTCGACAACGGCTGCTCCCGACACATGACTGGAGACATATCCCAATTGCACAACATTCAAACTTTTAATGGAGGATATGTTTCTTTTGCGGGCGGAGAGGGCGGAAAAATTACTCAAAGAGGAACTGTTTCTAATGGAGTATTGAATTTTGTTAGTGTAAGAACTTTGCTGCAGTTGTATTTCTCTCAAGATGTACCTGACATTTACTGAATATAAATGTGTGCATGCTTGTTTTTAATTCTTCTTCTTCTACACCTTTATTATAATTAACTTCATTGATTTCTAAATTGGATCATTAGATTTAAGGAGTTCTGAAGAAATGCTGAAGTAAAGAAGAATGATCGAGGCGGAAAATTTCTGGAAACAACAATTGAAGACAAGAAAGTTCTAGTTACAGAAAGCATCATCAGAGAATCTCTTCAAATTGAGGACAGACCTGAGTACCTCATGGAAATTGAAGTCCATCAAATTGAGAAATTTTTGGAACATATGGGATACGAAGGAACTTTTCCTCCTACAATCAAAAATCTGCTTCCGCCATGCTGGAAGCTTTTAGCTCATGTGTTCATGAGTTGCGTTTCTGGCCGGAGATCAGGAGCTAACGAGATTTCTCTAGCCAATACTGGTGCCATTGCTGCATTGGCAGCAGGTTTTGAGTTTAATTTCTCAAAATTCATTTTGAATGAAATGATATTGAATATTGAAGGAAGCAAAAGAGACAAATTTTGCATGTATCCAAGATTCCTACAAATCATCCTTAACGTAACTCACCCCGAGTTGCAGAGAGGAAATGATACTCTGGATTTCAAATCCATTGGTCCAAGTGCCTTTGGATTAATGAAGCAAAAGAGAGGCAGAAAATTTGTATTTGAAGGAAAATTTCCTTTAATAAAATTTGGAATTTTTAAAGAGGATGACAGAGAAGAAGCAGCAGATAAATCCATGCCGACGGAAAATGAATACACTCATCACTCTCCCTCTGAGCCTGTAGTAGAGGAGATTCATCACTCTCCCACAACTTGTGTTGCTGATGAGCATGATCATCAGAAAGCAAATGATTCAATATCATCTCAAGGGGATGATGACGATGATCTTTATGAAGATGTAGAGTTTTTGAAAGAAATCGACTTTACAGGAATTAATGATGATATTCCAACAAACATCGAGTTTGATTTTGGTGATGAAGATTTTGATCCCTTTCTTGATATTCCTAGCAGCCATGCAAATAAAGTCAATGAAGTTGCTTCTCTAGCAACGAAGACTAGAAGTGAAGGAAATTCTCTCAACATTCTGCTCTCCTCCTCCAAGCCCTTGGAAATCACAACAAGTCAAGGAGATGTGACATCAGAGATTCCTCCCTCTGTGTCACCTGTCTCAACATCAACTCCAATCATTTCTATGATATCTGAACCTCAGACTTCCCAGACCTCCATTAGAACAAGCCAATCTCTTGAGAGTCTGTAGGTACCCTCTGTGAAAAGTGCTCCTCAAATTATCTCAACAATCACTGCAACCACTGCTCACTCCCCTTCAAAACACACTGATGAAGGTCCAAGCACCATGTTCGAGACTGGTGGATCTTTTTCTATTCCAAAATATTCCCCAACACGACCTTCTCTTGATGAAGCATCTATCAGATTAGTAAAACATTTAGCTCAATCTAGTCCAACCTCATCACGCGGAAAAGGAATATCATTTAACAAGGGTCAGGCAAATGATGACAGATCTTCTTCATTTGATCTCCGAGAAGAAGTTGGAATTCTCCATCAACAGCTCATTGAAAAATCTATTCAGATGGATCAGCTTTCTGCACATATTTTTGAGATCAGGGCAAAAGATGAAGAAAAGACCAAATAAATCAAGGATATACAAACGAGTCTCGGTTCTGTTCTAGCAAACTATTTCAATCTCAAGAACGTATTGTACGATGCCTTTGGTGAGAAAGTCAAAGCCCTTTTCCAACAGCCTCATGGAGTAGTTGATCCTCCTTCTGTTTGATAACCTCTTGCAACTGATGATCTACCTGTTGACCCACCTGTTCCAAGAACAACTACCATTGTAGACAGATTTGAAAAGGAACCTGAAGGTAGCAGAGCGAGAATTACAATCAAGCAGGGCAAAAGAATCACAAAACATAGCGAAGGCCTTTTATTCATGAAAAACTCTAATGAAAATCGCAAAACGAAAAACCCTGTCTTGACAGTAACAGATTTGAAGAAGAGGAAGTTTGGTGATGAATACGGTGACAGAACAGGCATCCAAATGTGGGCCTTTGATCTAGTGACGAATTTGTGGGTGGTAAAGAGAAAATCAGGAGCTTCTGAATGTTACAAAAGCACCCATGATTTCAACTCCTGGACCAAAACTGATCTAGCTGTATTATCCAGGGCCCCATTCCATAACCCCTCTGAAGATCAAAATGCTTCAAATTTCAAAAGATTCCTTGACAGACAGGTCAAAGAGAACTTTCCTTCAATGAAGACTTCCAAAGCTCTATACAAAAAGGACAAAGATGTTCTTGATCCAGAAACAGGCGAACCCATGAAGATTATACTTTGGCCTGCAACTAAGAAACAGAAGGAAATTCCTATTCCTCAACACTTTCATGAGGGATATCTAGATGACATGGAATTTTGGGCATATGCTGACGAAACAGCCACTGCAGCCATCAAATTCAAGAATCGAGAACATATTCTGAGATTGATTAGTGCTAAAGAACTTCTACGCTTCAGAGAAAAAGATATACGAACTTTGGCCTGTCATCAAATCATTTGCAGAAAGGATGTCATGGAGGCTGCTGCTAAAGAATTCACTGCAATGGTAGCTATAATTATAAATGGAAGATTGTGGATGGGTTCAATGGGGAGATCAGATCTGAGGTTGTTTCAGAAGCCCGCTGAGGAGCCAAAGGAGTAAAGACAACACTATGCTAGTCTCAAACCAAGGGGGAGACTGAAAGAACATATTTTTATGGTTTGAGCTAGGCTTCATTTTGTATAGATGATAGTGTCTTTTATGTATGTAACTATGTGGTGTTGTGTAATGTGTGCTGCCACACCTGTGTGTGCGGCAGCACACATCTGTTTGAAAACACTCTCTTATTCTGGTGTGAGGGCTACTATTTATAGCTTCTGAGGTGTGTCAGATAGTACGAATTTTGCAGGTGTAAGAACTTTGCTGCAGTTGTATTTCTCTCAAGATGTACCTGACATTTACTGAATATAAATGTGTGCATGCTTGTTTTTAATTCTTCTTCTTCTTCACCTTTATTATAGTTAACTTCATTGATTCCTAAATTGGATCATTAGATTTGGGACTTACACAGTTCATCCAAACCACCATCTACAGGTGAGTTCATGCCCTTTAATCAGTGTTTTAAATGATTTTAAATGCTTTAATTGGGGGGGGGGGGGGTGGAATACAAATAGAAAACAACTTGTTATAGATTCAATCGCATGTGATTTATAACTGTGTTTTCACCCAACTGATTTCACATACTTCAAAATGTGATACATGAAATGGTTTTCTGTCTTAAAATACTTTGTTATCAAATGAATTACTTTTGAAATGTTTTATAAAATGACATCAAGTCATTGTTATTTATTGTTCAAAACTCTTAAATGTTTTACAAAACCTCTTTCATCTTCTTGATCAAAACAATATATATATATATATATATATATATATATATATGTATCGATATGAGAGCATTCAATCTTTGTTCAGTTTCCCACACTCTTGGGTATCAAGGGTGTATAAACTTTCTTGGACATCTATTACATTCCAATAAACTATTATAGGGATAGTTTAGGGGATACAAAACATTATTCCTACTACAAGGAATTACACCGAAGTCAGTGCATTCATGAGTCTATAATAAATGCTATATGAAGAGATACACTTACATGAATTCTCTTACATGGATACTTTTACCTAGATACTATATGATGATATACTATTACATATTATACATTTAGATTAGATCTGTCTATCCTAGTACAAAAGGATACTTTGCGGGATTAACCGTTCCTATAACCTCTGTTAGCTACAGAGGTAAATGCACATCTACGGATGTCTACGGTTGATACCATCACATGTATGATTAAGGGACTAACTATTCTTGAACCAGGCTGTTAGCAACAGAGGTAAATGTACATCTACGGATGTCTACGGTTAATACTATTCGACACTTGCTATGTCGTGTTTATCCTAGTACAAAAGGATAATACTTAAATGTTTATATTTTCCCTATTACTTTTATTTTGTGATATGTTCACATAAACGATGAGGCAGACTATATATTGTAAATACGAGTCATACGGGGGAAAAGCATCTTTATTACTGTCAAAACATATAGGTCTTGGTAGAAGACTACTTTTATACTAGTAGGAAATATGGGATTTTCTAGGGTTTTCACACTTATATCAAATGTTTCATAAAAGATTTACATGACATTCATAACAACTTTCCAAAACAGAGTAATGACACTTAAATACTTATGAATTCACCTGCTTTATGCTGATAAACTCTTTCAAAATAACTTGTATTCTCAGGTGACCAGTAGACAGGTACAATGACCAGGTTTTGAGAAGACGGAGCACAGACAAGACTCATCTTTTATTTTGATTACATATTTTTGGTGTCTTATTACTATCAAAGAACACACATGTATTAAAACTTTACTTTTAATGCAATGGATGATGTTGTTGCTTGTTTACGACTTTGCACTGTTATGATACTTCACATGACGTCCTCCACCCCTGAACGTTTCCGCCGTTCTTGGTTTTGGGGTATGACAGTCAAGACTTTGTAAGTATGTATTTCACAAAACTTAAAGTGCTTTGAGAATAATTATCAAATTTCAATGCTGACTCTACATGTGTCTTACACACTTGCGGAGGTGTTAAAGTGGTTGATCAAACCATGACATCGTTCATGCGGATAAATGCGTCTTTTTTTTTCTCAAGTTAGAGGAAAATTTCTTCTTATGTATCTGATTCCTATAATTAATCGAATTTTTTCTCTAGTTATTCAAAAAGAAACACAACGTGAGATGGGAAATACTCAATCTCTAACTACTCTTATTGCTTTTAATGTTCAGAGCAACAATAATACTTCGTACAATTCTATAGCTCGATCATCCAATAACTCATATACCAAGAATTTTAACAAGAATTCTCCAATGTGTTCTCATTGCAAGCAATCTGAATATACAATTGATAAATGTTAAAAGTTACATGGGTTTCCTCCAAGATATCATTTTAATCAAACTTCCAATTCAAGCAACTCTTGTGTTAATTCTATTTCTATTACAAATGAACCAAATCTTGGTAATATATCAAGTTCTCCAATGAACAATCTCACAGATGAGCAATGCCAACAACTTATTACCATGATTACTAGGAAGTTGGATTCAAGAAATGTTGTCACACATGATTATGAAACAAATACATGTATTCATTACATAATAAATATTAATTATCGGCATTACAACTCTAGTATTTGGATATTAGATAATGGCGCTACCATATATATTTGCAATAATAGAAGAATCTTTAAAGACTTAATAGATATTTCAAATACTCTTGTTCATCTCCCCAATCAAATGGTCATTCTGGTTGAATGCATGGGGAAAGCTTACATAAATGAACATATAATTCTTCAGGATGTTATTTATGTGTCACAGCTTGAGTTAAATTTAGTTTCAGCTTCAGAAATGGCTAATTTAAAAATTTTAAGTCAGAATGTTGTCATAAGTATGCAAGTTTAAAGCATATACAACACAAAAGGTTGATTGGCATAGCTATATTCCAATATGGACTTTACTTGAAAACACATAGAAAGAAGTACAAGTTCAAGTGAACGCTATCTCAACCAATTGCTGGCATAAAGGATTTGCGCATCCATCGAATGACAAGTTAAAGTCTCTTAGTAGTATTTTGGTTTGAAATAACAAATAGAATAAAAGGTTTTGTTCAATATTTTCCTCTTGCAAAATAGAAACATTTATCTTTTGCTTCTTCTTACAATTTAGCAAACGATCTTCTTGAGTTGAGAAATTGTGATGTACTGGGTCCATATCATGTGAAAGATTACAAAGGTTATCGATATTTTCCAACAATTGTAGATGACTACATACGATACACTTGCGTTTATATGATGAAACGCAAATAAAAGATTCAAAGCATAATACCATGTTTCTTTTCCATGATTGTAACACCCCGTTTCCAAGTCAAACCCTAAAATCTGAAGATGTGTTTTAAGTGTTATTATATTTCAATATATGAATATATTTAAATAATGAGGTTAGTTAAAAAGCGAGTAGTTGACATTATAATTTGTTTTGGAGGACTAAAGGGTGCTTTCGGGGTTCGTAGTGGAAAGAATAATTGAATGTATGGCTAAAGGATAATCAATCAGACTCGTTTTGTATTTTGTGGACTTATTTTGAAAATATTTTGTAGAGGAGGGGCTATTTGGGTAAATTTGAAGTTAGTTTGAAAGAAAAAGATAAGGAAGGGATGAATACGTTATAATTGAGATCTTAGGGGTTAAAAGGGTAATTTCTGGACTGGCCTTGCAAAGAATTTCGAAAACGGAGGGTTCTTTGGTAAGTATTGTACATGACTTGAAATGAATTTTAATGTTGAGGGTTAAAAGGGTAAAATAAGGATTGACTTTGAAATAAAAAAGTGAAGTGAGGGACCATTTGTGACATTATGGATAATGTTTCATGGGGCTCGGGGTATATAACCCGTCTCCCCCGTCCAAACCCTAACTTTAAAATCGTTCAACAACCGCGACCCTTATGCCTCCTTCTCCCTTCCAGCTGCCGCAACCTCATAGCTACCGTGAAGCCGGAAACCGCTGAAGCCATTGCCAGAGCAAATCCTTTCTACGCCGGAAAGAGAGCACAACATTCGGAGGATTAGTTTCTGTTGTGAACCACCGAAACTCAGCAGCCATTGCTGCCACATCTCCACCGTTCTCATTCTCCTTCTTTTGTCACCACACGTAGCCACCAAAACGATCACCGGTACTGTCCCTACTGTCTTCACCGCCGACTCCATTCCACAGCAGCTAGTCGCCGCTGCTACCACCTTGTACGACCGCTGGCCACCATAAGGGTGGTTGTGTGTGTGTGGGTATGTATCGTAGTGTATGTGTTTATTTTAGGGTATTGCATTGTAAAATTGTAATCAATGATGAAATAATGAAAAGAAAACTCATAACCACCATTGTGAGGTGGTCACTACCACCACCAACCACCCTATTAGGTGGCGGTGTGCTTTGTTTGCGTTTAGATTTCGTTTGGGATACTTAGAAAAAAACGGACTAGAACCATAACCACCACCGGGAGGTGGTGGCCGCCACCATGAGTCGTCGTTGGCCACCACTACCTGAGGTGGTAGTGGGTGGTGCCCGACTTAGGAAAACTCCAATTATCCTAATGAAACCCTAATGGGCCTAAGGACTTAGCTTTTGGGCCTAATTGGGTTGTGAGGGGTTAGAAACCCTAATTAGGGTTTAGAAAACCCTAATTTTGGATATATGGATTATGGGTTGTTGGGACCCGCATTTTGGATAACCATATTAGGATTGTGGATTAAGCCGACCACACTACATGATTGACCCAATAGATTGATAGACTTAATAGATTAAGTCCTTAATGGGTTAAATGGGAAACACATACCCCTAATCGTCATTTCATGTGAAAACCCTTATTGTGTTGGGTTTAGAGTTGGGCCTCTCTGTTGAGCCTAGATGTCTGGACTCTTGATAGGCCAACTATTAACACGAAAATGGATTAGAATAATTGGATTGGGCTTCATAATAAGTCCCATTGGACTGGATTAGGCCCAACTGGGAAAATTATGCCATAATTGGGCCTTGATGATTATGAGATATTGGACAATCAGAATGTCAAGTGTTTGACCAAGAATAGATGGTTGGGCCTTAAGGGAAGATCATGTAGAGGTTTGGGTCCAATTTGGAAAATTGGGCCATAGTTGGGCCTTGGTTCATTATTAGAATTTTGGGCCTTTGGATTGGGCCTTGGGCTTGAGTCAAGCTAAGTTAGGGGTAAAGTAGTCTTCTACCCCAAGCATGGACTTATGGATATGTATTGGGGACCCAATTATTAATTGGGTGTTATTTTGACGTTGACAAATTTGAGAATCTGTCATCCAGCAGCTAGGGTTTTGTCCGCGGGACTTCGTCAGTATGAGGTGAGTTTTCCTCCAGTAGGAACGGGTCGAAGGCACCAATCCCGGCCTGTTCATGTATGTTAGCGTATGTCGGACTTAGGTCCGATGCGGAGGATAGCCCGATGCAGCTTATATGTTCCGGACTTCGGTCTGATGCTGGGGCAAGCTCGAGGAATGTTGTATGCTTGATGTCTTTGTGATTCTTGCATGTACTTGTTTGTATGTTCCGGACTTCGGTCCGATCTCGGGGAAAGCTCGATGAAGATTAAGCTTATATGTTATGTGTTATGTGTTCCGAACTTCGGTTCAATGTTGGGGCATGCCCGAGGAAGCTTTACATGTTATATGTTATATATTTATATGTTATGTGTTTGTTGTTATGATATATGTATACTGAGCTTCGGTCCGAAGTCGGGCGGGGCCCGATGCCAAATTTGTTCGATGTCGGGCGAGGCCCGATGCAGTGGGCAAGGCCCAATATATGCTATTATTTCTTTATTGTATGGCATATGGTAGTTTGGGGGATCTCATTAAGCTCTGTGCTTACAGCTTTTAGTTTTGGTTTCAGGAATTTTTGCTAGCAAAGGGAAAGGCTCGGGATGATCGCATGGCACACACCATAATTTTCTGGCCTGGGATATTTACTATGATATTTGATATGAGATTATTATATCGACATTTGTTATGAAATTTTGAGATACATGGTTTATGATTTTTATATGATGATGATATTTATGGTTTTATTAAGGATTTAAAAACGATATTTTTATACCATATTTTTGGGATGTTTCAAGTTGGTATCAGAGCCTTGGATTGAGGGATTCGGGCACACTCCCGGGTGTGTCTAAACTCAAACTAAGGACTTGGTATGAAAATTTTCAAAAGAAAATCATTTTTATAAAAAGGAATTTGAGAAAAAGAAAAGAATTTTAGAAAAGTGGAAAGAATTTAGAAAAAGAGAAAAGGGTGTGGTGCATGCAATCAGCCGAGCTCAAGTAAGTACTCCCGAATTACCCACACTAGTTTATATTCTGATATGTTTATGAGAACTGCATAGTATATTAGGGCTAAGGATCTAGGAAGGATGCCTTATGTGCCTGCTATATGTGTATCAGCTTTATGAACTGCATGTTAGTACATATTAGTCAGTGATGGCCTGAACGAGATTAACTTGATTATGTTTACTCAATGCTCGAATGCTGCTTGCTTTGTGCTTTTAGGAGTTCTAGTCGTCTATTACTAACTAGTAAACGAATATGTTAAGTTACATATCATGAGACTAAATAAGTTCAGAAGGTTAGGTCTAGCTTTATTTCGCAGCTCTCGTTTGAGTCCAACCGTTGTAGGATAGGATCTCTCATTCGAAGAATTATATAGTCATAGTGATATGTAATGGTATTCAGGAGCTAGTAGGGGGGATAGCAAGGACTTCTTATGCAGCTGATGGCAGTGAGTGGGATGGTGATTACCCTAGAGCAAAGCCTAGGATGAGATTAGCAGAGAGCAATAGTAGTAGAAAGGACTTGGTGGAGTCAAGGCAGTTCTTGAGGAAAGTACGGATAGATGTGGAAGGTAGTATGGGCCTATACTACTAAAAGCAGAGGATCCATACTCGAATCAAGGAAGAGTGAGATAAAACCAGGAAACTTGTGGCATGTGAGGTCCCTCGAGTTATGTTGAGTATTCTGATGACTGTTATGGTATATCTCCGAGTATGGTGATTCTACATGGTAGACCAGATGGCAATTCTTGTGTCGACGAGGGATCAGGCTTGGACTCTAGAGCCAGGCAGCTTGATGGTAAGATGAGGGAGTTCATTCCATCTGAGAGTATGCACAGTATCACTTATCAGATTCCTGTGATCTTTAGCATGATCAAGGAGGGAATTTTAGAGATTTATGATGAGAGGCTAAGTGCACTCTACACTGAGATAGCAGTCATGATAGGGACACATACGTTGATGTTTCGGGAATTCAGAGCTTGTGAAGCTCCATATTATCGTGGGGGTTAAGGACCCCATTGCTAGCAACAGATGGTTGGAAGATGTTTCCAACGCTTTTCGTACCTGCCGTTGTCTCAAAATAGGATAAGATTTCGACTTACTTTTTGTATCCTGATGGATAGGGCACGTGATTGATGGGAAGAGGTTAGTAGTGAGTTGGGTGATGATGCGGTCGATTCTATGTCATGGGATAACTTTTCGACTAGATTTCGGGCAAAGTTTTCCCAGGAATGTGAGGCGCAATAATTGGCGCAAGAGTTATTGGAACTCCAGAAGATGACTGAGATTGTGGTAGGGATCACTACCAAATCTCGGGGAGAGCTTACTTGGTACCGTAGTATGCAACAAATGAGGAATCGAAAAAAGGTACGGTATCAGGACATACTCAGAATGATAGTAGGAAGATCGTGAGTATCTCGGGGTGTGAGACCCTCAATGATTATGATTTCTAGAACATGAGAATAATATATTGACTTGGAATACATTAGGAAAAGAGAACCATATCAGTGCTTATATTGACGGGTCTCGAAAGGAGACCCAAGATTTCAGATCAACTTTTGAGAGGCCAACAGGGCCAGATTCAATGTAGCACTTGCGAAAAGCTGCACGATTGAGCCTTTCATTCCAAGGGTTTGAGTAAGTGTAACCCCGAACTATCCTCTGTTGTGTTTGAATTATATTTTCAAAATATGTCATATGCCAATTGCATACCAAGAATTATTAACGGATAGCGAAAGACCATTTCCCTAAATTACGGGATAGCCATAACATTCACTAGCAGCCAGATAGTGTGAGAAAGTGTTGTAAGTCTGCGGGTGTAGCCGTAGCATTCACAAGGTTGATAGACAGTGTTAGAGTGTTGTAAGTCTGCGGGTGTAGCTGTAGCATTCACAAGGTTAGCAAATAGTGATAGAGTGTTGTAAGTTTGCGGGTGTAGCCGTAGCATTCTCAAGGTTGGCACATAGTGCTAGAGTGTTGTAAGACTGCGGGTGTAGCCGTAGCATTCACTAGGTTGGTAGATAGCATGGGAGTGTTGTTAGATGTCTTAAGGAACAGTAGTACCCACCAGTTCGGGTGAAGCAGTGAGGGCATGGAAAATCCATGGATTGATTTATGGATTACGAAATTACCTAGATGAGTTAAATCTAGTTGAGCCAACGATTCGACCATTAGAACGCCACTACGTATATGAGATCAAGGAAGCAATGGACTGCTTAAGGTCATTTGTGATATAAGGCTACCATTGGTCATGTAGCAATCACTCTTAGCCTTGGATATAGAAACGTGAGGATTTGATGCATGGACCCGATCGTTTGGATCAGGAGGTTGTTAGAACCATAATGGTAAGATAACTAATGGCAACTACTGACTAACAAGGATTTCGTTCAGAATTCACGTGGAGCAACTGCATGTGGGTCTTTTGGCTCTACAGCCGGGCCAAAACTCGATATTTCAGATGATTGGCGAACGAATTCAGAGCAGGGAGGCCTCGGTGTATATTAGAGAACAGCCAGGAGGCAACATGTTGTTTCGGGCAGTTTCTGTGTTTGGGCAGTATTAGTATTTGTGTCATAGGTTACAAGTACGGACAAAATAACTAGTTGATTGGGAAGTGACAAGTCACTCAAAGCGGGATTATCTGAGCCTTGGCCAAGTATAAGTGATTTGTAGGGATAATTGGGTCTGCGATCCTATTTTATAGTGGGAACCTCGAGTTATCAGAAGTTGAGTAGTCAGTTGAGGGATAAGTGGATTGGGTTCCACAATAATGATTCAGTATGAGCGATCTATCAGGGAGTCAGACCAACTCAAGACTGCAAATTTTAGACGGAGTAAGTGTGATGATGTCGCGAGGAATTCGTTCATCATCAGGTTTTAGAATCCTGCAAGGAATGGTTTTGGCTGTCTTGGAAAGGCTAGGATATGCTCGGGGTTGTGGCCATGATTGTTCAAGTTGTCTGGTGTGTAAGGAATGGTAAGTAATGATTTCGAGGAGGAAATCTAATTTAAGTGGGGGAGCATTGTAACACCCTGTTTCCAAGTTAAACCCTAAAATCTAAAGATGTGTTTTAAGTATTATTATATTCCGATATATGAATATATTTAAATAAAGAGGTTAGTTAAAAAGCAAGTAGTTGGCATTATAATTTGTTTTGGAGGACTAAAGGGTGCTTTTGGGGTTCGTAGTGGAAATAATACTTGAACGTATGGCTAAAGGATAATCAATCAGGCTTGTTTTGTAGTTTGTGGACTTATTTTGAAAATATTTTCTAGAGGAGGGGCTATTTGGGTAAATTTGAAGTTAGTTTGAAAGAAAAAGAGAATGAAGGGCTAGATATGTCATAATTGTGATCTTGGGAGTTAAAAGGGTAATTTTTGGACTGGCCTTGCAAAGAATTTCGAAAACGAAGGGTTGTTTAGTAAGTATTGTACCTGACTTGAAATGGATTTTAATGTTGGGGGTTAAAAGGGTAAAATAGGGACTGAATTTGAAAGAAAAAGTGAAGGGAGGGACCATTTGTGACATTATGGATAACATTTCATGGGGCTTGGGGTATATAACCTATCACCCCCATCCAAACCCTAACCCTAGAATCGGTCAACAACCGCTACCCTTATGCCTCCCGCTCCCTTCCAACCGCCGCACCCGCCTAGCCACCGTGAAGTCGGAGGATTAGTTGCTATTGTGTACCACCAAAACTTAGCCACCATTGGTGCCACATCTCCACCATTCTCCTTCTCCCTTTTTTCACCACTCGTAGCCGCCGAAACGATTGTCGGTACTGTCCTAACTATCTTCGCCTCTAACTCCAATCCACAGTAGCTTGTCGCCACCGCTAACACCTTGTACCACAACCGGCCACCACAAGGGTTGCTATGTGTGTGTTTATCGTAGTGTGTGCATGTTTATTTTAAGTTATTGAATTGTAAAATTGTAATCGGCGATGAAATAATGAAAAGAAAATTCATAACCACCACCATGAGGTGATGTCTGCCGCCTCCAGCCGCCATGTTGGGTAGCGATGTGCTTTGTTTGTGTAACGCCCCGACTCTCAGGTATTAATTTTACAGCTTTATTTTTCATATTGAAAGGTCTACTTGATGAGTTGGATGTCTTGACTCGTCGAGTAGGAACGTTTTTGGCCAGATGTTTTAGTGACCAGCTCGACGAGTCGGAGGACACGACTCGACGAGTTGGGGCTAAAGGATGAAACCCTAATTTCTAGGGTGTTGCACCCTATTTAAAGGATCATTTGCCTCCTTAGCATCCCCTTACAACCCTTTGTGAGTCCAGAAACCCTAATTCGTGTGTGTACTCCATTCTTTTGTGATTTTCAACCATGGAAGGTGATTTGCAAGAAGAATACTTGAAGTATAAGAGGAGTAGTGCAGAGGAGCTAGTGGATCTGACTCTTCTGCTTATTGGAATTAATTTTAAGGTAATAAGTGGTTACCTTGACCTTCCCTCTTTCTAGATCTCTTTATGTTGAAGATTAGGGATTTTCTAGCATATATATTAGCCATTTTCGAGTGTGATCTAGGATCTGAAGTTGCAACTTCAGATCTGAGCTTATCTTGGTCTCTATAGCTATAAAGTCTCTTGCTTTAGCAAGTACGAACCTTCCATTTTTAGTTATAAGCTTGGATTTGACATTCTAATCCCTTAGAGTCTTGCATGCACGTAAAGTTTGCAACTTTCCGTGATAAGCATGCATTGGGAAGCTTGTTCTGCAATATGGATCTTTGGAGTGGCTTAAAAAGAATCTAAATAAAGAAATGACTGAAGGGACTCAACGAGTTGCATGGCCAACTCGGTGAGTCCGATAAAGATTGTCGCGCAAGGATTTCTGCATGGACTCGACGAGTCAGCTAGGGTTTTCCCAACATTTGGACATGCATGAACTCGGCGAGTTGCAGGGAAACTCAACGAGTCAACGGGGGATTTCACGACTTCTCGAGTTCAGGAAAGACTCAACGAGTCGGTGAACTGCACTCGATGATTCGGGTCAACGTGGACGGTTGACCTTGACCATTGGTTTAGACTTTGACCAATGGTTGACTAGTTGACTTTTGGGGTATTTTGGTAAATTGGAAATTTATGGAAATGGTGTTATGGAAAGATCATGGACCATCAGAATGTCAAATATTGGACGAAGAATAAATGGTTGGGCCTTAAGGTAATATCATGTAGAGGTTTGGGCCCAATTTGGAAAATTGGACCATAGTTAGGCCTTGGTTCATTATTAGACTTTAGGGCCTTTGGATTGGGCCTTCGGCTTGAGTCAAGCTAAGTTAAGGATAAAGTAGTCTTTTACCCCAAGCATGGACTTATGGATATGTGTTGGGGTCCCAATTATTAATTGGGTGTTATTTTGATGTTGATAGATTCGGGAGTCTATCATCCATCAACTAGGGTTTTGTCCGCAGGACTTCAGCAGTATGAGGTGAGTTTTCTTCCAGTAGGAACAGGTCGAAGTCACCAATTTCGGCCCATTCATGTATGCTAGTGTATGTCGGAATTAAGGCCGATGTTGGGTATAGGCCGATGCAGCTTATAAGTTACGGACTTCGGTTTGATGTCAGGGCAAGCCCAAGGAAGGTTGTATGATTAATGTCTTTATGATTCTTGCTTGTACTTGTTTAAATGTTCCAGACTTTGGTCCGATGTCGGGGCAGGCCCGAGGAAGCTTTACATGTTATATGTTATATGTTATATGTTTATTTGTTATGTGGTTGTTGTTACGATATATGTATACTGAGCTTCGGTCCGATGCCGGTCGAGGCCCGATGCCAAATCTGTCTGATGCCGGGCGGGGGCCGATGCAGTGGGAAAGGCCCGATATATGTTATTATGTGTTTATTTTATGGTATGCGATACTTTGGGGGAGCTCACTAAGCTTTGTGCTTACAGTTTTCAGTTTTGGTTTCAGGTATTTCTACTAGCAAAAGGAAGGGCTCGGGATGATCACATGGCATACACCACAATTTTCTGGCCTGAGATATTTACTATGATATTTGATATGAGATTATTATATTTACATTTTTTATGACATTTTGAGATCTATGGTTTATGATTTTTATATGATGATGATATTTATGGTTTTATTAATGATTTAAAAACGAACTTTTTGGACCGTATTTTTGGGATGTTTCAATGATTAAAACTCTGTTTAACACCACAATAAAAGATTTTAGATATGATAAGAAGAATTGGATTTTACTGATTGTTTTCTATCAAAAAAAGGGGTATTACACCATTTTTCTTGTGTTCAACAACCGAGTTTTCTTGTGTTCAACAAGAAAACTAGTTGATTGGGAAGTGACAAGTCACTCAAAGCGGGATTATCTGAGCCTTGGCCAAGTATAAGTGATTTGTAGGGATAATTGGGTCTGCGATCCTATTTTATAGTGGGAACCTCGAGTTATCAGAAGTTGAGTAGTCAGTTGAGGGATAAGTGGATTGGGTTCCACAATAATGATTCAGTATGAGCGATCTATCAGGGAGTCAGACCAACTCAAGACTGCAAATTTTAGACGGAGTAAGTGTGATGATGTCGCGAGGAATTCGTTCATCATCAGGTTTTAGAATCCTGCAAGGAATGGTTTTGGCTGTCTTGGAAAGGCTAGGATATGCTCGGGGTTGTGGCCATGATTGTTCAAGTTGTCTGGTGTGTAAGGAATGGTAAGTAATGATTTCGAGGAGGAAATCTAATTTAAGTGGGGGAGCATTGTAACACCCTGTTTCCAAGTTAAACCCTAAAATCTAAAGATGTGTTTTAAGTATTATTATATTCCGATATATGAATATATTTAAATAAAGAGGTTAGTTAAAAAGCAAGTAGTTGGCATTATAATTTGTTTTGGAGGACTAAAGGGTGCTTTTGGGGTTCGTAGTGGAAATAATACTTGAACGTATGGCTAAAGGATAATCAATCAGGCTTGTTTTGTAGTTTGTGGACTTATTTTGAAAATATTTTCTAGAGGAGGGGCTATTTGGGTAAATTTGAAGTTAGTTTGAAAGAAAAAGAGAATGAAGGGCTAGATATGTCATAATTGTGATCTTGGGAGTTAAAAGGGTAATTTTTGGACTGGCCTTGCAAAGAATTTCGAAAACGAAGGGTTGTTTAGTAAGTATTGTACCTGACTTGAAATGGATTTTAATGTTGGGGGTTAAAAGGGTAAAATAGGGACTGAATTTGAAAGAAAAAGTGAAGGGAGGGACCATTTGTGACATTATGGATAACATTTCATGGGGCTTGGGGTATATAACCTATCACCCCCATCCAAACCCTAACCCTAGAATCGGTCAACAACCGCTACCCTTATGCCTCCCGCTCCCTTCCAACCGCCGCACCCGCCTAGCCACCGTGAAGTCGGAGGATTAGTTGCTATTGTGTACCACCAAAACTTAGCCACCATTGGTGCCACATCTCCACCATTCTCCTTCTCCCTTTTTTCACCACTCGTAGCCGCCGAAACGATTGTCGGTACTGTCCTAACTATCTTCGCCTCTAACTCCAATCCACAGTAGCTTGTCGCCACCGCTAACACCTTGTACCACAACCGGCCACCACAAGGGTTGCTATGTGTGTGTTTATCGTAGTGTGTGCATGTTTATTTTAAGTTATTGAATTGTAAAATTGTAATCGGCGATGAAATAATGAAAAGAAAATTCATAACCACCACCATGAGGTGATGTCTGCCGCCTCCAGCCGCCATGTTGGGTAGCGATGTGCTTTGTTTGTGTAACGCCCCGACTCTCAGGTATTAATTTTACAGCTTTATTTTTCATATTGAAAGGTCTACTTGATGAGTTGGATGTCTTGACTCGTCGAGTAGGAACGTTTTTGGCCAGATGTTTTAGTGACCAGCTCGACGAGTCGGAGGACACGACTCGACGAGTTGGGGCTAAAGGATGAAACCCTAATTTCTAGGGTGTTGCACCCTATTTAAAGGATCATTTGCCTCCTTAGCATCCCCTTACAACCCTTTGTGAGTCCAGAAACCCTAATTCGTGTGTGTACTCCATTCTTTTGTGATTTTCAACCATGGAAGGTGATTTGCAAGAAGAATACTTGAAGTATAAGAGGAGTAGTGCAGAGGAGCTAGTGGATCTGACTCTTCTGCTTATTGGAATTAATTTTAAGGTAACAAGTGGTTACCTTGACCTTCCCTCTTTCTAGATCTCTTTATGTTGAAGATTAGGGATTTTCTAGCATATATATTAGCCATTTTCGAGTGTGATCTAGGATCTGAAGTTGCAACTTCAGATCTGAGCTTATCTTGGTCTCTATAGCTATAAAGTCTCTTGCTTTAGCAAGTACGAACCTTCCATTTTTAGTTATAAGCTTGGATTTGACATTCTAATCCCTTAGAGTCTTGCATGCACGTAAAGTTTGCAACTTTCCGTGATAAGCATGCATTGGGAAGCTTGTTCTGCAATATGGATCTTTGGAGTGGCTTAAAAAGCATCTAAATAAAGAAATGACTGAAGGGACTCAACGAGTTGCATGGCCAACTCGGTGAGTCCGATAAAGATTGTCGCGCAAGGATTTCTGCATGGACTCGACGAGTCAGCTAGGGTTTTCCCAACATTTGGACATGCATGAACTCGGCGAGTTGCAGGGAAACTCAACGAGTCAACGGGGGATTTCACGACTTCTCGAGTTCAGGAAAGACTCAACGAGTCGGTGAACTGCACTCGATGATTCGGGTCAACGTGGACGGTTGACCTTGACCATTGGTTTAGACTTTGACCAATGGTTGACTAGTTGACTTTTGGGGTATTTTGGTAAATTGGAAATTTATGGAAATGGTGTTATGGAAAGATCATGGACCATCAGAATGTCAAATATTGGACGAAGAATAAATGGTTGGGCCTTAAGGTAATATCATGTAGAGGTTTGGGCCCAATTTGGAAAATTGGACCATAGTTAGGCCTTGGTTCATTATTAGACTTTAGGGCCTTTGGATTGGGCCTTCGGCTTGAGTCAAGCTAAGTTAAGGATAAAGTAGTCTTTTACCCCAAGCATGGACTTATGGATATGTGTTGGGGTCCCAATTATTAATTGGGTGTTATTTTGATGTTGATAGATTCGGGAGTCTATCATCCATCAACTAGGGTTTTGTCCGCAGGACTTCAGCAGTATGAGGTGAGTTTTCTTCCAGTAGGAACAGGTCGAAGTCACCAATTTCGGCCCATTCATGTATGCTAGTGTATGTCGGAATTAAGGCCGATGTTGGGTATAGGCCGATGCAGCTTATAAGTTACGGACTTCGGTTTGATGTCAGGGCAAGCCCAAGGAAGGTTGTATGATTAATGTCTTTATGATTCTTGCTTGTACTTGTTTAAATGTTCCAGACTTTGGTCCGATGTCGGGGCAGGCCCGAGGAAGCTTTACATGTTATATGTTATATGTTATATGTTTATTTGTTATGTGGTTGTTGTTACGATATATGTATACTGAGCTTCGGTCCGATGCCGGTCGAGGCCCGATGCCAAATCTGTCTGATGCCGGGCGGGGGCCGATGCAGTGGGAAAGGCCCGATATATGTTATTATGTGTTTATTTTATGGTATGCGATACTTTGGGGGAGCTCACTAAGCTTTGTGCTTACAGTTTTCAGTTTTGGTTTCAGGTATTTCTACTAGCAAAAGGAAGGGCTCGGGATGATCACATGGCATACACCACAATTTTCTGGCCTGAGATATTTACTATGATATTTGATATGAGATTATTATATTTACATTTTTTATGACATTTTGAGATCTATGGTTTATGATTTTTATATGATGATGATATTTATGGTTTTATTAATGATTTAAAAACGAACTTTTTGGACCGTATTTTTGGGATGTTTCAATGATTAAAACTCTGTTTAACACCACAATAAAAGATTTTAGATATGATAAGAAGAATTGGATTTTACTGATTGTTTTCTATCAAAAAAGGGGTATTACACCATTTTTCTTGTGTTCAACAACCGAGTTTTCTTGTGTTCAACAACCTAAACAAATCTTTGTAGTTAAAAAAAAGCATCAACACTTATTAAATGTTGCTAAAGACCTATTTTTCCAGCCTAATATTCTATTGGTTTGTATGTGTCTTATGAGCCACTTTTCTCATATATCGTACCCTTTCCACTACCCTCCAAAATTTGTCCCCATTTCACAAATTATATCATTATCAACCTGATTACTCAAGGTTTCAAAGCTTTGGTTGTTTAGCTTTTGTATCTGCTTTTCTAAGCCACATAAATATGTTCACGGTATATGCTAGATGATGTGTATTCATTGTTTACCCAATGGGATTGAAGTGTTACAAAATGATGGATATTGAGACTAAAGAAATTTTAATGTCTCTAGATGTAGTGCAGGTTATCCCATTTCATCCTTCCAAATACAAAAACCAATTGAACCATTTTTAGTCCATGGTTATACCTTGTTGATAAAATGATGTCTTTAAAAGTGACGATTTACAAAATCATGCATCTGTCCTACAATAACCATCTGTTAATGATGATCCTCCAGTTATCAATCAACAACCGAACAACACCATGCCTAATAGAATAAGAACTTGTCCTTCTTTTTTACAAGATTATCATTGTGCGTTGCTTAAAAATGCTACTATTGAAACCAAAGTTAAGTACCCTATATCATCTGTAATTTCTTATTCTAACCTTTTTCCTAAATATCAAGCCTTCATTTTAGCCCTTTCCACCGAATTTGAACCCTAATCTTATCTTGAAGCTTCTAAATCAAAATAATGCAACTTAGCTATATATTAAGAATTATAGGATTTGGAGGCAACGAAAACTTGGACAGTTGTACCCAAACCTTCAAACAAAAAAGCTTTAGGATCAAAATGGGTTTGTAAAATTAAAAGGAAATCAGCTGGAACGACTGAGCATTATAAGGCACACTTGGTTACACAAGCTTTCAATCAACAAAAGGTCATTGGCTAAAAGTTAATTTTGAAAGTCTAAATTCCAAAACCCTAATTTTGAAAAGTTCAAATTAAACCCTTATGGTTTTATTAAATTAATTAAGTGTATAATTAAAAGAGATTTAATAAATCCATAATGATTTTGGTTAATTAAAAGTATAATTTAAACCACCTAGTATTTTAAAAGTGTAAAATACACCCTTATACAATGTATAACATTAAAAGTTTAATATTATATATGTATAACTAAAATGCTAGTCTTACCGTTAGTAGGCCTCATTCACGAAGCCGATCTATAAGGGGGGGGGGGGGGTATAAGGTTATGGCGTATAAAATGGCCGTTTAATGGGTATCCACTCTTACCCACCGCTTCCTTGATTGGTGGAGGGTCGTTAGCCGAATTGGTAGGATAGGGCAATCCTCTCTTCATTAATAATTATTATGAAAATATATAAAGTAACTAAACGTTTTTACAAAATTCTCAATTCTAGTTACTTTAGGCAAAAGTGAATTGATGCAATCCCATGAAATTACACTTTGCACCCTTGCTAAGAAGTTAGTGGAGCGTGTTTGGTTAACCGGCACACTAATTGGTTCTAAGCAAAGGTGGCAAAGGGTGACTCATTGTTTGTCATAGTTTGATGGAGCGTGTGTGGCTAACCGGCACATCGAATAAGTGACTGTAACAATGAGGGAACCATGTATATTTGCATGGTTATTCACACCCGCTTTGTGATCCTCGGCATCCCAGTCACAAACAACAGGGGCATATCGAGATTTAAACATGCCATTGAAAAGTTCAATGAATCTCAAGAAATCTAGGAATTCTCAATACATTTAAAACCTAAAGCCTTATGTTTTTCATGGTGAATAATTAGTGAATCGTCATTCACTTACCTCCAAATATTTGCATGTTGGATTACGGCATCCCTTTTCTAATGTGTAAATAATGTTGTTGGATCCTAGCCCTAATTTCTAATTTTGGGTGTTTAATAAGGGATTCAATTCTAATCAAACTTTTCCCTTTCTATTTCAAGATGTCTAACGCAAATGCAAACAACATTGGTGCTTGTTCATTCTCACTAATGAGCTTATGTCAAAAGGTGACATTCGACGGATTGAATTTCAACGAATGGATAAAATACATTCGCATGATTTCCCACTACGAGGACAAAGAATATGTCCTCGACATGAAGCTTGAAATGATCAATCTGGAAATTGCTACTCCCGAAGAAATGGTCGTCTTTTAGATCCATGAGCGTGATGCAATGAAAGTCCATTGCATTATGCTGGCCACTATGAATCTTGAACTCCAAAAGTCCTATGAGGACATGTATCCCTATGAAATGCACCAATATTTACTAGAGATGTACCACCAAAGCGCAAGGCAAGAGCGCTACGATATCATCACTAACATGATCACCACTATGATGGGAAGTAGAGAATCCCTAACCTCGCATTTGTAAAAGATGCAAAGGTATGTTGATCGTCTTCACAAGTTAAATGTTAACTTTGGGGAAGACTTGGCCATCGACATCATTCTCCACTCCTTGCCCTCGTGCTACAACCAATTTAGGATGACCTACCACATGAACAAAGAAGAAGTCACCCTAAGAAAAATCCAAGAACTCTTAAGGACTGCTGAGAGCAACCTTAAGGACAAATCTGTTGCACCAACTCCCACTCCACCCGTTGCTCCTGTTTTGGCCATTGGGCAAGGGAAAGGCAAAAAGAGGAAGGCTCATTAAAAGAGGCACCACAAGGGAAAGTCGTAAGATGGTTCCTCCACTAGTGGAACGAAATTCGCCCCGCTAAGCCTAACTCAAACCCTAAGGAGGCAGAATGTCACCACTACCACAAAGTAGGACACTGGAAGAGAAGCTGCCCGGAATACCTGCAAGCCATCAAGGATGGGAAGATCAAGCCATCTTTTGCAGGTATTTACACAATTAAATCTAATTATTTATCACATACTATTTCTTGGGTTCTTGATACATGATGTGGTTTTCACATATGTTCTGATTTGCAGGGACTAAGAAGAAATAGAGATGTGGAGCCTGGAAGAATAAATCTAATAATTGGACATAGAAGAACATCGCCTGTCACCTAGATTGGAGTGTATTCTGTAGTGATTAGTAATGGATTAGGTTTAGATTTAGAAAATTGTTGTTATTCGCTAGATATAGCAAGAAACATCATTTCATTTCATGGTTTGTTTAGATAAGGATTTAGATATTAATTTGATAATGGGAAAGGTTCAATTTATGCTTATCTAAATGTTGTCTTATATTTTGAAGCATTACCTTGTAATGGAATTTATGAAACTGTTATGGTTGTAGATAACTTAGGAAATGATGTGTTATGTGTGGATTCTTCCAATGGTTTGGATAAAGCATGCTTGTGGCATTATTGTCTTGGACATGTCAACAAGAAATGCATAGCCCAACTCCAAAAGGATGGAGTGTTGGAGTCATTAAACCTTAGGGACGATGATGTGTGCGAGTCTTGTTTGCTTAGAAAGATGACCAAGTCACCCTTCAATGGCACTTGTGAAAGGGGTGAGGGTCCATTGGATCTCATACATACCGATGTATGTAGACCCTTTAGATCTACCACAAGGGACGCGAACTGCTTCTATGTAACTTTCACCAATGATTATAGTAGATATGGGTATATTTACTTAATCAAACACAAGTCGGAAACCTTTGAAAACTTTAGAGAGTTTAAACAAGAAGTGGAGAATCAATTAGGCAGGAAAATAAAGACGCTTCAATCCGATCGAGGAGGAGAGCACCTAAGTCTTAAATTCCACGACTATCTCAAGGAATGCGGAATAGTTTCACAATTGACGCCACCTAGGACACCGCAGTTGAATGGTGTTTCTGAGAGGCGTAATCAAACCTTGTTGGACATGGTTCGTTCCATGATGAGTCATGCTTCACTAGCTATCTCATTCTGGGGGTATGCTTTGGAGACTGCCACCCATATCCTTAACTTAGTCCCTACAAAGAAGGTTACCAAAACACCTCACGAGATGTGGACAGGGAAAGCTCCCTCATTGACACATATCAAGGTTTGGGGTTGTGAGGATTTCGTAAGATAAGAGACTTACAACAAGCTTGAACCTCGTAGTGAGCGATGTATTTTCATCGGCTACCCGCAGAAATCCTTTGGGTATCTCTTCTATAGACCGAGTGACACTGTTGTCTTCATTGCGAGGAGAGGGGTTTTCTGAGAGTGAGAACTCATAGAACAAGGAGATAGTGGGAGGAAAATCGATCTTGAAGAGATTCAAGAGTCGAGCAATGAAGGAACCTCTAATGCTGGCGCTCAACCCGAGGAGGAAACTTCGATTGAACCGCTTGACGAATCCTTACCTCTTAGACATTCCGAAAGAGTTAGAGTTCAACCCCAGTTGTATGGTTTTCATATTACTACCGAAGGGGACACGTATATTAGTGATAGTACACTAGTAAATCTAGATGAACCTAATAGCTATAAGGAAGCCATGGCAGGCCCGAAGTTTGCGAAATGGAAGGAGGCGATTGACAGCGAGATTCAGTCCATGTATGACAACCAAGTTTGGAATTTGGTTGACAATGTGCCCGGATGTAAGACGGTTGGGTGCAAGTGGATCTTCAAGAAGAATACGAGCATGGATGGGAATGTGCATACGTATAAGGCGCGATTGGTTGTGAAGGGCTTTACTTAAACGCCCAGAGTTGACTATGACGAGACCTTCTCACCAGTTGCTAAAATTAAGTCTATTAGGGTGATGCTAGCCATTGCTACATTTCATGATTATGAAATATGGCAAATGGATGTCAAAACCACTTTCCTTAATGGGAAGTTGGCTGAGGATGTGTACATGTCTCAGCCAGAGGGTTTTGTCGATGCAAAGCATCCTAATAGAGTGTGCAAGCTTGAGAAGTCCATTTATGGACTTAAACAAGCATCTTGAAGATGGAATCTTTGCTTTGATGAGAAAGTCAAAGAGTTTGGATTTGTACAAAGCGAAGATGAATCATGTGTATATGCCAAAGCCAGTGGGAGTATAGTTAGTTTTCTCGTGTTATATGTCGATGCCATACTAATCATAGGAAACGACATCCCGACATTTCAGGAAGTTAAGTCCTGGATCGGGAAGTGTTTCGTTATGAAGGACCTCGAAGAAGCCTCCTATATTTTAGGAATAAGGATAGTCAGAGACCTAAGTAAGTGACTAATAGGACTTAGCAGAATACTTACTTGGACAAGGTACTAAAACGTTTTAGTATGGAGAACTCGAAGAAGGGAGAATTACCAATCACAAGTAATGTCAAGTTGAGTAAGACTCAAAGTTTGAGTACTGAAGCCGAGATAGCAGAGATGAGCCGAGTACCTTACGCTTCCGTAGTTTGCTCAATCATGTATGCTATGACTTGTACTCGCCCTGATGTGGCCTTCGCCTTGAGCATGGTTAGTAGATATCAAGGGAACCCCGGTAGAGCATATTGGACAACAGTCAAGAATATCCTTAAGTACCTCCAGAGGACCAAGGAATGGTTTCTGGTTCTCGGAGGGAGTGATGACTTAAAGGTGCAAGGGTATAGTGATGCCAGTTTCCAGACCGATAGGGACAACTACCGTTCACATTCGGGCTGGGTCTTTACCCTTAATGGAGGAGCAGTGAATTGGAAAAGTTCCAAGCAAGAGACCGTAGCTGATTCTACGTGCGAATCAGAGTACATTGCAGCGAGTGAAGCATCAAAGAAGACAATATGGCTGAAGAACTTCATTGGAGACCTTGGAGTTGTACCTACCATAACGGAGCCTATGGAAATTTTCTGTGATAATGAAGGACCAGTTGCCTTGACCAAGGAACCGAGGGATCATGGTAGATCTTGACATATCGATAGAAAATATCACTTTATTAGACATTGGGTAGAAGAAGGAATCCTCGTAGTTAAGAGGATATCGTCAGAGGAGAACCCAGTAGATCCGCTTACGAAGGGACTGAGTAGGGTTAAGCATTTGCAGCACGCTAGGAGCATTGGGGTGAAGGACGATGTTAGTTTGGATTAGATAGTTTAGAATTGAGTAATAGATAATTGTAATTGACATTTAATGATTAAATAAAGGAGTGTTATTTATTAGTATAGCTACTATCTTATGTTAATTGGTTGACTATTATTTTGCTTTGCATGTTTTGACTTCCTGAATAATTGAGTTAATTAAGAATAATCGAATTATTCAAACGATCCACAGTCGTTCATATGTTGGAAGTAGGTATGAATGAAGATTGTCATGAATTGGTGTGTAGATTGTCTAAATGGTATTAGACATAACAAAGGTTTGTTACAACATTCATGAGTTCTTATAAATAATTTATGAGCATTGGAATAAACCTGCACTTGCTGGAATCACTTCATGGAATCTATATCGAGTGATCGCAAGATGATAATATCATATCGTCTTAAAACCAAGATATATGGTTTATTGTTTGCTAATTATTTGTACATTGATAATGCGAAACCGCATCAGTAACTTGATGCCATAAAATGCATTGTTGTGTATAATTGATTAGTGAGTAGTAAATGCATATAAGTCGAAGTTTATCTGTTTCATTTATCCTTAGAGTATAAAAGCGATATCAGGGCCCCTCGATGATTTTGGTTTGACTTATGTACCGGGCCCGGTCTGGACTGAATTGATGTGTTCAATTAAGTTCTATGTCAAATGAATCTGAGTTCGAGAAACTAGCTACTGGACAATGAGTATGACTATGTTCCATGAGATTGTCCGCACGATATCTAAAACAGAGGACTATACGGTCCCTTATCTAAAGGACACGTTATTGATAAGATCAGATTTCGACAGCGTATTTGAGAGGTACGATTGCTAATCAAGTTTTACTTACATTTGTGGTTACTAGACTTATCCAAGTGGGAGACTGTTGGATTATTGTCTAAGCCCGTAACCATATTTGGTAAGTACTTGACTCGGTTATGCATGGTCCTTTTGGGTGTCCTTCACCAAAGCAACTTGACTGGAGAAATAATAGAGAAAGAGGTTATTATGATTTATTAATATATTATAGGAATAATATGTTAATAGGAGAAATCATATATGTTTTAATTAATATTGGTCAATAATTAATTAAGAATTAATTTTGTGAACAAATGTAATTAATTAAACTACAGGGACTGAATTGTAATTATGTGATAGTTTCAAATTACGGAAATGGATGCCCTATGGGAGAGGTGGATATATTCAAAGAGATAAGGGCCTTGAAATCGTCCAAGGATAAGGGCTCTCAAGGCTTATCTTTTAGTTACTTGGTGGGCAAGCAACTAGATAAGGATAAAGACTGAAACCCTAATCTCTACCCTATATAAAGACCCTAAGCCTAAAGAAATCAGCCACTTGTTCCCTAGGGTTCCTAGAGCCGATTTCTAACCTCTCTACTATTTCTCTCTTGCCTCTCCATTTTCTTGTGGTGTTTGTGAGCCATTAGACGTACTACACTTATGGTATTTGCTTTAAAGACTAAGAGATTGAAGATTAGTGTTGTCATTGCAATATAACAAGAGGTATGTGATCTACTCATCTATATAAACTTCGAAATATATACCTGCTAGCTAAGGTTCTTATTGTGTTCATAAAGTTGTGTATCTAATAGAGAAAACATAGATCCAAATCTAGGGTTGCATGCACACATAGGATTGTTTGTACAAAACCCATCAAAATCATCAAATCTCATAATCAAAAACTGTATTTATCAAACTCCAGGATCCTCTCAATCATAACTCAATCTCTGATGTGTGTGCAATCAAGCTGACGTCTTCCTGTGATCCTGAGAAATACCTAAAACACATAACACATAACACGGTAAGCACGAAGCTTAGTAAGTTCCCCAAAATACCACACACAACTCTTTACCCACTCGAGGCTATAACTCTGTAAGACCGTTCGGTCAATGAGTCTTAGTGGGACCCTCAAGTACCACAACCCTGATGGACCCTTTGATCCTAACTCTGTGGACCCTCCGATCCTAACTTTGTGGACCATCTGTTCCTAACTCTGTAACTCATAATAATACATGGCATAAATCAAAAAATGCAGGATATCATAGTACTCAAATAAACACATAAGACCCTCCGGTGACACACAACTCATATTACCACTCTAGGTATGTATAGTGAGAAGACTCACCTTATAAGCTAGCAAGTAAAAGTCTTGTACTCGGAAATCTTGAACTAGCCTCCGCCTAACACATAGGATAAGCATCTCTAATTAATACTCTACTCATACTCAAATACACCAAAGGTTGTTCTCTCTTTCTATCTAACGCTTGGAATGAGTAAAATACCATTTTACCCCTCCATGTTCTCCATTAGTAATGTTGACCAAACCCTAAAGTCAACAGAAGTCAACTCGAGTCAACAGTCCAAGTTTGACCTGACTAGCCGAGTGCAATCATGCGACTCATCGAGTCCACTCGTTCATCATAAGTCTCATGAAGGTCTAGCTCGTTGAGTTAACCCCTAACTCGCCGAGCTATCACATGGTCCATCTCATCGCGACAAACCCTAGCTGACTCGTCGAGTCAGTTCATGGACTCGGCGAGTCCCTTTGATCTGATTTCTCATTCAGACGATTTAAGGCAGATCTATCACTCCAAACACTATATCTACCATCCTAAGGCTCGCTTGTCACGTAAAGCTTCGATCTTTATGCTCATGCATGGTGGTTTTGCTCCAATTTACCAATACATGTTCTCACAAGGTGTTAAACACCATACTCCTCACATGGATGAATAAAGTTGGGACCTTTGGGCTCTAGGGACCTTAGAAGGTCCAGATCTGAGGTTTAAACCTCTAAATAACTTAGTATTCTTGAAGTCCCAAATAAAATATGATGAAAACCCTAACTTCTTAAACTCATGAAATCTAACCAAATAAAGGGGAAAGATTCACGATTTTTACGTTCATCTTGAAGCTTTGGATGAAATGGCCTGAACCCCAACAACTCCTTCTTGTTCCTTGCTGAACAAACTCCTCTTCCTTCTCAAAGATGTACTAAAATCCTTCAAGGTTAGCTTGGAGACACTCTATGCTCACTACACTCGTTTAGGGTTTCACACAATAAGGTTACGTAGCTGGTGTGCCGCAAATGAGGCTATAAGTGTCCTTATATAGGCCTCAAACTCGGGGATTTAGGGTTTCACTTCACAGTGTCTACTCGGCGAGTTGAATCTATGACTCTTCGAGTAGATTATTAATCCCACGTGGCACAATGCGACTCTACTCGACGAGTTGTAGCACTAACTTGTCGAGTTGCTCAATGGTCCTCAAAACAAATAAATAGATAATATAGTTGGGTGTCCAGATGTTACAATTCTCCCCCACTAGAATCAAACTTCACCCTCGAAGTCATGCCGTGGAAATAGCTCTCGATACTGCTCCCGCATCTTGGATTTTAGCTCCTAAGTCAAATCGGACCCTCTCCGATGTTGCCACTGGACCTGAACCAGGGGCACCTCTTTGTTCCTTAGAACCTTCACCTTATGATCCAAGATCGCAATCGGCCTCTCAAAATAATTCAGGATCACATCCACCTAAATGTCCTCTAATGGCACCACTGCCATCTCATCACCTACACACTTCCTCAACTAAGACATGTGGGATGTGTTATGGATCTGACTCAACTCTGCAAGTAGCTATGCTACCTTACCCACTCTAGCGGTCACTCTGAAAGGACCGATGTATCGGGGCCCCAACTTGCCCTATTTCCTGAATCGGATCTCTCCTTTCCATGGGGATACCTTCAGGAAGACAAAGTCTCCAACCTGGAACTCTATCTCGGAACGCCGCCGATCTGCGTAACTCTTCTGGCGACTTTAGGCTGTCAGTAACCTCTGTCTAACCTACTGAATCTACTCAGTCGTCTTTAGCACTATCTCAGTGCCACCCATCACCCTTTGCCCTACTTCTCCACAACAAATGGGAGTTCGACAACTCCTCCCATACATAATCTCAAAGGGAGGCATACAAATACTCGAATGATGGTTGTTGTTGTAAGAAAACTCAGCCAGGGGTAAGTAAGTGTCCCATATTCCTCTAAAATCTATAACACATGCATGCATCATGTCCTCAAGCGTCTTAATCGTCCGCTCGCTCTACCAGTCCGTCTACGGGTGGTACGCCGTACTGAAATGTAAGCGCGTGCCCAACTCCTCATGAAATTTCTTCCAAAACCTAGAAGTAAAATGCACGTCTCGATCTGACACTATCGAGGTCGGTACTCCATGCCGTGCTACCACCTCTCTCACATAGATCTCGGCCAGTCTCTCCATAGAGGAGCTCTCATTAATAGCAAGGAAGTGAGCACTTTTCGTCAGTCGATCCATAATCACCTAAATCGCATCAATTCCACACGCAGTCCTCGGTAACTTGGTGATAAAGTCCATAGAGATTTGTTCCCACTTCTACTGGGGGATCTCATGAGGCTGTAATGGACCATCTGGATGCTGGTGCTCTGCCTTAACCTGATGGCAGGTCAAGCACCTCTAAACTACCCAAGCAACATCCCTCTCTTACTGAGCCACCAATAGTCTCTCTTCAGGTCCAAATACATCTTAATGGCATTAGGATGGATCGAGAATCTCGATCTATGCACCTCCATCAGTATACGCCGAGCTCCTCCCGTATAGGGCACCCAAACCCGCCCTCGAAAAGTCATAAGCCCTCGATTATCCGTCACAAACTCGGGCACCTGACCAATCAGCCACTCCCTTTTGTGGTTCTCCGGTCTCACAGCCTCCACCTGGGCCTCTCGAATGGTATCTAAGATTGGAGTCATCACTGTCATCCTCATACACAAATCTCAGATCGGAGCAATCTCTGCTCTATAGCTCAGGGCGTCAGCTACCACATTAGCCTTGCCCGGATGATACATAATCTCGCAGTCATAGGTGTCGTTTGTTTTTCCGAAGTGGAACTGTCTGAAGTCTGCGGACCACTTCTGTATACCTCTGCAAGAGGTGGACCAAAGTGCTGCAGACTGTAATGATAAGCATGTTTGTTTTTTTAACGTCTGCAGGCTGCTGTAGATATTAAAAAATTAAAAATAAAGTAATTTAATAAACCGAAAATAGTTTTTTAATAACAAAAATTTAACAATTGTAGTTTTAAAACATTGAAATGAAATTCAAACAACCAAATTAGTCTTACAATTAACATTTTTAAATAAAATTCATACAACCAAACTTGAATAATTCTCATTCCATATGTTGCATCAATTGTTCGGCAATTTCATCCCGTAATTGGATCATATATTCACGGTCCGCTGCAGTACCATTTATTGGAATCCAGGGACGGAACACGAGCACTAAATTCGGAGGGGCCGAAAATCTTCAAAATAGAATAATATAAACAAGTTTAATAAATTCTTTGGATTATAGGATATCAAAACAGTTCTTATACATTTTGTTTAATGTATCTTTTTCTAACGATTACGAACTAGATCTTTGAATCTAAATTATCAAACAATTAACAACTCTTTTTATTAATCTGTAATAATCTATTAACATTGTCTTTTAGAAAAAAGCCCTTCATGATAAATGTTTTTCTTAAAACGGTTTTATAATGAACTATTTCTTTATATCTCCTCAAATCTAACTTACACAATTAAATCATAAAACAATATATTGATACAAAAATAAAAATGAACAAGACAAATGGTTTATACATTTGTTAATAAAGATACCTTACTATCTTATATGTCTCAAAAAAATTAGTAATAGATATATATATATAATTATATACTATCACACATCTATTCAAAAAGCTAATATATGATATAGTGATTCCGAGTCACATGTACTATACCTAAGACCTAAAATAGTATAGTTTCTAGTGTTTGGTAGAAAAGACAATTCATGTATAGACACACAAACACACGCAATGTATTGCTGTAGCCTTTGACTCCTTTAAATAACATTATACCATAAAAAAAACTTAAGCAACCACCGAGAAAGAACAAGATACAGAGAACAAGCCTGGAGTTATAAGTAAGTGGAGCAGTAAAAGTGAATCTTCGTCGATGCAGAGGCTGGAGAGGCTGAGAACCCAACCAGTGATAACGTTCAACGACTAATGAAGGTTGGGTTCATAGTGATACCAAGACCGGAGATGAAATCAACAAGGATGGAGAATGGCAACACATTCAGTTATATTTTTTTAGACTTTTTAGTTTATTCTTTCTTTCATAGTTATTATCAGATAGTTTGAAATTTTAGATTTTACTCTTGGTGGTTCGTGCTTACTTGAATTTAGGACTTCCCGTTATACACAAAACTTCTAGTTTTTTATTTTGTGGTGTTCAGTTCCTTTCAAGAGTCTCCAAAGCTTCATTTTTGTTTAATATCCAAGATATAAGCAAGGGGGCCATCGCCCCCTCTGGCCCCTACAAGAATCCGCCCCTATTGGAATCTCATCTTCATCATTATCAACGACCGCATTGTTATTCTGAACCGGGATATTTGGTTCATCATATCGTGCAAAATACTCATCACGTAGTCCCTCTCTTCTTATAAAATTATGAAGCGCAAAACATGCTAGGGTAATGTTTCGTTGTGTAACCAACGAGAATGGTGTCATCCTCTTCAATATAGGGAATCGTGCTTTCAAGACACCAAAAGCATGCTCAATGACATTCCGAAGTTTTGCATGTGCATGGTTAAACTTTTCTTTATTCGTTAATGCACGTCTTTGATGGAAATTTCCAAGCCAATACCTCACATTACGGTACGGTGCCATAAAACCTCGAATGTTTGCATAGGCGGCATCACAAAGATAATACTTATCTGTAAAAAAACAAAAAAAAGTCATTTATTTTTCAAACTAAGATAAAACTATTTAAATAACCATTAATATACCTGATGGTGGAAGCGGGAATGGTGCATGTGGATTTGCTAATGCTTCTGATAAAATTCTAGAATCGTGTGCTATCCCTTCCCAACCGGCCACAACAAACGTAAACATCATGTTGAAGTCACATATTGCCAATACGTTTTGGTAACAATCTCCTTTTCCCCTACTTCTATATAAATCCCGTTTGTTTCCTGGGACAACAACATGTATCAAAGTGCCAACAAGTGCACCAACTGCTCCCTTGAACGCCTGTCGTAGTCTCCTATTATGTCCCGGAATGTTTGGATTCGGATTAAAAGAAGTTGGTACTATAATGTCATGTGAGAAAAGCAACATTTTGTCCAACACTTCATGAAAAAACTTATGAATTGTTTGCTTTGAGTGTTGAAATCTCTGCTTGATAATCACATAACGTTGGTTATGACCGATCATCATAAAAAACATAGCCATCTTCTCCTCGACCGACACATGTTTGCTATCCTTTAATGCATAGTTTACTCTAAAATGAGCACATAGCCGGACAACTGATTCACGGGACATGCGTAGGACTTCAAGACATTGTAGAGGATTACGGTGAAGTAACTCTAACGTAAATTCATGTCCCGTCATTTCCGAATCGTTGTCCCGCACTCGTTTCACACCCCTCTTCCAAAAGTAGCGGATGTACAAGTACAAAAGAATTATGAGTAATATCTTTTTGTCGTGATCCATTACAAACCTATTAATCAGCAAAACATAACATAACATAAGATAATAACATAACATAAGACTCAAGAGCCAACTAACATAAGATAATAACATAACATAACATTCAAGTACAAAATACTAAAAATAACATAACATTCAAGTACCAAATACTAAAAATAACATTCAAGTACTAAAACATTGCAATTAAAACCTAAACAACTCAAGCGTATAAACTTAACGAACAATCTTTCCATCCTTTAAAACTCCTAAACTTGTAGTTGTCATCTCGATCCATCCTCTTAATATTTGCGGACCATTAGGCAAATTTACCCACATCTCTCTCATATTCATGGTCCCTCGAAAAATATGATACGCACCAAATCGTAAAGGGTCTACTGGGTCTAACTTGAGCAACTCAAGCTTCTCTAAGCATTAGGGAATTGTTGGCCCTTGAGTCAAATGGCGTAGAGCTTTTTGCATCTCCAGTGCTAAATCATCATCATTAATAGAAACTTTAGGCGAGGCACAAGAAGGTGGATCAAGTGAGGCACTAGGAGCTCGAGGTCTTGGAGTTGAGGGTTTAGCCCTTTTGTTGGGGTTACAAAAGGTGAATCAACAGAAGGTGAAGCAGCAGAAGATGGAGGCTGAGTATGACTGGAAAAGAAGTCATCCTCATCTATGTTAATGGAAGGGGCGTCCATAAGCTGTAGTGGTGCGACATGGAAAGAAGATAATCCATGTCCCGATGGTGTTTGGGATGTGGCATAGCTCCGATTACCAGATGCACTGTTACCATCAAAGAGTTCTGCACAAAGCTCTGGAAACACTAATGGGACGGTTTTCAAAGAAGCAGCTTTCGGATGTCCCTAAACGCAATCAATGTAACAAAAGTAATATAAGAATAAATGACAACTATATAAACAAAACACATATAAATATGTGTGTGTGTGTATATATATATATATACCTTTTTAAAGTTCTCCCACTCCTCATTTGTTAAGTTAAAAGTATTTGTTTGTGGATTGTAAAGGTTTCCAGTTTTGTTTTTTAAGTATAACCATCCTATGTATTTCGCTTTAAGGTTATCATAGGCGTTTTTTAATTGTTGTTGATTCAAATCCACGCTAAACTTTTCCTTAATGGTTTTTCCTCACTTATGCCATGATTGTTTGTGCAAACTCAAACATTTTCTACCCACGGTTTGCACTTCTTCAATACAAGTTTGCAATAAGCATTTTTTTTGCTCATTGGTCCATGTATGTTTATCTCCCATTGCTAATAACAAAAAAATAGAATACATACTTTAGCTACAAAGATTAATCATATTACAACACAATCAACAAATAAGTTTAGCATATTCAACAAAAATACATCATTAGTGAACAAAAAAAAAACGTATAACCAAAGATTATACAACACAATCAACAAATAAGTATTTAAGCACAAACTAGGGGGGCCGAAACCAAAATTCAAAACAAATCCATATAAATAAGTTTGACAAATAGATTTTAAAAAAATTGGTAATAACATAAAAACCATTATTGTTTGTCATTTTTTCCGATTTAATCACCTAATTTTTATTTATGCTAAATTAACTATCTGTTTTTTAATAAAAATTCTATCACAACCACTGTAACATGCAAATGTTGGTCAAACATGTAATGTTTTTTGTTTTTCTACAAAACAACTATATTTTCAAAAATTCTTTTGCAACCACCAACCTTTTAGTGGTTTTAAGAAAAATACATACCTTACCTAACTAAGAAATATAACAATAAATCCTTAATATTCAATAAATTAACAAGTTGCGTAACTATATATATATATATATATATATATATATATATATATATATATATATATATATATATATATATATATAATAGTTTTTTTCACAATTAAGAAATGTTTTTTTAATAGTTAAATGATATTGTTGCTTTTGCAGCTTTTGGCATAAAGTACACTATTGTCCATATTTTTTACTGTTGAGACTTTGAAAAAAAAGAGAGTTTACCCACTATAATTTCTTTCAGGTAAAAATCTTGTTTTCCGGTAGAGGCGGAGGAGATGTAGAACATAAAGAGGCTACTCATATTTCCGGAAAAGGGATTAGAAATAAGACCCCATATGAGAACCAAAAACTCATACACCCAGCACTCCAAAGCGTCAAAATTTTACCAGAATGTATACTCAATAAAACAAAGCTTGAAATATCGATGGTGTCAATCAGGTATTAACAAGTTTTAATTGTAGTACAAGTATTATTTTGACTTCAAGAATAATCAATCAAATAGCATATATACATGGTAAACAGTAGCACAATCGGTACCCTATAAGAAATCAGAAAAAAAAACCTAACCTTTTTAAGTGCGCTGAGAATGAAGGATGCTGAGAACATGCAATTGACAGCAGCACCGGTGACCGGCGAGGGAGGGTTAGCGGAGGGCGGGGGCTGACTTCGGTCTACAACAGGACCGATCGGTGCTGAGAACGAACAAGGAGAATGAGCGAAGAAGAAAAAGGGGACTCGAGCGGCATTTTTCTATTTAGGGCAGTGGCATCTTTTTTTTTGTAGTGTGTTTTTTAGACGAGGTTATAAGCGGTTAGAAGAACAAAGCATAATGTTGTATGGGGAAGAGGACGGGAAGAGGTTTTTGAACCCGAAGTCTGCAGAAAAACAAACTGCTGCGAACTTAAAAGTGTTGCGCGTGTGCTGCGCCACGCAGCACTAAGAGGTTAGAAGAGCTTTTTTTTTAAAAAAAAAAAAAAAAAACAACCATAGTCTTTCACCACATCCAACCATCTCCTCTTTCTCACATTTAGGTTTGGATGACCCATGAGATACTTCAGGCTCCTTTGGTCCATGTATATGGTACACCAAATCCCGTACAAATAGTGACGCTAGATCTTGAGAGCGAACACCACCACCCCTAACTCTAGATCGTGGGTGAGATATCTCGTCTCATGAGGCTTGAACTTCCTCGATGCGTATGCTATCACGTTCCCTCTCTGCATCAACACTACACCCAACTCAGATATAGATGCATCGCAGTATACCACAAAGTCCTCCACTCCCTCGGGAAGGGATAACACCGGGGCTTCACACAATCTCTAGCAAAGAGTCTCGAATGAGGCCTGCTGTTCAGGACCCCAATTTTGGAGAAATCTCTGATAAATCTCCGATAGTAGTCGGCCAATCCTAGGAAACTTCTGATCTCGGTGGGGGATCTCAGCACCTCCCATCTCATAACTGCCTCAATATTGGCCGGGTCGACCAATATCTCATTCTGATTAATGAGGTGCCCTAGGAACTGGACCTCTTGTAACCAGAAATCACACTTGGAGAATTTGGCATAAAGCCTCCCGGATCTCAACACACCAAGAATCTCTCTCAGATGCTCCTCATGCTGCTCTCTGGATCTCGAGTACACCAAGATATCATCTATGAACATGATCACCAATCGATCCAACATCGGTCTGCACACCCGGTTCATGAGATCCATGAACGCTGCCGGTGCGTTGGTGAGCCAAAAAGGCATCACCACGAACTCGTAGTGCCCATAACGAGTCGTAAAAGCCATCTTATGAATATCCTCCTCGTGGACTCTCATATGATAATATCCAGACCTCAAATCAATATTGGAAAACCAAGATACCCCTTGCAAGTAATCAAACAAATCGTCGATCCTCGAAAGTGGATAACGGTTCTTGACCGTTAGCTTGTTCAACTCCCGGTAATCAATGTACATTTTATTGACAAAAAGGATCGACGCTCCCCATGACGAGCTACTCGGTCTGATAAAACCCTTCCCCAGTAGCTCCTGAAGCTGCAAGGATAGCTACTGCATCTCTGATGGTGCAAGGTGATAAGGTGCCTTGGCGATAGGCACCGCACCCAGAACCAAATCAATCCGGAACTCCACTTGTCTCTTGGGAGGCACACCTAGTAACTCCTCAGGAAAAACATCTAGAAACCCACTCACTATTGGAACCTCAATGATAGAACTCGGTCTCTGGGTAGCAACCCGCGTATCCATGAAATACGCTACAAAACCCTTGCAACCCTACTGTAGACTCTGTATCGCTCTGGCAGCTGAGCAAAATGCTGACCCAAATCGGGTACCCTCGCCATACACTATAAGCACTCCCCCACTAGGGTCTCGTATGGTCACCAACTGATGCTTGCAGTCGATCATAGCTCCAAAACAGCTTAACCAGTCCATGCCCACAATAACATAGACATCAGCCATCGCGATCGGAATCAGATCTATCGGAAACTCAACACCAAAAAATCACATCAGTAGCAAACATTATGTGCTCATCGGCTATAGAAACTCTCAGAGGTCGACTCAACGCCTCACATCAGATACTAATTTGATGACTAAACGCTAATGACACAAAGGATTGACTCGCACCCGAGTCGAATAACACAAAAGCAGGTACAAAACTCACAGGAAAATTACCTATACACTACACATTATAAGTACAAAATAACTCAAATAGAATAAAAAAAGAACACATACCAGCCATGACATCTGGTGCTACGCGAACCTCCTCCGTTGTCAGCTGAAAGGCTCTCCCATGAACCTTCGGTGCCTCATCTTTCGTTGGTCGCCCCTCGGTAGCTCGCATAGCAGAAGGTGCAGATCCATGTGCTAATCCATGAAGTAGCTGGGGGCACTTGGCCTTTTGATAGCCGATCTGGTTGTAGTGAAAGCAGACTGCAAAAGCCTTGGGGAAATCCCTTGCCATGTGCCCCTCTTTGTCGCACATGAAGCAAGACCCCACTCGACATCTCCCTTTATGACTCTTGCCGCACTTCCCACAAGTGCGGCCTTTCTGGCCTCCTAATCTCGAATATGCGAGCTTAGCCCGCTTTCCATCTGGCTGAGACTGTGCTGGCCACCGGTCTCTCCCCTGAGACTCCACCTCCTCCCTGGCCTGAGTCTCCAGCTCATCTCCCTCTTTCGGGCATTTTCTCGAGGCTCAGAAAATGACCGATAAGATTAGTTCGCCACGAACTCAAGAATATCTCTACTCAAAATTCTCAAATACCTACTCATACGTGCTTGCTCGTTAGACACGTGTTCAGGGCAGAACAATGCCCTCTTATGAAACATCCTCGTAATCACTGTCACAGACTCTGTCTTCTACTTGAGAGACAGGAACTCCCGGACCAATCATTCCCTGTCCACCAAGGGAACATATGCATCTCGGAACATTGATGTAAATCTCTCCCATGTCACTGCAGTGTGGTCTGCAGGAGTAAGACTGGCTATCACAAACTTCCACCAATCCATCACTCCCAAGCGAAGCTGGTTCAGCGCGAACCGTACCCTTAAGTGCTTTGAACATGAAAAAGTGTAGACGCACCCCTCAAACTCTGGTGGCTTCGTGTTGTTGAACTCTCGGTACAACTATGAGTCAACCCCTGTAGCATGGCAGCAACGACTGCTGCGGTGGCTGCAGTAGCAGCCGCCTGGGTAACAGCAACATATCGCTCATCAAACGCCTCGATCAGAGTGGTCTTGATATACCCAAACATCTCTGGGATAGCCTCTCGTGTAGTTGTGACCACCTCGTCATGAATCATCTTGCGAATCTCATCATCACTGACTCCACTACTCTCTGGGTTATGGTGCGTACCCAGCATGATGTCTCTAAAACACAACACAAAATAATTAGAGACTCGCTCAAGTATACTCACACCTGATCAATCTCCCCTTCTTGTTCGTTAGCACCTTAATGATTCTTACTTGGACTGCCTACAGATTTGGTGCTTTCAGTAGTACGGGCCTAATAATACCTTCCACACCACATCTGTATTCATCCTAAGTCCTCTTCCTAGGATCCCAATTCACAAGTACTCTATATCTCACAAAGAAAAAAATACTCTCTCAGAAGACTTCTCATAAGCTCATCTAGGTGTCTCTCCTAGATTTCCTTTCAACTCAAGAACCCTTTCTAGCTGATTTCTGCTAATACTCATACTCAAAAGCAATCACAGATAGCAGCAACTCTTAGGCTAAGGCATCACAAATCATGCCACTCTAGTCCTAAAATATGAAATACCTAGCCTACTCTCTAGCATGCATAATATCTCATAAATATCTCACAACACAAAAGTAAGGGTATTTAGGGAAATTACCATTCGGGCTCTGGCTGATTGTACACACTGATCCAACTCATTTCTCTTAAACTCTTTCTTAATTTAGAAAAATTATCTCTTTTGAAAAATTTCCTCAAATCCTCAGTTTGAGTTCAAACACACCTGGAGGTGCATCCGAATCTCTCAAACCAAGGCTCTGATACCAACTTGTAGCGACATAAATTTTCAAACCAAAATTTTCAATTTAAAAACACATTTACCACAGTAATAAAATCTCAAAATGTCACAATGTAAAATCATCAAATCTGATAATAAAAAACTTTATATATCAAACTCTAGGATCCTCTCAATCATAACTCAATCTTTGATGTGTGTACAATAAAGACGGCGCCTTCCCGTGATCATGAGAAGTGCCTGAAACACATAACATGGTAAGCACGAAGCTTAGTAAATTCCCCAAATTCCACATACAACTCTTTAGCCACTCAAGGCTATAACTCTGTAAGACCCTCAGGTCAATGTGTCTCAGTGGGACCCTCCAGTCCCATAACTCTGATTGACCCTCCGGTTCGTACTCTGTAGACCATCTGGTCCTAACTCTGTAACTCATAATAATACATGGCATAAATCACACAATGCAGGATATCACAGTACTCAAATAAACACATAAAACCCTCCGGTCACACGCAACTCATATTACCACTGTAGGTATGTATAGTGAAAAGACTCACCTCGTAAGCTAGCAAGTAAAAGTCTTGTACTCGGAAATCTCAAACTAGCCTCCGCCTAACACATAGGATAAGTATCTCTAATTAATACTCTACTCATACTCAAATACACCAAAAGTTGTTCTCTTTTTCTGTCTAACTCTTGGAATGGGTAAAGGACCATTCTACCCCTCCATGGTCTCCATTACTCATGTTGACCAAACCCTACAGTCAACAGAAGTCAACTCGAGTCAAAAGTCCAAGTTTGACCTGACTCGCCGAGTGCACTCATGCGACTCATCAAGTCCACTCGTTCCTCATAAGCCTCGTGAAGGTCTAGCTCATTGAGTTAACCCCTAACTCGTCGAGCTATCACATGGTCCAGCTCATCGGGAGAAACCCTAACCGACTCGTCGAGTCAGTTCGTGGACTCGGCGAGTCCCTTCGATTTGATTTCTCATTCAGACGATTTAAGGCAGATCTATCACTCCAAACACTAGATCTACCATCCTAAGGCTCGATTGTTACGTAAAGTTTCGATCTTTACGCTCATGTCTGGTGGTTTTGCTCCAATTTACCAATACATGTTCCCACAAGGTGTTAAACACAATACTCCTCACATGGATGAATAAAGTTGGGACCTTTGGGCTCTAGAGACCTCACAAGGTCCAGATCTGAGGTTTAAACCTCTAGATAACTTAGTATTCTCGAAGTCCTAAATAAAATGTGATGAAAACCCTAACTTCTTTAACTCGTGAAATCTAATCAAATAAAGGGGAAATATTCAAGATTTTTACCTTCCTCTTGAAGCTCTGGATGAAATGGCCTGAACCCCAACAACTCCTTCTTGTTCCTTGCTAAACAAACTCCTCTTCCTTCTCAAAGATGCACTAAAATCCTTCAAGGTTAGGTTGGAGAATCTCTTAGCTCACTACACTCGTTTGGGGTTTCACACAGTAAGGTTAAGCAGCTGGTGAGCCACAAATGAGGCTATATGTGTCCTTATATAGTCCTCAAACTCGGGGATTTAGGGTTTCACTTCACAGTGTCTACTCGGCGAGTCGACCCTCTAAATCGTCGAGTAGATTATTTATCCCACGTGGCACAATGCAACTCTACACAGCGAGTTATAGCACCAACTCGTCGAGTTGCTCAATGGTCCTCAAAATAAATAAATAGATAATATACCTGGGAGTAAGGATGTTACAATAAGGATTTACCCAATCTAAGGCAGATCACTATTTTTTTAAAAAGGAAAAGGGCCAACTTATATGGTACTTTTAGTATATGTGGATAACATTGTATCAACAGGTGCTTCCATCAATGAAATTGATGATATAAAACAACGATTAAGGAAAAAGTTTAAGCTTAAAGATTTGGGAAAGTTGAAACATGTTTTGGGCCTTGAAATTGCTATATCTTAAGAAGGAATCTTTATTTCATAGAGACAATATGTTCTCAATGTGCTAGAAGACACAAACATGTTGGCTGCCAAACCAATCTACTATCCCATGGACCCTGCTTGCAAAACTTCGAATTTTAGTCGTGCACCATTACATGATCCTTTTAAGTACAGACGACTTATGTCTTATTAGGAGGTTAATTTACTTAACCATAATGAGGCCATATATCACATATGATGTTAATCGATTAAGCCAATTTGTTACCAATCCTATAATTACACATCTTCAAGCTGCAAACCATCTTTTAAAGTTTTTAAAGTTTAATCATGGTCAAGGCTTTTTTAAATCTTCTTAGAAGGTCCGTTTCTGGGTTTTTTTGCATTTTCAAAGGTGATTCCATGATTTCATAGAAATCAAAGAAGCAAAAAGTCATATCTGGATCATCAACATAATTTGAATATCGAGCTATTATTGTTACTATAGTGGAGATTATTTGGCTTCATCGTTTGCTTCCTAATTTTTACATGCATCTCACTAAATCCACTTTGTATTTTGTGATAATGAATCTGCAATTCAGCTTGCATCCAATCCAGCATTCCATGAAAAGACTAAGCATATTGAGCTCCATTTGCATTTTATACTAGACAAGATCTTAGAAAATACCATTAAGCTCATGCCTATACGCTCAACGGATCAACTGGCAGACATTTTCACAAAACCATTAACCAAACACAAGATGTTACCGATTGTATCCGAGATGGATTTTAAAAACATTATCCAAAGGCCATCTTGAGGGGGGGGGGGGGGGGGTAATAACATTGTACTTTCAATTATGTTATTTCTGTTATGCTTACTCAAACACAGTTAGTTATGTGATTATGATTATACAATTAATTTAATTATAGTTGTTAGTTGTTAGGTGCAAATTAGTAACTAGTGCGTAAAATAATAAGATGTATATATTCCTTCTCTTTGTAATAGAGTAGATAGATTGAATATGGTAGTTTCATTTTCTTTAATTCTTTTTATAGTTTATTTTAGCATATTTCATTTATAATTTAGCTAATTTTCATGCATATTTTTCTTTCTTTATTTTATGACTATTTCGGGTATTTTTCTAGTTTCATGAGCATAATTGTAGATTTTAAGGAAACTAGCAAAGTGGGATATTTAGGAGACATATGGACTTGGAAGACAGCAAGGATTATGAGCTTGATAACTAGTGGAGAGGATGTATGGAGCGGGCTTGTTGATTATTTGAAGGCTTGGAGAATATGAACTTTGAATTTGCAAGAAAATGGAAGAATATTTGTGCATGCGGGATTACTGATCGGGCGAGTACACGAGCTATATGTGATTTGGAGAAGTCAAATTGCACTTAAAATGAAGAAAAATTAAAGAAAAACGGGCTAGGAGCTGATTGAACTCAAACTGGGACAGTGAACTAAGTTGTGGAGGCCCAAAACTCAATGAATCCCACATAAGGGTCACCCGCGCAACCCAACCATGAAGATTCTCTTTGTAATAGAGTAGATAGATTGAATGCACAAATTCTTTTCATCTTTTTCAAGTGCAAGTTAGTTACTAGTGTGTATAATAATTAGATATATATATTCCTTCTCTTTGTAATAGAATAGATAGATTGAATAACAGGTCATTTTTCATCTCCTCTTTTTCTCTGATGATACATGGATCAAAGGGTTTTCGAATTAAAGAGTATTGATAACATATTCTTACCATCTCAATCACTCTGCAAACCGTATTTGAACTTATGAAATCGAGATTTTGTTATATTAATTGAGTAAATATTTTGATCTAAAAATTCGATCACAGAGAATGGAGTAAAACCTCCGATAAATAGAAAAGGACCTAAAAGGGAAAAACATAAATTAAGGCAATAAATCAGGAGATAAAAAAAGGAGGGGATAATATCGAACATTGAAAACCAATACTCCCCCTCAAGGTGGAGCATGTAAATTAACAATGCCCAACTTGTCAAGAAGGAACGAAGTTGAGCAGCTCCGAGACCCTTCATAAGAAGATCGGCAAGTTGAAGCTTCGAGTCGATCGGCATAGGGCAAATTTCTTTCGATTCAACACGTTCACGAACGAAGTAGCAGTCCATTTCAACGTGCTTAGTGTGTTCGTGAAAGACGGGATTATTAGCAATGTGTCGAGCTGCTTGATTGTCACAGAAAATGGTGGTGGATGCAAGTTGGGGAAAGCCGAGTTCCTTCAAGAGCCATCGCATCCAAATAAGTTCGCTAACGGTGGCAGCCATGGCCCGATATTCGGCCTCAGCGGAAGAGCGTGAAACAACAAACTACTTTTTTGTTTTCCACGAAATGGGGGTGCCACCGAGAAGAACCAAGTAACCCGTTCGAGAGCGCCGTGTGAGAGGACAACCAAGCCAATCTGAGTCACAGTAGACGACTAAATTCACGCTACCTTCTTTTGGTAAAAGAATACCTTGACCAGGTGTATCTTTGAGGTATCGTAAAATTCTGAACAAGGCATCCATATGATTTTTGCGAGTATCTGAAACGAATTGACTGAGGATGTTAACCGAGTAAGCAATGTCTGGACGGGTGGCCTGAAGATAGAGTAATCGGCTAATGAGTCGTCGGTAATGAGTGGCATCGACCTTGGGATCTTTGTCATCCATAGCAAGTTTGATGTTTTGTTCGATGGGAAAAGAGCTCGGGCGACACCCTTCCATGCCACAATCCTCCAAAATGTCAAGAGTGTACTTTCGTTGGCTCAAAACAAGACCACTCGAAGTCTGTGCGACTTCAACCCCAATGAAATACTTTAACTCACCGAGATCTTTTATGCTAAACTGGTCATGCAGGCTTTGTTTGATTTCTTGTATCTTTTTAGAATTATTTCCCGTAATGATGACATCATCAACGTATATGAGGCTAGCAATGAAAATGCCATCTTTTCGGTAGATAAAAAGGGAATGATCTGATTTTAATGAACAAAAACCAAGACCAAGAAGAGCGGTGGTGAACTTTTGATACCAGTTTCGAGAGGCTTGTTTGAGGCCGTAGAGAGATTTTTGTAGCCGACATACCCGAGTCTCGTTTTCCTTGGAAAAACCTTGCGGTATTTTCATGTATACTTCTTCGTGAAGGTCGCCGTGTAGAAAGGCATTGTTAACGTCGAGTTGGTGGATGAGCCAATTGTTCTTGGTGGCCACGACAAGTAGCGTACGAACAGTGATGAGTTTTGCTACCGGAGCAAACGTGTCATGAAAATCTTCTCCTTCAATTTGCGTAAATCCCTTAGCCACGCGAAACATCCCAAAATACGACCCAAAAATTTTTGTTTAATAATTACTAAAAACACCATGATAATATCATAAGGTAAAACTCGTACGTCAATATCTCAAAAACAATAGCAAAGTGTTATGAGTAAACTGTATCAATACTGTATCAAATCCCATCTATGAAAAACTAAAAACAACTCCCAAGACAACTGAAGCTGTGGTGTGTGTGATGCCATCAACCCGAGCTCTCCCCTTTGCTTGCGGAAGTACCTGAAACCAAAACTGAAACTGTAAGCACGAAGCTTAGTGAGCTCCCCCAAACTACCACATACCATACAATACATATAACACATACCGGGCCTTGCCCACTGCATCGGATCGAAGTCCGGAAACTGCATCGGACCAAAGTCCGGAACTAACCAGGGCCTTGCCCTCTGCATCGGATCGAAATCCGGAACTACTGAGGCCTTGCCTCCTGCATCGGACCAAAGTCCGGAACTAACTGCATCGGACCGAAGTCCGGAACTAACTGGATCGGACAGAAGTCCGGAACTACTGAACATAGCATAACATAAGCATAGCAACTAACATGAGCACATAAATAGCATACTACATCGGGCAGTAACCCGGAACACATAACACATAAATCCTGTCTGAGCCACGAAGGCATCAAACATACTAAAATCTGCATCGGACCAAAGTCCGGAAACTACTTCTAGCTAAACGGGCCGGCATTGTGGCCTTAGACCCGTTCCTACTGAAAGGAAACTCACCTCGTGATCTGGCTGCTGAGTGTGTGGCCCTGGAAACTATCTGCTGCTGCTCCGGTATCTCCCCGGCTACAATTCCACAAATATATTCAATCAAATACTAATAACTGCATTGGGGTAAAATGACTCTTTTACCCCTGGCTAAAGTCAACTCTCCTGGTTAAAGTTAACTTTCAGTTGACCTGACTCGCCGAGTTGGGCCGCCAACTCGCCGAGTCTCTACTCTCATTTCTCAACCCTGCTCGCTGCTACTCGTCGAGTATGGCATATACTCGACGAGTTCCCATTCTATTCCAACACTCAGGTCATATGCATCCGACTCGCCGAGTTGTATGAACAACTCGTCGAGTTGTTCTTGAATCTTAAGAAGATTGCCTTGGACTCGCCGAGTTGTATGAACAACTCGTCGAGTCCTTCCATTATTGAGTCTAACCTCTAACTCACTAAGTCCATTCCATTACTCACTGGTTCCCACTCGGAATCACGCAAAGGGGAAGAATCGGGGACTCACGACTCGACTCGCCAAGTCCGAAGAACGACTCGCCGAGTCCCATGCATGCAATCACTAAAAACTCGATTCTGCTCAAAACCACTGCATACAATATATAGATCTGAGTTCCTAAGGCTGGTTTACCACGTAAAGTTCCCAAATTTACGTGTACAAATGCATACAAAAGGATATAAAGGCTAAAAAGGCACTTGGAAGAGTAGATTTAGGGCTAACATGCAAAATAGCCCCATAAAGTTAATAGATCTACGTTTTTGGAACTAAAACATGGCTAGATTCGGAAGCTAACCCATCCAACATGGTTTCTCTACTATGAGCAAGCTAAAGAATGGGCTAAATATGCATACAAAGGAGAATCAATCATCAAAACAGGAAGAAACCGATTATTACCTCAAAATACTCTGAAATGGGTGCAAAGACTTGGATATTCTTCTTCTTCTTTGAATCTAGCTTTCTCCTTCTCTTTAAAACTTCAAGATTACACAAAGAATGCTCAAATACTCAATGGAATGATTAGGGTTTGCTAACTGGTGCTTTGAGGGTGAAGGAGACGAGTTTGGGGCTCATAAGATGGTTTATATAGGGTGCAAACCCAGGGATTTAGGGTTTCCACCTGGCAGGCCGACTCGCCAAGTCCCGAATATGGACTCGCTGAGTCGCCGATCTATTAGCTGATCAAGATCATGACCTTACTCGACGAGTCAGGACATAGAATTGTCGAGTCCCTCTACAAACTTCTAAAATAAATACTATAAAAGTAACATACCAGAGACGGGTCGTTACACCACGAGTCTTGCCTTGTATCTTTCGACATCTCCATTTGGTTTGTATTTGATTTTGTAGACCCATTTTGAGTCTATGGCTCTTTTTCCATTTGGCAGCGTCTCGAGGGTCCACGTGTCGTTTTGTTCAAGAGCTTGGATTTCCTTCTTCATAGCTTCAATCCATTTTGGATCCTATATAGCTTGCTTGAAGTGTTTCGGCTCATCATTTGTAGTGATGGCCGCCAAAAAAACTTTATGAGTATTAGAAAAATTATCGTAAGAAAGATAATTTGTAATAGGATGTACCGTTGAGGTGTCTTGAGTTGGTGGGGTGTGTGCATGGTCGACCGAAGGGGGAAGGTTGACGACGAAATCATTTAATCGCTTGGGTTGACATCGGTCCCTTTTTGGTCGTGAATTTTGGGATTCAGGATTTTGGTGGAGATTATCTCCATTTTGATTAAAAGATTCCTCACTGTTGGTCGTTTCCCATTTTCATTATTGTTTTCTTGTGGTTCATTCCTATTATTATTATCAAAATCTTGTGGACTAGAATTAGCCTCACTGTTTGTTGTTTTATGCAAAGTGTCATGGGCTTCATCATAAGGACTTTCGACACTTTGGTTTGGAATGGGACTAAAAATATCTTGATCAATTTGAGTTTGTGGAGAACCCGAGAACGGAAATTGTCTTCATGAAATTTGACATCCCGTGACACAACGATTTTTTTGTTTTCGATGTCAAATATTTTGTAACCCTTTGTTCCGTGGGGGTACCCCAAGAAAACCCCGGGTCTCCCCCTCACTTCAAATTTATCACCCTTCGTTTCGATGTTCCAAAAGTACATTAAGCAACCGAAAACCCTTATATGATCATATTCGGGTTTTTGATTGTATAACAACTCATATGGAGTTTTATGGCTGAGGGTTTTAGAAGGCAATCGATATATGATGTAGGCTGCCGTGAGAACACATTCCCCCCAAAACATCTTGGGAAGATTGGCTTCAAAACGTAAGGCACCATCCGTGTCAAGTAAGTGCCTATGGTTACGCTCAACGACTCCATTTTGTTGGGGTGTGTGTGGACACGTTGTTTCCAACAAAATACCTTGCTTGGCATAAAAATCAATCATAAGGTTGGAAGTAAATTCTCCACCATTGTCACATCTTATTCTCTTGATGGTTTTACTAAATTGATTTTCTATCATTTTCCAAAAATTGACCAAGCAGGTACTAGCATCACTTTTGTGTTTAATGAGAAAAACCCAAACAGTTCTACTAAAAGCATCTACAACAGTCAAAAAATAATTGGCTCCAGAAAAGGAGGGAAAACGATATTTTCCCTACACATCACAATGTAATAATTCAAAACATCCTTTTGTTTTAATGTCACTTAAAAGAAAAGGTGACCTTGTATGTTTTGCCTTTGAACAAGAATCACAGAACGTATCTCTAATGTTAAAAGAAAATCCCTTAAGAAAGTCAACTTTAGCAAGTTTCTCTTGAGATGCGTGACCTAACCTCTTGTGCCATCTTCCGATATTAACTGCCATAACCTTTCTTCCCTTTTCAGAGAGCCTTATTCGGTATAGACCTCTTTTGCACTCACCCGCACCAATCAAGGTCCTCGTACGAAGATCCTGCATGACACAGAAATCCGGAAAAAAAATTATGGCACATTGAAGCTTTTTAGTTAATCGGCTAACAGATAGAAGGTTGCATTTAAACTTGGGAACGTGCAATATTCCTTCTATTTTAATTCCTCCAGGCAAGGTACAGTCACCCCTTCCCTCGACTGGAATGGCATGACCATTGGGGATGATAACAGGTGGTTCATAAAGGCTTTTCCTTTTGTTCACAAGGATATCGACACGATAAGTTGTGTGTTCGGTAGCTCCCGTATCCACAACCCAATTGTCCTCGTCATAATCATTACCTGTCATATTAGCAACAAGTTTTCTTCCTTCATCACTTGTAGTAACACCATCTTCAAAGTGCTTCAAGAATGCGTTGTATTGGTCCACGGTGAAAACCAGAACAGGACTCGACCCACCTTCGACACATGAAGCTTTCGGTTTGCCTTTATAACTTTTGGTTTTCCCTGGCCACCATTCAGGGTAACCAACCAGTTTGAAGCAACCGTCGCGATTGTGTCCACCTCTATCGCAAAAGGTGCAGTGTTGAGCCTCTTCCTCTCATTTCGGGGTCTTTGAATGTGTCTTCTCCTTCTGCTGGTTCGAGGAGAGGTTTTCACGCTTTGGAACAAATGCTTTAAATGCAGCGGCTTCCATGGTGGGTTTCTTCTCCTCATGTAACACCGTAAATTTCAAAAAAAAAATTCAAACTTTCATAAAACATAATTCAATTGAAATTCATAAAACAACCATATTAATTATCCAACTCAAGTCAATACAAAATCCCAAGATCACAAATGTATAAACTCCGTGCACCCAAACCCTGTGAACCCTCAGGTTCTAACTCTGATAAACATGCACCACATAAATCACATAGAAATAATGCAGTACAACACATAACATACATAGCATACAAATACTCTATCACATAACTCTGGTTACCTACTCAAGGTAAAGTATAGTTAGAAGACTCACCTCGCGTATCTCGGTATCTCACGAATCCTGGAAATCCCTCGTGCTCGATCCTCCTAGCTCTAATCCTCCTATATCATCACATGTCTCTGATTAACACTTTATATTTCTAAGGTTGACTATCCCTAAGAAGTCAACACAGGTCAACTCCGGTCAACGGTCAACGGTCAATGGTCAACTTTGACCGGACTCGGCGAGTGCGCTATGGTGACTCGGCGAGTCTAGACGTTTTCACCAACTCTCTAGAACTCCCATTCTACACGTTGAGTACTCCCCCCTGACTCGACCAGTTCCATCTGGAAGAATCGTAGGGCCACCCCATGACTCGATTAGACCACTGAGTCAACCCTGTCGTCCCTCTCTAACTCACCCGGACTCACTGAGTCAACCCATGACTCGATTAGACCACTCACTGAGCGAACCCAAGGCAATCTTCAAACTACTCGCCGAGTTTGATGAACAGACTCGGCGAGTCCATGCCATGCAACCACTCCAACTTGCTTCTAAGGTTAGATCTGCTTCCACAATCTATAGATCTGGCCTCCCTAGACTGATTCATCACGTAAAGCTTCTATCTTGGTGCCCATAACACACCCCATGGCTCATAAATAGAGTTTTGACCTAAGGCATAAGGATTCCAATCCAAAGCCTCCATTGATTCCCAAAAAGCTTGGGCAAAGGGACACTCTGGACCTCCAAGGGTCCAGATCTATGGTTTAAACCACATAAGGGACCAAGGGGGCACTAGATCTTGCCAAAAATAGGTTCAACAAACCCTAAATCAAAATAAACATCAACAAGGAAGAAGATAACTCGAAACTATTACCACAATAGTGATGCTGTGGACTCCAAACTCTCAGAAGTGGCTCCACTTGCTTTCCCTTAGCTAGTTCTCTCCTTCCTTGCAAAAATGACACCTCCAAGATCAATAATGGCCTCCTACCTTGCTCCAAACGCTCACACTCGATTAGGGTTTCACTCAAGGGACTGGTGAGCACAAATGACGGCCATAAGGGCCTTTAAATAGGTCCCAAACCTGAGAAATTAGGGTTTCATTACACAGCGCGGACTCACTGAGTCCATATCCTGGACTCGCCGAGTCCAGGCGCGATCCCGCGATCAGATCCGCGACCCTACTCGGCGAGTCTGAGCTCCAACTCGCCAAGTCCCCTCTCAAAACACCAAAAATCATAAATATACAAGATACCTGAAAATCCGGCTGTTACAACTCTCCCCCACTAGAACTAGACTTCGCCCTCAAAGTCTCGCTCTAAAAATAGCTCCGGATGCTGCTCCTGCATCATACGCTCTGGCTCCCAGGTCATCTCCGATCCCCTCCGGTGTTGCCACTGAACCAACACCAGAGGTACCTCCTTATTCCTCAGAACCTTGATCTTCCTATCTCTGATGGCCACTGGTCTCTCGGCATAATTCAGGCTTGCATCTACCTGAATATCCTCTAATGGAACCACTGCCGATTCATTGGCTATACACTTCCTCAACTGCGACACATGAAAAGTGTCGTGGATCTGCCCCAACTCTGCTGGCAACTCTAACCGATAGGCTACCCGGCCTACCCTCGCAATCACACGAAATGGTCCTATAAACCGGGGCCCCAACTTGCCCCTCTTCCTGAACCGAATCACTCCTTTCCAAGGGGAAACCTTCAGGAGAACGAAGTCGCCGACCTGAAACTCAAGCTCGGACTGGCGTCTGTCCGCATAACTCTTTTGTCGGCTCTGGGCGGTCAATAACCTCTGTCTGACCTCTTGTATCTGCTCTGTCGTCTGAATCACGATCTCTGTACTGCCCATCACTCTCTGCCCAACCTCACCCCAACAAATGGGGGTCCGACACCTCCTACCATACAACAGCTCAAAGGGCGGCATACCGATGCTCGAATGATGGCTGTTATTGTAGGAAAACTCCGCCAGGGGTAAATACGCATCCCAGCTACCCCCGAAATCCAACACACATGCTCGAAGCATGTCTTCAAGCGTCTGAATCGTCCGCTCACTCTGGCCGTCTGTCTGGGGATGATATGCGGTACTAAAATGCAGTTTAGTACCCAACTCGTCATGAAATTTCTTCCAGAATCTGGAAGTGAAACGCACATCACGGTCCGACACAATCGAGATCGGCACCCCATGCCGAGATACCACTTCTCTCACATAAACCTCCGCCAACTTCTCCGCCGAAGAACTCTCACTGATGGCAAGGAAGTGAGCGCTCTTCGTCAACCTATCCACAATCACCCAAATTGCATCAACTCCTCTGGCAGTCCTCGGCAATTTGGTGATGAAATCCATAGTGATCTGTTCCCACCTTCACTCGGGAACCTCCAATGGCTGCAACTTGTCATGCGGTCTCTGGTGCTCGGCCTTCACCCTTTAGCAGGTCAAACACCTCTCGACAAACCCTGCGACGTCCCTCTTCATACAGGGCCACCAATACTCTTTCCTCAAATCCAAATACATTTTCGTAGCCCCGGGATGGATCAAAAATTTCGATCTATGTGCTTCCTCCATCAAAGTAGTACGCATACCGCCCACAAACGGTACCCAAATCCGGCCCTGAAAAGTCTTAAGCCCTCGACTATCCGAAACGAACTCTGAAACCAAACCAACGACCCGTTCTCTCTTCTGCATCTCCGGTTGCACAGCCTCGGCCTGTGCCCCTCGAATGGCATCCAGAACTGGAGCTATCACGGTCAATCTCAAACATACATTTCGCAGTGAAGTACTCTCCGCCCTGCGGCTCAACGCATCAACTACCACATTAGCCTTGCCCGGGTGGTACAGGATCTCACAATCATAATCCTTGACCACATCTAACCACCTCCTCTGCCGCATATTTAGGTTAGGTTGATCCATCAAGTACTTCAAACTCTTATGGTCCGTGTATATTGTACAACGAACCCCACACAAGTAGTGATGCCAAATCTTGAGGGCGAACACCACTACCCCCAACTCTAGATCATGCGTGGGATATCTAGTCTCATGAGGCTTCAACTGTCTCGATGCATATGCTATCACATGCCCTTTCTGCATCAGTACCGCTCCCAGCCCTAAAATCGATGCATCACAAAACACTACAAAATCTTCCATCCCTTCCGCAAGAGCTAATACCAGAGCTTCGCACAACCTTTGGCGAAGCGTCTCAAAGGAGGTCTGCTGCTCGGGACCCCATGAAAATGCAACACCCTTCCAGGTCAATCTGGTGAGTGGCACCGCGATCTTGGAGAAATCCTTGATAAATCTCCGATAGTACCCTGCCAACCCAAGGAAGCTCCTGGTCTCAGAGGGTGACTTTGGCACCTCCCAACTCATCACCGCCTCAACCTTGGCCGGATCGACCAATATCCCTTCCTGATTAACAAGATGTCCCAGAAACTGGACCTCCCGCAACCAGAATTCGCACTTGGAAAAGTTTGCATAAAGTTTCTCCGATCTCAAAACCCCAAGAACTTCCCTCAAATGCTCTTCATGCTGCTCTCTGGATCTCGAATATACCAGAATATCATCGATGAATACAATCACTGACCGATCCAACATCGGCCTGCATACCCTGTTCATGAGATCCATGAACACAGCCGGGGCATTGGTGAGCCCAAAAGGCATCACCACAAACTCATAATGCCCATATCGCGTCCTGAACGATGTCTTCTGGACGTCCTCATCCGGCACTCTCACCTGATGATAGCCCGACCTCAAATCGATCTTGGAGAACCAAGATGCTCCCTGCAACTGATCGAATAAATTGTCGATCCTCGGCAACGGGTAACGGTTCTTGACCGTCAGCTTGTTCAATTCTCGGTAATCAATACACATTCGATGCGAGCCGTCCTTCTTCTTCAAAAACAGAATGGGCGCTCCCCACGGCGAGCTACTCGGCCGAATACACCCCTTCCCCAGCAGCTCCTGAAGCTGCGAGGATAACTCTTGCATCTCTGGAGGCGCAAGACGATAAGGCACCTTAGCGATAGGCGCGGCCCCCGGAACCAAATCAATACTGAACTCTACTTGCCTCACGGGAGGCACACCCGGTAACTCCTCGGGAAAAACATCTGGAAACTCACGCACCACCGGAACCTCCTCCACTGAACTCGGTCTCTCGGAGATCACCCGTGTATCCATCACATATGCCACAAAACCCTTACAACCCTGATGTAAACACTGCCTCGCCCTTGCGGCCGAACAAAAGTTTGATCCAGAACGTGTACCCTCGCCGTACACTGAAAGAACTCCCCCACTAGGATCTCATATGGTCACCAGCTGACGCTCACAATCGATAACCGCACCGAATCGGCTCAACCAGTCCATGCCCACAATGACACAGACAGCACCCATCGCAATAGGAACCAGATCAATCGGAAACTCAACCCCAAAAATCTCTAACACACATCCCCGGAGGACCTCCGTGGCACAAATCACTCTATCGGCAGCTATGGAAACCCTCAGAGGCCGACTCAATGCCTCACGACTAACACTGATATGCTGACTAAAGGCCAAAGATACAAAAGACCGACTCGCACCCGATTCAAATAACACTAAAGCAGGCACAGAGTTCACAAGGAAGGTACCTACGCATAACATAAAATATGCATAATATCTCAACATCAAAATAAATACATAGAAGGAAACGTACCAGCCACAACATCGGGTGCAGCGCGGACCTCCTCCGCAGTCAGCTGAAAGGCTCTCCCTCGAGCTCTCGGCGCCTCGGCCTTCACGGGCCGACTCTCTGTAGCTCTGATGGCGGCAGGATCAGATCCCTGAGATGCTCCGCGCAACAGCGGACACTCCGCATTCCGGTGTCCGGTCTGGTTGCTGTGAAAACACACTGCAAACCCCTTGGGGCAGTCCTTGGCCATATGCCCCTCCTTGCCACATTTGTAGCAAGATCCCGCTCGAAAGACTCCATCATGACCCTTACCGCACTTCCTGCAAGTGCAGCCCTTCTGGCTCCCGGGTTTGGGATCAGCGGGTTTGGCCCGCTTGGCTGCCGGCTGAGACTGTACCAGCCGCCGATCCCTCCCCTGAGACTCCGCCTCCTCACTGGCCTGTGTCTCAAGCTCAATCTCCCTCTTCCGGGCATTTGCCTGAAGCTCAGTAAATGTCCGATACGAGGAGTTCGCGGAGAACTCCCGAATATCCCGTCTCAAAATGCTCAACTAGCAGCTCATACGTGCCTGCTCAGTGGACACGTGCTCAGGGCAGAACATCGACCTCTCATGGAACATCCTCGTGATCGCTGTAACTGACTCAGTACCCTGCTTGAGGGTCAGAAACTCCTGTGCCAAACGCTCCCTCTCCACCTGGGGAACGTACTCATCCCAGAACATGGTAGTGAACCTCTCCCAGGTCACCGCCGAAAGCTCAGCAGGCGTAAAATGCGCCGTCACAAACTTCCACCAGTCCTTCGCTCCCAAGCGAAGCTTGTTCAGCGCGAACCGAACCTTCAGATGCTCAGGAAATGAGCAAGTGATGAAGCACCCCTCCATATCAGATATCCACCTCATAGCTGCCACCGGATCCTGCGTCCCATCAAACTCTGGTGATTTGGTGTTGCTGAACTCCCGAAACAACGACGCATCACCTCCCTGGGGTCTCGCTGCAGCGATCGCTGCGGTAGCCGCTACAACAGCAGCCTCAGAAAGAGCGGCATAACGCTCGTCAAATGTCTCAATCAGTGCGGTCTTAATAGACCCGAACATCTCTGGTATCTCAGCTCTAATGACCGCAGCCACCTCCTCATGAATGATCTGTCGAATCTCCTCGTCACTAGCTCCGACACCCTTCGGCATATGACGTGTCCTCACCATGATCACCCTCTGAAATACAACATATGATAAATTAGAATTCACTCGAGCATACTCACACTCGACAATCCATCCCTCCTTGATTCTTGGTATCCCAAAGATTCTTATTTGGACCGTGCACCGCCCCGGTGCTTTCAGTAGTACGGGCCCAATACTACTGTCCACACCGTCTCAGTACACACCCCAAATCTTCCTCTTCGGATCCCAAATCCCAAGTACTCTACCATGCGTAGACCACTCTCTAATAGATCTCTCATAAGCCCCTCGCTGCTACCTACTCACTCTCAAGCATCTCATAGCAGCTCACCTCTCCCTAGGCTAAGGCATCACAAATCAGGCCACTCTAGTCCTAATAGCAATACCTAGCCTACTCTAGCATGCGGATACATCATATCAATATCAATATTACATAATATAAAGGTATTTTGGGAATTCACCGTTCGGGTGCTGACTGATCGTACACACGTTTCTTCCTGGAACTTGTTTCTTTTTCAAGAAAATCTTTTACTCTTAGAAAAGTTAAGTTTTCTTTTGAAAATATCTTTCCAAATCCTCAGTTTGAGTTCAAATACTCCCGAAGGTGTACCCGAATCCCTCAAACCAAGGCTCTGATACCAAATTGTAACACCGTAAATTTCAAAACAAAATTTTCAAACTTTCATAAAACATAATTCAATTGAAATTCATAAAACAACCATATTAATTATCCAACTCAAGTCAATACAAAATCCCAAGATCACAAATGTATAAACTCCGTGTGTGTGTGTGTGTACGGATCAAGCCGGCGCCTTCCCGCGGTCGTCACTAGTACCTGAAACAATAACATCAAACACTGTAAGCACAAAGCTTAGTGAGTTCCCCAAAATACGACATATAACACATATTAGCCACTCGAGGCTATAACTCTGTGGGTCCGTGCACCCAAACCCTGTGAACCCTCAGGTTCTAACTCTGATAAACATGCACCACATAAATAACATAGAAATAATGCAGTACAACACATAACATACATAGCATACAAATACTCTATCACATAACTCTGGTTACCTACTCAAGGTAAAGTATAGTAAGAAGACTCACCTCGCGTATCTCGATATCTCACGAATCCTGGAAATCCCTCGTGCTCGATCCTCCTAGCTCTAATCCTCCTATATCATCACATGTCTCTGATTAACACTTTATATTTCTAAGGTTGACTATCCCTAAGAAGTCAACACAGGTCAACTCTGGTCAAAGGTCAACGGTCAATGGTCAACTTTGACCGGACTCGGAGAGTGCGCTATGGCGACTCGGCGAGTCTAGACGTTTTCACCAACTCTCTAGAACTCCCGTTCTACACGTCGAGTACTCCCCCCTGACTCAACGAGTTCCATCTGGAAGAATCGTGGGGCCACCCCGACTCAACTCGCCGAGTCTCAAGAACAACTCGGCGAGTCCCAGTTTGACTCAGTCCACCTGTTGTCCCTCTCTAACTCACCCTGACTCACTGAGTCAACCCATGAATCGATTGGACCACTCACTGAGCGAACCCAAGGCAATCTTCAAACTACTCGTCGAGTTTGATGAACAGACTCGGCGAGTCCATGCCATGCAACCACTCCAACTTGCTTCTAAGGTCAGATCTGCTTCCACAATCTATAGATCTGGCCTCCCTAAACTGATTCATCACGTAAAGCTTCTATCTTGGTGCCCATAACACACCCCATGGCTCATAAATAGAGTTTTGACCTAAGGCATAAGGATTCCAATCCAAAACCTCCATTGATTCCCAAAAAGCTTGGGCAAAGGGACACTCTGGACCTCCAAGGGTCCAGATCTATGGTTTAAACCACATAAGGGACCAAGGGGGCACTAGATCTTGCCAAAAAAAGGTTCAACAAACCCTAAATCAAAATAAACATCAACAAGGAAGAAGATAACTCGAAATTATTACCACAATAGTGATGCTCTGGACTCCAAACTCTCAGAAGTGGCTCCACTTGCTTTCCCTTAGCTAGTTCTCTCCTTCCTTGCAAAAATGACACCTCCAAGATCAATAATGGCCTCCTACCTTGCTCCAAACGCTCACACTCGATTAGGGTTTCACTCAAGGGACTGGTGAGCACAAATGACGGCCATAAGGCCCTTTAAATAGGTCCCAAACCCGAGAAATTAGGGTTTCATTACACAGTGCGGGCTCGCCGAGTCCATATCTTGGACTCGCCGAGTCCAGGCGCGATCCTGCAACCAGATCCGCGACCCTACTCGGCGAGTCTGAGCTCCAACTCGCCGAGTCCCCTCTCAGAACACCAAAAATCATAAATATACAAGATACCTGAAAATCCGACTGTTACACCTCTGTTATCATTCTCTGTCGTTCATCTTCTGCAACAAGATGGTAGGCAGTCCCGAGACCTGGTGTCGGTTTGGTGGCGAGGATCTGAGTTTTGATAACCCCAAAATCATTGTCGAGACCCATAAGGAACTCATACAACTTCTCTTTCTCTTGATGCTCAACGAGTCTCTTACCAATGTCACAAGTGCACCGTGGCATAGGAAAAACCAATTGAATTTCATCCCACAGAGAACGAAGTTTTGTGTAGTAGGCTGAAACAGTAGTATCGTCTTGGTGTGAAGCAGCGATTTTGTTCTTTAACTCGTACGCCCTTGGTGCACTTTCTTTTTCGAATCTTTCACGAAGATCTAACCACATCTCCGATGCTGTGCTTGCATACTTCACACTGCTTCGTATTTCCTTCTCCATGGCAGTAGTAAGCCATCCCTTAATCATTGCATCCACCCTCATCCAAGCCATGTAATCCTTGGATACTTGTCTGGTTTTTCAATGGATCCATCGACGAACCTGATTTTCTTCTTTGCGAATAGGAAATTCTCCATCTCTTGAACCCAATCTACATAGTTTTTGTCAGACAATGCATCGTTAACCTGGATTTGTCTAGGATAATCACATGGGTGAAGATAATATGGTGAGTTGTGGTCGACGACGTTGCCGCCGTCCTTCGTCGGTTGATCTGCAACTTCGGCCATGGTTTTATGTCGAGCAGTAGGATCACTGCTCTGATACCATAATGAAATCGAGATTTTGTTATATTGATTGAGTAAATATTTTGATCTAAAAATTCGATTACAGAGAATGGAGTAAAACCTCTCATAAATAGAAAAGACCTTAAAAGGGAAAAACATAAATTAAGGCAATAAATCAGGAGATAAAAAAAGGAAAGGATAATATCGAACATTGAAAACCAATATGAACAAGACGTTTTGCAAAAAGTGATTTTTGTAGGTTGACGTTTGATAGCCTTCCAAGAACACAAGTGCAATGGTCAGTGGCAATAGGCAACGACCTATTGGTAACCGGCCCAAACTCACTAATTGAAACATGTTCCGGAATTATGGAAAATGAAGAACAAAAAACATGTTGAGACTAATTGCAAACTGGGTTTAAATGCTATGATTTTTATGACATTACCCCTGTTGTGTAACTGCTACTCATATGAAAATCTATCATTTTAACTCAAATTAGTTTAAAATGCTATTCAACGTTTCTGAACTATATATGTTGGCATGTATCTCTCAACAATGGAAGTAAGATCGAGTTTGTGTATATTTAATTCAACAACCTATGAATCGATTTACGTGGTAATAGATGTATTTGTTTAGCCATATTTAATTCAACCACCAATGGACCGATTTATTTGTTTAGCCGGCCTTGCACGTATGCTGCTGTCTAACGTTCCAAGAAAACCCAATCTTGCCAAATCAAATACTAAATAACAAAAGATTGAGGGCATACGACATATATTCGAATAAAAGTAGTAAAAGAATATTAACAACAAAAATCAACTGTTAAAAATATATTTATATTTTAAAGCGTGCGTAAAGTAACATTGCCGCTTTTCTAATTACATACTTATTAAAATATTGAATCCTATTATAATCATGTTATCTTTAATTTGATTTGATTTATAATCCGAGTGACTATCGTAGGTTATTAAGTTGGGATGAAAAAAAAAATGGATGAAGGTAACGTTAACCACCTACATCGTTATTCTTCTACATTAAATTAAGTCTCCATGCATACAACAAATGAGGTTTTATGTATTAAACACAACACACTACCGAGGAGCTGGTGAGAAGAACAATCACAAAGGGGCAACGGCAGATCCACGATAAATATCAACCGGGGTCTACCCTATAACTAACAATAGTCCCTTCCGGCGACGGTGGTCGGAGATCCCTCAGGCAACGGTAGCATTCCTCCGGCAATGGCGGCATGCAGCAGGAAGAAATCAATAATCTGACAGTGGTTTCCTAAGAGTTATAAAAATAAACGGAGTTTTAGAGGGGGTTTTTAAAAGAAATGAAAAAAAAAAATCTAATGGTGAAAGCTGAATTTAGGTAAAAATATATTCATAGAGCATAAGTCTTAAATAAGAGAAGATAGTCAAGAGGCTCGCAAGAGATACGCATCTACACAATTTAAAAAAATAAATAATTTTTTCCATAATAATATAAGATGGGTTTTATTTTCAAGTGGGGGTCAATGTCATGGACCCCACTGTTTCAACACTACATCCGCCACTACATAGGGGTGAAAAATAATCTGATTTTAAATAATTCAATTCGTTATTGAATGATTTGATAATATTTCAAAATGCAAAGAACAACTTTTACACATAACATATACAATCAATTAGCCCAAAATAAAGAGCTAAAGTAGCCTACATTTAAGAATCTAAATATGAAAGATATTCGGGAAAATAAGGAAAATATCTTGAATTCCTATACTCCCCCTCAAGCAGAGTATGGGGATTTTGCATCCCCAACTTGCCAACTAAAGATACAAACCATTGTAAATAAAAGGCTTTAATGCAGAGGTTTGTAACTTACATCTTCTTGTGAATGGGAAGAGGGACAACTTCTTATGAATCAACTCGTTCTCGAACAAAGTAGCAATCAATTTTAATGTGTTTAGTTTGTTCATGAAAAACTGGGTTGGTAGCATATTGCGAGCAACTTAATTGTCATAGTAGATATGATGTGTGTGCGAGGACTTGACTTCTTTTTGGATTTTCTGATATAAAATAGCAACGAAAAACTAAAAAACAAGAACAAGAAGAATAAAAATAACTTGTTCGACAAGAAAACAAGAAAAATTGATAAATTTGATAGACAACCTAGACTTATAGATTGAATGTCGGATGAAAACAAGTTAAGACCTATTAACTTGAGTTCTTATGAAGATCAAAAAATCATCCGTCAAATGATATTTCATAACTAGCCAAGACCTATTGACTTGAGATCAAGCCACAAATGAGAAATGCATCCCAAACAATGACAACAATCCGAATTATACGCAATAATTGACAAAAGTAAGAACAAACGTTCAAAATTCAACTTCAATCATTTCTTATACTAGCGTTTGACAAAATGGGTTATTTATAGCCTTACACTGATTACAAAATAAAGGAAACTAATTACAAAAAGGAAACAAAAATTGTCACACCCCCAAACCAGACGGCGGAAACGTCCGGGGGCGGAGGACTTCATTTGTAGTATCACAACACATGCGTTATAGTAATCAAAGTACAAACAACCATTGTATTTAATATATATATATATATATATATATATATATATATATATATATATATATATATATACATGTGTTCAATCAATATATATTGAAACCAAAATAGTTATACAAAAGAAGAAGACATGACTCAAAATAGCTCAATCTTCTCAAAACTCGAGGAGTACCTGTCTACTAATTCCATAAGAATACAAGTAATTTGAAAAGAGAGTATCAACATAAAGTTGAATGAGTGCATAAGTATTTATGTTTTAAAAGTATGTTCTCTGTTTCTTGAATATGTAAACTGTTCCAGAAAATCCTATATTTTCTGCTGTATATGAAAAGTAGTTTTAATCCCATAAAACCGTTCTATTTGTAAACCAATATTCTACTTTTGTATCCTTTTTATATAAACTGTAAAAGAGAGTGTGCTTGGCTTCACCAGTTGTTATTGAATACCGATATGTTATACTGTAAAATTTATCTTTGGTAAACTGGTACTTTGAAAAAGGTACTCATCTTTAGTTAATTATACACTAACCGTTTTGTTAATATCTTTTTAATGATTTATTATAACCATACTGAGACTAAATGGCTTGAAACAATGCTTTGAAGGCATTACAACTGTTGATAACAATTGTCACTCATAGGCGTGTATGCTCGACTGTAGCTAGCAGCCAAAATGCGGGGTTGTCAATCCCAATATAGATCTATACACACACTGTTTCGATCCGCTACTGGAGATTCTGGTTATAATATCAGGACTTTAACTATGTTATTTAAAGGAACTAAACAACCTGAACCAAATGCCACATAAAAAGCATATAGACGTTATGTGTATAATAGTTATGAAAACTCAATCATCCTGAAATAATGATTGATGGTATATTCCTGAACTAGTATTCTTAACATGTATTTGAAAACTATATACCCTTGATTAGTTTTGAATCAAACCCTTGTTTCTTGTATAATGGTGTATTCTAGTATACTTGAATCATGAATTAATGTTCTATGTATCATAAATTAAACCTATTATAACTTATATGTACTTTCTGAATTAATATTAACTGTTTATGAATTGAACCCCCTTGCTCAACATGTCATAAAGGGTAATTAAATCGAATAAAATAACTTTATATTTATATACATATATTATTATATATAAGTAAAATTTAAATGATATTCGGACAAATAACCGATGCTATAAGCCCACATCCAAACAAGGAAAAGGACCTAATGTGAGTTATCGGTCCTAATCCCTTTTAAATCTTATATATATATATATATATATATATATATATATATATATATATATATATATATATATATATATATGATTTTTGGGAAAAATATTAGTTTATCAATCATTTAAATAGTTTAACATTTGGAGATATTTTTGATGACCTGATGTGATTTTAACACATTTTGAAACTATTTGTTTGTATAACAAAATCATTGTTTTAAACTTGTATCACCCCCCCCCCCCCCTTAAAACTGTAAAAACTGTTAAAATACAGGGGTATGAACTCACTTGTTAAGAGTGACAATTGATGAAAAACGGGGCTTTTACTTGGGTAGTACTTCGACTGGAAAGAGGCTGACTTCTTGGGAATTTTGGGGCTTCGGACCTTCTTCGTAACGTGGGTATGTCACCGGGGTGTTGGGTAATAATGAGAGGCTTAAAAGTATGAAACTATAAGAGAGAGGTTTGATATTTGTCCTTAAAACTGAAGCTCTCGCATCCGATTTATAGGAGGTTGATGCCTCCCCGTACGTTGGGCGTAGCGTATGTGCCCAGTCTATGGGTTACGCGTCGGAGCTAGTGTTGCCTGCATGGCATGCATGCAAGAATCGGGTGACGGAGCGTTGACGTGGTCGATCTGAGGCCTTGTTTCTGAGTACGCTGGGCGTACACATGTATGCGGGGCGTACTTCCTTTTTCCAATTTTTAGAAAAATTCGTAACTTTTGCTTATGACCTCAGTTTTTGATGTTCTTAATATCTACGCGTAGGTGAGACTATGCTCTACAAATTCCGTTTAGACTACCTTGGCTAATTTTGAATTTATTTTTAAAGTTACATTTTTAACAGGCCAGGACAGGAAAAGTCCATTAAAAATTCACAACTCTTCGATTCTCGTTTAGGTTGTGTTGTCTAAAAATCACTCGATCTTTAAACAGACTTTTGGACTGTGTACTGCTTTGTCGAATCTTAGAAAAATCTTAACTTCCTCATACGAAGTCAGATTTGAATGTTCTTTTTATGGAAGCTCACGTTTTAACGTATCCTACGACTTTTATTTAGATTGTTAAGGCTAAAAATCATTTTATTGAAAATTCACTTTTTACGCTTAACAGGGTTTTACCCGTTTTGTCGCGGTTCTTCGATCGGTCATAATTTCTTTGTTATAACTCGGATTTTAGTGTTCTTTATATTTTTGAAAACCTCGTCGTAATATTTATTACATTATTCGTCCCAACAAAATTATTGAACAATGTATTTTTGACGTTGTTTTCATTAAAAATAAGTTACAATGCTTGCCTTACACTATTACATTGATTTGAAATATTGGGTTGTTACAAAAATAAACGCCTAAAATCAAATGAAATCAAATGAAATCATTTCTAGAAATAAGATAGAATTTAGAATATTCAATTTAGAATCTTCTTTTTCAAGTTATCTCGCATTCCCATCGAACCATAGATCCCAACAAGCAACTTTCACCTCCTAGGATCACTTTTAACTTCCGACTTTTGCAATTGACTTGTGAGATTCGCATCTAGTCTCCAAGAATCCCATTTGCAATAGTTCTGAAGTCGTTCACATCCAGTAAGCTTTCGCATCCACACCCACCAAAAAATAGCCCAATACCAAAAAAAAGCTTATCGGATCACATTCCAAGAGTCTAGGCCACATCATATCACACTTCAAAGCTGTTTGCAACCATTTGAGTGTGATGAGTTGCAATCAATCGTATCTAGTCGCATCCAACTCCTTGTTCTCATTGAATAACACTATAAGGCTAGCATTCACATATGAAAACACTAGACTACAACTCATTGCGACCATTCAAACTTAATCACATCTAAGGCTTGGTTCGGAACTTGAACTCATCCCAGACTTGAAATTCATCTCGAAATTTGAAATCATTGACTGTGAACTCAGATTTGTATCAAGATAGGTGTGGGCCCAATTTGCTTGACTTCTAGCTTATCTAGTAGCCATCACATCCAAGTTATTTCACTGGCTATAGAGCCATTTCTCGACATTATGCTTCTGCAGATACTCGAGAGACAAACATATGTTTCTTTGATTTCCAATAGATGGGATCTCCTCCCACTAGTAAAGGGGCATCTAAGCTAGTACGCATCACAATACGCAATTAAATAACTTCCTCCTTGTATCGGAAAGAGAACACCTTGTCTAAGAGTAGTCTTTAGATATCTCAAGACTCTTGTTTATGATCATTTGATGATTGTCCAAATTTCGTTGATGATATTATTTTCGGATCAACAAACCCTCAGTTGATTGCTAATTTCTAAAAATTAATGGACTGAATTTAAGATTAGATTGTTGGCTCCAATTAATTTCTTTCTTGGATTTAATATTAGACAGCGAGAAAAGGGAATTTTTATAAATCAAGAATCTTTTACAAAGTCCTTGCTTACAAAGTTTAGCATGATTAGAGAATCAAAGGTGAAACTTCTAAAGGCATTTGGAACCAAATTGACTCATTCTCTTGATAAACCGGCAACATATCTTACCTTGTATAGATAGATGATGGGATCTTTGATGTACCTTACTTCAAGTAGGCAAAACATCATGTTTGCATGAGAACGTCACATGACCACAGTCAAGAACATCTTTAGATATCTTCGAAGAACCATGCCTCTTGGGTTTCAATATCCATCTAATTATGGGTTCTTTGTGCAGACTTATTTTGAAGCAGATGTGGTGGATCTGGTCTTGATCGAAAATTACGAAAAAGGAATGTCAATTCTTGGATGGAAAACTTGTTATTTGACAATCAAAGAAACAGACATGTGTTTCATTATTAACTACCAGAGCTGAATATATTACGTCTGCTTCTTGCATGTCACAAATTATTTGGATTCAAAGTCAGTTGCGAGAATATGGGATAAGTAAGAAGAAGTTACTAATGTACCGTGATTCAGAAAGTGCGATAAGATATTGTCAAAATCCACCACAACACTAAAAACGAAACATATTGCTTTGCAATATCATTTCATCAAAGATCATGTTCAAGATGGGAATGTTGAAGTTCATTTTATTCGATGAACAGATCAGTTAGCAAATATCTTTACTAAAGCCTTACATGAACTAACATTAAATCGAATATTACATTGGATTGGTATGATTGAAGTTGACTCAGTTCCAAAATCATCTTGAAAAATGACGAGTTGCCAAATGGTACTATTCATTTGCGAATGGTTCTGAACTTCATAGGTAATCACAAGTTATAAATTGGTGCGAGAAGATTACGATTCATCTGAAAACAATTCTGAATTTCATAGGATTTCGGAAGATAAAAAAATTTTGCGAGACGATCAGTGTTCTTCTGCGAATAGTTGTGAGCTTCATAGGTGATTGTAGCTTATTTTGAAAGTACTCTTTGTTTGCGACAAGGTGTGAGAAATAAATTTTTATGATTTTTAAGGCGTCACAAGTTGGTATCAATGAGCCTTGGTTTGAGAGAATTGGATGAACATTTGTGTGAATCCAAACTCAAACTAAGGAACGAAAAAATTTTAAAAATGGTTTTCAAAATTATTTTCAAAAGTAACCAAGGAGGGATAAGATGTGTATGCTTAACCAAAGCAAGAAATTGTACCAAAGTTAACCACACTGTTAATTGATATAATGTTTATGGTGGAAGGTTTTATATTACAATTAAAACTGGACATAGTTGTGGACTATTTCCTCTTTTGACATCATCCCTTTCAATAGATATTCCCAGTCCTAGATTTCTTAGATCTTTAGCAAGTTTAAGGAACTTTTCATCTATGGTATGTTATGCCAGTGAATCTGTGGGGTGACGTAAAACTAGGCATGTTGAAAGTATCCACTTACCTGACCCAACCCATTTTGAATATGGGTAAATCGGGTATCAGGCATATATTTTCACATATTCAGGTTACCTGATTTTTTTAGAATGGGTATAGGCTATATGTATAGGGTTTCAGGTATACCCGAAATACCAAATATATTTAAAACAATAAAGGGCTCTTTGAGTAATATCTACACTTATCCATATGTTGTTTACAACTTTATCCTCATTCCCAATCACTGATAAAAAAAAACTTGTCTATTTCTTGAGTCTTCCATGAAGTATCGAACCCTACGAAGACAAGAGACATCTCCAGTAGACTTCAAACTTAACTCAACTCGTCGTCACCGGTCATCAAGTCATCACCAACACTCACTGATTTAGACTTCAAACTTCAAAGTAAGTGATTTTGTTGTAAATGATTTCAAAAACGGGGTATTGGCTTCTTGCATTTTGGTTTCTTGTAAATGGTATTATTTTTGTGAAAGATTACTTGATATCTCAAGTATTATTGAATAACTTCGTTTATGCCTTGTTTGTTTATATAACTAAGACTAATAGAGCATGACATATTTATTTCATTACATTTATTTTCGGATAATACCCGAATGACCCAAACCCGACTTATTACCTGAATTACCCAAACCCTAATTACTATAATTCAATTCGGGTCGGGTAACAGGCTCTTTTTTTAACATGAAAACCTCAAATTACCCAAAACCCGAAAATTTTACCCGGTCAACACCCCTACGTAAAATACCATCTGTTATTTTTCTTTTCGTGTGCCATCTTAAATCTTCAGACATACTTTGTTACTTAAACAGTTATTGGAATCTTGGTATGATTGGAAAGTACCACATTACTTTGGTTAGAATGTTTTCATAGATTTTCTTTGTCTTTTTATCCACCTTCCATATTGTTGACCCACAAGATAGAAAGACAGTCATTTTTTGTTCTCCTTATAGTAAATAAGGTAGTTATTGATACATACATATAGTTTTTGGTATCCCAATCCCATCAACTTCAAATTTTTTTGGCCTCATAAGTGTTTCCACTAATTCATTACGTTTAGTTAGCATCTTTTTAAGCAATACTAGTAGTTCCGTAAAGATTGTATGGAACATCCGTGCTTACCCTTTAAGTTGAGTAGTTCAACTATTGTGGACAATTTTGTGAAATCAAGACATCCTTGGTAAAGTGGCTCCTCTGCGTCAGCTAGCATTTGTTGAAACTTGATATGGTAATGGTTTTCAAAATTATCTATAACCATTTCTTTTGTATATGGGAAATCCATTCGAATTTCTTAAGCAAAATCAGGGTTGTCACCAAAATCATTTCTTGCATTAACAGACTTTGGGGCACTTGTTGATGAGTCATCCTTTTAACCATGTTTATTCCAGTCTAGGTAGTCGTCATGAATTCCATTGATGAATAAATGGAGCTTCACTTCCTCCAAGGTAAACGCTAAGTGGTTTTCACATATTTTACAAGGACATGGCATTTTAATACGTCGACCATCAACTCCTGGGTTAATGTTCCTCATCTTGTAGATGTTTTGTATTACATAATTAATAAACGTTGATGCTCCTTTCAAATAAGATTTACCCTTCCACTTTATCCCCATTCAAGATTTGTCCGTCGTTAGAGTACAACTGAACAGAAAGAAAGTTTGAAACTAGGTTTTGAATCAAGTGATTACCTTAATCTCTTTACTGCATCTTAGATTTGCGAAAATAGAACCCTTTTACATAATTAATCTAATTCACTTTAATTAATTAATAACGCGTGTTTTAAAATGAATAAAATATAAATTGAGTCTAATGTTGTTAACAGGTCTCGTTTGATTCCTAGGGGTGGTTTTTGAATTTGTGTTTTGACGAGAATATCATTACAAATAAACTATGAAGCAGCGTAACTATATTGGTAAGTTGGTCATTACAATATGCCAACACTTATAGGTGCCATCATATCGGAAGTTGTCACCACGTCATTTCAGTTCCCCGATCATCTTCTCTCTATATTTGGTTCCAAGAAATTAAAACAGTTCCGATGATTTTCCCAAAAATAATATAATCCGAAAATCTTCTTCCAAACTAGATAATGCAAATCGATGGTTGCATCCACCTCAAGAATAATGGAAACAAGATCAAAAACAATAAGATCGCTCGATGAAGTACCAAACGATGCTATTACCAATATAGTGGGGCTTCTAGGGAGCAACTCATCTATTGATGTCATCAAATTGAAATGTCACAAAAATAAGAGACAAAATTTTTGTTTTTAAATTAATAAAAACAGTAAACCATATCATTGTCAGAAAACCAAGGTAAACAAGATTTATCTAAACATCATCAAATCAGATTAAATCATGGAAAGCGAAAACATGTGGTATGTGCTCTGCAATTATCCTGAGCTCTCCCATTTGAAAACTGAAGTACTTAAAACATAAACTGAAAATCATAAGCACAAAACATAGTAAGTTCCCCATAATATCACATGCCATAGATATCAACATATACTGCTCCCCCCTCCCCGTCATCGGCCCCCACCCGGTATACAAAACTGCCAGTCATCAGGCCCCACCTAGTATGAACATATAAACACATAAGCATATAAACATATAAACATACAACATATGCCATAATCACAAAGAAAAATAGCATACAAAATAGCCTTCGGTCCCCGCCCGTCATCGGGTCGTACCCGGTAATGATTAAAACACATACAAATAACTAGCATACAATATACTCATCAGTCCCCACTTGGCACTAGGCCCCACCCAGCATCGAGTCGCACTCGATAAACATAACACATGCAAGTGTCACATAAACAAAAATCATACTAAACATAACAACCATGGTCCGAAAGTAGTGCCTTCGATCAACTAAATACAGTAAGGAAACTCACCTCGCACTTCCGAATAAGATATATAATCCCTGGCTGCTGGCTGATAGATCCCCAAAATATCAATATCATAATAACAGCCAATTAATATTTGGGTTCCAATCCAAGGCCATAAATCTATACTTGGGGTAAAAAGACCATTTTACCCCTAACCTAGCTTCGTCCATGATTAAGGCTCAAACTCACAATCTAAACGGCCCAAAAGCCAATTAAACAACCAATTCCCAATCTTCAAAATTGGGCACAAACCCCTTACATGGATCTTACCCTAAACCCCAACCCTTTTTACTAGTCCAAAACACTTGTACACAGATGTCCCGTTAAGAACTGAAACACCCAAGCCCAAAGGAAAGCCTAAACTTGAAGCCCAATATGCAAAATCCCACCTAATTGAGTACGAGGGGGTGGCGTAGTCAGCTGTACGCTAAGCATACACGCTATTTTTCTTGTAAGCTGCACATACAGACTTGTACACCCAACGTACTAATCCATTAAGCCAAATTCTCCATTAAGCTCTTAATGCTTAAGTCTAAAAGTCCAAACCATAGATCTACTTCTTAATAAAATTATATAACCATAAAGTCACAGACTTGATGACTTTGCATGCCCCAAAAGCACCCAACATCAAGATATAGCACTTCACTTTCATCAAATGGACACAATCTCATGCATGGGGGATTTTAAACCGCAAAGGAGACAACTTCATGAATCTCGAAGCTTAGAAACACCAAGAGTATCAACTCATAGCTTCTTGAGTGGTATCAAATCACTAGATCTCATTCTTGGGGCCAAAGAGGAACAAAAACTCATATAGAATAGATCTAAGCCATCAATGAACAAGTTCATAGCTTTTTACCTCAAACAAGCTAGACATGCAGTAGAGAATTAGGATCTACAAGCTTCTCCTTGATCCACAACCTTGCATCAAACTCCATCTTCTTGAATATGAACCAAAACACACCAAGATTCACACATTGAGCTCAAAAACCCCATCATGGTGGCTAAGGGACGATTTATAGGGTTTTGGGGACTTGGAGGCTAGTAAAGAGGCCAGTCCTAAAGACTTAAAGTACTTATATAAGGTAGAACATCATAAATTAAAGTTTTCATTCACACCTTGTACACCCCGCGTACTCCTTATACGCCAAGCATATGAGGCCTCACACCCCGACACTTCATTTGAAGTACGCTAAGTGCACGCTACCTTACGCTTTACGTACATCTCTTCGCACCATCCCACCCTGTGTATTCCTTAGGTACACCCTGCATACTAGGGTTTCCTCTTAAACCCTAAAGCACACCAAAGGACATAACTTCTTAATTGTTAATCAGATTCTGACGATTCTTATATCCACGAAAATGTAACAAGAAGCTCTACACATTAATCAAATCATATATGCCTTATAATTTCCCAAAAAAAAATCCAAATTCCATAAAAGCTTGAGTTGATATATTACTCAAATACCCTTTGGCTCCAAAGCTCAAACTGAATACCTGGATCATCCCAATTACATCATCCACCCCCCCCCCCCTTCAAAATAAGTCCAAATCTCAATTTTTTCAAGAATTCTAAGTCTGCTAATACCCAATCATTGATCTCCACCCTGAAACAGGAAACGATCTGAAACAAGGCATTACACAAATACAAGAGGGTAAAATTTCTTCGACAAACTTTGTATTATATGTTTTCATTTTGTGTTTGCATTAGCATTTGCAGTTTAATTTGTGTATAAAATATGCATTTGAGTTTTATTTAAATGTGTGTACATTATGTAGTTCCAAAACCTTCAACAATTGTTGTGAGATGGATGAGGTGTATAAGACCATGGAGACCGATAGTTTAACGATATGAAGGTTTTGGGGGAGGATTGGCCAGTTTCTAGTCTTATAGAAATGTACAGGCTAAGAGAACCCTATCATTAAATTTGTTGATGGAATGGTTGTTGGATTAATTTCTATGTCCATAACTATAATTGGTAAGACTTGACCCGACCCGGCATGGTCCATTTGGGTTGCATACCATCATGCACTTGGATAGACTATAATGAGAGAAATAAGACACTTATGGTTATTAGTATATTATAAGTTCTAGTATATTAATAATAAGAATAATAAGATTATTTAATTAGTATTGATCAAGAATTAATCTAGGATTAATTAAGTGATCAAAAGAAGACTAATTAAATATATGGGTTGATTGTGTAAATCATCCATACTTATATAGTGGGCTAATGCTCCATGGATAATCAAGTTGGGATAAAACCCATAGGATGGTCCATGGATGCTCCATGGTGTATTTGAACCCATGGATCCAAGGAAATGGAAAGCCATGACAATTAAGGATTTACCCTAATTCTAACACTATATAAAGATCTTATTCTTGACAAAAATCGGCCACTAAGTATTATTCTAGAAGAGGGCTAGCTGATTTCATGAAGTGTAGAACTCTCTCAAGTTATTCTAAGTGTTTTGATGATTGTGATTCCATTTGAGGCTTCCACACTATTGGGGCTAGGCACTCAAGCTTCATGAAGACTTTCTACATCAAAGAGGTATGTATTCTATCTTGTTACACTCATTGTTTTGTATGCTAGATTAGGATAATACCTTGGATATTCTTATTGCATGTATAATAGAGAAAACATAGATCCAAGGTATTTAGGGTTGCATGTACACTTAGGAGTGTTAGAATGCTCAAAACCCAACAGTGGTATCAGAGCCTAGGCTTGTTTTCTGGTTATACTTGCAATAGAAGCTGAAAAATCGAGTTTTGATGTTGTCAGCCCAGCAGACTCGCCAAGTCCATGAAGGGACTCGACGAGTCCAAGGCAAAATGCATCCAACTCGCCGAGTTATGTTCATGCACTCGACGAGTTGGACCCCAGACAGCATATTTTCGAGGTTTTTGGCTGGAAATGGACTAGGAACATTACCCTAAGTTGTTTTTGAACTTATAAACTTGTTTTTTAATGTGGTAATGTTCATGCTAATCCATTTTCAAAGATAATTGTCAATAGATTCATGTTTTGTATTAGTTTAAGGTTTAGACTAATTACATGAAGAAGTTTGATATGAATTATCTTGTTCTTATGAGTTGCTTAGATTAATAGAAAAGTTAATTGAAATAGTTGTTTTCAATCCATTTTAATCTAAGAGTTGAGTATAAAATGTGTTTGTGTAACTTGTCCTCAAGTTACATGAAGAGTCACATTAAAGACTCATAAAACTCATAAAAGTTGGTAATGGTTACAAAATGAAGAGTCTTGTGTCATTGAATTTTTTTTTTATGACTCCATAACTTGTCCTCAAGTTATGGAAATTCAAGAGTCACTTCATTAATAAATAAATAAATAAATAAAGTGTAACCTTAATTAATTCCATAAGTTATAAAAATAAAGAAAAGTTAATTCTTTTATTTGTTTAAAGTCTTCCATAAATTATGGAACTTGAAGAGTTTTTGGATTAAAGCTACTTTAAACACATAAGTTATGGAATTAATTAGTTTTGAATAGTTTCAAAACTTGCCCTCAAGTTTTGGAATTTGAAACGTTTTCTCTTATGAATACTTTAATTCCAAGTTAGCCCTTAGAATTTTAAAAGAGTTAAAATTCAACACTTATACTATTTATAACATTAATGGTTAATTATTATATATATGTATAAGAACAAGTCGTTTTACCGTTAGTAGGCCTCATTCACGAAACTGGTCTATAAGGTGGGTATAAGGTTGTTGCCTATAAAATGGCGACTTAATGGGTGTATACTCTCACCCACCGCTTGCTTGACTGGTGGAGGGTCGTTAGCCGAACGGGTAGGACAATGACTTTAAATTCTCCCTTCATTAAAAGTATTAATGATAAATACTAAGTAACTAAAATCTTAATAATTCCCAATCTTAGTTACTTTAGGAAAAATGTGAATTTGGTGCTAGCCCATGGAATTCACACTTTGTACCTTACCAAGTCGTTGGTGGAGCGTGTGTGGTTAACCGGCACACTAACTTGGACTAGTAAGGACCACGAAGGGTGACTTAATGTTTGTCATAGATCAATGGAGCGTGTGTGGTTAACCGGCACATTGATTAGGTGATAATATTAAGGGTACCAAGTGAATTGGTATGGTTATTCACACCTTGTTTTGTGATCCTCGGCATCCCAGTCACAAAATTTGAGAGGGCACACTCGAGATTGAAACATGCCATTGAAAAGTTCAATGAATCTCAAAAGATCTAGGAATTTCAAATCCAATTAAAACCTAATAAATTATTTCGTTTTTCATGGTGGAAATTGGTGAATCGTCATTCGCCTACCTTCAAATATTTTATAGCTTGGATTACGGCATCCCTCTTCCAAATTATAAAATATTGTGTTGGGTCCTAGCCTTAATATTTCATATTGGGTGTCATATTAAGGACTTTAAATCAACTATCTTGAATATCTCCCAAAACATGTCTGGTTTAGACATTTATGATCTTCCCAAATCTCTTGAAGATGATGTTCCTCAACATCATGCTTCACTTCCTCTATCTCCTCCAATTATTCTCCCTCACCCACAAGTTCTTGAAAAGTTTAAAGTCACTCGAGCCCTATTGGCAAGTTAAGGTCTTGGTGTGGTCACATCTTGGAGATGTAGTCACATATTGACAAGCCGGGAGAGTTGGGTGTCAAAGTCTTGAGAAAGTTGGTGGTTCAATCACTTTCTAAGTCACATAGTGAGTTCTTTTGGAACACCTATGAAACAGACTATGACAAGACCCTTAATGATCTTATCTATTTGTTAAGATCAACTTCCTCAAAACTTGATGGACATTGACAATAGTGACACAGGAAATCTAGAAAAGCATTCTCTTCCCAATGGAAAGGGACCGGCCATAGTCAACTCGGTTGACTAAATGGTAAAGAGAAAAACTAAGTCTGTGATAGTCCCGTGTACCATTATCAAAGGGTCCATATGTTTATATTGCCAAAGAAAGGGGCATTGGTTGCAAAGCTGCCATAATTTACCTAAGGATGTTAAAGTCGATAAGATTGACTCTACTTCAGGTAAAGTCCACTGTCTAACTCTATTAAGTTTCTATTATGAGATTCTTGATACATGATGTGACTGGGTCACATGGTGATGTTTTAAGAATCAAAGAAAAGGTAAAGAAACTTAAAGAAAGAATATGCTGAATCTGATCGCGTAAATGGATTTCTATCGCATAGTTTGAAGATCGGATTCTTGAGCTACTTCTTAGGAGTTATAATATATTGCTTGTGAATAGATAACAACAAGTTTTTCATATGGATTGTAAGGATAAGTTTTTCCGCAAAGTTTTAAAATAAAAGAAAAAAAAGGTTTTAATTTTATTTATTTTAAAAATATCCTTACAATGGCATCTGTGGAAAATTGTTGCTTATATGTTTCCAGTAATAGCAATATTGGAAAGTGGATTTGATTCTTTCATTTGTGGTAGTGTCTGAATTTACCAAATGAAGAATGTTTTTCATCACCCAAGTTTCAATTGGACAGAAACTTAGAATCATACAAGTTGTATTGTATGATGAATGAGAATTTTCATCTTTGAAAAATTAAGACTAATTCTTTGATCACATGTATATGTGAGTCAATTGAAGGACTAAGGAATTAGGTACATTGGGTGTGCACTGGTCAAGGTCCACCACAAAGATTGATTTGTCATGATTTACTAAAGATTAGTAAATATGATTATACTTATAAGGTTAAGTATAATTCTGTAACATTGGAAAGGATACAATGTATGGCAGAGCGAATAAGAAGAATCAAATTAGGCAGAAGGATAAAAGTTTCTCAAATCTGAAAAGATGGGAGAGTACTTTAGTATCAGTTTTATGATCATCTTAATGATATAGAAACCATATTACAAATTCATACTCTAAGGACGTCTTAGTGCATTGCTATGGCTAAAAAGAGAGGTCATGAATTGTTGGATTGGTTAAGATCAAGGAGATGAGTCATACTTCGTTCCAAAACAATTCTTAGAGTCATACTCCAAGATTGTAACATTGAGTGACATAAAGTAAGGTTTAAAACACTTATCAAATGTAGTGTGAAATGTTTCTACTCTTGTACATTTGAGATTGGTAAGTTGTGATGTCTTGGATGAGACAAAGACCAACTAAGACCAATTGTGTGAAGTGTTAGTCTTGATAAGAATCCGCACTATCCCTTGAATATTTGTTTTGTCAAGGAATGGTTCTTGACTAGGAAAAACTTATATGTCAAGGAGACAGTGGGAGCCTTAAAGATCCTGAAAGAGTTTTAAGATTTAATCAAGAGTGAAACCTGTAATTTATCACTAGCACACGACTTAAGGTTTGCAACCTATCGTGTTGACATAATTATTATTTTTGTACCTACTTCAAATAAGTTGAATTTGCATGTGAGTTATCAGAGTTCAACTTGGAAGCATTGGTGGGCCTTGTGCTACCAAGGTGACAAAAAATTAAGATTGAACAAGTTTAATCCATGTAAGGCTGAATTTGTCACTAACCTTGTCTTGTGATTATGGTTTTGACAAATTCGCATGGATTGGAACTCATACACTATAAAATCTAAGTGTCATAAGGTTTCTCTCTGATTCATGAAAATGATGGTTAGGAAACGCTTTCACTAAATAGATTTTACGTAGATAGCAATTGTGTTATTTGCATTTTCAAAAGTCGTTAGTGGAGCGCGTGTGGTTAACCGGCACACTAACATGGACTTGTGAGAAATGGCAAATGCCTAAGCAATTGAGACTATGATTACGGCATCCCTTTTCATAGTTCTTGAAATTGCTTAGACACACAGCTGAGCTATCTACGGAAAGGTGTATGAATCTAAATTTCAGAAGTCCAGTAGATTTCTGAAAATATGTCAGAGCTAGTGGGAGCATAAGTTTTATGCTGATAATCATCATGTTAGTAGGAGCATGATTATTATTATGATTAGTATTGCAAGCTAGCAATGTTAATTATAGAAAACAAAAGTTTCAATTCATGAAGTTTCAGGGGTTGAAAAAGTCGTTTTGCTATAATTAAGGGAGAGGAAGTTATACTTCATTTCAATTCTAAAGCTTAGATTGAGATTTTAATCATCTTTAGTCAAGAATATATATGAATTTTGTGTTGGAATGGTTCAACTTGAAGAAATTCTATATATATTGCGTTTTCAAATTCGATTATGATTACGGCATCCCTCTTCATAGTTAAATTTTGAAAAACATGGCAAATAAAAATATTGTAGCAAAAGAATGGTCTAGTATCATGCCTTTATGTCAAACATCATGAATCGTATCCCATATGCTTCGGATATAGGATCGATTTCATGTGCTATAATATTCATCCTTTCTAAATTTTCCAAATGCTTAAGGCATTTAGAAGGGAATAGTCTAGAACTGGATATGACTAAAGTAATTAAGCAATTGTCGAGGACAATCTGAGGTTTGCCAAATATTGGTTGCTCAAGGACTTTTGGAAGTATAGTGTTAATTTTGGCAGGACCGTATTGACATTTTCTGAAAAGAAGTAACTCTTGTTCGGAAGTGATATTCAAAATGGGACTATGGAAATATCTCCATAGGTGGAAGTTATTAAATCTATGTAAGATTAGAAAACCTTAGTGCAAGAAGGATGTTCAAAGCAATGTACTTTGAATATGAGACTTTCGTTCCATAGAAGTTGACCTTCTTTGGAATACTCTGTAATGACTAGTGACAAGGTTTTGGTGACTTTGTGAATAATCATTACAAGAGGAACAATGCATATAAGTTTAAAGTCTAATAGATTTTTGGTAAATGGTAGAAATTAGAAATTCTTACATTTACAATAAGGATTTGGGATTGTGAAATGAGTATCATTGGAATCATGTTCAATTGATCTACATCACAGTGTAAGGATCATAGACAAACATAGTGTGCATACTTGGGGTATGGCATAACTATTGTTTAGAAAACAAAGTGTACATGCTAGGAGCATGGGACGACTGTTGTTTTTATTAAAGTCTTAAGTTGATTATTTGAAACATTGAATAATGTGTAATCAATATGGTGATAAATAAAAGGTGGTTTTATTTATATTCAAAAGGGTTCTGAGACCATATTGGATTCGATTATTATTGTGTTTCACTTTGCATGTTTTGACTTCCAAAATAGCTAGGTTATTCTTTCCGAATGACTAAGTTATTTAAACACTCCACAGTCGTTCATATGTTGGAAGTAGGTATGAATCAAGACTGTCATGAATCGGGTTTGTAGATGGCTAAATGGGTTTAGTCATGGCAATGGTGCTACAACATTCATGAGTGCTCATAAGTTATGAGTATTGGAATAAACCCACGCTCACTTGTATCACTTCATGGAATTTATCTTGAGTGATCGTGAGACGGTAATATCATATAAATCTTCAAACCTAGAGATATGAGTTGTTACCTATGAGTTGGTTGTGCATTGATTGCACGTAAACGCATCAGTAACTTGATGTTATAAAACGTGCCTTTGTGTACAATTCAACAAGTAGTAGAACAAGCATATGAGTCGAAGTTTATCTGTTCCTTCTAGAAATAGAAGCGATATCTGGGCCCCTCGATGATTTTGTTGTGACCTATGTACCGGCCGGTCAGAACTGAATTGATGTGTTCGATTAAGTTCTTTGTCAAACAAATCGAAAATCGGGAAACAAACTGCTGGATAATAAGTACGACGTTGTTCCATGTATTTGTCCGGCTGATATCATGAGAACAGAGGATTATATGATCCCTTATCTAATGGACAAGTCATTGACAAGATCAGAGTTCATCTACAAGGTCAGAGTTCGACAGAAGCTTTTGAGAGCTACGATTGCCAGTTGGTTCCTGAAGTCATACACAATAATAGTTTTAGACTTATCCAAGTGGGAGACTGTTGGATTAATGTCTAAGTCCATAACTATAATTGGTAAGACTTGACCCGACCCGGCATGGTCCATTTGGGTTGCATACCATCATGCACTTGGATAGACTATAATGAGAGAAATAAGACACTTATGGTTATTAGTATATTATAAGTTCTAGTATATTAATAATAAGAATAATAAGATAATTTAATTAGTATTGATCAAGAATTAATCTAGGGTTAATTAAGTGATCAAAAGAAGACTAATTAAATATATGGGTTGATTGTGTAAATCATCCATACTTATATAGTGGGCTAATGCTCCATGGATAATCAAGTTGGGCTAAAACCCATAGGATGGTCCATGGATGCTCCATGGTGTATTTGAACCCATGGATCCAAGTAAATGGAAAGCCATGACAATTAAGGATTTACCCTAATTCTAACACTATATAAAGATCTTATTCTTGACAAAAATCGGCCACTAAGTATTATTCTAGAAGAGGGCTAGCCGATTTCATGAAGTGTAGAACTCTCTCAAGTTATTCTAAGTGTTTTGATGATTGTGATTCCATTTGAGGCTTCCACACTATTGGGGCTAGGCACTCAAGCTTCATGAAGACTTTCTACATCAAAGAGGTATGTATTCTATCTTGTTACACTCATTGTTTTGTATGCTAGATTAGGATAATACCTTGGATATTCTTATTGCATGTATAATAGAGAAAACATAGATCCAAGGTATTTAGGGTTGCATGTACACTTAGGAGTGTTAGAATGCTCAAAACCCAACAATAGTACCCTGTTTAATCTACGTTATTCTATATTTTTTGTTAATTTCTTTTCATTGTCCTTAATTTATTATACATGTTTGTTATTGTCTTTTAGAAAATGTATTTTTATCTTAGTGATGATACTGGAAAATAGATGCTTGAAGAAGAGGAATCTAGGGAAAGACTTAGATATGCTACATTTTCCCTGGGATGCTTACATTGGCAGAGGGCCAACGTATGCAAAAAAACAAGCCATGCAATTGTTGAGAGATGTGTTCCCCTGTTCATCACTAAAAACTCAAACTGTCAAACAAACCATGAGGAAGGTTGAACGCCTGCTGGCTAGGGACACAAGAAGGGAAATCAGATTCCATGGATTCCTTCTCACATGCACACATCATTAATCTGGAAAGGATCAAGTTTTTCTCATGGGAACCAAATGGTTGTTCAAGTGTGACGTTTGTTTGTGGGAAGCATGTTTCATGAGATTCGTTAGGATTTTTAGAAATGATTATGGGGTTACGCTTGAAGTAGTTAGACAATGTTTTTTAAACTACTTCTCTTTTAGTTTAATTTGAATGTATAAAACTTTTAATATATTATGTTTTGTCGCTGTAACGACCCGATTTTCATAATAAATTTCTCATTTTTAATTAATCATAACCATTTGCATAAACCATAAATTCCCAAAACATCTATTTTCAAATCAACATCCATTACATCATTATTTTTCTTTTAAGTCATCACTGTCCAAAAACATGTCATTAAAAGAGAGATAGCGTGTACGCCGCGCCATCACACCTTGCCCTTGCCCTTAGGCTCTGAAGTACCTAAAATAAATCAACAACCTATAAGCAAAATGCTTAGTGACTTCCCCAAAGCATGACACACACAAACCATATACACATACCCTAATAGTTATTAAATTTATACATATACCACAGAAACCATGCGAATACAAACCAACAAGAATGCCATGGGCTACCCCACATAGTCTTACATCCAATGCCATGGGCTACCCCACGTGGACTTTACCGAGGACTGCCATGGGCTACCCCGCATGGTCTTCTATCCAATGCCTCGGGCTCCCCCGGGGTCTTCCACACAACATGATCACACAATGGGTCGACCTTGGTGCCTTAGACCCATAGGTATGGTGAGATGACTCACCTCAGTCTGCTAAATATAAATACTGCTCTCCTAATAGTTTGCAATTTCCCGAGCTGAATAATAATAATAACATAAACAACATTAGGGCTTTAAATTAACTAAGGGGGAAAACCCAACCTCCAATTCGTCACTCAAGGCCCAAATACCCTATTCTTGCTAATGGGCCCCAAAGTCCAAGTCCAAAATCCTTAATGGGCCTCTTGGCCCAAAAGGCCCAACCATTTAATCCATGGCCCATAACAGATGTCAAGCCCCTAATTCACAGAATTCAATCAAGCCCACCAACCAAATGGGCCCAAGGATCAAAGTCCAAAAACAATTTAGGGCCCAAGCGATGTTGCGTACGCCCAACGTACCATCTTGGTACGCGTAGCGTACTGAGGGTTTGGGGACTACGTGTCGCGTATAACTGGTTACACACAGCATACAACCACTTTAAGCACTTTCTCTATTAAGTGCTTAATGCTCGATTTCCTCACGACCAAAAGTCGGATCTAGGTCTGCTAAAACGTCCTAAGGCATAAAGTTGCCAACTTTATGCCCTTGCATGCCTTATAAACGTCCAACACCTCCATTAAGACCTTTCCAAGGTCCTTAATCTATGCATGAGACCTATACATCCACCAAGATCCCATTTTTATGCTTCTAAACGACCAAGGGACCTCAGATCTGCCATCCTCATCTTATGGAGTTGCTTAACTCATCAAAAGAGGTCCAAAACCAATCAAATGGACAAAACTAGAAAACCCTAGCTAGATATAAGTATTTAGATGGAAAGGTGCAACCTTTTTACCTCTAGAAGCTTTGTAAGGTGAATTTAATGCAAGATCTTGAAGCACCTACACGTTCTAAACTTGCTTGACCACTTCTTCTTCTTGAAATGAACATTAAAAGGTCACAAATGCACTCTTTTAAGCTCAAGAATGATCTCACAATGTTCTATGGGGTACAAGGACGCTCTAAGGCTATGGAGGCTCTCTGGGGTTAAGTCCAAGGGACTTAAGATCGTTTAAATAGGCCTCATGCCCGAAAATTAGGGTTTTGCACCTCTGGCGCGTATTCCCCGCGTAAGGCTTGGTACGCCCAACGTACCACAATTCTCCCCATGACCAGCCGTGCATAGTACGCCAAGCGTACACTTAAGTATGCCCAGCGTACTTAAGGGACCATCCATGCAAAATATAATTTCCTTAGGGTTTCAAGGCATACCTGATTTTTTGGTGTTACAGTCGCAATCAATCATATTTTATTGGTTATATTCAGATTGTTGTTTTTTGGTAATTCATATTACATGTGAATCTATATAATAATTACTATATCTGTTTTAGGTATTTATCTAGATATATACTTATAATTAAGTATGGACATTAGTTTAATTACATGTGACTCTATATAGTTACTATGTGTGTTTGATCATTAACTAGATAGCACAATTATAAGAACTTATTTGTTAGTTTTGAAAAGTTTAGGGGAAATTTAAAATTCCAAAACTTATATGAGTGTAAAATGAAATGTTTACTCTTAACAAAACTAATAGGTGTGAAAAGCGAAGATTCCTAAAATTGAGGGGTTTAAAAAAATTACTGAGACCCTTATTTGTTTGTGTTTAATTTGAAAGTCATTAGGTGAAACTTGTAAACCTAAATCAACTACAAAAGATGTCACGGGGGTAAAATGAAAAAATTTTAAGGACGAAACTTAAGTTTAAAAATATGGTATTAAAAAATTGTGTTTTTGTTTGCCACAAACTAGTGTTTTAAAGGCAACAGTCCAAATTTAGGGTTTGTTCTCTATCATCAGTACATGGCCCATGATCCAGATATCATCCATTGGTCTTAACATGATACTATAAGCCACTACCACCCAGTGCACATGACCCATTACCCATGTATGTCATCTATTGGTCGTAACCTAACACTATAACCCAATGAACATGACCCATGACCCATATGTTATCCATTAGTCTTAATATGACACTATAAGCCGCTACCACCCAATACATATTACCTATTACCCATATCTGTTATATATTGGTCATAACATGACACTATAAGACAATACCACCATGTGAACATGACTCATGCCCCGTACGTCACACATTGGTCTTAACATGACACTATAAAGCACAACCACGCAATACACATGACCCATGACCCATATATGTCATTTATTGGTCGTAAGATGACACTATTACCCAATGCATATGACCAATGACAAATATGTCATCCATTTGTCTTAACATGACACTATATGCCACTACCACCAAATGAACATGACCCGTGACCCATATGTCATCTATTGGTCTTAAAATGGCACTATAAGAAACTACCACCCAATGCACATGAGACATGACCCATATATGTCATCTATTGGTCGTAGAATGACACTATAAGCCACTACCACCAAATAAGCAGGATCCGTGACCCATATGTCATCTATTGGTCTTAACAATACACTGTAAGCCACTACCACCGAATGCACATGACCCATGATAGATATATCTCATTTATTGGTCGTAACATTACACTATAACCCAATGAACATGACCCATGACCAATATGTCATCCATTTGTCTTAACATGACACTATACGCCACTACCATCCAATGTACATGACCTATTACCCATATATGTCATTTATTGGTAGTAACATGACACTATAAGCCACTACCACCAAATGAAATTGACCCATGACAAATATGTCATCCATTGGTCTTAAAATGACACTATAAGCCACTACCTGCCAATCCACATGACCAAGACTCATATATGTCATCTATTGGTCGTAACATGACACTATAACCCATTGCACATGACCCATGATCCATATGTCATCCATTGGTCTTAACATGAAACTATAAGCCACTACCACCAAATGAACATGAACCATGGCCAATATGTCATCCATTGGTCTTAACATGACACTATAACCTACTACCACCCAATGTACATATATATGTCATCTATTAGTTGGAACATGACTCTATAAGACACTACCACCCAATGCACATGACCCATAACCCTTATATGTCATCTATTGGTCGTAACAAGACTATATAACCCAATAATCATAAACCATGACCCATATGTCATCTATTAGTCGTAACATGACAGTAAACCCAATGAACATGACCAGTGACGCATATGTCATCCGTGGGTCTTACCATGACACTATAAGCAACTACCACATGAACAAGGACCCATATGTTGTTTATTGTGGCACAATAATAAACTACCACCCAATGAACATGACCAATGACCCATATGTCATCCATGGGTCTCACCATTGCCTTAATAACAGATATGTAATCCATGGGTCTTACCATGACACTATAGGCAACCACCACATGACCCATGACCCATACGTCATGAATGGGTCTTAACATAACCCATGAAGCATATGTCATCGATGGGTCTTATCATCTTTAATAAATTGGTATTGTCTACTTTCATTTGTATTCATTAAGACACATAAATGTGCTTGCTCCCACAGTTCTAAAGAAACTTCACTTGGGTTTAGGGTTTAGGGTTTACGGTTAATCTAGGCTTTAGGTTTTAGAATTAATTTAGGGTTTAGGGCTTAGGGTTTATTAGGGTTTAGGCTTTCGTAATATTTTATATATTTTTATATTAATAATAGCTTTACAAAATATAAATATTTCATAAAATTTATTATATTTTTTAAATGTACATCTATTAATTATATATATTTATATTACAATGTTAATATTTTAAAAAATGGTAATTGTTAATTATGCCTTGGAGCCAAAAATTGGATGAAAATTTTGAATTTAACACTAATTAACAATTTAGTTTCCTATTTTTACAATCCTTAACCAATTGTATCATCAGTCACCAATAACTTTCTTCACTTTCTCAGCCAAAAAATTTCAAGAACACTCTCTATATTACCAGGCGGCAACAAAAGTTTAAAGTTTTTTCGACAAAATTTTTTAATACAACACATAATGCCGATCATGAACCAACTTATTATTTCTTCTGAAATTAGATTTCGTTAGAAGATTTTTAAACCATTACCAGATATTCGATCCTTTCCTAAAACCCTAGTTAAAGAGTCTTTTTTTAACTAATCTATCTTGTCAATAATCATGGAACCTTTAGACGATGATGCAGACCTTACAATACACAAGGATCTAGACTATGACTTAGAGTAGGAAGTTGAAGATGAGCATGGTAAACGAGTAAAGATCCCTCTCACAATCGATGAAATAGGTAGGATAGCAAGGACAAACCGAGTAATGTTTGCTAGTTTTTTGGCAGACCTAATTCGTGAGCATATATGTTTAAAAGTTCTATCCTGGAAGAAAGTAGAGTTACTAGAAAGAGACGAACTATGGAGTGAAATCACGATATTAAACACATTATTTTACTTTGTCCTTAATTATACATATATGTATTTACATTATGTCCAACTATTAACAACATTATGTTTCATTTTGCAATAATATTTTGATCTTCGTTAACTCTTAAAGAAGTATAGAAGGAAGCTTTGAGAAAGATACATATTACCCGACAAAGAAACACCTACAACACTTAAGCCAATGAATGATGTCCTTGTAAAGTATACAAAAATTATTGAGGACTCATATTAGGATGCTTTTTTAACATATACAAACTCTGAGGCATACAAGGTTTAAGTCATTACGATAGATTTGATTAATTTCAGTTCATTTATATTTCATAATATTGTGTTGGCATGTAAAAATTGTATTATTGATTTTCCATTGTGGTTAGGCGAAGTCAAAAGCAACAAAAGGTGTGTGAGAAGTTTGTTTATAACTATACAATGGGAAGAGGTGGATATATATATGTGAAAGAGAAGATTATAACCAAAATGGATCTTTTTTTGTTAATAGCAACATATTTTCATTTATGTTGTTATAAATTTATTATTTTTTTGTTTAATGATTATAAGATCGAAGCCAAAGAAGTTGAACTAGATGAAGAACCCTCCTATTGTATTATGTGGTTGAAGGGGAGGCTAAATAAATATGGAAATCTTGAAAATGATGAGCTTAGAGATAAACTAGTAAGTTTGACTACAAATTTTGTTTTTATTTCAATGATGTTTCATTTATATGTAATTCATTTCATATTTCCTTACTTTGTGCAGAAAACAACTTATGACTAGATCAAAGACGGGACCTTACGGTTGACCAATGCACTGATGCCATGACAATTTTGTTTGGAAGTTTAAAGGAGGTTATGTAAGAGGAGTGGGAAGTCGAGTGACATACAACATGTATTTTGATCTTCCTCAAACCAAATCATCTCATGAAAGAGTTGCATTACTTAAACGTCCGCTTGAAATTAAGAGACGAGAGCGTGCAAATGAGAGATGTGAACATGAATGAGAGATGTGAATGTGAATGAGAGATATGAACTTAAAGAAATAGACATACAGGATCGTGAAGCAAAAGACAAAAAACTCAAGGACTTGAATGCTAAGATAGCACAAACACATGGAATGGTTTCTCTTTTGTTGAGTCAATTAGCTACCCAAGGGGTGAACTTAAAAACAAATGGACATGTAACATCATTGGTAAGTATTAAAACTTTTCAATTACATTCTTTTAATTAACTATTTATGCCTGTCATAGGAAGTTTAAATATATACATAACTTGTTTCATGTGCTTTATATATACATAACAAATTCAAAAGTCTGTAACGGATATAAATGCATCGAGACAACAACAAAACACGTCACTAAGTTATAAGTCCCAATCACAACAAAAGAATGTCTCCAATAGGAACGCCAAAAGTATGTATATCCATCAACAAGTTCATATACTATTTACTTTGATTCCTTTTTGATTCATATATGCCAATATTGGTTATTTGATAGGAAATGAGGTGTAAACAGTGGCATAATAGTAGAACATAAATGATTGCTATTAATAAAGTATACATCACAGATGGAAAGCAAATTGCTTCACCACAAACCACTACCAAAAACCTGCTATAAAGTCTTAATTCAAGAATCGTTGGTGGATGTAGTGTGCATACCAGACATAGGAAATAATGGTTTCAAAATCATTAAGGATGCAGTAGGTTGTTTTGTTGCATGACCAAAGGATCAGGTCATTTTAATTGAACAAGATAGGGTACACATATGTATATGTTTTATCAACCTACATCTATATTATAATCCTTCATGATTTATTTAATGTTTGGTATTTTGGTCTTTCATTTCTTATAGGTAACACCACCATCTACCTACCAAAGGATGGTGAAAAAATAAATGCACATAAATTACTAACTCAACGCAAATTTCCCAGTTCTGCTTCAGTGTTATAACAAGCCATGTCCAAAAAGAAGATTCAAAAGAATTTATAGTTGTGATTATTAAGTTTTATATAGATCTTTTTGATATGTTACTTTAGGATTTTATTTAATTTGTACAAAATTACAACTTTACTTTTGAATTAATTAATTACGTAAATTATTCCAATGTTTTTGGTTTTGTGTTTTTCCTTTTAATTTGTTGTGTGTGTGTGTATATATATATATATATATATATATATATAGAGAGAGAGAGAGAGAGAAAGAAAGAAAGAAAAAGAGAGAGAGAGAGAGAGAGAGAGAGAGAGAGAGAGAGAGAGCTAGGTTCATATGTCAACAAACATATATTGTGTAACTATGACACTAATTCTTGGCCAATCATTATATATTCATTTTTTTATTCTTTTTTAGTTAAAAAAAAAAGGGATTGTTAGTCTTTTTACTCAATTTACAATCATGTAATTATGGTATCCTAGTTTTTCTGTCTTTCCCTTCTATACATACATACGTGTTCATCACCATCCATCTATGGTTTCTTTTACCTAACTCCTAAATAGAAACCTCATCTTCAACTGTTATGTTATCGAAAGGTCATTGACTTCACTTCCATTAAAAGTCATCTAATTGAGTATCCTCCTATCACTTGAAATTACACCTACAATGTAACATCCCAAATTTCAAGGTCAAAATTTTCATTTTTGATATGACATTTTAGAAAAACATTTTTAAGAAAGCATCATCAAGTCATATCATTTCATAAACCACAATCACATGTCTCACAACCATATCATAAAGATAGTAATAATGTCAGAGTACAATCCTAAGAATTTCATAATGCTGAATATACTAAAAAAATCCTCCACGCCTGAGATCAATGCATCACAATATACTAAAAAAATCCTCCACGCCCTCTGGCAGGGTGAGGATCAGTGCCTCGTATAGTCTCCGTCTTAGTGTCTCAAACGATGCCTGCTGCTTAGGATCCTAGCTAAAAACCATGACTTTCTTCGTCAGTCGGGTTAAGGGTACGACTATCTTGGAGTAGTCCTGAATGAATCTCCGATAATAGCCTGCCAATCCTATGAAACTCTGAATCTCAGATGGAGACTTCGGAACCTCCCATCTTATCACGGCCTCTACTTTGGCTAGGTCAACCAAAATACCGTTCTGGTTGACAAGGTACCCAAGAAACTGTACCTCGTGAACCAGAACTAACACTTGGAGAACTAACACTATCACATACCGATCCAACATCATTCTGCATACGCGGTTCATGAGGTCCATGAATACGGCAGGAGCATTGGTGAGCTCGAAGGGCATCACCACGAACTCGTAGTGGCCATAGCGAGTTCGAAAAGCAGTCTTCGTTACATCCTCATCTCTAACCCTCATCTGATGGTAGCCTGAACACAAATCTATCTTGGAAAACCAAGATGCCCCCTGTAGCTGGTCGAAGAGATCATCAATCCTTGGGAGTGGGTAACGGTTTTTCACCGTTACATTGTTTAGCTCCCGTTAATCTATATAGATCGGATGCCACCTATCCTTCTTCTTCCCAAACAGGATCGGGGATCCCCAGGGTGAGCTACTCGGTCTAATGAATCCCTTGTCGAACAGCTCCTATAGCTGTGTAGACAACTGCTACATCTCAGGAGGAGCCAACCGATATGGTGCCTTGGCTATCAGAGCAGCACCAAGGACCGGGTCGATCCTGAACTCTACCTGTCTCGCTGAAGGTATCCTAGGAAGCTCCTCTAGAAATGCATCCACGTACTGTCGCACCACTAGCAGATCACTCACAGTTGGCTTCCCCATCTCTTGGGTGTCTATAACATAGGGGACATACCCTGTGTAACCCTTCTGTAGGTAGCGCCTAGCCCTCACTGCTGAGCATAATGCTGGTCCATGTTGTGGTCTCTCGCCCTGAATCACCAGCCCTCCCCCACATAGGGTCCTGACCTATACTAACTATTTTGCGCAGTCGATCACTACCTCATTAGGGCTCAACCAGTCCATGCCTATGATAACCTTGTTCCTATGCAACGGAATGGGAACTAAGTCTACTTGGTAGCGCTCATCATACATCCTCAGAACACAATCTCTAAAAACCTCTGATGCTCGTACTAATCGATTTTCAGTAATCTCGACCTCTAGATGGCAATCCAACATGCCCAAGGACTCATGAAACCTCTTGCTAAGGGAAAGAGAGACGAACGATCGGATAGCCCCCAAATCGAACAACACTTGAATTGGGATACCGTTCACATGGAACGATCCTAAACAACACATAAAACATATACATAGATCATGAACGACTTAAAATTAGAGCTAGGGAGAAGAAAACATACCCTTCACCACATCGGGTTCAACACACGCCTCCTCAGCTGTTAACTGGAAGGCTCGGCTCCTCACCACCAGAGTATCCGTCTTGCCCTGTCAGCCATCCGTAAGCCACAGGGTAGCTGGTGTTGACGTTGTCATCGATGTTGTTGCTGCTGTCAATCTTGGGCAGTCAATATTTTTATGGCCTTTCTGATTGCAGTGGAATAAAATCAGGTCTGGTGTCTAGAATGTGGGGGTAGGGGCAATACAATCCTTGCTAAAGTGCCCGGTCTTGTTGCACTTGTAGCAACCCGATGATCCCAATCTACAAACCACCTCATACGGCCTGCCGCATTTCCTGCAGCGGATCTGGCCCAGATGGCCCTTCGACCAAGTGTTGGATCCCTTGGGTTTCTTTCTGAAACCCCAAAAACATGCCCATCTACTACCTTCCTCTTCCTGAGGTGCTCTATATCAATCTCCCTTTCCCTCACCCTCACAATCATATCATCCAATGTCGGACATGCCGAGTAGCTCACATGTTTCTGGATGTCATCTCTCAACATGTCATAATAGCAGGTATTCCGCTTCTCCTCATCCCATGTATCCTGAGGCACTAGTAAGGCCCTCTCACAAACTAGGTGGTAATCTCCGCCACTGTCTCTTTAGTCTATCTCATGTCAAGGAACTCCTTGTCCAGCTGCTGAAGCTCCATAACCGGTGCAAGCTCTGCCTTAAACCGGACCACAAAATCTGACCAGGTCATAGCCTCAATGGCTAAGGCTCCCAAAGAATCACCAACTGACTCCCACCAACCTCTAGCTCTGTCCTTCAAATATCCTGCATCACAACGGACCTTCGACCCCTCAGGGAAGAAGCTCATCAACTGAGCAGACTCCATGTCTGTGATCCACCTCCTGGAAACAATGGAGTCCTTCACCCCGTGCAAGTCTGGCGCACCACATCCCCTAAAGTCCTTGAAGGAGAGTGTGTGTGTCCCTACCTGGCCAGCTGCCATGTCGCTCCTGAACGCCCTGAGGCAATCCTCCATCAGCTCGAGGATCCCTTCCTTGATCGACCCGAAAATCACCGGGGTCGACTCAAGAATGCCTCTCGTGATCTCAGGCGTGATGAACTCGCGTAGCCCCTCATCAAATGGATCGGAAACTGAACTCGAACCCGATCCCAACCCTGATCCCGATCCTCCTGCTCCGTGATGCGTAATCACCACCATTCTGAAACAAATTACATAAGTGTTAGGGTCATATATAATTATGAGAGGTCTCACACACTCTACAAGTTCCTTAATTCAATCTTCGCCCTCCCTGATTCGAGTACGGATGCTCTGCTTTTAGTAGTACGGTCCCATAATACCTTCCACATCTATCCGTACTTTCCTCAAGGAATTTCTTTGACTTCACCAAGTCCCTTATATTGTTACAGCTCGCTGCTATAATCTCATCCTAGGCTTTACCTAGGTTAACTCTCCAACTCACTCTCCGCCATCAGCTGCGTAAGGAATCCCTGCTACCTTTCCTAACTAGCTCGTGAAATACCATTACATATCACTAGGACCAGATAATTCTTTGAATGAGGGGTCCTACCCTAAAATGCTTGGACTCAGACAAGAGCTGCGAAATAGGGATAGACCTAACCTTTTGAAATTAATTGATACTCACAATATGTAATGTAATGTATTTGGTTACGAGTTAACTAAAGATAGCTAGAACTCCTAATAGTATAAAGCACGCAACATTTGGGCATTGAGTAACCTAAACTAAGCATGTCCTATCCAAGCTATCATATCACTGACTAATCAGTACTATCATGTGGCTCAATAAGCACATATAACAGGTATATCAGGCATCTTCCTAGATCCTTAGCCCTAATCTGCATGCAGTTATCATACACATAAAACATGCATAAAAGGAATCATTCATATATCCTTAGCCCTAATCTAGAATGCAGTTCCTATAATCATAACATATTATAACATAAAATGTATGGGTATCTTGGGGAAAACTTACTTGAGCTCGGTCGGTCGCGCACATCACCCACCTTGTTCTTTCTCAAAACTTTTTACTTTAGCTTTTGGAAAAACCATTTTCTTGTGAAAATCTTTCAAACCCTCGATTTTAGTCCAGACACTCCCGAAGGTGTATCCGAATCCCTCAAACTAAGGATATGATACCAACTTGTAACATCCCAAATTTTGAAGGCCAAAAATTTCATTTTTGATATGACATTTTAGAAAAACATTTATAAGAAAACATCATCAAGTCATATCATTTCATAAACCACAATCCCATGTCTCACAACCATATCATAAAAATAGTAATAATGTCAGAGTACAATCCCAAGAATCTCATAATGCGGAAATCTTATGTGTATGTGTGATGCGCTGCTACCGTGCCAGCTCTTTCCCCTTCGTTGGAGGTACCTGAAAACAAAATTGAAAACTATAAGTTTGAAGCTTAGTGAGTTCTCTCATCATACCACATACCACATACCTAACTTGATGCACGGCAATTCTAGGGTCCCCGACCTACCCTATCTGGAAATTCTAGGGTGCCGACCTACCTTATATGCCAATTCTGGGATGCCTACGTAGCCTGTTTGGCAATTCTGGGGTGCCGACCTACCCTCCGGTTTATTTCGACCGGCTACGGAGACTATTTCACCACCTACTACTACCACATAATCACATAACATAAACATATTGTCGAGCATATCTGGGGTGTGCGACCTACCCTTCGGTCCTTATGACCGTAACTCGGGGACTATTCCCCCTACTACATACTATCACATCACATCATATCAGGCTAACACAAAATCATAACACATAACAACATACTAGATAATTATCACGAAGACAACTATCTGTACTATAACTCTTACTAGTGGGTCGTCCTTCGTGCCTTAGACCCACTGGAAGGTAACTCACCTCAATGTCGTGAAGTGTTTGAACTGTCCTTGATGTCGGGATCAACTCCTCTCAAATCCTACACATAACAACCTTCCTTAATTACCATTTCATACTCTGAACCCTTTCAAGTTTCAACTCAGGTCAATGTCAAATCATGGTTAAAACCCTGGTCAAAGTCAACTTTTTGGTCAAGGTCAACATCTGGTTGACCCAACTCATCGACTTCCATAGCTCACAACATCCGGGAACTTCGATCCAACTCGTTGAATCCTTCAAGAACTCGTCGAGTTCTCCTTCATACAGAATCGGGATATTTTGCTGATGACTCGCCGAGTTTATCCTTGAACTCGGCGAGTCCTTCTTTATACAAGATGAAGTGTTTAGTCCCTGACTTGCCGAGTTCTTCCTTGAACTTACTGAGTTCTTCTTCATATAGTAGGGACATTGCCTTGAGCTCACCAAGTCCATCCTTGAACTCGTTGAGTTCTTCGATCTTCAGGTCCATGTTCACGCCCATCTTGTTGAGTCCTCTTCAAGACTCAACCAGATCAACTAGAAACCAAAAAGGTTAGGGAACCAGAACCCGACTCGCTGAGTCCCATGAGCAACTAATCGAGTCCCCCAAAGTCCATGTCCATACAGTTGATTTCAGTCGGGCTTAATGCATCCAGAACATAGATCTGACCTCCTAGGGCCCATATCACACGTAAAGTCACGAACTTTACGTCCATGCATGGGTCTTCAAGATCAAAAGACCCAAAAATGAAGTCTACAAGGTACATGGGACTCCCATGGCTATAAAGTTGGCACCTTTATGCTATGGGAACCCTCAATGGTTCGTGATTTTAAGTTATACCCCCCTTTGAACCACAAAATCCCAAAATATATCTACTAAATCTTGGAAAAGGTAAAAACTAGCCCTAACTAGAGATCTAAAAGATAAATGGTCAAGGTTAAAGCTTTTTACCTTAAACAAGCTGTAAATGTGCCAAAGCTTCTGGATTTACTTGCCTTCTCTTGATCTCCCCAAGACTCCTCTTTCTTCTCAAGCTTCTAACACACACAAAATGGCACAAAGAGCTCGAGAATGCACAAAAATCGATTAGGGTTTCGTGAGGATGGTCTGAGGGTGCTGGAGGCTGTAAAGTAAGCCAATTAAGGTGTTTAAATAGGGTGCAAACCCTTAAAATTAGGGTTTTACCCTGGCAGCTCTACTTGTCGTGTCGGGGCTTCTGACTCGTCAAGTAGATAACTTAAGTTCTGCGTCCCATTCCCACTCTACTCGACAAGTTTGGGCTTCCAACTCGTCGAGTTCATAAGCAAAATGAACAACTTAGTATAAAATACATACCAAGATCGGGGTGTTACATACAAAAGCTCTTTGTTTTTGTTAGTTGTTAGTTGTCCTCCTCCACCTTCTCACTTTAGTGTCACTCTCTTCCACCTCCGACTCCGGCGTCTACTATCGTCCCTGTTTAGTAAGTTTCTCTTCTTCGGTTTTCATTTTAGATCTCAACCTTGTTCTCTTATTTGAATTCAGTAAATCCTTTAGTTTCCCTTCATCATATCTTGTTTTAAGCTGTCATACTTTATCATTCATGATACTAGATTATGTTATCTCCGATTTCATGTTCGAATTTTATCAGGACAAATTCCAGCCTTTGATTTTCATTGCTGTTTTTTTTCCAAGAATTGATTTTAATTTTTTCTTAAAGAAAATCATGTTTGAAAGCATCAGTTTTCTTTTAGCATTCTTTTGATTTGCAACAGAAAATTATTGTTGAGAATAATGAGCTTAAGAATTATAACTGAGAATACAAAGACGTAAATTTAAGAAATCATGCAATTGATTTGTGAACCAATGAAATCCCACTTTCTCGATTTTTTTTCCCTCACTGTTGAATTCGACGTTTTTTGTTTGAATCTAATGCATTTTTTTTACAATGTATCACAATTCTTTTGTTTGAATCCATGTAATACTTTTATATGGGAATGTTATTGATCATATAAATATGATTTCTAAATTTTATTTATTCTTCTACATAATGCTTCTCCAAACTCGAAATATACATATTCTTTAAAGAAAATAAATATAAGTTTTATTTTTTCTCATTCTCACATGACTGATAGATTTGAAATTGTAATTCCTTTCATTCTTTCCTACACATTTTTGCCCACGTTCATGCATCTGATAAAATTAAGTGGTGGGGTGTAACTTAATTTTGGATTAAAATCTTAGTGGTGGTATGTATCTCAATTTTGTATAGTGAAATCTTCTCTTGACGCGTGATATAATTTTGTACAGTGGATTCAACTCATCAATTCTTGGTAAGATACAAAGTTTTATTACCAAAAAATAAAAATCAAAAGAAAAGAGAAATTAAGATGCAAATATGATGACTCTATGAAAGAAGAAATAACCCGAAGGCTCGCCAAATTCTATTATGTTTTATTGTCAGAATTCTCCCATTTTAATGAAAATGTTTAGAATTATGTCTGTAATCTATGATTTTTCTCTTGTAAAACTTTCATTCTTTTAAACATTATGGTTTCGTATTTGCATTTCTATAGCCACTAGAATATCATATTTGCAATTGTAATTTATTATCATTCCTACTAGAATATCTCTTATTTCATCCAAACAATTTTACATTTTTCACAAAGAATCTTAAATTTGCATAAAAAAATTCATTCTGAACAGAATGATTTTTAAAGAACAAAATCTTCTTTCATGTAAATAAAAATAATAAATTTATTTCCTATAAATACGGATTTAATTTAATCTTTGACTACAATGAAAATTAAAAAAGTCCATTTTACACATTTATAACCAAATGAAAAAAAATTAATAATAAATGTATATTTCATTAATAGCATTCTTTCAAGAATGATTTTATTTTTGATTGATCCAATGGCTAGGATATAGTTACACGGTTACCTAATAGATGCTAGTTACAAATGATCATAACCTATATATATATATATATATATATATATATATATATATATATATATATATATATATATATATATATATGAGATAGTTCAAATAAAAACAGTAAAAAGTGTAAGAATGTAAAAATATTATTTTTATATTATTATTCTACAATGAATTTTGTATAGATAACTTTATGTCATTATTAGCAATGAATAAATAAATAGTCACATGTTAAAACTAAAAATTAGAATTTACTACAAAAATGCACATACATAAATTTATAATATAATAATAACATTCTAATGAATATATGAATAATCAAACGTTAATATTTATATTAGAATTACTTCAACAATACATTTATATAACATTTATTATAGAATAATAACATAAATATAGTGTTTTTACGGTCTCACATTATTTACTGTATTTATTTGAACTTATATATATATATATATATATATATATATATATATATATATATATATATATATATATATATATGTGTGTGTGTGTGTATATACACACATAAACACACACACACACATAGAGGTGTGTGGTATGTATGTATGCGTGATATGCAGTACATATAGCCTTTATGGCTAACAGTAGAGATAACCTTTATGGCTGATGGTAGAGATAGCCTTATGGCTAATGGTAGAGATAGCCTTTGTGGCTAACGGTAGAGATAGCTTGTATAGCTAATTGATATATACCAATGGTAGAGATAGCTTTTATAGCTAAATTGACATGTGATATGTAGTAGAGATAGCTTTATAACTAATGTGATATGTGGTTTGTGTGGGGTATGCTCTTGGGAACTCACTAAGCTTTCAGCTTACCGTTTGTGGATTTGTTTAAGGTACATCGGAGCCCAAGGGCAAAGGCAAGGCGTGATGATGCAACGTGCACTCTATCCCTCTTTTCCGATATGTTTTGGGGACACTCTAATGTTTTGAAAACATAAATATTGTAATGTTGGTGTTTTGACAATAACTATTGAAGTCTTCATGTTTTTTGGAATATGGTTGACTATTTAAAAATGAAAATTTTATTTGTAAAAATTTTGGATCGTTTCACTAACGTCACTCAAAATACACTTTTTCAAGATTATTCATAATTTGGCAACTCTTTTTAACACCTGAGGCCACTCATTGCTTAATTTTAAGCGACAAAATCTCCCAAAAAAAACAACGATTGTGTCATTAAATATACGTAAGGCTACACAAACATCATATTCATGTGACAATTAGATGAACTAACGCCACTCAAAATACACTTTTTCTTGACTTTTGAAACCATTTGGTCTCTCATTTTATTCCTTTCACCACTCTTTTTAAATGGATACGGTCACTAACTCGCTAATGTGAGCGTATGTACTTTATGTCAGTTGACCTTTGGTCACACATGTAGTGAAGACGAATGTGTGGCTATATGCATTCAGTCACTCATTTGTCATGTGATGGAAGCCCGTTTTGTACTAGTGATTTTGGTTGTTGTTTGTAAACTAGATTTGACAAAAACTTTTAAATTGTGCAATTGAGTAAAATTGAGCTTTCTTAAATCAAATAAGATGGGATAGGTGATATTGGAATTTTAACGTATGGACATTTAGCTAGTTTGTCATTAGGAGTCATAGTGCAATACTTGTGAATTAATCCAATTTAGTTAAAGCTACTTAAGTTCTTAAGAATTTTATATTATTATAATTGATATAATGTTTAAAGAAGCTCTTAACATACCTTCTTAATCAATGTCATGAACCAAATCAGCTTATAATTCATGAAAATTGATCAACGTTAAGATTTAAGAATCACTAAATCAAAAAGGAGTCTAAAGATTTCACTATGATTTTAGAAAAAGCAATTACATGGTATGAAATGAGATGTAAACATACATAAGATCATTTGTTGTTAGTTAATTTTATGATCCATTACTTAATCAATAATATGAAACAACAAGTTAGCATCCAAACATTTAAACTCATGACGAAAAACGTGTGGATGACATAGAAGTTCAAGGAGGATTTGTATTCATATAAAATCACCACAAGTTCATGAAATCTTCAAAACAAACTTATCATCCATATATTACTTCCAATATCAACTAGATAAGAACTTATCCAAGTGTGACTAAGAAAGAAAATACGAGATTAATTCTACCGAACATTCCAATGCAATATGTAAAGAAAGATATGTTCAAAAACCCTAAAAATGTCTTCAAAAGTGTTTTTCAAGCCTCCTTCCAAATCCATACGAGATCCCTTTCAAAAATGAAATTAACCATACCCCATATTGCAACTCTTAAAGTGAATAGATTAAATTGCACTAACGACTTACGTGAACCGCATGAAAGGTGAGGCATGTCTCTATCAAGCCTTGAGAATCATCAATGTGTCACTATCTTACGGATATTCTTTAACTTTTCTTTGTCTGCATGGCTTAGCAACTTGACCACACAATTCTACCCATCTCCAGTCCATTATTTTAGTCCACGACCATATATTTTTATACAAGTAATAGTCCACCACTACTATAGTATAGGCTTTTAATGACACACAAACTATGACACACCCTTACTGTGTGTCTTAAAAACAATGTCAGATATTAAATGTCCTAAAATTGACGTTGCTTTATAACATTTTTTAAGACTGCTCATCCAACCTCTTTAATACCCTATAATTCTGAAGTGCTCTGCTCTATCTCTGCATTTTCTCCTCTAGATATTCACCCATCAGACTTTTATTCTCTTCATCCCTTCTCTCTGTGACCCCCTTTGCTTCCTTGCTGAACTGAAATATCATTATCCCTCGATTATATCAATATGGCAATGATAGGACACAATAATTTCAACAAAAATGTGGTAATTCAAATCCATCATCATCACTCGTTCTATTCCTGATTTGTTATATTGTTTTTATCTTTTTTTTAAAGCTTCAAGTTGCACGATCATTTGTAGGTTTTTCGTAGGAACATGGGAGCTGGTAAATCAAATCTCGTGTTATGATTTTTCAAAGGCCAATTTCTAGAATTCCAAGTTTGAATTTTGATTATCTGAATTTCTCCTTTGTTTTTGTTAACTTTCTAAGGTTTGAATTTGGTGGTGGTTTCACTTGTTGATTTCATTTGTTTGGTTTTTGTGGTGGTAGGAACTGATAATCGAAGTGACATTTTTTTTTGCAAATCATAGCAGTGAATGACGCAACAGTAAAATTCACGATCTGAGATACTGTGGGTCAAGAATGGTATCATAGTTTGGATACTGTGGGTCAAGAATGGTATCATAGTTTGGCTCCTATGTACTACATGGGCGTTGCTGCTACAAAATTAAATAATTCATACAAGAAGCATTTTATACTCTATTACAAAGGAAGCAGGTACCTTATCTACCACTTTTGTCATAGAAAGCTTATTTTTTTTCTAGTTTTACCATTTGAGCATTTATAGGAGATGGAGATGCAGAAGCGAACCCATGGGATCATTTCAGTAAGGTAAACTCAAATATAGAGATGCCATTTACATTGCCAATTCTAGATGTCAATCATTCAAGTATGGTAGTGAGTGGTGACCCTAACCTAAGTGACGTCCCATATGATAATAATAGGGCCATGAGAGTAGGGTAGTATGGGTAATCCATGGTTGATTGTAGATAAGACAATTAAGGTGTCTTGTACAAGAGCAAGATATGGTTGCAGATTTCAAATGTTAAACTGGGAAACCGATATACTCAGTTTGATATGGATCCGAGAGTGACCATAGAGCTATTTTAATTGAATAATTTAAATACTTTGGTTGCTTAGACTACACCTTATTTGCCGAAGAGACATTTTCATTTGAATCTGTTTATGTTTTTATGTCTCTAACATCTTGTTAGTTTCGTAAAAGTTGCCGTTTAAGAAAGTAGTTGAAATATGATCTTGGTATATTGAGCTTCTAGTTTCATATATATGATCATTTTGGTATATACAAAAACGAACAAATTTTACACTTTATTAATCTATTAGATGGTGTCATTAAGAAGAGTAGAGTACCGTAGTTAGACACATACATTTATAGTATTATTCTAAATTGAATCGAGTTTTTGTGTGGTATGATAAAAGACTATTCAATAATCCACTTAGAGTTAAAAAAAAGCTCAGGAGATACAAACAATAATATAGGAAAGTGCAGGCAATGCTAAAAACAAAGATTTCTTTATCTCTAATAATGGCAATCAAGATGTATACACGAATGTTCTCATTGATCGATAGAAAGATGCTAATATTTCTCATTTCTCAAAGTACCACAGTGGCTACACATTGATTGCTCTTCCTATCAAATGATTTGCAAATCTATTTTAAGACCGTTTAAGGAAAAGGTTGTGTCATCTTTTTTCTTGATTTCACAACAAAATACTTAAATACATTTATCATCTTCTAGAAAATTACAAGCATCCAAGATGAGGTCATCCATGTCAGGTAAGTCCTGAATAGCTTCAGCCATATGCTCTACAACAATAGAGTTATGGAAGACTCATGTTGCTACTCTAAATCATTTGTTGCATGGAGGCTTAGAGGAGGGTAAAGTGGGCAGCTGCATATGACCAAATTTTTTTAATTATATATTTTTATTTAAAAATACAAATTATAATAAAGATAAGGGTTTTTTTTGTTCGTCCTGAACCTTTAAAAATATTTCATTTTTTAGGATCGACACTGATCTGTTGAAGTTGGTGAAAGAGTAGTAAGAGTATGCTTCCCTCTTTACATACAAATGCAATTTTAAATCCATCTCTTGCTCTTTTTTGATCACATAGATGGCTTTCTATCTTTCCCATCGATTTGTTTTAACTTAAATCAACGATGTTTTTTTTTTATCAATGTGTTTGAAAATTTAGTGGTGAATTTCTTTCTTTTCGATATTGAGATAGTAAAAAAACCATTTTAACCATTTCTCTATAGGGATACATCTCTTTCTTTTTTCTTTTTTTTTAATTTAATTTAATTTATTTATTTATTTATTTTTCTTGTATATTTTATTGAAATTAGATTGTAATATAGTCTTCACTTTATATTTTTAGGGGTAAATAATAGTTACTTCAAATGGTGACATAAACTAGCAACCTAGTAACTATAATCATGTTTAATTTCACTTGGTTTACGTGTTTTCTTTCGTAACAATTTGCAAGAACAAAATCTTCGGCTTTATTTGTAACAATTCTTATATATATATATATATATATATATATATATATATATATATATATATATATATATATATATATATATATATATATATATATATATATATATATATATATATATATATATATAGGAATGAGTTCTATGGAAAACAAATAATTATGACAACATCTACCAGAATCAATAATCAAATAACACGTGTCTATTTCTTTCTTCATAAGTAATGTATTGTAGAAGTTATTGTGGAAGTGATGTGTTGTCATGTTTTCATTGGTTCAAATATGTGTTGCCCTAATCATTCATTTTTCATATAACTATTCCTTATATAACTCTTCCATATATATATATATATATATATATATATATATATATATATATATATATATATATATATATATATATATATATATATATATATATATATATATATATATATATAGGAATGAGTTCTATGGAAAACAAATAATTATGACAACATCTACCAGAATCAATAATCAAATAATACGTGTCTATTTCTTTCTTCATAAGTAATGTATTGTAGAAGTTATTGTGGAAGTGATGTGTTGTCATGTTTTCATTGGTTCAAATATGTGTTACCCTAATCATTCATTTTTCATAAAACTATTCCTTATATAACTCTTCCCTATATATATATATATATATATATATATATATATATATATATATATATATATATATATATATATATATATATATATATATGGGAGGATTCAATTGAGAAACAAAAAAGGTTGAGAATGAAGGATCATTCTCAACCGACTTTATGATCCAATTACTTTAACTCTTGGTAGTTCCTTCACTATATATAATTATAATAATGTTTCTTATAATTAATGTTTCTTAAACTGGTAGATATCATATCATACATACCGCATTTTTGCATTGCCACTTCATTTTTTCTCTCATCTTGCAAAACCGATGGGTGTTATATCATACATTGTCCCACCCACCACAACACACATTTTTATGCACAAATACCACCTTTGAGGGTTATACCGTACGGTGAAACCATAACATGCAACAAGCTTACCACAATGGAACAAAAAGGATGGTGCAGTGTTTATTGCACACCATAGTACCACGTCATAGTCAACATGGAAATGGCATCATAGTCAATATGGAAATATCATGCAACTCTAGATTTTTATATATAACGAAAATAACCCTAAAAAGGTAAAGAAACTTTGATGCTTTAGTGACTTTGTGTGTACCTATTCTGGTTTGACTAATTAATCGTCATAAGTGAAGTTCTATTAAATTCGATTAGTTATTTAGTTCACTCACATCCATTTCTGCTAAACACAAGGACTATAATGAACCATAAATATGCTAAAAGGGTAAAGTTAAAAGTAAAAAAAAGTTGCAAACCACCGACTTTAATGAACCAAAAATACGTAAAAAGATAAATCCGTACAATTATGCCAAACATAAGAGCTTGGGTAACGTCCCAATTTTCACAACAATTTTTTTTCAATTATTAACTCATGTAAAAGAAGCCATACATAATCTTGAGTGTTTCCTACGCCTCTTTTCTGTTTGCTTCTCCTCTATCGAAAAGAGGATTTCTACCGGGATGGCTTAGTAAATCGCTGCTATAGCCATCTTATCTTTCTTGACACCAACCATGTTCTGGGGATTCTTAGGTTCAATAGCATCCCAAAACTCCTATGCTTGCATGAACACATTCATCTCAACCCCCCATGCAACATAGTTAGTTCTGGTCAAGAAAAGACAGGATATTGGTCCTTCCCTGTTTATTTAATAAATAAATAAAAAATTAATGAATGAATCGTAGCCCTAAAATTAATAATTAGATAGCAACGTGTTGGTCTCGAGGAGCTAATTGCCACAATTTTAGAGATCGGGGGTTAAAAGTGTCTAATCCAGGTTCAGGTTGTAAATATCTATGAAAGCGGGGGCTCCGTGGTAATTATTGGAACTTAAGTTGAAAAGAATGAGAGGATGAGGGACTAAATGTGTTGACATGGCTAAATTTTGATCATTGGACTTAAATTGAAAATAATTTAGAATGTTGAGGAATAAATAGTAAATTTCATACCTAATTTGGAAAGGATTTGTAGAGGGAGGGACTGTTTTGTAAAATTCGGACATAGATTTTAAGGGTTTTAGGAGGCAGGGTTTAAATGGTAAATTATGGGCTTTATTTGAAAGGAATTAGGTTGGAGGGGATGATAATGTAAATATGCGAAAATTGTTTATAACTGGGTATATAGCCTTCACCATGTCACAAATCCTAACTCTAATGTGGAGCTGCAAATGTCACTTACACCCTCCACCCTTCAGTCGCCACCTCCTAGCCTTGCCGGAATCGATGAATGTCGCCACTCCCTTTGACCGGTCGAGTTGTTGCACCCTTCTCCATCATCAACGCAATCCCCTCTCCCCTTTCTTCTTCCTCTTCTTCTTCCTTCTGCCGCCATCCACAAACTCCTTACGACTGTCGTCGATGCTTCTCCGATCACCGTAGCATTCCCGCGACGTAGTTCTTTGTTGATGTTTAGCATACATTTAGTACATCATTGGAGTAGGTGACTTAGGGGATTCGAGATAATTCTAGAGGAAAGTATGGATAGGTGTGGAAGGTAGTACTGGGCCCGTACTACTGAAAGCACAGGATCCAAACTCGAATCAAGGAATGTCTTGGAGAATCTAAGAAGCCTGGGAAGGAGAATTATTTGTTATGATTGGGCCGTGAGGATAGATGTTGTGCAGAATACGGATGAGCACGCAAGGGGAAGGACCAGGGTTTGGTCCCGACTCCGGTGGAGAGCCAGTTAGCGGAAGGACTACCAGGACATGGAGTTCGCCTTAGATCTCTTATATCATGCGGCAAGGATTAATTGTGTGGTCTATTGCGCTTTCGGAATTAGTGACTATGTATTGGGGGTAGTTTGTGCCCCGTTTAGGGCAGAGATTGCTTCAACTACTGCAGTTCGGTTGTGGACGATTGAGCTGGTGAGTGTGCCAAGGTGTAAGACCCTGAATGATATGATTCTAGAGCTCGAGAGCAAGGGTTGATTTGGAGCGCATTGGGAATAGGGGAACAGATCGGGTGCGTATGTTGGAGGGTCCCAGAAAGAGACTAAAGAGTTCAAGTCAGCTTTTGAGAGGCCGGCAGGGTCGGATTCAGTGCAGTACTTGCGGGAAACTATGCAAGGGAGTTTTTCGTTTCAAGAGTTTCAGTAAGTGTATCTCTGGGTTTGTTTCCTTGGTTGTATTTTGGGTTATACCTTCAAACATTGTCTTATGTCATTGCATACCATGAGTTACGGGGTGGTTAGTGAAGGTCGTTTCCCTTCTTTGCTGGTTGGGAGCGTTTAATGTTATTTGGGTCTATGGTCGGCATCGATTCAGAGACATGATGCGGAAGGTCTACGGTCATGATTGGTGACTCAACCATTATGCTTGGGTTGGCTTTTGGAAGCGCCAGGGGAAGTGGTCCACTGTTGAGACTTTGGTCTGGACGTTGGTTAGTTGGAATTCAAGATATAAGTGTGACATCATCTCAAGGCGTATGAGATTACTAGTTTCACTAGGATCCAAGAAGTCTTCGTTTGATTTTTTTGGGGTTGTGTGGTCTTTTGGGTTTGGACCAGCAATATAGCACTCGCACGGGTAAGATACAGGTTGTCAACAGTTGGTTATTAAAGAGTAAGAAGGATCGGGAATCCTTCAAACCTCATGTATTGCGAAGACTTAGTCGAATCTAAGTGGGGGAGAATCACGTAGGTATTCAGGACAGGGACAAGTGTGAGATCAGGATGGGTTTCTCAACCTCATCAAGGAAAATGGCGACCCAAGTGGCTATTTGGTTTGAGGGTTGTGCGAGTTGGAGTTCGGTAAAGCTCCCCGTCATGTGAATCGCAACTTATTGGGGGCCTGATAATAGAATTTAGGAAGGTAGGTCGGGGCTCCAATCATGGATTGAGTTCAGTTCGGGTGTTCGGTCGAGTGCATGCTTGACTCTGTATGTGTTTTGAATCAATAGATTAGGGGTAAGGTATTGGGCTACGGTTGTGTTTGGATGAGGGTGTTGTAAGACTACGGGGGAGCCGTAGCATTCACTAATGCTCAGCTGGTATGAAAGTGTTGTAAGACTATGAGGGATCCGTAACATTCACTAATGGTTAGTCAGGATGAAAGTGTTGTAAGACTACGGGGCAGTCGTAGCATTCACTCATGGTCAGTGGGGTGAGAGTGTTGTAAGACTACGGGGGAGCTGTAGCATTCACCTATAGTCAGATATTGTGGAAAGTGTAGAAAGACTAAAGGGTAGCCATGACATTCACGGATTCGTATAAACGATTTAGGCCAGGGTGGGCCAATTTGCAAGGTTGTGATCAGGTCACAACATAATTGAATCAGGAAACGGTAGGTTAAAGGAGATCGGGTATGACTTAAGTCTACAGTTATTCTGCTAGCATTCACCTTTTTGAGTCGGATTTAGCGACGACAAATTGTCAACGTATCATGACTAGATGGATCAAAAGGATTAGATGAGCCCTGAGTGGTGCTATAGTTAGGGCAATTATTGACGGGCGAGGTATCCTTTAGAGGCTGCATGGGACTGTTGAGTGTGTTTTGGCTCAGCAACTGGTTAGATATAAGTGTGTTGCAGGGAAATTTGGTCTGTGACCCTATTTTCTAGTGGGAACCTCAGGTTATCAAAATTTGGAGATAAGTGTAATGAATTCGAAAATGATTCAGTGTGGGCGGTCTGTCAGGGAGACATACCCTCTCAAGACTTCATAAGTCAGACGGAGTAGATGTGATATTATTGCAGGAAATTCGTTCATCTTCGGGCTCTAAAACCTTGCGAAGACTAGTCACAGTTACCCTGCAGGGAAGGCTAGGGTGTGCCTAGGATTATGACCATGTCCTAAGTTGTCGGGCGTGTAAGGAATTGTAAGGAATGATTTCCAGGACGAAATCTAATGTAAGTGGAGGAGAGTTGTAACACCCTGTTTATTTAATAAATAAATAAACAAATTGAGGAATGAATCATAGCCCTAAAATTAATAATTAGATAGCAAGGTGTTGGTCTCGAGGAGATAATTGTCATAATTTTAAAGATCGGGGGTTAAAAGTGTAAAATTCGGGTTCAGTTTGTAAATTTTTATGATGGCAGGGGCTCCGTGGTAATTATTGGAACTTAAGTTGAAAAGAATGAGAGGAAGAGGGACTAAATGTGTTGACATGGCTAAATTTTGATTATTGGACTTAAATTGAAAAGAATTTAGAATGTTGAGGAATAAAGAGTAAATTTTCGACCTAATTTGGAAAGGATTTGTAGAGGGAGGGGTTGTTTTGTAAAATTTGGACTTAGGTTGGAAAGGGTTTTAGGAGGTAGGGTTTGAATGGTAAATTATGGGCTTTATTTGAAAGGAATTAGGTTGGAGGGGATGGTAATGTAAATATGCAAAAATTGTTTATAACTGTGTATATAGCCTTCACAATGTCACAAATCCTAACCCTAATGTGGAGCTGCAAATGTCACTTACACCCTCCAGTCTTCAGCCGCCACCTCCTAGCCTTGCCGGAATCGATGAACGCCGCCACTCCCTTTGACCGGTCGAGTTGTTGCACCATTCTCAGTCATCAACGCAATCCCCACTCCACCTTTCTTCTTCTTCTTCTTCTTCTTCTTCTATAGTAATCCACAAACGGCTCACAACGATCATCGATGCTTCTCCGACCACCGTAGCCTTGCTGCGATGTTGTTCTACTTTTCGACGTCGCGTCGCTGCCGTTCTCATTGAAGACCATCCCGTCTCCGGACGTTATTGTGTTACGGTTGGCGCTCTTTCTCGGTCATTGGCGCCGCCGTTATGGACGCTAATATCGCTACTACCGCCTTTGTGAGTCTCAGCCGCTTTTCCGTTCGACTGCCTCACGCCACCATAGGGGGGTGGCCGAGAGTGGTGCGTTGTTAGCGATGGATATATATATATATATATATATATATATATATATATATATATATATATATATATATATATATTGATGGTATGTGCGTGTTTAATAACTGTGAAACCGTTAATCTTGTTCCATTGCATAAACCTTCTTTTTGGTTTATATTGCGGATTAGCATGATTGGTGTGTCAATTTTTAATGACAGTGAGTGTGCAGGAATGGAAGAAAAAGTCAATGAATTCAAATACTCCAATGGATAGAAATTGTTAAATTCTATACTTTGCTTGCCATTATAATCATTACTATCAGCACTTTCATATATTTTTGAAGAACCACGACTTTTTAGCAAAACCATGTCATTTATTTTTTGGATCGTGTCATTTTTGGGATAGACAATTGCTCTACCAGATAAGACATATGGCAAAACTTTAAACGGAAGAACATCCCCATAAACAAAATCTATAAGAGCATGTAAGGCGTTTTCTGATGCAGGTATAAGAAACGAATCAGGAATTTCAATCCATTTACTATTTTTCTTATCAACTGTATCAATTTCACCAATCATTCCATCTCCAACCTTTAGTAACCAAGATGCAAACTGACTGACACTTAAATCTGCTTCTGATGAATGGGAATATCCTTTAAGCCTCATATTATCATTCAATTTATGTAATGTAAAATATGGCCATAAGGTTGAGTTTGGTAAGGTCAGTGAAATAATTTCAGATGGTGTACTCTTTGGAGAGACAGGTAAGGTTTGCCGGAAATCCCTACCTAATAACATTGACATACCACCAAAAGGTTTCGTATTGCATTCAAGGATATCTCTTAAGGACCGATCCAAACATTCAAAACAATGTTTGTCACTCATCGGTACCTCATCCCATATAACAATAGAAGTTTGTTTTAGTAGCTCAGTAAGCATTGTACGCTTTCTAATATTGCATGCATATGAATTCAAAAAGTCAATTGGAATATTGAATCTAGAATCAGAAGTTCTTCCTGATGGGAGGAGTAGAGAAGCTATTCTTGAAGCAGCAACAGCAAGTGCAATCTTTCCTCTCGAACAGAATTAAGCAAGTAAAGTATTCCACAATAAAGTTTTACCAGTTCCTCCATGGCCATAAACAAATATAAGAACGTTTTCCAGTTTTTCTTTGGCATATGTAACTTTGTTGTAAATCTGAAGTCGTTCCTCATTTAGAGACAGTAACATTTGTTGATGATTTAAAGTAAGGATAACTTTATCATACATCGTTTATTCTAGGTAAAGACGATTTTGTAACATACCTACAGTATCTTCAGTTAGCCTGGGCAAGTGAAAATCAACAACAGACTTTGAAGGTGTTGATGACCTAAGCAGGCGATCAATCTCAAATAAAACCAATTGTTGTACACCAAAATCATCTATATTTACCTCAACACTGGGATTGGAGTGTTTAATACTATACACGAAATCATCTCTCATTTTCATCCACCCAACGCACCACAAAGACATCGGATCATTAACATCACAGAGAAGCAAAAGATAACATAACAGAGAACGTAGCTGAGATGAAGTTGCCCATTTAGAAGCTTGGATAAAAGCATCCATCCATTCTTTATCATCTCCTATTAGACCTAAGGAATCACATGCACCACGGAAATCATAATATATTGTATGTGAAACAGTATGCAAATCCTCATAAGATTTGCATCTTTTTTGATGGCAAAGTAACATCCTTAGGAAAAATAATTCTCCAGCAGTTGGATGAACAAATATAAGTCTGTCTAGTGCATGAGAGTTTGAACGTTTTCTTCTTCTCCAAATTTTCGAATCTTTGTCGCACCAATATTTAGTAGGATAGGAGCCATATGTAAGATTATGACCAGATGCATCCCACCTATTTTTTTCAAACCAACCCAAAAGCAAACTACTACCAAAGCTAGGAACTTCTACAACCTGTTTAAGACAGGTATTCTCTTTAAAGAAAACAGACTGCATATTTGGCAAATGCACATGTAAGATCACAACAGGAGGATCGCGTTCGTGAATAGGATAATCAAGTATACACCACGCAACCTTATGAGGACATAGAAACCGGCCATCAATGTAATATTTTATCTCATCGATAACCATACCTTGTGCAGAAGTAGAAGGCTCGCAAGACTGAACATCCTTATTAATGACAAATCTAACACATTCCATTCCCTTTGACACATACTTGAATAAATACTTGATCATCATATTCCAACCGCAATACTCAACATTTATATGTGCATTGAAATGACAAACACAACTTTTTGTTGTATGGCACTATGTACCTGTTATCTATCTGAGTACCATTTGGTAATGTGTGAACTGAGAATGAAATTCTTTTATAGTGCGCATAATCATCCTTATCAAAAACTGTAGCAGAAAGAAATGCCTTTGGAAATTTCTTCTTACACTTACCGTCCCTCATACAAGGTGCCTTGCTATTTAGAAAACCACATGGGCCATGTAGTAGATATCTTGAAATAATACCATATAAGATTGTCTCAAAAACTGGATTTGGTAATTCAGCAGTAATATAGTTGTCAATTGTTGAAGGCTCCTTTATCTTATGAGAGTCTTCCACCCATATCAACACATGACAATGAGGTAAACCCTTTTTTTGAAATTCAATCGTATATAAATCTGCATAGAAAATTATATTAAAAACATGGAAATTATAATAATACAAATATAAAAGTATGAATAAATATTGTTTATTTATACTTACATGCTGAAATAGGTCCAAAGGTTTTATCAAATTTCAGGTACATAATAAATGCAACAACTTTCATATCGAAAACGCGTGAAATTATGTCAGCCCTGCTACTAAAATCTGATTGGTGATGTGAATTCATGTAACATGTAATTTCTGGCCAGCCAACATTACATGTGAAGGTTATAAAATATTGTGGATTCCCATATTCTCTACAAATATAAAGGGCATCCTGATAGTGACTGTACATATACCGTGGACCACCAACAAAAGATGGAGGCAGAATGAAAGACCCTAACTTTCATATTTAAAATTGTTGTTACTCCAAAACATGCTACATGCATATTCACAAACATATTATATTATACATTTATGATCTTATTACAAAGACTGGATACAAACCGACTAAGTTTAATTTATTACAAACCTACCCAGGATATTGTAATTTTAAACATATTAAAACTTAAGTACAAAAGTACTATTACAAACTATTCTAAATCTTCCAACAGTATACTACCATACTGCTTATTTATCTCCTGCAAATGTTAAACATTGAGAGGGGTAAGCGGTGACACTTAGTGAGTTCAATAATAGATACAATATAACGTTATGCCACACACACACACACACACACACATATATATATATATATATGTATATATGTGTATATATATATATATATATATATATATATATATATATATATATATATATATTCGATATGGCAGAAGTAAAGAGGAACAAGGAACAAGAAAAGTATATGTGACTCATGCGACAAGCTTTCCATATCAATAAATGAGACATTACAATTTCAATACTTTATATACATCAATAAAACTTCAGCCCAAGTGGCACAGAAAATACTCAAGAATATCATTTTGCTAGAATATTTAGGCATTCAACCTTATCTTAGCATACTGCCGAAGCCAAATTGATGCCTATGTCATACACTTCATGGTCAACGCTATATACCAATACCTAAGTGATGCCTATGTCATACACTTCGTGGTCAGAGGTATAGCTTTGCTATCAAAATAGCAAAAATAATAACACGAGATCATAGCACGGAAAAGCACATAGCATATATAACACATAACATACAATTGTTCCTAAATACTGAACTCCCCTTGAAATAATCGCGGTTAAAATATTAATTTGGACAGCACTTCAGCTCTAAATACTACTTTCTGGGGCGAAACCGGGATTTTTAGTTGAAAACCGGACTTTACTCGGGCAGAGTTTCGACTTGAAAATAAGATATTCTCGGGAACTTCGGGGCGTCGGGGCTTGCTTCAGATGTGGGGAATGATAATAGAACTTATGGGTGTTAAAAGTGGCTAAAAATAGGAGTAGAGGGTGAAAGATAGTAAAATTTTCCAAACAAAACCGGGCAGCCTCGCACTCTATTATAGGCGTCCGAAGCTGCTGACTACGTTGGGCATAGTCTTCATGTACACGGGGCGTACGAGGCGTGGCAGCAGCTCGGTTCCCAGGTCTCGAACGTGGCGATCAAGCGAAGGCAGGCTACGTGACTAACTCCGGATCGGATACGTGCGAGGTACGCTGGGTGTATCCTCGTGTACGCGGGGCGTACAACCTTGGATAAGATTTCGATTTTTGATTTATTTTTATATAATAACTTCAAATGTTTATATCTTTCATATCTGAACTCCGTTTTTGACATTCTTTATATGCACGCATAGGTGAGAATATACTCTACAACTTTCGTTTAGACTTCATCGGCTAATTTTGACTTCATTTTTATTATTATATTTTTAACAAATCGGGACAGAAAAGTCCGTTAAAAATTCATAATTTCTTCATCCGATGTCCATTTTCATCACTCTTTTTACCGTTGTACTACTATTTACGAGACCTTTGATTCTCATTTAGGTTGTTTCGGCTAAATATCGCTTGATCTTTATTTCGAGTTTTTAGCTGTCTACCGCTATTCCGAAACTTAGAAAAATCATAACTTTCTCATACGAAGTCAGATTTAAAAGTTCTTTGTATGAAAGTTTATTATTTTTACGAGTTCTACAATTTTCATTTAGATCACTAAGGTTAAAAAGCAGTTTATCGAAAACTCACTTTTTACGCGAAATAGCGTTTGTCGGATTTGTTACGGATCTTCAACTGGTCATAACTTCTTCGTTATAACTCAGATTTCGACGAGGTTTTTGCTTAAATGTTTCTAACAAGATTTTCTACAATATCAAATAATAAAATTTTACTTATTTGAAAATTTATATTTTCACTAAATTTCACTATATGGTTATTAATTGGCATCTCATAAGACTTCCAATATTTTCCGAGTGATTCTAAACATAGTTTTACTTTATTTCTAGTAAAAATCATCTGTTATAACTCAATACTCAATATAACATGATATTTCATAATATTATTTATTACACAAACACGATTTCAAAACGTGTATATTACAAATATCTCCTCCTTTTGAGGATTTCGTCCCCGAAATTAGAATGTAACGACCCAATTTTCACGTCCAAAAATTTCGTTTTTAAAACATTACTTTAGAAAATGTTAATAAATAAAAACATCGTTTGATCAAACTACATCACAATATAAACCATGTTCAAAAGTCAAGCCATACAACCAATCGAAACATCAGAGTATAAATCCCAGAGAAATCTAATAAATGCGGAAACCAGTGTGTGTGCATGATGTGCCGCTACTGGGCCAGCTCCTTCCCCTTCGATGAAGAGGTGCCTGAAACCAAAACTGCAAACTATAAGAACAAAGCTTAGTGAGTTCCCCCATCGTACCACATACCATACAATACATATCATACATATTGCCAGGCTATTCTGGGGTGCCTGACTACCCGGTACGGCCATTCTGGGGTGCCAACTACCCATGCGGCCATTCTGGGGTGCCATCCTACCCGTGTCAAGCCATTCTGGGGTGCTGACCTACTCATGTCGATCTATTCTGGGGTGCTGACTACCCTTCGGTCCTAACAACCGAACCTCGAGGACTATTTCACCCCTACTACTACCATCACATATATCATAACAAAAACGTAATATCAGACATATCTGGGGTGTCTGACTACCCTTCGGTCCTAACAACCGAACTCTACTACTATCACATACATCATATCATGCCAACATATAACATAACAGGTAGTATCAAACCTAGATGATATCACAAAGATAATCATCTATCATACAACTCCTACTGGTGGGCCGGCATTGTGGCCTTAGACCCACCGCTACTGGAAGGTAACTCACCTCGGAGTAGCTGCTGATCTTCGTGGGAATAGTCTGACTGTTGCTGCTGCTGCTCCGAAAATCCTCCGGCTGTAATTCCCACCAAACACTTAGTCAAAAACTGCTAACTGACCTTTGGGTAAAATGACAATTTTACCCCTGATCATGCCCTAAGTCAAAGTCAGAATCAACTTCCAGTTGACCCGACTCGCCGAGTTGGCTCGCCAACTCGCCGAGTCCATGTCCAAACGACTGACCTGAATTCTGTTTCTACTCGTCGAGTTAGGCGTCGACTCGACGAGTTCTCCTTCCAAACTGATGTTCAAGTCCTTCATCCTACTCGCTGAGTTGTATGAACAACTCGTCAAGTTCATCTTCATCCGATGAACAAGTTATACTGTGACTCGCCGAGTTGTATGAACAACTCGCCGAGTCTGATCTTGATCTAAGGAGATTGCCTTGAACTCGCCAAGTCTGGGCATCGACTCGTCGAGTTCCATTATGGGTGAGTTTTGGCTTCCAACTCACCGAGTCCACCCTGGACTCACTACACAACTCGACACAACAAAATGGGGACAATCTCGGAGACTCGCGACTAGACTCGCCGAGTCAGATGAGCGACTCATCGAGTCCGCTTCATGCAAGACCCATAAATGCGATTTTGCTCGAATCCAGTCCATGCCATTCGTAGATCTGGGCTCCTAGAGCATGAATAACACGTAAAGTTTCCAACTTTACGTGTAAATATCCATCTATGGGGTTTTTAGGGTTCAAAATGCACCAAAAGAGTAGATCTACGGTTTTCATGCAATATGGGTTCATAAAGGTAGTAGATCTGAGCTCCTGGAGCTCAACCATGCTTAGATCTAGAGGCCAATCAACTTATTTCAAAATATGATGCACAAACAAGCTTGGAAAATGAGTCATGAAGGACTTTAATGGGGCCATAAGCATGAAGACAAGGGGGAAAACGAGCCATACCTTAGAGAACACTCTGAAATAGCTCACAAGTGCTTGACCTCCTCTTCTTCTTCTTGATCTCCTTTCCTACTCACTCCAATCTTCAAGAGGACACACCAAATGGCTTCAAATCCAAAAAAAAGGCTTAGAACGAGGTGTATGGCTCTGAGGGTGAATGGGGGCTGGCTTGGGGGCGGAAAGGGCGGATTAAATAGGGTGCAAACCCCTGAAACTTAGGGTTTCATCCAATAGCGGTGACTCGCCGAGTCCAGGATATGGACTCGCCGAGTCGCCAACTTAAACGTGTCTCGGGTCCCGTCCGTACTCGGCGAGTCGGACCTATGACTCGCCGAGTCCAAGGCTTAAAATGGAAAATACTCAATTAAGATTTACATACCAGGAACCAGGTGCTACATAGAACGATTAAAATAAATGGGAATATTTTGCTTTTATCTCATTCTTATTCTCCCAAGTATAGTTTGGGCCCCGATGGTGTTTCCATTTGACAAGAACCAACTCTACTTCTTTGTTACGTAGCTCAGTCGTTCTTTCATTTACGATCTCTTCAGGCTATTCTACGTATCTTAATTTATTATCCAATTTCACCTCGGATAACGGAACCATTTCATCGTATATGCTCAAGCATTTGCGCAAATAACTCACATGAAACACATCATGAATACCTGCCAAATCTTCAGGCAATTCTAAGCGTTATGCTTGCTTTCCAATTCTTTGGATAATCTTGAAAGGACCAACAAATCTAGGACTTAGTTTTCCTTTCTTTCCAAATCGCATAAGACCTTTCCATGGGGATACCTTCAGCATCACGAAATCACCCACTTGGAATTCTATGGGTCGTCTTCTCTTTTCTGTATAGGACTTCTGTCGATCTTGGTCCGCTTTCATTCTTTCACGTACAATTTGGATCTTATCAGTAGTATCTTGAATCATTTCAGGGCCCCCAAGGATTTTCTGTCCTACATCACACCAACAGAATGGAGTACGACATCTACGACCATATAATGCTTCATATGGTGGCATTTGGATTGAAGCATGGTAATTGTTATTGTATGAAAATTCAACGAGCGGTAAATACTTATCCCAATTACCACCGAACTCCAAGACACATGCACGAAGCATATCTTCTACTGTTTGGATTGTTCTCTCCGTTTGGCCATCTGTTTGGGGATGATAAGATGTGCTGAGAGCAACTCGAGATCCTAATTCACATTGCATACTCACCCAAAAGTGAGAAGTGAAGCGAGTATCGCGATCGAAAATGATCTTTAATGGCACACCATGTCTCGCGACGATTTCATCCAAGTATACTTGTGCGTATTTCTCTATTGGAGCCATTTCACGCATGGCGAGAAAATGTGCACTCTAGAGTTCCGTAAGGCTTTTGGTGCTCTATTTTGACTTGTAAACATACTAAGCATTCATGTACATATGTTCCGATGTCTTTATTTAATCCAGGCCACCAATAATCAGCTCTTACATCATAGTACATTTTACTTGTACCAGGATGTATTGACAGCTTAGACTTATGAGCTTCATCTAAAATCTTCAGTCTTAATCCACTAATCTTTGGAATCCATAGCCGATTCTTAAATACTTTTAATCCTTGTGGATCATCAAGTAAACAATCAGCATAATGTACCATTCCTTCCTTCTTCACATTTTCTGGCTTTAAGGCCTCAACTTGCCATTTCTCTAGTTCATCAAGAATAGTGAACTTCACCGTAGTGTGAGTAATAGTATAACACATACTATTACAATAAACCTTCCTGCTAAGTGTATTTGCAACCACATTAGCCTTTCCAGGATGGTACAGGATTCCATAGTCATAGTCTTTGATCAGCTCCATGGCTCGTTGCTGTCTCATTTTAAGAGTTTGCTGACTGAATATATATATTTGAGACTCTTGTGGTCGGTAAACAATTGGCATTTCGTACCAAAAAGATAGTATCTCCAAAGCTTTAGGGTGAATACAATGGCAGCGAGTTCAAGGTCATGAGTGGGATAATTCTTTTCATATTCTTTCAGTTGTCTTGTGGCATAGGCTATCACTTTGCGACGCTGCATCAACACACAACCGAGTCCCAATCTTGAAGAATCGCTATACACGGAGAAATCATCATCACTTTCTGGAAGTAATAAGATGGGAGCATGAGTCAAAAGATCTTTTAAAGCCGAGAAAGCTTTTTCTTGGGCTTCACCCCATTGGAACTTTGCTTCCTTTCGAGTAAGACTAGTGAGAGGTACAACTATACGAGAAAAGTCTTTAATGAATCTTCGGTAATAACCCGCAAGACCCATGAAACTACGAATTTCAGAAGTATTACGGGGCACTTCCTAATTTTGAATGGCTTCGATTTTGGTACGATCTACGGATACACCGTCACCAGAAATCACATGGCCGAGAAATTGAACTTGGCAAAGCCAAAATTCACATTTCAAGAATTTAGCATAAAGTTTCTCCTTTCGAAGAAGTTCTAAGATTTCACGAATATGAACGACATGATCAGCTTCAAATTTGGAATAGATTAGAATATCATCAATGAATACGATGACAGATTTATCAAGCATTGGGCGGCATACCCGATTCATCATATCCATGAATACAGCAGGAGCATTTGTCAGACCGAATGGCATGACAAGGAATTCGAAATGCCGATAACGAGTACGGAAAGCAGTCTTCGGTACATCCTACTCTTGTACTTTCAACTGATGATAGCCAAACCTCAAATCAATCTTTGAGAAATAGCTAACACCCTGAAGTTGATCGAACAAATCATCAATGCGAGGTAGTGGGTACTTGTTCTTGATAGTCACCTTGTCCAGCTCACGATAATTAATGCACATCCGCATTGATCCGTCCTTCTTCTTGACAAACAATATCGGAGCACCGCAGGGAGAAGTACTCGGTCGGATAAAGCCTTTGTCAAGTAATTCCTGTAGTTGGATCATCATTTCTTTCATCTCAGCTGGCACAAGATGATAAGGAATCTTTGCAATCGGAGCAGCACCAGGCACAAGATCAATTCGGAATTCTACTTGCCTATCCGGAGGAAGGCCAGGCAAGCCATCGGGGAAAACATCAAGATATTCGTTAACAACGAGAACATCATTAACAATTTTCTTCTCCTCTTTTGAGATATCAACTGTGTAGGCCAGATAGATACATCATCCTTTCGATATGAATTTACGAGCTTTAAGGAAAGAGATTATTTTTAAGAGTCTTTGTTCACCGTAGACATAAATAGGATTCTCCCCTTCAATAGGAATGCGTACTATCTTTTCATAGCACAAGAGTTCTGTGAGGTTCTTTGACAACCAATCCATGCCGAGAATAATATCAAAGTTGGGCAAGGAGATAGGGATTAGGTTTGCAAGAAAATTATAGCCTTCAATTTCTACGACACAATCCCTATAGATTTTATCAGCAAGTAATGATATACTTCCCGAAGTATCTACGTGAAATGGTTGCGCGAGTGCATAGCAAGTAGTTTGAAAAGAATACGCAAATTCATAAGATACAAAAGAATCTAAGGCACCAGAATCAAATAAGATGTGAGCAGGTCTAGAATTGACAAGAAATGTACCCATCACAACATTCAGGTCCTCGCGTGCCTCCTCTGTAGTAATTTGGAATGCACGACCCTCAACTTTTGGCACCTCCTCCTTTTTGCTTGGAGTACCCTTTGATTGTTGAACAGGAGCTTGATTTCTCGCTGGTTGTTGAACAGAAGCTTGACTCTCCATCCTTTGACTAGTAAGAGTAGGGCAGAAACGCTTCATGTGGCTAGTAACACCACATGCAAAGCATGTAACACCTTTCATTGGACATACGGGCCTTTTGTGGCCTATTTCTCCACATCCATAACAGACCACAGATCCTTCCTCTATTCTGCATTCACCCGGATGGTTCTTTCCACAATTTCAACAAGCTGGCAACTGAAGAGAAAAAGATTGTGACATGTCGCGGCCACGAAAAGCACTCTGAGATTGTACTTGCTTGCTAGGTTCAGGTCGAACAGATTGAACTAGTGGAATACAAGAAGCAGGAGTAGTCCTTTCAGTACGTGGATGTTTCGGAACACTAAGAGTGGCACCACGTATTTCTAAGTGATGCTCGCGTCGTCGAGCATATTCAACGGCTTTATCGAATGACAGAACATCCCGATTGGCTACAAAATCATGGATTTCATGTCGTAGTCCTTATAAGAATAACTGAATTTTCTCATCTTCAGTTGGAATATACTTTGCAGCAAACCGTGCTTTTTGATTGAACTGAGTTTCATACTCATTTACAGTCATTCCTCCTTGTTTAAGCTCGAGGAATTCCTTTTCCAATCTCCTCCTCATATCTAGAGGACAATACTTCCCTAACAAATGAGTTTTGAACATCTCCCAGGATATATTTTCCTGGTCATACTCGTTGTGGGCTTCATATGTTGCTTCCCACCAGACCAATGCTTCTCCGATGAGCATTGCAGAAGCATAGTTAGCTTTGTCTTCATTATCCACATGAGAGATACGAAACACCTTCTCTGTGTTCTGAATCCAAGTTAGAACAACTATGGGATTAAGGACACCAGAAAATTCTGTAGCACCGTTACTCTTGAAAGTCTTGAATGAAGGGATGTCTCGCCTTCTCTCCTGAAGATTCTCCAGTGGCTTTCTCTTTGCCTTTATCATTATTCTTTTTATGTTCTTCGAGAGTCTGCCGGGTAACACCAGTGAGTTTATCCATAAGTCTCACCTCACGAGGAGATACTGGAGTGTTCACTTCATCAGGTTGAGGACCTCCACCCACTTCTAGTGTATGGCTACCTTCCCGCTCAGCCATTCTTCTGCAATATAGGAGTAACATAGTATTTTAGAATATTAGGATTTATATTCACCTAATACCTTTACTAATATTTCCTATGGTTTGTATCCATATACTTACAATGATTTAGTTCATATATTGAACTTCTAATAGTTTAAGTCTAAATACCAATCCGTGGCATTTAGTTCGCTTAAACTACTGTTCCGATACCATGATTCAAAGACCCTAACTTTCATATTTAAAATTGTTGTTACTCCAAAACATGCTACATGCATATTCACAAACATATTATATTATACATTGATGATCTTATTACAAACACTGGATACAGACCGACTAAGCTTAATTTATTACAAACCTACCCAGGATATTGTAATTTTATACATATTAAAACTTAAGTACAAAAGTACTATTACAAACTATTCTAAATCTTCCAACAGTATACGACCATACTGCTTATTTATCTCCTGCAAATGTTAAATATTGAGAGGGGTAAGCAGTGATGCTTAGTGAGTTCAATAATAGATACAATATAACGTTATGCCACATATATATATATATATATATATATATATATATATATATATATATATATATATATATATATATACACACACACATACTTCGATATGGCAGAACTAAAGAGGAACAAGTAACAAGAAAATTATATGTGAACCATGCGACAAGCTTTCCTTATCAATAAATGAGACATTACAATTTCAATAATTTATATACATCAATAAAACTTCAGCCCAAGTGGCACAGAAAATACTCAAGAATATCATTTTGCTAGAATATTTAGGCTCTCAGCCTTATATTAGCATATACCGAAGCCAAAGTGATGCCTATGTAATACACTTCATGGTCAACGGTATATATCAATACCCAAGTGATGCCTATGTCATACACTTCGTGGTCAGAGGTATAGCTTTGCTATCAAAATAGCAAAAATAATAACACGAGATCATAACACGGAAAAGCACATAGCATATATAACACATAACATAAAATTGTTCATATATATTGAACTCACCTTGAAATAATCGGGGTTAAAATATTAATTTGGGCAGCACTTCGGCTCTAAATACTACTTTCTAGGGCGAAACTGGGGGTTTTAGTTGAAAACCGGACTTTACTCGGGCAGAGTTTCGACTTAAAATAAGATATTCTCGGGAACTTCGTGGCGTCGGGGCTTGCTTCAGATGTCGGGAATGATAATGGAACTTTTGGGGGTTAAAAGTGGCTAAAATGGGAGTAGAGGGTGAAAGATAGTAAAATTTTCCAAACAAAATCGGGCAGCCTCGCACTCTATTTATAGGAGTCCAAAGCTGCTAACTACGTTGGGCGTAGTCTTCATGTACGCGGGGAGTACGAGGCGTGGCAGCAGCTCGGTTCCCGGGTCTCGGATGTGGCTCTACGTGGCGATCAAGCGAAGGCGGGCTACGTGGTTGACTCCGGATCGGATACATGCGAGGTATGTTAGGCGTATCCTCGTGTACGTGGGGCGTACGGCCTTGGATAAGATTTCGATTTTTGATTTATTTTTATTTAATAACTTCAAAAATTCATATCTTTCACATATGAACTCTGTTTTGGACGTTCTTTATATGCACGCATAGGTGAGAATATACTCTACAACTTTTGTTTAGACTTCATCGGCTAATTTTGACTTCATTTTTATTATTATATTTTTAACAGACCATGACAGGAAAGACCGTTAAGAATTCATAACTTCTTCATCCGATGTCCATTTTCGTCAGTCTTTTTACCGTTGTACTACTATTTATGAGACCTTCGATTCTCGTTTAGGTTGTTTCGGCTAAATATTGCTCGATCTTTATTTCGAATTTTTAGCCGTCTACCGCTATTCCGAAACTTAGAAAAATCATAACTTCCTAATACGAAGTCAGATTTAAAAGTTCTTTATATGAATGTTTATTATTTTTACGAGTTCTACAATTTTCATTTAGATCACTAAGGTTAAAAAGTAGTTTATCGAAAACTCACTTTTTACGCGAAATAGCGTTTGTCGGATTTGTTACGGATCTTCAATTGGTTATAACTTCTTCATTATAACTAGGATTTTGACGAGGTTTTCGCTTAAATGTTTCTAAAAAGATTTTCTACAACATTAAATAATAAAATTTTACTTATTTGAAAATTTATATTTTCACTAAATTTCACTATATGGTTATTAATTGGAATCTCATAAGACTTCCAATATTTTTCGAGTGATTCTAAACATAGTTCTACTTTATTTCTAGTAAAAACCATCTGTTAGAACTCAATACTCAATATAACATAATATTTCATAATATTATTTATTCCACAAACACGATTTCAAAACGTGTATGTTACATAGAAGCACACGCATACCAATAGACCGGGTTTCAGTGTCACCATGTGATATTGCATCATATATACCACTAACATATGTTGATCTTAGTTGCTTGTGATTATGCTCATAAAACTCAAGACATGATAACTCAATACAGGCATAAGCATCTATTAAGTATTGCTGAAACAATCTACATGAATTCAACAACAAAAGAGTATATACCATTCCTTGCATGGATCTGATAACTGTAGTATATGTTAAGAGTCATATTCCTACCCTTACTACTCATATGATTATAAAGCTTCAAACGTGGTGGTATTTGATGGCTGCAAAACTTAGAATCTGACCACCGAAACTGAGAATCTGAACAAGTACCGAATAACGAATTCTATAACCTTGCCACCACTTGTAGTGACTATGGTGATTTGAAAACCTTTGATCTAATATTGTCGTCCTAGATGGTGGTATCTGTAATGAATGGTCGACTGGAGGCTATACACTTTCGGTGGTTTATTGCACATTGTGTGGATAGTCGATTGGTGTAGTTTCCGTCGTAAGTGACCGACTTTAGTCGATGATCGATGATTTCTAGCGAGATGATACGACGACACAAGGTGGTAAAAAGCAACGAATGGAGGAGGTGATTAAGAGTTTTTGGATTAGACCTCATGATGGTTGAATCAGAATATGGTCAGTTTAGTGGCTGATATCAAGGTTGTAGAACTCGTTACTCGGTACCTGTTCGACCGTCTACTGAGTAGCGACTACGCAAGAGTACTCGGATTCGGTAACTCATGTAGAAATAATTTTAGGGAACTTATATATGTCAAAATCATAAGTTAAAATCTTAAGTTGAGTGAAATATATAAAAACATTAGATACATATGAATACATAAAAACTGAAAAACACATAATGGTCTCACTTCATGGATAATTACTGAAAATTTAAGATATATATGTAGTTATAATCACATGTGTGTGCTAAATAATAAATCGTTAAGTGTATTATACATATTAATCACCGAGTAGACTGGGTTTTACAACGTTGCTCAGTTCACTAAGGGGCTGATCGGGAGTACTCGGGATTCTGTAACTCGCCTCGGTAAGGGGCCAAGTAGCAAGTACTCGGAGGAGTAATCTGCCAACTCGGCGAGTTTTTCAAAAATTGAAGATATAGAGGATTCCGACGGATTTTAATGAGGTTGTCATAGGTAGCTATTCACGGCATTGGGTCTAACACGTTGATGGGGTTTCCACCGAACAATCGATGAAGGTTATGGGCAATTGTCCAGCCAAATTTTCAACAATGAGACGCGACACTTTTGCGTATTTCATGTAGAAATATCTTTATGGAAATTATATATATCAAAATCATAAGTTAAAATCACATGTTTATTGAAACTATAACAAATTTAGATACATGTGAATACACAAAAACTAAAATACACACGATTGTCTCACTTCATGAATAATTACCGAAACTATATATATATATATATATATATATATATATATATATATATATATATATATATATATATATATATATATATATATAGTAACAGTGTAACGTCATAAAATTTCCAACCAAAAATTTTCGTTTTTACAACCATCAAAACATGAGTAATAAGTTTAAATTCCAAAGTAACAATGTAGTCACAACCGATTGCATAACGAAAGATAAAATAGTTTTCCCCGAGTGTGTGTACGGTCACGCTAGCGCCTTCCCACGGTCCTCACTCGTACCTGAAACACATAATGCAACAACTATAAGGATAAAGCTTAGTGAGTTCCCAAAATACAACATACGCACATACGCCTTTCCAGGCCTTGACCTTCCAGTCCATGTGTCTCAGGGGACTTCTGTCCCGACTGGGTAAACCTTCCGGTCCTACCCACGTCCACCCTTACAGTCCATATGACTGCGCCTTCCGGCCCATATCAAACATATCATACATGACACATATAGCAAATAACTTAACACACATAAGGCATATATCTCATATCATATTCGACCTTCCGGTCACATAGTCAAAACCCTTCCGGGTACAGTATAGTGAGAAGACTCACCTCGTATGCCTCGCTAAGTCGCTAATCGTGAATCCTGGAATCACTCGGGCTCGAACCCTCGAGCTGCAATCCTCCTATGATATTACAAGTCTATAATTATTACTTGTACCACTAAGGTGGACCATCCATATCAAGTCAACACAGGTTGACTTGGTCAGCAGTCTTTAGACAATTTGGACCAGACTCGGCGAGTCTACGCGTTTTTACCAACTCTCAAGAATTTTCCCTTTGACTCGTCGAGTACTCCCCCGACTCGACGAGCTCCACCTGGGCCTGAATCACAGGGCCACTGCGACTCAACTCGCCGAGTCGAAGGTCGACTCGGTGAGTCCCAACCTGACTCGGTCCACTTGTCAAAACCTTTCCAACTCTCTGCGACTCACTGAGTCGCCCACAACTCGGTCCGGACTACACACAGGATGGTCTCAAGGACAATCTTCAAGCGACTCGTCGAGTCTGTTCTTCAGACTCGGCGAGTCCATGCCATGCACCAGCTAAAACTGGCTTTTGCGGTCAGATCCGTTCCATACATACATAGATCTGGCCTTCCCAAGCTTATTTGTCACGTAAAGTCTCAGTCTTGGTTGCCATGCAATGCATACAAGGCTTATTTTGAAGAAACAACCACTTATTTGGCAAGTTTAGCTTCTAACTCAAAAGAATGGACATAAAGCTTGTCATGAGGGGTCTCCTGGACCTGCTTAAGTCCAGATCTAGGTTCCATGTCTCCATGGGACCTCTCATACTTCTTATTCAAGCCAAGAAATGCAAGAAGAAACCCTAGATTTGGCCCATCAACACAAAACACGAAGATTGGCTCAGAAAATTACCTCAAGAAGACCCCCTTGATGAAATAGCAATAGATCTAAGCTCCCCAACACTTCAAGCTTGCTCCTCTCCCTCCTTTCCTTGCAATATCACACAAAATGATGAACAAAAGGCCTTCAAACACACTCACAAGGGCTTACAGACGTATGGAGGCTCTTAGGGTTCAAGGTGGCCGCATATGAGGGCCATAAGGTCCTTTAAATAGGGCTTAGGACCGAGAAATTAGGGTTTCATCAAACAGCGCGGACTCGCCGAGTCCATCCCTTGGACTTGCCGAGTTCGGATGCGAACCCCCGCTCAAAAACGCGACCCGACTCGGCGAGTCGACTACCAACTCGCCGAGTCCCCTCACAGAATGATAAAAATATATGAAATGGAGATACCTGGGGATTCGGGCTGTTACAAATCTCCCCCACTAGAATAAGACTTCGCCCTCGAAGTCCCGCTTAGGCAAAAAGCTCCGGATGCTGCTCCCGCATCTCCTGTTCCGGCTCCCAGGTCATCTCTGATCCCTTCCGATGCTGCCACTGAACCAATACCAGGGGTACCTCCTTGTTTCTCAAAACCTTGATCTTCCGATCTTTAATGGCCACAGGTCTTTCAGCATAATTCAGACTTGCATCCACCTGAATATCCCCTAACGGAACCACCGCTGATTCGTCGGCTATACATTTCCGCAGTTGCGACACATGGAAAGTATCGTGAATCTGCCCCAACTCTGCTGGAAAGTCTAAACGGTAAGCTACCCGACCCACCCTTGCGATCACACGGAAAGGACCAATATACCGGGGCCCCAGCTTGCCCCTCTTCCTGAACCGAATCACTCCTTTCCAAGGAGAGACCTTCAGGAGCACGAGATCACCAACTTGAAACTCAAGCTCGGACCGTTGCCTGTCTGCATAACTCTTCTGCCGGCTCTGAGCGGTCAACAACCTTTGCCTGACCATCTGAATTTGCTCGGTCGTCTGAAGCACGATCTCCGTGCTACCCATAACCTGTTGTCCCACCTCACCCCAACAGATGGGGGTGCGACACCTCCGCCCATACAACAGCTCAAAGGGCGGCATACCAATGCTCGAATGATGGCTGTTGTTATACGAGAACTCTGCTAAAGGCAGATAGGTGTCCCAGCTCCCTCCAAAGTCCAACACACATGCCCGAAGCATGTCCTCGAGTGTCTGAATTGTCCGTTCACTCTGGCCGTCTGTCTGAGGATGATATGCCGTACTGAAATGTAACTTAGTACCCAACTCTTCATGGAATTTCTTCCAGAACCTGGAAGTGAAACGCACGTCGCGGTCCGAAATAATCGAGATCGGCACCCCGTGCCGAGATACTACTTCCCTCACATATAACTCAGCCAACTTCTCCGCAGAAGAGCTCTCACTAATAGCTAGAAAATGAGCGCTCTTTGTCAGCCGATCCATAATTACCGAAATCGCATCGACTCCTCTCGCCGTTCGCGGTAACTTGGTGATAAAATCCATAGAGATTTGTTCCCACTTCCATTCGGGAATCTCTAGCGGTTGCAGCTTACCGTGCGGTCGCTGGTGTTCGGCCTTGACCTGCCGACAAGTCAAGCACCTCTCGATGAACCAAGCGACATCCCTTTTCATACATGGCCACCAGTACTCCTTCTTGAGATCCAAATACATTTTCGTAGCACCAGGATGAATCGAGAATTTCGATCGATGTGCTTCCTCCATCAAAATAGTGTGCGCACCGCCCACAAACGGCACCCAAATCCGTCCCTGACAAGTCATAAGCCCTCGACCATCCGTAACAAATCCTGATACCTGACCTACCACCCGTTCCTTCTTCTGGTGTTCCGGCTTTGCAGCCTCCATCTGAGCCCCTCGAATAATGTCCAGAATCGGGGTCAAAACCGTCAACCTCATACAAATATCTCGGATAGGGGCGTTATCCGCCCTACGGCTCAATGCGTCGGCTACCACATTAGCCTTGCCCGGGTGGTACAGGATCTCACAATCGTAATCCTTCACCATATCCAACCACCTCCTCTGCCGCATATTCAGATTTGGCTGATCCATCAAGTATTTCAAGCTCTTATGGTCCGTGTAAATCATACACCGAACCCCGTACAAATAGTGTCGCCAGATCTTGAGGGCAAACACCACCGCCCCCAATTCCAGGTCGTGCGTGGGATATCTCGACTCATGAGGCTTCAACTGTCTCAAAGCGTACGCTATCACATGACCCCTCTGCATAAGTACCGCCCCCAAACCCGATATAGAGGCATCACAGTATACCACAAAATCCTCCATCCCTTCCGGGAGTGCAAGCACCGGAGCCTCGCACAATTTCTGACGAAGCGTCTCAAATGAGGACTGCTGCTCCGGTCCCCATGAAAACGCAACACCCTTCCGGGTCATCCTAGTAAGTGGCACAGCGATCTTGGAGAAATCCTTGATAAATCTGCGGTAATATCCAGCCAAACCCAGAAAACTCCTGATCTCGGTGGGCGATCTCGGCACCTCCCACCTCAACACCGCCTCAATCTTGGCCGGGTCGACCAGTATCCCCTTCTGGTTCACAAGATGCCCGAGGAATTGGACCTCTCGTAACCAGAAATCACACTTGGAGAACTTGGCATACAGTCTCTCCGATCTCAAAACCCGAAGAATCTCCCGCAAATGTTCCTCATGCTGGTCCCTAGTCCTCGAATACACCAAAATATCATCGATGAATACGATCACCGACCGATCCAGCATCGGTCGGCACACCCTGTTCATGAGATCCATGAATGCGGCCGGGGCATTGGTGAGCCCAAAAGGCATCACCACGAACTCATAATGTCCATAACGAGTCCTGAAGGCAGTCTTTTGGATATCCTCCTCGCGAACCCTCATTTGATGATATCCCGACCTCAAGTCAATCTTGGAAAACCAAGATGCCCCCTGCAACTGATCGAACAGATCGTCGATCCTAGGTAACGGGTATCGGTTCTTAATCGTCAACTTGTTTAACTCCCGATAATCGATACACATCCGATGTGAACCATCCTTCTTCTTGACGAACAAAATCGGTGCTCCCCAAGGCGAACTACTCGGTCGAATGAATCCCTTCCCCAACAGCTCCTGAAGCTACGAGGATAATTCCTGCATTTCCGGTGGAGCGAGACGGTAAGGCGCCTTGGCGATGGGCGCCGCTCCCGGAACCAAATCGATACGAAACTCCACTTGCCTCTCCAGAGGCACACCTGGTAACTCCTCGGGGAACACATCCGCAAACTCGCATACAACCGGAACATCATCAATCGAATTGGGCCTCTCCGCGGTCACACGAGTATCCATCACATAGGCTATGAATCCATCACAGCCCTGCTGTAGACTCTGCCTTGCCCTGGCCGCTGAACAAAACGCCGACCCACACCGGGTCCCTTCGCCATAAACCGTGAGCACTCCCCCACTAGGGTCTCGAATCATCACCAGCTGTCTCTCGCAGTCAATGACTGCTCCAAACTTATTCAACCAATCCATGCCCACGATAATGCAAACATCCCCCATAGCTATAGGGACCAGGTCTATAGGAAACTCGACCCCAAAAATCTCGAGCACGCATCCTCGAATCACCTCGGTGGCGTATACCGCTCTCTCGTTTGCTATAGCAACTCGCAGGGGACGACTCATCGTCTCCCGATCGATATCAATGTGCTGGCTAAAAGCCAACGAAACAAAGGACCGACTCGCACCTGAGTCGAATAATACCAAAGCAGGCACATGATTCACAAGAAAAGTACCTACGCAGATAGCAATATAAGCATAATATCTCAGCATAAATGTAAATTCATGAAAGAATACATACCGGCCACTACATCAGGTACCGCGCGGACCTCCTCCGCAGTCAACTGGAAAGCTCTCCCACGAGCCTTCGGGGCCTCGGTCTTCACTGGCTGAACCTCAGGTACCCTGGCAGCAGGCAAAGATCCCTGGCGAAGCTGGGGGCACTCGGCCTTCCGATGGCCAGTCTGGTTGCAATGGAAGCAAACCATAAATTCCTTGGGGCAATCCCTCGCAATGTGCCCCTCCTTGCCACACTTGTAGCAAGCACCCGATCGACATGCCCCCTCGTGACCCTTGCCGCACTTCCCACAAGTGCGGCTCTTCTGTCCTCCGGATCTCAAATCATCGGACCTGGTCCGCTTGGCTGCCGTTGAGACTCGACCTCCTCCCTGGCCTGGGTCTCCAACTCGATCTCCCGCTTCCTGGCATTCGCCTGAAGCTCAGCAAAAGTCTGATATGACGAGTTCGATACGAACTCCCGGATGTCTCTCCTCAGCACTCCCAAATACCGGCTCATCCGAGCCTGCTCCGTGGACACCTGCTCGGGGCAGAACATTGCCCGCTCGTGAAACTTCCGCGTGATCACTGTAACCGAATCGTTACCCTGCTTGAGGGTCAAGAACTCCTAAACCAATCGTTCCCTCTCTACCGGGGGAACATACTCATCTCTGAACATAGCAGTAAATCTCTCCCAAGTCATGGCTGAAACCTCCGCAAGAGTGAAGTTCGTCGTCACGAACTTCCACCAATCCTTTGCTCCCAGGCGGAGCTGGTTCAAGGCGAACCGCACCCTCAGATGCTCCGGACATGAACAAGTATAGAAGCATCCCTCAATATCAGCAATCCACCTCATCGCAGCAATCGGATCCTGCGTCCCGTCAAACTCTGGTGGTTTCGTGTTGCTGAACTCCCGGAACAGCAACGAGTCACCCCCCCTGTGGTCTGGCAGCAGCCACAGCTGCGGTAGCTGCAGCGGCGGCAGCCTCAGACAACGCGGCGTACCGCTCATCAAATGTCTCCATCAGCGTGGTCTTAATAGACCCAAACATCTCCGGAATCTCGGCCCGGATCGCTGCAGCTACCTCCTCATGAATCATCTGAAGAAGCTCCTCGTCAGTCACTCTACTCGTGCCAGGTCTGTGTCGAGGTCCAACCATGGTGTCTCTGAAATACAACATAAAAATATCAGAGACTCTATCGGGCAAAATCGCACTCGATAACGCAGTCCTACTCAGTCTCCGATACTCAGGGGTTCTTACTTGGGCTGCCTACTGACCCGGCATCCTTGGTAGTACGGGCCCAATACTACCAATTACACCGCGTCGGTATTCACCCCAAGTCCTCCTCCCCGAATCCCGAATCCTGAGCACTCTATTCTTCTCATACTCTAGTTACTCACTCGCTCTCAAGCACCTCATACAAGCAAGTTTCTCTAGACTAAGGCATCACAAGATCAGGCCACTCTAGTCCTAATATGTATACCTAGTCTACTAGCATGCGTATCATATCATATCATGTATCGTAACACATATAATAAGAGTATTTTGGGGATTTTTACCGTTCGGGCGCTGGCTGACCGTACACACTTTTTCTTCTTTGGTCGTCTCATTTGTCAAAAAATTTAAATTTTTCTCAAATCCTCGGTTTGAGTTCAGTTACGCCCGAAGGTGTACCCGAATCCCTCAAACCTAGGCTCTGATACCAACTTGTAACGTCATAAAATTTCCAACCAAAAATTTTCGTTTTTACAACCATCAAAACATGAGTAATAAGTTTAAATTCCAAAGTAACAATGTAGTCACAACCGATTACATAACAAAAGATAAAATAGTTTTCCCCGAGTGTGTGTACGGTCACGCTGGCGCCTTCCCACGGTCCTCACTCGTACCTGAAACACATAATGCAACAACTATAAGCATAAAGCTTAGTGAGTTCCCAAAATACAACATACGCACATACGCCTTTCCAGGCCTTGACCTTCCGGTCCATGTGTCTCAGGGGACTTCCGTCCCGACTGGGTAAACCTTCCGGTCCTACCCACGTCCACCCTTATAGTCCATATGACCGCGCCTTCCGGCCCATATCAAACATATCATACATGACACATATAGCAAATAACTTAACACACATAAGGCATATATCTCATATCATATTCGACCTTCCGGTCACATAGTCAAAACCCTTCCGGGTACAGTATAGTGAGAAGACTCACCTCGTATGCCTCGCTAAGTCGCTAATCGTGAATCCTGGAATCACTCGGGCTCGAACCCTCGAGCTGCAATCCTCCTATGATATTACAAGTCTATAATTATTACTTGTACCACTAAGGTGGACCATCCATATCAAGTCAACACAGGTTGACTTGGTCAGCAGTCTTTAGACAATTTGGACCAGACTCGGCGAGTCCACAATAGCGACTCGGCGAGTCTACGCGTTTTTACCAACTCTCAAGAATTTTCCCTTTGACTCGTCGAGTACTCCCCCGACTCGACGAGCTCCACCTGGGCCTGAATCACAGGGCCACCGCGACTCAACTCGCCGAGTCGAAGGTCGATTCGGCGAGTCCCAACCTGACTCGGTCCACCTGTCAAAACCTTTCCAACTCTCTGCGACTCACTGAGTCGCCCACAACTCGGTCCGGACTACACACAGGATGGTCTCAAGGACAATCTTCAAGCGACTCGTCGAGTTTGTTCTTCAGACTCGGCAAGTCCATGCCATGCACCAGCTAAAACTGGCTTTTGCGGTCAGATCCGTTCCATACATACATAGATCTGGCCTTCCCAAGCTTATTTGTCACGTAAAGTCTCAGTCTTGGTTGCCATGCAATGCATACAAGGCTTATTTTGAAGAAACAACCACTTATTTGGCAAGTTTAGCTTCTAACTCAAAAGAATGGACATAAAGCTTGTCATGAGGGGTCTCCTGGACCTGCTTAAGTCCAGATCTAGGTTCCATGTCTCCATGGGACCTCTCATACTTCTTATTCAAGCCAAGAAATGCAAGAAGAAACCTAGATTTGGCCCATCAACACAAAACACGAAGATTGGCTCAGAAAATTACCTCAAGAAGACCCCCTTGATGAAATAGCAACAGATCTAAGCTCCCCAACACTTCAAGCTTGCTCCTCTCCCTCCTTTCCTTGCAATATCACACAAAATGATGAACAAAAGGCCTTCAAACACACTCACAAGGGCTTACAGACGTATGGAGGCTCTTAGGGTTCAAGGTGGCCGCATATGAGGGCCATAAGGTCCTTTAAATAGGGCTTAGGACCGGGAAATTAGGGTTTCATCAAACAGCGCGGACTCGCCGAGTCCATCCCTTGGACTCGCCGAGTCCGGATGCGAACCCCCGCTCAAAAACGACCCGACTCGGCGAGTCGACTACCAACTCGCCGAGTCCCCTCACAGAATGATAAAAATATATGAAATGAAGATACATGGGGATTCGGGCTGTTACAAACAGGTTTGGAGACGGCCGAATAATGGTTTGTTGTGACTGAGTGATGGTGGTGGTGTTGTCCAAAATATGTTATCTTCCAAATATTTGAAATAAATTAGGACATGTGGGGTGGGTGAGATATTTTGGTATTTTTAATTAAAACAATAAAGAAAGAAATTAAAAGAAAATAAAAGCAATTAAAAAGTGTTATTTATTATAAATAAAAATAATAAATTTAAATTAATAATCCAATAAAAAAATTAACGTAATAAAAAATTTTAAAAATTGAATTAAATAAAATTAATAATCCAATAAAGTAATACTTACTAATAGATAAATATTATATGTTAAAATAATATTTATTAATATATAATAATCCTATAAAAAAGAATTAATATAATAAAATAAAGAAGAAATTCAAAAAAATGAATAATTAAAAAAATAATATTTATTAATATATAAATATAATATATCAAAAACAATATTTATTAATATATAATAATCTAATAAAAAATAATATAATAAGAAAAAAAAAAGTTTAAAAAAAGGAATTAAAAGAATTAATATACAATAGTTCAATAAAATGAAAAAGAAAAATTGCATAATTGATCCTTATAGTTTGGTAAAAAAAAACTACAGAAATGGTCTCAGAGGTAAATTTGTCATTTATCAAAAGTTAACAACTTAACGAGGTATAGACTAAAACCACAACAAAACAACTAAATAAGGATATTTTTTGCTAATAAATACTTTTTAGACCTTACCCAAAAAATTGACAAATCATAGGACCATTTTTGTAATTTTATCATTTTTTTATTGAGATTTTCTAATATGTACCCTAAGAGCACATATAATAAGCATTAATTGAAGATATATATTACCATAATTAATTATAAAATACATTAATAATAAGAATATTACCATAATTACATGTGAAGTCGATTAATAATTTTCATAATAAATGTATTTCGAATTTAATTATGATAATATTTTTCATAATTAATACTTTTTATGTGTGCCTTAGGGCACATATTAAAAAATTCTTTTTTTATTTTTAATCATTCTACCGGGCATCAATGATCAATCTATCTAAAGTGGAGTTTACTCTTGCCTTATCTAGCTGCAAATTCAATTTTGTATTTTAAGTTCGCATGACATCATAGTCGCTATATGTGTCATTCTGGTTGGACGTGTTGTCATAAATAAAGTTCTAATAAGAACGATTATTGTTTATCCAAAACACATCGTAGAATGGTTGATAGGTTAATGACAAAATCTTTAGTCTCTCCTCAGTCAAATAATGTCACGTATGGTATATTTATTCATTACTCTATGTATGTACAAAAAGATGTAGCTGGAGCAAGTTGCCCACATGACCCATGAAAGATTGCCAAATTTTATGTCAATTTTTGATCTCCATTCATTGCAATTGTATTCTGGTACATTTTGTTGTCTTATTAATTTCCAGTTCCCATCATGATACACCGTCTCTTTTTGTTTTATGCTCTTCAATTTTATTTTATTTTTCTACTATGGTAGTCATAGCCAACTCAAGCCAATTTGAAGTCTTGGGTAAAATAAAAAATGAGATTTTTTTTTGTTTATACATGCGAAGATTTAATACCAAAAGTTTTTTTATTTCCAAAACAATATAAATAGATACATAAAAATGGGTTCCGAAAATTTGGAGGCCCTGGACAATCATTCTTACTGTCCTACTCTCTTATACTGCCATGATGGTAGTGCATATATTGGTATGTCACACTTCTTATGTCTATGTTAGATGCTTCTTTCTTTTCAACGAGAGCTATTTTAGAAAAGTTAATATGAGACTCTTATATCTTATATGGTATGAAACCCGATGCACCACACCAATCGCAAACACAATCTTGTCTACCTCATCTAGACTTTCTCATCAATAACAAACTAGCCTATAATTTTCTATATATGTTTGAGCCATTCCTCTCATCATAATAGCCTTTTTGGTAGGCCTAGTAATTGGGTTGGGTTCGGGTTGACGAGTCACGGATTAACGGATTGGCGGGTCAGAAAACATAAACTCAACCTAACTCATATAATATATGGGTTGACGGGTTGGCGGGTCACGGGTTGGTGGATTGGAAACCTCAACCCAACCCAACCCGTATAACCCGTTTAAGTATATGGGTTCGCGGGTTCACAAGTTAATGAGTCAAACCCAACCCATATAATTCATTTAATAAATAAGCAACACATTTCAAAAAATGAGATTTTCAACTTAAATTCAAAAAATGATTAAAGTAATTAACATAAAAAAAAAAAAAAAAAAGTTTTCAACATAAATTCATAAAGTCAATAACATCCAAATAAAAATGAAAAACGAAAACATTCATAGAAACTTGATATATTTTTTGTTCGTGACTCGTGAAAAGAACATGTATTTTTTCTTTTTCTGATTTACGAACCGAAAATACAGATTAATCACATATGAATACGAAAGAAATAAAATGATAAAGAATATTACGAATATGGATGAAAATCAAATTTCATTAATAATTAAATATACCATTTTTTTAAATGTAGTGTGTGTGTGTGTATATATATATATATATATATATATATATATATATATATATATATACGGGTTGACTGGGCGAACCCAAACAGATAACCCAACCCATGAAATAAATGGGTTGGTGGGTTAGCGGGTCAAAAATCTCAACCAAACCCCGTTTATTTTCGGGTTGGGTCAGTGTCGGGTTATGGGTTGGGTCGAGAGTTGCCACCCTTACTTTTTGGAAGTGGTCAATATGAGACCCACATATATTCTATAATTTTCAAATCAATCATCATAAATATTCACTTAAAATGTAACGTCCCAAAAATCCAGGGTAAAATTTTCATTTTTTATTATAGTCAAATACAAGTGTTACTTAATCCAACCATTCAAAACAGTGTTTAATAAAAACATTTATCAGAGTTATATCCCAAAATCACATAATGGAAAAACACGGGTGTGTACGTTGCGATCAAGTCAGGCCCTTCATTTCCAAACTGATGATACCTAAAACTATAATCAAAACTGTAAGCACGAAGCTTAGTGAATTCCCCTTAACATACCTCACACAATCCACATAATCACATAAACCATATCAACCATATAAGCTACATAAGCTGCATCAACCACATAATTCATGCATATAATCGTATACGAATGTCGTGGATTCCCTCCAAAGTCTTACTCCAGGATGTCGTGGGCTCCCCCAGGGTCTTACACCTATGTGTCATGGGCACCCCCATGGTCTTTACCTGGAATGCCAAGGGAACCCACACATGGTCTTATAACCAACTGTCATGGGTACCCCCATAGTCTTTACCTGGGATGCCATGGGCACCCCCACATGGTCTTATAACCATGTGTCATGGGCACCCCCATGGTCTTTACACGGAATGTCATGGGCACCCTCACATATCTGACATCAAAGTGTCACGGGCTCCCTCCGGGGTCCTCAATGCAAGTATCACAAAGACAACTAGCATATCAGATATCACATAAACAACTAGCATACCACATATCACATACATACTAGGCATATCAATAATGATTCCACAATAATCATCATAATTAACTTAATGGACCGTCCTTGGTGCCTTCGACCCTTTGGATTGGTGAGGAGACTCACCTCACACTGCTGAAGTCCCACGGATAAAACTATGGCTACTAGTTGATAGATCCCCAAACTATTTGATGGGTTTTGATCATTCTAACACTCCTAAGTGTACATGCAACCCTAGAAAACCTTGGATCTATGTTTGTCAAAAATACATGCAAAATATGATTTCCAAGGTTCATAATCCTATCTAGCATACATGGGGAACTTTTAAACTAAAAGATGGCTAGAATTATATACCTTGTAGTTGATTTGATTCCTTGAAAACCTTGAGAGCCTAGCACCCCAAGTGTGATGCCTCAAATGCTTCACACAACACCAAATGCTTTGGAATGACTTTGAGAGAATGTATAACACTCTAAAAGTCGGCTTGTCCTCACTTGTACTTAGTGTAACCGATTTTGGTGTGTATCATGATCCTTATATAGTGTGTCACATCTAGGGTTACTCCATGTAAACCCTAATGTGACATGACTCTTCATTTCATGACCCATGGATTTGTAACTCCCATGGAGCATCCTATGGGTTTAACCCAACTTGATAATCCATGGAGCATTTTATCCCACTATACAAGTTATGGATGATTTACATAATCAACCCATATATTTAATTAGTCATCTTTTTTATCACTTAATTAATTCCAAATTAATTCTTGATCAATACTAATTAAATAATACTATTAATATATTAGAACTTATAATATATTAATAAACCACAAGTGTTATTTCTCTCATTAAGTCTATCCAAATGCATGATGTCATGCAACCCAAATGGACCATGCCAGGTCAGGTCAAGTACATACCAAATATAGTTATGGACTTAGACATCTTATCCAACACTATCAACATCAAAACAACACCCAATTAATAATTGGGTTCCAAAGCATAACCATAACTCCATACTTGGGGTAAAGAGATTATTTTACCCCTAGCCTAGATTGGTCCACAACCAAGGCCCAAACTCAAACTCTGGAGGCCCAAAAACCAAATAATAAATCAAGGCCCAATATATGGCCCAATTTTCCAAATTGGGCCCAAACCCCTTACATAGTCTTATCTTATGACCCAACCATTTATTCTAGTCCAAATACTTGGCATTCCGATGCTCCAATATCTCATAATCATCAAAGCCCAATTATGGCCCAATTTTCCAAATTGGGCCCAAGCCTTTCCAATGGGCCTTGTCACACCCCCAAACCAAGGATGGCTGAAACGTCCAGGGATTGAGGACTTCATGTGTAGTAACATAACAATGAGTATAATAGTGCTGAAAGTAAATACAACCATCATAAATATAATTGAAAAAGTTACATCGTAGTATATCTTCACATATTTCAAAATCAATTACATTATGATGACAAAATGAAATGTTTGACGTCTGAGTGTCCCATCCTCAAAAGCAGTTGTTTATCTGGTTCACTGATTTCCTGAGAATACAAGTAGTTTCGAAAAAGTTTCATAAGCTTTTGTATGTAGTGTTTGAAATTCTTTCCTTGTAAAAGTAATGTTTGTTCCAGAAAAATCCAATATTTCCATTTTAAAATGTATTGTAGCCTTAAATGTCAAAGACCAAAATGTACAAGTATTTTCCATACTTAAAATAAATCATGCAAGTTTAAATCGACATAAACTCATTTAATTGAAAGAAAAACCCGATACTTTGTAATGTACCCCTTTTTGTATAAACCCGATACTTTGTATTCGTACCCCATTTATATGAAGAGTTGGTACTTTGTAATGTACCCATTTTTATATAAACCCAGTACTTTTTATCCGTACCCCATTTATACGAAGACCCGATACTTTGTAATGTACCCCTTTTTATATAAACCCGGTACTTTGTATTCGTACCCCATTTATATGAAGATCCGGTACTTTGTAATGTACTCCTTTTTATATAAACCCGGTACTTTGTATTCGTACCGCATTTATATGAAGACCTGGTACTTTGTAATGTACTCCTTTTTATATAAACCTGGTACTTTGTATTCGTACCTCATTTATATGAACTGAAAACCTTTTGTAATGAGTTTAAAATGTAAATAAAACATAAACTATGCATACTATAGTTTATCATAATTGTTTGTAATGTATATGAAACATAAACTAATTCTATTTTAGTCTGTTATAATTGTTTGTAATGTAAATGAAAACTTTTCTGTGTAAGTAGAATGTATAGCAAAAATATAACTATGTTTATTAAGCCTCGTCTTGTAGTATTTGTGATAATAAAGGAATCTTACTATTAAGTGAATATTTTATGTGGTCTAAACATAACTCAACAGAAAAACACATATAAAATATGAAGTTATCAAAGATTAACACTTTGCTCAATGATGTGCACAAAAGTACCCATTAGTTTTAATATTTATAACCTAACAAACTTAGACTAACTATGCACTTATAGGCAGTGTACCTAATCAAATTACAGTATAGCTTAGGTAAGTCGGGTTTCGATCACAGGGAACGGTGGATCAATTTAATATATCTTATTATAGGTCACACGAAAAGAATAAAAGACATAATTTAATAAACCTCAAACTAATAATTAATTACCCATCCTCGATAAACTAACAGGAAAACAAATCTCTTTAGGTACTTTGGTTTAGACTAATTCCACCTTGAAAACATAAACAATTGCATACACAAATTCATTTATTCATGTTCACCGATTCCTAAATTGATTAGATTCATGTTCACTATAACTAATCCTTTAGCAAACAAGTTAATTCAAACAGTGATCAATTGATTAAACAAACAGGCTTCCTAGTGTTCAGTTCGTATCAAGCAAGACTTGTAAATTTAGTTAATTTAAACATTTAATTAACCTCTTGTTGATGGTCATCAAACAAGGCTCACACATTAACTTACTTATTCCCAAGTTAATCCTAGTTTCACATTCGTTATTTCTAGTCTTATAATCTCAATGGTCATCAAAAATCATAAGAGACAAGCAAATCAAGCAGGTTTTCATACAACTTAATTCACTTAACAATTAACAGCAAATAATCATCATTAACACACGAGGATCTTTGAACAAGCTTGGCAAGATAAATTAAACACAAATAAATTATTTAACATAACAATTAGTCTAAGAATCAAAACTTCATTCAATCATAAACACAAAGTAAAAGGTTTTTACACCCAAATCAGAAACTAAATACAAAAAGTATCATAAGGAAGTGCTAAACATGGTCACGTTAGCAATCCATATGATTACCGACATGTATCCGCTCTCCAATCCTTCAGATCTCTGCTCCCGTTAGCTTAACGGCCTTCCGGCGGCCTTCTAGACCCTCAAAACGGCTTAACAGAAGTTAATTGTCGACTAAATTAGGTTAGAAGTCGAATCCCCCCTCCTGGTTAGCTAAAAATCGACATTTATAATCTTTGTGGCCGACCTAAGTACGTTGGGCGTACTTAGGATTACGCAGCGCGTACTCTGGATAATCACGCGATCAAGTCTATCCGGTGCAAGCATTTACGCGGGGCGTAACATTAAGGTACGCGGGGCGTACTCACTACCTCAGCATTCTTTTCTTTCTTTCAGCTTCTAAGCCCGGTTTCCGCTTCAATCTTTTCTTTTGTGCTTTATCGACAACAAATAGCTGCAAAACATAATTCAAAGTATTATGAGTACTCTTTAGTTCTAAAATAGAATAAATAAGGCCAAAATATTAAGATAAAGTGCATAAAAATATATATAAAAATACACATATCAAAATACCCCACACTTAGCCTTTGCTTGCCCCCAAGCAAATTTACTTTTATTTTACCAATATCGCACTAAACAATCCATTTAAAACTCAGCCATTATGCCAAGACGTCAACGCATGCATTTGTGTCTAAAATTTTCCTAAGTACCCCCCTATACTTTAAATACTCACAATCTTCATAAACACTTGCCCACTTTTTCCGAACAATGCTCATTTTATGCAACCCTCCGAATCCATCCGCAGAAAACCTCCTAACCTCAAGGTATTTTTAGTTGAGCAACCTAAGCATACATAATCTAGAATTACAATTTTCCGATACCACTATGGAGCTTTCTTTGAATTCTTCATTTCTCTGACATTTTGATCTTCGATTTCTTTGAATTCAACACCTTATTTGAATTGATTTCTGGTATCTTCAACTTTTTGGATTTCTTCAGAATTTTGATCTTTTGATCTTCACTTTATTTGCTCCAAAATTCTTCAAACTTTTTCGTAATTCTCTTTCTTTTTTTATTACATGCATTCCTCACTTTTTTCACTCAAAACCTACATGCTTAAGCAGAGGCGCTCAACCTCAACCTTTATTGGTTAATGATAATAATTTTCCTGGATACATTTCAGGTTTAGGCTGCTAAACATATTGCATCCTTCAAACCGAGCGGGGTTATGTTTTTGTTCCATGATTTCACTAAAATAAGGGAAGCCACAAATGCACTATAACGTATATTGGCTCAACTAAACATTTGAGTTCTCATCGGATCATCTCATACAATATTAGCAAAATTTTAAATTATCACTAGATTTTTCTAAATTAAACTATTATTTCAAGTTTTCTTTTAAATTTTTAAATTTCCCTAAATCTAGCAATTTCCAACTATTATTTCATTTTTATAATTTACTGTTACCGACCCCCTACCCCACACTTATTTCATACAATGCCCTCATTGTATGCTAAAACAAATTAAGAACATAAAAAGGGAGAAAAAGGAACAGACTCCCCTGGGTAGTTGTGGCGAGATCGAATGGGGCTGCTACAGGTTGCTTCAAATATTGCTGAAAAACTGAAAACTGGAACTGCTGCTTCTAAATTTGCCGAAAAATAAAATCAAGACCGCCATCTTCGAAAATGTGGTGCAAAATATTGCAATTAGATGCAATGTATAATAACCATGACGTGGGAAAGTGTCGACCACGTCATCTCGTCGAGAATGACATCCTCTACTTGCGATGAAAAATCCCCCATAACATAGGAAAGTGCCAACCATGTCGTGGCAGTCGGGACGATACTTCTTCCTCGCGTCGAAATAAAACTCTGTAGTATGGGAACTGCTCATCCATATCATAAGAGTCAAAACATCGTAACAATGCCAATCTTCAAAACGATCGTTCACGAAATAAATATGCACCCCACACTTATGACAAATCGTGGGTCTCGATTATAATCTTCAACTCTCATACCGCTCTCTCTAGCAACAGTCGGACCTAGTTGCTGAACTTACTGCCAGCTTCCTAAGGGCGAAAATTCTGCAGAAATCTAAACAACCAAAGAGCATCAACATGGAAAACAAACTAACTCAAACTAAATCAAAGTTTAATTAGATACCAAATACTAAAAACTAAACTTAAACTAAAAATAACACAAAACAAACAAATAAACAAAATAAAAAGGATCACTCGTCATCTCCATCATCATGTGGTTGTGTCCCAGAAGTACCGGCCCCATCAAATCGTGACTGGAATGGTGGTGGAAAGGGAACCGAATACTGAAATCCCTGATGGTCAAAGAATGCATTCAATGCATTCCCTTGCCACCGCTGTTGCGCGTCCACATGTGCAACATACTCGCTAAGGTTCTGGACCCTCATGTCAAGACGATCAATGCCCTGAGCTAAGTAGCGCGTATCGATCTCCGGCTCAGGTCCCTGCTGCGCTCCCCGAGGAGCAGGTCTACGCCGCAGGACCCGTCTCGGCTGTGGCTCGGCGGCACCCTCCTCATCCGCCACATCATCTGCTCGAACCCTCAAAACACCATCTCCACCCCGCTCTAATACGCGCATCGACTCCAATAGCTGAAAACTCATCGGCCTCATGTCGTGAAACACCATCGATCTCGTGATCTCACGTGTCATCAACTGATATGATCGAGCTAATCGTGTGATAAAATTCCCTCCGCATATCGGGCTATCTCCCCGAAGTCCCCTGGCCCTCCGTCCCAAGTATGCAGCTAAAGCAACTGGAAGGTTCAGGTGCCTCCCTGGAGTAACTAGTGCCCATAGGAAATACAAGTCCGTCGAAGGCACTCTCTCGCTATTCTTATGATGCGTGAGAGACATAGAAGTCAACCGGTGCAACATTCGGTATGTAGTAGACCGAATCATCCCCCCTCGAGTGGTAGATGGTGTATAAACTCCTCCCGTAATCTCGGCCCAAAAGGTGTTCTCATTATAGTCCTCCGGCCGGTCCGTGAGACAGTCAGCAAGGAATGTCGGGAAGTGGACACTCCTCGTCTCGTCGGCTGTGTAAATACCCACCCGAGTCGCAAGCTCTATCACGCTGCATTCCCGGCTCACTCCTCCCAGTCTGAAAGCAAAGGCTGTCCTGTCATCGAGTGCCTTCCTAGGATCATAGGAAACTGTAGCATAGAACTCCAGCAAAAACTCCCGATATACTGGCTCCTGAACAAACGCGCCCATCCCTGACACACAAACAATTCCACACCACTCGCGTCCGAGTGTGTGTATTGCAAAAATTCTTGGATCAATGCAGAAAGTCCAGTCCTGGTAGCCAACTCCCAGTCGAAAGAGGGTGCAATATCAATCTCCTTTGTGAGAAGCAGGCTCAAGTTGGTGCTATAACGTGCCCTGGTAGCATCGCTCAGTGTTTGCGGAAATTGTAAAAAACGATGATCGGTCACATCCTTGGGAGGGTTGGTTCTTTGTGCCCTTCGAGCCATAATCTGCACAAATAAACAAACACACAAATCCAAACAAAATATCACAACATTAATAAAAAAAAATTTCAAACCAAAAAAACTGGTCCTTTGACATTGAACTTACGCGGGGCGTATGTCCATCGTACGCTGGGCGTACGTCCGAGTTCACGAATCTGTCCCTTTTCGTTCTAAAATTAATACCCATCTCAAAAAACTGTCAATTTAAGCCCATACGTAGGTTGTCTAATAAGTCAAACACATGGGGCATACATGTTAGCAAATGGAACCAACCGTGTGGTCCAAGGCAGTAAGAGAAAAATCGGGACCTCCCTAAAAAATATGAATCAATCCCTAGAAAACATTTAACAGGAAACATGTATAGCGGTCAAAAATCGAAGCCAGAGTCAAGAACTCGAAGTCACAGGGGTACGCTTAGCGTACGACCCCAAGCTCAAATCGATGGCGTGGGACGGGATTAAGACGAAATTAAGTTCGAGGGTTTAGTTTATTAACCAAAATCGGTCCATTCAAGCTGTAATCAGAACACATAATAGCGAATCGGCCCTAATTCAAGAACACTATGAACCCTAGATTTCGAGCAAAAGTTAAATGCAGCTTATTTCATCAAACTAAACATAAATCCAAGCTATTGAGTATCCGAAATACTTACTTGTGTGGTGGATTTAACAAGAAACGAAAAAGAATCGAGAATCTTTGTGAGAAAGTTGTCGTCACAGTTCGTGCGCGAGAGTAGAAGAGTTTGAAAAGGAATAAAGAAGAAGTCAAAGGGTCAAAAGATATACCTGGTCGCTTATGTACGCGGGGCGTAACACAAGGGTACGCGGGGCGTAACCCCAACACCCTGAAATGTTCATCCGTGATCCGGGCACATCACTCATGGCGTAATATAACTTACGCGGGGCGTAATGGTATTTGAAAATTTCCAAATTTCCTTTAATTTAATTTCCTTTTCTTTTTAATCATTTCATCTAGGGACTTAAAACTTATTTTTTTTTTCTTTTTTATTTCTTAAGCTAATGATGACTTCACGATGAGTGATAAAAAAAAATTGAGATGTCATAGTCACTTATCTTTGTCAAGATCAAACAACAATGGTTGATCAAAAACCTTTGCATGCAAGAATTGGTTTGCGAAAACACCCACTTTCGGGACCCGTTAGAATATTTTCTTTGTTTTCCTTGTACCTTTAACTAGAAGCGGAACAAGAAGTGACCTAACTAGTCAAGAACAGCAAGAGCTCGGTCTTCCACTTAACCACCACAATACGCCTTGCTATACTACGCCTCATGGATTGAGTTGGACAAATCAACAAAGTAGTAGGCTAAGCAGGTCAAGAATTCCCTAATCGCTTTCATTCTCGAAACCCATGCAAAAAGTAAAGTCAAGCAATGTGTACAATCCCAAATTCCTGCAAATAAAAACAAGAACCTTCCCGACAAGTGAAAAGATATCATCGAAAATCAAACTAAAAAATGAAAACTAACTAAAAACAAATAACGAATAATTAAATAAAATAAATTAATGACAAGCCGTTCCCCGGCAACGGCGCCAAAAACTTGATGTGCACAAAAGTACCCATTAATTTTAATATTTATAACCTAACAAACTTAGACTAACTATGCACTTATAGGCAGTGTACCTAATCAAATTACAGTATAGCTTAGGTAAGTCGGGTTTCGATCACAGGGAACGGTGGATCAATTTAATATATCTTATTATAGGTCACACGAAAAGAATAAAAGACATAATTTAATAAACCTCAAACTAATAATTAATTACCCATCCTCGATAAACTAACAGGAAAACAAATCTCTTTAGGTACTTTGGTTTAGACTAATTCCACCTTGAAAACATAAACAATTGCATACACAAATTCATTTATTCATGTTCACCGATTCCTAAATTGATTAGATTCATGTTCACTATAACTAATCCTTTAGCAAACAAGTTAATTCAAACAGTGATCAATTGATTAAACAAACAGGCTTCCTAGTGTTCAGTTCGTATCAAGCAAGACTTGTAAATTTAGTTAATTTAAACATTTAATTAACCTCTTGTTGATGGTCATCAAACAAGGCTCACACATTAACTTACTTATTCCCAAGTTAATCCTAGTTTCACATTCGTTATTTCTAGTCTTATAATCTCAATGGTCATCAAAAATCATAAGAGACAAGCAAATCAAGCAGGTTTTCATACAACTTAATTCACTTAACAATTAACAGCAAATAATCATCATTAACACACGAGGATCTTTGAACAAGCTTGGCAAGATAAATTAAACACAAATAAATTATTTAACATAACAATTAGTCTAAGAATCAAAACTTCATTCAATCATAAACACAAAGTAAAAGGTTTTTACACCCAAATCAGAAACTAAATACAAAAAGTATCATAAGGAAGTGCTAAACATGGTCACGTTAGCAATCCATATGATTACCGACATGTATCCGCTCTCCAATCCTTCAGATCTCTGCTCCCGTTAGCTTAACGGCCTTCCGGCGGCCTTCTAGACCCTCAAAACGGCTTAACAGAAGTTAATTGTCGACTAAATTAGGTTAGAAGTCGAATCCCCCCTCCTGGTTAGCTAAAAATCGACATTTATAATCTTTGTGGCCGACCTAAGTACGCTGGGCGTACTTAGGATTACGCAGCGCGTACTCTGGATAATCACGCGATCAAGTCTATCCGGTGCAAGCATTTACGCGGGGCGTAACATTAAGGTACGCGGGGCGTACTCGCTACCTCAGCATTCTTTTCTTTCTTTCAGCTTCTAAGCCCGGTTTCCGCTTCAATCTTTTCTTTTGTGCTTTATCGACAACAAATAGCTGCAAAACATAATTCAAAGTATTATGAGTACTCTTTAGTTCTAAAATAGAATAAATAAGGCCAAAATATTAAGATAAATTGCATAAAAATATATATAAAAATACACATATCACTCAACATGTTACAAAGTGTTATGAAAGTTGTAAACTGTTAGTTCGTTTTTACCATTTCTGCACTATTTTGGAAAAATCACATAAAAATCATGCAAAGTCAAAAACTGAATCCGTAAACTCTAAGAGCTTAGAAAATGTGTCTAGCTTGTTCATAAATTTTATTATGACTTTTTGGAAGTCTCTAACTGGTGTAAAAACGTTCATATTCACATATTAGTCTGAATTCGTAGCTACAGTGATAGGCAGTTTTGTAAAAATCACCGTAAATTGTAGAAAAATCGTGTGATTATGTGCAAGTAGTAATTTTAAAGGTATGAACATTAACCATATGCATATTAAATAGTTTTGAAAGATTTTAAGTTTAAGTCGATCAAAACAGTTTGTGAATGGAACTCAACTTTTCTGTGGAAAGCTAATGTTTGAGTTTTGTTAAGTTTTTGGTAATTTAACTTGTATTCTCCCCCTAAAACTTGAAGAAAACATGAAAATGTGGGGGTATGAACTTACCTTGACTGATTTCAGTAGATGGATGATGAAGAAGAAGGAGTTTTCAATTCAATAACACTTGGGAGATGCTTGAAGATTCGAAGATTCTATGAACAAATATGATGATATTTGTGTATGGAATCCATGATTTGAGTGAAAGGGTGTAAGATAATCATGTGAAAGATGAAATTACTTACCCAAAAGAGGATGAAGAACTCAAAACTCCTGGAGAATCTCGAAATATTGGAGAGGAAGTGAGAGAGAAAAGTGTATTTGCTTTTAGTGAAGTGTTAGTGATCTAAGGAAAGTGAGTAGTAAAGTTTCTTTGTGTGTATGGGTTTAAGGAAACTTGTGGGGGAAGGGTGAGAGTAAAAGGGATTGACTTTTCAGATGTGAATAGTGACATAAAGCATGAATAGTGAACTGATGATGGACATGGAGTGGGTATGGTGGATAGCTTGTGTCCTAACTTTAAGGAGAAGTCAACACTCCACCTCAATATCTTACCCACTAGATATTATTCTTTGATAAAGATTTCCCTCAAAATGTGTTTAAATTATGAATATTTAGGGTCTTATATGTCTAAATATGAGTTTGGGTGAAAATCTCACGTCAAAATCATGAAAAACAGGCTTAAAACGCAAAAATGGTCGAAAACCAGGAAAAGATGCAAGAATTGCGAAAAATCCGAGCTCAGGACCGAAGTTCGGTCCTTGGATGCTTAGAACCGAAGGGAGTTTCGGTTGCTGATGAGAACCGAGAGGTAGTTCAGCCGAGGAATCTTGCAGGCAAAATGTCAAAGGGAACCGAAAGCGAAGGTAGGGAGAAGCGAAGGCGAAGCAAAATGTCAAAGAGAACCGAGAACCGAGTGGTGTTCAACGGCGGCAGCCACCACCTCGTGGTGGTGGTGGTTATGATTTTAGGTCAAATCAACACCAAAAGCACTCCAAACATCAATCCAAATGCACCCGAAAGCCCACAGCCACAGGAAATGGTAGCTAGCAGTGGCGGAATGGCGGCAAAAGGTGGCAGCCACTACCTCACAGTGGTGGTGGTGATGAGTTTTCTTCAGTTTCCTGGCCAAGAGAAATCCATACGTCATTAAACTCATGAAATACGTTCACACACACACCAAATCACGCACAAATCCACCTCCTCACGGTGGCTGGTGGCGGCAGAAGAAGACAATATGTCGGCAGCCACCATGGTGATTTCTCACGAATTCCGGCTAACAGGAAACACACACACATCCCAACTAACAACAACATCACACAAACCTTTGCGAATCCACTGAAACACACACCGAACAAGGCCGCCCTTGAGGCAGCAGGCGGCAATTGGAGAACATTGATAGAATGAACCAGTCGCAAGGCGGCGCCGGCGACAGCGAGCCACAACGACAATAGCAAAGTGGATAAACGAGGGGGGAAGTGGGGTTGCGCCATCGACGATGAGGGATATGGCGGCTACAAAACACATTCAACCGGTCTCCCACGACCACAGTCGTCTCGAAACACTTGCATTTGTCGGCCATGCGAGCAGCGGCAGTGAAACTCCATGGTCCTTGCATGACTCAAGGGGTGACGGTTGGAGCATGGATGTATAAGGTGGCTGCTAGAAGTTGATAAGGTAGGGTTAGGGTTTGGCGATGTAACAAGAGGGAAAAGAAGGTGTCAGGTTTAAACCCATACCCCATACAAACTTCACACGGATTTGACACTTCCAATCCCTCCCACTCATATTTTTTTTTTCAAAATGAATCCATAAGTTACCATTCAAGCCTCAACGTTTCATAATCCTTTCAATTTAAGTCCAATATTTTACCAAACACCCCCTGACTTCTGAAAATCTTTACATACCAATCCGGAATTTACACTTAGCCCCCAATATTCAAAAGTTATGACATTTAACCCCCAAAACCAACGCCTTGCTAAATTATTCCGAATTTAGGGCTACTATAAAATAACATGATTTACATCTCGGAGTTAAGGTTTATTATGTATTACTTAATTTCAAACCGAATGTTACATAAAAAAGGGAACATGAAAAAACATACACTTAGTCATTCTAAGAAATCTGTCTTCATCTGGACGTCCCTCTTTAGCTTCTTCTCCCACTTTTGCAGTCCCTTCTCCTTCAGTATATATATCCACTTCATGTTCATAACCAATTCTGTGTGTGTGTGTGGAGTCAAGAGTCCCTTACAAAAACTCATGGCCAAACAAATGAAACACCAACAGTTCCAATGCTGCTATAAGAACTGGGTGGCTCAGCAACAGCTCGATCTGGACGAATTACTCCAAACACTCACCAACTACCCAACCGACCTCGACTACCTCCAACTCATAACCAAAAAAATCGTCTCCCACTTCGAGAACTACAACAACTCTCGAGCCGAATTAGCCAAACACGATGGGCCTTCCTTTTTGGCTCCAAGCTGGGGGAGCACTTTTGAGAACTCGTTTCTTTGGATCGGTGGTTGCAGACCAGCTTTGATGATTCGGCTCGTGTATGCGCTATGTGGGTCCCACCTAAATACACACTTGGAAGAGTTTCTTGAAGGAATTCGACATGGAAACATCGGAGAAATATCAAGCTTGCAGCTCAAAAGAATTGATGAACTTCATGCTAAAACGATTAAAGAGGAAGATAAGCTGTCGTCATATATGGCAACCTTACAGGCAAACTGTAGAACTCAATAATACATAGGAGCTGAATTACAATTTATTTTATAAAACTTGATGTGTGTTGTATGCAGGAGAAGATAGCGGATGAGCCATTGGTGTTGCTCGCAAGTGGGTGTAGGGGGATAGGGGAGTCGAGCGAGGGTGGGGTGGTGGATAAAACGATGGACACACATGCCCTTGATCTGTATAACGTTTTGCTGGAAGCAGATAAGCTGAGGATGAAGACACTAAAGGGTATTTTAGAGTTTTTAACACCATTGCAGGCGGTGGAGTTTCTGGTGGCTGCGAAGAAATTACACCTTTCTTTACATGAGTGGAGCACGAGAAGGGATACAAGAATGGGGATTACTCAACTACTTGGTAGTAATAATCCGTCATCCTCCGGTGACCCACCACCGCCATTACCACCACCAGCGGAGACGTGAACGGCAACGTATCGTTTTTTCGTGTTTTTTTCTTTATGTTCGTTTGGCGGCTACGGTGGTGCACTTTTCTCGACCGCCATGTGATGTTAAAACGTAGGTTTTCGGGTTTCTTTAAACAGCGGCGGCTGTGTAATAAATAAAAAGTTTTTTTTATTTTTTTTTATTTTTTGTTTTTAAAGGTGTTCTTATTATGATCTATTCAATATTAGTAAGGAAAGAAATTAAGGTTATCCATTATTTTATCATGTGTTTCTTTATTGACAACAATTTCTTTCACTTGCCATACCTCTTTAACCTTGTATTCAGTTGATTGAGGTCTGGATTTTGGAACATGTTCTGGTGTCATTATTAGTTATTGTCTTATAATTATAAGAGAACTTGATTTTCACCAATTATCAATTATTCCTTCGTTTTTTCTTTTAAATTAAAATCAATCATTGTATATTTTTATTAAATTGTGTTTTATTGATTGTTGGAAGTTAGCAACTTTTGGAAGGGCTTGTAACCAAAATATAAATTACAATATGTACATGAATATGTACATGTTTAGGAGTGCCATCACGTGGCCATTGCTACGCCCTTCGATATGTTTTTTTTTTATTTGTCCAATGTTATAAACGCATTAGCTAGCTAAGACCACTTGGAGTGGAGATCCAATGCACCACCGTTGGGTAACATGTTATCGCACCCATGGCACCGACCAAAGGTGTCGTGGGTTGGTGGGTTGTGTCTATGAAAAATCTCTATCATAAGAGAAGAATTAAATACGTCCTTCCAAAAGTCTGGACTTCCGTCTGCGATAACTTTTGCTGAAACTGTTTGAAAACTCTTATCTTTATCTTCCGTCTGAGGCAAAAAATAAAAGAAGCAGATCTAGATATTTATAAAGCTTCGATTACCCTGTTTGCATGAGACGAAAGATAAAGATAGGGGTTTTCAAACAACTTCAGCAAAACTTATCGCAAGCGGAAGTCCGGACCATAGCCCGTTTTCTTTGTTGTATATATGTCCAAATTGAACAGCAAAATATACCGATAATGAACATTTTAATGCTAGCACAAACCTTTTGCGCATCAAAAAGGTGTTAATCGATTCAAAAAGATCGAATTGTGGGTTCTTTTTATTCTACCCTTCACTTGATGATGAAGGCTTCAAATTTGCTGGTAAATTTTCTGTCATCTTTGTTTGAAGTAATTTGGAACAAAATAAGAAGAAAAAAGAGGACAGCTCTTTGTGGGTTTGAGGGAAAGAATGAAGGGAAAACATAGGAGTTTCAAGATCTATTTCGGGAAAAATTGCAGAATCAGAAGGCATGCAAGACTTTAGTTGATGAAAGTTTAGGGTTATGTGTTGTTGAAGCTTTTGCAAGTTATGTTTCAGATCTTGATCGAGTATTTGAGGTGGAAATGAATGAAAAAGGTTAAAATCAAGGAAAATTGTTGTTTGTTTAATCTGAGGGTAGTGATGAACGAGTTTTAACCTCCGATGATTCACAATGTTATGGAACGATTTGTTGTATTTGAACTAAAATCATTCAAATGGAGTTCTGATTTGTTGTTTGTCAGATGCTAAAAACAAAAGGAGAGAGAGAGAGAGAGAGAGAGAGAGAGAGAGAGAGAGAGAGAGAGAGAGAGAGAGAGAGAGAGAGACCATTTGTGTGCATAAAACAAAAGGATATTTTTGTCATTTAATAAAACTGAATCTATTAACAAAGTTAGTCACAAGGCCTTTTTGTGTGCAATGTTTGCTCCGTAGGTACCATCTAAGGGGAAAAAAATTTGTAAGGATTATTTTAGGGGAAAAAAACAAAACCTTAAGGACCATTCGTGTAATTTGTTCAAAAAAACATGGAAATTAAAATTTAAAAAAAAAAAAAAAAACTAAAAAAAACATAGAAATTAAAAATACCACTAACGCCATTAGAAATTTAGAAACATCACACTAGAAATCCAAACATACAAACCGTTAAAAATTAGATGACAAAAACTTCAAATTTGACGTTATTTGGGGCTCTATCTCACAATTTACTAAAACTCAACAAACTTGAAATCTTTATCAGTTTCAACACGTTAAGCTTCAAGAGCATTCTCTAGCAAAGTATTTTTGTTTTCACCATTTGCGGCATCATGCATCGCCCTACGAAACACAATGGTAAACCGAGTTGCGATTGCATGTACGTTTCTCCATTTGGTGTTAAGTAGATCTTTTCTTCGAGGTTGAAGGGTTTGGCGGTTGTATATGTCGTCGACTCTACTCCAAAAAGTAGCCTAAGGGTAGTCATTGTGGTGTGGATCTTCTGTTACATCAATCCATAAATGAGCGCATAAGATCTTTTCTTCAGTCGACCAAATAATAGCCATTTTTAGTGACGAGTTGTAGAAAATGATGGAAAAATAAGAAAGTTAAAAGAATAGAATTAATGAGATTTGAATATGACGAAGAGTAAATAAGGACAAGGGTATTTACAGTTGAAGATTGAAGGTTTAAAATTTTGGGAAAAATACGGTTATATTTTTGAAATTAGTATTTTTTTGGAAAGAATGCAATTTTTAGAAAAGAGGTTTAAGTAATAAATTGCTTAAAAGAAAAAAAAAATCTCATCAGTTAACAATCGCCGAGTTGCCGAGCCAAGCTCGGTATGCCGAGGTCGCCCCTGGTAGCCGAGTCCACACTCACTAGTCTAAATGATTATACAAAGAAAATAATTACATTATTGTGGAATTTGATTAAATTATTGATTTGAGACATAATTCAGTATCCGGAATTATTTTATTAGTTTATTTAAAGTCGTTTTGATATTTTTACATGGACACGATCTAATTTAATTTTGTATTTTGGTGATATACTATATTGATAAAGAACTTATCGTTGAACTCGATTTATGATGATTAGAACATATTTACGCTAGAAAACCGTACTTTATAACAAATATAAAAGCGGAAAATTTGTATTTCACATAGATATAAAGAAATTTTGATTTGAGACAGAAATTATGTCATATATAATATGTATCGAATTCTAACAAATTTATATCATTATGTCCATAAAAATGAGTCCTTACATTGTCATGGAAATCTCAACTCACGAATATAATTTAATTATCAAACTCTATCCACAATTTTAAACTAGAAACCGCAATATAGGAGGTAATTCCTAAATAGAATAACCAATAAAAAACCTAAAGATCATATAATATGATGATACCTTATTAAAATTCTAGGTAACACATCAATATATTATATAACTCACATTTCCAGCAGCAAATTCATCTCTACTTTCTTGTTTCTGCTGCTTCTAGCACCATTGTTGATGACATGTTCCTGCACTATATAAACCACCCATTATCAATGACCATGGTGCACCAATGCTACAAAGGGTATAATGGGAAAAATGTCTAAGAGATTTGAGTGGAGTTTTATGATATAATAATTCTCACAAGATTGTTGACTACACCCCTTGTCGTCGTTTCCACATCATTCAGAGCCTGTTTCCCTGTATCTTCTTCTTCTTCTACATTTGCTATTGTCAAAGGCTCCTCACAAACCATGGATTCATCATCAACAGTTTCTGAATCGTGAGCTTTTTCATCAGGATTCACCTCCAAATTCAACGACCCATCATCTATAATCTTGTTAGAACCAGAATTACAAGCACCATGAACATCATTTCCCTGCAAATACGAGAAATTATGAACTTTTTAATCAGATTCAATCAAGTTTCAGTAATGGAATACCTGTAATTCACTAGAATTATGCTCTGTGACGATTTGAGAAGGAAGCCTATCGATATCCCACCCAAGAACTTTGCAGATAACTCGGCCATAAGCTCTGTGTGATCTAATCTTCTTCGTTTTTGCAATGGAAATCGAATGTTGAACCAGAGCAACACATTCTTTAAACTTTTTCAACCTTTTCAGATGCTTCTTCTCATTCACTCCGCCACAGACCAGACATGAAAACTCACCTCCACCACCACAATGTTTTACATAATAACCCTTCAATTCTTCATCGTCGTTAAACATTTTCCAAAAGAAATTGTACTCTTTGTCACTAACATCACTGTCTTCTTCATTCATGTCGTCGTCTTCGTCGTCCTCATCGCTGTCTTCATCATCGCTACCGCTATTTCTGGAATAAAATTCTTTCGCGGCCTTCAATGCCCTTTGCTGGATCTGGTTCCAGTTGTGGTTTTCTAGTTCTTCTGGTGTTAGCAAACGAGTTGTTTGTTGTGGATTAGGTTTTAGCTTCAATTCCGGCCATCCAGATTGAGTTAATTGAGGGGCTTCGGGAAGAGGTTTCACCGGCCATTCGGTGCCGGAGAAACTGCCGACCTTCTTAGGGTTCCTGGGTTTAAATTTGGGGGTTTTCTTGTGTTTCTTGAATTGAGTGGGAGTGATAGGCTGTAGGTTTGTATAGGGTAATGATCTTGAGGGAGGACCTTGGTGCCAGAGAGAATGGAGGTAAATTACTTCGTCCACTAACCTCTGTTCGTAGTGTGGATCCATTGAAAAGCAAGATCAAGAACTAGGTTGTCGAAGGTTGGGAGAAATTTTAGCGAAGAATCAAACACTGTCTTTATTTTCAAGTTTAAATATTATTATTATTTTTATTTTTAAGGGGGCGTTTGTAGGGCCCTGTCTACATTATATAAAAAATAGATATATATTTAATGTAAAATACAAATCGGAAATTAGGGTTTCAGTTTTCTTCGGTCTTCACAAATCACAATCGACGATTTCGATTGGAGATTGACGAGAATACGAGATACGACCAACTACGGCTGTGACTTCTCCAACTCCCACCCAAGGGCCAAGACGCGACAGGCGACCTGCATTTGACGTTTCCCGTCATCGCCGCCGACGCCGTTCCGCCTACCGACACCCTTTCACTGGTCTTCAGTCTTCACGAATCACGACAGTCGACGAATTGGAATCACCACTGTCGATTGTAAGCATGTGACTTCACATCCTTGTTAAGTGGTTGGAAAAAGAAAAAGAAAAGTTCACAAATCACAATGTATATAAACTATTAGATTATATTGTTATCTATAACACCACATTCCCGAGTTCAACTTAACGAGAGAAATGAAAGGAAATAAATGGAAATGAGAAGAAAATAAAAATAAATAAATAAAAAAAATTGGTGTTCCCGAGTTTCATTAAATGAAAGAAGTTGATGGAAATGGAAGGATCATTTTCCCTTTACCTTTCCTTCCGATTTGGGAGAATTTGGAAGAAAAGAAGAAATATTTTAATTTTCCTTCCACTTCTTTCCAACTCAGGAACACAAAATAAAATTTTGTTTTCCTTTCCTTTCTCTTCTTTTCTCTCATTATTTTCTTTTCTTTTAATAAACTCAATAAAGGGGTGTAAAACTTTGCCTAAGTGGATGGAAAAAAAGAAGTTCTTGTTTTTTGCCCAGTAATTTTTTATTATATTTTTTGGCTTTCTCCAATAGGGCAATGTATTCACGTATAAATATAACAAGGCCATTATAGAAAGAGTAACAAAAAAAAAAAAAAAGAGTAAACGAAAAGAAATTTACCTTGATGCGTTTTTTTGGTCAGGATAAGATATCCCATGGACTCTTTGCAGATATATAACAATAAATTAGTAGGATTAACACATATTTGTACATGTTTGTGAAATCATATCATTCACATAACACCAAAATACTTCATGAAATTAGATATTACAATGCCACTTCACTTACACCATAGTGCTTCATGAATTTGTGAAAGCATATCCACTTAACCCAGTAGTGTTCACCATCCTTATTTTCATCAGTTGAATCCATGCGTGAACTAAATTACTCATTGATCATAATTTCATCAAAAGATCATCTTTCCAGTTAAAATTCCTTAAAGTGTTTATTGCCTATTTATTTATACATAGATTCCAATTTATTCATGAAACTAGAAAGATCAGACTAAATTCCCTAAACTACAAAGAAAAAACATGTAATTACTTTTAGATCTGTAACCAGATAACCTTAAAGATCCTTATATTTCATTAAGAAATTGAAAACTGAATCTTAATTCATATTCGTTGAACAAACCCTAGCTACTCCCTCATTTCCTTGTTCCAATTTGAGGCGTCAAGGATAATACAACCATCTCAGCTTTATTGATAGACAAAATAAAAATCTAAAAAAATACCCTACCTGATAATGCCCTTTACATGCAAGAAAATAAATCTAAACAACAATGTTCGATTAAATTGCGAAAAGGATTCTTACTGAAAGAGCCGAAGGTGAAGCACAACCAAATGGAGCGAAAGGAGCAGGCAAAAGAATCACTAACATGCCACAAAGCGATCCGCAACGGCGACTGGAATTGTAGAGCTTCATCCCGCTATCGTAAGAAGCCTGTAAAGCGGTAGTGTTGTAAATCAAGAACAATAAGAAGATGATGAAGAAGAAGAGGCGAACCCTTTTAAGTATTGGGGAAAAAACCGGAACCTCAAATCAGTTAAAGAATTGATAACCAATCGACAACAAGCATTTCTCTCTTTATCCTCTCGCTAGTTCCTTGGCGAGATGTTCTTAGCGAGGCTCTTAGCATACCTTGGGGGTGGTGTAGCGAGTTGCTAGCGAGGGTAGTGGCGAGGCTTAGCGCCTCCCACTCCCTTAAGCCCAATAGATAAATAGAAGCATATATAATAATTGATATACCTTTGGGCTTAAAATCATACCAACTGCAATTACACTGTAAACTGACATCAAATGAAAACGTAAGAAATCAGCTAGCATTTAAATACCAAATGAATCCAACAAGAATTTAGATAACGTGACAGCAAAGCAACTAAAATGCATGGAAATCAAAGCAGAAATTTATATCATTGTGTATGTTATAGCTTTTCTCAGACATGAAGCTTCAAGTCACCAAATTCATAAATTAGAGCTCAAAATACAAATACAAAATATATGGGGTGCAACTGAACGGCTAAACAAATTTTGTTACAATGAAACATGCATGTAGAATGTAAAGAAATGGGTTGGGAGAAAAAATTGGGAATATTTGGTGTTGTCTTTTAGTAATTCTTATAAATTTGTAATTTTGGATTTGTTGTATTTTGCATTTGTAATGTTGGATTTGTCTTTGTAAGATTGTTGGAATTGTTGTTTTATAATGTTAGATTCGTCATGTTGGCTTTTTAATTTTTTAGTTTCTAAAAGATTCGGTTTTAAGTTTTTAAAGTTATTAAAAATAGTATTTTTAGTCTAAAACAAAGCAATTTCCTAGCAAAAAAAAAAAATCCAATTTTGAGCTTATAAACCGGAGGAACGGGGGCGATGGAGGTAACCGGGATCGGGGATGTGTAAACGGGAGATCCAGGACGGGACTGAGGGCAGCTATTTCCGCTCCGGTTTCGTTCGGTTGACATCCCTAGATGTTTGTTTGGATTTTGTTCCTCTCAGTTGACATATACAAATGAGCATTAATAAACAAATGAATAAAATAAATAATATATGTAGCTAGTTCAGCTAATTTAGAAAGAAAAAAAAAACAATAAAGTTTGTAAATTACTTGTTCGTTTATTAACAGCAACTTAATGGAGTCTTGTCTTTGTTCTAAACAGATTTCAGGCTCTACATCTTGATGATTCGTATCTTCAAAGTGTCTACTTCCTTTAGTACATTTAGCTTAGTTAACATAGTATGATTTGTTGATATATATATATATATATATATATATATATATATATATATATATATATATATATATATATATATATATATATATATATATATATATATATATATATATATATATATATATAGGTTTAGGTTCATTTGAGACCATTCTAATTTTGTGAGACCGTGAGACCAAATCTAAAAATAATTTTAAAATGCAAAATAAATGGAAAAATCCAAAAATTCTTTTTTTTAATATTATTTTCGGAACTTGAATTAACTAAAAAAATATAAAAAAAAATTAAAAAAAAATCTGTTTTTTTTTTTTTTTGAAAAATACGTGAAATATTCTAAATAGAATATTACACTGATATATTCTAAAATATAATTTTAAAATGCAAAATAAATGGAAAAATCTAAAAATTCTTTTTTTAAATATTATTTTCGGAACTTGAATTAACTAAAAAAAATAAAAAAAAATTCTTTTTTTTTTGAAAAATACGTGAAATATTCTAAATAGAATATTACACTGTACATATTCTAAAAATAATTTTAAAATGCAAAATAAATGAAAAAATGAAAAAATTCTTTTTTTAAATATTATTTTCGAAACATGAATTAACTAAAATAAATAAATAAATAAATGCGTCTCACGGTCTCACAAAATATAGGTGGTTTCAAATGAACCTAACCCTGTATATGTATATATATATATAAACAATTATTGAAAACATGCATTATTTTATAGAGAGAATTTCGTATATACCCTTATTAAAAGTTAAAATATCGTATTTGCGTAGTCTAAAATCTAAATATTATATCTGTCCTTCTTAACCTTTTAAAATATCATATTTATCAAAATATGTTGTTATAATAGTTTTTAATATTGTATAATCCTTTTTACATTTAAAAATCATTAAATTGAAAAAAAAATGACCACATTGTTATTGCCTTTTAAATCAAATGAGCTCTTAACAGGATAATAGGATTTTACCACTCAACATCTTCTTCACAATCATTGGACCTCTCGGCTCTTGCTGTCTTCCTGCTTTAATATGATTTTTCACAAATCTCTTCCATATATGCCTTTGTTTTTGACAAAATAATCAATTAGAAGAGATAAAAAGAAGCTCGAGTAGACAAGAGTGAGAAAAAGTTTGACTTTTAGGTCTAACACCATGTACGTTCCATGATTATAATGTTAATAATTGACTTAAATTCATACTAACATGTTAACATTATTCTCTGTGTTGGTTGCAATAATTACAACAAATGAAGAAAAACTAGAGCAAAAATGTATTGAAGAATACTCAAATTTCAAAAGAGAGAAAATCCATCATCAAGTCTAATTCACTATAAATTCAGAAAGATCAAAAGCACATTCCATAAGCATTCCAAAAATTTAATTCACTAAATTTTAAAAATAGGCTTAAATTGAGCCCCTAAATCCAATCCACTGAGTTTACACTTTAAACTATCAAAGCTAATGCTTTTTGGGATTTGACACGATGGATGAATGTGCTCCTCTGTAGTGGTGTTTTGATTTGTGTAATCGGTAAACAAAAAAATTAGGACTTTAGATAATGGTGATGATTCAGTTGTTGCTGAGGCGGTATGTTTTTGCATTCAAAGAAAACATGATTTAGCAAGTCTTCATTTTGTAGTGATTCGATATATGTAACTTTGAGTTCTTGGGGGAATACCTAATTATACATAAATATCATCACATTCAAACACAAAATTGAACAAAATCATGAGCTTAGATAGGAAAAGGGCAAAAAGAAAAGACAGTTACCTGCTTATACACGATTGTAAGAAGAAAGATGGCTAGAGGGAAAGAAGGAAGACGACTAGAGGTAAAATCCGATGAAGGTGAGGAAGACGTTGAGGATATACTAAAATCAAATTATCTTGTTAATAGCTCGTAATTTGGAAGCTAAGGGCAATATGGTCCACTATTTTTTTTTTTTTTTTTTTTTTTTTTTTTTTTCAATTTTAACAATTTTAAAATATAAAAAAGGATAGTAAAATATAAACAACTATTAAAAAAACAATTTTAGGTAAATTTGATATTTAAAGGATTAAGAAGGATAAATATGATATTTAGATGTTAAACCAGAAAAATATGATATTTTCTCGTTTAGTAAAGATATATATGAAATTATCCCTTCTTTATACTACACTCTCAAAAGAAAATGAACACTAAATATGAATATGAGAATGAAAACCATCAATCCCTACTTTATGCAGATGATCTTATCTTAAATAGGAAATCTACAATTGAAACCGAAATATATTTGAATTTCAATGAATTTGAATTATATTAATCATGATTTGTTGTCTAATTGATTATTTATTTTTATTGTTATTCAATTTATCATCTTTATATCATTAACTGGATTACTAATTTAAAATTAAATTCCAAATCTATAGGAATGCTTTTAGCAAAACATAAGGTTTCAAATGGGTGGGAAACAAAAATACTTGTCGGCAAAGTCAGTTGGAAGCGGATAGTGAATAGCGGATAAATAATAGCATTCTGCTAAACGTTACATGAAATAACTTTTAGATTGAAACGGTTTGTTTAACTTAAACGTTAGAAACTTGTATTGTCAAACGATGCCTTCTGTTCAAAACAAAATGTTTTATCAAACAATGGATGCTAGAAGCTTCTAAACGCTCCGTGCCGAGCATGCTCAAAATGAAAATCATTAAGAAAATTACACTTGACAGGAAGGAGTTTCTAAAGGTGCCATTTAGCATAAAACATACTCTTTTATTAAGACATATTTTTCATTTAATTTTATGATATAGTAATAACAAATTTTTTCATATAAAATATATTATCAACAAAATCTTACTTCATACTTAAAATCGACACCCTTCTAATATTTCATTCAGACAATTTTCAATTATGTCTTCATAAGGAATTTACAAGAAGAAGTCATCAATAAGCTTATTTTTAAATAATCCATATTCATCTAATCATCTTTAAGAAGTCATCATCAATAACACTTTAACTAAAAATATAAAATATGTATACAACAAATAAGAATTTGATTGCAAGTAGCAGTCGACATAAATCAATCAAAGTTTTAACTACGAATATAAAATAATAAGAATTTGATTGCAACTAGCAGTCGACATAAATCAATCAAAAAGACTTCATCATTAGAATTTCAATTACACGTAAAAACTACACAAAGCAAAAGAAAAAAAAAATGATTGCAAATAAAAGCAACAAATATCACTGACCCCATTAAAAGAAAGAGTAAATTACACGGATGGTCCCTATGGTTTATGGTAATTTGCGTGTTTAATCCCTAACTTATTTTTTTAACTTGGAAGGTTCCTACTGTTTGTTTTTGTTACACACTTGGTCCCTGTCTTACCTAAAGATACTATTTTTCCCTTGATATTTTAATTTATTTAAGTAAACACACCCCCAACCCCACCCCACTCACCTTACCTTACATACCCATCATTTTTTCTTATTTAAATAATAGTCGTTTTAGGTAAGACAGGGATCAAATGTGTAACAAAAACAAATTGTAGGGACCAAGCACGTAACAAAAACAAACTGTAGGGACCTTCCGAATTAAAAAAATAAGTTAGAGATCAAACGTGCAAATTACCCCAAACCATAGGGACCATTCGTGTAATTTACTCTAAAAGAAAAAAAAAATATATCATGCCTTTATCAATAAGAATATAAAAAATAACAATAAACAATACAAAGCAAATAAGCAATACCTCCAGCTCAACAATGGCGGGAACATACTCGAATACCACAGCCCCATAGCACCGGCCACTGGCCCAAAACCCTAGGCTGTCTGAATGAGTGAATTCAATCGTTAAGCTCCACCGTATGCTTATTATAGTTGCTAATCTTCGCATTTCATTCTTTTCAAGAAACCCTAGGTCTGTAATATTTGCTCTTCATACAATGTCATCGCCTTCGCCAACGACGATCGTCGCGGAGTACGCGAAATCGGGTAAATCTTCATGCAAGAAATGCTCCGAAAAGATTGATTCGAAATCCCTGAGATTAGGGTTGAAGAGTCGAGACCCTCGAGGGTATGATAGCCTTAAATGGCATCACTTCAACTGCTTCTTTTCTTTGGATTCCATTCCGGCTTCTTCGGCCGAGACGTTCGAAGGGTTTTCTGAACTGAAGGTAAACCTTAAATTGATTCCATTCCTTCGTTTGGCTTTCTATTACTCCCCCAATTTTTATGATGTATAAAACGAAGAGCATTCCTGTTTATGAGCAATGTCGTTTACACACTATCAGATATAAACTTCCATTATCTGACAAAGTGCAAGCTCATTATGTTTTGTATGGTTTTGAGCTGAATATTCTTCCTTCTACCATTCAGGGCAGTGATCAAGATAAGTTGAAGCAGATGATGAGTGAAGAGGATCGAACTTCTACCAAGGTATATGCTCATCTAAGCTGCTTGTAGTTGTACCTACATATAGGATGCCTTCTGCAAAAACTTTATGATTCATGTTTTGACCATGGTTGATGGTGCATGTTTTGACCTAACTCCTATTGTGCTATAACAGAGAGGAGATGTTGATGCTGAGTCAGACAAAAGAGATTTAAAGAAACTAAAGGTAGAGACATGCAATTGAAAAGATATGATCTTTTTGTCCAATTTTCATATTATGATATGTTTTTCACTTTTCCATATCTTTAAGTAACTGATTGTATTCATGTAATTCTGCTTTGTATTTATAGACTGATGAAGATGAGGAAAGTGTGAAAGAAAAAAAGAATGCAACAAATGAAAAGGTATACTGTTATGCTACTAAAATGAACTATAGCCAAATTACAAACATACCCTTATGTCTTCTTCCTCTACTTGTATCAAGATTGTTGTAGAGTATGCAAAGTCAGGAAAATCTTCATGCAAGAAATGCACTGAAAAGATCGATTCAAAATCTTTAAGATTGGGATTGAGTTTTTGGGACCCACGAGGATATGAAAACACCAAATGGTATCACTCAGACTGTTTCTTTCCTCTTGATGTAAACTTGTTGTCAGCAGAATCAATCGAAGGGTTTTCAGAACTCAAGGTGGGGCCCAGTTTAATTTTCTAGCTGCTAATTTTATTTTCTTTCGATAACCATTTTTGTTTTTCACATATGATCAGAATCAATATTTTGATAACTGTTTTTGCTGAATATATTTGGTATTTGTTATGCAGAGTGATGATCAAGAAAAATTAAAGATACTTGTGACAGAAAGGGATCAATCTTCTAAGAAGGTACTATTTTTGTCATTTTTTATGAATTAATTTTTTTTTTTTATATTGGGTTGTTTTGTTTTATGAGTGATTTATTTATTTATTTTATAATTTTGTGACAGTTAAATGAAGATGCTGAACCTGAGCTGCAGCGAAAGGATCAAAAGAGTGGAAAGGTATAAAATTTTTTAAATCAATAATCGAATAATGGTATATTTATATAATTAAGTAATAAACTCAGTATTGTTTACCCAAATTTCTAGCTCTTTTGTTTTCTTTTTAACATATTATTTAAAGCACAACATTTTAATAATATAATTTTGACTTCATGGTTGCATCTATCTGTTTAATAATAGAAATATGGCCAAAGTATGTTACCTTTCTATGCAACTTTAACATACTGATTGTATTCATGTAATTGTTCTTTGTATTTATAGTCTGATAAAGATGAGGAAAGAGTTCAAGAAAAAAAGAATGCAACAAATGAAAAGGTATACTGTTATGCTACTAAAATGGACTATAGCCAAATTACAAACATACCCTTATGTCTTGTTCCTCCACTTGTATCAAGATTGTTGCAGAGTATGCAAAGTCAGGAAGATCTTCATGCAAAAAATGCTCTGAAAAAATCGATTCAAAATCTTTAAGATTGGGATTGAGTATTTGGGACCCACGAGGCTATGAAAACACCAAATGGTATCACTCAGACTGTTTCTTTCCTCTTGATGTAAACTTGTTGTCAGCAGAATCAATCGAAGGGTTTTCACAACTCAAGGTGGGGTCCAGTTTCATTTTCTTTTTAATTTTTTTTTCCACTTATAATCAGAATCACTATTTTGTTAACTGTTTTTGCTGTATTTTTTGGTGTTTTATTATGCAGAGCGATGATCAAGAAAAACTGAAGAAACTTGTGACAGAAAAGGATCAATCTTCTAAGAAGGTGTTATTTACTGTTTACTATTTTTATCATTTTTAATGAATTAGAAAACTATATAAAGTTTAAACCAGTCATTTTAATGAATTGAGTTTCCATTTTTAGACATCTGATAAACTTGATGAAGACATTGGATTGAAGATAGACTTTTCACCTAATGATGTCAAGGACAATTACAAGGTAAAAAGATCAGTTGAACAGTTTTTTCTCCATTTTTATACTAAAATGTTCAATTTATAGTCGACTTCTATTAATTTTATGCATCTGTAAATACTTATAATTATTATTTGTTTTAGGGTGCAACATTACAACCAAAGTGGAAGGTGTTCCAGACCCTCATGTATCTAGAACGGGTTAGTTCTTTTTTTTTTAGTGTAATTTACATTTTTGGTCCCTGAGTATATCTGATTTTTGCAAATTTGGTCCTTATTTGAGGTTTTTGTAACGTTTTTGGCCACTATTCCAAGTAAAAAGACTATCTTTGGGACCAAAAATAGTTCTTTTTCTTAGGGACCAAAAATATTACAAGAACCTCAAAATAAGGACCAAAATTGCAAAAATCATCTATACTCAGGGACCAAAAATGTACTTATACTCATAATGATTTTGCAGGAAGATGGCCTCCAAGATTCAAGTAAAATTGCTGCCTTTGATTTTGATGGATGTCTTGCAAAAACATCAGTTCAAAGGTACACATGACATGGCATGTTTACAAAAAGACGAAAATGCCCTTCTCATCATGTAATACATATAATTAATTACAGAGTAGGTGCAAGTGCTTGGTCTCTTATGTACGCTTCAATCCCAAACAAGTTACAAAGCTTGTACAATGATGGTTTCAAACTGGTTTGCATTTCCCTTATTTATTTATTATCAATATTCTAAAACAATAACATGTTTTTTTTTTTTTTTTTTATCATCTTTATCTCTATAACATCTTGTATTATCATTAGGTTATTTTCACAAATGAATCAAATATCGAACGTTGGAAGAACAAGCGACAGGTGGCAGTTGACTCCAAGATCGGAAGACTCAACAGCTTCATCAAACTCGCAAATGTCCCGATTCAGGTAATTCTAAAAGGACAATAATGTCCTTTCACTATCTTCACAGATTTAGCCACTGAACTATTATTATTTATACAGGTTTTCATTGCTTGTGGTGTAAGTAAAGGCCAAGAACATGACCCCTTTCGCAAGCCAAAAACTGGAATGTGGCAAATTATGGAACAACATTTTAATTCTGGAATTCCAATTGATATGGATAAGTATATGCTTCTTCTTTCATAACTTTTGAATACATAAAATTTTGAGCAAGTTACATTTTTGGTCCCTGAGTATGGCTTTCTCTTGCAATTTTGGTCCTTATTTGAGGTTTTTGCAATTTTGGTACAAAAAATAGTTATTTTACTCAGAACATGGAACAAAAATGTTACAAGCTGTAAGAATTAGATAAACTCAGGGACCAAAATGTAATTTTCTAATCTTAATAACTGGTGTGTTGTATTTTCTTATACAGGTCGTTTTATGTTGGTGATGCTGCTGGAAGGAAAGATGATCATAGTGATGCTGACAAGAAATTTGCAGAGGTAATAATTAATTAATTATACTTACATTGTCTTCACTGATAATAGCAATGTACTTATGTCTAAAGGATTGTAAGTATTTTTCTATTTTGGGTAAGTAATAAAGTATGTTGCTATTTCTTGTAATTTGAGAAAGGAACATTTTTGTTGTTGCAGGCTATTGGGTTGAAGTTTTACCTTCCAGAAGAATACTTTGATCAATGAAAGATTGGAGGTGTTGTTAGTAGGGTGTAATTACAAGTCTACCCTTTTGACACTTGGTCTCTGATATAGAGATCTCTACTTTAAAGTATGCTTGTAATCTATGATACAATTGGGGTGATAGTTTCACTTCTTTTGTCATGATCATTTTGTTTGTGGAAATTTTACTTCTTTTATCACACCAAATTGTTCCTAAGCACTTATACAAACAACAAATAAATAAGAAAACCAAACAAAGTCTCTTATTGTGCACCAAAACATGTTTTCCTCATTTCCACTTCGTACATACAATCATAACATATAACTAATAACTTCCAACATATCTTACATTTTCTTCTTCCCACCACCAATCTCACCTTCTACAATCGCATGCCTTGTCAACACAATCTCTTTAACAAGATTCTTGTAAAGAAAAGGTCTCACTGCAGCTCTCAAGAATTGACCCGGTGGAATCCTACTCTTCTTAATCTTCTTCATCCGTGGGCCATACCCTAATTGCTTCCACTCCTCCGGGCTTATCTTAGCCCTACCACCCCTCATTCCCATTTCTCCCTCCTCATTCTCATTCTCATTCTCATCTCCTTTTCTCTCCTTTTTCCTCTCTTCCATCACCTTCGCTTGCTTCTCATACAATTTCGTTGTCATTTTCACACTTCGCCTCGCCATTACCTCCATCTCTTCATTACTATTCACCGCTTTCTTGAACTCTTCTTCCCAATACTTCTCATCTTCTTCTTCCACACCATCATCATCATCATCATCATCAACATCAACATCAACATCATCATCATTGAGCTCCGCATCAAGCACTATATCATCTTCATCATCATCGTCTTCGATCCAATCCAAAACTTCCCCTTTTGTGCCACCATCATCATTCTCATCGGGGGCATCACAACCCAACTCCATTTCCTCTAATTTAGCTTTCCATTCCTTTGTATATGGATGAAGCAACTCAATCGGATGATTCCCGAGTAAAAACTCCAAACATTTTGACTTCTTTTCATCGCTAGCTTTCTCAAACGCTTTCACTACATCATCCACAAAAGCTTTTGGATTCACTCTCAGAATCTTACACAACCCACCAAAATAAGTACACATTTCAACCCCACCATCGTCACTTTCCAACTGACACATAAAATCTTGCTCGGTTTCAGGGTCAAGAAGAGGCGCCATTGATTTAAAAAACTCATCTTGAGGTTCAAATCGACATTGGTAAACGGGTCTTTTTACGTATATGATATCGGGTCTCATCCATGCTGCACATTTTGTGATCAAAGCTCTGGTTCTGTTCCCGAGTCTACCCATTAAATTCCATTTATCTAACCTCTGTTTTCCAGCTTCAACCACAACTTCACTAACGAGGGTCCATTGCTCCCATGGCAGCTCTGAAACTCTCCATTTTGGATGCCTGACAAACACCCAAAAGTATCTGAATCCAACGGTTTTATCTAGCGACTCCAATCTCTGACCAAAATCTTGACTCATTTCAAACTGTTCGATCTTTTCCCACTCTTCTTGATCTCTAACTTCGCCAATCAAAGTCACGTTTTCATCGGAAAATCGACCACGGATTGGTTCTCCTAAAACCACCCCACGCCATGAATATGGTCCGAATTCACCATACTTGTACCAATCATATGGGTGCTTAAGATTCGGATCGTCTTTCTCCATAAACTGAACCATTCGATCGTATCCTAACCCGATCATTTGCAGCTCATCTTCAGAAAAGTTATTAGGGTAATTACCGTGGGGATTCTTCAGCCTATAGAACAGGCTTTCAGCGAGCTTCTTGCTCTTCCGTCGAGCATTTCGTTTTGCTTCTCTACGTAGCTCGGCGGTTCCTTCGATGCGGCCGCCGCCGGGGGCGCCGCCTGCTATTTTCTTGCTACGCCCGGCATATGATCGAACATCTGGTCTGCAAGACGCATTGTTTGGTTGGAAAAATGAACTGATTGATAAGGGTTTTGGGAGTTTGGGGCATGAGTGAAGTGGGATTCTGGCTCTGTAAAGAGGGTTTGAGAATTTCGTTAGGGGATATGGATAAGGTGTGAAGGTTGAGAAATAGGGGTTTAGGGTTTTAGAGAGGGAAGGGTTTTGAGGAAGCATTTTGCAATCAGTAAAGAAAAGAGATAAAGCTCCAGTGATATAGAAGACACAATTTTTTTTTTTAAATGTTTTTATGCTATTATTTTGTATTTCAAATTACCTAGAGTAATTACTTTTAATCTGATTTATTTATGCTTTTGCAATTTTTCCCCTCTAAAAGGCTATTAAAACTAACAAAACATTATATTTATATTAAAAAATTCAACTTTTTTTTTTCTATACATTTAAGGTGTTTGGATTGCATAGTTTGTTTTTTTTAAAACCAAAATTAATGAAGTTTTTGGACCATCTGAATGGACCAACCTCTAATAAAAAAATATGTTTGTGTTTTAAACTTTTTTTTCTACAGACCGCTAAACTCCTGTAATAAATTAAAATTTAAATAAAATGATTTACAAACTGAAAATATTTATGAACACCAAAATTTTCATAATTCTAGTCCTAAAATATCGAGGAAGATTTCAAAATTTGGACTGAAACTGTGATTTTGAGTAAAATAGAGGACCAAAGTTGTAATTACTTAATATTTAATAAAGTTTTAACATACGTATTTGAGAATGCACGGTATAATTCTCGGATTCCATCGATCAAAGAAACTTTTCTCAACGCTTGTTCTGTTGTTCATCACCAACACCAATCCCACGATATAATCCATCCCTTCTTTCGAGAGAATTACTTCAATGGCCGAAGCATAAACAACCCAAAATTCATGGCTCCTAGAACCCACTTGACAGATCTCGGAAGCATCGCCAACGTTGATCTGACCGAACTTGGCGCAGGCAAGGAAGGCTGGCTTGATAATCCCAATCTCCTCTGTGCTCTCGATACAAATTCTCTTGCAATCGCCAATCGATACTACATCCTTGTTCTCGAGTGGTCTAACGCCTCTGGTACTGCTAGCTTTCGGGTCAAGATCCGACCCAATCTTTCCCCAATTGAGGCGGAGTATGTATCTGCTCTTGAGTGGTTGGTGTTTGATGATATTAGGGTTATTGCCATCGGAACATCTTGTGGGTACTTTTTGATTTACTCACTTGGAGGCGATCTTATTCACAAACAGGTACATTACTGCAATTTCGATTTTGAATATACTTCTAGATTGAACTCGTTCAGAATCAATTCCTAACTACAATAAATTCAATATAAGTGCTATGAATTGCATAATCAGTTTTACCCAATCACTCAAATGGTTACACTTTTCGCCATGGAGCGAGGTAAAATAAGCTAAACGAATCGAGACATTGAGAGTTTGATTCTCTCCATGAAGCAACAGCCAATGTTAAAATCCAGGAAAAGTAAAGTAATCACATTTTCATACGCTTTAAATTACCATGATTGTTTTGGCAGCTTGTATACCCTGGAAGGATTCTAAGGTTAAGAGTACGTGGAACCAAGAGAGATATTACAGAAGATACATCATCTTTTGAAGAAGTATGTGTTGTTATAGCAGGCATAATTGCTCGTTTTGATGGATCTGATCTTCAGGTAAATTGTGGTTGACAATGAAACAACAAATGATTTCAATGTCCTTTAGTAAATTGTGGTTGACAATGACATGCAGAAAGTACTTCAAAAATGGTATCAAGAAACTCAAAATCAATTCTGGAATTCCATTAAAGATCCAGAAGAAGAATCTGAAGATTCCTTCACCCGAATTCCCTACCAAGTTTGGAATGTCAATGGATACGGCTCGTGTACTGATGCTGCCATCACAGGTGTCATGTCGCCTCCTCTTCTTGAACTACAGGTAACATCGTAAAATGACCATTTTGCCCCTCTCCGTCTTGATGAGTTTTGGAGACTTTCTGAGGGTATTTATGGTATTTGAATTCAGCTGGTTTTATTGTTGAGCAGTCGAGTGATCGCTATTATTGTGCTGTCACCATTGGAGTTGATGCTGCAATTTCTGCGTTTAGGTTAGTGATTCTTGGTTTTAGAGAAATTTACATTTTTAGTCCCTGGGTATAGATAATTTTTGCAGTTTTGGTCCCTATTCCAAGTAAAATTTTCTAAATATCGTCATTTTACTTGGAACAAGGACCAAAAACGTTGCAAAAAGCAAAATTGCAAGAGAAAACCTTTTGGGACCAAATTGTAAAAAGAAAATCTATCAAGGGACCAAAAATGTAATTTCTATTGTTTTTTATCACAGAAAGTCTTGAGAAGTGATTTTACAATGTGATTTTTTTTTGTAAAGGCTTTCTGAAGATCGAAGCAGGTCTTTTGTGGGGGCGATTTTGTCAAAAGTTATGCCTGTAACTTTTTCGACAATAGCTTCTTTTTCTAAATTGGTTTGGAGGAGCCAACAACCAGCAAAAAAGCCAGAACCAAAGCCACAGCCATTTGCTCGAGGTGAGTAGGGTTATTTTTGACATTTCATAAAAGGTTTATAAGAAAGGTCAAACTTGTACTTTGAAAAATCTACCCAATTAAAAAATGCAAGTAGGTTGCTACTTCTTGCACTCATTTTGATACTGATTGTAAAGAAACTTACTATCAAAAAAGGTATGGAAAAATATAAACTAATGTAACCTTATTTTTATCAAATTTACAGCTTTACCCCTTACATGTTTGAAAGATCACCCGAGAAAAGGGGAGAAGCTAACCTTATCGCCAAGCGGGACTTTGGCGGCAATAACGGATTCACTTGGCCGTATTATGCTCTTGGACACCCGTGCCCTTGTGGTTGTACGGTTATGGAAGGTAACGGACTGTGTTTGACATGTATTGGATTCAGACTGATATAAAAGCTCTTTTTTTGTCCCTCCCAAAAAGGTAGGACAAGGACTTGGTCTAAATGCCTCATCTGTGTAAAAAGACATGAATGCCCTCATCAGTACTTATATTTCACTTACTACTGTCATACATTGGACTAAGACTATGATTGATGTGAGTGGGGAAAAAGTGCAATCTTTTGTTTCACGCAAAAAGATGGGACATGGACTTGCTTTCCATAACCCATATTTGCGAAAAGACGTAAATGCCCTTTTCATTCTTAATCATTGAAAATATCCCTAGAAAGCTTTTTATAGTGTGTTGGCCCATGACAATGGAACAAAAATTGTTTTTTCTGTCCCACCAAAAAAAAGGTGGGATAGGGACTTTCTCTTGTCTAACCCGTGCAAAAAGACGAGAATGCCCTTCTCATCCGAAATAACAAAAAAACTCAATTTTTTCAGGGGTATCGTGATGCGAGCTGTCTTTTTGTTGAAAGACTTGTAAATAAAGAGAGTATAGGAAGCCATGAACGCGTGAAAAACAATTATTGTTTATGTCTTGCCATTCATGCTCCTCGAAAGGGCATTGTTGAGGTAATTAAAAAAAAAAACATTTAAATGATTTTTTTTTTTTCAAATACTAATATTTATAAAATTAACAGATTTGGCAGATGAGAACGGGGCCCAGGATTCTTACAATCCCGTGCCCAAAAGGAAGCAAAATACTACAACCCACTTACAGATTTGGATCATCAACGGTTTCTGAATCCTCTTATAAACCGTTGGAAGTTTTCTTTCTGAATGGAGATTCTGGTCAACTTTCAAGATTAAATTGATTGGTGTTTTTCTTTTATTTGTTTAGGGTCTCTTGTGTTTATGGTGGTAAATTAAGGGGTTGTTTAGGATATTCTTGTTTATCAAAATGGAGTTTGTATTAGGTTATATGCTACTACTAAAATGTAATAAGTTGATAAGTTTTTTTTTTTTTGGTGTTTGACGAAAATTTATTGTGTTTATACATGTAAAAGAGTAAAAGTACCAAAATGGATAGGGGTAAAAGGGTAAATGGTTAAACCTACACTCTTTGAAGTGCATATGTGGCATGGTACTCTTGTTAATGTTAATTTAAAGATGGTTTTAAAATAAAGATTCCATCAATGTAGAATACTCGTAATGATAAATAGGCATGGTACTCTTGTTAATGTTAATTTAAAGATACTTTCAAAATAAAGATTCCATCAATGTAGAATACTCATAATGATAAAATAATTTGAACCACATAATTGGGGATTTTTTTTATCAAATGTGGAATCAATGACTTTTGTTGCTATGAATCAATGATCTATATTGGCATGTGGCTTGCAAGTGACGGAAAAAGACACAATATATTGGCATGTGGCTTGCAAGTGACGGAAAAAGACACAATATATTGGCATGTGGCTTGCAAGTAACGGAAAAAGACAAACAAAACTATGATTCATGTGGTTTTCTGGGTTAAAACAATAGTAAGATTAAAATAAATTGTTTTTATTGTTTTGCATAAGTAATAGAAACATTTTTAAATATGAAAAATGACTAGTAAAGGTAGCAAATTCTTAATTTTGTTAATGCTTATTTTTTATTTTATTTTTATTTTTTTTACGTTATATAACATCCAATTGGTTTGAAGCTGTACATATAATTTAAGACAACTAAGCTGATTCAGTAGGTTCGGAATATGCTCCAGACAGCTCAGAGTCGGTAGAAGAGTCATGCGGATAGGCACCTGTCAGGTTTAGAGTTCCAGGTTGGATATATAGTTCTCCTGAAGGTGTCACCTTGGAAAGTGTCAGACTCCCAAACCGAATGGGCGGAAACATTCGGGGGTGGAGAACGTCATGTACAGTATCATAACAATGCATAATAATAAAATAAGCAACAACATCCATTGCATTAATAGAATAGTTAAATACATGTGTGTTCTTCAATAAGGTTTAAATGACACCAAAAATGTATAATCAAAATAATGACGAGTCTTGAATCCGCTCCGTCTTACAAACGCTGCATGGGTGTACCTGTCTTACTGGTTTCCTGAGAATACAAGTTATTTTGAAAGAGAGTATCATAATAAAATATTGGTGAGTTCATAAGTGTTTAGTGTCATTTAGTAATTAAAAACCTCGTAATGTTTGTATTAAAACCTTGAAAAGTTTGTAAAGTTCTCCAAGAAAATCTTATATTTCCTGCTTATAATTAAAGTAGCTTTCTACCCAAGGCCCGACTGTTTTATATGTTTGTTCTCGAATAAAAAATGTAATGTTTGCATATATACTTGGAATAGTATGAAAAAAATATAGTAGTACTTTATATCTTTGTAAAAGTATGTTTTCTCCCATTTATTACTATCATCTATTAGGAAAAATAGAATATTTTATCTCAGCAGTGACACTACTGAATATGAAATGGTAAAAATGAAAGACTCATAGTCGTATTAAATGTACAATACTCCTTGGAGAGTCTTATTGCCTTTAATTCCGATTTGGTTAATTAAAGGGTTAGATGTGAATTAGTTGTAACTATACTGATTGACGGCTGAATACTTGACGACCGTCTGGCTTCATAAAATAGTAAGGTGACATTTTTTCACCCCTTGGCCTTACCGGCTGGGATTGTAGCTAGCAGTCGGGGTGTGAGAGTGTCTGTCCCATATAGATTTATACACACGATGCTCGCTCTCCCTCCAGGAGACTTTGGTTACAAATGTGATACAACAATGTATTGTTGTACCATGAATTAATATTTCACATTCTAGTTATCATATTCTTACTATACTTGTATGTATATGTATATGTATATGTTCGTTCCTATTCTTGTATATGTATATGTTCGCTTCCGTTCTTTGTATATGTAACTGTATATGTATATGTTCGCTTCCGTTATTTGTATATGTTCACTAAACTATACCTATTAGAGTTTACTAGATGTTTGTTTTGATATTGCCTTGTAGAAAAGGCTTAATTGCTCGGCTTGAACAATTAAGCTAAGTAAACCTTTTTAAAGATAAAATTTTATATTCCATTACGTATTTAGCATGTATAACTATGAGTTAATCGATAGTCGGACTAGTGTATCCTACCCTAAGCCCACAACCAAACAACGAAGAGGAGTCAAGGTTATCCACAATAGTCCTAAGTTCATTAAAGCATACATATACACTAATACATAAATGAATATGGTTTTGAAAGTAAAAGGGTTTGAAAAGAGTTTAAAAGCAATTTAAAAAGGTTTTTATAAAGAAGTCTAACAATGTTTTAAAAGCAGTTTGAAAATGGTTTGAAACAAGATATTTAGCAAGTATATAAATGTTTATACTAACACAATTTCAATTGTGTTTACTTGTATTCCCCCCTTAAAAGCATTTAAACAATTTAAAAGGTTGATTGCAGGGGTATGAACTCACATGTAGCGAGTGGTTTGATTGAAAGATCGGAAAGGATGCTGAGTGCTAAGTGGAATCTCGGGCACAAGCGGATCCTAATAAGTCTATAATAGTACACATATGTATATAGTTAGTGTTTATACAACTAATCATGTAAGGGAAAACATCTTATGGGCAAGGAAACACTTGAATGGAAGGGTACAAATCACATATGATTGTATATAAGGGGAGTATGGCCACACTTTGGTGTTTTCGGCTAAGGGTTCACTGCCACATGAGTTTACGACCATAAGGTTTGCGGCCCTATGAGTTGATGGCCGTAAACTCATAATGTTTTGTGCCAAATATGTGTGTTTAAGGTCTTACAAGCATTCCCTAAGTGTTCTTGGCCGTAAATTTGGAGTTCGATGAGTTTGAAGGCCAAAACATGAACCAACACAAGGGTTTACGGCCATTCAAGGGTTTATAGCCGTAAAATCTTGGTGTTCATGCTCCAAATGATGTTTTAGGGCCAAAAATCAGAGGTTTATCAAGCCTAACTAGGAGATGGATGAAATACTTACACTTTGGAGGCTTGGGGGGGGGGGGGGGGTGTTCACGGCCCAAGAACTAACGAGTGTTCTTGGTGAGAATGATGAATACTTGAAGATCTACCCAAAAACATGATTTTCATGGATTAAATCAATGGGTGATACAAGATTAAGAAGGATAACACTTAATAAAATGGAAGAAATGCTTACATTTTGGAGGATTAAGGTGGAAGCTTGATGAGAGTTGAGAGCAAATCCGGTTTCTTGAGTTAGAGGTGGAAAAAGAGATGAAGGAAGAAGGCATCTCATACTTATAGGGGTGAGTTCACGGACAGGGAGGGGTTTACAGCCATAAACTCCTGTTTACGGCCGTAAACTCCTTATGTGGGCGTTTTCGGCTTGTGAGTTGCACCCTAAACTCGTAGGATACTTCCCAATGTTATACCCTTTAAGGTACTAGGCTTAACACACTCAAACAGATCTCTAACAGGGATAAAAGATAGCCAAAAGCAAGTCTGACTTTGATTGAATCGAATGGATGTACCAGATAGAAATTTCGGGTTGTCACTCATCCTCTGATAGAGGGAATTTTGTCTTGAAATTAGAGTTTAAGCAATTAAGTAGTTATAGACAACTAAGTAAAAAGATGAGGATATTTCAGTTTCATTTGATCCTCATGATCCCAAGTGAATTCATGTCCTCGCTTGGCATTCCAGCGAACCTTCACTATCGGGATACGACTTTGCTTCGTTCGCTTGACCTCACGGTCCATGATCTCTACCGGTTCTTCCATGTAATTGAGACTCTCGTTGATCCCGATCTCGTCGAGTGGGATTACAAGAGTCTCATCGGATAAGAACTTTTTCAAGTTTGAGACGTGGAAGGTAGGATGTACGTTACTAATCTCGTGAGGTAGTTTAAGTTTGTAAGCTACGGGGTTGATTCTAGCGATAATCTCGAAAGGACCTATGTATCTTGGATTTAGCTTTCCATGCTTACAGTAGCATATCAAGCCCTTCCAGGATGATACTTTCAAAAGAACGCGGGCTCCTACCTGGAATTCTAAAGGTTTCATCCTCTTGTCAGCGTAGCTTTTCTGTCGGTCTCTAGAGGCTTTCAATCGCTCATGAATCCCGTATGATTTCCAGACCTGTGAGAGTGCTGTCAAGAACTCGTCCTTTAGCTAACTGAGTGTCACCCACCTCATCCCAGCACAGAGGGGATCTGCACTTTCGGCCATAGAGGGCTTCGAATGGAGCAGCCTTTATGCTCGTGTGATAACTGTTGTTGTAGGAAAACTCGACAAAAGGTAGATGAGTATCCCATGCCTTCCTGAAGTCTATCACACAGGCTCTCAACATGTCTTCCAAAGTTTGGATAGTCCTCTCACTTTGTCTGTCGGTCTGTGGATGGTAGGTTGTGCTCATGTCCAACCTAGTTCCTAAGGAACTTTGTAGCGACTGCCAGAACCTCAAAGTGAATCTACTATCTCTATCAGAGATAATGGATATAGGAACACCGTGCAGTCGTACTATCTCCCTAATGTATGTTATGGTTAGTTTTTCCATCTTGTCGGTTTCTTTGATAGGCAGGAAGTGTGCGGACTTGGTTAGCCTATCTACGATCCCCTAAATGGTATCGAGACCACCCGTTGTCTTCAGCAACTTGGTTATGTAGCCCATCGTGATCCGCTCCCACTTTAATTCCGGTATCTCCGTCTGTTGTAGTAAACCTGAGGGTTTCTGGTATTCGACCTTAACCTTGGCGCAAGTAAGGCATTTACTCACGAAGGTAGTAATCTTTGTTTTCATGTTAGACCACCAGTATAACTTTTTAAGATCCAGATACATCTTATCTGAACCTGGGTGGACGAAATATCGAGTGTTGTGTGCTTCTATCATGACCAAGTCCCTGAAACCACCGTGTTTTGGTGTCCAGATACGGTCCATGAGATATAAGGCTCCATCACCCTTGACTTCCAAGTTCTTATCCATCCCTCGCAGGGATCCACCCGCTACATTTTCAGGTTTCAAAGCTTCAAGCTGGGCCTCCTTAATTTGTGTGGACAAGTTTGAATGGATAGTCATAGTTAATGTTTTGAATCGAAGACCAGAGTATTCTTTTCGACTCAGGGAGTCAACTATTACGTTGGCTTTACCGGGATGATAACGAATTTCGCATTCGTAGTCATTGAGTAGCTCGACCCACCGTCGTTGTCTCATATTGAGCTCCTTTTGGTCGAATATATGTTGAAGGCTTTTGTGGTCTGTAAAGATAATTCTTTTCGTACCATACAGGTAGTGTCATATCCCAAAACCAATAACGACGAAAATGTTAGGGGTGGAGGACGTCATGTATATTATCACAACAAATAATAATAGTAAACAACATCATCCATTGCATTAAATATATAGTTTTAATACAAGTGTGTTCTGTGGTTTATAAAACACCAAAATATGAATCGAAATAAAAGATGAGTCTTGTATGTGCTCCATCTTCTCAAAAGTTGGCCTCGGTACCTGTCTACCGAAGACCTGAGAATACAAGTTATTTTGAAAGAGTTTATCAGCATTAAAGCTGGTGAATTCATAAGTATTTAGTGTCATAATTTGTATGAAAATGTTTGTAAGAGTACGTAAAATGTTTGTAGTAATTGTTTGTATCTCTTAGAAAATCCTATATTTTCCTTTAAAAGCAGCCTTCTACCAAGGCATCAAGTGTATAGTATGTTTGTTCATTGTAAAAATGAGTGTTTTTCCCAAACGTGACTATCATTGATGAAAATATACTTTTTACATTACTCTTTATTATGAGGAGATCACAAAGTAAATGTAAAGGAAAAATAATGAAGTACTGTAGTATAATTATATTATAACTACTATTATACTAACTACCTTAAGCCAATTGTTAATTAAGGTATAATGTGATGTAATTGTAACCATACCTAATCGACCTAGTGAAACACGACACTTGAAGACATCGAGATGTTATGATATTCATCACCCGAAGACCTGCAGGTCCCACTGTAGCTTGCAGCAAGGTGTAGGACGGTCAGTCCAGTATAGATCTATACACGAATTCACGCTCTCCCTCCAGGAGACTTTGGATACAAGATGAGCCATGACAGAAATGCCATGCCCCGAAGTAGTGCCTCACATTTATGTTATAGTGTGTATGTAGTGTATGTATTAGCGTAGTGTATGTCTTCCTTGATTCTCATCATAGTAAGTTCTCTAGTATTGTATATAGTGTGTATGAATAATATGTACTAGTGTATGTTCTCTCTGTCTAGCGTGTAGTATGTTCCCTCTGACTCTCATTATAGTATGTTTAGTTGTATGGTGTAGTGTATGTATTGTTTATAGTGTGTATTGACTCATGTATGAGCTGACTCTTTGTATGTTTCTTTGTACTAGAAATAGTAAGTAGTATAACTCTAAACTATACCTATTATAGTTTAATAGTAATGTTGAGTGCATGTGCAAGTGTATTGAAATAAGATAACAAGCTTTTATGTCTATACATATACACATGATATATAACTAAGGGTCAAACGACACTCGGACAAAGAATAGGGTGCTCTAAGTCCACAACCAAACAAGGAACATGAAATAGAGTGTATTATCAGTCCTAAGTCCTTCAAACCTTACTTATATAACTATATATGTATTGGACATGATTTGACAATATAAGAGTTTAAAGAATTGAAAGTAAAGATTTAGAAACTAAGACTAAGTTTTATAAAGAGTTTAACACGTAAAAGTATTTGATAATCATTTTCAAGTAGTTTTGTTGACAAAACAGTTTAAAGTATAGAAAATCCATTTATATGCTAGTTATTAATCACATGTGATTAATATAATAACTAGTGTGATTCAATTTGTATTTACCCCCATAAAAGCATTTAAAAACATTTAAAAGGTTGATTAAGGGGTATGAACTCACCTGTAGTGAATGGATTATACAGAAGTGTTGAACAAGGTGCTAGGTGTCAAGTGAAGAGTTGAACACACACACACACACTGATCCTATTTAACATATAATAACACACATATGTATCCAATTAGTTATTTAACAACTAATTAACCAAGTTAATTAAGACACCCTAGGACATGGATAACACTTTGATTCAAGTGCTATAGGTACCAAAAGGTTGCATCTAATGGTTGTATGGCATTGCATTTGAGTTTAAGGCCCAAGGACCACTCCTTAAGGAGTTTACGGCCTATGGTCATTTCCCCATGAGTTTACGACTGTAAACTCATGGTAATTAGTACCATTTTGTGTTTTAGGGTATTATAAGTCAAGGTTAAGTATCCTATGATCAAGTCCAAGCCTTAGGAAGTAATAGTGGCGCCATTGCACCACCTTATAGGAGTTTACGGCCCATGGTCAATTCCCCATGAGTTTACAGCCGTAAACTCATGCATTCTTGATTCTTTTGCTTGTTTAAGGTCCTATACTCCTCAAGGAAGTGAACTAGACTTGTATCCAAGGCTTAGGAAGGGACTGGGGCACAAATTCCCACTTAAATAGAGTTTACGGCCCAAGGAGGTTCCTTGGCCGTAAACTACCTTTTGAAATAGTTGGTTTATGTATAGAACAAGATAAGAAAAGAGTACTTACAGTATAGAATCTTGGTTGGGTGTTTAAGGTCCAAGAACACTAGTGTGCGTTCTTGGTGTTTTGAAGAACACTTGAAGATTTATGAAAAGGTGGATAATTCATGGATGAAATGATGTATAACAGCTAGATGAAATGTTATAACAACAATTCAAGTGAAGAAACACTTACGTTTTTGGAAGATTGGAAGAAGAGTGTGATGATAGTTGAGAGAGAAGTTAGGAGTTCTTGAGTATGAAAGTTGGAGAATGAGAGAATGAAGAGTAAACTCATGCCTTAAGCATAAGTTTGTGGCCATGAAGGAGTTCACGGCCCAAACCCCATTTGTTTGGCCGTGAACACCTAACCAAGGTGTTGATTGATTTACTGCTACACCGATATCCTAGAGAATACTTCCTTTTATTCGTTTGTTTGAAGAATAATTATTAAAAACACTCAAACATACTTTAAACCAGCTAAAAATTAGCGGAAAAGTATTTAACTTTTATTTGAAGTGCTTGACTGAAGGGTTTGTACGAATGAAAATTTCGGGTTGTCACAAGTAGTGTCTCCAGATCTTTAGGGCGAATACGACTGCTCCTAACTCAAGATCATGAGTGGTGTAGTTGACCTCGTGTGTCTTCAGCTGTCTTGAGGCATAGGTGATGACCTTACCTCGTTGCATCAGGACACAGCCAAGCCCCTGGTTGGATGCATCGCAATAAACCACGAAGTCTTCTATCCCTTCTGGGAGGGATAGTATCGGTGCGGTGCATAAGGCTCGCTTCAGTGTTTGGAACGCTTTCTCTTGCTTCTCTTCCTAGTCAAAGGCCACGCCCTTATGGGTCAATGTTGTAAGAGGTTTCGCAATCCGCGAGAAGTTCTGAATAAATCTGCGATAGTAGCCAGCGAGGCCCAGAAATTGATGAATTTTTGTAGGCGTCTTCGGTGCTGACCAGTTCTCAATGGATTTGATTTTGGAAGGGTCCACGTGGATTCCATCTTTACTAACCACGTGACCTAAGAATTTGACTCTTCAGATCCAAAATTCACACTTTGAAAACTTCGCATAAAGTTTCTCCGACCGTAGTGTTTCTAAGATCAGTTGCAGATATTTATTGTGCTCTTTCTTACTATGAGAGTAGATAAGTATGTCTTCAATGAATACAACGACAAACTGATCATAGTAAGGACGACACACTCTATTCATTAAGTCCATGAATACTGCGGGTGCATTAGTTAATCCGAATGACATCACTACAAACTCGTAGTGCCCATAACGAGTTTGGAAGGTGTGACATCCCCAAAATCACGGCCAAAAAAGACCGATTTTGTTTATGCTTTATAAAAATCAGAGTACTTCATTTTATAAAAAGGTTGCGGAATTTGTTCCCAGAAAAACACGATAAATACGTTATTAAAACATTTTCGAAGAAACGTATTTTTATTCATCTTAAAACGTTTGGGATGTCATTGTTAATACAGAAACATAAGCATAAACAGAACTTACATTTATTTACACTAGTGATCTACATCTCTTTAAATCTCTCAGTGTAAAGTGACTTCATATCAACACCTGTGATATACATAAACTGAGTGGGTCAGGTTGGGAAACCTGGTGAGTACATAGGGTTTTCAACCCACAATAATATAATTGTTATGTTTAATCATCAAACAATTAACCCCATTACCCATCCCCGTTATCTTCTTTACTCTTAAGGATTTAGCCTAAGAGTCGTCTATCCTGCATTTGTTTATTCCGAAGTCCCTTACTTCCAGGGTTATAGGACTGGCACTAAATCCATAGCTGCCGATGTTAGTTCGTAAAGCACTAATTCCATAGCTGCTATATCCTACTCATCGGGTACTAAATCCATAGCTACCAGCGTTCAACAGGTACTAAGTCCATAGCTACCAATTCCTACAGGTACTAAATCCATAGCTACCATTGTCTGACATGTACTAAGTCCATAGCTACCGGTGTTTGTCCCATAGGCACTAAGTCTATAGCTGCCAATGTATACTCACGTCATCTTCTATCTCTCATCATCTATCTACCCATCATCATACCCCACATATTCGTATATATAAAATACGTATACAGTTTAAATCCTTTAAAACATGTATAAAACGTTCATCCAACATAGACAGCAAGTATTCAGATAATATGCACACATAGCACGTAGTTTATATTAAATACTTCATATCTATGTGTAAGATGAAAGGGACTATGTACTCACCTGATTAGGTGGTGATTCCGAACTCAGACAGCACTTCGTTATCTCAAAACAATTTTCCTCGACAAAACCTAGTATCAATACCACTAGGGTTTAGTTTTTAACGTTAACCACGACTAATTAATAGTCTAGCTATTATTACTATTATATAAGCGTTAAATAACACTCAATATAACTCATAATAATAGCCCAAATAATTATTTTAAGGTCCTAATAATGTTACTATAATTAAATAAAAGCTATATTAAATATAGTATAGGCATAACTCACTTACAATGGGTTTTTATTAAAAACCGGGCTTCGTTGGAGCAGCGTTTCCGAGCCGAAAGCTTTTCTTCTCGGAGCCGTCGGGCGCTCCGGGGCTTTCTTCTCGTGATAGGGAGGTTCCGTAGACTTGGGAGGGGTTTAGGGAGGCTAGAGAGAAGTTAGAGAGAGAAAGAGAGGCTTATGGTGTGAAGAAAATATGAGGAGTTCACCCTTGTATTTATAGGAGTTTTATAGTAAAGTAGTCTCTAAGCTTCATCCGTAACTTTTGCATACGAGCTCCGTTTTTGTCTGTCTTTTTACCGTTGAGATCCTATTAATGAGATCTTCAACTTTCGTTTAGACCTCGTTAGCTAATTCTCATTCTATCTCGGATTTACAAAACTGTATCGAATTCGCCGCGCTCGAAAAGTAGCGACTAAGCTTCGTCTATATCTATCTCATACTATCTCCGTTTTCGACGTTCTTTATATCCATGCGTAGGTAAAAATAATATCTAAAACTTTCATTTTGGCTCCGTCGGCTAATTCTCGACCGATCATAAATTTAACAGTAGGAGGCGTTTAGATTGTTAAATGACCGCGAAGAATTCGTAACTCTTTCATACGAACTCCGTTTTCGTCCATATTTTTACTATTGAGTTCCTATTATTGAGATCTTTAACTCTCATTTAGGTCGCGTAAGCCAAAAACCGCTCGAACTAAAATTCGAGTTTCGGGTTGTACACTACTAAGCTGAAACTTTGAAAAATCATAACTTCCTCATACGAAGTCAGATTTGGGCGTTCTTTTTACGGATTTTCTCATTTTAACATACTCTACGACTTTGGTTTAGATAACTAAGGCTAAAAAGTCTTCTATCATAAATTCACTTTTTACGCTTCCCGGTGCCGTGCCGGTTTTGCCGTAAAACTTCGACGGGCCACAACTTCTTCGTTATAACTCAGATTTCAGCGTTCTTTATATGTAAGGAAACCTTGTGAAATATACTATAACTTGGTTAAAATTATTTATTCTAAATAATCTTTTGCCAAAAAGTCGTTTTCAACCCATATTGCCTCTAAATTGACTTGCCCGGATCTACGGGCGTTACAGAAGGCTATCTTCGGAACATCTTCCTCTAACACTCGTAATTGGTGGTACCTGGATCTCAAACAATATTTGAAAAGTAGATCACTCCTTGCAGTTGGTTGAATAAATCGTCTATACGGGGCAAAGGGTAACTATTCTTGACGGTTAGCTTGTTCAGTTCATTGTAATCGATACACATTCTGAACGATCCATCTTTCTTCTTCACGAATAAGACTGGTGCTCCCCAAGGAGAGAAGATTGGTCTTATAAAGCCCTTGCTGAGTAGTTCGTTAAGTTGACCGGATAGTTCCTGTATCTCAGCTGGTGCTAGACGATAAGGTGATTTAGCTACGGGGTTAGCTCCTGGAACTAAGTCGATTCTGAATTCGACTTGACGTTTGGGTGGTAACCCTGGTAGTTCTTCTGGAAAGACGTTGGGGAAGTCACACCCTACTGGGAGTTCCTTTAGGTCTTTCGTTTCTTGGTTCATATCGACTATATGGACAAGGAATGCACGATATTCACAGGGCCGGTCCAAACATATATGGGGCCCGGGGCGAAAAGAAAAAAAAGGACCCCTCAAATACAAATATAATAAAGATTCAGAAAAATATCATTATCATTACTCTTCAATATAGACGTTTTCAATTAGAAATAAAATGCAAACTAAATTGTTTATATTTTGAGCTAAATTGAGTTTCAACCAACTTTAAGCCCTAAAAATCATTTAGATAATAATTTATATATATATATATATATATATATATATATATATATATATATATATATATATATATATATATAAACTACATAGCCCATAAATTTTGGGCCCCCTGGAGTCGTGGGCCCTGGGCGGTCGCCCAGGTTGCCCACCGTCTGGACCGGCCATAGATATTCATTTTGTAGGTACTTCTGGGCTTGCATGCTCGAGATGATACAGAGATTCGTACCGGGTTTATCGTCGTAGATCAACAAGGTCTCATTACTCAGTAGATTTAGACGGACTGCTTTCTCGAAACACAGAATATCGACACGATGCAGACTCAACCAGTCCATGCCCATAATGACGTTGAAACTCTTGATTAACAAATACGAGGTCGATTGGGAAGGAATAATTATCTAGCATGAGGGTACAACCTATGTAAATCTCGTTTGAACTCTCTGTCTTTTTGTTAGCCATTTCTACGACAAAGGTTTCTTTTAGTGCTTGTGGTGCTTGATTAAGTAAGTGTTTAAATTTTTGGTTCACGAAGCTCCTCTCTGCCCCACTATCAAATAGGATACATGCATATGAGTTATTGAGGAGGCACGTACCCGTGACCACCTTGGGGTCTGCCACAGCTTCATTGTGACCAATAGCAAGTAGTCTCCCTGCTCCACCCGGATTCCCAACTTTAAGGCAACTTCTTTTGAAGCGCCCTATCTCGCCACAGTCGTAGCAGGCCTGCTTTACTCCTGTACTAGGGACTTGGGTGATGGGTCTTGCTGGTGCTTTCCAAAACAGGATAGTATGGCCCTTCCTATCGCAGTTGGTGCAGTGCATTTCCTGATAGGGGCTGTTGTGATGGAAATTACACTTGGTGCACTTGGGTAGACTCCCTGCATATTGCTTTGATGGTACAGGGGCAATAGGGGTTGTGGCAGCACAGACAGCCACAACCTGTTGGTTCTTGGAAGAAGGTTGAGCTGATTTGCCCTTCTTTCAGTCCCAACGCTTTCTCTTGTTGTCGATCGCTTTGGCTGGTGCTGAGACAACAGTTGTAGTTGTTATTGGAGGAGGAATCATGTGATCGATATGCCTTTGGGATAATTTCTTGGTATTATAAAAAGTAAGAGGATTCGATGCCAGAACGTACATAAGTTTATGACCAGCATACTAAGGCGGACCTTAGTATGTTTAACATACTCTTATGTACGCGCAACGTACTCTTTCTTGGCCCAAGGTTGCAACTTTGGCCCTTAAACATATATTGACTCTACACTTCCAACCCCAAGGACTATAAATGAAAAGGTAATGATAGAGGAGGGTTCGAAAATACCTACAAAAATCTCGGGATGTTACAATTCTCTCCCAATTGACCTAGAATTCATCCTCGAAGTCTGCTACGGTAAATAGATCTGGGTAATGCTCATGTATCTTGGACTCGGGCTCCTACGTCCACTCGGATCCCCTCGGATACTCCCACTGTACCTTTACCAAAGGTATATCCTTATTCCGTAGAACCTTCATCTTCCTCTCTAGTGTGGACACGGGCCTCTCCACATAATTCAGGTGCTCATCGACCTGAATATCATCCAACGACACCATTGCCTCTTGATCAATAATGCACTTTCGAAATTGCAAAACGTGAAAGGTGTTGTGGATATGACTGAGCTCCTCCGGTAGCTCAAACTTGTATGCCACCTTTCCAACCCTGGCAACGATCCAGAATGGACCGATGTATCGGGGAACCAATTTCCCCCTCTTCATGAAGTGGATCATACCCTTCAAGGGCGAGACCTTCAGGAGTACCATGTCACTGACTTAGAACTCTAACTGAGATCGGCGTCTGTCGGAGTAACTCGTCTGCCGACTTTGAGCGGTTTGCAGTCACTGTCTAATCTATTGAATCTTCTCGGTAGTCCGTAAGCCAACCTCCATGCGTCCCATCACCCTGTGTCTAACCTCACCCCAATAAACCGGGGTGCGACATCCCCATTCATACAACAGCTCGAAAGGCGGGGCGCCAATGCTGGAATGATAGCTGTTTGATAGCTTCATTTTATTTACTTCTTTTTATAGTTTATTTTAGCACATTCCATCTCATTTTAGTTAATCTTCATGCATATTTTCTCTTTTTGTTATTTTTCTCCTTTACCAGGTGCTTTCCAGTCTTTTGAGCTTATTTGCAGGATTTATCGAAGACTATATGTCATTGGAGGTATGAAAGGATGCGGGACTCATGGAGGCATGTGATTTGCTTGCGGACTTGAAGTGGTGCGATTGGGCTAGGTGCATGCGTAAAAGAAGAAATCAATTTGGATCTAATTTATGGGCAAAGATGATGATGAGACGACACGGAATCGAGCTACAAGAAATTGGAGGAATGTTGGGTCAATTTTTAGAAGGCTTTGGAATGGTAAATGGGTCTTAAAGAGTTATGATTATGGGCTGAAGTTGAAGAAATGAAGATTGGGCTTAAATGCATGTTAAATGGCCCAACTCTCACATTCAGCGTGATCCACGCGGTCCGCGTGGATCTATACGCGGTCCGCGTGAAGTGTGCTGAGTTGTTTCCGGGTTTTGACTTGTTGACTCTATTTGTGGAAGTTTGGTGGGTGGCTTTTGGTCTCTTTTTGAATCCGGAAATTGACCCTCTTTAGCTGGAGATTGGAGGCTCTTTTGAGAGGAAGAACTTGAAGAACACATTCCATTTTTCTCTCTAAGAAGTTTTAGGAAGATTTGAAGAACATTTGGAAGATTAGTGTAATTTCCTTGCATCTTGCATCTAAGACAATGTTTGGTATTTCTAATCCCTTTTGTTTTTGTTTAATCTTAACCATGCTTGGCCAGATTTTCATTTGGTTGACTTGGATGTAATTACTTGAATATTTTGGTTATTTTGAAGAACTCCATGAACTTGTGTTGAATATTTATGATTATATTTTCTATGAAAACTTCCTTCATGTTTATATGTCTCTAGTCATGAATATTGATATATGAATGTTATCTTTGTTGGTTAAATTCTTGACTAAGTAATGGGTCTTCAATTTAACAAGCAACAATTAGTTTAAATGTTTGTTTTCATTTCATTTTGACTAAGAAAATATTTTCTCCATAGTGGTAATGAAAGCAATAGATCACTCTTTGGATTTGGTGACTCTTAAAACCCAATGCTAATTGATTTTCACAAAATTACATGCTTCATTAGTTTTGTGATTTTGATTTAGGAAATGTGCTATGAGCTTCTCTAGTCATTTTAATACAAAAGAAGAGTTGAGGCAAGTTATGCTTATAAATTGCTATAGCCAAATTAGATTATAAACACAAGTATTGCACCTTGGTATTCTCATGATTATTTAACCAAATGTTCAAGTAATGAAAGTCTAAAGTCAACCATCTTTCTCTTATTGATTTTACATCAAACTCTTATTTTTGTTGCAATTGTCTATTTGAATCATAGTTAATTCTAGTTTGTTTCAAGTATTTCAAAACACCAAAACCCCCATTTTTAATTTATTGTCATATTCCAAGTATTTTTACAAAGAGATTTATCATAGGGTTATCAAATTGAACCAATCTCCGTGGATTCGATCCCTTTACCACTATACACTATTTTAGTGTGTGATATTTAGGGTTATTATTTGTGTTGGCCTCGACAACCACCACTGTTGTTGTATGAAAACTCTGTAAGGAGAAGGTAGGAATCCCAGCTCCCACCAAATTCAATGATACACGCCCTCAGCATATCCTCGAGGGTCTAAGTGGTCCGCTCACTCTAACTGTTGGTCTACAGATGAAATGATGTGCTAAAATGCAGCTGCGTGCCCAGTTCCTCATGGAACTTCTACCAGAAACGGGAGGTAAATCTAACATCTTGGTCGGAAACAATGTAGACCAGAACTCTGTGGCAAGCGACGATGTAGCGGACATACATGTCAGGCAAATTCTCGGTCGATGAACTCTACCGTATGGCGAAGAAATGGGCACTCTTGGTCAATCGATCCACGATGACCCATATAGCATCAAACCCCTTCGCTGTCCTCGGTAACTTGGTAATGAAGTCCATCGTGATCTGCTCCCATTTCCACATGGGAATCTCCAGGGGCTACAGCTGGCCATGCAACCTCTGATGCTCAGCCTTGACTATCCTACAGGTCAAGCACCTCTTGACGTACCAAGCGATTTCTCGCTTCATGCACAACCACCAGCAGCTATCCTGCACAAACTGGATGTTCTTGCCCCAGATCCTCTCTAGTTTCTTGTTCTCTAGTTTCATGCCCTCAACCTGAGCATCTCTGATTAAACTCACTAGCAGAGAATCCACCGTTATCCTCATACATATCGCTAGGATGGAAGACCCCGCTGACTTGCGGCTCAGAGCGTCTACCACCACATTCGCTTTACCGGGGTGGTAAAGGATCTCGCAGTCGTATTCCTTGACAACATCCAACCACCTGTGATGTATCATGTTCAAGTTTGGCTCATACATATCTTGTGATCAGTGTATATGGTACAACGGACCCCATAGAGGTGATGTCTCCAAATATTGAGATCGAATACCACCACTCCCAACTCCAGGTCATGCATAGGGTATCTCGTCTCATGCGGCTTCAACTACCATGATGTGTAGGATATAACTCGTCCTTTCTACATGAGGACCGCCCCAAACTTGTGATGGATGCATCACAGAACACCACAAAATCCTCAACTCCCTCAAGGAGAGTAAAAACTGGAGCCTCACACAAACACTATCCAAGGGTCTCTAACGCGCTCTGCTGCTCAGGGCCCCACTGGAAATCCACCCCTTCCTCACCAGACGAGTGAGGGGTATTGAAATCTTGGAGAAATCCCGTATGAATCTCCGATATTACCCTGCTAATCCCAGAAAACTCCTGATATCTGAGGGAGATCTCAGCACCTCCCACTGCATGACTGTCTCGATGTTGGTCGTGTCGATCAAAATCCCCTCCTGGTTAACGAGATGCCCGAGGAGCTGGACGTCTCGTAACCAAAACTCACACTTCAATAACTTGTAATATAGTCGTTCCCATCTCATAACTCCCAATAACTCCCTGAGGTGCTCCTCGTCTGGCTCTCGAGTTTTGGAATACACCAAGATATCATCTATAAACATGATGACTGAGCGATGAAGCATGTGTCTGCAGACCCGATTCATTAGGTCCATCAATACTGCTGGCGCATTGGTGAGCACAAACAACATCACCACGAACTCGTAATGTCCATAACGGGTCCGAAACGTGGTCATAATAGCATATACCGTCCTATCTAACAGATCATAATAGCATATACCATCCTATCTACTAGGATACCGATCTAACGGATCATAATAGCATATAACATCCTATCTACTAGGTTACCGATCTAACACATCATACTAGCATAACATATCAGGATAATAATCCAAAAGGGCCAACCTTGGTGCCTTAGACCCTTGAGTCTAGTGAGAATAACTCACCTCGCAAGTAGTATAGAAGTACTGAAAATCTCTGATTTCTACATCACCAGAAATCTCGAACTATAACACAATAGATACTAAGTCAATACACCAAAATAACAATCTTGACTACAGTCCACACAATCCATCATGTCCTCTCTCTTTATTAGGCCATGGCCCAATGCCAACTCTAAAATTGTTGAAAGTCCTTATGCAAAGCCCATTATTGGCCCAATTTACCGTATTGGGCCCAACTCCCTAATTGGGCCTAATCCCAAGATCCATCATCAAATTTTGGCCCAAAACATCTTATTCACGAAGTCCAACAAAGGTCCAAATCCAGTTAGTCCATAAACAACCCAAACCCGAAGCCCAAATGTCAAAGGTCTAACAGAGGACTCATTCACAATTTTGACCACCATCGGGGTGGTTGACCTAGTACTTGGGCGTACTGGATTTACGCTGGGCGTACGCTGCATTTTGCCAAAATCTTATTAAATTCTTAAAAGCTTAAGCACTTAAGCCCAAACATCAGATCCAGTGACCTAACGTGCCTAAGACCCATAAAGTCACGAACTTTATCACTTTGGACATCCAGAAAACTCTTAATACTTGGTCTTAATCCATTAAGACCTTCTTACTCCATGCATGAGACACATTCAACTGTTGGGATCTCATTTTTATTACCTAAAGCCCCTTCAAGAGTCTATAAGGACAGTCCTTTTTATCCAAATCACACCATGCACCATCTTGGGACTTTTTGGGACAAGAAATTCTTCTTTAAAGCAAAACGGCAAGATCTATACGTATATGCATAAAGTATGAAGATTTTTACCTTCTGGAGCTTCTTGGGCACAGCCTAACTTCAGATCTACAAGCTTGATCTTCTTCTTCAACTCCTTGATGTAACACATTCTTCTTAAAACACTCAAGAAACATTAAATAAGCTCAAACACTCAAGGAAATGGCTAGGGTTTAGGGAAAATGACTCTAAGCAGTGGATGATGGGGTAAAGGAAGGTTAGGTGCTCATAATGTTGCTTATATAGCCCCAAACCCTAAATATTAGGGTTTCATCCTGACATTAGTACGCCTAACGTACATAAGTTTACGCCTAACATACTAAGGCAGACCTTATTAAGCTTAGCATACTCTTATATACGAGCAATGTACTCCTTGGCCCAATGTTGCAACTTTGGCCCTTAAAATTATCTTGACTCTACACGTCCAACCCCAAGGACTATAAAAATGAAGATTTTCGGCTGAATTGTGTGAGAATGAGAAGTGTTTTTGGTCCTACACATTTATACGAAGCTTAAAGTGGTGGTGGTTAGTGGTTCTCGACCGAGAACAAAAACCGAGGAAGCGTTCTCGCTTGGGAACTCAAACCGAGGTGAGAGTTTTCGATCAGAAACTCTTCCCGAGAAGATAAGTCTCATCTGCGTTAGAAGGGATAAGATGCGAGGGTTTTCAACCATGAACACTATGCCGACCTCACACGGTTTTTGGTTCGAGATGCGTTTGCGGTTCATGGGAAGGTTTTCGGTTGGAAATCGTTTTTGGTCCAAAGTGTTTTAAGGGAATTCGAGGGTTTTCGGTCAAGCAAGAATCCTCGGTTTTCCTTGGTTTTCAACTTCTTATTTCTACAACACTTTTATTAAGTATTTATATGTATCAAAAACATTAATTTAATTTTATCAAAATGAAGCATCAATAAGTTTGACTTTAATTTGATATGTTTAACTTGAGTTGACTTTTGTTGACTTTTACAAGATGGAAAATAATGGGTTGTCACAACCATTCTGGTGGAGGACACTTAGTGGCCTATATTTTGCCATGTCACCCCATTTGCAGCTGTACCCTAACGAATTCTAAACCTCGTAACTTTCACATACAAGATCCATTTTCGATGTTTTTTATATCCACACATAGGTATTGACAAGATCTACAACTCTTCTTTTGACTCCATCGGCTAATTCTTAAATGATTTTAAATTTAACATTATGACAAGATTACAGTGTTAAACGACCATGTAAAATTCATAACTTCGACACACGGACTCCGTTTTTTCTGTCTTTTTATTGTTGAACTCTTATTAATGAGATCTTCAATTCTCATTTAGGTTGATTCGGCCAAAACCGATCGATATAAAATTCGAATTCCGGGTTGTGCACTGCTATGCTAAATCTTAGAAAATCATAACTTCCTCATACGATGTCAGATTTGGACGTTCTTTTTAGGCACATTATCGATTTAATGTATACCACGACTTTCATTTAAATTTCTAAGGCTAAAAAGTAATTTGTCAAAAAATTCACTTTTTACGTTATGCGGTGCTGTGCCGGTTTATCCGTAAAACTTCAACGTGTCATAACTTCGTCGTTATAACTCAAATTCCGGCGTTCTTTATATGTACAGAACCCTTGTGAAATATACTATAACTTGTTTAATGTTATTCATTCAAAATAATCTTCCATCGAAAAGTCATTTTTGATTCTTATTGTCTCTAAATTGACTAGCTCGAATCTTCATGCGTTACAGAGAGATTGAGAGAATGATGAAGACATTGAATGGAAGATGAAGTTCTTCAAGCCTTCAAGTGGGAGATTGTTGAGGTATGAAGTCTTGTCCAACATGGAGCCTTTGCATCATGTTCATGGAGAATTTGGAGCACTTGGAACTCAATGGAGCACTTGCGGTTCATGGAGCATGTAACAAAGGAACAGATAATCTGAGAAAGGAGTGGATTGTCTAACAAAGGATTAGATAAAATGGGAAAGGAAAAGATCATATAGAAGGGGGTTTGGAGCATATGGAAGAGGTTTGGAGCACTTAGGAGTGATATCTGGCAACAAGGGGACCTTTTTGCACCATCTATTGAAAGGGTTGGGCTAAGAAGGATGCTGTTGCGCCAAACTACTCCCTCTTACGCCATGGGGTACTTTTCTTGCACCATGAGGTACTCCTGTTGCACATTGGAGTATGTTGTTGTTGTTGTGCCAAGATGGTGATGTTGCTCCAACTTAGAAGTTCGTGTGCCATACTTTATGCATGTTGTGCCATCCTTGGACATGTTGCGCGGCCATGGTGAAAGATGGGCAATTTTGGTTGCTTGATGAGCCATAATATCCCTGATGAGACAAGTATACTATGAAGTCCTATATGATGATCCAGATCATTCAAGGATGCTCAGAAGTTTGTATTTCTCAAGGATTACACCATGTTGTGCCACCATGATCGATGTTGGACCATTACAGTTCATGATGCGCCACATGTGCATCATGATGCTCCACTATGGTCAACGTGGTCCATCATGTGTGTTGCTGATACTCATGGATTGAATGGCATGGAAGAATGTTTCGGAAGATGTTGCATGACAGGATATGATTGGTTGTCACATTTCATGGACCTATGGGCCAATAGGCTTGGACCATTACGGTTTTAGGTATGATTCCAAAAATATAAATAGACTCATATCTCCGTCGTTGAATGTGCAAAAATTTCAAGAGAGTAATCATTGTGAGGTTGAGAGCACTCCGTTGGAGCATTTAGTAAGAAAAAGAGATTCTTTTGTTTTGAGAGCTCAAGTGAGGTGTAGCCTTTATATGTGATTGTATTTGTTCTTGGAAGTTAATAAAATCCTCTTATTCTCTCTCTCTCTCTCTCTATCTCTCTCTCTCTCTCTCCCATGGATGTAGGCCACCTTGACTGAACCACGTTACATATTGTGTTCACTTGATTTACATTTTCATACAGTTTATTTCCGCAAGTTCATTGAAGTTTGTTTTAATATTTGTCTGAAGTGCTTAACTTGTTTTGTTTTCACCCAACAGAATGATCAATGATTGAAATATCATTTAAAAGTAAGGGTATAAAGGAGCCGAACCAACTCGTGAGATACTTAGGACCAGTTTGAAAAATACTCAAAATCAACCCAGTTTAAATCGAGTCGAACTCAAGCTACTCGAGTATAGAAATACCCGACTCACGAAACTCTCGAGCTTAATCAAATATTGTTATATTTACAGTTTTATCCTTTGTTTTCTTCATATTTACATATTATAGAGTCGAACTGAGTCGAGATCACGAGCTTCATTGTATTTCTATTGTAATTTGATGTGATTTTATTTTCTAAGAGCTAACGGGGCCGAGCCGATCAAAAGCTTGAGTTGAAGCTTGATATTAAGGCTCGAGTCAAGTTCGAACCGAGGTTTGAGCTTGAGTTTTTTAGTTGAGTTGTGTTTCGAGCTTAGCAAAGTTCAACTCAACTCGACTTGATTACTCCCCTAGTTAAAAGGAGAATGTATTAGAATTTTAGTCAGCTAGAATTTAAAACGACACCAAACTATAAGAACTTATTACAATATCCAACCTAATCAACATATTATGGATTACAAAATACATTATAACATCAAGCGTTTCCAAACACCAAAAGATAACATATTATTTCTATGACCAATGGTTGAACTAATTGAAGATCTTTGACTAATTTAATTTTCTTTGGCTTCATCCATCTTCATTTAAGTTTAAAGCTTCAAAATGAACAATAATGGATAGCATCTTCTCAAAACAAACTTTCAAACGTATCTTATTAAAATTTGATCATTTACGGTCCTCTAATTTCTTATGGATATTGATCATATGAATTTTATACCACTCACATGGTAATTCAAGGTCTACACAATCAAAATAATCACAATAATCAACAAATACTACCAAATCACATAAAACACTTAACAATAAAATGACACAAAAGACAAACATTATTACCATTGAGTTATCACAAGTCATAAATCTTTTGCCAAAGTTCACATCGGTCTACAATTTCTTAGTCTTCATACTTAGTACACGACATAACGTACATTTCTACTTGGCTTGTAATACGAAATATAATTACTAGTTTTGCGATTGGAAGACGATGTCATTTTAAATTGAAAACCATATGATCTTGCTTTAGGATATAAGAAAAACTGCAATCATGATTTTGAAAACAAAAGACGAAACACTCTTAATATAGGTTACAAAACATTAGGCTATATACGACATAATACATTAAAAAAGCTCATGTGTTCATTTTCCCACATTAGATCCGATATTACATGATATAAACCATATAACAAATGGCTAAATCATTATATATCACAAAATTTATATTTTAATTTGATCCGATGATTTAAAATTCAGGAACTAAAAAACAATTATTCCAATTTTATCATCAATCTTTAAAATAAGTACTAAATTATCTGCCGATCCTAATATTTAACACACTATTTTTTTTTTTTTTTTTATAATTTTCCCTCCAAAATCTCATATCTCAACGACACTCCTACCGATCTTCACAAGAATCACACTTTCTCAACCACCACCATCACCATTCTCATGGATTCCACTTTCTTTCCTTTCAACCTCCTCCTCCTCTCTTTCTCCATAATCTCTGCTGCCAATTCCATTCCAAAAGCCGTAATTTTCCGGCAACAACTCACCTCCGAACCCACCACCACTAACGGCATCCCACCCACCACTTACTTTGAAGTAACGAAACCAATCCAACTCCCAAACACAAAACCCTGCTCAACCCTTCTTCTACAACATGATTTCGGAAACAGTTATGGCATCCCACCAGCTTCCGCCCAATACACCCGACCCTTAAATTGCCCATCAACTGATTTTGCTAAAATTGTTCTCGAGTGGAATGCCACATGTAAAGGTCGTCAACTCGATAGGATTATTGGGATTTGGCTCAGCGGCGTTGAACTGTTCAGAAGCTGCACAGCTCAACCTAGAGCCAGAGGGATTTTTTGGACTGTGAAGAAGGACATTACAAGGTATTATTCATTGCTGATGTCCAATCAAATGTTTATTTGGGAAATAAGCTTGATAGTGCTGGAAATGGCGTATACCATGTGAATGTTAGTATTCATTATTATCCCCCTGAGAAGAAAACCAAAACCAACATAGAAACGACAACTCCACATGTTAATTCAGATCAAGATCATGGGTATAAGGAATGGGCTGATTTGATTATACCCATTTCACAAAACTTACCATTGGACGATGCATTATGGTTCAAAATCTATAATTCAAATGACGTAAAGACAAAACAGTTTGCGATTCCCCCAAATGCATATAGGGCTGTTCTTGAAATCTCCCTAATGACTATATTTCTTCTAATAATTTAACTTGGCGACATGGTAATGGACCTTTTAGGGAGGTTGTTGTAAGTTTAGATGGAAGAATAGTTGGTGCAGTTTGGCCTTTTACTGAAGTTTTCAGAAAAGCTATTAATCCCTACTTATGGGGACAAATTAGTGCGATTGGATCATTTGATCTCCCTTCATATGATATTGAAATCACTCCGCTTCTCGGATCACTTTTAAATGGAAAACTCCATGATTTTGGATTCAATGTTACAAATGGTTTAAATGTTTGGTTAATTGATGCGAATTTACATGTATGGTTGGATGCAAAGAGTGAAAAGACAAAAGGGATGCTTTTGAATCAAACCATCTCTCCACTTCATGAATCTTTGAAGTCCGATTTCATGGGTCTTAATGGGACATTCGTTACTAGTGTCCAGAGGTCAATAAAGTCAAGCGGATGGGTAGAATCGTCATTTGGTAAGATAGTAACCGAGTCAACTCAGGATTTCAATTTGAGTAACATCATGGTGATGGGGCATGAGGGTGGTTCACCAAACAATCGAGTTTAACGATATTGTGGATTCCAAGGTTGCATCTTTTGTTCATAACACTAAATCTTTAAAATCTTTTTATTTTTATTTATACACGGAGATAGTGGACAATGGAGACCGAAACCAAGAGGAGGTGGAGAATATTACTTTGGGTTTCAATGAGAAAAAGATCGATAATTTCGGTTCTAAATCGTCATCAAGTGTTCTTGAAAACATACAAAATATTCATGGTTCGATGATTTTGAAAGATAATGTAGTGGTTTCTGGTCTGGGGAGTTCCCAGCAGAACTATAGTTATAGTGATAATAAATTCTGCTATTTTAGGAACATAAGTCGCATAAGCTTCACAATTATTTATGATAAAGTGGGTGATACATGCAGTAAACCGAAAAAATCAAGATTCGATTTTCAATGGGTAAAAAATGGCATTCTCGGGCTTGAAGAGCTTTTCTAGCCTGGGATTATTATGCAATTTAAAGTGTATCATCACAATTGTTATCATTAAGAAAGGGTTTCGGTTTATTTTGATTGTGTTGTTGTTGTGATATGTTGTGTAAGAATTAGATTTATGCAATTATTACCTCTTATGGAACTCCAATAATACATTTCAGGTAAGTGTGTAACAATGAAGGTGTAATGCAATGAGCACTTCTTTATGAGAGTTGCAAAAGACATGATAAAAGTAAATGTACTTACATTAGTAATTTTCATCAAGTGAGCGTTCTCATTCGTTTGTCTTTATATAACCAAGCCATCAAAGACCACCCCTACCCCCAACTCGGAAATCTCCGCATCCATACATACATAATATAAATGATTCCATCTACATCTTAAATTAGAAAAAGGAACACTATCTTTCTGATAAATAATCGAATAATTACAAAATTAAATTCGGTCTTCAAACAATGGAAGGATGGAGCTACCCTAGATAAGAAACTAAACCTTCAATTTAGATACAATGTTGGATATTTTTTCATAACCAAACCATAAACACGAGGTAGCATATTCGAATCTATTAAAAGAGAACTTAAACATGAAATAATGATTACATAGCTTTGTTCCATTGAGATAGTCTGATCTGGAGACTGGGATGAGTTTTCAAGTTGATCATCAGAATATCTCTATAATCCCTCCACATGAGACTCATGAATTTCTATGTATATATCATGTTTTGTAAATCTGCTTCTCATCATGTGTTAATATAGATGGAGATATAATTTAATGTGAGAGATATTAGAGATTTATGAGATATTGAGTTAAACTGGCAAATGTTAAATGTTTTAAGGGTATTAATGAGAAAAAAGGAACTAAGTGTGTGTAGCTTCTCCCCTACTAATTTTCTATCTATGCTACTTGTCCCCAACCAGTGGTCGAGTTTTTATTTTTTTTCCTCTTACTTTGTTTTTTGGTAATATTTTTTTTCTTTGGAAAAAAGAAATTTTGAAAAAGTTCTTAATATTTAAAATCTCTAAAAAATCAATATAACCATGAAAATTTGAAAATTTTTTTTTTTTTTTTACTTCTGAAGTTTTATAAAAAACCTAGAAAAAAAATTATCCAAAAATTATGAAAATTTAAGAAGTATTTCTACTCATTATACATAAGAACTAGGTGGGGAACCCCCATGTTGGTGATGTGACAAAATTTTTCCTTGTTTGTTCTTTGTAAATGTTATTTGATCAATTATTTTTTTATAGTTTGAGTATTGTTATGGGACAGTAATATTGTTTCGTCATAGATAATTTTTTGTTGTCGGATAAGCTATTTATCGAAATATATACTTTATGGGTTTATCATTTGGTTGATGGGATGGAACTGGAAAGCCAGATTCCACGAATCAAATAAAATGCCTTCAATATCAAAACATTAAGAGGAAATGTATACAAAGTATCGAGATACACATAAAATTATTCATAATAGTGTGTGTCCAATATCTCCCTATCTAATAAACAAAACTATCTGGACACGTGTCATTACAATCATCCATTTTTCGCCCTATGTTAAATTACTCTATTACCCCTTCAGCATCCTTTCACGTATCATTAGGTAATTAGGTAATAGATAAAATAAGTAATTAGGTATGGAATTGAATTAGATTAGATTATATATGGAATATATGGAATATGGAATTTCACGTAGCATTACATATTGAATATGGATGGAAATAATGATATTGTATCGAAATCTCTGGAATATTGAATCTGGAAATATCGATATTTTGTAATTTGAAATTTGAATATGGAATAATTGTTGTATACATTAAATCAATTCCGTTACATGCCCGATTAAGAGCATCTAAAAATGGTATGCATATCAATCAATTATTATGCGCATAACATACTATATCAATCATATTCCGCTTCAATTACATAATTCAATCCCTAGGACAGTCTCTGCATCTCAATTCTGCTTCTTAATTTCGAATATTCAATCAGCAACTTCAATCTTTCGGTGAGTTTCTCATGATTATATATGATTGCTTCTCAAGGTTTGTGTTAATCGTATAATTGAATTTTTTTTTCTTCTTCTGCGACTTCAATTTTGCTTCTCATTGAATTTGTTAATCAAGGTTTCTATTTATCTTTGATTCATAAGTTGTTTATTAATTATTTTCTATCTTAAATTCTTTATTCGATCCACTAAATTGATCATCAATGTGTATGTGTATGTGTAAAAATAAGCTTCTGTTACGTATGTCTGTGTTAATCATCACAGACATTGATGACATGTACTGTTTGAATGGATTGCTATTATCTTTGTAGTTCCAATTTCGATTTTCTGCATTCTTTAACTATGAAGAAGACCAAATTGGACTAATATACCCTTACCACGGCCTGCAATTTTTTTAATTGTTATGCCCATAAGCGAAAGGAATAACAATGCTCATATATGATATTGTGTGTCAAACACATACTATAATTTTAGAAAATATATTGAATAAAATAATACTCGAGCTAAGAAAGATACAACCTGATATAAGTTCTCAATTCAGGTTGCAAATTATGAGAGCAGATAAGTTTTGAATTTTTAAAAGAAAGTGATCTGACAAGAAAAAAATAAAACCCAAACAAATATATACAGTAATAAGTTTTCACATCTAAGGAGATTTTTATATTTATAACCAATCAAACAATTCAAAAAGATCTATTACGTGATTTCTGATGCTGGAAAGGATTAAAACAATCATAATTTTATGTTCAAAACCAATGTTATTATGAACTCTTCTAGCAACCAACTATTATGAAGAACAATGAAACACTAGCACCAATTAAAAAATCAAAACCAGTCTAATTGTTCAGAAGAACCAAATATATCAAAACCAATCAAACCAATTAAAAAATCAAAACCAGTCTAATTGTACTGTTGGAATGAATTGCTATTATCCGTGTAGTTCCAATTTCGATTTTCTGCATTCTTTAACTATGAAGAAGAGCAAATTGGACTAATATACCCCTACCACGGCCTGCAATTTTTTTAATTTAATGTTTATTTTATGTAAGCCCTGTTTCTCAATGTCCTTTGCTGCTGTTGATACTTACTTTTATATTGCTAAAATACCCTTTTTACCCTTTATTTATATTTGATCATATTATACGGCTTTTAAATCGTAAAGGCCAAATTTATCTTTGTTGTTCTATATTGAAATTCGATTTTCTGCATTTTTTAGCTATGTTTGTATACTCAATTTGCTGTTCTACATTTGTAAAATTCCGTATTTACCCTTGGTATCAATATCAAGATCAATTTTCATTATTATGTTCAATATATAATTGAAGCATATGAATAACAATCATTCTTTACTGCATATTGTTCCAGCAATCAAGAATCATTCTTCAATCGGCTACTTCAATCGTTCTGTAAGTTTCTTTTTTTTCCAATTCTCGGTTTTTTGTTTTTTCTGAATTTCATATGCTTCAATCAAATTTCGTTATATGCTAGATTAAGGACATTAACGACAGTAATTCTGTAAGTTTCTTATTATCAATTTTGGTTCTGGTTGTGTAAATGTACGACCATGATTCTCGATTGCTGTGTTAATCAAAATCATCCTCCCTAATAGTATCTTTTCCAACAATGCTTATCTTTTTATAACATAATAAACATTAGTTCCAATAGTTACAAAGTAAAATAACATAATGAAAGAAAAATGTAATCCAACAATACAGTACAAAAAAAATTATATCTGCAACAAAATTCGGAAACATTACATATAAAGCCATTGTACTTTAGTATTTCATGTCATACGTAAGTTCAATCGACAACATTTTTTATTTATTTTTAAACTAGGTTACAACCCGTGGAAACCACGGGTAAAAGATTTATAAAAAATTATTAAACTAATAATATATAAGTTTTATTTTATAAAATATGTTTAAATAAATTAATGATGTGAATAATTACTAAAAAAATAATTGCATACCCACAAACCAAAAAAAATCAAATTCATATTTTAATTTTGTATTTGCATTCGAACATTTCAAGAGTTCTATTGTGAACAAAAATTAAATAAGCTTAAAAAGGAACGTCCATTTATAGTTAATATAATGTAACAACGTTAGATGTATTCAAGTGAGTGTCAATTATTAATCGGCATGCATAACATAAACTTTTGTGGTCATTTGCTTCATTTTGTATTGATATGAAATATCAGTCTTTCCGAAACTGATGATGTTGTTGCCAAATCCAAGATAACAAAATTAGCAATTCAAACAATGGACAGGTGAATAAAATTACATATCTAAACCCACTAATCAAATGCCCTATTCACAAATGATAATAACTATTGTATAAAGTTATATATTTTGTTCCATTTCAGATAGCAACTACTAACATGGACTCCTTCAAGACTAATAAGAAGATAAAATTAAATAATTTCTATCTGGATAATACAAAACAATTGCATTCGTACACTACATCAGTCAGTCAAATTCCAACTTCTACAAATGTTACTAACCCTGGTGATAACGGTACGTTCATTATATATTTTACAACTTTCTTTATCAATGTTTTTAATCTGAATTATAACTATTTCATGTGTGTATATTTGATTATGCAGCTTCAAATAGGAATATCTATCATGTTCAGGCTACAGAGAAAAGAAGAATAAGAAAATTATACTTGGACAATAAAAAAAAAGGTTCGACCGAATGAATCCATACAACTACATCAACATCACATCTTTTTAAAATAAATGAAAATGATAATTTACTTAATTCGTTGTACACTTTTCTTCTTTATTCTGTATTTAAATTTAAATTTAAATATTTAAATTCAATTTTCTCACATGCTCACTTTTTGTATTATGTCTCTTTGTATATTAATATTCATAGAATATTTTCGGGAGTTACAATATTATTTCAAATCTATCCATTTGTTATCACAATTTTTTTTTGCAGCTAAATTCAAAGGAGTTGTGCATCCAAATAAAAACCTATCCGCATCTACATCAAGTGTCAATGTTTCAAAAAAAATCATATTTCCAAACTTCTCCTTCACGTCTAAATGTTAGAACTCCGTTATCTAACATTTCAAATGGTAACTCATTTATACTACCATTTTATTTTATAATATATATTTTTATTGTATCACATTTAATAATGTATACCTTCAATCTTCTTTTACCAATCATGGATATTTCCGATAACAGTTTTCAATCACGGTTACCAAACATCAGATTGAATTCAAACGGTAACATACTTGATTGCTTATACACTTTTTCTTTTCTCTCTTTTAAATCTGTAAAATAAAAATTCTATCATCCATAGTTTTTTATATTATCTATTTATCATTATTAGTATTCATATACTATTTAAAAACTTACAACATTATTTAATATTTAACCATTTCTAATAAGATATTATTTCCAATCAAATTAAAAGGAGTTGTCGATCGAAATAAAAGTGTATCCACATCTACATCAAGCGCAAATATGTCAAAACAAACAATGTTACGTACTCCTCCTTCACATTTAAATGTTAGAAGTCCGTTATCTAACATTTCCAACGGTAACTCATTTATTTTTCCATATTTTTTTTATAATATATGTTGTTATTGTATCATATTTGATAATCTACATTTCAATCTTCTTTTCTCAGTCATCGATATTCCCAATAACAGTTTTCAGACACCGTTACCAAACATGAAATTGGATTCAAACGGTAACGTACTTGATTGCTTTTAAACTTTTTAAGTTTTTATTAAATATATGTAATAAAATTTATTACATCATCATCTTTTTATATCATCTCTTTATCAATATTCATATTCATATAATATTAAAATAATTATTAAACAATTTTACATTTCTGATAACCATTTTTTTTTATATGAATTCAAAGGAGTTGTACATCGAAATAAAAGCACATACCAATCAAAAACAAGTTCAAGTACATCAAAACAAGCAATGTTACAACCTCCTCCATCACATTTAAATGTTAGAACTCCATTATCTAACATTTCCAACGGTAACTCATTTATTTTACCATTTTAATTTGTAACATATATTATTATTGTATCATATTTAACAATGTATACTTTCAATTTTTTCCGCAGCCATGGATATTTCCAATAATAGTTGTCAATCGCCGTTAACAAATATTAGACAATTCTCTGTATTTTCAAATGGCGACACATCCAACAAATCATCTACAATAACATCAAAATCGTCTTCAGTCCTGTTAGCTAATCCAAATAATAAAGCAAAGAAAAAAAAGGCCAAATTTAACTCCTATTCCAATATTTGGTTTGAGATCCGATCAAGACAAAATCGATGGTCAAAATGAGCAAAACATATACAACGGTATATCAAAAGGTAATTTTGATACAAATATAATATTTATATTTGTTCATTCAATATTTTTCACTTATATAAACTTACAAATTTAACATCTTTATGTCAACCTTAATTGACAGATTATTTGGATCATGGTGATCAGATTGTTGTATGCCAAACATGTTTTGCAAAATTATGGAAAGATGAATCTATCAAATGTAAAAAAAATGAGAATCAAAATTATTCTTTATGTTGTGGTTATGGAAAAGTTGAACTACCAACTTTAAAGAATCCACCTTCAAGTTATGCCCATCTTTTTACGTCGGGAGATTCTAAAAGCAAACACTTCATGAAGAACATTCGTTCTTACAATTCTATGTTTTCTTTTACGTTAATGGGTGGAAAGATTGATTTCTCAATCAATAGAGGAAATGCTCCATATATTTTTAGACTTAGCGGTCAAAATTATCATAGTATCGGAAGCCTTTTACCGGAACATGGGTTAAAACCAAAATTCTCTCAGTTGTACATATACGATACTGATAATGAGATCGCGAATAGACGGACATGTTTTGGGTACACTTTTCACAATTATCACATTAATAGATATCTTATTCATCAACATTATATTATTTATTTATCTTATGTTTATATGTTCATGTTACTTGCAGTGGAGATAATCAACGATCTACGTCAAATTCTTCTTTCCTTGATAATGATATTATACAAGATTTGAAGTTGATGTTGGATTCAAATAATGTTTTGGTTCAGTCTTATAGAATGGTTAGGGATTGTTTTCATCAAAACCCTCATGTTGATATCAAGTTGAGACTTATTGGAAGAAGGGACCAAGATGGAAGGATATACAACCTACCATCTGCTTCTGAGGTTGCCGCTTTAATTGTTGGAGATATTGGTGATTCAATTGATAATAGAGATATTGTTGTTCAAACGTCATCAGGTTCTCTACGACGTATTAGTGAATTACATCCATCATACCTTCCTCTTCAGTATCCACTACTGTTTCCATATGGTGATGATGGTTACAGGGTTGACATACCACATCGAGGTATTACACCAACAAGCAACAGCAAGAGGCCCAACTGTACAATGAGAGAGTTTTTTTCTTATAGAATACAAGACAGGGATCAATATTTTTCACTAATTCTTAATTCAAAAAGGTTGTTCCAACAGTTTTTGGTTGATGCTTATACTATGATTGAAAGTGAAAGATTACATTTCATAAGGAGCAAACAACAAATTCTTAGATGTGAGTCTTATGAAAAGTTACGTACTCAACAGAACCTAGGGAATAAAGATATATCCAATGTTGGACAACGTGTAATCTTACCTTCTTCATTCACTGATGGTGCACGTTATATGATGCAAAACTACCTTGATGCCATGTCCTTATGTAAATGGTTTGGATATCCTGATTTCTTCATAACCTTTACATGTAATCCAAAATGGCCTGAAATTAAAAGGTTTCTTCATAACACTTCACTAAATCCAGAAGATAGACCTGATATCTTATGTAGGCTATTCAAAATAAAGCTCGATGCTTTGATTAAAGACATACGGGAAAATAAAATTTTCGGCATTGTTCAAGGAGGTAATAAAACTTGTATTTATTTCTAATAGTTTTGTTATAATGATTATTTAGTTTGTTAATATTTTTGGTTATTTGCAAATATATTTCATCCAGTACAAAGATTATCTTATTTATAAAATTAATTTGCAGTGGTCTATACGATTGAATTTCAAAAAAGAGGTTTGCCATATTGTCATATTTGTCTGTTTATGCATGCTAACTCCAAGCGGCCTACTGTTGAATATATTGATCCGATTATTTCTGCTGAGATTCCAAATATCAATAAAGATCTAGAATTGTATTCACTTGTAAGTGAATTCATGATACATGGTCCTTGTGGAGCTGAAAATATGAATTGTCCATGCATGGTTGACAAGCAATGTTCGAAAAAATTTCCAAAGCAATTCTGTGATCATTCTTTGGTTGATGTCAACGGTTATCCGTTATATATGAGAAGAAACAATGGATATTTTGTCGAAAAATCAGGTGTCAAGTTAGACAATAGAAATGTTGTTCCATATAACAAATATCTGTTGAAAAGATATCAGGCACACATTAATGTTGAATGGTGCAATCAGGGATCTTCCATAAAGTATCTGTTTAAATATATAAACAAAGGTCCAGATAGAGCTACAATTGCTGTTGACATCAACGCTAATTCTAATCACGAAAAGGTTGTCGATGAAATAAAAGATTATTATGATTGTAGATATATATATCTGCATGTGAAGCATCATGGCGAATATTTAAATACGATGTTCATTACCGATATCCTTCTGTGATGTGACTACCTTTTCATCTTCCTGATCAACAACAAGTCATATATGCCGCAGACGATGATATTGACGATGTTCTTGAACAACCTTCAGTTGCTGCTTCTATGTTCACATCTTGGATGGAATGTAATAAAATTAATAAAGATGCACGAAAACTTACATATGTTGAATTTCCTACAAAGTTTGTTTGGAAACCTGATGATAACTTGTGGAAGCCAAGGAAAATTGGACGTTCAATAGGAAGGATTCACTCTGTTTCACCTAAACTTGGCGAAGTATACTTCTTACGGATTCTTTTAAATAAAGTGAAAGGTCCAAAATCATTTGAAGAAATTCGCACGGTAAACGGTGAAGAATTTCCTACTTTTCGAGATGCATGCTATGCTTTGGGCCTCTTAGATGATGACAAATAATACGTTGATGCAATTAAGGAAGCAAGTCATTCAGGAACTGGTTTTTATCTTCGTTTCTTATTTGCTACGATGTTAATGTCTAACAGTTTGGGTAGACCAGAGTTTGTTTGGGAAAATACATGGAAACATTTGTCAGATGGTATTCTTTACAACCAACAGCGTAGATTAAAGTCTCCAGGTATTATAATTTCGTATCATTATATGTAAAAACGGATTATATATATTTTAAATATGCACGGTATAATTTTTTTTTTACCATTACATTGGTTAATATTATATTCTTTTTGACATATTGTTCATTTTTTACAGGTTTATCACTCAATGAGGATCAACTCAAAAACCTGACTTTGTTCGAGATCGAACAGATTTTACTTCGTAACAACACGAGTCTTAAACATTATAAACAAATGCCTTACCCTGATTCCGACACAGTTCCTTCTTCAACAAATCGACTTATCATGGAGGAGCTGGAGTATGACATAATGCTTTTAAAGAAAGAGTTTGATAGTATGTTTCATGCATTAACAAACGAGCAACGCAATATTTTTCTTGATATCATGACTACAGTCAATGATAATAAAGGAGGTGTGTTTTTTGTTTATGGATATGGTGGAACAGGCAAAACCTTTGTAACGACCCGTTCCCGGTATGTTAATTAATTGTTAATTGTCTAAGTTTTCAAGAGGGACTCGGCGAGTTCTAGCCTGACTCGCCGAGTTGGGTCGCATATTTTGTGCACGCGGGAGCCGGGGACTCGGCGAGTCCATATCCCGGACTCGGCGAGTCCGTCCGTCTGGGTGAAACCCTAAATCCCCGGGTTTGCCCACTATTTAAACCACATTATAGCCTCATTCTCGCCACTTTCACCCTGAGAACACAGTGAGAGAACCCTAATCCTCCCTTGAGAGCTTATAAGTGATTTGGTGCCATTTTGTGAAGGTGTGAAGAAGGAGAAGAAGAAAGAAGCAAGGAAACGAGTTGTAGTGCAAAGATCCAAGGGCAAATCTGAGTTGATTGAGGTATTTTCGGAGTTCCCTTCTTGTTATATGCTTTAAACTTCCATTAGAGCTCTTCTAAGAGCTATTTGATGTTTGTCCCAAGCCTTATGGTTGCATGAATGTCTTAATAAGTCGAAATACCTTTGGATCTGAATGTTGGGGTGTTGTAGAGCCCAGATCTACTGTCTTTTTGGAGTTACATTGCATATTAGCCATGGATCTACTCATTTTGTGCATCTTTTAGCCTTATTTCCCTTATTCTTGAGGTTGTGCACGTAAAGTTGGAAACTTTACGAGGTAAAACAGCTTATTGGACCCAGATCTATCATTTGCATGTGTTGGATTCAAGAAAAATCGAGTAAAAACTAGCTGCATGGCAGCGACTCGGCGAGTCGGGATGAGCGACTCGGCGATTCGGGTCGTGAGTCCCCGATTCCTTCGTTTTTAGCAGTGCCGAGTGCACCCAGTGAGTTAGAGAGTGGACTCAGCGAGTTGAGGGTAGACTCAGTGATGGAGGGACTCGACGAGTTGTTCATACAACTCGGCGAGTCCAAGGCAATCTCCTTAGGATCAAGAACAACTCGTCGAGTCTGTTCATACGACTCGGCGAGTCGGATGAAGATTGTCTGAGTTCTTGGATGAAGAGGGTACTCGTCGAGTCGATGCCACACTCGACGAGTAGCAGTGAGTAAGAGTGAAAAGTAAGAGTGGGACTCGGCGAGTTGGGTGGCCCAACTCGGCGAGTCAGCCCAAAAGATAATTGACTTTGACCGAGGGTAAAAGAGTCATTTTACCCCAAGTGCAGTGTTTAGTATTTGATTGAGTGTGTTCATGGACTTGTAGCCAAGGAGATTCAGGAGCAGCAGCCGTTAGCTTTCAGAGACACACACTCAGCCGCCAGTTTACGAGGTGAGTTTCCTTCCAGTAGGAACGGGTCTAAGGCCACAATGCCGGCCCGTTCAGTTAGCAGTAGTTTCCGGATTTAGGTCCGATGCAGTAGTTAGTATGTTCGATGCCTTCGTGGTTCGAACAGGATTTGTGTGCTATGTTTTATGTGTTAAGTATTATGTGTTCCGGGCCACGGCTCGATGTAGCATGTCGTATATGTGTTACGCTAGTTGATGTGTTATGCTATGCTATGTTCAGTCAGTCAGTTCCGGACTTCGGCCCGATGCAGTTAGTTCCGGACTTCGGTCCGATGCAGGGGACAAGGTCCCGATCAGTTCCGGACTTTGGTCCGATGCAGTTAGTTCCGGACTTCGGTCCGATGCAGGGGACAAGGTCCCAGTCAGTTCCGAACTTCGGTCCGATGCAGTCAGTTCCGGACTTCGGTCCGATGCAGGGGACAAGGTCCCAGACAGTTCCGGACTTCGGTCCGATGCAGTTCCGGACTTCGGTCCGATGCAGTTCCGGGCTTCGGCCCGATGCAGTGGGCAAGGCCCAATATGTGTTTATGTGTTATTGTATGGTATGTGGTAGTTTGGGGGAGCTCACTAAGCTTCGTGCTTACAGTTTCAGTTTTGGTTTCAGGTACTTCCGCAAGCAAAGGGAAGAGCTCGGGATGACGGCATCGCACACACCACCGCCTCAGCTTTAGCCTGGGATTGATTTAGTTGTTTGATTTGATGTAGTATGATACAGTTTTCCGCACAGTATCTTATCATGTTTTGGAATACATCACGCATGGTTTTATTATATGATAATCTGATTACAGTTTTGATTATATTAAAAACAAAAATTTTTGGGTCGTATTTTTGGGTTGTTTCAACCTTTCTTTGGAAGACGTTATCTGCAGCAATTAGATGTAATGGTGATATAGTTTTAAATGTTGCTTCAAGTGGTATTGCATCTTTATTATTGCCTGGAGGTAGGACAGCACACTCTCGGTTTATAATTCCGTTGAATCTTACCGAGTATTCTGTTTGTAAGATACCGCCTCATAGTGAACTCGGCAGATTAGTAAGAAAAAGCTCATTGATTATTTGGGATGAAGCACCTATGTTCCACAAACATGCATTTGAAGCTTTAGATCGAGCTCTGAGAGATGTATGTAAGTTTGATAAGTCTACCAACTTAGATATTCCATTTGGAGGGAAAGCGATTGTTTTTGGAGGAGACTTCAGGCAGATTCTACCTGTTGTTCAAGGAGGTAGCAGACAAAATATCGTTAATGCTTCTTTAAGCTCTTCATATATATGGCAACAATGCAAAGTCCATAGATTAACAAAAAACATGAGACTAACCGTTGGAAAGGATCCATCTGATATTCGAAAAATACAAAATTTTGCAAACTGGCTTTTAGACATAGGAGAAGGAAAAGTTGGTGGTTTGAACGATGGTGAAACGATTATTGATGTTCCGAATGATATTCTCATTAGTGATCCACATGATCCTATAGGTTCATTAATTGAGTTTGTATATCCTTCAATCTTGGAAAACTTCAACGGTACGAGTTATTTTCAAGAAAGAGCTATACTAGCTCCAAAAAATGAAGTTGTCCAACAAATCAATGATCGTTTGTTAGCATTGTTTCCCGGAGAAGAAGTAGAATATTTAAGTTCAGATACTCTTTGCCAATCCGAGTTTGTTCATGATCAGTTTGATCCCAATTTATACTCCCCTGATATTTTAAATGGTCTTAAGGTATCAGGTTTGCCAAATCACAAGTTAATTCTAAAAGTCGGTGTTCCAGTTATGTTACTAAGAAACATTGATCAAAAAAATAGATTATGTAACGGCACTAGACTACAAGTGAAATCTCTTGGCAAACGTGTTATTGAGGCAATTATAATATCTGGAACTAATATTGGAAAGCAAACATTTATTCCAAGAATGTCTTTAAGTCCATCTGAAAAAAAATTTCCTTTCAAATTTCAAAGAAGACAATTTCCATTGGCTGTATGTTTTGCAATGACAATTAATAAAAGTCAGGGGCGGTCGTTATCAAAGGTTGGTCTGTATCTCAAGGATCCTGTTTTTTCACATGGACAACTGTATGTTGCCTTATCTAGAGTTCAAAGTAGAGAAGGACTGAAATTGTTAATTTTAGATAAGGATGGTAGACTTACAAACAAAACTTCAAATGTTGTGTATAAGGAAGTTTTTAGGAATTTATAACTGCTTCTTACCCATTAAATTCTAACAATTATGTTTTTTTCTGTTTTTTTGTAACATTTTTTTAAAATAATTTATTCTTTATAGAGCATTGTAATCCATAATATTCAGTTTGTTTTGATATTTCATTTACAGACTTTAATAGACGCCACATGGTGTTTCTTGATTCCTCCCTCATTACAAAAAATATTGATTTGCCCTCACACTTCATAAATCATTCACACATTCAAAGATGTATTTTAGTTATCTTCATATTTAACTTTCGATGGATTGATTGTGTTTCTATTTAACATATATTCAAATTTATATACTTTTTTACAAAATTATATTAATTTTAATTTTAAATAATCATTACAAATATTGCTAAACAAACTTAATTCTTATTAATAATATAAATTTGTTTTTCAATTTTTGACCCGTGGTTTCCACGGGTTGTAACCTAGTGAAACATTAAATGAACAGAATAAATGCAATTAAGATATGTGTTATTAAAATATGTATTAGTCGGTATATACATGATGCTGAACCTCATGTGTAGATGAAATTCTTCTCTTTCAGCGTCTTTATGATGTTAAACATCATATCTATTATAATTTTCACTACATACCGATTAAAATAGGAACTAAGTCAAGTAAAAATCCAAAAATTGATATTATGTAAAAATCGTATTAAAATTGATATATTTAATTGATAACTACTGCTAGAAGCTTACAGTTTTTAGTCATTGAGTTAAGGGATCAACCATGAATGATGTTTTGAATTCGATTCTTAGGTGTAGATTTTTGCCTTTAATGTACCTTTGGGTCAATGTTTTGAGAATTAGTTCCAGCGAAACCAGAGCCATTGATTTTGAATACAACTCTTCACCATCTTGGATATGTGATTGATTTTGGCTCCATGTTAGTGCTTTTGTAACCATTCGGACTAAAAGATGCAGTTGTATATATGTTGGAAAAGAAAGGTTTGATGTTTTTCTTTAAAATTGCAAACTGTTAGCTGCAACGAGGATATAAGAAAGAACGGAAAAATATTGAGTGGGAAATTTTTTTTTTTCTTGACTTAGTATTATTTGTTTACTAAAATATTTGAATTTATTAATCATAATAACTAAACAACATAATATATTTTTTAATGCTTAAATGAATCATATTCAAATCGATCTATATTAATTTTGAATTATTTATGGTGAAATAGTGAAAAGCACTTGTAATCTTGTACTTTCACCATTTTATCAATATAGCAATCAAAATATTATTATAATAATCACAAAAAAATAATAGTAAACAAATAAACGATAGTAAGTGATGAGTAAAGATTGGTCGTCTCATTGTTGTTCTCCTATTTCCATTATTATAGAGATGTGGAAATCAAAATTTGATCATGTCATGTTTGTTTGCTTTTCACAATGTTTTTTTTTAGTTCAAAGACCCCAAATCAATAACAGCCACTTTGATTACTTTCTCATCTCGATTAGCATGTTCATGTCATATACTAAGTTATAATAAAAATGGTATTCATGTAAAAAATTCATAACCAAGAGGCAGGAAGCTATTGTATATTACAAATACCATTGACACATATACCATTTGAGATTAACATTGAAAGAGTAGTAGGAAAATCAAAATTATGCTCAAATACAGAAATCGAATACCAGTGGCTAAAAAAACCGGTTTATAAGCCTTTTACGATTTATTAAAAAAAGTCTCAAAAGTCAAGAAAATTAAATAATATACTACATAAAAGTACCTTCACAATTCTTCAAACAATAAAAGAGTGATGCTACTCTAACTGAACATCTAAAAAAATGCTATTTTTTACTACTAAATTTCTTTTTACATTTCTTTTCAAGTTTTTATTTCCAAAGTAACATGTTTTTAAACAAATGAATTTTAACTGTCACTTTTAATATATGTTTTTAAAATAAATCATTTTCATTTAATGAATTTGGATATATGATAACGAATATGGTGTTCGTTTGATTATTGCCAAATCAATCACCATTGGATCGTCGGTTTGGGAAATCCTATGCATTTGATTGAAGCAATATGTGTTTCAAAGTCAAAGTTTCTGTAAGGTAATTTGAACATGCTAACAGTAAACCGAAGGCTAAACGCCTAAACGAACCGAATAGAAAACCCTAATGTTTGCTTTCTGGATGGGAAAACCAATTATTAAACACAATTATGCAAAATCAGCAATCAAACCCAAAAAACACGATTGAAAAAAAGCCAAATGTCACTTACTTCCGAAGCGTTGTTCACGAGGTGCTTCAGTGGTACGACGAGCAGAAAAACAAAAGAACCGATCAACAGAAATTTCAAGCTGATGAGTTTAGAGGAAGATGGAGGGTTTTCGAAAAGTGGTGAAATCCGATTACTAGATGAGAAAGCGGGTGGGGGAAGATAAGGCAGAACCGGTAAGGGGAGATGTGGGAACGACACGTATCAACCTCATCCTTATCTTTACACCATTCTTAAAGCCCCATCCTTATCTTTACACCACTCTTAAGAATTTAAGGGACCAAATTGCTAATATCACAAACTTTAGTGCCAAAAACTGAACCATTAAAAATATGAAAACTTATGGACTAGTTTTGCCAAAAAAATCAGAATGTTCACTATTCATAAAAATGGTCATCTTTAATATATATATATATATATATGGAAACTCAAAAAACGAAGTCCGAGAGTCCTCCGTAGAGAAATATCCACTATATGATAAATTGTTACAATCACATATAATAATTTCTCAAGCTTCCCTAAAATACAACTACACTCTTCCAAATGGTTAACTAACACCTTTTACACTCTAAAAGACGAGAAGAAAGAAAAAACCAAAGACTTCAAATGTATGTTTGTTTTCTTTTATAAACTTAAAGTCCACCCAAAGTTTCATCCTTGTACCAATGGGAATCCTTCTTTTCATATTAGAAAAAGCTCAACATTTTAGCGGTGCGTTTTTTTTTTTGTGTTTTTATGCGGTTGGAATTTGGTTTTTTAACCGTATACATTTGGTGTGGTTTTAAGCCACTATCGATTTTTAATGTCTTAAAACCATTTGTAAGTAAACCATTGAAAACCTATAGTTAAAATAAAAACAAGCAGTAACAAGTATGATAAAACCGTAAAGTTGAGTATTTATAAAAAAAATCCTAATAAAATAAGAAATTAAAAGAGGGCATCCCAAAATAAGAATACCACAAAATAGGTTGTATCTTCCTTGCCTCACAGGTCTTTGTTACCTCCCTGGTTTCTTTATATAAGAAGTTTTAACAACATTTCTTATATATCAGCCGAAGTTTTAAACCATGTTATGCAGTTTAATGTGGTTTGGACACCATTAAAACATAAAAAACAAGGGAATAATGACTTGAAAGGGTAACGAACTTTCGATTTTTGTCACATTTAGTCACTAAACTTTTTTTCGTTATCTATTTGCCATTGAACTATTGAAACTGTTCACATTTTCATTTGAAGGTTGATTATGTTTTTTTGTTGTGTGGATTAAGGTTTTGAAGTGGTTGTCATTTATGCGGAAAAAGAAGAAAATATTAAGAACAATAGTGTATTCTAACATAATGTATTCTATCAAAATGTATAAAATGATTCTCTTGTCTTATTTTGATTTGACATCATTCTTTTGATTGTTCTTGAGCTATATTGCATTATATGATCTCTAATGTTCGTTTGTGTGTTTTAACTGAATAATTTGTATGTTTAGGTTCAAACATGAAGAGGTAATGCCAGTGGCATGGAAAAACCATCAAAAATCAAAGACAAATTCTTCAAGAATGATGATGGATTCTTAAAGAATGTATTTGTTGGGTCAAAAATATGGTTTATACTTTGCTTTTCTAGTAAAATATATTTTTATGTAATGTTGTATGTGTTTGCGGTTTGTGTGTACGACCGTACATGTGTGTACGCCTGCACACCCTGTGTACGGCCGTACACAGGGTGCGCGACTGTACACATGTGTATGGCTGGAGGTCCATATAAATAGAGTGTGTATGTAGGAGTGTACGGTTAGTAGAGAAGAAGGCTAGAGAAGAGAGAGAAAGGTAGAGAGAAGAAGTGTGTGTGAGAGAATCTATTGTAAGGAGCATCATTCATATTGAATACATCATTAGATTCATCTTCTTCTTATTCTCCTTCTCTTCTATATTGATCTGACATCATCCAATTGATTGGGATTCCGCACCATCAATTGGATCTGATTAATACACAAGCAATTTTGGGGACTTACAATTGGTATCAGAGCTTGGATTGTATCAGTCAATTTTATCAGATCTGGAGCTTATTTGATCTTATTTTGAAAAGATAATAACGTTTTTGGATAGATCTCGCAAAATTAAGGAGGGTTACTTCTTTGCATTTTTCATAAAAACGAGTTTTTGATCGATTTTTAGAGCAAAAAAAGGTGAAAAACGCCGTTTTTCGCGAATCTGTTAGAAGGTGTGCGGCCCGGTTGAAGGTGTGCTGCTGGTTGAAGGAGTGCGGCTCAGTGTGTGCGGCCGGCTCAGTGTACGGCTTGGAGTATACGGCTCGGTGTGTGCAGCTTAATCTCGTGTACGGTCCAACATCTTTGCTTCGGTCTCGGTCAGCAGCAGTTTATGTCGAACCTCAGCCTCATCCTTGCCTCGCACCTCGGTCTCGCATCGCGTTCAGCAAGCTTCGCAACAGTCCTCGTAGCACTGCAGCTTCGCATTAAAAAGATATTGAAACGGATTGTGGGTGCCGGGGATCGGACCAGGGACCTCTAGGTCATTGCCACAACGCTTTACCAACTCAGCTAGCAGACACCTTGGTTCCCTCCTTCGAAATTTAATTCATATAGTGTCTCTCTCGGTTCCAAATTTCGAAAATTGACTATTTTAACCCCAAAAATCAATTCCTTTTATTATTAAAATTCTTTTTCAACCCAAATTTTTTGATTTTTAATTTTTAATTTTATTTTTATCTTTGACCTTAAAATTTTGACTTTGACTTTTAAAAGTTGACATTTGACTTTAAATTTTGACTTTCTCGTTTGACTTTTAATTTTTCAAGTTTGACTTTTTAGTTTCTTTTTAAATTTGACTTTTAAGGTTGACTTTCTCGGTTTTTAAGTCAAAGGGCAATTAAAAAAAATATATAAACTTTTTTTTTAAAAAAATTAATTAAAAAAATAATAAATAAATAAAAAATGAGTTCCATATCAATTCCGGTAAATGAAGTTTCATGTACTCCATCTTGTAAAGTTACGATTAAATTTCTCCGAGATCAAATCGATTTATTAAAAAGGGAAAATGAGGACCTTAAATATGAAGGCTATACTCTAAGGAAAGGTCAGAAACCTTTAAAAGCACAATTAGAGGCCAAGACTAAGGACTTTAGGAAATTACAAGAAGATTATAGCAACAAGTGTGAAAATTATGATCACATTAAACGCAAACTTGCTGCTGTAACTGAAGAACTTGATGCTTTGAAAATAAAGTGTGGAAAAACAGATGTTAGTTTCAAAAATTATACTGCATCAAGTAAGACAGTCGAGTCCTTAGTAGAAAATTAATTGAGTTTTAAAGATAATCAAACCAAGGGTCTAGGGTATCACAGTATGCCCCCTCCTTTTAATCACAACTATAACCCACCCCTTGAGACCAATGAGGAAGAAATGCCTCAGTATGGCCAAACCCCTGCTCTAGATTCAGTTAAGACTAAACAATCAGGGGTAACTGAGGGTGCTAAGCTGAACGATACTAATGATTCTACTTCTTGTGCAGGTAAAGTAGTAGAGGATGAGAACAAGGAGAAAACTATTGAACACACCAATGACTCCTTGAACTCTGAATCTGTTGCTTCGAACTCAATTGCTTCTGATCAACCTACTGTTGAGAAGTACAGGCCACCATTTCAAGTGAAACAGTCGACCTGTTGCAACTGTGCGTGTGGGAACAATTAGAAACAAGGCAAAGACACGCCACCAGGGGCAGGAAGAAACAACTCCACAGTGAAGAAAAAGACATGTTTTCACTGTGGAACACCTGGACACATTGCCAGAAATTGTCCTTATCGAGCATACGTTCCCTACTACGCACAAGGGTGGCTGAACATGCCAAGAGGGAGATACTTCAAAAGAAACCCCTCAAGGTCATGTTCAGACAATGGCAACTGGAATGCCATGAAGGGCAAGAGTTCAACTCCCAAGGTCAAGAAGGGAATGTCGACCAAGAAGCCAAATCCAAGAGATGCTCCCATAAAGTCAAAATCAAAATCATCTCAACGACCGAGATCAAGTTCAAAAGCAAGTACTGAGCCACCCATCAGATCGAAAAAGAAATGGGTTAAACCCAACTTCAAATGGGTTCTAAAGGCTCACTCTCTCAAATCTTCTAACGATTCTAATATTTCTACATCTTCTGTTTGTGATAAGCAGTATATGTCATGAGAGAGAGTACCATGCAAGGATGACAAAGGTCAACCCAGTTTCAAAATGGATTGGGTTCCAAAGACCAACTGATCCTGCTATGTGCTAGAGCAGCTATGGAGGCATATCATCAGACTTCAGTTTGTTGATAGCGGTTGCTCCAGGCACATGATAGGAGACATCTCTCAACTGTACAACACTCAGAACATTATTTGAGAGTATCTGTCCTTGCGGGAAGGGAAGAAAGGAAGTAATCACTCACGGGGGTTGTGCTTAACGACATGAAGAATTTTCGGATCTGTTCTGAGATTACGCGTGCTGTTCTCAGATCTTCTAGATGCAAATTCAATCGATGACTTATGGTTTGAGTTTTCTTCTCTATACTCCTGAGTTTTTCTTAAGCTGATTCGCTTTAAAGACAAATTTTTGTTTTAGGATAGTTTAAATTTGCGCATTTACTTTCGTTTCTCTCCTATGCACAAATTTAAGGGGAGAAATAAAAACAAAACAAAAATTAGAAATAAAAAAAATCAAAAAATCAAAATTAAAAAATTAATATGTTGCTTATGGAATGTGCTTGAGGGAGATGTTTTGGGAAGTGATATTATTAAGTGATAACAGACAATCTAAGTCTACGTAACGTACCCAAAGTTGAAGGGTCCATGCTCTGGTTTGATGTGTCGGTAGGCACGAAGAATTTAACAAACTTGACTAGGTGCCTATGTAGTTATAGCGGTCTAAAATCTTATAACGGTCACTTGGCGTGATTTAAAATAGTGGTTCTCGCGGTGGGATATCGGTGAGATAGCGGTTTTTTAAATATTATATATATATATATATATATATATATATATATATATATATATATATATATATATATATATATATATATATATATATATATATATATATATATATATATATATATATATAAAGACCCTTTTATTCTCCTGCCTCCTATAAAGCATTTGTAGGCTTCCAATTACAAAACGTCACCAACACCGGAACGACACCAAAGGGTGTACCGACAAGTTTTTTTTATCATGGTTTCCAGAAAACGGTGCATTCAGTCGACACAACCTCTCATACAAAGGGTGTATATATACCATCTTCTCTTCTTTCAAAATCAATCTGCTGCAATTACTATTTGGCTTGTCAAACATATTCTCTCTTCTTCATCCAGTTTTTTCTGGTGCCACCGTGCCGCCTACAAGAATTTAACACGGTTATTATACACCACGTCACCAACTCTGAAAGACGCTATGGACATCGACATCGATTCATACCGGGTATGAATCATGTTTTAATATGTCATATCCTCTCTAAATATCGCTACCGTTTCTCCATTCATCTACCCATTCATGTTCTCCCTTAACCATAACTACGACTTTGGCTGCAAGAAAAACTCCGACAACAACCTTTATAGAAAAAACCCTAATTGGCAATGTGGTTGGGCTCTAATTTGGTGCTGATATAGATTTCCAACGAAAGGTGATAAGAGTTAGGTAATCGATTTAGTTTACGTTTTATCACATATGGTACATGATTTTCCAATTCCCCAAATTGGAGTTAGGGTTCGCCAAGGGTAAACTGACCGAAAATGGATCCTAAAAAAAATATTTCTTCAATTCATTGTAGAGAGGGTCCTAAAATTGGAATTACTGGATGAGGATATGAAGCAAGAAGCAACAAATAACTCCTCCTTGTCTTTACATTTTAATGCAACCAAATCTATCTATTCTTTGGTATTAGGTTTTCTGGTGATTGTGGTATTGGTGATCTCTTAGATTATTCTTGCCTCGCCTTAATCAATTGGATCGTATCATCAGGTAAATCCTCCTATTTTTTTTGCATCTTGTTTAGTGGGTGTGGATCCTCCATATGAACAATTGTAGGCATAAACTGCAACAACTAAAGTCGAAAGGGCTTTTTGTTATAAGTTTGGGATTGTGGGTATCAATCGACGTTTGTATGTCTTGGTTTTTGTTTGTACAGAGAATATTTGAAACTTTTTGTGGTTTGGAAGAGATTGAAAGCGATTTGAGGAATACCCAACCTCATATCGACGATCTTTTGATGGGTAAGAGTTTTTGTTGAATGGTTACCGTAGTAGTTGACTAATAGTAATTGTGCATCCAACAAGTTGTCTTTTTTCTATGGTTTTTGTTGTTGCATAAATCTGTGTCACTCACAGCTTCCCTACATCTGCTTGTGAGTAGGTTACAGTGATGGATTGTTGAAACAAGTGTAGGTGATTTCATGTTGTTGCTGCACTTGTTATATGTATAAAAGATAATAATTAAGACGATAGTGTTTTTATAGTTGAATTCTTTTTGGAAATTTGATGATTTGTTGTTATGGGTTTGAAGGGATGGGATGAGAAGTAGAAGATGTTCCAGTGTTGATGCATAGCATATACAATCACGGTTGTCGATAAAGCAGCCCGCACCAACGTTTTGTCTAAGTCATGGCTACACGCTTGGTCTACCATCCTTAACCTCAGGTTTGATGTTGGACCGCACTTGAAGTTGGTCGACATGGACCGCACTCTACATACCAATGGAAACAAGAAGACTGGAACCCAATATTGGCCTCATCACCTGAAACATGTTGAAATTAGAAAGGATGGTTTGCCCTAGAAACTTGCTAGACGGGTCGGCTCCTGATGTCTACATGAACTTCAAACTAATTTGGAGCTAACTATCATCTCTGTTTTGGTTATTTGTGTACTATTTCATGTATTCGTTTTTGTTTTTTCCTGTTTTTTTTATATTTAAACATATAATTATGGATTTTGTATTTATTTGATAGGCCAATCATTACATACACTGAAGGTTTAATGTCTAATGTGAGGTCTAATTTAAAAAAAAAAATTGTATTTTTATTATTGTTTAATGTCTAATAGAATAGTAGTAAAATAATGTTTTTCATTGCTGGCAGTTGTGAAATTATTCAAGGTTTAATGCAATGTCAATTTTTTAAAGTTTCTGATGGTAGTGTACTTGTAAATAACATTCCACTTTCATGAAACGACATGATACTTACATAGTTATGGTAGTTGTAACCATAAATTTCGAAACCATTCATTTTATAAAATATACCCGCCCATGTCTAGAGGGATATTTACTTTTGTTCCCGAATCATTATGAATTACTCTGTTATGTTGGGAGTTGAAATTAGAATGCTATAATAAAAAATTCAACAAAAGTATGTTGCTATTAGTTTTCTTTAACCCTTGTGTTCTGTTATCTGTTGCATTGCAGATTGGTTCAAAGGTACAAGGTGTGGGTGTTATGTATCCAACACTTTATCACTTGTCCGATTCCATATGGTAGATGACCAGAAAATGTAGAGGACCCAAGAGATAATGACACCAAGCTCGATGGCTTGCACTCAAAAAAAACTTTCAAGAAATCTTGTTAGGAAAATAGTTACCTCCCAAATTAACATGTCTCAAATTGAAAATATCAGCCAATGACTTGGGGATTGTTTTGGTGAGTTCATTTTTTGACAAATCAAGGCTAAGTAGGGAAGTCAAGTTGTGAAGGGCATCATCAAGAAGTGAACTAGAAACGCCACAAAAACTAATATCTAAGGAAATGAGATTACGACGTACATTACTAGACAACCCTTTCAGTTCTAACCAAGAGTTCATGCAAGGGTTATTTGGGACGTGAAGCGACTCGAGAGAAGTCAAATTACTAAAGAGATCAATGTTGTTAAGAAAACAAAAGATATACCCAAGTTGCCCTTCGTGGGTCGTGCTTAGCACGGGCCTCAAACTTTTCTAGTATATATATATATATATATATATATATATATATATATATATATATATATATATATATATATATATATATATATAAGTTCAGGTTCATTTGAGACGATGCTAATTTTGTGAGATCGTGAGACCAAATCTAAAAATAATTTTAAAATGCAAAATAAATGGAAAAATCCAAATTTTTTTTTTTTAAATATTATTTTCGGAACTTGAATTAACTAAAAATAAATAAATAAAAAAATTTTAAAAAAATCCCGTTTTTTTTGAAAAATACGTGAAATATTCTAAATAGAATATTATATTGACATATTCTAAAAAATAATTTTAAAATGCAAAATAAATGGAAAAATCTAAAAGTTCTTTTTTTAAATATTATTTTCGGAACTTGAATTAACTAAAAAAAATTAAAAAAAAATCCTATTTTTTATAAAAATACGTGAAATATTTTAAATAGAATATTACACTGTACATATTCTAAAAATAATTTTAAAATACAAAATAAATGGAAAAATCAAAAAAATTCTTTTTTTAAATATTATTTTCGGAACTTGAATTAACTAAAAAAAATTAAAAAAATAAAAAAAATAAAAAAAATTAAAAAAAATAAAAAAAATGCGTCTCACGGTCTCACAAAATTAAGCCGTCTCACATGAACCTAACTATATATATATATATATATATATATATATATATATATATATATATATATATATATATATATATATAGTTTCAGGTTAATTTGAAACCATTCTGATTTTGGGAGACCGTGAGACCAAATCTAAAAATAATTTTAAAATGCAAAATAAATGGAAAAATCCAAAAATTATTTTTTAAATATTATTTTCGGAACTTGAATTAACTAAAAAAAATAAATAAAAAAATCCTGTTTTTTCTAAATAGAATATTACAATGACATATTCTAAAAAATAATTTTAAAATGCAAAATAAATGGAAATATCTAAAAATTCTTTTTTTAAATATTATTTTCGGAACTTGAATTAACTAAAAAAAATAAAAAAAAATCCTATTTTTTTTAAAAGTACGTGAAATATTCTAAATAGAATATTACACTGTACATATTCTAAAAATAATTTTAAAATGCAAAATAAATGGAAAAATCAAAAAATTCTTTTTTTAAATATTATTTTCGGAACTTGAATTAACTAAAAAAAATAAAAAAAAATGCGTCTCACGGTCTCACAAAATTAGACCGTTTCACATAAACCTAACTATATATATATATATATATATATATATATATATATATATATATATATATATATATATATATATATATATATATGTGATCTAGCACCCGATAGGCCCGACAATTTATTTGGAAGATTATGGATCATGTCGAGTATTGGCTGTTGTCCATTTATAGAGTTATATCCATGGAGAAGAGAAAATATGGAGATCAGAAAGAGAAGGAGATGACCGATGTTTTGAGGAGTTACTTGAGAGGAAGCAATCGGTCTTGGCAAGATGTTGAGATTCCTTGATGATCAAGGTATTATGAACGATTGGAACAGAAGATAAGAGGAGAAAGATAGGAGGTTTAGGAGAGTTGTAGCTCTGATACCATTAGAATTGAATACTGGATATGTTATTAAAGGTGCTTAATTGCATGATGGGTTTTTTATAATAAGAAAGTATACTTGGAATCTAAATGCAACACTAATAATTGGTATAGCTATTATAATTACTAATAATATTTATCAAATAGAAGTTAGGTTTAAGTATTCTAACTAATTATTGTGTGGATGTAGTAATCATTATGGACCAATCATTTCAAATTTAATTAATTTAAAATTTTAATTAATAGATAAGGATAGATTAGTAATATTGTATATTCCTTAAATAATATCCTTAACTATAATCATGTTTTTTATGGAAACAATTAAATTCAAATTAAAAATAATCCAACTTTCTTTTAATATGTTACAAACCCTTAAAAAAATCAATCACAGCCTCTGCCAATCTTATCTTCAATGATTATTTATGTTCCTCACCTCGACCACCAATATTTTCCCCAAAATTTTTGTGAGCCGATCACCATCATCATCATATCTCCGTTCTGTTGTCGATTGCGATTTCCGTGTAACATCATTATATCAAGCGATTTATCCCCTTTTCACGAACCAAGTATGATTTCCGTGTGACTGTGAGCCTGTGAGTCGGACGATGACTTGTCGTTGTTTGAAAAAAAATCAATCGCAGACTCCCACCCCCATCATTGTCTCTCTATCGTAAAGATCATCAATTGGACAACAGTTATCGGTCCTAACGGGTTTGATTGGACAATAGCCAAGATCTTCTGGTACTTTTTCTTCTAGTTCTGCTCTTTACTCTACATGGCATACTACGGTATGATGACAGTCGCCATTACACCCAACGCTAACATTGCTGCTATCATTGCTGGCTCATTTTTCGGAATCTTCAATCTCTTTTCAAGGTTCATTATCCCACGACTTGTAAGATTCTAAAAAACCTATTGTTATTTACATTCTTTATTGTTCAATTGCACCTTCTGATACAACTTGGGTGCCCTTTTTACAGATGCTTCCGGTGTAGTGGAGATGGTACTATTGGGGGAACCCATTGGCTTGGACCATCTACGACATGGTTGCATCGCAGTTTGGGGACTTTGACACCCAACTTGGTGAGTCTCTATTCCCTACCAATCTTCTAATACTATTCCTTTAACAAAAATGGTGTGTGTAATCATCATGATTCGGTTGCACCGGTGAATGTTGATGATCCCTTAATTGCTTCCATTTTTGCAACTGGATATTGTGTTCTCATATGAAATGATGTGTAATTAATCTTGTGTTCTCTTATGAAATGATATGCAATCGGTTTCTGAATCTTATGATGTTTTGAAAAATGTTGGTGGGTTAAGCAACACAAAATTAGTTGAAACCTTTGATGAATGGAACAAAGGCAAATTAGAAAGCTTCTTGATTGAAATCACAAATGATATTTTCAAGGTGAAAGATGAACATGGTGAAGGTGATTGGTAGATATGATTCCAGAAAAAACAAGGATGGAAGGTTTATATATATATATATATATATATATATATATATATATATATATATATATATAGAGAGAGAGAGAGAGAGAGAGAGAGAGTCAGCGAGAGAGAGAAAGATAGAGAGAGAGAGGTAGGTTCAAATGTTTATCACATCTATTGTGTGCTACAATGCACCAATAAGAATTGAGTAAACATTAAATGTATATTAAATGATATCCATATTTATAATTCTTTTTTATGGAAACTAATTTAATTCGTAATTAATATCAGTAATAATATTCTTTAAGAATGAATTCATATATAAAATAATATGAGTGTATTCTAGGAGAACGAGAGTATATTCCACTAGAATGCACCCTCATTCTTCATATTTTATACAACTTTATTGTATTTTAAGTGAGTGAGTCTTGAAATAATGTTATTGCTGACATAAAAACCTAGATACGAATTTATTATGAAAGAATGTTATTGCTGACATTAATAACGAATTTAATTAATTTCCATAAGGAAAAAATTATACATCATTTAATATACATACAATTATGGAAACCATTTAATATTTATCATTATTTAATTAAATAATAATATAATTTTACCAAATTCCTATTGGTGCATTCTAAAACACAATAAATATAAAAAACAGTTTAACCTAACCCTATATATATATATATATATATATATATATATATATATATATATATATATATATATATATATATATATATATATATATATCATTATCATTATTATATATAAAAAGCCCTATTATTCTCATTCCACCAAAATCAAACTTACATGGCTTATTGGATGCCACGTCAATTATATTCTAAAGGACGCGATGGAAATAAACTCGATTCATAGACACAACACCTATTATTCCATAACACCGCTTCATCAACATCGATTTATCACAACATCTTACATCGCTTATTCAAACAACCGATTCACTCATAGACATTTTTTTCCGACCACCGTTTCCCTCGATCGTCTTTCTTTGCGTCTCCTCACAACTCTCCAACAGTGTCTCTCTCTGACATCTAGCCGGGTTTGATGTAAATCGATTGAGGTTGCTCAATGGGTACCGTCACTTTTTTAAAGTCGGCATGTTCCTTCAAAGTGGATCCACGCCGCTTTATCATCGATACGATACCCACAGACTCCCTCTTATGTCTTCCATTACCGTATCATCAACACAAAGTTTCCCAATTCCTTCCGGGTTTAGCCGCTATTCTCCATCGTCTCTCTTCTCCTTCTCCCTCGTCGATCTTATATTGTTTTCATGAATTTTCCTAACAGAAAATACACATATGGGGAAGACATGTTCGTTGATTTTGTCAAAGATAACACTGTGATCGTAAGTTCTCGTGGAGTTTTTTAAGGTACATATGTACATGTGTGCGTGTGTGTGCTTATGCTTAGATTCTATTTTCGATTATAAATCTGAAACGAAGAAAATTGTGGAAATCGATGAATCTCTACTCTACAAAATCGTTTTTGATGTAGTAGTTTGTATCTATAGCATATTTTTTCCTTAAACATGAAGAGGTTCTTAGGCCCATTTTTGCTAGGTTTCCGACGGAAGGAAAACTTCTTGCAATTGACGAAGGGTTGTTAATTTGGTTTCTTTTGAAAGAATTCATAGTGTATTTTGTCAATTCATCCGTTTGTTATTTTTTGGTAGCAGAGAAACCTTCATTTGGGTTTTAAGTTCTTTCAATCTTCACCCTAAATGCATTAATACCCAAAAAAAATGGCATAAATATAAGAAAGATTGTAACCTTTGTGTTATACCCACCAACTGTTTGTTAAAAAAACTTATCAGGTGTTCATCATTTTTTGTTTGTCAATGTTACTTTCTTCATTGTTAAGCATTTTATATCCTCACATGCTCGATGTTCATCATTTTTTGTTTGTCAATGTTACTTTCTTCATTGTTAAACATTTTATATCCTCACATGCTCCTCCAGTTCATGCATCACATATTCATGACCGGATATATTGCTTCTTCAATGTAATATATATGGAAAAGAGTTTCCAAAAGATAATGCTTCTTATTAGAATATTATGATGATGCTCATGGAAACTCATTGAAGTCTCACATAGGAATAAAAGTTCCAGTTTTGTTGAAGCAACCATTGAACTTGGAAGTTCTTTTGTGAAGCTAAACTTTCTTTGGGGATTTATTTTTTCTTTCGGTATGGGAGCTATTATGATTTCTCTAATTGAAAAATGTTTTTAATTTCTGCAGATTAAAAATTGCCATGAATCTTTCATTTTATATCTTGCCTCCTTCGAGTTATGCCATGATATATAGACGCTCTCATGTGACTATGGTGTTTGGTGCTAGGATTTTCTCTTGAAAAGTTAATGTTTGTTTTTTGCAATTAAATGTAAGTTTATAAAAGTACATTGTCTATAATGGGACTAAATGTAGGCAAATTGCACAGTTTTTGTTCTCCTGATAAGGTAATTTAATTTATTTGTCTTATAATATCCAATTTTCACTACTTTTTATAATAGCATTTTACTTCTATTTGTTTTGTTACTAAGGCAAATTATTTTTGAAAACTCTAACCGGTTAAAGCATTGTCCTATTATTATTTTTTCTCTTTAGGACATTTGCGCTTTTAAATATCAAGACATTCGGTAAAAAAAAATCAATGGAAATGCTTTTTTATATATTGCATATAACATGAGAATAAATGAAGGAACTAAAAATTAGGACTTAGTGGGGAATCCTTCTCTCCCTCACATTCTCTTGTAGATAGTTCTTTCTTTAGTAAGTCAAAAATAAAACCCTTATACATAACTTAGTGTGTTATATAAAAAACAAACAGTATCCAAGACAATATCTGTTACGTAAAGATTATTAAGCATTTAAGCTTCATAATAATTGGATTTTTTTATAAATGTATAGTTGATGATATTATTAGTGCCTATCGGATACAGACTATTAACATTAGAGATGTTGGCACAAGGTGGGTTACTTATGAGAGAGGATATGTGGTTGAATCCTCTCAAATTTAGTAACGAACAAATGACAAAAAAAAAGATTATAAGGTTCTTCTGTAATTGGTTTGTGGTGATAAAAGTGGTGCCAAGTCACGGAATCGATACATAGGAAGCTCATCTTCACAATCATTGGCATGAACTTTTTTTAATATTGATTAATTAATTTTTTCATATTCATGACATAATTCTTGTGACAAAATAATCTTGATATTGATGAATTAATCTCTTGATGTAAGTAGTTTAATCATGAACATATATATTGTCTTTCTATTGTTTCTAGGTTTCAGTTAAATTCTGATCTAAGTTTTTTTTTTTTTTTTTTTTTTTTTTTTTTTTTTTTTTTTTTTTTTAATCAGTATGGCTGCAGGGTGTTGAATTGAGGTAGGAGTTGTATTAATTAATATTTTAAAATATGGAAACTTAATGGTAGAAAGTGGTGTCACCGACAATATTTGGGAGAATGGATTAGTTATTAGAGGTATGTGTCTGTCATTTCTCTTTCTTTGCAATTTAATATAGCTGTTATCGAATTAGAAGAACAATGAGATCATTTGTTTCAATTCTATTGGGGTTTTTAATTTTGGGTCCTCCTTTGGTAAAACAGCCAATGTATGTCCCTTCAAGTATGCATCGGTTTGTTTTCCCGTCCTTTATAATTTCTTCATTTATCATGTTTTCTTAATCTTTACGTCTTTTTTAATAGAAAATTTTCATCTTTTTGGGCATAAGCTTCATGCTAAAGTACGTTGCTATTCTCTTTAGTTTGTCCATCAGTAAAATAACTAGCTTAAAAAATTCTTACCCTATTTATAGATCTTTGTGAAGTTAAATGACAGTAATCAGTTTTACTTCAATCAAATTAGTTCCACTGTGTTTTTCTAATACAATCTTGAATAAACATGAGAAAATAAGAACTCTTTCATTGTACATAAAATATAAATTAATATACAATAGAAATGAGAAAGAAAAACAAGTCTCATTGGCAATTGAAAATCATTCTTTATATAATAGAGATGGTGACTTCTTTGTAATTCCTCACACTGCAAGTAATAGATTGGCACTTTTCTAATATACCTTTAAATATTGTCTTATTTATAAGACAAAACAAATAAATTAACTAGACTAAGATTACTAGATAATTAGGAAAGTAATAAATAAATAAGAGATCAATGAAAATTTTAAATGATTGATAATGAGGTATGTTTTTTTTCGGCCAATAGGAACAGTGAAATGCATTGTTAGAAGACAAAGTGATGAGAATTTTTATCATTGTAATACAAACTATGTTGGTGCATGATCTAATACTCTTTATAATTCCAAATTATTTAATGAAAATATTTAAACTCTACTAATTGCATAGTGGTTCAAGAGTTAAACCTGATGCAAGGGTTTGACCTTTGGGTGGTACACTATTTGAGGTTATTGATGCTGGTGGTGCGGGGAAAACACTTGCTTATGGAACAAAAAAGAAGGGTGCACAAATTGTTATAGAAAATCAAACTTAAGGTGGGATTCTGTCAGCTTTGGTATTACTAATCGTAGGTGTTTTGGTAATGATGGAATTTGGGAAGGAATGGAATAGCCTATTCCACTGAATTGAAAAAAAACATTGACTGTGTTATCTAATGGCGTGGACTGGACAGTTCTTGAAGGAATATAATTCGGTCGTTTTTTTTTTTTTTTTTTTTTTAATTTTTTTTTAATTCATTTCTTAGTCTGAGGGTTTGTTTTCATTCCTTAATGGAAATTGAAATAGTAAATATCAATATTATCTGTTATCTTAAAGAATGATGCTCAAGATATAGCTTATATTCATCGTTTGACATTTTACCTTATTTTGGGAAAAACATAAATTGGCCTTCATTGGTCTTGTTTGGTAGTGTTTGGTACATGTCTTAGAACTTATATCTGGTATTTAGATTGGGATTCTTTTTTGGAACCAAAAATAATGAAATACTATTAAATGAGTTAAGAATCTTTCAACTTTAATAACTAAGAGTTAGTGAGAAAATAATTATCATCACTCAGAGATCACAGCATAGTTGAACTCTATGGGTCGTGCTTAGTACGGACCTCAAAATTTTCTAGTATATATATATATATATATATATATATATATATATATATATATATATATATATATATATAAAAGAACAAAGAGATAAAATGTAAAACCAGATAACCAAATTAAAAAAGTCCAAATATCAAATTGTCAAATGTACAACAATAGAAGTCGTCGATAGCATAGAGGGAAGTACCAAAAATAAATGATATTGGGAAAATAAATGACATTGGGCTAAGAATATTACAGATATTGGGCTGGTCCACATGAATTTTTTTTTTTTTTTTTAAATTCAGCAAAAAAGTCCAATAACGTGAATAGCGGGATAAAAACGAGATATTGGTTTTGAAATTGCGGTGAAATTGCGCCCTATATCGTCGAGAATCTCGGAACCGCTATTTATGACCGCTATTTGTAACCGCAATTTTACATACCCCCGCGAAACGCTATCCCACCGAGATCTCGGCGCAATTAACTGCCCAGCTAGGTGCAGATGAACTTAAGGAATCTAGAGACTTGCTAAATCTTGACCTAGTTAGTTCCGTTCAACATGAAAATTCGACGCTTGGATAGGTTGAGCAGGGAGATATATATGGGAATCCACTCGTCACATTAAATGAACCCGTATCTGGAACCGTGGTTTAACTTTTCCTCGATGTGCGGATTCTGTCCTTAATTACGGTATTGATGGGGCGACTGGTAAATTCCGATGAATTAGGTCTGTAGAAAATTATTTTCTTTCTTTCTTACTGTTAGTCATATGTTGCCTCCTCTGCGTGATTGGAAATAATCCGACCTGGACTGCAACATATGCAAATCTATTTCTCTGCATATTATATCTATGAAATTCTTCTTATCTGTTAGCCATATGTTGTCTCCTTTGCGTGATTAACAATCTGACCTAGTACACAGCATATGCAACCTTCTACTTCTAAATCCCGCTAAAACTATAAGTGATAATAATCTGAATCTATCTTCTCTCCTAATGATTGTCTGCTCACCCGATGTAAGGAGTACTCTGGAAGTCTTTGATTATTGGGGCATATCAGGAAGCGAGAAACATGTTCCAGTACAATTAAAATTGAACACTCAAAGATTGTCTATAGATCTCGCTGCTAAATTTAGGTGGACAACAATATCTGTGGTCGTCGTCAACTGAATGGTCCTTAAGATATAGTATCTAGAAACTTAGGATCAGATATAATATCTAGTAACTTAGGATCACATTGTCTTGTCACTTATAGTATGTCCTAATTTTGTCACATTTTTTCGTGTTTAAGTGGACAACAATACCGACGATCGACTAGATAAAGACGTGAAGATAGAAGGTACCAACGAGTGGATAAAGGTTATCTAAAAACTTTGATCCCAAATCATTCTTAAAGTTAGATATCATTTTATTTTTGTTAAATTTGTTCATAGTTTTTCTCTATGCACAAATTTTAGGGGTGAATTAAAAGTAATTCAAAAATCAAACAAAAATCAGAAAATTAAAATCCAAAAATAGTGTTATTTCTTGTTCAGAAAAATAAAAAAATACAAAAAATATTTTTGTTTTTATTTTTATTTTTATTTTTATTTTTCCAGAAAATATATAAAAACAAAAAAAATATATTTTTTTTGTGTGCTAATTTTTCTTTTAGTTTTGTTTTGTCTTGAAAAGTGATTTCAGGCGTAGATAAGACTCATGGAGTTTGTGTTGAAGATTTCTGAGCTAATACTTCATCCGTGATCATCGAAGAATTCGCATTCGGAGGAGCAAGAAATGAAGATTATTCTTTCGACATTCCATCCTTCAACCCCAGAAGCAAGGTGAAGCTGAAATTGAAGATTATGTCACAGATTGCGTTGAAGCCTCCTCAATAATTCTGCTGCTATCTATGAACCTGCTGAAGTGATCCAGAAGATTCGTTCTCTCTGTTCTCTCTAAAGATTCTCAAGCTGAAAGCGCTATCTTTCAAGAATCAGTACATCAAGCCTCCTCACCCAATGTGCGTTCAAATTCAAACTTTGAAGAAATGCCTAACTGCTCAATATGAAGTCATTCATTGAAGATTCATCAAGTTCCTCTTGAAGCTGTGAAGAATTTAAAGATTAACGCTGAAGCCAAGTTCCCAATGAAGATTAACAAGAAAAGCCAGCTACTTTTTAGGGGGAGCTTGTTGGGTCAATTAGAAAAGAAAGCTATAAACCAAGGGGGAGATTATTGGATCAAAAATATGGTTTATACTTTGCTTTTCTAGGAAAATATATTTTTATATAATGTTGTATGTGTTTGCGGTTTGTGTGTACGGCCGTACACAGGGTGTGCGACTGTACACATGTGTATGGATGGAGGTCCATATAAATAGAGTGTGCATGTAGGAGTGTACGGTTAGTAGACAAGAAGGCTAGAGAAGAGATAGAAAGGTAGAGAGAAGAAGTGTGTGTGAGAGAATCTATTGTAAGGAGCATCATTCATATTGAATACATCATTAGATTCATCTTCTTCTTCTTCTCCTTCTCTTCTATATTGATCTGACATCATCCAATTGATTGGGATTCCGCACCATCAATTGGATCTGATTGATACATAAGTAATTTTGGGGACTTACAATATTATATATCATAATTTTTTTGTATATTCTTTAAAAATTGATGACTTATTCTTGAAAAATGTAGTGTAGAAAGTTGTATATATTCTTTAAAATGTTGTATATATAATCATTTTTTATGTTACTTACTCTCATTCTTAACCATATTTCTCACTTTTTCTTATTCTCATAATATATGCTATGACAAATACAAAACATGCTCATATATATATATATATATATATATATATATATATATATATATATATATATATATATATATATATATATATATGCTTAGGTTATTTTGTTTTTACTAAGTATTGTGTGCCAGAATGCACAGATCTGGACCAACGGATGAAATTAATAAATGGACATGATTTGAGAGTGTATGATATTACAATGGGGTAACATGTACCATATAATCACACAATTTTTAACAAAAGAGTATTTTGGACAAATAACTACATTTATAAAAGGAAATTTTTAGATTTTTAAGGATGATTAATTCTCCTAATTAAAAAAAAATCTGAATTTTTTAATTAATTCAATTTAATTTTTTTACCGATTCTATTCTACTAGAATATTTTTTGTTAGAATGATACTCTTTCAGAATTTTATTCTAATAGAATATTATTTAAGAAAAAAAAAATTCTTGAATCAGATGTTGAAAAATAACAAACATTCTAATATATTCTTATACATCCGAACTAAAATACAAATTCATACATATTCTTACAAACTAAAAGTCTTATACATTTTAATATAGTTATAAATATTCTAAAAGAATATCAACAAAAATGAATAACATTCTTAGAAAATAATAACATTCTGCTAGAATACTCTCGTGCTCCATGTTTTCTTCATTTTCCACATCAATGGCAGCCTCTTCAAAACCTAAATTCAAAAAAAAAAACATAATCAACTTTAAAATAGTATAACTTTAGTATATTCTAACTGAATAAAACTATAATTCTAACAGAATGTGTTAGACATTAAAGACTTTTAATTTATTCTAACAGAATGTACTCCAGTCACTTGATCAAGTATTCCCCGAGTCATCTGATCCAAATTATCGACTTAATCTAATTACAATGACTACATTGTAGCTAACACAGAGGAAAATACTTTGGAAAAAAGTCAACTTATTACAAGTTAGAATATGGTAAATATGATAGTTCAAATATCACAAATGTTTCTGAACAAAGAGTGCTAAAAATACAGTTGTAACATCGCGTGTTCGAAGGACTATAACTCAACCAATATTAATCATATTTAAATGACTTCTGAACCTAACTTGGAGCTAACACAAAGGAGAATGTACATAAACAAATTTCATATCATTCCAAGCTAGTATGAGAGATATATGATAGCTCAAATATTACCAAAAAAAAATATATAAAAAAATAAAAATAATGGCTGAAATATTTGATTCAAGCATTTTAACAAACATTTGGTGGGCAAATCAGATGCACAAATCTTTATACTCCATTTGATGAAACATACAACATATGTAATTAATAAATACATGAATGTGACTAAATTTACAATAAAAAAGATAATACAGTGCATACCTGGAAGCCGATTCCTACACAAATCTTTATACACGATTCGCAAGGCTGGACTGTTTTTCCTCTTTTCAATCGCGATCTTCACATCAAGGATGAAGTTAAATCAAAGGATAATGAGATTCATGCTTCTGATTCTATCACCATTTCATTACGGAAGCTGTTCATTGATGAACCAGAAGAATCTTCTTCGTGTTCATCATCAGAAGCCGACGAATTGGAAGCTCTACCTTCTGGAATTTTCTGTGTGTGGAGGCCTAAGACGGAAAGTGGATCATTACCTGTTATGCGGGTGGAGTAGTTCTACCGGGTCTCTATGTGTGTGTGGGTACTGTATGAGATGAAGAGGGAGCGTACAACCCTAATCTGGTGGGGGTGAGGTTTTAAAACTGATATATTAATTTAAAAGGGGATATTATTTAATTGTATCAATTTACCATAATTAATTATAGTATAGATTACTATTATACCCTTATATTTATTATTAATGATTTATTTTTTTTCCTAAATTCCTATTTGTGCATTCATGCACACAATAGTTGCTGAAAACATTTGAACCTACCTCTCTCTCTCTCTCTCTCTCTCTATATATATATATATATATATATATATATATATATATATATATATATATATATATATATATATTAAAACATAAAAGCTTGCTTAGATTTCATATATATATATATATATATATATATATATATATATATATATATATATATATATATATATATATGTATAGAAAAGTTCAATAGAGAACCATAATTATTGGTTCTTCAAAGAACCAAATCTTTTTTTCAATTTCTATAGCTTGTTTTTTATCGAAAAAAAAATCTAAAAATATCTAAATTTATATATTAACATTGTGAATGCGAAAAATATTTTTCGGATTCACCGTGTGAATCTGGATTCACATTGTGAATTCTCAAAGATTCACATTGTGAATTTGACGTAAAAAAAATTGAATTTTATATCATTGGAAAAAAGATAAAAAGTTATGAATTTCTGTATTTTTATTTTTATTTATTTATTTATTTATTTTGATGAAATATAAGTTTTAAAAATTGAAAAAAAAAATTAATTATTTGGTTTCTTGATTAATTATGGTATATATAGCATTATCAGTCGGTTGATGTATATCTAAGCAAGCTTTTATGTTTTAATATATGTTGAAAAATCTTTATATGTCATGCTTAATAAATCTAATAGCCAAAATCCAAACCGATCCAAAAAACCTGATTGTAAAAAAGCTTAGGTATAGCATAAGCACACCCTAAATATAATTCCCCAGATAAGCCCACAAGCCATGCCCTACAAGCTAGCCCATCCTATTCTAGCTTGAAGGTTTGGGACCTTTTTGTACCTCTAATTCGTCATATAAACGTGTAATGGAGTTGTCATCATGAATACATAATTAAAAATATAATACATGCACAATCAAATGTATTGGAATATTTAATATTTAGGAATAAATAGGCAATACATTTTACTAAAGAGTCCTACTATTTGGTTCCCAGATGTCTTTATAAAACCATGTAATTATGATTTTTTAATCAAACTGATGTTTTTTTCGACACTTGGGAAATTAAACTTTGATTTTGAAAATTTAATATTTTCTGCTTTTTTATGTTTTGAAAGTTTAATATTTTCAGTTTTTTTTTGTAAAAATAAAAGTCATTGAACATTGTAATTTGTTAACATCAAAGTTTATTTTAAATAATCTAACAATCTTATTTAATTTTTTTAATTGAACTTCATTAATATCACAACAAATATTATAATATATTATAACAAATCCAAACTCACAACATATATTATATATATTATAACAAATCCAAGCTCGATATTTACAAATTCAGTTTTGGTCCTCACAAATTTAATTTTGATCTTCACAATTTACACCATTGATATCTACAAATTTCAAACATTGAAAAATGTATACTCTTAATAGCTGATTAATTGTCAACTAATCCAACAACAACACATCTAATATAAAGTCAAAACATTTTTACTGTAAACAAACAACAATAGCTTCTGATTTTAACAAAAGGTAAAATGAAAATACTTGTAATTATCTTTTAACACCTCCACTGAACACCACCACCTCCAGTCCGACCACCGATGGCGTTCCAACCGAAGATGAAAGTGAGAGAGAGAACAGAAAATGAAAGTGAGAGAGAGAGGGAGAGAAATCGTTTGGTGGTGGTCTGAATTTTACAGTCTTCGAAGAGAAAAACACGAGGGAGCGATAGATACCAGTGGAGGCAACTGTTGGAGCTTCCTTCGACCGCCATTCCCTCGCCGCCCACTGCTACTTCCTTCGGCCGCCATTCCCTCAGGCCCCCTTGCGATCGATTAACATGTCCCGGAAATCCCCCTTCTGGCCTCGCATCTCACCACTGCACCAATTGGAAACGTAGTCCCTTTCTCTTCCCTTCCTCTTCAGCATCGATGACCACCGACGATGCTCCCTTTGCCTGAGATGAGGGGCGATGATGGTGGCTTTTGTCCGGCCGAAGGAGGGTGTTGCTGCCGGATGGAGCTGCTCGATCTTGAGGGTCGATTGTGAGGGTTGTGAGATGACAGAACTTTGGCGGCTTGATAAAAAATTTAGGATTTTAGGGGTTTTTTTAATTTACATGTTGGTTTAGGGTTTTAAAAGTATTCGGATGCACGAGCAAGCAGGAAGAACTCCAATGCAGGTTCTTATGTCCATTTTACACACCAATGATTATGTTTATGAGTTTACTACATGTGATTCAAATGAGTTAGAAAATTTATTCTTCGTTCATCCAACATCTTGGAAGATATGGCATGCATTTCCACATGCGTTGATAATAGATGTCACGTACAAAACCATCAAATATAATAAGTCGTTGTTTTAAATTGTTGGTGTTACATCAACTCAAAAGACATTATTTGTAGGCTTTGCCTTTATACATAGAGAAAAGGAGGCCAGCTATACTTGGGTGTTAAATTGTCTAAATTTGACGCTTGATACGTGTATGCACCCACATGTAATAATCACACACAAGGCATGTGAAACAATTTTTCCGGATGTTGCCCGATTACTTTGTAGATAGCATATTAAACAAAACATTTTGAAGCATTGCAATAAAATTATCACGTTGGAAGATGATCGACGCTTTTTTAGATCATTATGGAACTTACTAATTGAGTCTCCAACATTGATCGATTACATGAAAAACTACATGCGACTTCAATCAATGTTGATAAAATATCCATATAAGCTTGTTTTTTAGCTATATTTCTAAATCATAACCTTCATATTATTATTTATTTATGTATTTGTTAACTATATTTCTAAATCACAACCTTCAGGTGTTTTGAAATACATAGAAGATACTTGGTTGAACAAGTACAAAGAAATGTTTGTATCTGTTTGGATTGATCAACATCTTAATTTTGGAAACAACACAACCAATAGAGTCGAGACTGCACATGCAAATTTAAAGAGATTTTTGGACTCTGCAAGTTCTAATCTCGATAGATTTGTGCAATGAATTAATGAAATTGTGCAGTCACAACTTACTTCAATCAATGAAAGCTTTGAAAAAAGCTTAATTTTTCGATATAAGCATCACAATTTGTATTGCTTCGAGTTACAAAGAGGTTCTGTTTCAAACGAAGCTCTTGATATAATAGTAGGAGAGCTCCAAAGGTTAAATGCGTTAAAGTTAGACTCCTCAAATTGTGGTTGCAAACTCCGTACCAGTTGTGGGTTACCATGTGCTTTCATGTTTTCTGTTTACTTAAACTCAGGTTACTATGTTCAATTACAACATATATAAATTTTTAAATATTACAAAAATATTTATTTTGTATTTTAATACAAGTGAAGAAATATCCTTGGATTTAATAGATATCTTTTGGAGAAAGATTAGTATTTGTGATACGAAGCCTGAAAAAAAAAGGCAATATTCGTTGCGATGATGAAGTTGAAAAGTATAAAGAAATTTTCAACAAGAAGACAAAAGTCGGAAAAAAATTTTATTTGGAAAAACTAAAAGAGATATACGATCCGCGCACAATTGATGTTAGAGAACCCACAGTTCAAAATAAGATCCGTGGACGGCCGAGTATGAAGAAACAACATAAAAAGAATGTCAACACTCCAAATCAAGCTCCTCCTAGATGCAACGACTCTACCACATCAGACTTCATTGGGTTGGATTTATATAAAGAACCTGAAAGGCATAATTATTCGTACGACATTGACTTAAATGAAGAACCACGGATGCATGATCCATTCCTAATGAAGAGTATTCCTGATGTATTTCATGATTACATCGAAAAGATACAAGATGTACTCGGTGATGGAAACTGTGGGTTTCGAGTGGTAGCTGTTAGTCTAGGGCATAGTGAGGACCAATGGCTATACATTAGGCAACAATTGCTTAAAGAGTTAGAAAGTCAATTTTATGCATACCAACAAGTTTTTACTAATGGGTTCAATGAGGTATACGAGTCTTTATGTTGGTTCGAATCACCGGCATATTTGCGAAATTGGATGATTATGCCTTTGACTGGTTACTTGATTGCCAACAAGTTTGGTGTGATTGTTCATTGTCTAAGCCATGAACAATCTACAACCTGCTTCCCTCTTTGGAGAGGTCTTGAAGAGTTTCAATCTCACCGAAACATTACAGTGGTACTTGTAGGCAGACATTATATTTCGGTGTCTTTAAAAGGAAATTACCTAATGCTCCCACCACAACATATTGGAATGCTCATAAAAGCTCGTCTGCATCTTTCTAGCAAACTATGTATTGGTCGCGTTTCGAATTATACAATCAACATAGGCCTCGTAGTTCTGAAATACCTTGGATACATATCAATGATTAAGTATGAATGTAATTGAACTCTTTTGATATGTATTGCTTTCAAATTTTTGTTTTATTATTAGTATGTCATATTTGTAGTCTTTTGTTATAATATTTTTAAATAAAACGATTTTAATAAATTACATACAAATAACCTAAAATATATATAAAAAAAAAATTATATTTAGCCTATTTTATTATGAAAGTTTAATAATCTAAAAAATATATAAAAAATTATATTTTACCTATTTTATTTTGCAAAGTTTTAAAAAATATAAAAAAAAAAAAATTATATTTTACCTATTTTATTTTGCTAGTTTAAAAAAATATAAAAAAAATTATATTTAACATATTTTATTTTGCAGCAAGTTTAAAAAAGATTATTAAAATACTTTTACATAAAAAGGTAATATGATTAGTAAAAAAAATCATCATTATTTATTAAGTACTTAATAATTATAAATAAAAGACATAAAATTATTATGTAATGATGATTATTAAAAGGTAATTATTAGTATAATGATTTGTTTATTTGAGGAAAAAAAATAAGGTAATGATGAGGGGATCCTTTAAAACTATTAAATGGTCTAATTAGATGGATCTTTTACTAAATAAATCCGTAGTCAAAAGTCATCATTAAAACTAGTTTTACTTTTGTAATTATTAAAAAAACACTTTTTTTTTACCAAAATACTAATTAAGCAATGATTAAAAAAAATACCACAAATAGTTAACTTTTTTTTGTTTCTTTTTATTAATAAATATTAATTAAAACATACATTTCTTTTATATTATTTGATGATTAAATATAAATGAATACATAAACACAAAACCTAGAAGCAACAAATAATTTCTTTTAACAATCATTTATAGTTATAAAGACTTTCGGATTAAAAAAATTTAGTTGCCTATAAAATCCAAACATGATATACATGATTTACCATCTAGATGTCGGGGATTTGTGGCGGTTCCTCTCTCTCTCTCTCTCTCTCTCTCTCTCTCTAGATGTGGTCAGGTGGTTGGTAGTAGTGTTATGATATTTATTGTAATGCGATTTAAATTAGTTTTTTTTTACCAATGATAGAAAAATACATTTGAACTTTCCTAATTGTAATACCAATGCCATGAATTCGAAGATCCTGAGTCGTTTCCGCATACCAAACGTAGTCTGCAAGGTTGACTTCTTCTTTAGCAACTAAGAAAGTAGCCGCTGCTCCATGGAACATGGAAATACATCATAGTCTTTCTCCTAACAATGAACATGTTGAAAATTATAATTTTGTTTAAACAGAATAAATAAAATGCTAAGCATATTTTAATATTTTTTGCATACAACTCAATTAGTCAGTCGCAAATTAAGACAAAAAGTTGGAACAAAGAAAATTACAAATTTTCTATATTTATTGGAAAATGTAAACTAGGATCTAAGGCCAAAAAGGTGGCCCAAACTTGCTAAACCCAACAGACTGAGTACGCGAGGCGAACCCAACTGTACGCTCAGCGTACTCCGCCTTGACCAACAAACTTACAAATGTGTTGCTAACCACCTACGCTCATCGTAAGCTCTAGTACGCGTAGTGTACGCGGTGGCCATGCATATTTTCGAATAAGGGCTTAATCCATTCAGTCTAAATGTCCAAAAATCCAAATCCAAGTCCAGGAAGGTGCTCTTAACCATAAGTTTTCCAACTTTATGGTTATGCATGCAACATTAAGACCAAATCACCTCCTATTTATTCTTAACCACTAAAGAGCTCTACACTTTTCATGCAAGCACTAAGTGAGTCAAGAAAGCATTCTTATGACTTAACACAACTTAAATCTGCTGAAAAGGCGGCTCCGTTGATCTTAAAGTACATTTACTCATTAAATCCAAGAAAAAAGGACAAACCTCATAAAACTCCATATCGCTAGATCTCTAAGAATTTTAGTAATGTTCAAGACTTTATACCTTCTGGAGCTTCCTAAACATATGAAGATCTCAGATCTACAAGGTTGAATCCCACACCAAAGCTTCTCAAAGAGTCCTTTCTTCTATCTTTAACATCATGAACACACACACACACACGCACACAAGCTCAACTTACTGTAACGACCCGTCTCTGGTATGTTGTTTTTATATTATTTATTTTAGAAGTTTGCAGAGGGACTCGATGAGTCTATGGCCCGAATCTTCGAGTAGAGTCGTGATCTTGAGCAGCGTATAGATTGGCGACCCGGTGAGTCCATATTCGGGACTCGGCGAGTCGGCCTGCCAGGTAGAAACCCTAAATCCCCGGGTTTGCACCCTATTTAAACCATCTTATGAGCCCCCAAACTCGTCTCCTTCACCCTCAAAGCATTATTTAGCAAACCCTAACCATTCCATTGAGTATTTGAGCATTTCTTGTGTAAATCTTGAAGTTTTGAAGAAAAGAAGGAGACTAGATCCAAAGGAGAAGAAGAAGATCCAAGTTCTTGCACCCATTTCAGAGTTTATTGAGGTAATAATCAGATTCCTCCTATTTTTATGATTGATTCTCCTTTATAAGCATATTTAGCCCATTTTATCCATTCTTTAGCTTGTTCATAGTAGAGAAATCATATTGGATGGATTAGCTTTCGGATCTAGCCATGTTTCAGTTCCAAAAACGTAGATCTATCAACTTTATGGAGCTATTTTGCATGATAGCCCTAGATCTACTCTTCCAAGTGCCTTTTTAGCCTTTATATCCTTTTGTATGCATATGTACACGTAAAGTTGGGAACTTTACGTGGTAAACCAGCCTTAGGAACTCAGATCTATATATTGTATGCAGTGGTTTTGAGCATAATCGAGTTTTCAGTAATTGCATGCATGTGACTCGGCGAGTCGTTCTTCGGACTCGGCGAGTCGAGTCGCGAGTCCCCGATCCTTCCCCTTTGAGTGATTCCGAGTGGAGACCAGTAAGTAGTAGAATGGACTCAGTGAGTCGGAGGTTAGACTCAGTAATGGAGGGACTCGACGAGTTGTTCATACAACTCGGCGAGTCTAAGACAATCTTCAGAGATTCAAGAACAACTCGTCGAGTTGTTCATACAACTTGGCGAGTCGGATGCAGATGGTCTAAGTTTTAGAATCAAATGGGAACTCGTCGAGTTTATGCTATACTCAACGAGTAGCAGCGAGCAGGGTTGAGAAATGAGAGTAGGGACTCGGCGAGTTGGCGGCCCAACTCGGCGAGTCAGGTCAACTGTAAGTTGACTTTGACCAGAAGAGTTGACCTTGACTAGGAGAGTTGACTTTAGCCAGGGGTAAAAGAGTCATTTTACCCCAATGCAGTTATTAGCATTTTGATTGAGTGTATTTGTGGAATTGTAGCCAGGGAGATACTGGAGCAGCAGCAGATAGCTTCCAGAGCCATACACTCAGCAGCCAGATCACGAGGTGAGTTTCCTTCTAGTAGGAACGGGTCTAAGGCCACAATGCCGACTCGTATAGCTAGTAGTAGTTTCCGGACCTCGGTCCGATGCAGATTTTATTATGTTTGATGCCTTCGTGGCTCAGATAGTATTTATGTGTTATGTGTTCCGGGTTACAGCCCGATGCAGTATGTTGTTTATGTGTTCATACTAGTTGATATGCTTATGCTATGCTATGATCAGTAGTTCCGGACTTCTGTCCGATGCAGTCAGTTCCGAACTTCAGTCCGATGCAGTCAGTTCCAGACTTCGGTCCGATGCAGTTAGTTCCGGACTTTGGTCCGATGCAGGAGGCAAGGCCTCAGTAGTTCCGGACTTCGGTCCGATGCAGAGGGCAAGGCCCTGGCTAGTTCCGGACTTTGGTCCGATGCAGTTTCCGGACTTCGGTCCGATGCAGTGGGCAAGGCCCAGTATGTGTTTATATGTATTGTATGGTATGTGGTAGTTTGGAGGAGCTCACTAAGCTTCATGCTTATAGTTTCAGTTTTGGTTTCAGGTACTTCCGCAAGCAAAGGGAAGAGCTCGGGTTTATGGCATCGCATACAACACAGTTTCAGTTGTCCTGGGAGATGTTTCTAGTTTTTCATAAATGTGATTGATACAGTTCTACATAACTATTATTTACTCTTTTGAAATATTGACGTATGAGTTTTACTTTATGATATTATTTTAGTACTTTTAGTAATTGTTAAACAAAAATTTTAGGGTCGTATTTTGGGATGTTTCAAGTTGGTATCAGAGCCTTGGTTTGAGGGATTCGAATACACTTTCGGGTGTGTCTGAACTCAAACTAAGGAAACGATAAATATTTTCAAAAGAAAAACGTTTTGAAAATGATTTTTGAAAAAGAGCTTAGAAAGAAGAAGACATTTATAAAAGGAAAATGGTGTGGCGTATGCGATCAACCGAGCTCAAGTAAGTACTCCTAAATTACCCATACAAGTTATGTAATGATCACCAGTTTTAATTTCAGTAGAACAGCATGCTAGAATAGGACTAAGGATCTAGGAGGATGCCTTATGTGCCTCCTATATGTGCTTCAGCTTTTCGAAATTTGCATGCTAGTATTGAGTAGACAATAGTAGGATAGCCTGTTAGGGTTATGCCTGATAGTAGGTGCTTAGCATTGTATGCTAGTACAGTACCTCGTTATGAGAATAGATTTGCTTGAATAATTTCCTGTATCTGAATGTTGCTTGCTTTGTGCTTTGTGGGACTCTGAGTGATGGGAGTTAGCCATTAGGTGAATACGTCACATCACATGTGATCAGGGTTGAATAATCTCAGAGTGTTGAATTTGGCCCTATTGCGCAGCTCTTGTTTGAGTCTAACCGTTATAGGGACGAGTCTTTTACTCGAAGGATTATCTGATCCTCATTACATGTGATGGTGTTCAGGCAATGACTAATTAGCATTACAAGGAGGCCTTCAGTGGCTGAGGACTATTTTGAATGGAGTTGGAGATTTCCCCCAGGGCAAGCCTAGGATGAGAGCAGCAGAGATCAGTAGTAGTAGAATTGACTTGGTGGAGTCAAGGCAGTTCTTGAGGAAAGTACAGATAGATGTGGAAGGTAGTATGGGCCCGTACTACTGAAAGCAGAGGATCCGTACTCGAATCAAGGAATGCCGAGACAAGATCAGGAAACTAGTATTGGTGTCAGTGATCCCTTGAGATATTTCAGTTTTCTGATATTGCTATGATTTGTTTCAGAATGGTAGTTTTGCGTTCGAGGCCAGCAGTCGGCAGTTCAGGTGCCGGAGGGGGATCAGGACCAGGCCCGGAGGCCGGGCAGTTGGATGAGCAGACCAGAGAGTTTCTTTCTTCTGAGGTTACTCGTATCATACTAGAGCAGACTCCTATGATCTTCGGTTTGATCAAGGAGGGTATTCTAGAGCTGATGGATGAGAGATTGGGCACCTTCCGTGCCGAGATGGCGGCCATGATGGGGTCGCGCTCACTTACGTTCAGGGAGTTCAGGGTATGTGGAGCTCCAGATTACCACGGGGCATGGGACCCTATAGCGAGTACTAGATGGTTGGCGGATGTGGCCAACGCTTTCCACACGAGCAGGTGTCCCGAGGGGGACAAGGTTAGATTGGTGTCCTGTCTTCTAAAGGACAGGGCATGGGATTGGTGGGAGGAGGTCGGACATACCATTGGAGATGATGCAGCGTTAGATACCATGACCTGGGCTGATTTCTACACCAGGTTCAGGATGGAGTTTGCACTGGTTATCGAGGTGCAGCAGTTAGCCAGGGAGTTTCAGGACCTCACCCAGACTACGGAGACCGTGGCGGAGATCACCGCCAAGTTCAGGGAGAGGGCTCTTCTCGTTCCTCAGTATGCAGCCGATGAGGAAATGAAGAAGACCCGTTATCATGAGATGCTACGGAGCGATATCCGCCAGTTTGTGAGCCGGTCCAGCTGTAAAACGCTGGATGACATGATTGCTAGGGCTCGGGAGAGGGAGATTGACCTTGAGATGGAGAAGAAGAGGAAACCGGAGGCGGTTTCGGGTACAGGCAGTTCGGGCAAAAAGCCCAAGGTTTCAGATCACAAATCCAGGAGTCAGCAGAGCAACAGTCGATGTGGCAAGTGTGGGAGATTGCACGATGGGGTGTGCAAGGCAGGGAGTTCCGACTGCTACAAGTGTGGTCGGACTGGGCATTTGAGTAGGGATTGTACGGCTCCTGCTACCGCTATTGCAGCATCAGATCTGATTTGCTTTCAGTGCAATTAGAGGGGACATAAAAAGTCCCAGTGTTTGAGTTTAGCTGCAGCAGGGAAGGTGGTTGCACCTGCCCCTGCTACTTTGAGGATTACAGATGGCCGGCAGGGCTGAGCAGAGGCACCAGTGGCAAAGAGTAGAGTTTTTCAGATGACAACAGAGGAGGCGCGAGCGACTCCTGATGTGGTGACGGGTATGTATCCTCCCTTCATCTCTATATTATTATTATTGATTATTGCTTATGGTTATATGTTTTGTATAGGGTCGTTCTATGTGAACGGCATTTCTGCTACAGTATTATTTGATTCGGGGGCTACCCGATCGTTTGTATCGCTAACGCTTACCAAGAGATTTAGTAGAGCTCAAGGGGAGCTGGATTGCCCACTAGAGGTCGAGATAGCAGATGACAGGACCGTGAGAGTCGCCAGGGTGCATAGAGGATGTTCTCTTCAGTTGTTCGACGAGCAGTTCTCGGTGGATTTTGTCCTTATTCCCCTGCGAGGGAATAAGGTTATAGTAGGCATGGACTGGTTGAGTCCAAATGGGGCATTGATTGATTGCGAATTACAGCTAGTGAGGGTTCGCACTCCCAGTGGGGGAGAGTTAGTGATTCAGGGCGAGAGGCCACAGCGTGGACCAGCTTTTTGTTCAGCCGCGAGGGCGAGGCGCTATTTTTAGCAGGGTTGCGCCGGTTATGTAGCTTATGTCTTGGATGCCCGGGAGAAGAGCAAGACGATAGTTGACGATGTTCCAGTAGTGCGAGACTTTCCTGATGTATTCCCGGAGGATTTACCGGGAATACCCCTAAGAGGCAGGTCGAGTTTTGGATCTCCGATAGCTAAGGCACCGTACCGGTTAGCTCCCCCTGAGATGCAGGAGTTGTCTACGCAGCTGCAAGAGTTTCTAGACAAGGGTTTCATTCGGCCGAGTAGTTCACCTTGGGGAGCGCCGATCCTCTTTGTGAAGAAGAAGGATGGGTCGCTGATATGTGTATTTATATATATATATTTTATGCACTTTATCTTAATATTTTAGCCTTATTTATTTTATTTTAGAACTAAAAAGTACTCATAATGCTTTGAATTATGTTTTGCAGCTATTCGTTGTCGATAAAGCACAAAAGAAAAGATTGAAGCGGAAACCGGACTTCAAAGCTTAAAGGAATGAAATTTGTGAATCAGAGGATTACGCCCCGCGTACCTTAAGGGTACGCCCCGCGTAAAGTGTGACATCCCCAAAAATCACGGCCAGAAAAGACCGATTTTGTTTATGCTTTATAAAAATCAGAGTACTTCATTTAATAAAAAGGTTGCGGAATTTGTTCCCAGAAAAACATGGTAAATACGTTATTAAAACATTTCCGAAGAAACGTATTTATTTCATTTTAAAACGTTTGGGATGTCATCGTTAATACAGGAACATAAGCATAAACAGAACTTACAATTATTCACACTAGTGGTCTACATCTCTTTAAATCTCTCAGTGTAATGTCACTTCATATCAACACCTGTGATATAAATAAACTGAATGGGTCAGGTTGGGAAACCTGGTGAGCACATAGGGATTTCAATCCCACAATGTTATACCATATATATAGTTTAAAATTCACAAAATATACAATTTCAGCATACATATATATAAACAACTCTTATCCCACCCCGTCGATTCTCGCAACGAGGCTATCCATACTCTCGGACCTAAGATTAGTCGTTTTACCTACTCCATACTCTCGGATCAGAAATGAACGAATTTACCAAATCCATACTCTCGGACTAGGGACGAATGACTAATCCATACTCTCGGATTAAAGATGAATGATTATGCCTAATCCATACTCTCGGACTAGGGACAATAGCTAATCCATACTCTCGGATTAACAACGAATGATTATGCCTAATCCATATTCTCGGACTAGGGACAATGACTATGTCTAATCCATACTCCTGGATAAGTGACATATACTAACTTCTATTCTTTGAGTTTAACTCACTTGTACTCGTAAGAATATACTACCCAATATTCCTCATATTTAATTTAGGTCTACTCTTTATCCTAAATTATCAAATATAATCAGGTATGTTCTTTAACACGAATTTCAAGCAACATCAATTAACTCGCACATAAACATATAATTAATACTTCAATCAATACTTGTATTAAAATCATGTTCATGAAAGGGACTATGCACTCACCTGAGAAGGTGGTGACTCGGTACTCGGACAGCGCTTCGTTTACTTTAAAATAATTTCCTTCGACGAAACCTAGTATTATCACCAATAGATTTTAGTCTATTATTCGCCGAGACTAATTAATAGTCTAGATATTATTACTATTATATAAGCGTTAAAAAAATACTTATATAACCCATAATAATAGCCCAAGTATTTATTATATGTTCTTAATAACGTTAATATAATTAAATAAAAACTATATTAAAAATAGCGTAGGCGTAGCTCACTTACAGCGGGTTTTATAGAAAACCAGGCTTTGCTTGGAGCAGCGTTTTCGAGCCGAAAAGCTCTTCTTCTCGGAGCCGTCAAGCACTCCGGGGCTTCCGCCTCGTGCTAGGGAGGTTCCCTAGGCTTTTCGGGGGATTTCGGGGCTAGAGAGAGGTTCTAGAGAGAGAGAGTAAAGAGAAGAAAGAATGGGAAAGGTGTGAAGAAAATGAGGGTGGGAGAGGTGGTATTTATAGGGTGAAAATGGCTGAACTTGGTGCCACATGTCACCATCTAGTGGCAAGACTTGGGGAGAAAGCAATGGCCAAGATTGTGCCACATCACCCATTTTCGCACAACACACTTCCGACTTCTAAAATCCGCAACTTTCACATACGACCTCCATTTTTGACGTTCTTTATATCCACGCGTAGGTAAAAATAATATCTACAACTTTCATTTTGACTCCATCGGCTAATTCTCGACCGATCTTAAATTTAACAGTAGGAGACGTTTAGATTGTTAAATGACCGCGAAGAATTCGTAACTCCTTCATACGGACTACGTTTTCGTCTGTCTTTTTACCGTTGAGCTCCTATTAATGAGATCTTCAACTCTCATTTATTTCACGTAAGCCAAAAACCGCTCGAACTAAAATTCGAGTTTCGGGCTGTACACTGCTAAGCCGAATCTTAGAAAAATCATAACTTCCTCATACGAAGTCAGATTTGGGCGTTCTTTTTATCGACGCTCTTAGTTTAACATATTCTACGACTTTTGTTTAGATTGCTAAGTCTAAAAAGTCTTCTATCATAAATTCACTATTTACGTCTTCCGGTGCCGTGCCGGTTTTGCCGTAAAACTTCGGCGGGCCATAACTTCTTCGTTATAACTCGGATTTCGGCGTTCTTTATATGTACGGAAACCTTGTCACATATTCTAAAACTTGGTTAAGACTATTCATTCTAAATAATCTTTTGTCGAAAAGTCATTTTTGACCCCTATTGCCTCTAAATTGACTAGCCCATATTTGCGGGCGTTACATAAAGGCTTGCATAAGATAACTTCAATCGCGTAGTTATCTTGAGTACGCGCCGCGTAAACCTAAGTACGCCCAGCGTACTTAGGTCGGCTACAAAGACTATAAATGTCGATTTTCAGCTAACCAGGAGGGGGATTCGACTTCTAACCTAATTTAGTCGACAATTAACTTCTGTTAAGCCGTTTTGAGGGTCTAGAAGGTGGCCGGAAGGCCGTTAAGCTAACGGGAGCAGAGATCTGAAGGATTGGAGAGCGGATACATGTCGGTAATCATATGGATTGCTAACGTGACCATGTTTAGCACTCCATTATGGTACTTTTTGTATTTAGTTTATGATTTGGGTGTAAAAACCTTTTACTTTGTGTTTACGATTGAATGAAGCTTTGATTCTTAAACTAATTGTTATATTAAATAATTTATTTGTGTTTAATTTATCTTGCCAAGCTTGTTCAAGGATCCTCATGTGTTAATGATGATTATTTTCTGTTAATTGTTAAGTGAATTAAGTTGTATGAACATCTGCTTGATTTGCTTATCTCTTATGATTTTTGATGACCATTGAGATAATAAGACTAGAAATAACGAATGTGAAACTAGGATTAACTTGGGAATAAGTAAGTTAATGTGTGAGCCTTGTTTGATGACCATCAACAAGAGGTTAATTAAATGTTTAAATTAACTATATTTACAAGTCTTGCTTGATACGAACTGAACACTAGGAAGCATGTTAGTTTAATCAATTGATCACTGTTTGAATTGACTTGTTTGCTAAAGGATTAGTTATAGTGAACACGAATCTAATCATTTTAGGAATCGGTGAACATGAATAAATGAATTTGTGTATGCAATTGTTTATGTTTTCAAGGTGGAATTTGTCTAAACCAAAGTACCTGAAGAGATTTGTTTTCCTGTTAGTTTATCGAGGATGGTTAATTAATTATTAGTTTGAGATTTATTAAATTATTTCTTTTATTCTTTTCGTGTGACCTATAATCAAATACATTAAATTAATCCACCGTTCCCTGTGATCGACACCCGACTTACCTAAGCTATACTGTAATCTGACTAGGTACACTGCCTATAAGTGCATAGTTAGTCTAAGTTTGTTAGGTTATAAATATTAAAATTAATGGGTACTTTTGTGCACATCAAGTTTTTGGCACCGTTGCCGGGGAACGGTTTGACATTAATTTAGTTTATTTGATTATTCGTTATTTGTTTTTAGTTAGTTTTTATTTTTAGTTTGATTTTCGATGATATCATTTCACTTGTCGGGAAGGTTCTTGTTTTTATTTTGCAGGAATTTGGGATTGTACACATTGCTTGACTATACTTTTTGCATGGGTTTCGAGAATAATGGCGATTAGGGAATTCTTGACCTGCTTAGCCTACTAGTTTGTTGATTTGTCCAACTCAATCCATGAGGCGTAGTATAGCAAGGCGTATTGTGGTGGTTAAGTGGAAGCCCGAGCTCTTGCTGTTCTTGACTAGTTAGGTCACTTCTTGTTCCAGTTCTAGTTAAAGGTGCAAGGAAAACAAAGGAAATATTCTAACGGGTCCCGAAAGTGGGTGTTTTCGCAAACCAATTATTGCATGCAAAGGTTTTTGATCAACCATTGTTGTTTGATCTTGACAAAGATAAGTGACTATGACATCTCATTTTTTTTTTTTATCATTCATCGTGAAGTCATCATTAGCTAAAGAAATTAAAAAGAAGAAAAAAAATAATAAAGTTTTAAGTCCCTTGATTAAATGATTAAAAAGAAAAGGAAATTCAATTAAAAGAAAAAAAGGGAAATTTTAAACTTACGCCTTGCGTAAGTATGATTATGCCATGCGTAATAAGACCCGAATCGCGAATGAACATTTCAGGGTGTTGGGGTTACGCCCCGCGTACCCTTGTGTTACGCCCCGCGTAAATCAGCGACCAGGTATATCTTTTGACCCTTTAACTTCCCTGTTATTTTCCAACCCAATTCCTTTCTTCGCGCAAACTGTGACAGCAACTCTCTCCAAGATTCTTGCTTCTGCTTCGTTCTTGTTAAATTCGACACACAAGTAAGCTTTATCGGTTATTAAATGTTATAGATTTGTGTTAAATTTGATGAAAAAAGATGCATTTAGCTTTAGCTCGAAATCTAGGGTTCATGGTATTTTTCGAATTAAGGGTCGATTTCACACATATGTGTTCTGATTACCACTTGAATGGATCGATTTCTGCCAATTGATTAAACCCTAGGACCTAATTTTGTCTAATTTCCGTCCCACATTCATCGATTTAAGCTTGGGGTCGTACGCAAAGCGTACCCCTGTTGACTTCGATCTTGTTGACCAAGCAATGTTTAAAAAAATTGACTGCGCTGTTGCCCTTGCTGCGTTATTTGGATACGGTTTATGATATGGGAATAAGAAAACGAACAGGGTCAGTTTCATGTGCCTGGACGTCCGCCCCACGTAAATTCCATGTCCAAGGATCAATATTTTTGGTTTAAAAATTATTAATGCTGTGATATTTCATTTGGTTTTGGGTTTTGTGTTAATATGTGCAGATTATGGCTCAAAGGACACAAAGAACCAACCCACCCGAGGATGTGACCGATCATCATTTTTTACAATTTCCGCAAACACTGAGCGATGCTACCCGGGCGCGTTATGTCACCAACTTGAGCCTGCTTCTCACAAAGGAGATTGATATTGCACCCTCATTCGACTGGGAATTGGCTACCATGACTGGACTTGCTGCATTGATCCAGGAATTTTTGCAATACACACACTCGGACGCGAGTGGTGTGGAATTGTTTGTGTGTCAGGGATGGGCGCGTTTGTTCAGGATCCAGGAGCCGGTATATCGGGAGTTTTTGCTGGAGTTATATGCTACAGTTTCCTATGATCCTAGGAAGGCACTCGATGACAGGACAGCCTTTGCTTTCAGACTGGGAGGAGTGAGCCGGGAATGCAGCGTGATAGAGCTCGCTACTCGGGTGGGTATTTACACAGCCGATGAGACGAGGAGTGTCCACTTCCCGACATTTCTTGCTGACTGTCTCAAGGATCGGCCAGAAGACTATAACGAGAACACTTTTTGGGCCGAGATTACGGGAGGAATTTATACACCATCTACCGCTCGAGGGGGGATGATTCGGTCTACTACATACCGAATGTTGCACTGGTTGATTTCTATGTCTCTCACGCATCACAAGAATAGTGAGAGAGTGCCTTCGACAGACCTGTATTTCCTATGGGCAATAGTTACTCCAGGGAGGCACCTGAACCTTCCCGTTGTGTTAGCTGCATATTTGGGACGGAGGGCCAGGGGACTTCGGGGAGATAGCCCGATATGCGGAGGGCAGTTTATCACGCGGTTAGCTCGATCATATCAGTTGCTGACGCGTGAGATCGCGAGATCGATGGTGTTTCACGACATGAGGCCGATGAGTCTTCAGCTATTGGAGTCGATGCGTGTATTGGAGCGGGGTGGAGATGGTGTTTTGAGGGTTCGAGCAGATGATGTGGCGGATGAGGAGGGTGCCTCCGAGCCACAACTGAGACGGGTCCAGCGGCGTAGACCTGCTCCCCGGGGAGCGCAGCAGGGACCTGAGCGGGAGATTGATATGCGCTACTTGGCTCAGGGTATTGATCGTCTTGACATGAGGGTCCAGAACCTTAGCTAGTATGTTGCACATGTGGACGCGCAACAGCGGTGGCAAGGGAATGCATTGAATGCATTCTTTGCCCACCAGGGGTTTCAGTATTCGGTTCCCTTTCTACCACCATTCCAGTCATGATTTGATGGGGCCGGTACTTCTGGGACACAGCCACATGATGATGGAGATGACGAGTGATCCTTTTGATTTTGTTTATTTGTTTTGTGTTATTTTTAGTTTAGTAGTATTTGGTCTGTAGTTGAACTTTGATTTAGTTTGTTTTACTTTTGTTTTCCATGTTGATGCTCTGTGGTTGTTTAGATTTCTGCAGAATATTCACCCTTAGGAAGCTGGCAGTAAGTTCAGCAGCTAGATCCGACTGTTGCTAGAGAGAACCATGTGAGAGTTCAAAGATTATAGTCAAGACCCACAATTTGTCATAAGTGTGGGGTGCATCTTTATTAGAGTTGTATTTCGATGCGAGGAAGAAGTATCGTTCCGACTGCCACGACGTGGTTGACACTTTCCCACGTCATGGTTATTATACATTGCATCTAATTGCAATATTTTGCACCACATTTTCGAAGATGGCGGTCTTGATTTTATTTTTCGGCAAATTTAGAAGCAGCAGTTCCAGTTTTCAGTTTTTCAGCAATATTTGAAGCAACCTGTAGCAGCCCCAATCGATCTCGCCACAACTACCCAGGGGAGTCTGTTCCTTTTTCTCCCTTTTTATGTTCTTAATTTGTTTTAGCATACAATGAGGGCATTGTATGAAATAAGTGTGGGGTAGGGGGTTGGTAAAAGTAAATTATAAAAATGAAATAATAGTTGGAAATTGCTAGATTTAGGGAAATTTAAAATTTTAAAAGAAAACTTGAAATAATAGTTTAATTTAGAAAAATCTAGTGATAATTTAAAATTTTGCAAATATTGTATGAGATGATCCGATGAGAACTCAAATGTTTAGTTGAGCCAATATATGTTATAGTGCATTTGTGGCTTCCCTTATTTTAGTGAAATCATGGAACAAAAACATAACCCCGCTCGGTTTGAATGATGCAATATGTTTAGCAGCCTAAACCTGAAATGTATCCAGGAAAATTATTATCATTAACCAATAAAGGTTGAGGTTGAGCGCCTCTGCTTAAGCATGTAGGTTTTGAGTGAAAAAAGAGAGGTACATGTAAAAAAAAAGAGAGAATTACGAAAAAGTTTGAAGAATTTTGGAGCAAATAAAGTGAAGATCAAAAGATCAAAATTCCAAGAAATTCAAAAAGTTGAAGATACCAAGAAATCAAATCAAATAAGGTGGTGAATTCAAAGAAATCAAAGATTAAATTGTTAAGAAAGTGAAGAATTCCTAAAAAGCTCTATAGTGGTATCATAAATTGTAATTCTAGATTATGTATGCTTACGTTGCTCAACTAAAAATACCTTGAGGTTAGGAGGTTTTCTACGGATGGATTCGGAGGGTTGCATAAAATGAGCATTGTTCGGAAAAAGTGGGCAAGTGTTTATGAAGATTGTGAGTATTTAAAGTATGGGGGGGTATTTTAGGAAAATTTTAGACACAAATGCATGCGTTGAGGTCTTGGCATAATGGCTGAGTTTTAATTGGATTGTTTAGTGCAATATTGGTAAAATAAAAGTAAATTTGCTTGGGGGCAAGCAAAGGCTAAGTGTGGGGTATTTTGATATGTGTATTTTTATATATATATTTTTATGCACTTTATCTTAATATTTTAGCCTTATTTATTTTATTTTAGAACTAAAAAGTACTCATAATGCTTTGAATTATGTTTTGCAGCTATTCGTTGTCGATAAAACGCGAATCGAAAGACTGAAGCGGAAACCGGACTTCAAAGCTTAAAGGAATGAAATTTGTGAATCAGAGGATTACGCCTCGCGTACCTTAAGGGTACGCCTTGCGTAAAGGCTTGCATCAGATAACTTCAATCGCGTAGTTATGTTGAGTACGCGTCGCGTAAACCTAAGTACGCCCAGCGTACTTAGGTCGGCTACAAAGACTATAAATGTCGATTTTCAGCTAACCAGGAGGGGGATTCGACTTCTAACCTAAGTTAGTCAACAATTAACTTCTGTTAAGCCGTTTTGAGGGTCTAGAAGGCGGACGGAAGGCCGTTAAGCTAACAGGAGCAGAGATCTGAAGGATTGGAGAGCGGATACATGTCGGTAATCATATGGATTGCTAACGTGACCATGTTTAGCACTCCATTATGGTACTTTTTGTATTTAGTTTATGATTTGGGTGTAAAAACCTTTTACTTTGTGTTTACGATTGAATGAAGCTTTGATTCTTAGACTAATTGTTATATTAAATAATTTATTTGTGTTTAATTTATCTTGCCAAGCTTGTTTAAGGATCCTCATGTGTTAATGATGATTCTTTTCTGTTAATTGTTAAGTGAATTAAGTTGTATGAACATCTGCTTGATTTGCTTATCTCTTATGATTTTTGATGACCATTGAGATAATAAGACTAGAAATAACGAATGTGAAACTAGGATTAACTTGGGAATAAGTAAGTTAATGTGTGAGCCTTGTTTGATGACCATCAACAAGAGGTTAATTAAATGTTTAAATTAACTATATTTACAAGTCTTGCTTGATACGAACTGAACACTAGGAAGCATGTTAGTTTAATCAATTGATCACTATTTGAATTGACTTGTTTGCTAAAGGATTAGTTATAGTGAACACGAATCTAATCATTTTAGGAATCGGTGAACATGAATAAATGAATTTGTGTATGCAATTGTTTATGTTTTCAAGGTGGAATTTGTCTAAACCAAAGTACCTGAAGAGATTTGTTTTCCTGTTAGTTATCGAGGATGGTTAATTAACTATTAGTTTGAGATTTATTAAATTATTTCTTTTATTCTTTTCGTGTGACCTATAATCAAATACATTAAATTAATCCACCGTTCCCTGTGATCGACACCCGACTTACCTAAGCTATACTGTAATCTGACTAGGTACACTGCCTATAAGTGCATAGTTAGTCTAAGTTTGTTAGGTTATAAATATTAAAATTAATGGGTACTTTTGTGCACATCAGTCGCACCGTATGTGCATTGACTACCGGGAGCTGAATAAGGTAACGGTGAAGAACCATTACCCTCTCCCGAGGATAGATGATTTGTTTGATCAACTTCAGGGGGTGTCTTGGTTCTCCAAGATCGATTTACGCTCCAGATATCACCAGATGCGAGCTAGAGGCGAAGATGTGCAGAAGACTGCTTTCAGGACCCGATATGGTCATTATGAGTTTGTGGTGATGCCTTTTGGGCTCACTAATGCTCCGGCCGCATTCATGGATCTCATGAATCGTGTATGCAGACCGATGCTAGATCGGTCTGTGATAGTATTCATAGATGATATCTTGGTGTATTCCAAGACTCAGGAGCAACATGAGGAGCACCTAAGGGAGGTGCTAGAAGTTTTGAGAAGGGAGAGACTTTTCGCAAAGTTCTCCAAGTGCGAGTTCTGGTTGCGTGAGGTGCAGTTCCTTGGTCACCTCATCAACCAGAAGGGTGTCTTGGTAGATCCGGCCAAGATAGAGGCCGTGATGCAGTGGGAAGTCCCGAAGTCTCCATCCGAGATTCGGAGCTTCCTAGGTTTGGCAGGGTACTACAGAAGATTCATTCAGGATTTCTCCAAGATAGCAGTACCGCTCACCCGACTGACTAAGAAGTCGGTGGTGTTTCGTTGGGGGCCTGAGCAACAGGCGGCATTTGAGACCCTCAGACAGAGGCTATGCGAGGCTCCGATTCTTTCCTTGCCATAGGGAATAGAGGATTCTGTAGTCTACTGTGATGACTCAATCACAGGTATGGGAGAAGTATTGATGCAGCGGGGGCATGTGATAGCTTATGCCTCGATACAGTTGAAGCCTCACGAGGCTAACTATCCTACCCACAATTTGGAGCTAGGGGCTGTGGTGTTTGCCCTCAAGATTTGGAGACATTACCTTTATGGGTTCCGTTGTACCATCTACACGGATCACAAGAGTTTGAGATACCTTATGGATCATCCGAGTCTAAACATGAGGCAGAGGAGATGGTTGGATGTGCTGAAGGATTATGATTGTGAAATCCTTTACCATCTAGGGAAGGCCAACGTAGTGGCCGACGCCTTGAGCCGAAAGGTGACAGCAGCCCCTATCATAGACTTATGTCTGAGGATGACAGTGATTACTCCGTTGTTGGCACGGATCAGGGAGGCTCAGGTTGAGGGCCTCAAGGAGGAGAGGCAGAAGTGTGAGAAGATAGTGGGTCGAGTAGCTTCGTTTGATTATGATAGTCGGGGGTTGTTGACCCTTCATGGGAGAGTGTGGGTACCGTACGGGGGCGGAGTACGACATGTGTTGATGGACGAGGCTCATAAGTCTCGATTTTCCATCCACCCAGGGGCGACGAAGATGTATAGAGATCTTCGACCCAATTATTGGTGGCCCTGCATAAAGCGGGATGTTGCTTGGTATGTAGAGAGGTGCCTGACCTGCAGGAAGGTCAAGGAAGAACACCAGAGACCTCACGGCAAGATGTAGCCGTTAGACATTCCCGTGTGGAAATGGGAGGACATCACCATGGATTTTATCACTAAGCTTCCCAGGACCACACGTGGGGTAGATTTGATTTGGGTAGTAGTGGATCGGTTGACGAAGAGTGCTCATTTCATATCGATCCAGGAGAGTATATTCGGTGGAAAAGTTAGCCGATATCTATGTGCGGGAGATAGTTGCACGTCATGGAGTGCCGGTATCGGTGGTGTTAGATGGAGACGTCCATTTTACATCCAGATTCTGGAAGCGGTTTCATGACGAGATGGGTACTCGTCTCCATTTCAGCACCGCTTTCCACCCTCAGACGGACGGGCAAAGCGAGAGGACGATTCAGACTCTCGAGGACAAGCTTCGTGCATGTGTCCTAGACTTCGGTGGCAGTTGGGATACATATCTTCCGTTAGCGGAATTTTCGTATAACAACAGTTATCATGCGAGCATTGATCGACCTCCCTTTGAGATGCTTTATGGGAGGAAGTGCAGGACCCCGATTTGTTGGGGCGAGGTCGGTCAGCGAGTCATTAGGAGCACGGAGGTGGTGCTCAAGACGACCGAGTTGATTCAGCAGGTTCGTAGTAGACTGCAGACTACGCAGAGTTGGCAGAAGAGCTACGCCGACAGGAGGCGTTCAGACTTGGAGTTCCGGGTAGGCGATATGGTCCTTCTGAAGGTCTTACCTTGGAAGGGTGTCATCAGGTTTCGGAAGAGGGGCAAGCTGGGCCCCAGGTTCATTGGTCCTTTCAGGGTTTTGGCCCGGGTGGGTCGGGTTGCATATCGGTTGGATCTTCCGGCAGAGCTTAGCCAGATCCACAATACTTTCCATGTGTCTCAATTAAGGAAATGTTTGGTGGATGAGTCAGCAGTTGTTCCCTTAGAAGATATTCAGGTTGATAGCAGCTTGAATTATATTGAGAGGCCGGTCGCGATTCTGGACCGGAAGATAAAGACCTTGAGGAACAAGGTAATTCAGCTAGTGAAGGTGCAGTGGGAGCACTGGAAGGGGTCTGAGTGGAAGTGGGAGGCTAAAGATGAGATGAAAGAGCACTACCCAGAGTTATTTGCAGATTCAGCCATAGCAGACTTCGAGGACGAAGTCTGAGTCAAGTGGGGGAGAATTGTAACGACCCGTCTCTGGTATGTTGTTTTTATATTATTTATTTTAGAAGTTTGCAGAGGGACTCGACGAGTCTATGGCCCGACTCGTCGAGTAGAGTCGTGATCTTGAGCAGCGTATAGATCGGCGACTCGGCGAGTCCATATTCGGGACTCAGCGAGTCGGCCTGCCAGGTAGAAACCCTTAATCCCCGGGTTTGCACCATATTTAAACCATCTTATGATCCCCCAAACTCGTCTCCTTCACCCTCAAAGCATTATTTAGCAAACCCTAACCATTCCATTGAGTATTTGTGCATTTCTTGTGTAAATCTTGAAGTTTTGAAGAGAAGAAGGAGGCTAGATCCAAAGGAGAAGAAGAAGATCCAAGTTCTTGCACCCATTTCAGAGTTTATTGAGGTAATAATCGGATTCCTCCTGTTTTTATGATTGATTCTCCTTTATAAGCATATTTAGTCCATTTTATCCATTCTTTAGCTTGTTCATAGTAGAGAAATCATATTGGATGGATTAGCTTTCGGATCTAGCCATGTTTCAGTTCCAAAAACGTAGATCTATCAACATTATGGAGCCATTTTGCATGATAGCCCTAGATCTACTCTTCCAAGTGCCTTTTTAGCCTTTATATCCTTTTGTATGCATATGTACACGTAAATTTGGGAACTTTACGCGGTAAACCAGCCTTAGGAACTCAGATCTATATATTGTATGCAGTGGTTTTGAGCAGAATCGAGTTTTTTGTAATTGCATGCATGTGACTCGGCGAGTCGTTCTTCAAACTCGGCGAGTCGAGTCGTGAGTCCCCGATCCTTCCCCTTTGAGTAACTCCGAGTGGGGACCAGTGAGTCGGAGGTTAGACTCAGTAATGGAGGGACTCGACGAGTTGTTCATACAACTCGGCGAGTCTAAGACAATCTTCAGAGATTCAAGAACAACTCGTCGAGTTGTTCATACAACTCGGCGAGTCGGATGCAAATTATCTGAGTTTTAGAATCAAATGGGAACTCGTCGAGTTTATGCCATACTCGAAGAGTAGCAGCGAGCAAGGTTGAGAAATGAGAGTAGGGACTCGGCGAGTTGGCGGCCCAACTCGGCGAGTCAGGTCAACTATAAGTTGACTTTGACCAGAAGAGTTGACCTTGACCAGGAGAGTTGACTTTAGCCAGGGATAAAAGAGTCATTTTACCCCAATGCAGTTATTAGCATTTTAATTGAGTGTATTTGTGGAATTGTAGCCGGGGAGAAACCGGAGCAGCAGCATATAGCTTCCAGAGCCATACACTCAGCAGCCAGATCACGAGGTGAGTTTCCTTCCAGTAGGAACGGGTCTTAGGCCACAATGCCGGCCCATATAGCTAGTATTAGTTTCCGGAACTCGGTCCGAAGCATATTTTATTATGTTTGATGCCTTCGTGGCTCAGACAGTATTTATGTGTTATGTGTTCCGGGTTACAGCCCGATGCAGTATGTTGTTTATGTGTTCATACTAGTTGATATGTTTATGCTATGCTATGATCAGTAGTTCCGGACTTTTGTTCGATGCAGTCAGTTCCGAACTTCGGTCCGATGCAGTTAGTTCTGGACTTCGGTCCGATGCAAGAGGCAAGGCCTCAGTAGTTCCGGACTTCAGTCCAATGCAGAGGGCAAGGCCCTGGCTAGTTCCGGACTTTGGTCCGATGCAGTTTCCGGACTTCGGTCCGATGCAGTGGGTAAGGCCCAATATGTGTTTATATGTGTTGTATGGTATGTGGTAGTTTGGGGGAGCTCACTAAGCTTCGTGCTTACAGTTTCGGTTTTGGTTTCAGGTACTTCCGCAAGCAAAGGGAAGAGCTCGGGTTGATGGCATCGCATACACCACAGTTTCAGTTGTCCTGGGAGATGTTTCTAGTTTTTCATAAATGTAATTGATACAGTTTTGATACAGTTCTACATAACTATTATTTACTGTTTTGAAATATTGACGTATGAGTTTTACTTTATGATATTATTTTAGTACTTTTAGTAATTGTTAAACAAAAATTTTTGGGTCGTATTTTGGGATGTTTCACTTACACTGAGAAATTCGATAAAAAGAACACCAAAATCTGACTTCGTATGAGGAAGTTATTATTTTTTGAATTTTCAATTTAGGAGTAGACAGCTAAAAACTCGAATTTTAGATCAAGCGATATTTGGCCGATACATCCTACACGAGAATCGAAGGTCTCGTCATTTGTAGTACAACTGTAAAAAGTCTAATGAAAACGGATGTCGGATGAAGAAGTTATGAATTTTTAACGGATTTTCCTGTCCCGCTTTGTTAAAAATTATAATATTAAAAATAAAGTCAAAATTACCTGACAAAGTCTAAACGAAAGTTGTAGAGTGTAATTTTAGTTACGCGTGCATATAAAGAACGTCAAAAACGGAGCTCGTATGCGAAAGTTATGGGGTTTAGAAGTTCGCGGCTCAATTTCTGAGAAATCTCGCATGAGAGGTCCGGATTCAGCCACGTCCTTCGCATGAAGCTGCTGTGTCACCGAGTCGTCTCCTGTCCGAACTGCCGACGCTCCTCGCGCTCCAGTCGCTTTCTGAGTGGACCGAAGCACTGATCCAATCCGAAGCCGACGCGTGTAGCCTCGCTTTCCGACGTGTGCTTGCCTGCGAGCCAAGCCACCTGGAGCCTTGCATGCGCGCCGTCTGGTCCTCTCGCGAGCCACCAGCTGCCTCTCCTCCCTTCGGCCGAAGACCTTCGCCCCTATAAATAGGAGGGTGCGAACCCTCCTGGCTAAGATTAGAAAATTTACACTTTTTCACCCTAATTCCATATATTCACTATTTTGACTTTTCCCGAAGCCCCGGTATCAATTTTAGTACCCGAAACACGCCCCGAGAAGCCCAAAAATTTTATCTTTTCATTTTTGAAGCCCTACCTTCACAGAGCCCAGTTTTCAATTAAGCTCCCGGTTTTCAACATAGAAAGTCATATTTAAATCTGAAGTGCTGCCCAAATTACTATTTTAACACCTGGTCAACTTAAGGTGAGTTCAATATATAGGAACAATTGTATGTTATGTGTTATATGTGCTATGTTCTTTTCAGTGTTATTATTCTGAGTTATTTTCCCGTGTTATTTTATTCGCTATGTTTATAGCAATTGTAATACTTTTGACCATGTGATCAGTGAAAGGACTTAGATTCACATTGGTACTGGTACGTAGCCTCTGGACATGTAGAGCATGTCTCTGTAAGAGAATGACTTCTATTCTATGGCATCGGCAAATGGTTAGACAGGACTATAAGCCTGAAATCTAACAAGATGTTAATCAGAAATTACATGTCTTCTATGCCATTTGGGCCAAAGTTTTATTGATGTATATCAAACATTGAAAAGTATATCTTTGAATAAAGTCTTTAATTGATTTGAACGCTTGTCACATGATTTCATATATGTCTTGTTGTTCCTCTTTGCTTTTGCCACATTGAAGTATATATATGGCATAACGTTATATTTTATCTGTTATTGAACTCACTAAGCGTCACCGCTTACCCTATCAATGTTTAACAATTGCAGGTGATAAGTAACTAGTATGTTCACATACTGTTGAAAGATTTAGAATAGTTTGTAGTAGTACTTCTATACTTCAGTTTATGTTTGTATAAATTACAATATCATGGGTAGTTATGTAATATATATAACACTTTGTAATAGACAGTTTGTATCCAATAGTTTGTAATCCCTTTATCAATGTAAAATATTGCTTTTATGAATATGCAAGTAGCATGTTTTGAAGTAATGATATTGTGAAGTATGAAAGTTTGGGTCTTTCAAAAATACGAAAGTTGGGTTCTTTTAATCATGGTATCAGAGCACTAGTTTAAGCGAACTAAATTCCATGGATTGGTATTTAGACTTAAACTATAGGAAGTTCAATATATGAACTTAATCATTGTAAGTATAGGGATACAAACCATAGGAAATATATAAGTAAAAGTATTAGGTAATAGTAAAACCTAATATTCTTACTCTGTATTTCAGATCAATGGCTGAACAAGTAAGTAGCCATACCCCTGAGGTTGGTGGAGATCCTCAACCCGAGGAAGTAAATACTCCAGTATATCCTTGTGAGGAGCGACTCTTAGGTAAAATTACCGGTGTTATTCGACAGACTCTCAAAGAACACAAAAAGAATGATGATAAAGGAAAAGAGAAAGTCACTGGAGAATCTTCAAGTGGAAAGGTGAAGCGTCCCTCGTTCAAAGATTTCAAGAGTAGTGGTGCTACGGAGTTTTCTGGTGTCCTTAATCCTATAATTTTTCTAACTTGGATTCAGAACACCGAGAAAGTATTTCGTGTTTCTCATGTGGATGATGAAGACAAGGCTATCTATGCTTCTGCAATGCTCATTGGAGAAGCCTTAGTCTGGTGGGAAGCAACATATGAAGCTCTCGATGGATGTGACCAGGAGAACTTATCATGGGAGTTGTTCAAGACTCGTGTGCTAGAGAAGTATTTTCCTCTAGATATGAGGAGAAGATTGGAGAAGGAATTCCTCGAGCTTAAACAAGGAGGAATGACTGTGAATGAGTATGAAACTCAGTTTAATCAAAGAGCAAGGTTTGCCACGAAGTATATTCTAATTGAAGATGAGAAAATTCAGTTATTCATGGAGGGACTACGACACGAAATCCATGATTTCGTTGTCAATCGGGATGTTCTGTCATTCGATAAAGCCGTTGAGTATGCTCGAAGGCGTGAGCATGATTTAGAAATACGTGGTGCCACTCTTACTGTTCCAAAGCATTCATGTACTGAAAGAACTACTCCTGATTCCACTATTCCACCATTTCAATATATTCAAACTGATCCTAGCAAGCAAGCACAATCTCAGAGTGCTTTTCGTGGCCGCGGTAGGTCACAATCTTTTTCTATTCAATCGCCTTCATGTCGCGTTTGTGGAAGGAATCATCCGGGTCAATGCAAAATAGACAAGGAATCCATTGTTTGTTATGGGTGTGGAGAAACGGGTCATATAAAGCCATCTTGCCTAAGGAAGGATGTGACTTGCTATGCATGTGGTATTACTGGCCACAAGAAGCGTTTTTGCCCTACTCTTACCAGCCAAGTGATGTGAAGTCAAGCTTCTGTTCAATAACCGGAGAGTAGTCAAGTCGCTGTCCAACAACCGAAGAGTACTCCAGCTAAAAAGGAGGAGGTGCCAAAAGTTAAAGGTCGTGCATTCCAGATTACCGTAGAGGAAGCACGTGATGACTCGAATGTCGTGATGGGTACATTTCTTGCAAACTCTAGACCTGCTCACATCTTATTTGATTCTAGTGCCTCAGATTCTTTCGTATCTTATGAATTTGCGCATTCTTTTCAAACTGTTTGCTATGCACTCGCACAACCATTTCACGTAGATACTGCAGGAAGCATATCATTACTTGCTGATAAAATCTGTAGGGATTGTGTCATAGAAATTGAAGGCTACAATTTTCTTGCTAACCTAATCCCTATCTCCTTGCCCAACTTCGATATTATTCTCAGCATGGATTGGTTGTGAAAGAACCATGCAGAACTCTTGTGTTACGAAAAGATGGTACGCATTCCTATTGAAGGGGAAGATCCTATTCATGTCTACGGTGAACAAAGGAACTTAAAAATAATCTCTTTCCTCAAAGCTCGTAAATTCATATCGAAAGATTGTCCTATCTATCTGGCCTATACAGTTGACATCTCAAGAAAGGAGAATAAAATTGTAAATGATATTCCCATTGTTAACGAATATCCCGATGTTTTCCCCGATGATCTGCCTGGACTTCCTCCGGACAGACAAGTAGAATTCCGAATTGACCTTATGCCCGATGCTGCTCCAATTGCAAAGACTCCTTATCGTCTTGCACCAACCGAGATGAAAGAAATGATGATCCAACTACAGGAATTACTTGACAAAGGCTTTATTCGACCGAGTACCTCTCCCTGGGGTGCTCCAGTATTGTTTGTCAAGAAGAAGGATGGATGGATGCGAATGTGCAATGATTATCGTGAGCTGAATAAGGTGACTATCAAGAACAAGTACCCGCTACCTCGCATCGACGATTTTTTCGATCAACTTCAGGGTGTTAGCTATTTCTCAAAGATTGATTTGAGATCTGGCTATCATCAGTTGAAAGTACAAGAGCAAGATGTACCGATGTCTGCTTTCCGTACTCGTTATGGGCATTTCGAATTCATTGTCATGCCATTCGGTTTGACAAATACTCATGTTGTATTCATGGATATGATGAATCGAGTATGTCGCCCAATGCTCGATAAGTTTGTCATTGTATTCATTGACCATATTCTAATCTATTCCATGTCTGAAGCCGATCATGCCATTCATATTCGTAAAATCTTAGAACTTCTTCGAAAGGAGAAACTTTATGCTAAATTCTCGAAATGTGAATTCTGGCTTCGTCAAGTTCAATTTCTCAGCCATATTATTTCTAGTGACGGTGTATCCGTAGTTCCTATCAAAATCGAAGACATTCAAAATTAGGAAGTGCCCCATAATGCTTCCGAAATTCGAAGTTTCTTAGGTCTCGCGGGATATTACCGGAGATTCATTAAAGACTTTTCTTGTATAGCCGTGCCTCTCACGAGTCTTACACGGAAGGAAGTGAAGTTCGCATGGGGTGAAGCTCAAGAAAAAGCTTTTGAAACTCTAAAAGATCTTTTGACTCATGATCCCATCTTATCACTCCTAGAAGGTGATGATTATTTCTCCGTGTATAGTGATGCTTCAAGATTGGGACTCGGTTGTGTGTTGATGCAGCGTGGTAAAGTGATAGCCTACGCCTCAAGACAACTGAAAGATTATGAAAAGAATTATCCCACTCATGATCTTAAAATCGTTGCAGTAGTATTTGCCCTAAAACTTTGGAGACATTACCTTTTTGGTACGAAATGCCAATTGTTTACCGACCACAAGAGTCTCAAGTATATATTAAGTCAGCAAACTCTGAATATGAGACAACAACGAGCCATGGAGCTAATCAAATACTATGATTTCGAAATCCTGTACCATCCTGGAAAGGCTAATGCGGTTGCAGATGCACTTAGCAGGAAAGTTTATCGTAATAGTATGTGTTATACTATTACTCACACTACGGTGAAGTTCACTATTTTTGATGAACTGGAGAAGTGGCAAGTTGAGGCCTTAAATCCAGAAAATGTGAAGAAGGAAGGAATGGTACATTATGCTGATGTTTTACTTGATGATCCATGAGGATTAAAAGTATTTAAGAATCGACTATGGATTCCAAAGATTGGTGGATTAAGACAGAAGATTTTAGATGAAGCTCATAAGTCTAAGCTGTCAATACATCCTGGTACAAGTAAAATGCACTATGATGTAAGAGCTGATTATTGGTGGCCTGGATTTAAGAGAGACATTGGAAGATATGTACAGGAATGCTTAGTATGCTTCGTGCATGTGTCTTGGAGTTCGGTGGTAATTGGGAAAAATACTTACCGCTTGTCAAATTTTCGTATAATAACAGTTACCACACTTCAATCAAAATGCCACCATATGAAGCATTATATAGTCGCAAATGTCGTACGCCATTATGTTGGCGTGATGTAGGACAAAAAATCCTTGGAAGCCCTGAAATGATTCAAGACACCACCGACAAGATTCAAATCGTACGAGAAAGAATGAAAGCGGCCCAGGATCGACAGAAGTTCTATACAGAAAAGAGAAGACGACCTATAGAATTCCAAGTGGGTGATTTCGTGAAGCTGAAGGGATCCCCATGGAAAGAACTTATGCGATTTGGGAAGAAAGGAAAGTTGAGTCCTAGATTTGTTGGTCCTTTCAAAATCATCCAGAGAATTGGAAAGCAAGCATACCGCTTAGAATTACCTGAAGATTTGGTAGGTATTCATGATGTGTTTCATGTAAGTTATCTGCGCAAATGCTTGAGCATCTACGATGAGACAGTTCCATTATCCGAGATGAAATTGGATAATAAGTTAAGATATGTTGAAGAGCTTGAAGAAATAATGAGTGAAAGAACAACTAAGCTATGCAATAAAGAAGTAGAATTGATGCTTGTCAAGTGGAAACACCATCAAGGCCCAAACTATACTTGGGAGAATAAGAATGAGATAAAAGCAAAATATCCCCATTTATTTTAATCGATGTAATTTCGGGGACGAAATCCTCAAAAGGAGGAGGTATTTGTAACATATACGTTTTGAAATCGTGTTTTGTAATGAATAAAATTGTGAAATACTATGTGAAATTGAGTGTTGAGTTCTAACATATGGTTTTACTAGAAATGAAGTAAAACTATGTTTAGAATCACTCAGGAAATATTGGAGGTCTTATGAGATTCCAATTAAAAGCCAAATAGTGAAATTTAGTGAAAATATAAAATTTTAAATAAGTAAAGTTTTATTATTTTATGTTTTAGAAAATCTCGTTAGAAACTTGTAGCCTAAAACCTCGTCGAAATCCGAGTTATAACAAAGAAGTTATGACCAACCAAAGATCCGCGACAAAACCGGCACGGCCCCGAATGACGTAAAAAGTGAGTTTTTGATAAACTACTTTTAGCTTTAGTAATCTAAATGAAATTCGTAGTATTCATTAAACGGAGAAATTCGATAAAAAGAACGCCAAAATTCGACTTCATATGAGGAAGTTATGATTTCTCGAAGTTTCAACTTAGTAGTAGACAGCTAAAAACTCGAATTTTAGATCGAGCGATATTTGGCCGATACATCCTAAACGAGAATCGAAGGTTTCGTCATTTGTAGTACAACGGTAAAAAGTCTGGCGAAAACGGATGTCGGATGAAGAAGTTATGAATTTTAACGGATTTTCCTGTCCCGGTCTGTTAAAAATAATAATATTGAAAATAAATTCAAAATTAGCCGACGAAGTCTAAATGAAAGTTGTAGAGCCTAATTTTAGCTACGTGTGCATATAAAGAACGTAAAAAACGGAGCTCGTATGCGAAAGTTATGGATTTTAGAAGTTTGGGGCTCAATTTCCGAGAAATCTCGCATGAGAGGTCCGGATTCGGCCACGTCCTTCGCACGAAGCTGTTGCGTCACCGACTCGTATCCTGTCCGAACTGCCGATGCGCCTCACGCTCCTGTCGCTTTCTGAGTGGACCGAAGCACTAAGCCAATCTAAAGCCGACGCGTGTAGCCTCGCTGTCCTACGCGTGCTTGCCTGTGAGCCGAGCCACCTGGAGCCTACGCATGCGCGCCGTCTGGTCCTCTCGCAAGCCAGTAGCTACCTCTCCTCCCTTTGGCCGAAGACCTTCACCCCAATAAATAGGAGGGTGCGAACCCTCCCGGCTAAGATTAGAAAATTTACACTTTTTCACCCTAATTCCATATATTCACTATTTTGACTTTTCCCGAAGCCCCGGTATCAATTTTAGCACCCGAAACACGCCCCGAGACCCTTGAGAAGCCCGAAAATTTTATCTTGTCGGTTTTGAAGCCCTACCTTTGCAGAGCCCGGTTTTCAATTAAGCTCCCGGTTTTCAACATAGAAAGTCATATTTAAAGCCGAAATGCTGCCCAAATTACTATTTTAACCCCCGGTCAACTTAAGGTGAGTTCAATATATAGGAACAATTGTATGTTATGTGTTATATGTGCTATGTGCTTTTCAGTGTTATTATTCTGAGTTATTTTCCCGTGTTATTTTATTCGCTATGTTTATAGCAATTTCAATACCTTTGACCATGTGATCAGTGAAAGGACTTAGATTCACATTGGTACTGGTACGTAGCCTCTGGCCATGTAGAGCATGTCTCCATAAGAGAATGACTTCTATTCTATGGCATCGGCAAATGGTTAGGCAGGACTATAAGCCTGAAATCTAACAAGATGTTAATCAGAAATTACATGTCTTCTATGCCATTTGGGCCAAAGTTTTATTAATGTATATCAAGCATTGAAAAGTATATCTTTGAATAAAGTCTTTGATTGATATGAACGCTTGTCACATGATTTCACATAAGTCTTTTTGATCCTCTTTGCTTTTGCCACAATGAAGTATATATATGGAATAACGTTATATTGTATCTATTATTGAACTCAGTAAGCGTCACTGCTTACCCTATCAATGTTTAACAATTGCAGGTGATAAGTAACTAGTATGTTCACATACTGTTGAAAGATTTAGAATAGTTTGCAATAGTACTTTTGTACTTTAGTTTGTATTTGTATAAATTACAATATCCTGGGTAGTTATGTAATAGATATAACACTTTGTAATAGACGGTTTGTATCCAATAGTTTGTAATCCCTTTATCAATGTAAAATATTGCTTTTATGAATATGCAAGTAGCATGTTTTGGAGTAATGATATTGTGAAGTATCAAATTTTGGGTCTTTCAAAAATACGAAAGTTGGGGTCTTTCAATAAACAAAACAGGAGGAGTTGTACGATCAAGCTTTCACCTTGCCGCGGTCCCGAGATGTACCTGAAACAATAAACTGAAACTGTAAGCCCAAAAGCTTAGTGAGTTCCCCCAAAATATCGATACACATACAACCTACATTAGCTTGTCAACAATATCATAACATAACAAATTAAACAACATGCAATGGGTCCACAACTTTACATACTAGATTACCCCCGGGCCCACAGTGTGAGTCTGGATTGCCTTGCGGGCCCACAGCTCACATCTAGCTTTTCATCGAGCCCACAATATGAGTCTCCCTTAGCCTGTAACTGGAATGCTCTCGAGTTTATTGGTTACCACACAAAGCATTCTTACCTCAACCCACCTCACATAACATATCAACATATAGCATAATCACTGAGCATGCAGATAATCATATAACAACACAGGTAGTCCTACATATCTACCTAACTGGCAAAACCACTAGCATATAAAACTAACTTCCTACTCAACATACTAACACTGTTAGAATAACATATCTAATAGGTCGGCCTTGGTGCCTTAGACCCCTTAGTATAGTGAGGTAACTCTCCTTGCAACCGTCGACTCGTAAAATAAGCTCAAATTCTCGGATCACTGCTACGAACTCCACCACCTATATTCATTGTAAACCATACTTGTAAATTTCCAACCTTTCCAAATTGTCCTCCAAAAGTCAACTAGTCAACCCATGGTCAAAGTCAAAGTCAATAGTCTATGTTGACCTTAACTCGTCGATTACCCTCGTCTACTCGTCGAGTTCCCTAAACACCTGTCCATTCGCCGAGTCACCAGAGCGACTCGTCGAGTTCCTAAGGTTCGTGGTCAAAGTTCCATGGCCATGCGTCGAGTTTTCCCCCTTGCAACTTGACAAGTTCATACGTATCCAATGGTTGAGAAAAACCCTAACGGACTCGCCGAGTCTTCAACAATCTTCATCGGACTCGTCGGGTTGTTCATCAAACTCGTCGAGTTCAGGATCATCTTCATATGACTCGTCGACTCGACTATGCGACTCGCCGAGTCCCTTCAATTCTTCATCCATATAGTTGCATTTTAAGCAATACAAATGTTCCAGATTGCAGATCCAACCTCTTTAGGCATGCTTAACACGTAAAGTTGCAAACTTTACGTGCATGCAAGGCTTTAAGGCCCTTAAATGAAAACAATAAGCTTGTAATGAAGTCTCACACTTGAAGGAAGGCTCATACTAGGCAAGGCTAATAACTTTATCGATGTAGAGGTCAAAGGGGGTCCAGATCTGAAGTTAAAACTTCAGATCTTAGCTCAAACATAAAACCCTTTCATAAAACCCATCCATAAGAGATTTTTGATGAACATGAGCCAAGGAAAACAGTCTAATACCTTCAAGAGAACATCCACTGATGTAGATCTTGAATCCCACGAGTCCTTGCTTTTACTTTCTTGATTTCCCCAAGTGTTTCCTCCTCCACCCCCTCCCCCCTCCAAGCTTGAACACACCAAAAGAACACACACAGTCGATTTAGGGTTTGAGAGGGTCAAGAAGCAGTAAAGGGGAGGCTGGGGGAGGATAATGATCCTTTAAATAGGGTGAAATGCCCCGAAATTTAGGGTTTCATCTGCCAGCTCCTACTCGTCGATTCCGCTATTGGACTCGGCGAGTAGATCACTAAAACACGCGAACCAGCTTGCTACTACTCGACGAGTAGGGCAGCCAACTCATCGAGTAGACCCAAAAACCAAAAAAGATCCATACATACATCAATACCTGAGAATCGGGGCGTTACATATAATAACTTTAAGATGGACGATTCTAGGTCTGTCACTGAACAATACGATGAACTCCTTGGCATGTATCGTTAGTTTAAATGGCACCGTATGAATATGGATGACTTCATTGTTGTGTAAAGCATCACTGATAAACTTCCTCCATCTTGGAAAGACTTCAAACATAACTTAAACCATCAAAAGGGGGTATTATCTTTTCTTCAACTTGCTAGTCATATTCATATTGAAGAATCTCTTCGTGCAAAGTAAAGTGATAAATCTGATAAACCCAAAGGAAAAGTTGAATCTTGATAGCCCTCGGTTCATATGGTTGAAAACAAACAAAGAAATCAAAACAACATAGGACACGGAAAATGTAATAAGGAATATGTTGTTGGATTAGGTGTCAAAGCCCATAACTATTTTTGGTATGTACTTGATTTGATTATGAGCATGGTCCTTTTGGGTTGCCTTCACTTATGTAACTTGATAGGATAACAAGAGGAGAGAGAGTATAATTTATTATATCAATAATAAATTGATAATCAAAATGGTTTTATTAATCTATTAAAAGATTAATATATTATTTGAAAACCATACTATTTAATTAGTATTGATTTGAAATTAATTTGGAATGAACTGGTGATCAAAAGAGACGGATTAAATTAAGGGGACTGATATCGCAATTAACCATTAGTTGCTAGTTGGGCTATGGATTCCTAATAGAAGAGATTGGATGAAATCTATGAGAAGCCCACAAGGATTTCATCCAAGGGTCCTTCTAGAAGGGCTCCATGGATTGCTTAAGGCCTAAGCAAGGAAATTAGGGTTTCCACCTTAAAACCCTAATAGCCTCAACTATAAATTAACCCCTTGGCATGAGAATTCAGCTCTATGTCTTCTTTGAGTTGCCCTAGTCTATTTCACCTCTCTTCTAAGTCATCTTGTTGCATTGGGTGTTTGTGAATCCATTATAGGTGCAACACTTAGAGCACTAGGCTTTCAGAAGTCAAGATCAAGAAGGATTAAACTTGTTATTGCTACATAACAAGAGAGGTAAAGATTCTAACCCTAATCATACGTCAATTTTGAAATATTTATGCTAGTCATTGGGTTATTGCTTTGGTATTCATAGCTGTATGTTCAAATTAGAAAAACCTAGATCCAAAGAAATTAGGGTTGCATGTACACCATAGGAATGATGTTATTCTCAAAACCCAACACATGTCCCAAACAACTCCAATAAAAAGAGAAAGGATTTGGTTTGTTGGAGGTGCAATTAAGTTGGGCATTGCAAGCGTGATTGTTGTGTGAACTTAGGAAACTATAGTGTTGGAAATAGTGGAGCCTATGGAAAAGTGAATGGGTCGTCGGCCCAAGTCAAATGATGATGATGATGTTGCTTGGTGGATCTACTCTGGGGAAACAAACCATGTATGCAAGGATAAAGTAATGTTTGAAACATTAACTCCGCTTGAAGATGGGTCGGTGCGGAGAATGCAAGACGAATATTTTCTTCTTATTTGTGGTGTTGGTGTCATATTTCTTGAATTTACTTCTGGAAAGACAGTTAGATGTTTTGATGTTTTGTTTGTTCCCAATATTCGCAAGAATCTTGTTAGTTCTAGTTTTTTGAATTATGATGGTTTTTAACAAGTTATTAAGTCGGATAAGTTCATCTTATCTAAGGGTGGAATGTTTTTGGCTCTGGATATTTGAATAATAAAATCCTTCGTTTAAATATTGTTGACAAATTATTACCTATTCAAAATTCTGCATTTGTATCTTTTGCTTCTAATGTTGATAAATCTATGCTTTGGCATGAAAGATTAGGTCATGTCAACTTTAGAAGGATGCATGAGATATCAACAGATGGATTAATTCCATCCTTTGATATGACATATAATAATGTAAAATATACATGCTTACAAAAGTGACAAAACAACCCTTTCCTAGTGTCACTAGAAATTCAACTGTTTTGGAAGTTGTACCCAGTGACCTGTGTGATTTTTACTTCACTCCTTCTTTAAGAAATAAAAAATATGTAATCACCTTCATTGATGATTGCACTCGGTTTTTCTATATGTATTAGTGGCATTCTAAAGAGGAAACCTTAGATAAATTCAAAATATACAAAACCGATGTGGAATTACAATTGGGAAATCTGGTTTAATGTATTAAGACTGATAGGGGAGGTGAATATATGGATCCCATATACTTCCAATCAGTGGGTATCATTCATGAGACCATGGCACCTTACACACCCCAACAGAATGGTATTGTTGAACGTAAAAATCGAGTTTTAAAGGAAATGGTAAACTCAATGTTGTCATACTCGGGATTGAGTGATGGATTCTATGGAGATTCCATGTTAACAGCATGCTATTTATTAAATAGGGTTCCAGATAAAAGGAACAAAACAGTCTCATATGAACTTTGGTTCAAGAAAAAGCTGAATCTAAGTTATTTTCGGGTTTGGTATGTCTGGCAGTTGTAAAACTCACCGAGCCCAAAAAGAAAAATTTAAGAGAACATGGAATTTATTATATGTTCATTGGATACGTTGAAAATTCCTAGGCATGTAGGTTTTATGTAACAAAACCTAATGATTCGGTTTCGATTAACATCGTTATCGAATCACAGGATGCAATATTTGATGAGATGCATTTTTTTTATTCAAAGGCCTAAGAATCTAACTTTTGGTACTAATAAAGTACAAAATTCAGAAAGTCAAAATGGTGGTAATGTTCAAGAACCACAAGAGCTTCTTAGAAGCAAAAGAGGCCAAATTGCGAAAAATTTCAGATCCAGCTTCCAACTGTATATGGTGAAAGGTTCAGGGGATGAAATTAATCTTGAATACTTTTATTTCTATAGTATTGAAGACGATCCTAAGACATATCAAGAGGCCATGGAGTCTCGCGATAGTGCCTTTTGGAAGGAAGCAATTGATGATGAAATGTCATCAATCCTTGAAAACAACACATGGGTGTTGATATGATTTTCATCCATGTTCTAAACCACTTGGTTAAACATGGATTTTCAAAAACAAAATGAATGTTAATGGAATTATTGACATGTTCAAAGCCCGATTAGTCATTCAAGGTTTTACACAAAAACCCGGTGTTAACTATTTTGATAGGTATGATCTGGTTGCACGTATTTCTACAATTATATTGTTGATTGCCTGGGCAAGTATCCAGAATCTGGTTATTCACCAAATGGATGTGAAAACAGCCTTTTTAAATGATGCTACTAGTGCTGAAGTGATAATTTGCTTATATGTAGATGACATGTTGATTTTTGGTACCGACCAAAATCAAGTAGATGAAACAAAGAAATTGTTATCATCTAAGTTTTCCATGAAAGAATTAGGAGAGCATGATGTAATTCTTGGAATAAGAACTAGAAGGATGAAAAAAGGTTTGGTAATGACTCAAAGTCATTATATAGAGAAAATTCTTAATGTGAGTAAAACTCACTTAGTTTTAAACCTACTTTAGTTATCGAATAACACACAAAAGGCAGTGAACCTATCAATTGTGGTATAGCTAAATAAGCAGGGTATCGAACACAGGGAACGACAAATTAAATTAAAAACTAATTCTATCTAAGTTGATTAAGAAATAAGGGTTTTTCTCTAGTTTTACAAGACTAGAAACTTACTAACTATAACTAATTTAAGACTAGAAAATACCAATTTAACTAGATTCAATAATTGGAAAGGAACTTCTATTTAGTTAAACTCGGTTAACTCTATGGTTGATTTTGAGGTAATAGTGCAATGGATTAATTCTTTCGTTGCTTACCGATTCAAGTGATTAGGTTCATGTTCACTACCCTAATCCTTAGCAAATAAACTAACTCAAACAGTGGCCAATTGCTTAATTTAATTATATTTACTAGATTAATTATTCGGGTTAAGTTAGACTTGCAATAGCTAATTAATTTATTATTCTTAATTAACCTCTTGTTTGATGGTCATCTTACAAGCTTGCATATGAGTTTACTCAATTTCCTTATTAATCCTAGTTTCATATTCATTAATCCTAGACATATGATATAGTGGTCACATATCATATGAGGTCAATAATCAATAGATGTTCATGCTAATCAATTATCTTCCTATTAACAGAAAATTAATTATTATTCATACACAAGGTTCTTTAGCAAGCTAAAATAACAAAAATTCACCAACTTGGAATTAATCCTACCAATCAATCAAACCATATTGTCAACTTTGTATCCCCAAACAGAAGTCTAAAGATTTTAGTTCATAATTAAAGTAAATAACAGCAAACAAACAAGTTCAAGTTGCTTAATCATATTGACAAAACAAAAGAATAAGTAGAATGATGAAATTGTGCCTTAATTACTTCCGGAATTGAATTCTAGCTTTCTTTGTCGACTTCTAGGGTTCTTCTGGCTTCTTAATCGCAGCAAAACACTTCTGAATCGTCCCCGAATTCTCCTCTCTCGATCTGTGGAGTTATCTTTAAATAAGCGATCCGACTCGTCGAGTCAAGTGGTGACTCGTCGAGTCCCTCTCACATTCCCTGTATTGCGATAACTATCTGGAATTTCGAATCATTATCCTTCTGATTCCTCGACCGGACTCGTCGAGTAGGCTATATGACTCGATGAGTAGAAGCCTTTTTTAGTGTTTTTCTTCTTCATTCCACTCTCGAGCTCCTAACCGCTTCTCCTGCTTCCTTTTGCTTCCGAGCTTCATCTTTGGACTGAAAAACATAATTTAACACTTTTAAGTACCTTTTGTCCATAATATGCGATAATTTAGCTAATATATGAATAAAAAAGTATACTTAATACACACTAAATACGCACATATCAATTCTCAAGCGGTTTAATTTTACCGATTGTTCTCCTGTGATCACTCTTATAGATCCAAGTGTGAAATTAATGCCAAATAATGGCATTCCCATTTCAAAATAGGAATACTGTAAGGCTATTGCTTGCTTTATGTATGCCATGTGTAACACCCAGAAATCAAGGAAAAATATTTCATTTTTATTATAGTCAAAACATCGATGTTACTTAATCCAAACATTTAAAAGTATTTCTTAGTAAAACATTTATCAAAGTTTAATCCCAAAATCACATATTGCGGAACACGGGTGTATGCATTGCGATCAAGTTGGGCCCTTCCTTTTTGAACCGGAAATACGTAAATCCATAAACAAAATTGCAAGCACGAAATACGTAAATCCATAAACAAAACTGTAAGCACGAAGCTCAGTGAGTTCCCCAAATACCACATACCATACACATGAAAGAGCTACACATATCATACATAATTATGAGCCATACATATCATACATAATCATGAGCCATACATATCCTACATATACCACAATCAATAAGAGTGCTATGTGTCAACCATATTCTTGCCATTATGCCTTGAGCCGCCTTGTGGTCTTCCTTACCAAGATGGGGACCACAACCCTAGGTCTTACAGACAAGTGCTAGGATCCACCTCCTGGTCTTTCATGCAAGCATCACAAAGACGACTAGCATACAATTCTACCATTACTAACCATTTAACTGTCAAAGTTCAGACTTTGGTCTTGCATACAGATTTCCAAGGGCTACCCATTGGTCTTCCTACAATACACAAACCAAACGGGATCGCATTGGTTCCTTCGACCCATAGAATAGTTAGGAGACTCACCTCACACTGCTGAAGTCCTACGGACAAAAACTATGGCTGCTAGCTGACAAATCCCTAAACTGTCAACCTCAAAATAACACCCAATTAATAATTGGGTTCTATTGCATAACCATAACTCCATACTTGGGGTAAAGAGACTATTTTACCCTAACCTAGATTGGTCCAAAATCAAGGCCCAAACTTAAACTCTCGAGGCCCAAAAGCCAAATAATTGATCAAGGCCCAATATACGGCCCAATTTTCCAAATTGGGTCCAAACCCCTTACATGGGCCTTACCCTAAAGCCCATCCACATATCCTATCCACACACATGTTCTCAGATGGCCCAACAAGAACCCACAACCTAAGACCAAAAGGAAGGCCCAACTCAAGGCCCAAACAAAAATAGGGTTTTCACATAAAATAATGATTAGGGTTAAGTAAGAACACTTAACCCAATAAGGACTTGATCCATTCCTTCCAATATTGAATTAAGTTAATTGCAAAGGATTATTAATTAATATTTTAAGTCTAATAGATAGTTTCAGTTTGGGTCCCAACAAATTCCAAAAATTATGGTTTCATGACATTAGGGTTTTCTAAACCCTAATTAGGGTTTCCAACCCAAATACTACCCAATAAGGTTAATTAGATTTTAATTGGTTGGGCACCACCCACTAACACCCTGGGCGGTGGTGGTCAATGGTGGTTCACGATGGCAGCCACCACCTTACAGTGGTGGTGGTTATGATTTTAGGCCAAAACATTGAAAAGCATCTCATCCAAAAATACACACATATACACACTGCCACCCAAAGTGGTGGTTGGTGGCAGCAACACACACACACACACCAATATATACACTCACAACCACCCACACACGATGGTTGATGGCGACAAAAAAGTAGAAATGGCGGCAACCACCATGGTTGGCTGCCATGGTGGTTCTCTCCGACTTTAGCCAGCCAAGACACACACACAAATCATGATTGCAGCTGTGATACAGACGTATGCGAAGCACGATCACTCGTTGAACACATAAATAACTCAGCTTCCTTTGCGGTGGCAGGCGGTGATGGACGATGACCGACACAACAAAAAGGTTGTTTGGGTGGTGGTGGCGACATTTAGCAACAGCCTGAGCAAAAACGAAGAAGGAAGGACATTGTTTGCGGAAAAGAGCTGGTTGCGTCCGTCACAGTAGCGACCACGGCGTCCGTCACTACTAGAAAAAAAACCTTTTACGACGCTCATTGCGCGTTGTAAAAGGCTCAGACGACGCGCAAATGCGCGTCAAGGAAGGCCTTGTCATAAAGAGAGACGACGCGCATTTACGACGCTCATTTACGACGCGCCATTACGACGCGCGTTTACGACACGCAATGCGTATCAAGGAAGACCCTGTCATAAAGGAAGACGACACGCATTCGCGTGTCGTAACCTTACGACACGCATGTTAATGACATGCAATACGTATCAAGAAAGCCCCTGTTAAGAAAGGCCATGTCATAAATGAAGATGACACACATTTTTGCGTATCATAATTTTAAATGTTTACAAAAAAAATAGTATTTATAGATTTACTTATTTTCAAATTAAATTTGTATTTAATGTTTCATAATAGAAAATAAAATATCATATACAAAAAATAGAATCCATTGCATAAATTTAATGTCATACAAATAATCATTCCATGGAAAGATAAAACAAATCAATAGAAGTTGTAATAAAAATTTACAAACTAATAGTTCTAATAACCTAATGTGTGCCTCACTGTAAACAAGATTTGTGCTGATTTTTTTAAATGTGTGCCTCACTTGTCTCCACTCTTCCTTAGTAACACCGTTCAAGGACTCTAAATGTATGAACTTGCTCAAAGTATCTATATTGCCTGCAAAAAAAAACATAACTACAAAATAAGTGTGAAGATGGATTATTACAGTGTAAGAGAAGTAAAGAACCTTGAGCTTCCTCCAATGGGACACATGGGTAGTCAGACTTGATACACTTTGCAACACGTATATCTCCCAATGCAAGATCAACATTAAGGTAATGGGGAACAACATCACCTAAAATCATATAATATTTATATACCCCTAGACTAGATAGAGCTTTGCAACAAATAGCAACCTACTTTATTTACTCTGTTTACCAAACCAATGTATGGGAAAGGAACCTACTTTACTTTCTCTTATGGTATATGAACAGGATTAGGATTGGTTGTGTTTGCTATATTTTGGTAGAGGGCATTCATTCATTCATTCTCATGTGATTTGCACATAGAAGACATTAGATTTAGATGAGAGCTTTTTGGGTTTGGATGATAAAATAAAACTTAATAAATGAATGAATGAATGAGGATGACCTTTGATCTAAACTGAAGAGCTGAATCGGTACTTCGAGAAATTAGCCTAGCAAGTGGAAGCATCTCATCAATTTCAGCATGTGGAACCTCAAGCCTCATTCTCAGCGACCCATATAAGATATCACACTCCCTAAATGACCAGCCATTTCTCTTCTTAGTAAGTTCCCTTTTCCTGTTTCTTTTCCAGCTCGTGACCTGGGCAACACGTATTCGCCTTGAAGCTCATACTGGCTATTGCTTTGTTCCAAAACAACCTTCTCAACAGTTATCTGAACCAAACTAACATTAAACTATCAAAGGAAAAACTAAATATATAACTATTATTTGAAACAAAACATCCGATTTAACTCAACTACTAACCACATCCCTGCTCCATCTAGCAACCAAGTCTAGAGCTTCGCCTAACACACCGCTGAACCTTGGATGTAACAAAGAAAAGATTCCATGGTCGCTACTTTTCTGGAAATTAAGTTGCACTTCTGCCTGAAACAAAAGGAACAAACAAACCACTTAAAACCTGCTAGATATAGTCAACAAATTTACCAACCAACACAACCCCACCCAACTAATCCTACTTAACACTACAATCCTCCAACCATTCTCTACCAAGTGTTACTATAGTGTTGACTAGACACACAACAAGGGAATGAAATTAACCACTAAAAATAACTAAAAAGAAAAAGGATAAAGAAGCAACTAGTTTCTTATTTTCCCATCAACTGTGTGTGTGTCCGGTCAGGATAAATGATGTTTAAACTTTTTCACTTTGGTAGAGGAAAGGAGGATGAAATACATTGAAATGATTATTACCTGCTGAAGGAATAGGAGCTGTTGCGGCAGCTGCAAATTTTGAAATGAACACATAAATGGTAAGAAAAAATCACGACAAATTCTTATACAAACCAAAAGAAAATGTTGTTGTATCAATCTACCAACCTTAACTTAGATATCTCTTTTCTTGTTTATAAAAGTTTTTTTGATGAAAAGTTAGAAAATGGTAATGTTGTCAAAGTCACATTTTAAATCCCAAATCAATTGACAAAAGATACAACAAACCAAACAGAAACATAAAAAAGTATGAAATTGAAATTATTCCCATTTCTGCCAACCAAAGGCGGAATAGATTGGAATTCCTTCAAATTCCAATTCCTTTGACAGATTCCAGATCCTTCTAAACAATCAGTCCGTAGCATAAAATTTAGAGTGGTTAGAGGCTATTATTGTTAGTATAGTTATGAAGTCATCAGCTGCTACCATTAAGATTAGAGTGGTGGCCGGAAACACAACTCAGTTACTTTATGCTTGCTTCTTGAAATCGGTCGGTAGCATAAGATTTCCAATTTTTTTCTATTCTTTCATGATCTCTTAATGTGTTTCTGTTTTGGAGAAAGTACAATAAATATTGGAGGGAGGGAGGGAGGGAGGGAGGGAAGGGGCTTTCTGCACTATTTATTTAAGAAGTAATTTAATTTAATAGATGTAAGTGCCACATGACACTGAATTCGTTACTATATCATAAGATAAAATAGTAATGCTTCTTTCATCCCAATTATTTGAAAGCATGATGAATTAAACGATATATATGTATTGATGCTTAGGGAAAATAATTTATTTGTTTAGTTTCTATACTTGCAGTATATATGATGACATGCTAAATTGGTTCAGACCTGTACAAATATAAGACCAGCTAAAGATGAGGAACTTCCAAACCCCTACATAGAAGAGTACCGATAACCCTCCTCTTATCTAGATATATATCTGTAATTGTGTCTGTCTAGATTTCTTTGAATACTCCTTTCTTTTTTAGTAGTGTTAATTGACTCATGAATGTTTAGCTAAATGAATCCACACGATGTTAGCAGTACAAAATTCTTGATATTGTGCAAAAATGATGTGTGGTGTAACCCTAAACCCTGAGTTGGAAAACATGGTAGAATGTTGTTCTTCAGTATGAGGAAATAGGTTGTTATTTTATATTACTCCTTCCAGTTCAGTTAGTTATTGTTTCTCTTTCTTAAGGATATGGCTATGGCTATGGCTGATGGCATCAGTTGGTCGGGCTATTGATTTCATAGTGCATTTCCGCAAACAAGTGCCAAGTAGCCCCTCTTTCTTTCCTTGTACACAACTACAAATTAGTCGATGGTTGAAATAAAAATACTATGACTTATCTATAATTTTCAGATTGAGTTTTCAATTGAGAAAGAAAATAATTTTAATCCAAACCCACCCACCACCCCAATCCAATTACCGATCTCTTAAACCTTATTTTCAATTGAGAAAGAAAATAAATTTATTACTACATAACACAATAAATTTGTGTAGGCAACTTAAGAAACAAGTCACAAACCTTATTTTCCGAGTATCCTTTGCAGCCCCTGCGGTATTGACAAGCTCAGCCTCCAACTCCACCCAAAACTTTTCACCTACACCAGTGTATGTGGAGAGGAGTGACAGGTATTGTATATGATACTACAAATGGTAAATCTAGTAGCACAGTGTACATCCTCTGTTATCTTCTTCCAGACACCAGTGTCTCCCATCAACACACTTGGTAAAATTTATAAATATAGATACTGCATATATAGTACAACTTGCATGTGCTACTGGCTACTATCTGTAGAATTTTTTTTTAAAATTATTTTAAATAATGGAAGCAAAACAGATGGGAGTTTGTTTTAAACATAAAGAGAGGAATAAAATTTACTTATTTCTGTTGGAAATATTTATGGCTTCTTCCTAGCTATCGGTTTGAGAAATAAAAAAGGTGAAATTACAAAATTAGCCCTCAAGAGAATGAACACAATCAGTTAATTAAGTATCATATATATATATATATATATATATATATATATATATATATATATATATATAGTATTAAAAATATAAGCAAAATTTTAAATACCTTTACTGTTTTCTCAAATCTGCAAGAATATGTTGGCACTGATGACTTTGACCTTCTTAAAGGTTCTCTCAATAATGTTCCATGGGTTTGGATTGGAGATGATTTTGTAACTGTTGAAGCTCTTGCGCGCTTTTGATTCACCTGTAAAATACAATCCATACTTGTATGTTGTCCCATCTGATTTATCTGTTTTCAGAGATTTGCTTCTTGCTCTTGGAGTTCGGCTTTCTTTTGACCTTTTTTACTATGCTAATGTTATATTTATGTTACAAAAAGATGTGAAAGGGTCACCACTTTCAGAAGATCTGTTGAGTTTTGTCCTTTGTGTTCTAGAAGCTGTTTCAGATTGTCAATCAGAGAGATCAATGTTTGAATAATACTTCTTAAAGGTTCTCTCAACAATGCTCCATTGTTGGTGCCTGATTCTCGAGGGCTTCTCATGGCTGCACGGGATGTGATGTATAATGATCGTGCACCTTGGTTTGATAATAATACCCCTCTGGAAAAACATATCATACAGGGTCGTTTGAATGTACTGTCGAACAAGCTTACACATGGAGTGAAGTTCGTCTGAATGACCTCTATTTTCCTTAGTTCTACCTGGAGTGAGGTTCGTCTGAATGACCTCTATGGGGGGCAAAATGTAAAAGCTAGTAGACTCACCTATTGCTTTAACCAAAAACACCACCATTTTCCCTGAAAGAGATCCTTTCAAGCAGCTTGTCCATTAGATTTTATATGCATCAGCAACATAAACACAGCCCTAGGAACATCTAATAAAGTCAAGATCACTTTGATTCATCCAAACATAACAATAGAAACACATAAAATAGAATTATAGATAAATTTACTAAAATAAATGAGTGTATAGAGAATTATTACATCAGGAAAGCATAGCAAGGAGCCAGCTACTGAGCCTGCAACAGCCAGAAGTGCACAAAACCGGAAGTCATATATCACATGTTCAGTAGCAGACATGGAAACAAATGGATGTATTACAAGACTGCAAGAGAATCCATGGTCATTCATTATAGATAATTACATTAGGATTGATACTAATTTCATGGACTACCTCATTCTGGATAATTTGGTGAAGAACCTCTTAGCTTCAATACTGTCACCATAGTTTTAACAGTTTCACAACTTTTTTTTTCTCACTTTGGCATTTCTACAAACACTTTATGTGCATATTTCTTAAGCATGTTATGAACCTCTACAACCCAATTGTTAGCATCATTCTAGTCAATTCCTTTCTTAGCAACCTCTCTAACTTCCTCTCTTGGGGGGGTCCAACATTCCAACCTTAAAGTAAACAAATAGGAACCCAACATTTTTGCTTTCTGATACAAACCTCCATTGTTCCTCAAACATTAGTTTATGAGCAACTGTTACAATCATACATCATACAGACTAAGATTTTTCCAAGAAGGTCCGAACAATCATAATATAATCACAAAATATGTAAATAGAGAAACAAAGATATACAAATAGAAAAATAAGGATTGTGGTACCTGTTCAGCCTTAATCACATGCCAATCGGAGTTGAGGGCTTTGAGAACTGGAATCGGACCATATTTGAGCTGGTTGACCATATTTTTTCTGACATTTGTGTGCATAATACTCGAAATTCAGAAACCCTAGATGTATAAACAACACTTCGTGAACCCCATAAGAAAAGATAAGGAACTCATAAATCATGTGTGTTTGCGAAGGAAGGGGGGAACGAAAGAGTGTTAGAATGGAAGTCTGTTTTGATAAAATACAAAGATGATGATGCCGATTTGTTGACTATAACATGTACCTGTGAGCTCAGATTAGCTGAATTGATTGCAGATGGCCTTGCGCTTCCAGATAAAGAACCCTATACCTAAAAATTCGACTTATTTGGGGTTTTTAAATTGCATATTGTTGAGGTTACCCCTGAGCAGGAACCACCATTGTTAGAAGAAGTAGAAGAAGACAAAGTGAAAGAAGAAAAGTCGGTTGAGATCGAGAGTATTGAAGTAGAAAAGAATGGGACCCATTCCGATTTTGAAAGTGAACAAAATCGGAAAAGGAATCTGAAAAAAATACCCGATGATCCAGATTTGAAATAAGTTGAAATGGAAGAATGATTATTTGAATTTGCTCAGTTATTTCGAACCCTCGCACGTACTGGGTTGAGAGAAAACGAGAGAAGCAGAAGCTTGAAAGAAAATAAAACCCTACCACGTGCTAGAGAGAAGGGATGTGGCGATGGCTTAGGGTTTACAGAGATACGGGAGGTAGAGAATGAAGGGAGATCTAGAGGAGAGAGTATCAGAGGGGTGAGTAGATTGCAAGGATGAAAAATAGATAGAAGATAGAAAAAAGGAGGCGGGTTTTCAAAATTTTGGGGATTTCCTTTCCCCCCTTGTCTACTAAAAGCGTGTTTCATTAAAATTATAAAGCGACAGGTATAGACGACGTGCGTTTAAGATAAACCGCCCTCCGTGTTTTTATTTTTTTCTTGAGACACTAAATTAAGGGCACGCAATAATACGTGACGTAAATCCTTAAATTTTTTGGAGAGATAACACTATTTTAAGGGCACGTCCTTTTGCGTATCATTAATCAGTGCGTGTCGTAAAAAGCGCGTCATTAAAGGTTTGTTTTCTAGTAGTGCGTCGTCGGTCCTCGTCCTCAATAACAAATGAAACAACGACGACGACCCTCGACTTGGTGGTTCCCAGTTTCGATGTCGGTGGTGCAGCAACGGTATTCGGGATCACAGTGGCAATAAAGCGGTTGGAAGAGTGGAGGGATAAGGGTGGCGGCTAGGGTGTGATCTTAGGGTTAGGGTTTGCGATGTGTTTGAGACGAGGGAAGGAGGTTGGCGGGTTTAAATCCCGCATCCCATTTCAAACAATTAACCATATAACAACTTTAATACCTCATTCCCTATTTTTATTCAAACTTAGCCCATATTTTACTCTTTAGCCCCTGCTTCCTAAAAATCTATTCAATACTTGTCCATATGATACCGTTTAACCCTCAACACCCAAGAAATATAACTTTCAAATCCTATGGCTAACACTGAAGTTATTACAGATTAATAAAATAATATATAAATACATCTTGAGGTTTTAGGGCTTATTATTTATTTATTTACTTATTTTAATTTTATTTATTTATTTGTTTATTTAATTTTTAACGGAATGTTACACCATGACAAGTATGATACCTGATATTGCTTTTTCTGTGTGTAAGTTGAGTTGGGACACTAGTAATCCTAGTGCTCAACATTAGCAAGCAGTGAATAGAGTAAGTATCTTAAAGGAACCATGGATTATGGTTTGAGTTACTTGGGGAGTCCTTCGGTTTTAGAAGGTCATTCGGATGCAAGTTGGATAACCAACATGGAGGGCCATTCCTTAACTTCTGGTTGGGTATTCTCGTTTTGGGTAGGTGCCACTTCTTGGGCTTCGAAGAACCAATCTTGCATTACAAACTCAATAATGGAATCTGAGTTTGTTGTGTTAGCAGTTGCGGGTAAAGAAGTAGAGTGGCTAAGGAATTTAGTCTATGAGATTCCTTTGTGGTCTAAACCAATAACAACTATTTCTAACCTTTGTGATATTGCAACCGCTTTGGCTAAGGCATATAGCCAAGTTTATAATGGAATTTCTAGAAACCTAGGTGTTAGAAATTATATGATTAGAGAGCTAATCATGAATGATGTGATTTTGGTTGATTTTGTGAAATCGCAACAAAGTTTGGCAAATCACTTGACTAAAGGGCTGACAAGAGACTTACTGCACAAGTCTGTAATTGGGATAGATTAATGTCCATTTAATTCTGTAATGATGAGTCACCCAATTCCCTCCTAATATAATGTTAGGAGTTGAATTCAATGTGGAAAGCTCATACTTATAGATTGGAACACATGAAGTATTCATCCTAGGTATGTGTTCGGTTCTACAAGTTAGCCAGGTTGAAGTTTAACTTCTTAATAACTCCTTTGATAAATGTATGTGCAGATACATGGAAAGGATTTACCTACGTGATTGTGAAATGTAGTCGTATTTCATGAGGTTGTAGACTTGACCTTGATACGATCATGAGAGGATTTGGACACATGGCTTTATAATAGTGTCAAGTTGTATTTTGCTAGAAGTTCAATACACTAGTATGTATTTTACTTTCTGGTATTTAAATGGGTTGATGGGTTTAATTCTTAGAACACTCTGATTCTCGAGTATTTGCAAGTGTATGCTACTAAGTTTAAATTCAATTGGTTCAATATTTTCATTAAGTACTAGTTTGGTTTGTTTTTATAAGGTTATGTTTGTTAAAGGGTTACACTAAAATGGGGGAGGAGTATTGGTGATTTTAGTGTCACCATGTCATTTTTTGTAATTGGAACTAACATGTGACCTAAGGGGCTTCATAATTTGTACTCTAATATATGTACGGGGTTGTGTGGAGTGCATGCATGTATAAGATCAAATTAAAAGTCGGTTCGACGACAAGTCGAGGGTCCGGGGGTTGCGCCCCTTTGGCAGAGTCTAGGGGCAGCGCCCCTAGCGTGGTCCAAAGGGTAGAGCCCCTGGCTGGGGTCTCCGAGTTTTACATATGGGACCATAATGTGAAATTCAAATTCTTGAGGGTGATTATGGTAAAACTAACAAAATTTTATTAGTTTTGGAAACCCTAAATCCTCATTAAAATCCGTATTTCCCTGCCTTGCTTCCAAAGCAACCCATGAAGGCAACCTTAAGAGAAACTCTAATCTCGTTTATTATATAAATGGCTCTTATCTTTAAGAATAGACACACGAAAATTATAAGCTATCATTTTCTTCAAACGAACATAGAATCTTTCTAACAATTTGGCTTACGACTTTTATGCCTAGAATCGTAAGTGTCTTCTTGGATTATCTTAGACCGAATTTCTTGCAACCCAGACATAGGGTAGAAATAGTAGTTTGGAAAGTGTTCACACGACCCAAGTGGTATCCAGATCTCCAATGTAAACCCTAATCCCTCCAACAATTTTCAAGTAAACTATTTGCGCAAAATAACTAATAATCTCTAGAAACTAATTTATGAAAAAAAAAATTATCAGTACTCTTTGCTTGACGTGGATAAAGAGTTACTACATATAAATAATGGATTTTATCTCTTATATAAGATAACACAATCTCTACAATATCTAAAGCGGATGGTTAATGGTCGGACTAGAAATAAAGAATGTAATTAAGTATTTTTTTTATTATTTATTTTTATTATTATTTTTTTTTAAGCACAAAAGTTTTCAAGGTTGAAGAGTGAAGACATAGGATTTCTACGTGAGAACTAGATATATAAAAGTTTATGATACATAACAAAGCATCCAATGTTATCAGTACATAGTTGTCTGTATTAAAAACTACTAATAATTTTACAAATTATAATATTCAACGTTTAAAAAAGTTGAGTTTTGATAAATAACAAAATGTTTATGGGGTGTGTTTAATAAACATCACCGTTAATTTTTATATGCAAATAATTAATGAAATTTTCTTTTGAAATAATTACATATAATACAATATATATCGATAGAAGACAACGGACAACAAATTGTTTTGGAGATATGCAAATAGAAGTACATTTTAATGTTTGTTACGTAAATATTTTTTGATGTACGCAAATATGAACACATTTTAATGTTTGTTGCCTAAATTGCTTTGGATAACAAGAAAATTCCGATTTTGACGAACTAATGTGGGAAACGGGAATGCCGTGCATTGTGCAAACTTACGTCCCACATAAATACATCACCTTTTTTTTTTTTTTTGGTATCACATGTTTATTTTATTTTCTTTCTTAAACGATCTTTTGATGTTTGGATATGCATTTAAATTGATTTTTATGGATTTTAAAAGTTTGGATAAAAGTAATAAAAAAATATGTTTTTATCATTTATGATTAAAATAATTAGAGTTATTTTGCATTGCCAACTCTGTATTTATAACTATCTTTTTCTACCGATATAATTCAAGATCATTAGCTTGAAACTTAACTCGGGGTGTGTTTTAGGATGATCATGACACAATTAGTTTGGTGCCGTTGCTCCTCAAAACCGAATCGTAGATCGCAAATGTGGCTATTCCAACCATGAACCGTTATTTTATGTTGGGAAAATGGTGTCAAGAATCCCCACAATCATCCTAATAACAATAATAATAAAAATAATAGTAATAATTAGACACAAAAATATAAATGGAAACTCCAAAACTTAAGAAAAACTATAGGCCTTTCCAAAGAAAAATCCACTTTATGATAAATTGTTACATAACATGTACTAATCTCTTAAACCTTTCCATAAATATAACTACACTCTCCCACAATGTTAACTAACACTTTCTACTATCTAAAAAAAAGATAGGAAAAAAAACTGAACACTTCTAGTGTATTTTGGTTGGGTTGCTTTGAAACTAAAGTATTGGACTTTTTTATAAGCTTGGAGTCCATCCAAAGGTTCATCCCTATACTGATGTGGGATGTGAACCTTTTCTTTCATATAGCCAAAAACTCAACAAATCTTCACCTTAGATAAATGAAAGAAAATTGCAACCACATAAAATGAACATTGTCTTCAACCGATAATCATAATCCTACCATACTTCACCACAAAAAGTATCACCAGTTAAAATAAATCATTCTAAGAATTTCACCTCGACACATGTTGAAAACTTGTTGTAAATTTATGGTGCAACTTTCATGCCTGGCATACCTAAAAGTTCACCAACCATGAACATCAACTTCACCATACGTCTTGTATTAATGTCAATCCAACATCTATGTGTAAATAGTGAATCTGCTAACAAGATTATGTAACATCCCAAAATCATGATAAAAAAATTCGTTTTTCAAAACCCCTTTTTCGTAAAACATAAGTCATACAAACATTGTTTCCCAAAACATAGTAATAAAATCAGATTATGAAAAATCTTTCGAAACATATATTAGCAGGAGGATGTGTACGATCACACATTCGTCTTACCCCGATCATTTGATGTACCTAAAACTATGAAACCAACAACTGTAAGCCGAAACTTAGTGAGTTTTCCCAAAATACCACACACAACAGAAAATAAACAATACATGCTCAACGGGCCCACAATATAAAATTGGATTGCCCCTAGGCCTACAATATCCAGACTGGACTACCCCTAGCCCACAATCTCCTGACTGGATTGCCCTGACCCACAATCTCCCGACTGGATTGCCCCGGGTTTGTTGGCCTACAGCACGAAGCAGTACCACCTCAACTCAACCGCGCTATGTCAAGAGATAAATAGTAACCCACAAGTACAAGTAATCATACAGATTCACAAATCTAACAGATCACTATAGTATAGTAATATCATATACACAATGATACATGACACAATCTAGTGGGCTGGCATTGGTGCCTTCGATCGATGAATATAGTGAGGATAACTCACCTCAAATTCTAGAAGATAGCTGAGTTGTTTACATATCCAAATACCGGTTATACAGGTCACCTAAACAACAAACATGGACCAACTCTTAATCTGCAACTCAAATTGCTCCATTTAAACTAAAGTCAAATTTAGTCAAAGTCAACGATCAAAAAGTCAAAAGTCTAATCAACAAATCGCTATGTCATGGCTATCCATTGGCCACGCCATGGAAACGATTAGAAAAAACAGACGAGTCCTTACCCAGTCGCCACATCGTGGTAACCTAAGGCCATGCCGTGGGGACTGGTCTGAACAACTTAACATATTAAGCTGTTTTCCAACGATTCCAAGAGTTTGAAGGCTCAAATCCGGTTCCTCCCAAGGTCTTGATGGGTAAAGTTTCCAAATTTATACATTAAGACATCTCAATAATCCAAGATCCCAAATCCTAAGTCTTTAAAGGAAACTTAAGGCATACAAACACCTTGTAAGCACTTAATCACTTAGAGTTTATCATCTAAGGTTTCCAGGAGGGTTTTCTACACCTACTGGACCATTTTATGTCAAAAATGGACATGCATGTCGAATGCACGTCCCTTCCATTTTATGTCAAAAAAAAATGAAATTTATGAACTCAAAGCTTGAACATGGGACCAAAACTCCAAGGATCCTTAGATCTGGAACATATAACACTAAGATGGCCACAATGATCCATAAGTTGTCAACTTTATGGAATCCAACCTTTCAAACTCTCACACCATGAAATTTAAGTGACAAAATGACTAGAACTAGAAGCAAGTAACATAAAATTTAGATCTTAAGGACTTACAAAAGTCATGAAAACATGCACAAGGAGGAAGGCGAGAGTTGCTTATTGAAACAAAACTCAAGGGCACCTTCTTCTTCTTCTTCAAAATACCACCAAACACCACAAATATCAAGAGTTAACAATGTAGGATAGGGTTTGCTTATGGAGGCTGAGGGAAAGAGTTTGAGGATGAGGGTAGGACACCATATCCATCACATCCTTTACATAGGGGCATAACCGAAATTAGGGTTTGTCATTAAACAGTTGCCATGCCATGGTGAATAGATTTCCACGCCGTGACACTTACTTAGCCTCCACGAAATCACTGGCCATGGCCACGCCGTGGGACTCATTCACCACACCATGGCCACCAGAAATCCAAAATTTGAAACATTAATAATTTTAAAAGAGAAATACCTGAAACTTAACATTACAATTCTCCCCCACTTGAACTAAATTTCATCCTCGAAATCCTCTGTCGAAAACATATCTGGATAGTGCTTGCGAGTCTCTGTCTCGGGATCCCATGTCCACTTAGAATCCTTCCGATGCTACCACAGAACCTTGACCAATGGTACCACTTTATTACGCAAGGCATTCATCTTCGTATCCAGTATAACCATTGGTCTTTCCATATAGTTCAGGAGTTCATTGAATGTCGTCCAAAGGAACCACCACTAAATCATCAAACACACACTTCCGAAGCTGAGAAACATGGAAGGTGTTGTGAATCTGACTAAGCTCCTCATGCGGATCTAATAGTGATAGAACCCATTTTGAATGGTTGGTGGATGCGAAATAAAAATATCTTGAGATTTAACGAACATAAAAATATATAACATGAAGAACATATGATGATAATTTCATAGTTTAGAAAAGATAAGAGAGATAAAATGTAACATTATAAGAACATGGGTGGGAGAGAAGACTCTCCCTTGGTGGGAGAGATCCCACCACTTTCTCTTTCTCTAGAAGATTACATTTTTAGTGCACACCTGAGAAAATGACCAACTTCCCCTTTATATAAGAAGGAGAAAAATACACACCTACAATACAATAAAGGGAAATAAATAACCTAACTATCACTCATTATTTGTAGAGCATTTCCATGCTCCAACATTCTCTCCCTAAATGATTACAAATGATGAGAGATATAATAAGTGATACAAGGCTATAATACAATAATCCGACTAGCAAGTGTGGTAATAAAATGAAACATAATGAGAACCAAATGCTGAAATGTCTCTGAAACTCGGAAGTGTCTGTGATGTCTGAAATTGGCCATGAATCTCTAATCAATGAAGGTCTTCAGCTTCAAAGCACCACTAAAGAAGCAGAAAAATAAGATAGAAATCTTCAAACTAGTCATAAGCACCATGAGCAAGAAGAAGATCACCATGAGCAAGTAGAAAATCCAATAAAAGTAACACTTCGGCTTTAAAAAGTTTGAAAAACATTTCGAGTTCTCGAATCATAATACACCAAAAATTCTTCAAAGAATAACCTGCTAAAAATGTGAAGCATCTAAAAAATGAAGTCCGGATAATAAATAATGTGAGTCCAAAGACATGGTCTAGCAATGCCAAAAATTTGATCAAAAGATCAAAAATAAGTGTCACGTCACAACGCCAAAATAATCTTCATCTTCAAAATATCACAAATCCAAACTCGCAAAATCATAAGATCTGAACCGGATGCAAACACAAAGAATCATCATGTGGTGGAGTTCGAATAATAAATAATTTGAACCGGGAAACATCGACTAATGCTAAAAATTTGATTCGTGAAGACCAAAAATAAGTGTCACATCGCATCACTAAATAAATCATTGTCTTTAGAGGTCTTCAAAAATCCAAAATCAAACAATCATAAAAACCATATTCGGATGATATCATAATATTCCCTCCCTATTTTTGATAATCAAAGACCGGATATCAAAAATAAATATATCATCGGGCTGGAAAGTGACGGATACCAAGAGCTAAGAAGGCTCACCCTAGATGTATGAAGGGTCTCGATAAGATACGAGAAATAGAGTAAAAGAGATACTTTGCGGTCATCAGAAGCTGTGTGATTCAGTTGTTGGAATTCAAAAAAATACCATAGAAAGGAGAATAACTTTGCATGAAAAATAATCTTTGTTGTGCCGAAAAGATACCAACATACCCAAATTGCGGTGTCGGAACTCTCGTAGTGGTCTTCAATAGAAAATAAAGTTCACATGCTCAAGATACATGATTCGTCAACTGTAGATCAAGAGCAACAAGTCATAATAATCCCATAAAGCGAAGAATGTGAAACAACTTTGATGATCAGTCGTCGTTGCGGTGCAAGCGTCACAAAGAATAATATGAAGTCCGATTGCGGTATGGAGTAATCTTCATGGAAAGAGTAGAAGTTTTCCATAATAATCGGCATGAAGTGAACCACTGTGACTATCCAAGGTTGGGTTGTGGCCAAAATTGATGTTAAAAAAATAATTAGTTTTAGAAAAAGGTAATTTGTTTTAATAAAAAAATGGCTAAATAAAAAAATTGGTGTTAAAAAAATTGGCTAAATTAAAATAAATGTTGTTAAAAAAATTACTTAAAAAAAGTAAATAATAAAAAATGCTAAAAAGAAAAAAATGGAGTTAAAAAAAAATATGAAGGTTTAAAGAAAAAGGGCTGATGAGAGGGAAGAAAAAATAAGGAGGAAAGGAGGGGGGAAGGTGGAGGAAGAAGGGAGGAGGTGAAGGAGAAGGTGTTGCAATGGGTGGGTGGAAGCTATTGCAGATTGAAGGAGGTGGCTACTGATGGAGGGAGGTGCGGATGGAATGGGCGGGTGCGGATGAAGAGCTGGGTACCGAAGGCTACAGATAAGGCTACTGATGAGGCGAAAGAGTAGAACCGACTGCGGTGCGAAGAAGGGAAAAGCAGCTGTGGTCCGAGACGGCAGTAGGCACGTTGGGGTCCTAACTGATTGCTGTCAGAGGGAATCTGAAGATGCGGTAGTGAGTCAGGAATTCGGTTTGGCTAAGAGGTTGCGATACTTAGGCCTGAGAGGGGTTGGGGGCCAAAGCTAAGAGGGGTTGCAGACTAAAGCTAAGAGGGGTTGCAGGGAGGCTTCTTAGGAAACTCTGGTAGGCATTTTTTGGCTACGGTTCGGGGGTCCGAGAAGGGTTGAACAGATGACAAAAAATACTATTTTTCATGGAAAAATGATGCCGAAAAGGGCATTTATTCATATTTTAATAAGGGGAATCTTTTTTAAAGCATTTTGGGTCAAAAAGAGGTATTGAGAAGGTAAAAAGAGGAGTATGCAGGGGGTTTTTGAGGGGATAAAATTTGATGGAAAGGGTCAAAGTCACATGGTTTTACTTGGGAATGCAAATATAAGTGGAATACACTTTACCCAAAAGAACAATAAGGACATTGTGTTTTTTGCAAACACCAAGCATGTCCAAACATTTCAATTTAAAGATTCACAGCAAGAAATAAAAGCTTCATACCTCATGTAGATTTAAGAGTTGTTGGATAAAAAAATTTATCCACTATCTTGAATAATAAGACCATAATTTGTGTATTTTCTTCCAAGAATAAAAGCTTCTCATGGAGCAAATCTTCTACCCTTTTTAAGACCACAAAATTAATTTCTTGAAGAAACCCAATGGACTTCTTTCTTGGAAGTGGTGCAGGGGATACATCTACAGGAGGTCCCGGATAGGCTGGGTTGGTCTCTGGATAGTGGTGATTCATTCTCTGTTTCTTCGGTTAGGTATGCTTTGGATACTACTCTGGTGCCTTAGGGAGACACGGGCACGAGATGGAATAATTGGGTTCCTATTAAGCTTAATATTCTAGTTTGGAGAATTAAGCTTTCTAGTATCCCTACAAGGGAGAGGTTGTCGAGTAGAGGTATACTGGTCTCGTCTATTATGTGCCATATTTACATGGTTGTAACTGAGAATATAGATGTAACGACCCAATTTTTTTTTGTCCAAAAATTCCATTTTAATTAAACACTTTGCAAAACATTTGAAAATAAACAACATTCGATCATATCGTTTCTTAAATCATGTTACGTGTCTGAAAACCAATACATGGAATCAACCATAGTGTTAGAGTACAAATCCCAGAAAATCTCATAATGCGGAAAACAATGGGTGTGTATGATGTGCCGCTACCGTGCTAGCTCCTTCCCCTTTGCTGAAGAGGTACCTGAAACCAAAACTCTAAACTATAAGCACAAAGCTTAGTGAGTTCCCCTATAATACCACATACCATACAATCATATAATGAACAGCTAAGAGATACAGACCTTGCCCACACTCATGGAGATACGGGCCTTGCCCACACTCCGCTAACTAGGAGATACGGGCCTTACCCACACTTCGCTATCTGGGAGATACGGGCCTCGCCCACACTCCGCTACTAAACCATAACATACAAGTATCACACAGACAACAAGTATAAACAATTCTACCACACTAGCATATATCATCATCAAACTCAACTATGAGATACGGGCTCTGAGCACACTCCGATACTATCATATCGTTTATACAGGTCGGCCTTGGTTCCTTAGACCCGTTTCTACTAGTAGGAAACTCACCTCGAAAAGTAGCTACCAAAAGTCTGACTGTCGGACGTCTGACTGCTGCACCGGAAATCCTTCGGCTACAAATCCATAAACATAGATTAGCCACTCATAAATACCCTCAGATCAAATGACTGGCCTACTTCTGGTCTAAAGTTAACTCCTTGGTCACAGTCAACTTCCAATTGACTGGACTCGCCGAGTCATGGCACAGACACGCCGAGTCCTTCTCCTACTAACCTGATCTTGCACGCCAAGTCCCTCTTCCCACTCACTGAGTCACCCTTAACTCACTACTTGGGACTATAAAACCGACTCGCGATCCGACTCGCCGAATCCAAGAACAACTCGCCGAGTTTGAAGAACAACTCGTCGAGTTCCTAGGCAATATTCATATGACTCGCCGAGTTGTTCATCCAACTCGCCGAGTCTAAGGCCACCTTCATAGAACTCGCCGAGTCCCTATGACCCATTCCCCATACAGACCAAATCTGAGACATGCAACGCTTCCAAACCATAGATCCATGTTCCTTGAGCATGCTTATCACGTAAAGTTGAAAACTTTACGTGCATGCATGGCCCTATAAGCTCAAAAAGGCAAAACCAAGCTCTTAATGAGGTCATACACTCAATGGGGACCTCAATCACTTCAACCACAAAAACTTTATACTTCTAATACGTCCATAAGGTCCAAATTTGGAGTCCTTTCAGAACATAGAGCATTAACACACGGAGTTTGAGGTTTTAGGGCTTGAAAACCACTAATTTGGGATAAAAAGCGGATCTAATGAACTTGTGATCAAGGTAAGAACTTTTCTACCTGAATGGAAGCTTCTCACAGTGTAGATTCCGGATCTATCTCCCCTCCTTGCACACTTCAACCTCTTCATTCTTCTTCTAAGCTCCAAACCTTCTTCACAAAGCCAAAAACACTCTCAAGAACAATATGGGGCTAGGGTTTCGCTCTACAGCTCTCTGGAAGTGTTAGGGACAAAGGAGGCCAAGTTAGAGCATTTAAATAGGGTGTAAACACCCGGATTAGGGGTTTTGCCCAAACAGGGTCTACTCGCCGAGTCCCAGGACCGACTCACCGAGTCCAAAGTTCAGTCCATGCGCCTTATCCCACTCCTACTTGGTGAGTTGGCCCATCAACTCGCCAAGTCCAAGGCAAAAATGCATTACTTTAAAAATGTAAATTGCAAAGAGTACATACCATGAACTAGGTGCTACAAATCTCCCCCACTTATCTTAGACTTCATCCTCGAAGTCTGCTGCTTGATCCTGAAGCAGCTCAGGGTAGTGCTCCATCACCTCTTCCACCGGATCCCAAGTCCACTCCAATCCCTTCCGATGCTGCCATTGCACCTTCACGAGTTCCACTCTTTTGTTCCTTAGATCCTTCGACTTCTTGTCGAGGATTGCTACAGGCCGCTCAATGTAATTCAGGTTGTCATGGACTTGAATATCCTCCAAAGGCACCACTGCCGAGTCGTCCACCAAACACTTTCGCAACTGAGAGACGTGGAAAGTGTTGTGGATCTGGCTGAGTTCGGCTGGTAGGTCCAACCTATATGCCACCTTGCCCACCCGGACCATAACCTTGAATAGCCCGATGTACCTTGGGCCTAAATTTCCTCGCTTTTTGAATCGGATGGCGTCTTTCCATGGCAACACCTTCAGAAGAACCATATCCCCGACTTGGAAGTCCAAGTCTGAACGGCGCTTGTCGGCATAACTTTTCTGCCGAATCTGAGCAGTCTGAAGCCTGCTTTGGACCTGCTAAATCTTCTCTGTCGTCTGGAGCACCACTTTGGTGCTTCCCATGACCCTCTGGCCAACCTCTCCCCAACATATCAGGGTCCTGCATCTCCGTCCGTACAACATCTCGAAGTGAGGGCGGTCAATACTCGCGTGGTAGTTGTTGTTGTATGAGAACTTAGCTAAAGGAAGATAGGTATCCTAACTACCACCGAAATCTAGCATGCATGCCCGCAACATATCCTCAAGAGTCTGGATGGTCCGCTCACTCTGATCATCCGTCTGCGGGTGGAAGGCAGTGCTAAAATGCAGACGAGTGTCCAACTCATCATGAAACTTCTTCCAAAACCTGGAAGTAAAATGCACATCTCTGTCTGAAATCACTGATACTGGCACCCCGTGCCACGCCACTATCTCCCTGATATAGATGTCTGCCAACTTCTCGACCGAGATGCTCTCCTGAATCGGGATAAAATGGGCGCTCTTGGTCAATCGATCCACGATGACCCATATAGAATCCATTTATCGCACGGTTCTGGGAAGCTTCGTGATAAAATCCATCATAATATCCTCCCACTTCTACAATGGGATTTCCAACGGCTACATCTTGTCGTGCGGTATCTAATGCTTAGCCTTGACCTTCATGCAGGTCAAGCACCACTCGACGAACCAAGCCACATCCCGCTTCATGCAGGGCCACCAATAGTCCAGACGAAGATCCCTATACATCTTCGTCGCCCCGGGATGAATGGAGAACCGAGATTTGTGCGCCTCCTCCATCAAAACCTGACGCACGCCACCAAGATAAGGGACCCACAACCTATGGTCAAAAGTCAATAACCCCCGGTTATCATAGTCGAAGGAGGAAACCTGCCCCACAATCCACTCACTCTTCCGATGTTCCTCCTTCATAGCCTCCTGCTGAGCCTCCCGAATCCGCTCCAATAGCGGAGTCCCTACTGTCATCTGTAGACAAATATCTCGGATCGGCGCTGCCTTACGGCTAAGCGCGTCGGCCACAACATTGGCCTTCCCTAGGTGATAAAGGAACTCGCAATCGTAATCCTTTACCACATCCAACCACCGTTGCTGCCTCATGTTTAGATTTGGCTGATCCATGAGGTACCTCAAACTCTTATGGTCCGTGTAAATGGTACAGTGAACCCCATAGAGGTAATGACGCCAAATATTGAGGGCGAACACAACCGCCCCCAGCTCCAAGTCATGTGTCGGGTAATTCGCCTCGTGAGGCTTCAGTTGCCTCGACGCGTAGGCGATGACATGCCCTCTCTGCATCAATACCACGCCCAAACCTGAGATGGACGCATCACAGTACACAACGAAATCCTCTATGCCCTCTGGTAGGGCTAAGATTGGCGCCTCGCACAATCTCTGTCTCAGTGTCTCGAACGTTGCCTGCTGTTCAGGCCCCCAACAAAAGACCACGACCTTCCTTGTTAGCCTGGTCAATGGTACGGCTATCTTGGAGAAATCCTAGATGAATCTCCGATAATAGCCTGCTAATCCCAGGAAACTCCGAATCTCAGATGGAAACTTTAGAACCTCCCATCTCATCACGGCCTCCACCTTGGCCGGATCTACTGTAATCCCGTCATGGCTGACTAGGTGCCCCAGAAACTGCACCTCACGCAACCAGAACTCACACTTGGAGAACTTTCCATACAAGCTCTCCCTCCTCAAAGTCTCCAGCACCTCTCGCATGTGCTCCTCGTGCTCATCCTGCGTCTTGGAGTAAATCAAGATATCATCGATGAAAACTATCACGGACCGATCCAGCATCGGTCTGCACACGCGGTTCATGAGGTCCATGAACACGGCAGGATCATTTGTGAGCCCAAATGGCATCACCACGAACTCATAATGGCCATAGCGCGTCCGAAAGACGGTCTTCTGCACATCCCCCTCTCTGACCCTCATCTGATAGTAACCTGAACGCAAATCGATCTTGGAGAACCAAGATGCTCCCTATAACTGGTCAAAGAGATCATCAATCCTTGGGAGTAGGTAACGGTTCTTCAATATTACCTTATTCAGCTCCCGATAGTCTATACACATCCGATGCGACCCGTCCTTCTTCTTTACAAATAAAATCGGAGCTCCCCAGGGTGAACTGCTCGGCCTGATAAATCCCTTGTCTAGCAGCTCCTGCAACTGCGTAGACAACTCCTGCATCTCGGGAGGAGCCAACCAATAGGGTGCCTTGGCTATGGGAGTCGCACCAGGGACTAGGTCGATCTTGAACTCCACCTGACGCTCCGAAGGTATCCCAGGCAGCTCCTCGGGGAATACATCCGCGAAATCTCGTACTACCGGCACCTCATCCACCGTTGCTCTACCCGCCTCCCGGGCATCCGTAACGTACGTGACATAACCTGCACAACCCTGCTAGAGGTAGCGCCTTGCCCTCGCCGCCGAACATAAGGTTGGCCCTCGCTGTGGTCTCTCACCCTGAATCACCAACTCTCCCCCACTTGGGGCTCTGACTCGCACTAGTTGTTGCACGTAGTCTATCACTGCTCCATTGGGGCTCAGCCAATTCATACCAATAATGACCTTGTTCCCCCGCAACGGAATGGGAACTAGGTCAACCAGATACCGCTCCTTAAACAATCTCAATACACAATCCCGGAAAACCTCTGATTCTCGAACCGATCGATCGTCGGCAATCTCCACCTCTAAAGGGCAATCCAACCTGCCCGAAGACTCAGGAACTTCTTGCTAAGCGCAAGGGAAACAAATGATCAGGTAGCCCCCGAATCGAACAACACCTGAACTGGGATACCGTTCACATGGAACGATCCTAAGCAGAGCACATACACATAACATATCAACATTACAACTGCATAACATAAAAGCATAAATAAAGAATCATACCAGTCACCACATCGGGTGCGGCGCGTGCCTCTTTGGTAGTCAACTGAAAGGCACGGCTCCTCACCACTGGAGCCTCTGACTTTCCTTGTCGGCCATCTGTGATCCTCAGAGTCGCTGGAGCCGGCGCCTTCACATGCGCTGATGTTGCTGTTAACTGAGGGAAATTGGCCCTCTTGTGGCCCCTCTGGTTGCAATGGAAACACATCAACTCAGATGTCTGAACAACCGAGGCAGAGGCAGTACAATCCCTACCAAAGTGTCCCGTCTTTCCGCACTTGAAGCAGCCCGACGATCCCAATCTGCATGCTCCCTCGTGTGACCTGCCCCATTTCCTGCAGCGGCCCGATCCTCCTTGGACTTTCGGCCTACCATCTAATCCATTGGGCTTCTTCCCCGAAGCCCCAGCCACCTACCCCGCCTCTGCCTTCCTCTTCCAGATATGATCCAGATCAATCTCCCTCTCCCTTGCCCTGGCAATCATGGACTCCAGGGTAGGGCAAGCTGAAAAGCTAACATGCTCTCGGATGTCAGCGCGGAGCATGTCATGGTAGCGGGTCCTCCTCATATCCTCATCTCCAGCATACTGGGGCACCAACAATGCCCTCTCCCGGAACTTGGCGGTGATCTCCGCCACAGTCTCTGTAGTCTGTCTCATGTCTAAGAACTCCCTGGCGAGCTGCTGAAGCTCGACAGCCGGTGCAAAATCTGCCCTGAACCTGGTCACAAAGTCCGACCAGGTCATAGCCTCAACACCCGAGGCTCCCAACGAGTCACCGAAGGACTCCCACCAATCTCTAGCTCTGTCTCTCAAACACCCTGCTGCGTATCTCACCTTCGACCCCTCGGGGCAGAAGCTAGTCAGCTGTGCGGACTCGATGTCCGCAATCCATCGTCTGGAAGCAATGGGGTCCTTCGCCCCATGGAAATCCAGCACACCACTGCCCCTGAAGTCCTTAAACGACAGTGTGTGAGATCCTGACTGGCCAGATGCCATGTCACTCCTGAACGCCCTGAGGCGGTCCTCCATCAGCTCGACTATCCCTTCCTTGATTGACCTGAAAATGATGGGGGTCGACTCAAGGATGCCTCTAGTGATCTCTGACGTGATGAACTCGCGTAGCCTCTCATCTACTGGCTCAGAACCTGATCCTGAACTCGATCCCTCTCTAGAACTGCCACCAGCTGGCCTCTGACGTAGTACCACCATTCTGCAATAGACACGGTAACCATTAGTGATACTGATACTTCTAAAGGAATCGCATTTATTTCAAGTTCCTTGGTCTTGTCTTGGCCTTCCTTATTTCGGGTACGGATCCTCTGCTTTCAGTAGTACGGGCCCATACTACCTTCCACATCTATTCGTACCTTCTTCAAGGACTGCCTCGACTCCACCAGATCTCTTTCATTACTGTTGATCACTGCTATACTCATCCTAGGCTTGCCCTAGGGAAACCTCTGACTCCACCCTACCCGGTCCTCAGCTGTTGAAGGCCTCCTTGTGATGCCAATTAGCCATTACCTGAATACCATCACATGTGATGAGGCTCAAATAATCCTTCGAGTAACCGACTCGTCCCTACAACGGTTAGACTCAAACGAGAGCTGCGCAATAGGGCCAAATTCAACACTCTAAGTTTATACAACCCTGGTCACATGTGATGTGATGTATTCACCTAATGGCTAACTCCCATCACTTAGAGCCCCACAAAGCACAAAGCAAGCAACATTCAGACAAAAGGGAAAAACCTCAAGCAATTCCGTCCTCATAGAGAGAAACGGGTCTAGCATACAGTGCTAAACTCATACTGTCAGGTATAACCGAAACAGGCTATCCTACTACTGTCTACTCAATACTAGCATGTAATTCTCATAAGATGAAGCACATAAAGTAGGCACATAAGGCATCACTCCTAGATCCTTAGTCCTATTCTAGCATGCTGTTCTACTAAAACTGTTAAACATAATATAAACTTGTATGGGTATTTTGGGGAATGCTTACTTGATCTCGACCGGTCGCTCACATCACACACTTCGTTCTTTCGTAAAACTCTTTACTTAAACTTTTAGGAAACTTTTTTTGAAACCCATTAATCCAGTGATTTGAGTTCGGACATCCCCAAGGGTGTGTCCGAATCCCTCAAACCATGACTCTGATACCAACTTGTAACGACCTTTTTTTTTGTTGTCCAAAAATTCCATTTTAATTAAACACCTTGCAAAACATTTGAAAATAAACAACATTCGATCATATCGTTTCTTAAATCATGTTATGTGTCTGAAAACCAATACATGGAATCAACCATAGTGTCAGAGTACAAATCCCAGAACAATCTCATAATGCGGAAAACAAGGGATGTGTATGATGTGCCGCTACCGTGCCAACTCCTTCCCCTTCGTTGAAGAGGTACCTGAAACCAAAACTCTAAACTATAAACACGAAGCTTAGTGAGTTCCCCCATAATACCACATACCATACAATCATATAATGAACAACTAAGAGATACGGGCCTCGCCCACACTCATGGAGATACGGGCCTCGCCTACACTCCGCTAACTAGGAGATACAGGCCTCGCCCACACTCTGCTATCTAGGAGATACGGGCCTCGCCCACACTCCTCTATCTGGGAGATACGGGCCTCGCCCACACTCCACTACTAAACCATAACATACAAGTATCACACAAACAACAAGTATAAACAATTCTACCACACTAGCATATATCATCATCAAACACAACTATGAGATACGGGTTCTACCCACACTCCGATACTATCATATCGTCTATACAGGCTGGCCTTGGTGCCTTAGACCCGTTCCTACTGGTAGGAAACTCACCTCGAAAAGTAGCTACCAAAAGTCTGACTGTCGGATGTCTGACTGCTGCACCGGAAATCCTTCGGCTACAAATCCATAAACATAGATTAGCCACTCATAAATTGATGGGTTTTGGTCATACGACATCCTATGTGCTCATACAAACCCTAATGCTTGGATCTAGGTTTCTCTATTGTACATGCTTTGAATCCAAGACTATAAACCCTAATTCTAGCATACAAGTAATCATATTAATATGTAATTAGGTTTAAGATCATACCTTGATTGTTATGTAGCAATAACAATCCCAAATCTCCTTGTATTGACTTTGGAAGGCTTAGAGTCACAAGTGTCACTCCTCTAATGGTTCACAAACACCATAAGCAAGAGGATGAAGAGGAGAGAGGTTGGAGGCTGCCAAAAACGTGTAGAAACCCTAACAAGAGGCCTAGCCACGTTTTTGAGCCTTAAGGGGTCTTTATATAGTTGGGCTATTAGGGTTATCTAACAAGGAAACCCTAATTTGGATGCTTAAGCCCTAAGGAACCCATAGACTCCTTTTAATCAAGCCCTTGGACGATTTCCTTATGGGCTTCCGCATAGAATTCGTCCAACCCTTGATACAAGGCAATCCATGGCCCAAATTGCAATTATCTTATAATTACAATTCCAGTCCCTTAAGTTTAATTAATCTCTTTTAGTCACAAAACTAATTACCAATTAATTATTGACTAATATTAATTAAACAATATGATTTCTCCTTTAATATATTATTCCCATAATATACTAATAAATCACATTTAATCCTTTCTCTCCATAATTCATCCTATCAAGTTGCTTTGGTGAAGGCAACCCAAAAGGACCATGCACCATCGGGTCAAGTACATACCAAAATAGTTATGGACTTAGACACTAATCCAACAGTCTCCCACTTGGATAAGTCTAATAACTATTATACGTATGACTTCAGATCCCGATCTGCAATCGTAGCTTTCCAAAGTCGCTGTCAACTCTGATCCTATCAGATACGCGTGTCCTTAGATAAGGGATCATATATTCCTCCATTCTAGATATCATCTGAGATATGATTTTTAATCATTCTCTTTGTACTACTTCTCGATTTCTGATTTATAACGACAGACTAACTGAACAAATCAAATTAGCCCTAGCCCGACCAAGCATTTACGTTTGTCATCACTAAACCATCGAGGAGCCCAAAGATATCGCTTTTATCCTACCTTGGATAAAAGGAACGGATAAACTTTGATACTATGCTTGCTTGCACTCACTAACCAAATCACACACAACAATATGTTTTATAACACCAAGTTACTAGTGCGTTTACATATTATCAATGTGCAACCGATTAGCAAGATACAACTCACACATCTCGGTTTCAAGAATATAAGATGTTATCGTCTCACTAATCACTCGAGATAGTGATCCAAGTGAGCGTGGGTTTAATCCAATGCTCAAATCATATTCATAAGCACTCATGAACGTTGCAGCAAACATTTGCTTATGTCTAATACTCTTTTAGACAATCCACACACCAATTCACGACAATCTTCATTCGTATCTACTTCCAACATATGAACGACTGTGGCCCGTTCGAATAATTCGATTATTCTTAATAAACTCAATTATTCTGGAAGTCAAAACATGCAAGGTGAAACACAAGAATAATACTAATCCCATATGGCCTCAAACCTTTGAGTATAAACAAAACACGTTTTATTTATCACCATATCGATTACTCATTATTTGTCGTTTCGGGTAATCAACTTTTTACTTGAATTATTACACTTGTCCCATGCTCCTAACATGCACACAATGTTTACCTATGGTTCTTACTTTTGTGAAATAGACAAATTGAACACATTTCCAATCATTCTCATTTTACAACTCCAAATCCATTTTCTTAAGTGTAAGAATATCAAATTCTTGTTACTTATAGAATATACTAGATTCTAACACTTTATGCAACGATCCTTTTGTAATGTCACTGCACCAAAGTCTCAAATACTATTGTCAATGATATTACAAAGTCCTCTATCGGAGATTGTTACAAGACAATTCCTTAAATACGATGTCTCTCACTCAAAGTACATTCATTTGAACATCCTTTTGCATAGAGGTTTCTAATCTAGTCATAGATTTTCAATATTTACTTCCCAATATGGACACGCTTCCATATTTTCCATATGACAACTAATTTCTTAATAGAATCTTTTCTATTCATCATAATGTCAATATGGTCCATTAATACCATGCTTCCAACTACTCATAAGCAACCAATCCTCGTCGAACTTTGGATTGTCCTTTGATACTTGTTTAATTATATTTGTCAAAACCAATTCTAATCCCTTTTCCCTCTAAATGCGCTAGACATTTGGAAAATTTTAGAATGGTCAAATATTAAAGCATTTGCAATCGATCCTATACCCGAAGTGTATGGGACACGATGCACAACGTTTTATTTGCTATGTTCTCAAAATTCGAATTGTGAAAAGGAATTCCGTAATCATAATCAAAATTTTAAGAACACACTATGTACCCTTGACTAAGTTTATTAACATTTCTCAACCTAATCCTTTAGATTTGAAATGAAGCATAATATTCTCTCCCTTAGTTATAGCAAAACAACCTTTCAACTCTTACAACTTTGCAAAGTATGACTCTTGTTTTCTATAATTAATATTGCCAACTATACAATACGTGCCTTAATAATCATACAATCATAACATTTATGCTCCCACTATCATGACGATTATTATAAAACATAACACTTATGCTCCCACTAGCTTCGACATGTATTCATAAACATCTTAACTTTCAGAAAAACAATACTTATTGAATTTCTTAAGTTCATGTTTCTAATACTTAGTGCTTTGATAATCTTTTATCAAGGCTTCTTGAACTTATACACCTTTGCCTTCGATAGTTCATATGTGTGTCTAAACAATTAAGACTAATTGCCAAACCTTAAATTATGGAAAGGGATGCCGTAACCATAATCGAATTCAAGAATGCAATTTTACAATCACTATCTTCTTAAAATCTTTCTTAGTGAAAGCATTTTCTCACAATCATTTTCATGAAGGAGGAAATCTTATGACACTTAGATTTAAACGGTGTATGTGTTCCTATCCATGTGAATTTGTTAAAAACCAAAGTTTACGATAAATTCAAACTCATATGGATCGAACTTTCTTAATCTTGATTTCTTGCCTTATGGTAGCACAGCTGCCCACCACGTCTTCCAAGTAGTTAAGCAGCTCACCTTTTCCTATCAATGTACTTTCCATTGATCAAGGTCCTTACCTTTTATGCATTCAAATGAGAACTCATAGGACTCACATGCATAATTAACTCGATTGGATTGGCACAGAAACAAAATAATGTCTTCACGATAGGTTGTAAACCTCAACTCGTGTGCTAGTGATGATCGATAAGGTTTATTTGATTTGTTCTTGAAACTTTTCAAGACTATTAAGACTCCCACTGACTCCTTGACATATACGATTCTCTTATCAAAACATTTCTTGACAAACAAATATTCAAGAGTTAGTGTAGCTTTTATCAAAACAAAACACTTCATAATTTTGGTCTTAGTTGGTCTTTGTCTTATCCAAGACATCACAACTTTCCACAATTGATGAATGTTATAAACCTTCTTAATACTATTCACTCAATGTCACAATCTTGACTTTAAGACTTGTTTTGGAACGAAGTATGATTGACTTCTTGATTTGACCATTTCTTCAATCTTTGATTCCTCTTCTTGGACATACAATTGTACCAAGACTCACTTAGAGGATCAATTGAGATATGGTTCTTAATCATTAAGACCTATCATAAAGCATAAAAGCTACTCTCCCTTCTTCTTAGAATGGAGAAACTCTTATCTTTCTGCCTACTGGATTCTTCTTATTCGTTTTGCTATTGATCTAAACCCTTTAATCAATTCAAAATTACACTTAATCTTGTAAGTGTAATCATATTTACTAAGCCTTTAGTAAATCATGATGAATATCTTTGTTACTCTTATGGTGAACTTGATCAACACACAACTTTGTGTACTCGATTTCCTAGTCCTTCACTTGACACTTTGTCAATGAATTAGTCTAATTTCAAAATATGAAATTTCTCATTCATCGTGCAACCAAGTTGCATGATTCCAAGTTTCTGTCCAATTGAAACTTGGGCGATGAGAAACTCTCCCTATTTGGTAAATTCTTGACTTTCCATAACACAATAAGAAACAAATCCATTATTGCTAATAATTTTAACATCAATTTTTTCATACACGCCATTGTAAGGATAAATAAATAAAATTTAAAATCAAAAATTTATTTTATTGCGGAAAAATTTGTCCTTACAATGCAACTCATTGAAAAACTTATGCTAATACATCTTTCTTAGCAATCTAATTCTAACTCTAAGTAGTAGCTCAAGAATCTAATCTTCGAGAAACGCGATCGAAATCCATTCCTTCACGGTTAGATTCTGCTCACTTCTTCCCTTAAGCTTCTTTTTCTTTTCTTTGATCCTTCTAAACATCAATTGTAATCTTATCACATTATGTATTCAGAATCTAGAATGAAGCTTAAAAGAGTTAGTCAATGGATTTTACCTAAATTAGAGCCATACGTTTCGACTCTCCCATCTCTTAGATCTCTTAGGTAAATAGGGCAGCTTCGTCTCCAATGCCCCTTCTCTTGGCAATAAAAGCAAATTGACTCTTTTTGGAATAGGACATGGAACTACTTCAGACATCGCCTTTCTCTTATGATAAATCTTTTCAATCATAGCATGTCTTTCGTTGCCATTGTCTATATCCATAGAGGTCTCGAAGGCAGATTCACCAATCAACTTTGCTTTTCTATTGCGCCAAACCATTGCTGATTCAGCAGCAATAAGCATATAGGTGAGATCTATAAGGGTCACGTCGCGGTTCATCATATAGTACTCTCTTATGAACTCACTATATGAGTTAGGAAGTGATTGAAGAACCCAATCAACAGCCATTTCCTCACAGACAACGGATCCCAACAGTGTGACTTCATCCCTAAGATATGTGCACACACCGACTTTCCTTCTTTATGTTTACTTGCCAAAAGGGCTTGAGTGATATTGAACCTTTCAATTTTACAATCTTGTGGGTTAGGGAGAATAATTGGAGGAGGAGGAGGAAGTGAAGCATGATTTCTTGTTCCTCGATCGAATCGTGGAATATCATCTTCATGTGGAATACTTGTTCCACGGGATTCAGGAAGACCATAGTTGTCGAACTTTGACATCTACAAAACGGGAGAAAAACGAATTCAAGTTAGTTGATTGATTGAGTCCTTGGTAAATCACCCAAATGAAATACTAAGGCTAGGACCCAACACAATATTCTACAACTTGGGAGAGGGATGCCGTAACCCTAATTGCAGAATATTTGAAGGTAAGTGAATGACGATTCACTAATTTCCACCATGAAAAACGAAAAAAAATTTAAGTTTTAAATCTATGAAAACTCCTAGATCCTTTGAGATTCATTTAACTTTCAATGGCATGTTTAAATCTCGATATGCCCCTCTTGTTTGTGACTGGGATGCCGAGGATCACAAAGCGGGTGTGAATAACCATGCAAACTACATGGTTCCCTCACATGTTACAATCATCTATTCGATGTGCCGGTAAACCACACACACTCTACCGAACTATGACAAACATTGAGTCACCCTTTGCTACCTTTGCTTAGAACCATTTAGTGTGACGGTAAACCACACACGCTCCACTAACGTCTTTGCAAGGGCACAAAGTGTAGTTTCATGGAATTGCATCAATTCACTTTTGCCTAAGTAACTAAGATTGGGAATTAGAAAAACATTTAGTTACTTTGTATTTCATTATACTTATAATGGAAGGTTTCGTCCTATCCTACCCGTTCGACTAACGACCCTCCACTAGTCAAGAGTGCGGTGGGTAAGAGTGGATACCCATTTAATCGCCATTTTATAGGCAATTTCCTTAAACACCCCTTATAGACCAGCTTCGTGAATGAGGCCTACTAACGGTAAGACTGACTTTTACTTATACATATATATAATGTTAGACTTTTAATGTTATATATAGTATAGGGTGCATTTTACACTTTTAAAATACTATGTGGTTAACTTTAACAATTACACTTTTAATTCAATTAAATGGTTAACCTAAACTTTTATGGATTTATTAAATCTCTTTTAATTATACTCCTTAATTAATTAATAAAACCATAAGGGTGTGATTTGAACTTTTCAAAACATTACTAGGGTTTTAGAATTTAACATTTCTAATTAAACTTTTAATCAACTTTTAAATTCCAAAACTTGAGGGCAAATTTTGAAACCTTTTTCAAAACATTAGGGTTTTAACTATTTAAATTTCAAAACTTCAAAACTTTTGGGTTCAAATTTAAACTATAAAACCTAAAGGGCAAAATATGAAACTTTTCATAACAACAAGGATCAAATAACAAATAATCTATACTAACATTTAATTACATAATTATCCATATTTGATTTGTTTAATGATTTCTTGCAAAACAATTTATCAATTTACTCAAAATAATTAATCAATTATCTTATAAGGAAACAATTATCTTATTAATTGATAATTATCTTTAATTAGATCAAGAATATAGTCATATATATCATAAAATCGGATTTATATTGATCTAACATGATAAGGTAACTATCCATATGCAAAAACAGCAAGAAATCCCGAGATAAGCATTATCCGACGAGTTGACTCGTCGAGTCAGGCATGGACTCGTCGAGTCTGCATGGACTCGGCGAGTCCAGCCTCCAGAATCCAAAAAATCGAATTTTCCAGTTATACAATGCATCAATACAATTGAAACCAAGCTAGGCTCTGATACCACTGATGGGTTTTGGTCATAAGACATCCTATGTGCTCATACAAACCCTAATGCTTGGATCTAGGTTTCTCTATTGTACATGCTTTGAATCCATGACTATAAACCCTAATTCTAGCATACAAGTAATCATATTAATATGTAATTAGGTTTAAGATCATACCTTGATTGTTATGTAGCAATAACAATCCCAAATCTCCTTGTATTGACTTTGGAAGGCTTAGAGTCACAAGTGTCACTCCTCTAATGGTTCACAAACACCATAAGCAAGAGGATGAAGAGGAGAGAGGTTGGAGGCTGCCAAAAACGTGTAGAAACCCTAACAAGAGGCCTAGCCACGTTTTTTAGCCTTAAGGGGTCTTTATATAGTTGGGCTATTAGGGTTATCTAACAAGGAAACCCTAATTTGGATGCTTCAGCCCTAAGGAACCTATAGACTCCTTTTAATCAAGCCCTTGGACGATTTCCTTATGGGCTTCCCCATAGAATTCGTCCAACCCTTGATACAAGGCAATCCATGGCCCAAATTGCAATTATCTTATAATTACAATTCCAGTCCCTTAAGTTTAATTAATCTCTTTTAGTCACAAAACTAATTACCAATTAATTATTGACTAATATTAATTAAACAATATGATTTCTCCTTTAATATATTATTCCCATAATATACTAATAAATCACATTTAATCCTTTCTCTCCATAATTCATCATATCAAGTTGCTTTGGTGAAGGCAACCTAAAAGGACCATGCACCATCGGGTCAAGTACATACCAAAATAGTTATGGACTTAGACACTAATCCAACATAAATACCCTCAGATCAAATAACTGACCTACCCCTAGTCCAAGGTCAACTCCTTGGTCACAGTCAACTTCCAATTGACTGGACTCGCTGAGTCATGGCACAGACTCGCCGAGTCCTTCTCCTACTAACCTGATCCTGCACGCCAAGTCCCTCTTCCCAAAAAAATCGTGTATTTTTGATGACGTTGTTGAGAAATCATTCTTTTGTATTTCTAATAGATGTAGTAGGGTAAGGTAAAATTGGACGGAGTGGCTTCATAATCCCTATCTTGCTACTTCTCTCATGTAACTTTTCTAGCTTCTTACTAGATTTTGTTTTTTTAATAATATTTTTGTGCCGTTCCAAAAAAAAATTTCTTCTCCCATTTATCTTCATTTCTTCAACAACAAAATAATAATAAGAGCATTAAGAACATAATTTCCAGAAATTTTTTTGAATGAACATCAGCAACAAATTTATTCCCCACCTCCAAAATTCTCCTGTTCCCCCGTCCCCGAAATCTCTAGCCTCCCCATGCCCACCACCGCTCTCGAATACCCGGATTACCCCTGTCACCGTTTCCCCGCCCTCATTTGTGTGTGTGTGTGTCTTTTTTTTAATGGCAAAAGAAATTGTTTTTTTTGGCTAATTTTTTTTGTTCGAAAAGAAGATATCTTTTGGGTAAAAACAATTATTTATGTTAAAATTTACATGTTAAAAACAAAAGCAGTATATTATCTAGAAACGTTACAGGAACAACTTAAAAACATGGTATTTTCTTGAATTTTGGAAGATTAAAATCATTGTTATTATTTTTATATTTATATAATTAATATATATTAATATAAATAATATATTAACGGAGAGCCCATTGGAGGTTCGGGACGAAACATACCATCCCCGCCCCCGCATAAGGACGTCAACGGGGGCAAACAGGACGGGGAATGCATCCCCCGCCCCCGCCCCCAAAATTTTCATGTTCTCCCACCCCCGCCCCCAAAATCTTCATCCTTTGCACCCCGCCCCCGCCCCCCGAATTCCCCTTCTGACCCCCGCCCCCGTCCCCATCCCCGATTTTTTTTCAACAAATGCCCCATACGGGACGGGGCCCCCACGGGATCGGGGTCCCACATGACTTTTTTACATCCCTATCCCCGCACCGCCCCTGCCATGATTTTTTAAACAAATACTTCATGTATCTCAAAATAATAGTTTACAGATAAAAAACACATATATTAAGAAAAAAATAATTATGACTAACTTTATTGAATAAAATGACAATTTTACTTTTTCAAGCTAACTTTTCCCTATAATTTTTTCCTATCACTTTTTAGTTCCCTTCATTTTTATCATAAAAGATAGATGTAGATTTGCATTAAACCAAATTATTTCCATTAATTTTTGAGCCAATTATTTTTATTGAAAATAAACATGAAGCCAATTTATGGGTTAGATTTTTTCAAGATACGATCCTTTTTGACATCCTTCTTAGTAAATAAGTAGTTTGGTGGTAATTCAAGGCCTACCTTTTTAATCGTATAATGTAGTTACATAAGTACTTTCCTGCTGCAAATACAACCAAATCCTTCTTAATAAATGAAGATTTTTTTGTCATATGTCAATCTTTCATGAGTTTTGACACTTATCATTTTGTGGTATTTTTAAAATAAATAATATCCACATGTCAATTTATGGTTTTTTTTTTTTAAATTTTAAATTAAATTAAAAAGTCGCATAATCTTATACTTATATATGTAAAGTATCAAATGTAATAAATATTATAATAAATTGCAATTAATATGTTTCTTCATTTCTTATTTTAAAATTTTATTTTAAAAAATACTTATTATTTATATTTTAATATTTTATTTTCTTTAATTAACCCGTGTAATACACGAGTTTTACACCTAGTAATATAAAACACTTAAACAATAAAATGCTCTAAAAGAGAAACATTGTTACCTTGAAGTTACGATAAGTCATAGGGCTGTCAAATATGTACCACGGAGAACCAACCAATATATTACCAACCGAACCAAGAAAGTTGGTTACCAATATATTTGGTAGCCAACATATTTGGTTGGTAGTACCGTACCAATTCAATAAACTTGGTACCGTAACGGTATTAAATTTTAAATACCACGGTATTACCGTACCAACCAATTCACACACACACACACATATATATATATATATGTATATATATATATATATATATATATATATATATATATATATATATATATATATATATATATATATATATATATATAACGAAATAGTATTTTTAAATGTCAAGTGTTTATTGTTTATGATTTTAAAAATTATGATATTAGACATTAGATTTAATCAATAGTTATTACCAGATTAGATAAAAAAAATGAAAAATCCCTTATTTTTTTTAGTAACTAGAATAGTTAATTTACTAATTTATATTACTCGACGAGAAAAGTGTCCCGTATCGTTACTAGTGTTTAACTATTACAATTGAAATTTTGAACAAAGTTGGTAATATATAATTACCAAATTGTACCAACCAAACTTATTGGTAGCCAAACAAGTTGGTACCAAGTATAGTTGGTACGGTACTGGTAGAAAAAAATTCATACCAACTGTAGTTGGTATGGTACACAGTTTGAGTAAAAATCAACTGGTATCGTTCAAATATTAGACATACATCTTTTGCCAAAATTTGCATCGGTCCACAGTTTCTTAGTCTTTGTTATTAATCCACGATCGCAACTTACTATTTTATTTAGCTCATAATCCCAAATATAATTACTAGTGTAGTGATTTTGATATCGATACCAAAGAAAATTCTGATCATATTTTGAAAATAAAAGGGAAAAGGCTTTTAATCGTATAATGTAGCTTACAAAGCATTAAGCTAAATAACGACAAACCTACTTAAAAAAAACCTACATATTAATTTTACCGCATCAAATCCAACATAACAATTAATAACCATATAAATTTAATTCTAATTTCAATAAAAGAATAATTTTTTTTTTTATCATGTGTTATGGTATTAGACATTTTAATTAATGTGATGCTATTATCAAATTATTATCAAACTATTTATTCTTCATTTCAAATTTTAAATATTAAATTTTTTTATTTTAATTATATTAAATTAATAGTATTAGATTAAAAATTAAACTAAAATTAATGCAAATTATAACGTAATTATAACTATATATAACTAAAAATATCTTTAATTAATAATTTATTAATAATTTTAAATTTTAATATAAAATTTTAATTAATTTTATAAATATAATTTTTACGGGTCAGATTAGTATACTCTATTCTACCGGGGAAATCAATGAATATCACAAAATTTAAAATCTAATTTACTAGATGATTTAAAATTAAAGAACTATCCAATCACAACGCAGTATGCTAATTTTATCATTAATCTTAAAATATACATTAAATTGTCTGTGGATCCTTATCTTTCACGAATTGATTTTGTTATGATTTTTCCCTCTAAAATCTCAGATCTCAACGCTACACTCCAACCCTAACATTGTTTTTCTCCCCTACCGATCTTTACAAGAATCACACTTTCTCCACCAAAATCATCACCATTCTCATGGCTTCCAGCTTCCTTCCTTTCCTCCTCCTCCTCCTGTCGTTCTCCCAAATCTCCGCCGCCAATCCCGTTCCTAAAGCCACAATTTTCCGGCAACAGCTCACCTCCGATCCCACCACCACTAACGACATCCCACCCACCACGTTCTTTGAAGTAACGAAACCCATCCAACTCCCAAACACAAAACCCTGCTCAACCCTTCTTCTACAACATGATTTCGGATATACTTACGGCAGTCCACCAGTCTCCGCCCAATACACCCCGCCGTTTAATTGCCCATCAACCGATTTTGCAAAAATTGTTCTCGAATGGACAGCTACATGTAAAGGTCGTCAATTCGATCGGATTTTTGGGGTTTGGCTCGGCGGCGTTGAGCTGCTCAGAAGCTGCACAGCTGAACCTAGAGCCACCGGGATTGTTTGGACTGTGAAGAAGGACATTACTAGGTATTATTCATTGCTTATGTCGAATCAAACACAAACACTCGATGTTTATTTGGGCAATATTATTGATAGTACTTACACTGGTGTATACCATGTGAATGTTAGTATTCATTATTATCCCTTCGAGAAGAAACCTGTTAATTCGAATCATGCCCATAACGAATGGGCTGATTTGATCATACCCATTTCAAGAAACTTACCAGGGAACGATGGATTATGGTTCGAAATCCAGAATTCAACTGATGTAAAGTCAAAACAGTTTGCGATTCCCCAAAATGCATATCGAGCTGTTCTTGAAGTGTATGTCTCATTTCATGAAAACGATGAGTTTTGGCCTACAAATCTCCCTAACGACTATATTTCTGCTAATAATTTATCTGGGTATCCTGGTGATGGACCTTTTAGAGAGGTTATTGTAAGTTTAGATGGAAAAATAATTGGTGCAGTTTGGCCTTTCACTGTAGTTTTCACAGGAGGTGTTAATCCATTACTATGGAGACCAATTACAGGGATTGGATCATTCGATCTCCCTTCATATGATATTGAAATCACTCCATTTCTTGGAGCACTTTTAAATGGAAAACTCCATGATTTTGGTTTTGGTGTCACAAATGCTTTGAATGTTTGGTATATTGATGCAAATTTACATGTATGGTTGGATGCAAAGAGTGAGAAGACAAAAGGGATGTTTTTGAATCAAAAAATCTCTCCACTTCATGAATCTTTGGTGTCCAATTTCACGGGTCTTAATGGGACATTTCTTACTAGTGTCCAAAGGTCAATAAAGTCAAGTGGATGGGTAGAATCGTCATTTGGGAAGATAGTAACCGAGTCAAAACAGGATTTCAATTACACTAACATCATGGTGATGTCGAAAAATGGGGATTTACAAATTGTGAACCAAATAATCGAGTTTAATGATAGTGTGGATTCCAAGATTCCATCTTTTGTTCATAACACAAAATCTTTGAAAACTTTTTCTTTTTATATTTACTCGGATACACTAGACAAAGGAAACAAAAGCTATGATCAGGTGGCGAATGTTACTTTGGGTTTCAATGAGAAAAAGATCGATAATTTTGGTTCTAAATCTTCATCAAGTGTTCTTGAAAACATACAAAATGGTCAAGGCTCGATGCTTGTGAAAGGGAATTTAGTTGTTAGTGGTTTGGGGAGTACACAAGAGATGTATAATTATAGTGATGATAAATTCTGCTATTTTAGGGACATAAGTAGCTCAAATTACACAATTATTTATGATAAAGAGGGAGATACATGCACTAAATCGAAAAAATCAAGATTCAATTTTTCAACGGGTAAAAGTTTGCATTTTCCTGCTTGAAGAATTTTTCTAGCATCGGAACATCATGAAATTTAAAGGGTATCATCACTTCATGATCTTTATGTAAGGGGTTTAAGTTGATTTGTATTGTTGTTGTTGTGATATGTTGTGTAAGAATTAGATTTAAGAATTTAGATTGATGCAATTATGATGGTTTTGTGAAAATTTGAGCAAGTAATGGAATAATTGGGTTGTGGTTTTATGGAGGAATTGGTTACATTATAAAATTTAAAGAAACTTATGGAAATTATGATCAAATTTGACTATGTTTTCTAGGTCTTGAAGTGGAATGCATGATGGCACCTTCTTTCCTTTTATGCATTATCGAAGTGATTATTATCATATGAATAATGAATAATACGATTAGTGGATTAAAGCTATGGGTAGCTAGGTAAGTTTACATTTATCTAAATAATATGTTTTCTTATGGAAAACTCCATGTTTATGCAGATATGATTAAGCCTTAAAATATAAATAATTATAAACATTATCAATTTCTCCAAACGTAAAGTTTCTGCCAATACGGAGTCAAAACACTGTAATATTGACAAAATTGCAAGAATGGTCCTTGTGGTATGTCGAAAATTGCTACTGTGGGCCAAACAAATTTTGACTAACACTAATGGTCCAAAAGTTTCTATTTTATTGCGATTTTGGTCCATTTTGATTTGATTTTTTTATAAAATGACGATTTTGTCAATTTATATTTGTTTTTCGCTTTTCTTTTTGTTATTTAATTATTTTCCTAACTAAAAAATAAAAATAAAAGAAAAGAAAATAATCTCTCTCTCTCTCTCTCTCTCACACACACACACACATAGAAAAAAATATCACCACCAGTCAAAGTTATAAACGTCACCATGACCACCGATCAGTACCAACACCGCCTTTAGTCCCACCGTCGATATGAGTTACATCTCCCGACCACCACCGAAGAATCAAAACGTCGTTGCCATCTTCCCCAACAAACCCATTTCACGTCACCTTCTCAGGCGACCATCTTCCTCAGCAAACCCTTCGATCCCAATGATGATTTGATGGGTGTTACATATCCGTAAGGAGGGGTGCCATGAGGCGACGACTATTTGAAGATTAACATAACATAAGGACGGCGAGACTGAGGAAGATGGAGATGCCATTGTTCGAAAAAAGTGAGCTTACTAGGTCTGAAGTCCAACGAACAGATCTGAACTCTTGTTAATGATGAAACATCAGAGATGAAACGAAGGTGGCAACAAAGTAGGGTTTGCTGACAAAGATGGCGACGCTGGTGGTCCAACGACATACGTTAGTGACAAACAGATCTAGCGCCAGAAATCCAAATCAATGAAGATGGTGATGTTGTGGTTAGGTGGAAATCCAAATTGATGAAAATGATGGCGGTTTCAAGATGAATATAACACAAGCACTAGTACTGTCGGTGTTCATGGGTAATGAGGGTTTGCAAACGAGGGTTTCAGATCTGCCACCTAAGAATCAACAAGCTTTGTCTTTACAAAACACAAGCCCTACCACCGTTTCTAACCGTCCCCACCATCTCTCAATTCTCCTTGCTCCATCAAACGACCCTCAAGTGAGCTTCAATCGAATTTGAAAAATAAAAGGAGACCCTAGTGTTTTTAGAGGCTGCCACCATTCTTGTTTCATGAAACCATAAGGTTTTCAAAGGTTGTCGCCACTACAATCCATAGCTTCAATCTATGTGTCGCAGCCTGGAACTTTCACTAAAAAAATGTCATTTAGTGGCATAAAAAGTGCCGCTAAAACCACCTAAAAGTTGTCACTAAAAGCTTCTTATAGAATCGGCGACACACATAATAAGTGTCACTAGAAATGCTCACACTAAAGACTTTTAGTGACACCTTTTGCTTTTGTCACTGCAATTTTTAGGCTTTTAGTGATACTTTTTAATTTGTCACAATAGAAAAAATGTTTATTATGGCATATATTTTATGTCATTAATGCCTGATTTGACAAAATAATCTTTAGTGACACTTTTTTAGTTGCCATAAAACTATATATATATATATATATATATATATATATATATATATATATATATATATATATATATATTATGAAATACAAAAATTTTATCAATAATATAAAATAAAATAAAATAAATTTTCATTCTGTTTAACGAAACAAACAACATTTTTCTTTTCATTTCAATAGAATAACCATTTCCATTCCTTCCATCATTCCATTAAAACAAACATTACCTATAAGAAAAATTAAATGTTTTTCCAATGTTGCAAACGGTTAGATATTCAAATAATTATTTGTTTGGCTTTCTAAGCCATTATTATCACTATAAAGCCTATCTTTCACAGCTTTTAAGTTCAATTCAACTTCACTTGTTGTCTACTATGACAAATCAACAAGAAGCTCAAGGTAACCACGTAAGCAGCACATTAAAAAAGTAGTCTCATCAAATTATATTCCATTATTCTTTGAGTAACATACATTGTTAAAAATGGAAGTGAGTTATTATGTGTTTACCACAAATCACCAATCACAAACATGGCTAATTTTCCACATAACTAGTCCTCCAAGATCTCATAGTTCTTTCTTGCCAAAAAATTCAAATCCGATCATCATATCAACCAAAAAAATGTGTTAGTTAAGTCAAAGCAGTATTCGATACTCTTTAACTTATTATATGGATTTACTTCATTTCAGCTTAGACAATAGAAATATAAATTACTTTATATTTTCAACCATGGATTTGTATTTATTCATTGCTACTTATAGTTGTCTTGATAACTTGTAAATTTCAAAAAACATATATATAAATGATTACTACATTATCAATAATTTCACAATTTTCAAGCCTAAAAGAGGGTTCCAGAATCTATAGCACATGTTGTGGTGCAAAACATAAATCATGGATCGATCTCATAACCTAAAAATATAAAAGTAGCATGTAAGGGTAAATATTTTCATGCATAAGTATAGTAGGAGAAAAAATATCTATATTTTAGAACATATAAAATGAAAATTCAGTCTACGAAGCCTCTTAGTAAGAGCAACATGGCATCCAAATGATCCCTTTATATGAATGAGCTTCATCAACCATCATATATATTGTATACATATAACCTAAAATATATGATTAATACTTATCAAGAAACTGCTCAATGCAATCAGATATAACTTTCAAATATTACATGAGGTTTGATAAGAATTGTAAGAACTAGTTATGAAATGATAAGATTCACAAAACTTAGTAGAATGAGCCAGTTACTAGATAGAAATTTGATTCCCAGATAACCATGCTCTTAGTTGATCTTATGCCAAGGCCTACATAGAGTTCTTTCCAGCAAGCGAAACCCCAATTTACTGTTCCTATATATACCACATGAACTTTTATTATTAAAAAAGATGTCATAATTTGTATTGCTTTTCAATTCAAATCTATGTTTGGTGGATGAAGATGATTCGTACGTTAATTCTATGCAAAGTGAAATATTTGCCCTGCCCTAACAACCGAGAACCTCTATCAGGTTTAGTGATGAACTATATATAATGATAATGATTCTGAATTTTCTAATAAGAAAAGGAAGGAGTTTCCAGTTAGTAAGAAATGAAAGAGTCAAAGAGATGTAGAAAAGGTAGAGATAGTATCTTATTACAGATCATAATGTCACTCTAGCAAAGGTACATTGATTTAGGCACAAGGGTAAAAGGAAAAAACTTGGGAGTTATGTTCATATTAATAATTAATAACTATAACGATAAATAAAAAACACAAAGCAAGGTGAAAGGGAAATTGAAATAATAAAAATAAAAAATAAAAAGAAAAAGCAGTTAACCTTCTAGAATGTATGTATATATCCTAGTGAAGAAATAAGAATTTTGAGATGTTTTTCTTTAGATAGACCTATATTAATTGAATTAATTGCATTAGCAGATTCAATACGCTTGATTGACTATTGAGGCCTTGTTTCATTTGTTTGTTAAAGAAATAATATGAAATTATACGAAAATAGAAAAAAGATTATATAGGTAAGAAATTGAAACATTACCTTTATTATGTTTAATATAATGATGGGCTTCCCATATATCTTGGCAAGATTCTAAAATGAAGTCTAGTAGCTTCATAGTTTTGGTCCTTCCTTGATACTAAAAGATTAATGTCAGTTAACAGATTATATCAAAAACATATATTAGTTCAAAGAAACTGATTAATCATACACATAATATATGGTTTAATATTCAAGCGTAGAGTTTTTTGTGACAAAAAAGTAGTACACATCCACAATTTTGTACAACTGAATGATAGAAAAAGAAGTCCTTTGTAAGATCCACCATGCATAGTAGCTTCTTGTATCTATAATAAGAAAAAAACCTTAATATAAACAAAGTACAATAATGAATGCAATGTATGAAGTAATTAAAAACATTACCTATTTTTGTGTCTCCAAGTAGTCAAAGGTAGTCAAATTTATCTGAGTTGTAGAATCCGATAGAGCTATCATTCCGGTCTTGGAGATTGCATATACTATGTGGCCACCAATTGAGCCAATTAGCCTTCTTTGTGTAATTAGCAACATGTAGTATGGTCCATGAAATTTAACGAAACCTAAAAAAGATAAATCATACTAAATACATGATATGAAACGTATATATATGCTTGAAAACATATATGTACATACCAACAACTTCATAAAAAGTGGTGATAAACTTGAGCCCCTTATGGATTTATTACCCTCATAAATCCTTCTTAAGAGTTTAGAACATTCACATTATGTATAAGTTGATAAATCCTCACAAATGTTAGGATCATAAGCCTCTAACCTGTCAATTTCCAATAACCTATCAATTTTAAGAACATAATGAACTTCATTCATGTCGAATATTATCACGAGGAAGAGAACATATGAATAAGTAATCAAAAGGAATGGTTTGACTTCTGAAATAGTTCAAAAGTGCACATTGGCATATGAAACACAAGTCGTTTAGAGAGTACCGATCGATTCTCGTAAATCCTGAACTTTTGCAGAAAAGCGAATAGAGTACCATAGGGAGGTGGATGGCTTATCAAGAGGAACATCAGAATCGTTTTCTGAGGCGACAATTAGACAAAAATATAGTATCGATTATTCAAAAAGAGGGGATATATGCTCATTATCTGCAACCATCGCTATTATTATTAGATTCTTGTCCAATCTAGATCTGAGCCTCATCCTCAAGGATAGGTTCAAAAATCAAATAAGAAGAGAATTCAAATACAATATAACATTCCTTTCTAATTCTATGTTTTTCTACTTCTCCAATTTTTTATTTTCCCTTCAGGATTACAATCTGGCATGTGAAGATGTCAAGTAATCTTCTTGGTAGTCATGTATATCTTGTGAATTATACCTTGATCTCGAACCAGGGGAGATACGGTTGGAACAAGGCAGATGAGTGCTGAGCAATGCCGACGAAAGACCATGTCGATGATTGATGAATTGGGAAGAGAGGTTGTGGATTTTCCCTCTTCAAAAGCTCTTCCCTAATTAAAATATTTTCTCACCTAATTTTTTTTCCACTGAGAGATCGTCGACTAAAATCGGAAAAAAGAAAGGGAAATGAAAATAAACAACCTCTTCAAGACGTATAAGTAAAGCACATAAATAGAATTGAAATAAAAAACTAATACCATAATACCTGTAGTAGCATAAAAAGATTGGTTAATTCATAAAAAATAAACATTCAATCGTACATAATTATCTATATAACATAAAATCTATAGCTTTTAGTGTCATTATGTCCCTAATACATGTGAATAGTAACGGCATAAAATATTAAACGTCATTAAATCTATCAATTTTTATAGTGGCATATAAAATATGGCACCACTAAAATCATAATATAGTGGCATAAAAAACTTATGCTATTAAAAGTGTATGTCACTAAATGTCATTTTATTTGTAGTGTTTTAGGGTTAGGGTTTTGGTGTCAGAGCTTCGATCTTTTTCTACCAGTGGTGTTCATCTTTTATGCCAGTGGTTAGGCTTTCCCGCGAGAGTGAAGCTTGGGGGAGGGAGTGAGGGTGATGACGTTCTCTTAGAGAGAGAGAGAGAGAGAGAGTTTTATTTTGTTTTTTAGTTAGGAAAATAATTAAAAAACAAAAAGAAAAGCAAAAAACAAATAGAAAGGAGCAAAATCTTCATTTTATAAAAATTCAAATCAAAATGGACCAATATCGCAACAAAACTTTTTGGCCATTAATGCTAATCCAAACTTGTTTGAAAAAAGTGATAAGTTTGGATAAAATTGAAAGGGAAGAATAAAGAAGAGTAATAAAGTTGAAAGTGAAAAAGTAACAAGATTAAGAAGATAAATATCTTAAACTACTACTTAATTACCTGATTTTAAGCTTGCAATTCAATTATTTCATGAAGATTGTTATGTAAGTCATGGTAATTATGATTATGATTTTGAGCCTGTTCAACGCATTACTTGATTAGATACAACTCAAGAAGATTGTTATGTAAGTCATGGTAATTAGGTAAAACATGATTTATGATCATGATTTTCTGATTATTTAAGTTCAATAAGATTTAGAGAGAGTGAGACACGTGCAACAAGTTGTAAGAAAACTCATTATTGAGATAAAGGTAAAATTGACTAACTATATGTATCTATAATCGAATGATTATATATTGTTCAAGTCGCAATAATCAAGCTACTGAAAACGTACATCCAATACCCCCTTTGCCTCCTCACAAAGAAACTATTGGTCAAACCAAAAACATTCAATTGAAAACATATTTTATGTTGTACAATGTACAACATTAAAGAATCTTTTATTTCATTCAAGAAATGGCATATTGATGTATAGCCTTATATACGACTTACATGTGACCATGTGCTAACTTTTTCCTACATTTTCCAACAGGATTATAAAGTTATTTGATCCCGAAGATCGGAGTATCGGACGACTCATCCGGGTCCCCCTCTTTACATGAAACAATATCAAGATCAGATTTTGATTTATACATTATGACTCCTTTTATTTAAATTGCTTCAAGTGTAGGTGAAGTTATTTTGGGAAAATTTCAATTGCTTTAATGTTTGATTGATATAAGGGAATTGTACTACATATGATTTTTGCGGACAGGGAAAGAAATAGGGGGTGGGGTGGGGGGTGGGGTGGGGTAGTAGTAGGTTCTAGGGGTGGGGATTATTTGACATGTTTTGTCCCTATAAATTTATCATGACAATCCTTTTCACCTTGTCAAGATCCTGGTAGGGACTCCAATGGATTTGATGCATGAAGGTCCTTTGTAAATGTGCATTTATGTTTTTTTTGACCAATTGTTGGATGTTTGTTAGTACAATTCTTTTAATAAATATAGAGTGAATTATAAGAATGATCCTCAAGTTTCATAATCTTTTGTAAATTGGCAATCTAAACTTTCATTATGCAATTTTGTTTTGGTTATAACATACCTATAGTTATGATATTTTCCAAAGACAACACTTTGTTGCTTCAAATAGTTCATCTCTACTAATAATAATATTATTGGACAATATTGATCATGAACACATCTATAAGAAGTGTATTACTAATGTCTTGTTTCCTCTATAACAAGTTAGTCAATTATCGGTCTTTTTGATCATTGGTTTAACCTCAATAGTTATCTTTTGTTGCTCTTTGTTTTTATTTTTAGAAGGTAATGATACTAGTGGTGCAAATAAGGTCCTTGACCGATGCTTTTCCCGAGTTTTGAAAAGTAACTATGTAGGCCAAATATAATATGCATACGTTCACGAGCTTTTTTAAAGATAAAATCTTCAGAATTTATTTGGGCTCACTTGGGCTTTACATGAGCCATGCCAAAACTAGTGATTTTGATTTCAAAAAGATTAGTCGTATTTTGTTGTCCTCACAAAGATGGTGAAGGTTCTTTCTTGCAATACATTAAGTTTTAAGAATTATTAATCACCTATTCAATATTAATTTTGTGTTATATGTGTTGGTTTACGTTACAAGGCATATTAAAGAAAGGTACTACTAGTCGTTGTGAAAAGTATGGGATAAGTTTTTTTTTTTTTGTTGAAGGGGAGGGGGGAAGGGGGGGGGGGGGGGGGGGGGGGGGGTTATTGTTGGAAAAGTAGGTGAGAATTTTTTGGGATAAATAAGCCATAAAACTTATTGGATTGTTGGTAAGTGCTAACACACAAATGTCTAACATTGCAAATCATAAAGTAATTAGTGGATTCTATGTATGTTATTCCAGGAATAAATAAATATCAATGTACTTTCATTTAGTGTTACTTGGGATTAAACTAATAGAAATATACCTTCATTTATGATAAATACCAATGTATTTTCAATTTAGTGTTATTACGGGTTAAAGAAGCAACAACATACTTTTATGAGGATTGATTTAGAAGAATCTTGGTGGTACCTATATATGTTCATAAGGATGAATAAAATAACAACGTATTATGTTTAATGTTACATGGAACTAAATAAGTATCAATATAACTTCATTTTATGTTACAAGGGAGTAAAAATAATAATAAAGTATATCACAAGGTTTGAATAGAGGAATCATCAGTGGATTCTTTATGTTACTAGGGATTAAAGAAATAAAAATACACTTCCATTAAATCTATTAAGAAATGAAGAAATCATAATATAATGTTTTAGGGAATTAAAGGGATAAATAATGTACTTTCATCATGGTTGATATAGAAGAATCATCAATACATCATCAATGATGTGGATGATTATTCTGAAGTGAAGGGTGAACTTGTGACGTTCGTGGTATAAATGATCTTATGTTCCCCAAAGATCAAGAATAACTCTCAAAATAATAAAAGTTCCTAATCCAGGAGCCCAATCAACCGGAAGGTGTGTACCATTATCAAAGCAGTTGTAGTTTTTAGGATCTGATTTCAAAGTCTTTGGTCAATCAATAAAAACTAGCCACGGTTTCACACCCTAGGCCGTATCAGATTGGTTGGATTAAGAAACATTTGACCATCAAGGTGTATGAGATCTATAAGCTACATATCTCTATGAGGAAGACCTATAAGGATGAAATAATACATGATGTTGTTGATATGGATGTTTTTCATGTGATACAAAGGAAGACCATGACAACATGAGGTGGATGTTAGATATATATATATATATATATATATATATATATATATATATATATATATATATATATACTATAATAAATGAAGGTTTTTTTTGCCACATGTCTTCTTCTCATTCATTTGGACACATGTCATTTTCTAGATTTTTAAAATTTTCTTTTTCCACTTGTCATTTTATTGTATTTATCATTTTATTAAATTAAAATTCCACATTTAATGTGTAAGGTAATATATATGTAAAATATTTATTAAAAAGAATTTATATATGTAATGTATTCAATACATTAAAGTCTCATTAATTTTAATAATTCAAATTTTTCTTATTTTTCTTATAAATTCAAAATTTTCAAATTATTAAAATTTTATATTTGTTTTTTTTAATTAAACCCATGTAATACATGAGTTTTACACCTAGTATATATATATATATATATATATATATATATATATATATATATATATATATATATATATGAGGACAAAATATGTGTATATTCAATTAGAAAGGGAAAAATATAGTATTTCTACCAAAGGGTTCTACAAGACCCTCAATATCAAAGAAAGAAGGTAGAGTCTTTTAACCATGGTTCAGTCTCATAATGAGTTTTAAATAGAAACAAAGGAGTCAGGCTCAACATATGCTCTACTAGTTAAGTGAATAGACGACATATAATTAGAGATCGTTAAAAAGGTACCACTTATATAGTAGTTTAAAAGAGTGCTTGTTGAAGACAGTCCTAATACCTCACCACCCCCGTAGAATCCAACACCAGATCAACTTTGTTCCTGGTGAAAGTCTCTCAAACTTACACCATTACAGAATGGCCTTAAGGGCAAGGATGTTATAATTTAGAAAGTCCAAAAATTACTCAACGATGTTCATATTCAGAAAAGAGTATCAGTCCATAGGCGTGTTTAACATGGTGCTTTCTTAAATGTTTAAGAGCTTCTAGCTTTTATCTTTTGACAAAACACTTTAGTTTAAACAAAAAGCTTCATTTGGTAGTACGAGCATTTAGCTTTTAGTTTTAAAAAACACTCCAAATCTAAAAGATACTTCATGTCACATTTAATAAAATGCTACTGAGATTTTAGGAGCTTCTAGCTTTTACCTTTTGACAAAAAACTTTAGTTTAAACAAAAAGCTTCATTTGGTAGTACGAGCATTTAGCTTTTAGTTAAAAAAACACTCCAAATCTAAAAGATACTTCATGTAACATCCCGACTCCTAGGTATTATAATAAATTAATTTACATTCATATTGATAGAGCACCTTGACGAGTTAGATGCCCCAACTCATCGAGTTGAGGAGTTAATGGCCACGTGATTTTTAGAGTCTACTCAATGAGTTGGAGGATCCCAACTCGATGAGTAGGTGCTAAGTGAGAAAACCCTAATTTTCCGGGTTTGTGTCCAATTTAAAGGACCATAAGCCTTCATTTCCACCTCCCTTATCATGTTAACACTCTAAGAGAAACCCTAATCGAGCTATATCCTTGTGTGAGAAAAAGAGAGGCTAATATTTCATATTTTAGTACATTCTTTGAGGATGATTGAGGAGCAAACTGCTTGGGACAAGAGGGAGCTCTTGGATCCGATGTTCATTCATTCCTAGCTTATGTTTGAAGGTAAAAAGCTACCACCTTGCTCATTGTCTGGATAAATCTCTTTTCTAGGGAGTTTAGGGCCTTTTTACAACCCTTCTTTGAGTTATGGAGTTGTTAAGCTTGCCCTAGAGTTGAGACTTCACGACAATATGAAGTCTTTTGAGCCCAAAGATCCAAGCTTTATCAAGCTAATGGCAAGCTTTTATGCATTAAACCCTATAAAGAGATTGTCTTGTAATTTCTAGCCCTAGATGTCATGCATGGACGTAAAGCTTGCAGCTTTACGTGGTATTTCAGCCTTGGGAGGCTAGATCTAGAGTTTGGGACCTTATTTTTGCTTAGAATCTTTTGAATGAGAATGGGTCAAGAGGTACTCGACGAGTGCATGAGCCAACTCGATGAGTCAGCTAGGGTTTTCCTTGATAGTCTGAACACGCTACAACTCGGCGAGTTGACGAGACAAATCGACGAGTTGAGTTGGATTTTTCTCGATACTTCAAAGGAAACGAAGGAACTCGATGAGTCGCATACATGCACTCGACGAGTTTAGTCAACATGGACTATTGCCTTATGTTGACTTTTAGGGTTTGGTCAACTATGGACCTTGGAGACCATGAAGGGGTAAAATGGTCCTTTTCACCCCTTTTAGATTTAGTGGAGGAGTGAGCTTAACATCTCGGAGTGGTTATTACAAAATTACTTATTAGAGATAATTGTATTGTGTAGGCGAAGTCTAGACTGTTCGTGGGGTACTAGATCTACTTGCTTACTTACGAGGTGAGTCTTTTCACTATACTTACCAGAGTGGTAATACTGTGTGATCGGAGGGTCTTATATGATTATATATTGAGTATGTGACATCATGCATTTTTCTTTGTGATTTATGCTATATATTATCTTGTGCTTTATTGGTTAGGACCGGAGGGTCCAACCCGAGTTGTGAGATCAGAGGGTCTTCACTGAGACACATGAACGAAGGGTCCTTATCGAGATATAGCCATGAGAGGATAATTATTGTGTGTGGTATTTTGGGGAACTTACTATGCTTCGTGCTTATCGTGTTTTGTGATATGTTTTTCAGGTACTTCTCTGGCTCATGGGAAGGAGGCGACTTGATTGTACACACCTGTCGAGATTATGTTTGAGGATTCTAGGATATTATCAGTTGTTTTGATGATTTGTGTTTTTGATGAATGATACATTATGGTTTTGAGAAAATGTGATATTAAGTTTATGTCTTTTAAAAATGAAAAATTTGTTTGAGAAATTTACAGTGTTACATTCTAGCTTTTACCTTTTGACAAAACACTTTAGTTAAAACAAAAAGCTTCTTTTGGTAGTACGAGCATTTAGCTATTTGTTAAAAAAACACTCCAAATCCAAAAGATACTTCATGTAGCATTTAACAAAATGCTACTGAGATTTTGAATTCAATTTCCATAATTGCCCTTATATATATATGTATGTATGTATGTATGTATGTATGTATGTATGTATAACAGTTGTCCTTTTATGTAATTTTACATATTTCAACAACTTACAACTACTTTTTCCAAACACTCATATAACAAATAAAAGTTATAACTTTCAGCTACCAGATACCCACTACCAGCTACCTGCTTACCTCTACTAGCTGACAACTAATTTTATCAAACACGCCACATATATAATGCTCAGTCCCCTCCAACCAATGAAGGATGGTAGTTGGAGAATGTTTATCGATACTTGTGCCATAAAAAACTAATTTTCAGGTATCATTGCCCTATACACCGTCTCGATGACTTACTAAACAAACTTTCTTGATCAAAACTATTGTCAAAGATATACTTTAAGAGTGGATATCATCATATCAATATTCGACCTAGTGATCAATGAAAGGCAACCTTTAAAACCATGGATGGACTATATGAGTACTTAGTAATACCCTTTGGCCCATCAAATACACCAACCATTTCATTTGTTTGATTACCCATGTATTGTTTCTTTTTATAAGGTATTTTGTGGTTGTTTATTCTGATGACATCCTAATGTGTATCCACATGGAGAAAGATCACTTACCATACTTGAATACCATATTTAGTATCTTACTAGAAAATGAGTTGTATGTAACTTTGAAGAACTGTATGCCTTTTTCTTTTTCTTTTTTTTTTTTTTTTTTTTTACCAAAAGCTACTTTTATTGGTTATGTTATAAGTTCAAAGGCAATCTTTTAGATGATAAGAAGTTAAAGGCTAACATGTTTGACCTTCTCTAAAAATTATCGTTGAGGTGTGCATCTTTCATGGATTGGCCACCCTTAACAAGAGGGTTGTTAGAAACTTTAGCAATATTGATGCTTTAGGCACAAACACCATGAAAAAGGGCCAATTTAAATATATAAAAGTCGCTGGAAAGAGCTTCGAACTCATCAAGGAGAAGCTACCCACAAAATAGATTATTTCCTTACCTAATTTTGACCAAAATTTTGAACTTTAATTGTAGAAATATTATCTTAGGAAGACAATAATGTTACCTTCCATATAAAAAGACTAACGAATCTTGTTAGAAGTGATTCACTAATGACAAGGACTTATGTATAGTGGATCATGACCTAAGACATTGGAGCACAACTTGATCTAACTAGAGTTTGTGGTCTATTCACAACTCCAAGCTCTCAAGTACTTCCAAACCCAAAATCACTTGAACAGTATACATTCAATATGGGCAAGTTTTTTTTTATATACTAGGCTAACTATGTCATTAAACACAAATTAGGAGTTTCTAAACGATTAACTAATACAGTTAGTAGGAGGAAAACACTTCTTGTTACCATCAAGAATGAAGTTGGCTTTGAATCATTAAAAGATCTATATAAAGATGAAGATGACTTTAAAAAGAGTATAGGAAGGGCTTAACAAAAAGTAGAACCAGGGGGACTTTTAATATTAGAAGGATATATATTCAAGGGAAATCGCCTATACCTTCCCCATACTTTCCTACGAGAAGCACTAATCAAGGATCTATATGATGGGGGATTAGGTCACCATGGAAGAGATAAAATCATTGATTATGTGGAAGAAGGATATTTTTTTGCCACAAATTAAGAAGGACATAGATAGTTTTGTCCAAAGATGTGTTGCATGTTAGGAACATAAAGAGAAAGCTCAAAACACGAGTCTTTATATGCCTTTTCCAGTTCCTTTAGGATTGTTAGAAGACATCTCTATCAGTTTTATTAGGGCCTCCTTAGGACTTAGAGGGGAGTAAACCCAGTATTCGTGGTTGTCAACATATTTTTAAAGTTGGCACATTTTATATAATTCAAGAAGTCCTCTGATGATGTGTATGTGGCCAAACTTGTATTTTTAGGAGGATGTTCATTTGCATGGAGTTCCCAAGTCCATAACCTCCGATCGGGACAATAAATTTCTTGCTCACTTCTGGTTAACTATTTGGCATAGTTTCAAAATAAAGTTGAATTTCAGAAGTAGTGTCCACCCACAATCTGATAGGCAAACTAAAGTCGTTAGTCATTCACCTGGTAACATGATTAAATTCTTGTGTGGAAAGAAACCAGATAAGTGGGATGCAAAACAAACATAATTTGAATTTTCCTAGAATAGTGTTATGCACAACTCACTGGAATCTATCTGTTTGTTGTAGTCTACAAGATTTCTACTCGAAAAGCGGTGGATTTTGTTGATTTACTAGGGAATAAGAACAACCAATCCAACAAAATCATTGAAGACATGAAAAAGACTCGCGAAGAGGTAAAAGAGAATATTACCCAATCCAATGTGAAATACAAGGAAATAACTGATTATGAACATATGATGCAATCATTATCAACTTTTTGGAAAGTGGGATTCTCGTCTACTGCTAATGAAGTTTTACAACAACAACAACCTTCACTCGAAAATCTAGTTGACACCTTTCAAGGTATTGTACGGATAAAATGTAATACACCTATGTGTTAGAATGAGGTACGTATTAAGGACCTCATGCGATTGAAAGTAGTCTAAGTTAGTCATAAATAAGGTGAATTAAATTAGATAATTAAAGAGTGAAAACTAGTGCAACATTGCAAATGGTGTTGCACAAATAATCATTAGAGGTCATCAGATATCCAAATGAGAAATAAAATGATTTTAAAGGTGTCACTATTGAAAGTATGAAACATTTGAAAATTATGGGAAGTTTCCCCCTCATGTTATTAATAATTCAAATGATTAGATTCCAAACTTATCATTAGAATTAACCATCAAATGGAAGACATTTACCACTTTTCACATGTGATATTTGAGAACATCTGTGCCAATGGAAAAGACGGTTAAGAAGTTAATAATAATAATGAAATTAATTAGGAGAGATTCGACAAAAACATACCGGGATCCAGTATGCATCGGGAACTCAAAGGCAAAATGAAATGTGAAGATTTACTACCTTAAAAACCTTATCTTTGGAGGATGTGTAATAACTCTCGCATGGACCTATTTGAATTAGTTTGTAGAAAAATGATTTCCAAAGTTTAGTTCAAACATTTTACAAAGTTCAAACATGGATAACGATCCCAATAAAAACAATTAGTAGTTTAATACAACAAATCATGAGACAGTGCTACAAAAAATATCAAAACAAATGTTTAATAATATAATACAAAAATAGGGTCTTCTAACTATCCAAATCTTATGAATCTCCTTAGCTTATAACAACATCCATTAACCTGCAAAAATTTATCAACAAGAGGGTTAGGCTGTAGGAAGCCTAATGAGTACAATCCCATGGTTAGACATTATGGAGAGTGTTTGAATGAACAGTGTGTTTCATAAGCCAATGTACAAACCCGTACCATCTCATATCAACAAGATCCACATCAAAAGTTAATTTAGGGTAAAATATTATATTACTTAAAGTATATTGCCGTATATTATAAATCCCATAAACTTCAAAAGTGAATAATCAATATGAGGTAGATGTACCTCAAGTGAAAGGTTCCGAATAATCAAAATCCAAATAATACTCATATGAGTTACAAAACACTCAGATATGACAATTCGATCAATAAACAAGTCTACAAAACTTAACACTTTTCCATATATATATATATATATATATATATATATATATATATATATATATGTATAATCCAAATGGATAATGCATTGCATGTAACTATCCCATCCCATGTCAATCTAAAAGTCCAACTCACAACAATTGTCAAATGCGAAGAACTCATGATAGATAGTAAACATATGTATTCACATTCGAAAACAAAATAATGATGGATGGTGTGAATTCAGGATACTATAGGGGGCCTAAGGAGTGATCTAGAATCAACACAAAAGAAAACAATCATAAAAATGGAACATACATGATTTTTGTCTTTATTTCTCATTTAGCCAACCAAGTTTCAATAAAACTTCCAACGACTCAACTGATTCAAGGACATCTAATATAAGTTAAAACATGTCAAGAAAATATAAGAAGGATCGCAATGGTTCATTTCCTTATATTAACATTAAACATCTAGATTTTATAAAAAAATCACAGTCCATGAGAACTCAACCTCTAAAAGTGAAGGTAATTCTTTACAAGACCAATTGAATTGATTCTACATAACAACACATGTCAAAACCATTTTTATGATGAAAAGGTGTTATGAAAGCTTTAAACTTGAAAGATAACTTAATACGAAAAAAAATGTTTCAATGAAAATTTATAATTTATTTGACTACTAATGATGACAACAAATAATCTTATTAATTCCCAATTCCTAGAAAATGTTTGAATACCAAAACTAGATAAGAGGTTACATTCCACGTGGGACTTCAAGCTTGGAACATAGTTCCATGGTCAACCAAGTTAAAATTCCCCCAAAAAAGTAAAGTTTTATCCAACGTTTCATAATCTCACCACGATACAAGGATTGCCAATGGATCATAGATTGGAATGGAAATACATAATCTAAGCATACCATGAAACTTAAATCATTATTTGAAATCATAAATCTTGATCTAGAATGGTTTAGGTTTGGAAATACCCAATTCGTTACATGGTAGGTGAACTTGAGACAAACTCTACAAATCTCACCATTAGCTATGAATTGACAATTCGGTCATGGTTTTGAAGGAACATAAACAATCTAATCACAAACCCAAGCTCATATCATTATATGAAATCAATACTTTGAATAAATGAATCCTATAAAGGAAAATACCCAAATTACAACCATTGGAACTAAAATTTGATTCAAACATCATGGAATCACACCATAAGCTAAAAGGTTGACAAATGGATCATTGATTGAAGAGAACGTACCATCTAACCATAAACTTAATCTTATATCAATGCTTGAAGCTTCAAATAAGGAATTACAGATCTAGCGCTTTAGAAACCCACCAAATCACATCCAAGCTCACAAATCTCCCAATTATTTGCTAGTTGGAGTTTGTACATGGATCTAGGAGTTAAACTACATCAATAATATCATAATAATCATCCAATTTAGGCATAAACTTGAATTTCACCATTGATGGTTAAGAAAACTTATCAAAAAACTCCAATCTTACAGCATCACAACAATTTGTTGGTTGGAGCTTGGAGATAGATTAAGGAAAGGAACTATATCATTAATCTCATATGAAGAAAACAAATGGAGTACAAATTTCATATTTTCAATACCACATAAAACCTAATCACGAATTTGGGGGAAAAGGATTGAGAAATACCTTTTTGATGCAAGATATTTAGTAGGATTTGAGCAAGGATTCATCTAGGCATTCTAATCACCAAAAGTCAATGGATTAAGTGGGGAAAATCAATCCAGATGGTGGGAGAGTGTTGGAATCGAGAGGAAAAGAAAGGCGGTGCAAAATGGAAAGGAAATAGGGAAAGAAGTTGTTATAATGCGATCAGTGTAAAAAATGTAGGGCACTTTCTGTAGGGTGTGGAGGGCCCTTCAAGAATTCTGATTTGACATTTTTGGTCCCTCATTTGAAATTCCTTTCATTCTTGGTCCCTAACTTGGCTAAAAAATTAATAAAATTTATTTTTAGTCTACAGTTGGTCCTTTCCACCATAACGCATGCAAATCTAGTACATGATGCTTCTTTGGTGAAATTCTCGAGTCTAAAACAAGTATCTTCTAATTGACGTTTTTAGTCACTAAACCATAAAAGTTTTCTTTTGACACCCAAACCCTATCATTATTTATTTATGACTTAGCAATAATGTTTATTATGATTATTTATCAATATCAGTTACCTTCACTTATATATTTATTTCATTTCAATTATTTTATTTTAAATTAAAGAAACTTTTTATTTTTACCAAAATGCCCAAAATATCTAGCCCTAAAACATGATGCTACAATTATCTACCCCTTAAAAGGATTCTATCGTTAGAGTCTACAAGGGAAGAAAGAGACATACTCTTTAAATCCAAAATATCAGAACATCTGATCGGGATCAACATAATCAAATTATGTGTTGCATAAGACGCGTGGATTTGTGATGCAACAAGGAATTTTATACTCACAACTCGATGTAGTTTCTTACTCTTCTCCCTAGTGTGGGAACAAATAATTGCTTCAAACTTACCACCAAGAGATCATCAATATTGGGTGGGGATACCGGTTCATGATGGTCTCTTCTTACCTCGATCGTAGAGAATCGTGTTTATATGAGTCACAATCTTCTTAAGCAATATATATATATATATATATATATATATATATATATATATATATATATATATATATATATTACTCCCTTGAATATAACCTTATTTATTTAGAGCTCCCAACTCCACGGGTGTTAATCCACCCCTTAAAAGGGTTCCTTGTAGACCTTGATTCATAGAAAGCAGTCTGATTCCATAAAGTCGCAGTGCATACCACGCATTAAAATGTTATGTGCGCCATAACATTGCATACACACCATACACACCGAGTCTTGACTTCACCATCAAGTTTCTTGTTTCAAAAGTTGGGCGGGTTTCTACTCTAATTCACTAGATGTTGCAACGATAGATGTCTTTAATGTCGTATACCACTCTACACACAAGCATTTAAAAGAACTAGATGCACAAGGTTGAATAGAGGGTTGGTATTTCTTTCTCAAGGGAGTTCGTCATTATCCGAACAAAACAAAACATGCAAAAAAGATTGCGGATGACATGGCTCAGCGAGAGAGTGACATATGGCGACTCCTAGATGGAGCCATGATGCACAAGCGTGACACGCACAAATATTTTGTCACACGCAATCAAAAAGTATGATATAAATAGAAGTGTTCATAAAACCTTTCTATATACCTTCGAATCAAGTCCTTCCTCTCTTTCCGATCAAGCCATCCCATCACAAGGTGATCTACGAAGTCCCGAGCCCTGAATTTACCATACATCAAAGAATTATACTTGTAGGGTGAGTTTTTGGCCGTACTTTTATTGTTTTCAAATGTTTTATGGAAGGAATACATGCTATAAAACCATTTCAATGATTTTACAAAATATTATTATTTGTAATATATCAATAGTTTTGAAAATTCATGCAATGTTAGGATAATATTATGTCCAGTAGTTACTCTGCCTAAGCTTTAAGAATGACATTATACCTAGTCATTATAATGCCTAAGATTACACTAGAGGATTATACCTAGTTGTTATGCTGGACAATTCCCTAGAATAACCTAGTATCTAGTTGTTATGTTTGCTAACTTTAAGGATAAACATTGTACCTAGTTGTTACTTTACCTTAATATCCTATCAATATCAAAATCATAATAATTATTTTATGTGTTTGATTAAATGTATACACATATCAAAATAGTTATGGAATAAAACTATATTAAAGGAAAAATTAAGAATAAGCAATGTACGTAATTGTACTCTGCCCTAATATCCTATTAAAGAATATTAATACAAAGCTAATTATTATATATATTTTTGAGTATATATATTAATAATTATGTAAGGAAATATTATTAAAGGAAAAATTAAGGAAAACAGTAACATGAATATATAACTATACTTAAAATGTTTATCAAAGCAAGTTGTTAAATGAGATGTATTATTCATCCTATAGCCGATTAATATTCAGCTCGCTCTAGACCTATAATCTTTAATCTTAAGTAAGTGTTAAAGGTATGTATAGATCAATATAGGATTGAATCTCACCTGCGGTTTCTAGCTACAACCCTGACAGGCCTAACTTTATAACTATGTCTAATGAAGCGTCGTGGTGGGGAAATTTCAAGTCATTTAGCTCGAATATTGGACTCATGTAACATTGCTCGCAAACCTTAATTAATTAAACTACCTACAGGGGAAAGCCTTGAAGATAATCAAAGTATGATAAGATAAGAAAAAAGGAATATAAATCTATAAAAGAATAAGCTATAGGATAAGTGCTAAAAGAGTAGTTTATCCTAGGAAATAAAACACAAAGAATAAAAATATTTTAAAAAGATGATAAAACTATTCTAAAAAGTATAAAATCATAAAAACGTATGAAATTACCAACATTATGTTGACGTTTTCAAAAACCATGTATTCTTTGGGAAATGAATAGTGATGGAAGTAGAGTGCTGAATGAAGTTGTCACATGGCTGATGGAAGCTATATTTGTTCTCCTTGTAACACCAAAAATTTCAAACAAATTTTTTCAATTTTTATAAAACATAATTCCATCGATATTCATAAAAACAACCATTTTAATTATCCAACAAAACAGTACAAAATCTCAAGATCATAATATCAAGCTCCGAACGTGTGTGTATACGGATCAAGCCGGCGCCTTCCCGCGGTCATCACTAGTACCTGAAACAAATAACATCAACATTGTAAGCACAAGGCTTAGTGAGTTCCCCAAAATACCACATATAACACATATTAGCCACTCTAGGCTATAACTCTGTGGGTCCGTGCACCCAAACTCTGTGAACCCTCAGGTTCTAGCTCTGATAAACATGCACCACATAAATCACATAGAAATCATGCAGTACAACATACAACATATATAGCATACAAATACTCTATCACATAACTCTGGTTACCTACTCAAGGTAAAGTATAGTGAGAAGACTCACCTCGCGTATCTCGGTATCTCACGAATCCTGGAAATCCCTTGTGCTCGATCCTCCGAGCTCTAATCCTCCTCTAGAGTGATGATCTAAGCCCCAAATCCACGAAATAGCAACCTCCTTTGCTTCCTCTTGCCTAGAGCCTCCTTCTTCTTGCTAAATAACACACACAAGGTAAAGAAATGCTCCTTTCTCTTCACAAATCGCTCAAGAACACAAGGGTGTCTCACTGAGGGTTGGGTGAGCACAAATGACGGCCATAAGGCCCTTTAAATAGGCCTCAAACCCGGAAATTTAGGGTTTCATTACACAGCGCAGACTCGCCGAGTCCATATCCTGGACTCGCCGAGTCCATATCCTGGACTCGCCGAGTCCAGGCGTGCTCCATCGTCCAAATCCGCGTCCCTACTCGGCGAGTCTGAGCTCCAACTTGCCGAGTCCCCCTCACAATACCACAAAATTAAATTTACAAGATACCTGGTAAAAATCCGGATGTTACAACTCTCCCCCACTAGAACTAGACTTCGCCCTCGAAGTCTCGCTCTAAAACAGCTCCGGATGCTGCTCCCGCATCATACCCTCCGGCTCCCAGGTCATTTCTGATCCCCTCCGGTGTTGCCACGGAACCAATACCAGAGGTACCTCCTTGTTCCTCAAAATCTTGATCTTTCGATCCCTAATAGCCACTGGTCTCTCAGCATAATTCAGGCTTGCATCCACCTGAATATCCTCTAATGGAACCACTGCCGACTCATCGGCTATACATTTCCTCAACTGCGATACATGAAAAGTGTTGTGAATCTGCCCCAACTCTGCTGGTAACTCCAGCCGATAGGCTACCCGGCCTACCCTTGCAATCACACGAAAAGGAACTATAAACCGGGGCCCCAATTTGCCCCTCTTCCTGAACCGGATCACTCCTTTCCAAGGAGAGACCTTCAGGAGAACGAAGTCGCCGACCTGAAATTCCAGCTCGGACCGGCGCTTATCCGCATAAATCTTTTGTCGGCTCTGAGCGGTCAATAACCTCTGTCTGACCAGCTGTATCTGCTCTGTCGTCTGATTCACAATCTCTGTACTACCCATTACCCTTTGCCCAACCTCTCCCCAACATATGGGAGTCCGACACCTCCTACCATACAACAGCTCAAAGGGTGGCATACCGATGCTCGAATGATGGCTGTTATTGTAGGAAAACTCTGCCAAGGGCAAATACGTGTCCCAACTACCTCCAAAGTCCAATACACATGCTCGAAGCATGTCCTCAAGTGTCTGAATCGTCCGCTCACTCTGGCCGTCGGTCTGGGGGTGATATGCGGTACTAAAATGCAACTTAGTACCCAACTCCTCATGAAATTTCTTCCAGAAACGGGAAGTGAAACGCACATCGCGGTCTGAAACAATCGAGATCGGCACCCCATGCTGAGATACAACCTCTCTCACATAAATCTCCGCCAACTTCTCCGCCGAAGAACTCTCACTGATGGCAAGAAAGTGAGCGCTCTTTGTCAACCTATCCACAATCACCCAAATTGCATCGACTCCTCTGGCAGTCCTCGGCAATTTGGTGATGAAATCCATAGTGATCTGTTCCCACTTCCACTCGGGAACCTCCAATGGCTGCAACTTACCATGCGGTCTCTGGTGTTCGGCCTTTACCCTTCGACAGGTCAAACACCTCTCGACAAACCATGCGACATCCCTCTTCATACAAGGCCACCAATACTCCTTCCTTAAATCCAAATACATCTTTGTAGCCCCGGGATGGATCGAAAATTTCGATCTATGAGCCTCCTCCATCAATGTAGTACGCGTACCGCCCACAAACGGTACCCAGATCCGGCCCTGATAAGTCATAAGACCCCGACTATCCGATATAAACTCAGAAACCAACCCAACGACCCGCTCTCTCTTCTGCATCTCCGGACGCACAGCCTCGGCCTGAGCCCCTCGAATGGCGTCTAGAACTGGAGCTATCACGGTCAATCTCAAACATATAGCTTTCAGTGGAGTACTTTCCGCCCTGCGACTCAATGCGTCGACAAACAGTTTAGCCTTGCCCGGGTGGTATAAGATCTTGCAATCATAATCCTTGACCACATCTAACCATCTTCTCTGCCGCATATTTAGGTTAGGCTGATCCATCAAGTACTTCAAGCTCTTATGGTCCGTGTAAATTGTACAACGAACCCCATACAAGTAGTGCCGCCAAATCTTGAGGGCGAACACCACTGCCCCCAACTCCAAATCATGTGTGGGGTACCTCGTCTCGTGAGGCTTCAACTGCCTCGATGCATATGCTATCACATGTCCCTTCTGCATCAGTACTGAGTCCTAAAATCGATGCATCACAAAATACCACAAAACCTTCCATCCCTTCCGGAAGAGCTAATACCGGAGCTTCACACAACCTCTGGTGAAGCGTCTCAAAGGAGGTCTGCTGCTTGGGACCCCATAAAAATGTAACACCCTTCCGGGTCAATCTGGTGAGTGGAACCGCAATCTTGGAGAAATCCTTAATAAACCTCCGATAATACCCTGCCAACCCAAGGAAACTCCGGATCTCAGAAGGTGACCTTGGCACCTCCCACCTCATCACTGCGTCAACCTTGGCCGGATCGACCAATATCCCCTTCTGGTTAACGAGATGTCCCAGAAACTGGACCTCCCGCAACCAGAAATCGCACTTGGAAAACTTTGCATAAAGTTTCTCCGATCTCAAAACTCCAAGAACCTCCCTCAAATGCTCCTCGTGCTGTTCTCTAGATCTCGAATATACCAGAATATCATCAATGAACACAATCACTGACCGATCCAACATCGGCCGACATACCCTGTTCATGAGGTCCATGAACACAGTCGGGGCATTGGTGAGCCCAAAAGGCATCACCACAAACTCATAATGCCCATAACGCGTCCTGAATGCTGTCTTCTGGACGTCCTCGTCCCGCACTCTCACCTGATGATAGCCCGACCTCAAATCAATCTTGGAGAACCAAGATGCTCCCTGTAACTGATCGAATAAATCGTCGATCCTCGGCAATGGGTAACGGTTCTTGACCGTCAGCTTATTCAATTCCTGGTAATCAATACACATGCGATGCGAGCCATCTTTCTTCTTCACAAACAGGATGGGTGCTCCCCACGGCGAGCTACTCGGCCGAATAAACCCCTTCCCCAGCAACTCCTGAAGTTGCGAGGATAACTCTTGCATCTCTGGAGGCGCAAGGCGATACGGCACCTTAGCGATAGGCGCGGCTCTCGGAACCAAATCGATACCAAACTCCACTTGCCTCACGGGAGGCACACCTGGTAACTCTTCGGGAAAGACATCTGGAAACTCACGCACCACCGGAACTTCATCCTGTTGGGTTTTAGCCATAAGAACTTTCCTATGTGCGCATGCAAAACCCTATTGCTTGGATCTAGGCTTTCTAATAAACATGATTTTGAATCCAAGACTTCTAATGGCTAATTAGGTTAAACAACAATATTAAAACAGATCTAGAATCATACCTTTGAATCCCTTGTTGATCTTGTTTGTCTTGGAGCTTCTAGAGTCACAATTGTCACTCCTCTAATGGCTTACAAACACCAATAGCAAGCAAGATGATTTAGGAGAGAGGAGAAGGGAGGAATTCGACCAGAGGTTCCTTGCTTTAGGTTGTGTGTGTCGAATTCCCTCATCCATGGGGTCTATTATACTTTTAGACTCCTTAAGGGTTTCACCCTAAACCCTAATTGGATAATCTTCTCTTAAGGCTATCCAAATCCATTCCATAGATAACCCTATGGACGATTTGAGCTATCCTAAAGCTCTTAGAATCCGTCCAAGGTATATCCTAATGGATTTATAGTCTAAAGTCTAACTATCAAACAATTGACAGTTTATACCCTCTTATTTAATTAATCTCTTTAAGTCACCAAATTAATACCAATTAATTTATGACTTATATTAATCAAATAGCCAAATATTATTCCTTATAATATTTACTCTCTCTTGATAAATCATCCTTCAAGTTGCTATGGTGAAGGCAACCCAAAAGGACCATGCACAACCAAATATAGTTATAGCCTTAGACACTATTCCAACAGTCTCCTACTTGGATAAGTCTAGTAACTATACAAGTACAATTCGGTTTGCAATCGTAGCTCTCAAAGACGCTGTCAACTCTGATCTAATCAATCTTGTCCTTTAGATAAGGGATCGTACAGTCCTCTGTTAGATATCATGCTGACAATCCTATGGAATGGTTAGTCTAGCATTTAGATTTCTCGATCTCCGATTTATTTGACATAGAACTTAATCGAATACATCAATTTAGTTCTGACCGGGCCCGGCACATAAGTCAAATCAAATCATCGAGTGGCCAAGATATCTCTTCTATCCTCTTAGGATAAAATTTACAGATAAACTTCGACTTATATGCATTTACTTATTCATTAACCAACTATACACAACAATGCGTTTTATAACATCAAGTTACTGATGCGTTTTCGCATTATCAATGCACAATCAATTAACAAATAATAAACCATATATCTAGGTTTTAAGACCATATGATATTATCATCTTGCGATCACCTTTTATATCGTATTCCATAAAGTGATTCCAGCAAGCGCGGGTTTATTCCAATGCTCAAAACCAGTTCATAAGCACTCATGAACGTTGCAGCAACCCTTGCTATGTCTAACACCATTTAGACATTCTACACACCAATTCATGACAATCTTCACTCATATCTACTCCCAACATATGAACGATTGTGGACCATTTGAATAATTCGATTATTCCTAATAAACTCAATTATTCTGGAAGTCAAAACATGCAAAGTGAAACAATAGTTAAACAACTAACATGTGACAGTAACTTTACTCATAAATAAAACTCCTTTATTTAATCATCAAATGTTAATTACATTTATCTATTATACGTTTCTAATACTATCTAATCTATACTAATATCATCCTTCAGCCCAATACTCCTAGCATGCTGCAAGTGCTTAACCCTACTCAGTCCCTTCGTAAGCGGATCTGCTGGGTTATCTTCTGATGATATCCTCTTCACTACGAGTTGTCCTTCTTCTACACGATGTCTAATGAAGTGATATTTTCTGTCGATATGTCGAGATCTACCGTGATCCCTCGGTTCCTTGGTCAAGGCAACCGCACCTTCGTTATCACAGAAAATCTCCATGGGCTCCTTTATGGCCGGCACAACTCCAAGATCACCGATGAAGTTCTTCAGCCATATTGCCTCCTTCGACGCTTCGCTCGCTGCGATGTACTCTGATTCGCACGTTGAATCAGCTACAGTTTCCTGCTTGGAACTTTTCCATGTCACCGCTCCTCCATTTAGGGTAAAGACCCAGCCCGACTGCGAACGGTAGTTGTCCCTGTCGGTCTGAAAGCTGGCATCACTATACCCTCGCACCTTCAAGTCATCACTCCCTCCAAGGACTAAGAACCATTCTTTCGTCCTCCGAAGGTACTTAAGGATGTTCTTCACCGCAATCCAATGTGTTTTGCAAGGGTTCCCTTGATATCTGCTAACCATGCTCAAAGCGAAGGCTACATCAGGGCGAGTACAAGTCATAGCGTACATGATTGAGCCAACTGCGGAAGCGTATGGTACTCGGCTCATTTCTGCTATCTCAGCTTCGGTACTCGGACTTTGAGTCTTACTCAACTTGGCATTTCCTTGTATCGGTAGTTCTCCCTTCTTTGAGTTTTCCATACTAAAACGTTTTAGTACCTTCTCCAAGTAAGTATTCTGACTAAGTCCAATTAGTCTCTTACTTCTTTCTCTTACTTTCCTTATTCCCAAAATGTAAGAAGCCTCTCCGAGGTCCTTCATAGCGAAGCACTTCCCGAGCCAGGACTTAACCTCCTGCAGAGTCGGGATGTCGTTTCCTATGAGTAATATGTCATCGACATATAGAACAAGGAAGCTTACTATACTCCCACTGGCTTTGACATATACACAAGATTCTTCTTCGCTTCGTACAAATCCAAACTCTTTGACTTTCTCATCGAAGCAAAGATTCCATCTGCGAGACGCTTGCTTAAGTCCATAAATGGACTTCTCAAGCTTACACACTCTATTCGGATGCTTCGGATCCACAAACCCCTCTGGCTGAGCCATGTAAACATCCTCAGCCAACTTTCCGTTAAGGAAAGCGGTCTTGACATCCATTTGCCAAATCTCATAATCATGAAATGAGGCAATTGCTAGCATCACTCTAATAGATTTAATCTTTGCAACTGGTGAGAAGGTCTCATCATAGTCAACTCCGGGAGTTTGAGTAAAGCCCTTCGCAACCAATCGCGCCTTATATGTGTGTACGTTCCCATCCACGTCGGTCTTCTTCTTGAAGATCCACTTGCACCCTACGGTCTTACGTTCGGGCACGTAATCAACCAAATTCCAAACTTGGTTATCGTACATGGATTGGATCTCGCTATCCATCGCCTCTTTCCATTTCGTAGACTCCGGGCCTGCCATGGCTTCCTTATAGCTATTAGGTTCATCAAGGTTTACTAGTGTACCATCACTAATATACGTGTCCCCTTCGGTGGTAATATGAAAACCATAAAACTGGGGTTGAACTCTAACTCTATCGGAACGTCTAAGAGGTAAGGATTCGTCAATCGGTTCAACCTGAGTTTCCTCCTCGGGTTGAATGCCAGCGGTAGAGGTTCTTTCATCTATCGATTCTTGAATCTCTTCAAGTTCGATTTGCCTCCCACTGTCTCCTTGGCTTATGAGTTCTCGCTCTCGGAAAACTCCTCTCCTCGCAACAAAGATAACATTATCTTTTGGTCTATAGAAGAGATATCCAAAGGAAGTTTGCGGGTAGCCGATGAAAATACATTGCTCACTTTGAGGTTCAAGCTTTTCGTGAGTATCTCGTCTTATGAAAGCCTCGCAACCCCAAACCTTGATATGTGCCAATGAGGGAGCTTTCCCCGTCCACATCTCGTGAGGTGTTTTGGCAACCTTCTTAGTAGGGACTCGGTTAAGGATATGGGCGGCAGTCTCTAAGGCATACCCCCAAAAGAAGATAGGTAGTGAAGCACGACTCATCATAGAGCGAACCATATCCAATAAGGTTCGATTACGCCTTTCTGCCACACCATTTAACTGCGGTGTCCTAGGAGGCGTCAATTGCGAAACTATTCCACACTCCTTGAGGTAATCGTGGAATTCAAGACTTAGGTACTCTCCTCCTCGATCGGATCGAAGCATCTTGATTTTCCTGCCCAATTGATTCTCCACTTCATTCTTGAACTCCTTGAACTTTTCAAAGGTTTCTGTCTTTTGCTTGATTAAATAGATATACCCATATCTACTATAATCATCGGTAAAAGTCACATAGAAGCGGTTCCCATCCTTCGTGGTTGATCTAAAGGGTCCACATACATCGGTATGTATTAGGTCCAATAGCCCCTCACCCCTTTCACAAGTACTCGTGAAGGGTGACTTAGTCATCTTTCCAAGTAAACAAGACTCGCATGTGTCATCTTCCCTAAGGTTGAATGACTCCAACACTCCATCCTTTTGGAGTTGGGCTATGCGTTTCTTGTTGACATGTCCAAGACGACAATGCCACAAGGATGCTTTATCCATACTAGTGGAAGAATCAATATTCAAAACATCATTTCCTAAGTTATCAACAATCATAACAGTTTCATATATTCCCTTACATGGTATAGCTTCAAAGTAAAAGACACCATTTAGATAAGCCAAAAATAGAACCATTCTCATTATTAAAAGAAAATCTAAATCCTTGTCTATATAAACCATGAAATGAAATGATGTTTCTAGCCATTTCTGGCGAATAGCAACAATTGTTCAAATCTAAAACTAAACTATTCTTAAGCACTAAAGAATACACTCCAATCTTGGTCACAGGCGACGATCTTCTGTTCCCCATGATTAGATTGATCCTTCCTTGCTCCACATCCTACTTCTTCTTAGTCCCTGCACATTAGAACAAATGTGATAACCACAACCGGTGTCAAGAACCCAAGAAATAGCATGATTAGAATCGTTAGATTTGATTGCATATATACCTGCGAAAGATGGCTTGATCTTTCCTTCCTTGATGGCTTGCAGGTAATCCGGGCAGCTTCTCTTCCAATGTCCTATCTTGTGGCAGTGGTGGCACTCTGCCTCCTTCGGGTTAGAGCAGGGCTTAGAGGGATCAACTTTGGTCCCACTAGAAGAGGAACCATCTCGGGCTTTCACCTTTCGATAGTTATTTGAAGAAGCTTTCCTCTTCTTTCCCTTCCCTTGACCAATAGCCAAGACAGGAGCAACGGATGGATTGGGAGTTGGTGCAACAGACTTGTCCTTGAAGTTGCTCTCAGCAACCCTCAAGAGACCTTGGAGTTTTTACTTAGAGTGACCTCCTCTTTGTTCATGTGGTAGGTCATCCTAAATTGATTGTACATCGGAGGAAAAGAGTGAAGCACCATGTCGATCGCCAAGTCTTCGCCGAAGTCAACATTTAACTTGCGAAGGCGGTCGACATACCTTTGCATCTTTTGCAAGTGCACGGTAAGAGATTCTCCATGACCCATCTTAGCGGAAATCATGTTAGTGAAGATCTCGTAACGCTCTTGTCTCGCGTTTTGGTGGTACCTCTCCAACAAGTCTTGATGCATTTCGTATGGATACATGTCCTCGTAGGACTTTTGGAATTCGGAGTTCATGGTGGCGATCATGATGCAATGTACCTTCGTTGCATCTCGCTCATGAGTTTCAAAGGCGGTGATTTCGGCGGGAGTAGCAACTTCGGGGTTGATTTTCTCGAGCTTCTCATCGAGGACATACTCTTTATCCTCATAACGAGCAATGGTGCGAATGTATCTTATCCATTCGCCAAAGTTCGTTCCATCGAAGGTGACCTTTTGGCAAAGGCTCATCAACGTGAAAGAACTAGTAGCAGCGTTGTTTGCGTTTGACATCTATAGAAAGGACAAAGATTGATTAGAATAAGAATCCCTAATTATCACCCAATAAGAAAAATTAGGGCTAGGATCCAACAATAACATTTACATACTAGAAAAGGGATGCCGTAATCTATCATGCAAATAAATTGAAGGTAAGTGAATGACGATTCACTAATTCTCCACCACAAAACTTAAACTTTTAGTCCTAAGTGTTTTTGAGAATTCCTAGATTCGGATGAGATTCATTGAACTATTCAATGGCATGTTTAAATCTCGATATGCCCCTCTTGTTTGTGACTGGGATGCCGAGGATCACAAAGCGGGTGTGAATTACCATGCAAATTCACATGGTGCCTTCATTGTAACGATCACCTATTCGACGTGCCGGTAAACCACACACGCTCCATCGAACTATGATGAACAATGAATCACCCTTTGCCACCTTCGCTTAGAACCAATTAGTGTGCCGGTAAACCACACACGCTCCACTAACATCTTAGCAAGGTGCAAAGTGTAATTTCATGGGATTGCATCAATTCACTTTTCCTAAAGTAACTAAGATTGGGAAGTTTAAAAAAAAAATTTAGTTACTTCGTATTTCTTATTATACTTTTAATGAGAGGATGAGGTTGCCCTATCCTACCCGTTCGGCTAACGACCCTCCACCAATCAAGCAAGCGGTGGGTGTGAGTGTACACCCATTAAGCGCCATTTTATAGGCCGCAACCTTATACCCACCTTATAGATCGGCTTCGTGAATGAGGCCTACTAGCGGTAAGACTAGCATTTAGTTATACATATATATATTATTCTAGTAATATCATATAAGTATAGGGTTGCATTTTAAACTTTTCAAAATCTAGGGTTTGAAATTTAAGTTGTCTAAATTAAAACTTTTAAATACAAATATAAATTTCAAAACTTTAGGGTAGGTTTTAAACATTTAAAACATGAAGGATCAAATAACAAATAATTCCAATTAACAATTAATATTCTAATTATCTTTATTTGATTTATCTTGATTTCTTTGAAGATAATTACCAAAATAATTAATTATTATCATATAAGGAAATTAAATATTTTATTAGATGATAAATATCTTTAATTAGATCAAGATAATAGTCATATTTATCAAAAAATCGGATTTACATTGATCTAATATGATTAAGGTAAGTTTCCATAAGATAATTATGAAAAAATCCCGAATCTGGCCATTCCTGACGCCTGGACTCGCCGAGTGCACAAGGGGACTCGCCGAGTCAGGCCTACTCGACGAGTCCACCTTGGAACTCGACGAGTCAGTGACCCAAAACCCAGAAAATCGAATTTTGCAGGTTTGTTTCAGTTATTCAAGCAACAATTTAAAGAAAACCAATCTAGGCTCTGATACCACTGTTGGGTTTTAGCCATAAGAACTTTCCTATGTGCGCATGCAAAACCCTATTGCTTGGATCTAGGCTTTCTAATAAACATGCTTTTGAATCCAAGACTTCTAATGGCTAATTAGGTTAAACAACAATATTAAAACAGATCTAGAATCATACCTTTGAATCCCTTGTTGATCTTGTTTGTCTTGGAGCTTCTAGAGTCACAATTATCACTCCTCTAATGGCTTACAAACACCAATAGCAAGCAAGATGATTTAGGAGAGAGGAGAAGGGAGGAATTCGACCAGAGGTTCCTTGCTTTAGGTTGTGTCTGTCGAATTCCCTCATCCATGGGGTCTATTTATACTATTAGACTCCTTAAGGGTTTCACCCTAAACCCTAATTGGATAATCTTCTCTTAAGGCTATCCAAATCCATTCCATAGATAACCCTATGGACGATTTGAGCTATCCTAAAGCTCTTAGAATCCGTCCAAGGTATATCCTAATGGATTTATAGTCTAAAGTCTAACTATCAAACAATTGACAGTTTATACCCTCTTATTTAATTAATCTCTTTAAGTCACCAAATTAATACCAATTAATTTATGACTTATATTAATCAAATAGCCAAATATTATTCCTTATAATATTTACTCTCTCTTGATAAATCATCCTTCAAGTTGCTATGGTGAAGGCAACCCAAAAGGACCATGCACAACCAAATATAGTTATAGCCTTAGACACTATTCCAACACATCCACCGAACTCGGTCTCTCGGAGATCACTCGCGTATCCATCACATACGCCACGAAACCCTTACAGCCCTGCTGTAAACACTGCCTCGCCCTAGCAGCCGAACAAAAGGCTGATCCAGAACGTGTACCCTCGCCGTAAACCGAAAGAACTCCCCCACTAGGATCTCGTATAGTCACCAGCTGACGCTCGCAATCGATAACCGCATCGAATCGGCTCAACCAGTCCATGCCCACTATAACACAGACATCACCCATCGCAATAGGAATCAGGTCGATCGGGAACTCAACCCCAAAAATCTCTAATACACATCCCCGGAGGACCTCTGTGGCACAAATCACTCTGTCGGCGGCTATGGAAACCCGCAGGGGCCGATTCAGTGCCCCACGACTAACACTGATATGCTGACTAAATGTCAAAGATACAAAAGATCGACTCGCACCCGAGTCAAATAACACTAAAGCAGGTACAGAATTCACAAGGAAGGTACCTATGCATAGCATAATATAAGCATAATATCTCAACACCATAAATAAATAATAAAAAGGAAGCGTACCAGCCACAACGTCGGGTGCAGCGCGGACCTCTTCCGCAGTCAGCTGAAAGGCTCTCCCCCGAGCCCTCGGTGCCTCGGCCTTCACGGGCCGACTCTCTGTAGCAGTAGCTCTGATGGCGGTGGGAGCAGACCCCTGAGATGCTCCGCGCAGCAGTGGACACTCTGCCTTCCGGTGTCCGGTCTGGTTGCAGTGGAAGCACACTGCAAATCCCTTGGGGCAGTCCTTGGCCATATGCCCCTCCTTGCCATATTTGTAGCAAGACCCTGCTCGACAGACTCCATCGTGACCCTTGCCTCACTTTCCACAAGTGCGGCCCTTCTGGCTCCCGGGTCTGGGATCAGCGGGCTTGGCCCGCTTGGCTGCCGACTGGGACTGTGCCGGCCGCCGATCCCTCCCTAGAGACTCCGCCTCCTCCCTGGCCTGAGTCTCAAGCTCAATCTCCCTCTTCCGAGCATTTTCCTGAAGCTCGGCAAATATCTGATACGAGGAGTTCGCAGCGAACTCCCGAATATCCCGTCTCAGAATGCTCAGGTAACGGCTCATACGTGCCTGCTCGGTGGACACGTGCTCAGGGCAGAACATCGCCCTCTCATGAAACATCCTCGTAATCGCTGTAACTGACTTGGTACCCTGCTTGAGGGTCAGAAACTCCTGTGTCAGACGCTCCCTCTCCACCTGAGGAACGTTCTCATCTCGGAACATGGTAGTGAACCTCTCCCAGGTCACTGCCGAAAGCTCAGTCGGTGTGAAGTGCGCCGTCACAAACTTCCACCAGTCCTTCGCTCCCAAGCGAAGCTGGTTCAGCGCGAACCGAACCTTCAAATGCTCAGGGGACGAGCAAGTGAAGAAGCATCCCTCCATATCAGATATCCACCTCATAGCTGCCACCGGATCCTGCGTACCATCAAACTCTGGTGGCTTAGTGTTGCTGAACTCCCTAAACAATGTCGCATCACCTCCCTGGGGTCTTGCCGCAGCAATCGCTGCGGTAGCCGCTGCAACCGCAGCCTCAGAAAGAGCGGCATAGCGCTCGTCAAATGTCTCAATCAACACGGTCTTAATAGACCCGAACATCTCTGGTATCTCAGCTCTGATGACCGCAGCCACCTCCTCATGAATGATCTGTCGAATCTCCTCATCACTAGCTCCGGCATCCTCTGGCATATGACGTGTCCTCACCATGATCAACCTCTGAAATACAACATGCGATAATTAGACTTCACTCGAACACTCTTACATTCGACAATCCACCCCTCCTTGATCCTTGGCATCCCAAGATTCTTATTTGGACTGTGTACCACACCGGTGCTTTCAGTAGTACGGGCCTAATACTACTGTCCGCACCGTCTCAGTACACACCCCAAATCTTCCTCTTCGGATCCCAATCCCCAAGTACTCTATTATACTTAAATCACTTTGAAATAGATCTCACACAAAGCCCTAGCTGCTACCTAATTACTCTCAGCATCTCATAGCAGCTCACCCCTCCCTAGGCTAAGGCATCACAAAACTGGCCACTCTAGTCCTATTAGCAATACCTAGCCTACTCTAGCATGCAAACACATCACATTAATAATAATTATCACATAATATAAAGGTATTTTGGGAATTCACCGTTCGGGCGCTGGCTGATCGTACACACGTTTCTTCCTGGAAAATCTTTTACTCTTAGAAAATTTTGGTTTTATTTTGAAATATCTCTTCAATTCCTCAGTTTGAGTTCAAATACCTCCGAAGGTGTACCCGAATCCCTCAAAACAAGGCTCTGATACCAATTTGTAACACCAAAAATTTCAAACAAATTTTTTCAATTTTTATAAAACATAATTCCATCGATATTCATAAAAACAACCATTTTAATTATCCAACAAAACAGTACAAAATCCCAAGATCATAATATCAAGCTCCGAACGTGTGTGTATACGGATCAAGCCGGCGCCTTCCCGCGGTCATCACTAGTACCTGAAACAAATAACATCAACACTGTAAGCACAAGGCTTAGTGAGTTCCCCAAAATACCACATATAACACATATTAGCCACTCTAGGCTATAACTCTGTGGGTCCGTGCACCCAAACTCTGTGAACCCTCAGGTTCTAGCTCTGATAAACATGCACCACATAAATCACATAGAAATCATGCAGTACAACACACAACATACATAGCATACAAATACTCTATCACATAACTCTGGTTACCTACTCAAGGTAAAGTATAGTGAGAAGACTCATCTCGCGTATCTCGGTATCTCACGAATCCTGGAAATCCCTCGTGCTCGATCCTCCGAGCTCTAATCCTCCTCTAGAGTGATGATCTAAGCCCCAAATCCACGAAATAGCAACCTCCTTTGCTTCCTCTTGCCTAGAGCCTCCTTCTTCTTGCTAAATAACACACACAAGGTCAAGAAATGCTCCTTTCTCTTCACAAATCGCTCAAGAACACAAGGGTGTATCACTGAGGGTTGGGTGAGCACAAATGACGGCCATAAGGCCTTTTAAATAGGCCTCAAACCCGGAAATTTAGGGTTTCATTACATAGCGCAGACTCGCCGAGTCCATATCCTGGACTCGCCGAGTCCATATCCTGGACTCGCCGAGTCCAGGCGCGCTCCATCGTCCAAATCCGCGTCCCTACTCGGCGAGTCTGAGCTCCAACTTGCCGAGTCCCCCTCACAATACCACAAAATTAAATTTACAAGATACCTGGTAAAAATCCGGATGTTACACTCCTATTATTTAGTTTATGATTTATGAAGTGTGCTTGTAATGCATAAAATAAGTATTTGTGTTTTAGATCTATGTACTATTCAATATACTTGCCTTCAGACCCAACATCCCTAACATTGCACAGCCCGACACTTCCACCGTGGGCCAGGGGTGTGACAGGTTGGTATCAGAGCTACATGTTATAATAAACTAGTAATTCCTTTGGAGCTACGACAATAACTTATGGAGTGTACTCTATTTATGTTTAACCCTTAAGCCTAATAACTGAAAGTATGAATATTAATTAGACTAATGATAGACTACTTATGCGAAAAGGTGTCTAGTTTGAACTGTCATTTGGGTTGCTTGATTTCAAAACAACTATATGTGAAAATGGTCATGCCACCCGACACTTCTCACCTGGCCAGTCCTTACTTGATAGTCTTGAAGTACAAAACATAGAATTAATAAAATACCCATAATAAAAAAAATCAGGTATAGGTTATCTACATATAAACTTTTATAAATATATCTAAATATCATAAAGAACATTCATATAAATCACAACTCAAGATTTTATGTCAAAAATAATACCTAGGGTTAGTATAGTACATCGGCCATCCCACAACTTGACTTAGAATGCGCAACTAAGTTTTATTATGGTCCTACCGACACACGCCTAAAGCTGTATATGGTCGTTTACAAACTAAACTTGCGGATTTATGGATCGATAGCCTAGCTCGATTAGTTGAGATTCTTGGATTGGAGGATTAGATCAAGACCTACTACTCGAGGATTAGAATCCTAACTTGACTTTCTCTTTTGAGGCTGCATGGATTAATGGTCTAGAGTTTCATATATGATATACATATATAGAGAGTCACAGGATACCCGGTACTATATATTACTTACTGTAACTAAATATTATATGTAATCCTATACTACCTCTCATAAACATCTAACATGTTTATTTTCATATTTAGGTGTAAAGGAGATAGATGGATGACATGGGTATATGGATGGTACCTACCTTACCGAAAGATGATCAAGTAGTATCTCACACGCCAGAGCGATACGACCATTACAATCCATGGATGCCAGTGATGCCTTTACATATATCACCAGATGAGTCATTCGAGGAGGAGGAACCCCTTGAAGAGGAGGAGCCATTCGAGGAGGAGGAACCCCTTGAAGAGGAGGTATAGGAGCATGGAAATTCTCTACAAATAATGAGTGATAGTTAGGTTGTATTTTTCCCTTTATTGTATCGTTGATGTATTTTCTCTCCCTCTTATATAAAGGGAAATATGGTCATTCTTTTGGATGCACCTTTTGTAAAAATATAATTCTAGAGAGAGAATTGGTGGGATCTCTCCCCACGAAGGGAGAATCTTCTCTCCCATGTTCTTTCATATTCTTATTTTTATCTCTATTTTCTTTCTTATCTTTCTAAGAATTCTCATCATATGTTCTTCATGGTTATATTTTTTATACATGATAAATTTCGAGATGTTTTCTCTTCCGCATCCACTATTCGTATAAAAAATAGGTTCTATCAATTGGTATCAGAGTCGTACCTTGAAGGTTTAATCGACTAGTTCAAGGGAACAACTCCCGATCGGTGATTATCTTGAAGCTTTTCGTGTTTTTTCAAGAATTTTCGGGTCCATACTGGGAATTTTTTGATGAGTTTTCTATTTTTCTAGGTTAATTCAAGATTAGAAGAATAATTATGTTGCTGCTGCCCATTCAAAATTTCTGCTGGAATTTATGTTCTTGAACTTCTTATTTTTCTGTTGAAGAAATGAAGAAAAATGGGAGAAGAGATTGATTGTGTGGTCTTAAAAAGGTTGAAGATTTGCTCCAGGGGATTTTCTTTTTCTTGGAAGAAAAGACACAAATTATGGATTTACTATTCAAAAAAGTGGAGATTTTTTTTTACCCAGCAGCTTGTAAATCTTCATGAGGTATGAAGTTTTTCTTCCTCAATTTTCTTGTTGTAACTCTTTAAATTGAAGAGATTGGGACGTAATATGTGTTTTCATAAAACACCTTGTCCTTTTTGCTCTTTTGGGTAAAGTGTATTCCACTTATATTTGTCTTCCTAAGTAAAAAGCATGTGAGCTTGTCCAATCTCATTAGCCTTTTGTGATTTTAAACCTCCTGCACACTCCTTTTCCTTTGACCAAAGCCTATTTTCCCCTCATTTTTTTATTAAAAAAAATGGACCGAGGTTTGCTAAGCAGACCGCAACCTCGATTTGTCATGGTACCTGCAATCTTTCTTTTCTTGCTGAGCTACCGTAGACATATCGCAACCCACCCTTCTTGCCTTCGAACCTATGTCCGGACTCCCTATTGCCGCTTCGGTTTTGCCTTTGGTTCGAACCATCGTTTGCTTCTCGGACCGCATACATCCAGTGGACTGCAATCACAATCCCCTCTTCGCACCGTAGTTGGTATCAACGCCTTCATTCCCTACCTCCACCCGAACCACATTCATCCTTCTTTCTCCCTGTAGATCCCACCCTCTCGTCTGCACCCAAACCTCCACCACACCTCACCTACCATCCACACTCTCTTTTGTCCACAATCATCCCACCACATCCTCCCTCCCTTCTTCTCTCAGCTTTGCCCCTCCGTCCTTTTCCTTCTTCTTCCTTCTTCCCTTCTTATTCCTTCCTTCCTTCCCTCCCTTCTTCTTTCTTCCCTTCCCTCCTCTCTTCTTCTCACCCCCCCCCCCTATTTTTTTTAAGTATGCTTATTTTTTTAACCCTTTTTTTTGTTCAGCCATTATTATTATTATTATTATTATTTCCCTTTAATTATTTTTTTAACACCATTTTTTATTTAGCCAATTTTTTATTTTAAAACCAAATTTTGCCACAGCCAAACCTTGGATTGTCACACTGGTTCATTTCATGCCGATTATTTTGGAAGATTACTCGATACCGCAGTCGGGCTTCATATTATTCTTTGTGATGCTTTCACCGCAATGACGATTGATCAACAAAGTTGTTTCACATTCTTCACTTTATGGGATTTTATGACTTGGCGCTCTTGATATTCGGTTGACGAATCATTTATCTTGAGCATGTGGACTTTACTTTCTTTTAAAGACCACCTTAAGAGTTCCGGAACCCCAGTTTGGGTACTTTGGTATATTTTTGGCACAACATATTATTTTTTCATGCAGAGTGATTCTTCTTTCTATGGTATTTGTTCGTGCAGGTTCAACAACTAAATCACCCACCTTCTCATGACTGCATAGTATCTTTTTTAGTCTATTTCTAGTGTCTTATCGAGACCCTTCGTACTTCTAGGGAAGCCTTCTTAGATCTTGGTATCCGACACTCTCCATCCCGATGATTTGTTGATTTTTGATATCCGGTCATTGGTTATAAAAAATAAGGAGAGAATATCATCCATATTTGGTTCTTATGATTGTTTGAGTTTGGATTCTTGAAGACTTCTGAAGATGATGGTTTATTTAGTGATGCGACGTGACACTTATTTTTGGTCTTCACGGATCAAAATTTTGGCATTACTAGATGTTTCCTGGTTCCAGATTATTTATTATTCGGACTGTATCACAGGATGATTCTTTTTGTTTGCATCCGGTTCAGATCTTATGATTTTTTGAGTTTGGATTTGTGATATTTTGAAGATGAAGATTATTTTGGCGATGTGACGTGGCACTTATTTGTGATCTTTTGATCAAATTTTTGGCATTGCAGGACCATGTCTTTGGACTCACATTATTTATTATCCGGACTTCATTTTTTGGATGCTTCACATTTTTAGCAGGTTATTCATTGAAGAATTTTGGTATATTATGATTTGAGAACTCGAGATGTTTTTCAGAATTTTTGAAGAGAAAGTGTTACTTTTATTGGATCTTCTACTTGTTCATGGTGATCTTCTACTTGCTCATGGCAATTATGACTAGTTTGAAGATTTAGATCTTACTTTTTCTCTTCATTGGTGGTGCTTTGAAGCCGAAGACCTTCATTGTTTAGAGATTCATGGCCAGTTTCAGACTTCATAGACACTTCATAGTTTCAGATACATTTCAATATTTGGTTCTCATTATCTTTCATTTTATTGCGACACTTGCTAGTCAGATTATTGTATTATAGCCTTGTATCACTTATTGTATCTCTCATCATTTGTAAGAATTTAGGGAGAGATTGTTGGAGCATGGAAATGCTCTACAAATGATGAGTGATAGTTAGGTTGTATTTTTCCCTTTATTGAATTGTCGGTGTATTTTTCCCATGTCGGGTTACGAAAACTTAATCGGGTATGACCAAAAGCCCCGTTTAACGTCGGTATCAGGTAGATTTCGACCGAGCCTCAAACTCAAACCATATATAAAGTTGAGTGGGCTTCATTTGAAGCTTTTCACTCTCTCTACTCTCTCTCTCTCTACAAACTCAATCTTTGATCCAAAATCACCACTTTGAAGCTCCAATTTGGTATGTAATCCATCCTAGCTCATAGTATAACATGTTTGGCTTTCAAATTCGTGTTTAAATCATGAAATAGGACCAAGAACTTGTGTTTACGGCCCAGGAACAGCCCCAAGCCGCAAACACACATAAATGGGGTTTTGGAGCCCTAAAACCCTTCCAAACCACTTCTAGAGCTTAGATATGACTTAGGGGCTTACATGAATGGACTTAGAACACCAAAACCTTAAAAGTTGAGGGGTATACATGAGTTTACATCCTTAGAACATGCTTGGACCGTAAACACCCTTTCTTAGGCTGCAAACACCTTTTAAGGTGTTAAAATGCCCCTTAAACACTTCCTAAGCCTTGGAATAATGTCTAGAATCATCCACCATTGTGTTAGGGACCTTAAACATGCAAGAAAGCATCCACTTAGGAGATTATGGCCATAAACCCCCCAAGGAATGGTTCTTGGGCCGTAAACTCCTATAAGGTGGTTAAATGGTGCCCTAACTTCCTTCCATGGCTTGTACTTTGGACTAGAAACACTTGTGCTTAACCTAGGACCACCAAAACACATAAGGAGAAGGTAACTGAGAGTTTACTATCATAAACTCCTAGTTTACTGCCCTAAACTCCTTAAATGGTCCATATGTTGATCAAGTCCCCTTCCAATGCCTTAAAACTAAGCCTAACATCACCCTACAAGTGTTGTAAGACCATTTAGCAACCAAGAACCCACCACCCATGAGTTTATGACCGTAGACTCATGGGGATATGGTCTTAGGGTCATAATCTCCATTAGGAGTTTACTCTTGAAGAGAAAACTCCATATCTAGGCCCTATACACCCTTAGACGCTACCTGGGTCACTCCTAACACTTGAAACGAAGTGTTTTCGCATCTCTTAGTGCACTGTCTTATCTAATTAGTAATTCAAAGTCTAATTAGATACAATTATGTATCTCTTCATATTACATAGGAACCTTGCGTGTACTCAAGCCCCGAACGGACACTTAGCATCCAAACGACACATTTCTCATTCGGTGAGTTCATACCCCTACATTTTTCCGTGTTTTCAATGTTTTCAGGGGGGAATATAGGAAAAAGTACATGAATATCATGTACTCAAACTTATTATTTCATTTGAAATGTTACATATTCCGTATGCTTTTAACACTGAAAACTGTATTAATCAACCGTTTAACCTGCAGAGTTAGTTTTTAAACTGTTTGTGAAACTCGTTATAAAATGTTATATTTTACGTTTCACAAATGAATTTCCACATCATTAATGTTAAAAGCATGAAATTTAGAACTTTAAAAACATCCTTGATAACACTCCCCCTAGATATGAGAGTGAAGGACTAATAACATTAAACTTAGAATATCAGAACCGTCCTTGATAACACTCCCCCTAGATGCGAGAGTGAAGGACTAATAACATTAAAACTTAGAACTTTAAACACGTCCTTGATAACACTCCCCCTAGATATGAGATTGAAGGACTAACCCCGTAACCAGAATCTCTTGGAGGGAGAACGTGACTTGAGTGTATAGATCTATACGGGATCGACAACCCTGCACTTGGCTGTTAGCTACAGTCGGACCGAAAGGTCCAAGGGTGAAAAAAGTCATAAAATGAGACTGGCCCCATTCCGAGCCTTATCTAGTCTATTGTATGGTTATGGAACTCGCAATTTAGATTATGAAAACTTTTCTACTTACTTATTAGTTTTATATACGTGTTAAAACTAATGTACTTTTCAAGGATAACCAAGCTTTTAGGAAACTTCACACAAACACTTTAAGTATGGTAGATACTTGTACATTACATTCAGAACCGATAACCAACTACAAACTTTTAAGGAAAATAAGGGTTTTTCCTGGGATAACTGAATCGTTCATAACCAGATTGTATAACAAACGGATAACTAAACTTTACTTATAAGAAAATATGGGATTTTCTTCGATAACACTTTTTCAGAAAACCAAAGGAAACTTGTTCATTTTCAGAAACAAACTGCTTATGAACTCACCAGCTTTATGCTGATTTTCAAACTGCTTGTATTCTCAGGTTCACGTTAGACAGGTACCCCACAATCTTTTAGAGAAGACGGAGCGTTTTAGCAGACACGTCTTTACTTTTGTTCAAACTAATGTATAGATAAAATATGTATTACTTTACTTTCAAACAAATGTAAATATTCCTATGTAATGTAATGTTTTGTGTTTACTATGCTTGCTATGTACATTGGTTGTGATACTTTACATGACGTCCTCCGCCCCGGAACGTTTCCGCCATTGGTTTCTGGGTGTGACAGATTGGTATCAGAGCCCTTGTTTATAGTGAACTAAGTATACCAAACCTTACATGGTATAAGACTATAAACACTAAGGGGATGAAGTGCTCTGAACTAAAAGTATACTTTAAAATATAAGTATTTTCAAAAGTATACAAGTATACCTAGCCACCAGAATCCGTAACTACGAGTAGAACAAAACATAAGTAAACTGGTGTTGTGTACTGAGGTTAAACCTAGGTAGTTATGTAGTTGTGTATAGGGTCAATATAGTCTGATCAACTATATTCATTCGAGACACGACCAACATGTTCTTGGGAGTGATTGTGGTGTGCAGCATGCCTAAAACTTACCTAAGATCCAAACAATGATTCATCGTTGCAGCGAAACATAAAATACTATGGGAGTATTTTTGCCAAAGCCGATTATGTGTAGAAATTCATTCAGAGTAATTCCTTCCTTAGCGATAGTTTATCTGCTTTGATAACCCTTTCCTGTTTATCACTTAATAAAACTCTTTATTTGTCATAATGAGATATCTCTTGTTCCATATCTCTTGATTCAATTCAGAGGACTTATGATCCTCTCTTTCCTGGCTATTATAGATCAATATGCCTCCAAAGAAAAGACCCAGCTCAAAGAACAATAATCCTCCTCCACCACCACCTCCCCTTCCATTTGATCCCGCTATGTTTCAAGCAGCTGTTAATGCAGCTGTGGCTGCTACCATATCAGAAATGAACCTTGGTGGTTTAGGCGGGCCAGGAGGTGGTACACAGCCTCAAAACCTGGAGGGTAGCCAGGGACACCAGAAGGAGTGTTCCTACAAAGACTTTATGAACACGAAACCCACGCCCTTCAATGGCACTAGAGGTGTCATTACCCTAACCTGATGGTTCGAGAAAATCGAATCTATCTTCAAAATCTGTGCCTGCTTAGAATCCGACAAGGTGAAGTTCGCCGCCTGCACCTTCACCGATAAATCCCTGACTTGGTGGAACGACCGAGTCAAATCCTTAACCTTACATGTAGCCAATGCTATGGGTTGGGAGGTCATGAAGGAGCTTCTGCTTGCAGAGTACTGCCCTTGAGGCGAAATGCAGAAGCTGGAACACGAACTCTGGAACCTGAAGATGAAGGGTTTTGATATCGCCGCCTACACTTCAAATTTGATGATTTGGCGCTTCTCTGCCTGGGAATGGTTACCCTGGAGAGTAAAAAGATTGAGAGATTCATATGGGGGCTGACCCAGGCAACCAAGGGTAACGTTTTGGCTGCAAAGCCAGACACCTACGACAGCGCCAAATGCTTAGCGCAAACCTTGATTGACCATAGTGATGACCTTGAAGAAGCGGCCACCACTCCTGAGCCGACAAATAGGAGTGGTTAGAAAAGGAAATTATGGAAAAAGAACAAGAGTAAGTTTTCGCAAGAGTCCTCGAAGAAGCAGCAAACTGTGGCAGTCCACGCTGCGACTTCCCCTGCTGCTGTTTCTACTGTTGGATCCACAGCTCAAACACCAACCAGTAGGTATGCTGGTACCCTTCCTATGTGAAAGAAGTGCAACTATCATCACCTCACTTCCATCCCATGCCGGGAAGTGCTTTGCAACAGCTGTGGCAAAAAGGGCCACATTGTGAAAAAATGCAAGACACCAACCCAATCAAAAAATCAATCTTCCGGAGCGGGTGTCGGTCAGGCCTACTACGGATGTGGTGAAGTCGGGCATTTCAAGCGAAACTACCCCAAAGCAGCAACAACTGGCAACACTGGGAGAGTCCTAGCTATGATACGAGAGGAGGCAGTCGCCGATCCCACCGTTGTCTCGGGTACGTTCCTTCTTGACAATTCTTATGCTAGTATCCTTTTCGATTCTGGTGCGGTGCGAATTTTTGTTAGCCATTCATTCAAACATCTTATTAAACATAATCCCCAACCATTAACTGAAACATTTACCGTCGAGATGGCTAATGGTGAGAAAGAAAGCGCTAGCAATATATTTATAAGCTAGAACCTTACCTTGAATGATCATTCTTTCCCTATCGACCTAATGCTAGTTTCCATTAAGAGCTTTGATGTTATCATTGGCATGGATTGGTTGAGTCCCAATCATGCAGATATTCTTTGTTACGAAAAAGCCATCTGTCTTAATCTCCCATCTGGCCAGACTCTCATGGTCTACGACGATAAACTCAGTTCCAATCTTTGTATCATATCTTGCATCAAAGCTCAAAAGCATCTGGGAAAGGAGTCTTACGCATTGCTAGCTCATGTAATCAATGAGAAACAGGAAGTTAAAGACCTCGAGAGCATCCCCGAAGTTTGCAACTTTCCTGATGTCTTTCCCGAAGAGCTCCTGGGAATTTCTCCCGAACGTCAAGTCGAGTTTCGCATCGACCTAATTCCTAGAGCTAATCCTGTAGCCAAGTCTCCATATCGCTTAGTTCCGGCAGAAATGCAGGAGTTATCCAGTTAGCTCAATGAGCTGCTCGATAAAGGGTTCATCAGACCGAGTTCCTCACCCTGGGGAGCCCCGATGTTATTTGTGAAGAAGAAAGATGGATCCTTTCGGATGTGTATAGACTACCGCGAGTTGAACAAGCTAATAGTCAAAAACCCTTATCCTCTTCCTTGAATAGATGACGATTTCGATAAACTTCAGGGAGCCAGTTACTTCTCGAAGATAGACCTTAGATCAGGGTACCATCAGCTTCGAGTTCACGAGAATGATGTTTCCAAGACAACATTCAGGACTCGATATGGACACTACGAGGTTGTAGTTATGCCCTTCGGTCTAACCAATGCACCGCCTATGTTCATGAACCTGATGAACCGGGAGTGTCGCCCCTTCCTGGACAAGTTCGTCGTCGTGTTCATTGACGACATACTTGTCTATTCCCGAAGCGAAGAAGATCACAAACAACACTTGAGGTTAGTGTTGGAAACACATAGAATGAAGAAGTTGTACGTAAAGTTCTCCAAGTGCGAGTTCTGGATTCGGAAAGTAGCTTTCCTTGGTCACGTGGTAAGCATGGAGGGTATACACGTGGACCGTCCAAAATCAAGGCGATAGAGAATTGGTCGGCACCGAAAACACCCACAGAAATCCGTTAATTCTTGGGTCTTGCTGGCTATTATCGCAGGTTCATCCAAAAAATTTCCAGAATCGCCAAACCCCTAACCACTCTGACACAGAAGGGTGTACCCTTTTGCTGGAGTGAGAAACAAGACACCGCATTCCAAATGTTGAAACGAGCCCTGTGCAGCGCGCCTATCCTGTCCCTGCCCGAAGGAACAGAGGACTTCGTTGTTTATTGCGATGCGTCCAATCAGGGCTTAGGTTGTGTGCTTATGCAGAGAGGAAAAGTTATTGCTTATGCTTCGAGACAACTGAAGGCACACGAAGTTAACTACACGACTCATGATCTGGAGCTAGGAGCAGTGGTCTTCGCAATGAAGATTTGGAGACATTACCTCTACGGAACTAAGTGTACGATCTTCACTGACCATAAAATCCTGGAACACATCTTCAACCAGAAAGACTTAAACATGAGGCATCGGCGATGGGTAGAACTACTCAATGATTATGAGTACGAAATCTGCTACCATCCTGGTAAGGCCAATATGGTAGCAGATGCCCTGAGCCGAAAGGAGAGTTCAAGCCGCAAGGAGAAGACATTGACGATGACCATTCATTCCCACATATCCGCACAAATCCGAGAAGCCCAGTTGGAAGCCCTAAAACCATAGAACGTGTTGAACGAAGCCTTGAGAGGAATGGATAAGAAACTTGAGATCAAAGGTGAAGGAATCTACTGTTTAATGGACCGAATCTGGACCCCAAAGTTCGGAGGTTTCAGAGACGTTGTCATGAACGATGCTCACAAGACCAAATACTCTGTTCACCCAGGTTTGGACAAGATGTATCTGGATCTTAAGAAACAATACTAGTGGCCAAACATGAAAGCCGAAATCGCAATCTTCGTGGGCAAGTGTCTGACTTGCGCCAAGGTAAAGGTCGAGTATCAGAAGCCCTCGGGTCTGCTCCAGCAGCCCGAGATACCTGAGTGGAAATGGGAGATGATTACCATGGATTTCATCACCAAGTTACCCAGATCTCCGAGTGGCTACGATACCATTTGGGTAATTGTCAATCGTTTAACAAAATCCGCTCACTTCCTTCCGATTAAAGAATCATTCAAGATGGAAAGACTGACACGAGTCTACATCCAAGAGATAGTTCGACTGCACAGTGTGCCTATGTCCATTATCTTCGATCGAGATAGCAGGTTTACCTTAAGGTTTTGGTAGTCCCCTCAGAAAGCTCTTGGAACCAAGCTGGACATGAGTACAGCTTATCATCCTCAGACAGACGGACAGAGTGAGAGAACTATCCAGACCCTGGAAGACATGCTGAGAGCATGTTTCATTGATTTCAGAAAGTCGTGGGACACCCATTTACCCTTGATCGAGTTCTCGTATTACAACAGCTACCACACCATTATCAAGGTTGCCCGTTCGAAGCCCTCTACGGTCGCAAGTACAGATCCCATCTATGTTGGGCCGAGGTAGGAGACACAAAACTAGCCAAGAGTCGAGTCCCCGACAGTGCTCTCACTGGTCTTGAAATCATCCGCGAAACCACAGAGAAAATCATCCAGATTTGAGAACGACTGAAAGCTTCACGAGACAGACAAAAGAGTTACGTCGATAAACGACGGAAACCTTTAGAGTTCCAGGTTGGAGACCGTGTCCTGTTGAAGGTCTCGCCTTGGAAAGGCATGATACACTTTGGAAAGTGCGGGAAACTTAACCCAAGGTACATAGGACCTTTCGAGATCCTCGCTAGGATCGGTTATGTAGCCTACAAACCCCGATTACCTCAAAAACTTAGCAACATCCATCCCGTCTTCCACGTCTCAAATCTTAAAAACTGTCTATCCGATGAAACCCTCATGATCCCTCTTGAAAAGATCGAGATCAACGAAAACTTGAACTTTGTGGAAGAACCCATCGAAATCATGGATCGAGAGATCAAACGTACGAAACAAAGTCGCACCCCGATAGTGAAGGTTCGCTGGAATGTCAAGCGGGGACTTGAGCTCACTTTGGAGCGCGAAGACTCGATGAAACAAAAATATCAGCATCTCTTTCAAATTCCATGATTTGTATCTAAATTTTAAATTTCGGGACGAAATTCCCTCTGACGAGGGGATAATGCGACAATCCGAAAACTTTCCGTCACTGTAACCCGTTTCTGTCAGTAAAACCGTTGCGTTCCAATTTTTCCGTTAACTTTTGGTTTAAATTAATTAAATTGGGACTTCTTATTTTGACATCATAAGTGTCGGAACACAATGAAAACACGTGAAAACATCGCAAATGTTTATTTGGAAAATTTATAGTTTCGACCATGCCGGGTTACGACAACTTAATCGGGTACGACCAAAAGCCCCGTTTAACGTCGGTATCGGATAGATTTCCACCGAGCCTCAAACTCAAACCATATATAAAGTTGAGTGGGCTTCATTTGAAGCTTTTTCACTCTCTCTCTCTCTCTACAAACTCAATCTTTGATCCAAAATCACCCCTTTCAAGCTCCAATTTGGTATGCTATCCATCCAAGCTCATAGTATAACATGTTTGGCTTTCAAATTTGTGTTTAAATCATGAAATAGGACCAAGAACTTGTGTTTACGGCCTAGGAACAGCCCCAAGTTGCAAACACACATAAAATGAGGTTTTGGAGCCCCAAAACCTTTCCAAACCACTTCTGGAGCTTAGATATGACTTAGGGGCTTACATGAATGGACTTAGAACACCAAAACCTTAAACGTTGAGGGGTAAAAATGAGTTTACGGCCCAAGAACATGCTTGGACCATAAACACTCTTTCTTAGGCCGCAAACACCTTTTAAGGTGTTAAAATGCTCCTTAAACGCCTCCTAAGCCTTGGAATAATGTCTAGAATCATCCACCATTGTGTTAAGGACCTTAAACATGCAAGAAACCATCCCCTTAGGAGATTATGGCCATAAACCCCCCAAGGAATGGTTCCTGGGCCGTAAACTCCTATAAGGTGGTCAAATGGTGCCCTAACTTCCTTCCATGGCTTGTACTTTGGACTAGAAACACTTGTGCTTAACCTAGGACCACCAAAACACATAAGGAGAAGGTACTTGAGAGTTTAGGGGCATAAAATCCTAGTTTACTACTGTAAACTCCTTAAATGGTCCATATGTTGATCAAGTCCCCTTCTAATGCCTTAAAACTGAGCCTAGCATCTCCCCACGAGCGTTGTAAGACCATTTAGCAACCAAGAACCCACCACCTAGGAGTTTACGGCCGTAAACTCATGGGGATATGGTCCTAGGGCCGTAATCTCCATTAGGAGTTTACTCTTGAAGAGCAAACTCCATATCTAGGCCCTACACACCCTTAGATGCTACCCGGGTCACTCCTAACACCTAAAACGAAGTGTTTTCGCGTCTCGGAGTGTACGGTCTTATCTAATTAGTAGTTCAAAATCTAATTGGATACAATTATGTATCTCTTCATATTACATAGGAACCTCATGTATACTCAAGCCCCGAACCGACACTTAGCATCCAAACGACACATTTCTCGTCCGGTGAGTTCATACCCCTACGTTTTTCCGTGTTTTCAATGTTTTCAGGGGGGAATACAAGAAAATGTACAGGAATATCTTGTACTCAAACTTATTATTTCATTTGAAATGTTACATATTCCATATGCTTTTAAAACTGAAAACTGTATTAACCAACCGTTTAACCTGCAGAGTTAGTTTTTAAACTGTTTGTGAAACTCGTTATAAAATGTTATATTTTACATTTCTCAAATGAATTTCCACATCATTACTGTTAAAAGCATGAACTTTAGAACTTTAAAAAAGTCCTTGATAACACTCCCCCTAGATACGAGAGTGAAGGACGAATAACATTAAACTTAGAATATTAGAACCGTCCTTGATAACACTCCCCCTAGATACGAGAGTGAAGGACTAATAACATTAAAACTTAGAACTTTAGACACATCCTTGATAACACTTCCCCTAGATATGAGAGTGAAGGAATAATGAAACGGAATTTCCGATTTTATCATCTTTTAATTAATTAATCTTAAGATTGGAGACACGTCCTTGTAACACTCCCCCTAGTTACGAGAGTGTAGGACTACCCCCGTAACCAAAATCTCTTGGAGGGAGAACGTGAATTGAGTGTATAGATCTATATGGGATTGACAACCCCGCACCTGGCTGCTAGCTACAATCGGACCGAAAGGTCCAAGGGTGAAAAAAGTCATAAAACGATACTGGCCTCTTTCGGAGCCTTATCTAGTCTATTGTATGGTTATGGTACTCGCAATTTAGATTATGAAAACTTTTCTACTTACTTATTAGTTTTATATACGTGTTAAAACTAATGTACTTTTCAAGGATAACCAGGATTTCAGGAAACTTCACACAAACACTTTAAGTATGGTAGATACTTGTACATTACATTCAGAACCGATAACCAACTACAAACTTTTAAGGAAAATAAGGGTTTTTCCTGGGATAACTGAACTGTTCGTAACCAGATTGTATAACAAACGGATAACTAAACTTTACTTATAATAAAATATGAGATTTTCTTCGATAACACTTTTTCAGAAAACCAAAGGAAACTTGTTCATTTTTAGAAACAAACTGCTTATGAACTCACCAACTTTATGTTGATTTTCAAACTGCTTGTATTCTCAGGTTCACGTTAGACAGCTACCCCCACGATCTTTTGGAGAAGACGGAGCATTTTAGCAGACACGTCTTTACTTTTGTTCAAACTAATGTATAGATAGAACATGTATTACTTTACTTTCAAACAAATGTAAATATTCCTATGTAATGTAATGTTTTGTGTTTACTATGATTGCTATGTACATTGGTTGTGATATTTTACATGACGTCCTCCACCTTGTAACGTTTCTGCCATCGGTTTCGGGGTGTGACACAGGAGGAGTGACCTGAGGGAGTGAATGAAGAAGGTCGTGGTGATAGTTCATTATATCTTGATTCATCATCCAGTGATAGCCCCGTAGATCATGCTGAAATGGAGGTTTAGGTTGAGGATGACACCACCAGGGAGAGTGACTCATAGTCTTTACACCCTGTAGAGGTTCTATCATCCACACCATCACTTTATCACAAGTCCTTCATACTTCGTATCACAGGTTTGCACCTAAAGAATACCCCTAGGAAATCCACTCCCATACCTTCCACAAAGAGAGCAACATCACCTCCATTATCACCTAGAGCCTTAAAAAGGCCATGCCCTACCCATAAATGGACTCCTGAAGTTGGTGAGTGGATTGAGGAGGATGACATCAAAGTTTATGAGGTAGGTGAATCATCTCAGGCCCTATTACGATATCCCATCCCAGAGTACCAAAACGATCATGCTATATATCTATATTAGTTCTATAAATAGCCCAACATGCATATAAGATACATTGTATGGAGGAGGATCTTTGGTCATTGAGGAGGGATGTTAGATTGCCGACTGAAAGAGTTCGTGAACTTGATCCAGGATGTGATATTGATGAGATGAGAATCCTTCATGCGTATGATCACCTTGATGGGGCTCATTCTTATACTTAGTCACAATAGCTTGAGATAAGAGTGTTGGAACAATGTGTGGAGGAGTTAGAACAGAGGGCTATAGTATCTGAGATTAGGTTGGTTACATCAAAGGTGATGATCGATTACCTTCATTTCAAGATGGCAAAATTGGTGGCATTGGTGGTAGTATATTTTGTTTTTTGGTAGTTAGCCATGGCTAAGGAAGATAGGAGCTATATTTTTAGGTTTGAAGGATGGAAAAACTATAAGTAGATAGTAGTCTACTGCTATATCTTTTGTATGTAAAATATATGATTTTCCTATTCAAACCACTATTTTTGCATGATTTTGAAAACCATGTTGTAAAAAGGATCATGTTTGTAATCAAACTTAATTAAATATATGAAAAATATGTGTTTCATGAATGAATATCTTACATTAGAAAATGATTGAGTGTGACATAACAAATCACTTGATTCATATGTTTTTTTTGCAACGTTCAAATTATTTTGACCCTCGTGAATTACTAACAAAATAGTCTAGGGATTCTAATATCTAATAATTACCTTAATGTTAATATATAATCATGACATGTACGAGATCCAACTGAAACCATTCAGGTCCCCAGAATAGCCCAAACCCTATACCTATGGACCCAACAAGTGTCGAGGCACTAGTATCCCAAAGAGTCCTCAATGCTATGGCTAATTAAGAAATCAATAGGAATATGATCTAAGGAGGTGGAACTGGAAGGTAAAGTTCTCAAGGAGACAAATAAGGTCCAACCAGGGCCTTTTCCTATAAGGATTTTATGAACTACAAGTTGAAATCCTTCTACGGAAATGAAGGTGTAGTAGGTTTAACCCATTGGATAGAGAAAATGGATTACGTCTTTGAGATTAGCTTTTGTGTACAAGACTAGAAAGTGAAGTTTGGTACCTGTACCCTGGAAGATGAATCCCTCACATGGTGTAATAGTTATGTAAAGAAAATGGGCATTAGCAATGCTAATTCCACGTCTTGGAGAGAACTAAAGAAGCTCATGATAGCGGAGCATTGTCCACACGAGGAGATGCAAAAGTTGGGGCAAGAACTGTAACGTCATAAAATTCCAACCAAAAGTTTTCATTCTTACAATCATCAAAACATGAGTAATAAGTTTAGGTTCCAATGTAAAAATTTAGTCACAACCGATTACATAACAAAAGATAACAAAATGGTTTCCCCAAGTGTGTGTACGGTCACGCTGGCGCCTTCCCACGGTCCTCGCTAGTACCTGAAACACATAATACAACAAATGTAAGCATAAAGCTTAGTGAGTTCCCCAAAATACAACCTACGCACGTACACCTTTCCAGGCCTTGACCTTCCGGTCCATGTGTCTCAGGGGACTTCCGTCCCGACTGGGTAAACCTTCTGGTCCTACCCACGTCAACCTTACAGTCCATATGACCACACCTTCCGGCCCATATCATGTTGCCTTTCGGCCCAAATAAAACATAGCATACACGGCACATATAACGAATAACTTAACACACATAAGACATATATCTCATATCATATTCGACCTTCCGGTCACACAGTCAAAACCCTTCCGGGTACAGTATAGTGAGAAGACTCACCTCGTATGCCTCGCTAAGTCGCTAATCGTGAATCCTGGAATCACTCGGGCTCGAACCCTCGAGCTGCAATCCTCCTATGATATTATAAATCTATAATTATTACTTGTACCACAAAGGTGGACCATCCTTATCAAGTCAACACAGGTTGACTTGGTCAACAGTCTTTAGTCAATTTGGACCGGACTCGGCGAGTGCACAATAGTGACTCGGCGAGTCTACGCATTTTAACCAACTCTCAAGGTTTTTCCCCTTTGACTCGTCGAGTACTCCCCCGACTCGACAAGTTCCTCCTGGACCTGAATCACAGGGCCACCGCGACTCAACTCGCCGAGTCGAAGGTCAACTCGGCGAGTCCCAACCTGACTCGGTCCACCTGTCAAAACCTTTCCAACTCTCTGCGACTCACTGAGTTGCCCATAACTCGGTCAGGACTACACACAGGGTGGTCTCAAGGACAATCTTCAAGCAACTCGTCGAGTCTGTTCTTCAGACTCGGCGAGTCCATGTCATGCACCAGCTAAAACTGGCTTTTGCGGTCAGATCCGTTCCATACATACATAGATATGGCCTTCCCTAGCTTATTTGTCACGTAAAGTCTCAGTCTTGGTTGCCATGCAATGCATACAAGGCTTATTTTGAAGAAACAACCTCTAATATGGCAAGTTTAGCTTTTAACTCAAAAGAATGGACATAAAGCTTGACATATGCGGTCTCCTGGACCTGCTAAGGTCCAGATCTAGGTTCCATATCTCCATGGGACCTCTCATACTTCCAATTCAAGCCAAGAAATGCAAGAAGAAACCCTAGATTTGGCACATCAACACAAAACACGAAGTTTGGCTCTAAAAATTACCTCAAGAAGACTCCCTTGATGAAATAGCAATAGATCCAAGCTCCCCAACTCTTCAAGCTTGATCCTCTCCCTCCTTTCCTTGCAATATCACACAAAATGATGAACAAATAGCCTCCAAACTCACTCACAAGGGCTCACAGACGTATGGGGGCTCTCAGGGTTCAAGGTGGCCGCAAATGAGGGCCATAAGGTCCTTTAAATAGGGTTTAGGACTGGGAAATTAGGGTTTCATTAAACAGCACGGACTCGCCGAGCCCGAACGCGAACCCCCACCCAAAACCGCAACCCGACTCGGCGAGTTCGACCTCCAACTCGCCGAGTCCCCTCACAGAATGTCAAAAATATGAAGTGAAGGTACCTGGGGATCCGGGCTGTTACAATTCTCCCCCACTAGAATAAGACTTCGCCCTTGAAGTCCCGCTAGGCAAATAGCTCCGGATGTTGCTCCCGCATCTCACGTTCCGGCTCCCAGGTCATCTCTGATCCTTTCCGATGCTGCCACTGAACCAATACCAGGGGTACCTCCTTGTTTCTCAAAACCTTGATCTTCCGATCTCTGATGGCTACAGGTCTTTCAGCATAATTCAGGCTTGCATCCACCTGAATATCCCCTAATGGAACCACCGCCGATTCGTCGGCTATACACTTCCTCAGTTGCGACACATGGAAAGTATCGTGAATCTGTCCCAACTCTGCTGGCAAGTCTAAACGGTAGGCTACCCGGACCACCCTGGCAATCACACGGAAAGGACCAATATATCGGGGCCCCAACTTGCCCCTCTTCCTGAACCGAATCACTCCTTTCCAAGGAGAGACCTTCAAGAGTACGAGATCACCAACTTGGAACTCAAGCTCGGACCGTCGCCTGTTTGCATAACTCTTCTGTCGGCTCTGAGCGGTCAACAACCTTTGCCCGACCATCTGAATTTGCTCGGTCGTCTGAAGCACGATCTCCGTGCTACCCAGAACCTGCTGTCCCACCTCACCCCAACAGATGGGGGTGCGACACCTCCGCCCATACAACAGCTCAAAGGGCGGCATACCAATGCTCGAATGATGGCTGTTGTTATACGAGAACTCTGCTAAAGGTAGATAGGTGTCCCAGCTCCCTCCGAAGTCCAACACACATGCCTGAAGCACGTCCTCAAGTGTCTGAATTGTCCGCTCACTCTGACTGTCTGTCTGAGGATGATATGCCGTACTGAAATGTAACCTAGTACCCAACTCCTGATGGAACTTCTTCCAGAACCTGGAAGTGAAGCGCACGTCGCGGTCCGAAATAATCGAGATTGGCACCCCGTGCTGAGATACTACTTCCCTCACATATAACTCGGCCAACTTCTCCGCAGAAGAGCTCTCGCTAATGGCTAGAAAATGAGCGCTCTTTGTCAGCCGATCCACGATCACCCAAATCGCATCGACTCCTCTCGCCGTTCGCGGTAACTTGGTGATGAAATCCATATAGATTTGTTCCCACTTCCATTCGGGAATCTCTAGCGGTTGCAGCTTACCGTGCGGTCGCTGGTGCTCGGCCTTGACCTGCCGACAAGTCAAGCACCTCTCGACAAACCAAGCGACATCCTTTTTCATACATGGCCACCAGTACTCCTTCTTGAGATCCAAATACATTTTTGTAGCACCAGGATGAATCAAGAATTTCGATCGATGTTCTTCCTCCATCAAAATAGTGCGCGCACCGCCCACAAACGGCACCCAAATCCGCCCTTGAAAAGTCATAATCCCTCGACCATCCGTAACAAATCCTGATACCTGACCTACAACCCGTTCCTTCGTCTGGTGTTCCGGCTTTGCAGCCTCCACCTGAGCCCCTCGAATAATATCCAGAATCAGGGTCAAAACCGTCAATCTCATACAAATATCTCGGATCGGGGCGCTATCCGCCCTACGGCTCAATGCGTCGGCTACCACATTAGCCTTGCCCAGGTGATACAGGATCTCACAATCGTAATCCTTCACCACATCCAACCACCTCCTCTGTCGCATATTTAGATTTGGCTGATCCATCAAGTATTTCAAGCTCTTATGGTCCGTGTAAATCGTACACCGAACCCCGTACAAATAGTATCGCCAGATCTTGAGGGCAAACACCACCGCCCCCAATTCCAGGTCGTGCGTGGGATATCTCGACTCATGAGGCTTCAACTGCCTCGAAGCGTACGCTATCACATGACCCCTCTGCATAAGTACCGCCCCCAAACCCGATATAGAGGCATCACAGTATACCACAAAATCCTCCATCCCTTCCGGGAGTGTAAGCACTGGAGCCTCGCACAATTTCTGACGAAGCGTCTCAAATGAAGACTGCTGCTCCGGTCCCCACAAAAACGTAACACCCTTCCGGGTCATCCTAGTAAGTGGCACAACGATCTTGGAAAAATCCTTGATAAATCTGCGGTAATATCCAGCCAAACCCAGAAAACTCCTGATCTCTGTAGGCGATCTTGGTACCTCCCACCTCAACACCGCCTCAATCTTGGTCGGGTCAACCAATATCCCTTTCTGGTTCACAAGATGCACGAGGAACTGGACCTCTCGTAACCAGAAATCACACTTGGAGAACTTGGCATACAGTCTCTCCGATCTCAAAACCCCAAGAATCTCCCGCAAATGTTCCTCATGCTGGTCCCTAGTCCTCGAATACACCAAAATATCATCGATGAATACGATCACCGACCGATCCAGCATCGGTCGGCACACCCGGTTCATGAGATCCATGAATGCGGCCGGGGCATTGGTGAGCCCAAAAGGCATCACCACAAACTCATAATGTCCATAACGAGTCCTGAAAGCAGTCTTTTGGATATCCTCCTCGCGAACCCTCATCTGATGATATCCCAACCTCAAGTCAATCTTGGAAAACCAAGATGCCCCCTGCAACTGATCGAACAGATCGTCGATCCTAGGTAACGGATATCGGTTCTTAACCGTCAACTTGTTCAACTCCCGATAATCGATACACATCCGATGGGAACCATCCTTTTTCTTAACGAACAAAATCGGCGCTCCCCAAGGCGAGCTACTCAGTCGAATGAATCCCTTTCCCAACAGCTCTTGAAGCTGCGAGGATAATTCCTGCATTTCCGGTGACAACCGTCAAATTTCAGTCAAGTCAAAGTCAACTAAAGTCAGCAAGTCAAACCGTTTGACTCAATTTTCCCTTGGGTACTAGAATTTACATTATGAAATTTCTACATAACTCTCTATTCTAATGAGAGATCATAAATCAAAAAGTGCGAACATCTAGATCTCCTTAACCTAAAACTGTGGTACGTGGCGAGCCCAAACAGATAAAACAATGTTGCATACTCATCGGGAGTGTGTAAGATCCTTAAACAAGGCTTAACAGGGTTTACGAACCATGCATTGCGATGCCGGACACTCACAATTGTCACACATGGAACCTCTCTCAATCGTTTTCACTCTATCTCTCTCTATGTCAAATCTCTCCCAAATCCCTCCAAGTATGTGAAATCTCTCTCAAATATCTCTCTGTATGAGAAATCTCTCCAAGAATGTCAAATCTCTCCCAAATCCCTCTAAGTATGTGAAATCTCTCTCAAATATCTCTCTGTATGAGAAATCTCTCCAAGAATGACAAATCTCTCCCAAATCTCTCCAAGTATGTGAAATATCTCTCTGTATGAGAAATCTCTCCAAGAATGTCAAATCTCTCCCAAATCTCTCCAAGTATGTGAAAACTCTCGCAATTATCTCTGTGTATGAGAAATCTCTCCAAGAATGTCAAATCTCTCCCAAATCTCTCCAAGTGTGAGAAATCTCTCCCAAATCTCTCTCAAAAGTTTCTCGTAACTTTTTGGAATCATTCGGGTCATTCCAACCCTTAACCGGGTCAAAAACGGCTTAAAACGGGGTAAAAACGAGAAAACGGGACCTTAGGAACCGAAACCCTTCTTAAGGAGCCGAAGCTCCTTAAGGCCGAGACTAGGAACCAAAAAGGCCCCAGGACCGAACAGAGCCTCTGTTGGCCGAAACCGGAGGACCGAATCACTGTAGCTGAGACCGAGCCTCGGTCTCTGTCGCTTCTCACTCTCTGTTCGCTTCTCACTCTCTGTCGCCTCCTCTGTTCGCTTCTCGCTCTGTCGCTTCTCGCTCTGTCGCTTCCTCTCCTCTCTGTCGCTTCTTCACTCTCTGTCTCTACCCGCCTCTCGGTCTCTGTCTCTACCCGCCTCTCAGTCTCTGCTCCCTCTTCCCTCCTCTCGGTCTCTGCTCCTTCTCTCCTCTCTGTATCTTCGCGCCTCTCTGTTCTCTTCTTCCCTCTCGGCTCCTCTCCTCTCTCTTCTCCACTCTCGGTTCTTGCCCTCCCTCTTCTTCCCTCTCGGTTTCTACCCTCCCACCTCTCGATTTCAGCATCAGAAGGCCGAACCTCGGCCAGATTTCGGAAATTTGTCACTTTTAGCCCATTTTTGATATTTTTAACATTTTAAGCCCGTTTTTCGTGATTTTAAAGCGGGATTTTCTCCAGAAATTATATTTTAACATAATAAACTCTAAATATTCATAATTTAAACATATTTTGATGAAAATCATTATTTAAATAATAAAAATTAAATGGTGAATTATTAAAGGTGGAGTGTTGACTTTGCCTTATCCAATGTCACAAGCAACCACCTCACACCCACTCTTTGACTATCCACACCTCCCCACCTTACCTAAGTCACTTCAATGTCCCTTACACTCAAATTACACTCATTCCCACGTTATTAGAGCTGGAACAAACATCCTCTCTCCTCATTTCTCTCATTTGCTCTCATTTCACTAAGTATCAAACACCACTTTTCTCTCAAACTTTTTCTCCACCAAACTCGAGATTCAAGGCTGATTATCAAGTGTTCTTCCACATTTGGTAAGCATAATCCATTCTCCTTATGATTATCTCACTTATTTCCACTCAAATCATGGATATCTTACACAAACTCCATCATATTTGTGATAGATCTTCAAATCTTCAAGCAATCTTCCCAAGTGTTCTTGAGTTGAACACCCCTTCTCTCCATCATCCATCCACTGAAATCACTCAAGGTGAGTTCATAACCCTACATTTTCATGTTTTCTCAAGTTTTCAGGGGGGGAATACAAGTTAAAACACCAAGAACATAACTAAAATTTTCTAACAGCCTTCATCAGAAAAGTTCAACTCCATTCACGGACTGTTTTGGGCATCTTAAACATTTTTGTTTTCAAAACTGTACAAGGGGAAAATATTTTAAGTTTTTATCTTTAAAATGACTACTTGCACGTCTCCATACGATTTTTCTACAATTTATGGTGATTTTTACAAAACTGCCTATCATTTCAAACAACAATCCGGACCAGTTTGTGATTATGGACTTTTCACCCAAGTTGGAGGTCATTAAAAATTGTGATAAAAATTATGAATAAACTAGACACATTTTTTGAACTCTCAGAATTTACGGATCTAGTTTTCGACTTCGTATGATTTTTCTATGATTTTTCCAAAACAGGGCAGAATGGCTAATGTTAGCCAACAGCATGTAAATATCATAACACTTTGTATTATGTTGAGCAAAGTGTATAATCATAAGTTCTAATTATTGAATGTGTTTCCTTGTTAGTTTATCATCATGAACTGAAACTAAGTCATTCATAATAAATATTATTCATTCATTTTAGAACACGTATATTAAACTATAAAAAGTATAGTTTGATAAATTCATAACACTAATACATTTCCATAAAAGAATTCATACATATTACCTACATTTTAGATAAACTATAATAGGTATAGTTTATGATACATCACTCAACACACTCGTACAAAAAGGGTACATTCATACAAGAAAGATTTATATTCACACATTTCACGTAAATTTGTTAACCTATAGTTTGATAAATTCATAGCACTAATACATTTCCATAAAAGAATTCATACATATTACATACATTTTAGATAAACTATAATAGGTATAGTTTATGATACATCACTCAACACACTCGTACAAAAAGGGTACATTCATACAAGAAAGATTTATATTCACACACATTTCACGTAAACTTGTTAACCTATATTGTGAGACTCTCTCTCTCTCTCTCTCTCTCTCTCTCTCTCTCTCTCTCTCCCCCCGTACGTCCGAGTGCGGGATATAATTCCTGATAGTTATAATCAGAATCTCCTTGAGGGAGAACATGATACTTGTATATAGATCTATATTGGGTTTGACACCCTACACCTTGCTGCTAGCTACAGTGGGACCTGCAGGTCTACGGGTGACAAATGTCATTTTATTTTTCGCGACGCCTGAGAACGTCGTGGCAGGTTCACATAGTCATAGTATGATTATAGCGACTCACATAGGGATATAACAATCCATAAGTTTACGGGATTTTATTTTTAAAACCTAAATGAGTTTTATGTCGATTTAAAATCACTTTTTATCTCTATGAGTACAGATATTACTGTACACTTTTGGTTTTGGTAGTTACGACTACACATCATTTGAAACCACATTCATACTTTTAAGTATGGTCAATACTTGTTATTTCTCGGTCCTCTAATTTAGGACTACATATATATAAAGTATTAACAAACATGAGAACATACAGAAATTTCATTTAATTCAAACGCGTCCATGTCCATTTAAGCACATAACATTTTCTATTAATAAGAAAGGTTAATTATACATTTTTGGTCTTCAGTCATAAGACTACATTACACAAATTTTAAAGAAAATATCGGATTTTCTGGATACATATTCTAACGCTTTTACAAGGAAAACGATTTACTTTTCTAACGAAATCTCTTATGAACTCACCAACCTTTGTGTTGACACTTTTCAAAACTACTTGTATTCTCAGGAATTCAGTGAAAACAGGAAATCAACAACGTTTTGAGGATGGGACGATAAATCGTCAAACAGTTCATTTTGTATCATAATGTAATTGATGTGAATCATGTAAACATGTGCTTTGATGTAACGTTTTCAATAATATTTGTGTTGGTTGTATTTACTTTGAGCACTATTATACTCATTGTTGTGATACTCTACATGAAGTCCTCCACCCCCGGACGTTTCCGCCATCCTTGGTTTGGGGGTGTGACATTTCCGGCGGAGCGAGACGATAAGGCGCCTTGGCGATGGGCGCCGCTCCCGGAACCAAATCGATACGAAACTCCACTTGCCTCTCCGGAGGCACACCTGGTAGCTCTTCGAGGAACACATCCGAAAACTCGCATACGATCGGAACGTCATCAATCGAATTGGGCCTCTCCGCGGTCACACGAGTATCCATCACAACCCTGCTGCAAACTCTGCCTCGCCCTGGCAGCCGAACAAAACGCCGACCCACACCGGGTCCCCTCGCCATAAACCGTGAGCACTCCCCCACTAGGGTCTCGAATCATCACCAGCTGTCTCTCGCAGTCAATAACTGCTCCAAACTTGCTCAACCAATCCATGCCCACGATAATGCAAACATCCCCTATAGCTATAGGGACCAAGTCTATAGGAAACTCGACCCCAAAAATCTCGAGCACGCATCCTCGAATCACCTCGGTGGCGTATACCGCTCTCTCATTCGCTATAGCAACTCGCAAGGGACGACTCATCGCCTCCCGATCGATATCGATGTGCTGGCTAAAAGCCAACGAAAAAAAGGACCGACTCGCACCGGAGTCGAATAATACCAAAGCAGGCACATGATTCACAAGAAAAGTACCTACGCATATAATAATATAAGCATAATATCTCAGTATAAATGTAAATACATGAAAGAATACATACCGGCCACGACATCAGGAGCCGCGCGGACCTCCTCCGCAGTCAACTGGAAAGCTCTCCCACGAGCCTTCGGAGCCTCGGTCTTCACTGGCCGAACCGCAGGAACCCTGGCAGCAGGCGAAGATCCCTGGCGAAGCTAGTGGCTCTCGGCCTTCCGATGGCCAGTCTGGTTGCAATGGAAGCAAACCATGAATCCCTTAGGGCAATCCCTAGCAATGTGCCCCTCCTTGCCACACTTGTAGCAAGCACCCGATCGACATGCCCCCTCATGACCCTTGCCGCACTTCCCACAAGTGTGGCTCTTCTGACCCCCGGATCTCAAATCAGCGGACTTGGTCCGCTTGGCTGCCGGCTGAGACTGAGCCGGCCGCCGATCCACCCGTTGAGACTCGGCCTCCTCCCTGGCCTGGGTCTCCAACTTGATCTCACGCTTCCTGGCATTCGCCTGAAGCTCAGCAAAAGTCTGATATGACGAGTTCGATACGAACTCCCGGATTTCTCTCCTCAGCACTCCCAAATACCGGCTCATCCGAGCCTGCTCCATGGACACCTGCTCGGGGCAGAACATCGCCCTCTCATGAAACTTCCGCGTGATCATCGTAACCGAATCATTACCCTGCTTGAGGGTCAAGAACTCCTGAACCAACCGTTCCCTTTCCAGGCCTTGACCTTCCGGTCCATGTGTCTCAGGGGACTTCCGTCCCGACTGGGTAAACCTTCTGGTCCTACCCACGTCAACCTTACAGTCCATATGACCACGCCTTCCGGCCCATATCATGTTGCCTTCCGGCCCAAATCAAACACAGCATACACGGCACATATAACGAATAACTTAACACACATAAGACATATATCTCATATCATATTCGACCTTCCGGTCACACAGTCAAAACCCTTCCGGGTACAGTATAGTGAGAAGACTCACCTCGTATGCCTCGCTAAGTCGCTAATCGTGAATCCTGGAATCACTCGGGCTCGAACCCTCGAGCTGCAATCCTCCTATGATATTATAAATCTATAATTATTACTTGTACCACAAAGGTGGACCATCCTTATCAAGTCAACACAGGTTGACTTGGTCAACAGTCTTTAGTCAATTTGGACCGGACTCGGCGAGTGCACAATAGTGACTCGGCGAGTTTACGCATTTTAACCAACTCTCAAGGTTTTTCCCCTTTGACTCGTCGAGTACTCCCCCGACTCGACGAGTTCCTCCTGGGCCTGAATCACAGGGCCACCGCGACTCAACTCGCCGAGTCGAAGGTCAACTCGGCGAGTCCCAACCTGACTCGGTCCACCTGTCAAAACCTTTCCAACTCTCTGCGACTCACTGAGTTGCCCATAACTCGGTCAGGACTACACACAGGGTGGTCTCAAGGACAATCTTCAAGCGACTCGTCGAGTCTGTTCTTCAGACTCGGCGAATCCATGTCATGCACCAGCTAAAACTGGCTTTTGCGGTCAGATCCGTTCCATACATACATAGATATGGCCTTCCCAAACTTATTTGTCACGTAAAGTCTCAGTCTTGGTTGCCATGCAATGCATACAAGGCTTATTTTGAAGAAACAACCTCTAATATGGCAAGTTTAGCTTCTAACTCAAAAGAATGGACATAAAGCTTGACATATGGGATCTCCTAGACCTGCTAAGGTCCAGATCTAGGTTCCATATCTCCATGGGACCTCTCATACTTCCAATTCAAGCCAAGAAATGCAAGAAGAAACCCTAGATTTGGCACATCAACACAAAACACGAAGTTTGGCTCTGAAAATTACCTCAAGAAGACTCCCTTGATGAAATAGCAACAGATCCAAGCTCCCCAACTCTTCAAGCTTGATCCTCTCCCTCCTTTCCTTGCAATATCACACAAAATGATGAACAAATAGCCTCCAAACTCACTCACAAGGGCTCACAGACGTATGGGGGCTCTTAGGGTTCAAGGTGGCCGCAAATGAGGGCCATAAGGTCCTTTAAATAGGGCTTAGGACCGGGAAATTAGGGTTTCATTAAACAGCGCGGACTCGCCGAGTCCGGATGCGAACCCCCGCCCAAAACCGCGACCCGACTCGGCGAGTTCGACCTCCAACTCGCCGAGTCCCCTCACAGAATGTCAAAAATATAAAGTGAAGGTACCTGGGGATCCGGGCTGTTACAAGAACTATGGAGTTTGGAGATGAAAAAAGAATATGTGATTGCCTATACAAACCATTTTAGTGATCTAGCTACTTTGTATCCTGTAATGGTCACTCCGTAATACAAGAAGGTAGAGAGATACATTTGGGGACTACCCCCAACACATTCAAGGATTAGTCACCACCCATAAGTCGACCACCTATGATAGTGCCAAAAGGTTGGAATTCAGCCTGGAAAACCAAGAAATATGTCATGGCACCATGGTCCAAAAGGATGATCTTCCAAATGCAAGGAGTAACAAAAGGAAGGTTAGAAGAGATTCTAGGGTAAGGGCTAGGCGGGCGTTACAGAAGAAGCATGATGCGGTTCAGGAATATGTAGTTAGAAAATTAACCAAGACTACCACCTTGAGGCAGTAAACAAGGGTTAATCCAAAGTGAAATTAGTGTGGTTATCACCACACATCTTCTTTTTAGATATGTAGCAATTATGGAAGGAAGAGCCACCTTGTTCTGAAGTGTAGGTTCCCAACACCAACACCAGCACCTGTAAAGAACTAAGGAGCCACAAGATAAGTAGGAAGTAAATCTTTTTATGAATGTGGGGAGGTTGGGAATTACGAGAAAGATATCTTCCATGACGCAAAATTGGTCGGTGGTAAGCACTTAATTAACAATCTATATGCAAACATACTTTTTAATTCTGGTGCCGATAGAAGTTATGTTACCTTTGAGTTTACAAAATTACTGAATCATCCATCTAGTAAATTTAGACAAACCTATATAGTAGAAATGGTCAACAGTTAAGTCGGTAGCACCCAAGAAGTACTAGAAAATTGCACTATAAAGTGAAATAATCACACATTTCTCGTCAACCTCATGCCTATGGTCATTGGAAGCTTCGACGACGTAATAGGTCTGGGTTGGTTATCCCTTTATCACACCGAGATGTTATGCTTTGAGAAAGTAGTGCATCTTTCCTTGCCGATTGGAGAAACCTTAACCGTCTAGGGAGACAATCCTAGTAAGAACCTTAGAATCATTTCTTGTATGAAGGCCAGTAAATACCTGCATAAGAAGTATAATGCCTTTCTAGCGCACGTTATCATTAAGAGAGACAAGAAGAAAGAGATTAAGGAGGTACCTCAAGTGTGTGATTACCCTAATGTATTTTCGGAGGATCTACCAGGATTACCACATGCACGTTAAATCGAGTTTAGCATTGATCTGATTCCAGGAGCAGCCCCTGTAGAAAAGTCTCCTTATATATTGGCACCATCGGAGATGCAAGAACTCTCTAGCTAACTATAGGAACTTCTTGAAAAAGGCTTTATCAAACCAAGCTTTTTGCCTTGGGGAGTGCCAATACTGTTTGTTAAGAAGAAAGATGGATCTTTATGGGTGTGCATTGATTACTGCGAGTTGAATAAACTAACCATCAAGAATCGGTATCCACTTCATCAAATCGATGATCATTTCGATCAACTTCAAGGATCGAGTTATTTCTCCAAGATCGACGTAAGATAGGGATATTTGTTAGAGCAATAAATTATCTACAATGATGAGTGATTTATTAGGTTAGAATATTCCTTTGTATGAGAGCATATTCCCTCCACTATTATACAAAGTGGTGGTGAGTGGTCATTTATTTTAGGTGTGCACCATGTAGAATTTAGTTAGAGAGAGTGTTGGCTAGGGAATTCTCACTAGCCATGTGATCCGTTAATGTAACATTTGATATATATCTCTATCTATCCATTATGAGTTTACTCACATGTTCATACACGATTATTTTCATGATATTATCTTTCCACACCAACCTAATCGGTAAAACAGGAACTTACAAGTGGTATCAGAGTAAGACCTTGAAGAGCTAAGCGATTATTTCAAGGGAATGAACCCGATTGGTTTACTATCTTGAAGATTTTCATCGTTCTTGAAGAGTTTCTCAGCATTCGCAACTAGAAATTTTTTTGTGAGTTATTTGCTATTTTGTTGGTGATTTTGCTTGAAAAAAAATTACATTGTTTTTTTTCATACACATTTTGTTGCTGTTAATCTGAGTTATGAAGAAAAATTATTTTGTGCTGAAGAAGATGAGGTTTTTGTGAAAAATGTGGTGTTTGATCTTTTTATCCCCATGCAAAATGGTATTTTGAAAAAGAGAAAAATATAATTATGGGGTAAAAGATTCTATTAGAGGGTATGAAGTTTAGAATAAATTGATTTTAGAGTGTTTGGGTATGCATTTTCTGAGAATATAAGTTTGTTTTCCGAGTATTCAAGGTGATTGAGTTGATGATACGATGTTTATATGTATTCATTTTTGAAGTGTACAAATATGTGTGCTGGAAGTACATGTATATGTATTGGCATGCATTTTAAAAAATTATGTGGGTTTTCGTTGCATTTATTGCTGTCTAGACTTGGGAAACATCTTTTTGACATAACGACCTTGTCCAATGCATTCACTCTCAATGTCAATGAGTGTAACTCACGCCTTCAACAGCTCATTGACAACTTCATGCAACCGGATCCCACCTGATTTAATGAAATGCTCTTTGGTTGACTTTTGGGAGAGCTTTTTCGAGACGCATTGTAACATCCCAAAATTTTCTAGTAAAAACTTCATTTTAAAAAAGTCAAAAGCATTCATTCATTATCCGAAAACAGGATCATAATAATTGTATTATCAAAACATCAGAGTAAAATCATAAATAGTCAATGTGGAATAAGTCTCTACGGGATGCAGTGTGATCAAGCCAGACCCTTCCTTTTGAAACCAATATTACCTGAAAACATTTTAAACATAAATTGTAAGCACAAAGCTTGGTGAGTTTCCCAAAATACCACATACCAAACATACATAACAACCAAAAACTAAACTCCTTCTATTTCACCCCTTGAGTGTATTTCAACTCCTTTGGTATCTTTCAAATGATATTGGGTCTATTTCATCCCCTAATTCTATTTGAACTTCTTCAATATCTTTTAACCGGTACTAGGTCTATTTCACCCCTAAATCTATTTCAACTCCTTCGGTATATTTCAACCGGTATTGGGTGAATTTCACCCCCTGAGTCTATTTCACTTCCTTTGGTATCTTTCAAATGGTACTGGGTCTATTTCATCCCTACAACTAAGCATACAATCATATCATCAAGATTCACAAAGACAACAAGCACATACAAGCATATCAACAAGTTTTACAAAGACAATTATCATCCTACAAACATAATCCAATGGCTGACATTGGTGCATTTGACCCACGAGTACAGTGAAGAGACTCACGTGAACTATTCAACAGAAACCAAACATCTACCTCAATAACAAAACATCCAACCCAAGTTTCTTAATTCCTAACTAAAACAAATCCTTTGCTAAATGCTCAATTTTAATCAAGTTTGACCAAAAGTCAAACTAGTTAAAAAGTCAACGGTCAAAGCCAAAGTCAAAATTGCCAACCAGCAGCTCTCTACATCGTGGCCTTCCTTGGCCACGTCGTGGGAATACAATGCCAAAACAGTCGCTAGTCCCCCAGTCGCCATGTCGTGGGAACTGGTTTGAATAGCTCAAACGACTTAATGCATTTTATTCTGATTCTAAGAGCTCTAAAGCTCAGATCTGATCCTTTCCGATGTTTTAATGGATAAAGTTTCTAACTTTATTCATTCGGAAGGTCCAAACCACCAATATCTAGACTTTAAGTCTCAGATGGACCCAAAACGCATCTTTCTCAACATAATCCATTAAGTCCATGTCTCCAACATTCGAATTTAAATCATCAAGATGACTAGATGGACAAAGTTTCCAACTTTATCTTTAATAATGCTACAATCTTTCAAGATCTAAGCTTTATTACATCCAAATGCCCTAAAGGACCAGTATAACTTGCATGGCTAAAAGGGAAGGAAAAGATGTAAACTTTCCTAGTCCATGGGGTCCATGAAGCATTGCAAACTGATCAAAAGATGTTGGAGTCCACTCAACTCCAAGATCACTTATAAAACGGACCAACAGTGCCAAAATCCCAAATGACAAGATCTAATGAACTAGATAGCAATATTGGAACTTTATACTCACAATGGTCTAGAGATGTAGTGCCTTTGATGGATCCAAAATTGAAGCATCATTCCTTGCAACCAAAAGCACCTTCTAGATATTAAAGCTCCATCAAAATAACATGAAAAACTTCCAAAATAGGAGGGAGAAGAGAGGAGAAGTTCAAATCTTGAAGGTAGAGGCTAGGGTTTCTCCCAAGGGTTCTAAAGATTATGGAGGCTGAAAAAATTCTTAAAAATGCAGAACATTAAGCTTAAATATGTTGAAAACCGAAAAATAATTATGGGCTTGGGCCTGACTAATCGCCATGTCGTGGGCTCTGATCTCTACGTCGTGGCCACGACTTTTCACCTGAATCCACCTCAACTTCAAGCAACCACAACTTCTTGGTTTTAACCTTGTTTTTGGAGATCTTTATACCTACAAAAAGGTATTGATGAGCCCCACAATTCTACCTAGTTAATTTTTGATTAACACATGTCAAACTAAAAACCATAATCCTTGCAAGAAGCCTTACATATAACTTTTCCCATTTTACCCTTTGACTCCAAAACACAACCCAAGGTTTAGATATTATAACCAATATTATCAACATCTAATAGGGTCTAAACCATATTCCCTTGAAGCCAAAAGCATTTAATCGATCCGTTTATTATCCATAATCCTGAAATAAGAATCTTTTTCGCAACAAGATGTTACAACTTTCCCCTACTAAAACAAATTTTGTCATCGAAATTTGTCTTCGTTAGAATCTCTGAAAACAACACCGACATTTTCCATAAGCTTCCTCTAACCATTCCCAATAATGGCATCTATGTAGAAAAGTCAAAAGATCACTCAAAAACCCACAATTGCGAACAAACAACTCAATAACTTGAAAATATTCAACTACAACCACTATCCTCTTCTACCTAACTATAAGGTCCAACTTCCAATGAAAACTATTTAAACTGGGAAACTTCGCAAAAACTGGACTAAAACTAACTCCATTAATAAACCCCCAAATTGGGAACCGATCGGTCTAAACTCCAGAACCCATACTTTAAGAGTGATGATCATCCATCATCGTACCTACCCCTAGTCCCGGATTAGGAACATCACCAAATCACGTAGAAGGAATACTCAAAACATATTGATCAAGAATTTCAACCAATCCTAAATCGAAAAGTTGTGCCCAAAAACATTAAATACACACTTGACTTTTTGACAAGTCATCACCAACCCACTACTCCCACAAGCATAATGATGGTCAAACCAAGAATCTCACTTTGCATCCAAATCCCTCATCAGATCAGGTGTTCATCTACCTGAAAATCACTTGAAACATTTACAATGAAGTTGGTGACTCAAGATTTCAAAACCAATACCTAACACTGGTAACTAGCGGCCTTACATGCCATCTTCATCCGCTTCACCCCCATCGCAAATTCAGAACTTTCAACCACCTTTTCCACCTCACAGATAATTCGTTTATGAAGCAGTTTCCCCAGATCATCCTCTATGCTCTTCCTCCTCTCCACCTCTTCCCCTAACCGCCTATTAGCACCATCCATCTGGTCCTGAGATCCCTTCTTCTCTTCCACCAACACCTTGATAAGCTGGGAGAAACATTGCACTAACCTGTCTAAAGCAATTAACTTGTCCTCCAAAGATTCCTTCTCCACTGCCAGGTGATCATAGCACTCCTTGAACGAACGCTTCTACCCTTCTAACGCCAACAACTTGGCTCTAAAATCATCTTGCTCAACCCTAATCTGAACGATCTCACCAGAATTGGAATCCTCGTGATGAAGGTGAGATGCAATCACAACCATATATGAACCAACCTGGGCAACCACATATAAGAGACTGTTAGAAAGATGAGCATTCAAGAGAAGCTCCAAGGCCTTGATGGTGGTGGGGGAAAAGTATGACGACCCCAATCGTATGTCACAGTGTGTTGGGAAAGGTGAGACTCCCAAGTTATCCCCCACCCGGGCACATACACGGCTAGTGTTGTCGGAGGAACATAACAGAGCCCTTATCAGAGTCTCCCCTAGCCAAAGGCAGAACGGGTAAGCTGGGAGCCCCTTCATGACTGGCTTTCTGGTCCACACTAAAAATGATTTCGGCAGCAATATTTACTGGTTCTTCATTGGGTTCATGGGGCAGTTCTGTCGCCCCTTCTTTCATCCCCTTCGACAGTTTCAAAGTGTCATCATTGGGGATATCCACAACTACCGTGTCTTCCCCCAGAAGGAAATCCACATTCCGTCTCTTCAAAAGATGATGCCCCGAGGAGCTGGCGTCGGCACACTCCACCAGCGGCGAGTCTAACCAGGAAAATTGTCATTTACAAGTCACACGGGTCCTACGCGGGACTAACCTAGTCGAAGAATCGTCTCCCATAGTATTAGAAGGCAGGGGGTCTTCACGAGAAACATTGCCAATAGGTTCATCAACCAGCACCTAGCCAATAGGAGAATCAAACCCAGATGGAGACTGACCGGCAGGGGGTCTTCACAAGAAACATTGCCAATAGGCAGGGGGTCTTCGCAAGAAGACTGCTGAGAGCTAAAGCACGGTTAAGACTGACCGGCAGATCTCAACAAAAGGCACCTCCGGGCTTTGTAGGGTGCCTTGAAAACGACCCCCAAATATCCTCTCAAAGGGAAGAATCCTCTCATGACCTGCAAGCGAGGAAAAATCCAAACACAGTTCACATAACACATAAGAAAGAGTATATCAAGGGGGAAAGGAGAAATGATTACCGTCTTTCTCGACGTAGAACTGTGGAATCATCCCTCGGGCCCTCTAGGCACCACTCATCCCAACCGTAGCAAGCATGTGGTCCTCCTAATCCTCATCATTAATGCAGATGGTCTTCACTACCTGTGCCATGGTGGCACTAGAACCCCACAGTTTAGGAGCTCGATCAGAGAAAATGGTCAAGCAAGGATAACCAAAACCGAAAAAATTATGGTTCACCCAAAGCCACCGATCCTACCATTTCTTCTTCGGAGCTTTCTGATTGATAATAAAGGCATGAACACCCCTCCTCTGGTAAAAAGTATGGGCAGCAAACTGAGTGGAGGAATTAAAGAAATCCTTGAACGCCCAGAACTGTGGCAAAACTCCAAGGACCCGACAAGTAAGTTTGAAGCCGATGATCTTGTTGATGGCGTTCAGAGTCAGGTCATCTACACGGAGTCCATATTGATGCATAATCTCATCAAAGAAATCCGTCGTCGGCAGCCTCATCCTGGCCTCGAAGATCGGAATGGGAACTCCAATCTTCCCCTCCGACGGACGAGAAATGATAGCCCCCTTTCGAGGGTATTTTACGCCATGCTTGAGAAGAAACCCAAACTGCTCTTGCAGAATTGAAAACTCACTTGGGGAAGGAACGATTCTAGTGTTAGAAGAAGCCATTACTCGACAAGAAAGAAAGAGTAGATGGAAATGGAAAGAGGAAGTGGTAGACGCGAGCGAAAACTAGAAAAAGGGAACTGACCCAAATAAGGAATTTTTAAATGCAGGCGGGAAGCCCAAGCAATTATGATGATGGAAACCGTCTGCACATATGCCTTTTTCACATCAACTGCAACCATAAATCCATCCCCATCGAACGTGTGTCCATACCTAAGCTAGAACTACTCAATTACCCTAAGCAAACATTGATGTCTACTAGCCTAGGGGACTTGTTGACGTATTCCACCGGGAATCCATCAAAGATAACGGAACCGCTAGTTTGACAGATGGATTGGCCAAGGAGCGACGTGTGACTAACGTTGAGCCTTCCTCATTGCCTTCAAGACCCGTATCCATTCCTTGGTGACCAAGCGCCAAGGCTAATGTTGAAGACAAAATAGTACCAAGTGTTCCCTAGAGCGACAAGTGTAGTACTCTGACACTGCTTCTGGCAGAATTTGCACCAATAGCGAACTACCACCCATGGAACGCGATCCTCCAATCAAAACCCATCTGCCCCTTCCAAACCTTAAAAGGTAGAAGATACTGTCGGGGATCTGTTCCCCCTTGCCACAGGTTAAAAAGGAAACCTTCTCCCCCAAGAGAAGGGACCAAGATCTAAAACCCTTTAACACTCTCTTTACGCTTTCGACCCACTCTGTATCTCAAACTCTTACTGACTTGATCATCGGAGCCTCATTCCGAGGCAACCTCCCGGATAACAACTGACGATCCTATTTTCTTTGTTGTAATTCACAGACTCTTCATTTCCACCCCGCGTAAAGACGGAGTTAAGCTAGTGACATATCACAACATATTTGTTCTCCTATGTTCTGGATTTTGATCAATTTAGGCATCAATTGCAACATTTCAAAAACTATTTATCTTAAATATTATTATAATTAAATTGCATGAAAATCAAATAACATTAGTTAAACGCTTAAAAATAATTAAATTTGTATGTTTATAGTATATGATTTTTCATAGTCCAAAGTGTAGTGATACATGTTACCTTTTTTTCTAATCATCACAATACATATACATAATTTATTTTTGACATTCAACCTTTGATCATTGTTTAAAAAAATTAAGTTGAACCTTGTATTTATATAAATGTTAAAAAATTAAACTTTTTTATATAGACGTCATGACTTAAGATTATATACTAAAACCCATTCAAAATAATTGATATGAGAGGGTAAAAGAGTTCTTTTTTTAAAGGTTTCCCATGTGGGTTAAAAAAAATAAATCAGAAAGTTTATGATGATAACATGTTTATTAAATACTGTCATTTTAATATCATCATTTTATATTCTATCAATATGGAACATCATAAAAGATAGAGAATATGATAATTCTACAAAAAGAAAAACTTCCATTATTTTTGCATGGTTCCTGGAATGTTATGGTTGATGCCTAACCCCATTAAAATCAAGAACAAAAGAGAACAAATATATATTAGAAAATTTTTGTCTCTTTAGTTATAGATATGTGTTTTCCATGAGTTTTGTTTTTTAAACAATGTGAGATAAGAAATACGTTAACCTCTTTACTTATAGTTGATTGTTTTTCACATTTTTTTTCCTTAATTGATCTTGGATAAAAATGTGACACAAAAAGATACATAATAAAGATGAATTTGATCCCACATCGTCATGCTAACAAAATTAATAAAGTTTTTTATTCTATAAATAAAGGTCTCCTTTTAAGGTTAAAATAGTTACATAATTAATTAATCATTAATATTTTTTATTCTTAGAAATTTTCTAAATATTAAATTTCAAGGAAAAATATAATTAAACATTCAATTATTTGGTTTGGTTATAACGATGTTGAATTTACACAATAGTCGATTTCGAGTATAAGGTATATTTTTTAATAAAATAATTTGAAAATCAATGTTACTAAATAAACTTTTTTATTCTATAAATAATGATCTTCTTTAAAAGTTAAAACTAGATTATAGCCCGCGTTAAACACGGGAAACGCATAAAAACATATAATCGTTTATAGATATTGTATAATAATTATAAAAAAAATATATATATATGGTTATTGGTATTATTGAAATGTGTAGAAAATACATTGAAAACGATAAATATATAATCATTGAAAGATCTCTTTGTAGACATCATTTTTTGTTTTATTAGTTGAACGACTTTCCTCGTCTTATATAGTTATGATATTTATATATTTATAAGCATTTTAATTAGACGTTCCTTGCATAATAATGTTACCTAATTTAAACATATATTGACAATCAATATAATGTTTTTTCTATTGCATTAAATATTAACAACTATTTCATTTATTCAAATAAAGTTATGTAATATAATTTATAAAATATTAAATGTTATATAGATTTAATTTTAGTATATCATCAAAGGAGATTGTTTTCTAAATCATGATTGATTTATTTTAAATTGATTATAAATATAAATGCTAGCTTTTATGTTTGTTCTTATTTATTTAGTGTTCGCAAAAACTTTGCATTAGTTTTGGCGCAACTTTGAATAATTTTAGTATATCATCAATTTAATTTGATATATTTGTCAATTATATGAAATATCAAATAATAAAATTGCATTACTATTGTGATAATTTAGTTTATATATTGTATTTTCACTAATCTTAACGGTCTTATTTTTTCTAATAACCGTAACGCTTTTACTAAATGTACTTTTTACAAATCTCCTAATATCTTATAATTTTAATCTTACTTTATAATTTTTCATAACTATGTTATTTTCAAGATTGACTGCTTTAATAGTGTTTTTTTTTTTCAGTCTATTCAATTTTATATTTCATTGTACAACATCATCGTTTGTATGTATTCTGAAATTTCACTTTAAAAATGCTTAATGTTTACACCTTGATATTAATTTTTTTAATAAACTCATGTAATAATTATGGAATGTATATCTTATTTTAATTAACATTCACTTCCTTTATTATATCAAATTCCTCATTAAACGGATATACTTTTGGAAAATAATAATGATAATAGGACAACATTATCTAAAACGTAAATGTTTGATATATTTTTGGAGAAAAAAAATCAGGATCATTAAAAAAAATTATATAAAGAAAATACAAATTTAAATTTGTTGAAATTATGGATGAAATTACTGGCGAAAATTTATTTTGGAAGGAGTTGTATTTTGTAAGGTATAATAATATTACAAAATTTGAAATATCTATATTTGTTGTGCAAATTAATAAATTTTATTGTTACTATACGAAGATAAAAAAGTAGGTTGATATGATATACAAAAACATAATAATTTCAATGATATTTTAAAATCATGCCAAAATTAATCGGATTCTTATGACATAAAAATTAAAAAAAAAATCATAATCATCTCTAATATATAAAAGTAATATTTTCGTAATTAATGTCAGTTCCCAAGATAGTTAATTTTTGTTTTGTTAAAGGTACCTAATACCTTTTCATGTTTTTTTGAAAAGTTTTAGAAAAGTAGTTAATTGATTTCATGTAATTTGTAACAAAGAAAATCGAAATATATGAATACATACATCTGATATAGGAACAAAAAATGATCGAAAAAAATATAAAAAACGAAAGAAGGTACTGACCTTCTAGCGCACAAGAGCGAATGTTGATAGCAGGGAATGATGATGAAAGTTATAAGCAATATTAACGATGTTGTAGGAGAAGATTTGAAGAAAAGAAACGATTGAAAATAAATGTGAGTCGCGGATTCAATGATGAATCGTATATGTATGTGATAATTTGAATATGATTTTTCGGTATTAATGATTTCCTAATAAAAAAAGATTTTATATTACTGGTTTACTAATATAAACGGATTTATATTAATGGTTGATATTAATGCCTTGATTAAAATGATTTGTTAGTAATATATTTTTAAAATTGATCATATTAAAATCTTCATAACTGAAAATTCAATATGTAAAATATGGAAAGCTTTTATTGGAATTAAATACATTCCATTTCAACGAATGTAAGTTATTGATTGATGATTGGAAAACATTTATTAGAATTAAATACATTCCATATGGGAAAGATGATGTCAGCAGTTTGATCTAAGGGTGAAAAAAATAAGATTGAAATACAATTAATGGTCCAGATTATTTAAGATGATGTCATAAAGTTTTTCTTTTAGTAATATTTAAGATAGTTACATAATTCATTAGTCAAATATTAAAGTTGGATTGTATATATGAATTGAGTGTATAATTATTATTGCATTTAATATGAATGACTAATAAAAATATTAATATTTCAAAAAAAATTTTAGGAAATAAAGTTAATAATATTATAAATATTTTACATCTAGGAAAATATTAATTATAGTAATAGTTAATATTTTATTTTGTTATCTAAAATGTTTTATTTTTTACATGAAATTCAAATATAATTAATAATATTTCAATTCCCACCCAATTAATTATAAATATTTAGTATGTGCGAAAATATTAATTTGAAGTAATAGTTAATTTTTTATTTTGTTACCTAAAACATTTTATTTTTATACGAAACTCATCATTATTTTTAATTACCTCCCAATGCCAAAAAAAATGGTTTCAAAATTTCCCAAAATTTCAACCCCTTCATAATATACTCCAGGTGAAAAAATTCACTTCGCACATATTTTGATAGTCATTAAACATCTACCGTTTAATTCATTATCATCATCATTATTTTGATTTCCATAACCCATATATAATGTTTTTGATATCCAGCTCATATTTCTACTTTAGTGGCTACCGCGACCGACAAAATGGTTGATAAACATGGAAAAAGATGATATTTATAATTCTGGTCTTAACTCAAAACAAACAAAGATGATTCATCGTCCGGTGCAGAAAATGGTCACATTGTGCTAGAGGATGATAATGATTGTACTAAATTAATTACGTCTTTTTAATCTAGTATATATATATATATATATTACTTTACATGCATTGTTTGATTGGTTTTGGTATAACAAAATGCAACAACAAGGGTTAGACATATCACTAGATTACCAAAACTTCACGTTAACTGGAATAGATTTGGAGGCAAAAAGCATAAGATGGTTTTTGATAGCATGAGGAAATTTTCTAGTGATAATGCATCCCTATTTTCAAGCTTTTTGGATGATCATGTTCAGAAACATGTCAGACTAGAGTATACAATGTGGAAAAGAGTCCTAATTAAAGTTAATGACAAGTTATGGGCAGAAACAAAGGTAGAAATGCATGCATGAATGCAATATATTTGAATTATGATGTGTTTTTCTTATTAATTATACAATATTTTATATTTGATAACATCTTAAACAAAATCCATTGGTCTTAAACATCATTTTGGTTTCATCCTGCCACTATGTGTTCGACAAAAAGATTCTTCTATAAAATTTATTGGATTAAAAACTTATGTGTTAGCCAAAACGTATAAGTTGCTTAATTAGCTCCTTAAAAAAAACAAAGTGTGATTATCTATATGTAAAATGATTAAAAAGGACATGATTAATAGCTATATATATATATATATATATATATATATATATATATATATATATATATATATATATATATATATATATCAATTTAGGGATGTTATTCGAGTCGGAACCGGACCGAACCGATCCAAATAACTCAAAAACCGAATAATGGTAATTGCATGAACCAAAAACTGAGTCGATTAACCATTACGGGTTCGGTTCGATTCGGGTGTTAATCAGTTCGGTTCGGTTATTACCTGAATAACCCGAATAACATGTATTAGATGATTAAGGACCTAATATAATTGAAAAAAAACCCGAACAAACCGTATTAGAATTCTATAACCCGGATAATAGAATAACAATGTACTTTTATACATCAACCTTAAATATTCAAAGATTAACATAACACAATAACACATTGAAAGAATAACATTTACATAGTATATTAACATAATGAGCATTAATTTCATACTTGAGTTTCTTGAGTTGGAGCCTAATTTTTCATGACTAGACAAAGTAGGAATTCATGAATCCTTAGAGACAATAGGAAAGGTCGATTTTTGAAAGTCTGAAACAAGAGGATAGATCGACAGAAGTGATTCAGAGTTTGGAAATAGTTGACAAGATTGGTCAATTTTAAAACGATGAGAATGAGCACGGGTTTTTTTCTCTGTTATGAACGAAGAGGACAAAAGTGTGAATCGTGATTTTGATTTCTGTCTAAAAGAGAAAATGGATGAGGAATGCTTATTCGGGTCAGGTATTTAGAACCGAATAAGCTCTTATTTTGGTAACACAAACTGAATAACCCGAGAACCGAATAAGCATAATATAGATACCCGAAACTCGAATCAAATTGTTTATTTGCGCCTAATTCATTTCGATCAGTTCGGGTTACAGTTCAGTTTAGTTTTCGGGCCAAATTCTCATCCATATATCAATTCCTTCCCAATTTATTGCATTTAATGTCAGTGACTAATAATTTTCAACAACATATATTTGTCAAAATTATAACAACTAATTTTAACATGCGCAACGTGTAAGATTTTGCCTAGTAAATTTTATAAAGGAGATAATTCAAATCAACATGGTTCAAGATAAATCATGTATCTTGAACTTATCCGTTTGAAACTCTTACATTTTCAACTTATGTTAATTGATTGCTTGATTACCTATAATTTTCTTCTATATAATAAGTTTATTTTATGCTTGATTACTCACATGATGAAATATGTTAGGGGAAAGTAAAAAGCTTTTGAAAGCTTAAATTCTATTTATTTGATTCTCTCAATTTCAATTTGTACTCACATATTTTTCATTATACTTTCTTTATGCTTCATAAAAATTCTTATGGTTGTATATTTGCAATTTTTTGTTATACTTTGATTAAATTTATTTGTTACAATTAGTTTGAAGATCCATGTCGTTAATTTGCAGTATCTTATATTTTTTGTTTGACTAGGTTTCACTTTTAAATGTAACTAATATAATTTGAAAATATAATTATTGACGTATATTTCACTCGAATATATTTTATTGAATTTTTTTGACAACATGGTGATGTATTCAATTCTAATGTAATAAAAATAAAACGTAAAGAAATGAAAATAGATTTTACTTCAAAATTAATCCTCATTTTTTTGTTTTTTCTATTATGTTCAAAGAATCTATTCTCTATTATTATATTTAATAATAAATTTTTTTTTTCCAAGCATCACATTCATTTGAAACTATCATTATAACTCAAGAGTTTTTTAATTTATATACATATAGTACTTACAACTCAAAGAGTTTTTAACTTATGATTATTAATTAGTAATAAATAATGTTTTTTTTATTTTACTCTCATTTATAACTTTGTAACTTATATTAACAATATATAAGTAAGTTTTCCTTATAAAAATATTCATGTGTTTAAAGAGACTTGTAATTCAAATATGAAGAATTAGAAATTTAGTTTTGTTAAATCTTAGATAATATTGCTATATATATCAAATGTTTGTTGACTTTTTTTTTTTTTTTTTTTTTTTTTTTTTTTTTTTTAAATTTTGTTGAATCTTTGGATAATAATGTTTCTATATATTAGATGTATGTTGATTTTTGTATTTTTTGTATGATTTTTAAGTGTTATATAAGTTTTTTAATATAAATGTTATAATAGATGTTTTTATGTTATTTAAAGTCATATTGTTTCTTTTTCATAATTTTTGTGGTTTGTAATGTGTGTGTGTCTCTTTCTCTCTCTCTCTCTCTCTCTCTCTCTATATATATATATATATATATATATATATATATATATATATATATATATATATATATCTTTTAATATAAATGTTATAATAGATGTTTTAGTATTTTTCATGATAGTGTTTATTGTTTTCATTTTTTGTAATTCGTTAAATATAGATCATCGTATGTTTGATATATAATAGACAACATTAAACACTTTATAAGATTATCAATTAAGTGTATATATCACAAATGCTTTAAAGCTTTTATCATAGCTTATATTTCCAAACACTACATCCATTTGAAACTTTCACTCCAACTTAAACATTTTATAATTTATGTATTTAGAGTACTTACACCTCAATAGTTTTTTAATTATGGTTATTAATTACTAATGACTAATGACTTTTTATTTTCATCTCATTTATAACTTTGTAATTTATGTTATTAGCAAATAAATAAGTTTTGCTCGTAAAAAACAACAATGTATGTAAAGATATTTGTCATTCATATACTAAGAATTTTTTTTAAAAAAATATAGTTTTGTTGAATCTTTGAATAATCATTTTTCTACATATGAAATGTATTTTATTTTGTATTTTTTTTTTATGATTTGTTAGTATCAAATAAGTTTTTTTAATATAAATGTTATAATATATATATATATATATATATATATATATATATATATATATATATATATATATATATATATATATATTAGTGTTTTTATGTTATTAAAAGTTGTAATGTTTATTTTTATCATATTTTTTGTTACTAGTTATATATAGATATTTTTTTAATACAAATGTGATAATAGATGGTTAAATACTTTTTATAGTATTAAACTTTCTACTATTTTTTTTTCGTGCTATTTTTATTTGTTATATATATATATATATATATATATATATATATATATATATATATATATATATATATATATATATATATATATATATATATCATACATTTGATATATAATTTACATAACTTTAAACTGTTTATAATATTATAAAGTAATGGCAAACATCGCATTGATTTAAAAGTATAATCTATCTATCTATCTATATCTCCCTATTCTAATAAACAAATAAGTTTATTTTTCTATTGAAAAATGTCATAGTATTAAAAATTCTCATTAATATTATATGTCATCTATCTTGCCATATGTCAACCAGTTAATTCTTTATTTTAAATTTTAAATTTTAAATTTCTTACTCAATTATGTTAAATTAATAATTGATTCTTCATTTAAAATTTAAAATTTTAATTTCATACTTTAATTACATTAGAATAAAAAATTAAAATAAAATTAATATATATTATAGGGTGATATAATTTCACGTATTTATTTAAATCAACATTTATAATTTTATATAATTAAAAATATCTCCTAAATTAATAATTTATTTAAAATAATTTACTAATAATTTTATGTTTTTACTATAAAATTTTAATTAATTTTATAACCATGGTTTGCATGGGTTATAAACTAGTTATACATACTTATAAATCTAATATTTTTTCTTGAATCTCATGCATTTGAAACCCTGTTTTTTTAACTTCCTCAAACCACATTCATTTGAAACTTCCTTTTTTAACTAATGCAACTCAAAAGTTTTCTTAATTATGATTTAAAACTCAAAAGTTTTATAACTTATATTATGTTCAATTAGCATTTAATGAAAAGTTTACTATAAAAGACCAATTTTTTTGGGAAGACATGCATACAACTTATATATAAATTTCAGAAAAAAAAAAACAAACATAAAGGTTTTTGTGTTGGGTTGAGGTCTTTTGACCACTTTTGGAGATATGCTATTATATTAGAGCTTTTAATTTGTAAGTTTGTTATACTAATTCGTTTTTATATCTTCTTCGTTTTTTGATTATTGTAATACACTCATTGTATATTGTGGTTTAATCGTTAATATATTGATAATATGTTATATAGGGTGATGTCGAAAACATTTAATTAAATATTTTAAATATGTTTTATTTTTGTTTTGTAATTGTACCGTTTCAAAAAGATAATTAATTAAAACTCATACATATGTTATACTTTCCATCTCTCACTCACTCACTCACTCTCTCTCTCTCTCTCTCTCTCTATATATATATATATATATATATATATATATATATATATATAATAATAATAATAATAATAATAGAGGTAAAAAAACTTACCGAAAATTCATTTAAAATCTGATATTTCAAATGCTTTTTAATAAAGATTGTAAAAATATCAACATGTGTTACTTAATTGATTGATTAATAAAAATATTAATGTTTTGAAACTCCTAACTCTTAAACTTATATTATTTAATTTGTTAGTTAACTAAAATATTTTTCCTACTTAAAGATAACATTTTTATGTTATCTTTACTCATATTTATTTATGTAATTAGAAAACAAGGTGTACATAGAATGACTACTTTAATTTCACATAGTAATCAATACAACTAAAGATGTGTGTTCCCTTTAACTGGTGGTAGGAGATTCGCATATCCTTTTTAATTATATATATATATATATATATATATATATATATATATATATATATATATATATATTAATTCTTAGTAATATCTATTTTATATTCCTATTCACCTTAATGTTTTAGTTACAAATTAAGGAAGAGGATTCTCGGCGCACCAACATAAAGTCAAACGTACGCCTTGCAAAATATGTAATTAAAATTAAATATCATATTTACTAATCGACTTATTTTAAAACTATTGATGACATTTATGTATAATAATATATTTTGTATGACTTCATTCTTAATTTCAATGTTTAATATTTGAAAGTTCATATATGAAACCTTGGATGTTTTGGTGTAATATAAATAGTGTAATATAAAGTTTATTAGTTCAATATTGTTTATTAATAGCTCATTCAAAATAACTTATTTCTTATTTTATTCAAAAAATATTATTGGACATAAGAAAAGTAGATTATATTAATGTTATACCAAAACTTATAATATATATTGGATATTATAAAAGTAAAAGTTAAGTTTATAAGGTATGGACTATATTAGATAGTATCAAAATATAAATTGATGAATTTTTATGTTATTTGATAATTCGGTTAATGCCCAAAACATGACTATAAACGTAAATTTCAACATATTTATATTTTTTCCCATAATTATTTTAACCACTTAAATGCATTCTTGCGCAATGTGTGAGGTTACGTCTAATTATATCATACTATATTATAAAGGAAATATTTTTCCTTTCACGACATTCATTTGAAACTCCCATGTATTTTTCCTTTCACCACATTCATTTGAAACTCCCATGACTTTTCAATTTCTTTATAATAATAATTATAAGTTGGTTAATAAGGTTAAATAAATATCAAACTTAAAGTGTAATCATGTATAAACTAAATTTCAATATTAAAATAATATCTTTACTTCTTCTTATAGAGTTATGTTTTGTTAACTTTTAACATATTATAATAAATTTATTAGTTTTAATATATTGTTGGATGTAAACCATTATCATTTTAAAGATATAATTTTGGAACAGTTTCTATAAAATATTTAAATTATTAATTTGAATATAACATTACATGTCAACTTAAATATAAATTTTAGTTTAACTTGAACAACCCAAATAATATTTTGTAAATAGTTAAAAGTGATTAATTGTAGTATCTTTCTAATAATGATTATAAGTTGGTTAATAATGTTAAATAAATATCAAAGCCAAAGTGTAATCATAAATATACTAAATTTTAATTTTAAAATATTATCTTTACTTCTACTTATAAAGTTACGTTTTTAACTTTTAACATATTATACTTAATTTATTAGATTTAGTATGTTGTTGTATGTAAACTATTATCAATTTAAAGCTACTCCTTTTGAACAGTTTCGACAAAATACTTAAATTGTTAATTTAAATATAACATTACATTGTCAACTTAAATATAAATTTCAGTTCCACTTAAAAAACCAAAGAATATTTTGTAAATAGTTAAAAAGTGATAAATTATAGTGATAAATGCAAAAAACTAAATTGTAATATCAATTTAACTAAAATATTTCCTAAAGATATTTTTATAATTGGTAAAAGTTTTCAAATAAGTAGCTAGAAATAAATTACAATAACAATAATTAAAAATAACTCTATATAAATGATTATATTGTTACCTTTAAAATCAAAAAACAATGTTTGATGTTTTCATTAATAATAATGGTAGAAATTAAAACTTTAAGCAAATAAATTTTAAAAAATTAATTAACAATAGCAACAACTATAAATAACATTAAACCATATATTATATTTAATTTTATTCATGTGTAAGTCGTGAATAAAAGTCATTCAAGCGATTGAGATTATGCAGTTATAATAGATGTATATATTATCACATAATTCAAAATAATCAATATATTATATCAATTTAGGATATATATATATATATATATATATATATATATATATATATATATATATATATATATATATATATATATGTATGAATTATTATATGAAATTTAACAACAACGTCATTGCTATATTAAAAAAACATGTATTTGTAAACACTTCAACTATATAGGTGTTTATTGTCACACCCCGAACCAGACGGCGGAAATGTATGGGGGCTCGTGTGACTAACAATTAAATAATCATCACAATAAATATACATGAAACATAACACATTCATCACCAACATTACATAATACAACCAACATTGTTCACATCCAGCCCATTGCTAAAATACATAAATTCTAATTGTTCAAAGTACGATAAGTGACATTACATAAAAAAAACCAAACTCACCCGCATATCTTCCAGCTTAATGATTACCTGAGAATAAAAGTTATTTTGAAAACGGTCAACATATATAATGTTGGTGAGTTCATAAGTATGTTTGAGTAAAAGTTTTTGTATCTTTTGTAAAAACCCAGAAAATCCGATATTTTCTGTAAATTGTCTGAAAATGATGTGAAAATCCAGTATAAATGCATGTGTGAATTTCATAGCTATAACTTGTATAAATGTAGTTTAGGTTCATTGTATTTCGAATAACTAACAAATATGTACAAATAATTTCCTAAGAAAATCCGATATTTTCCGTTTTATAGCAATGTTTAGATTTTTGTATCTTTAAATAAGAGTTTTGTATTGAAACCCTCAAAGTGTTTATCTTTAAAAGTTTTAACTTTTGGTATCGAATCCCTAGATGAGCCATTATAACCATGCATGATAATGACTAGGTCGCCCGTCTTGGTATTTTTCCAAATGTCAATCTTAATTAGGATGTTGTCGCCCTAGACTAGCCTAGTCTAGTTGTAGCGAATAACTAAGGTGTGGGGGGTAACTCCGTATAGATCTATACACAAACTCCCGCTTTCAACCTAGGAAACTCTTATTATAACTACATACTACTATTGTACACTCAGTGGTGCCAACCGACATGTCTCACTAGATTCTCAACTCCTTTTCCGTACCATGTTTAATGTTCACACATATGTTGTAGGTTTGGATTCAAAAGGTACATTTTTTATATAAGTATAAGACGTTAAGTGATTACGCAATGATATAGTTTTGATCACAAGCACATGAATTCCATTCTAAACCCAATTAGCATGTAAATGGACCTCGAAGGCCTAATAACATGTAAGAAGGTAACTTGGGCCCAATAAACATATAGTCCATAATTTAGGCTTAAACTAACATGTAAGTGGATCGCAAAGCCCACTAAACATGTCATGGAACACATCGGGTTCAAAATATACTTAGTTGGGCCCTTTGGGCCCACCGGCCAAGTATCGTGAATATTAAGCCCAATAATTGATTATCGATATAGTTTGTTCGTTCGTTTTTGTTTCGTGGTTTGTTTTAGCTAAGGGCTTACTAGATTGTCGATAAGAGTTTTCTTTTTGAAAAAAATGAACTTTTTACCCAATAATCCTTAAATTTTTAGTTAAGGTCCAACTTAAATTTTTAGTTAAGGCTCAAAGTTTTGTAAAAATGACATTTTAGTCCATAAGTTATAAAAAGGTTATAGTTTTGTCCCAAATGTCTAAGAACTTACGGTTTTAGCACAAAAAGTTATATTTTCACATTTAGGAACCTATTTTTGCAGAAAAGTGCATTTTCAGCCCTTTGTTTGTAAAAGTTTACATTTTCGGCCCAATTTTGGAAAAGTTTTACATTTTTGATCCATTTTGAAAATAAATGTTATTTTCACCTCCAAATTTGGTTTGTTTACATTTATGACTCAAACTTTGGCCAAATAATATTTTTAAACCTTAAAACTTCATGTTTTTCGCAAATTGGACCCTAAGGCCGTAAGGCCCAAAAGTTTGGCCCAATAAGCTTAAATTTGCATTTTTGACCCTTGTAAAAGTATGTTTAGCATAAATATATCTTTTTATACATATAGGACCTTTTGGACCCTTTTAAAACAGAATTTTCACTTTTTACTCTTATCTTTTGTTTTCTTGACAATTTTGACCCTTTTTTGTTAAATTCTTTTTGTATCTTAAACATATGTTCTTCTTTGGCTTGGTAATATGATATGTATAATGTAATAGTTCATAGATCCTTGCTAGATAATACTTGAATTTCAAGATTTGCTAAGATCTAACCCATTATTACCAAATAAAACAAGTATCCACACAAACATGCATATAACACATAGATCTACACATATTACTTGTATTCTCCCCCAAAAAATCTTATGGGTACCGAAAACAAGGAGGTATGAACTCACCTTTGCTTTGATGTTTCGGTTTTAAAGAAGAAATGAAGAAGATTTTGGTCCTAGCAAGATTTCTTGAGTAGATTTCGAACGTAAGAAATTCTAGGAAGCAAAATCACAAAAACTTTGCTTAAAAGAGTGATCTAACAAGAGAATGAATTATACAACTGGGAGGTGTCAAGACTTACCATGAAATGATGATTATCTTGTGAAAACCTCTTGAAACACAAGCAAAAAGTCTTGAGAATTTTGGATGAAGAAGATGAATAAGTCTTGAGAGAATTGGAGAGAGTTTGGTGTAATGTGTGTGTGTGTGTTTGTGGCTCTCGACCGAGAGTAGAAGAAGAGAGGGGAGAGAGAGTAGTGAATGAATAGCTTGCATACATGGAGGATGTTGCATGGATGAATGATTGACAAAATAGAGGTGGCACTCCAAAGTCACCCCCTTAATTCTCTTTTTTTTATACATGGGCCGAGATTTTGGGCCAAGGAGGAATGGTAGAGTAGTTTGGGCCCATTAACTTTAGTTTGGATATTTGGGTCCTAAACATAAACTTTTTCAGCACATTGGGCTCTTGGAAGCATTTAAGTCCCAATTAGAATAAAATAATGGTTTATGTCCCACTAATGGTTAATTGGATTAGTTATGGCCCAATTAGGCTCATTAGGTTCAAAATGAATCATTCTAGGACCAAATGGTCCAAAATGTTTTAGGTTTTTGAATTGGGTCCAATTAGGATCCAATTAGGGCTTCTAAGTCCAATAAAGTTGAATTGGGTGCTTATTGGTCCATTAGGCCCAATAAGGAACTCCTAGTCCAATATGGTCTTAAAACGGGATTCTTAGGGTTTTTAGTCTCTTTGTTGGATGTCATTGATGAATCTAATGAGCATAGTGGGAGGTTTACATAGAGTATAAGATTTACAATAGTTGAATGGTTTAAAAGGAATATAATTTCCTTGCTAAAATGCTAGTTGTGACATTTATGCACAACATGCGGGCATTCACTTAGAATATGATATATATATATATATATATATATATATATATATATATATATATATATATATATATATATATAGGTGATCATATTATATTTAATTTTATTCATGTGTAACTCACGGGTAGAAGTCATTCAAACGATTGAAATTATGGAGTTATAATAGATGTATATATTATCATATAATTCAAAATAATCAATACATTATATCAATTTAGTATACAAATTATTATATCAAATTTGACAACAAAACTATTGTTATATTAAAAAACATATATTATAAAAACTTCAACTATGTAGGTATTTCTGTGCAACGCGCGAACATTCATCTAGTATCTTATAAAACAAACATTTTTCCTTGAACCCCGTGCATTTGAAACTCTCACGACTATTCAACATATAAAAATAATTTATGATTAATTGAAATATTATGATTTGTAACTCCTAAAACTCTTCCAATCATGCTGTTTAATTGATGAGTTAAATGAAACATTTAGCCTATATAATTTGTAGATTACATATTACATGTATGTTAACACAAAGTGATAGATTATATGTGTAGGGTTTGAAGAGTTATGTGAGTGTTTCCATGGATGTAAGAAAGCAATTGCAGCTTTTCCAAATATGAATTCTTGTAAACTCAAATTGGGTGTATGTAAAGTTTTAGATATTAACCAAGGTTCGAATTTAGGTATGTTTGTAAAGGTATACTTGAGATCATTTTTGAAGTTTATGTGTTATGAATCTTTCTATAATCACATGATGATGAAGTGGGACTTATAATTACTTCTCATAAGCTTTTGGTAAATCAACCTACAAGTTATTTATCAGTTAAAACAATTAACTTTGTTAACATGTATGTATCTTTATGTCGTTTCTCTTTCTTATGTTAAGAAAATATACTTTATGTTCAAGAGAACATTATCCAACATGCATTTCATGCTATTATAATGTATATATTATGTTTGTTCTATCGCTTATTTTGTTATAAATAACATCGATGTAGTTTTTTATAATTGATTTTTTAACAAAGGAGTTTACAATTATTGTTCAAAATGTTTGGTGATAATGAAGACTTATAACGAATGATTTTTAATATAATATGTCTTTATTGTTAAAAAAGAATCATTATATGTGTTATAAAAATGAATTTTTTATGTTCTACCAAAACTTATAAGGATGTATCAATTTTAAATGATTTTATAATAATAAAAATAAATTATTATCTTATTGCTTTTGTCAATTTACTTTTTCCTTATTCGTTCTTTATTGTAATTAGTAAATGAAAAGTAAATTAAATAAAATATTAATATTTTATTAAAAAAATATAAGTGATAAAATATTATTCAAGTGTAACACTTTTTCTCCCCTAACCTATTATTAACATTTTTTTTTAAATTGGTCGTAATACATAACGATTACTATAATTTTGAAATTCAAATCATCATTTTATTTTGACCGTTCATTATCTTCCAATATTTCATAATTTTAAGGATAAAAATAAAAGTATAATACCAAAGTACAATAGTTTTTTTTTTTTTTTTTTTTTTTTTTTTTTTTTTTTTTTTTAATAAATATGATATTGAAAAATTTTCAAATAAATAGTTTTCAATTAAGTAAAAAATAGTAATTGTTTAAAATAACGTAAAACAAATAATATACTATATTATATTAAAAATTTATTGTTATTTGAAATAATAATAATAATAATAATAATAATAATAATAATAATAATAATAATAGTATAGGAAATAAAAAATATTCAAATGAATTATTTATAAATTAGTTAAAAATACCTATAATTTAAAATAATTTTAAATTAAAAACTTAATTCAATTTGGTTGAAACAAAATTTTTTATATCTTTCTTACCGTATACTTCAAATTATTATAATATTAGTTAGAATTTAGTATAAAAATTATTATTTCAATGATAAATGATTATAATATTGTTTTTATAGCGTATAATTGTTAATATTTATACTATATTATTGGGCACAACTCAATAGTTTAAAACTCCAACTACAACTAAATAGTTTTTTTTAATTTAAATGTAATTATGATTTCAAATTTAATGTAATTAGCCATGCCTTTGTAATTTCCACTAGATTAAAAAAAAAATGATAGTTATATTGTGCAATCCCTTCTTGTTTTCCAATTATTTATATACACATTATAACTATATTAGTAGCATATAAGTAAGTTTTGATTAAAAAACCATATGCTTGAAAAGTTTTGTGATTTAAAATGAACGAGTTGGAAAAAAAAATAAGTTTTGTTGCATCAAAAATTATTTCAACATGGATTTTTTTTAACAATGTTTCTCTCTCTCTCTCTCTCCCTCCCTCCCTCTCTCTCTCTCTGTATGTATATATATATATATATATATATATATATATGCTGATTTCTAAATATTGATTTTGAATGATTTATAAATGTTTAATAAGTTTAGTTTGATTTAATGTTATAGTAGATATCGTGGTACTTTTATTTTAATAAAAACTATAGTGTTTTTTCATATTATTTGTTATTTATTTTATATACTAATCGGTATATGTTTCATATATAATTTCCAAAACTTAAAACGTTTTATAAAATCATCCAAAGTTGTAGTATTTTTTTTTTTTTTTATACTACTTTGTATTTGTTATATATAGAAATGAATATATGTTTGATATATAATTTACACAATATAAAACGATCTATAAAATTATGATTTAATAATAGAAATAACTAATGATATAATTTATTAAAATTAATAAAACTAATAATATGTTAACTATAGAGTTTGTTTCGTACTAACATTGGTTTTTTATGTACAACTATTAAATCATACTTTGTTAAATGTTATTATTTTAATTAATAATTATATTCAAGCACAACATATGAAGATTCGACTAATGCTTAATAAGACGATAGAATTACAATTTGTTTGGGTAAGGTAAAAAAAAAGTTTAATAGCAAAAAATGTCCCGTATTTGGTGGTTTTGTTGTAGTTTTGGTCATTATCTCGTTAAATTTAATATCATGGCTGTTGATTTTTGGCAAATGATGAATTTATCCCTAAGACCATTTCTGCAGTTTTATCCTTTTATCAAACTACAAGGACCAATTATGTAATTTTTCTTTTTCATTTTATTGAATTAATATATATTGATTCTTTTAATTAATTTTTATAAAATTTTTTGTTGTATTATTTTTTGTTTGATTCTTATATAATATTAAATATTATTTTTAATATACTATATTTATATATTAATAAATATTACCTTATTATCATTAATTTTTTTGAATTTCTTCTTTATTGCATTAATTTTTTTATTTTATTTCTATATATTAATAAATATTATTTTTAAAATATAATATTTATCTATTAGCAAGTGTTGTTTTATTGAATTATTAATTTCAATTAATTAATTTTTTTTAAAATTTATTTCATTGTGTTAGTTCTTTTTATTGGATTATTAATTTAAATTTATAATAAATAATTTTATTAATTGTTTTTATTTTCTTTTAATTTCTTTCTTTATTATTTTAAATAAAAATACCAAAAAATCCCACCCACCTCACCTTTCCTAATTTATTTTAAATATTTTGAAGATAACATATTTTAGACAACACTACCACAATCACTTAGTCACAACGAACCACTATCGAGTCATCTCCAACCCTGTTACTTTATATATATATATATATATATATATATATATATATATATATATATATATATTTCAGTAATTATTCACGAAGTGAGATTATTGTGTGTATTTTAGTTTTTATGTATTCACATGTATTAAATTTTTTTATATATTTCAATAAACTTATGATTTTAACTTATGATTTTGACATATATAATTTCGCTAAAAATATTTCTACATGAATTACCAAATTCGAATATTCGCTACTCGGCAGTCGGCCGAATGAGTACAGAATAACGACTTCTACAACTTTTCCACCACCTATAGTGGTTGTGATGGTTTGGAAACCATCGATCTAACATTGTCGTCATGGATGATGATATTTATAATAAATGGTCGACTAGAGGCTGTATGCTTTTTGGGGTTTATTACACATTGTGTAGGTAGTCGACTTGTGTAGTTTTTGTCGAGAATGGCTAATTGTAGTCGATGATTGATGATTTACAACGAGATGATACGACGACGCTAGGTGGTAAAAAGCAACGAATGGAGGAGCTGGCAAGGAGTGTTTAGGTTGGACCTCCTAGTGGTTGTAGTAGAATATGGTCATCTTAGTGGCAGATATAGAGTATTCCGACGGATTGTGATGAGGTTGTCTTAGGTGGCTATTGGTGGCATTGAGTGTAACTAGTTGGTGGGGTTTCCGCCGAACAATCGATGAAGGTTATTCGTGGTTGACCGACCAATTTTCAACGATGTGATGCAACACTTTTGCATATTTCATGTAGAAATATTTTTAGGGATATTATATATATATATATATATATATATATATATATATATATATATGTCAAAATCATAAGTTAAAATCATAAGTTTATTGAAATATATAACAAATTTAGATACATGTACATACGATGATCTCACTTAGTGAATAATTACTTAAATTGTGTATATATATATATATATATATATATATATATATATATATATATATATATATATATATATATATATATATATATACATATAGCAACAGGGTTGGAGACAACCTGATAGTGGTTTGTTGTGACTGAGTGATGGTGGTGGTAATGTCAAAAATATGTTATCTTCCAAATATTTAAAATAAATTAAGAAAAGTGGGGTGGTTGAAATTTTGTGGTATTTTTATTTAAAACAATAAAGAAAGAAATTGAAAGAAAATAAAAACAATTAAAAAAATATTATTTATTATAAATAAAAATAATAAATTTAAATTAATAATCTAATAAAAAGAATTAACACAATAAAAAAATTAAAAAAATAATTAAATAGAATTTATAATCCAATAAAGTTACACTTACTAATAGATAAATATTATATGTTAAAAATAATATTTATTAATATATAATAATCCATTAAAATGAATTAATGCAATAAAGAAGAAATTCAAAAAAAAATATAATTAAAAAAATTAATAATAAAAAAGTAATAATTAGTAATATATAAATATAATATATTGAAAAATAATATTTATTAATATATAATAATCCAATAAAAAAGAAATATAATAAGAAAAACGTTAAAAAAAGTAATTAAAAGAATTAATATACATTAATTAAAAAAATAAATTATATAATTAGTCTTTTGAGTTTGGCAAAAATTTAAAACTGTAGAAATGATCCCAGTGGTAAATCCATCATCTGCCAAAAGTTACAGTAAATTACACCAATCGTCCCTCGTGTATATACCAGAAAGCGTGTTTGGTCCCTATTTTCAAAAATTAACTTGGACCGTCCCTCGTTTCTTTTAGAGATGCACGTTTCATCCCTATTGACATAAAATGACTATTTTGCCATTAATAATTTCTTTTTTTCATTTTCTTTTATTTATATATAATTTTTTTTATTAAAAATTAAGAATAAACAAAAAAATACCCCCACCTTTCCCCCTTCCATTTCTTCCTATCGAATAAAACATATAATTTCTTCTACCTTCGTCTCCTTCTTTCTCACTCGATCCCTACGCCAACGAAAACATATAATTTCTTCTGCCATCATCACTATCATCTCTAACCCTTAAATCCTGCAACAAGATTTGACTATGGCCACCATATTCTCCATATATTACCCACCCTACGAAGAATCCTTTGAAACAAAATCGATCAGGACATCCATGGTGGTGATTTTTCTAGATTTGTCAATGTCGTACATGTCGGGGTTGCTCTCTTCATAGAGCTTCAACAAAAGAATATACTCAACTGACCATAGCTTTATTTGATTTGCCAAATTGCTTGACAAGAAATCGAGTTTCGAGAATTCGTATGTACCAAGCCGTAATTTATTTCCGATATCATGTGATGAACCATCATAGTTCTTTAACAGGAGAGGGAAATCCATCATGGTGATTTTTCCAGATTTGGTAAAAATTCATATCTGCTTAAGGGTTGAACTAATACAAGTGTGTGTTTCCAGAAGAATCCATCAAAACCAAATCAATCAGAAACACAAAATCAAAATCGATTTAGGAAGGATGGATAAGGGGAAACGAAGAAATAGGGATAAGCTGCTCAGTGAAACAATTGGGAAGGGCATCATTCGAAGACTAAACCTTCACCCGTTTCCTCCGATCTCCTATTTGCCTCTCATCGGAAACATAAATTTGTGATGGGGTGTTCTTGGTGTTGCTAGAAGGGTGTTCATCAGATGGAGTGTGGAGGTGGGAAAAGATGATCTAGACACCAGAACCTTCCTCCTTCCCATCGACCCGATCGTTGGAAACTACCTCCATATATGTCGGAAATTGTTGAACTGAACGTCGCCGGAATGTTGGAGGCTGGGGGTTTGATGGCTCGTCGGAATCCTAGAATGTGAGGGTGAGGTTTAATGAGAGAAAAGATAAATAAGGGGAAGGGCCGTTAATTTTTTTTTCTAAATATAATTTATAATTAATAATACTAAATAAATCAAAAATAATTAGAAAATAAATAAATAAAGGGTATTATGGTCATTTCAGATCTTATATGGACTAGATTTGCAACAAAACCACGTATCAGGGATGGAGTGTGCAACTTTTAAACAAATAAGGGACGATCCGAGTTAATTTTTGAAAATAGGGACTAAACATGCTTTCTGGCATGTATACGAGGGACGAATGGTGTAATTTACCCCAAAAATTAACTGTGATGTTGTTAAACTTAACCGGGTAGAAACCAAAACCACAACAAAAACACCAAATATGAATTCTTTTACTAATAAACTTTTTTTAGATCTTACTCAAAGAAATTGACAAACTACGAGAACCATTTTTGCAATTTTGTCTTAATAAAACCAATAGGTTAACTATTGGTTTGTTTTCCTACAACGTTTTTTTTCAAGTAGAAATATTAAATAATAATTTGATAAGAATTATTATTTTGATTATATAATTGAATTCTCATGCAGCGTACCAGGATTCGTCTATGCAGCCTATCGAACAATCGCCTATTGTGTCTGATGAAATAAACCATATACGATCTCCCATCGTACTCCTTTCAAAGACGTCATTACATTTACATTTATTAGAGTGCATTTGCATGAAACTTTCTTTAAAAGAAATGTTGAATTGAGATTGAAACAGGTACTTGTTTTGACTGGTCTGACGCATAGTTGTAGCGTATGACAAAATGTTTGAAATAAATAATAGTATTTTCATTCATCAAACACCAAGCCACACGTGCATTCATTAATACACCATTAAATATATGCTGTTGCCTATGTACTAAAACAACAATATTGGAGCAGACCACACGTACAGTGATATGTTTGATCTCTATCACGGTTTTTAACTGGGCATATCTTTAAAAGAAAATAGATTTCAATCATCTCGTTAATTTATTATTTTATCTAACAACTAAGCTTAATTAAACGCCTAACCGGTTATAACCAGTTAAGTTAAATAAAATGCTTAATTTCATTCTCACACAAATAGTTATTTAATCTTATTATATTAGATCCCTAATCGTTTTTTGTTATCTGCTTTCTTAAATTTTCAAAAAATGGTTGAAAAAGCCATTTTTGTAAATAAAATAGGTAAGTGGATTGCATTGTTGAATTCATATTTTTGTACACAATGTTTTAAAAACGGTTTTTTATTGCAATCCGGGGGTTCAAAAGGTATAAGTGATTGAAAATCTGAGAAAAAACATTATGAATAACCTTAAGTTAGACAATGTAATAACACCACTTGTCATATGGATGATGTCAAATTGTTTTTGTCAAAACATGATAGACTACCTTTTTAACGAAATTAGTAAGTGTAGTGTGAAGCTTAAAATAAGATGTATAAAACTAAATTGCTCGAAATCTTGAAACATGTTGAAGATCTTTGTTGTGACCAAGATCCTAGGAAGATATCAATAATATTTAGGAAACAGTTTAATAGACCTAACATGTTCCAAACTGAGAATAAGTGTATTTGAAGTGTTTCAGACAAAAATAGTGTGAAATTTGTTTTATAAGTAAATTCATATAACAAATCTCAAGATACTCAAAAAAGGTGCCAAGATACCACATAATACATTGATAGTTTTGACAACGAGATTCAATAAGCAATGAAGTAAATTTCAGAAAATGTCGTTATTGATTAGCCGGTAGTAAATAATTAAAAGCAAATAGAAGAATACAATGATATACAAGGAAAAACCTCAATCCTTTTGGATTTTCATCATAAAACATTATGATGTGATGAAATCACCTACCTTAGAACTTATATTAATGGAAATAAAATTACAATTGTTAGATGATCATGTAGTAAGTGTTAAAGTACTCAAGTGTCGAGAGAATGAGAGTGAGAGTAGAAGTGAGAATGCGCGTAGGAATGTTGATCAACTAGGCTTTTATACATGTTGATAATAACAAATTAATCCGATCTTGTAGGGATCCTCCTTGATCAGATTTTCTCGATCATCTTCAAAGTTCATAAGGATTTGAATATGTGCTTTTGACCTCGTCTGCTCCTTTATAGTAAGGCTCATAATCCCTGCATAAAATATTACAAGAAACACGATGGTAGTCTCCGATATTGACTAACTAAATCCAAAATCCTAAGCTACTTGGTATATCAACATGAGTTGAAGATATTAAAAGTGGTAGGATATAAATTCCCACCATAATAAGTGTAACTCCCGACTATTTAATACAAAGTACACAAAAAATATTCATTTTTACTACATGAATCATAACAATTTTTGTTGTACATTCGTATCGCAAATCATTACAAGCCGCTATCAAGAGAATCTTGTAATAACCTTGTGTAAGAATTCAAGATGGATGCTACTAACTCCACTTCATACTAATAAGTTAAGCTGAACATGAAAGACACACACAACAAAAAGGTAAGCTACAACGAGCTTAGTGAGTAACCATATTGACAAGATATAAACTAGTTACACAACTAAATATATCATCTCATTCTCGACCATATAATACTAATTGGTCTTCTACTCATTCAATACACAAATACGGCATTACTGACACCAACTTTGCCATATATTATTCATCATAGACTTACAACCAAGCAAGCTACTATCAGTTCCATTTCATCTCTCGTCAGACGTAGTCAATTTATACAATCAAAATTTCTCTAATTGGCATTAGAGCCATACAAACTCTCATTACAATATATTCCTTTACAAGTACATTATTTCAACCACCAAAGCTAGTATTAAATTGCAATTCTCCAACAATAATAAAAAATATAACAATAAAGCCACCAAGGCTACTATCATAACACAATACTAACATACAAGCATTTACACATCATCATAACCAATTGTGTTACAGTCCGAAAAACCACCACCAAAAGGTTATCCCAATACAATGGTGTTACAATCACCAAGACAACAATATATATATATATATATATATATATATATATGTATATATATATATATATATATATATATATATATCACCTAACGAAATGACCCTGTAAGCCGTTAGCCCAGTCGAAAAATCTTGTTCAATTAGGATATACAACCCTTTTCGACTAGATTAACATTTAACTATGTTAGGTCACATATATGGTTTGGGCTAGGTTTCTTTATGTATGTGTCTTGGTAGGGTTTGGTCTTGTTGATTTTGTGTATTTAAGGCTGTGTGGGTGTTCACGGCCGTGAACCATGTTTGCTGTTGGTCAGTCCCTATAAATAGGTGTCTGTCAGAATGTGTCAGTAATGTTGTCAGATAGAGTTCACGGTGTATGTGTGTATTTTCAAGGTGTACCAGACGTGTTTGCAGCCCAGCTATAATACGTGTGCATTGCTTGATTAATTCTTTCTTCTTCTTTGTTCTTGTGCTTGATTGTTCATCTTCTTGATCTAATTGTTTGATCACTGGTTTGGTTCCTGGATTTGGGACTTTATAATTGGTATTAGAGCCAATTCGGTGTCAAACTCGTTTTTGGTGTTTACGGCTCAAGATTTTCATTATTTTCGTGTGTGATTCGAGCTTAATCATTGGATTTCTACATTTGTTTGACGATTCAAGGCTATCAGGATCAAAATATGTAGTTTTCATCAAAATCTAAGTGTTTACGGTTGCAAAAGTTGAAGAGATTACGACCGTGATCTAATATACGGCCGTGAACCATTCAAAGGTATTGACCGTAATCCATCCTTGACTGAGAAATTTTCATTCGTTGACCGTGAAACTTCATCTTTGACCGTATACGACCATGAACTGCTGTATATAGCCATGAAGAGTGTACGGCCATGATCCTTATACGGCCGTAAATACCCTTTGGTCATCGAACAATCTCAATTGTATTTTCCTTGCTAGTTTGGTTGTTTAGAAAATTAAAAAAAAAATCGAAAACAAAAACAACGGAATCTCAAAACACCATTCATCAAGAACTTGACTCCATTATGGGAACAACTACACACATTCCAAGACTGTTATCTGCTGAGGGTTTCCCATAATTGAAATACCGAATGGAGAAATACATAAAAATGAAATACTTCAAAATTTAGAGAAGTATTTTAAGAGGACCCGTCTGGATCACCACAACTTTAGCAAATGGAACAATTATTGATAAGGATTTTGAAGACTATACTGAAGAAGATTTTGAGAGAGTTGAACAGCAAGAGAAAGCACTTGCCACACTCATAATGGCTTTATCTCTAGATATTGCTCAAGGTTTCCGAGAGTATACTTCTGCAGAAGCTCTATGGAAGGCACTGATCGAGGTTTATGAAGGCAATGAGGACATGAAACAAAGTCGCCAGAATATGCTCAGGCAAAAATTCAATATGCTAAACTACATTCTTGGAGAAACCCTGGAATCTTAACTTAAACGATTCATCACATTGAGCACTGAAATGAGTTCGGCTAGGATCTCATTACCAAGATCTGAAATCAACAAGAAACTGTTGAATTCTCTCCCAAATTTGTGGGATTTAAATGTTGCTGTCATCAAGAAAATAAAATATCTTAACCGACTTAGTCTGGCTGAAAAAATGGTTTTTATCAAAGCATGTGATCTTGACGACAAGCAAAAGGGAGATTAATCACATGAATTCATACTCAACCGCCAACCTCGAGATTCAATCTAATAGTGCATTTTCATGCTTCACAACCCCACAAGATCAACCGTTTGTTGCTTCTCAACCACCATCTTATGTCACTCCACCCATGAAAAATGTCCAATCTTCTATATCTTATCCACAAGCTACATCTTGTTCGAAAGCATCAGCTCCAACTCCTGCTCCCAAAGAAAGTGATGAAAACGTGGCTTTAGCTACTGGCCTTGTCAACTGCTAGAATGCTTTCGTGGCAGGCGAGCTACCTTCTTAACTATCCTTTGCTGACTTGGATCAAATACATCAAGAGGATGTTGAAGAGATGGATATTACATGGCAGATCGCTATGGCCGTGTTTAGAGCAAATTAGTTCTCCAAGAAGACTGGTAGGAACAATTAGGGAATGAATGCTGAAAAGAAAGTGGGCTTCAGTAAGGGAAAAATTAGATGCTTCAATTGCAATGAGCCTGGTGATTTTGCTAGAGATTGCATGAAGCCAGACAGGAGGGGAAATAGAGAAAGAGCAATGGTGCCCGTGGGAAGCATTAGGGGAGCTACCATCAACAACCAAACCGCTAATCTTGCTGGGATGGCTCAGTTGTTTGACTCGGAACACCAAATTGTGACATCCCTAATTTCACAGCCCGAAAAGACCGATTTGTTTTTGCTTGATTTTAAAAATTAGAGTATCTTTTAAAGAAATACGTTGTGGAATTTTTTCCCAAAAACATGATAAATATATTATCAAATCATTTCCGAAAAAAATGTATTTTATTCATTTTAAAACTTTGGGTTGTCATCGTCAATACAAAAACATAAGCACAAACATAACTTATATTCATTTACACTAGTAATTTTACATCTCCTTTAATCTCTCACTGTAACGTAGCTTCGTATCGACACCTGTGATAAAAGTAACTTGAGTTGGTTAGGTTTGGAAACCTGGTAAGTACATAGGGGTTCAACCCACAATAATAAAATTATTATGTTTTATCATCAAACAATTAACCCAATTACTCATCCCCATTATCTTCTTTATTTCTTAAGGATTTACCCTAAGAATCATCTATCACTCATTCCTAAGGATTCCTCCTAAGGAATAGGCATGAAGTCACATCGTCGCCAGAGTTTTTACAACAAGCACTAAGTCCATAGTTTCCAGGGTTTATACAACATGTGCTAAGTCCATAGCTATCATTTATTAATAATCATCTTTCACTCAATCCTAAGGATTCCTCCTAAGGAATAGGCATGAAGTCACATTGTCGCCATGGTTTATACAACAAGTACTAAGTCCATAACTGCCATTTATCAATAATATTATTTGCAGGAGTCCACCTGCAATACATGTCAATGGGTTTTTAGAGTACATATGATGAACATATAGTTCACACACTTACAGGTTGTGAGACCGCTCGTGTTCCACAAACTGTCTAGAATAGTCCATGGTTGTCATCCATACTCTGCTAGATGATGGGGCTATCGCTTGGGTCATCGCTTGGTACATCGCTTGGCTCATCGCTTCTCACCCTATTTTATCACTCATATATCATCACTCATTATTTATCTCATCTTCAATCTACCTATCTTTTACCCATCATAATTATAGGTATAAAATATATACACAGTTTAAATCATTTAAAACCTGTACAAATCATTCATTCAACATCCCTCTCAAATAGCAAATAATATATATTCACATAGCACATATTTTATATAAAATACTTCATATATATATATATATATATATATATATATATATATATATATATATATATATATATATATATATATATATGTTAAATGAATGTGACTACACACTCACATGATAAGACGGCGATTGGACAACACTTCGTCTGTAAAAACAATATTCTTTGATGAAACCGGGATGTTTTCTCAAAATCCGGAATTCACACGGACAAAGTTTCGGCTCAAAAACTTTTTTTCTTGGGATCTTCGGGCTTCGGAACTTGCTTCGGGTATTAGGGATGATATGATAGGCTTGAGGGTAATTTTTGCAATATAGAAGAAATTATAGGTGAGAGAAAATGAAAGTTGTAAACAAAATTCGAAAGGCATGCCTTCTATTTATAAGAGGGCTGGCTCTCGAACGCAGCGCATTCCGATTGGTGCGTGGCTTCAGACATGTCAAGATGCGAGATACGTGTTAACTGCATGCGAACGCGAGGCATTCCCTCGAACACAGTGCGTTCCCTTCGGATAATCTTCAAAGTTTGTGCCCAAAACTTCAAAAATTCATATCTTTTGCATACGAACTTTGTTTTTGACATTCTTTATATCAACGCATAGGTGAGATTATACTTTACAACTTTTGTTTAGACTCTGTCACCTAACTTTGACTTCATTTTTAAGATTATATTTTTAACAGGCTGAGATAGGAAAAGTCCGTTAAAAATTCATAACTTCTTCATACAACGTTTGTTTTCGTCCGTCTTTTTGCTATTAAACTACTATCAACGAGATCTTCGATTCTCGTTTAGGTTGTAGTCGCTCACTAGGGCTTAAGGTCTTCCCTAGAGTGTTCCACCAGTGAACAACACCACCTCCGTTAATAAAGCCGTTAAGTTCAAAAATTTTCCGTTATCTTTGTTTTAAAGTAAATTATTGCGACTTCTATTTAGGTTTTAAAAATGTTGGGATACATTTTAAAACATTAAAATATTTTCTATTTTCATTTACAAAATATTTAGTTTTATCTAAGTCGTAATTACGGTAACTTAATCGGGTACGACCAAAAGCCCGTTTTACGTTAGTATCGGGTAGAATTCAACCGGGTCTCAAACCCAACCTCTATATAAAGGTTGAGTGGACAACTTTTGAAAACTGTTGCCCACTTCATAACTTTCTCTCACTACTCTCTCTCTAGAATTCGAAATTGATCCAAAATCCCCTTTCAAGCTTCATTTTTGGTAAGCAATCTATCCTAACTTGTTGTTTAACTTGATTGGTATGCTAATTCATGTTTGACTCATACAAAACACCCATAAACATGTGTTTACAGTTTAGGAACCCTCCCAAAACCGTGAACTCCTCTAAAGAGGGGTTTAAAGCCCCCAAACCCCTCCAAATCACTTCTAGTGCTTAGATAAGACCTTTCGACTTGCATGCATGAGCTTAGGACCTCAAAATCGTACTAAATGATGTATGGACACGATTTTACAGCCCAAGAACATGCTTGGACCGTAAACCCACCTTCTTAGACCATAAACACCTTTTTAAGGTGTTAAATTACCCTTAAACACCTCTAAAGGCTTCCATGAACTTCCATGAGTGCATGGAACCTTGTAATCCTTGAAGAAATGCACCAAAACATATTCAAATGGGACAAACAAGAGTTTACGGCCCAAGAACATTCTTGGACCATAAACACATCTCCTTAGATGTGACATCCCCATTTTCACGGCCAGAAAAGACCGATTTTTGTTTATGCTTTATAAAAATCAGAGTTCTTCTTTTAATAAAAATGTTGCGGTATTTGTTCCTAGAAAAACATGATAAATACGTTATTAAAACATTTCCGAAGAAACGTACTTTATTCATTTTAAAACGTTTGGGATGTCATCGTCAATACAGGAACATAAGCATAAACAGAACTTACATTTATTTACTCTAGTGATCTACATCTCTTTAAATCTCTCAGTGTAAAGTGACTTCGTATCAACACCTGTAATATAAATAAACTGAGTAGGTCAGGTTGGGAAACCTGGTGAGTACATAGGGTTTTCAACCCACAATAATATAATTATTATGTTTAAACAATCAAACAATCAACCCAATTACCCATCCCCATTATCTTCTTTAGTCTTAAGGATCTACCCTAAGAATCAACTATTCCTCGTTTATTTAGTCCTAAGGATCATCGTAAGGAATCGACACGAAGTCCATCATTACCAAGGCTTATAGAATATATCTGGTGAACACGTAGTCCGAAACATCTGGTAAACACTTAGTTCAAAAGTAACTAGTGAACACACTTAGTTCAAAATACCTAGCGAACACACTCAGTTCAAAGATACGTAGTGAACACACTCAGTTCAAAAATACCTAATGAGCACCTAGTTCAAAAATACCTACATGTTACGAAACTGCTATCGTTCCACTGGACCGTCTAGTATCGTCCATAGTCGTCTTCTATACTCCACTAGATTACTGGATCACTGACAACACTGATGTCTCCCATCGTGTTATCACAAAACAACTATTTCATCTACCTATGTTTTTCCTAACACGTTTTGTAGATATAAAATACGTATACAGTTTAAATCATTTAAAACATGTATAAAAATCTTTCACTCAGCATAGACAGCAAGTATTCAGACAATATGTACACATAGCACGTAATTTATATCAAAATACTTCATATCTATGTGTAAGATGAAAGGGACTATGCACTCACAACACGTAAATTATATAATAAATACTTCATATCTATGTGTAAGATGAAAGGGACCATGCACTCACAACACGTAAATTATATAATAAATACTTCATATCTATGTGTAAGATGAAAGGGACCATGCACTCACCTGAGAAGGTGGTGACTCGGTACTCGGACAACGCTTCGTTTACTTTAAAATAATTTCCTTCGACGAAACCTAGTATTATCACCAATAGATTTTAGTCTATTATTCGCCGAGACTAATTAATAGTCTAGCTATTATTACTATTATATAAGCGTTAAAAAAATACTTATATAACCCATAATAATAGCCCAAGTATTTATTATATGTTCTTAATAACGTTAATATAATTAAATAAAAACTATATTAAAAATAGCGTAGGCGTAGCTCACTTACAACGGGTTTTATAGAAAACCAGGCTTTGGTTGGAGCAGCGTTTCAGAGCTGAAAAGCTCTTCTTCTCGGAGCCGTTGAGCACTCTGGGGCTTCCACCTCGTGCTAGGGAGGTTCCCTAGGCTTTTCGGGAGATTTCGGGGCTAGAGAGAGGTTCTAGAGAGAGAGTAAAAAGAAGAAAGAATGGGAAATGTGTGAAGAAAATGAGGGTGGGAGAGGTGGTATTTATAGGGTGAAAATGGCTGAACTTGGTGCCACATGTCACCATCTAGTGGCAAGACTTGGGGAGAAAGCAATGGCCAAGATTGTGCCACATCACCCATTTTCGCACAGCAGACTTCCGACTTCTAAAATCCGTAACTTTCACATATGACCTCCGTTTTTGACGTTATTTATATCCACGCGTAGGTAAAAATAATATCTACAACTTTCATTTCGACTCCGTCGGCTATATCTCGACCGATCTTAAATTTAACAGTACGAGGCGTTTAGACTATTAAATGACCGCGAAGAATTCGTAACTCCTTCATACGGACTCCGTTTTCGTCCGTCTTTTTACCATTGAGTTCCTATTAATGAGATCTTCAACTCTCATTCAGGTCGCATAAGCCAAAAACCGCTCGAACTAAAATTCGAGTTTCGGGCTGTACACTGCTAAGCCGAATCTTAGAAAAATCATAACTTCTTCATACGAAGTCAGATTTGGGCGTTCTTTTTATGGATTTTCTTGGTTTAACATATTCTACGACTTTCGTTTAGATCACTAAGGCTAAATCTCGCTCTATCGTGAATTCACTTTTTACGCTTCCCGGTGCCGTGCCGGTTCCGTCGCGAAACTTCGACGAGTCATAACTTCTTCGTTATAACTCGGATTTCGGCGTACTTTATATGTACGGACACCTTGTAACATATACTACAACTTGGTTCAAATTATTTATTCTAAATATTATTTTGTCGAAAAGTCATTTTCGACCCCTATTATCTCTAAATTGACTAGCCCGGATCTACGGGCGTTACATTAGACCATAAACTCCTCCAATGAGTGTTAAAGTGCCTTTAACACCTTGTATGACTTGGAATTGGACCTAGAACTTTTTATGCTTAACCTACAACCACTAAAACCCATGAATCATGGAAAAACATGAGTTTATGGTTGTAAACTCATGTGTTTAAGGTAGTAAACTCCCAAAAACATCTTTATAGACCGTAAACTACTTTTGCAAGGTCAATTCAAGTCCCAATCACTTCTTAAGCCATGGAATCAACCCTAGAACCTTCCCATGTGCATTGTAATTGACCTAGGACCACTAAATCACATTAAAACTTTACAGCCATAAATGCATAGTTTACTGCCGTAAACTCCTCAAATTGTCCTTAAGGTGCTCAAATCTCATTCAAAAGCCTTGAAACCAAGTCTAGCATCAACCTACAAGTGTTATAAGGCCATTTAGCAACCAAGAATACCACTACCATGAGTTTACGGCCGTAAACTCATGGGGAGTTGGTCATTTGGACCGTAAAATCCTAAAGGAGTTTACTCTTGGAGAGTAAACTCCATATCCAAGCCATACACATCCATAGATGTTACCCGGGTCACTCCAAACACTTGAATTGAAGTGTTTTCACGTCTAGAAGTGTTTACTCCTATCTAATTAGTGATTCAAAGTATAATTAGATACAATTATGTATCATTTCATTTTACATAGGAACCTCGCGCATTATCAAGCACCAAACCGAGACCTAGCATCCAAACCGACACGTTTTCTCGTCTGGTGAGTTCATACCCCTACCCTTTTTCAGTGTTTTTTCAATGTTTTCAAGGGGGAGTACAAGCAAAAGTACAAGAATATCTTGTACTTAAACCATTCAGTACATTTAAAATATTTGATATTCACATGCTTTTAATATTAGAAATAGTACTAACCAAATGTTAAACCTATACAGTTAGTTTCCAAACTATTTGTGAAACTCTTTATAAGCTGTTATGTTTTATATTTCACAAATGATTTGTTCCATATCATAATTGTTAAAAGCAACATATTGGTACGTTGGATTTGTCCTCGGTAACACTCCACATAGATTCACGAATGGAGGATTCACTGTTTGTAACAGGACATTTATGTATTATTACTAGTAAATTTGTTATTCATATAAATTAGAGACACATCTTTGGAAACACTCCACAGAGATATGCGAGTGAAGGACCGCCCCTATAACTAGAATCTACGATAGGGAGAGCGTGACTTGAGTGTATAGATCTATACGGGGCTGACTACCCCGCACCTGGCTGCTAGCTACATCCGAACCAAAAGGTTCGAGGGTGACGAAAGTCATAAAAGGATTTGGACTACCTATTGCCATATCTAGTCTATTGTATGGTTATGGAACTCGTAATTTGGATAATAGAGATTTACTTGGTAGTAATAATGGGTTAGTAACTAGTTTACTTTATACTTGTTAGTTTTATATACAAGTTAAAACTAATACACTTCAATGGATAATCAGGTTTACAGAACACATCTTTTACATTACATTTCGGATCGGTAAACCACTTTTAGGAAAATATGGGATTTTCCTGGGATAACAGTTGTTCATAATCAGATTTGTGTAATAAAGCAGATAACCAAACTTTACATATAAGAAAATATGTGATTTTCTTGGATTTGTAACTTTTCAGAAACAAAAAGGAAACTTGTTCATTTTTTAGAAAACAAAACCGCTTATGAACTCACCAGCTTTATGCTGATTTTCAAATTGCTTGTATTCTCAGGTCCGCATTAGACAGGTACCCGCAATCTTTTGGAGAAGACTGGGTTTGTAGAAGACACGTCTATACTTTTGTTCATATATACATATGTTTAACACTTGTAACACTTTACTTTCAAACAAATGTAAATTCTAATATGTAATGTAGTGGTTGTTTACTTTGCTTACTATGTACATTGGTTGTGATACTTAACATGAAGTCACCTTCGCCCCGGAACGATTCCTCCCTGGGTTTTGGGGTGTGATAGATTGGTATCAGAACCCTTGTTTATAGTGAACTAGTATACCAAACCTTACATGGTATAAGACTATAAACACTAAGTGGCCTAAGTGCTCTGAACTAAAAGTATACTTTAAAATATAAGTATTTTCAAAAGTATACAAGTATACCTAGCCGTCGGGATTCGTAACTACGCGTAGAACAAAACATAAGTAAATGGGTGTTGTGTACTGCGGTTAAACCTAGGCAATTATGTAGTTGTGTCTAGGGTCAATATAGCCTGATCAACTATATTCATTCGAGACATGACTAACATGTGCTTGGGAGTGAATGTGGTATGCAACATGCCTAAAACTTACCTAAGATCCAAATAATGATTCATCGATTCAACAAAACATAAGATACTATGGGAGTATCTTATTCAGAATCGAGTACTTTGTAGAAATTCATTCAGAGTGATGCTACTCCTTTCTTCTTTACCGATAATTTATATGCTTAGATAACTCTTTCCTGTTTTATCGCTTACTAGAACTTTATATCTGTCAATAAAGAGATATTCCTTATTCCATATATCTTGATTCAATTCAGAGGACTTATGATCCTCTCTTTCCTAGCTATTATAGATGAAGATGCCTCCAAGAAAGAGACCCAGCTCAAAGAACAACAACCCTCCACCACCACCTCCTCCTCAATTTGATCCTGTGATGTGCCAGGCAGCTGTTACTGCTGCAGTAGCAGCCGCCATGTCTCAAATGAACCCCGGTGGCTCCGTTGGTCCAGGAGGTGGTACCCAACCTCAAAACCAAGAAGGTATCCAGGGACACCAGAAGGAGTGTTCCTTTAAGGACTTCATGAACGCAAAGCCCACATCTTTCGATGGCACTGGAGGTGTCATTTCCTTAACCAATGGTTCGAGAAAACTGAATCTATCTTTGAAATTTGTGCCTGTTTGGAATCTGATAAAGTGAAGTTCCCTGCTTGTACCTTCACCGATAAAGCCTTGACTTGGTGGAACGGCCGAGTCAAATCCTTAACTCTACCTGTAGCCAATGCTATGGGTTGGGAGGCCATGAAAGAACTTCTGCTGGCAGAGTACTGCGCTCGGGGCGAAATACAAAAGCTAGAACATGAACTCTGGAACCTAAAGATGAAGGGTTCTGATATCGCTGCTTACACATCCAAATTTGTTGACCTGGCGCTACTCTACCTAGGATTGGTTACCCCAGAGAGTAAAAAGATTGAGAGATTCATCTGGGGGCTGACCCAACTAACTAAAGGAAATGTCTTAGCTGCTAGGCTGGATACATATGACAGCGCCAAAAGTTTACCTCAGACTCTGATTGATCACAATGATGACCATGAGGAAGCAACCACCACTCCTGAACCGACCAAGAGGAGTGGTGAGAAAACAAAGTTTTGGAAGAAAAAGAAGAGTCAGCCTTCTCAAGGATCCTCAAAGAAATAGCAAATTGTAGCAATCCATACCGCTACTACCCCTGCTACTGTTGCTTCTGCCGTGGGATCCACAGCTCAAACACTTACTAGTAGGTATGCTGGTAACCTTCCCCAATGTGAAAAGTGTAAATACCATCATAACCCTAAAGCCCTGCCGTGAACTTTCATGCACCAATTGTGGTAAAAAGGGGCATACGATTCGATTTTGCAAGGCACCAGCCCAATCAGCCAATCAATCTTCCGGAGCAGGTGTTGGTCAGGCCTGCTACAATTGTGGAGAAGTCGGGCATTTCATGAGAAACTGCCCCAAAAAGGCGACAGCTGGTAACACTGGGAGAGTCCTAGCCATGGGACAAGAGGAGGCAGTCGCCGATCCTACCATTGTTTCGGGTACATTCCTTCTCGACAACTCTTATGCTAGTGTCCTTTTCGATTCTGGTGCTGAACGTAGTTTTGTTAGCCATTCATTCAAACACCTTCTTAAACATAATTCCCAACCACTAACTGAAACATTTACCGTCTAGATGGCTAACAGTGAGAAAGAAAGCACTAACGACATATTCATGGGCTGTACCCTTACCCTAAACGATCATTCCTTCCCCATTGACCTAATGCCAGTTTCCATTAAGAGCTTTGATGTTATTATTGGTATGGATTGGTTGAGTCCCAATCATGCTGATATCCTTTGTTATGAAAAAGCCATCCGTCTTAATCTTCCATCTGACCAGAGTCTCATGATCTATGGCGATAAACTTAGCTCCAATCTTCGTATCATCTCCTGCATCAAAGCTCAAAAGCTTCCGTGGAAGGAGTGTCAAGCATTCCTAGCCCATGTCATTAACAAGAACCAAGAAGTTAAAGACCTCGAGAGCATCCCCGAAGTCTGCAACTTTCCCGATGTCTTTCATAAAGAGCTCCCGTGAATTCCTCCTGAACGACAGGTTGAGTTTCGCATCGACCTAATTCCTAGAGCTACCCTCGTAGCCAAATCTCCATATCGCTTAGCTCTAGCAGAAATGCAGGGGTTATCCAGTTAGCTTAATGAGCTGCTCGACAAAGGGTTCATCACACCGAGTTCCTCACCCTGGGGAGCTCCGTGATTGTTTGTAAAGAAGAAAGATGGATCCTTCCGGACGTGTATCGACTACCGTGAGCTGTATAAGTTGAAACGACCCAAAAATACGACCCAAAAATTTCGTTTTTCAATATAACCAAAACCATAAACTGAGTGTCATATCATAAAACCATACGTGATGTATCCCAAACATAATAAAAACACTGTGCGGAAAACTGTATCATACTATGTCAAATCAAAACAAACTAAATCAATTCCCAGGATAAAAGCTAAAGCTGTGGTGTGTGCGATGCAATCACCCCGGGCTCTTCCCTTTGCTTGCGGAAGTACCTGAAACCAAAACTGAAACTGTAAGCACGAAGCCTAGTGAGCTCCCCCAAGCTACCACATACCATACAATATATAAATAAGCACATACTGGGCCTTGCCCACTGCATCAGATCGAAGTCTGGAACTAGCTGCATCGGACCGAAGTCCGGAACTGACTGTGACCTTGTCCCCTGCATCGGACCAAAGTCCGGAACTAACTGCATCGGACCGAAGTCCGGAACTAACTGCATCGGACCGAAGTCCGGAACTGACTGGGCATAGCATAACATAGCAAAATATATTTCAAATAGCATAACACACATGATCATAAACTCATATACTGCATACTACGTCAGGCCGTAGCCCATAACACTTAACACATAAATCCTGTCTGAGCCACGAAGGCATCAAACAAACTAACAACTGCATCGGACCAAAGTCCGGAAACTACTGCTACTAAACGGGGCGGCATTGTGGCCTTAGACCCGTTCCTACTGGAAGGAAACTCACCTCGTAAACTGGCTGCTGAGTGTATGACTCTGGGGTCTAACTGCTGCTACTCCGGTATCTCCCTGGCTACAAGTCCATAAACACACTCAATCAAATACTAAACATTGCACTTGGGTAAAATGACTCTTTTACCCTTGGTCACAGTCAACTCTCATTTGACCTGACTCACCGAGTTGGGCCGCCAACTCGCCGAGTCTCTACTCTCACACCTCAACCCTACTCGCTGCTACTCGTCGAGTATGGCATCGACTCGACGAGTACCCTCTCGATCCAAGAACTCAGACAATCTTCATCCGACTCGCCGAGTCATATGAACAACTCGACGAGTTGTTCTTGAACTTAAGAAGATTGCCTTGGACTCGCCGAGTTGTATGAACAACTCGCCGAGTCCCTCCATTACTGAGTCTACCCTCAACTCGCTGAGTCCACCCTACTACTCACTGGTCCCACACGACAGTCACCGCTCAAAAGGAAGGAATCGGGGACTCGCAACTCGACTCGCCGAGTCACCGCCATGCAACTATTCTACACTCGTTTCTGCTCGAATCCAAAACATACAAATGATAGATCTGAGTCCAATAAGCTGGTTTACCACGTAAAGTTTCCAACTTTACGTGCACATACACAAGAACAAGGGAATAAAGGCTAAAAGATGCATAAAAGGGGTAGATCTAGGGTTAATATGCTAAATAGCTCCAAAAGGCAGTAGATCTGGGCTCTACAAATCCTAAATACACAGATCTAAAGATATCTCGGCATGATAAGGCTTCCATATCAACATAAGGCTTGAGAAAGGCATCAACTAGATCTAAAAAGGGATTTTAAGCATAAAAAGGGAAAGAAACTAGAAGAATACCTCAAAGAGCACTTGCTTTCCCTTGAATCTCGACTCTACACTCCTTCTCCTTGCTCTTTTCTTCTTCTCCTTCTTCAAACCTTCACAAATGCACACAAAATCACTTACAAACACTCAAGGATGAATTAGGGTTTTTCTCACAGCTTCTGAGGGTGAAGGAGGCGAGAATGAGGGCCATAAGGTGGCTTAAATAGTGGGCATCCCGGGGATTTAGGGTTTCACCTAGACGGACAGACTCGCCGAGTCCGGAATATGGACTCGCCGAGTCTCCAGCTAACACGTGCTCGAAACCCCGACCCTACTCGGCGAGTCAGGCTATGAACTCGCCGAGTCCCTCTTGCAAAACTTCAAAACAAATACCAAGGAATTAACATACCGGAAACGGGTCGTTACAATTCTCCCCCACTTATCTCAGACTTCGTCCTTGAAGTCTGCTACGGCTGAATCTGCAAATATCTCCGGGTAGTGCGCTCTCATCTCCTCCTCAGCCTCCCATGTCCATTCAGACCCCTTCCGGTGCTGCCACTGCACCTTCACTAACTGAATTACCTTGTTCCTCAAGGTCTTGGTCTTCCGGTCCAGAATCACGACCGGCCTCTCAATATAATTCAGGCTGCTATCAACCTGAATATCCTCTAGGGGAACGACTGCTGACTCATCCACCAAACACTTCCTCAACTGAGATACATGGAAGGTGTTGTGGATCTGACTAAGCTCCTCAGGAAGATCTAACCGATAAGCAACCCGACCCACCCGGGCCAAAACCCTGAAAGGACCAATAAATCTGGGGCCCAATTTGCCCCTCTTCCGGAACCTGATGACACCCTTCCAAGGTGAGACCTTCAGAAGGACCATATCTCCCACCTGGAACTCCAAGTCCGAACGCCTCCTGTCGGCGTAGCTCTTCTGCCAACTCTGCACAGTCTGCAGCCTACTACGGACCTGCTGGATCAACTCAGTCGTCTTGAGCACCACTTCTGTGCTCCCGATGACTCGCTGACCGACCTCGCCCCAACAAATCGGGGTCCTACACTTCCTCCCATACAGCATCTCAAAAGGAGGTCGATTAATGCTCGCATGATAACTGTTGTTATACGAGAATTCCGCTAACGGAAGATACGTATCCCAACTACCCCCAAAATCTAGAACACATGCCCTAAGCATGTCCTCAAGAGTCTGAATCGTCCTCTCGCTCTGCCCGTCAGTCTGAGGCTGGAAAGTGGTGCTGAAATGGAGACGAGTACCCATCTCATCGTGGAACCGCTTCCAGAATCTGGATGTGAAACGGACATCTCGGTCTGACACCACCGATACCGGCACTCCATGACGTGCCACAATCTCTCGCACATAGATATCGGCTAACTTTTCCGCCGATATACTCTCCTGAATCGGAATAAAATGGGCACTCCTCGTCAACCGATCCACTATTACCCATATCGAATCCACTCTACGTGCGGTCCTGGGGAGCTTGGTGACAAAATCCATGGTGATGTCCTCCCACTTCCACACGGGAATGTCTAACGGCTGCATCTTGCCGTGAGGTCTCTGGTGCTCCGCCTTGACCTTCCGGCAGGTCAAGCATCTCTCAACATACCAAGCGACGTCCCGCTTCATGCAGGGCCACCAATAATCAGGTCGAAGATCTCGATACATTTTCGTCGCCCCTGGGTGGATAGAAAACCGAGACTTATGAGCCTCGTCCATCAATACCTGCCGTACTCGACCCCAGTACGGTACCCACACCCTCCCATGAAGCGTCAGCAAACCCCGACTGTCATAATCAAACGAAGCTACTCGGCCCACTATCCTCTCACACTTTTGCCTCTCCTCCTTGAGACCCTCCATCTGAGCCTCCTTGATCCGCTCCGACAACGGAGTGATCACTGTCATCCTCATACACAGATCTCTGATAGGGGCCGCCGACACTTTGCGGCTTAGGGCGTCGGCCACTACGTTGGCCTTCCCGGGATGATAAAGGATCTCACAATCATAATCCTTCAGCACGTCCAACCACCTCCTCTGCCTCATGTTCAGACTCGGCTGATCCATAAGATACCGCAAACTCTTGTGATCTGTGTAAATAGTACAATGGACCCCATAAAGGTAATGTCTCCAAATCTTGAGGGCAAACACAACTGCCCCCTACTCCAAATCGTGGGTAGGATAATTAGCCTCGTGAGGCTTCAACTGTCTCGAGGAATAAGCTACCACATGGCCTCGCTGCATCAATACTGCCCCCATACCTGTGATCGAAGCATCACAATAGACTACGAAGTCCTATACTCCCTCTGGCAAGGTAAGGATCGGAGCCTTGCACAATTTCTGTCTGAGAGTCTCGAATGCCGCCTGCTGCTCAGGCCCCCAACGAAATATCACCGACTTCTTGGTTAGTCGAGTGAGCGGCACTGCTATCTTGGAGAAGTCCTGAATAAATCTCCGATAATACCCTGCCAACCCTAGGAAGCTCCGAATCTGAGATGGAGACTTCGGGACCTCCCACTGCATCACGGCCTCTATCTTGGCCGGATCTACCAAAATACCCTTCTGGTTGACGAGATGACCAAGAAACTGCACCTCGCGCAACCAGAACTCACACTTGGAGAATTTTGCGAAAAGTCTCTCCCTCCTCAAAGCCTCCAACACCTCCTGCAGGTGCTCCTCGTGCTGCCCCTGTGTCTTGGAATATACCAAGATATCATCTATGAATACTATCACTGACCAATCCAGCATCGACCTGCACACGCGGTTCATGAGATCCATGAACGCGGCTGGGGCATTGGTAAGCCCAAATGGCATCACCACAAACTCATAATGACCATACCGGGTCCTGAAAGCAGTCTTCTGTACATCCTCATCTCTAACCCGCATCTGATGATAACCGGAGCGTAGATCGATCTTGGAGAACCAAGACGCTCCCTGAAGCTGATCAAACAAATCATCTATCCTCGGAAGTGGGTAACGGTTCTTCACCGTTACCTTATTCAACTCCCGATAATCAATGCACATACAATGCGACCCATCCTTCTTTCTCACAAACAGGATCGGCGCTCCCCAAGGCGAACTGCTCGGCCGAATGAAACCCTTGTCTAACAGCTCCTTCAGCTGTGTAGACAACTCCGGCATCTCAGGGGGAGCTAGTCGGTATGGTGCTTTGGCTATCGGAGCCGCACCAGGAATTAGGTCGATCCTGAACTCAACCTGCCTCTCAGGAGGTATCCCCGGCAAATCCTCGGGAAACACATCCGGGTAGTCTCGAACAATAGGAACATCATCAACTGTCGTCTTGCCCTTCTCCCGGGCATCCAAGACGTAAGCTACAAAACCGGCGCAACCCTGCTGAACATAGCGCCTCGCCCTTGCGGCGGAACAAAAGATAGGTCCTCGCTGTGGCCTCTCGCCCTGAATCACTAACTCTCCCCCACTGGGAGTACGAACCCTCACTAGCTGAAGCTCACAATCAATCACCTCCCCATTGGGGCTTAGCCAATCCATGCCCACAATAACTTTATTCCCTCACAGGGGAATAGGTACCAGGTCTACTGAAAACTGCTCATCAAATATCTGAAGGGAACACCCTCTATGTACTCTGCCGACCCTCACGGTCCTATCATCTGCTATCTCAACCTCTAATGGACAATCCAGCTCCCCAGGAGCTCTACTAAATCTCTTGCTAAGCGCAAGCGATACGAATGATCGGGTAGCCCCCGAATCGAACAATACCAAAGCAGAAATGCCGTTCACCGAGAACGACCCTAAATAAAACATACCATCAAGTAATATTCAAACGATAATAATAATTAAAAGATGAAGGAAAGATACATACCCGTCACCACATCAGGAGTCGCTCGCACCTCCTCTGCTGTCATCTGAAACGCCCTACTCTTCGCTACTGGCGCATCAGCTCGGCCCTGCCGGCCATCTATGATCCTCAAGGTGGCAGGGGCAGGTGCAACCACCTTCCCTGCTGCAGCTAAACTTGGACACTGGGACTTTTTATGTCCCCTCTGATTGCACTGAAAGCAAATCAGATCTGATGCTGCAACAGCAGTAGCAGGGGCCGTACAATCCCTGCTCAAATGCCCAGTTCGACCGCACTTGTAGCAGCCGGAACTCCCTGCCTTGCACGTTCCCTCGTGCAATCTCCCACACTTGCCACACCGACCATGGCTCTGCTGACTCCTAGACCTGTGATCTGAAACCTTGGGCTTTTTGCCCAAACTGCCTGAACCCGAAACCGCCTCCGGTTTCCTCTTCTTCTCCATCTCGAGATCAATCTCCCTCTCCCGAGCTCTAGCAATCATGTCATCCAGCGTTTTACAACTGGACCGGCTCACAAACATGCGGATATCACTCCGCAACATCTCATGATAACGGGCCTTCTTCATCTCCTCATCGGCTGCATACTGAGGAACAAGAAGAGCCCTCTCCCTGAACTTGGCGGTGATCTCTGCCACTGTCTCTGTAGTCTGGGTAAGGTCCTGAAACTCCTTAGCTAACTGCTGCACCTCAATGACCGGTGCAAACTCCGCCCTGAACCTGGTAGAGAAATCAGTCCAGGTCATGGCGTCCAATGCTGCATCATCCCTGATGGCATGTCCGACCTCCTCCCACCAATCCCGTGCCCTGTGCTTCAGAAGACAGGACGCCAATCTGACTTTGTCCCCCTCGGGACACCTGCTAGTGCGAAAAGCATTGGCCACATCTGCCAACCATCTGGTACTCGCTATGGGGTCCCGCGCCCCATGATAGTCTGGAGCTCCGCATGCCCTGAACTCCCTGAACGTAAGTGTGCGCGACCCCATCATGGCCGCCATCTCGGCACGGAAAATACCCAATCTCTCATCCATCAGCTCTAAAATACCCTCCTTGATCGAACCGAAGATCACAGGAGTCTGCTCTAGTATGATGCGGGTAACCTTAGAAGAAAGGAACTCTCTAGTCTGCTCATCCATCTGCCCGACCTCCGGGCCTGATCCTGATCCTGATCCCCCTCCGGCATCTGAGCTGCCGACTGCTGGTCTCGGATGCAAAACTACCATTCTGAAACATATCATAACTACATCAGAACACTGAAATATCTCAAGGGATCATGATACTACTACTAGCTTCCTGGTCTTGTCTTGGCCTTCCTTGATTCGAGTACAGATCCTCTACTTTCAGTAGTACGGGCCCATACTACCTTCCACATCTATCCGTACTTTCCTCAAGAACTGCCTTGACTCCACCAAGTCACTTCTACTACTGCTGCTCTCTGCTACTCTCATCCTAGGCTTACCCTAGGGAAACCTCAGGCTCAACACAACTGGTCCTCAGCTGCTGAAGGTTTCCTCATAATGCCAATTAGCCACCACCTAAACACCACCACATGTGATCAGGATTAGATAATCTTTCAAGTAAAAGACCCGTCCCTATAACGGTTGGACTCAAACAAGAGCTGCGCAATAGGGCCAGTTCCAACACTCTGGGATTATTCAACCGTGATCACATGTGGTGTGACGTGTTCACCTAATGGCTAACTCCCATCACTCAGAACCCCACAAAGCACGAAGCAAGCAACATTCGGATAAGGGAAACAGACTCAGGCAAATCTATTCTCATAACAAGAAACTGTACTAGCATAGGATGCTAAGCTCATACTATCAGGCATAACCTAAACAGGCTATCCTACTGCTATTTACTCAATACTAGCATGCAATACTCATAAAGCTGTAACACATAAAGCAGGCACATAAGGCATTCTCCTAGATCCTTAGTCCTATACTAGCATGCTGTTCTACTGAAATTGAAACTGAACAAATAACTTGTATGGGTAATTTGGGAGTACTTACTTGAGCTCGGCTGATCGCATGCACACACCTCTATCTCGTTAAAAATTTCTTTCTTTCTAGGTGCTTTCAAAATTCCTTTTAGAAGACGTTTTCTTTTAAAAATAAAAATCTTTTTATTTCCCCTTAGTTTGAGTTCATATACACCCGGAAGTGTATCCGAATCCCTCAAACCAGGGCTCTGATACCAACTTGAAACGACCCAAAAATACGACCCAAACATAATAAAAACACTGTGCGGAAAACTGTATCATACTATGTCAAATCAAAACAAACTAAATCAATTCCCAGGATAAAAGCTAAAGTTGTGGTGTGTGCGATGCTATCACCCCGAGCTCTTCCCTTTGCTTGCGGAAGTACCTGAAACCAAAACTGAAACTGTAAGCACGAAGCTTAGTGAGCTCCCCCAAGCTACCACATACCATACAATATATAAATAAGCACATACTGGGCCTTGCCCACTGCATCAGACCGAAGTCTGGAATTAGCTGCATCGGACCGAAGTCCGGAACTGACTGTGACCTTGTCCCCTGCATCGGACCAAAGTCCGGAACTAACTGCATCGGACCGAAGTCCGGAACTAACTGCATCGGACCGAAGTCCGGAACTAACTGCATCGGACCGAAGTCCGGAACTAACTGCATCGGACCGAATTCCGGAACTGACTGGGCATAGCATAACATAGCAAAACATATTTCAAATAGCATAACACACATGATCATAAACTCATATACTGCATACTACGTCAGGCCGTAGCCCATAACACTTAACACATAAATCCTGTCTGAGCCACGAAGGCATCAAACAAACTAACAACTGCATCAGACCAAAGTCCGGAAACTACTGCTACTAAACGGGGCGGCATTGTGGCCTTAGACCCGTTCCTACTGGAAGGAAACTCACCTCGTAAACTGGCTGTTGAGTGTATGACTCTGGGGTCTAACTGTTGCTGCTCCGGTATCTCCCTGGCTACAAGTCCATAAACACACTCAATCAAATACTAAACATTGCACTTGGGTAAAATGACTCTTTTACCCTTGGTCACAGTCAACTCTCATTTGACCTGACTCACCGAGTTGGGCCGCCAACTCGCCGAGTCTCTACTCTCACACCTCAACCCTACTCGCTGCTACTCGTCGAGTATGGCATCGACTCGACGAGTACCCTCTCGATCCAAGAACTCAGACAATCTTCATCCGACTCGCCGAGTCATATGAACAACTCGACGAGTTGTTCTTGAACTTAAGAAGATTGCCTTGGACTCGCCGAGTTGTATGAACAACTCGCCGAGTCCCTCCATTACTGAGTCTACCCTCTACTCGCTGAGTCCACCCTACTACTCACTGGTCCCACACGACAGTCACCGCTCAAAAGGAAGGAATCGGGGACTCGCGACTCGACTCGCCGAGTCGTTCTTCCGACTCGCTGAGTCACCGCCATGCAACTATTCTACACTCGTTTCTGCTCGAATCCAAAACATACAAATGATAGATCTGAGTCCAATAAGCTGGTTTACCACGTAAAGTTTCCAACTTTACGTGCACAAACACAAGAACAAGGGAATAAAGGCTAAAAGATGCATAAAAGGGGTAGATCTAGGGTTAATATGCAAAATAACTCCAAAAGGCAGTAGATCTGGGCTCTACAAATCCTAAATACACAGATCTAAAGATATCTCGGCATGATAAGGCTTCCATATCAACATAAGGCTTGAGAAAGGCATCAACTAGATCTAAAAAGGGCTTTTAAGCATAAAAAGGGAAAGAAACTAGAAGAATACCTCAAAGAGCTCTTGCTTTCCCTTGAATCTCGGCTCCACACTCCTTCTCCTTGCTCCTTTCTTCTTCTCCTTCTTCAAACCTTCACAAATGCACACCAAATCACTTACAAACACTCAAGGATGAATTAGGGTTTTTCTCACAGCTTCTGAGGGTGAAGGAGGCGAGAATGAGGGCCATAAGGTGGCTTAAATAGTGGGCAACCCGGGGATTTAGGGTTTCACCCATACGGACAGACTCGCTGAGTCCGGAATATGGACTCGCCGAGTCTCCAGCTAACACGTGCTCGAAACCCCGACCCTACTCGGCGAGTCAGGCTATGAACTCGCCGAGTCCCTCTTGCAAAACTTCAAAAAAAATACCAAGGAATTAACATACCGGAAACGGGTCGTTACATAAATTGACAGTAAAAGACCGGTATCCTCTACCTCGAATAGACAACCTCTACGATAAACTTCAGGGAGCCAGTTACTTCTCGAAGATAGACTTCAGATCAGGGTACCATCAGCTTCGAGTCCACGAGAATGATGTTTCCAAGACGACTTTCAGGACTCGACATGGACACTATGAGATCGTAGTGATGCCCTTCAGTCTAACCAATGCACCGACTATGTTCATGGACCTGATGAACTGGGTGTGTCATGCTTTTCTGGAAAAGTTGGTCATCGTGTTCATTGACGACATACTTGTCTATTCCCGAAGCGAAGAAGATCGCAAACAACACTTGAGGTTAGTGTTGGAGACACATAGGACAGAGAACCGCATTCCAAAAATTGAAACAAGCCCTGTGCATCGCGCCTATCCTGTCCTTGCCCAAAGGAACAGAGGATTTCGTTGTCTATTGCAATGCATCTAATCATGGATTAGGCTGTGTGCTTATGCAGAGAGGAAAAGTTATTGCTTATGCCTCGAGACAACTAAAGGAACACGAAGTCAACTATACGACTCATGACTTGGAATTAGGAGCAGTGGTCTTCGCATTGAAGATTTGGATACATTATCTCTACGAAACTAAGTGCACGGTCTTCACTGAGCATAAAAGCCTGCAACACATCTTCAATCAGAAAGACTTAAACATGAGGCAACGGTGATGGGTAGAACTACTCAGTGATTATGAGTGCGAAATCCGCTACCATCCCGGTAAGGTCAATGTGGTAGCAGATGCCCGGAGCCGAAAGGAGAGTTCAAGTCGCAAGGCGAAGACATTGACGATGACCATCCATTCTCACTTATCCGTGCAGATCCGAGAAGCTCAGTTGGAAGAACTAAAGCCAGAAAACGTATTGATTGAAGCCTTGAGCGGAATGGAGAAGAAACTTGAGATCAGAGGTGATGGAGTCTACTGTTTCATTGATAGAATCTGGACCCCAAATTTCGGAGGTTTCAGAGACGTCGTCATGACCGAAGCTCACAAGACCAATTACTCTGTTCACCCAGGTTCGGACAAGATGTACTGGGATCTCAAGAAACAATACTGGTGGCCGAACATGAAAGCTGAGATAGTAACCTTCGTGGGCAAGTGCTTGACTTGCGCCAAGGTAAAAGTCGAGTACCAGAAACCCTCAGGTCTGCTCCAGCAGCCCGAGATACCAGAGTGGAAATGGGAGATGCTTACCATGGATTTCATCACCAAGTGACCCAAATGTGTGAGTGGGTACGATACCATTTGGGTAATTATCGATCGTCTGACAAAGTCTACTCACTTCCTTCCGATTAAAGAGTCGTTCAAGATGGAAAGACTTGCGCGTATCTACATCCAAGAAATAGTTCGACTGCATGGTGTACTTGTGTCCATTATCTCTGATAGAGATAATAGGTTTACCTTTCGATTTTGGCAGTCTCTCTAGAAGGCTCTTGGAACTAAGCTAAACATGAGCACGGCCTATCATCCTCAGACAGACGGACAGAGTGAGAGAACTATCCATACCTTGGAAGACATGCTTAGAGCATGTGTCATTGATTTCGGAAAGTCGTGGGACACACATTTGCCTTTGATCGAGTTCTCGTATAACAACAGTTACCACACCAGTATCAAGGATGTCCCGTTTGAAGCCCTTTACGGTCACAAGTGCAGATCCCCTTAGTGCTAGGCCGAGGCAGGGGACACGCAGCTAGCCAAGAGTCGAGTCCCCGACAGTACTCTAACTGGTCCTGAAATCATCCGTGAAACCACCGAAAAGATCATCTGAATCCGAGAACGACTGAAAGCTTCACGAGACCGACGGAAGAGTTACGCTGACAAACGACGGAAACCCTTGGAATTTCAGGTTGGAGATCGCGTCTTGTTAAAGGTCTCACCATGGAAAGGCATGATACGCTTTAGAAAGCGTGGAAAACTTAACCCGAGGTACATAGGACCTTTCGAGATCCTAGCCAGGATCGGTCCTGTATCCTACAAACTCCGATTCCCTCAAGAACTTAGCAACATTCATTCCGTCTTCCACGTCTCAAATCTTAAAAAGTGTCTATCCGATGAAACTCTCGTGATCCCCTTGACGAGATCGAGATCAACGAGAACTTAAAATTTGTGGAAGAACCCATCGAAATCATGGATCGAGAGATCAAATGTACGAAACAAAGTCGCATCCCGATAGTGAAGGTTCACTAGAATGCCAAGCGGGGACCTGAGTTCAATTCGGAGCGCGAAGACTCGATGAAACAGAAATATCCGCATCTCTTTTCCAATCCATGATTTGTATCTTAATTCTAAATTTCGGGATGAAATTTTCTCTAACGGGGGGATAATGAGACAACCCGTGATTTATTCCATCACTGTAGCCCGTTTCCGTTAATAAAGCCGTTAAGTTCAAAAATTTTCCATTATCTTTGTTTTAAAGTAAATTATTGCGACTTCTATTTAGGTTTTAAAAATGTTGGGATACATTTTAAAACATTCAAATATTTTCTATTTTCATTTAGAAAATATTTAGTTTTATCTAAGTTACGGTAACTTAATCGGGTATGACCAAAAGCCACGTTTTACGTTAGTATCGGGTAGAATTCCACCGGGTCTCAAACCCAACCTCTATATAAAGGTTGAGTGGAGAACTTTTGAAAACTATTGCCCACTTCATAACTTTCTCTCACTACTCTCTCTCTAGAACTCGAAATTGATCCAAAATCCCCTTTCAAGCTTCATTTTTGGTAAGCAATCTATCCTAACTTGTTGTTTAACTTGATTGGTATGATAATTCATGTTTGAGTCATACAAAACACCCATAAACATGTGTTTACAGTTTGGGAACCCTCCCAAAACCGTGAACTCCTCTAAAGAGGGTTTTAAAGCCCCCAAACCCCTCCAAATCACTTCTAGTGCTTAGATAAGATCTTTGGACTTGCATGCATGAGCTTAGGACCTCAAAATCGTACCAAATGATGTATGGACACGATTTTACAGCCCAAGAACATGCTTGGACCGTAAACCCACCTTCTTAGACCATAAACACCTTTTTAAGGTGTTAAATTGCCCTTAAACACCTCTAAAGGCTTCCATGAACTTCCATGAGTGCATAGAACCTTGTAATCCTTGAAGAAATGCACCAAAACATATTCAAATGGGACAAACAAGAGTTTACGGCCCAAGAACATTCTTGGACTGTAAACACATCTCCTTAGACCATAAACTCCTCCAATGAGTGTTAAAGTGCCTTTAACACCTTGTATGACTTGGAATTGGACCTAGAACTTTTTATGCTTAACCTACAACCACTAAAACCCATGAATCATAGAAAAACATGAGTTTATGGTTGTAAACTCATGTGTTGAAGGTATTAAACTCCCAAGAACATCTTCATAGACCGTAAACTCCTTTTCCAAGGTCAATTCAAGTCCTAATCACTTCCTAAGCCATGGAATCAACCCTAGAACCTTCCCATGTGCATTGTAATTGACCTAGGACCACCAAATCACATTAAAACTTGGCACATAAGAGTTTACGGCCATAAAATCATAGTTTACTGCAGTAAACTCCTCAAATGGTCCTTAAGGTGTTCAAATCTCATTCAAAAGCCTTGAAACCAAGTCTAGCATCAACCTACAAGTGTTATAAGGCCATTTAGCAACCAAGAACACCACCACCATTTGTTTACGGCCGTAAACTCATGGGGAATTGGTCATTTGGACCGTAAACTCTTAAAGGAGGTTACTCTTGAGGAGTAAACTCCATATCCAAGCCATACACATCCAAAGATGCTACTCGGGTCACTCCAAACACTTGAATTGAAGTGTTTTCACGTCTAGAAGTGTTTACTTCTATCTAATTAGTGATTCAAAGTCTAATTAGATACAATTATGTATCATTTCATTTTACATAGGAACCTCACGCATTATCAAGCCCGAACCGACACCTAGCATCCAAACCGACACGTTTTCTCATTTGGTGAGTTCATACCCCTACCCTTTTTCAGTGTTTTTCAATGTTTTCAAAGGGGAATACAAGCAAAAGTAAAAGAATATATTGTACTAAAACCATTCAGTACATTTAAAATATTTGAGATTCACATGCTTTTAACATTAGAAATAGTACTAACCAAATGTTAAACCTGTACAGTTAGTTTCCAAACTATTTGTGAAACTCTTTATAAACTGGTATGTTTTATATTTCACAAATGAGTTGTTCCATATCATTATTGTTAAAAGCAACATATTGGTATGTTGGATTTGTCCTCGGTAACACTCCACAGAGATACACAAATGGAGGATTCACTGTTTGTAACAAGACCTTTCTGTATTATTACTAGTAAATTCTTTATTCATATAAATTAGAGACATGTCTTCGAAGACACTCCACAGAGATACGCGAGTGGAGGACCGCTCCTATAACCAGAATCTTCGATAGGGAGAGCGTGACTTGAGTGTATAGATCTATACGGGGCTGACTACCCCGCACCTGGCTGCTAGCTACAGTCGAACCGAAAGTTTCACGGGTGACGAAAGTCATAAAAGGATTTGGACTACTTATTGCCATATCTAGTCTATCGTATGGTTATGGAGCTCGTAATTTGGATAACAGAGATTTACTTGTTAGTAATAATGGGTTAGTAACTAGTTTACTTTATACTTGTTAGCTTTATATGCAAGTTAAAAATAATACACTTCACAAGGATAACCAGGTTTACAGAATACATCTTTTACATGACATTTCAGATCGGTAACCCACTTTTAGGAAAATATGGGATTTTCCTGGGATAACAGTTGTTCATAATCAGATTTGTGTAACAAAGCAGATAACCAAACTTTACATATAAGAAAATATGGGATTTTCTTGGATTTGTAACTTTTCAGAAACCAACAGGAAACTTGTTCATTTTTTAGGAAACAAAACCGCTTATGAACTCACCAGCTTTATGCTGATTTTCAAACTGCTTGTATTCTCAGGTCCGCATTAGACAGGTACCCGCAATCTTTTGGAGAAGACGGAGTTCGTAAAAGACACGTCTATACTTTTGTTCATATATACATATGTTTAACACTTGTAACACTTTACTTTTAAACAAATGTAAATTCTAATATGTAATGTAATGGTTGTTTACTTTGCTTACTATGTACATTGGTTGTGATACTTAACATGAAGTCACCTCCGCCTCGGAATGTTTCCGCCCTGGGTTTCGGGGTGTGACACTGACGTACTACAAATGTGGTTTGTAACTTGCCTTGGCCACCACATGTCATAAAGGCTAATTCCATATTCGAGATCCAATCCATTACTCTGATGGGATCTTCCTTTCCAGTAAAAGTTCACACACTTATAGTTTGGGAGCCTACTAGTGTTCCAAAAACTGTCTAGAATAGTCCATGGTTGTCATCCATACTCTGCTAGATGACGGAGCCATTGCTTGGTACATCTCTTCTCACCATATTTTATCGCTCATTATTTATCTCATCTTTAATCTACCCATCTTTTACCCATCATAATTATATGTATAAAATACATATACAGTTTAAATCATTCAAAACATGTATAAATCATTCATTCAACATCCATCTCAAATAAACAAATAATATATATTCACATAGCACATATTTTATATAAAATACTTAATATCTATGTGTAAGATGAAAGTGACTACACATGATAAGACGGTGATTGGACATCACTTTGTCCCTAAGAACAATATTCTTTGATGAAACCGAAATGTTTTCTAAAAAACCGGGCTTCACGCGGACAAAGTTTCAGGTCGAAAACTTTTTTTTTCTTGCGATCTTCGGGCTTTGGGAGTTGCTTCGGGTATTAAGGATGATATGATAGGCTTGCGGTTAATTTTTGCAATATAGAAGAAATTATAGGGGAGAGAAAAGGAACGTTGTAAACTAAATTCAGAAGGCATGCTTTCTTTTTATAGGGGGCTGGCTCCCTAACGCAGCGCGTTCCGGTTGGTGCGTGGCTTCGGACGTGTCAAGATGCGAGATACGTGTTAACTGCAGGCGAACGTGAGGCATTTCCTCGAACACATCGTGCTCCCTTCAACAAGTGTGTCGACTATAGATACCTTCAGAAAGAACTTGCTGCTGTCACTAAGGAACTTAACACATTGAAGATATGTTTTGAAAATGTTGATTTTAACTTTAATAACTTCGATGTGTCAAGTGAAAAAGTGGAAACAATAATTGAAAAACAAATGAAGTGGAAGGACTAAAAGCAAGTAGCAATAGGTTATGAGAGTGTCCCTCCCCTATTCAATGACAATTACACTGCTAAACTTTTGCCTCCAGGAGGAGATTGATCGAGAGCCATCTATGGTTTGTGGCAAACCAACTGCTGAACAGGCAACAAAATGTAGTGCTAGGGAGTTAGATACTAACATTTCTACTTCCTTTTCATATTTGTCAGTAGGTCAGGGAAAGCAGGAGGATGAAAAGATTGAGTTTGATAATAATTTTATGTAAAAATTTGGTGTTCCTATTTTGAATAGTGATGAGTTTGTGTTTGTTAAAACTGATTTGATTTGTGATGTTTTGGTGTCAAAATCTAATGTTTATAATAAATATGGTGTTGTCTTTGTTAAATTTGTTGAATCTGACACTAGCACATCCACATCTTCTAAACCTATCACATAATCTGACTCTTGCACTTACACACGTGGGAAACTTAAAAGAGACAAAAAGAACACAAAAGCTGATAAAGGCGGTAACAGTTCTAATCATAAAAAAGAAATATGTTTCAACTGTGGTAATGCCGACCACATTTCTTGCAATTGTCCTAATAGGGAATTTGTACGTTTTTCAACACCAAGAAGAGAAAATGAGTCTCGAGGAAGGTCTCTAACAAGAAAGTTTTCGTAATTTCATCTTCGTGATGATGGTCAAAAAGTTAATAATGACAAGAAAAGGGCTAATCTTAAAACGATCAAACAGGTTTTCACTAAACCAGCCACACGTGTTTTGCCGAAATCAAATGCGGCTAAGCCAAGGTTAATTTCATCAAAGGGTGCATCTGGATCTTCTACTAATCCTAGCTGAAAATCTAAACGCTAAAAGAAAAAGAAAAATATTTCTAAATCACCCGTGAATTCTTCTATACCTAATTATCAGTGGGTGCTCAAATCTACACGTGTCCAATCATCTTCATCTTTTGACGATGCATCTGATTGTAATTCAAAATTGAAAAATCAATAGGATAAATCTGTGAATGTCAAGGGTAAACCCAGGGTTGTAATGACATGGGTCCCTAATTCTAATTGATCTCACTCATTGTGTAGGAACAACTGCAGAGGAATGTCTCTAGACCATCGTACGTCGACAACGGTTGTTCCCGGTACATGACATGAGACATTTCCCAGTTGCACAACATTAAAAATTTTAATTGGGGATATGTTTCCTTTGCGGGAGGGGATGGCGGAAAGATCACTAAAATGGGAACAATTTCCAATGGAGTGCTAAGCTTCGATAATGTCAACTATGCACCCGAGTTGAAGCACAGTTTGTTGAGCATCTCTCAAATTTGTGACAAGGGCTACTCGACACATTTCACCTATAAAGAATGTCTAATTTTGAAGCCAGACATTGTCATCCCAGATGAATGGATTCTTGTGAAATCGAAACGGGACGATAATGCATATATCATTGACATGAATAATGATATTCCTAAACAAGTCACCTTTCTCTTCTAAAAGGTTTCCAAGCACAATGCTAGGCTATGGCATCGTCGGCTCGGACATGCTAACACAAAGAACCTGAATCGACTTGCAAAGAATGAAATAGTGTGTAGGCTTCATGTCAAAGATTTTTTCACGTTTGAAAAATTTGTGGCTTGCACTCAAGGTAAACATCTCAGAAAGCCACACCTGCCAAAACAAGTTAATTCGATCAACCAGGTGCTCCAATTATTACATATGGACTTATTTGGTCCGGTTAACGTCCTCAGCATCCACATAAATTCATACTGCTTGGTGGTGATAGATGATTTCTCGTGGTTCACGTGGGTCTTCTTCTTGTCTAACAAGGTTGGGATTTCTGACCTGATTAAGAAGTTTGTTGTGATGATAGAGAACCAGACCAATCATCGGGTGAAGGTGCTCAGAACTGACAACGGGACAAAATTCAAGAATTTCATTCTCCATCATTTTTGTGGGGAAAAAGGGATAGTGCATCAATACAGTGTCGTTTGCACACCGCAGCAAAATGGTGTTGTTGAGCAGTGAAACTGAACACTACAAGACGCCGCAAGGACGATGATATGTGACTCAAAACTTTTGTTTTTCTTTGGGCCGAGGAGATCAACACGGTGTGATATGTTCATAACCGTGTCCTGATCTACAAAGCTCATATGAAGACCTCATACGAGATTCTCTATGGTTACAAGCCATCTGTTAGTCATTTTCGTATCTTTGGCTGCCCTTGCACACTCCTTCATCTGGAATCAAACCCTAAATTCAATGCCAAGCCTGATGATTGTTACTTTGTGGGTTATGCTTATCGCACGACGTACAAGGTTTACGACAAGAAGACAAAGCACATAGTAGAATCTTTCGATGTGTGCTGGTTGGAGGAGAACGAGACGGACGCCCGAGTCGGTCCAGATTGGTTATTTGATTACACATCTCTTTTCAAATCATTCAATGTGTCTTCAAATGATTCCTCTGGTTCCTGCTCTGGTTCAAAAGAAGTTATTGAAGATGAAGAAGAATATGTTGTGTACAAACCACCATTGGTGCCTTCTACGACTCCTGTGGTGGATGAAGCTATTACAGGTACTTCCTCAGGTTCGCCATGTCAAAGAACAGATCCCGATGCTGAAGCCACTCCTCTTACACCTGCAAAAAGAGACTTCATTACTAGAGACCTTTCCACCGCAACTCAAACTTTCATGGAGATACTATTTCCTGAACCGATTGCTAACGAGTATGTGGCCAACTCTTCTAATGATTTCAGATCATCTAAGGTGTCTGATACAGTAGATAACGGACCTGTCAACATCAATAACCTTCCTGTAACACTCAATGACATCAGCCAGGAGCTTCCCACCAGAATTCAATGCGATCACCCAATCGAAAACGTCATCGGTCAGTTGGGCGATAGTGTTAGAATGCAAAGTTAGAGTGGATATGTCAACATATTTCTCTATTCTTGCTTCATATCTCAAATAGAGCCAACGAATATCGATATGGCACTGAATGAGCCAACCTGGGTTGATGCAATGCATGAAGAACTGAATCAGTTCGAAAAGTTGGGGGTTTGGAAATTGGTTGCATTACCTAAAGACAAGAAGTCCCTCGACATGCGCTGGGTTTATCAAAACAAGCAAGATGATTCAAAGTTATTGTGTGGAATAAGGCGCGATTGGTTGTCCGTGGATTCCAACAAATAGAGGGTCTCAACTACACCGAAGTTTATGCACCTGTTGCTCTCTTGGAGGCTATTCTCATTTTCCTTGCGTATGCTTCTTACATGAACTTCACGGTTTACTAGATGGATGTCAATACTGCCTTCCTGTACGACACCGTGAAGGAAGAAATCTACGTTGACCAACCTCATGGGTTTGTCAACTCAAAGTTTCTGAATGACGTCTATAAGTTGTATAAGGCTTTATATGGGTTACATCAATCTCTAAGGGCGTGGTATGCAACTCTTACGAAGCATTTGCTCGAGCATGGATATACACGGGGAAAAATCGATCAAACCCTCTTCATTAAGCATGTTGGCACTGATCAAATTTTTTGTGCAAATATATGTCGATGACATTATATTCAGATCAACATGTCCATAGTTGTGCAAGGATTTTGAAGCCGTGATGAAGAAGAGGTTCGAGATGAGTTCTCTTGGGGAAATGACCATGTTTCTTGGGTTTCCAGTCAAGCAAGATTCAACCGGAATCCTGACCCATCAAGCCAAGTATGTTGATGATATGCAAGAGAAGTTCGGTTTCAAAGACACAAAACCTGACTTGGCGCCGATGATTGAGCGAGCCCTGTTGACTCCAGATCCTGAAGGCGCATCCGTAGATCTGACCGATTAGAGATCGATGACCGGATCGTTGATGTATCTGACCGCGAGTAGGCTAGACATCATATTCACGACCTATCAGTGCGTACGTTACCACACTAATCCTAAACTCTCCCATTTAATTGTTGTCAAAAGAATTTTTTGGTATCTCAAAGGCAGCCCAAAATTAGGTCTTTGTACCCGAAGAATTCTGAATTTGATTTATATGCTTTTGCAGATAGTAGTTACGGAGGTTGTGAGCTTGATAGGAAATCAACTTTTGGGGGATGTAAGTTTCTGGGAGATCGGCTGGTGTCATGGCAATGCAAGAAACAACACATAGTCTCAACCTCAAAGGCGGAGGCACAATATGTTGATGCTTCTGCCTGTTTTTCTTAAGTCATATGGATCAAACATCAGCTGTTGGATTACAGTTTGAACTTTCTTGAAACTCTTATTTTCTGTGACAACGAAGCTGCAATTCAAATTGCTAAAAATCCAGTCCAACACTCAAAAACCAAGCACATCGACATCAAAGTGCATTTTATCAGAGATTGTTTTGAGCATTCGCTCATTCGGTTGGAACAGGTTCCCACTACTAATAATGTGGTGGATCTGTTCACAAAACCGTTTAACAAAGCTCGATTCGATATGCTTGTGTGCTTTTTGAAATTGATCCGTTTTGAAGACTGATTTTTGTTTTAGGATAGTTTAAATTTGTGTATTTAATTTCCATTCTCTCGTATGCACAAATTTAGTTGGAGAAATAAAAACAAAACAAAAATCAGAAAATTCTAAAATATAAAAAAATCAGAAAAATTAGAAAATCCAAAAATAGATGGTCTGTAGGTGATCTATGGGAAGTGATATCAATATGTGATAACAAGAAATTTGATTATGTGTAAGGTACCAAAGTTAAATTGTCTAGGCGCTGTGTTCGATGCACTGGTAGGCACGAAATGTTTAATTAGACTTGACTAGGTACAAATGAACTTAAGGAATCTAGAGACTTGACAAATATCGACCTAGGTAGTCCTGTTTAACCTGACAATACGACGCTCGGGTAGGTTGAGCAGGGAGATATACATGGGAATATGTGGATTACACTAAATTATCTGTATCTAGAATCACGGTTTTACTTTTCCTCAATGTACGGACTCTGTCCTTAATTCCGATATTGACAGGGCGATCAGGGAATTCCGATAAATTCGGTCTATAGAAGGTTATTTTCTTGCTTTCTTTCTGTCATTCATATGTAGCCTCCTTTGTGTGATCGAAAGATCCAACTTGGATTGCAATATATGTAAGTCTATCTCTTTGCATCTCCTTCTGTGCAATTCTTTCTACATGTTAGCCATATATGCTGTCTCCTTTGCATGATTACCAATCCGACCTAGTACACAACATATGCACCATTCTACTTCTCAATCCCTCTAAACTCTAGTTAGTAATATGGTTCACCCTTTATGTGATTGGAAGAGATCCGACCTGGGTGTACAACATATACATTCTAAATCTGCCTTCGCCCATAATAATTGTCTGCTCACCTAAAGTAAGGAGTATCTCGGAAGTTCTTGATAATTAGGGTATATTAGGAAGCAGTAAACATGTTCTAGTACATCTAAAATTGACCAATTAATAGGTTGTCTGTAGATCTCACTGCTCAATTTAGGTGGACAACAATATCCTTGGTCGACGTCATATGAATGGTCCTTAGGAATTTTATCTAGAATCGTAAGGTCACAATGTCTTGTCACTTGTAATATGTCCTATTTTGTCATAATCTTTCATGTTTAAGTGGACTACAATACCAACGAATGACTAGATCTATTCATGAAGGAGGAGGTACCAATAAACAGATTAAGGCTGTCTAAGAACTTTGATCCCAAGCTCACAAAATATTATTAAATTTGGTAAAATAGAAGTTAGTGTTAATTCATTTTAATTTCAATTTTTATTTTTATTTTAATTTTAATTTTTATTTTTATTCTGCTAAAATCAAAAAATAAAAATTATTATTTATTATTTTAGTTTATAATTTTTATAATTTATTTTATTTTAATTTTTAAAGTCTTCAAAATGTATTATTTTTAAATAACCTAGTGGTATTGAGCTTGGAGTTGAAGCATCTTGGGTTGCATCCCATATGGATGGACCGCGTAGGGTCCAGCTATATAATCTGGAGTTGGTGGTCGTACACCTCTTCTCACTCACATTTTTAGTATACGGCCGTGAACACTCTATGATTCTCTCTATTTTGATTCATCGATCCATCTATAATCCGTGTTTTGTTTGTTAAAATTACTTGTTTACTCTTGTAGGTATGATCATGGCGACCTCTAACATGCAAATCTAACCGAACAACAACTGTGAATCAAGGGTTAAATTAAATAAAAACCATTGTTCGACGTCCATGACCCGTTGAAGGGTTTACGATCCCTTGAAGGGTTTACGGCCATTGAAGGGTTCACGACCGTAACCCCCTTTACGACTGTGAACACCCTTCTAACCGTGAACTCAATTTTTTTGGACATGAACATTATTTTTCCCAACACTTAATCATCAATTAAAAGCCTAATTAAATTCTTTAATGAGTAAAACATTAATTTTAATTGTTTAAATCAATGGGTTTGTCACTTCTCTTGGTTCGAGCAGATCAAAGAAATGACTGACTTGAAATTTGCTGATGTCCACAACTTGGCTATTTTCTTGGTTGATCCACCTGCAGCCCACAATGATTTCAAGTCCATGGTTCATGGATTGAAGAAGTGTTGTGTCGTTCATGCTCTCACATCCAGTCCTGTTATCTATCAAAGTTTAACCATGGAATGTTGGAGCAATGTTGTGGTGCTAAGAGGTGAAGATGATTTTGTATCCCTAGAAGCAACTGTTAAAGTAAAGAGGATTTTTGTGAAGGAACAGATCATTCAAGAGGTTCTGCAAATTGATGACCAGCTAGGTTTTCTGATTGAGATTTCAATGGATCTTACAGAAGCTATCATTGAACAGATGGGCTATGAAGGGGTGTTTCCTCCAACCATGAAAAAGCTTTTACCACCCTATTAGAGATTCTTAGCTCATATGTTCGTGAATTGCATTTCTAGTCGGAGAGTCGGGGCTGATGCAATTTCCTATCTCAATATGGGTGTAATCGCAACCCTTGCTATGGGTCTAGAATTCAACTTCTCCAAATTCATTTTGAATTAAATGGTGGGGAATGTTGAAGGGAAGAAAAAAGAAGTTTCTTATGTACCCAAAATTTTTGCAACTGATCTTAAACATCAAGCACCCAGAAATTGAAAGAATAGGAGATACCCTTGATGTCGAATCTCTTGGCTCCAACACAGTTGGGATTATGAAGCTAAATAGAAAGGGGAAATTTATGTTTCAGGGCATGTTCCCATTGTAAAGTTCAGAAAGTTTGCTGAAGTTAGTGATGCATCATTGACTGAAAGCTCCTCAGATCATATGGAAACGGAAGATGATGTGATCATTGCTTCTAAAAAGGATGAAGAGCCCGTTTGTCCTGTCGCCACAATTGCTGAGGAGCATGTTCTGGTAGCAAATGAAAAAGCAAATGAAGAGAATGATGATGATGATGATAAGGAAGGTGATATTGAGAAAGGATTGATGGAAAACATTATATAGGAAGATTATGAAGAAGATCCAGGTTTAGGTGGTGATTTATCTTGCTTTAAGAATGATGACATTTCATTCAGTTTTGAGCATGGTGAGTACAGACCAACAAATGAAGATCTCGATTCCTTCTTTGACTTTGTCAATGAAGTTGCTCAACTGAAAACAGAGACAGGGGGAGCTAGTGACGTTCAAAAAGTAATGCCTCCTACCTCCGAATAGATGGACGAAACTGCAAAAGTACCAGATACGACATCAATGATTCCTCTCCTTCATGTTGCTATTCCATCCTCTTTGTCGTCTGAGAGTGATCTTGTGATGACATTATCCTCATGGCCTCCATTGAAAAGAAGGCGAGCTGAACTAAGGTTGGGAGTGCATGTTAGGGATTCAGAACCACCCGTGCAACCACCTACCATAGCTGCTACACTGCTTAAACCTACCCTTGAAGGTCCAAGCACCATATTTGCAATCGGGAGCTCTTCAGTTCCTGGAGGTTCCTCCCTCAAGCCCCGCGCACAATATCGCCTCTGAGAGGCTTGCAAGGGTCTTGGCCGAACAAGAAGCAACAGGACTTCCTCCTCACGGAAAAGGCATATCAATTGAGGAAGGTAGCTTAGGGGGAGTGGACCCATTAGTCAAAGATCTCAAGGAAGAAATGGGTTTACTGAATCAAAGATGTTGTGATTGAAAACCTCAAACACGAAGTTTCATAGCTTAAAGCATAAAATTCTTTGATGACAACATAGATCTCTGATTTACAAACTCACCTTGGAGCTCTAACCGCTTGTTACTTCGACCTCAACAATAAGGTGGATTTTGAATTTGGTGACAAATTCAAGTCATCTGTTGGAGAACCAGGCAGTGCTGAAACCTCTTCCTTTGATCCTGCTCAAGCTTCACAACAAGAAGCCCCTGTTGACCCTCCAACTGTTAGAACAACTCGAATTGTTTATAGATTTGAATGTGAGTCAGTTCAAACTCTCCACAACGTTGCTTTGAAGAAAGCTCAACAAGCATCATCTTCTAAGAAACAAAAGTGGATGTTCAAAAACAGCTCAGATGAGAACGTGTGACAACCCGAAATTTCTATCATGTACAATAAATCAATTCAATCAAAGTTAGACTTGTTTTGCATTCTTTTAGCACTGGTTAGGGTCTATTTGAATGTTCATAAAGGGTGTACGGCCACACACCTTCATGGTGGCCTTAATCACCCTTTTCAAGCCTATATAATGTGTATACAATCACCAAGAACACCAAGAACATACACTAAGTTTACGACCTTAATCACCCTTTTCAAGCCTATATAATGTGTATACACTTCTTATATCTTGTTATATGCTAAGAACACTTGATGATATACTTGAAAAACATGATTTTATCATCTTCATAAAGGGTGTACGGCCACACACCTTCATGGTGGCTGCACACACCCTTTTGAGATCCAAAAATGATAATGAACTCCATATAAGGCTAGAGCATGGAGTAAGAAACCCTCCTAGATGAGTCCTAAGGCCTTAAACTACGTTTTGGCACACTTCATGGGGAGTGTGCAGCCACACACACATCCTGGCCACACACTCTGGCTGCACACACACAAATAGTGTGTGTTTTGACCATACACTCCCTTGTAAAGGCATATAGTCCTTATATGCAACCATATATGGTTGCAACACTTCAATGTAAGTGTTTACTAGTCCCTAAGATGGTTCAAATTCAATAATTAGTTGTTATGAACACTAATTATATACATATATATGTCATTGTATGGTTAATAGGATTCGGTTATGCTCAAGCCTCCAATTGACACCCAACAATCTTATATCGATCCTTCATCCGAGTTACTCACTATAGGTGACTTCATACCCCTTAGTCAATCTTTTAAATGATTTTAAATGCTTTTATTAGGGGGGATACAAGTTGAAACATTCTAGTTATTATGTTAATCACATGTGATTAATAACTAGAATAAACAAATAGATTTTCTATTACTTCAAAATTGTTATCAAACTGATGGATTTCAAATACTTCCAAAGGTTTATCAAACTCTTTTGCATACTAAACTCTTTATCAAACTTGTTACTTTATGCCAAACCTTTTTCTTAACAGCTTTCAAATTTATATATTGTCAAAACCATGTCTGATGCATATATAGTTGTATAAGTAAGGTTTGAAAGACTTAGGACTAATAACTCACTCTATTTCCTATTCCTTGTTTGGTTGTGGACTTAGGGTACCCTGTTGTTTGTCTGAGTGTCGTTTGATCCTTAGTTATATATATATATTATGTATATATGTATAGACATAAAAGCTTTTATCTCAGTTCAATACATTCAGTTATACAAACAATTCGACTAGTAAACTATAATATGTATAGTTTAGGAAGATACTACATCATTACTTCTAGCACAATGAAGAAAACAAAGAGTCAGTTCATTCATGGCTCAATACATAGTTTGATGAGAAACTAAGAGAATTTACTATTATGAGAAACTATACAAATATACTATGATGAGAAACTAAGATAACTTACTATTATAAGAAACTATACAAATGTAATATGATGAGAAACTAAGAGAACTTACTATTATTAGAAACTATAAAAATATACTATGATGAGAAACTAAGAGAACTTCCTATTATGAGAAAATATACAAACATACTATGATGATAAACAGTTAGAGGATACTATAACGAGAAACATTACATACACTACACCAGACGAGAGAACATACAATACTGTAGTCCATACAATACATATACAAATATACTATAACATAAATGTGAACCACGATTTTGGGGCATGTCATCACTGCCATTGTTCGATTTGTATCCAGAGTCTCCTGGAGGGAGAGAGAATTTGTGTATAGATCTATACTAGATTGAATATTCTATACCTTGTTGCTAGCTACAGTGGGACCTGCTGGTCTTCGGGTGACAAATGTTACTACCGTACTGTACATTTTTGTAACGACCAAAAATTTAAACACAATTTAAACTTTTAAAAAACAATCCATTTTAATAATGTTATTACAAAAAGGTTTTCAATACATTTATTATCAGAGTATTCCCAGAACCATGTCATAAACATAAACACGAGCGGCGATACGATCACGCCTTCTCCTTGCCAAAGTCTCCTGAAGAACCTGAAAAACATTTAAACCACAACTGTAAGCCCGACAGCTTAGTGAGATACCCCCAAAATACCAACCACATATACGCCCTTCCAGGCTACGACCCTCCGGTCCAAAACATATTGCCTTCCGACCCATAACATAGTGCCTTCCGGCCCATAAAATAAATAACATACATAACATAACAGAACAGAGAACAACCATGCATATCGGGTCTACTGTGTGACTGGTCCGCCGTATCGGCCTTCAGTCCACCCTCCGTGTCTAGTCATGTCCTTCGAGTCTGCAATGTTGTTGGTCCGCCCGCACCGGGCCTTCAACCCACATGGTCCACTCTTTGAGTCTACAGTATGACTGGTTCACCCGCATCAGGCCTTCAATCGGCCTGGTCCACTCTCTGAGCCTCAGTATGTCTGGTCCACCCTCGTGGGGCCTACAACCTATCCGGACCGCTCGCTGGGCCTTCGTAACAACCGGTCCGCCCTGGGTATCTTGGCCTACAACACAAAGCAGGACCCGCCTCAACCCAACTCCAGTCCAAACAACCATGTGCACATAACATACAATCATATAACAGTTCATAGTCAACAAGCCGATCACGCAGATCACATAACATATCATTACCCTAACCAGGATACCAACCTCACGGGTCACTAGCATAGCATCACTCTACATATCGGGAAACCGACCTTAACCAGGTCTCTAGCATATACCATCCTAGCTACCAGGATGCAGACATATCAAAGCAATAACATAACAACAATATCCGAATCTCGATCCAATAAAGGGCTGACCTTGGTGCCTTAGACCCTATCGATATAGTGAGGATAACTCACCTCGCGAATGCCGATACTCTGAACTGAAGAAGCAGACTCTCAAATCACCAACTCACCGCAAATCCCGAACTAACCATCATAACAAAATAAACATTAGATCAATCATACCACTTATCGGACCAAGACCAAAGTCCAAAGCTCATACAAAGTCCAACATTGGCCTAATTTACCAAATTGGGCCAACTTCACCAAATGGGCCTAGAACCAATGTCCATAACAATAATTGGGCCCAAAATACTCTATCCATAAATTCCTAGACTTGGCCCAATAAGCAACTGTCCACCAATGGCCCAAACTCAAAGCCCAAACTGAAAGTCCAATAGGAGGAGTACGCTGGGCGTACCCTCCTTGGTACGCTGGGCATACCTCAATGTTCACAAAAGAAAATGGGGCACTGGCCTGCTACGCGGGGCGTACTCAGGGGTTACACGGGGCATAACTGTAAGGTTCATTAAGTCCTTTTAACCTCTTAATGGCTTAAGCTCTTAAGCCCAAACTTCAGATCCCTAAGTCAAATATGATTAGAATTCATAAAGTCTCAAACTTTATCACTTCGGACGTCCATAAGCTCTTAATCCAAGGTCTTAATCCATTAAGACCTATATATTTCCCACATGGAACAACTACATCCCTTGGGACCTGATTTTTCTGACTCAAGACCTCTCCAAAGGTCTGAAAGGACAAATAATCTTGACAAATTCGATACATGCAACAAGGTGAGGAGTTTTGGGACAAGAATGGTGACAAAACTTCAAAATGCATAGATCTACATAAAATGAAGGTCAAGCAAGAAGCTTTATACCTCAAACAAGCTCCAAAGGATGGTATCTCTTCAGATCTACAAGCTCCACTCGTTCTTCTTCTTTGACAACTTCTCTTTTCTCCTTCAAGCCTTTCTTTTGCCAAAAAGAGCTTTCCAAGGTCAAACACACCCAAAAATGGAGAGAACATGAGATCTAGGGTTTCTCTGAGGTTGAGGATGAGCATAAGGAGGCTAAGGGGTGAACCAACATGTTCTTTATATAGTGGCTGACCCTAAAATAGGGTTTGGGGTTTCTGAGAGTACGCTGGGTGTACCTCCCTGGTACGTTGGGCGTACTCACCCGGCCACCCGCTACTTTTCGCCTCTTTACGCTGGGCGTACCCAACCGGACTTCAAAAGTAATTGCTTGCATGCATGCCATGCATGCATGGGACCATTTCCCTCTTATTCCACAAGGAGCTATAAGAATGATTAACTTCAAAACACCGCAACTCCTCTAATCTAAACCCGTTCCCAAATAACTTATCGTTCATACGAGAGTGACGAGAAGCCCAATGCTTCTAACACATACACCAGCCCGAAACCTTCTCGGATGAAACTCATCTCTCGTAAAAGGACCAGAATTACCCTTCCTCTTAAATCTCAGGGACTCATAATTAAACACTAAATGAATGGGGTGTTACAATTCTCCCCCACTTAAATTAGGTTTCGTCCTCAAAGCCTGCGACAACTCTACTCAGAAACTATCCCTGCAATGCACCGCGTGGCATTCACCGAACCAAGCTAACCAAGACTCAACCATTGAAATCCGAAACCCAACTTTATCTTTCTTGCTGACAGGATGACACAAGCTTCAGCCCTAGAGAAACTCCCATGAGTTCTCCACCGCAATCTCATAACCACACCAAACTGACTCTAGTGTCCTCGGGTTAGGAAAACCCCGATACACTGTTGACACTTCCAAACATCCTTTCGGATGCGTTTTCACCACATGAACAAATCTATCTGGAATCTCGAAATTCCATCCATGCATTCCTGCCGAGCCTCAGCAACCATCCAACCCGTATGTGCTCCCATACCACTGTCGTAATCTCGCTGCTCAATGACCATAATTGGACCACTCCCATCATAACCCTACGTTGCTACTTCCACTTCTGTGGATTTACGTCCCCTTTGCATGACCGCTATCCATGCGACACACAAGTCCCGAACCTGCTCGCAAAGACTCTCGAGTCCATGCACCATCTCCACTAATCACAATCAATACCCAAGGCCAGACCTTCTAATGCTAACACATCACAACATACCCAACCCTTTTCCTCGAACCGATCCAATAATACATGCAAAGTCTTCAGCATGACTGGACCACCTTACCAGGTCTTCAGTCAATCTAGACCACTCTCAAAACCTTCAGCCAATCTGGGCCGCCCTCCAGGGCCTTCAGTCTGGCTGGACCGTCACCCGAGCCTTCGGCCTGACTGGTACGCCTACCGGCCTTCAGTCTATCCGAACTGCTCAACTAGCATCCATCATTCCGAGTTATCTCTCTGTGAAATCCTCCCATGCATACTGTTCTAGCCCCCTAGGGGTTCCGAACTCTATCTCCATCATACATACTCGATCCCAGCCTGATCCCAGGCCCTTCACAATCAATGCCATAGGTCTGTCTCCCGCCCCGCACGCCTGCTACTCACCCATACCAGCATGCTCTCGGTTGATAGAAATACCGTTGAATCCCAAGCAGCTAAACAATCTCTCAAGCCTATCGACCATCCGGAGAATTTCCAGTCCTCCCCCACTTAGGGCACTGACTATCAACCACCGATCGCTATCATCGACCTCCTAAAATAACCTTGCACAAAACCCAACACTTACACGCGGACTGATTCCCACTAGCACTAGCAACGTTTGCAAAAACACATTTCCACACTGATCATCCCGCTCGAATGGAACTCAATCTTCAACTATCCACTCCTCAGACTGCAGATGCTACCCGACATTCAAACAAATGCTGTATCCACTAATAACCCTCATGAATGATAACCAGCGACAACCCGAAACACTAATCCATACCCAAACCAACCCGAAACACTAACCCATACCCAAACCAACCCTCAAGGAACAACGGATACCAAAACAAAAATCCCACACAACAAGACCAGCAGATAATAATACACCACAATAATCACAAGATAACAAGATATCAAAAAAAAGGAACAGACCCGCAGCTGCATCCGGCATGGCTCTGACCTCCTCTTCTGAAAGCTGAAAAGCACGGCCTTGAGCCCTTGGGGGCTCCGCTCCACCCTGATTTCCACCTGTGATCCTCAAAGTGGCCGGTGCTGGAACCTGCACTGGTCCTGTAACAAGCTGTGGGCAGTTGACCCTCAAGTGCCCAACCTGATGAGAATGATAACAAATCCTCAAATCCCGAACCGGTGCTGACTGCCGATAATCCCTCGCATAGTGCCCCTCCTTTCCGCACTTGCGGCATGCACCACCGGACCGACAAAATCCGGTGTGACCCCTCCCAGACTTCCCACAAACGTGGCTGCCCTGATCTCCCACCCTGGAATCAACGGTCTTAGACCGTTTCGTCGCCGGCTCACACAACTGCAACTCAATCTCTAACTCACGCCGCCTGGCGGCCTCCTGCAACTCCAGAAAAGTCTCGCACCTCTGCGCGGACACAAACTGTCTGATATCTCTCTTTAGCATATTCAGATATCGAGACATCTGAGCCTGCTCCGAAGCAAACTCAGGGCAAAACATCGCCCTCTCAGTCTACATCCTGGTGATTTCCGTCACCGACTCTGAATCCTGCTTCAGCTCAAGGAACTCCTGAGCCAACCTCTCCCTCTCGACCTGCGAAACATAACGAGTGCTGAACATCTCTCTCAACTGCTTCCATGAAACCGCAGCCCTCTGCGCATCCGAGTATGACCCCGTGGTCAATCTCCACCAATCCTTTGCCTCGAGCCTTACCAGGTTCAGAGCACACCTCACCCTCTGATCAGCAGGGCATGAACACGTGAAGAAACACCCCTCCACATATGATAACCATCTCATAGAAACGATCGGATCCTGAACTCCATCAAAGGTGGGAGGCTTCATATTATCGAAGTCTCGATACTGAAAACCTCTACCAGTTCCTCCCCCTACCGCTGCTATAGCCGCTGTAGCCGCGGCGGCAGCCGTCTCCGTCTCAGTGAGAGCCGCATAGCGCTCATCAAAATACTCCACCATGGCGGTCTTGATCGACCCAAACAGTTCCGGCAGCTCGGCCCGGAACAATGCAGCAACCTTATCATGCAGGATCTCACGAATCCTCGCATCCAACTCGCGCGTGCTCATTTGACCGATAACCTTGGGCGGTACTGACTCGCCGGAACTCCCTCTCCTGCACCCGATCCCGACCCGGATCCACTCCCAGCATGCCTCGAAATCTCCATACTGAAAATAAACCACAAAATCTCAGACACTTCCCACTATCCCGGGAACCAACTCTTAACCCAACCCTAGAGGTCATGGTTTCCCTGATACACGTATGGGTCCTGTGCTTTCAGTAGTACGGGCCCATACTACCTTCCACACCTACCCATATTTGTATGAAGTACTACCACAACACCCTAGTGACAAATATACATAGCAAGCGCTCGATCCTCACTCCTAGAGGAACACTGGAAATCTCATAAAGAGGGAAACCCTAGGCTAGCAGGCATCATAAAACAGGCAACATTATCATGAAATTCTGAAGATCCCTAGCCTAGTACTAGCATGTTGTTCTATCAAGCTCGAAAACAAATATCATGTATGGTAATTTGGGGTTACTTACTGGCTCCGGCTGGTCGTACCTCCGCGTCCTCTTTTTACTTAATTTGAAAACCATTTTTATTTCTCTCTCTCTCTCTCTCTCTCTCTCTCTCTCTCTCTCTCTCTTTTAAATCTCCTTGATTTGAGACTGGATTCACACGAATGTTCCTTTACTTCACTCAAACCAAGGCACTGATACCAACTTGTAACGATCAAAAATTTTAACACAATTTAAACTTTTCAAAAACAATCCATTTTAATAATGTTATTACAAAAAGGTTTTCAATACATTTATTATCAGAGTATTCCCAGAACCATGTCATAAACATAAACACGAGGAGTGGTACCAACACGCCTTCGACTTGCCACGGTCTCCTGAAGAACCTGAAAAACATTTAAAACACAACTGTAAGTCCGAAAGCTTAGTGAGATGCCCCCAAAATACCAACCACATATACACCCTTCCAGGCTATGACCTTCTGGTCCAAAACATATTGCCTTCCGGCCCATGACAAAGTGCCTTCCGACCCATAAGATAAATAGCATACATAACATAACAAAGCATAGAACAGCCATGCATATCGGGTCTACTGTGTGACTGGTCTGCCGTATCGGCCTTTAGTCCACCCTCCGTGTCTAGTCATGTCCTTCGAGTCTGCAATGTTGTTGGTCCGCCCGCACCGGGCCTTCAACCCACATGGTACACTCTTTGAGTCTACAGTATGACTGGTCTGCCCGCATCGGACCTTCAGTCGGCCTGGTCCACTCTCTGAGCGTCGGCACATCTGGTCCGCCCTCGTGGGGCCTACAGCCTATGCGGACCGCTCGCTGGGCCTTCGTAACAACCGGTTCGCCCTGGGTATCTTGGCCTACAACACAAAGTAGGACCCGCCTCAACCCAACTCCAGTCCAAACAACCATGTGCACATAACATACAATCATATAACAGTTCATAGTCAACAAGCCGATCAAGCAGATCACATAACATATCATTACCCTAACCAGGATACCGACCTAACCGGTCACTAGCATAGCATCACTATACATATCGGGAAACTGACCTTAACCAGGTCTCTAGCATATACCATCCTAGCTACCAGGATGCAGACATATCAAAGAAATAATATAACAACAATATCCGAATCTCGATCCAATAAAGGGCCGACCTTGGTGCCTTAGACCCTGTCGATATAGTGAGGATAACTCACCTCGCGAATGCCAATACTCTGAACTGAAGAAGCAGACTCTCAAATCACCAACTCACCGCAAATCCCGAACTAACCATCATAACAAAATAAAAATTAGATCAATCATACCACTTATCGGACCAAGACCAAAGTCCAAATCTCATAGAAAGTCCAACATTGGCCCAATTTACCAAATTGGACCCACTTCACCAAATGGGCTTAGAACCAATGTCCATAACAATAATTGGGCCCAAAATACTCTATCCATAAATTCCCAGACTTGGCCCAATAAGCAACAGTCCACCAACGGCCCAAACTCAAAGCCCAAAATGAAAGTCCAACAGGAGGAGTACGCTGGGTGTACCCTCCTTGGTACGTTGGGCGTACATCAATGTTCACAAAAGAAAACGGGGAACTGGCCTACTACGCGGGGCGTACTCAGGGGTTATGTGGGGCGTAACTGCGAGGTTCATTAAGTCCTTCTAACCTCTTAATGGCTTAAGCTCTTAAGCCCAAACTTCAGATCCCTAGGTCAAATATGATTAGAATTCATAAAGTCTCAAACTTTATCACTTGGGACGTCCATAAGCTCTTAATCCAAGGTCTTAATCTATTAAGACCTATATATTTCCAACATGGAACAACTACAGCCCTTAGGACCTCATTTTTCTCATTCAAGACCTCTCCAAAGGTCTGAAAGGACAGATAATCTTGACAAATTTGATACATGCAACAAGGTGAGGACTTTTGGGACAAGAATGGTGACAAAGCTTCAAAATGCATAGATCTACACAAAATGAATGTCAATCAAGAAGCTCTATACCTCAAACAAGCTCCAAAGGATGGTATCTCTTCAGATCTACAAGCTCCACTCGTTCTTCTTCTTCTTTGACAACTTCTCTTTTCTCCTTCAAGCCTTCTTTTGCCAAAAAGAGCTTTCCAAGGTCAAACACACCCAAAAATGGAGAGAACACGTGATCTAGGGTTTCTCTGAGGTTGAGGATGAGCATAAGGAGGCTAAGGGGTGAACCAACATGTTCCTTATATAGTGGCTGGCCCTAAAATAGGGTTTGGGGTTTCTGAGAGTACGTTGGGCGTACCTCCCTGGTACGCTGGGCGTACTCACCCGGCCACCCGCAACTTTTCGCCCCTTTACGCTGGGCGTACGTCCAGCTTACGCTGGGCGTACCCAACCAGGCTTTAAAAGTAATTGCTTGCATGCATGCCATGCATGCATGGGACCATTTCCCTCTTATTCCACAAGGAACTATAACAATGATTAACTTCAAAACACCGCAACTCCTCTAATCTAAACCCGTTCCCAAATAACTTATCGTTCATACGAGAGTGACGAGAAGCCCAATGCTTCTAACACATACACCAGCCCAAAACCTTCTCGGATGAAACTCATCTCTCGTAAAAGGACCAGAATTACCCTTCCTCTTAAATCTCAGGGACTCATAATTAAACACTAAAAGAACGGGGTGTTACAATTTTCCCATTTTCATTTTCATTGTGATCTTCTCACATAAATGGAAATTTACAAACCATATTTTGATAATGATAGCCACCCTTGGGAAAATTACTCACTTTTACAAGAAACAAAAATACAAAACATTTGATTCCTTGGTAGAAGGCTACATTTAGTAGAAAATATAGGATTTTCTAGGAAATACAAACACTGACAAACATTTACAAACATTCACAAACTTTTACTACAAACATTTACAAACTCATACTTCAAACAATGTTACAAAGCTTTTGATACAAACAATGACACTAAAATGCTTATGAACTCACTAGCCTTAAAGCTGATAAACTCTTTCAAAATAAGTTGTATTCTCAAGTCATCAGTAGACATGTATCGATGCCATCTTTTGAGAAGATGGAGCATTCAAGACTTATCTTTTATTTTGATTCATATTTTTGGTGTCTTATAAACTATACACAACACATGTATTAAAATAAGCTATTAATGCAATGGATGATGTTGTTTGCTTGTTTACTATTATTCTGTATTGTGATACTATACATGACGTCCTCCGCCCCAGAACGATTTCCGTCGTTCTGATGTTGGGGTGTGATAGATTGGTATCAGAGCATTGTTTATAGAGAATAGAGTATATCAACCCATAAAAGATATACAAACTATAAACACAATGGGATTAAAATACTCTGACCAAGAGTTTATACTTTTAAATAATAAAATATTTAACTAAGTATACCTACCTGCATTCATACTAAAATCAGTGTCACTAGGACATAAGAAAAGTATTACGATTGTTGAATATCACAAGTAGGCTTGGGGATGTATGGTCAGTTTTTGGAGTGACAAAGCCTGATCAACTATGTTGGTCCGTGAAGTGATTAACATATGCCCGAGAATAGTTGTGATATAGCAACAAGTCTAAAAACTAACCAACACCACTACAATGATAACATTAGAACAAAACATGAACTTAAAATACTATAGGAGTATTTTGTGTTACTATAATTACTTATCCGAGAACAAAAAAGGGTGTTTACTAGTAGGTCAATAATTGCTAAGTGGATACACTATGGTTATATGAGATTAGTGTTGGATAAGGTGTCTAAGTCCATAATTATTTCTGGTATGTACTTGACCCGACCCGGCATGGTCCATTTGGGTTGCATGGCACCATGCAATTGGATAGACAAAATGAGAGAAATAACACTTGGAGATTATTAATATATTATAAGTTCTAATATATTAATAATATTATTTGATTAGTTTGATCAAGAATTAATTTAGAATTAATTAAGTGATCAAAAGATAACTAATTAAATATATGGGTTGATTATGTAAATCATCCATATCTTGTATAGTGGGCTAAAAGGCTCCATGGACTATCAAGTTGGGTTCCACCCATAGGATGCTCCATGGATGCTCCATGGGAGTTACAAACCCATGGGTCATGGAAATGAAGAGTCATGACACATTAGGGTTTAACCCTAGATGTGTCAACACTATATAAGTAACATGTTCTCCACCCAAAATCGGCTACACTAAGAAACAAGAGGGCTTGGCCGATTTTTAGAAGTGTGTGTACTCTCATAAGTTCTTCCAAGAGCATTTGGTGTTGTGTGAAGCATTTGAGGCATCACACTTGGGGTGCTAGGCTCACAAGGTTTCAAGGAACACAAACAACAACAAGGTAAGTTATTCTATCTATATTTTATGTTAAAATTGTTCCCCATGTATGCTAGATAGGAATATAACCTTGGAATTCAACTTTGCATGACAATTAGACAAACATAGATCCAAGGTTATTAGGGTTGCATGTACACTTAGGAAGTGTTAGAATGCTCAAAACCCATCAATTAGGGTGTCATAGACTTAGAATTTGTGGTCTTTGCTTTACTTCTTGTTCCTTGTTTGGTTGTGGATTTGTAGTTAGGATTACTTATTCGATGGTCTATCTTGTTTTGATTTCATATAACCGGTATGGACTATGCAAGTATTGAAAGAACTGATAAAGATCGTCTTATAATTATCTTTAGTAGTACGTCTATTTATATTAGATTCTTATACCCTTTTCTCGCATAGATATCATGGCTAGATCCCATCCTCCTGGAGACTCGTACTTCCCAACGAAAGCAATGCTGGATGGCTTGAAGAAGAGCCAGAAGATGGTCACCCAATTCCATTGGATGATCACCATGCTGAAGGCCTTTCAGATGGCTCTGACTCCGAGCCTGAAGTCAATAACCTACCCCCTGTGGCTCCTGTCCCGAATCCTAACCCTCATCCAAATTTTCAAGGCCCGAAGCCCGCATGGGTGGAATTCTTGGAAACATGGAGCCAAGAGAAAAATCATCCCATGCCATTCAATGAAGACCGAAGCTTTTATGACCTAAGTGGGGGAGGCTCAACAGACAGGATTCTGCCAATCCTGGTCTGCAGAGTCGCACAAAACGAAATACAGGGCAGGACAACTCTCCATCGAATCACAGAAGTTGATACCAATGTGAGGATGCACACCATTCGCACAATTCATCTTGAGAATGCTCGGGAGAGGTCTGCGACAGACCACGAGCCCCTGCAGTGAGAGCTTGCTGTAACTTGGGCTAAAGTCATAGAACTCCAGGTTCACCAGAGAGTTTATGAATGACACCTTCTTGACCTGGAGCGTCAACTGGCAAGCTTGAAGGTTCAACCGAAGGGTACCCACCGCCTGTAGAAGATGTCTAGATCGTCTTTTCTTTTGATTTAAGGAATAGCCTTTCGTATCTATCAACTATGTAGCACTTATCTGTAAAATATTTCTATGTTTCAAGTACTCTAACTAGACTTCTAAGCTGCCAACATTTTCCCTTATATGGTTTGATGTAAGACCTACTGATAGGTCATTTTTACCGAACTCATTTACATCATTAGTACCAGTAATATTGGCAGTTTTCTAACTTACTGGAAAATCTATACCATTGTGTTTTCCAAAATCGGTAGTTGTGTCTCTATTTCAATCGTACACTCATTTAGTTGGTTGGACTATGGCGATTTAGTCCAAGGATTACTCTCATCACACTTTCAATTGATTCTTATTATTATCATCATCTCTGTAAACTTTCAGTAAAAGATGCCGCCTCGCAAACGTCCGATCAAAGGCACGCCCGTAAATCAAACTCCACAACTTCCTCCACTTATCAATATGCCAACTTTAAATGCTACAGTAGCTGCGGCTATGGCAACAGGCATGGTACTGTATCACTCTACTGGTGCCAGCGGAGGTGGAACACCTGTTCAGTCTACTCAAGGTGAAATCCCAGTGCGCTCGAGAGAATGCTCTTACAAGGACTTCACAAATTGTAAGCCAAAGTCCTTTAAAGGGACTAGCAAACTCATTTCCCTCTTGAAATGGTTTGAAAAGATGGAGTCGATCTTTGAAATGTGCTCCTGCCCAGCAGGGAGCAAGGTCAAGTTTGCTACTTGCACCTTCGAGGAAAAAGCCCTGACATGGTCGAATGGCCATGTCAAGTCACTAACACTAATAGTGGAAAACGATATGGGCTGGGAAACCTTGAAAGACCTCATGGTTGAAGAATACTGCCCATGGGGCGAAATACAGAAACTAGAAGAAGAACTATGGTGCCTAACCATGAAGGGATCAGACATAGTTTCCTATACCGCCAGATTCAGCTAGCTGGTGGCCATATGTCCCAACATGGTTCCCACAAAGGGAAAGAAAATAGAGAGGTATATCTGGGGGTTGGTGCCTCTATGTTAGGGGAATGTAATAGCTTCAAACCCCGCTACCTTCGATAGTGCCAAGCGATCGGCACAACGTCTCATTGACCATAAGGTCCGTACCCCGTCATCAACAACAACCCTAGCCATATCAAAAGCCCCCAAAACTACTGACAACAAGCGGAAGTTTTAGGATGACAAAAAGAAGCAAAAAGATGCTATGAAGTAGAAGCTCATGGCGGTTCATGCTACGATAGCACCTGCCGCTGCTGCTCCGGTGAAGCAGTACGTTGGAAACTTGTCGAAGTGCAACAAATGCAACATCCACCACAACGGTCCCTACCAGGAAATGCAATGCTCTAACTACAATAGGAAAGGACACACTATCCGTTTCTGCAAAGCTTCGGCAAGGACGATCACCCATATCCCCTGTGGTGGTGTGGGCTAGGCTTGCTACGGTTTTGGCGAGGTGGGCCACAACAAAAGGAACTTCCTGAAGACAGGGAATGCCGATGGAGTGGGAAGAGTTTTGGTTATAGGCCACAAGGAAGCAGTTGCCGTCCCTATAGTGGTCACTGGTACATTTCTCCTCGATAACTCTTATGCATGCATACTATTTGACAGTGGAGCGGAGAGAGGTTTCATAAATCAGAAATTTGCTTGCCTACTTAAACAACAACTATGCACACTTATAGAACCATTCACTGTAGAAATGGCTAACGGGAAACCTGAGAGCACTAGCAGTATATACATAGGATGTACTCTAATTGTAGATAACCATACCTTCTCAATCGACCTCATGCCAGTCTCAATTAAAAGTTTTGACGTCATAATCGACATGGATTGGTTGAGTCTTCATCGCGCCGACATCATGTGTTATGATAAAGTTGTTCGCCTTAACCTTCCATCTAACGAAACCCTTATCATCTACGGCGACAAACCCGACACGAGTCTTCGTATCATCTCAAGTATTCAAGCACAGAAGTACTTACGTAAGGAATATCGTGCATTCCTTGCTCACGTTGTCGATACAAGCCAGGAAATGAAAGACTTGAAGAACATTCCGGTAGCGCGCGACTTTCCCGACGTCTTTCCAGAAGAGCTACCAGGATTGCCTCCGCAACGACAAGTCGAGTTCAGAATCGACTTAGTCCCAAGAGCTACCCCAGTAACCAAATCGCTCTACCGATTAGTACCATCTGAGATGCAGGAACTATCTGGTCAACTTAACGAACTGCTCAACAAGGGCTTTATTAGACCAATCTTCTCGCCATGGGGAGCACCAGTCTTATTCGTGAAGAAGAAAGATAGATTTTTCCGTATGTGCATCGACTACAGAGAGCTCAACAAACTTACGGTCAAAAATCTGTACCCTCTGCCTCGCGTAGACGATTTGATTGACCAACTGCAAGGGGCGAGTTACCTTTCCAAGATTTATCTGAGATCCGGATATCACCAGTTACGATGCTGGAGGAGTTTGTTCCAAAGACAGCCTTCCGAACTCGTTACGGACACTACGAGTTCGTGGTGATGCCATTCGGATAGACCAATGCACCCACAATATTCATGGATTTAATGAATAGGGCATGCCATCCTTACTTGGATCAGTTCGTCATTGTATTCATCAATGACATACTTATCTACCCTCGTAGTGAGGAGGAGCATAGTAAGCACCTGTGGCTGATCTTAGAAACACTACGGTCAGAGAAGCTCCATGCGAAGTTCTCTAAATGCGAATTTTGGATTCGAAGAGTCGAATTCCTAGGTCACGTGATTAGCAAAGAAGGAATCTATGTGGACCCTTCCAAAATTAAAGCCATTGAGAACTGGTCAGCACCAAAGACGCCTACAAAAATTCATTAATTTCTAGGTCTCGCTGGCTACTACCGCAAATTCATGCAGAACTTCTCGCGAATTGCAAAACCTCTTACAACACTGACCCAGAAAGGTGTGGCCTTTGACTGGGAAGAGAAACAAGAAAAGGCGTTCCAAACGTTGAAATGAGCCTTATGCACCGCATCAATACTATCCCTCCCTAAAGGAATAGAAAACTTCGTAGTATGTTGCGATGCATCCAGCCAAGGGCTCGGTTGTGTCCTCATGCAACAAGGTAAGGTCATCGCCTATGCCTCAAGGCAGCTGAAGACACACGAGGTAAACTACACCACACATGATCTTGAGTTAGGAGCAGTTGTGTTTGATCTGAATATCTGGAGACACTATCTGTATGGTACGAAAAGCACTATATTCATAGACCACAAGAGTTTACGACACATATTCAACCAGAAGGAGCTCAACATGAGACAACGACGTTGGGTCGAGCTACTTAATGACTACGAATGCGAAATTCGTTATCATCCAGGTAAAGCCAACATAGTAGCACACACCCTAAGTCAGAACAAATATTCTCGTCAAAGGGTGAAATCATCGACCATGACTATCTATTCACCCTATTTGGGTCATCACCGATAGATTGACCAAGTCCGCACACTTCCTGCCTATCGAAGAAACTGACAAGATGGAGAAGCTTACGAGAACATACATTCAAGAGATCGTATGACTGCATGGTGTTCCTATATCTATTATCTCTGACAGAGATAGTAGATCCACCTTAAGGTTTTTACAGTCGCTACAAAGTTCCCTTGGAACAAGGCTAGACATGAGTACAACCAACCATCCTCAGACCAACGGACAAAGTGAGAAAACTATCAAAACCTTGGAAGATATCTTGCGATCCTGTGTGATCGAATTTGGGAAGGCATGGGATACTCATTTACCCTTTGTCGGATTTTCTTACAACAACAGTTATCACACGAGCATAAAGGCTGCTCCATTTGAGGCCCTCTATGGTCGGAAGTGCAAATCCCCTCTGTGTTGGGATGCGGTGGGTGACACCCAGTTAGCTAAGAGACGAGTTCCTAACAGAACTATGACAGTTCCGGAGATCATAAAGGAAACGATAGAGAAGATCATTCAGATTCGTGAACGATTGAAAACCTCTAGAGACCAACAGAAGAGCTATGCAGACAAGTGAAGGAAACCTTTAGAATTCCAGGTGGGAGACCGCGTTCTTCTGAAAGTCTCACCCTGGAAGGGCTTGATACACTTCGGAAAGTATGGGAAGCTCAATCTAAGATACATACGGCCTTTCGAGATTCTTGCAAGAATCGACCCTGTAGCTTACAAACTCAACCTACCTCGCGAACTTAGTAACGTACATTCTACTTTCCACATCTCAAACTTGAAAATGTGTCTATCTGACGAGACTCTTGTAATCCCACTCGACGAGATCGAAATCAACGAGAGCATCAACTTCATGGAAGAACCATTAGAGATCATGGACCGAGAGGTCAAGAGAACGAAGCAAAGCCATATCTCGATGGTGAAGGTTCGCTGGAACACCAAGCGAGGACATGAATTCACTTGGGAGTGCGAGGATCAAATGAAATTGAAATATCCTCATCTTTTCTCTTAGCTAAATTGTAACTACGTAATTGCTTAAAGTCTAATTTCGGGACAAAATTCTCTCTAACAGGGGGATGATGTGACAACCCGAAATTTCTATCGTGTACAATAAATCAATTCAATCAAAGTTAGATTCATTTTGCTATCTTTTAGCACTGGTTAGGGTCTATTTGAATATTCTAAATCTAGTACAATCAAGGTAGGAGCCTAGTAAGGGGATAACACAATGCATATCAAGCAAATTCGGGCCAAACACTCCAACATATGGAGTGTGCGGCCGCACATTTGAGTGTATGGCCACACACCCATTCCAGCCACACACTCCCACCTATACATTCAACACTTGGTCATTTTGAACACTTTTTCCACTCCTTCAAAGCTGGAACTCAAAATCCTCTCAAGCATCATCCAACTTTTCACTTTAGTCTTCAAACAAGTAAGTGATACATCCCTTGATTTGCTATTGCATGACCTTAACTAGCCTTCCCATTTGCTTTGATCCATGACCTTAAATGTGAACCACGATTTCGGGGCATGTCATCACTGCCATGACTCGATTTGTATCCAGAGTCTGCTGGAGGAAAGCGTGAATTTGCGTATAGATCTATACTGGATTGACTATCTTACACCTTGCTGCTAGCTACAGTGGGATCTGCAGGTCTTCTGGTGCCAAATGTCATTACTTCCGACGTCTTTCAGCGTTGTGCTTTTAGTCGATAGTTTGGTACAATCAAATCACATTATACCTTCCAGTTTAAGGTAGTTAGTACAGCAGTAGTCACTATAATACAACACTATAATACTATATATTTTCCCATTTGCATTCACATTGTGATCTTCTCACATAAATGGTAATGTTCAAACTATATTTTGATAATGATACTCACCCTTGGGAAAATTACTCACTTTTACATGAAACAAGCCTACAGAACATTTGATGCCTTGGTAGAAGGCTACATTTAGTAGAAAATATAGAATTTTCTAGGAGATACAAACACTTACAAACGTTTACAAACATTCACAAACTTTTACTACAAACATTTACAAACTCATACTTCAAACACAATTACAAACCTTTTCATACAGACAATGACACTAAAATGCATATGAGCTCACCAGCCTTAAAGCTGATAAAATCTTTCAAAATACCTTGTATTCTCAGGTGGAGCATTCAAGACTCGTCTTCTATTTTAAGATGGAGCATTCAAGACTTTTGTGAAGATGGAGCATTCAAGACTCGTCTTCTATTTTAATTCATATTTTTGGTGTCTTATAAACTATACATAACACATGTATTAAAATATACTATTAATCCAATGGATGATGTTGTTTGCTTGTTTACTATTATTCTGTGTTGTAATACTATACATGACGTCCTCTGCCCTAGAACGATTTCCGCCATTCTGGTTTTGGGGTGTGATAGAACGCCCGTGAAGGTCAACCCCAACTTACTGTAACATAACTTAAGAAGGAACGATTTGGTTCTGAGTACGGTGATCGATCAAGAATAATATCGTGGGTTTTCATGACAAGTTGATTTTGTGGCTTGTGATGCGCAAAACTTCAAATGTGGAGTATTACAAGGACAAACATGACTTTTGTTCATGGACGAGAGTTAATCTGTCTGAACATGAAAATCCTCCCTTTTCTAATCCATCCAATGATCCAAAGGCAACAGAGATCAAGCTTTTTCTAGAGAATCAAGTGAAAAAGGGTTTTACTGATATGAAGACTGCTGAATCTTTCATCAAGAGCTACCTAGATGTACTGCATCCAAAGACCAATGAGTCTTTCAAGATGGTGATGTGGCCTCCTACTAACCAAGTGAGACAGATCCCTATTGTGTAGAACTTCTGCTATGGTTCACAAAGAAGTATGCTTTACCGGGTCTATAATGAAACCACAACTTATGTTGTCATCAGATTTCCTGAAGGTGTATTTTCGGTTATATGACAAGAAGGATCTGATTCAGTTTGGAAAATAGGATATACATTATATGGCTCAACATTAAATCCAGGTTGTTGAAGATATTTCTGAAGATGCTGCTAAGGAGTATGCTTCAATGATTGTTGAGATTATCGAGAAGCAAATGTGGCTTGGGTCAATGGGGAAGTTTGATGTGCTTATAGTCGAGAAAGACTGAATCAATGCTAGCCCCAAACCAAGGGGGATATGTTTAGGTCACATTATATGGTTTGGGATAGGTTTCTTTATGTATGTGTCTTGGTAAGGTTTGGTCTTGTTGATTTTGTGTGTTTATGGTTGTGTAGGTGTTCACGACCGTGAACTATGTTTGTGGTTGGCCTGTCCTTATAAATAGCAGTGTGTCAGAATGTCTCAGTAACGTTGTCAGATAGAGTTCACAGTGTGTGTGTGTATTGTCAAGGTGTACCAGACGTGTTTGCGGCCCAACTATAATACGTGTGCATTGCTTGATTAATTCTTTCTTCATCTTTGTTCTTGTGCTTGATTGTTCATCTTCTTGATCCAATTATTTGATCACTGGTTTGGTTCCTAGATATGGGACTTTACTAACTAATCACCGGATACAGAATAGCATCATATTATGCAATCACATAACAAACTCAGGGTCTACCAACCCACTATAAAAAACTATGTAAACATAATTACGTAATAACAAGATAGAAGTACCAAGACTTATCTCGGAGCACAACCCCTATACTTGGTACACTAGTACAATCATCGCAATCCTCCATGGATCTCTAGATGTTATCCTATCAAACACACACACGCACACACAATAACTAATTATATTTAGGCCTATGCACAGGAATCGCTCGGCGAGTAATAGCCCCTCGTGTCACATGCAAATGCCACACGTTTAACCTTCTACCACAGGTCACCTCCCAATGCCACATGTCTCACTCATTTGACATGAGAATGTCTCCAACAACGAACACCTCAACACGTCGTGACAAATCACACTTGCATCACAACATAGTCTTTGATTTACATTGACAACAACTTTTACCTTGACCCATCACGTCGTGCAATATACTTATTCATGTTGAGATGTAACAGTTTACTTCAAGTTTTAACACTACTTTCCATTGCTTCATGTTCCTCTTTACTTTCGCAATGCAATTCTAAAGTATCTTGCTCTCCTATTTCACTTCAATTTATGACACCAACGACTTATCAACCTAGTTTCTTTGGTAATGCAACTTGTAGCATTTCACATAATAATACATGTCATGAATATAGGTGTTACTAGCTCTCTCTTACATAGGAAAAATTATTCCTTACAATCTTGCCAAAATGGCTATGATTGGGTTATAACAACGTACTTTATCATCCCCTTGCATTCTTATGTAATTATTTTTCATTTCTCTTTTAATGATTACTCTAGCATACCATAATATGTTTTTCATCACTTAGAAAATCTCCAACATTTTGTAACATCTCACATACTTTTCACCATTTCTTACATAAGAACAGTTATTAACTTGTACTATTCATGACTAAGCATAGTAAATTCTACCTATACTAAACACTTATTAAGGACATAATCATGTCGAAATCATACAACCTGTAAAGGAATTTATTTTTCAATCTGTATACCAATGTTCTATCTCACACATTGCTTATCCATCACTCTGGTTCCATGTTGTAAGTTTCACGACTTTCCATTATACTTTCAAAGTAAGTGCTTTTCACATTCGCTAAGAACATATTCATCAACATCCAAACTTTAATCATTAACTTCCATTTTGCAATTGAATAACATTCATTCCTCAAGCATAATCATAAGAAAATTCTATAATATCTTGCTATATGTTAATATTAACCAACATCACTATGTAATAAAATCATATTAAAATGGATTACAACTTTCTGTCCATAGTGGTATAGAAATTCGCATACTACTCCTATCTGGGGGCTTAACAATTTTTTTTGGTTACTAAAATACGTTGATCAATGGAATTACACTCACCAAGACTACAATGATCAACAGGCTCCTATGTAATGGTATTTAAGTCACTAAGACTACAATTAATTTTTATAACTCATATTCGGGATATACAGTCACCAAGACTACCCCAGAATAAAAGATCATCATGAACCTTAGCATTATTGTCACCAAATCTTCTAGGTTCCATTGTCTATGATAGTTTATAATGTGTATCCCATCAACTAAACTTGTATCCAATCAAGTATACTTGGTTTGAATTACAAATTAGGACTAATCATAGTTGAAGTATTCAATCATTCCCAAATGAAACTAGGTATTTGACTTATGACTTACCCTTAGACCTGAATAAATAACATATAGAACTCACACTCTAACTAACTTAGTACTAATATTTAAATTCTTCTTGATATATACAATCATAAGTTAGTCGTCTTCTTATGTTCATGTACCTCTATTCAATCATGTCTTTTTACCATATGGCATTCCTGGCATTTCATTTTTCAATATTTCATATTGATACTCCACACTCTATTCCACACTAACATAATGGTTACTTTGTCCAGGTATTCAAAAGATACCCTCCAAGAAATAAATATCATTCTGTATTCAACCCAATCACCATATAGTCCATACTAACAAATAATTTAACAATTAAAGTAGGAATCAATTCATATTTATCCTTTAATCAAGACTAACTTTCTACAGAGGTCCTCACCTCAGTAAAATCTTCTCATCACAATATAGGATCACATACTACTATCTACCAATGAGTTACAAAATCACCAAGTTCCCTCTGAGTTACTATGATCCTCCAAGTATCCTAATCATTGTTGATACCACCTTGTAAAAGCTTTCTATCTAATAACATACACATTCATCCAGATTATGCCTAACATTTATAATATGCTAGACATGGACATTAACCATTTAACTGATCATTCTTTAACTGAGTCTCTAATCTCTTTCTTCTATTAACCGAAAAGATCACTCGAACATCAAGATCCACACTGATAAGAAAAATATTTGGGTTAGGAATCGTAACATCTCCAGTCCCTGGCTCTACATCTATAGGTGACCATGCCGCCAACTCCTGAATTCTAATCCAAATCATACAATAAAGAATTACATAAGAACACTCTACCAAAAACCATAACTATCATAGGTATTTATATTCTTTTGTCTATCATTATGTTCCCATGATACAAATCTCACGGCATTCCATTATAGTTTTAGTGTAACCTTTTTTTACATGTGCTACAAATGTATTCATCAACATCCAAACTTTGGTCATTAAAGGACATTTTGCAATTGAATACGATTTATTCGTCAACCATAATCAAAATAAAATGCAATAATATCTTCCTTCATAACAAAATTAATCCATATCCATGTTTGATAAAATCATAGTAAAAAGGATTACAATTTGCCATCCATAAAAGGATAGAAATCTGCATACTAGCCCCAAATGAGGTCTTTACCATATTTTGTCACTCATACATGTTAATCAATTGTATTACTATCACCAAGAATGCCATGATTAAAAATATCAAATAAAGTGCTAGTTCAGTTACTAAGACTATCAATAAATTTTATAACTCTTATATGGCATATTACAAACACCATGACTACCATGAAATATAGAGTAATTATGAACCTTAGCATTATGATCATGAAGACTGCTAGGTTTTATTCTCCATCATAGTTCATTAAATATATCCCATCAACCAAATTCATATCCAAGCATTCATACTTGTTTTGTATTACAAATTAGGACCAATCTTATTCGTATTAATCACTCATTCCTAACTCACACTAGGTATTCACTTAATATTTACACTTAGCCATGAATAAATAACATATACAACTCACACTCTTACCAACTATGTACTAATAATCAAATTCTCTTGATATGCTGAATTAGAAGCTCGTCCTCTTCTTACCATGATGGGCCTCTGTTCAATTTTGTCTTTTCACTATATGACATACTTTCCATTTCTCTCCTCAAGATTTCATCTTGATACTCCATATTCTCGATTTACAATGAGGTTATCATGAGTATTAACCTTAAAGTTTAGTACCATTCAATTACTCTCACAAGTATTTAGGCAACTCTACCCGTTTTCAATCATACTAATCTATTCCACACTAGCATAGTGGTTAATTTCTATAGCCATTCAAAAGATACCTTCCAAGTAGTGGATAACATTTTATCTTTGTGTATGTAATGGATAACAAGGCTACTTTTTTCTAACACATATTTGTACACTAATTTTACGCTAATATTCCATCATACAACAGACTTAAAATGTCATATATATTATAGTGGAAAACTTGTCTCGTACCATAGAATAGTTATTGACCAAACTATATATATAGTTTACACTATAATATTCCATTATATAAATTCTATTTTATTTATATCAATTAAACGGCTATACCAACATTTCATTACTCACATTCAATATAACTAGGTTAATTATACAATCTATATAAATTGGTTTATCTACAATGTAGCTAAGTTGTAACGGCTCAAAAATCACAACAATTTTATACTCTTCGAAACAACCTAAAACACATAAAATGCTTACAAAATCATTGTTTCCAAAGTGTTTATCAATATTAGAGTATCCCAAAATTACAAGACCATAAAACATGAGGATGTGTACGGTCACGCCTTTGCCTTTCCGTAATCATCAAAAGTACCTTAAATAATAAACTAAACTGTAAGTCAAAGCTTAGTGAGTTTTCACTAAAGTACCATCACATAAACAAAACAAATAACAACATGCATAACTGAGTCTTCAACATGAGTGGACCACCTCGCAGGGCCTAGAACCTATCTGGACCATTCTTCGAGTCTTCATAATGACTGGACCGCCTCAGAGGCCCTACAGCCTATTTGGACAGCTCGTCGGGCCTTTGGCCTGACTGGAACGCCTTGTAGTGTCTACAGTCTATCCAGACCACCTTGGGTATCTTTGCCTTCAACACAAAGCATGATCGCCTCAACCCAACAAAACATAACATGTCGACGTATACATAATAGTTAATATATAACCAGTCAATAGGAAAACAGGAAAATCTACAAATCACTACTACATGTTAAGATCATATATACCAGGATACTGATCTAGAAGATCTCTACAACATAATAACATACTTTCATATAATAGGACATCCAATCCAACGGGTTGGCCTTAGTGACTTCGACCCAAAAGTACAGTGAGGAAGACTCGCCTCTCAATCTGAACAATATCTCATGAGGTCCTGACTCTGAATCTCAGCTCTAGCTATCACCTATCCATCCGAATGACCAATTCTCAAAAACAGTCCAAAATACTCAAAATACCCTTAAGACAAAGCCGGTCAACCTTAGTCAAAGTGAAAGTCAAAGTCAAGACCTAGCCGAGTCAACCTAGCCAAACCAACCCGACAGACTCAACTCAACTGACTAAGTTGGGCATACTCTTGTGTGTTCAAGGCATACTCGGTGATTGAACAGCTTACAGGGCAATGACCAGATACGTGCAACATACCACTTGGTACGCGCAATGTACATGCGAGTTCAACTCTTTTTTTTCATTGATAACTTAATACTCAAAATCTACACGTCCAAAGTCAGATCCAAAACCAAAATTCCCTAGAGATTCATATAGTTTCCAACTTCATGACTTTACATGTCCATTAAGTGCTTAAAAAAACAAAATCTCAACATGTTAATGCATTAAGACCTTCTATAGCATGAATGGAGTGAAGCTAACCCTCAAAACCACATTTTTATGACTTAGGACCCCTCATAAGGTCTGAAAGGACGACTTATTAGGTCAAGAGCATGTTATTCTCAAGAATCACATATTTGGGACAAAATATGTCTTAAAGGAAGAAATGTCTACATTTACAAGATGGAGTGATCAATTTGTGAACTTTATACCTCCTAGCGATTACAAACAACAACGAAATCTCAGATCCAAGATGCTTCCAAGCTCCAAGCTCTTGTCACCACATTCTTCTTCTTCAAGAACATTTCCAAAATAGTCCAATGGTCTCGAAATGAACTGTTCTTACTTAAGGTTTACTTGCGGGTAATTTTTCATAGTGGGAGGCTGATTAAGAAAGGAGACATGAGGCTATAATGGGGTGTATATATGGATAAAACCCTAAAATTTAGGGTTTACTCTTTCTACATGTACCCCCTGCATACGAGGTGTATGCCCATCCTACTAGGGTGAGGCTTAGTACGTGTAGCGTACAAAGCGTATGATTAGCATAGTACTTCAGGATGGAATTACCATATTTCCATTATGGGCTAATTTACAAATCCTTTCCAACCTAAGGGTTAAAACGCAACATTATTCAAACTTAGGGTTGAAATTGGAATCACCTTGACATCGCGATGTTACAATTCTCCCCCACTTGAACTAAAATTCGTCCTCGAAGTTGACCGTCGCAAATAACTCATGTTAATGCTCTCACATCTCATCCTCCAACTCCCAGGTCCACTCGGAGCTTCTCCGGTGTTGGAACTAAACCTTTACCAAAGGTATTTCCTTGTTGCGCAGGACTTTCATATTTCTCTCTAATATAGCCACCACCCTCTCAATATAATTTAGGCGCTCATCGAATTGAATATCATACAAAGGGACCATTTCCTAACTGCCCAACACAAACTTCCGCAACTAAGACACATGGAAAGTGTTGCAGATCTAACTGAGCTCACTCGGAAATTCCAACTAGTAGGCCACCCTACCTGCCTGTGCTATCACACGGAATGGTCTACTATACCGGGGACCCAATTTCTCCCTCTTCCTTAAGCATATCACACCCTTCCAAGGTGAGACCTCATTAATACCATATCGTCGTCCTAAAATTCCAACTTTGATCGGTGCCGGTCGATATAACTCTTCTATCGAATCAGAGCTATTTGCAGCCTTTGGCTGATCTACTAAATAAGTAATGTTGTCTGATGGACTACTTCAGTCCTTCCCATGACCCTATGACCAACCTCTCCCCAACATACAGGGGTATGACATCTCCGAGCATACATGAGCTCAAAAGACGGGGCACCATTGTTGGAGTGATAATTATTGTTCCACGAAAACTCTACGAGAGGTAGGTAGGAATCCCAACTCCCACTGAAATCTATGAAACAAGCCCATAACAAATCGTCAAGAGTCTGGATGGTCTGCTCACTCTATCCATCAGTCGGCAGATGATAAGTAGTGATGAAATGTACCCTCATACCCAATTCCTTGTGGAAGTGATGCCGGAATTGGAAAGTGAACCAAACATCTCGGTCTGAAAAAATGGAGACCGGAATCCCATGACGAGCAACAATATCCTAGACATACATATCGGCCAACTTTTCAGCCAAAGAGCCCTCCCGGATGGCCAAAAAGTGGGCACTCTAATCAATCGATCCACAATGACCCATATAACATCAAAACTCTTGGTAGTATTTGGCAACTTGGTGACTAAATCCATGGTTATCTATTCCCACTTCCACATGGTAACCTCCAAAGGCTGCAGCTTTCCATGCGGCCTCTAATGCTCGACCTTGACTATCCTACAAGTCAAACACCTCTCAACATACCAAGCAGAGTACCCGTGAGAAGGTGGGTTTTCTCTACAATAGTTGCACATAACTTGGACTAAATGATCTTTATTTCTTGTGTTGTTTAAGAACTAGTTTGGAAGGATAACATGCACATATACTAGTGTTCTTGACTAGTTGATGTTATGTGATATTATAAACTGAATGTCAAGAGTTATTTATAACCCGGGCCTATAATTTTATTGATGTTCCATTTTTGTACATATTGAATGAAACTAAGATATGCATGCTAGAGGTTGTTTTAATAAAATGTGTATTTCTTTACATGCCACTACTTGATGATATGTGTACTTATGTGGATATGCCTTTGATGTGTGGTTGGAGTTGTAATATACCATGGGCTAACTATAATGATAATAATTCACTAACATGATTTAATAATGATATTGGTGTGGTGTGTGTTTTCCCTTGTGAGAGAAATTAGGTAATTATCTAATTAATTAAAATAAAAAGGGAATACACATAACACGGTTAAATGGGTAGCAACCTAACTTTGATACATACCCTTACGGCATATCGCAGTGGAAGGATATCATTGGAGGAAAATAGCTTAAAACAATGTCGACATCGAGTGGTTTTGTAGTTGACCATCTTGAGGCATTGTTCTGTTGTACTTGGTGTACTGGAACAAGAGTGTTGTTGGCCACTCGGAGATGCTAGACAAATCATCATTTTTTGGTGTAGGTATGCTCGTGAAGGTACCAAATACCACCCTTGAGCGACAACAAATCGTTCTCGTACATGCAAAGTCGTACTAGAGAAGGGTGAGAACCAGGGACAGTGTTACGGGTAGGATTCACGCCCCATTTGGTGCACTAGGCCGCCAGGTCATGTTAGTATTGAAGGGGGATTTTATTTGAGTAGTGTTAGTGATGCAATAGAACCTAGTTATCAAGGGAGATTGATAGTAATTAAAGCAAAGAGAATAAAGTAATAATTATTGCGATGAAAGAATGTCTGGATTAATGTACTATATATATATATATATATATATATATATATATATATATATATATATATATATATATATATATATATATATATATATATCGAGGTATGTTGCATGGATTGATGTGTTAGTACGATCATACATGATTTATGTGTATCTGTTGTTTCATGATTATGTGCTTGAGATTGATTCACTGTACTAATGCTAACACTTGTTTATTGCCCGTTGTTGTGGCTTTTGCATTGTTATAGGTGGCTTGATATTGATGTCTGGTGATGTTGAGAACTTTGGGTGCTTTTAGTTCTCTGATTATTAGTGGTGATACTAGTTTGAAACATGGTGTGATCTTTCATTTACATTTGGTTTTGACACTTATTTTGGATTGTTTTTTAAAACTTTAGATTTGAATAGATTGTTTTTGAAAGATTTTTCTAAGTAACATTGGTGATGTTTTATTAATAACATTTCCGCAAACATTTTCTAATATAAATTGGCTAAAATTTAAAGGAAAATTTTGGTTGAAAAATCAAATTGTTATAGTTAATATGAACAAAATTACCAAAAACTTAACCGTAGTTGAATTCAAAAAGTTTAAAGCCATTCAATTTGAATCCCTTCTTCTAAAACCTTGAAATGTATCTTTTAGTTGTACGAACCCCAAGCAGAAAAATTTTAAAATTTTAAAAATCATTCCATATGAGGAACTTCATTTCTCCTCTAATTTCCATGAATGGAATTTGATACCATGGGTATAAATAATTATGCGTCAGTGGATGAAGAAGACAAAGATAAAGGGCAATGTTTTTATCTGTTACGATTTCTAACAACTGACTTTTTGGGTTGCCTTCTTTTAAAACATGCAAAGAAATCTTTTCTAACTAAAAATCTTGGTCCAACCTCTATGGAACCCTAGGAGTCGGTACAAAAGAAGTCTAGTGGTTGAAAACCTTCATGAAATAGTGGCACTGAATTTACATATCTCAAAAGCATAATGAATCAATGAAAATATTCAATAAACTTGTCATTTGGAGAAGATACGTTTTCTGGTTTACTGGGATTTTGGTTGAAGATTATGCTTTCTGCAAATAAAGATAATAAATGAAGATTATGCAAGAAAACACTAATTTTAAAAGCAAATAAAGATAATAAATGAAGAACAAAAGAAATCAAATTATTTTAGATGCAAAACCTTCTCTGATTGGAAAATACCGATAGCCCAGATATATTAATTGAAGAAAAAGCGATCGAAAACCCAAACCTAATGTGACATTTGCTTAATTTTTTTTGGCGATTAATCAAAAAGATAACTAGAAAGGTGTAGAAGAGAATTAGGGTTTAAGGATGAGAGATGGAGCGGAGAGGGACTTAAGACTACTTAGAATAAGATTTCATTCTTGATTTAATAAGACTAGGATGATGATTTCTTGACATATGGGATAATAATAAGACTTCATGTGGCATCTTCAACAGGAGGTGTATTAGAATGACATATAACAAAACAAAATTATTTTTTTGTTAGCATAGAGAGATTTAAAACCACCACCACTATACATCTCCTCGTACCGAAGAAATACGGCTCATGAAATCAAAACTTAAAAGCATAATTCAGCTACAAAAATAGGTCGACAAAGGAAAAATACCAAATCAAAGATAGTTTATAAATGAAAATATCCTAATTCATGATTTTTAATATTAATGGAAAATTAGTCGAGATTGTTACTTTTCATGGTTCCATTCATTCCATGGTTTTAAATCGAATTAACTTTAATAAAATAAACATTAACATGGCATAAAATAGTTTTGAAGCATAAAAAATATCAGTTAATAATTCATGTGGAAGCCACGCAAGCAACACATTGACCTTAATATGCATTCAATTAAATATTTTCACAACTTTTGAAGATAAAATGTCTTCTCCTAAATCTTTCATGTTATATTCCAATAAGCATATTGTTCCAATGAGTTGTAATGGAATGCCATCGACAAAATCAGTCTTCTTTAGACTTTTAGGTGAATATAAATAAACAATGAGATTATGGAAAGCAATTAGGATATAAGTAGAAAATGGTGTCCTCTCGAATCTCCATTAGCGAATTAATTCAGAAGGAATCCAATGGTACTATAAGTGGACCTATTTATCACATCATGATATATATATATATATATATATATATATATATATATATATATATATATATATATATATATATATATATATATATATATATATATATATATATATATATATATATATATATATATATATATATATATATATATATATATAATTGAGGACTCGAAATGATACCTTAATAAACTTGAAAAAAATTAAAAAATAAATATACAAATTATAAAATCGAGTATAGATCTATGTTCGGAAGAAAAAAAATTAGAAAAAAAATTGCATCATTAAAATTAAATCATGGAATATAATGATGCAAAATAAAAAATTAAAATTGAATAACGGATCAATTTTAATGATGCAATTTTTTTTTCTTCCGGACATAAGTCTATACTCGGTTTTATGATTTGTATTATTTTTAAATTTATTTTCAAATTTTTTAAAGTGCCTTATGAGTTGTCACTTTAAAATGACTCCTCACAGGGACCGGACCCTATATATATATATATATATATATATATATATATATATATATATATATATATATATATATATATATATATACACACACACTCGGTTTTATCATCGGGTTCTTACCAATTTTTTGGTTTGGATCGGGTAGGAACCAAAAAATTGGTAAGAACCCGATGATTATTTGTTGGTGATTTTGATCATCAATGTTATTTAAGTATAATGAGATTACTTTGTGTTGACCAAAAATGATCTTGATAAATATTAAACAAGTAAGGAAGGTGTGGAGTACACACTTGTTTAAGTTTGATCAAGTTTAAAAGTACACTGTCATTTAGGGGCGAAGCCCCTGAATGAACGGGGGTCCGGGGGCAGCGTCCCTGGGAGCGGGGTCCAAGGGGCGGCAGCCCCTGGCGGGGTCCAAGGGGCAGAGCATTGGTTTTTCAGATAATTGACCATTGGTTTGACCCTAATCCATATATCCGTTTTTTAGGACAGTTTTTATGGTTTCATGACAGTTTAAAACTGTCATATGACAGTTTTCAGACAAAGATATTAAAGTTGGTTTTGGTCTCATTTTCTGGTACATACGAAAAGATCATCAAACATTCTCGGTTCTTGTCTCTCTGAGTCTTATCCAATTGAAGATTTGCGAGTACCACCAAATACTTCGATTTGAAAGTGTTAATCACAATTCTCAGAATTTCCAAGCCTTTCTACACCCAAATTTCTAACAAAAATCGAAAATTTATAACAAAAATCGAAGTAATCTGTGATCATCGCAAGTGACGATTCTGTGAAGGATATGACAAGAAAGTTTGACAAATTGAACAAGTTTGAAGGGCAAGATTTTCATAGATGGCAGAAGAAGATGCACTTTCTCCTTACCACTCTGAAAGTGGTATATGTTCTTAGTACACCCATGTCAGTCTACCAGAATCTGTTGAAGATGAACCTTTGGAGGCAACAATAAGGAGATCAAAGTGGGAAAATGATGATTACATATGTCGTGGTCATATTCTCAATGGTATGTCTGACCCTCTTTTTGATATCTATCAAAATTTCGAATCTGCAAAAGAACTGTGGGATTCTCTTGAATCAAAATACATGGCTGAGGATGCTTCTAGCAAGAAGTTTCCTGTCAGTAACTTTATGGGTTACAAAATGATTGACTCTAGGTCTGTTATGGAACAATTCCATGAAATGTTAAGGATCCTGGACAGTTTGCTCAACACAATCTGAAAATGGATGAAGCCATTTCTGTGGCTGTGATTATTGACAAACTGCCCCCTTCCTGGAAGGATTTCAAACACAATCTGAAACATAACAAAGAGGAATTAACTTTGACTCAACTTGGAAGCCATTTACGGATTGAAGAGTCCTTAAGGACTAAGGAACTTGATAACAATCCCAAAGGCAAGAACCAAGTTGGTTCCTCTTCTGTGAACATGGTGGATGGAGAAGGATTAAAGAATCAAAAGAAGTCTAATGGAAAAAGGAAGTTTAAAGAAAAGGATGACAAGTCTTCCAACAAGAAGGCTAAAGTGGTGTGATGGGATTGTAACAAACCGGGTCACTTCAAGAAAGATTGTCGTTTGCGTAAAGTGAACAAGGATGGTGCAGGACCAAGTGGATCCGAGGATCCAGAGAAGCAACAAGGTCAGATTTTTGTACTCATGCAGAATTCTAAATATATTCAAAATTATATTTCTGTGATTTCTGAAGCATTTTATGTGCAGGATGATAATGTTGCATGGTGGGTTGATTCGGGAGCAACAAGTCATGTTTGCAAAGATCTATATGTTGGGTTTTGAGCATTCTAACACTTCCTAAGTCTACATGCAACCCTAATAACCTTGGATCTATGTTTGTCTAATTATGATGCAAAGATGAATTCCAAGGCTATATTCCTATCTAGCATACATGGGGAACAATTTTAACTTGAATGATAGATAGAATCACTTACCTTGTTGTTTCTTATGTTCCTTGAAACCTTATGAGCCTAGCACCCCAATTGTGATGCCTCAAATGCTTCACACAACACCAAATGCTCTTGGAAAGACTTTTGAGAGAATGCGCACTACTTGAAATCGGCCTAGCCCTCTTGTTTCACATGTGTAGCCGATTTTGGTGGAGAATATGATTCTTATATAGTGTTGACACATCTAGGGTTACACCATGTAAACCCTAATGTGTCATGACTCTTCATTTCCATGACCCATGGGTTTGTAACTCCCATGAAGCATCATGGAGCATCCTATGGGTAGAACCCAACTTGATAATCCATGGAGCCTCTTAGCCTACTATACAAGATATGGATGATTTACATAATTTACCCATATATTTAATTAGTTATCTTTTGATCACTTAATTAATTCTAAATTAATTCTTGATCAAACTAATCAAATAATATTATTAATATATTAGAACTTATAATATATTAATAATCTCCAAGTGTTATTTCTCTCATTTAGTCTCTCAAATTGCATGGTGCCATGCAACCCAAATGGACCATGCTGGGTCGGGTCAAGTACATACCAGAAATAGTTATGGACTTAGACACCTTATCCAACAGTCTCCCACTTGGATAAGTCTAATAACTATTACTGCAAGTATGACTTCAGGAACCGATCGGCAATCGTAGCTCTTTTCAAGGTTTCTCGGAACTGAGAAGATGATCGTACGACATTTTAAAAGAGATCATATAATACTCAATTCTAGATATCAGTCGGACAAATACATGGAACAATGTCTTACTTATTGTCCAACATTTTGTTTCCCGATTTCCGATTTGTTTGACAAAGAACTTAATTGAACACATCAACTTAGTTCTGACCGGGCTTGGTACATAGGTCAAAACAAAATCATCGAGGGGCCTAGATATTAGCTTCTAATCCAAGAAGGAATAGATAAACTTCGACTCATATGTTTGTTCTACCACTCATTACATTACACACAAAAGCACGATTTATAACATCGAGTTACCAATGCGTTTTCGTACAATCAATGCATAACCAACTTGTAAGTAACAAATCATATCTCTAGGTTTGAAGACTTATATGATATTACCGTCTCACGATCACTCGAGATAGAATTCCATGAAATGATTCCAGTGAGCGTGGGTTGAGTCCAAAGCTCAGAACTTATGAGCACTCATGATTGTTGTAGCCTTGTCTAACACCTTAGACCTCTGCAACCAATTATGACAGTCTTGATTCATACCTACTTCTGACATATGACCGACTGTGGAGGTTTGAATAATATGTTATACCAAACAAAATTATTCTGGAAGTCAAAACATGCAAAATAAATATAGTAAACGATTGACAAGAGGTAGCAACACTTTACTCATAAATAAAACACCTTTTATTCATCATCTAATGTCAATTACACTTTACAAATTTCAAGGTTATCTAACTACTAAATATAATATCATCCTTCAGCCCTATGCTCCGAGCATGCTGGAGATGCATAACCCGAGTCAGTCCCTTCGTGAGGGGATCTGCTAGGTTCTCATCCGATGATACCCTCTTTTCCACGAGGAGTCCTTCTTCTATTTGATGTCTAATAAAATGGTATTTTCTGTCGATGTGTCTGGATCTCCCGTGATCCCTTGGTTCCTTGGCTAAGGTAATAGCGCTTTCACTATCACAGAAATTTCCATTGGCTCTTTAATAGCTGGTACAACTCCAAGGTCTCCGATGAAGTTCTTTAGCCATATAGCCTCCTTTGCCGCCTTGCTCGCTGCAATATACTCTGATTCGCAAGTTGAATCAGCCACTATCTCTTGCTTGGAACTCTTCCAAGAAATTGCTCCTCCGTTTAGGGTAAAGACCCAGCCCGACTGAGAGCGGAAATTATCCCTATCAGTCTGGAAGCTAGCATCACTATACCCTACAACTCTCAAGTCATCACTCCCACCGAGGGTAAGGACCCAATCCTTAGTCCTTCGTAGGTACTTGAGAATATTCTTTACCGCAGTCCAGTGTGCCTTGTCAGGGTTCCCCTGAAACCTGCTAACCATGCTCAGGGCGAAGGCTACATCAGGTCGAGTACACGTCATAGCATACATGATCGATCCTACAGCCGAAGCATAAGGTATTCGACTCATTTCTGTTATCTCAGCCTCAGTGCTAGGGCTTTGTGTCTTACTCAATTTGGTGTTACTCTGAATGGGTAACTCTCCTTTCTTGGTGTCCTGCATGCTGAATCTCTTCAGCACCTTATCCAAGTAGGTACTCTGACTAAGTCCAATTAGTCTTTTACTCCGATCTCTCAAGATCCTTATCCCTAAAATATAGGCAGCTTCACCAAGGTCCTTCATAGCGAAACACTTCCTAAGCCAGGACTTTACTTCCTGCAGGGTTGGAATGTCGTTTCCTATGAGTAGTATGTCATCCACATACAATACCAAAAAGCTAACTATACTCCCACTAGCCTTGATATACACACAAGATTCATCTTCACTCCTAGAAAAGCCAAATTCCTTGACCTTTTCATCAAAGCAAAGATTCCATCTGCGAGGTTGTTGCTTTAATCCATAGATGGATTTCTCAAGCTTACACACTCTATTAGGGTACTCGCTGCTGACAAAACCTTCTGGCTGACTCATGTAAACATCTTCAACCAACTTTCCATTAAGGAAAGCGGTTTTTATATCCATTTGCCAAATTTCATAGTCATGAAATGGGGCTATGGCTAACATAACCCTAATAGACTTAATCTTGGCTACTGGAGAAAAGGTCTCATCATAATCCACTCTAGGAATTTGAGAGAAGCCCTTTTCGACCAGTCGAGCCTTATAAGTGTGTACATTACCATCCATGTCGGTCTTCTTCTTGAAGATCCATTTGCACCCTACTGTCTTACGACCTGATACATTCTCAACCAAGTTCCAAACTTGATTGGCATACATGGATTGTATCTCGCTATCCATAGCCTCTTTCCATTTAGCAGACCCGGGGCCTGCCATGGCTTCCTCGTAGCTGTTAGGGTCATCTTGACTTACTAGTGTCCCATCACTAATAAGTGTCTCACCTTCCGCAGTAATATGGAATCCATAGTAATGCTCAGGTGCACTCCTAACTCTCGTGGAACGCCTCAGAGGTACAGATCCGTCAATTGGCTCAACAGGAGTTTCCTCCTCAAGTTGAGGGCTAGAGTTTGATGTTCCTTCACCACTTGACTCTTGAATTTCTTCAAGATCAATTTGCCTCCCACTGTCTCCTTGGCTTATAAACTCTCTTTCTCGAAAGACTCCTCTTCTTGCTGCAAAGACCACATTATCACTAGGTCTGTAGAAGAGGTAACCAAAGGATTGCTGTGGGTAGCCGATGAAAATACACCTCTCGCTTCGAGGTTCGAGCTTATCATGAGTCTCGCGTCTCACGAAAGCCTCGCAACCCCAAATCTTGATGTGGTCTAGTTTGGGTACTTTACCAGTCCACATCTCGTGAGGAGTTTTGGCAACTTTCTTTGTAGGGACTAGATTAAGGATATGGGAGGAAGTCTCTAAGGCATACCCCCAGAATGAGATTGGTAGCGAAGCTCGACTCATCATGGAACAAAGCATGTCTAACAAGGTTCGATTACGCCTCTCAGCCACACCATTCAACTGCGGTGTCCTGGGAGGTGTTAATTGTGAGACAATCCCACATTCCCTTAAATAGTTGAGGAACTCTGAACTAAGATACTCACCACCTCGATCGGATCGAAGCATCTTAATGTTCCTACCCAATTGATTCTCGACTTACTGTTTAAATTCCTTAAGCCTTTCGAAAGTCTCTGACTTATGCTTGATTAAGTAGACATATCCATATCTACTGTAATCATCAGTAAAAGTCAAATAATAACGATTAGCATCCCTTGTGGCATGTTTGAATGGTCCACACACATCCGTGTGTACAAGGTCCAACAAACCTTCACCCCTCTCACACGAGTCTGTGAAGGGTGACTTTGTCATTTTTCCAAGTAAGCATGATTCGCAACTATCATTTGACTTTAGGTCAAACGACTCCAAGACTCCATCCTTTTGGAGTTGGCCTATGCGTTTCTTGCTTATATGTCCAAGACGACAATGCTATACTGATGCTTTATCCAAGTTATTATTATTAAGAGAATCAATACACAAAACATTATTTCCTGAGTTATCTACAACAGATACAGCTTCATACACACCATCACAAGGTAATGCTTTAAAATAAAGAACATTATTAAAGAAAGCATTAATCTAACCAACTTCATTATCAAATGAAAAGGTGAAACCTTGTTTATACAATGCATGAAAGGAAATAATATTTCTTGCCATTTCTGGCGAATAACAACATTTATTCAAATCTAAATTTAACCCACTACTTAGCGATAAAGTATAGACTCCAATCTTGGTGACAGGTGTAATTTTCCTATTCCCCATGATTAAGTTTATTCTTCCTTGCTCCACATTCTAACTTCTTCTTAGTCCCTGCAAGTCACAACAAATGTGAATACCACAACTGGTATCAAGGACCCAAGATTTAGAATGGGGTGAGTTATTAGAAATGATAGTGTAAATACATGCATGGTTGGGTTTAACTATCCCATCCTTCACATCTTGCTGGTATTTTGGGCAGTTCCGCTTCTAATGTGATTTTTCATAGCAATAGAAGCATTCAGCCTCTTTTGGGTCAAAAGAAGGAGTGACGAAACTTTTCTTGGTTCCACTTAAAGAAGAGCCATCAAGGGTCCTAACCTTGGTACCCTTCGAATAACTCTTTCTCTTCTTCCCTCGACTTTTACCGATTGCCAAAACCGGAGTGGAGTTTGGAGTAGGAGTGTTAACAACCGACTTCCCCTTAAGACCTGATTCTGCGGTCTTGAGAAGTCCCTAAAGTTTGCTGAGTGTGACCTCTTCCTTATTCATGTGATATGTCATGCGGAATTGATCATATCACGATGGTAAGGAGCGCAAAATTATATCTATTGCAAGCTCCTCAGGGAAGTTCACATTAGGCTTCAGCAATCGATCCACATACCTTTGCATTTTCTGCATGTGGCTCGTGATGGAATCCCCGTCCTTCATCAAGGTTGTTATCATGGAGCAGATGATTTCATACCTCTCTTCTCGTGCACTTTGATGGTATCTTTCCATCAAATCTTGGTGTAGAAATCCTCATAGGACTTTTGGAGTTCCGCTGTCATCGTGGACATCATGATACATGCCACTTTCGTAGCATCCCTTTCATGTGCCTGAAAGTCAGCGATCTCCTGAGAAGTTGCAGTGGTCTCATCAATCTCCTTAAGCTCCTTGTCAAGGACATATTCTTTGTCCTCGTAGCGGGTAATCATCCTGATGTTTCTGATCCACTCATTGAAGTTGGATCCATCAAAAGTGACTTTCCCACACAAGTTCATAAGGATAAAGGAGCCATTAGGATTAGAGCCAGAAGCAGCATTGTTTGAATACATCTGAAGGAAGAGGACAATATTAGTTTAGATATTAAGATAGTCCTTAATAAAACACCCAAATGTAATATTAAGGCTAGGATCCAATTACAATATATTATAACTTAGAAGAGGTATGCCGTAATCCAAGCTATAACATATTTGAAAGGTAGTTGAATGACGATTCACCAATTTCCACCACAAAAACCGAAATATTAGATATTAGGTTTTTGATTGATTCTTAAAAATTCCTAGATTCTTTGAGATTCAATGAACTTTTCAAAGGCATGTTTCAATCTCGAGTGTGCCCTCCAGGTTTTGTGACTGGGATACCGAGGATCACAAAACGAGGTGTGAAGTAACCATGCAAATCACTTGGTACCCTTAATGTTTATCACTCAATCGATGTGCCGGTAAACCACACACGCTCCACCGATACTATAATAAACCTTAAGTCACCCTTTACCTACCTTGTTAAGTCTAAGTTAGTGTGCCAGTTAACCACACACGCTCCACCAACGACTTAGACAAAGTGTAAAGTGTAATTTCATGGATTAGCACCTTATTCACATTTTTCCTAAAGTAACTAAGATTGGGAATTTAATAAAACATATAGTTACTTTATAATATTCATGATACTTTTAATGAGAATTTATAAGTCCTTGTCCTACCCGTTCGGCTAACGACCCTCCACCAGTCAAGCGAGCGGTGGGTGAGAATGGACACCCATTAAGTTGCCATTTTATAGGCAACAACCTTATACCCACCTTATAGACCGGCTTCGTGAATGAGGCATACTAGCAGTAAGACGACTTTATTCTTATATATATATATATATATATATATATATATATATATATATATATATATATATATATATATATATATATATATATAATTATTAAATTATAATAATATAAGTATAAGGGTTGAATTTTAACTTTTAAAATTCTATGGGTTGGAACTAAAGTTTTAATAAGACTTTACTTGTTCCAAAACTTGAGGGCAAGTTTTGTAACTTTCAAAACTTTTCATATCTTGTAACTTATGAGTTTAATAGAGTAATAAAATGAAGACTCTTCATTTTTCTAACTCTTGTGTTCTTTTAATGGTTTTAATTCAAGTGTGACTCTTGGTTTTCCATAACTTGAGGACAAGTTATGGACTCCATTAAAACACATTATGATCAAGAATTAATCTACCACATAGGTTACAAATAATTCCTATGATCATCTAAAACATCATAAGAACAAGAACATGAATATGAACACATTCATAAATCAAAATTACAGTTAAAACTTTGTAATTTTGATAACTAGTTGTTGTAAATGAATTAGCAAAGACATTACACCATCTAAAAAATGAATTAGCAAAGACATTACACCATCTAAAACAAGTTTTCAAGTACCAAAACAGTTTAGGGTAATGTTTCTAATCCATTTCCAGCAACTAAAGTCGAAAATCTGCACTCTGGCGACCCTACTCGCCGAGTGCATTAACCTACTTGATGAGTAGGTTGAAGATACAAGTGAACTCGACGAGTCCCCCCATGGACTCGAAGAGTCCAGCAGTCAGACAGCAAGTTTTTCGACTTTCTTCAACTTTTTAGCACAAATAACAAACAAACAAGCCTAGGGTCTGATACTACTGTTGGGTTTTGAGCATTCTAACACATCCTAAGTGTACATGCAACCCTAATAACCTTGGATCTATGTTTGTCTAATTATCATGCAAAGTTGAATTCCAAGGCTACATTCCTATCTAGCATACATGGGGAACAATTTTAACTTGAATGATAGATAGAATAACTTACCTTGTTGTTGCTTATGTTCCTTGAAACCTTATGAGCCTAGCACCCTAAGTGTGATGCCTCAAATGCTTCACACAACACCAAATTCTCTTGGAAAGACTTTTGAGAGAATGCACACTACTTGAAATCGGCCTAGCCCTCTTGTTTCACATGTGTAGCCGATTTTGGTGGATAATATGATTCTTATATAGTGTTGACTCATCTAGGGTTACACCATGTAAACCCTAATGTGTCATGACTCTTCATTTCCATGACCCATGGGTTTGTAACTCCTATGGAGCATCCATGGAGCATCCTATGGGTGGAACCCAACTTGATAATCCATGGAGCCTCTTAGCCCACTATACAAGATATGGATGATTTACATAATCAACCCATATATTTAATTAGTTATCTTTTGATCACTTAATTAATTCTAAATTAATTCTTGATCAAACTAATCAAATAATATTATTAATATATTAGAACTTATGATATATTAATAATCTCCAAGTGTTATTTCTCTCATTTAGTCTCTCCAATTGCATGGTGCCATGCAACCCAAATGGACCATGCCGGGTCGGGTCAAGTACAAACCAGAAATAGTTATGGACTTAGACACCTTATCCAACACTATATTGGTTCAAGAAGTTTCAACCAATTAATGATCGATCTGTTGTGAAGATGGGAAATTTTCCAACTAAACCAATCAAGGGCATAGGATCTGTTTTACTTACTTTTACTTCTGGTAAATGTTTGTGTTTGAACAATGTTTTATATGTTCCAGGGATTCGTAAGAATCTCGTGTCTGAAATTGTATTAAATAATTATGGTTACAAACAAGTATTAGAAAGTGACAAGTATATCTTGTCAAGACATGGTTCTTTTATAGGATTTGGATATGTATGTAATGGAATGAGTAGGCTAAATATTAATTATCTTTTTATTGATAATTTGCATGGCTTATACTAGTACTAGCAATAATTTTAATAAATATGAATTATGGCATGCTAGACTAGGACACATTCATTACAAAAGATTAAAAGACATGTCTAAAATGAGTTTAATTCCTTCCTTTGATATGCAAAATAATGAAAAATGTAAAACATGCATGCTAACTAAAATCACTAGACAACCTTTCAAAGATGTTATTAGGGAAAGCAAGGTGTTGGATCTAATACATAGTGATTTATGTGATTTCCATGCAACACCTTCCCTTGGAAACAAAAAGTATGTTGTTACTTTTATTGATGATGCATCTAGATATTGTTATGTCTATTTGCTACATTCTAAGGATGAAGCACTTGATAAATTTAAAATTTATAAACAACAAGTTGAGCTTCATAAAAATGAATTAACAAAAGTCTTGCATACTGATAGAGGTGGTAAGTATTATGATCCAATTTATTTTGAATCAACTGGAATAATACATCAAACCACAGCTCCTTATACACCACAACAAAATGGTGTAGCTGAAAGAAAGAATAGGACTTTGAAAGAAATGGTTAATTCCATGTTGTCTTATTCTGGATTAAGTGAAGGGTTTTGGGGTGAGGCAATGTTAATTGCATGTTACATCTTGAATAGAACTCCAAATAAAAGGAGTAAGAATACTCCTTATGAACTTTGGTGTAAAGAGGTACCAATTTTGAGTTATCTCAAAGTTTGGGGTTGCAGAGTAGTTGTAAGGCTCACTGAACCCAAAAGGAAAACATTGGGTGAGAGAGGTATAGATTGTATCTTTATTGGATATGCCGAGCATTCCAAAGCTTATAGATTCTATGTTTTAGAATCTAATGACTCTGTGTCTGTTAACACTGTTATAGAGTCAAGAGATGCTATCTTTGATGAAGAAAGATTTACATCTATACCTAGACCAAGAGACATGATTCAACAATCTTTCAACAAAAACACAACTCAAGCTGGAGATGATTCTGGGGGTACAAGTTCTGTGCCTGAACTTAGAAAGACTACTAGAGCTAGAAAAGCTAAGTTGTTTGGATCTGATTTTCAACTTTATCTAGTTGAAGGAACAAGGAATGAGACTATATGTCAACATCAGTATTGTTTTAATATTGAGTAGGATCCAAAGACTTTTAGTGAAGCTATGGGTTCTAGGGATGTTCATTTCTGGAAAGAAGCAATTCAGGATGAGATTAATTCTATCATGCATAACAATACTTGGGTATTGTCAGATTTACCTCCTGGTTGCAAGGCATTGGGAAGTAAGTGAATCCTCAAAAGGAAAATGAAGGTGGATGGCACAATTGATAAGTATAAAGCCAGATTGGTTATCCGAGGCTTTAGGAAGAAAGAAGGCATTGATTTCATTGATACTTATACTCCTGTTGCTAGAATTTCCACTATTAGATTATTGTTAGCTCTTGCAGCTATACATAATCTTGTGATTCACCAAATGGATGTGAAAACTGCATTCTTGAATGGTGACTTGGATGAAGAAATTTACATGAAACAACCTGAAGGATTTGTTATGCCTGGTAATGAACATAAGGTGTGCAAATTGAAGAAATCATTATATGGTTTGAAACAAGCACCAAAACAATAGCATCAAAAGTTTGATGATGTTGTCTTGTCTAATGGTTTTGCATTAAACCAAGTTGACAAGTGTTTATATAGCAAATTTGATACTTCTGGTAAAGGAGTCATGATTTGTTTATATGTAGATGATATGTTGATATTTGGCACTGATTTGGAAGAAGTTGATAAAACTAAGAAATTCTTATCATCTAGTTTTGATATGAAAGACATGGGGGAGGCTGAGGTAATTCTTGGTATAAGAATTAGAAAAGGAAAAAATGGGATTTCAATTTCTCAATCTCATTATATTGAGAAGATATTGAAAAAAGTTTAACTTTGAGAATTATTCTGCTGTTAGCACTCCTATAGATCCTAGTCTTAAGCTTCTACCTAATAAATGATCTCCAGTGTCTCAACTTGAATACTCAAGGGCTATTGGTTGTCTAATGTATGCCATGATTAGTACTAGACCTGATATAGCTTATGATGTGGGAAGACTTAGTAGATATACTAGTAATCCTAGTTCACATCATTGGCAAGCTGTGAGTAGAGTATTCAAGTATTTGAAAGGGACCATAAATTATGGTTTAACTTATAGTGGATATCCTTCTGTTTTGGAAGGTTATTCAGATGCCAGCTGGATTAACAACTTAGAGGATCACTCTTCTACTAGTGGTTGGATGTTTCTTCTTGGAGGAGGTGCCATTTCTTGGGCATCCAAGAAACAGACTTGTATTACTAACTCAACTATGGAATCTGAGTTTGTTACATTGTCTGCTACTGGTAAAGAAGCTGAGTGGCTAAGAAATTTGATTTATGAAATTCCATTTTGGCCCAAACCGATATCTACCATTTCTATCAGATGTGATAGTGCTGCAACTTTGTCTAAGGCTTATAGTGAAGTATACAATGGAAAGTCTAGACATTTAGGTGTTAGACATAGCATGATTCGTGAGCTCATCATGACTGGTGTGATATCTGTGGAGTTTGTAAGAACTCAGTTGAATTTGGTTGATCATCTAACCAAAGGGTTAGCAAGAAATCTTGTGCACAAGGCGGCTGTAGGGATGGGTTTGAAGTCCACTTAAAATCTTTTATATTGAGATACCCAATTCCCATCTAATGTAATATTAGATGTTGAATTCAATGTGGAAAGCTTGATATTTGAAGATTGGAACACATTTTATCATCATCCCAAGGTATGTGTTCAGTACTGCAAGTTAAGAAGGTTGAAGTTTTATTTCTTAATAGTTCTTTGAAAAATTGCATTTACAGGTGCAAGAACAAAAGAACTACCTATATAATTATGAAGTTTAGCTGCTTCAAGAAGTTGGGACTTGACTTTGATATACTTATTGAAGGATGGGACACAAGCTAGTAAAATATAGTGTCATGTTAGAACTTATGAGAATGTAACTTGTTGTGTGTATTATGATCATGTATTCACTATGAATAGAAAGGGTTCAATCCGTAGTGACACCCTAATATTCGGATATTTGGAATGAATAATATACTAATGTGAAATTCAATCGTCACGACATTTCATTTATGCATCAATTTGTTGTTGTTATGTTTCATTTTAAGTTAATCAAGATTACACTTAAATGGGGGAGGTTTGTTGGTGATTTTGATCATCAATCTTATTTAAGTGTAATGAGATTACTTTGTGTTGACCAAAAATGATCTTGATAAATATTAAACAAGTAAGGAAGGTGTGGAGTACACACTTGTTTAAGTTTGATCAAGTTTCAAAGTACACTGTCATTTAGGGGCGAAACCCTGAACGAACGGGGGTCCGGGGGCAGCACCCCTGGGAGCGGGGTCCAAGGGGCAGAGCCCCTGGCTAGGATCGAGCTGTTTTTATATCCGTTTTTTAAGATAATTGACCATTGGTTTGACCCTTATCCATATATCCGTTTTTATGACAGTTTTTATGGTTTTATGACAGTTTAAAACTATCATATGACAGTTTTCAGACAAAGATATTAAAGTTGGTTTTGGTCTCATTTTCTGGTACATACGAAAAGATCATCAAACATTCTCGGTTCTTGTCTCTCTAAGTCTTATCCAATTGAAGATTTGGGAGTACCACCAAATACTTCGATTTGAAAGTGTTAATCACAATTCTCAGAATTTCCAAGCCTTTCTACACCCAAATTTCTAACAAAAATCAAAAATTTCTAACATTATTCTCCACCAATCATCTCTTCAATGGCAGAAACGTCAAACTCATTTATTTCATCCTGACGCATTTGCATGCAGCACATGTGCATGAAAAGTAGTATGGACTCAAATGACTAATCATTTGCGACAAACATCCATGAAACGACATACGAATGAAATTTTCTTTTCTTTTTTATTTATTTTTGTTTTTATTCGTGTTTTATTATTATTATTATTATTATTATTATTATTATTATTATTATTATTATTATTCTTTATTTTAAAAGGTAAAAAATATCATTTTTTTAAATAGATATGTGCTTGGTTTTAATGTTTTTTTTTTCTCGTTTTTTTATATTTTTCGTTTCTTTCATTTTTTTTCGTTTTTCTTTATTTTTTTTATTTTTTATTATTTTTTATTTTTTTTTTCGTTTTTCTAATATCTTTACTACACACTTGAAGATAATAGGGATCTTTTTTTCTTAATTTGTTTTGTTTATTTTTAATTTTTTTTTTAAATAGCCGTTTAAATTTTTAGTGTTGAACAATTATGAAATTTTAAATAAGAAGAATACTAAAAATCATAATATTATTTACGTTCATACTTTTTAAATAAGAAGAATACGAAAGATTATAATTACGAAAATCTCATTACATCTTGTAACTTTTGACGATAAATAAAATCAAATCCTGACAATTTATTTTATCAATCTTAAGGCGAAAATTTATAATCGCCATTCCTACTATTATTTTAGTTCCAACTTGATCATGTGTGTATATATATATATATATATATATATATATATATATATAAGTCATACTAGCCCGATCTTGGTCTTTAGAGTAATACCGCTGTCTGTCCCCTAGAGGTTAGCCTAAACCATTTTCTAGGGGAGAAATACTGGCTCAGGGTAAAGGCAGCCCCCCATCGGGTAAAATCCCATAATGCCTGTCCCAAAACCGAATAAACATGGCTTTGTGCCTTGTTCCTCTCATGGTTTGGGTTGAGTCTAGTATTTTTGTGGGTAAAGGCACCTCATATACTCTTATGTCCTATGGAATCGAAAATCTATCCTACGGAATCGAGATTTTCCCTTAAGTATTAAGTCTATCGATAATCTATCCTACGGAATCGAGATTTTCCTTAAGTATTAAGTATGTTGATAATCTGTCCTACGGAATCGAGATTTTCCTTAAGTATTAAGTATATCGATAATCTGTCCTACGGAATCGAGATTTTCCTTAAGTACTAAGTATAAGGGAAGCCCGTAACCATATTAGATTCGTAGCTACCTGATGACCAACTTTATCAAAAGGCTTCCCTTATACTTAATACTTTAGGAAAATCTCGATTCCATAGGATAGATTATCGATATACTTAATACTTAAGGAAAATCTCGATTCCGTAGGACAAATTATCGATATACTTAATACTTAAGGAAAATCTCGATTCCGTAGAACAGATTATCGATTGACTTAATACTTAAGGGAAAATCTCGATTCTGTAGGATAGATTTTCGATTCCGTAGGACATAAGAGTATATGAGGTGCCTTTACCCACAGATATACTAGACTCAACCAAGACCATGAGAGGATCAAGGCACAAAGCCACGTTTATTCGGCCTTGGGACAGGCATTACGGGATTTTACCCGACGGGGGGCTCCCTTTACCCTGAGCCAATATTTCTCCCCTAGAAAATGGTTTAGGATAACCTCCAGGGGACAGACAACGGTATTACTCTAAAGAGCCAGATCGGGCTAGTATGTATATATATGGTTGATGTATCCCACCGGGAATCCGTCAAAGATAACGAAACCGCTAGTTCGATAGACGGATCGACCAAGGAGCAACGTGTGAATAAATTCGGGTCGTCATCCTCTCTTTCATGACCCCGTATCCATTCATTGGTTCCCAAGCGCCAAGGCTAACGTTGAAGACAAAACAGTACCAAGAGTTCCCCAGAGCGACAGGTGTAGTGCTTTGGACGCCACTTCTAGGGAAATCTGCACCAATAGCGAATGACCACCCGTGGAACACGATCCACCAATCAAAAGCCATCAGCCCTGCCAAAACTAAAATGTAGAAGATAGCATTGGGGATCTATTCCCCTAACGACATGTATAAAAGGCATCATTCTTCCAAAAGAGAAGGGCCAAGATCTAAAACCATTTACCACTCTTTTTACGCTTTCGACCCACTCTCTCTCTGATGCTCACTGACTTGATCGTCGGAGCCTCGTTCCATGGCAACCTCCCGGACAACAACTGATAGTCCTATTTTCTTTGCTATGATTCGCAGGCTCTTCATTTCCACCCCTCGGAAAGACAGAGTTAAGCCGGTGACATATCACAATAGTTGGCGCCATTAGTGGGACTCGAACCCACGACCACGTGGTTGTCGCCTAGCTATGATAAAATACCACCTTAAGTCACATATGTATATAAACTTGAATAATAGTAGAAAACATATATAAAATTATTAATTATATACAAAATTACCGTCTTAGGTCACGCTTTACAAATGACGTGGCTCGCCACGTGTAATAACGCAAATTTCAAAACAAATTTTCAACTTTAAAATTTATAAGTTTAATTCATAAACATTCTCATATCTCATTGTATCACATATCAATTCCATAAAAAAACATCCCAAGATCAAAATGTATAAAAACTGCAACAGTGTGTACTGATTATGTCGGCGCATTCCTGCGATCCTCACTAGTACCTGAAAGACATAACACAAAACACTGTAAGCATAAATGCTTACTGAGTTCCCCAAAATACCACATGTAACACATAATAGCCACTCAAGGTTACAACTCTGTGAGCCCTCTGGCTCTAACTCTGTGGACCCTTTGGTCCTAACTTTATGGACCTTCCGGTCCTAACTCTGTAAACTCTGATATACACACAACATAAATCACATGGAAATAATGTTGTGAAACACATCACATAAATAACATACAATATACTCTATCACATAACTCTAACTATCACTCAAGGTAAAGTATAGTGAGAAGACTCACCTAGGATAACTCGGTAAACCTCGAACTCTAAAATTCTGCGCTAGCCTCCGCCAAATCACATAATAATTACCCTAATTAATATAACTTCTAAAGCCTAGCTTAACCCCTCTATATAAGTTCCCTAAGAAGGGTAAAAGGCCATTTTCCCCTCTAATGGCTCATAAGTCCAAACATTGACTAAATCCTAAAAGTCAACGAAGTCAACAGTCAAACATTGACCAGAGTCATCGAGTGCACTCAGGAAACTTGGTGAGTCCACACTAGTCCTCGGAATCCTTCCAATCCTCACATGGAACGACGAGTCCCCTCTCCACTCGCCGGGTTACTCAGTAAAGAATCGCAACGCAACCATGACTAGGCTCGTCGAGTCCACTTATAAACTCGGCGAGTTGCTCCCAGGACAACACTCAAATGACCTTCTGAGGTAAGATCTGTTTCTCTAACATATAGATCTGACTTCCTCATGACCAATAACCACATAAAGGTCGAATCTTGGTACACATGCAAGGCACTCTATGCTTATTTTGGTAAAATCCCTTCTAACATGGCAACCTATCTCCCTTTCCTCCATAGAACCACAAAAAGCAAGGTGGTTCAAGCTCATTGGACCTCAAAAGGTCCGGATCCAGAGTTTATTGCTCAATGGGACACTAAATATCAACCACAAAATCCATAAAAGATATAGAAAACCCTAAATTCAATACACTTAAGCAAAAACAGAGGAATAAGATCGAATAGCTACCTCAAAATGAAGATTCAAGCTGAAAACCTCCTGAAATGAAGTCCTCTTGCCCCCTTCTTGATGGAAACCCTTCCTCCTTGGCTAAATCACACCAAAAATGAACAAAATAGCTCAAACTCTCTCACAACTCGCTCAAAATCGCTAAGTTACCTCTATCTGGATTGGTAGCCGCAAATGGAGGCTATAAAGTCCTATAAATAGGGCTCAGGTTTGGGGATTTAGGGTTTCAGTCATCAGCACGGACTCGGCGAGTCCACCCTTACCGACTCGTCGAGTCCCCTCATTTAACAGTCAACAAATCACGATCCTACTCGAAGAGTCTAGGCGTCGACTCGTCGTGTCCTCTCTCTTGACTCCAAAATAAATAATACAATATAATACCTCGAAATCCGGATGTTACAATTCTCCCCTACTAGAATCAGACTTCGCCCTCGAAGTCTTACTCCGTAAAAAACTCTAGATGCTGCTCACACATTTCCAACGCTGACTCCTAAGTCAACTCGGACCCTCTCTGATGTTGCCACTGAACCTGCACCAAGGGCACCTCCTTGTTCCTCAGAACCTTGATCCTCCGATCCGTAACCGCAACTGGCCATTCCATATAATTTAGGCTGACATCCACCTGAATATCGTCCAACGGTACCACTGCTGACTCATCGGCTATACACTTCCTCAACTGAGACATGTGGAAGATATCATGGTTGTGGCTCAACTCCGCAAGTAGCTGTAGACGGTATGCTACACTACCAACCCTCGCAGTCACCCCTGAACGGACCGATGTACCGAGGCCCCAGCTTACCCCTCTTCCCGAATCGAATCACTCCTTTCCAAGGAGATACCTTTAGGAGTACGAAGTCTCCTACTTGGAACTCAAGCTCGGACCATCGCCTATCTGCATAACTTTTCTGGCGACTCTGATCTATCAGCAGCCTCTACATGACCTTCTGTATCTACTCTATCATCTGAAGCACTAGCTTAGTGCTTCCCATCACCCGGTGCCTAACCTCTCCCTAGTATATGGGAGTCCGACACCTTTTCCCGTACAACAACTCAAAGGGAGGCATGTCGATACTCGAATGGTGCATGTTGTTATATGAAAAATTAGCCACGGTAAATACATGTCCCAACTTCCTCCAAAATCCTTCACACACGCTCGTAGCATGTCTTCGAGTGTCTGAATTATTCACTCACTCTGACCGTCCGTCAGTGGGTGGTATGCGGTACTAAAATGCAGCTTCGTACCTAACTCCTCATGGAATTTCTTCCAGAATCTGGAAGTGAAATGTACAACTCGATTTGACATGATTGAGATCGGTACTCCATGTCGCGATACCACCTCTCTCACATATATCTCTGCCAGCCTCTTAAGAGAAGACCTCTGACTGATAGCAAGGAAGTGAGCGCTCTTCGTCAGCCGATCAACAATCACCCAAATTGCATCAACACCCCTCGCAGTTCTCGGCAATTTGGTGATAAAATACAAGGAAATATGTTCCCATTTACACTCAGGATCCTCAAGTGGCTGCAACTTGCCATGCGGATCCTAATGCTTGGCTTTCACCCTGCGACAGGTGAAGCATCTCTTTACGAACCACGTGACATCCCTCTTCATACAGGGCCACCAATAATCCTTCTTCAGGTCCAAATGCATCTTAGTGGCCCCGAGATGGATCGAGAACCTCGATCTATGCACCTCCTCCATTAGAATGGTACGTGCCCCGCCTTCAAAAGACACCCAAATCCGAACCTGTAAGGTCTTAAGCCCACGACTATCATAAACGAACGCATATATCTGTCCGATAACCGTCTCTCTTTTACGGTTCTCAGATCTCATGGCCTCTACATGGGCCTCCCGAATGGTGTTGAACACCAGAGTCATCACTATCAATCTCAAACAAACATCTCGTATTAGAGCACTCTCTGCCCTGCGACTCAGAGCATCGTCTACAACCTTAGCCTTGGCCGGGTGGTACAGGATCTCACACTCATAATCTTTTACCACATCCAACCATCTCCTCTAGCACATATTCAGGTTGGGCTGATCCATCAGATACTTCAAGCTCTTGTGATTCGTGTATATGGTACACCGAACCCCATACAAATAGTGACACCAGATCATAAAAGAGAACACCACAGCCCCCAACTCCAGATCGTGATTGGGATATCTCGTCTCATGAGGCTTCAACTTCCTTGATGCGTATGCTATAACATGACCTCTCTGCATCAATACTGCACCCAATCCTGATATCGACGCGTCATAATATACTAGAAAATCCTCCACCCCTCCAGAAGGGCCAATACTAGGGCTTCACATAATCTTTGGCGAAGTGTCTCGAATAAGGCCTGCTGCTCTGGGCCCCAACTGAATGCTACGCCCTTCTGGGTCAACCTGGTGAGAGGAACCACAATCTTGGAGAAATATTTGATAAATCTCCGATAATAGCCTGCCAAATCCAGAAAACTCCTGATCTCTGAGGGGGATCTCGGCACCTCCCAACTCATCACCACCTCAATTTTAGCCGGATTGACCAATATCCCGCTCTGGTTAATGAGATGCCCCGGGAACTGGACCTCTCGTAACCAGAAATCACACTTGGAGAATTTGGCGTAAAGCCTCTCAGATCTTAGAACTCCGAGGATCTCCCTCAAATGCTCCTCATGCTGCTTTCTAGATCTCGAATATACCAAAATATCATCGATGAACACGATCACTGAACGATCCAGCATCGGCCTGCACACTCTATTCGTGAGATCCATGAACACCGCTGATGCATTGGTGAGTCTGAAAGGCATCACCACGAACTTGTAATGCCCATAACGAGTTCTGAATGGTGTCTTCTGGATATCCTCATCATGCACCCTCATCTGATGATATCCAGATCTCATATCAATCTCGGAGAACCAAGACGCTCCGTGTAACTGATCAAACAAATCATCGATCCTCGGCAAGGGGTAATGATTCTTGACCGTCAACTTGTTCAACTTCCTGTAATCAATACACATCCGGTGCGAACCATTCTTTTTCTTGACAAAAAGTATCGGCACTCCCCATGGCGAGCTACTTGGTCGAATAAATTCCTTCCGCAATAGCTCCTAAAGCTGCAAGGATTACTCCTGCATCTCTGGAGGCGCAAGGCGATAGGGCGCTGCCCCCAGAACCAAATCGACACGGAACTCTACCTGCATCTTGGGAGGCACACCCGACAACTCCTCGGGGAAAACGTCCGGGAACTCCCGCATCATCGGGACTTCTTCGATCGACCTCGGCTTTTTTTCATCTACTCTCGTATCCACCACATACACCATAAACCCACTATAGCCCTGCTATAGGCACTGCCTCGCTCTAGCGGCCGAACAAAATACTGACCAGGATGGGTACCGTCACCATAAACCGTAAGAACTCCCCCACTAGGGTCTCGTAGGGTGACCAACTGCCGCTCATAGTCGATAACCGCTCCAAATCTGCTCAACCAATCCATGCCCACGATGACACAGACATCAACCATCACAATCGGAAACTCAACTCCGAAGATCTCAATTACACATCCACGAATCACATCGGTGACATACACTACTCACTCGTCAGCTATGGAGACTCGCAGAGGTCGACTCAATGCCTCTCGACGAATACTGATGTGCTTACTAAAGGCTAATGACACAAAAGATCGACTCGCACCCGAGTCAAATAACACCAAGGCAGGAACAGAACACTCAAGGAAAGTACCTACGCATAAAATAATATAAATACAATATCTCAAACGTCATAGTAAATACATGAAAGAATACATACTAGCCACAACATCGGGCGCCGTGTGGACCTCCTCCGCGGTCAACTGGAAAGCTTTCCCTCGTGCCTTCGGTGCGTCAGCCTTCACCGATCGACTCTCGGTAGCTCGGACAACAGCAGGTGCCAATCCTTGTGATGCTCCCTGTGCTGATCCTCGCATTTGTGGACACTCGTCCTCCTGGTGTCCAGTCTGGTTGTAGTGAAAACAGACTGCAAATCCCTTGGGGAAATCCTTGGCCATATGCCCCTCCTTGCCACACTTGTAGCAAGACCCTGCTCTAGAAACTCCCTCATGACCCTTTCCGCACTTGCCACTAGTGTGGCCCTTCTTGTTCCCTGATCTAGAATCGATGGGCTTGGCCCGCTTGGCTGTCGGCTGGGACTGAGCCGGTCGCCGATCCCTCCCCTAAGACTCCGCCTCCTCCCTAACTTGAGTCATTAGCTCTATCTCCCTCTTCCGAGAATTTGCATGAAGCTCAGAAAATGTTTGGTATGACACGTTCACCACAAACTCTCGTATGTCCCTCCTCAGAGATCTCAGATACCGACTCATACGTGCACGCTCGGTAGACACGTGCTCAAGACAAAACATCTCCCTCTCATGGAACATCGTGGTGATCACAATAACAGACTTAGTACCCTGTTTGAGGGTCAAAAACTCCTGGGCCAAACGTTCCCTCTCCACCGGGGAAACATACTCATCATGAAACATAGCGGTGAACCTCTCCCAAGTCACCGCAGCAAGTTCAGCAGACGAATGGTGTGCCGTCACAAACTTCCACCAACCTTTTCTCCCAAGTGAAGCTAGTTCAGCGTGAATTGGACCTTCAAATGCTCTGGATGTGAACACGTATAGAAGCATCCCTCAATATCAGAAACCCATCTCATCACAGCAATCAGATCCTGTGTTCCATCAAACTCTAGTGGTTTCTAGTTGCTGAACTCCCGAAACAGCAAAGAATCCCCACCCAGAGTTTTGAAAAATAATTAACAATGACTTGATGTCATTTTAATAAACATTTCAAAAGTAATACATTTGATAACAAAGTATTTTTAAGATATAAAACCATTTCATGCATCACATTTTGAAGTATGTGAAATCTGCTGGATGAAAACACAGTTATAAATCACATATTATAGATTCATTAACATGTTGTTTTCTGCTTGTATTCCCCCCCCCCCCCCATTAAAGCATTTAAAATCATTTAAAACATTGATTAAGGGGTATGAAATCACCTGTAGATGGTGGGTTGAATGAACTGAACGATGTAGGATTGCTAAGTGTCAAGTGAAGACTTGTACACACTCAAGATCCTAGTTAACATATAATCACACATATATGTATCCAATTAGACTTTAAATAACTAATTGACAATGTTAAGACATCCTAGAACATACTAAACACCTTATATAAGTGTTATAAGTCCTAAGGATTACATCTAAGTTGTTGTAGGACAAAGTTATTGGGTCTAGGGTTCCAAAGAACCCCTTTCTTGAGTTTACTCCCCAAGAACCATAACACAATGAGTTTACGGTCGTAAACCCTTGAGTTTGTGGCCGTAATCTCCTAAGCCTTAGTTCATCTGATATTTTGAAGCCTTAAATGTCCCTTAGAAGTATTTCTACTTGATGGTTTAGTCCTTGTAAGAGATTAGGGCACCCTTTAACTCCTTTGAGGAGTTCACGGACCTAAGACCAAATCCCTTAGGGTTTGCGGCTGTAATCTCTCATGGACATGGTGTTCTTGTTCTTTCAAGTCCTACACACATTAGGGTACGAGTCTAGGCTAGATTCACAAAGAAAGGAAGGGACTAGGGCACACTTTTGGCCCCTAAAGAAAGGTTTACGATCCAAGGTGTTCTTGGGCCATAAACTCTTTTATCTTGTTGTTTTCTTATGATTTCTTGGTCATTAGACACATAACAAGCCCTATTATACTATTAGATAGAAGTACTCACGATTTGGGTTGAAAGGCCGAAGATCCTTGAGAGAGAATTGGGTTTTTCTCTAGTTGGAAATGGAACAAATGAATAAATATGGCTAAGGACCATACATATAACCCTGGGGTTTTAGGACCGCAAACTCCATGGTTGGGTCATAAATTTCCAATTTCTTGTAGTATGAAAGTTTATTGTTGCACAATAAACCTTAGAGCATCCCCTCTCTTGGCATCTCCTAAAGTGTTAATCATAAAATGCTCAAACTTATCCCAAATAGTCTGAAAATTAACAGTAACTATTCTGACTTCTATTGACTTGATATGTTGTACATAATGTAAATTTCAGGTTGTCACATCATCCCCTCGTTAGAAGGAATTTTAGTTTCATCTGATCCTCTCGTTCCCAAGTGAATTAAGATCCTCGCTTGGCGTTCCAGAGAACCTTCACTATTGGGATACGACTCTGCTTTGTTTGCTTGACCTATCGGTCCATGATCTCTATTGGTTCTTCCACGAAGTTGAGGATCTCGTTGATCTCGATCTCGTCGAGTGGGTTAACAAGAGTCTCGTAGGACCGACACTTTTTCAAGTTCGAGACGTGGAAGGTAGAATGTACGTTACTGAGTTCGCGCGGTAGATTAAGTTTGTAAGCTACGGGGCCGATTCGGGCAAGAATCTCGAAAGGCCCTATGTATGTTGGATTGAGCTTCCCACTCTTTCCAAAGCGTATCAAGCCCTTCCAGGGTGAGACCTTCAGTAGAATGCGGTCGCCCACCTGGAATTCCAATGGTTTCCTTCGCTTGTCAACGTAGCTTTTCTTTCGGTCTCTAGAGGCTTTCAATCGTTCACGAATTTGAACGATCTTCTCTATCGTTTCCCGAATGATCTCCGGATCCGTAAGAGTGCTTTCGGGAACTCATCCCTTAGCTAACTGGGTATCACCCACCTCATCCCAGCATAGAGGGGATCTGCACTTTCGACCATAGAGGGTCGTTAGCCGAACGGGTAGGACAAGGACTTATAAATTCTCATTAAAAGTATGTTGAATATTATAAAGTAACTAAATTCTTTTATTAAATTCCCAATCTTAGTTACTTTAGGAAAAATGTGAATAAGGTGCTAATCCATGAAATTACACTTTACACTTTGTTTAAGTCGTTGGTGGAGCGTGTGTGGTTCATTGGCACACTAACTTCGACTTAACAAAGTAGGTAAAGGGTGACTTAAGGTTTATCATAGTATCGGTGTAGTGCGTGTGGATTATCGGCACATCGATTGAGTGATAAACTTTAAGGGTACCAAGTGATTTGTATGGTTACTTCACACCTTGTTTTGTGATCCTCGGTATCCCAATCACAAAATCTGGAGGGCACAATCGAGATTGAAACATGCCATTGAAAAGTTCAATAAATCTCAAAGAATATAGGAATTTCTAATAACTAATTAAAAACCTAATATCAATATTTCGTTTTTCATGGTGGAAATTGGTGAATCGTCATTCACCTACCTTTGAAATATGTTATAGCTTGGATTACGGCATACCTATTCTAAGTTATAATATATTGTGATTGTATCCTAGCCTTAATATTACATTTGGGTAACTAATCTTGTTCTCTTCATTCAGATGTCTTCAAACAACACTGCTTCTGGCTCCAATCCTAATAGCTCCTTTACCCTTATGAACTTGTGTGGAAAAGTCACTTTTGATGGATCCAACTTCAATGAATGGATCAGAAACATCAGGATGATTACCCTCTACTAGGAAAAAGAATATGTCCTTCATAATGAGCTGAAGGATATTGATGAGACCACTACAACTCCTCAGGAGATCGCTAACTTCCAGGCACATGAAAGGGATTCTATCAAAGTAGCCTGCATCATGATGGCCACCATGACAGCGGAACTCCAAAAGTCGTATGAGGACTTTTACCCTTTTGAAATGCACCCAGATCTGATGGAAAGATACCATCAAACTGCATGACAAGAGAGGTATGAAATCATCTGCTCCATGATAACAACCATAATGAAGGACAGAGAGTCTGTCACGAATCACATGCAGAAAATCGAAAGGTATGTGGATCGATTGCTGAAGCTTAATGTGAACTTCCCTAAGGAGATTGCAATAGATATCATTTTGCACTCCTTACCATCGTGCTATGATCAATTCCGCATGACATATCACATGAACAAGGAATAGATCACACTCAGCAAACTTCAGGGACTTCGCAAGACCGCAGAAACAGGTCTTAAGGGGAAGTCGGTTGTTAACACTTTTACTCCAAACTCCGCCCTGGTTTTCGCAATCGGGAAAAGTCGAGAGAAGAAGAAGAAGAGCTCTTTGAAGGGTACCAAGGATTGGACCCTTGATGGCGGTTTCATCATTCCTTCTTCTGACCCAAAAGTGGCTGAATTCTTCTATTGGCATGAAAACTCACATTGGAAGCGGAACTGCGCAAAGTACCAGCAAGATGTGAAGGATGGGAAAGTTAAACCCAACCATGCAGGTATTTACACTATCTTAACTAATAACTCACCCCTTTCTAACTCTTGGGTCATTGATACCATTTGTGGTATTTATATCTGTTTTGATTTGCAGGGACTAAGAAGAAGTGAGAATATGGAGCAAGGAAGAATAAACTTAATCATGGGGAATAGGAAAGCTTTACCTGTCACCAAGATTGGACTTTATACTTTATCTCTAAGTAGTGGGTTTAATTTAGATTTGAATAATTTTTGTTATTTGTTAGAAATGGCAAGAAATATTATTTCCTTTCATGCATTGTATAAACAAGGTTTCACCTTTTTATTTGATAATGAAGTTGGTTCGATTAATGCTTTCTTTAATAATGTTCTTTATTTTAAAGCATTACCTTGTGATGGTGTATATGAAACTGTATCTATGGTTGATAACTTAAGAAATAATGTTTTGTGTATTGATTCTGTTAATGATAATAACTTGGATAAAGCATCATTATGGCATTGTCGTCTTGGAAATATAAGCAAGAAATACATAGGCCAACTCCAAAAGGATGGAGTCTTGGAGTCATTTGGCCTAAAGTCAGATGATAGTTGTGAATCATGCTTACTTGGAAAAATGACAAAGTCACCCTTCATAGGTTCTTGTGAGAGGGGTGAAGGTTTGTTGGATCTTGTACACACGGATGTGTGTGGGCCCTTCAAACATGCCACAAGGGATGCTAATCGTTATTATTTGACTTTTACTGATGATTATAGTAGATATGGATATGTCTACTTAATCAAGAATAAGTCAGAGACTTTCGAAAGGTTTAAGGAATTTAAACAGTAAGTCAAGAATCAATTGGGCAGGAACATTAAGATGCTTCGATCCGATCGAGGTGGTGAGTATTTTAGTTCAGAGTTCCTCGACTATTTAAGGGAATGTGGGATTGTCTCACAATTGAAACCTCTCAGGACACCACAGTTGAATGGTGTGGCTGAGAGGCGTAATTGAACCTTGTTGGACATGGTTCGTTCCATGATGAGTCGATCTTCGCTACCAATCTCATTTTGGGGGTATGCCTTATAGACTGCCGCCCATATCCTTAATCTGCTCCCTACAAAGAAAGTTTCCAGAACTCCTCATGAGATGGGACTGATAAAGTACCCAAGCTAGACCACATCAAGATTTGGGGTTGCGAGGATTTTGTGAGAAGCGAGACTCATGAAAAGCTCAAACCTCGAAACGAGAGGTATATTTTCATTGGCTACCCACAACAATCCTTTTGTTACCTCTTCTACAGACCTTGTGAAAATGTGGTATTTTTAGCTAGGAGGGTGTTATTGAGAGAGAGAGAGAGAGGTCATAAGCCAAGATAAAACATTAGGAGGCAAGTTGACCTTGAAGAAATTCAAGAGTCAAGCGGTGAAGGAACTTCAAACCCTAGCACTCAACTTGAGGAGGAAACTCCTGTTGAGCAAATTGACAAGTCTGTACCTCTGAGGTGTTCCACAAGGGTTAGGAATGCACCTGAACATTACTATGTATTCCATATTACTGCAGAAGGTGATACACTTATCAGTGATGAGACACTGATAGGTCTGGATGAACCTAACAGTTACGCGGAAGCCATGGCAGGTCCTGAGTCAGCCAAGTGGAAAGAGGCAATGGACAGCGAGATACATCCATGCATGAAAATCAAGTTTGGAACTTGGTTGAGAATGTACTTGGTCATAAGACTGTAGGGTGCAAATGGATCTTGAAGAAGAAGACCGAAATGGATGGTACTGTACACACCTATAAGGCATGATTAGTTGCAAAGGGTTTCTCACAAACTCCGGGAGTTGATTATGATGAGACCTTTTCTCCAGTGGCCAAGATTAAGTCTATTAAACCACTTGGATTGTGGAGACTTGGTAAGACATGTGGAAGATATGGTGGATAACCTATTGACCCATGTTCAAATCCTAGCACCACCCAGCCCTTGTGGCCATAGAGGTTCACCTGCAGTGACTCCAGGGCATGAGGAAAACCTTTATGTTTGCAGCGGGGGATTAGTCGGTACGCGAAAGCTGGCCCGGAAACCCTTGTTAGGGCAGTTCCCTTTCAAAAAAAAAAAGATTAAGTCTATTAGGGTTCTGTTAGCCATAGCTGCATTTCATGACTATGAAATTTGGAAATGGATGTTAAAACTGCTTTCCTTAATAGAATGTTGGCGGAGGATGTTTACATAAGTCAGCCAGAGGGTTTTGTTAATACAGAGTACCCTAATAGAGTGTGTAAGCTTGAGAAATCCATTTATGGATTAAAGCAAGCACCTCTCAGATGGAATCTTTGCTTTGATGAAAAAGTCAAAGAGTTTGGTTTTTCTAGGAGTGAAGATGAATCTTGTGTATATGTCAAGGCTAGTGGGAGTATACTTAGCTTTTTGGTATTGTATGTGGATGACATACTACTCATTGGAAATGACATCCCAACTCTGCAGGAAGTTAAGTCCTGGCTTGGGAAGTGTTTCTCTATGAAGGACCTAGGAGAAGCTGCCTATATTCTAAGGATAAGGATCTTGAGAGATCGGAGTAAAAGACTAAGTGGACTTAGTTAGAGTACCTACTTGGATAAGGTGCTGAAGAGATTCAGCATGCAGGACTCCAAGAAAAGAGAGTTACCCATCCAGAGTAATGCTAGATTGAGTAAGACACAAAGCCCTAGTACTGAGCCTGAGATAGCAGATATGAGTCGAATACCTTATACTTCGGCTGTAGGATCGATCATGTATGCTATGACGTGTACTCGACCTGATGTAGCCTTTGCCTTGAGCATGGTTAGCAGGTATTCGGGGAACCCTAGCAAGGCATATTGGACTGCAGTAAAGAATATCCTCAAGTACCTACGAAGGACAAAGGACTGGGTCCTTACCCTCGGTGGGAGTGAAGACTTGAGAGTTGTAGGGTATAGTGATGCTAGTTTTCAGACTGATAGGGATAATTTTCGCTCTCAGTCAGGTTGGGTCTTTACCCTAAATGGAGGAGTAATTTCTTGGAAGAGTTCCAAGCAAGAGACAGTGGCTAATTCAACCTGCGAATCAGAGTATATAGTAGCTAGCGAAGCATCAAAGGAGGCGATATGGCTGAAGAACTTCATTGGAGACCTTGGATTTGTAGCAACTATTAAGGAGTCAATGGAAATTTTCTCTGATAGTGAAAGTTGTTTTGCCTTAGCCAAGGAACCAAGGGATCACGGGAGATCCAATCACATCGAAAGAAAATACCATTTAATTAGTCATCGAATAGAAGAATGTCTCCTCGTGGCAAAGAGGGTATCATCGGATGAGAATCCAGCAGATCCCCTCACGAAGGGACTGACTTGGGTTAAGCATCTCCAGCATGCTCGGAGCATAGGGCTGAAGGATGATATTAGATTTAGTAGTTAGATAACCTTGAAATTTGTAAAGTGTAATTGACATTAGATGATGAATAAAATGTGTTTTGTTTATGAGTAAAGTGTTGCTATCTCTTGTCGATCGTTTACTATATTTCTTTTGCATGTTTTGACTTCCAGAATAATTATGTTTGGTATATCATATTATTCGAACATCCACAGTCGGTCATATGTCGGAAGTAAGTGTGAATCAAGACTGTCATGATTGGTTGCAGAGGTCTAAGGTGTTGGACATGGCTACAACAATCATGAGTGCTCATAAGGTCTGAGCATTAGACTCAACCCACACTCACTGGAATCATTTCATGGAATTTATCTCAAGTGATCGTGAGATGGTAATATCATATAAGTCTTCAAACCTAGAGATATGATTTGTTACTTATGAGTTGGTTATGCATTGATTATAAGAAAATGCATTGGTAACTCGATGTTATAAAACGTGCTCTTGTATATAATTCAATGAGTGGTAGAACAAATATATGAGTCGAAGTTTATCTGTTCCTTCTTGGATTAGAAGCTGATATCTAGGACCCTCGATGATTTTGTTTTGACCTATGTATCGGGCCCGGTCAGAACTAAGTTGATGTGTTCAATTAAGGTCTTTGTCAAAAAAATTGGAAATCGGGAAACAAACTGCTAGACAATAAGTAAGACATTGTTCCATGTATTTGTCCAGCTGATATCTCGAACAAAGGATTATTTTATCACTTATCTTAAATGGCGTATCAACATCTTCTCAGTTCCGAGAAACCGTGAAAGAGCTACGATTGCTGATCAGTTAATGAAGTCATACGTGTAGTTATAGTTATTAGACTTATCCAAGTGCGAGACTATTAGATAAGGTATCTAAGTCCATAACTATTTCTACTATGTACTTGAGCCGACCCAGCATGGTCCATTTGGGTTGCATGGCACCATGCAATTAGTTTGATCAAGAATTAATTTAGAATTAATTAAGTGATCAAAAGATAACTAATTAAATATATGGGTTGATTATGTAAATCATCCATAACTTGTATAGTGGACTAAGAGGCTCCATGGATTATCAAGGTGGGTTCCACCCATAGGATGCTCCATGGGAGTTACAAACCCATGGGTCATGGAAATGAATAGTCATGACACATTAGGGTTTACATGGTGTAACCCTAGATGTGTCAACACTATATAAGGAACCCATTCTCCACCAAAATCAGCTACACATGAACAAGTGAGGGGTAGGCCAATTTTTGCAAGTGTAAGATTCTTTCAATGTTTACTCCTTTGAATTTGGTGTTGTGTGAAGCATTTAAGGCATCACACTTGGGGTGCTAGGCTCACAAGGTTTCAAGGATCACAAACAACAACAAGGTAAGTTATTCTATCTCCCATTCAAGTTAAAAATTGTTCCCCATGTATGCTAGATAGGAATATAACCTTGGTATTCAACTTTGCATGATAACTACACAAACATAGATCCACAGTTATTAGGGTTCCATGTATACTTAGGAAGTGTTAGAATGCTCAAAACCCATCAATTGTAGGGTCCCACTGAGACACATTGACCGGAGGGTCTTACAAAGCAGTAGCCTCGAGTGGCTAATTATTTTGTGTGTGGTATTTTGGGGAACTCACTAAGCTTTGTGCTTACTGTGTTATGTGTTATGTGTTTCAGGTTTTCTCAGGATCGCAGGAAGGCACCAGCTTGATTGTACACACCAGTGAACGAGTTATGTTTGAGGATCCTAGGTTTGAATCAAATAATTTCAGAGTTGCGATTTATAAATTAAATAAATAAGATTTTCGTGAAATGTGTTATGAAAATTGGGCGATTTTAAATGAAAAACTTATTTAAAAATTTACGGTGTTACATACTAGGTCCTTGTGCTTTGTGGCAGTGACAACTTAAGAGTAACCAGGTATAGTGATGCCAATTTTAGAGAGATAGAGACAACTTCCGTTCTCAATTTGACTGGAGGAGCAGTAACTTGGAAAACTTCCAAACATGAGACTTTGGCTGATTCTACTTGTGAATCAGAGTACATAGCAGGAAGCGCAACACCGCAGGAGGCTATTTGGTTGAAGAATTTCATTAGAGTCCTTGGAGTTGTTCCAGCAATTAAAGAGCCAATGGAGATTTTTTTAATAATGAAGGGGTGGTTGCCTTAACAAAGGAGCCAAGAGGTCGTGGTAGACCAAGGCATATTGACAGAAAATAACTTTTCATTAAACATAGGGTAGAAAAAGGTCACATCCTCATGAAGAGGGTGTCGTCAGAAGAGAATCCAACAAATCCCCTAACAAAGGGTCTGAGTAGGATTAAGCACATTCAGCATGCTAGGAGTATGGGTCTGAATGATGATATTAGTTTTAGTAGTTAGATAGTTGTCTAAACACATGTTACAAAATGCATATAATTGACTCTTGATGATTAAGTAATGGAGAATTATTTATGTGTATTGTTTACTATCTTTTGACAATTTTTTATTATTGTGTTTCATTTTGCATGTTTTACTTCCTAAATAATTAGATTATTTAAATATCCACATTCGATCATACTTTTGGAAGTAAGTAGTGAATTAAGTCGATCATGAATCGATTGTAGATTGTCTAAAGAGTTTTAGGCATAGCAAGGATATTGCTGCAATATTCATGAGTATTTTGAAATGGAGAATTTAAATATTAGATTAACCCACGCTCAGAGAATCACTTTATGGAATTTATCACGAGTAATTCTGAGAAAATAATATCTTATAATCTTTAAACGGAGATATATCAGTTGTTGTTAACAAGTTGGTTGTGCATACATAATACACAAACGCGTCTGTTACTTGATGTTATAAAATGTATTGTTGTGCATAATTTGATGAGTATTTAGTCCAAGCATAAAAGTCAAAATTTATCTATTCCTTTTTGCCCAGAGGGGTAAAAAGAGATATCTTTGGGCCCCTCGATGATTTGGTGTTGACATATAGCGTCGGGCCCCGCCAAGACGAAATTAACATGTTTTATTAGTAGTTCCTTCTCATTACAAATCAGAAATCGGGAAACTCGGTTTTGGATAATGAGATTGATTTTCTTCCATGTATTATATCTGCATGATATCTTGCAGAATGGAGGATTATATGATCACTTATCTTGGGATACAGAACTAACCGGGTCAGAGTTCGACAACAACTTTGAGTGCTAGAATTTGCTAATCAGTTTAGAAGAATATACTGGCAATTGTAGTTATTACACTTATCAAGTGCGAGAGTGTTGGATTAGGTGTCTAAGCCCATAACTATAAATGGTATATACTTAAATTGATAGTATCATAGTCCTTTTGGGTTGCCCTTAAGACTAGCACTTAAGAAGGATGATTTTGGAGAAAGATGTTGATTTATTATTTGATTAATAAATTGAAATAAATAATTTGTTAATATATATTATGAGAATAATATATATTAATAAGAAATAGTAATATTTGATTAATATTTAATTAGAAATTGATTGGAATTAATTTTGAGAACAAAAGACTTAATTAAGATTATAGGGACTGAAGGTCTTTAGAGGACGACTTGAGGAAAGTACAGATTGGTGTGGACGATAATATTAGGGCCGTACTACTAAAAGCACTAGATCTATATGCAATGCAAGAAGGAATCTTAGTGTACTAAGGAATTTGAAGGAGTGTATAAGTTTTTGTGTATGTGCTTTACTCTGTGTTTGATAGCTTCCTTATGTGTTTTAGTATGGTGGTTACGTGAGGTTCTGGCTCTAGCAATCCCGTGAGGCCGAGTGCTAGTGATGATGAGATATGTAGGATCATTTCCGCCTTGGTGATTGTGGCGATCAGACAGAGCATAGTAGAGATATTTGGGTCTATTTATACCATGCTGATTAAGATTTTCGACGAGCGTTATTATGTCTTCATTGATGTTTCTGATGTCATAGGCATTGGTGTTGTAAGACCACATGGGGCTGATTTGTTATGGTTGTAGGAGTTCAAAAACACGAAGCCATCAGAGTTTGACGTGACCTATGATCCGATTTCCGAGATGAGATGGATTTTGATGTTGATGGTTGTTTTTACACTTTCTCCTATTCGGAGAATTTGAGTAATCACTTTGTGTTGAATATAGTGGAGCATTTTGTAGTGACATGGGAGACATTTACTGAGATGTTCACAAATGGCTTTGTGCCAGTGCTTGATAGAGAAAGGTTAGCCTAGTAGTTCCTGTCTCTCAAGCAGAATACAAAGAAGGTAACTGAGATCACCAGGATATCCATGAGAGGGCCCTGTTGTGCCCTAAGCATGTGTCTTCAAAACAGGCATGTGTGAGTCGGTATCTGAGTATCCTAAGGAGGGATATCTTTGAGTTCATGGAAAATAATTCATATTGAACATTGGCTAGGATGCAGACAAATGCCAAGAGGAGCGAGATTGAGTTGGAGAATTAGGAAAAAGAGGAGAGGGAGACTCAGGGGAGAAACGGGAGGCCAATGTAGTCATAGCTACCAACTAAGTGGTTAAAACCCACTAACTCCATAGTTGGAGGCTAGAAGGTCCACGCTTGCAGCAAGTGCGGCATGGTTCATGAGGGAACCTATCAGTGAGGGACTGTTTGCTACATGTGTGGCAATGATGGGCATATGGCAAAGGATGATGGCAAGGAATTTTAGGTTTGCTTTAATTGCAACCAAATGGGTCATTTGAGGTCTGAGTGTCCTCGGCTTGCATCGAGAATAGTTCAGGATCCTGCTCCTACTAACTTGGATATTATTGATGGCTAGTAGGGGAAAGCCGAGGCTTCGAGGACTCGAGTGAGAGCATTTCATCTGACAACATAGGAGGCCCGATCAGCATCGAACATCATGGTTGGCATATGTTTCTTTATTATTTGTGTTGATTTATTTTATCTTTGATTATGATATTGCTCCTGTTTGGTACTTTCCATGTGAATTTTGTACCTGCTCTAGTGTTGTTTGACTCAGGTGCTAGTCGATCTTTTTTTTTCATCATCCTTTTATTGTGATTTTAGCATCGCACATGAGGCTTTTAGTAGACCTTTGAGAAATTATATAGCATATAAGCGTGCGGTCTCCACTGTCGACATTTATCGGGGTTGTGTATTGGAGATTTTGGTGTTGGGTATATGATAGACCTTATCCCTATTGGGATGGGATATGTCTGTGTTAGCATGGTTATGGATTGGTTGAGCCGGTTTGAGGCACTAATTGTCTGTGAGTAGCAATTGGTGATGATTCAAGATCCTAGTGGGGGAGTGCTTACCATTTACAGTGAGGGTACCAGATTAGGATAGGCTTTCTGCTCTACTGCCAGGGCAAGGCAGTGCTTACAACATGGATGCATGGGTTATTTGGCGTATTTATTAGATACCCGAATTGAGGATAACGTATCAATTTCCATATCTTATGTTCCTATTGTGCATAATTTCCCTAATGTTTCTTCGGAGGAGTTGTTAGTATACCTCCGAAGAGGCAGGTGGAGTTTTGGAACGACTTGATCCCTAGTGCGGTGCCGATTTCCAAGGTATCGTATCACTTTGCACCATCAAAAATAAGGATGGCTTGTATTGGATGTGTATTGACTATCGAGAATTAAACAAGTTGACGGTGAAGAACCGTTATCCTTTGCTGCGGATTTATGATATTTTCAATCAGTTACAGAGGGAATCTTGGTTTTCCAAGATTGTTATGAGGTCTCACTACCATCAAATGACCAATCAATAGGAGGATATTCATAATACGACGTTCTAAACTCATTACGAGGATATTCATCGATGACATCTTTGTCTATTTGAAAACCAGAGAGGAGAATGAGGCGCATTTGTGCGAGATTATTAGGGTTTTCAGGATGGAGAGGCTATACTCCAAATTATCCAATTGTGAGTTCTAGTTGCACCAGGTTAAGTTTCTGGGACACCTCGTCAATCAAAACTCTATCTTGGTTGACCAAACCAAGATTGAGGCAGTTATGTGATAGCAGGTTCTGACGTCTCCATTTGAGATTTAGAGTTTCCTTTGTTTTGGTGGGATATTTTCAGAGATTCGTTCAATTGTTCTCTGAGATTGATGCTCCTCTCACTAAGTTGCCAAGGAAGAATATTTTGTTTAGATGGTGGCCTAAGCAGCACGCATCATTTGAGATTCTTCGCCAGAGACTTTGTGAGGAGCTGATACTTGACCTCTGTAGGGGAGTTGAGGATTTTGTGGTCTATTGTGATGCATCCATTTTAGGGTTGGGTGCCATTTTGATGCGGATAGGGCATGTGATTACATACACTTCAAGGCAGCTGAAGTGTCAAGAGGAGTAGTATCCCACCCACGATGTAGCATTGAGGGTGGTGGTTTGTGCCCTCAAGATTTGGTACCATTACCTTTACGGAGTTCGGTGTACTATCTACACACACCATAAGAGTTTTTGGTATCTTATGGATCAAACTAATTTGAACATGAGGTAAAGGACTTGGTTAGATGTAGTAAAATATTATGAATACGAGATTTTGTATCACTCGGCCAAGGCCAATATAGAAGCTGATGCCTTGAGCTAAAGGAAATTAGTGCCCTGATTAAGGATATGTGTTTGAGGATGACTGTGATGACTCTAGTCTTGGAGATGATCATAGATGCGCAGTTGGAGGCCATCAAGGACGATAATCGGAATAGTGGACGAGTGACTGGTCAGATTTAAACCATGATATTGACAGGAAGGGGTTATTTACTCTTCATGGATGGGTTTTGGTACCGTATTATGGTGGGGCTCGACGGGTGTTAATGGAAGAGGCCTACAAGTCGAGATTCTCCATTCATATGTGGGCTCCAAATATGTATCTTGACCTGAAATATATCTTTTAGTGGTCGTGTATGAAGAGGGATTTGGCCTGGTTCATGGAGCGTTTCCTGACCTACCGGAAAGCCAAGGCTGAACACCAACACCTTCATGGCATTTTCCAGCCCTTGGAGGTCCCATGGTGGAAGTCGGAGCAGATCAAGATGGCTTTTATTACAGTATTGTCGAAGGCTGTGAAGGGCTTTGATTTGATTTCGGTGATAATTGATCATTTAACAAAGAGTGATCACTTCCTAGCCATAAGTGAGAGTTCTTCTTTTGAGAAACTGGCTAACATTTATGTCCGAGAGGTAGTGGCTCGTCATGGGGTGTCGACTTCCATTGTGTTGCACTAGGATGTTCATTTTATTTCCAGATTTTGGAAGAGGTTTCATGATGAGTTGGGTGCCCGATTGTATTTCAGTACCACCTATCATCAGCAGATAGATGTCAGAACGAGAAAACTATCTAGATGCTTGAGGATATGTTACGGGCTTGAATCATTGATTTTTCTGGGAATTGGGACTCCTACCTTCCTTTGGATGAGTTTTCTTCCAACAACAGCCATCATTCCAGCATTGGCATGCCTCACTTTGAGTTATTGTATAGGAGGAAGTGTCGAACTCCAATTTCTTGGGGAAAGGTCGAACAGAGAGTCATGGGGAGCACTGAGATAGTACTCAAGATGACCAAGCTTATTAAATCGTTCAGACAGAGATTGTTGACAGCCCAGTGCCGCCAAAATAGTTATGTTGATAGGCAACGCTCTAAGTTGGAGTTTCAGATTGGAGATTTGGTGATGTTGAAGTTATCACATTGGAAAACTATTATCTGATTCAGGAAGCAGGGTATGTTGGTCCATAGTTTCATTATTCTAGCTCGAGTAGGAAAGGTCACATATCGGTTGCCTGAGGAGTTGATCCAGATTCATGACACCTTCCATGCTTCTAACTTGAGGAAGTTTCTAGCCGCTGAGACATCGGTTGTTCCTTTAGAGGAGATTCAAGTTGATGTTTGCTTGAATTACATTGAGAAGCAAGTGGCGATTCTAGATAGGAATGTGAAGACCTTGAGAAAAAAGGTAGTAAACTTGGTCAAGGTTCGGTGGCAGCATCAGAAAGGCTCTGAGTGGACTTAGGAGCCCAAGGATGATATGTGGGAGCATTATCCTAACCTATTCACAGAGGTTGACTTTAGTGATGAAGTCTGATCCTAGTAAGGAAGAATTGTAACACCCGTTTCTAGGTATTTCTAATTTAACCATTGGCATTTTAAAATTTTAGCAAATAAGCCCATTACGCTAGGTGTACCAGCCTTGTATGCCGGGCATAATCCAGGATAAGGATCAAGGTGGGGGATGAGTACACTAGGCGTACATATGGGTACTTCAGGCGTACTCATTCTGCTTCCAAATCCCTAAAATATAGGGTTATGTCTCCCATTTAAGCATCTTAATCCCATTAGACCTCCTTATGACCAACCTCGATTTCCTACAAACCCTAAAATTGAAAACTTAGGTCTTGTGAGCAGGATGTTAAGCTTGGGAGTGATCCTTGAGTAATCTTGATAGAAAGGGAAGATTATTCAACTTGTGGTGGTGCATTCTAGCATTTGGATCCAGAATCTAAATCTCCTTGTTCACCATTTGAAGTTGGAGTCTAGTTCTGATAGTTTGGGTGTGAGTTTTATCAGTCATCTGTGTGAGGTAAGTCTCCTCATTATTTCCTACTTGTCTAGTAGAGTGCTACACAGTCACCTGTAGTTTATGATACCGAATATTTTTTGGACACTTATATTTTTATGATAATTTGTATTTGACACTATGATTTAATTGAGATGGTTTCTTATGAACAATATTTTTATATTAATTTAAAAATGAAAATTTTGGTTTGAAATTTTCGATGTTACATAGTAACGTATGAGATTTGGATATATAGAGGCCTTTCAGTTTGTAATATTCCCTTAAACCTTTTTTATATCTATTGTAGCACTCTTGCGTGATGCTTTCGTTACGATAAAAGTAAGAAGAAACTGTAATGAGTCAGTACCCCAATCCAAGATTGATGATCTCTTAGTGGTAAGTTAAAGCAACTCTATATGACCAACCTTAGAAGCAAAGTAAGAAACTAGGTCGAGTTGTGTGCTAAAAAGTCATCTCTGCACCAACAGATCCACATGTGTTTCATGCATCTAGGAGTTTGATTATATTTAATCACAATCAGATGTTCTGATATTTTGGGTCGGAAGAGTATGGCTTTTTTTCCATTGTTGTTTCCGTCGATGAAATTCTTTCAAGGGGAGGATGATTGTAACATCCTTTTTATAGGGCTAGAAGTTTTGTGTTTATTGGTAAAAATACAAGTTCCTTTAAATTCAAAATAAAAATATATTGAAATAAAATATATAAATAAGTGAAAGTAAGTAGTTTTAATTAATAACCATCATAAACGATATTACTGAGTCAAAATTAAATTATGATAGATTTGGGTTTCAAATAAGAACATTTAAAGTTTAGGGGATGAAACTGACAAGGTTGAAAAACTTATGCTTGACCTTTTAAGTTAACCAAATAAATGATTAGAATAATACTGGTGTACGTCATGTTGGAGAAGGAGTAAATGTAAAATATCATAACTTTTGCCTAGTTGTGGACCATTTTTGCAAAGATTTGTGGATGATGAACTAGATTTGTCAATCTAGCCAAAATGGTAGCCACGACGTGGAAATTGTTGACCATTACGTTATTTTTGTGCTGAAAAAACCATATCAACATTTTTTGTTGTTTTTCTTACCATTTTCAATCCCTTTCTTCCCCAAATCGATTCCAACAGATTCTTTCTCATTAAACTCAATTTTTCTTTCAAATTTCCATGGTTTTTGAAGCTTGAAGTTGTTAGAGAGATAATTCTTAATAGCTTTCATTAAAGAGGTAGATTTCTTCTCCTTCTTCGCCAAATTTCAAGTTAGCTTTTGTAAGATTTGATATCTGAATTTCTTGCTCCATTTATGTTTTTTTATATAATGTTGTATATATGGGTTTAATGTTGTAGTTTCATTCCTTAATCCATCTCGAAGCTCCTACCAACAAATGGTTGTGAGATTGGATTTGTATTGATGAGATTCCTTGACTATCAATGGTGGAAATCGAATTCATGCTTAAATTTTACTGTTTATGTGAAATTGTTGATGGAGTTTAACTCCTTGCTCTATCTATAATCTCTAACTAACAAATAATTAGGAAATATGTGAGTTGAAATGTCATTTGGTGGGTTTTCAAAATCCTGGATCTTAAAATCCAAAAATTGTATAACGAGCAATTATATGAGCATGAATTTGTGATTAAATTGCTTGTGCTCTTTAAAATCCATAATGCATTAGTTTATTCATGACTAATTGTGATATTTCTAGTGCTTGGTCCATGTTTATCGTTTGTGTGATGATTTGGGTATATTCAATCCCTAAGTGCTTTAGATCAAGTTCCAAGGTCTCAACCAATTATATGAGTTTGATGTTATGCTTAAGTTATGTATTCCATTCCAATGTATGATCCATTTGATAATCCATGTCCCATGGTGAGGTTATGTACTTTGGGTGCACCTCTGCATCAATAGGGAATTGAGAACATCTTGATCATGAATGATCTCTAATATTTTTCTCTATTGGAAGTACATTGTTACAATTTCACCTTCATATTGGTATTGAATATTATAAAGATTCGAAAAATAACATATATCAATGTTAATGGATGATTAAGGTCCCAACGCCTTATTTATCTACTCATATTGTGTTTCAAATCGTGTTATTAGTATTGTTCCTTTTTGTTAATTCCATACATCTCATGTAGTGACTTTTATGTGAATTCATTTTTTTATGGTTATTAAGCTTCTATGTGAAGTTTGGCTAATAGTTTGATATTATAGTTAACTCAATGGAAGTGAAACATTATGGATTTTAATTAATTTCATTTTGATTATTAAAACTTCCCTTTGAAGTCTTTTGATTCACAAAATTGATTTTGCAGTTTTATTGGAAGTTGAATGGCTAATTGCAAAACAAAAAACCAGAATATGACAACCCGGAACTTTTATCCTGTGCATTTGATCCGTATATCAATATTTTTCATCTTTTAATGAAATTGTGGGTCCATATAAGTGCTCTAGGCTTAGTATAACCTAGATATGAGTCTTAAGAAGGATTGGAAAGTGTGTAGCATCATAAAATCGGGCCAAACACACCAAAGATGGTGTGTGCGGCTGCACACCTGAGTGTGCGGCCAGCCAGCCGCACACCAAGCCATACACACCCCAGCCACACACCGACCCTATATATAGGAGAGGACCCCCTTTCATTCACTTTTTCTTCTTTTGGTTCCACACTACTTTCTCTCTCTAAAAATATCCTCCAAGGACACTCTAAAGGCCTTAAAAACGTGAATAACTCCATCTTCTAGCTTGTTATACAGGTAAAACACCTAAATTTAAGCCTGAAACTCTTCATGTTCTTAGTATTCTTCATCCTTTGAAGGAGTGCGGCCGCACACCTTCATGAGGTGGCCGCACATACACCAAAACTCTCCAAAGTGAAGATTTTGGACTCCATTTGCTAGATGGACTTGTTTTTAGCACCTAAAACACCTCAAAATCGATATTTCAGGCACAAATGAGGAGTGTACGGCCACACACACCCTCTATACGGCCACACACTCCTATGTGTAGCCGCACACACAGTCTAGCCGCACACCCTAGCCGTACACTCATCTTTATGGCCATACACTCACTCTAATGCTCATATTTGGCCTTAAACTTGCAAGGATTACTACATGTGGAACCTAGAACACTTAGTACAAACATTTCCAAGACCTTAGGGTGGTTCCCCATCATGATTAATCTTGAAATACCATAATCTAATTCATATATGTGTTACCATATGATTAAGAGGGCCTACTTGTGTTCGAAACATCCGTTGACACCTAACACTCATATCGGTCGTACACTCGAATCCTACGTTAAACTGTGAGTTCATACCCCTACACTTTTTCGAGTTATTCATGCTTTTAAGGGGGAATACAAGCTAAACATAAAGGTTTTCATAACTTAAAAACTGATGCAATTACAACGATTTTCTATCAGACTTTAGATACAGTTATCCCTTTTGTAATATGCGGAGCATAAGGGACATTTTCTAATCATAATTGCATAGTTTTCAAAACCATTCATGAATGTAACAAACCATTGAAAATATAATAGGTATAGTTTGGGATTTGATTACCAGTCTTACAGATTCAAACTTCATGCAAAGTCAAACATATAAACTATGTCAGATGTAGTTTATCCATTACTACGAATAGAAAACTTGAGTATCATGCTAAATAAATACTTTTATGTATAGTTATTTATACTCTACACCGTTACAAACGATTCCGTACTCGAGAACAACCGAACAACACGTAAACTAGTTAATACAGAATTGTGAGACTATCTTCGTTATGCCCCTCGGGGTACCAATAAATCCTCACCGGTAGTATAACCAGAGCCTCCTAGAGGGAGAGCGTGGAATTTGTGAATATATCTATTCAGGACCGAAAATCCCACACCTGAACTGTTAGCTACAGTTAGGTGGGCACGCCTGGGGTGACAAATTTTGTAATCATATGACGCCTGAAGAACGTCAAGTAGATCACCAGTCATATTAGTATGGTTATACGACTGACAATAAGTATAAACTAACCTTTGTTTACGAGATTTCTTCCTTCCATTTTTTTAATTTAAGTAATAAAACTACCTATCTACTTAATGGAGGGTAATCCAGGGACACAACTTTTGGTTTTATTTTAAGTAATAAAACTACTATACAAAATGGTGGTAACCAGGGTTTTCAAACGATCATTCATACTGGTGGTAGCCAGGGTTTTTGAACAACACCTACTTTACATACTGGTGGTAGCCAGGGTTTTCATATAGAACGTACTTTTCAAACAAAAACCAACAAACATGTTAGAAAATATTGGATATTCTTTGTAAGCATGCATACGTATTTCAGAACTTGATAACAACGGTTTTCGATATAATCGACATTTTACTTATAGTGGAAAGAGACTATTTATACAAACTTAGTGACTAGTTTTCAATACAAATACATGATTATGAACTCACCAGCTTTATGCTGATATGTTATCAAAACCGCTTGTATTTTCAAGGCAACGATAGATAGGTACCTAGCCAGCTTTTGGAGAAGACGAAGCATTTTTGGAGTCTCGTCTTTATATTTTGCTATACACTGTTATGTACAAACTATGTTTTCAAACAGATGTAAATATTTATATTGTAATGTAATGGTTGTGTTTACTTTGATTCCTATGATACGATTGTTGTGATACTACGTATGACGTCGCCGCCCCGGACGTTTCCGCTGTTGTTTTTCTGACGGTTCGGGGGTGTGATAGATTGGTATCAGAGCTATTGTTTATAGTGAACTAAGTATACCGAACCTCACATGGTATACAACTATAAACACTAAGGGGCCGAAGTGCTATGAACTAAAAGTATACTTTACAAATATAAGTATTTTTACTCCATGTATACAAGTATACCTACATACCAGAAACCGTATTGTAAAAAAACCAAACAAAAGTATTTGGATGTTGAATACTATGGTTAAACTTGGGCAGTTATGTAATCATGTCTAGAGTTAATATTGCCTCATCAACTGTATTCATTAGAGACGTGACCAACAAGTGCTTGGGAGTGACTGTGGTGTTGCAACAGGCCTAAAACCTACCAAATATTCCTACCAAAAGAAATTGATAGAACAAAACCTTCTACATTGTCACACCCCAAAACCAAGAACGGCGGAAACGTTCAGGGATGGAGGACGTCATGTACAGTATCACAACAATGCAAAGTAGTAAACAAGAAACAACATCATCCATTACGTTAAAAGTAAATATTTAATACATGTGTGTTCTTTAATAGTAATAAGACACCAAATATCTAATCAAAATAAAGACGAGTCTTGTCTGTGCTCCGTCTTGTCAAAATCTGGTCATCGTACCTGTCTACTGGTGACCTAAGAATACAAGTTATTCATAAGTATTTAAGTGTCATTATTCTATTTTGGAAAGCTGTTATGAATGCCATGTAAATCTTTGAATGAACATTTGATATAAGTATGAGAACCCTAGAAAATTCCATATTTCCTACTAGTATAAAAGTAGTCTTCTACCAAGACCCGAATGTTTTGAAAGTAGTCTTCTACCAAGACTTGAATGTTTTGAAAGTACTCTTCTACCAAGACCTGAATGTTTTGCTGTAACAAAGATGGTTTCCCCTTTATGACTACTATTAACAATATATAGTCTACCTCATCGTTTATGTGAATATAACACAAAATAGAAGTAATAGGGAAAATATTGCCATGAAAGTATTATCCTTTTCATTAGGATAAACATGACATCGCGACTGCCAAAAGGTATCAACCTTTAACATCCGTAGATTGTTCATTTTCCTCTGTAGCTAACAGCAGGTTAAAGGAATGGTTAGTCCCGTAAAGGTACCCCTAGTATAAGTATTAACCGTAGGCATCCGTAGATGTTCATTACCTCTGTTGCTATTAGGTGGATGCCTGAATGGTTAGTCCCATAAAGTACCCTTTTATACTACGATAGACAGAACTAAACTACACGTATGATATGTAATAGTATCTAAGTACAAGTATCCATGTAAGTGTATCTCTTCATATAGCATTTAGTATAAACTCATGAATGAACTGACTCTGGTGTAATTCCTTGTAATAGGAATAATGTTTTGTATCTCCTAACTATCCCCATAATAGTTTACTGGAAGGTAATTGATGTCCTAGAAGGTTTATACACCCTTGCTACACAATAGTGTGGGAACTGAATGAAGGATGAAAGCTATCATATCAATACATATATATACATATATATATATATATATATTGTATATATATATATATATATATATATATATATATATATATATATATATATATATATATATATATATATAAGAGCATAAGTGTATAGATATAGTTTTGATCAAGAGGATAAAAATGGTTTTGTAAGACATTTAAGAGTTTTGAACAGTAATTAACAATGAATTAATGTCATTTTAATAAACATTTCAAAAGTAATACATTTGATAACAAAGTATTTTTAAGATAGAAAACCATTTCATGCATCACATTTTGAAGTATGTGAAATCTGCTAGATGAAAACACAGTTATAAATCACATATGATTGATTCATTAACATGCTGTTTTCTACTCGTATTCGCCCCATTAAAGCATTTAAAATCATTTAAAACATTTATTAAGGGGTATGAACTCACCTGTAGATGTTGGTTTGAATGAACTGAACGATGTAGGATTGCTAAGTGTCAAGTGAAGACTTGTACACACTCAAGATCCTAGTTAACATATAATCACACATATATGTATCCAGTTAGACTTTAAATAACTAATTGCCAATGTTAATACATCCTAGAACATACTAAACACCTTATATAAGTGTTATAAGTCCTAAGGATTGCATCTAAGTTGTTGTAGGACAAAGTTATTGGGTCTAGGGTTCCAAAGAACCCATTTCTTGAGTTTACTCCCCAAGAACCATTACACAATGAGTTTACGGTCGTAAACCCTTGAGTTTACATGCGTAATCTCCTAAGCCTTAGTTTATTTGATGTTTTGAAGCCTTACATGTCCCTTAGAAGTATTTCAACTTGATGGTTTAGTCCTTGGAAGAGATTAGGGCACCCTTTAACTCCTTTGAGGAGTTCACAGCCCTAAGACCAAATCCCTTAGGGCTTGCGGCCGTAATCTGTCATGGACATGGTGTTTTTGTGCTTTCAAGTCCTACACACATTAGGGTACGAGTCTAGTCTAGTTTCACAAGGAACAGAAGGGACTAGGGCGCAATTTTGGCCCTTAAAGAAGGGTTTACGGTCCAAGGTGTTCTTGGGCCGTAAAGTCTTTGATCTTGTTGTTTTCTTATGATTTATTAGTCATTACACACATAAAAAGCCGTATTATACTTTTAGATAGAAGAACTCATGATTTGGGATGAAAGGCCGAAGATCCTTGAGAGAGAATCGGGTTTTTCTTTAGTTGGAAATGGAACAAATGAATAAATATGGCTAAGGACCATATATATACCCATGGGGGTTTAGGACCGTAAACTCCATGGTTGGGTCATAAATTTCCAATTTCTTGTAGTATGAAAGTTTATTGTTGCACAATAAACCTTAGAGCATCCCCTCTCCTAGCATCTCCTAAAGTGTTAATCATAAAATGCTCAAACTTATCCCAAATAGTCTGAAAATTAACAGTAACTGTTCTGACTTCTATTGACTTGATATGTTGTACAAAATGTAAATTTCGGGTTGTCACAAACATAAATTACTATAGGGGTATTTTAGCTAAAGCAGAATACAATGTAGAAATTCATTCCAAGTGTTGCTACTCATTCTTTCCTAGCGATCGTTTACTTACTTTAGTAACTCCTTTCTGTTTATTGCTTAGTAGAACACCTTATCTATCACATAGAGATATATCTTGTTTCATATCTCTTGGTTCTATAGTCAAAGGGACTGATTATCTTCTTCTTCCTGATATAGAACAAGATGGATCCAAAGAATAGACCCAACAAAAAGAACAACAATTCCTCAACGGCTCCAGCACTACCACCACCCCAGTTCGATCCCGTTATGTTCTAGGCAGTTGTTACTGCCGCCGTGACTGTTGCTTTTTCACAAATAAATTCTGGTTGTTTTGGTGGCGCTGGGAGTGGTACTCATTCCCAGAATCATGAAGGGAGTCAAGGGCATTAGAGGGAGTTCTCCTATAAAGACTTCATGAACGCAATACCCACATCTTTCGACGACATTGGAGGTGTTATCGCCTTGACTCGATGGTTCGAAAAGATCGAGTCTACCTTCGAGATTTGCTCTTGTTCGGAAGCCAACAAGGTGAAATTTGCCGCTTGCACTTTCAACAACAGAGCATTGACCTGGTGGAATAGTCAGGTCAAATCCCTAACCCTGCCAGTAGCAAATGCTATGGGTTGGGAGAGCTTGAAAGAGCTCATGCTTGCTGAATATTACCGGCAGGGTGAAATGCAGAAACTGGAGCACGAACTCTGGAACCTAAAGATGAAGGGATCTAATATTGCTTCCTACATTTCTAGGTTTGAAGACCTAGCACTTCTTTACTCGGGAATGGTCACCCCAGAAAGCAAGAAGATAGAGAGATACATTTGGGGATTAACGCCCCCAACTCAAGGGAATGTCTTGGCTGCCAGGCCAATCACTTTTGATAGTGCAAGTGCCTGGAGCAGACTCTCATAAATCATGGGGTTGATCTGGATAAAGTATCAGCCACTCCCGAATCAGCGAAAGGTAGTGGCGAGAAAAAAATTCTGGAAGCAGTGAAAGGGTCAGTCTTCGCAAGAGCCTTCCATGAAACAACATATTGTGGCAGTCCATGCTGCCACTACTCTTGTTGCTGCTCCTACAACTCAAACACCTACCAGTGGATATATGGGTACCCTCCCTTGGTGCAGCAAGTGTAGTTATCATCACCGTAGGCCCGACCCATGTCATGATTAGCTCTGCAACAACTGTGGCAAGAAGGGTCACATTGCTCGAAACTGCAGAACATCAGCCCAACAAACCAATCAGGCATCTAGAGCAGGTGTCGGTCAGGCCTGCTATGGTTGTGGCGAGGTCGGGCACTACAAGAGAAATTGCCCCAAGGCAGCAACAACTAGCAACACTAGTAGAGTTCTAGCAATGGGACAAGAGGAGGCAGTCGTTTATCCTACCGTTCTCACAGGTACGTTCCTCCTTGACAACCCTTATGCATGCATTCTTTTTTATTCTGGTGCAGAGAGAAGCTTTTTCAGTCATGCATTCAAGCATCTTCTCAAACATAAACCTCAATCTCTAACCGAAACATATACCTTCAAAATGGCTAACGGTGAGAAAGAGATCACTAACGACATATTCATCGGCTGCACCGTTACCCTAAACGATCATTCCTTTCCCATCGAGCTTATGTCAGTTTCCATAAAGAGCTTCGATGTTATCATTGGCATGGATTGGTTGAGCCCCAATTGTGCTGATATCCTTTGTTTCGAAAAAGCTATCCGTCTCAGTCTTCCTTTTGGAGAATCACTCGTTATTTATGGTGATAAACTCAGTTCAAACCTTCGCATTATTTTGTGCATCATAGCCCAAAAACTTCTGCGAAAGGAGTGTCGTGCATTCCTAGACCATGTTGTAAATGATAAACAAGAGGTTAAAGACATCGAGAGCATCCCCGAAATCTGCAACTTTCCTGATGACTTTCCCGAAGAGCTTCTGGGAATTCCTTCTAAGTGCCAAGTCAAGTTTCGCATCGACTTAATCCCCGGAGCTACCCCCGTAGCTAAATTCCCATATTGCCTAGCGCCAACAGAAATGAAAGAGTTATCAAGCCAGCTCAATGAGCTTCTCAGAAAAGGATTCATCAAGCCGAGTTCCTCACCTTGGGGAGCCCCGATTTTATTTGTGAAAAAGAAGGATGGATCTTTTCGAATGTGCATTGACTACTGAGAACTGAACAAGCTCACCATCAAAAACCGTTAACCTCTTCCTGGGATCGATGACCTTTTCGACCAGCTTCAAGGAGCCAACTATTTCTCCAAAATAGACCTCAGATCAGGGTACCATCAGCTACGAGTCCACGAGGGGGATGTTCCTAAAACAGCATTCCGGACTCGATATGGCCACTACGAATTCGTAGTAATGCCCTTCGTTCTAACCAACGCATTGTCAGTATTCATGGACCTATTAAATCGGGTGTGTCGTCCTTTCTTGGACAAGTTCATTATTGTGTTCATAGATGATATACTTGTCTACTCTAGAAGCGAGGAGGATCACAAACAACACTTGAGATTAGTGTTGGAAACTATAAGAACGGAAAAGCTATACGCGAAATTCACCAAGTGTGAATTCTGGATTCGGAAAGTAACTTTCTTGGGTGACGTGGTAAGCGAGGAAGGCATACACGTGGATCCATCCAAAATCAAATCGATAGAGAATTGGTCAACACCGAAGACACCCACGAAAATTCGTCAATTCTTGGGTCTTGCTAGTTATTATCGTAGATCCATCCAGAATTTTTCCAAAATTGCCAAAACCCTAACCACTATGACTCAGAAAGGTGTACCCTTTTGTTGGAGAGAAAAGCAAGACACTGCATTTCAAATATTGAAGCGAGCCTTGTGCAGTGTACCTATCCTGTCACTGCCCGAAGGGATGGAGGACTCTATTGTGTAATGCGATGCATCCAATCAGGGCTTAGGTTGTGTGCTTATGCAAACAGGAAAGGTTATTGCTTATGCCTCGAGACAGCTAAAAGTACACTAAGTCAATCATACAACTCATGACCTGGAGTTGGGGGCAGTGGTCTTCACATTGAAGATCCGAAGACATTACCTCTACGGAACCAAGTGCACGATCTTCACTAACCATAAATGCCTACAACACATCTTCGACAAGAAAGACTTAAACATGAGACAACGAAGATGGGTAGAGCTACTCAGCGATTATGAGTGCGAAATACGCTATCATCCTGGCAAGGCCAATGTGGTAGCAGATGCCCTCAGCCGAAAAGAGTACTGAGATCACGGTGCGAAAGAACTTATTATGACCATCCATTCCCACTTATCCGCACAAATTAGAGAATCTCAGTAGGAAACCTAAAAACCAGAGAATATGGCAGACAAATCCTTAAGGGGGATGAAGAAAAACTTAGAGATCAAGGGGGACAGAGTCTATTATTTCATGAACCAGATTTGGACCCCAAAGTTCCGTGGATATAGAGAGGTTTGCATGAACGAAGCTCACAAGACTAGATACTTCGTTCACCCAGGATCGGATAAGATGTACCTTGATCTCAAGAAACTATATTTGTGGCCAAACATGCAAGCAGAAATAACTACCTTCATGGGTAAGTGTCTGACTTGTGCCAAGGTGAAGGTCGAATATCAGAAATCACCCGTGAAACCACTGAAAAGATCATAACAATCCGGGAACGACTAAAAGCTTCGGGAGATTGACAAAAGAACTACGCCGATAGACGACGAAAACTCTTGGAATTCCTGGTCGTAGACCGTGTTCTGCTGAAGGTCTCGCCCTGGAAAGGCATGATACATTTTGGAAAACGTGGAAAAATAAATCCAAGGTATATAGGACCATTCGAGATCCTTGCTAGGATCGGTCCCGTAGCTTATAAACTTCGCTTACCTCAAGAGCTTAACAACATTCATCCTGTCTTCCACATCTCGAATCTTAAGAAATGCGTATCCGATGAAACCCTTACAATTCATCTCAATGAGATTGAAATCAACGAGAACCTGAACTTCGTAAAAGAACCAATCGAAATCACAGAACAGGAGGTCAAACGAACGAAACAAAGTCGCATCCCGATAGTGAAGGTTCGCTGGAATGCTAGGCGGGGACCTGAATTCACTTGGGAGCGCAAGGATTCAATGAAACAGAAGTACCCTCATCTTTTTCCAAATCCATGATTTGTATCCATATTCTTGAATTTCATGATGAAATTTCCTCTAACGGGGGGATGATGTGATAACCCGAAACTTTTGTAGCAATATTTTTCATCTTTTAACGAAATTGTGGGTCCATATAAGTGCTCTACGTTTAGTATAACCTAGATATGAGTCTTAAGAAGGATTGGAAAGTGTGTAGCATCACAAAATCGGGCCAAACACACCAAAGCATATGTGTGCGGCCGCACACACACCCCCAGCCACACAGCGACCCTGTATATAGGAGAGGACCCCCTTTCATTCAGTTTTTCTTCTTTTGGTTTCACACTACTTTCTCTCTCTAAAACTCTCCTCCAATGACACGCTAAGAGCCTCAAAAACATGAATAACTCCATCTTCTAGCTTGTGATACAGGTAAAACACCTAAATCTAAGCTTGAAACTCTTCATGTTCTTCGTGTTCTTCATCCTTTGAAGGATGCGGCTGCACAACTTCATGAGGTTGCCGCACATATACAAAAACTCTCCAAAGTGAAGAGTTTGGCCTACATTTACTAGATGGACATGGTTTTAGCACCTAAAAGACCTCAAAATCGATATTTCGGGCACAAATGAGGAGTGTACGGCTACACACTCCTTTGTATGGCCGCACACACCCTCTGAACGGCCACACACTCCTATGTGCAGCCGCACACACAGTCTGGCCGCACACCCTAGCCGCACACTCATCTTTATGGCCATACACACACTCTAATTCTCATATTTTGCCTTAAACTTGCAAGGATCACTATGTGTGGAACCTAGAACACTTAGTACAAACATTTCCAAGACCTTAGGGTGGTTCCTTATCATGATTAATCTTGAAATACCATAATCTAATTCGTATATGTGTTACCATATGATTAAGAGGGCCCACTTGTGTTCGAAACATCCGTTGACACCCAACACTCATATCAATCGTACACTCGAATCCTACGTTAAACTGTGAGTTCATACCCCTACACTTTTTCGAGTTTTTCATGCTTTCAGGAGGGAATACAAGCTAAACATAAAGGTTTTCATAACTTAAAAATTGATGCAATTACAACGATTTTCTATAACACTTTTAGATACAATTATCCCTTTTGTAATATGCGGAGCATAAGGGACATTTTCTAATCATAATTACGTAGTTTTCAAAACCATTCATGAATGTAACAAATCATTCAAACTATAATATGTATAGTTTGGGATTTCATTACCAGACTTACAGATTTAAACTTCATGTAAAGTCAAACATATAAACTATGTCAGATGTAATTTATCCATTACTACGAATACAAAACTAGAGTATCATGCTAAATAAATTTTTTTATGTATAATTATTTATACTCTACACCATTACAAACGATTTCAAACTCAAGAACAACCAAACAACACGTAAACTAGTTAATACATGATTGTGAGACTATCTTCGTTTTGCCCCTCGGGGTACCAACAAATCCTCACCGATAGTATAACTAGAGCCTCCTAGAGGGATAGCGTGGAATTTGTGAATAGATCTATTCGGGACCAACAATCCCACACCTGAACTGTTAGCTATAGTTAGGTGGGCATGCCTGGGGTGATAAATTTTGTAATCATACGACGCCTGAAGAACGTCAAGGAAGTCGCCGGTCATATTAGTATGGTTATATGACTCACAATAAGTATAAACTAACCTTTGTTTACACGATTTCTTCCTTCCATAGTTTTATTTTATGTAATAAAACTACCTATCTACTTATTGGAGGGTAATCTAGGGACACAACTTTTGGTTTTATTTTATGTAATAAAACTACTATACTTAATGGTGGTAACCAAGGTTTTCAAATGATTATTCGTACTGGTGGTAGCCAGGGTTTTTGAACAGCACCTATTTTACATACTGGTGGTAGCCAGAATTTTCAAACAGAACGTACTTTTCATAAAGAAACCAACAAACATGTTAGAAAATATTGGATTTTCTTGGTAATCATGCATACATATTTCAGAACTTGATAACAACGGTTTCGATATAATCGACATATTACTTATAATGGAAAGAGACTATTTATACAAACTCAGTGACTAGTTTTCAATACAAAAACATGCTTATGAACTCACCAACTTTATGCTGATACGTTTTCAAAACCGCTTGTATTCTCAGGGTAATGATAGACAGGTACCTTGCCAGCTTTTGGAGAAGACGGAGCATTTTTGGAGTCTCGTCTTTATCTTTTGCTATACACTGTTATGTACAAACTATGTTTTCAAACAGATGTAAATATTCATATTGTAATGTAATGGTTGTGCTTACTTTGATTGCTATGATACGATTGTTGTGATACTACGTATGACGTCGCCGCCCCTGCACGTTTCCGTCGTTGTTTTTCTTACGGTTTAGGGGTGTGACACAGAATCTTTTATATGTTCTAATTTTCATGTCATGGATCATTGTCACCCACGATGTGGTTACTATATTGCCTTATTTTCATTTTTTTTTATAATTATGCTTCGCAACTATTTCATTGTTTTTTTTTCGTTTTTTCTTCTAAGATCTATATTATGACATCTTGATATATTTTGAGTTTAGAATGTTAAGTTGACCCATAGAAGGGTATTTTATTTATTTCACACAAATAGAGGCTCCTCGCCTCATGTGGCCAAGGTTTGATGGCCCTTGTGCATGGTTTATTGTAGGTGTAAGGGCGATATGGAAATTTCTTATGATGTGCGTTCTTCACACCCAGTCATCAGTATCTTGTTGTTAGAGGTTAGTACGAAAGTTGGATGTCTTTCATGAGTACTGCACATCTAATGTTTGTTATAAGCCAGACTTTGATATTGAAAAGATTTTTATGAGTAGTTTCATTTATTGCATCCAACATATTGTGATTGATCTTTTTATACCTTTGTTATTGTGAGATGTATTTTCTCTTTTTGGAAACTTAAATGTTTTATGGAAACCTTTTGGGCATGTAAGACCCTTATTGAAAGATCTTTTATGCTCAAGAGTCATATTAAAATGATATTGCTAATTAACATATGATACTAATAGGTCACAATAACAACAACTTGATATAATTGATTATTTATTAGAAATTGATATTAATAAATACTCAAAAAAACTCTTATTATTAATTGGAAATTATTTATTTCACGAAAATAATAATTTTCATTAGCAAGTAACACAATATAGCATATCGTATGATTTATTAAGTTATGTACATCTTTTTGGACTATAAATACTTCTTTTCTTTATCCCAAAAGATAAGTTGTATATTTTATAAGGGGGTTTATAAAATTTGTAACACTTTGACTTTCTTTTATAAATCCACTAAATAGTTAGACTAGTGATGGTCTTTCAGTTAATATAATAGAAAGTAAGGCATGGCTTAAAGGCATGGGAAACATTAGGAACGTGGTAGGTTTTAACGTGCTAAGACTTTATGGGTATTACATTTGCTTTAACATGAGGGCTTTCATTTTGGTGCATTTTTGCATGCCAAAACCATATCCCCCTCTCCCTTGCTCATTCATTCTAGTTTTTAGTTCATTTACATGAAGAATACTTAGATATTTGATCTCTTGAATACCAAAAGAAAAAAAGGCTATCAGAGACTGACATAATCATTCATCGATGATTAATAATCAATCTTCGATGAGAATCGGGGACTGATTTAGCTATTCCCCAAAACCTAATCCTAGATAATCATTTTTTGTATCTAGAAACTTGATTGCATATTAACTAATACATCAAAATATCAAAGAAAAAATCAATCTTTGATAATATCTTATTCAATCTCTAATTTGTTTTCTTAAAATCCAAAATTTGATATCATTAGTCTCTAATACTATCTTTTAGGGACTAAATATCATTCATTTAAAATATATCGTTTAGTTTCTAATATGCTTCACTGAAATCTCTGTTTTATTCCATATCAATCTCTAACACAATCTTTCAAGGACAAAATATTAGTTTTTGATACAATTATGTTTAGTCTTCAATATTTTTCCTTCCAAAGCCCAACTTTTATCATATTAGTCCTTAATTTAAATAGATACAAATTAATAAATGGAAAAACACAATATCATTCCTTAAATTAAAATTGAACTTATATATGAACAATATTCTCAATATTAGAAACAAAAATGTCATGAAAATTAAAAAATCTAAATGTGTTGCTAGTAACACTCAAAACATAAAACTATTAAACTAAATGCATGTTGGAGAAGAAACGTTGAAACTTGATTGCATATTAACTTTACATAATTTCTGTTCTTGTTTATTCAACTTTTGAATAATTCGCTATCATGTTACATAACACATCACATAAAAATATTTTAGAGAAGACTTGCAAAAAGCCTAGTACATAAAATAAGTTTTAACCAAAATTTTGTTATAGAAAAAAAAAAAGTAAACCTAAAGAAATAAAAAAGTAAAGTAACAATGTGATATCCTTCGTCAAAACTTTTAAATGAAAGTGTGGCTTTTCCATCTCTATTTCGTAAATAGCTTCACTTTCTTATAACTATTTGATCAAACTAACGTTAAGATACATATAATAAACCATAACTATCAATAATACATCTCTAAATTTCAATATATCAACATGGCATTTTCTATGCATATAATTAAATACATGATCAAAATGGATTTCCTTATGATAATAACAACCACACATATCTCTTTATTTCATCCTTCAGTTAGCAATTTTATCATGGTATTTTGAGAGAAAAAATCATAACCTGACGCGGATTTATAATGGCATAAAATTGGTCCACCGGGAACATACTCGAATTTGATATCTTATAAATGAAAAACAATATTAATAAGTAATTACTTTTTATGACAATATGTAACGTCGCAATACTATGATCCAAAATTTTCATTTTTAATTTAAATAAACAGTAGTCCAAAATAGTTATCCACATATTTCAAATAAAAATGTTAAAACAAAAAGTGACCCTTTTTAGCTTTGGAACCGAACGCTTGCCTAGCTGTTACTACCACAAAGATGAAGTGTATCGGAGATTAATTATGTTGATGTTAAGCCGAAGACCTGATCTACTACCGGAGAGATGATCTAAACATGAAGACTCTGATGATACTTTTCTAACTTATCGTGTTTTCCTTGTTTTGTCCACTGAACCTTGTAAGGTCACTAAAGTCGGTCATTTAGTGTTAGTTTATTGCAAATGTGACTTTTTGGTACTCTATAAATAGAGACTTCCCATTCATGTGACAACACTCCTTCACGATCTTTTTGAACTTACATTGAAATACAAAGATTATTCTCTCTATATCTTATCTGAATTCCTGAGTTCCTCTTCACCTTATGTTGTTCACATTTACTAAATTGTATTTGAATGAAAACCTTGTTATGAGACAACTTGGTCTATACTTGATATAACTTGTTGTCATTTACGTTTCCGCATCTAACAATCTAACATTTTTGACTTATTATTGTTGAGCTAACATGATCCTTGAGATTAACTTATTCCGCAACTTATTATCTTGTACTAACGTTTGTTCAAGTGTTCTTCCAAGTTATTCTCTCAACAATTGGTATCATAGCCAAAGTGGTTGCTTTTTAAACAAAAAAAAACTTTCATTTTGAAAATCCTTCTATGCTACTGAAGCTCATTCTTCAAAAAAAAAAAAAGGAAATATGGCATAAGCTTTATCACTGAATGTTTCCAATAGTGTTAGAGGCTCGAACATATCTCCAATACTTGTTGCAAGTGAATACTAGCATTGGTCACAAAGAATGGAAAATTATCTCAAGAGGCTTTGTAGAGATATATGGATGTCTGTCGAAGAAGATCCCATGTACCTATTCTCACTCCTGTTTAAGAAGATAGTACTCAGTCATTACTAGGTGCAAGTCAGCCAATAATAAATCGACCAACAAAAGATGATATTGAGAAAATGAATAATGATTACGTAGCCTTTTATGAAATCTCTTGCGGTCTTGCTCCAAACAATTTTGACATCATCAACAGTAAGTCTGCCAAGGAGATCTGGGATGTGCTCAAAAATCTTTATCAAGGGTCTGAACAAGCTCAAGACAAGAAACTCACCACAACATTCAATGAGTTCAACAATTTTAAAGCTCCTCCTGGTGAAATTCTTAAATATTCTTATTGGATTAGGTGTCTAAGCCCATAACTATAATTAGTATGTACTTCACCCGATAGTAGCATGGTCCTTTTGGTTTGCCTTCACTGGAGCAATTTGATAGGATGGATATTTGGGAAAGAGGTTATTTGTGATTTATTAATATATTATATGAAACATATATTAATTACCAATCATATTATTTAATTGGTATTGATCAAGAATTAATTTGGAATTAATTTAGTGATAAAAAGAGTCTGATTAAATTTATAGGGACTGATTAGGTAAATCAGTAATACTTATAGTTTGGGTAGATGATTCACGTTGATTGGGATGGACCGAGCCTATATGAGAGTCCATAAAGGTTTAATCCAACAGATCCATGAAATGTGAAGAGTCGTGGTGAATTAGGGTTTTCATGTAAGAAACCCAAGGAATTCCACACTATAAAAGTAACCCCAAGCTCCCTAAAACGGCCAATGCATTCCAAGGTGAAGCCCTAGCCGATTTTTTGTGCTCCATAACCTCTCTCTCTCACAAGCCTCCATTTTCTTTTGGTGTTTCTAACTTATTAGAGGTATCACACTTGAGCTACTAAGCTCTTGAAAGGCCAAGAACTACAAGCTACAACAAAGAGGTATTCATCTAACTAGTTTTTATCTTTTATATCTCCAATTGCGTGCTTGCTAGGGTATATGCATTGGATAAAATGAAAGTGCATGTATAACTTGAGAACACTTAGATCCAAAGCTTTAGGTTGTATGTGTAGCCTAGGGATGTTATAGTGCTCAAAACCCATCAGTGGTATCAGAGCCTAGGATGTTTTCTATTATATTGATGCGATTGTGTTATTTTCAAAGCTAGAAAATTTTGATTTTTCACCTCTGAATGCTGGTCTCGATGAGTCCCACGAGTGAACTTGACGATTTGGATCATTTGTTTGTAAATTTTAGAGTTCTTAGCTAGAATTAGATTAGGATCATTACTGCAAACTATTTTGTATCATAAAATTCGTTTTTTCTGATATGGTATTTATTATCCTCATCCAATTAAAAGACAATCGTTAAATTTTAAGATAATTATTTGATTATATGATAAGTTGATTATTTGTATTATTTGATTTGAATTGTCTTGCTATATGAGTTGAATTCGGTCAAATTAGTAACAGATAAAATTATATGATTATTTTATTAGTTTAAAATTTTGATCTAAAAGATTTTGAAGATTTTCAATATATTTGCCTTCAAGTTTTGGAATTTCAAAAGTGTTAATTATGAAACATTAAACTCTAAACTCTAGAATTTTAAAAGTCTAAAATTCAACCCTGATACTATTATAATTTTAAAAGCTTAATACTTATATATATATATATATATATATATATATATATATATGTGTGTGTGTGTGTGTGTGTGTGTGTGTATAAGACAATCAGTCTTACAGTTAGTAATAATCATTCATGAAGCTGTTCTATAAGGGGGTGTAAGGAAATTGCCTACAAAATGGCGATTGAATGGGTGTCTACTCTCACCCACTGTTCCCTTAACTAGTGGATGGTCATTAGTCGAACGGGTAGGATAGGACATTAATTCTCGTTAAAAAGTATCATGATAATTATAAAAGTAACTAATGTTTTTCTAAATTCTCAATCATAGTTACTTTTGGAAAAATGTGAAAATGATGCTATTTCATGAAATTGCACTTTGCACCTTGCCAATTCGTTAGTGGAGTGTGTGTGGTTAATTGGCACACTAATATGGACTAGAAAGGGTGGCAAAGGGTAGCTCGAGAATTTTTGTAGATCAATGAAGTGTGTGTGGTTAACCGGTACATTGATTAGGTAGTAAATGACTCGAGAATACCAAGCAAATTTGCGTGGTTATTCACATCTTGTTTGTGATCCTCGGTATCGCACTCACAAACTTAAAGGGCATAATCGAGATTTAAACACGCCATTGAAAAGTTCGATGAATCTCAAAGACTAGGAATTTAATAAAACTTAATGCTTTAAAATTTTAGTTTGTGGTAGTGAAATTGGTAAATCATCATTTACCTACTTTCAAATATTTTCCAATTGGATTACAGCATCCCTCTTTCGAATTGTAAGATATTGTGTTGGGTGCTAGCCTTAATATTTCATTTTGGTGTTATAATAAAGAATTCCTATCTAATAAAACTTGTCTCTCTCTTTTCATATGTCTACTTCAAACAGTGCATCAAACTCAAATGCTTCTGGCTCTTTCTCCCTCATGAACTTGTATGGGAGGGTTATTTTTGATGGGTCAAATTTCAATGAATGGATTTGAAACATTCTTATGGTCATTTGCTACGAGGAAAAGAAATATGTTATTGACAAAGAGCGAAAGGAGATTGATGAAGAAACTGGTACTCCTGAGCAGATGGCTGAGTATGGGGCTCAAGAGAAGGACGTGACAAAGTTGTCGTACATCATGCTAACCACTATGACTTATGAGCTTCAAAAGTCCTACGAGGACTTCTGGTCTTTCGAGATGCACCAAGACTTGATAGAAATGTACCATCCGAGTGCTCGACAAGAAAGTATTGCCTCCTTGATAACAATAAAGATGAAGGATGGAGAGTTCATCACGACTCACTTGCAAAAGATGCAAGCATATGTCGACCACTTGCTAAAGTTGAATGTCAATTTGGACGAAGAGTTGGCTATTGACATCATTCTACACTCTTTACCTCCTTGTTCTGATCAATTCAGAATGACTTATCATATGAACAAGTAGGAAGTCATTCTAAGAAAGCTTCAAGGCCTTCTAAGAACTGTTGAAAGTAGTTTGAAAGGCAAATCTGTTGTACCCACTCCTATTGCTACTGCCCCAATCCTATCAATTGGACATGGTAAAGTGAAGAAAAGGAAGGATCCTTTCAAGAATCACAAGTGAAAGTCTCATGATGGATCCTTTTCAAGTGGGTCCAAAGGTGGTTATGCTACTCCCTCTTCCATTGTCTTGATAAAGGGCACTGGAAACGAAGGTGCCCCAAATACTTGAAGGACATTAAGGATGGGAAGATAAAACCCACCTTCACATGTATTTATACCCTTCAATCTAACAACTCATCACATGCTAGTTCTTAGGTCCTTGATATGGGATGTGGTTTTCACATTTGTTCTGATGTGCAGGGTCTAAGAAGAAGTAGGGATGTGGAGCACGAGAAGATGAACTTGATCATTGGGAATAGGAAAGTGTCGCATGTTACCAAGATTGGATTTTATTCTTTATTGATTATTAATGGGTTAGGTTTAGAGTTGAATAATTCTTGATACTTGTCGGATATGGTGAGAAACATTATTTCTTTTCATGGTTTGTATAAAAAAGGTTTTAGATTTTCATTTAAAAATGAAATTGGATCTATAAATGCTTTCAATAATGATAAGTTTTATTTTTAAGCATTGCCTTGTAATGGTAGATATGAAACTATGATGGTTGTAGACAACTTAGGAAATAATCCATTTCATATTGATTCATGAAATGGCTTGGACAAGGCATGCTTGTGGCATTGTCGTCTTGGACATGTCAACAAGAAGCACACAGCCCAAATACAAAAGGATGGAGTGTTGGAGTCATTTGACTTAAATTCGGAGGACACATGCGAGTCTTCTTTGCTTGGAAAGATGACCAAGTCGTCTTTCACTAGCACTTATAAGAGAGGTGAAGGTTTGTTGGATATCATACACAACGATGTGTGTGGACCATTCATATCCACCACAAGGGATGCTAACCACTTCTATGTAACCTTTACCGATGATTATAGTGGATATGGGTATATCTACTTAATCAAGCACAAGTCGGAAACCATTGAAAAGTTCAAAGAGTTTAAGTAAGAAGTGGAGAATCAATTAAGCAGGAAGATAAAGATGCTCTGATCTGATCGAGGTGGCGAGTATCTTAGTATCGAGTTCTACGACTATCTTAAGGAATGTGGAATTGTTTCACAATTGACGCTGCTTAGGACACCGCAACTGAATGGTGTAGCTGAGAGGCACAATCGGGCCATGTTGGACATGGTTCATTCCATGATGAGTCAAGATTCGTTACCAATCTCATTCTTGGGATATGCCTTATAAATTGCCGCCCATATCTTTAATACAGTCCCAACTAAGCATGTTGCCAAAACACCTCACGAAGTATGGACAGGGAAGGTTCCCTCATTAGCGCATATCAAGTTTTGGAGTTGCGAGGCTTTTATAAGATGAGAGACTCAACGACAAGCTTGGACCTCTTAGTGAGCAATGTATTTTCATCGTCTACCCGCAAAAATCCTTTCGATATCTCTTCTATAGACCAAGTGACAATGTTTTATTCGTTGTGAGGAGAGGGGTTTTCTGAGAGAGAGAGAGAGAGAAAGAGAGAGAGAGAGAGAGAAAGAGAGAGAGAGAGAGAGAGAGCTCATATGACAAGAGGATAGTGGGAGGAAAATTGACCTTGAAGAGCTTCAAGAGTTAAGTGATGAAGGAACCTCTAACACTAGCGCTCAACCTGAGGATGAGACTCTTGTTGAACCAATTGACAAACCCTTACCTCTTCGACGTTCCTCTAAATTTAGAATGGCACTGGAGTTTCATGGTTTTCATATTACTACGGAAGCTGATATGTTTATCCGTGATAGTACACTGGTAAATTTGGATGAGACATCTAACTACAATGAAGCCATGGGTGGACCTGAGTCTGCATAGTGGAAAGAAGCAATGGACAACAAGATTTAATCTATGTATGACAATCATGTTTAGAACTTGGTTGACAATGTACCAAGTTGTAAGACAGTCGGGTGCAAATGGATCTTCAAGAAGAAGACTGGCATGGATGGGAAAGTACACACATATAAGGTAGGATTGGTTGCAAAGTGCTTTATTTAAACTCCTCGATTGACTATAAGGAGACCTTCTCACCAGTAGCAAAGATTAAATCTATAAGGGTTATGCTAGCCATAACTGCATTTCATGATTTTGGAATATGGCAGATGGATGTCAAAACCGTTTTCCTTAATGGGAAGTTGGCAGAGGATGTTTACATAATTCAGCCAGAGGGTTTTGTAGAAGTGAAGTACCCTAATAGAGTCTATAAGAATGAGAAATCCATTTATGGATTAAAGCAAGCATCGCGCAGATGGAATCTTTGTTTCAATGAGAAAGTCAAAGAGTTTGGTTTTTCGAGAAGCGAGGATGAGTCTCCGTATATATTAAAGCTAGTGGGAGTATAGTTAGCTTTCTGGTATTGTATGTGGATGACATACTACTCATAGGAAACGACATTCCTACCTTGCAGGAGGTTAACTCCTGGATTGGAAAGTGTTTCGCTATGAAGGACCTCAGGGAAGCTGCTTACATTCTAGGGATAAGGATATTGAGAAATAGGAGTAAAGGACTAATAGAACTTAGTCAAAGTACCTACTTAGACAAGGTTTTGAAACGTTTCAACGTGGAGAATTCCAAGAAAGGAGAATTACTTATCCATAACAATACAAAATTGAGTAAGACTCAGAGTCTGAGTACCGATGCCAAAATAGCATAAATGATTCGCGTACCATATGCTTCCGTAGTTGGCTCGATCATGTATGCTATGACATGTACTCGCCCTGATGTGGCTTTTGCTTTTAGCATGGTTAGTCGATATCAATGGAATCCTAGTAGAGCACATTGGATTGCAGTAAAGAACATTCTTAAGTACCTACGAAGGACTAAGGACGGGGTCCTTACCCTCGATGGGAGTGAGTAATTGAAATTGATAGGGTATAGTGACACCAGCTTTCAAACAGACATAGATAATTTCCACTCTATGTCGGGTTGGGTATTTATACTAAATGAAGGAGCAGTAACATGGAAAAGTTCCAAACAGGAGACTGTAGCTTATTCAACGTGCGAATCAGAGTACATAGCAACAAGCGAAACGTCGAAGGAGGCAATAAGACTAAAGAATTTCATCGGAGACCTTGGAGTTGTACCAATTGTAAAGGAGCCTATGGAGATTTTATGTGACAACGAGGGTGCGGTTCCCTTAACCAAGGAACCTAGGGATCATGGAAAACCCAGGTACATTGACAAAAAATATCAATGCATAAGACATCAAGTAGAAGAATGACTCCTCGTAGTGAAGAGGATATCATCAGATGATAACCTATCAGATCCCCTTACGAAGGGACCGACCAGGGTTAAGTATTTGTTACATGCTAAGAGCATTGTCCTAAGGGACGATATTAGTTTTAGTGATTAGATAGGCAGTTAGACCCTTGAAATAAAAAAATGTAAAAGACATTTGATGATTAAATAATAAAAGTTTTATTTATATGTAAAGCTTATTGTCTTTTGTCAATTGTTTATTTTATGTTTCACTTTTTCATGTTTTGACTTCCAGAATAATATCATTATTCGAACTATCCACAGTCAATCATACTTTGGAAGTAGGTTATGAAATTAGACTGTCATGAATTGGTTTGTAGATTGTCTAAAGTGTTTAGACATAGCAAAAGTTTGCTACAACGTTCATGAGTGCTCCTCACGTGAATCACATCTTAGAATTTATCACGAGTGATTGTGAGATGATAATATCGTATAGTCTTCAAACAAAGATATATGAGTTGTTTATTACGAGTTGGTTATGCATTGATAGTAGGAAAACTCATCAGTAACTTGATGTTATAAAACGTGTTGTTGTGCATAATTTAACAAGCAATTAGCACAAGCATATAAGATGAAGTTTATATGTTCCTTTTATCCTAAGAGGATTAAAAGCGATATCTTGGGCCCCTTGATGATTTTGTGATGAATTATGTGTCGGGCACGATCAGGACTCAATTGATGTGTTCAATTAAGTTCTATGTCAAACAAATCATACATCGGGAAACAAACTATTGGAAAATGAGTATGACTCGATTCCATGTCTTTGTCCACACGCTATCTTGAAGAACAGAGGATTATATGATCCCTTATCTAAAAGAGGCGTCATTGGCTAAGTTATAGATCGACAACAGCTTTTGAGAACTACGATTGCTAATCAGATTTTGAAGTTACATTAGCAGTTATAGTTATTAGAATTATCCAAGTGGGAGATTGTTGGATTAGGTGTCTAAGCCCATAACTAAAATTGGTATGTACTTGACCCGATAGTAGCATGGTCCTTTTGGGTTGCCTTCACTGGAACAATTTGATAGGATGGATATTTGAGAAAGAGGTTATTTGTGATTTATTAATATATTATATGAATAATATATTAATTGAGAAATCATATTATTTAATTAGTATTGATCAAGAATTAATTTGGTGATCAAAAGAGACTAATTAAATTTACGGGGATTGATTAGGTAAATCAGTTTTACTTATAGTATGGGTTGATGATTCGTGTTGATTGGGATGGACCAAGCCTATATGAGAGTCCATGAAGGTTCAATCCAAAGGGCCTATGCATCATGAAGAGTCATGGAGAATTAGGGTTTGCATGTAAGAATGCTAGGAATTCCGCACTATAAAAGTAACCCTAACTCCCTAAAATCGGCCAATGCCTTCCAAGGTGAATCCCTAGCCGATTTTTGCGCTCCATGTCCCCTCTCTCTCTCTCTCTCATAAGCGTCCTTTTGCTTTTGGTGTGTGTAACTTACTAAAGGTATCACACTTGAGGTACTAAGCTCTAGAAAGGCCAAGAACTACAAGCTACAAATAACAGGTATTCATCTAACTAGTTTTTATGTTGTATATCTCCAATTGCATGCTAGTTACGGTATATGCCTTGGATAAAATGAAATTGCATGGATAACATGAGAAAACTTAGATCCAAATCATTAGGGTTGTATGTGCACCATAGGGATGTTACAGTGCTCAAAACCCATATATTCCTTCAAAAGGTTCAATCTCATCATCATAAAATTATCAAATGTTGGTACAGTTCGAAGCAATCACGAGACAAATCTACAATTTCTGAATGGGTTGAGTAGAAATTAGACTGCAACAAAGATTATAGTCCAATGAGATAAAAAGTTTCACACTCTTTCACTCTTCAAACTCTACGGTGAATTGCAAGCACAAGAATCTATGGTGTTGAAAGATTGTGCACACCCGGGAGGACCATTTACCTTGATGACTCAAACCCCGCAGTACAAACCTCCTTAGTACCCAAATACTGCATAATCCTCATACCAACACTCATAAGAAAATCCATCAGATTCATATGAATTCGATGCAGAAATAGTGTCACAACTAGAAATTTTGTGTCTTGTAATCTCTATACTCAAGTAAAATGTTGAATCAAAAACTTAAGAGCATGTGTGATGCTTATTATATGACATCAAAAATTTCAATCAAATATACCATACAAGTACTACAAATAGTCAACAAGCAATTGGAAACCCTAGAAGTTCTTGTTTAGGTCCATTTTGGACTAGGACTTCCTTATTGGACTCAATGGACCAATAAGCTTCCAATTTGACTATCATGGGCATAGAAACCTAATTGGGCTCTATTTGGACCCACATTAATTTATTTCAACATTTTGGGCCATATTGGGCCTAGAATGAAATGAATTAAAAGCTTGATCCATGAATAACCTAAACTAGTCCAACAAATATGTAAAAATCATACTATATTCTTTTATGTTAAAACTCACCCAAACTAACTCTAATAATGGGCTTAGGGGCATTAAAGCCCAATACTCTCTTTTCTTTCCAAATTCTCGGCCCAAAGCCCAAATCCAAGAAGAAAGGAGTTGACTTCTTCATGCCACCTCACTTATGTCCAACATACTTCCATGCATGGACCAACATACATCTATGAATGTCAAATCAATCATTTCTCTCCTCTTTCTTCTTGACCTCGGCCGAAAGCACCCACACACACACACCTTCATCACTCCTTACATATCAAACACTCTCCAAGAACACCTCCCCTCTCTTCATAAAATTTTCGAGAAATAAGGGCAATCCAAGGAGATTTTTCACAAAAATCACCCTCCAAGATAAGGTTATACTAAATTCTATGATCTAGGTTCCTTGATCTATCAAAAATCTCTTCTTAACTCATTAGAAATCATGATCTTGTATCCTAGAAACACCTCAAGGCCGAGATCTTCATCAAAGGGTGCTAGGGCCGAAAAATCACCAAACTTTCTTCCATTCCTCCTCCAAAACCGAAACCACACCCTAAGGTGAGCTTCATACCCCCTATTTTCTGTTTTTATGAGTTTTGTGGGGGGGGGGGGGGAATACAAGTGAAATGGTAGATCTATATATGTTTTGTATGCGTTGTGTGATTTCTATGCTTATGTGTGTGTTTTTGTGTGTTATAATGTTGGATCTAGCCTTAAAACCCCTAAAAACCGAGATATACTTTATGATTAATGATACTAGCATCAAGTATATTTCTACATACAAAGTGTTCCAAGAAAAATAGCTAAATGGCTTAATAACATTTTATTTGGACTAAAAACTCAATTTTTGGACATAAAATGATAAAAATATAAAGTTAAAGGGCCCAAAATGTCATATCACGAATTCTGATGGATGAGGAGTGTCAAAACAGTTTCAATGAAATATTTTCTGAAAATATACTCATTTGGAGGATTAAAAATATAAATTTCAAGCTTAATGGGCTAAAAATGACAATTTCGGCCCAATAGGGCCCATTATGCGAAATTTTCTATTTTGGAGGGCCAAAACTGTGTTTTTCTGTAAAACAGTGGACTACTAAGTTTCCAAGTACTTTTCAAAGGTTTAAAATGCTTTTCCAATTTAAAAAGGACCAAAGTTGCAAAAAATTTCCAATTTGGGCCAAAATTGTAAAAACTGCGAAAAAGAGGGGCTATAACCGAGAAAACTGCAATTTCAGGGATTTAAACTGTTTTCAATGAAAAATATGCTGAAAAATATTAATTTCAATAATTTTTGGTGTTAAAATGTCAAGAAAAATGATTTAAGGACTAAACCGGAAAATTATTTAATTAGAGGGTTGAAAAGAGTAAATTTTACAAACAATGAGGGGCTGAAAACAGAAAACTTTCAAGGCTAATTCAATGCACGCAACTTGATCAAATATTGGAACCGCGACTACCTACGTAATACCATACACAACAATACCAAAAATCGTTGTTAAACGAATTGATTCGGTCTCGAATCAATAACAATCCGAAAATACTAACACGACAATAACTCGATTCATACACGAAAACATTTGGTAATTCAATATACACGTGAGAGTGCATAGATGTCTACGCACCATCTTTGGGCCCCAAAGTGTAAAATCTTGTTTGTTGGGCCTAGCTAGCCCAATGACCTGATCTTAAGGCCCGAAGACTTCTACCTTACGAGTTGTTGGGTCTTACATGATCTAACACAACGTAAAAGGACTTTCAATGGCTTTTATACTATTGGTCCCCAAGGGTCCTATGGTATTGCTAGTAAAGTCGGTATTTCATGCGAGGCGGGTCAAGGGCCCCTCGTACCCTTTTTTTTTTTTTTTTTTTATCCCCAACCGGTTAATGGAGACACCGGGGTCTTCGTGTCCTCTTTCTCTTCGTATGTGGGATTACTCGGAGTCAGGGCAGTTGGATAACGTGATTAGTATGGACGACGCCTACGGGATCGTTAGTATAGTTATAAACTGGTCGTTTGTGTAACACTTGTTTATAGCAATTAATCATGCGCAAAAATAATCCGACGTCGCCTGGAATTAATGACTTTACGCGTTACAATGGCTTTATTTTAACTTCATGGAATTCAAAGAATTAGGAAAACATCGGGTTTTCCTAGGGTTTTTCAATACATACGGTTTCGAAATGTATACAAGTTTAATGAACAATTTTTACAAATATAGAAACAAACAAGCATACCTATGGATCTTCACAAATGTTTTCAAAAGCTTTTCTTTTCAGAAAATATCGGATTTTCTGGTGGTTTTCAAAATGATACAAAACATTGTTTTCCTAAATATCGCTTATGAACTCACCAACATTTCACATGTTGACGTTTTTTTTTCAAAATACTTGTATTCTCAGGTAACCAGTGAATCAAAGGAAAATGTACTCATTGATGGCTTGCAGTTTATCTATTAACGAACTGAACAATTTATTTTTGGGAATGTAATGTTTTGAGACAATGTAATGGATGTAAACTCTATCAGTTGTAATATTCAAATGTTGGTGACGAATGATGTTATGTTTCATGTATATTCATTGTGATGGTATTCAATTGAGTCACAACAGCTCCTGAACGTTTCCGCCGTCTGGTTCGGGGGTGTGACAGGTTGGTATCAGAGCTTTGTTTATAGTGAACTAGCATGTCGAGCCACACATTGATATGCAACTATAAACCAAAAAGAGGGACTAACATAACTCTGAACAAAACAAGTAAATAAAACACGCTTGCTTGCATTAGGAATAAGAACATAACGCCGAATCAAACACAATAATGCTGGTATCTCGGTTAACTCGGGACTGTTCTTAGTGATACCAAGGAGTGGATGCAGCCTGATCAACTACATTCTCTCCAAAGTAAAACTAACACACATCTTGATGAGATCGGGATAGATAGGGAACCTAAAACAATACCCTTTATCACTAAAAAGAGAACGCTTGCTTAGTCCGTACAATAGACATAGCATCCTAGGAATAATGTTAGCATATTTACATACTCGCGCAGACAACATGGCTGGTTTTCATCACCCTGGAGACCCCTATTTCCCTAATCAGGGAAACAACGGATGGCTAGAGGAGGAGGAGCCTGAGGAAGAGCCTGAAGAGGAACCTGAGGAAGACCCCGAAGAGGAATCTGATGGGGAACAGGAGGCAGAAGTCGAGGGCAAGCCTGTCGAACCCGAAGAAGACGAAGAAAATTTCGAAGAGGAGCTCGATGACAGCGAAGGGGGTGATTCGGACGCAGAGTCCGAGGTCATCAACCCCCCTTACCCGATCAGGGTGCCTGCTTATCGTGTGGGCCCCACTGGTCCTACACCTCCCTGGGGTATTGATCTTTGGAAATGGAGCAGACAACAGGGACAGCGACCCCCCGTACGGCATGTCACGCGAGTTCTTTGACCTGAGAGACGGAGGACCGGCTGATCGAGCCCTTCCAGTCGTGGTGAAACGGTTACGGAATACGGACGACCTTGCCCAGGACACTGCTGATCAGGTGCGCCAGTTGAGGACTAGGGTCGAGCGTGCGGAGCAGGAGACGCGTGACGTCCTTCGAGAGTTTCACATGAGGCAGGTTCGGTGGGAGTCTCGACTTCGCGACGCAGAACGCTTGGTGGCTCGTCTTCAGGGAGCATCCACATCCTCGGCACCACCTCCGGACGCAGCTCATCACGGTTAGGGATAGACTTGTCTAAGTAGGTCGTTAGGAAATATGCTATGTACTCCGACTCTATGTTTAAGTGACTACACTACTCATAGAGTCGTTATGCTGTCGAACTAGTATCACTCATGTATGCTCTTACGAGCAAAATTTTCATGTATCAAATGCGGATAATATTAATAAATTTTTACGTGTTTTGTTACGATATTACAAGTTGCTATGTGTTGAGAAATTATGATTGATTGGTCAATGGTAGTAGTGTTTAAGTTCGTACCATGCACCTAGTCAGTAGGATCACAACCTCACAGAAACCACATACACTCAACATCTTTCCGTTTCATGACAGAAAGATGCCTCCCCGACCTACTCGCGGAAACCCAGGACCAACCCCACCTGAGGTTGACTCAGCCACATTCCAGGCAGCTGTATCTGCAGCAGTCACTGCAGCGATTGCGCAAATTCATCAAGGGAACAATAGAGGAGTCAATGGACAAGGAGCCGGAAGTTCGAACAACGGGATGAACCAAGGGTCTACCAAAACATGTACCTACAAGGACTTCACAAACGCTAAACCACAAACTTTCAACGACACTGGAGGGGTGATCACTTTGAAGCGATGGATTGAAAAGGTGGAGTCGGTATTCGAGATATGCGATTGCCCCGAGTAGATGAAGGTGAAGTTCGCGGCCTGCACTTTTGTGGACCAAGCACTCACTTGGTGGAACGGACACGTGGAAGCCATGACGCTCCCTGTAGCCAACTCTATGCCATGGACAGAAATGAAAGAAATGTTGATGGCTAAGTACTGCCCACGAGGCGAAACACAGAAGATGGAGCAAGAGCTATGGAACCTCACCGTACAAAATGCGAATATCGATGCCTACATATCAAGATTTAGTGAACTATCTCTGCTGTGCCCGGGTATGATCACATCAGAAGGAAAGAAGATTGAACAATTCATTTGGGGACTAACATCACCCATTCAAGGGAATGTGATAGCTGCGAACCCTGAAACGTTCGACAGTGCGAAGAGATTGGCAAAGAGGTTGTATGATCATAACAATAAGAAGGGCGAGAAGCCAGTGGAGGCTGAGAAGAAAAAGGAGGGTGATGGCAAGAAAGTGAGGAACAACAAGAGAAAGGGACGTCAGGGCCCCGAGACCTCTAAAAAGCAGCAGTCAGTGCTAGGTTAACGCTGTCACCACACCGGTTCCAGCCACACCACATGCACCAGCCTCAGCTGTTTCAAATGCTTCAAGACCCTATTCCGGTAATCTTCCCAAATGTAATAAGTGCGGTCTCCATCATCACGGCGAATGTAGGGAACTCCATTGCACCAGTTGCAACCGAAGGGGACACACTGCAAGATACTGCAGGACTTATCCTCCCTAGAACCAAAATCAGGGAAACCACCACAACAACAACAACAACCACCGCGATAACAACAACACTACTGCCGGCGGCAATAATGCAGGGCCTAGCCACACCTGCTTCGGGTGTGGAAGGACGGGGCATTTCCGCCGAGATTTCCCTAACAACACCAACTCAGGAAATAGATGAGCAGGAAGGATGCTGACTATGGGTCAGGGTGAGGCAGTTCAGGACCCTGCAGTTGTGACCGGTACCTTCCTCCTAAACCACATTTATGCATGCATCTTATTTGACACCGGAGCGGAGCGAAGTTTCGTAAGCAAGAAGTTTAAACATTTATTAAAACAACAACCCCAAAAGCTAAATGAAACCTATATGGTGGAAATGGCCAATGGGAAAACCGAATCCACTGGGGAGATCTACATCGGATGTACCCTAACCCTTAACCAACACGTCTTTCGAATAGACCTAATGCTAGTGTCAATTAGGAGTTTCGATGTGATTGTCGGCATGGATTGGTTAAGCCCCCACCATGCTGAGATTATGTGCCACGAGAAGGCCGTTCGCCTTCGTCTCCCAAATCACGAAACCCTAGTAATTTATGGAGACAAACCCAGCACGAATCTTCGTCACATCTCGTGCATCAAGACACAAAAACATCTACGAAAGAACAACTTGGTGTTCTTGGCTCACATAGTGGACAAGACCAAAGAAGAAACTAACATCCGAGATATTCCAGTAGCGTGTGAATTTCTAGACGTGTTTCCTGAAGATCTTCCGGGATTACCCCCAGAGAGACAGGTTGAGTTCCGAATCGACCTTGTTCCAGGAGCAACTCCTCTCGCTAAATCACCCTATCGGTTGGCTCCTGCTGAAATGTAGGAATTGTCCAGCCAACTCAGTGAGCTTCTGGACAAGGGATTTATCTGACCTAGCTACTCGCCATGGGGAGCTCCGGTGCTCTTTGTCAAAAAGAAGGACGGATCTTTCAGAATGTGCATCGATTACAGAGAGTTAAATAAACTCACTGTTAAAAACCGCTACCCACTCCCACGAATCGATGATCTGTTCGACCAGCTCTAAGGAGCCAGTTATTTTTCTAAAATAGATCTACGGTCCGGATACCACCAACTCAAAGTCCGGGAAGAGGATATTCCTAAAACCGCTTTCCGAACCCGCTACGGACATTATGAATTCGTCGTAATGCCCTTTGGTCTAACAAATGCACCTGCCGCATTTATGGACCTAATGAATCGAATCTGTCGACCGTTCCTTGACAAATTCGTCATTGTGTTTATCGATGACATCCTCGTCTATTCTCGAAGCAAAGAGGAGCATGGACAACATCTCCAACAAGTCCTAGAAACACTGCGATCGGAAAAACTATACGCCAAACTCTCCAAGTGTGAGTTCTGGCTCCGGAGTGTGAATTTCCTAGGCCACGTAGTTAGCCAAGACGGAATTCATGTGGATCCCTCTAAGGTCAAAGCTGTGGAAGAATGGACAACTCCGACCACGCCGACAGAAATTTGTCAGTTCTTAGGCCTAGCAGGCTACTATAGGAGATTCATTCAAAACTTCTCTAAGATCGCCAAGCCGCTTACCTCACTTACGCAAAAGGGCGTACCATTCAAATGGACAGACCGACAAGAGATTGCGTTTCGAACCTTGAAGCAAGCTCTCTGTAGCGCTCCTGTACTATCTCTACCTAAAGGAACGGAAGATTTTGTGGTCTACTCTGACGCGTCGAATCAGGGCTTAGGTTGCGTTCTCATGCAACATGGAAGAGTGATAGCATATGCATCCCACCAAATAAAGACGCACGAAGTAAATTACACGACCCATGACCTAGAATTGGGAGCTGTGGTCTTTGCTCTGAAAATTTGGAGGCACTACCTGTACGGTACGAAGTGCACCATCTTCACTGACCATAAGAGTCTCCAGCACATCTTGAACCAGAAGGAGCTAAACATGAGACAACGAAGATGGGTTGAATTGCTAAACGACTACGAGTGCGAAATCAAGTACCACCCAGGCAAGGCCAACGTGGTAGCTGATGCATTAAGTCGGAAGGAGTACTCTAATCGCCGTACGAAAACTCTCTCGATAACCATTCAATCTCATCTGGCCACTCAAATTGCATCAGTTCAGTCGGAGGCTATGAAAACGGAAAATAGAGCTAGCGAGGCATTGCGCGGGATCGAGAAGAACCTAGAAGCAAAGGAGGATGGGGTATACTACTTCATGAACCGTATTTGGGTCCCAAAAATCGGAGGATTTAGGGAGGTTGTTATGAAGGAAGCCCACAAAACGCGATACTCCATTCATCCTGGTTCGGACAGGATGTTTTTGGATATTAAACAACACTATTGGTGGCCTAACATGAAGGCGGAAATCGCGACCTACGTTAGTAAGTGCCTTACGTGCGCCAAAGTGAAAGTGGAATACCAGAAACCCTCAGGATTGTTGCAGCAACCGGCAATCCCTGAGTGGAAATGAGAGGGGATTTCTATGGATTTCATGACCAAGCTACCCAAGACGTCGGACGGACTGGACACCATATGGGTAATAATCGACCGACTGACGAAATCTGCCCATTTCCTACCAATCAAAGAATCCTACAAGATGGAGAGATTGACGCGTTTGTACCTATGAGAAATTGTGAGACTCCATGGAGTGCCAAAATCTATTATCTCGGATAGGGACAGTAGGTTCACATCGCGCTTTTGGCAATCACTTCACAAGGCAATGGGAACTCATCTCGACATGAGCACCACGTATCACCCACAAACGGACGGCCAAAGTGAGCGAACCATTCAAACGCTTGAAGACATGCTTCGTGCATGTGTGATAGACTTTGGGAAGTCTTGGGATACCCACCTACCTTTGATCGAGTTCTCATATAACAATAGTTACCATTCGAGCATCAAGGTGGCTCCTTTCGAAGCACTGTACGGGCGTAAATGTAGATCACCGTTATGTTGGGCTGAAATAGGTGATACCCAGCTAGCGAGAACACATATGTCGGACAAGGCACTAACGGGACAAGATCGTTCAAATCAGAGCTCGATTGCAGGCATCGCGTGACCGACAAAAGAGCTACGCCGACAAATGGCGAAAGCCCTTAGAATTCCAGGTCGGTGATCGAGTACTGTTGAAAGTCTCACCCTAGAAAGGGGTTATACATTTCGGAAAATGGGGAAAGCTGAACCCGCGATACATTGGACCTTTCGAAGTCGTCGCCCGAATAGGTCTGGTAGCCTACAGACTACAACTACCCGCAGAACTAAACGGTGTACACCCCGTGTTTCATGTCTCTAACCTGAAGAAGTGTCTATCAGATGAAACCCTTGTCATCCCTCTTGACGAAATCGAAATCAATGAGAATCTCCTGTTCATTGAAGAACCAATCGAAATCATGGACAGGGAGGTGAAGCGTACTAAGCAAAGTCGCATCCCGATCGTGAAGGTACGGTGGAACGCAAAGCGTGGACCAGAATTCACGTGGGAACGCGAAGACCAAATGAAGCAAAAGTACCCTCACCTATTCTAGTATTCTGAAATCTAGCTTTCAAACAGAATTTCGGGACGAAATTCCCTCTAACGGAGGGATGATGTCACAACTAGAAATTTTGTGTCTTGTAATCTCTATACTCAAGTAAAATGTTGAATCAAAAACTTAAGAGCATGTGTGATGCTTATTATATGACATCAAAAATTTCAATCAAATATACCATACAAGTACTACAAATAGTCAACAAGCAATTGGAAACCCTAGAAGTTCTTGTTTAGGTCCATTTTGGACTAGGACTTCCTTATTGGACTCAATGGACCAATAAGCTTCCAATTTGACTATCATGGGCATAGAAACCTAATTGGGCTCTATTTGGACCCACATTAATTTATTTCAACATTTTGGGCCATATTGGGCCTAGAATGAAATGAATTAAAAGCTTGATCCATGAATAACCTAAACTAGTCCAACAAATATGTAAAAATCATACTATATTCTTTTATGTTAAAACTCACCCAAACTAACTCTAATAATGGGCTTAGGGGCATTAAAGCCCAATACTCTCTTTTGTTTCCAAATTTTCGGCCCAAAGCCCAAATCCAAGAAGAAAGGAGTTGACTTCTTCATGCCACCTCACTTATGTCCAACATACTTCCATGCATGGACCAACATACATCTATGAATGTCAACTCAACCATTTCTCTCCTCTTTCTTCTTGACCTCGGCCGAAAGCACCCACACACACACACTTTCATCAATCCTTACATATCAAACACTCTCCAAGAACACCTCCCCTCTCTTCATAAAATTTTCGGGAAATAAGGGCAATCCAAGGAGATTTTTCACAAAAATCACCCTCCAAGGTAAGGTTATACTAAATTCTATGATCTAGGTTCCTTGATCTATCAAAAATCTCTTCTTAACTCATGAGAAATCATGATCTTGTATCCTAGAAACACCTCAAGGCCGAGATCTTCATCAAAGGGTGCTAGGGCCGAAAAATCACCAAACTTTCTTCCATTCCTCCTCCAAAACCGAAACCACACCCTAAAGTGAGCTTCATACCCCGTATTTTCTATTTTTATGAGTTTTGTGGGGGGGGGGGGAATACAAGTGAAAGTGTAGATCTATATATGTTTTGTATGCGTTGTATGATTTCTATGCTTATGTGTGTGTTTTTGTGTGTTATAATGTTGGATCTAGCCTTAAAACCCCTAAAAACCGAGATATACTTTATGATTAATGATACTAGCATCAAGTATATTTCTACATACAAAGTGTTCCAAGAAAAATAGCTAAATGGCTTAGTAACATTTTATTTGGACTAAACACTCAATTTTTGGACATAAAATGATAAAAATATAAAGTTAAAGGGCCCAAAATGTCATATCACGAATTCTGATGGATGAGAAGTGTCAAAACAGTTTCAATGAAATATTTGCTGAAAATATACTCATTTGGAGGATTAAAAATATAAATTTCAAGCTTAATGGGCTAAAAATGACAATTTCGGCCCAATAGGGCCCATTATGCGAAATTTTCTGTTTTGGAGGGCCAAAACCGTGTTTTTCTGTAAAACAGTGGACTACTAAGGTTCCAAGTACTTTTCAAAGGTTTAAAATGTTTTTCCAATTTAAAAAGGACCAAAGTTGCAAAAAATTTCCAATTTGGGCCAAAATTGTAAAAACAGCGAAAAAGAGGGGCTATAACCGAGAAAACTGCAATTTCAGGGACTTAAAGTGTTTTCAATGAAAAATATGCTGAAAAATATTAATTTAAACAATTTTTGGTGTTAAAATGTCAAGAAAAATGATTTAAGGACCAAACCGGAAAATTATTTTATTAGAGGGTTGAAAAGAGTAAATTTTACAAACAATGAGGGGCTGAAAACAGAAAACTTTCAAGGCTAATTCAATGCTTGCAACTTGATCAAATATTGGAACCGCGACTACCTACATAATACCATACACAACAATACCAAAAATCGTTGTTAAACGAATTGATTCGGTCTTGAATCAATAACAATCCGAAAATACTAAAACGACAATAACTCGATTCATACACGAAAACATTTGGTAATTCAATATACATGTGATAGTGCACAGACGTCTACACACCATCTTTGGGCCCCAAAGTGTAAAATCTTGTTTGTTGGGCCTAGCTAGCCCAATTACCTGATCTTAAGGCCTGGAGACTTCTACCTTACGAGTTGTTGGGTCTTACATGATCTAACACAGCGTAAAAGGACTTTCAATGGCTTTTATACTATTGGTCCCCAAGGGTCCTATGGTATTGCTAGTAAAGTCGGTATTTCATGCGAGGCGGGTCAAGGGCCCCTCGTACCCTTTCTTTTTTTTTTTTTTTTTATCCCCAACCGGTTAATGGAGACATCGGGGTCTTCGTGTCCTCTTTCTCTTCGTATGTGGGATTACTCAGAGTCAGGCCGGTTGGATAACGTGATTAGTACGGACAACGCCTACGGGATCGTTAGTATAGTTATAAACTGGTCGTTTGTGTAACGCTTGTTTATAGCAATTAATCATGCGCAAAAATAATCCGACATCGCCTGGAATTAATGACTTTACGCATTACAATGGCTTTATTTTAACTTCATGGAATTCAAAGAATTAGGAAAACATCGGGTTTTCCTAGGGTTTTTCAATACATACGGTTTCAAAATGTATACAAGTTTAATGAACAATTTTTACAAATATAGAAACAAACAAGCATACCTATGGATCTTCACAAATGTTTTCAAAAGCTTTTCTTTTCAGAAAATATTGGATTTTCTGGTGGTTTTCAAAATGATACAAAACATTGTTTTCCTAAATATCGCTTATGAACTCACCAACATTTCACATGTTGACGTTTTTTTTTCAAAATACTTGTATTCTCAGGTAACCAGTGAATCAAAGGAAAATGTACTCAGTGATGGCTTGCAGTTTATCTATTAACGAACTGAACAATTTATTCTTGGGAATGTAATGTTTTGAGACAATGTAATGGATGTAAACTCTATCAGTTGTAATATTCAAATGTTGGTGACGAATGATGTTATGTTTCATGTATATTCATTGTGATGGTATTCAATTGAGTCACAACAGCTCCCGAACGTTTCCGCCGTCTGGTTCGGGGGTGTGACAAATAGACAACTAAGAAGAGTTTAAAAATTCCATTTCCTTAGTCAAAAATTCAATAGACTCCCACCACCATCCTTTCGCAAAAGCTAACAATTCACCAAACCACCTTTAATTCACAACTTCAATCCACAGAATAACTATCCACGATATCCTAGAAAACCTATAATCCTTCACAACCGTATAACCCTTCTCCAAAGGAGCCACCGCAGAACAACCAACCTTCGGACTCCGGTACCACTACTGAAGACAAAGACGAAGTCATCATTTTCCATAAATTTCACAAGAAAAATAAATTTGCCAAAGACTACAAAGAAAATGTGGTAAAATACAGGGCATGTTATCTCCGAATGGCTCAAGAAATGGAGGAAAAAGAAAAAGTCAAAGCTTATGTTTTTCAAGTGAGAAGGGATCACCAATTTCGGTCCTCGTGTGATGAAGAAGAAGAAGCTGACAACTACCACAACAAAGGAAAAATTTGCATAGTGGCCACTAGCGAAGAAGATGGATCAACAAACCTGAAGAAAAAGTATTGCTCCATGGAAAATTTTGCATAGTGGCCACAAGCGAAGAAGATGGATAAACAAACCTGAAGAAAAACTATTGCTAAATGGAAAAAGATGGAACTCTCAACATCGATGAACAGGTGAAACTCCTGATCCAATCTAATAATTATAGCATGCATGATTGTAAACCTTACATAGAAAGACATAAGGACACATGTGTTGCCGTCCTTTCAAACTACAATAAAGCCCTAGATGAAATGAACATAGCGTCCCAAGAGTTGTTCCATGTGAGAGGAAGACTAGAAGACAAGAAACCTAAGTCCACTACATTAGAAAAGGATTTGTTATTAGAATAAGATGCTAGGTTGTTAAGTGAAACTCAGTTAGAAATAGCTTTGAATCAAAGCGGTCTTGCTCAAAAACAGATTGTATGTTTAAATCTTTTAATTGAATAATTGTTTAATGAAAGCGAAGCTATATAGAATCTTCTGAACAATGGGACCATAGACATCAATTATAATTGGGGTTGGTCCAGTGGTTATCCAACCACTGAGGACTCCTACCCCAGTTTAATTAAAACTGTCCGTATGTCCCACTAGACCGTAATTTTCATTTTCCAATTAACGACAAGACATACCCTAAAGACATCCAGTGTCACTTCAATATACTTCGTGAACTTAGCAACAATTGTTTCATTGAGGAAATTATTCTAGAAACTTCTGATATCCTTCATAACTCCTTACCCATTTTAACACAAAGAGTCCTGGGTCCAAGTCAAGTTTAATTGCAGATGAAGAGATCATCTTGGAAGGACCTAAATTAGACTGTCCGTCTGTATCATCTAAGAGTTTTCCTACACAAAAGAAACCATTAACTCTGCGGTACTCCAGTCTTCACTACCGTAGACACAAGTTAAATAAAAAAGACATTATTCAACCTATTTTGCCTGAGTTGCCAATTAACAACTTTGAATTTGGACAATGTTCACAAAAACTTGAATATTCCAGTTCTAATGATTCAGGTCCTCATTTTTCATCTCTTTCAAAAAATTTCAAAAAACCGTAGTTAAACTGATAGCGTTTCACCAAAAGAACAAACAAAAAAGGATTCGAAAGAGGAAATGAGATCCCATAGTCTAAAGCGGGAAAGTGATCTCAAAAATAACAATTTTGAAAAACAAGCCAACATTCAAATAAAAAGTTTGTTGAAAAATCCAATACTACCAAAACTTTTAAAAATCTCACTACAGTCGAAGGATCATGCAAAAAGTAATGTACAATTACCAAATCTTTTTCAACTCTTTTGCAAAATTTCAAAGGAAAGCCACGTCATTTAAAGAATATTACTTAAACAATCCTAAGTGGAAGGATATTTTGCCAACTCCCGAACCCACAAAATCACTTCAATCAATCATCAAGTCAAAACCTAGAACTAGCTCACATGACTAAACTTTTTCAATTCCCAAGGACACGACAGTCAAATATCGTCCATGGATCGGTCACATGTCCTCCACCACACCTTCCGGACCACTAACAAAATTTGGTGTCTAGATCAATGAGAACAATCTTGCCTTTGGATTTACCCACTAGAAACATTACCTCCAATCAAACCTCATAACACCACCAATGTTTTGAAAACCTCTGGACTAGGTTCAAATTCTGATAAACAACATCTGCATACATCCTTTAAGAAAACTCCTTATATGTCCCCAAGCTCCAAACTTGTTTGGGTGCCCAAACTAAACCTCTAATTCATAGGCACTGTGCAAGGAGGAATAAGAAGAAGAATGGTTAACCGATAGTGCCTACTCCTTGCACATGAAAGGAAGGTTAGAATACCTTTGAGACTTCAGGCCAATTAGCAGTGGCGGACATGTCACATTTGGGAACAATGAAAAGGCAACTATCAGGGGTTACAGTGTACTAACTACCGGTAATTTCTTAATTCAATGAGTTGCTTTTGTAGAAGCCCTCAAGCATAATTTGATAAGTGTTGGGCAGTTGTGTAAAGCAGTTCATCGAGTCAAATTCGATAATTAGTATTGTTACATAATGACGAGTGACCGGAGCACAATGCTCATCAAATCCAAGTCCGTAGGCACAATGTACCCATTGGATGTTTCTCTAATCATTGGCAAACCATAGCTATGCATTCTCTCCAATGCAGCTTCTAAAGTAAGTTGGTTGTGGCACCGCAAACTTGCCCATCTTAACTTTAGATACATTAATAACCTGGTCACCGAAGAGTTGTTTCGTGGATTACCAAATCTTAAGTATATCAGTGATACTCTATGCCCAGCCTGCGAATGTGGAAAATAGACTAATTGTAGTCATCCTTTGATCATTGACCCTTTAATTGTTAAACCCCTAGAGCTTTTGCACATAGATCTCTATGGTCCATCTACTATAGGCAATCTTCACCAAAAAAAGTACATTCTGGTTATAGTTGATGACTTTACTTGCTTCACTTGGGTCTTCTTCTTGAGACTCAAATCAAACACACCGCAAACCATGATCAACTTCATCAAAGAAATAGATCTCCAGATTAAGCTTCCTATCATAACAATAAGAAGTTACAACGGAACTGTATTCACAAATCAGCTATTAAGTAGCTTCTTGATTTCAAACGGTATCAATCATAATTTTTCACCACCCTACACCCCACAACAAAACAAGTGTAGTAGATCAAAGGAACCGCACATTGGTCGAAGTAGCTAGATCGATGTTGAACTTTGTCAATCTTCGTCTTTACTTCTGGGTGGAAGCAGTGGAAACTGCATGTTTTGCACAAAATAGAAGCATCATTTGCAAATGACTCAACAAGACACCCTATGAAGGTCTCAACAACCACAAACCCAATATTCTATTTTTCCATATTTTTGGTTGTAGATGTTTTGTGATCAACAACAAAGATCATTTTAACAAATTTGCACTGAAATCTGACAAAGGCATATTCCTGGGTTACTCTACCAATAAAGTCACTTACAACGTTCTTGTGAAACGTACCAGACTAATAGTTGAAAGTTTTAATGTTAAGTTTGATGACTATTACGTCCACAACACTGATCCTTCCACCGAAACCAAAATACATAAAGGAAAATGATATCCCAACAACCTCAGGTTCTGTAAACAAAGTTGAAGTTAACTATGATGATCTTTTCAGTCATACAGAGACATCTCACCTTTCAGAAATCCTGGTGACTCCTGTAGCACAACAACAAAAAGTCGTACTATCATGACCTATTCTGTCTGAAGGAACATCACTAAATGCTTCCACCTCTTCGGTTGAGGGGGAAAATCAGTTCCTTTGGAAGTAACAAACGTAAAGTTTCCAATACTTGAAGATGATGCTCCAGTGCCTTACCACAGACCAATCACTCAATCAATCAACTCTGAAGACTCTAATGAAGAGATTGAAAACATTGACACACAAAGTGACCCAAGGATTCTACATCATTCAACTATTCAGGGGGAACCAACATCACTTGTCTAGGGGGAACCATCCACGGTTTTGGGGGAACTCCAGTCATCAATCCAGGTGAAACTTCCTTCACTTACCACATACCTCATTTCAAAAATCCAAGACTCATATGCCCATTGTTCTCAAATCAAGGGGGAACTTCCTTATCCTAATGCAGAGTTATCAGATATAGAGGACATTCCCTCAACCGCAGTCGCAGATCATCAATAATCCATGCTACATGTTTGGACAATAATTCACCCACCAGGACATATCATCAACAGCCCATCATCAGGTATTCAGACTAGATCCTTTACTGATTTGAATCAACATTGCCATTATGTAGCATTTATGTCCTGAGTCGAGCCAAGAACAATGAAAGAAGCACTAACAGAGGCCTACTGGATCATCACAATGCAAGAAGGGCTACCAGAACTTGAATGGAACAAAGTATCGAAACTGGTATCGCAACTGAAGAATCACACACTCGTCGGTATTAAAGGGGTTTTCAAAAACATGTTGGATGAATCATGTGTCGTGATAAGAAACAAAGCCCGGCTAGTTGCGGAGGGGTATATTCAACTTGAAGGCGTTCACTACGACGAAACATATGCCCCCGTAGCTAGAATAGAAGCAATACACATCTTCTTAACGTATGCGGCACACAAAAACATCAAAGTGCATCAAATGGATGTAAAGACCGCCTTTATGAATGGAAAACTAAAAGAAGAAGTTTACCTGCAACAACCTCCATTCTTTGAGAGTTTAGAATTTCCAAACCACTTCTACAAGCTAGAGAAAGCATATACGGTCTGAAGCAAGCACCGAGGGTGTGGTATGAGACTCTTTCTAAGTTTCTTGTCATGTCGGGATATAAAATATGTATGATTGATCCCACATTATTCATACAAGAAAATGGTAATCACCTGATGTTTTGGATTAGTGTCTAAGTCCATAACTAATTTGGTATGTACTTGACCAGATGGTGCATGGTCCTTTTGGGTTGCCTTCACCAAAGCAACTTGATAGGATGAATTATGGAGAGAAAGGATTAAATATGATTTATTAATATATTATGGGAATAATATATTAAAGGATATATCATATTGTTTAATTAATATTAGTCAAGAATTAATAGATAATTAATTTTGTGGCTAAAAGAGATTAATTAAACTTAAGGGACTGGAATTGTAATTATAAGATAATTGCAATTGGGCTATGGATTACCTTATATTATAAGGTTGGACGAATTCTATGGGGAAACCCATTAGAAATCGTGCAAGGCCTTTAGTAAAGGAATCCATGGGCTGCTTAGGACTTAAGCAATCATATTAGGGTTTCCTAGTTTACATCCCTAATAGCCTACATGTATAAATAGCACCCTTAAGCCCCAAAAACGTGGTGAACTTGTTCACTAGGGTTTTGGATGATTTTGGGCAGCCTCCTTCTCTTCTCCTCTTCATCTTCTTGCTCTTGGTGTTTGTGAACCATTAGAGGAGTGACATTTGTGACTCTAAGCTTTCTAAAGTCATCACAAGAAGGAATTGTGATTGTTATTGCTACATAACAATCAAGGTATGACCTAAACTCTTTATTATGTGAATATTGATTATCATATGCTAGAATTAGGGTTTATAGTCTTGGATAAATTGCATGTACAATAGAGAAACCTAGATCCAAGCATTAGGGTTTGTATGAGCACATAGGATGTTCTTATGGCTAAAACCCATCAGTGGTATCAGAGCCTAGATTGGTTTTTTTGTATTGATGCAATTATGTAGCTGAAAATCGTTTTCTGGCCTTCTGTTCGACCTGACTCAGCGAGTCACTACATGGACTCAGCGAGTCAGCCCTACTCGGCGAGTTCCAGAGTGTAACTCAACGAGTCAGAGTGTCAGACGGAGGAAATTTTGGATTTTTTTGTTGTTTTGCTTAATGATAATTACCATATTCGTTTTAAACCTATAAAATACGAATTTTATTGTTTCTTAAAGAATATCCTTGCCAAAACACAAGATAGTTACCAATTGATTAGATAATAACTTCCTTATATGATAAAGATTGGATTATTTGTATTAATTGGGTAACTTATTTTACAAGAAATTAAAATTAGGTCAAATATAGATAATGATGAAATTAATTGTTTAATTTATATTATTTGTTATTTGATCCTTGTGTCATCAAAAGTTTCAGTTTTTCCTTTTTAGGTTTTATAATTTGAATTTGAACTCAAAAGTTTTGGTTTTGAAATTTAAATAGTTAAAACCCTAATGTTTTGAAATGTTTCAAAAACTTGCCCTCAAGTTTTTGGAATTTAAAAGTTGATTAAAAGTTTAATTTAGAAATGTGAAATTCTAAAACCCTAGTATTGTTTTGAAAAGTTCAAATCACACCCTTATGGTTTTATTAATTAATTAAGGCGTATAATTAAAAGAGGTTTAGTAAATCCATAAAAGTTTTGGTTTACATTTAATTGAATTAAAAGTATAATCGTTAAATTTGACCACCTAGTATTTTAAAAGTGTAAAATACACCCTATACTATATATAACATTAAAAGTCTAACATTATATATATGAGTAAAAGTCAGTCTTACCGTTAGTAGGCCTCATTCACGAAGTTGGTCTATAAGGGGTGTTTAAGGAAATTGCCTATAAAATGGCGATTGAATGGGTATCCACTCTTACCCACCGCACTCTTGACCAGTGGAGGGTCGTTAGCCGAACGGGTAAGATAGGACAAAACCTTCCATTATAAGTATAATGAAGTACAAAAGTAACTAAATGTTTTACAAATTCCCAATCTTAGTTACTTAGGCAAAAGTGAATTAATGCAATTCCATGAAATTACACTTTGTACCCTTGCGAAGACGTTAGTGGAGCATGTGTGGTTTACCGGCACACTAAATGGTTCTAAGCAAAGGTAGCAAAGGGTGACTCAATTTTTGTCATAGTTCGATGGAGCGTGTGTGGTTTACCGGCACATCGAATAGGTGACCGTAACATGTGAGAGCACCATGTATGTTTGCATGGTTATTCACACCCGCTTTGTGATCCTTGGTATCCCAGTCACAAACTAGAGGGGCATATCGAGATTTAAACATGCCACTAAAATGTTCAATGAATCTCAAGGATCTAGGAGTTTTCATAGATTTAAAACTTAAATTTCTTTTTAATTTTTCATGGTGGAAATTAGTGAATCGTCATTCACTTACCTTCAAATATTCTGCAACTACATTACGGCATCCCTTTTCTAGGTTGTAGCATATTGTGTTGGGTCCTAGCCTTAGTATCTCATTTGGGTGATTTACTAAGGACTCAATCAATTAACTAACTTGAATTTCTTTTCTCCCGTTTTGTAGATGTCAAAGTTCGAAAACTATGGTTTTCCCAAGTCCCGTGGAACAAGCATTCCACATGAAGATGATATTCCACGATTCGATCGAGGAACAAGAAATCATGCGTCACTTCCTCCTCCTCCTCCCATTGTTCTCCCTAACCCACATGATCAAAGAATTGAAAGGTTCAATGTCACTAAAGCCCTATTCGAGATGAAACATGAAGATGGTAAACCCATGTGTGCCCACTTTCTATGAATGAAATCACACATTGATAGGTTGAGAATGTTGGGTGTGTTATTCCTGAATAAGTTGGCTGTGAACTAGGTTTTGCAGTCACTTCCCGAATCATATAATGAGTTCATAAGAAAGTATTATATGTGGATCATGACAAAAGCCTCATTGACCTAATGTATATGCTCATTGCTGCTGAATCAGAAATGATTTGGCAAAGTAATGGAGCGTATTTGTTGGGAAAGTCAACCAATCATGCTTCCGAGGACGTTCTAGGAGAACCGACCTGCGTTTGCTGCCAGGAGAAAGGGCATTGGATACAAGTCTGCCCTAAGAACCTGAAGAGTCCAGAAGATGGGAGAGTCAAAGAGTATGGCTGTACTTCAGGTAAAATTCACTATCTAACTCGATTAAGTTCCTATTCGTTGATTCTTAATACATAATGTGATAAGATTGCATTTGAATATTTTGCAGGATCGATGAAAAGAGAGGAAGCTTGATGAAATAACAAGATGAATCTAATCACGAAGACATGGATTCGAAGATTAGATTTTGAGCTTAGATAGAGTTCTTAGGAATATTTTTTACATAGTGTTTCAGTTGATTTTGCATTGTAAGGAAAAATGTTTTCCGCTACTTTTATAAATAAAATAATTTTTGTTTGACGTGTTTATTTATTTATTTCCTTGCAATGAAATCGTTATGAAGAATTGATGTTCACATATTTACAACAAATGGAGGTGATTCTTAATTATGTTGTTTGTGGTAATGTCTAGAATTTACCAAGTAGGGAATATTTCTCATCGCCCAAGTTTCAATTGGATAGAGATTTGGAATCGTACAACAAGAATTGTATGATGAATGAATTAACTTTTACATTTGGAAATTAGACTAATTCGTTGACAAAGTGTCAAGTGAAGGACTAGGAGATCAAGTACACAAGGTTATGTGTTGATCAAATCCACCACAAGAGTAACAAAGATATTCGTCATGATTTACTAAAAGTTTGGCAAATATAATTACACTTATAACATTAAGTGTAATTCTAAATTGATTGTAAAAGTTTAAATCAATAAGCAAAACGAATAAGAAGAATCAAGTAGGCAGAAAGATAAAAGTTTCTCTATTCTTAGAAGATGGGAGAGTACCTTTTACGCTTTATGATAGGTCTTAATGATTAAGAACCATATCTCAATTGATCCTCTAAGTGAGTCTTAGTACAATTATATGTCTAAGAAGAGGAATCAAGAATTGGAGAAATGGTCAAATCAAGAAGTCAATCATACTTCATTCCAAAACAAGTCTTAGAATTAAGATTGTGACATTGAGTAATAAGTATTAATAAGGTTTATAACATTATCAAATGAGGAAAGTTGTGATGTCTTGGATAAGACAAAGACCAACTAGGACCTATTTATGAAGTGTTTTGATAAAAACTACACTAACTCTTGAATATTTGTCAAGAAATGTTTATTGACAAAAGAATCTTATATGTCAAGGAGTCAGTGGGAGTTTTAATGATCTTGAAAAGTTTCAAGAAATAATCAAGAATAAACCTTATCGATCATCACTAGCACACGACTGGAGGTTTATAACCTATCGTGTTGACGTTATTTTGTTTCTGTGCCATCCAATTGAGTTAATTATGCATGTGAGTTCTATGAGTTCTCATTTGAATGCATAAAAGGCAAGGACCTTGATCAATGAAAAGTACATTGATAGGAAAAGGTGAGCTGCTTAACTACTTGGAAGACATGGTGGGCAGCCGTGTTACCATAAGGAAAGAAATCAAGATTGAGAATGTTCGGTCCATATGAGTTTGAATTTGTCGCAAACTTTGGTTTTGACAAATTCACATGGAGAGGAACACATACACCATTAAAATATAAGTGTCATAAGATTCCCTCCTTCATGAAAATGAATGCGAGGAAATGCTCTCATTAATAAAGATTTTAAGAAGATAGTGATTGTGAAATTGTATTCTCGAATTCGATTATGGTTACGGTATCCCTTTCCTTGATTCGAATTGTGAGATTTGGCAATTAGTCTGAATTGTTTAGACACACATATAAGCTATCTAAGGGAAATGTGTATAAGCTTAGATAAAGTTTTATCAAAGCATTAGGTATTAGAAACATGAACTTAAGAAATTCAATAAGTATTGTTTTTCTGGAAGTTAAGTTGGTTTCTGAATACATGTCAAAGCTAGTGGGAGCATAAGTGTTATGTTTATAATAATCATCATGCTAGTGAGAGCATAAATGTTATGATTGTATGATTATTAAGGCAAGTATTGTAAAGTTGTTTTGCTATAATTAAGGAAGAGAATATTATGCTTCATTTCAATTTTTGTTAATAAATTTAGTCAAGGATACATAGTGTGTTCTTAAATTTCGACTATGATTACGTGATTCCTTTTCATAGTTCGAATTGTGAGAACGGGACACATAAAATATTATGGCAAAAGATTGATAAAGTATCGTATCGTATCACATACGCTTCGGGTATAGGATTAATTGCCAATACTATAGTATTTGACCATTCTAAATTTTTTCCCAAATGTCTAGTGCATTTAGAGGGAAAAAGGACAGGAATCGGTTTTGACTAAGATAATTAAACAACTATCAAAGGACAATCCAGAGTTCACCGAGGATTGGTCGCTTGTGAGTAGTTGGAAGTATAGTATTGGATGGAGTATATCAACATTATTATGAATAGATAAGATTCTATTAAGAATATGTTGTAATATGGTAAGTATGGAAAGGTTTCCATATTGGGAGTAAGATATTGAGAATCTATGTCTAGATTAGAAACTTTATGCAAATGGATGTTCAAAGAAATGTACTTTGAGTGAGAGACATCACATATATGGAATTGTCTTGCAACAATCCCCGATAAAGGACTTTGTAATTTCATTGGCAACAGTCATTGTGAGTTTAGTGCATTGATATTACGAAAGGATCATTGCATAAAACGTTAGAATCTAACATATTCTATAAATTGCAAGAATTTGATATTCTATCACTTGTGGAAAGGATTAGGAGTTGTGAAATGAGTATGATTGGAAATGTGTTCATTTGATCTATTTCACAAAGTAAGAACCATAGGTAAACATTTTGTGCATGCTGAGAGCATAGGACAAGTGTTATAATTCAAGTAAGAAGTTGATTACTCGAAACGACAAATAATGAATAATCGATATGGTGATAAATAAAATGTGTCTTATTTATACTCAAAGGTTTGAGGTCATATGGGATTAGTATTATCCTTGTGTTTCACTTTGCATGTTTTGACTTCCTGAATATTTTAATTGGTTTAGAATAGTCAAATTATTCGAACGGGCCACAGTCATTCATATGTTGGAAGTAGGTATGAATGAAGATTATCATAAATTGGTGTGTGTATTGTCTAAAGAGTATTAGACATAAGCAAATGATTGTTGCAACGTTCATGAGTGCTTATGAATATGATTTGAGCATTGGATTAAACCCACGCTCACTTGGATCACTCCATGAATTGTATCACAAGTGATTGGCGACGATAATATCTTATATTCTTGAAACCGAGATGTGTAAGTTGTATCATGCAAATCGGTTGCACATTGATAATATGTAAACGCACCAATAACTTAGCGTTATAAAACATATTGTTGTGTGTGATTTGGTGAGTAAGTGCAAGCAAGCATTGAGTCAAAGTTTATCCGTTCCTTTTATCCAAAGTAGGATAAAAGCGATATCTTTGGGCCCCTCGATGATTTAGTGATGACAAACGTAAATGCTCGGCCAGGCTAGGGCTAATTTGATTTGTTCAATTTGTCAATTGTCATAAATTGGAAGTCGAGAAATGGTACAGAAAGAATGATTAAAAGTCATGTCTTATACGATATCTAGAATGGAGGAATATATGATCCCTTATCTAAAGGACACGCGTATCTGATAGGATCAGAGTTGACAGCGGCTTTGGAAAGCTACGATTGCAGACCAGGATCTAAAGTCATACAAAAAATAGTAATTAGACTTATCCAAGTGGGAGACTGTTGGATTAGTATCTAAGTCCACAACTAATTTGGTATGTACTTAACCCGATGGTGCATGGTCCTTTTGGGTTGCCTTCACCAAAGCAACTTGATAGGATGAATTATGGAGAGAAAGGATTAAATATGATTTATTAATATATTATGGGAATAATATATTAAAAGAGAAATCATATTGTTTAATTAATATTAGTCAAGAATTAATAGATAATTAATTTTGCGGCTAATAGAGATTAATTAAACATAAGGGACTGGAATTGTAATTATAATATAATTGCAATTGGGCTATGGATTACCTTATATTATAACGTTGGATGAATTCTATGGGGAAACCCATTAGAAATCGTCCAATGCCTTTAGGAAAGGAATCCATGGGCTGCTTAGGACTTAAGTAGTCAGATTAGCGTTTCCTAGTTTACATCCCTAATAGCCTACATGTATAAATAGCACCCTTAAGCCCCAAAAACGTGGTGAACTTGTTCTCTAGGGTTTTGGACGATTTTGGGCAGCCTCCTTCTCTTCTCCTCTTCATCCTCTTGCTCTTGGTGTTTGTGAACCATTAGAGGAGTGACATTTGTGACTCTAAGCTTTCTAAAGTCATCACAAGAAGGAATTGTGATTGTTATTGCTACATAACAATCAAGGTATGATCTAAACCTTTATTATGTTAATATCGATTATCATATTCTAGAATTAGGATTTATAGTCTTGGATAAATTGCATGTACAATAGAGAAACCTAGATACAAGCATTAGGGTTTGTATGAGCACATAGGATGTTCTTATGGCTAAAACCCATCATGATGCTCGTTTAGATATATGTGGATACCATCATTTTTGGATCAACAGATCAGGGTATGGTGAATGATTTTGCAAGGCTTATGACAAGTAAATTTCAAATGAGCATGAATAGAGAGATCAAATTCTTTCTAGGACTTCAGATAAAACAAGTACCTCAAGGGATATTCATTTATCAAGAAAAGTATACCACTGAGTTGATAAAAAAATTCTCAATGGACAATTGTTCCTCAGCCAAGGTCCCGATGGCCTTTTGATACAATATTTCAGCTAACGCTACCGGAGAGTCAGTTGACCACAAAACCTACCGAGGAATGATTGGGTCGTTGATGTACCTCACCGCAAGTCGATCGGATATTGTCTTTGCAAAATGTTTATGTGCTCGGTGCCAAGATAACCCTAAAGTATCTCAATTGACCGCGGTCAAGCAAATGCTCAGATCTCTAAAGGGAAGTAACGCATTAGGCCTCTGGTACCCTGCGGGCAATGACTTCAGTCTTAAAGCGTTCGTAGATGCAGATCATGCAAGATGCAGATTAGATCATAAAAGCACTTCGAGTGGATGCCAATTCTTAGGTGGAAGAGTAGTTAGTTGGTCTTCAAGGAAGCAGAATTGTGTTTCTTTGTCTACAAAAGAGGCTAAATATGTGGCTACAACCGTTGTTGTTCCCATGTCCTTTGGATGAAGACTCATCTTATATACTACGGTTACACGATGATGCGGGTGCCCGTATACTATGATCCAGAGAGTACAAAAATGATTTCTCACAATACTATTCATCACTCGAAGACGAAGCATATTGAACTACGGTATTGGTTCATCAAGGACCACATCATCAAAGGTAACATCGAACTCGTTTTTGTGCCCACTCATGAAGAAATAGTTGATGTTTTCACTAATCCCCTTGATTCTACAAAATTAAATGGCTTTTGAACATGTTAGGAATGATGAACCCAGACCCGCAGTTATCTTCGAATTACTAAGCACCGTAAACTGTTTCAAGTCTTCAGTGATGAAAGAACTGCTTCTTTTCTTTTCAATGAAAACTCTTGAAGCATTTCATTCGCTACGGTTCTTCTCAATACAATAATATATTCTTCATATTTACTCCTCAGTTTACTTTGTATAATGAAATTACATATGATCAATATAATATATGGGTCTTTTATTTCTTTTATTTCTAACCTTCATGATCAAGTGTTCTTTCAGCTACTGCATGCCACCGTAGTCATATCATATGCTATCGCGATCATCTAAATCCCACCGTAGTTGAAATAAATGAACTTGCAATCATAACTTTATAAACTTTTGAAATAATGTTATGTGCTATTTAATGGCCTTAAATAACAAAAAAAAAACACATTCTTTCTGTCGCAGACAACATTTTCAGTCCTTTTCAAATAACTTTCCCAAGTCAGCAACTAAATCATTTTTTCATAAACAAAATCTTTTATGAAACCTTTTTCCTTTACCTATCATTTCTTGTAGCCGTTGGATGTCAAATCCGTTTCCACTTCCCCATTTTTCACAACGGGTCAACCATCTTCACTCCATCTTCAGTCAGCATGTGATCATCACTCTGCAAATGCATTTAATTCTCTTTTTTTTTTCTAGAAATAAGTTATTTTTGATTTATTTTAGTTTCAACTGATAATGGTAAAAAAAACTCAAAGGTCCTTTTTACTTTAACAGTTGTAATTAAAGTAATAACGCTAATTTTTTAAATTCGGTGGTATATAATCCCCTAATTCCTACCAAGATAGCTTTTGTGCTATCCGAACCCTTACTACGAACTCTTTCTTCTTCATCTTCTTGCTCTAACACTTTTCTTCAAGTTCTCAAAAGTTTTTTTGTAACAATGGTGAAGTCTGGAGTGTCAAAGAAGCAATCAAAGGATTCAGGCTCTGCTCGTCCAACTGGTTCTGAATCCACCATCAAGGATCAAACTCCATCCATTGCTCCAACCAACTAGAAAGCAATCTTTGAAGATCATCCATCATACAACGAAGCCAATAAACTGATGATCAAGTTCCTCCCAAAACATCCCTTGTATGGTGCGTTCGCTTCCTTTACTGAAAAAGTTCCAATGGCGATTATGTTCAAGTGTGTCTTCTTGACATTCAAGCCTAACCATAACTATCAAGAGATTCATCTGAATCTTGTTGCCGACTCTTTGGTGGTCCTAACCAATGAGAAATTCTTCTCAGCAATCAACTTACGAATTCTTCCATCTACAAAGTTCTACACTCCAAGTACCACTGATGTGTTCACCACTCTATATTATATGGGATACCAAAAGGAGCTCAAAGGCGTTGGCGAGTTCAAGAAAAATCAACTTCCAGCTGTTTGGAATTTTATTTTCCATTTCGTGATAAGATGTATCTCAGGACACACCAGAGGGACAGACAACATGGGAATCAAGCTTTGGAGATCATTTGGAGTATCCTCATAGGAAATACAGTTAATTATGGTCAAATCCGTTAGGACGATATTCGTCAATATGTCTCAAAGGATGCCCCAAAAGAAGGAATGACTGAGCTAACTTTTGCTCCATTTTGGATGTTGTGCATCTTCGATCTTCACAAGGATGCTAAGCTTAGTCTGGGCAATGACACGAACCTGTTTTCAAGTCGTGATCTCAAAAAGTACACTGCTTCTAAGGATCAAACTATGTTTGGACCAGTTAGACGATTAACGATGTACATATTAGACTCCATTGGACTCACAACTATTGAGGTAGCTGACCACATATAGGCTACGAGTGATATTGACCAATATCACTCTTCCCCGCCTAGACCCAGTAAGCCTACCGCAACACAGGACCCCCAGAGTAGCGCAAACCAAGTTGCTCAGTCCAAATCCAAATGAGTTAAGTATGTTGTTAGTTCAAAGAAAGAACCAGTTAACATTATGAAAAAGGGAGACGGTACTCCCAAGAAACGAAAAGCCAAGATCGTAGAACCCTCTATTGCGGCTCCTCATTCCACCTCCAAGACTCAAGATCCCCCACGGAATGTCCTTGATGACACTCATCATGAGTCTTCGGCTTCTGGAGATGTCTTTAGAAGAAAGGAACTCAAACTCACCACTACTCTTCAACAAAGACATTCCAGACAACCTTCAAGTCTGTGAATACATGAAATCTCAATTCAATGAGACTTTTTCAAAAGTTGATGGTCTTAACCAATGGTTTGAGGAGAAATAGGTGGTCTGTCCCTCAGTAGGGGGAAGTGAAGACACTCTAAGATTCTATCAAGAACATGGTTCTTCACACTCAAAGACCCATTCAATTCATCAACATCAAACACCACCAAGATTCCAACCTTCTCCTATCGAAGAGCACGACAAACCACCTACTCCTCGATCTTCACCCCCAAAATCACCACAAAAGTATCATCAATCTCATCAATCTCCACCCCAATCTCCAACAAAATCAACTTCTCATCACTCCAAACCCATTTAAGAAGAACTTATGTCGTCGGATCATTCAGACGATTCCCCCACAATAACTCAGAGAAAGACAGACTAGAGAGCAACAAAGTTTGTTGATAATATATAGATATAGCAAGGGTTTGACATCTGCTTTGATGAAACAATGATAAATTCATGGGTGAATCCAACCCGCAAGCTTCTAGACATAGACTATGTTCCACATCTCACTTATGCTCAACTGCCTTCCGACGGCTACTAGGACATTCCCATCTCTCCCAACTCGAAATACTTTCAAGTCTTTAATCCGCTTGATGTTAATCTTCATGATGCAAGAAGACTGCCAATGGAATTTGAACTCTTACGCCTATTTCATCCCAATCATGGGTCTGAGTAAGACGAAATATGATCAAAAGATAGACCAGAATGACTGAAGAATTTCAAAGTGAGAAAGTTCATGAAAACTGATTTTGTTCAATATACTCTAAACCACAGAGGAGTTGACTACATCCGTACCCAAGTCGATTTGTTTGCATGAACTGGGAGGAGATATTTCTAATTGCAAGGGTATGTTCAGTTAAGGCTGATAAATATCCTATGATGAAGATTGCATGTGAAAAAGCTTGTGAATTTATTAAGGCATTAGTATGGGATCTCGAGAAAATTGACGTTGAAATTCACCAGATCTTTGCCAAAAAGTTCACATTTTCTTACTTCGAGCATGCTCCAAGCTACACTGAAGGGTACAAAAATATGTCTCTCGGTGCAAACAACTTCCCAGAGTTTGGTGTTATCTATAAAAGAGGTCTAGATGGTCCAAAATAATTCATACCTATTACCACAATTCATCGGTTGACGAAGAAGCAACTCGACACAACACTAGCTTCAGTCCAGCGATGGAAACACAATACGAATGAAGTCAAGTTTGAAATAACTAGAAGAATTCATTGGTTTTGTCAAGTAAGGAAGCTTTGGTGGATCCTTATCCGGTTCCTCAAATTGAACAATTAAAGCAGAAAGCTAGGAGCTCACTTTGGGGGAAATAGCTAAAACAAAAGGTGACCCTCTTTAGCTTAGGAACTGAAGACCTGTCATGCTATTACTAAAATGGAGATGAAGTGTACTGGAGATTTATAATGTATCCGAATTGGGCCTGTCCACCCATGATAATCTAGTAGGGTTATACTATAAATATGCATGCATGTATGCAATGTATGTTGACGAATTTTATTACGTTTAATCTTTGTAACCCTAAATGCCTCTACAGTCGAAGTTCTTAGTCGAGCTCTTCTGAGGCGTTGAAGCATTAATCATATGAAATATTCAAATCCATATTTGTGTTTATATTTACGTTCTTAATTGCTTGCATGCATAGAATCAAATGATCCTGATTGAACTAAGTTGTAACAATTGGTATCAGAGTAGGAGACTGTGTAATCAATACACACTCCTTCTGTAATCAGAATTCTTTTAGGGTTTCCGCTTTTATCGTATAAATAGAAGCCGTCTTCTTCATATTAACGGCAACTCTATTTCAGATAAAACCCTAATCTCAAGTTTACAGGTTTGATTCTAGGAGCTCACCATGTCTCACGAAGATTCGCAAACAAATCCCATCAACATCTCAAAGAGCATTGGATCTACAACCAGAATACCTAGTCTTTACACTCAAGACTATGAAGTTTGGGCACATCACTTTGAAGACTACATGTTTGGATCGGAATAAAATGGCTATCACATCTGGGAGGCTATCACACTTGGGATGTTTGTTCACCCAGGAACGAACACAACTGTTAAGACGCAAAAGGAATACAACAAGCTAGTGGCGGATGAACACAAGATGCCGCAGGACGAGAAAGATAAGTTGCTGTGTAATGGGAAGGCTATGACGATGATCAGATTATCCTTACAATCTGATAATTTTCGGTTGGTCGGTTTATGCACGACTACCAAAGAAATATGGGATAGGTTAAAGGAGCTTTATTCGACTGATGAAGATCTAAAACACTCCATACAAACCTTACTTTTGTTAGAATTTGGAGCCTTTAAACAGAAACCGGAGGAGAAACTCATACAAACTTTCGATCGGTTCAATCATCTCCTAAGTAAGATGATCAAACATGGAATTGAAAGAAAGTTGATCGAGCAGAAGGTAACCTTTCTGAATGGACTGAGACCGGAATGGATAGTCGTCGTCTCAACCGTGAAAGCCCACGAACAGTTTAAGTCTTACTCATTAGCGAAACTTGTGGGAATAATTAAGTCCCATGAGAGTGTTGTAACCAAAGAAGCAAAGGTAGTTTCTGGTTTGGGATTGTTGGCCCTTATCTCAAAAGGAAAAAGCATTACACAAGAAGAAGAAGAGTCTGACAGGTTAGAATGTGATCTCACAAGTGAAGAGTATGCTATGATGGTCACTAATCCAAAGAAGTTTGCGCGAAGAAAATTTCCTGTCAACAAAAACCGAAACTGGCAAGGAAGTTATAGTTAAGAGAAGGTGATAGATGAAGCGAAAATTTCTTCTCAAAAGGATGAAGACAAGAAGGAGAGGAAGTTTGCTAGAGACTCTTGGTTCAATTGCAATTACTGTCACGACAAGAACCACTTTGCCAAAGGTTGCATGCTGAAAAAATGGCTGAGAAAAGAGATGGTGAAGATGACGAGGCGTATTATATGCGCAAGCTGGAAGAAATCATGAAAAAAAGGCAACTAATAGCACTAAAAATTTAATGAATGCCTTGATTGTGCAGGAGAATGCAGGTGAAGATGAGTTCGGTGGCATTGAAGTTTGGTCAACCGACTCCGAAGATGACGAAGTGAGAAAACCCACTCATGGGAAGGCTTATGTGGCAAAGGAATTAGGTTCGGCCGGAAAGTGCTTAATGGTCACCACTGGATTATCAACCGAAAGTGCAGACAAGGAACCGAACCTAACTGAAAATAAGTGTTTTACGGCTAAACCTGTCAGTGAGAACATCAACAACTGGGATCAGTTGATCAAAAAGGTACTATAAATAAGAATTAAATGAATTAAACTTTAAATTTTCTAACTTAAGTGGTAGTCTCATGCAAACTCGCTTAGTGAATTCTAACCTAACTGACCAACTCAGCAGGGTGTCTGCAAAGAGTGAGGAGAGAAGGATGTGGATTCAGCTAAAGGAGGCAGAGTTAATTAGGGCTAGGGATGAAAGTATTTATTTGAAAAGAGATAATTTGAAGTTTTAAAAAAAAAAAAGAAATGTCTTTTTTAATTGCTAAGAGTTTATACACAAATATTGCTCAATTACATTTAATCTTTGAGATATGAAAGAAAATTAATAAGATGATTTTGCCTTTCCTTGAATTTATGGAGGATGAGATCATATCAGTAGAAGATGTTGTTGATTGCTCTGCGTTTATGAAGAGTGAAAACAAGAATGAGAAACCCCTCATTTCAAAAAATTCGGTTGAATTTGCTCGCATGTCAAAAGACAAGCAACAAAAACTCAAGGAAAAGGGTATGGTTTATCAAAAGGTTCAGACTGTGCTAAATCAGGTCTATGCAGTTAAAGGAGTCACTACAAGACAAACGGCAGAATTAAGAGTCTTAGTGGAAAAAGACAATGTTGAAGGGTGCGACGATTACTTCTGGTCTTCCCCTATTCACAATGCAGATGAAATTGTAGGCTTGTCTGAGCAAACTTCATGGAGGGTTAAAGGAAGATAAGTTGTTGAACCCGTCAACAAACCCTCAAGCATCGACAAACCAAGCACAAGTGGAACTAAAGAAATCCCTAAAGAACCAATGAAAAAACCATATGTTCCAACAAATACAACCGAAAAGCCAAAGCAAAAGCTAAAAACTAGCTTCAACATCCACAAATCATAGAAGGGGTTAGCAGAATAGAAACGCTTAAGAAATCAAAGATATGCAAAGAACTTGAATGAGCGAAAACGTCACTGGGAATCTCAAAAACCCAACTACATACCTCCTAAGAAAGTGTCAATGGATAAGGGAAAGGAAAAAGTGGAAGGAAAAGAAACTTTCAGCGCAAATTCCTACTACTCCAAAAGTCCGAACCGAACATCGGCTCTCGTTTCCTAGACTAGCGCTCAGAACCGAAAGTCAAGTTTCGGTCCTCGCATTAGCACTCAGAACCGAAAGTCTAGTTTCGGTCCTCACATCAGCCCATATAACCGAAAGTCTAGTTTTGGTCCCAACACTAGTTTCGGTTCTTTCAATTCAAAGTGAAAAATAAACTCTCTGAAGGACATCAAAGGAAAGGGAAAGCTCGCATCAGATTCTGAGTTCAAAGATAAGAAAGAGTCAGCTAACCCTAGGATTCAAAAGAAAAATCCTAAACCAACTAATAACACACCAACTAATGCACCAATCTTTAAACAAGATAAAACTAAAATCAAGTTGTATACCATTAAACGAAAAGATCAAACCACTTTAGTAAAAAGAACATTTTTGGTTGATATTTCTTCTGCACTTCCTCTTTCTGTGAAAGACTCACCAGGACCCAAGAAGCTTTGGGTTCCTAAACCAACTTGAATTTGCAGGTGCTTTGTGACGAGCAGTTCGATGATGAATGGTATATCGACAGTGGCTACTCACGTCGCATGACAGGGAGGAAGGAAGAGTTGATGGAGTTTTGGTCCCTAAAAGATGGTGGGCGTGTAAAGTATGGAAATAACTCCTATGGAACAATCAAGGGATACGGTATGATAACAAATGGAGATTTCTGAATTCAAAAAGTGGCATATATTGAAGGATTGCAGCATAACCTCATCAGCATGTCACAACTAGTCATAAGACCAAGTCTGAAAGTATCATTTGATGATGAGGGTTCTGAAATCATTGAAAAGCATTCGAAAAAGGTTTTGTTAAAGTATAAACGCAAGGGGGATATCTATCCATTAAATCTCAACCCAATAAAAGGAAAACCAGCAATATGTCTGCTATCAAAGGCAAACACAGATGAAAGCTGGTTGTGGCATCAATGTTTATCGCATCTGAACTTCAAAGACATTAATAAGTTTGTGCTTGGTGACCATGTTTGAGGCCTCCCTCTTCTCAAGTTTGACAAGGAACATCTATGTGCAGTGTGTGAGATGGGCAAACAAAGCATAAAGAGTCATCCAACAAGAATCAAAACAAAGATTGTTGAAGCTCTTGAACTGTTGCACATTGACTGGTGTGGACCTTCAGCTATCGAAAGCATCGGTGGTAGTAAGTACATACTTGGCATTGTAGATGATTTTTCACGTTTCACCTAGGTTTTCTTTCTTAAATAGAAATCAAAAGCAACTTACAAGCTGGAGACATTTATTAAGCAAATGGAAGTTCAACTGAAAAAGACGGTGAGAAATGTCAAGAGCGACAATAGGCTGGAATTCAAGAATAAAGACTTTGAGGACTTTCTGGCTGATAAGGGAATAACTCACAACTTTTCGACCCAATATACACCACAACAGAATGGGATTGTTGAAAGGAGAAACTGTTTTTTATGTGAGGCGGCCAAAATCATGATCAGCTTCGCTTCTCTTCCGTTGTACTTCTGGGTTGATGTTGTTGCAACCGAATGCTATACTCAGAACCAGTCCTTTCTTAACAAAAGATTCCCAATCACTCCATATGAGATTTTAAATAATCGAAAGCCCAATGTTAAATTTTTCCATGTGTTCGGTTCAATATGTTTCATCCTAAACTCCAAGGAGAACCAAAACAAATTTGACGTTAAAGCTGATGAGGGAATATTTCTTGGTTATTCACTCTCTTCAAAAGCTTACAGAGTTTTGAATAAACGATCCAAACGGATTGAAGAAACATATTACTTCACCTTTGATGAAAATTACATGAAGAAAGTTCAAAGGAGAGAAAGTGACTTAGGGGAAATTTTTCCTACATCAGGACAAGTCTCAGTTCCAATATCCAACTCGTTCGAGGAGTACATTCGGTTATTTGATGAACCAGAGAAAGTGGCACACTTAGAGGAGAAAGTAGCAGATAACAAAATTGATAATCTCCAAAAGATCATCGATGATGCTGCAAAGGAAATGGAAAGTGAAATTCCTAAACCTACAGGAGTTCAATCCTCCACTGACTCTCAAATCAACAGCTCAACGTTTAAGGGGGAAAGTTTGTCAGCACCATCGACAACCAAGGTATCTTTCGAGGGGGAGAATTCTACACCGTCTCTAACTAATAAAGGTACATTTTAGGGGGAGAATCCAACTCTCTTAGAGGATGCAAACTTCGATGATGCCATGGGTTACACTTCTCCAATCGAGGGGGAGAAAGAGAAGGCAACTGACAAAGGAAAGAGTGATCAATCAGAATTTGAAGAGGAAGTGAATGTTGAATTGTATCCGACTTATGACCCAAATTATCCTTCTTTAGTGAAATGGACCAAGGATCATTGTAAAGAACATATTATTGATGAATCTACTAAGAAAGTTCTTACTCGTTCTCAATTAAAAGCGAAACAAACTGCATGATTATCTAAAGTTGAATTTTGTATGTTTAATTCGTTCATCTCCAAAATCGAACCAAAAATAGTAAATGTTGCACTCGATCATTCTGATTGGGTTCAAGCAATGCAAGATGAGCTACATGAGTTCGAACGTAACTGAGTTTGGAGGCTGATTCCCACACCAAAGGATGCTTCTGTGGTTGGCTTAAAATGGGTCTTTAGAAATAAATTGGAAGAGGGGAACGTCGTTCGCCACAAGGCTCGGTTGGTAGTAAAAGGATATTTCCAAGAGGAAGGGATAGATTATGAGGAAACCTTAACTCCAGTACCAAGGTTGGAATCAGTTAGAATCTTCCTAGCATATGTTGCCCATAAAAACTTTGAAGTTTTCCAAATAGATGTCAAATGTGCTTTCTTGAATGGAGAACTAGAAGAAACAGTGTATGTTGAGCAACCTCCCGGGTTTGTGAACGAGAAATTTCCTGATCATTGTTATGTGTTGGATAAAGTCGTTTATTGTTTAAAGCAAGCACCGAGAGCCTGGTATGAAACCTTCACTCGTTTTCTAAAAATGTCAAAATTTAAGCAAGGTTCGGTTGACCCTACCTTCTTCCGAAAGAAAGAAGGAGAACATCTAATGATAGTTCAAATTTATGTTGATGATATCATCTTTGGCTGTACGAATCCTAGCTTAATAGCTGAATTCAGAAATTTGATGGGGACTAAATTTGAAATGAGTGCAATGGGTCCAATTAACTTTTTCCTTGGTTTAAATATTATACAGGGTCCAGAAGGCATCTTTATCAACCAGGAGGCGTACACAAAGAACGTGTTAACCAAATTTGTCATGGCAGGTGACTCTAAAGTGAAGGTTCCTATGGCATTTGGCACTAAGTTCACACCATCTTTGGAGAAACCTGCTGTAGACATAACACTTTATCGTCAAATGATAGGGTCCCTTATGTATCTAACAGCTAGTAGATCGGACATTATGTTTTATGTTTCTTATTGTGCTAGGTTTCAAGCTAATCCAAGAGGACCTCATATGGTGGTTGTAAAGAATATCACCCGTTACCTAAAGCGAACTTCATCTCTTGGTCTCCGGTATCCTGCCAAATCTGGTTTCTTTATTCAAGCTTTTTCTGATGCTGATCTCGGCGGATGTGGTCTAGACAGAAAGAGCACTACAGGTGGATGCCAATTTCTTGATGGAAAACTTGTTAGCTGGCAGTCCAGAAAGAAAAACTGTGTGTCACTTTCAAAAGCAGAAGCCGCATATATAGCTGCAACATCCTGTACTTGTCAAGTTAAATGGATTCAAAGTCAACTGAGTGTTACGGGCTGAACATGAAGAGGATTCCTCTCTATTGTGACTCAGAAAGTGCAATAAGGATTTATCACAATCCAGTGCAACATTCCAAAACTAAGCATATTGCACTTAGATATCATTTTATTAAGGATCATGTAGAAGATGGGAACGTGGAAGTGCATTTTGTTCGATCCTCTGATCAACTAGCTGACATATTTACCAAGGCCTTACCTGAAGCATGTTTTAATAACATTTTACAAGGTCTAGGAATGATGGAAGCAGAATCGGTACCGAATCCTCGAATCTTGCAATAAAGATAGACAGGCGAAATAGAGCGACCGCTCGGTCTATTTCGGTTCTGGACTTTTACGGAACCAAAATGAACCGATCGCTTGGTCTGTTTTGCTTCATTCAATAACACTAAGCTTTTGATTGTATATTATGTATATATCTATTATTTTTCTATTTTTTTTAGTTATTTATTTTGTTTTTCAGAAATCTTCAAAAATCTAAAAAAAAATTATGTTTTTTCTTTATTTATTTTATTTTTCTGAAAACTTCAAAAATCTGAAAAAGAAATATTTATTCGATTTTTCAGAAAACTTCAAAAATCCAAAAAAAAAAATTATTTTACTTTTCAAAAAACTTAAAAAATCTAAAAATATTTTTTCTTTCTTCAGAAAACTTCAAAAATTCAAAAATATATATATTTTTTTGTACTATTTTTTTTTGTTTTATTTTGTTTGTGTGGTGTGTGTGTTTGTTCATTCTTTTGGATAGGTTCCAAGTATACCAGTACAACAGAGTTCGTAGCTGGGGCAGGTATGATGATTCTTTAATGAACTAGTTAAGGGACCCTAGAAGCATGTCGTTGCATGTTAACCAAAGCCTTTATGATTTAGAGCAAGGCCTTAATGATTCGATCAATACCTATCGTTTCTTCCCAATCAGGCTGTTGTTATTCACTTGGTCTAGAGCTACCTTACTCTTCTCATATGAGTTAAGAGTTTTTCTGCTTAGTCATGTTTTTATAGCAGAAGGTACTTTTGGTTCTTTCACCATCCTCTTTCCATTCTCCATTCACTTTTGGTTCACAACTATAACCCTTGACACTCTCGGTTCTTACCACTGAGGTTTATGGTTACCTCAAATCTATGTTTATGATCTTAGATACGTATACCATGTGCTGAGTGAAACCCAAAATTCAACACTAATAATGATTTGACGGTGAATTATTATATTCAAGATCTTACTGGTTACCTACTAAAATCTCTTTTTTTTCGTGAGGTCTTTTATGAATTTGTCTAACACCAAGGCTATTCTTCCCATAAAGATCCAATTTATTTTTGTTTTTTAGATTTCTATAAACGCTTTTGTCATTATAAAATATATCCTACCTACTTGTCCAACATACCATATCGGTCTCACAAGTACTTCTTCCAATGCTCGGTCTTATATTAAGAATCGATGTTCTGTTGAAGATAAGTCACCTTAAGCCTATGACTTAAAAAGAAGCCTTTCAATGTTTATTTACAAACACTTAACCGTATTGTCGGGAAACCACACAAGCACTTCAAGTCGATCTTGACTTTGAAGGAAGCGATTATTGCCCGGAATCACCTGCTTTCTGTATGATAATAAGACATCACTCACATCCCATATACATTTGCTGTATTTCTTTATCTTTTGTCACTCTATTGCACGAAATTTTTTAATTTTTCAACATTTTGGTGATGGTATGTTTGAGTTTTATTTGTCCACTAGCAAAACATGGCAATTCCAGTTCGTATGGCAAGTTACATTTCGAATGCTGGTTAAGGATGACCTTTTGGGCGCGTGAATTTGAACGGTCTCTATACGCACGCGTACTGACGTATACCTCGAGATAACCAACATGTCACACTGTGCTTTTTCAGGAGACGTTTTTGTGATCACATCATTATCATCATAATTTTTCTCTCTCCTAGCAACGGTATATAAAGGGTTTTGACGATTATTTGTCTTCTACCAGCAATAAAGGTTCTCAACTGAAAAGGCGAATTAAACTGTTCATCTTCCTTCTTCGATCAACAATGGCGACATCTTCCTCCGCTCATAATCAGACTACTTCATCCTCATTTCTTTCCATTAAGCAAAATCAGAATATAATCATCGAACTCAATCCTTTCTTGTATGATTCATATATGTTACACGTTGTTGAGTGTTTGAAGTATTCTCCATTGGTTCTAGCCCTAACCCAAGTTTAAACTGTTCCAATGTCTCTCTTGTCCCAAGTCTAATCTTCTGCAACATATGACAAGAACAAAGAACGCATCTACTTTCAAATCCACTCCAAAAAGGCTTCTATTTCCAAAGGTAGGTTTTGTACATTACTGCATCTCGCTATGGATTCCTCCGTCATCTCACCCGACTTCATCACTACTGCATAGTTATTCTCGATGCTTTATGAAATGGGATATACAAATGTACTGACCACCATTACAAAGGTCAAGAAGTCGTGTCTATCGTCTCAATGGAACGGATTACTTACTCTTCTCATCAAGAGTTAGGTAGAAAGAAGTGTTGGATCTGATGGCACCAGTAAGGGTTTCTGACCATTCTCTATGGTATTTACAACGGTCTAAACCTTGATTATGGGTTCATAATCTGGTCTCAGGTTGTGCAGAGCCTCAATGCTTCTACTCGGCATTCAGAAATTTCTTGCGGAAGGTTTTGGTCACGTATTACAAGGAGGTCCATCGACACTTTGGATGTTTCGGTGATGAAAGATGCCCTAATCGCGTCTATTGTAACGTTTCATAACAAGAAGATCATTCTTTCTGATCTAACGAAGTTTCCACACTATGGCTCTATTCCGGAGTCCATGTATCGCAATGTCATAGCCGAAAGTCAAGTGATGGCGGATTATCGTAAACTTCCTCCAAAGGAGCCGAGAGTCCTATCTCCAGAGCAACAGTCTGCCTAGGATGCAGTAGACAAGCCTAGAAACCGAGGAAAAAGGGTAACACTCAAGAAGGAGACAAGTGAGGAGGATCAATCTAAGCCTTCTAAGTCAAAGCAGCGAAAGTCTGAGAAAGGGGCTTCTTTTAAGCCAAAGAAAATTAAAAAGATGGCGAAGAGATCAAAGAATCCAACTCCTCCTAGCTCTGACAATCAAGAAGATGATGAAGAAGAGGAAACTCATCAAGAATCCCCACGAGGTAATACTCAACCAAGATCTCCCACTCCAACCAAGTCTCATTCTCACAAACTTCCAACCCCACCTCCATCACCGAAACCGAAAGTTCCAGTTTTGGTTGTTACCACACCAACACCAACAACATCTTTTCCACCACCAGTTTTTTTCCGTTTCTATTCCTACAACCACCTTACCACCTCCTATAATTTCTTAATCCACCACCAATACTATTCCTAAACCGACAGTAAGGGTCAATGTGTCTGATACGGGGGCACCTACTGAAACCGAACCTCCAGTGATTTCTAAACCTATTTCTCCTACACATTCAACCGATTCTGGTGCCACTCTCGGTGGTGCTAATGATGAGTATGACTCCACATACTTAAGTCCTTAAAAGCCTCCCACTAATGATGATGATAAGGCTCCAATCACTAGCCAGCACTTGGAGAGTATTAATGAAAAGTTAGACAAGCTTATTGGTGATAATAAGGCCTATAGTGGTGTTGTACTTAAGGCTTTTGTGGAAACTACCACTGGGAAATACATTGACTCTATTGATAAATCCACTAAGGTAGTCAATGAGTATGATTCTACTTGCAGAAAGGCCTCTACTGATGTTGCTGATATTGTTAACACAACACAGATTTTTCTTGATTCTCTGAAAGGGCATGTCGATACAAATGCAGCCAAGGTGCAAGCTTCGGTGGATTCTCTTCCAAAGTCACTTCAGGAAGAACAAAACAAATATGAAGTTGTTCGTTGCTCAATCCAAGCCGAAAACTCTTCTCTTAACAGTTCATTTTTCTATCGGATGGACTCACTTCATGCTAATATTGCAAAAGAGAGTGCTTTGAAAGAAGACATTGCTCGCCAAGCCTCTATAATAGAAGTTCAGAAACTTCAACTTGCTCATGCCGAGAAGGAGATTGCTTTATTGAAAACAGAGAGAGTTGTATTTAGAAGCTGTGCAGGGGAAGTGGAGGATATGCTCACCAATATCCTTGGTGCTCACGATTCAATACTGACATTGACCATTCGGAACCATCTCACAAATAAACTGCTTCCAGCCCTTGCATTGTTACATGAGATGAAAGGTGTTTCAGAGAACTTTGTTGCTCTGAAACAAGGGGGAGAAGGTGTTTATGTTACAACCGAACTGAATCATAATGTAGCTTCAGGTTCCGGTTCCCAAGCAAAGCTTAAAATTGTTAAAGATGACAATGATGATGATATTGAAGAAACGGTTGCTGTTGCTCTCAAGAGAAAGAAAAGAGATAGAGAGTTAGATGAGAATTTGAAAATTGCAAACGAAGCAGAGGAGTGGGAGAGGAGAAACAAGGAAGAAGAAGAAGCCTTAAACTGCAAAAAGGCCTTATTTCCCTTATGGACGAAAGAGACATTAATCCATCAAGCGATAGAGTTTCCAAGAGTTTAATGGATGGAACCTGTTGCTTCGTTCGATTGTGATAACTCTAAGGAGTCGTAGTTCGATATGTCGATCACAAGAAAAGTGTTTACATTTCATTTTTTTGATTGGACTACCAAGGTTCCTTTCCCTCATCCGAAGATTGACCGAGAGCTTATCGATTTTTATTTGAGTTATAGGCAACCTCAGTACCTGACATGGAGCGCACAGAAAATCATAAATGTCAAGGTATTGAAATCGGCACCTGCTGGAAAGTTTGTGAATATAAATTTCAAAATTACTCGAGGGTTTGCAAACTCGGTGTCAATGATTTCTTTAGCAGATCTTCCAAATGTTAATCCTCATGATTGGATTCTTTTGTTCAACATTCTTCTCACCAACTCGGGTGAATATGATCCGATTCTGGAGCATTTGAAGAGGATGTTAGCTTTATATGTTTATGAGGTTGCAGGTATAGACCAGGAGATTGTAAAGGTGATGAAGAAGAAGGTGACTGTCAAGTCGACACCAAAACCAGGAGATGTGAATTAAATGAAGATAGGCTAGATTGATTCAAAACATCTCACTGTGATGTTTACTAAAGGTGAAGGTCATAAATTTTTGTTCGCTCTTGTAGATAAACATCTATTTTCAACAGACTGCTTCGAGCACATAATCAACATAATTCATCGGTGCAAGCAAAACTCCGAAGCAGACAAGAAGAACTACACATACATGCTTCGGTGGTACATCACATTTCATCATCATCTTTTGGCCATCATTTCGAAACTGTTTAAAACTGTCAAGAAGTATTGTGTTGCTCAACCAAAGTAAACTTTCGGTTCCATTGACGCAAAGGGGGAGATTGTAGAGCTTAATTGTGTTGCTTCATGGGCTTTTTGTAATGTATCAGGACTGGGCTTGTCCATCCGTGATTATTTAGTAGGGTTATACTATAAATATGCATGCATGTATGCATTGTATGTTGACGACTTTTATTACATTTAATCTTTGTAACCCTAAACGCCTCTATAGTCGAAGTTCTTAGTCGAGCTCTTCTGAGGCATTGAAGCATTAATCATACGACATATTCAAAGCCATATTCGTGTTTATATTTACGTTCTTAATTGTTTGCATGCCTAGAATCAAACGATCCTAATTGAACTAAGTTCTAACAATTTGTTATGTTGATGTTGAACCGAAGACTTGATCTACTACCAGAGAGATGATCTGAACATGAAGACCCTGATGATACTTTTCTGTCTTAGCGTGTTTTCCTTGTTTTTTCCAGTGAACCATGTAAAGTCACTCAAGTCGGTAATTTAGTATTAGTTTATTTCAAATGTAACTTTTTGGGACTTTATAAATAGAGACTTCCCCTTCATGTAACAAAACACCTTCACGATCTTTCCTGAACTTACATTGAAATACAAAGATCATTCTTTCTATATCTTATCTGAATTCCTGATTTCCTCTTCACTATGTTTTTCACATTTACTAAATTGCTTTTAAATGCAAAGCTTGTTAAGAAACAACATGGTGTACACTTGATATAACTTGTTGTCATTTACATTTCTGCATCTAACAATCTAACATTTCTAACTTATTATTGTTGAGCTAACAAGATCGTTGAGATTAACTTATTCTGCAACTTATTATCTTGTACTAACTTTTGTTCAAGTGTTCTTCCAAATTTTTTTCTCAATAAAAAATAAGTGCATCAAACATCATATCAACTATCGTAATATCACAAAAGTAGAATCCAGGTGGTGTGTGCGATGCAGTCATCCCGAGCTCTTCCCTATAGAATTGGAAGTACTTCAAAACATAAACGGAAAACCATAAGCACAAAGCTTAGTGAGTTCCCCAAGATACCACATACCAAACATATAACATAACGGCCCCCACCCAAAGAGTATAACGGGCCCCACCCTAACTCGAAAAACAGTCCCCATCCAATGAGTATAATGGGCACACATACAATTCATACTACATAACTAGTAATAGCATACATAATAATCATCGGGCCCTGCCCAGTAAGCATACAAGCACATACACATACTAGTTTCACACAGACAATAGGTAATCTATCATAACAGATCATGGGTTAGCATTGATGCATTCGACCCGCTAACCATGGTGAGGAAACTCACCTCTAAATATGAACGATAGATGAATAGGCCACGGCTCTGAGTATCAGCTCTACCCGTCACCTAAATAGTAACCAATCCTTAGATACAGATCAAAATATCTCAATACCCCCCCCCCCCCGCCTCTTTACGTCAAACTTAGTCAAAGACAAAAGTCAAAGTCAATGTCACCAGTCCATGTTGAACCAACGCACCGTGTTGACTTGGAACCACGTCGTGTTTTACCATCATCCAAATAGTCGGGAAAACCCCAGCCAAGATGCCATGTTGACTTGCAAACATGTCGTGGTTACCTGAGTTCCAACAACTTAATACATTAAGCTGCTTTCTTCAACTCCAAGAGCTCCAAAGCTTAGATCTAGACCAAAAAAGAGATTTAAGAGGGTAAAGTTTCCAACTTTACCCATTGGGACTACCAAAAGGTCCACGATTATTATCACTAAATTCCAAAGAACATCCTTTCCAGAAGTGATTCTAATACCCAAAGCATCTCAAAGGTTGGTGCTTTTTAGACATACATGTCCAATTCATGTCCTGAACCCATATTAGGTCAAAATGAGGATTTATGACCTCATCTTTGTGCATGGATTTGAAACTTGATTACAAACCAGATCCAAGACACTACTAGATCAACTTGACTTGGAGATCCATAAAGGTGAAAACTTTATGAGATTTAACCATTCCAATAGTCATGAAAAAGAATATAAAGGGACAAAACTCAATATCTAATCACTTGGAATGATAATAATCGTGTATTGGACACTTGCAAAGCTCTAGAAGAGGGCCAAATTGAAGAATGAGGACTTGCTTGCTGGATCATTGCTTCTTACCTCCACCGTGCTCCTCCTTTAGATTAACAAACACTAAACTAGTCTCAAAAATAGGAGGGAAAGATGATTAGGGTTGCAAAGGATGCTTTAGCGGAATGGAGGATGGTAAAGAGACCAACTCCTGGATACATAAAGAGATTATATAGAGTGCAACACCCTAAAAATTAGGGTTTTCTCCACCAGCAACACGCTGTGGAACGACAGCAACACGTCGTGTTGGTCCAATAAAATTCGCGGAGTAAAGGGTTATCGACACGCCATGGTGACGCTTCACCACACCATGGCCAAAAAGAAATCATGAACAATTTGGAATTAATATCATACCTAGAATCGAGTGTTACAAATCTCCCCCGCTTGAATCAGACTTCGTCCTCGAAGTCCGCCGCCCTAAATAACTATGGGTAGTGCTCTCTCATCTCGTCCCCAGGCCCTTAAGTCTATTACAATCCCTTGTGGTGCTGCCACTGCACCCTCACCAGCTTGATTACCTTGTTAATCAAGGCTTTCGCTTTCCTATACAAAATCACCACCAGTCTCCCAATATAATTCATGCGGTCATCCACTTGAATATCCTCCAATGGTACCACTGCGAAATCATCCAATAAACACTTCTACAACTGAGAGACATGAAATGTGCTATGAATCTTAGTATGCTCCACTGGAAGATACAAATGATAAGCAACCCGACCCACCCAAGCCAAAACTCTGAAAGGACCAATATACCTAGGGCCCAGCTTGCCCTGATTCCTGAACCGAATGACACATTTCCAATGTGACACCTTCAGGAGAACCATATCTCCTACCTAGAACTCTAAGTCTAACCAACACCTGTCGGAATAACTCTTCTGCCGACTCTGAGTTGTTTGGAGCCTGCTTCGAACCTGCTGAATCAGTTCAGTAGTCTTATGTACCACCTCAGTTCTCCCCATAACCCGATGACTAACCTCACCCAAACAAATCAGGGTCCTACATTTCCTCTAGTAGAGCATCTCAAAAGAAGGTCGACCAATGTTGGTGTGATAATTGTTGTTATACAAAAATTCCACTAACAAAAGATACGTATCCCAACTCCCTCCAAAGACCAACACGCAGGCTTGAAGCATATCCTCAAGAGTCTAAATAGTCTAATCACTCTGACCGTCGGTCTGCGGACGGAATGCAGTACTGAAATGGAGACGAGTGCCTACCTCGTCATGAATCCTCTTCCAAAACCTAGAAGTAAATTGGCCATCGCTATCAAAAACCACTCATACCAGCAACCCATGACGTCTCTGTAACACTCTAAATTTTCAGACAAAATTTTTTAGTATTAAACCACATAAAAATCAATGTTACATTTCTTAAAAACCACCAATGTATCACTCGTCAAACACAAATCAACAAAATAACTGATAATATCCTAGAATCCTCAACAATAATCTCGAATAGGTGTGCACAATCAAGTTGGAGCCTTCCCCCGATCCTGAGAAGTACTTGAAACACATAATACACAACACGATAAGCACGAAGCTTAGCGAGATTCCAAAAATTCCACACACAATAGTTAGCCTCTCACAGCTATATCTCAATAAGGACCCTTCGGTCATGTGTCTCAGTGAAGACCCTCCGGTCTCACAACTCAGGTTGGACCCCTCGGTCCTAAACAATAAAGCACAAGATAATACACATCATAAATTACACATACTAATGCATGATATCATATACTCGATATAAGAGCATAAGATCCTCCGGTCGTATAGTATTACCACTGAAGTAAGTATAGTGAGAAGACTAACCTAGGAAGTAAGCAAGTAGATCTAGTACCCCATGTACAGGCTAGACCCTGCCTACATAATATAATTATCTCTAATAAGCAATTTGTAATAACCACTCTAAGATGCTAAGCTAACTTCTCCACTAAATCTCAAAAAGGGTGAAAATACTATTTTAACCCTCCATGGTCTCCAAGGTCCACAGTTGACCAAACCCTAAAAGTCAATGAAATTCAACACTCAAGTCAACAATCCATGTTTACTGAACTCGTTAAGTGCACCTAAGTGGATCGTCGAGTTCCTCTTATTCTTAGAAAAATCAGGAAAACTCCAACTCAACTCACCAAGTTGTCGCATGCACTCACCGAGTCCCTCTAGAACAATTCTCATTCAGATGATTCTAAGCAAAAATAACATCCCAAACTCTAAACCTAGCCTCCCTAGGTTGGAATACCATGTAAAGTTGCAAGCTTTACATCCATGCATGGCATATAGGGATCGGAATGCCAAAACAAACTCTATATATGGTTTAATGCAATCAAAACTTTCCACCAGCTTAATAAAGCTTGGACCTTTGGGCTCAAGGGACTACGTATGGTCCAGATCTGAAGTCTCAACTCCATGGCAAGCTCACAACACTCTAGAACCCAAGTAAGGATGGAAAAAGGCCCTAAACTCCTTAAAAAATGAGATCTAACCAAAGAATGAGCAAGGTGGTAGCTTTTTACTTTCAAACAAAAGCTACGAATGAATGAACACAAGATACAAGAGCTCCCTCTCATCCCAAGCCTTTTTCTCCTCAATCTTCCTTCAAAAATGCACTCAAATATGAAGTATTAGCCTCTCTTTCTCTCACATAAGGATATAGCTCGATTAGGGTTTCTCATAGAGTGTTAGGGTGATAAGGGAGGCAGAAATGAAGGATTAAGGTCCTTTAAATAGGACACAAACCTTGAAAATTAGGGTTTTCTCACTCAGCACCTATTCGGTGAGTTGGGTCCTCCAACTTGTCGAATACATTCTAAAAATCATGCGGCCATTAACTCCTCTACTCGGCGAGTTGGGGCATCCAACTCGTCAAGTTGCTCTGACATTAAGAATGTAATATAATTTAACATTATACTTTGGAGTCGGGATGTTACAGTGTCACCACGTCTCTGGTATAAACCTCGACCAAATTCTCTACAAAAATAATCCCTTGAACTGTAAATGAAATGTACGCTCTTGGTCAAACGATCCACGATGACCCATATCGAATCCACTCCGCGCACAGTCCTGGGAAGCTTCGTGATAAATTCCATACTGATGTATTCCCATTTCCGTACGGGAATCTCCAACGGCTACATCCTGTTGTGAGGAAGCAAATGTTCGGCCTTGACCTTCCTGTAAGTCAATCTCTAATGATTCACGGATTAGAATTAGTCCTAGATAGTATCTAAGACTAATTCATCAGTCTCAGATACATGCTATCCAAGACTAATTAATCAGTCTCTAAAAATTAAGTCATATAAGCCCTTTTTTTTGTAGTGGAAGTTTATATTTGGAGATGAACTTTAAACTTAAGAGTATAAGAAATTAAAGACTAGGATCATCATCCAGTTGGATTATTGTTGGTACCTCAAATGTTATTATATTCATCAACAAATTCCAAGCCTCCCCTTGAGGATTTAAAGACTACAAAGCTTGTCTTCTTCTTCTTCTTCTTCTTCTTCTTCTTCTTCTTCTTCTTCTTCTTCTTCTTCTTTTTCTTATTCTTTTTCTTCTTCTTCTTCTTTTTTTCTTCTTCTTTGGTTGTTTTTTCTTTTTAAACTTTGCAATACGGTCCATGGTTGGTTATAAACATGTTTAATGTTCTTCAAAGTATCAAATCTTCCTTTGCTATATCTTATGTTTTTGAAACTTATTTTTAATAACCCAACACTTATAATATTTTTCGATTGTAAATCCAATTTCGTATATTGTTGTGGATGTATTGGAAATATTGAATGCGGAAATGTGTATTTATATCATGAGCATTTAATAATTTTTCCATTTTATTTTTTCTGATTATTAAGAGGTGCTACTCTGGGTAATGTCACTTGGTATTACCAACTTAAGAATGATGTTTATTTGGTAGTTGTCATAAATGACAATGAACTTTGCCTTATGTATTATTTTAACCCCAAGCTAACCTTTGATGTTGAGTTGGTGTTTTTTAGAAGGTACTTGTTTGTACATTAGTGTACGAATCACAGTTTTCATTCATACACCATACGTAATGTCTAACCTCATTATCATACTCAATAGGAATCCCTATTGCCTAACCCACTTGTTGATAAATTATTGCATGTCAGTAGATATTGTCAGAAGCTTAAGAGACTTATGAGCTTTGGACATTTAGAAAACTTTTGTTTTGTAATATTTTCCTAAACCTTCGTTTTGGTATCTGTTGTAGCATTGTCGCATGAATTGTTGTATTAAACCAATAAATGTGTTGGAAATTTTTAATTGGGACCGTTATCCGCATTTGAGCTCTATGAAATATATTGAGTTAATCTTTGGAAAAAAAATTCTAGAAACTAATACTCTTAAATTATTTTGAAATATTTTATTAAAGGATAATTAGACTAAAATATAAATGATTGTATAGTTAATGATCAAAAGCAGATATGTTGGCTAGAAATTGTGAGGACCATTTTCCCTATTAATTTAAATTCAATCACCAAGAAAGAGATGGAGATAGTAAAGAGTATAGAATGTCATATTGTAGATAATGCTAAAATAAAGTGCAATGAAAAGATTGCTACACTTGAAGTTCTAGACAAATCCAAGTTAGGACTAAATGGTAAATAACGTTACTTAGAAAGATGCATATGGCTAGAATGTGAGGTAGTACTAGTTAAGAATGTATCTGGTATGTATTGTATATCATGCAACTATAATTAGGAAATTGAATTTTCGAAGATACAGAAACTACAAGAGAGTACCCTAATCCACTTTTAGGGGAAACTCTCTCGATTATTACATGAGTGGCAGATAGAATTTGTTTTCATTAAATGTTGGAAGCTAATCTTGTTGTTATGTGTGATACAAATGGTAATATCACAAGTGGAAGAATTAATAGTATAATGCAGGATCCGATCAAATGAGTTTTAGTTGGCTCATGTTTTCTCTTAACATGTGTCCATCTTTTTTGTCGAAGAGAAAAATGAGTTCATATATATATGCACGTTAAATTATTGTAAATAATATCGTTTTCTAAAAAAATCAATTTTTTATTTGATTAACATGCAGACGTGTTGTTCTTATCCATACCAGACTATGATCGAATTATCATCGGCTAAGATTGTAGCAATTCGATATTACAAGGAGTCCTTTCATCCCTATTAATGTAAATTACTTAGTTTGGTGGTGATTTTTGGTCAATAGAGACCCCATTATTTTATGGATTGGTTGAGCAGAATCTGCTAGATGTTTTCTAATAAGTCGGTTATCGCTATATATATATATATATATATATATATATATATATATATATATATATAGAGAGAGAGAGAGAGACTTATATTATTCTATTCAAAGTAATTATTGTGTTATTGTATGCATAAATGTGGGCCAATCAATTTTACTTATTTTAAGAAAGTGATTGATATATATTATTGAATTAAATATAATTGAAAAATACCATCTAATTTAATTACAAGGGTATTTTAATCAATTAGTATACATTTAATAAAGGAAAATTGCATACTTTAAGGGATCATAGATTCTATTAATTTTAAAATCCCGATTTTACGAATTATAATTGTTTTAATTTGGAGAATCTAACAGAATATGTTTATGAGTATATTCAAAAACTAAAAATATTCTTGAACTATAAATATAAAAATATTCTTGAACCTATTTCGTGATCATGACTTTAAAAACTTCTTGTAGAACAACAAATTCTTAAACAATCAATTGAAGAATAAAAACAAAAAATACATTATTTCTAATAGAATATAGGTAACAATTGTTAAGAATTACATTTATTATTAAAGAATAAAACTAAAAAACTCTCGAAACGGGAAAGAAAACATCAACATCTAGCAAGAACACTAATACATTCTAAAAGAATAATGTTGCTAAACTCACTTTTAAAATTTTGCGGTCTGTTCTTCAAGCATCAACTTCTGTGAAAACAAAACCAAATTTTAGTTTAGATTTCAAAAATGCATTAGCAATTGAAAAATGAAAAACTAAATTCCTTTGGAAAAATATGTGGACTTGTGAATTGCACCAAAACCAATAACCAAGAATTATAGAACATGCATAATTCAGTGAGAAAATATTCATACTTCATTCCAACAGAATTAGAATTCATGATTCCATTCCAATAGAATTGGAATTCGTGATTCCATTCCAAAAGAATTGGAATCGCACCGTTATCATCCATTGAATCATCTAGATGTAAATAGTTATGAAACTACAACCTGTTGAAATATCAAAAATTAATTCTCAAATTTTGCCTTCTTTTCATCAAAGAGCATAATTTCAATCTCAAAATATACTTATTTGAAAATGCACATTTGCAAAGAAATTAGAAAACTCTTATCGTGAATTTATATCCAACAAGCAAATAAAATTACCCCGAAAGCAACCAAGTAAAAGGCCAAAGATTCAGATCAAATAAAGGTTTGCAGATCATAATATATCAGAAAAAGATCGACAGAACAACAAATTGATTCACCTCTTGGAGAATTTGCAGGACATTTTTGGTCAGCTATCATTTGGGGAGAGAATAAATCCACGACAACGTGTATAGGAGTTCTTGTTTACTATTTCTGATTCCACTTAATCGATGCCTCATTCGATGGCCTTGTCGAATTTAGGTCTACCGATCCTTCATCCATCATCGATTACTTTTCAATGGAAGAAGAAAAATGATTTAATATATGAGAGAAACGACTGGAAGAAGAAGAACTACATGGCCAACAATGTGGTGGCGTTGTTGCTATGATTGGAGCGGCTTTTTGTGATGAACACATGCATGAACGTTGCTAACTTGAATGTGCGTTGGGGTTTCTCGGAGATATGATAGTGATGCTCCGATGGCTGGGGGTTGTTGGATGTTCCCCTTTAAACTCGACAGTAATGGTGTTAGGATCGATTTCGCATGTGGTCTTCAAATAAAATTTCAAAAGTCGACGATGGATGAAGAAACCCTAGATAGCTTAGCTGAAGTCAATGGTTACCATAATTATAGGATATTATTTGTGGAAACTAATTATCAAAATACCTATTTACCCTTATATTTTAAATTTTGATTGACTCATATTTATGCATACAATAACACAATAATTACTTTAAATACCTGAACCTAGCTCTCTCTCTCTCTCTCTCTCTCTATATATATATATATATATATATATATATATATATATATATATATATATATATATATATAGTTGAGATGAGTATGAATATTAATGAGATAATTTGATGAGCTATTTTTATGCGGGCCCTAGTGTGGAGAATCAGGCCGATGCATTCCCAGAGGCAAACTATCGTGTGACTAAAGGGGCTTCACAGAAATGGCCATAACATTGACTACAGATCTCCGTTCTGGGCCTACGACAAGTCAAATCGAAGTTTGAAGCAAGGAGCACGTCTAGATAAGTACCCAAAGGGGAGTTATCCATTTTTGGGTCCAGAAATCGTTTTCTAAATTGGACTTATGGACATTTTTGTGTTTTTTCATACTCTAAAGAGAAATCGTTCTCTTTAGAGTTTGTTTTAAAATTCTGCTTCTTATTTAAGTCTTTCTTATGTAACTTGGATGGTCATTGAACAGTTTAAAGAACTTTCATTTTTCTCTAAAAATTACGTGTGTGTTTACCGAATTTTGAAGCCAATCCCATGGTATTCATTGAATCAACATGGTTTGGGCAAGATTATCCTAGGTATGCTTTTAGAATCAATAGTTTTGATCTTGAGTCATTTTTACGCTGCATCAGTTGGTATCAGAGCCGAATCCCTGGTTCAGAATGCCTCCAAGAAGAAACAGGACATCCGCCAGTGTTCATAAGCAAGAACTGGAAGAATGTATTACGGCAAGAATAGAGGAGAGGATGGATCAAATGTTTGATCAATTGACTGGCAGGATTGTCGAACTGATGAATCGAGGAGGTCAAAGGTCTCGAACTCATTTGCAGGTGGAATATGGTGAGTTTGGTAACCCTTTCGGTGTCAGTGACGGTTCGTATTCTGAAGACGATCTAGAAAGACGACCAAGGCGTGAACATGGGGGTGACAATAGGCATTAGGAGGTCTGAATCCCAATTGATATCCCAGAATTCGATGGGTTTAGTTTGAATCCGAAGAGGTTCATCGATTGGTTGGATACTGTTGAGGAAGTTTTTGACTTCAAAGAAGTCCCTAAAAACAAGAGAGTGTCGTTGATTGCTACTAGGCTACATGGTAGGGCATCTGCACGGTGCCAACAATTAAAACTGACACGAGAGAGGCTGGGAAAATCAAAGGTCGTGACTTGGAGGAATATGAAGAAGGTTTTACGATCCAACTTCCTACCCCATAATTTTCAAAGGTTGATGTACCAACGCTTGCAAAATCTAAATCAGGGTGCCATGTCAGTTGACGATTACACATCTGAGTTCTACCAATTGATTTCCTGAAACAATATCCAGGAGAAAGAGGAACATCTTGTTGCTCGATATATTAGAGGTCCACGAGTCCAAATCATGGACTCCGTAAATATGTTTGACCCAGTGTCTGTTTCTGAAGCACACCAACGAGCATTGGCTTTTGAAAAACAAAGTCGTCGGGTGGGCGGTTCGTCTTCAACTTCCATTGTTGGAAGAAGTTACAGGACAGGTAGTGTGGTACCCCTTGTTGCGCCTAATAAACAAAGACCAACATCTAATAGTGTTGGACCAACTCCTAGGACAACTGGTAGTAGCATGAAGTGTTTTAGTTGTGAGGAGAGAGGCCACCGAGAATCAGAGTGCAAGAAGGTAGGAAAACATCATTTGTTTGCTGATCAAGATGATTGGAAAAGTAGTGATGCTGGTAAAAATTATGAATATTCCCCTGTATATGACGAAGAGCTTCAATTAGAAGAGGAGGTTGTAACTGGAGATGTGGTGGTGAATTTGGTGGTTGGGTGCTCTTGATTTACACCAAAAGTTATTGGTGATGATTGGCTCAAACATAACATCTTTCAGTCGAGATGTACTATTTTCGGAAAGGTTTGTACTTTTGTTATTGATTCGAGAATTTGTGATAACCTTATATCTGAAGAAGCAGTTCAAAAGTTGGCTTTGAAAACAGAAAACCACCCTAAGCCTTAAAAGCTACAGTGGCTTAAGAAAGGTCTGTATCTAAACGAGCCCTTGTTCAATTTTCTGTTGTTACCAGGTATAAAGATGATGTGTGATGTGATGTGGTTGCTATGGATCCTTGTCATTTGTTGTTAGGAAGACCTTGGGAGTATGATCATAACATAGATCATAACGGGTGGACTAATACTTAGAGTTTCTTGTTTGGTGGTGTGAAGACAACATTAGCTCCGATTAAGCCAAAGGAACCAGTTCCTAAACCTTCGGGTACTCTATTGACTCTTACTCAGTTTGAAGACGAGTTTGAGGCGGAAGGTGAAAATTTTGTGTTGCTAGCGATGGAAGTGGCTAAGGAGGTTGAAATTCCTAAGGCTATGGTTCCTCTTCTCAAGGAATTCGTTGATGTTTTCCCAAATGAATTAGATGATGGCTTGCCGCCTTTATGTAACATCCCACATCATATTGAATTACACCTAGGAGCTCAGTTTCCTAATAGGCCACATTACAGAATGAGTCCCGGAGAGCATGAGGAGTTGCGACGACAGGTGGAGGACTTGATTTCAAAAGGTCATGTTCGGGAGAGCATGAGCATGTTTGATTTTCCTGCTTTGTTGACTCCTAAAAGGGATGGTACTTGGTGTATGTATGTTGATAGTTGTACCATCAATAAGACCATAGTGAGGTATAGATTTCCAATTCCTTGACTTGATGACTTTCTTGACCAGATTAGTGGTGCCACTATCTTTACCAAACTGGACTTAAAGAGCGGGTACTACCAGATTCGACTTAGACCGGATAATGAATGGAAAAATGCCTTCAAGACTTGTGAAGAATTGTATGACTGGTTGTTGATGCCTTTTGGTTTATCAAATTCTCCTAGTACATTTATGTGTGTGATGAACCAATTGTCCTTGACCTTTATTGGTAAATTTGTAGTCGTCTATTTTGATGACATACTTATTTACAGTGCAACTTCTAGAGAGCATGTCAGCCACGTGCGACAGTTCTTGACCTTACTTCTAAGGGATAGTTTGTATGCAGTTATGAAGAAGTGTGTGTCCATGGTCCCAAAAGTCTTGTTCTTGGGTTATGTTGTTTTTGGTGAAGGAATATAGGTGGACAAATCTAAAGTGGCAGTTGTCAGACAATGACCAACTCTAAATACCATCACTGAGGTATGAATCTTCCATGGTCTTGCATCATTCCATAGGCGTTTTATTCCAAACTTCAGTTCTCTTATGGCACCTGTGACTGATTGTATGAAAGGGAAGACCTTTACTTGGACAGTGGTGGCAGAATCAACTTTCTAACTAGTTAAAGAGAACCTTACTTCAGCACCGATTCTTGTATTACCAGATTTTTCTCAAGTTTTTGAATTACACACGGATGCTTCAAAGGTTGGAGTTGGAGCTGTTCTAAGTCAACGGGGACCAACGGTTGCCTATTTCAGTGAGAAGTTGATGGGTCCAAAGCTTCATTATAGCACTTATGATGTTAAATTAAATGTAGTGGTACAATCTATAAAGCATTGGCGTCACTACCTGTTTCATAAAGAGTTTGTTTTGTTTACAGATCATAATTCTCTAAGGCACATTCGAAGTCGAGATAAGGTGTCCCATAAGCATGGGCGGTGGATAGCATTCTTGGAAAATTTAACTTTTGTTGTGAAGCACAAGTCTGGACTATCGAATTTGGTGGCATATGCTTTGAGCAGAAGAAGTAATTTGCTAGTTTCCATGAGGGTTGGTGTGCCAGGGTTGGATGTCCTCGTGGAGCAGTTGGTTGTAGATCCTTATTTTTCTATTATTCTGCAGGATAAAAAATCTAGGTGGAGGTCTAGTTTTCTAGTTCATGATGATTTCCTTTTCAAAGGGAATCATGTAACATCCCGAAATTCAGGTAAAGCAATTTAACCCTTCTCCTTTTCCCAAGTTGTCAAGTTAAGTCCGTTAAGTAAAAAGTTAGGCTAGTGAGTACGCTGGGCGTACAGAAGAGTACGCTGCATGTACTCGCGTGCTTAATTTGGACGCGGACCCGCCTAGGTACGTTAGGTGTACCCAGGGTTACGCTGGGCGTAGCAAGCCTAGGTGTAAACCCTAATTTGGGGCTTAAGCACTATAAAAGGAATGTTATGGCCTTCACCTCAGCCTCCATTCCAGATAGTGAAACCCTAATAGAGAGTCCTCCTTTGTTTCTAGCTAGTGTGTTGGTGTTCTAAGCTTCTAAGTGTCATTTCAAGGTGGTGGAAGAGTAGAAGATGCCATTTTGGAATCTAGAAGTCTGTGGGAAAGAGTAGATTTGGGCTTTTCAGAGGTTGGAGCTTCCTCCTAAGGTAAAAAGCTCAAAACTTGCCTTGTCATTTGTGTTGTGTGCTTCTTGGACTAATTTCTAGGGTTTTTGGTCCTAAGATGGAGACTTTATGAGCAAATGGTCTCCATTGGCCTAGATCTATCCTATTTCAAGACTATAAGAGTTGTATGTTCATAAAAATGTAATCTTGGACGTAAATATTGAGCCATGCATGAGATCTAGACCTTTGGAGGAAAAAGGAAAGGTGTTAGAGGGTGTAGGGACCTTTAAAGCCATGCCAAGGCTTAAAGGTTCCTACTTTATGGGATAAGAGGCTTAAGGAGAGCCAGATCTGGAAGTTGAAGGAGTGTCTTAACCGTTTAAAACCAAAATCCATGGAATGGCTGAAACTGAGACTTACACTCGGTGTAACTCTCAGTATGTGCAGCGTAAAGGGTAGAGACCCCGATTATGGTTCGCCGGTGTACGCCCCCCGTACAGAGAAGATACATGCTGCGTACTGCCGCCTGTTGACTTTTAGGGTTTTGGTCAACCTTTGGACTTTTGGGTCAAAGAGGGGTTAAATGGTCTATTACCCTTCTGTGGAAATCGTGGTGTGGATTTAATCTATCCTTTGAGAGCCGTTATTTATTTGAAAGTATTGTCATGTGTTTAGGCGGGGGCTAGACCAGTGCGTTCGAGTGCGAGATTATCCGAGATACCGAGGTGAGTCTTCTCACTATACTGTACCTGGAAGGGTACCTATGTGTGACCAGAAGGTCTTCTATACTATGAGATATGTGTGCTACATGCTGATATTTGATATGTATGTGTTATGTATGCTATGTATAATATGGACTGGAAGGTCGATGCGGGTAGCACCGGATGGTCTACCGGGATTCGGGACGGAAGTCCCTTGAGACACTTGGACCGGAAGGCTCCACAGAGTTATGGCCTAAAAAGGCGTATCTGTTGTATGTGGTATTTTGGGGAACTCACTAAGAATTTATGCCTATAGTGTTGTGTTATGTGTTTCAGGTACCAGTGAGGATCGCGGGAAGGCGCTAACTTTATTAGTACACACATGAGGAGTTTTATATATTATGATCTTGGGAAGTGATGTTGTGGATTGTTATGTCTTACAATGGAATTTTTATAACATTTATGAAGGAAAGTGTGTTTTCAAAATGTGAAAAATTGTTTTGAAATTTACGTTGTTACAAGTTGGTATAAGAGCCTTGGTTTAAGGGATTCGGGTGTACCTTCGGGCGTATCTGAACTCAAACTGAGGATTTGAGAGATTCTCAAAATAAAATTCACGAAATTTTTCTCAAGAGTAAAAGGTTTTTGAAAGAGAAAAACAGAGTAGTGTGTATGATCAGCTTGCGCCCGACCGATGATTCCCAAAATACCCTTACATTATGTGTTATGAGATATGTTATGATATGATATGCATGCTAGAGTAGGCTAGGTATTCATATTAGGACTAGAGTTGCCTGATTTGTGATGCCTAAGCCTAGGAAGATTTCTGCTGCTTAAGAGTGAGTAGATAGACGTGGGGAGCTTATGAGAGATCTACCAAAGGGTAGCCTATGCTAGCAAGGTGTAGAGTACTTGTACTATGGGATCCAAGGATGAGGACTTGGGGTGAATACGGATGTGGTGTTGGCGGTAGTATAAGGGCCCGTACTACCGAGGACACCGTATCAGTGCGTAGTCCAAGTAAGAATCCTTAGGGTCTCTGATATTTTATGTTGTATTTTAGAGAAACATCATGGTTGGGACGCGCCACAGACCAGGGACCAGCAGGGTGAGTGATGAGGAGCTCCGCCAGATGATTCATGAGGAGGTGGTTGCGGCCATTCGAGCCGAGATTCCAGAGATTTTTGGGTCTATCAAGACCACATTGATTAAGACCTTCGATGAGCGGTACGCAGCAGTAACTGAGGCTGCGGCTGCTGCAGCTACTGCCGCCATTGCTGCTGCCAGGCCTTAGGGAGGTGACTTGTTATTGTTTCGGGAGTTCAGCAACATGAAGCCACCAGAGTTTGATGGGATGCAGGATCCGATCGCTACGATGAGATGGATTTTTGATATCAAGGGATGTTTCTACATGTGTTCTTGTCCAGAGCATCTGAGGGTACGGTTCGCGTTGAACTAGCTTTGCTTGGGAGCGAAGGATTGTTGGAAGTTCGTTACGGCGAGCTTCACTCTTGTGCAGATTTCTGAGGTGACCTGGGAGAGGTTCACCACCATGTTCAGAGGCGAGTATGTTCCCCCTTTGGAGAGGGAGCGGTTGGCTCAAGAGTTCTTGAACCTCAAGCAGGTTACTGATTCGGTTATTGTGATGACCCGGAAGTTTCATGAGAAGGCGATGTTCTGCCCTGATCAGGTGTCTACCAAGCAGGCACGCATGAGCCGATATTTGAGCATTTTGAGGAGGGATATTCGGGAGTTCGTATCGAACTCGACTTACCAGACATTTATTGAGCTTCAGGAAAATGCCCAGAAGAGGGAGATTGAGTTGGAGACTCAGGCCAGGGAGGAAGCCGAGTCTCAAGGGATGGAAAGGCGGCCGACACAGTCTCAGCCGGCAGCCAAGCGGGCAAAGCCTGTCGATTCAAGATTTGGAGGCCAGAAGGGCCACACTTGCGGAAAGTGCGACAAGGGACACTATGGGGTTTGTTGATCTGGTGCTTGCTACAAAGTGGTAAGGAGGGGCATATAGCCAAGGATTGCCCCAAGGGATTCATGGTTTGCTTTCATTGCAACCAGACAGGCCATCGGAAGGCCGAGTGTCCGCAGTTGCGAGGGACAGCACAGGGACCTGCCCCTACTGTCGTGCGCACTACTGAGGTTCGTCCGGCGAAGGCCAAGGCACCAAAGGCTCGCGAGAGAGCCTTCCAGTTCACAGCGGAGGAGGTCCGTGCAGTGCCCGATGTCGTGGCTGGTATGTATTCTTTCATTTATTTATGTTGAGTTTGAGGTGTTGTGCTTATATTATGATATGCGTAGGTACTTTTCTTGTGAGTTTTGTACCTCCTTTGGTGTTATTTGACTTGGGTGTGAGTCGGTCATTTGTTTCCTTGGCATTTAGTCAGCACATCAGGATCCGGCGAGAGGCGTTGAGTCGACCTCTGAGAGTGTCTATAGCTGACGAGTGAGTGGTGTATTCTACGGATGTGATTCGATGATGTATACTTGAGATCTTCGGTGTGGAGTTCCCGATAGATCTAGTCCCGATTGCGATGGGGGACGTATGTGTCATAGTGGGCATGGATTGGTTGAGCCGATTTGGAGCTGTTATAAACTACGAGCATCATTTGGTGACGATACGAGACCCTAGTGGTGGGAGTACTTACGGTGTACGGCAAGGGTATCGGATGCGGGTAAGGGTTTTGTTTGGCTGCCAGAGCTAGACAGAGTTTGCAGTAGGGTTGCAGCGGGTTTGTAGCCTATGTGATGGACACACGAGTGGCTGCTGGGAGGCCAAGTTCGATTTATGAGGTCCTGATAGTGTGCGAATTCCGGGATGTTTTTCCCGAGGAGTTTCCGGGTGTGCCTCCCTAGAGGCAAGTAGAGTTCCGTATCGATTTGGTTCCGGGGGTAGCACCTATCGCCACCAGAGATGCAGGAGTTATCCTCACAGCTTCAGGAGCTGCTGGGAAAAGGGTTTATTAGACCGAGTAGCTCACCTTGGGGAGTGCTGATCCTTTTTGTCAAGAAAAAGGATGGTTCATACCGGATGTGCATTGATTACCGTTAGTTGAACAAGTTGACGGTCAAGAACCGTTATCCGTTACCGAGGATCGATGATCTATTCGATCAGTTGCAGGGGGGTCTTGGTTCTCCAAGATACACTTGAGGTCGAGATATCATCAGATGAGGGTTCGGGACGAAGATATCCAGAAGACGGCATTCAAAACTCGTTATGGGCATTAAGAGTTCGTGGTGATGCCTTTTGGGCTCACCAATGCACCGGCAACATTCATGGATCTCATGAACAGGGTGTGCAGGCCGATGCTGGAGCGGTCAGTGATCGTGTTCCTTGATGACATTTTGGTGTACTCGAGATCTTGAGAGTAGCACGAGGAGCATCTGAGATAGATTCTCAGGGTATTGAGATCGGAGAGGCTTTTCGCCAAATTCACCAAGTGTGATTTTTGGTTACGAGACGTCCAGTTCTTGGGACACCTAGTTAACCGGTATTGGATATTGGTCGATCCAGCCAAGATTGAGGCGGTTATGAGATGGGAGGTTCCGAGACCACCTACCGAGATTAGAAGTTTTCTAGGTTTGGCCGGCTATTATCAAAGATTTATCAGGGATTTCTCCAAGATCGTCGTGCCTCTCACCAGGTTGACCCGAAAGGGTGTTTTTTTTTCGTGGGGTCCGTAGCAGCAGAACTCGTTTGAGACACTTCGCCAGAGATCGTGCGAAGCCCCAGTGCTAGCCCTCCCGGAAGGGATGGAGGATTTTGTGGTGTATTGTGATGCATCGATATCGGGGTTGGGTGTAGTACTTATGCAGAGGGGACATGTGATAGCGTATGCATCGAGGCAGCTGAAGCCTCATGAGGTGATTTATCCCACCCACGATTTGGAGCTGAGGGTAGTGGTGTTCGCCCTCAAGATCTGGTGTCACTATTTGTATGGGGTTCGGTGTACCATCTACACGGACCACAAGAGTTTGAAGTATTTGATGGACCAGCCCAATCTTAATATGTGCCATAGGAGATGGCTGGATGTGGTAAAGGATTACGATTGCGAGATCCTGTACCACCTGGGCAAGGATAATGTCGTAGCTGATGCCCTGAGCCGTAGGGCGGAGAGCGCCCCGATTCGAGATATTTGTATGCGGTTGATAGTGATGACTCTGGTGTTGGACACCATTTAGGAGGCCCAGGAAGAGGTCGTGAGACCGAAGAACCATAAGAGGGAGTGGATGATTGGGCAGGTGCCGGGGTTCATTACCCATAGTCGCGGGCTGATGACCCTTTAGGGTTGGATTTGGGTGTCGTATGCAGGCGGAGCATGCACCACCTTAATGGAGGAGGTGCATAAATCAAGATTTTCGATCTATCCCGGGGACACTAAGATGTATTTGGATTTGAAGAATGAGTATTGGTGGCCATATATGAAGAGGGATGTAGCATGGTTTGTTAAGAGTTGCTTAACCTATCGCAGGGTTAAGGGCGAGCACCAACGACCGCATGGCATATTGCAGCCACTTGAGGTTCCCCAATGGAAGTCGGAACAAATTTCTATGGATTTCATTACAAAATTACCAAGGACCGCGAGGGGTGTCGATGCATTTTCGGTGATCGTCGATTGGCTGATGAAGAGCGCTCACTTTCTTGCTATCAGTGAGAGCTCTTTTGCTGAGAGGCTAGTAAAGTTGTATGTGAGGGAGATGGTATCGCGGCATGGAGTGCCGATTTCATTTGTATCAGACCGGGATGTACATTTTACTTCCAGGTTCTAGAAAAGGTTTCACGACGAGTTGAGCACGAGGCTGCATTTCAATATCGCTTACCACCCACAGACGGATGGACAGACTGAGCGGACAATTCAGACGCTCGAAGACATGCTTCGAGTTTGTGTGTTGGACTTCGGAGGGAGTTGGGACATGTATCAACCATTGGCTGAGTTTTCTTATAACTACAACCACCATTCGAGCATTGGTATGCCTCCTTTTGAGTTGTTGTATGGGAGGAGGTGTCGGACTCCCATTTGTTAGGGAGAGTTAGGGCAGCGAGTGATGGGCAGCACTGAGTTAGTGCTTCATACATCAGAGCAGATATAGCAGGTGAGGCAAAGGTTGTTAACAACTCAGAGTCGCCAGAAACGTTACGCAAACAGGAGACGATCCGAGCTCAAGTTTCAGGTCGGGGATTTTGGACTCCTGAAAGTGTCTCCTTGGAAAGGAGTGATTCGATTCAGGAAGAGGGGCAAGCTGGGGCCCCGGTATATTGAGCCGTTTAGGGTGATCGCGAGGGTGGGAAGAGTAGCATATCGTTTGGAGCTACCTGCGGAGTTTAGCCAGATTCATGACACCTTCCACGTGTCTCAGCTGAGGAAGTGTATAGCCGATGTGTCGCCAGTGGTACCGTTGGAGGATATCCAGGTGGACGCAAGTCTAAATTATGTTGAGAGGCCGATCACAATCTTGGATCGGAAGATCAAGGTTCTGAGGACCAAGTAGGTGCCCCTGGTTCAGGTTCAGTGGCAGCATCGCAGGGGGTCCGAGCTGACTTGGGAGCCGGAGTCGGAGATGCGGGAGCAACATCCAAAGTTGTTTTCGATATGAGACTTCGAGGGCGAAGTTTGGTTCTAGTGGGGGAGAATTGTAAAATCCTAAAATTAAAGTAAAGCTATTTAACCGTTCTCCTTTTCCCAAGTTGTCAAGTTAAGTCCCTTAAGTAAAAAAAGTTAGGCTAGTGAGTACGCTGGGCGTATAGAGGAGTACGTTGTGCGTACTCGTGCACTTAATTTGGATGCGGAATCGCCTGGTACGCTGGGTGTACCTAGGCTTACACTGGGCATAGAGAGCCCATGTTTAAACCCTAATTTGGGGATTGAGCACTATAAAAGGAATGTTATGGCCTTCACCTCAGCCTCCATTCCAAAGAGTGAAACCCTAATAGAGAGTCCTCCTTCGTTTCTAGCTAGTGTGTTGGTGTTCTAAGCATCTAAGTGACATTTCAAGATGGTGGAAGAGAAGAAGAGGCCATTTTGGCATCTAGAAGTTTATGGGAAAGAGTAGATCCGAGCTTTTCAGAGGTTGGAGCTTCTTCCTAAGGTAAAAAGCTCAAAACTTGCCTTGTCATTTGTGTTGTGTGCTTCTTGGACCAATTTCTAGGGCTTTTGGTCCCAAGATGGAGACTTTATGAGCAAATGGTCTCCATTGGCCTAGATCTATCATATTTCAGGACTATAAGAGTTGTATGTTCATAAAAATGTAATCTTGGACGTAAATATTGAGCCATGCATGAGATCTAGACCTTTGGAGGAAAAAGGAAAGGTGTTAGAGGGTGTAGGGACCTTTACAGCCACGCCAAGGCTTAAAGGTTCTTACTTTATGGGATAAAAGGCTTAAGGAGAGCCAGATCTGGAAGTTAAAGCAGTGTATTAACCGTTTAAGACCAAAATCCATGGAATGGCTGAAACTGAGACTTACGTTGGGCGTAACTCTCAGGTAGCATAAGGGGTTGAGACACCGATTGTGGTTCGCCGGCGTACGCCCCGCGTACAGAGAAGGTACGCGCCACGTACTGCCTCCTGTTGACTTTCGTTGACTTTTAGGGTTTTGGTCAACAATTGGACTTTTGGGTCAGAGAGGGGTAAAATGGTCTTTTACCCTTCTGTGGAAATCGTAGAGTGGATTTAATCTAGCCTTTGAGAGCTGTTATTTATTTGAGAGTCTTGTTATGTGTTTAGGCGGGGGCTAGACCAGTGCGTTCGAGTGCGAGATTATCCGAGATACCGTGGTGAGTCTTCTCACTATATTGTACCTGGAAGGGTACCTATGTGTGATCGTAAGGTCTTATATGCTATGAGATATATGGGCTACATGCTGATATGTGATATGTATGTGTTATGTATGTTATGTATGATATGGACCGGAAGGTCGATACGGGTAGGACCGGAAGGTCTACCTGGATTCGGGATGGAAGTCCCCTGAGACACTTGGCCCAGAAGGTTCTATAGAGTTATGGCTTGGAAAATCGTATGTGTTGCATGTGGTATTTTGGGGAACTCACTAAGCATTTATGCTTACAGTGTTGTGTTATATGTTTGAGGTACCAGTGAGGATCGCGGGAAGGTGCCGGCTTGATTAGTACACACATGAGGAGTTTTATATATTATGATCTTGGGATGTGATGTTATGGATTGTTATGTGTTACAATGGATCTTTTTATAACAATAATGAATGAAAGTGTGTTTTCAAAATGTGAAAAATTGTTTTGAAATTTACGTTGTTACAAATCCGTTTTGTGTCCCCGATTCTATTCTTCATCTTCAAATCATCAAGGAGTTGCATGGTGAGGGGGATGTCGGGCGAGATCGCACTTTACAGTTGGTGCAATCATCTTACTTTTGGCCTACTATGCGCAAGGAGGTGGATCGATATGTTAAACGGTGCAGAATTTACCATGTTTCGAAGGGCACGGCTACCAATGTTGGACTATATATGCCTTTACCTGTTCCGTCTCAACCTTGGGTGGATATAAGCATGGATTTTGTGTTGGGGTTACCACAGACTAAACGGGGCAATGATTCAATCTTTGTGGTTGTTGATCATTTTTCCAAGATGGTGTACTTTATCCCTTGTAAAAAGACGACGGATGCAGTTAATATGGCTCAATTATTCTTTCGAGACATATATCGTGTGCATGGCTTGCCATCTTCTATTGTTTTTATCAAGACAATAGGTTTTTGAGTCATTTTTGGTGTAGCTTGTGGAAAATCGTGAACACTCAGCTTAGCTTTAGTAGTGCTTATCATCCTTAAAATGATGGGAAAACAAAAGTTGTCAATCGGACCCTTGGTAAGATTTTGCGGTGTTTTTTGGGTGATCACGTGAAGGGTTGGGATCAGAAACTATGTCAAGATGAGTTTGCTCGTAATCATGCGATCAACCGAAGTACTGGATTTAGTCCATTTCCAGTGGTCTATTCTGCTCAACCTCGGGGACCACTTGATTTGATGTCGCTTCCTATTTCTGGTGTTGTTCCAAAGAAAGTGAAGGATTTTGTCGAAGGTATACATGATGTTCATAAGGCTGTTCATGAAAACTTGATTCGATCCAACTCCAAGTACAAGGAAGATACAGGTAAAAAACATATTCAAGTTGATTTTGAGGAGGGTGACTTTGTTTGGGTTGTTTTGACTAAGGATCGTTTTTCAATTGGTGAGTACAAAAAACTATCAGGCAAGAAGATTGGACCCGTGGAGATTGTGGAGAAAATCAATTCCAATGCTTATAGTCTAAAGTTTCCAAGTCACATTCGATGTTCAGATGTTTTCTATCTAAAACATTTACTTCCTTTTCATGAAGATTCTTCCGATGATGAACCTGTTACACATTCGAGGTTGAATTTTTTCTACCCAAGAGGGGATGATGTGGGCCATAGTGTGGAGAATCCGGCCCTTGTGTTCCAAGAGGCCTACGATCGTGTGACTAAAGGAGCTTCACGGAAATGACCATAACTTTGGCTACAGATCTCCGTTTTGGGCTTATAACCAGTCAAATCGAATCTTGAAGCAAGGTGCACGTCTAAATAAGTACCCAAAGGGGACTTACGCATTTTTGAGTCTAGAAATCGTTATCTAAATAGGACTTATGGACATTTTTGTGTTTTTATCATAATTTTTGGACTTTGTTTTTGGGTTTGTGTTTGGCCCATGTCTCTTTAGGTTTTCTTTATAAAATTTTCTTCTTATTTAAGTCTTTATAATGTAATTTGTATGGTCATTGATCAGTTTAAAGAACTTTCATTTTTCTCTCAAAATTTTGTGTGTGTTAACCGAATTTTGAAGCCAATCCCACGGTATTCATTGAATCAACGTGGTTTGGGCAAGATTATCCTAGGTATTCTTTTAGAATCAACAATTTTGATCTTTTGGTTATTTGTATGTTGCATCACATTTCAAAACGAGAGATCGTATGAAGAGTTCTTTAGATACGAAACTTTGACTTAAAGATGTTCATCTTCTCGGATATGTTGTAAGTAATAAAAGTGTTGAATTTGATCTTATTAAAAATGAAGCAGTAATACAATGGAGATTATAGATGATAATAACATAACATTATAGTAGATCAAGTTGACAAAAAAAACAGAAGAGTTTAAATGATCGAAAGTTTCACAAGTGGCATTTCAGCACCTTCAATGAGCCTTATTAGAAGCTCTAGTATTATTGTTACTATAAGAAAAAGATAATTATGATGCATATAGTGACAATTCATGAATTCTTGTGAATGTGTTTTAATATGAAGGAGATGATTGATCTTTTATTCGGCGAGAAAGTTATAAACAATAGTGTTGTAAAAATCATCCTAGTCGGTGCCTAGGCGCTAGGTAGCATCTTACTGTCTACCATTAATGCTAGTCGATTGAGTTAGGTGGAGTCGGTCTACCATTAATGCTAGTCGGTCGAGTTAGGTGGAGATGGTCATGGACGGATGTAGGCGATCTTGGGCAATCCTAGGCGATCTACACGGTCTAAGTCGGTAAAAAGTCAGACAATCAAAATTTTCAAAAAAATCCCCAATTAGTCAAATTTATGATATTGGATGGCTAAATTATGATAAGTGATGACTAAAACTGTTAAAAAGATCCCCAATTGGCCTAAAAAAATATTGTATATGATGACTTAAATATTTATACGACTGAATATGTCAAATTTTTATTGTTATTTTCTTATTTGTTAGGATATACGTAATATTTAATTTTTAAAATATAAATTTGATTACAGTTAAGGGTCTCTACCTCGGCGCTGATTAATCCTCGCCTAGACCGATTAGTCCTTTAACCTCATTCGACCACCTGACCACCGTGTAGCGACTTTTACAACCTTGATAAACAATTGAGAAAATGAGTTTGATTTATGATTTGGAAATGAGTATATTGATGTTTGTAAAAAAAACCAAAAACATTACTTTTATATGGTGCATGGATCATTGAAAACCTACGATTATGAAATTTTATATCATTCATCAAACTCCATTACTTTGATTTAAGGTAAACTTCATCTTCATTATCAAGCATGATTGGTGTTGTTGGTTTAATTGGATTAATGATGAAGTTTTAGCTTATGTATGTGTTTTATGGAAATAAATCTTAATAATATGTTGAAATGAACTTAGTAATCATGTTGTTATATAGTATATGATGAAATCATGGCTAATTACTTCAATTGGGGAACAAGGTCTTAAACCCTAATTTTGATGAAATATGATATAAGTCAAATTGTACATAATTATACCTTAATAAATTGATACATTTACACAACCTATTCCTAGAGTATAATTAATTTTGATGAAGATGTTGAGCCCCATAATTAAAAAAGGAAAGGTTGAAGATGAGATATATATAAATGAGATGTACCTTAACTTATATACATAAGCTAATCCATCCATTATGTTCACAGTTAATTGGTTGTGATGTATAAATAAGTATTTGATTTGGACAGGTTATAGAAATAAAGCAGTTTTAGGGCTTCAATAGTTGTAATTACATATATTCAAAACATTACAAGGTGATTAACCATGCTTCCCTACTATATAATTAATATCTAGATATGTGGATATTATTATGTTATATGTAAAATGATATATGTTAATTATTATTTATCAATGTTGTATGAGTTAATAAACTGCAATAGTCGACATTTATAGTAGGGTATTGATGTATGGTCCAAAAAGCTATTACAACTGAGATTTATTATATATCATAGTTGGAATGAATGATAAGTTGTCATAGTTTAGATTTATAGACTATTATTATTGTGTTTAGTAATAAGAATATATGGTTGAGAAACTTTGTAGTTATGTTGTATGATATAACTAACCATACATAACTGAGTTTTTTATTAGTATTTGTTTATATATAATGTTTTGTTATAGCTAAGACAGTTGTTGATTGTGATGGTACAATATAGCAAGTCGTTAGCTGAATGGTAGCCTTTATGTTTTTAGTACCATAGTTGTTTTTTATTAGCTGATATGGTATCCAATGTGGCCGTAATACCATAACTGTTTTTTGTTAGTTCAAATAATAGCCCATGTGGTCGTAATATCATAGTTGTTTGTTGTTAGTTGAATGCTAGCCTCTATTACCAAAATATTAAAGTATTTTTTTTGTTAGCTAAAATGATAGCCTTTGTAGTCATAATACCAGAGTTATTTATTTTTACCTGAAATGGTAGCCTTCATGGCTGTAACACCATAGTTGTTTCTTGTTATTTGAAAAGGGAATTATGTTGGTGTAATACTATAGCTAAGTGGCACTAATTGTTGATGGCGAATAGATTGTATGGTGAATCACATAAGGGGTACCTTATGATAATATTCAGTAAATATATAATAATCCATATAACTTGAAGCTTATGGTATTACTTAATGAGTATGGTGAGTCACAGTAATAGTACCTTATGGATATATGCAACGAGTATGATTAGTCACACAACAAGTACTTTGTGGTAATATCCAATGAGTATGGTAAGCCACATAACGATTATGTTACAGAAATATCTATTGTGGATAGGTGATAATTTAATAAGTGAGATGTTATGACAATATCCTTTGTTGGTAGCTGATGATCTATATAATAGCTTAAGTGGCTGTAAAACCATTCTTGAGAATTATTGTTGAAGTAGAAGCTTCAATAGCAGGAATTCTATTGCTTTAAGAACTTGTGTGGTAAAACATATAATATATACTAAGTTATTTGAAAGGCATTATAAAAGCTTAATTGAGTTGTTGGTGGATTAATTAATATAAATGATTTAGACAATTATTATAGGTACTGTTACTAATTAAGGTTACTTAGACCAACTCCAATAGATACACAAAAATAGTGGTTTAGTATGAAAATATGTTCCAATGGACTACTAAACTCAACACAAAAATGGTGGGACTAGATAGTGGCCTCTATATTTGGTGTAACACTATTCATCACACAAAAATAACTTTTTAATTTGTTTAATACTATTTTGGTTAGTTTTATAACTTTTAAAACTTTAATAATTATTCTATTCTATATTATAATATGAAAAAATGTTTTTAATGTAAATTTTTAGTATGTGGTTTGAGTAAAAAAAGTTTTGGTGTGAAAATACACCAATTTAAATGATATATTTAGTGGAAAGGTTGAAGTTGCTCTTACTAAACTCTAATAAATTACATATGTGTATTGTGTGCTTTTTAGGATCGGATAAACCCTCGAAGGGTATAATGTCATTAGCTAAAAGATAGTGAAACAGTAAAACGTCCGACTCGGATCTTCGTGTTACTTTTAATGATATGATCATTTTGATAACTTTGTGTGTGTGAACATATATATATATATATATATATATATATATATATATATATATATATATATATATATATATATATATATATACATATATATATATATATATATATATAGAGAGAGAGAGAGAGAGACAGGTTCATTTGTTTAAAGTAATTATTGTGTTATTGTATGCATAAATGGGGCCAATCAAATTTTAAAATAAAAATAAATAATTAAATTAATAAATAAGGGTAAATAGGTAATTTGATAATTAGTTTCCACAAATAATATCCTATAATTATGGTAATTTGGTATTAATCACATATATTTATAGACAATAATTTTAGGGTTTCAATTTTCCAATTGACTTCTACCCAGAGCCAAGATCAGAATCCCGATTTCTCAATTAGTCACTCCAATTCGTGACCAACACCTCAGATTGGTCACAACAATTGACACAAGAAACTGAACCAGTACATGAAGAAGATGCAACTAACGAAGAAGAAGAAGAGGAAGCAGAATCATATTCAGAACCACCTAAAGAGGCAAAGCTTTTTGTCAGTAACTTACCCTACGATTTTGACAGCGAGAAATTGGCTAATCTCTTCAATTATGCCGAAGTAGTAGATATCGCCGAGGTATGAATCGATTTACTTTTCACTAATTTCTTAATTAATTTCATATGTTGCATCGTGTGTTTACAATGGCCGATTTGATGTATGGTTTTAGGTGATATACAATAGGGATACATAACAAAGTAGAGGATTTAGGTTTGTGCCAATGAGCACAATAGAAGAAGCTGAGAAAGCTGTGGAGAAGTTCAATGGCTATGTAAACTTAATCTTCTTCTCCATCTATCCATCTTAATTACTACATATTCACATTAATCTGTAATATTTGCTATGAACAAAAACAGGATTTGAGTGGAAGGGCTCTTACTGTAAATAAGGCTGCACTAAGAGGTTCACAACCAGAAAAACGAGTGGTGGGGACTTCTTTCAAGATCTACGTGGGTAACCTACCATGGAAGGTTTTTCATGAATCCATTAAGATTAATTCAATTTCTCATAAGTTGAAAGCTTTACAATACATACAGTTGAAGTTCCAAGATTTTGATTTTTGTTCAAGTTCTTGTTTTCATACATTGCAACTGCACACAAGACTACAACCCTTTATTCATCTCTAGTTTCTTGAACTCTTGGTAACTTGAATTTGTTTCTTCATTAATCTCTAGTTTCTTTAATTTGTTTCTTTCTTTTTTATTTAACATTTCATTTATGTCGACAGTGCAGGATCTTGATAAGGTTGAATTCTGAAAAGATATCAAGTTTGTTTTTGTAGATGATTCAATGGTTGATATTGGTGAGATTCAAATTCAATTGGAATGAAATCACGAATTCCAATTCTGTTGGAATAGAATCACAAATGCTAATTCTGTTGGAATTATAGAAGTTGATGCTTGAAGAACGGACCACAAAATTGAAACGGACCACATTATTCTTTTAGAATGTATTAGTCGTTGTTAGATTTTGATGTAATTCTTAACAATCGTTACCCGTATTCTATAAGAAGTAATGTATTTTTTGTTTTTATTCTTCAATTGATTTTTCAAGGATTTGTTATTCTACAAGAAGTTTTTAAATTCATGATCAACAAAATAGGTTCAAGAATATTTTTATTATTTATGGTTCAAGAATATTTTTATTTTTTAATATACTCATAAACATATTCTGTCAGGATGTCCGAATTAAAAAAATTATAATACGTAAAATCGAATTTTTAAAATTAATAGAATCTATGATCCCTTAAAAAAATGCAATTTTCCTTTATTAAATCTATTTTAATTGACTAAATTATCCTTGTAATTAATTAAGATGATATTTTCAATTATATTTAATTCAATAATATATAATGATTATTTTCTTAAAATAAGTAAATTTGATTGGCTCACATTTATCCATACAATAACACAATAATTATTTTGAATAGAATAATCTAGGCTTTATATATATATATATATATATATATATATATATATATATATATATATATATATATATATATATATATATATATATATATATATATATATATATATATATATATATATATATATATATATATGATAAAAGGGTAATTAAGTAAGCTTCAAAAACCTGCATTTCCCAGTATAATAAATAAATAAAAAACATTTAATATCGACAATATAAAGATCTATCGACTAATTATCTTTGCTTTGCTGAAATATAAATATTTATAAATAATATAGCTTATCTCTTTATTAATATACTTATATAGCATCATACCCAAACCACAGCTCTAGAAATGGAGGCGTTTTGCCTCAATGGAGTACCAGAAGCTGTATCAACTCTACTGGAAGTCCTTGATTTATATTGAGAGCTTGAAATCTTTTGTGTTCATGTCCACCTGAAATGCAATTATTATAAAGCGTTCAAAGAATAGAATATTTTTCAATGAAATATCTTGATATATAGATCGGATTATTTACTTTGTTCTTACTTCAATTTTGTGGACTTATATATGCATGTAAAAAACAATCGGAACAGGTGAAATGTTCTCAAACAATGACCCGCATGATAGTAGAGAAACCAAATGAAAGTCTACAACATAGTCAAGCTATGGAGGAGCGTTGTTGATTAGTTGATAAAATGAGTAACCGGAGGCTAGTATAAGAGAATTATAAGAATGGAGAGATCGTATAAGAGGGTTCGACACCAATCATACTAGCCAATAGAAAAGTCCTTATGAACTATATAATGTACATACATACAAATTATATATAGGTGCGTGTGCATGTGTTGTAATGCAAATAATTGAATTGTATATATGAATACATATATAACCAAGAAGAGAAAAAGACAATAATATGTAATCTCAATTTTAGGATATGCTAATAGGAGCACGAACAGTCAAATAGAATTATCATTCATCATAAAACAATGTAATTAAAAATCAATAGATTAAGTTATCTTTGATCGATCAGCGTAGAAATTCATTTCTTGTAAAGAATAAAATTATGCTAACGAATAAATAACGCATTGTTGATTTGACGATCTAGGATTTAGTATTACGATATATGAAAAAACCGGTTTTGGACATTTAAATGAGTAATTGAATAGATACGTCAGCAATATGTTTGAATCTTATATATTATATATGATTAGTTATCCTTAATTTTTTTTTTTAATTTGCCCAATCAAATTCAGGTAATTCAGTGTGGAGATCACTTACGAGATTTAAGCATTAGGCAAAGAATTATTCGAATTTCGAATCCCACATTTTTCAATCTTAATTAGGATAGCGTGTTTTTGTAAAACAACTCCGGTAATTTAATGAATTACAGTGTTGTGTTTGTAAGTTTGTAAGTCTACTTTTTTACTTAATTTTACTAAATAACAAAATGTATATTGTTTTTGCTGACCATATGATACAAACAAAAATGTTAGTGGGAAATTGTTTGAATGGTCAGTGTATGTATTTGAGTGTTATATTTCTAAAAATAAAGTAAAATAAATCAATATAGACACTATTCAAGCAGGTAGAGTGGATTAAATTAGAAATTCTACATTAATGCTTCAACCAAAACACACTGTTAATGTGTGCTACATTGATTATTAATTAATTCACTGTGTTTACTTAAGGTAATGTAACCAAATCTTGATGGTCACTTCAATTAGTGTAGAATCCCAAAAGAGACAAGGGTGGCTATTTCCAAATAGTGATTAATAAAGGAGCATTTTCATTAAAAAATTGACAATAATATTTCAAACGTTTTAAAACAATTAAAATTTAATTTATTTTTTATGTTTTGAGAAGGAACCAGTTATGAAGATAGAGAGAGAAAATTGAATTAGTGTTCTCCATGCAAATTAGGGTTTCTGAGACTATATGCAGTCTGCTAGGGTTTGCTTTTCTCCCCAAAAGAAATGCTTTTTGGAAAATTAATCTAGTGTTTGTCATACATAGAATTATGATCTATTAATCTTTAAGAAAAACCCATTTATGAGCGTAGTTTATATGTTTAGAAAAAAAAAAAAAAAAAAAAAAAAAACCAAATTCAAGCATACAATAATTAATTAGTACAAAGATTACCAGTTTCTTGAAGTTTCTTGAAGAATAAGAAGAACCAGACATCATGATTGCTGCATTCGGAAACTTGATGATTCTTCGTTTGCCTTTAGAATCGGAGTGTTTCTCTTCTTCTTTTTCTTCTTATAAGGAATTCCTCTTGCTTTCGCTTGCGAATCACGAATTTCACGTAGATAAACACGTATTGCCCCACTAGCAAACGGGTTCATTTCAGGTAATCCACCATTTTCTTCATAAGCTGCACGAAGACGCCCTATAAGGGCATCAAGGCTGCCCCAAGCTTGCCTAAGTGGGCAAGTACAAGGGCCAGCTGGATCAGGGTGACCGAAAAAGACACAACCTTGTAAGTGAACCTTAGTCTTTCCAAACTGATCGAGGTACCGAAGGAAATCTAGTACATGACTGTAGCTACAGTGAGACAAAGCCACTGGTGGTCTTTGGTTCTTCAAGTACTGTCCGAAAGTGTTCCAATCACGCCGCTTCTGTGACTCATATCGGCTTAGTTGTGGTGGTGCTGCCGGTGCTGATTGTGAATCAGAAGGTAGAAGTACACCGCCACCACCACCACCTCCTCCTCCTCCTCCTGATCCTCCACCTCCGCCACCTCTTGATGATCCTTCACCTATTTCAGATCTTCCCTTAATCTGCTGATCATTAGACATCAGATTAATATAGGAAATAATTAAGATCAGTTTTCTAAAGAACAGAGAAAGGAATTTGAAGATATATAATTGAAGAGAGATGGGAAAATGAAAAAAAATGGAAAATTGAAAATCAAATCATGGAGGGGGAGGTATTGAGAAGACAAGGCATGGGTCCATTTGAAAGTGCTTTAAAGGCAATTAAGCTATTCTTTTTTCTTCATCAAATTGCATTATTCCCATCCTTTTATTGGCACTATTAGCCTCTCATTGAATACTTTTCCCGAAACATTTATATATTAAATAAAGTATACATTTATATTTGTGATGATTAAATTAAAGTATCAAGTAAATAAACAATTAAATGAAATATGTAATAGAAGGATTTATTGAATTTTTCTAACATGTTTAATTAGTTTAAAATTTTAAAATAAAAAGTTGTTCATTAAAATGATCAAATAATATAAAAATATATATGTTTATTTGATCATATATTTTATCGGATTGGAATAAAATAAGAATACGTACCATTAAAATTTATCAACAAACTTACAATAACAACAATACATTTTTCTGGTACGTACAACCACCTCTACCCATTTGCAAGTTCACTTTATAATACTTCACTAGACCAACTTAAGTCTGTTTTAAGGGTCACCACCGAAAATAAATGGGAAATAACACAAAAGACAGTAAGTTTACACAAAAATTTTAATTTGACATCGTGTTTTCTTTTGTCTCAATTTTGACACCATGTTATTGGTTTTTCCAAAATATAACCATATGACCTATTACAGTCGGTTAACCGGTTACCTCTCCCCAATACCTTTTGTAAGCCATTATACATGTCATCGGGTTCAATAAATCATTTGCCAATCATCCCCTTCCCCTCATTCAACCTCCCGAAAAAATACAGTCATGCACAAGACAAAGTTTTTCTACCCTCATTAACAAGGGTTTACAACAACTATAACTTCGAAGATTTTGTATCTGCGTTACCATGTGAATATAGGAAAACCGCCCGATTACAAGAAGAAAGGTGAAAGCATAAGATGAAGAAACCACAACCTAAGATGAGAAAGTGTAACTGTCCTATCAAATGCAAAGGGGACCATATTACAACTCCAATTTTGAAGAAAGTGAATTTGAGTCAATTAAAGAGTGAATCAGAAAGGACATTTCCTGTTGATGAAGAGTTGGATGACTGTGATGCAGATGAACACATTAGCTATCATCATTTAAAGGTACCTTTTAATGCCTTCTTTTATGATTTCTACGATGTTCCTATTTACAATGAGAGGGAAAATGTTGATGAAGTCATTAGAGAATAATTTCATTCTGATAATGAAATGGGTGATGACGAGGATGAGGTTGATCAACATCCAACCCAATTTAGTGTTCATGACCGTTCTATTCATTGGAAGAAAATGAAACAACATTTTGGTGAAAATTATGCTAATCGAACTAAGATATCTTTCTGGCTGACTAAATATGCATTTCGCAATGGTTATCTAGTTAATGTGACCAAATCTTCTAGTACAAGGCTTCAAGCAAAATGTAGTTTTAACAATAAAGGAAAGATGTGTACCTTCAAGCTGTGGGCATCCTAGATAAACAAAAAAATTATTTCAAATTAAGGGCCTTACTAGTAAGTATACTTGTGTTAGGGAGTACAAGCATGCCACATTGGTTAATCATGACTGGATAGACAAACATTTCTTGAAAAAATTAAGTGCTAGACCAAAAATGAAAGCCAATGAGATGAAAGAAGAAATTAAGAAGAAGTTTTTATGTATTGTGTGTATAGGACAATGCTGTACGGTTAAGATAAAAGCAAAAGATATTTTTCGTATATGGGAATATGCATAGAGGAGAGATCATCATATCAAACTCTGGTAGTATATCAAAGGATGGAGTTGATATCAAAGAAGATGGTAGCAGTGTATTTAGAAGATTCTATGTATATTTCAAGGATATAAAGGATGGGTGTATTAGGGGTTGCCGAAGTGTCATTAGCCTAAATGGTTGTTTTCTAAAAGGATAACAAGTAACAACCCGATACTTCAAGTCACTGTAATGATCTAAAGTTAAGTATTGTAGCCTATTTTTTAAATAATAAAAATAGTTTCAAAAATGAAATGTTCAAAAATCTCAATTAGGATGTAAAAAGTGATAGATATCATAACAAGGTTTTCGGAAATATAAAGAACAATAAAATCCGAGTTATAATGATGAAGTTATGACCCATCGAAGTTTCGCATCGAAACCGACACGACACTGTGTCATAAAAAGTGATTTCTTAATAGAACGTTTTTTAGCCTAAACAATTTAAATGAAAGTCGTAGAATACATTAAACCGAGAGTTTTCAAAAAAGAACGTCCAAATCTGACTTCGTATGAGGAAGTTAAGATTTTTCTAAGTTTCGGAATAGAAGTATATTGCTAAAAACACGAAATAAAGATCAAATGATTTTTGGCTGACACAATCTAAATGAGAATTGTAGGTCTCGTCAATAGTAGTACAACGGTAAAAACACAGATGGAAATGGATGTTGGATAAAGAAGTTATGAATTATTAACGGGTTTTTCATGTCCCAACCTTTTAAAAATATAACATTAAAAATAAGTCAAAATTTGCCGACGGAGTCTAAACGAAAGATGTTGAGTATAATCCCACCTACATGTGGATATAAAGAACGAGAAAAACGGAGTTCGTATGTGAAAGTTACGAAATTTTAAAGATCTAGGCACACACTTCGAGGCTTATCCGAAGGGAACCCCTTGCGTTCCAAGGGAACACCCTGCATTCGCAATGCAAGCCCTCAGATTGTTGATGTCACCCCCTAGTCGCATCACCAGTCGCATCTGAAGCTTGGTATTCGATGGAGCGTCACGCCTAACCAAACGTGTTGCGTACGAGGAGAGCGCCCTGCGCTCCGGAACGTCGTACGTATGAGGTTCAGTCCAACCCTATATAAAGGGTGCGAGGCTTTTGGGTTTAGGTTGAAAATTCACAACCTCTCTCATATATTTACATGCTTTTAAGCCCTTCTAAATATCCTGACGCCCCGGTGACATATCCAAGCTCTAACGAAGGCCTGAAGCCCGGAAACTCTCTAGAAGCTAACCTCTTTCCAGTCGAAGTGTTTCCCGAGTAAAGCCTAGTTTGTCGTCAAATCATCACTACACCAATATATTCAAAGTATTCAATTAGGATGTAAAAAGTGATAGTAAAGCCTAGTTTGTCATCAAATCGTCACTACACCAATACATTCTCATCACCACGCATACAATATAACAACTGCCATAGTTTACATCAAGTATAGTGTTTAAATTACATGCCCAAAATATTCAAAGTATGATGATTAACAATACACAAAAGAAATTCCACATATTCTTGATAACCCTTCTGCTTAACAATTTCCTGAGAATATAAGTTATTTTGAAAACGGTCAACATATATAATGTTGGTGAGTTCATAAGCATGATTGAATAAATGTTTTTGTATTGTTCGTAAAACACCAGAAAATCTGATATTTTTTAAACAGTTTGAAAGTGATGTATCAATTTAAGTATTAATGCATGTGTGATTTCCATTATAGAAATAAGTGTAAATAAGTAATCTAGAAAATCATGTATGCTTCTGTTGTAAGTAGAAGGTAATGTACAAATGTATTTCTCCTAGAAAATCTGATATTTTCTGATTTTAAAAGTATTGTGGTCTTAAAACCCTAAGACCTGGTGTTAATCTATGCATGTTTCATATCATCACGCTTTGTATTTGTATTCCATAAAGTTATGATGGTTTTGATCTTTATGTGAGTCGTTATAACCATGCTTGATAATGACTAATTCGCCTGTCTTGGAATTTTCAAACGCCGATTTGTTTAAGCTAAGGTTTGTCGCCCTAGACTGGCCTAGTCTAGCTGTAGCGAACAGCTAAGTTGTGGGGGTGTCACCCCCGTATAGATCTATACACAAACTCTCTCTCTCCCTCCAGGAGACTCTAGTTATAACTATAGGCTACGATCATACACTCAAAGGTGTCAACCGACATGTCTCACTAGATCCTTAATTATTTTCACACGAGTATTGATTTACACTATGTATAATATTTCCGTGAATATATTAAGATTTGCAAACACCCAGATAAAGTATGTATATGTATGGATGAAGCCCAACAAGCATATAAAATGGACAATTATGGCCCATTAAACATGTAAGTTATATTATGACCCAATAAGCATGTAAAAGGACGTCTAAGGACCACTAAGCATGTAAAGTATGGTATAGGCCCAATTAGCATGAATATGGACCACAAAGGCACAATAAACATGTAATCTATGATCCAGACCCAATTTTACATGTAATTGGACCACAAAGGCCCAAGAGGCATGTAATGGAAGTATTAGGCCCGTTAAACATGTAAATGAACCACTAAGGCCCATTAACCACAACTTAAATCAAGTGTTTTATTTTACAAATATCACAACTTTTGGTTAGAGTTTTCGAGATCTATAGTTTTTTATCACATAATCACAACTTAAATCAAGAAAAACACACATAACATGCATAGTTACTTAGATCTACCACATATGCAACTTGTATTCTCCCCCAAAACAATGTAAAACCGAAAACAATGGAATATGAACTCACATAGAGGTTTGGATTTGGTTTTTGATGAAGAAGTGAGAAGATCTCGGCCCTATCAAGCTTCTTTAGGAGGTTTTCGAACCTAGATGAATTCTAGGAAGCATGATCCATGGTTTAGAGAAAATGAGTGACAAGTTTTAACAAAATCATGAAGTTAAACTTCTTGGATTAAGATTTGCTTACCAAATTGGATGGATTCTTATTGTGTTCGGTTTGAGTATTCGTTCGAGGGTGTGCTCGATTCTGAGGGTTTTTGAATCGATAGAACGAGGGTTCTGTTAACTACCGGGGTTTGATAGTATATTCATCACAGGTGTGCAGACTATTTAGCGCATGTGGTAGACATGCAGCCCAGCGAACAGAACACATTTTTTCCGAAAGGGTGGACGAGCGACATGAGGCCTAGGGTTGGGCCGGGGTTAGAGTCCATGGAATGGATCAGGAGTTCGGAACCCCTAAAGGGTGAGAATAGGTTGCATGAGAGAGAGATCACTAGGAGGGGTGGTCCAGAGAGATACTCAAGAGTTTAGTGCGGTCCGGATAGACTAAAGGCCGGTGGGGCATACCAGTCAGGCTGAAGTCTTGAAGAACGGTCCAGAGAGGCTGAAGGCCCAGAGAGGCGGTCCAGACAGGGTGAAGGCCTAGAGAGGCGGTCGAGACATGCTGAAGGTTCCGAGAGTGGTCCAGAAAGGTTGAAGGCCTGGTGAGGTGGTCCAGTCATGTTGAAGACTCTATATGGGTTTATAGATCTATGTTGGGTATTGAGTATGCTGCTAGGTTGTGGCAATCAATAGGTCTATTCCAAGACTTAAAAATGCTACTAGAGTAGGCTGAAGACTCTGATGTTTTTGCTTTGATCGGACATTGTTATTAGAAATCAGAAGGAGTATAGAGGATCTTGATGATATCAGTAGTTCAGAGTGTCTCAAAGGATTAAGTTCCTTGGATTGGGTATTTCACCAGCTGGGGGCTGGGAGTAGATCCGAACGGGTATTCATTAGCCTTAGGAAGGCTTGGGATTGGAATGTCGTGTCATTCAGGTTTTGGGAAGTAGGTTAGATCTTTCTCCTGAGCGTCTATCGCAACACATTATATTTGGATAGGGTTGAGGCGGACCTGCTCTATGTAGAAGGCCAAGATACTCGGTGCAGACCGACTAAAAGTCGTAGGCATGGAGGCTTAAGAAGAAAAGTAGAGTTGAGGCGGCAGGCCAACACACTCTAAGAATTTCAACTCGATGGTTAAATGAATTCGACATGTTGGTATTCCAATCTAGGGTATTCCATCCCGAGGATGATCGGACCCTATGATCATTTGGATTTAGCATAATTGGTATTCCAACATGGAGGGTAACATGGACAAGATTCGAATGTCGTACTGGTTGGTCGGTAGTGGTAGGTATGTATGTTGGTGGTAATTGCTTGAGGAGCAGCATTTCATGGCATTCGTGGGCGGGAAGGAGCAATATGGCAGGTTATCGTCAGTATTATGAAGACATCTATCCTGATGGTCTAGTGGGAGCATGTTGTGCTTGATCGGGTTGAGGTGATCATGCTCTATGCAGTAGGCCAAGATACTCGATGCGGGCCGACTGTAAGTCGTAGGCATAGGGGGTTTAGTAGATTATGATTCAAGGTTCTAATTTCGGGTAGGAACCTCGTGATTCCAGCGTTGGGTAGTCCATGAGTAGAAATGGAAAGATTTCTAGCGATGGTTAGTATGAATGGTCTGTCAGGGAGCCAGACCGAATCCAAGTTTCCAAATTGCAGGTTTTAGGCGGAGTAGGGTCACATGTCGCATGAGTTTATGGATTTTTCTTCTCTGGAAAGAAAGGATTTTCATGGGATTTAGCATCCTTCTAAAGACATTGGATATCATGGTTCTGGTGGTGCCCCTTAGGATGTCAGGTTGCTGGAGATGGTAAGGAATGATTTCGAGCACAAAATCGAACTTAAGTGGGGGACAGTTGTAACATCGGATTTTTCTAGTAGCTTCAAATTCATCCCTTGGATTTTAATTATGTTAGCCCTGGCCCTTGGTTGGAAGGAAGTGGCAAGAAAGGACCATGCATCAAAGGTGGCAGCTAGGTGTGTATGCCCAGCAAAGGTTGGGGTACACCCAACGTAGGAGGCTAAAATGGTCGCAGGAGTTAGAGGCGTACGCCCAGAATACGCTCAGTGACACAAAACCTTAATTTGATGGTCAAGCACTATATAAAGAGAATGAGGATTAGAAACCTAGCTCCTTATCATCCTCTTTAACCTTAGAAAAACCCTAGAACATCTCATCCCTTCATTCTTGTGTGATTTCAACCTTGAGAAGCCTATTTTGGTGATTTGTAAGCTTGGAAGAGGAAAGAAGAATTTGGCAAGGAAGAATTTGGGAAGTTGAAGCTCATAGATCTGTAATAGCATCATCATTTAACACTTTGGAGGTATATAGTTCATAACTTTACTTAAGAGTGCTTAGATCTAGTAAGGTTTAGTTTTGAATTCATTTTAGTCCAGAGGTGGAAGCTTTATACCCCAAATCCGATATCCAGGCTAAGGGTTACCACCCTTGGTGCTCAATGAGCCCCTAAGGCAGAAAGTTGCCACCTTGATGGTCTTAATAAATTCATGCAAGAGTTAAGACCATCTTCATGGAAGTAATACATCATTTTTGGAGTTTAGGCTTATTAGGGTGATGTAAAGTCACAAAGTCAATGACTTTATGTATTAAGACGTTAAAAAGGACTTAGATCTATAATAGTAGCTTCTGAATCGGAATATTAAGCACTTAATGAGAAATGGACTTAACAGAGGAGTACGTTGAGCGTACATGCAGCTACGCCTAGCGTATGCAACATTTGGCTAGTACGCTTAGCGTACATAGGAGTACGCCCAACGTACTCATCAGATATGGGCCTTGCGAGTTTTGGGCCTCGGTTTGGGCAATGCGGGGGATTTTGGTCCATTGTGCCTTGGTGGGCCATCAGAAGTCAGTTAATGTGGGCCAACAAGATGTTTGTGCCTAAGTTAAGGCCAATTAGAGGGATTGGGCCTAATTTAGCAAATTAGGCCATTAGTTGGGTTTTGTTTTTGTACTGGGCCTTGGCCCAAATTTGAGAAAAGACAAAATGGACTATATATGGACCCCCTTAGACAGGATTGATAGCCCATATGTTGACTCAGTATTCGTTATGTTGGATAGTTCTGGATTTTCGGTAAGACAACACTTCGAGAGTCGATACTTCAGTTCAGACCGGCATTACAAGGTGAGTTATCCTCACTATATCAATATGGTCTAAGGCACCAAGGTTACCCCTTTATCAGATTTGTATCCGGTTATCTTCTTGATATGTTTATTGATCTGCTATATTTGCATCCTGGTAGTTATGGATGGTATTGTGTTAGTGACCTAGTTTAGGTCGGTATCCTGGTATATAGGATGATGCTACTTTAATGACCTGGTTTAGGTCGGTATCCTACTTATACGATGGTTGTTGCGTCAGTGATCTATTGGATTGGTATGATTATTTGTATATACATGCTAGCATATGATATTTATGCGCATATGATTGTTTAACTGGTATCGGGGTTGGGTTGAGGCGGGTCCTTCTTCGTGCTGTAGGCCAACATACCCAGGGCGTACCGGATAGACTGCAGGCCCAAGAGGGCACCTAGTCAGGACGAAGGCCCAATGAGTGGTCCGAATAAGTTGAAGGCCCTAAGAGGGAGGTCCAGACATGGCGAGGCTCGCAGAGTGGGCCAGATAGACTGAAGCTCCAGTGTGGGCGGTTCAGTTATACTGTAGACTCAGGGACTGAACCAGGTGGACTGAAGGCACGGTGCGAGTGGACCAGTGACACTATATATTCAAGATGCATGCTTGTTCTGTGTTTTGTTATATGATATGTTGATGGTTGTACGAGGTTGGTATTATGGGGGTAACTCACTAAGCCTTCGACCTTACAGTTTCAGTTTATTGTTTCAGGTTCAATAGATGACAGCGAGAAGGCGAAGGTATGACCGTACACTTCCTCGATTGATGATTATTGCTTTTACGAACTCTGATGTTATAACTATTTTGAAAACAGATTGTAATAACTGAATGGTTTTAAATGACTGATAAAGTTTTAAATTGGCTCAAATTTTATGGATGTTACACCAGATAACCACGGAGGAGGCATGTAAGGATCCAAATATTGAGATTGGTACATTTCTTGTCAACTCTAGACCTGCTCATATCTTATTTGATTCGGGTGCCTCAGATTCTTTTGTGTCTCATGAATTTGCACATTCTTTTCAAATTGCTTGTTATGCACTTGCACAACCATTTCACGTAGATATTGTTGGAAGTATATTGTTACTTGTTGATAAAGTCTATAGAGATTGTTTCATAGAAATTGAAGGCCATAATTTTCTTGCTAATTTGATTCCTATCTCCTTGCCCAACTTTTATATTATTCTCGGCATGGATTAGTTATCAAAGAACCACTGAACGCTTATGCTACGAAAAGATGGTACGCATTCCTATCGAAGAGAAGGATCCTATTTATATCTACGGTGAACAAAGACTTAAAGTCTTAAAAATAATCGCTTTCCTAAAAGCTTAAAAATTCATATCGAATGGGTGTTCTATATATCTGGCCTACATAGTTGATATCTCGAAAGTGGAAAAGAAAAATGTAAATGATTTTCCTGTTATTAAAGAGTATCCTGATGTTGTACCTGATGATTTGCCTAGACTTCCTCCGGTCGGGGAAGTAGAAGTCTGAATCGAGCTTGTGCCTGGTGCTGCTCCAATTGCAAAGACTCCTTATCTTGCGCTAGCTGAAATGAAAGAAATGATGATCTAAATGAAGGAATTACTTGACAAAGGCTTTATTAGATTGAGTACCTCTCCTTGGGGTGCTCCGATGTTGTTTGTCAAAAAGAAGGATAGTTCGATGCGAATGTGTATTGATTATCATGAGCTAAATAAGGTGACTATCAAGAACAAGTGTTTGATCAACTTCAGGGTGTTAGCTATTTCTCGAAGATTGATTTGAGATCTGGCTATCATCAGTTGAAATCACAAGAACGGGATGTACCAAAGACTGCTTTCCGTACTCGATATGTGCATTATGAATACCTTTTCATGCCATTCGGTTTGAAAAATGCTCCTGTTGTATTCATGGATATGATGAATCGCGTATGTCGCCCGATGCTCGATAAATCTATCATCGTATTCGTTGATAATATCCTAATTTATTCTATGTCTGAATCTAACCATGTCATTCATATTCGTGAAATATTATAACTTCTTTGAAAGGTAAAACTTTATGCTAAATTCTCGAAATGTGAATTTTGGTTTCACCGAGTTCAACTTCTCGGCCATGTGATTTCTGGTGATGGTATATGCATAGATCCTACCAAAATCGAAGCCATTTAGAATTGGGAAGCGCCTCATAATGCTTCTGAAATTCGCAGTTGCTTAGGTCTCGCATGATATTAACGAAGATTCATTAAATATTTTTCACATATAGCTATACCTCTCACAAGTCTTACATGAAAGGAAGCAAAGTTCGAATGGAGTGAAGCCCATGAAAGAGCTTTCTCAACTTTAAAAGATCTTTTGACTCATGCTCCAATCTTATCACTTCAAGAAGGTGATAATGATTTCATTGTGTATAGCGATGCTTCTGGGTTGGGACTCGGTTGTGTGTTGATGCAACGTGTCAAAGTGATACCCTATGCCTCAAGACAACTGAAAGATTATGAAAATTTGAATTATCCCACTCATGACCTCGAACTCACTGCAGTAGTATTTACCCTAAAACTCTTATCTCTTTGGTACAAAATGTCAATTGTTTACCGACCACAAAAGTCTCAAGTATATATTCAGTCAACAAACTTTGAAGATGAGACAACAACGAGCCATAGAGCTAATCAAAGACTATGACTGTGAAATCTTGTATCAACCTGGAAAAGCCAATGTAATTGCTGATGCACTCAGCAGAAAGGTTTATCATAATAGTATATGTTATACTATTACTCAGACTATAGTAAAGTTCACTATTCTTGATGAACTATAGAAATGGCAAGTACAGGCCTTAAAGCCAGAAAATGTGAAGAAAGAAAGGATGGTACATGATGTTGATGTTTTACTTGATGATCCACGAGGATTAAAGGTATTTAAGAATCGGCTATCGATTCCAAAGATTGGCGGATTAAGACAGAAGATTTTAGACGAAGCTCATAAGTCTAAGTTGTCAATACATCCTGGTACGAGTAAAATATACTATGATGTACGGACTGATTATTGGTGGCCTGGATTAAAGAAAGACATTGGAAGATATGTGTAGGAATGTTTGACGTGCTTACAAGTCAAAACATAGCATCAAAACCCTTAAGGAATTCCAGAAAGTCTTACTGTTCCCGTGTGGAATTAGGAAGAGCTTTCCGTGGATATTACCAAATTGCCAAAGACTGCTAGACAGAATGATAACATTTGGGTAATTGTCAACCAACTGACTAAGAGTGCACATTTTCTCGCCATGCGTGAAACGGCTCCGATGGAGAAATACGCACATGTATACTTAGATGAAATCATTGCGAGACATGGTGTGCCACTAAAGATTATTTTCGATCGTGATACTCGCTTCACTTCTCACTTCTGTACGAGTATGCAACGTGAATTGGGATCCTATGTTTCTCTCAGAACCGCTTATCATCCCCAGACAGATGTTCAGACGGAGAGAATAATCTAAACAGTAGAAGATATGCTTCGTGCATGTGTCTTGGAGTTCGGTGGTAATTGGGATAAGTACTTACCTCTTGTTGAATTTTCATATAATAACAGTTATCACGCTTCAATCAAAATGCCACCATATGAAGCACTATATGGACGTAGATTTCATACTCCATTATGTTGGCGTGAAGTAGGATAGAAAATCCTTGGAGGCCCTGAGACGATTCAAGACACCACTAACAAGATTCAAATTGTACGAGAGAGAATGAAAGCTACCCATGATCGACAAAAGTCCTATATGGAAAAGAGAAGACAACCTATAGAATTTTAGGTGGGTGGTTTCGTAATCCTGAAGGTATCCCCATGGAAAGGCCTTATCCGATTTGGAAAGAATGGAAAACTAAGTTCTAGATTTGCTGGTCCTTTCAAAATTCTCCAGGGGATTGGTAAACAAGCATACCACTTGGAGCTTCCTGAAGATTTAGCAGGTATTCATGATGTGTTTCATGAGAGTTATCTGCGTAAATGTTTGAGTGTATATGATGAAACAGTCCCGTTATCTGAGGTGAAACTAGATAATAAGTTAAGATATGTAGAAGAGCCCAAAGATATCATAAATGAAAGAATGATTAATCTACATAATAAAGAAGTGGAGTTGGTGCTTATCAAGTGCAAACCCCATCAAGGCCCAAATTATACTTGGGAAAATAAGAATGACATATAAGCGAAATATCCCCATTTATTTTAATCGTTGTAATTTCGGGGACGAAATCCTCAAAAGGATGAGGAATTTGTAACATACAAGTTCAGTTATCATGTTTTATTGTCTAAAAATAAATAATATTATGAAATATTATATGATATTGAGCGTTGAGTTCTAACAGATAGTTTTTACGAGATTTGAAGTAAAACTATATTTAGAATCACTCGTAAAATATTGGAAGTCTTATGAGGTTCCAGTCAAAATTCAAATATTGAAATTTAATTGGAAATAAATGAAAATAGTGTTATTGAAAGTTGTAGATAATTTCGTTAGAAATATTTAGGCAAAAACCTCATCAAAATTTGAATTATAACGAAGAAGTTACGACTCTTTAAAGTTTCGCGTCAGAACCGGCACAACATTATTTAGCATAAAAAGTGAGTTTTCAATAAACTTTTAGCTTTAGTGATCTAAATGAAAGTAATAGTATTCGTTAAACCGATAATTTTCATAAAAAAAAAAACGTCAAAATCTGACATCAAATGAGGAAGTTGTGATTTTTCTAAGTTTTGGTATAGTAGTAGACAGCTAAAAACTCGAAATAAAGATCGAGTGATTTTTAGCCAACACAACCTAAACGAGAATCGAAGGTCTCTTCAATAGTATTTGATCGAACAAATCATCAATCCTCGGCAACGGATAACGGTTATTGGCCGTTAACTTGTTCAACTCCTGATAATCAATGCACATCCGATGTGAACCATCCTTTTTCTTGACAAAAAGATTCGGCGCTCTCCACGGTAAGCTACTGGCCGAATAAACCCCTTCCCCAAAAGCTCCTGAAGCTGCGAGGATAAATCCTACAACTCTAGAGGCACAAGGCGATAGGGCACATTGGCGATAGGTGCTGCCCCCAGAACCAAATGGATACGGAACTCTACCTGCCTCTTGAGATGCACACCCGGCAACTCCTCAGGGAAAACGTCCGGGAACTCGCACACTATCGGAACCTCGCCAACTGATCTCGGTCTCTTCGAATCAATCCTCGTATCCAGTACATAAGCTACGAACCCCTTGCAGCCCTGCTGCAAACTCTGCCTTGCTCTGGCAGCCGAACAGAACGCTGACCCACTTCGAGTTCCCTCGCCATAAAGTGTCAGCACTCCACCACTAGGATCTTGAATCGTCACCCTTTGTTGATCGCAGTCTATCACAGCCCCAAATCAGCTCAACCAATCCATGCCCACGATTACACATACGTCCCCCGTCGCAATTAGGACTAGATCTATCAGAAACCCAACGCCGAAAATCTCAAGCACACACCCTCGAATCACGTCTGTGGCATACACTGCTCGCTCGTTAGCTATAGAAACTCGTAAAGTTCGACTCATCGCCTCTCGCTAGATACTGATGTGTCTACTGAATGCTAATGAAACAAATGACCGACTCATACCCGAGTCAAACATCACCAAAGCAGGTACCGAATTCACAAGGAAAATACCTACGTATATCATAATATAAACAAAAGATATCATCATAAACAAATAATAACATAATACATACCAACCACAACATCGGGTGCTACGTGGACCTCCTCCGTTGTCAACTGGAAGGCTCTCCCGCGAGCCTTCGGTGCCTCGGCCTTCACTGGCCGAACCTCAGTAGCACGCATGGTGGCAGGGGCAGATCCCTATTGTGCTCCCTGTGCTATCCCCCGCAGCTGAGGACACTCGACCTTCCAATGGCCCATCTGGTTGCAATGAGAGCAAACCATGAATCCCTTGGGACAGTCCTTGGCCATATACCCCTCCTTTCCACATTTGTAGCAAGCACCAGATCGACAAACTCCATCGTGTGCCTTGCCACACTTCCCGCAAGTGCAGCCCTTCTGGCCTCTAGCTCTCGAATCAGTGGGCTTTGCCCGCTTAGCTGCCGGCTAAGACTGTGTCGGTGCCTATCCAACCCTTGAGACTCGGCCTCCTACCTGGCCTGGGTCTCCAACTCAATCTCCCTCTTCCGGGCATTTGCTTGAAGCTCAGCAAATGTCCGGTATGTCGAGTTCGATACGAACTCCCGAATGTCCCTCCTCAGAATGCTCAGGTACCGGCTCATGCACGCCTGCTCAGACAACACATGCTCAGGGCAGAACATCGCCCTCTCATGAAACTTCCTGGTGATCAAAGTAACTGACTTAGTACCCTGCTTGAGGGTCAAGAACTCATGGGCCAACCGTTCCCTTTCCACCGGGGGAACGTACTCGTCTCTGAACATCGTGGTGAACCTCTCCCAGGTCACCGCTGAGTTCTCCGCAGAAGTGAGATGTGCCAACACAAATTTCCACCAATCCTTCGCTCCCAAGCGAAGCTAGTTCAGTGCAAACCGAACCCTCATATGCTCTGGACACGAACAGGTGTAGAAGCATCCCTCAATATCAGATATCCATCTTATCGCAGCAATCGGATACTGCGTCCCATCAAACTCTGGTGGCTTTGTGTTGCTGAACTCCCGATACCACAACGAGCCACCCCCCTGTGGCCTGGCAGTAGTGACTGCTGCGGTGGCTGCGGCAATAGCATTCTTCTCTCTCACAAACGCTCAAGCACTATAAGGGTTTTTCTCAATGGTCTAGTAGCTACAAATGGTGGCTATAAGGGTCCTTAAAAAGGCCCCAAACCCGAGAAATTAGGGTTTCATTAAACAGCATGGACTCGCCGAGTCCACGTATGGACTCGCCGAGTCCACGTATGGACTCGCTGAGTCCTCCATTAAATCATACCAACACATATGTAATCCCACTCGGTGAGTCTGAGCGCCTACTCGCCGAGCCCCTCTCTAATATTCAATAAAAATACTTAAAATGAGATACTTGGGAATCCGAATGTTACACGTCTGTTCATTGTAGTCCGAAGGAACTCACTATGTGACTTGGAAACTGATTGAACACCAACTTTCTTAAGACTTTGACACCCAACTCTCCCGGCTTGTCAATATGTGACTTCATATCCAAGATGCCAACACACATAGACCTTGCTTGCCAATAAGGCTTGATTGATCTTGTACTTTTGGGTTAGTGATAATAATTGGAGGAGGTGGGCGAAGTGAAGTTCCAACAGATTTGGGAAGATCATAGATGTCTAAACTAAACATCTTTTGGAAGATATTCAAGATAGTTGATCTAAAGTCCTTAATATAACACCCAGTATGAAATATTAAGGCTAGGACCCAACATAATACTTTTATAACTTGGAAGAGGGATGTCGTAATCCAAGCCATAAAATATTAGAAGGTAGGAGAATGATGATTCACCAATTTCCACCATGAAAAACGAAATAATTTAATTAGGTTTTACTTTGATTTAAAACTCCTAGATCTTTTGAGATTCATTGAACTGTTCAATGGCATGTTTCAATCTCGATTGTGCCCTCTCAAATTTTATGACTGGAATGCCAAGGATCACAAAACAAGGTGTGAATAACCATACAAATATACATGGTACCCTTAATACTTACCCCTCAATCGATGTGCCGGTTAACCATACACGCTCCACCGATACTATGATAAACATTAAGTTACCCTTTGCCTACCTTGTTAAATCCAGGTTAGTGTGTCGGTTACCCACATGCGCTCCACTAACGATTTAAGCAAATTGCAAAGCGTAATTTTTTGGGATAGCACCAAATTCACATTTTCCTAAGTAACTAAGATTAGGAATTTATAAAAGTTTAGTTACTTAGTATATATGATTAATACTTTTAATGAAGGGAGAATTATATTCCTTGTCCTACCTGTTCGGCTAACGACCCTCCACGAGTCAAGAAAGCGGTGGGTGAGAGTGGACACCCATTAAACTGTCATTTTATGGGCAGTAGCCTTATACCCCCCTTATAGACCGACTTCGTGGATGAGGCCTACTAACGGTAAGACTGACTTGCTCTTATACATACATACATATACATATATATATATATATATATATATATATATATATATATATATATATATATTAACTTATAATACTATAAAGTATAAGGGTTGAATCGTAACTTTTAAAACTCTAAGGGCTTAACTTCGAATTAAAGTATTCATAAGGGAAAACTTTACAAATTCTAAAACTTGAAGGCAAGTTTTGAAACTATTCAAAACTATTCAATTCCATAATTTATGCGTTCAAAGTAGTTTTAATTCAAAGAAACTCTTCAAGTTCCATAACTTGAGGACAACTTATGGAAGACTATAAACTATTAAAAGAATATGACTTTTCTTTATTCATAACCTATGGAAATACTTATGAGTTTTATGAATCTTAAATGTGACTTTTCAAATAACTTGAGGACAAGTTACAAAAACACATTTTAGAACCAACTCTTAGATTAATTTGGATTGAAAAAAACAATTTCACATAACTTTTCTATTAATCTATGCAACTCATAAGAACAAGATAATTCGATCAAACTTTTTCATGTAATTAGCCTAACCATTAAACTAATACAAAACATGAATTTATTGACAATTATCTTTCAAATAGGATTAACATGAACATTACCACATCAAAAACAGGTTTATAAGTTGAAAACAGCTTAGGGTAATGTTCCTAGTCCAATTCCACACAAAACAGTCGAAGATATGTTGTCTGGGGTCCACCTCATCGAGTGCATGAACCAATTCGATGAGTTAGATGATTTTAGCCTTGGACTCGTTGAGTCCCTTCACGGACTCGGTGAGTCTGCTGAGCAGATAACAACAAACTTCAATTTTCAGCCAATTTTGCAAGTATAAAAAGAAAACAAGCCTAGACTCCAATACCACTGTAGGGTTTTGAGCATTCTAACACTCCTAAGTGTACATACAACCCTAAATACCTTGGATCTATGTTTTCTCTATTATACATGGAAATATGAATATTCCAAGGTATTATCCTAGCTAGCATACAAAACATTGATTCATATGGAATAATATAAGCTAAAAGGCATACCGTTTGGTGTAGCTTGATTCCATGGAGCTTAAGAGCCTAGTGCCCCAAGTGTGACACCTCAAATGGTTCACACAACACCAAATACACTTGGAATAACTTAGATAGAAATGAAACACTTCATGAAATCAGGTATCCCTCACCATTCCTTCATAGTCGCCGATGTTTGGGAAGAATAAGATGCTTATATAGTGTGTCACAATTAGGGTTACACCATGTAAACCCTAATTGTCATGGCCTTACATTTCCATGATCCATGTGTACAAAAACACCATGGAGTATCATATGGGTCTTAGCCCAACTTTATAATCCATGGAGCATTAGTCCACTATACAAGTATGGATATATTTAGTTAGTCTCCGTTTGATCACTTAATTAATTCCAAATTAATTCTTGCTTAATACTAATTAAATAATCTTATTAATACATTAGAACTTATAATATATTAATAAACCGTAAGTGTTATTACTCTCATTTTAGTCTATCCAAATGCATTATGCCATACAAACCCAAATGGACCATGCCAATCGGGTCAACTTCATACCAAATATAGTTATGGACTTCGACACTAATCCAAAAAATTATGATTTATTAATATATAATAAGAATAATATATTAATTGAGAAACCATATTATTTAATTAGTATTGATCAAGAATTAATTTAGTGATCAAAAGAGACTGATTAAATAAATGGGGGACTAATTATGTAAATCAGTGATAGTTGTAGTTTGGCCTCATGGACCCGATTGGTATAGGGTGGACGAAATCTCTATGAGAGTCCATAAGACTTCGTCCAAAGCTTACCAAATAGGATCCCATATGTTGCTTAGGGCCTAAGCAAGGGAATTAGGGTTTCCAAGTTGTAAACCCTAAGAGCCTCAACTATAAAAGGAACCGATTAGCTCCCAAATTGCACCATATGAACTCATGGAGAACCCAAGCCGATTTTAGGAGCCCCTAACCTCTCTCTCACAATTCTCCATTGCTACTTGGTGTTTGTGACTCCTTTAAAGGTGCAACAATTGGGTCACTAAGCTCTTGAAGGTCAAGATCAACTAGTTACAAGGAAAAGGTATTCATCTAACTTGGTTTTAGTTACAAATTTCGAAATAGTATGCTAGTTATTAGGGTTTATGATTTGGATGATTATTTACATGTATAACTTGAGAAAAACCTAGATCCAAAGCATTAGGATTGCATGTACACCATAGGAATGTTGTAGTGCTTAAAACCCATCAGTGAATATAAACCACCACCACTGCAATCACCAATGTGGCATATATATCTTTTTGGTGGAAAATCCTCTAGTGTATTATCACGACGGAGGAATGTAATATTATTATGTGAATATAAAGGTAAGTATATCCTTGTATTTACCACCCTCGCCACCGTAACCATCACTGCCACATCCACTATCGACACCTCCTCTGCCATCGAGCGCATACTCATATATGAATAATCACTTGAGAATAGACACATATTTATTCATAGATGAATATACTTATATATTTTTATATGAATATATTTATTCATGTATTAATATTTTATTAGAATATTTCATGTATATTTAAGAAATAAAACGATATTTTATTATTTATTTTAATTTGTTTTTGGATAAATTAAATGATAAAAGTAATATATAAGAAAATATTTTTCGATTTTTCCTTTTATCATATAGAATTGGAGCCTTGTGAGATTGGTCTGGAAAACACACTTACGATCATAATATGAGTTCTCTAGAACAGCCTAATTCAATTGTTCAATTACTTATCTAAAATTGGTTCGATCTTAGCTCTAATAATCAAATTTTCACTAAATTACTAGGTATTCAAATTCATGCAGATTAATGTTCGCTAACTACACAGAACAAGAATTTAAAGCAATCAAATATCAAATCAAACATGCTAGGTTCAATCAATCAAACACAAGTCTTAACCAACAAGCAAATCAAAGCTAAAGTATTAACACCATAAGTTTCAGCTTCATGTAGCTAACAGAAGCAGCTAGATTTAGCTGGACATACTAGCAACCAAACATAAACAAATCATAATCTTAACCATGTTTAATTTTACCAAACTAATATGCTAAGTATGAACTCTTTCTTCTTCCTTGTTATGCAACCAATCTCCATATCTCTTTTCCTTATAAATTTCGTCTCCAGCAGCTCTCCAAGGCAGTCAAAAGTATCCCAAGTCATAGGGAACAAGTATATATATAGTTTCTGATTCCCGCGCTCTCACGTCGTGAATATATATATGCCTCACGATGTGAATGTAAAAGTTATCTGTGTTGGGCAAGGACTCCTCTACGCGTATCTATCTTCTAGAAGATTCTTACTCACGTCGTGAATCTTAAGGCCTCACAACGTGAATTGAGCTGTTTACGGGGGTTTCTTCTTCTTTTATTCTCCAAGCCTCCAAAGTTGCATACTTTGTCAATTTTAGTCCTTTTCTCCAAAAATGCTTCAATTTGGCTACAATGTACAGTTAAAACTTATAAGTACCATTATTCAATGCAAATAACCAAAAAATTAATAAAAATGTAAGTAAATATTGCCTAAAAACACGTATAAATATGGAAATATCAAATATGCCACACTTATTCTTTGGTTTCCCTCAGGCAAATCTAATTATTTTTAAACTCAAAACTTCACCACCAACATCACATAGAATGATCCAACTCAAGCTCAACCTTTATGCCAAGACCTCAACGCATGCATTTGTGTTTAAAATTTTCCTAAGGACACCCCCTCCCTCCCCTTAATTCTAAATACTCACAATCCTCTTAAACATGTGCCCACGACTTTTGAACAACACTAATTTTATGCATCCCTCCGAATCCATCTGTAGAAAACATTCTAACATGAAGCTAATTTTTGCAAAGCAACTCAAGCATAAATAATCTAGAGAATTACAACTTTCAGATACCACAATGGAGCTCTTTGGATTCTTCACTTCTTTGATATTTGATCCTTTGATTTATTTGAATTCACCATCTTGTTGTGTGATTTTTGGTATCTTCGACCTTTTTTGAATTCCATTAGAATTTTTTGTCTTTGATCTTCAAACTTTATACTTTGGTTGCTCCAAAAATTCTTACAATTTTTCACTTTTCGGTAATTTCTCTCTTTTTTTACATATAACTCACTTTTTGTCACTCAAAGACTACATGCTTAAGCAAGGGCACTCAACTTCAACCTTTATTGGTTAAGGCATTAGTCTTAGTGCAATGAGTACTTAAGCTTTCTTGTATACATTCCAGGTTTAGGTTGCTAAACATATTACATCCCTCAAACTAAGCGAGGTTGTGCTTTTATCTCATAATTTCACTAGAATAAAGGATACCACAAATGCACTATAACGTATATTGGCTCAACTAAACATTTGAGCTCTCATCGAATCACCCCATATAAGACTAGCAACTTAAGTTCAAATTATTATTACTAGATTAAATATTAGATTATTATTTCAAATCAATTAAAAATTTAAAATTTACCTAATTCTAGCAATTTACTTTTTCGACCCCCTACCCTACACTTATTACATACAATGCCCTCATTGTATGCATAAAATAATATAAAAGCAATAAAAGGGAGAAAAAGGAACAGAGTCCCCTAGGATAGTAGTGGCGTGATCGAACTCCAGTTGTGTAGATGAATTTTGCATCTCGAATACAGACTTCTCTAAATTGGAACATGGATCTTGAACACGCGAGTTATGTAGATGTACCAACAAAGATAGAATCGAAATGTCAATCTTCAATAAAGGTGGTGGAAATCTCTAAAGCATAAAGAAAAATGTGGGAAAGTATATGCCATGTAGTAAATGTGAATGAAAATGCTTCATTTTTATGAAAATATACGACTTACGATGTCAGTCATATCGATCACGACGTGAGGTTGATAAAACGTGAATTTTGGATACCCTTTATAACCGAGCTCACGACGTGAGGATAAAGGCCTCATGACGTGAAAACTGGGCGACAGAAAATGAGCTGCCCATTCTTCTTCCTTGACTTTAGCGCTTTACCCCCAATGTCTTAATGGATTAAGACTCTTCTAAATGCATAATTTTTATGACCCTTTGCTAACTTTATCCTCTATCTTGACTCACCCCACACTTATTTTAAATTATGGGTCTCAACTCTCGATTATAGACTCTAAACGACACGTGCTCAACGTAAACACTCTAATATCTCAACTTTACTTCCTCGCGACTCTTCTAGTAAATCTAGAAATTAATAACCAAAGGAAACAAAGAGTAACATAATAACTAAATTGTTTTACAATCCATCCAAATTTCAAAAAAAAAAAAAAAATCAAACCAAACTAAGTTAAACTAAAATAAAAATAAAATAAATAAAGTGATCAATCATCATCTTCATCCTCTTGAGCTCCACTTGTCCCAACTCCATCGCCCCTTGGCATCCATAGTTCTTCCCATGTGGGGACATACGGGCAATGTGATGGCATAGTGGGTGGTCGAATCACACCCATGTGTGAATAAATACTCTCGATAAGTTGGGTATTATATGTAACACCCCCACGAAGGTTGTTAAAATACGTACCCACCCGACTTTAGAATGGGTCGGTGGGCATTCCTCCTTCAAACCTTTGAACTCCTCCCACTTCTCCACATGCATGCACATTTTGTCTGCGAGGTCTCAGTTGGGGCTGTTGTTCGGGTTGCTCACTCAGTTGCTCATCACCATCATCATCGGAATGCACAATCCCCCAATGCATCCCATAGTTCCTTACCACCCTCATAGTCTCCAAATAACCCAAGGTAAACTCATTACGTTCCATGCAAGTCAATGACCTCGTGATGTCGGGAAATATCAATCGTAGGACCGGGCCAAACAGGTGATAAAGTGTCCTCCACAAATAGGGCTCCCAGGGCGGGAACTCACAGCATACTCCGCCAAGTAACGGGCTAAAAAGTACGAGATGTTGCAACACACTCCCGGCTGCAAAATGGACCACAAAAAGAACAATTTCAACTTGGTAACCTTGTCCCCATGGCGTTTTTGGTGGATGGAAAATGTGATGAGTCAGTGGATAAGGCGGTGAATTGGTGATTTGATGCTACTTTCCGGTGACACCCAAGAATTGAACACCCTCGATGCAATGTTGCTCCAAAACTTGATCCCCGATGCTCCACCCTCATAACCACGGGCATCCTCTCACAAAAACATAACGAACTCAGGAGTCATGGCCTCATGGGCCTCATACAACCCCATTCTCCATGAGAAATCAACCAAACTACATTCCCGATATTCTCCGCCTAGACAGAAAACTAAAGCCTACGGATAAGTCAGGTCTTGGACATTCTCATGAAAGGCCACCATCGAGAAAAACTCCACACATAGCTCCTTATAGACCCGTTCCTGGATAGCAAATAAATTTCTCCACCCCTTACATGTGAAAGAGAATTCGTTCCCCACAAATAATTTCATAAGAAACGAGGACAACCGGTCAATGATGCCAACATCCCTCAACCTTGACCAATTAACAGTCAAGGCAACAACGAACTCGCGGTTATGTAACCACCCCAAACGGTTGTTACAACGCGTAAGAACATCCCGCAACAAATTCGTTGTGAAGACATAAAATGGGTGCAAACTAGCCAACCAAGCTGGAATCTCGCACCTAGGAGCCATTTCTGCAAAACAAGAACTAACACAAACAAAATAGAAAAATATCCAACATATTAGATAGTTAACAGCAACATTACTCATCATTCCCAGAATTCACATCATGAACTCCTAGGAATTCACATCTTCAATCGACAATATAGGTGAGAATCGCACCCGATAGTGTATAAACTTATCCAAAAATTGGTTGGGGTTTACTCCTAGAACAATTCTAAGCACCATCCAGTCACAGTCAATGGCTATAACACAAAATTAGGGGCAACATTTCAACTATTTAACTAAACATAAACCCTAGCCTTATATTTAATTGGAGCAAATATTAACCTATGAAATCCATACCTTATAGTGTAGATTACGCAAGTAAAATGGAATACTAAGTTGTGGTCGGCCGCAATCGTAACAAGGGGGACTAGGAACCATTCTCACTTCATGGGAATAGAAAATTGTTTAGGTCCAATGAGTTCTGGTCCTTTATCTGTGGTCCCGTGTCTTTTTCAAAACTCATGTCATGAATTTTAAGGATTCACTTCATGAGGTGTCTTGGTTTATCAGTTGGGTCGTTAAATGAATCAACAAATGGACTTATGTACTTAGTGGGCTAACAGAAAAGTGGTCCGTAAGTTCTCTTCGACTCACGTCGTGAGGCATATGTACTCACGTCATGAAGTCTGTATGGTCTAACATTCACTTCATAAATCCATTTTTATTAACTACAAATCTTAATTAATTTCCAATTAAGTCAAGACCCTATACTTAATGTTTTACCATGCACAAGATTACTTACACGATGAGATGATTGATTTTCCTAAAAACTAAAATGAGAAGAAAATTCAAACCAAACTCGGGTTGCCTCCCAAGAAGCGCTTCATTTTTATGGAGTCATGAGCTGGACTTTGTGCCTCCTTACGTTGAACTGTCAGAAGAGTCCATCACCAACTGTACTTTTGCTCCTTCCATCGCCTCTTGTAAGCTTCGATTTGTCTAATATATGCCTTCTTTGAGTTCTCATTTTTAGCTTTGATTTCATTCACATCGAGCTTGCGTTTTGTCCCTTTATTTTCCAATTTTTCTTGATTCTTTTTAAGCTCCATATAAATCTTCTCTTCTTTCACTGCTGCACTCATCTCCTTGGAAATAACCTCATCTTCATCACTTGATAAATCATCACTTTTCTCACTCACCAAAGATGTTGGTTTTATGTAGGCAATAACCTCAACTAAAAACAGGATAGATGCTCTTGGTTTTGTACGTTTAACTTGGTGAATCGTTTTAATTTCTTCTTCCATTAACTTCTCTAATTCTCCAAGTTCATTATCTTCATCAATGCTACAAACCTTATCGTGAACATCCCTTCCTTGAAAACCATCATGTACTCCAAAATTTTCCTCTTCATCTCCAACCCTCAAAGTGAGCTTGGATTCACGAACATTAACCAAGGCTCTAGCAGTGTTAAGTAAAGGGCGACCAAGAATGATTGGGACATTGACATCTTCCTTCATGTCCATAACCACAAAATCAACTGGGAAAACGAATTTCCTAATTTTGACCAGGATGTCTTTTATAATCCCCCTAGGATGAGTCACTGAACGATTGGCCATGTGAAGGGTCATTTTTGTAGCCTTCATCTTCTGAATATTCGGCTTCTGATAAAACGAATAAGGCATCAAATTTATTCTATCCCCAGAATAGGCTAAAGCATAAGTCTTCAGATTGTTATGAAACCCACATGGAAGAGTGAGGCATCCAGGATCTCCCATCTTTTTAGGTAACTCTCCCAACACAACTTTTGAGCCTTTCTCACTTAGAATAACCTTAGAATTCTTCTTCAACTGTTGACGAGTATCTATTAAATCTTGTAGGAACTTCGCGTACTCGGGAATTTTTTATAATGACTCGATAAAAGGAGTATTTATTGGAATACCCTTTACTTGCTTGATAAACTCCAGATGCTCCCTTTCAAGTGGACTAAGATTAGCTCGAGACAGAAACGGTAAAGGCGGGCGATAAGAAGAAATAGTTGTTGAATTTTTCTGTTCAGACTGGTCCCATGTTGTGAGCATAGAAGGCTCATGTCATGAACTTGGTGTTTTAGCAGCACTTTTATTTTCGAGCTTTGGCTTCTTCGGCTTTGGATCGGATGGCTTGGATCCACTTCTAGTGCTTCTAAGAACTCATATATTGCCTCTTCTTCAGTATCAATAACCATGACATGGGATTAGGTCTTCTTTTCTGAAAGTTGTAGAGATAATTTCTTGTTCACCAAAGTTGTTAGTTGACCGAGTTGGGCTTCGAGATTGTGGATGGATGCTTGCTGATTTCTTAATAATGCTTGTTGGTCAATCATCATTTCCTGATGTTCTTTCATCATAGATTGCTACTCCTTCATCATTATTCTTTGATCCTTCAGTGTTGCATCAATATCATCATGTCTTTTCTTAGAAGCTTCCGTGAAACGAGCCAACATATTCTCCAAGTCAAATTTCTTCTCAGCTAGTGGTTGCTCTTTTTGGTAGAAAACTCGGCCATTTTGCATGTATTTCTCTTCCTTCTGCTTCTTGTACTCATCATATGATAGCCACTCCTTCTTTCATTTTCTCCAGTCTTCATCATACTTATCCCAACTTAATAAACTTGAGCCTTTTTATTCCCATATTCATCCAAGTTGTAGTCCTTGGTCAAGTGTGGACCGTTGCATCTCTCACAACCAACTCTAATTGCATCAATTGATTGGTCCATTTGGGTCAACGTCTAGTCCATATTATTTAGCATTGCCATCATACCAGCCATCTCTTCAGAGTGTGCACCCACACCACCTTTTAATCCTCCGTGTCTTGGGTTGTGGTACTCACAAGAATGCTTCGCGAACTCTTCAATCAACGCCTTGATCTTATTTGGATTTTTCCTTGTAAATGGCCCTTGAGAATCAAGAAGTTTCCTTGTCATGACATTGATCCCGTCATAGAAGATGGATACTTCTTGTTGTATGTTAAGGTCATGTTGAGGATAATTCCTTAGTAACCCTTTGTAGCGTTCCCATGCCTCATAGAGTGACTCACGTGGATTTTGCTCAAAATTGGCTATCGCCTTTTTGAGTTTATCTATCTTGGAAAGTGGGAAAAATATTCTAGAAACTGCTCGCACATTTGGGTCCAAGTAGTGATTGCACCAGGTGGTAGTGCCTTCAGCTAGTCTTTTGTAGCTCCTTTAAAAGAGACTGGTAGCATCCTCAACAAAGTTGTCTCTCTACAAACATTAGGGACATTGAAATAGTCCCTAATGTCATTGACCTCATCTAGATGCTTAAAATCATCCTCATGATCTTTTCCATAAAAGGGTATATCCTTAAGTGCAGTAAGGATATGTCTTTTCAGCTCGAATGTGGCAGTAGCAGAAATTGTCGGTTGCACTAACCCTGGACCAACATCGTCTCTAGTTCACTTCTTCTAAGCTCCCATGGACATTTCTTCAATATTCTCCATCTCATTTTTTGTCTTGTCTTCAGGTTCACTTATATATAGTCAAAACACGGGCTCGGATTCGTATTCAGACTCTTGTGGATTAGGTATTTGATCAAAACTTTCAACCTTGATATTCTCCTTTGAAGATGAACTTGACTCTCCCACTTTCTTTCCTGGTGTCTTTATAAAGACAGATCTGAGATCTTTGAAAAATGACTTCTTTGTTGTTTGATTCACTTCTACGCTCTTATCAGTCTTTTTGTGAAGGACTGACTGTGGATCTTCAAGTGGTGGCACCAAAGGTGTGTTAGAACCTTTGGTCATTAACTTTTGCAACAAAACAAAAAAAAATGTAAAACTGAACAAAAACTAAATAAAAATTACCTACTGGCTAGCCATCACGTCGTGGTAAAGGTTATCACCTTGTGTTGTCACAGAAAGTTTAACAAAAAAGAAAAACGCAGAAAACGTAAAACTATTGGACTCACGTGAGTTGAGTACTAAAACAAAACCTAAGCTGAAAAGGTAACTTTTTGCAGGTTTCACCCACAAAAAGGATCGATTAACCTAAAGCAAAAAAAATCAACTATCAAATAAGTTGTTCCCCAGCAACGGTGCTAAAAACTTGATGCATGAAAATAGCAACACCTAATTTTATATTTATAACCTAACTAACTTAACTAACTAAATTACACCTAGGCAATGTACCTAGTCAAATTATAGAATAGCCGAGTAAGTCGAATGTTGATCATAGGGAACGGTTTTGACTAATTAATTTACTTACTAATAAATTAACCTAATTACTAACAACGAAAGGGGTTTTATCTAATTTTTCAAGTTTGGATGAACTTAATTCTTTAACACAAATTCACTCAATAAACAAAACACTTCTGTTAATTCGAATCCAGTTTCCCTCAATGGTTTATAAATTAGCTATGACATTTACTGTTGGTTATCAATTAGAATAGTATTAGCAATTTAGTTCTAAATCCACTAACATTAATTAATTCATGTAGGTCTATGTGTGGTCACACAATAACTAACACATAATCAATTATCATATAGAATTGGAGCGTTGTGAGATTGATTTGGAAAACACACTTACGATTATAATATGAGTTCTCTAGCACAACCTAATTCAATTGTTCAATTACTTATCTAAAATTGGTTCGATCTTAGCTCTAATAATCAAATGTTCACTATATTACTAGGTATTCAAATTCATGCAGATTAATGTTCACTAACTACACATAACAAGAATTTAAAGCAATAAAATATCAAATCAAACATGCTAGGTTCAATCAATCAAACATAAGTCTTAACCAACAAGCAAATCAAAGCTAAAGTATTAACACCATAAGTTTTAGCTTCATGTAGCTAACAGAAGTAGTTAGATTTAGCTAGACATACTAGCAACCAAACATAAACAAATCATAATCTTAACCATGTTTAAGTTTACCAAACTAATATGCTAAGTATGAACTCTTTCTTCTTCTTTGGTATGCGCCCAATCTCTATATCTCTTTTCCTTCTGAATTTCGTCTCCAGTAGCTCTCCAAGGCAGTCAAAAGTCTCCCAAGTCATAAGGAACAAGTGTATATATATATTTTCTGATTTCCGCACTCTCACATCGTGAATATATATGCCTCACGACGTGAATGTAATAATTATTTGTATTGAGCAAGGACTCCTCTACGCGTATCTATCTTCTAGAAGATTCTTACTCACGTTGTGAATCTTAAGGCCTCACGACGTGAATTGAGCTGTTTATGGGGGTTTCTTCTTCTTTTATTCTCCAAGCCTCCAAAGTTGCATACTTTGTCAATTTTAGTCCTCTTCTCCAAAAATGCTTCAATTTGGCTACAATGTATAGTTAAAACTTATACGTACCATTATTCAATGCAAATAACCAAAATATTAATAAAAATGTAAAAAAAAAAATATTGCCTAAAACATGAATAAATATGGAAATATCAGTTTGTAATAGTGTAACTAATGCGAAAATAATAAAAGAAACTTGTAACCACCACCGTGACGTGGAGGCCGCCGTCGTGAGCCGCTGTTGACCACCACTACTCGAGGTGGTAGTGGGTGGTGTCCACCCTATGAGACCCTAAATGGCCTAATGAAGCTCTAACTGATCTAGGGACTTAGTTTTGGGCCTATTGGGCTATTATTGGGTTGAAAACCCTAACTAGGGTTTAGAAAACCCTAATTTTGGGATTATTGGTTTGGACTTATCGGGACCCGCATTTTGCACCATTCGAGTGACGTTATGACTCAAGCTCGATTTCATTGTATGTTTGGACCTAACGAATTAAGTCTTTAATGGGTTAAGTAGGAACACTTAACCCTAAACATCATTTTATTTGAAAAACCCTAATTGGGTTTGGATGCTTCTTGGGCAATTATTAGACTAAGTTGTTGTGGGCCTTGGAGGGTTTCCATGGCCTCCTTAGTAAATACCTCGGGGGGGTTCCCGAGAGCACTTAAGTGTAAGACCTTGGAGGGCTTCTAGGGCAACATTATATGTTTGCATGTTTAGCTCATATGTTTGTATGTATGGTTTGATTGGTAGTTATGGATGATCAAGTGGAAGTTCCCATTGCAGTGGGCTAAGACCATGAGGGTGCTCCTATGGCACCCGTAGTAATACCTTGGAGGGTTTCCATTACTTCCTTATATGATTATATGTTTGGAGTATGTGATTGATATGGCCTATGTGACATATGTAGCTTTTATAGCTAATATGATATGTATTATGTGGATTTTGTGTGTGGTATGCTCTGGGAACTCACTAAGCTTCGTGCTTACGGTTTACAATTTTTGTTTCAGGTATCATCGATTTGGAAAGGAAGGGATCGAATTGATTGCAATACACACACCTATGATATCCGCAACGAATGATTTTGGGATGAACTCTGATAAATGTTTTACTTAATGATGATTTGAATTGTTTGAAATAAATGGCATCAATGTTTTAGCTATATTAAAAATGAAATTTTTACCCTTGATTTTTGGGATGTTACAAGCAGGTTCATCGAAGAGTACGTACCAACAATTAAGGTGAAGCAGTTGGATCGAGAGTTTTTGGCTCTCACGCAGACTACGAAGACTATGGAGAAGATCACAAGTACGTTTAGGGAGAGGGCACTACTGGTTCCACAGTATACTACAGATGAGGTAATGAAGATGACATGGTATCATGACATGTTGAGAACTTACATCAAGGAATTCGTCATTATGACAACTTGTACAAATCTTGAGTAGATGATTGATGCGATACAAAACAGAGTGATTGAGTTGGAGTTTCATGAGAAGAGGAAGACGCCATAGGTTCAATATATAGTGGTGCCAGCTAAGAAGCTCAAGAATTTTGATTCACATTTTGGGGGGAAATAGGCTTAGGGCCAATGTTGCAATTGTGGTAGGTTGCACGAAGGAACTTACCATATGACTGGGTCGGGTTGTTTCAAGTGAGGCCAGACAGGACACTTTAGCAGAGACTATAAGCAACGGCACTGATATGTTTCCACTATAATTAGATTAGACACAAAAGGCCGATTGTCCGATTTTATCTAGTCAAACAGCATGAGCACCTACTTTAGCCACCTAGAAGATGATTAATGGTCATCCAGTCAGCATGGAGGCTCTTGTGGAGAAGATTCACACTTTCTAGTGGACAGAAGAGAAAGTAAGAAAAACACTACAAGTCGTTGTCGGTATGCATTCATTTATTTATTCTATGTTGCTTTCCTTTTATGCTATTATTGTTATGTTTGTGATTAGGTATGTTCCTAGTAAATGTTATGCTTGATCTTATTCTTTTTCATTCAAGTGCTAGTAGGTCGCTATGTCTCTTGCATTCGGCAAGAGCTTTGTTATCGCTCTGGGAGCATTAAACCACCCTCTGGTGGTGGAGATTGTTGATGATCGCACCGTTAGAGCATCGAGGGTTTATCGGAGATTCGTCTTGGAGATGTTCATCATGTAGTTTTCTATCGATCCCATTTCTATTCTCTTGGAGAGATACATTTCATTATGAGTATGGATTGGTTGAGCTTGTTTGGGACTATGATTGACGTGCAGTTTACACGATTGATTTGAGGTCTTGGTATCACCATATAAGAGTCAAAGACAAGGATATTTACTTTACGATTTGTTATAGACATTACAAGTTCATGGTGATGTCATTTGGGCTCACCAATGCACCAATGGTGTTCATGGATCACATGAATTGGGTACAGGATGATGTTAGATTGGTCGGTCACAAGTTTTACAAATATCGATAAAATTCTTTTAAAACTTTTAGGATTATTGTTTGTGAATATATTTATCTTTCAGGAGTTCCTTATTTCCTATGATTTCTTAATCTAATAATCCTATTTTCTTTTACTGAATCTTATCCTTAGGACTATCTATCCTAATTATATTAAATATTCTTTCTTCCGAAATCTTTTGCTTCTTTTAGGATATAGTACATATCCTTAAATTTTATAATTTATATCAAATCAATCGTATCATACAACTATTGAAGGCGTCCCTCTAGGCAGTTAGGTTAAGATTTCCCAAACAACATTACCATGAGCCCCTATAATCAACGTTGTGGACCGATAAATAACACCAACACGACGCTTCATCGGATGTCGAAAATATTACTTTTATACTTAAGAAAGTTATCCTGCTAGGATTGTATTTTGAAATTGCATATGGTGGTGTCATCTGCGTATAGATCTATACATATCTTTCTGGCTCTCGCAAGATTAACGATTATAGGTTCGAGGTTTAGCCGAATTTAATCATGCTACAAGATGAATAACAACAACTCACTAACACGTGTGTGCCTAATCTTAAGTATGATTATCATTTTATATTTTTCTTTACTAAATCTTCTTTGATATCATAATCATATATATATATATATATATATATATATATATATATATATATATATATATAATATCGTTTATAGATTTTGTCTGATATGTTATGGTACAATTAAGTACATTGTCTATCTTTACATTTTCTTCCATAGTTGTCACTTAATATATATATATATATATATATATATATATATATATATATATATATATATATATATACTAGTTATGATAATTTATATAACAGGATAATAGGACAAAGTAACAGCTAAGTACAATACATATCCTAAAACTGTGTTATCATTAGTTCTAAGTACTATGTTATCCTAGACAAAATTACCAGCATAACAACTATGTATAATCCTTTCCTAGTATATCGGGTAGTATAAGTCCAAAAACGCTCTCAGAATTTACATCTAAGGTGTGCAAGTGCCTCAACGGTTTATGAAATCAGATAAAGTCAGTGTTATATTGGCTTGGTTTCTTAAAACGATCGTATCTTTTGTATACGAACTCCGTTTTGGACGTTCTTTATATATCCGCGATCAGAAACACAGGTACTACGAGTCTAGAATATTTTCTTTATTAACAGATGTTTAATACAAAATTTCATTTTTTTCAGATGTTAACTAGAGTTATAGTTTGTGTTTTTTAAGATTCGTTTGACATTTTCCATAATTGGAGATAAAATACCATTTCATATCCTTTTGCATTTGAAATGAAATTATATATCAACTAAAACGTGCATTAAAATTCAATCGGTCAAGATACAAAATGGTTTGCGTTGAACTAATTGTTTACAAATTCAAAGATGTCACACTTAGCTACAGTAGTCCCTACACACATAAGTTAAGTTACATTTTAGTATATATTAGTAACTGCACTTTACTTCGGTTTTTTACGTGTTATGTTATGTATTAGGAGTGAGAATTGATTTACAAAGTTCAAAGTTGAGAGGGTTAAAGTAACATTCTAAAAATGAGATGGTGGAAAATGCATTTTACATAGTAGATGAGGTAAAAGTATATTATATATACTATGGGATAAACACAAAAGTTTAAAAAACAAATGGTCAAAGTAACATTTTACAAAGTTGAAATTAGAGAGGATGAAATGGATATTTAAAAAAAGTAAAGGTATGAAAATATTATTTTACAAAATAGATGGAATGCAAGTGAAGGAGTATAAGGTTGAGAGATTAAACTTGAAGTTCATTCAGTGAAATATTTGTAAATTGTTTATGAAAATTTGTACTTATGGCTATTGTGTGATTGTCTCACACAAAGAAAGTTGCATTTTGTATATAGACGAAGGGATAAAAATGATATTTTACAAAGTTAACACTAGAATAAGTGAAAGCGATACTTTAAAAAGTAAATGAATAATATCATTTTACAAAATAAAGGAGTTGAAAATGACGGATACAAAGTTTAGGGATTATAGTTTCACTTTACGCGTTGACATGCTTGTACATTGTACATTACCACTTGACGGGAGAAAAATATAAAAGTTTAAAACATGATTGGGTGAAAATAACATTTTACAAACTTGAAGGTGGAGGGAGTGAAAGTAATATTTTACAAAATTGAAGGTGAATAGGGTGAATGTGATATTTTAAAAAGTAAAAGAATGAAAAATATCATTTTACAAAATAGAAGAGCCACAAGTAACATATTATACAAAGTAAGAGTTGCAAGTGGCATATTATATAAAGTTTGAGGGATTAAACTTGAAGTTCCCGCATTAAATACTTGTACATTCTGCATGAAAAAAATGTATATTTTAGCTACAATAGCTCACATATGAAGAATTGGTTTTTGTATATATTTATGATATATAACTAGGATAAAAAGAAAAATATTTCATAAAAGTAAGAGGCAGAAAAAACGATAAAACTTTGAGATTAAAAGTGTAAATTCAAAGTATTAAAATTGAAAATTATACACGAAACCTTTCCATTTCTTCGTAATGCAATTCGCATTCAAACATCTTTATATTTCCAAAAGGAAGTTTTACAAAGGTTTTTTTCAATAAACTCTACCAAAAACACAAAAAACTCAATTTTATCACGTATATGTTATTACACCTTCCAAATTTCAATAAGTAAAGCATATGTATTCACCAAGAAGCACTCTTAAATAAATCTTAATATTATATTAATACCATATATTATTTAGTTTTAAGCATTCTGAGCTTCTAAAAATGAATTGAAGTCCTCCCGAGCCTTGCGCATACGAGGTGTGATGCACGAAGATGGTGACGCCGAAGGCGAAGATGTTGAAAAGCGTACGTGACGACGGGAATCATTTGACTTCCTTTCTCCACCACCTTTCGTCTTAAGAACTCCTTTCACATCCTTATCAAACAAAAAGGCCGAACTCACCGGCAAAGTAGCGTCATTGCTCGTTTGTATCAGCTCTAGAGGCAAATCAAAGTAAAGGTTTGAGGAAAAACCACTCCCTCCATCATCATTAAAAAACCCTGATGACCTCCATGATCCACATTCGAATTTTTCAAGAGACACCCTTTGGGATATCACGTGTCTAGTTTCTTCTCGATCCTCTCTTCTACTTCTCATGACCGGTTTACCCTTACCGAAACCTGGCAAGAACAAGCAAAGAGCTCCGCATTTGAAATCCTCCTCGTTACGTTTCTTTGCCTCTATGATTCTTGTGTAGTCGCCATCTTGTGTTGTTTGACCTCTGGGCGTACTATCAGCACTAACACTCATGGTGCTAGTTTTGATGTTAGTAAGGTCAAACTCATCGTATTGTAAAGATGGTCTCCCTCCACCACAAGACTTGCTTCTTTGCAAGTGGTTTTCTTGAAGCCAAACAAGACGAGAAAGAGCTAAAGAGTGTTGATGGGATAAAGAAGTGGCCTTGGTTGAAGCTCTTTCCAGAGCTTGATCATGGTCCTTGCCTTTTGTACTTGGTTGAACCCCACGAGGTGATGAAGAAGCTGAATTCGGGAGACTTGTGCTAAGAAACTTGTTCTTTTTCGGCATCGAATGCACTTGTTTTTTGGTGATTTGAGGATTTGGTAAACCCGAACTTGGATATTCAATAATTTCTTTCATAGAAATCGGATCTATTGAAATCTGTCTCTCTTTTTGTACGCCATCTTTAACCATCTCGGTCGACATTGGCACAATAACACTAAATTCTCGGAAAGATCTGGTTACAAAGTAAGGATAACCGATGCATGTACATATATATATGTACATCATGGAAGAAGTAAGAAGGTGGATGGCATGATTTGTTCCAAAGATGATGTTGTTCAAAGTAGTGATTAGCATGTATTTTTCTTTTCTAAGAAAATGGTGATGCGAACGTCATCAAGAAGGAAGTCAACAGATTACTTGTTTGCACATAGTGATGAAACAATTATTTATATGTTTATTGAGTCAACTCCAATATGTCGTTGAAGATTAATATCGGGACACATGGACATCGATTCTGTATAATTTCACACTTGTATGTATGTCACTAGGTTAGGTGCATGGCAGCATCAGCAAGCAAGAATAGGTACAAGTAGATTATGTTTAGCATTGTTGTTGGATCATATTTGCAAGCGTAAATCATCATTGGCTTTGTTGCTGAAAAATGACGTGCAAATTATTACAATATGTTATTGAAATTGTTATACTTAGCAAATTTTAGGTAACTTTATTATTAATTACTTTATTCAAATGAATTTTGGAGTTGCAAAATCAAGTTTCTAGAAATGATTATGTAACATCCTTCCAACATGTTATAGTATTAGTTTAATTTGCTCAACTATAATTACATTCCTTTGTATAACATAAATAAATAAATAAAGTTTAATTTTAAAGAAAACCGTAATAAAATACTTACATATTGGTCTAATAATCAATTTAGTCAATATATTTTTTTTTATTCAATTAAATCCCAAATACCGGCAATCATATTCAATTTAACTTTTTGATCTAGTTAGCGGATTTGTTTTGAATATGTTTTTTCTTTATAAACTCATATTTATACAAAAAAAAAAAAAAAAAAAAAAAAAAAAAAAAAAAAACCATATTTTCACATAAAAATCTTATATTTTCTATATAATTTTTTTAAATAAAATTTGTTAAACCTCAATTACCATATTTACACCACGGAGTTAGATAAATATGTTTGTTAGCATTTAGTCATAATCTAATCTTATATAAAATAACTTTTTTAATAATATAACTAATACTACCAACCAATCTAAATTTGTTTTACCATTGATCAACAACCTTAAGACTAAAATTACATTATATATGAAAGTTTAATATATATATATATATATATATATATATATATATATATATATATATATATATATTTAAGAAAAAAGTTCAAATCATAACTGTTATATATCTTTTATAACTTTTTAATAAATATATTATCTAACTAAAACATATCCATTCATGGCACATGTCCAAGAATTTACACATGAGATTGACAAACTATAATCTAATAGTATAATTTAGGGTTACTTTTAATTTCTTAATTTATTTTTAAGAGAAATCACACAAATAATCCAAACCTATTTTTATAAGTAGATATTTCCTATAAGATTTTTATGTGAAAATATGTTTTTTTGTATAAATATGAGTTTATAAAGAATAAACATATTATAAACAAATTCTTGAGAAAAAATATTTGTAAAAAAATTCAAGTTAGGATGAAATCATAATAAATTCCTGAAATTTGGGTAAAATTGGTAAAATTTGGACAAAATTTATAACAAAATTTAAAATCTAGGCTAAACGTGTAAATTTGGGACCAAATTTGTAATAAATTTTGAAATCTAAGCCAAAAATATAATTTTTGAAAGTTGGATAACCTGCTGACCGGATCAAATGGTTAAATTGAATACGATAACCGGTATTTGATACTTAATTAAATAAAAAAAATTATAATGACTAAATCGATTATAAAACCAATATGTAAGGATTTTATTACAGTTTTCCTTTTCAACTATTGAGTATGTTACATAATTTAGTCAAATATATAATTATTAAATGTTTTTTTCGCATGTATATAACAGAAATAGGAAATTATAATGACGTTTTTAACAACTTTTTTCTAATAAAAGCAAGATAATTTGAGTATTTACAATTATTTTATACATCTTATGTTTTGTGTGGGAACAAAATTATTGTTGACACATAAAACACTAAATCCATACATTGTAATGATTTTTTAAATTAGGATAACAAAAGAAAAAGAAATTAATGTTTCAATACTCTAAAATTTTAAATAACATGTGGAAAGAAATTTTTTGTATTAACCCACCATTGGCATGTTGCTATTGTTAATTTAGATCAGGGCGTTTGAATATGTTAAGTTTCAATCACTCTATCAAACCAAAACCAAAAGGGTTTTTATCTAGGGTTTTTATCTAACAGTAAAGAGTGGCCAATTCAAATAAAGTATCATGAGTTTACGTCTCACTATAAAACATATGATGTATTTAGGAATATGTTAGTTGTCGTTTCAAAAATAAATCAAACCAAAACAACAAATAATTATAATCATGTGTAAGCTTTAATTTGCTTACAAGAAATATACATTGTGATCCAAAAAGGGATTTCAAGTAATTTTTAGCATTTTTATCAAATAAAAAAGCTTGCATTAAGAAAAAATTTCATTCAAATTTATGAGATTAAAACTTTTATTTTAAACAAAAAACTATAGCCCAATAGCTATTTGAAGTGACTTTTAGTTTTTATGAGGTTTTATCTTTTAAATTATATGTAATTTTACATCTTTTCAAAACTTACAACTATTTTTACTGACTATTTTATACAAATAAAAAACTTACACTTTTAAACTTTCAATAGCTAATTTTGTTAAATGATCTAAACCTACAAAAAAAACATTATATCTAACGTATTGTTCAATTGTTGACACTAAATTTTATTAAAATAAATAGACGTGTCTAAGAAGGGAACATGGGATAATGCATTTGGTACTTGATTGGATTGTCTTCATCAATACGAAGGTAATTGGACATGGTAGAAAGAGTGAAATAAAAACACATAATTTCACCATTAAAGCATGTACTTGTCTTGGTTGAAATTTGTCAATTGAGCTCCACCTATGGAAACATGGTCCATTTTCACACCTTGAGCATCTATTATTTTGTAGGCTTATTTTCAAGAAAAGTTACAAAAAGGAGTCATGGGAATAGGTAAGTTTTGAGGAGAAAAATAAAAAGAAAATGCATACATCATAACAATCACTATCACGGAATATTAATATTATCAAGTTCTGTTTCAAAAAAAAAAAAAAAAAAAAAAAAAAAAAAAAAAAAAAAAAACATAGGATAAATATTGTTTTAGAGAAGCATATAAATCTTATATGTAAGTCTTCTATAAAAACAAAGACCAATATATGATTCTTGTCTTGACATGGGTTTGTATGCGGTTGATATTGGTTTTCGATCTAGTGACAGGGCTAGCATATGTGTTTAACCTCCATCGAATTTTTATGGTTAATCAAAGTATTTTATAGATTGTAGTGCAAAATCATAAAATAAAGAATCTTTACACCAACATTATTTATTATTTTACAAAATTGCAAGAATTGTCCTATGTCAAAATTAGCAAGTTTGGACTCACAAAGATTGCTAAAAGTTTTATTTTATTGCGAGTTTGGTTATTTTTTTTTTATAAAATAATAACTTTTCCCTTAGGTGTTTTCTTTTTTAAGTTTTTTATTACAAAAATCTAAAAAAGAAAAGAAAAACAAAATTCTCTCTCTCTCTCTCTCTCTCTCTCTCTCTCTCTCTCTCTCTAGTTAAGAGAACGTCACCACCCACACTCCCTCCCATAACCCTCACTCCCGCCGAAAAGCCTGAACACCACCGCCAAAAAAGATTGAATGCCACTGGCACTACCAGAAAAGATGAATGTCACCACCACCACATGTTAACTCTGCTAGTGTATACCACCCCCCCCCCCCCCCCCCTTTTGGATGTTGATCGTCAGAACTTTTTGTAGAAACGTGGTGTCTTTGCACATGTCGGATAGCCGGATCTGTCACCTACCGTTGGAGTCGTTCGTTGGACCTGAAAACCAACCTTTGGAGCTGCCTATTATAACAAACCCTAACGTTGTCGCCATCATAGCAAACCCTAGCATCATTTTTCTTCACTCTCACAGATCCGAGGTGGTTTAGGGTTTGCAAAGCCTAGTTTCGTCTATGTCTCTTCGTTTCACTTCTACTCCGACCACGATGCTAGGTTCAGGTTTGCGATTTCTCTCTCACAGGTAGGAGACGATGTCTATATCTCTCATCATCGACGAAATTGACAATCTCTTGTGGTTTCTGGCACCACAATCGACAATCACCACCATTTCAGACTCGATGAGTAAGATAGTGCTCCACCTCAGATCTTTAAATCGATTTTTGGGTTTTGTATGTGTGTGTATTAAATATATGGGTGTGTTTTGGGGTTAAATTTGTTAAAAATCGATAGATGTTTATGTAGATAAGATCTTTGAATCGTTTTTTGGGTTTTGTGTGTTCATTACATCTGATTATGTGTATGGTTTTTTTTCTGGGATGATTTTTTGGCTTAGATGAAGTGGTAGCAAAAAGTTTAAGTAGAGATGGAGGTGACAGATGGTGGTGGTAGCGTAAGATGTTCTTGAGTGTTCTTGAATCTGTAAATATGTTCTTAGGTGTTTATCAAACACAAACCTATGTGTGTGTGTGTGTGTGTGTATATATATATGTAATAAAAAATATAAAAAAAAATACCAAGGGAAAAATATGTCTTTAATTTTTTTTTTTTATAAATTTTGGACTAAACTCGTATCAAAATACAACTTTTGGACCACCCTTGCGAGTCCAAACTTGTTTGGACCAAACTTTCTACTTTAACATACCACATGGACCATTCTTGAAAATTTGTCTACTTATTATAGTGGCTCAGCGGTCGATTCAACTTGTTATCGTTTTTGTCAAAACCTTTACCAAACAATTTGTATCTAGTTACAAAGACTAGCAATATCCACTTGAGAAACCACAACGTAGATACGATGGCTAGTATGTATCTTGATTTTAATAACACCATACCCATGCATTTTCTCTCCGAGAAGTGAGGTACATCAACAAGCGGATAAAAATATCTCTGAGACAAACGTTAGGGCCGTCAAGTAAATTTCATTATTGATGATTGCTTTCAGATTTATGCTTCTTGATGACTGTTTCTTCATGACTATTTCTTAAGGATTTGTATCGTATAATACTAGGGTTTCATTGGCAAACATGGTAGTTGGGCGAGAAAGGGCAATTGTTGATCAACGTATCGTTAGTAATTGAGAGCAATTCAGAGTCTTTGAGAGGTTTGGGCCTTATTCACATGCAAGATACATAATTTATAATCAATCGAATACTAATAACATATCAAAAACGATACATTCCACAAATTTCCACCTATGATTGATAATCAGAAGTTACGGGATGAATGTCTGTGAAGACTAAGTTTCGAATGGTTGTGGAAGTCTTCGGGTTTCGATATTAGTTTCGACAAACAGTTAATAAGATATGTTTTTGTGTGTCGAAAAGAGAGCTTCAACATTATTGCTCCTTTCGACATTGGCATAAGATTGGTTGCCTATAACGTCCCTATGTTTAGAATAAACTTTCATTTTAAAATTGATATACACACTCGCTTTCATAATGGTACATTCAAAGCAAAAAAAAATTGTTCATAAGTTGAAATCCATAAATTAGAGTTATAACAAAAGTATCGTGGGATCTTCAATCATTAAACTGTTGATGTGCATATCCATCCATGCCTTTGCTTCCCCACAAATAGATAAAATACTTGAAAACATTTAATCCAAAAATGTAAGCACAAAGTTTAGTATGTTCCCCAAAATATCACATATGACACAACACAACAAAACATATAAAACAACTATGGGTTATCAACAACCCTATGGACTATCAGCAACTCAAATATATTAATATGGGTTATCGGCTACCCTATAGACACAATAAAACATATAAAATAACTACGAGTTATCAGCAACCCTATGAGCTATCAGCAACCCTGAGTTATCAACAATTCAAATATACTAATCTGGGTTATCAACAACCTTGAGCAAGTAACAGATCATATACAACAAATTGGGTTATCAAAAACCCTAAGCTATCAGCAGCTCGCGTACAACAAATTGGATTATAAGCAACCCTGAGCTATCAGTAGCCTACATACAACATATGATACAAGTGACACTGATAAAACTCACCCGAACTAAACAATAGAAGCTCAACAACAACCTCAGCAGTGAAAACATCTAACACAAGCTACCTATAGCCAAACTGAAACTAGCCTTTAGCTAAAAACTCACTTTTACAAAGGTTTGACAAAAGTCAAATTGGTCAAAAAGTCAACAATCAACAAGCAAAGGCTCACCACGTTGTGTCAAACCCTTGGTTGTGTTGTAGTCAGGATACGACATACCAGACGCGGGGCCTCTTATCCACTGCATCATGGTCAACGATCCACCACATTGCGGTTTATTGGCTTAACAATCTTCGCGATTAAGGGCTTAATCGTTTAAGTCCAGGGCTACAAATCTCATATCTAAATATTTTAAGTGACTTAATAGATAAAGTTTCCAAATTTATCCAATCCCATGGTTCAAACAACCAAGATCTAGACTTTAAGTCTCAAAGATTCCAAGAATGCATCTTTCTCGACTTAATCCATTAAGTCCAAGCCTCCAACTTTCAGATATGAATCAACATAATATTTAGATCGATACAATTTCCAACTTTATCCATTATAAGGTGACAAACATCCAAGATCCAAAACCCTAAGTTGAGAAATGACGGAAAACCCAACTTTCTTTAAGTAAGTAGTAAAGAGGGTTCTTTCATGGACTCTCTACTCCACCAAATTACCAAATAACATCCCATACATTAACCAAAATCTCAAGAGTTCTTCTAACTCAATGAAATAATCCACAAAGGGACCAAAACTTGTTAAAATGGACCAAAAATCAAACAAACTCTTAGATCTATAGATGAATTGCAATAAAGCTTAGATCTTTATGGCCTACCAAGGTCTAAAAGGTGAATGGAGGTTGAATACTTCAAATACATAGCTTCAAAGACCAATATTTTTTGTTCTTCTTCCATCTAGAGCACAATACCACCAAAACATGGTAACATCCTAAACTCATTAATAAAATAATTTCATTTTCAAACCATCAAATCCATACAATGTTTGTTCCAAAATCAGTCATATTAAATTATATTTATATCATTAGAGTAAAATAATAATCATCAGTGAAGAAAATCATCAGGGGATGATGTACAATCAAGTCAGGTCCTTTTTTTTGGAACTGAAATACCTGAGAATGTTTAAACCATAAAACTATAAGAAAAACTTACCCAAAATACCACATACCATACATAACATCAGTCCCCACCCATCATAATGGGCCTCACTCACACAACAAGCGCCACCCACATATCGGGCCCCATGCATCATACAAACAGACCCATCTCAACATACAAATGGTCCCAACCCAACACACAATGCAAAATTCATAAAGATGGCTAGCATCCTACACAGTACGGTGAGAAGACTCACCTTTCTTGTGAAGTCAGACAAGCTATAGGTCAATGCTACGAAACAGGTGCTACAACTCACCCATCTAATCAACACAAGGTCCCACCTTAGCCTACACTCTAGAACTAGGAAATTGACCAAAAGTCAACCCAGGTCAAAAAGCCAACAGTTGGAGTCAAAGTCAACAATCAACTTCACCATCAACTGACCCTCATGCCATGACAAGACCTTGGTCATGTCGTGGGAAAGTGAACTCAGGCCGATCATAGACTTGGTCATGCTCCAACTGTAACATCCCAATCTTCGAGACCAAAAATTTCGTTTGCAAATTAGTAATTTATAAAATCATTTACTAAATACATTGACGATATCATTTCAATCCATAAGCCATCATGAACACGTCTAAAAACCACTATATCGATCAATAGTTTAAATCAGAGTACAATCCCAGAAAACTCTTAGCAAAAATCATGTGTGTGTGTGTGAAGAACTGCTATGCCGATAGCTCCTTCCCCTTGGATGAAGAGGTACCTGAAACCAAAACGAAAACTGTAAGCACAAAGCTTTGTGAATTCCCCCATCATACCACATACTATACACTCATACATGTTGTCGGGAAATTTTGGGGTGCCCGACCTACCCATGTCACGCCATTCTGGGGTGCTGACTACCCGTGTCGAGCCATTATGTGGTGCTGACTACCCATGTCAAGCCATTCTGGGGTGTTGACTACCCTCCGGTCTATATCACCCGATCATGGGGACTATGTACCCCCTAATACTATCACATACAATATATCATATCATACTGTCAGACATAGCTGGGGTGTCTGACTTACCCTTCAGTCCTAACAACCGATCGGGGGACTATTCCCTTCCTAATACCACTATCATATAGAACATAGCATACTGGCACATACTACATATCAAGTAATAGAAAACCAGACAATTATCACAAAGACAATCATCTCAACTATATCCAACTACTAGTGGGTCGACCTTGGTGCCTTAGACCCACTTCTACTGGAGGGTAACTCACCTCGATATCGTGTAGTGTCTAAACTGTCCTCGTCGTGAAGATCGACTCTCCTTGATTCCTCAATCCCTACACGAAAACCCTAAAGTCATCCAACAAAATATACAACCCTAACCAGGGTCCACACAAAACCAGGAAAAGTCAGCACCTAGTTGACCTGACTCGCCGAGTTGGTCTACCAACTCATCGAGTCCATACTCCACTAACCCGATCCAAACCCGAATCTACTCGTCGAGTGTAGCAAGAACTCAACGGGTTCTCCTTCATACAAACCATCAGGACCATCTTCATTTGACTCGCCTAGTTCCTCCTTGAACTCGTCGAGTTTATCTCCCTCATAAGAATATGTCCAGTCTATCACTCGCCGAGTTGTATGAACAACTCATCGAGTCCATCTTCAAAGATTGGGAGATTGCCTTGGACTCGCTGAGTCTGTTCAACAACTCGTCGAGTCCCATGATTCTTAGGTCCCTTTACGCGTCTAAACAACTAAGTGACTTTCCACCCTAACAACAGGTCCATCCACAGAAAGGATATGGTGGTCAATACACCCTGACTTGTCGAGTCCCAAATTTAGGGTTGAGATAAGGTGTTTAAATGGGCTGCAAACCCTTAAATTTAGGGTTTCACTAAAACAACACCTACTCGCCAAGTTAGTCTCCCGACTCGTCAAGTAGGTCACTTAAATTGTCCGCGAATCTCAACTCTACTTTACGAGTTGGGAATCCAACTCGTCGAGTCCCAGAGAAAAACACAAGAATGCTTGAATTAGATGCGTACCAAGAATCGGGTGTTACACCAACTTATTCTCATTCAAATTTATTCTCACGTCATGATGGCCTTGCTACCATGTTGTGACAACGTCCATCCAAAACAATCGATGAATTCTCATCGTCATGTCGTGAAACGCATGTGGTCACGTTGGTAGATCCGTACTAGGCCATCTTAATACATTAAGCCCTTATCCATTAAGTCATTCATCCAAACTGCATAGGGGCTTTCTTACCCCCCCAAACCCTTCTAAAGATTGGTTTTTTATATACATGCATGTCTTGAGCTCAACATAGGACAAAATGGTGAAAATGGAACCAAAATCCCTTGCATGGATTCAAAACTACACCAAACTATAGAGCCAAAGCATATAACACTGAAGGGACCTCAATGATCCATAAAGTTTCTAACTTTATGGAATCCTACCATTCCACTATTTTATACTTGAAGAAAAGGGGACAAAACCCTAGATCTAGCAACGTAGAACAATAAAGTTTGGATTTTGAACATTTAAAAGGGTCCTGAGATGCCCACATGTTTTGTTCCTAGTAAAAAATTGGACCATTTCACCACTAAAAAGACTTGTTACTTTCACCAACATTGTGTAAGGAAATCAAGGTTAGTCGTTATAACACGGAGGTTGAGTAAGGATGAAATGAAATTGCTTTTAAATCATAATTATATGATTTTTTGTAGATGAAAAGAAGACCATTCTTCCATTTTGTCTGGGAATGTGAATGATTTTTTTACTCTCCGATATATACCAAAACATGTGCACGAAATGGGGGGTTTTTAGATGAGGAGTTGAGGTATCTTGGAGGTTTGTGGGTAATGTTTGAGTTTCCTAATAAACAACCACCTACTATTTTTCAAAATCATAAAGGTATCTGGATGTTATTTTTGGATACACGTCTAGGGTCACGTGTATTTGTTGTACCACACAGACCAATGATCGACATTGAGCGTGTTCCATTAAAGTCATGGAGTAAAACATTCTTCCTGAAATATTGCTAGCAAACGATGATTATTTACATGGCCGATGGACTTGGAGAAAAATTATGTAACAATCTCTTTTAAATCAAGTAAATAACTAAACATATTATCTCTAAATGGGTGTAAGTTGTGGGACTAGATGGGATGATGTATGTGGTTCGGGTTAAAGAGGTGTGCAATGGACACCACGTTTCAAAGAAGATACATACACTTCTAAAGAGATTGAACACTTTCATAAACCTTTTTGTACTAAGTTACTAGTTGATGTGGAGAGTGATTCTAGTGAGGACGAAGAAATTTCTTCTAGATGGATATCAACACTTTTTATGTTCAATTATGATGAAAATGGAAATGATTGTAGAGTGTACATGGGATTTCATTCTAGAAACCATTGTAGAGGTATTGTTCTTGTAGTTATGGCTTACTTTTTAGTTATTCACAGATTGAAGACATGAGTTGTGTTTTCTATACCGCCTTTTATGCTGTTATTGATACAAAGATAGTGGATAGTTTATTCGTTGAAGCGGATTTGAGGGTTACAACTATTCCATGAGTATTTTTGTGCTGACTAAGTAGGTCCTAATGTAGCAATCACATACAAGGATTCCATTATTTTTGAAGCCACTTCAGATTTCACTCTAGGGTTCACTCCCTCGACATAATCCCAAAATTTTTGTTATTGGAAAGATGGTAACATGTATAGTAGTAATTCTTGTAAAGATTCCTTTAAACTGGAACATGTGGATTCGTTTGTTTCTTCAAGTTCAAATCATATATGTAATGGAATTTTTGTAATAGATGAGCTCTTGACTATAATTGGTGTGGTCAAAAGCTATGAGATATATAATGAAATATTATCGACATGGATAGAAAAAGTTCGTTTAATGGAAATGAGTTTCGGATGTTGCTTATTGTTTTTTTTTTCTCGTAATTAATGATCAACAAGGTGAGAGTGTGAATAAGAGAGGGTGGATAATACATCGCTAAGTCATTTGCTAATTTCCAACAAAAATTTCCATTGTTGATCCTATGTTTTCCTAGTATGTAAAAAAAAATGGGCTCACTCAAGACACGAGCTTTGTATAGATGCATACCTTACAAGTCACACACCTCACGACCAAGTCATCATTTAAATCATACGGTATTCGAACTACACAAACGGAGTCATGTTGGTAATAATATGATTTTTTTGGAAACGACAAAATTATATTAAAAGAAGCCATGACCTATAAGGAACAAGGTTGGGCAAAGAAAAAACAAAACGTGCGAGTTTACATAATATTAAAATAAGAACAAACTCAAACCGTCTAATTACAATTCCCATAAGACCCCCTATGTTTAGATTATGTTTGACATACTAGCTGAAAAACTAGTTATTAGCTAAAAAGCTAGTTGTTAAATAAAAACTAGCTGATAGCTAAAAAAAATATCGTTTAGTAAAACTAACTGAAAAACTAACTGAAAAAATATAAAATGATATAAAATGACATTTAAAAGAATGTGAAAACTTTAAAAAAAAACTACTCTAAGTAACTTTTTAAAAAGATAGCTTATAAATTACTTTTTGACTTGTCAAAAATGACAACTTAAAAAAGTTCAAAAAATAAGTTAGCTATGACACACCAAACAAAACCTTAATCCAACAAAAAACAATTGAGAGAACATTATCCGACAACCTCGAAGAGAAAGTATGGTTCTTGCTGAAGACGCCTTATGACACACAAATATTTTAAAATACAATAAAAACATATTTAAGATTCGCCGAGTTGCATATGAACGATTTGTTTTACATAAGATTTATTTCGAATCTTAATTCTTTTTTGTGTTTTTAGTTTTTACCTTAATATATTTGTGAATACTTATGAAGAAATGAATAAACACATATTATGCAAGAAATAAAGTAATAAATTTCCAATTCTTTAGGCCCAGTTAACTATAATTATATTTGAAATTAAGTTATTACAAAGAAATCATTGTGCAAAGAATATTTAAAAAAAAAAAAAAAAAAAAAAAAAAACCATATAATAATAATAATAATAATAATTTTTAAAGTAATTTTCCTCACACACATGATCATCTCCATTTGTTATTGGTGGTGGTAATAATCAAGGTTCTAAAAAGCTCGTCATGGCTCTGCCATGGCGTGCCACGACTCCAAGGCTTGCACATGCCGCCAAGCTTTGTCAAAACGCCGCCTTAACTCATATATGTGTATAAAAATGAATAATAGTTGAAAATACATATAAAAATATTAATTATATAGAAAATTCTCGCCTTAAGTCACGCCTTACAAACGTCATGACTCGCCAAAGCTCAGAAAAGCTTGAGGTTTGACATTGCCGCCAAGTCACGCCTTACGTTATTTAGAACCTTGGTAATAACAATAACAATAAATACTTTAAAGCAATATTAATTTCACATAACCATGAGAAAATTCATATGTTTTTTTCTTTACGTGGATCATTTGTATTGGAAATCTTGATTAATTTCACAAGTTATAACTTTTCGTTTCCCCTTGTAGGACGTTGTATTGTACGAACGTAATGCCTAATGACATAACCATAACGATAATCAACTGTTACTCGTGAATAATGCAACAACAACTATAATACCTCCTTTAGATTTTTTGATTAATTAATATCAAGAAAATCTTTGAGAGTCAACAAGATCATCTTAGAATATAAGATATGCCTACCACCCATAGAGTCAATAAATTAAAATAACCCAAGAAAGTTTTAAAAGTTAAGACTAGGATTTGAGTGTGTAGATTAACTTTCTTTTGGTGATATGGGGCACCCTTATATTCTTTAATTGGACAAATTTAATTTGGTAACTTTTCAAATTAGCTCAAGTAATTCCCACATATATAAATTGTAATTTTATGGAATGAATTTGTTTCTTTAGAAATATGATATATTTTCAAGAAAGTTGGCATTTCTTGAAAATCCAAAAATACTATATTTGGTATCTTAACTAATATTAGATTCTTCTTCTTTAATGGAAAAGCCTTTCTCAATCAAATATCCAATTTATAAAATTCTTTTGAATATTTAAATTGATATGTTATAGTTTCGCAAGAATAATCCTAAAAACAATAGAAGACGATGGTGATTGGTGGCGATCATTAGAGAACTACATAATATATAATTAAAGGAAATGGAACAAGAAATTGTGTACTAAATAATAGAATTTGAATCATCGAGCATATTTTAACATTTTCCTTTGTGAGATGTTGAAAAACACTATAGTTTCTTAGGTATGGATAATTTTAGGCATTATGAAATAATTTTAGGCATTATGAATATGAATACGGAAAAAAGAACTCTCAATTTTTATATAAAACTATTTTTTCTGTAACGTGTTTATTCATGGATCATACTTTGACGTTTAATTTTTGTGACTTAACATTCTAAAGTATTTCATAAAACTTCTGATTTGATAATAATTGCTAAGCTATAAATGTAACACAAGAGAGCGGAAATAATTGAAAACAAAAGAAAAGAAAAAGATATTTAGCAGACAAGATCTTAATTACTTAAAGCTTACGAATTATTCGATGTTTAATGTCTTTTTTACTATTAACTATGTCTCAATTAGATTCCCTTTTAATATGCAAATCCAAAATCAAAACTTTAATATAACCATTTTCATAATAAGGGAAAATTTATGATTTTTTTTTCACTAACCATCAAATTTTTTCCAAATGTCATTTTATGATTTCATCATTTTATTAAATTTCACATAGTATTTAAATATAATAATAAATACATATCAATTTCATTAATATATTTTCCTTTTAATTTTAAAATTATTAAATTAAAGCCTCATTAGTTTCTTTTATTTATTTATCTAAATTATTTGTTTAAATTTAAAAAAGAAAAAAAAAACACTTTAATTTTAATAATTCAATATTTTTTTTTCACTTTTCTTATAAATTCAAATTTTCAAATGTTTAAAATTTCATATTTATTTTTTCTTTTAAATAAACTCATTTAATACATGAGTCTCACACCTACTTTCATAATGAAATGCTCAAATGACAATGTATTTTAGGCTTTTTGCAGTGGGGTCCCCAGTTTCCTTGTCCCCTACGAAATACCAGGGTCGACTCCCGGATTTTGAAGACCTTACGTTTTAAAGGTTTTGTGCAGCCTAGTAAAAATAGCCCTTAAAGCTTATAAATTAAAAAAAAATTAAAACTAAAATGTTTTTTTTTACATCTATTATGATACTTAATAATACAATTTCATTCAACAAACCCAAATGAAACAAATATATTACAATACCAATTTTTTAAAGCAACAAACAAGTCTTCGCTTTCATCTACCGATTTAAAAAATGGCAAAAACATTATCACTTGGTATTAATCCCCATAAATATGACAAACACATCATCAAATAAACATAGTCTTCTTTTCGGAGGAATTTGAAACCAAAACCAAGATTTTATATGCCATATTTGTCATCAATCCGGTTATAAACCTGATTAACTTAAGGTAAGAAAGTAAGAGAATGGACATGAAGGTTTAGTCACTTCAACAACCCTTTCAAGCATATGGATGACATTCCTCATGGTTGGCCTCAACAAAGGGCTTTCTACAAAATACAAGAAATTCGATCGACTTATACAAAAATTTGATCGAATAAACGTTTTGAAGTAATATCATCTCGATTTAAGTCTAAGAAAAGAAAAGCCAAAAAATTCGATCGAATTTTCCTAAGAAATTCAATTGAATAAATGTTTCGAGGTTCAAAATTTTCAAAAAAAAAAAATCAATAAATGCCTATTTCGAGCCAAAATTCAATCACATTCAAAAGAAATTCGATCATGCCTCAAAAAATTTGATCGAATTTGTAACCGCGTTATTTCTAGATGTATAAATAAGCCTTCTTAAAATTCCTGCAACCCTGACATTCGACCAGAGGAGATTCTAAGGTGTATAGAAGCGATTTTCTGAGGCATTTGAGTGCCAAACGGAGATCCGAAGAACACGATTTGATATTTACCATCTGTTTAATAAGATTAGGCATCTAGAACTTAATTTCATCTTTTCTAAATCGTTTTTAGTCATGTCAGGCAAAAACCCTAAATTTCAGTTTCGCAAACGACTTGACTTCTCATGGAAGTAATCATTAGGCACGAGTTTTGATTATGTTTACTATTTAGTTTGATATGTTTTATGATTAACTAAAATTTTGATTATGATTCAGTTTTTGTTGGCCACTTTAATTGTTATTGAATCATTCTAGTTATCTGATTCATTTAGATCCATAATTCTCTTTATGAGTCAGTAAAATTAACGAATATTAGATTGGAATCGTTAGGATTAACGCTAATAAAAACTCATCAACCAAGTCACAATGCTTCCGAGCTTGTGAGAAACATTGGAGTTTACTAGGAATTTTACAATATGTCTAATCCTACTTTTCTAAATTAATTAAGAGCTTATTTGGTTAATTAAGTAAAAATAAGGTTTAATTCAAAGAGCTTGTTTTGTTTAAACATTTTAGTAAAAGAAAATTGTTAGAGCTTATTAATGATTTTTAGAACCAGTTTAAATAGTACATAATTCAATTATCATGTTGAAAGTTATTTGCATGATTAAGAGAGGCACCGTAAAACTAAAATTGCTTTTATTCTCTGAATTTACTCTAGTATTTATGTTGCATTTTTCTTTTATAAATTTATCTCTAATTTAGTTTTAATAATGAACAAAATCCCCCCCCCCCTACATTTTAATTTCAGTTAAATTAGTGTGTGCCTTACGCAAGAGAGGCATAGACCTTAGGAGGTGTCCCTATATAATCGACCCTACTATCCTGTACTACTCCCTACTGCATTTGAGCAATATTTTATTCATATTATATATTTGTTTAGGTGTTGCGACACACTGTTAACAATAACAATGCACTTAATTTTAGCCACATCACTCTCAACTTTTGTTAATCCTTCTGCTTGAGATTGTGTTAGTTGAGCATAAAGAGAGAGTTGAAAAATCACCATTGCTTGGAAGTTAGAACTGGGCTCGCCCTGAAAGGTAGCAACATCTTGAAGGGGATTTAGCAATGTAACTTGTAAGGATAGTTGTAGTTTGTGGAGGAGGAGATGATGGACTGGAAACATCAGCAACGTGAGTCAGTGGATCATTTATTTCAACTTGAAGTGGAGAATTTGATCGCACATTGTGTGATAGGCTTAGCAATAGAAACTTATGATGATGGAGAGGTTGAAGCAAAGTGGATGTGCTTGTTTAATGTAGGAGGATAATTGTTAACTAGTCCCTAAGCTGAAGTTTTGACCATGCAAGTGTCAATCTTTATATTATAGGAGACAACATTAGAATTCTTGTCTTCATCGTCAGTGTTATCAGAGTTTGCAAAGGAATGATTGGATTTCTATTCATCTTCAACTTCATCTTCATCCCCATTGTCACTTTCAGGATCTTCATTGTGAGCACCTTATGGGACTTTAATATCATATAGATTTAGAATCCAATTCTCCATATGTTGAGTCAAATGAGCATCTCCATCAACAGGGCTGCCATTGATGATTTTTTTATGAGAGAACTGGGAATGGTATACATTCACCATGGTTGATATTGTAACTCAGATCAGCGCGGGTCCGAAGTAATGCAAGCCGGTGAGGACATAACACATAGGTTGGCCTTTTGGTTCCATTGATGCACTCAACCAATTGATCAAAAAAAGTTGAGCGAAATCCAAATTCTTCTTATGAACCATGTCGTAAAGAATGCATTTCTCAAATAAGTTAAACTGGTCTAAACTACCAGTTTTGTGTCCAAGACACTTGCCAATAACTCCTATCAAATATTTCTAACGAGCAGGAATGCATTTACGAAGGGTATAAATCTCAGGGTTACGTTTACCTTGAAGAGACAAGTTATAGCCTAGGAGTGGACAAATATATCTGCATTTTACATTAGAAAGAACTTCAGAAAAAAGATCCAGTTGAGGAAGACGGAGAACTTGGAGAATAAAGGCCGTAGAGATAAAAACCCTAAAACGACCATCTCCAATAGTTCTAGAGATAGTTTGAGCATTAGCGTCAATAGTGAAAGAGTACTAAACTCACAAACTTGTTTTGGGTAGAAACGCTCAGGAACATCACCAAAGGCGTAGCGAAGAGGGCAGCTTTTTATTATTGAAAAATCTTCGATTCCTGAGTCTTGATGTTAAGTTGGGATGACATCTGAGAAGGTGACATTGGTTGCTTGAATGACAATGGGAGTCTCAGGAGTGTTGGGAGCTCTGATGATATTTACAGTCGGAACATAAGTTTATAGAACTCGATCCATGTTGATTTTAGAAGGAAATTTGAACACGGTAGCAGAACTTTGAAGAAATGTAGAAGATGACCGGGAGGACTTTTCAAAAAGCCTCCACCTTTTGATGTAATCATTTTTTTTTTTGAGAAAAACTGTCGTGAAAATCTCGTATTCCAAGATGAATTTACACATTTTGATCGCTATCCAAAAACTATCGTTATAATCAATGAACCAACATATCAGCGAGATACATGAACAACGAAACTGAATAACGTGCTATAAAATGTAGTTGGTAGATAGGAGTGGTAGTGATATCTCCAGATTTCATGAGATTATACAATCGTTCATTGATATGGTATTGCGAAGTTTCATCAACGTATGGCTGGTTACGCTGAATCATAATCTTCTTTTATTAGAAGAACTTTAGGGCAAGAGTGGGTAGGTACATGTAATACATCACGGTACATGATATACCTATCAACACAGATTTGTCTAGTTCTCATCATCATCTGGTATCATACTCTGAATTATAAAACTTTACTGAAGAAAGTAGGAGTAAGAATGGGTTGGTTTGTGTGATAAACTATGGTACATACTCTAACCATCGACATAGAAGGACAAACTTTCATTAGTGTATGGTATTTCATAGTGAGTCGTCATGTTCTTTAAAGAATAATTATAAGAAATAAATATGATATCCCAATCACATTGAGGTGAAATCAGCATGAATAATTGACAGATAGTGACTTAAGAATAAGAAAGGGTTTGATCCTTGTATCATGCAATACCGTTGAAGACTAGAATCAAATTCAACATCAATTCGAGAAACATGGTACATGACAAATTTTAAAAGCATATATAAGAACAAGTGAATAGTCAAAGAGGATTTACAATTATATGGAGATGACATGATAACTTGACTATTTCAGGAAACATGCTCTGATACCACTTATAGGTTCGTTTGATCGGATACAAACAAGATATAATGAAGAACAAAAGAACAAAGATTATCATAAAGATGGTTTTAATTAAGAAAAGTTCTCACCAAGAGAACGAGTGAACAAAGCAGCATAAAGCAACACAAACCAACACACAAAGTGATACTAGAGTTGGACCATATTACAAGAATATATAGAAAAACGATTACGGAAATCCCTACATTAACGAGATTTGAATCTTATCTCAAATATAGACTGATCCTAATCACCAAGATTACAGAGCATATATCTATTTTTTAATTACAATAGCTAACCAAATAATATACAAAAGGGAAACACGTCACTGATGCTCTAATGGTGTTGGTGCTAGCACTGGAGAAACCAATGACGCTAGAGGATAACGTGTAAATGTAGTTTGACTCATTAGATCATAAGAATTAACCTTACAAATAGGGCAAGAATGTAGCTTAGTTTTTTGCAATTATGTCAAGAATGAAATTTATTATCATAAGATTAGTTTTAGCTTTTAGTATATTATTCTTAGTTTTGTTTGTAGATTTATATATTTTTAGTTGATATTCCTTTACGAATACCCCACTCCAAAGAGAAAATCATATTCTTTTCAAGAATGAAAACTCATTCTGTTAAGAAAACGTTTTTTTTTTCAAAAACATTTATCCTAAAATGTTTTGTTTTTTTTAAAAGGTAAAATGACATAAAAGCCCTTAAGTTTTCACAAAAATGTCGGTTTTACCCTTGGACGTGTTTTATGTCCAGTAAAGCTTGAAGTTTTGTTTAATTTGTTTACTTTTACCCTTGTAGCCGGTTTTCAGGCAACCTACCGGTTATCTAATGCCAGTAAAGCCCTTAAATTTTCAAAAATATTCGGATTTACCCTTAAGTTTTTCAAAAATGTTCCGAATTACCCTTATATTGATTGTTATTATTAGAGTAAATTACACGAATGGTCCCTATGGTTTAGGGTAATTTGCGTGTTTGGTCCCTAACTTATTTTTTTAACTCGGAAGGTCCCTACTGTTTGTTTTTGTTACGCACTTGGTCCCTGTCTTACCTAAAGATAATATTTTTCCTTTGATATTTTAATTTATTTAAGTAAACACACCTCCAACCCCACCTCACTCACCTTACCTTACCTACCCCACTATTTTTTCTTATTTAAATAATAATCGTTTTAGGTAAGACATGGACCAAGTGCGTAACAAAAACAAACTGTAGGGATCTTCCGAGTTAAAAAAATAAGTTAGGAACCAAACGTGCAAATTACCCCAAACCATTGGGACCATTCGTGTAATTCTCTTAATAATAATAATAATAATAATAATAATAATAATAATAATAATAATAATAATAATTAAGGTAAGGGTAAATCCGAACACTTTTGAAAAACTTAAGGTTAAATCTGAATATTTTTGAAAATTTAAGGGTTTTACTAGCATTAGGTAACCGGTAGGTTACCTGGAAACCGGCTACAAGGGTAAAAATGAACAAATTAAACAAAACTTTGGTTTTACTGAACATAAAACACATCCAAGGGTATAGCTGACATTTTTGTAAAAACTTAAAGGTTTTTATATCATTTTTCCTTTTGAAAAATAAAAAAATAAAAATAAATAAATGCCTACAAATCCGAATTGATTTATTTTGTTGCTAAAACAAGGATTCACGAAATGTCTATACTACCCCTTAAATATATTATGAAATTCGAATTCTTAAATAATAATAATAACAAATGTAGTCGTATTCTTTGATGCTTTATTTTTCAAAGATCGAATGGTCGAATGGAAACGATAAATATCAGTTATATATATATATATATATATATATATATATATATATATATATATATATATATATATATATATAACTTTTAGTATATTGTTTAATATTTTAAAAGCTTTGATGTGATCATTTACATCTTAATAAAGTTTAAAGTTTTAATAATATTGACAGTCTCATTTTTTCCTAATGTTTTAACTTTTAAACTCATGAAAGAAATTAATAATTCATGAAAGAAATTAATAATTCATTTGGATAGACATATAAGTTGATACAGTTATATTTGCTATGATAATGGTGATAAAATTTTTATATCAATTATAATTGATACATTATACTGTTTAATGAAAAGATCACCGATATCATATCAATTTCATCCTATTATAAATAAGAAGTGATTTTTATAAAATATTTTTTATCAATACATAAAAATTTGTGCTTTAAAGACTTCTATATTGAATAAGTTAACATCCTCATCCATTAGTATTGTAACGGTGTCATATTATAATTCATATTTTTCATATCGACTATGGAACGGGAATAAATAACTTTTTTTTTACCTGATCTTAGGATCAAATATATTTTCCCTACCTTAAAATTAATGAATTTCGTTTGTTTTTTTTTTTTTTTTTTTAGTGAATTCAGTTAATTTTTAGCTTATCGCATGGAAAATGACATGCATTTAACTTGGGTTACTTATAGTAGTTACTTGCTTAGTTAATATGCTAATCATAGTCCAATATTTTGTTAATATGCTTCATAATGATTGCACCCAAAGATGATGGGTGCATAGTGTTAAAAGACAAATATTTAGATATTCTTAGTGATTTTCTTTTACATCGATTCGTCTTATTCAATAAAATTAATTAATAAGATAACCACGTTTATTACTTTAGTAGAAAAATCAACATTTTCTTCAAACATTGTATTTGCGTCATTTGGACCAACTCTTAGGTGATGTTTGTTTTTTCTGAGGCAAAATGTCTGCAGTCTGCGGACCACATCTGTAGACCTCTGCAGTAGAAGAGGTGGACCAAACGTCTGCAGTCTGAAAAAAGAAGACTGTTTGTTTTTTTAATATCTGCGGGCTATTAAAATAAACTGAAATCTAAATAAACTGATTTTTTAAAACTTCAAAGCGATTTTTTTATATATTTTTACGACTTTATTATAAATATATAACGAATCTAGATCAACTTTTATGTATTATTATATAAAAAATAAAAATAAAAATGGTATTAATTCATATACATATTTGATAAAAACCAACAACTTTGATTGCAAAATTATAACTAAACATTATAATTAGTGATCAAAGAATTTGATACATAAATAGATGGAAATAAACTTCGATTTTTTCAAATAAATCTATTAAAAACGTACGATAAATATTTTCTCGAGAAATTGATGATACTCTATTAAATAAAGTTTTACAAAATTTTGGCAAAAAAATATAAGAATATATTATGATTTTTTTTTTCATATTTATATAAACAACTTCAACGACTATTATTATAATAAATTTTTATTTATAAATTTGTTAAAAATATCATGTTTGTATCGTCAAATGTTTTTTTTTAAGTTTTGTAATTTTTTTTCCATATTGTTTATCATTAATAAAGTTGGAAAAAATATAAATTAAAAAAAATAAAGATATATATGTTTTTTTAAGCTAGAAGATGTCTGAAGATGTTAGAAGACTCTGGTCCACATCTGCGCCAAGAAGAGGGCGCGCAGATATTTTTAGGTCTGCAGTCTTCAAAAAAACAAACAGTCTGCGAAGACTAATGTCTGCGCGTGGTCTGTGCGGTGCAGACAGAAGACGTCTCGCAGATCTGCAAATAAAAAACAAACACTACCTTAGTCGCTACAGTTAAAGTGGAGGTTACATCTTCACTATTTCGTAGATAACTTTCCCATGTAGAATTTACATACTTTAAACGATGAAAATTTTGAAAAAATAAAAAATAAAAAAATCTCAAAGTGATTATTTTTATTAAACATTAGGTGTGAAACCTGTGTAATACACGGGTTCACTTAAAAAAAATTAAATATTAAATTAAAGTGGAAATATAAAATATTTTTAATGTACAACTTTAAATAAGATTTAAATGAAGAAATGTATTTATTGCAATTTAATATTATATATATGATATTTAATACTTTACATATATAATTATATGATTTTAATTTTAAAAATTGAAACAAATCAAAAATTGACAAATGAATAATATTTATTTCAAAAATACCACAAAATTATAAGTGTCAAAACTAATGAGAGATTGACATTTGACAAAAAAAAAAAAAAAAAAAAAAAAAAAAAAAAAAAAAAAAAAAAACTTCATCATTTATTAAGGAGGATTTCCATGCATTTTTGTTTTGGTATTTAATCATTTTAACTCTAAAACTTATACATAAATATTACTTATACGCTCGCACGCACTTTTATAAGTATAATATTTTTATGTATGTATTGCTAGTGTATTATTTATTATTATCCAGCAAAAGTCCGTTATATGTACTATTAATACTGATCTATTTGTTATGCTCGACCTACTTCCCTATAATCTTTGTATAAAATAGTAATTATTGGAGAGAAAATCTTTATGAGAAAATATTAATTAATATTGCATCTGAGAATAAAAAATTTATTTTTCTTCTTCTATATGGGTTTTCACATTAAAGGTATGATCATGAACATCAAGTTCAGTAAAAAAAATGGGTGTTGTTATTAAGACATCTCTTGGACACCTTATTAATATTTATAAAAAGTTATCCAATAATTAAGTACTTATAATCAGTTTTTTTGAAAAATAATAAAATTTCAACCAATAAAAATATTTTAAAAATTAATTAGGGTGTAGCAAATTGAAATGTATTTTTAAGCAACGTCTAAAAAAAGTTTTTCATTTCTATTAAAAGGAGAATGATAAGTACAACACATTTAATGATAATGACATGATTATTAAATGTAAAAACTCAAGTGATCCGGTATTTGACGATTTAAAACCTAAATTGATTTCACACTTAATTGGTTGTATTTCGTTTATTAGAAAAAGAGGGCTCAAGCCTTTGAGAAAAAGAAAACTTTTGTGAACTAACATGTGTCTTTAAAACTGTATTTTGAAGAAAGAATGATTTTTACATTTAAATGTAATCATCGATTATTTTGAAAGCAAACATTTTTTTCGATCATGAGACCAAAAAAAATATATTGATTAAGCATTTAAGACAAATCATAAGAACTTTAATTATTACACATTTTAGCAAATGAAATGACTTGTTCTCATGGAGGGATCTCACGAGCACTAAAGGACAAACACTTTATTAATAAGGTTAGATAAACACACAATATAACTTCTGTCCGAAGGATGAGTTAGAAGACTATTTAAGAACAAGGTTACATAAACACATAATATAACTTCTATCCTCCAAAATTAAGTTATTGGCAATCCTCTGACATCTCCATTTTCATGGTCAGAAAAAACCGATTTTTGTTTATGCTGTATAAAAATCAGAGTACCTCTTTTAATAAAAATGTTGCGGAATTTGTTCCCAGTAAAACATGATAAATATGTTATCAAAGCATTTTCGAAGAAAAATATTTTTAATTCGTTTTAAAACATTTGGGATGTCATCGTGAATACATAAACATAAGCATAAACAGAACTTATATTTATTTACACGAGTGATCTACATCTTTTTAATCTCTCAGTGTAATGTGACTTCATCTCAACACCTGTAATATAAATAAACTGAGTGGGTCAGGTTGGGAAACTTGGTGAGTACATAGGGTTTTCACCCCACAATAATATAATTATTATGTTTAAACAATCAAACAATCGACCCAATTACCCATCCTTATTATCTTCTTTACTCTTAAGGATCTATCCTAAGAGTCATCTATCCCGCATTCGTTCGTTCTGAAGTCCTTTGTTTCTAGAGTTATAGGATTGGCACTAAATCCATAGTTGTCAATGCTCGTTCGTAAAACACTAATTCCATAACTGTTAGGTACTAAATCCATAGCTACCCGTATTTATCTAATAGGTATTAAATCCATAGCTACCAATTCCTAACAGGTACTAATTCCATAGCTACCAATGTTTGTCCAATAGGCACTAAGTCCATAGCTGCCGATGTTATTTGTTCGGCACTAAGTCTATAGCTGCCAATGTTTACTCACATCATCTTTTATCTCTCATCATTCATCTACCCATCTCATACCCAACATACTTTTATATTTAAAATACGTATACAGTTCAAATCATTTAAAGCATGTATAAAAAACGTTCATCCAGTATAGACAGCAAGCATTCAGATAATATGCACACATAGCATGTAGTTTATATAAAATACTTTATATTTATGTGTAAGATGAAAATAACTATGCACTTACCTGAGAAGGTGGTGACTCGGTACTCGGACAGTGCTTTGTTTGATTTAAAATAATTTCCTTCGACGAAACCTAGTATTATTACCACTAGATTTTAGTCTAATATGTAACATCCCAAAAATACAGGCCAAAAATTTCATTTTTAAATACATCATGATAAAACCAACAGTGTAATAAAACATTCGTAATATCATGTCATGTCAAAACCAAAGTAGAATTAATCAAACGTATTATCATAAAATAATATCAGAGTGTAATCCCAAAGATCTCATTTGCGGAAAGCCATAGTGTGATGCGCTGCGATCAAGCCGACTCCTTTCCTTTAGACACGAAGTACCTGAAACCAAAACTGAAAACCGTAAGCACGAAGCTTAGTGAGTTCCCCCACCATACCACATACGATACAATAACATAGCATACATATTGTCGGGCAATTTTGGGGTGCCCGACCTACCCGATACGGCCATTCTGGGGTGCCGACCTACCCATGTCAAGCCATTCTGGGGCGCTGACCTACCCATGTCAAACCATTCTGGGGCGCTGACCTACCCATGTCAAGCCATTCTGGAGCGCTGACCTACCCGTCAGTCCTAACAACTGACCCTCGGGGACTATTCCACCCCCTACTGCTGGTATCAAATATATCATAACATAAACATACTATCAGACATATCTGGGGTATCCGAACTACCCTTCGGTCCTAACAACCGAACTTGGGGACTATTCCCCTCCTACTACCACTATCACATATAACATATCATGCCAACATATAACGTATCAGGTAGTAACAAACCTAGATGATATCACAAAGACAATCATCTAACATACAACTCCTACTGGTGGGCCGGCATTGTGGCCGTAGACCCACCGCTACTGGAAGGTAACTCACCTCACACTGCTGAAATCCCAAAGACACAATCCCACACTTGCTGAAGTCCTGCAGACTCGACCCCAACTTCTGGCTAACAGATTCCCGAACTGTCAACACCAAAATAACACCCAATTAATAATTGGGTCCCAATACATAACCATAAACACTTACTTTGGATAATTATATTACCCCAAGCTTGGCTTATTCAAGCCCAAGGCCCAATCCGTAGGCCCAAAGTCAACAAGGAATCAAAGCCCAACACATGGCCCAATTTTCCAAATTGGGCCTAGGCCTATACATGGTCTCATTCTAAGTCCCAACATCATATACTCATTAAGGCCCAAACTAAGGCCCATCTATGGCCCAATTTTCCAAATTGGGCCCAAGCCCCTTACATGGGACTTACCCTAGGCCCATTAAATTATTCTAGTCTAATTGCTTGACTTTAGATGGCCCATTAATAACCCGATCATCAAAGCCCAAAAGGAAGGCCCAACAATAAATCCAAGTGAAATTAGGGTTTCACATAAAATGATGATTAGGGTTAAGTTTCCTACTTAACACATTAACAACTTAATCCATTAAGTCCATTATCGCTTAGATTAATCTTTGCCAAAGTTTATTATTTAATATTCCAAGTTATTACATAATTCTCGTGTGTCTCGATTAATTCCCCAAAATTTGGGTTTTGATGGCATTAAGGTTTCCAACCCAAATACTAGCCCATTTATTAATTTATTGGCCTTTTATGTCAATTAGGGCTTTATGGGCCTATTAATCCCATTAAAATATTATTAAGCCCATTAGGGTTTTATTGGGTCCAATAGAGTCCATTAAGCTTCATTAGGCCCATTAGAGCTCCTTTGAGCCCATTAGGGTTTCACTAAGCCCAAACGAATCAATCACAAGAGGCAAAGCGCACTGCCACCCGACACGACGGCCGGTGGCGGCAGCCACCACCTTACGGTGGTAGTTATGGTTTCTTTCTCATTATTCCATTTTCTTTTACAATTTACAAGGAACTCACTAAAAACACACACACACTATACTAAATGAACACACACCTGCAACCACCCTTGTGGTGGTCGGTGGTGGTACACGGTGGCAGCCACCAACTCACGGTGGTGGTGGTGCCTTGAACCTAGAATTCCGGCCAAACACACACTAAGGAAATAAACATACACCCGAAATTAACCCATACATCAGCATACACAACCGCTATGTCGGTCCTTGAGGTGGCAGCCACCATGGCCGACTGCCATGGTGGTTCTTCACAGCAACCATTCGACATAACCTACACACAAACACGATGGAACGGTGATTCACACGCCATGATAGCATACGAACCACACACACCCATATCTCCTGCTCGAAAAAGAATCTAACCACCCACCTGGTGGCTAAATGCGACGACACCGATTTGAGAAGGCGGCACCAGCAATGGCTAAGGGCGGCAAACGAAGGTGGCGAAGGGCACTGACTTCATCTTCTTCACAGAAGCATTGCAGCGGCGGAGACGATCATAGTCGAGCTCAACAATGCAAACGACGGTTGATGGCGTCGGTTCCAGCTTCATCGACGACTGCGCAAGGTAGCAGCAACGAGTACAGCGGCAACTCGGTGGTTCACGCTACCGGTTCTTGTTCCCAACCTTGGTGGTCGGAGGTAGCAGCGGCGCCGAAGATTGAAGATGTGAATGGTGGCGGCTGGAGGGAGGTATAAGGTGGGGTGACGGCTGCACATGATCTCTAGGGTTTCTGTGTATAATCGGGTTTATATACCCGGTTCCTTACAAACTTACTCCCATGTTTACACATACAGTCCCTCCTTCTCTATTTTCTTTTAAAATAAATCCCAAATAATTACCATGGAGTCCCTAACTCCAAAAATTCTTTATAATAATTCGGAAATCATATTTTTAACCCCCTAAACTTTCAATTATTTATCTTAGGCTTATGATTCGTTCATTAATTTATTTATTTATCTAATAAATAAACAGGGTTTTACAAATCTCCCCCACTTAAATTAGATTTCGTCCTGGAAATCATTCCTTACCGATCCTTACATACCAAGCCACTCTAGTAACATAGTCATCATCTTGGGGATGCCCTAGCCTTCCCAGGGTAGCCGTGACCAATCTTCACAAAGCCCTACAATCCGCAGGTGAACGAATTCCTCACAACCAGATCTCGTCTACTCCGTCTAAAAATTGTTGTCTTGAGATGATCTGAATCCCTAACAGACCACTCATGTTGAATCATTATCATTGAATCTAGTCGTTCGTCCATCAACATGCTACTCAACTTATGATAGCTTTAGGTTCTCACTATGAAACAGGTTCACAGACCTAATTATCTCTGTATATCACTTGTACCTGGCCAAGCCCCAGATACTCCTCTTGTGAGTGACTTGTCACTCCACAATACTCTAGCTATTTCGTGAGTACTTGCAACCTGAAACAAAATACTAATATTGCCCAAACACTAAAACTGCCCGAACACTGAACTACCTGAAGCAGTATATGCTGCTACATAACTTCTTACCAAAGGCTACCGAGGCCTCCTGGGTCTCAATTCGCTTGCCAATCCTCTGAAATACTGGGTTTGCACCCGGCTGCAGAGCCAAAGGACCCACTACTTAGTCACCTCACACAACTTCTGAACGAAATCCTTCTCTGGAACTAGTTGCCACTAGTTATCATGACACTGTGCTCTACTACTTTCTGATATAACCCATCGGGTCCATGCGTCGAATCCTATCATCATTAAATCCAAGACTAAAAGTGATTGCTACCTGACCAATGGTAGCCTTACCTCACACGCCCCGAAGCAGTCCATTGCTTCTCTGATCTCATAACTGTAGTGACGTCCCTACAGTCTCATTACTGGCTTAACCAGATCTAATCCATTTGGGTAAATCCGAAATCCAATCAGTGGGTTTCCATATTCTCACTGCAACACCCGAACGGGCGGGTACTACTGTTTCTTCTGCGTCCTAACAACGCGCTCACACTTATCTACCAAACTAGTGAATGATGGGCTACACCCGCAGTCTCACAACACTCTATCACTATCTGACTGCTAGTGAATGCTACGGCTACACCCGTAGACTTACAACACTCTCAAACCGGGTCGAACACGCACTCGAACTAACACACCACTAAACTTGAGTCCTAACCAGAACTCTAACCTGATTCCCGAAACTTGCTATCATGTGACCCCACTATATCAGTACCGTACCCATGCCCATGATCAAAGCATCACAGTAAACCACAGAATCATCTACACCCTCTGGCAGGGTGAGAATCAATGCCTCGCACAACCGCTGTCTGAGAGTATTGAAGGCTATCTGATATTCAGGCCCTCAACGAGAGGCCATCGACTTCTTGGTCAGTCGGTTCAAAGGAACCTCAATCTCGGAGAAGTCCCGTGTAAATATCCGGTAATAACCCACTATACCCAGGGAATTCCGAATCTCAGATGGAGACCTCGGAATCTCCCACTGCATCACGGCCTCCATCTTAGCCGAATCAACTAGATTACCCTTCTAGTTGACAAGGTGCCCAATAGATTGCACCTCGTGCAACCAGAACTCACATTTGGAGAGATTTATAAAAGTCTCTCCCCCACTTAGCTTCAACTAAGTATTCACTGCACGCGAGAATTGAAGGATTTCCAATCCTTCCCGCTTCCTGGTATCCCCTTGATGACAGCCTGTACTTACCAGTGCTAGCGATCCATCACCAATCAAACCTTAAGATCGTCCATCATCTGAAATCTTGAAGAGTACTCTTGAAATCTGGTCCAATCTAACACCTCAATCCATCTCCCATGCTGTCAATTGAAGGTATCAATCTTCACTCTAGCTGACGAATCCTCGTTCATTTCCAATCTTGCAGTACCACTAAACTCTAACCGAACACAACTCATGCGAAAACACAATTCTCTTGAACATCCAGTGACCAACCACTTATGCATCTAACACCCGCAACTGACACTACCCTCTTCCTGTCACCAGTTCTATCCTCGCAACGGTAGTGCCTTGAATTCCAAGGTTCATCCATAAACAATTATCGACCATACCTAAACAATGATAGAACCTCTGAACGCTGAATTCATTGGAGAACAATCACTCCAACCCTGATCGAGTATCCTCTAAATAATACTCCTGCATAGATCCCGACAAAGATCTGAAATGATAATGGTATGCGCGGAAGCCACTCTGCAAGATGCGCCCCTATTTGGGTTCATCAAGGACCTTTCGGCATGAAGGATGGCATATATGATCCTTGATAACCCAAACACTAGCAGGAAACCGACCCGAGATCTAACTTATCCAAACTCACTCGCAATTCCAACGCGATACGCATCCCCAACATCCATCTCGTAGCAATAGAAGATGACATACTCGCAACGTCTGGGGAAATACTGGTCACCTTCTACTGATATGACCAATCTTGCTACCCTGTAGCAGCCTAAACCCTTGGAGTGACAAACTCCCTTGTGTACCTTCTCGTACGTGCTGCACTGACTCAGACCCTACTGGCCTCTCACCTGATGTTCAGAAGTCATGGGTCTCTTCTCGGGACCCTCTACTATACGCACCTGGTACACACCTCTCTTTCCAAGGTGCTCCAAAGCAATCTCGCATCTACAACTCTTGGAAATCATATCCTTCAGGGTCTGACACCCTGTCACGCGCACTAGCTCGCTTGCCAATGGCTAAGCTGCAACAACTGGAACATCCTCGGTCCCCAAATTGGGTCACAAACTCTTCCCTGAAGCTTCTTACATTCTCCAAGACTCTCACTGATTCGAGTATGGATCCTGTGCTTTCAGTAGTACGGGCCCAATACTACCTTCCACACCTATCCATACTTTCCTCAGCAATCCTCCCGGATTCTCCAAGTCACTTCCTCAACTGGTACACCCAAGTCTAACTGAGCCTCACTACTAACTCACTGGAATATATCCTAGGCTTCCCTAGGTTCCCAAACTCACCTAGTCCTCAGGTGCTGAAAGATTCCCAGTAATGTCAACTAGCTACCTCATGAATACAGCCACATGCAACAGAGATCAGATAATCCTTCAAGTAACAGACTCATCCCTATAACAGTTAGACTCAAACGAGAGCTGCGCAATAGGGTCAAATCTATCACTCTGAGATTATCCAGCCCGTGCCACACGTGACTTAGCATATTCACTTAATAGCTAACTCACATTACTAAGATTCCCACAAAGCACAAAGCAAGCAACATTCAGACAATGGAAAATCTAACCATCATATTCCAATTAAATCATTTTATCCTCTAATCAGGAATCTGTACATGCAATTAAAAAGCTCATACAATCAGGCATAACCTAAACAGGCTATCCTATCACTGATTGATCAGTACTAGCATGCAAGTCTACAAGCACAAATAATAGGCATATAAGGCATCCTCCTAGATCCTTAGCCCTAATCTAGCATGCAGTCCTCATAATCATATCATATCATAACATCTCATAACATGTATGGATATATTGGGGAAAACTTACTTGAGCTCGGCTGATTGCACGCATCACACACCTTGTTCTTTTCAAAGTTCCTTTCTCTTTTCAGATTCCTTTCAAAACTCCTTTTTATAAAATGGTTTTACTTTTGAAAATTTTCATACCAAGCCCTTAGTTTGAGTTCAGACACACCCGAGAGCATGTCCGAATCCCTCAAACCAAGGCTCTGATACCAACTTGTAACATCCCAAAAATACAGGCCAAAAATTTCATTTTTAAATACATCATGATAAAACAAACAGTGTAATAAAACATTCGTAATATCATGTCATGTCAAAACCAAAGTAGAATTAATCAAACGTATTATCATAAAATAATATCAGAGTGTAATCCCAAAGATCTCATTTGCGGAAAACCATAGTGTGATGCGCTGCGATCAAGCCGGCTCCTTTCCTTTAGACACGAAGTACCTGAAACCAAAACTGAAAACCGTAAGCACGAAGCTTAGTGAGTTCCCCCACCATACCACAAACGATACAATCACATAGCATACATATTGTCGGGCAATTCTGGGGTGCCCGAACTACCCGATACGGCCATTCTGGGGTGCCGACCTACCCATGTCAAGCCATTCTGGGGCGTTGACCTACCCATGTCAAACCATTCTGGGGCGCTGACCTACCCATGTCAAGCCATTCTGGGGCGCTGAACTACCCATGTTAAGCCATTATGGGGCGCTGACCTACCCGTCGGTCCTAACAACCGACCCTCGGGGACTATTCCACCCCCTACTGCTAGTATCAAATATATCATAACATAAACATACTATCAGACATATCTGGGGTATCCGAACTACCCTTAGGTCCTAACTTGTAACGACCCAATTTTCATGTCCAAATATTTCATTTTAAAATATTACTTTTAGAAAACATTAATAAATAAAAACATTGTTTGATCACGCCATAACACATCGCAAACCATGTTTTAATAATCAAACCATACAACCCATCAAATATCAGAGTACAATCCCAGTGAATCTCGTAAATGCGGAAACCGAAGAGTGTGTGTGTGACATGCTGCTACCGTGCCGGCTCCTTTCCCCTAGCTGAGGAGATACCTGAAACCAACGATGAAACCATAAGCACAAAGCTTAGTGAGCTCCCCCATAATACCCCATACCATACAGCATATAACAAATAACATGCAATTAGGAGATACGGGCCCCGCCCACACTCGTGAAGATACGGGCCCCGCCCACACCTCACTTTCTGAGAGATACGGGCCCCGCACACACTCGTGAAGATACGGGCCCCGCCCACACTCGTGAAGATACGGGTCCCGCCCACACTTCGCTACCTGGGAGATACGGGCCTCGCCCACACTCCATTCTCGGAGAGATACGGGCCTCGCCCACACCCAACCGTCAACACATATCATACAAGTATCACACAGACAACAAGTGTAAACAGTTCTATCATACTCGTATATATCACAATCAACTCGACTAATAGATACGGGCTCGGCCCACACTATGATACTAACATCTCATCTATACGGGCCGGCCTTGGTGCCTTAGACCCGTTACTACTGAAAGGAAACTCACCTCGAAATAGCTGCTGGTCTGTGTGGGAATTGATCACCTACTACTGCTGCTGCTGCTCCGGAAACTCCCTGGCTGTAATTCCCACAATATACTTAATCATACACTGCTAACTGTCCTTTGGGTAAAAAGACCATTTTACCCCTGGTCTAGCCCTAAGTCAAATTGAAGTCAACTTTTAGTTGACCCGACTCGCCGAGTGGATCTCCACTCGCCGAGTCCCTAGCAAACTATTGTCCTGGGTCCCTGATTCTACTCGTCGAGTTGGGCTATGACTCGACGAGTTCATCTTCTAAACTGTCATTCAACTCCTTCATCCTACTCGCCGAGTTGTATGAACAACTCGTCGAGTTCATCTTCATCCGAAGAACACATATGCTAAGATTCGCCGAGTTGCATGAACAACTCGCCGAGTCTGTTCTTGATCTATGAAGATTGCCTTGGACTCGCCGAGTCAGGGCATTGACTCGCCGAGTCCTATCATGAGTGAGTCCAGCTTTCAACTCACCGAGTCACCCCCTGTGACTCACGGCTCAACTCGATAAGTCTAAAAAGGACGAATTCGGTGACTCGTGAGCCGACTCGCCGAGTCACATGAACGACTCGCCGAGTCGTCGCCATGCATCCACTAGATACACCGATTTGTTTGATTTCAGTCCATGCCATTCATAGATCTGGGCTTCTAAGACACGAATCATACGTAAAGTTTCCAACTTTACGTGTGGATCTTCACTAATATGGATTTTAGGGTCCAAAATGCCTCAAAAAGGGTAGATCTATGATGAACAAGCCACATGGGTCCATAAAGCTAACAGATCTGAGCTCTTGGAGCTCAATCTTGTCTAGATCTAAAGGCCAACCCACTTATTACGAAACATTAAGCACAAACAAGCTTAGGGAATGGCTCAAGAGTGTCTTAAATGAAATCTTAAGCATAGAAACAGGGGGAAAACGAGATATACCTCAATGAAACCGCTGAAAAACACAATGATGCTTGGATGGCTCTCCTTCCTCTTGATCTCTTTCCCCTTCTTGCCTCAAAACCTTCAAGAATCCACACAAGAGCCTCAAATTCACAAGAAACAAGCTTAGGACGAGTTAGGACGAGGGTTGGGAGCTCTGGGGGTGAATGGGGGCTGGCAAGAGGCAGATATGAGGTTTAAATAGGGTGCAAACCCCTGAAACTTAGGGTTTCATCCAACAGCGGTGACTCGCCGAGTCCAGGATATGGACTCGCCGAGTCGCCAACTTAAACGTGTCCTGGGTCTCGTCCCTACTCGACGAGTCGGACCTTGTGACTCGCCGAGTCCAAGGCTAAAACAGGGCAATACTCAAATAAAATTCACATACCGGAAACCAGGTGCTACAAATCTCCCCCACTTATTTTAGACTTCGTCCTCGAAGTCTGCTGCCCGGTCCTGAAACAGCTCGGGGTAATGCTCCATCATCTCGTCCATCGGTTCCCAAGTCCACTCCGAACCCTTGCGGTGCTGCCATTGCACTTTTACCAGTTCTACCCTCTTGTTTCTCAACGTCTTTGCCTTTCTGTCAAGTATTGCGACTGGGCGCTCAATGTAATTCAAGCTGTCATCAACCTGAATATCCTCCAATGGTACTACTGCTGAATTGTCCACCAGGCACTTCCGCAGCTACGAAACATGAAAGGTGCTGTGGATCTGACTGAGCTCGGCTGGCAGGTCCAACCTATACGCCACTTTGCCCACCCGGGCTGCAACCCTGAACGGCCCGATGAACCTTGGGCCCAACTTGCCCTGCTTCCTGAATCGAATGACACCTTTCCAAGGTGACACTTTCAGGAGAACCATATCCCCGACTTGGAATTCCATGTCGGATCGACGTCTATCGGCGTAGCTTTTCTGCCGACTCTGTGCAGTCTGACGTCTGCTCCGAACCTGCTGGATCCTCTCGGTCATCTCTAGCACAACCTCGGTGCTTCCCATGACTCTCTGGCCAACCTCACCCTAACATATCGGGGTTCTGCACTTCCGCCCATACAACATCTCGAACGGTGGTCGGTCAATACTCGCGTGATAGCTGTTGTTGTAGGAGAACTCAACCAAAGGAAGATAGGTGTCCCAGCTACCACCGAAATCCAACACACACGCCCGCAACATGTCCTCCAAAGTCTGGATGGTCCGCTCACTCTGACCATCTGTCTGCGGGTGAAAGGCGGTGCTGAAATGCAGACGAGTGCCCAACTCGTCATGGAATTTCTTCCAGAATCTGGAAGTAAAACGCACATCCCTGTCCGAGATTACCGATACTGGCACTCCATGCCGTGCCACAATCTCCCTGATATAGATGTCGGCCAATTTTTCGGCCGATATGCTCTCCTGGATTGGAATAAAGTGAGCACTCTTGGTCAATCTATCCACGATGACCCAAATCGAATCCACTCCACGTGCGGTCCTGGGAAGCTTTGTGATAAAATCCATCGTGATATCTTCCCATTTCCACAGTGGGATGTCCAACGGCTGCATCTTGCCATGCGGTCTCTGATGTTCGGCCTTGACCTTCCTGCAGGTCAAACACCGCTCGACGTACCATGCCACATCCCGCTTCATGCAGGGCCACCAGTAATCCGGACGAAGATCCCTATACATCTTCGTCGCCCCGGGATGAATAGAAAATCGGGACTTGTGCGCCTCCTCCATCAAAATCTGACGCACGCCACCGTGATACGGCACCCACACCCTACGGTGTAGTGTCAAAAGTCCTCTGCCATCATAATCAAAGGAGGAAACCTGACCCACCACACGCTCACTCTTCCGATGTTCCTCCTTGATAGCCTCCTGTTGAGCCTCCCGAATCTGCTCCAATAGGGGAGTCACCACGGTCATTCTCAAACAAACGTCCCTGATCGGCACCGTCTTGCGGCTAAGCGCGTCGGCCACCACATTGGCCTTCCCCGGGTGGTAAAGGATCTCGCAATCATAATCCTTCACCACGTCCAACCACCGCCGCTGCCTCATATTCAGATTCGGCTGGTCCATGAGGTACCTCAAACTCTTGTGGTCCGTGTAGATGGTACACCGAACCCCGTAGCGGTAATTTCGCCAAATCTTGAGAGCAAAGACCACCGCCCCCAGCTCCAAATCGTGCGTCGGGTAGTTTGCCTCGTGAGGCTTGAGCTGCCGTGAAGCGTAGGCAATGACATGCCCCCTCTGCATCAGAACTGCGCCCAACCCCGAAATGGACGCATCGCAGTAAACCACAAAATCCTCTACGCCCTCAGGCAGGGCTAGGATCGGCGCCTCACACAATTTCTGTCTCAGCATCTCAAACGCAGCCTGCTGCTCGGGTCCCCACCGAAAGACCACGGCTTTCTTCGTCAGTCGCGTCAGGGGTACGACTATCTTGGAGAAATCTTGGATAAACCTCCGATAGTAGCCTGCCAATCCCAGGAAGCTCCGAATCTCAGATGGAGACTTCGGGACCTCCCATCTCATCACGGCCTCGACCTTGGCCGGATCAACCAGAATCCCGTTCTGGTTGACGAGGTGTCCAAGGAATTGCACCTCGCGCAACCAAAACTCACACTTGGAGAACTTGGCATACAAGCTCTCCCTCCTCAGGGTCTCCAATACCTCCCTCAGATGCTCCTCGTGTTCCTCCCGAGTCTTGGAATAGACCAAAATATCATCGATAAAGACTATCACAGACCGATCCAGCATCGGTCTACACACGCGGTTCATGAGGTCCATGAACGCGGCAGGAGCATTGGTGAGCCCAAACGGCATCACCACGAACTCGTAATGACCATAGCGCGTCCGAAACGCAGTCTTCTCCATATCCTCCTCCCTGACCCTCATCTGATGATAGCCTGAACGCAAGTCAATCTTGGAGAACCAAGATGCTCCCTGAAGCTGGTCAAATAGGTCATCAATCCTCGGAAGCGGGTATCGGTTCTTCACCGTTACCTTGTTCAGCTCCCGATAATCTATACACATCCGATGCGACCCGTCCTTCTTCCTTACAAACAGAATCGGGGCTCCCTAGGGTGAACTGCTCGGACGAATAAATCCCTTGTCTAGCAGCTCCTGCAGCTGCGTAGACAACTCCTGCATCTCGGGAGGAGCCAACCGATACGGTGCTTTGGCTATCGGAGCCGCACCGGGAATGAGGTCAATCCTGAACTCCACCTGTCGCTCCGGAGGTATCCCAGGTAGTTCCTCCGGGAAAACATCTGCAAAATCTCGAACCACCGGGACCTCGCTCACGGTCGCCTTACCCGCCTCCCGGGTATCCATCACATACGCGACATAACTCGCGCATCCCTGCTGAAGGTAGCGCCTAGCCCTCGCTGCTGAACATACAGTGGGTCCACACTGCGGCCGCTCTCCATGAATCACTAACTCTCCCCCGCTTGGGGTCCTGACTCGCACTAGCTGCTGCGCGCAATCTATCACTGCCCCATTAGGGCTCAACCAATCCATACCAATAATCACCTTGTTCCCACGCAATGGGATGGGAACCAAGTCTACCAGGTAACGCTCCTCAAACAGTCGCAGAACACAATCCCGAAACACCATCGATGCTCGCACCGATCGATCGTCAGCAATCTCTACCTCTAACGGGCAATCTAACTCGCCTGAAGTCTCATGAAATCTCTTGCTAAGAGCAAGAGAAACGAACGATCGGGATGCACCTGAGTCGAACAATACCTGAACCGGAATGCCGTTCACATGGAACGATCCTAATACACATGTATACACACGGAGCACATATCAATATCATAACAACATAAAACAAAAGATAGAAGGAAAGAATCATACCCGTCACCACATTGGGCGCGGCGCGTGCCTCCTCGGCAGTCAACTGAAATGCCCGACTCCTCACTACTGGAGTCTCTGCCTTGCCCTGCCGACCATCCGTGATCCGCAGGGTCGCTGGAGCCGGCGCCTTCACTAGCGCTGCAACTAACAACTGGGGGCAATTGGCCTTCTTGTGGCCCCTCTGGTTGCAGTGAAAACACAGCAACTCGGATGTCTGAATAGCTGAAACTGGAGCAGTACAATCCCTGCTAAAGTGCCCTGTCTTGCCGCACTTGTAGCAGCCTCCTGATCCCATCCTACACATCCCCACGTGCGTCCTGCCGCATTTCCCGCAGCGGCTCGATCCTGAATGACCTTTCGGTCTACCGTCTGATCCCTTGGGCTTCTTCCCCGAAGCCCCTCCTGCCTGACCGTCCTCTAGTTTCCGTTTCCGGATGTGCTCCAAATCTATCTCTCTCTCTCCCTAGCCCTGGCAATCATAGAGTCCAGGGTAGGGCAAGCCGAAAAGCTAACATGCTCCCGGATGTCAGCTCGTAGCATATCATGGTAACGAGTCCTCCTCATATCCTCGTCACCGGCATACTGGGGCACCAATAAAGCCCTCTCCCGGAACTTGGCGGTGATCTCCGCCACAGTCTCCGTCGTCTGCCTCATGTCTAGAAACTCCCTGGCCAGCTGCTGAAGCTCGACCGCCGGTGCAAACTCCGCCCTGAACCTAGTCACAAAGTCCGACCAGGTCATTGCCTCGATAGCCGAGGCCCCCAACGAGTCACCCACTGACTCCCACCAATCCCGGGCTCGGTCCCGTAAACACCCTGCTGCGTACCTCACCTTCGACCCCTCGGGGCAGAAGCTAGTCAACTGGGCAGACTCGATATCCGCAATCCACCGCCTGGCTACAATGGGGTCCTTCACCCCATGGAAATCCAGCGCACCACTGCCCCTGAAGTCCTTGAAGGACAGTGTGCGAGATCCTGACTGGCTAGAGGCTAAATCGCTCCTGAATGCCCGTAGGCGATCCTCCATCAACTCCATAATCCCTTCCTTGATCGACCCAAAGAGGATGGGGGTCGACTCAAGGATGCCCCTGGTGATCTCCGACGTGATGAACTCACGTAGCCTCTCATCAATCGGCTCGGTGCCTGATCCCGAACCTGACCCCTCTCTTGACCCGCCATCTGTCGGTCTCGGTCGAAGTACCACCATTCTGCAAAACATCATAATAATCATTAGTGATACTGCTACTTTCTGAGGGATCACAACTACTTACAGGTTCCTTGGTCTCGTCTTGGCCTTCCTCGGCTAGGGTACGGATCCTCTGCTTTCAGTAGTACGGGCCCATACTACCTTCCACATCTATCCGTACCTTCTCCGAGAAATTCCTCGACTTCACCAGATCCCCTTTACTACTATTACTCCCTGCTATTCTCATCCTAGGCTTGCCCTAGGGAAAACTCAAGTTCAACACGACTGGTCCTCAGCTGCTGTAGGTATCCTCATAATGCCAGTTAGCCACCCCCTAAACACCATCACATGTGATGAGGATTAGATAATCCTTCAAGTAAAAGATCCGTCCCTACAACGGTTGGACTCAAACAAGAGCTGCGCAATAGGGCCAGTTCCAGTACTTTGGGATTATTCAAACCTGATTACATGTGGTGTGACGTGTTCACCTAGTGGCTAACTCCCATTACTCGGAACCCCACCAAGCACGAAGCAAGCAGCATTCGGTTAAGGGGAAACAGACTCAAGCCAAAGCTATTCTTACAACAAGAAACGGCACTAGCATAAGATGCTAAGCTTATACTATCAGGCATAACCTAAACAAGCTATCCTACTGCTGTCTACTCAATTCTAGCATGCAATACTCATAAAGCTGTAACACATAAGCAGGCACATAAAGCATCACTCCTAGATCCTTAGCCCTACTCTAGCATGCGGTTCTACGTAAGCTGATAAACATAACATAAACTTGTATGGGTACTATGGGGAATACTTACTTGAGCTCGGCCGGTCGCGCACGTCACACACTTTGCTCTTTCTTATGACTTTTTTCCGAGTTTTTAGAGAACATTTTCTTTTGGAAAATCTTTCAATCCCTCGATTTGAGTTCAGACACTCCCGAAGGCGTGTCCGAATCCCTCAAACCAGGGCTCTGATACCAACTTGTAACGACCCAATTTTCATGTCCAAAAATTTCATTTTAAAATATTACTTTTAGAAAACATTAATAAATAAAAACATTGTTTGATCACGCCATAACACATCGCAAACCATGTTTTAATAATCAAACCATACAACCCATCAAATATCAGAGTACAATCCCAGTGAATCTCGTAAATACGGAAACCGAAGAGTGTGTGTGTGACATGCTGCTACCGTGCCGGCTCCTTTCCCCTAGCTGAGGAGATACCTGAAACCAAAGCTGAAACCGTAAGCACAAAGCTTAGTGAGCTCCCCCATAATACCCCATACCATACAGCATATAACAAATAACATGCAATTAGGAGATACGGGCCCCGCCCACACTCGTGAAGATACGGGCCCTCCCCACACCTCACTTTCTGAGAGATACGGGCCCCGCCCACACTCGTGAAGATACGGGCCCCGCCCACACTCGTGAAGATACGGGCCCCGCCCACACTTCGCTACCTGGGAGATACGGGCCTCGCCCACACTCCATTATCGGAGAGATACGGGCCTCGCCCACACCCAGCCGTCAACACATATCATACAAGTATCACACAGACAACAAGTGTAAACAGTTCTATCATACTGGTATATATCACAATCAACTCGACTAATAGATATGGGCTCGGCCCACACTATGATACTAACGTCTCATCTATACGGGCCGGCCTTGGTGCCTTAGACCCGTTACTACTGAAAGGAAACTCACCTCGAAATAGCTGCTGGTCTGTGTGGGAATTGATCACCTACTACTGCTGCTGCTGCTCCGGAAACTCCCTGGCTGTAATTCCCACAATATACTTAATCATACACTGCTAACTGTCCTTTGGGTAAAAAGACCATTTTACCCCTGGTCTAGCCCTAAGTCAAATCGAAGTCAACTTTTAGTTGACCCGACTCGCCGAGTGGATCTCCACTCGCCGAGTCCCTAGCAAACTATTGTCCTGGGTCCCTGATTCTACTCGTCGAGTTGGGCTATGACTCGACGAGTTCATCTTCTAAACTGTCATTCAACTCCTTCATCCTACTCGCCGAGTTGTATGAACAACTCGTCGAGTTCATCTTCATCCAAAGAACACATATGCTAAGACTCGCCGAGTTGCATGAACAACTCGCCGAGTCTGTTCTTGATCTATGAAGATTGCCTTGGACTCGCCGAGTCAGGGCATTGACTCGCCGAGTCCTATCATGAGTGAGTCCAGCTTTTAACTCACCGAGTCACCCCCTGTGACTCACGGCTCAACTCGATACGTCTAAAAACGACGAATTCGGTGACTCGCGAGCCGACTCGCCAAGTCACATGAACGACTCGCCGAGTCGTCGCCATGCATCCACTAGATACACCGATTTGTTTGATTTCAGTCCATGCCATTCATAGATCTGGGCTTCTAAGACACGAATCATACGTAAAGTTTCCAACTTTACGTGTGGATCTTCACTAATATGGATTTTAGGGTCCAAAATGCCTCAAAAAGGGTAGATCTAGGATGAACAAGCCACATGGGTCCATAAAGCTAACAGATCTGAGCTCTTGGAGCTCAATCTTGCCTAGATCTAAAGGCCAACCCACTTATTACGAAACATTAAGCACAAACAAGCTTGGGGAATGGCTCAAGAGTGTCTTAAATGAAATCTTAAGCATAGAAACAGGGGGAAAACGAGATATACCTCAATGAAACCGCTGAAAAACACAATGATGCTTGGATGGCTCTCCTTCCTCTTGATCTCTTTCCCCTTCTTGCCTCAAAACCTTCAAGAATCCACACAAGAGCCTCAAATTCACAAGAAACAAGCTTAGGACGAGTTAGGACGAGGGTTGGGAGCTCTGGGGGTGAATGGGGGCTGGCAAGAGGCAGATATGAGGTTTAAATAGGGTGCAAACCCCTGAAACTTAGGGTTTCATCCAACAGCGGTGACTCGCCGAGTCCAGGATATGGACTTGCCGAGTCGCCAACTTAAACGTGTCCTGGGTCTCGTCCCTACTCGACGAGTCGGACCTTGTGACTCGCCGAGTCCAAGGCTAAAACAGGGCAATACTCAAATACAATTCACATACCGGAAACCAGGTGCTACATAACAACCGAACTTGGGGACTATTCCCCTCCTACTACCACTATCACATATAACATATCATGCCAACATATAACGTATCAGGTAGTAACAAACCTAGATGATATCACAAAGACAATCATCTAACATACAACTCCTACTGGTGGGCCGGCATTGTGGCCGTAGACCCACCGCTACTGGAAGGTAACTCACCTCACACTGCTGAAATCCCGAAGACACAATCCCACACTTGCTGAAGTCCTGCAGACTCGACCCCAGCTTCTGGCTAACAGATTCCCGAACTGTCAACACCAAAATAACACTCAATTAATAATTGGGTCCCAATACATAACCATAAACACTTACTTTGGATAATTATATTACCCCAAGCTTGGCTTATTCAAGCCCAAGGCCCAATCCGTAGGCCCAAAGTCAACAAGGAATCAAAGCCCAATACATAGCCCAATTTTCCAAATTGGGCCTGGGCCTATACATGGTCTCATTCTAAGTCCCAACATCATATACTAATTAAGGCCCAAACTAAGGCCCATCTATGGCCCAATTTTCCAAATTGGGCCCAAGCCCCTTACATGGGACTTACCCTAGGCCCATTAAATTATTCTAGTCTAATTGCTTGACTTTAGATGGCCCATTAATAACCCGATCATCAAAGCCCAAAAGGAAGGCCCAACAATAAATCCAAGTGAAATTAGGGTTTCACATAAAATGATGATTAGGGTTAAGTTTCCTACTTAACACATTAACAACTTAATCCATTAAGTCCATTATCGCTTAGATTAATCTTTGCCAAAGTTTATTATTTAATATTCCAAGTTATTACATAATTCTCGTGTGTCTCGATTAATTCCCCAAAATTAGGGTTTTGATGGCATTAAGGTTTCCAACCCAAATACTAGCCGATTTATTAATTTATTGGCCTTTTATGTCAATTAGGGCTTTATGGGCCTATTGATCCCACTAAAATATTATTAAGCCCATTAGGGTTTTATTGGGTCCAATAGAGTCCATTAAGCTTCATTAGGCCCATTAGAGCTCCTTTGAGCCCATTAGGGTTTCACTAAGCCCAAACGAATCAATCACAAGAGGCAAAGCGCACCGCCACCCGACACGACGGCCGGTGGCGGCAGCCACCACCTCACGGTGGTGGTTATGGTTTCTTTCTCATTATTCCATTTTCTTTTACAATTTACAAGGAACTCACTAAAAACACACACACACACTATACTAAATGAACACACACCCGCAACCACCCTTGTGGTGGTTGGTGGTGGTACACGGTGGCAGCCACCAGCTCACGGTGGTGGTGGTGCCTTGATCCTAGAATTCTGGCCAAACACACACTAAGGAAATAAACACACACACGAACTAACCCATACATCAGCATACACAACCGCTATGTCGGTCCTTGAGGTGGCAGCCACCATAGCCGACTGCCATGGTGGTTCTTCACAGCAACCATTCGACATAACCTACACAAAAACACGATGGAACGGTGATTCACACGCCATGATAGCATACGAACCACACACACCCATATCTCCTGCTCGAAAAAGAATCCAACCACCCACCTGGTGGCTAAATGCGACGACACCGATTTGAGAAGGCGACACCAGCAATGGCTAACGGCGGCGAACGAAGGTGGCGAAGGGCACTAACTTCATCTTCTTCACAGAAGCGTTGCAGCGGCGGAGACCATCACAGTCGAGCTCAACAATGCAAACGACGGTTGATGGCGTCGGTTCCAGCTTCATCGACGACTGCGCAACGCAGCAGCAACGAGTACAGCGGCAACTCGGTGGTTCACGCTACCGGTTCTTGTTCCCAACCTTGGTGGTCGGAGGTAGCAGCGGCGCCGGAGATTGAAGATGTGAATGGTGGCGGCTGGAGGGAGGTATAAGGTGGGGTGACGGCTGCACATGATCTCTAGGGTTTCTGTGTATAATCGGGTTTATATACCCGGTTCCTTACAAACTTACTCCCATGTTTACACATACAGTCCCTCCTTCTCTATTTTCTTTTAAAATAAATCCCAAATAATTACCATGGAGTCCCTAACTCCAAAAATTCTTTATAATAATTCGGAAATCATATCTTTAACCCCCTAAACTTTCAATTATTTATCTTAGGCTTATGATTCGTTCATTAATTTATTTATTTATCTAATAAATAAACAGGGTTTTACATAATATTTACCGTGACTAATTATTAGTATTATTATTATTATTATTATATACGCATTTAAAAAATACTTTCCAACCACTATGTACAGACAGGGGCCAGACATAAAACACCGGAGGGCAGGACCATTTTTGCGTATAGCACTTCTAAAATCCAACTACCCTATGCAACCCTTTAAACCAGATTCCTCGTACCGTGAGTACTTAAAAATATATTATAACTACACTTATAATCTTATATAAATCATAATAATAGCTCAAATATTTATTATAAATTTATAATAACAATACTAATTTTAAATATAAACTATATTTCAAATAGGGTAAGCATAACTTACTTACAAGAGATTTTATCTAGGAGTCGGGCTCTGCAGGGGCAAAACTTTGTCGCTGAATCTTTTTAAGAAAGATTCGTGCAGCGCTTCAACGCTCACCTTATTATACTAAAACTACAGAAAGAGAAGTCGAGTCACGAGGGACCGAAATGTTCTAAGGAGAGAAAGACTCTTGAATCAAGAGAATGATGCAAGAACTATGAGAGCCCAAGGCTCTAATTTATACGAACTCCGTTTTTGACGTTATTTATATCCACGCGTAGGTGGAGACATACTTTACAACTTTCGTTTAGACTCCGTCGGTTAATTTTGACTTTATTTTTAAAGTTATATTTTTAACAGGCCAGAACAGGGTTTGTCTGTTAAAATCTCATAACTTCTTTATCCGATGTTCATTTTCGTCTGTCTTTTTATCGTTACGCAACTAATAACGAGATATTCGATTCTGTTTTAGGTTGTGTCGGCTAAAAACTGCTCGATCTAATATTCGAATTTCGGGTTGTACACTGTTAATCCGAAACTTCGAAAAATCATAACTTCATCATACGAAGTTAGATTTGGGCGTTCTTTTTATGGACGCTTTCGGTTTAACGTATTTTACAACTTTTGTTTAGATCGCTAAGGCTAAATCTCGCTCTATCGTAAATTCACTATTTACGTTTCCCGGTATCGTGCCGGTTCCGTTGCGAAATTTCGACGGGTCATAACTTCTTCGTTATAACTCGGATTTTGGCGGTCTTTATATGTACGGAAACCTTGTAACATATACTAAAAATTGGTTAAGATTATTTATTCTAAATAATATTTTGCAAAAAAGTCATTTTCGACACTTATTGCCTCTAAATTGACTAGCCCGGATCTACGGGCGTTACAATTATCTCCCCCTTAGGATGATTACGTCCCGGAATCATCAAAGAAACAACACTCGTATAATGACTCCAGATGTCATCTCTTCATTCTTGGTAATAATTATAACTTCTATATTCCTTCAAGTCTATCTCTTAGACTTATTGACTGTAAGCAGTACTTGATCGTGCATCTGCTTTCTATCTTAGGTTAGACTCCAAATTATGACCTACCATCATGTGATGCACGTTTAGACTCAGGTTTCTTATATTTATATTCCAAAACAGACTATACCTTCCTTCATGCTATAATGTGATATAATCACATTTTAAAAGGTAGCGTTTCTAGCTACACGCAACTTTTCGTGATACCTCTACTGATCGCTTTTTATTCCAATCTTCTGTCTTAAGTCAGATGCTACATCGAACTTGATTTTCTAAACCACATAGCATACTCAGCGTAGTCAGACTCAATTCTATATGACCATTAGGGTCAGAATATCAACAATCTTTTTAGTCATTATCGAAACGACGGTAACGACATACTTGAATAAAACAATATCAATTACTAGCTTCTTGGTAACCTTGTGACTTTCCCTGATCCAAGCGTGAGTCCTGTGCTTCCGGTAGTATATGCATCTACTACCTTTCACACCTACTCATACTCGTCCCAAGTATTCTCTCACAATTTTCCAAGTCACCATACAAGAAAATCACATAACAATTTAACACATCAGATAGCAAAACGAAGGCTTCATTATTTCTTGAAACTATTACATAGGTGTTCAATTTCACCCTAGACTATGCCTCTAATAGGCTTTATCATATTGTTCTATCTCTTAGGCTACCTTATAACTCGGTCTTCGGGTATGGATTCCTCATCCTTGGTTCCTTGCATGGTTTTCTGCCTCGTCAAGGATCATGTGGAATGCCCTTGGCCTTGGTGGTGTGTTTGGCTTTGCTGCTTCATTTTTCTTTGGGTAATTTCTTGACAGGTTCCTCTTGCCTCCACATTCGTAGCATACCTTATCATTATGTGTGCAGTCCTTGGAATAGTGACCAGTCCTTCCACACTTGTAACAAGTTACTTCTTTGTTGCACTTCCCACAATGCTTCTTCTTGCATTTATCACACCATCTCGCTTCACCTCCTTCTCCTCCTCCAAGCTTTGAGAATTTTCTCTCCTTGTTGTACCTTGAAGATCCTTCAAACTTCCGCTTCTCTCCTGCCTTATCTTTTTCTAGACCTTTTTCTCTTATCTGGGTCTCTACGTTCTTAGCTGCCCTAACAGCTATTTTCAAGGTAGTTGCCATTTTGACCATTGGGCCAAAGTCAGTAGGCAATCCGTTAGCAAATCCATCAATCTTGGAGAGTTCAGTAGGAACCAAGTAGGGAAATAGCTTCATCCTCTCGGTGAATGCGGTGGCATACTCCTCAACACTCATCTTCCCTTTCTTCAGGTTTTGAAACTCGTTTTTCTGGTCTATCAGATCTATCTCTAAGCAGTACTGCATTTTCAACTGTTCCAAAAACTCTTCCCATGACATCGTTAGGGCTTCTCCTCATGGCATCATATCTTCCAGTAGCTTCTACCAGCTTAAGACTTGTAACGATCCAAAATTTAAGACCAAAAATTTCTTTTAATAAAACATCACTTTAAGCAAAGTCATCATTCCAAAACATAATCTGAGTATAAGTTTTCAAAACACATGTTCATTATCAGAGTAAACATTCCCAGGTTGTCTAATCTATGGTGTGTGCCATGTGATCACCCCGAGCTCTTCCCTCCGCTACCGGAAGTACCTGAAAGCAAAACTGAAAACCATAAGCACGAAGCTTAGTGAGTTCCCCACCCTACCACATACCATCCATAATCACATACTGCACATACTGGGCCACACCCGCTATCCTGGGCCTCGCCCCCTGCCTCGGGCCTCACCCGCTACAACGACCCCACCGCTCCAGGCCCCGCCTGACTTCGAGCCCCACTCAGATACATATATGTTTCACTTAGGCCTCGCCTATCACAGGGCCTCGCCCGCTAACAAATAATAACACATAAACATATCACAACACATAACTAAACACATACAACTGGTTCTGTCCTAAGGCCTCGCCCATGTCCTGCTACTAATGAGTCATGGAACCCCATCCACGCTCCTACTGGTAGTGAGATACGGGCCCAACCCACTCTCACTCCTTCCCTAACTTGGGCCTCGCCCCTGTTCTGCTACTAATGAGATATGGAACACCATCCACACTCTGCTATTAGTGATATACGGGACCTCGCCCACACTCACCTCCCTACCAGGCACATACATGTATCACACAAACAACAAGTATAAACTATCATATAAACAAATCCTTGGGCACCCGCCCACTATTAATGGACCTCGTCCTGAATATCATACTAGCATACTGTGCCTAGGGCTAACCCACAGGTCTTCTACTCATAACTATATGGGCGGCATTGTGGCCTTAGACCCATTCACACAAAGGGAAACTCACCTGCACTGGCTGAACTTGCTGATGAACTTACTAGCTGCTGCCCGACAACTCACTGAACTCCTGCTCTCCTTGCTCCCCGAACTACCAATATCAATGCAACACTGAGTCTAACTGACCCCCGAAAGACAACCAAGTCAACCCTGGTCCAAGTCAAAGTCCTGGTTAAGGTCAACCTTCTAGGTCAACCCTACTTGCCGAGTCACCCTACTGACTCGCCGAGTTCATAATTTCATAATCCTTCTTTTCGCATCTCGACTCGCTGAGTCAGTCCATGACTCGCCAAGTCTACCGATTTCTGAGTCCTGACCTGACCAACTCACCGAGTCTCCATCCGACTCACTGATTCGAGTCTCAACTCGAAGGGTTTGGGGTTTCGCAACCTGACTCACCGAGTCCAAGAACAGACTCGCCGAGTACAAGGCAATCTTCATCTGACTCGACGAGTTGTTCATCCCACTCGTCGAGTTGCTCATCACCTTCATGCTACTCGCCAAGTCCACTCAAAGGACTCGCCGAGTCCATTCAAATTCCTTTACATGCAGAGGGCTTTTGAGTCATGCATGGACTCCAAACTGTAGATCTACCCTTCCCAAGCATATTTCTCACGTAAATTTGGAAACTTTACGTGTAAAGAAGGAGATCTAAGCAAAATACACTATAAACTAGGGTTTATGGTAAAGAGGCTCCATAATCAACTCAAGGGTTGCTACTTTATGCTTCTCAAGACCATAATGAGCTTAGATCTGAGGTAGCAACCTCATATCTGGCTTCTAACTCAAAAGAGGTAACTAATCATGGCTAGAAAACCCCCAAAACTCACAACCATACTAGATCTAAAGGAGAGAACGACTTAATACCTTCAATAATTCAGAAAACTTCTCCAATCTTCGGATCCAAGGCCAATCCTTGAAGCTCCAATGATTCCCCTTCTTCTTCTTCCTTCAAATCACACCACAAATTGCTTGGAAGCTTGAATGAGCAATAATGGGGATTAGGGTTCGATGTTCCGGGTGAAAGGGGCAGTAAAGGAGCCCTAGGGGAGAGAATGAGACGTTTAAATAGGCTCCAAGTCCCGATTTTAGGGTTTTCCTCGCACAGACCAGACTCGCCGAGTCCCCTTGGCTGACTCGCCGAGTCGGTCACTTACTCCTCGACCCGGATCCCGCTCGGACTCGCCGAGTTCATCCTTGGACTCGCCGAGTCGCCCTTAGAATTAAGGTTTTCTTTCTTTTCTTGGCCTTCCAAACTTTGGGTGTTACAATTTGGAAAGATATGAAAGTTGAGTCCAAGACTTATTAGGCCATTCAAGATTCTTCAAAGGATTAGGAACAAAGCTTACAAGCTGCAATTACCAGAAGAACTGATGATATTCATAACCCTTTCCACATGTGTTATTTGAGGAATTTTACGGGATACGTTCGTGAAATAATTCCACTTAAGGAGTTATGGATGGATTAACAGAAGAGGTTAATCGAAGAGCCTGAAGCAATTGTTGACCATTAGACAAACATGTTGCGACGAAAGATGGTCGAATTAGTGATTGTGCAATGGAATCATTCAAATGAGCCAAACCTCCCATATGAAACAAAGAGTAACATGATGACTCACTATCCACATCTATTTGTTGATGCATGATTCCGGGTTGGAATCATCCTAATGAGAAGAGAATTGTAACGCCGACGTTTCTAGCTAAGCATTAGTATGATGATGTAATAGTTATGGTCAACAATTGTAACCTATTTTGAAGTATTAAAGAGGAATTATTCGAGTATTATGTGATTTATGTGCATTATACTTGCTTATAATGATGTAATAAAATTATAATAATAAATATGCATAAAAAATACAATAATAGATAGAACTAATATATATGAAGAAAGTTGAAGTGATCGTAAAAAGCATTTCGGGGATATAAGGAACCTGTCGAAGTATCGCGACAAAATCGACACGACGCTCTGTGACATAAGAAATGAGTTTGCGATAAAATACTTTTTAGCCTTAGAGATCTAAACGTAAGTTGTAGTATACATTAAACCGAGAGCATGCGTATAGAGAACGCCCAAATCTTACTTCGTTAGAGGAAGTTATAATATTTCTAAGATTTGGCATAGTTGTTTGCAGCCCAGAAATCAAACTTTTATTCGATCGATTTTAAGCTGATAGAACCTAAACGAGTATCGAAGGTCTTATTAATAGGAGCTCACCAATACAATGACAGACAAAAAAGGATGTCAGATGATAAAGTTATGATATTTTAACGGACTTTATCTGTCTAAGCCTGTTAAAATATAACTTTTAAAATAAGGTCAAAATTAGCCGATGGAGTGTAAACGAAAGCTATAGATTACGTCCCCAGTTACGCGTGGATATATAGAACGTAGAAAACGAAGCTCATAAGTGAAATTTACGAAATTTAGAAGTTTATTAAATTATGGAAGGATGTGAGTGTGACACGTTGCCGAATCAGGGCCGTTCCTTTCTCCTCATAGCTTCGCTTCAAAGTCAGACACTGGTCCATCATAGCGCTTTGGACGCGTAGCGTACTCTGAAGTTACGCCCAATGTAACCGAAGATCTCAATCTATAAAAAGATGTGAGGAGCACCCCATTTCTTCACACATTTCCCATTATTTATCTCTCTAAAATTCCTCTAAACCCCTCCCAATCCCTAGTACTTCGAAGTGCTAGAGGCTAGTCCTGGAGCACTAGAAGGCTCCGTTAAGAAGAGCCTTCAGCTCAGAAGTTCTGACCCCGTAGAGCCCTGGCTCTTACCAAACCCCCTTGTAAGTGAGTTATGCTTACCGTAATCTAAGTATAAGTTATGTTTGTGTTTATTATCGTTATTATGAACCTATAAAAAATATATGAGCTAACAATTTTGAATTTTACAAAGTGTTATAGTACCATTTTAACTGCTCATGGTATGGGAAATTCGGTTTGAAGGCCGCCTGGGTTGTTGGATTTCAGAACAGTTTAAATGCCAAAATGGTCCTGCCCTCCGGTGTTTCATGTTTGCCCTTGTCTGTACATAGTAGTTGAAAAGTATTATTTAATGCTACTATAATACAAGAAAAACAATATTGCTCGATTAATAATTAGCCGCAATAAATATTAGATTAAAATCTAGTAATAAGGATACTAGGTCTCGTCAAATGGAAATAAATTTGTTAGAAGCGAAGCGCTGCCCGAGTTTGAAGTAATCACTTTAACAAGTTAGTGCATAGTCACTTTCATCATACATATAGATAAAAAGTATTTAATACACATTACGTGTCATGTGTGCATATTATCTGTGTTCTTGATATCTATGTTGGATAAACGAAATATACATGTTTTCTTTGATTTAAACTATACGTGTATTTTATACCTATCAATATGCTAGGAAAGATGGGTAGATGAAATTAATAATGAGCGATGAAACTAAATGGTGAGAGGCCTCGATGTTTAAGCTGATTCAATCATCTAGCGGAGTATGGTTGATGGACACGGACTATTCTAGGCAGTTTAGTGGAACGCTAGCAGACTCCTAATTTGTAGGTGTTTGTGAGCAATATGTTCACCGGTGTACTCCATCCCCTTCATGGTTTCCTTACTGGAATAAATTGCTAAGGAATCCCCTTAGCAGTATTGTCTATCCTAATGATGATCCTTAGGCTAGGTCCCTTGAATTATATGTTTTAGCAACAGAAAGTGAGGATAACAAAAACGAGGAATCGGGTTGATTGAATTGATGAAATTAATAAACTTAACTATTATGGGTTAAAAGCCTTATATGCTCACCAGACTCCCAATCCTAACCCACTCAGTTTCTTGTATTAGATGTAGTGGCACAAGAGCATAGATGTGATGATCAGATGAGAGATTATGGATTATAGGCCAGTAGAAATAAATAAATGTTGTAAGGCCTATGTTGTTTCGGTTTATGCTTTTGATCTGTATTGACAATGACATCCCGAGGTTTTTAATATAATGAAATACATTTCTTCAGGAATGCTTTGATAAAATCTTTATCATATTTTTTGGAACAAATTTCGCAACATATTTTTTCAAAAGAATACTCTGAATTTTTGAATAAAGCATGAAAAAATTGGTCTTTTCTTGCCGTGAAAATGGGGATTTCACAGAGGGACTCTACTTTGAGATCTAGCTTACTTCATCAATGATCAACCTTCCAAAAAGACCCAAAGAACTATAAAGATTGCTAACCCTTTTCCATATATGGCTGTTAAAACCGTTGAATGTCCATGTATTGGGATATTTTATGACCTTTTATGTTGTTCAACTTTCATTTTAATGTGTTCAGTTTTAAACTCAGAAGCTTTATGTTTAAAAAACTCCAATCTTGAACTCTAAATTATATTATATTATATTATATTATATTATATTATATTATATTATATTATATTATATATATGTATATATATATATATATACATACATACATACATACATACATACATAGGTTAGTTTAATTAAGCAAAAAAAGGTTGAGAACGGGGAATCATTCTCAGTCAACCATTTATTCTTGCCGCAAAATGCTCTATCGTACCGGTGCGATAGGGGATAGGTGATATTCATATGTCAATATAAATTTAAGAATATTCATATATGAATCCACCACTAGATCTATTACTTATACCACCACCTCTGCTACCAACTATCACCACTGCCACCACATGTAGAAGTGATTAATCGAGTATTGGAATGAATTCAGAGTAAAACAAGTAATAAGAACATGAGATCTAAATAGCATCTGGTTTCAGCTCAATTATACTTTCAAAATACAAACAGAGTGCTTAGATAGAATACAAGCAATAGTTCTATCTATCTCAGTGAACTACTCCTATTTATAGGAGAACTGAAAGTATACAAAAATTACTAAGGACTTCGACAGTAAGACTTCCTTACAAATGTGCCTTAGTACAAAGATACTAAAACTAACGAAACTATCTCAGCAAACTTTGACATATTAGAATATATTTGACTCTACAATCTCCCTTTTTGTAATCAATGTTGAACTTCAGTTTGTTAGAATCTGAGCAGCAAAGTGCATCATCCTTCGTATCTCTATGTACCAGCTCATAACCTTCTTCATTCAGCTTTGTCTCCTTCGTTGTTCTTCTTGCAGCTATTCATAGAAACAATGAAATTTGTATACTAAGCTGTGGTATATCTCTCAACTTTTGAAGCCTGGAACAAAAACCTCTTTGCTTTTCCTTTCTTTTCTTTTCCCAAAAAGACCATTCCCATAGGCTGTAAACATATCTCCCCATCAGCAAACTTCTTTAATTCTACTTGAGACTTTACTGCTTCCATGTCAACTTTCACTTCTTTTCCCAAAGCATTAGATAGCTCAATGTCGGTCGAAGCTAGACAATCATAATAGTTGTCTAAGAAAATTTTGATGTGACCCAACCCAAGTCTCAAAATTTCTTTGCTTGTATCTTGGAGTTTCGAAGCATCCATATCTTTTAATATCAATGCAACTTGAATTATATCATTCAAGTTCATTAAAGGGAAACCTGCTACTGAAAAATCACATGTAACATTGTTCGCTCTAACAACATGATACCAAAAATTTTGTATTATGTTCTTGAACATCACATCTTTCGTCACGCTTATCACCCGAACAATTTTGATAAGGGACCATACTTTTTCTTGTTCTTTTCCAACGACTGCATGAAACCTAAGTTTCATATGAAGGAAGTCATCTTCATTCGGAAAATTTTCAATTATTTTGTACTGAGCCGTTATGACCATCATTTCATTAATCGGGAAGTTGAGTTGATTCATATTGGTATTTTCGATAGAATAGCTTTTTCGTGGTTTCTTCTCAAATGCATACATGTGTTTGTATGACACTCTGGCCTCGATTTTTTTTGTAACTATGAAGCTTCTTTGGATCACCCTTATCCATTTTTGGTGGATCATTTTCACGAAGCCTCATGATGCTTTGTATTTGCCTTTGTTTCTCCATTTCAAATTTGATTTCAGCCTTTTTCTCTTCTTTCGTTTTCCCCATAACTACCCCTTTTACTTTTCCTTTATCTTCTTCAGTTTGCTTTGGTTTGGCAGAACTTGAGCTACCTCCACCAACAGTTGAACCAATTACAATCCCCTTCTGAATGGGTCTTGATGTGGTTTTGATAGCTTGTGTCACATTAACATTCAAAACTATTGGAGTTGGGATTTGAATAGATATCAGCTTTCTAACAATCTTTATCTTCTCTTCTCCTCCTTTTATCACTTTCGAATCTTTACCAACTTTCTCCTTTTCTCCTCCTTGCACCCCTATGACAACAGGTGGGGCACCCGTTGGTAAAAGACTAGAAAATTCGGTAATAGGAGCAACTGCTTTTTGTATAGCTTGATCAAGAATATGGATTTTCTGAGTTAGAAACTCAGGAGTTAACAATGATGTTTGAGTAGGCTTTGACACAAGATCCTTGATTTCTCCAATTAAGACTCCCATCTTTTCAAAATTAACATTGTCTTTACTCGCCTTAGCTTTAACTGTTTGAAGAAGAGATTTAAAGGTTTGTATAAAATATGTGACAGCCCCAGCTATAATGTCAACCTTCGAAAGAATGGATGAGTAGCTGGTACTCAATTCATTAATTTTTTTCGACACTTCTACTTTTATATCCTCAAGCTTGCGATTAACATCCTCTCACACAGTCTTTACATCTTTTATGAATAGAACATGATGTTCTTTTGCTACCATTCAAAGCTCTTTTATTTCAGAATTGAAGGAATCTGCCTAAGCTTTGACTCTCAACTCATTATTATAATCCAAAGTATCCATTTGTTTTTGCATACGAAGCTCCTGGGTCTTGAGCATAACATCAACCTCTATTCTTGAAACTGAATGCTTTGCTCCTGAATTAGCTTGGGATTGCAAGATAGAGTTGAGTTTTCGATTAAGGATTTTGAATTGCTTACCAGACATCAACATGTGATATGGTATGTTTTCTTCCTCTGAGTCAAACTCCAAATCAACAAACGTTCCTTTGAAACCTTCTCCATCCGTTTCATCATCAGAATTAGGCTTTGATGGTTCAGTAGATTGGGATTGAAAGAGTGTGGTAAATGGTTGTTGTAGGATAGTATCAAAAGTTAGTCAAGTGGTGGTGGTATGAACTTTCGAAATGTAAGGTGGAAGTGAAACATTTATATTGGTAGTAGGTTCGAAAGTAGATGAGATCACAATACCTAGAACAATAGCAGACTTCGTGCCTTCAACACTCACATTAACATTTGCAACTGTATCAAATATGTTTACAATAATGTCAAAAATTGGAACCTCCTCAGTAACTGATTTGGTAAGCACAATTTCAGTGGGAATAATACTTGTTGTTGAAGTTGTTCATGTAACTGGAGATTTCGAACCCATAGGAGTTTCAGGGACAATTTCACTATCAGAGGATTCATCACGAACAACTAGGTTTCTCTGCATTCTCTTTTCCGCAATGTGATTTGTCATATCTTCAGCTCTTCTCTTTTTGAAGATGGAGAAACTAGAGCTGGGATTTCACGAACTATGACCCCTCTCTTATTGGTTTGTGCTTCTCGAACAGTTGGAGATTGATCATCAGAAGAAGTTCGTGACTTGTGAATCATCTTCTTTCAACGCTTGAATACCGTTGATTTCGAAGGTATTAATTCCTTTGACGAATCAGTTGTTGTCTTCTCCTTGTGTTTATCATGCTTCTTCAAAACTTTCTCCTTATCAGCAACACCTTTCTTAGGAGACTTTGCCAAGACCTTCTTGGGGCATTCTTCACAAGAAATTCTTCATTTGCCTTCTTAGACTTTGTAGGCTTCTTGGAAGAACCTTCATCACTCCCTGGTAATAGAATTCCAATTTCTACAGAAGGACTGGCATTCTTCATGTATGCCACCAGGATTGAGTTTGAAGTATCTATCTTCTTAAGCATAACATCCGAAATCCTTTCTATATTGGGAAACACCTTAGAATCATCTTCCACTGTCTTCGAAAAGTGATACTTCAAGAACTCTACTCTTGGTTCATCAATAGGCACCTAGATTCCTTCCTTTTGATAAGCGTGCTTAATAATCAAACTCCAGTAATGAGCACACGAAATCCCCTGAACCACATTCGTGTTCTCTACACTTTTGAAGAACTCCTTCCACATTTGAGAAGCATAGTCTACATTCAAATTGTAGTAAATACCTACCACCATTGCATATACTTCCAAACGTCCCTTGTCAAGACCAACACTTTGACCTGTTAAGCATTGAAGGTAAATCCCCAAACAAAAATTCCAAATGCTTGGAAGAACTGACTTCTTAAAGTCACTGATCTTGGTGAGTGGTGGTTGATAACCCATCTCGTTGAACATATGGATCAGTTGAGTATTAGAAACCTTGTAGAATGGAGGTGTATTAGGGATTTCCAAAAATTGAGTGAACAACCTCTTCATGAGACGAAATTTCTTATCATTCACCAAATTAAAGGTAACAACATCCAAGGCTTTGTTCAAGAAGCAGTAGAACCAGCCATCGACAACCGTGACATTAGTACATCAAATGCGTTAAACATAGAAATTGAAAGACATGAATGCTGAAGAGCAACAATTAGCATCTTGAGTTCTTCAGAGTACAGTGCAACATCAACCTCGACTTGGTAATTGGTGCTTTGAAGCTTCATGATCGGCTGGAATGAAGCATCTTCAACGGTTTGGGTTTGAGTAGCAGCCATTGTTTTGAATTTGAGAAAAATCTTGAAGAACAGAGAGAATTAGGGGTTTTGATCATCTAAGAATATTGAATGTGTAAAGAGGTAAGGAGAAAACAATTTTGTTTTATATGTATCCCCAATTGAATTCCAAACGATTTCATTAATGCAGTAGCCACGTCTGTCCTTGAAACTCGCACCACTAGCCGTTTTAAACGCCATGTCAGATAAAGTACCTTGAAGCTCGCACCATGTTGAAAACGTTTACATCAAACTGTTCGTGAGTACCAAATGGATAAGATCGAAAACCTTCAGCATGAAGGTTGGGATCTTTCGCTTTTGGGTTTATAAGCGAAGTCATATGCAAGACTTTTGAAATGTTCAGCCTGAGTTGGTGGTACTCAGAACCTCAAGGATTTCGTGAGTGCAGTGTGCCAACGAAATGAGATAAGAAGCAAAATAAAAAATTTTGGATCTATGATGTCGAAAAATTAAAATTTCGACACAAAGGCAGTTAAATCTCGGGCAAAGATTGCTTCATTAATTATCAAGAGAGATAATCAAATGCTTGTGTGGTTTCCTGTGAATTACAATCGAATACTTATAAATTGTATTGAAGGGCTTCTTTTATTAGGCTTCATAGGTGGTTTGAATATTTTCGTTACATTTCAGTATTCAACATAAGTGTGATTAACTATAACCAAAATTACTTGTTTGGCCTGTGTAGTCAGTGACAAGTATGCTTTGGATAACTTTTAATGTGATAAAAATAACGAATAATACTCATACGGAAATCATATTCAGAAAATCAAAAGTTTAGTTGGATCCTATTGGGAAACAAATGTCGAGGGATGCGAACATTTGATCAAGATCACTCATAATCAAAGAATATGATTTTGAGTATCGAAAATTTAGTATTGAAACAATTGGTTTGTGAAAATATGGAACATAGTTCCCCATCAATTTCTTAAAAATTTCGGAATAATGGGTTTCACTTTCATCACGACCTCATGAATCCAGATCATAAACACATATTTTTGATATGTCTAAATCTTGATTGGTTTTGATCAAAGATCTCTTGGACATATGTCATTGCATGTGTATGTGTTAGAAGTTTAGGATGAAAAAGATTGGTTTTTGAAGCGAATTGTACCTCTGATATGTTTGGACCAAGCAGTAAACTCTTAACTCCTTCGGGAAGAGTAAGGTAGCTCAGGGGCTAATGGGAATACAGCCTGATTAAGAAATTTTTGTGATGAAAATTTTCATTAAGGCTTTCGAAAATACATATTGAGTCATTGGAGGCTTGGGTCAACATGTTGCAGTATGCTTCTAGGGACAACCTAACTAGTTCAAAGTTTTCTAAAGATTACCTGACCCCAGAACCACAAGCATGATCCTAGAAAATCTTCATAAAATCTACATGATCTAAACAAAAAGAAACTACAAACAACAAAAATCTTTTTGGATTTTATATTTATAAAATAAATATTTTTGTATTTTTGGTTTTTCGAAAAGAAGAAACCAATAACAAATTTTTTTTTTGGTATTTTTGATTTTTCGAAAAAGAAAGCTAAGTAACAAAAATAGTTTTTTGTTTTTCAAATTTTTCGAAAATAAATGACTAACAAAGAAAATTTTGAAAATTGAAAAACACCAAACTAATGAAAATTTTCCACTCTAGCTATCGAAAACAAAGCGTGTCGAAGCGTTGAACGTGAATAGTAACCTCTGAATGGTTAATAGTATTTGCCTCTGAACGATTAATCATGGCCTCTGAAGCGACACATTTCCTTAACACCAACTTGTCATTCTTTCGAAATTAGTCCTGGAACAGAACTTGCTTCGATCATTCCCAAACCTATTAAAATTCGAACAAATGATTTTTCATCCAATGGCTTTGTAAAGATATCAGCAAGCTTATCAGTTGTCTTTACAAAATATACTTAGATATTTCCATCTTCCACATGATCTTTAATGAAATGAAAGTGCAATGTGTTTGGTTTTTGAATGTTGTACTAGATTATGAAAAACGTGTATAGAACTTTGTGAATCACAATACAATGGAATCTTTTTCATATTGATTGCATAATTACGAATTCACTTTGAATCCATATGATTTGAGAAGTGCAAGCAGCAGTTGCCACATCCTCAACTTCAGCATTTGAAATTGCAACACATGTTTGCTTTTTCGATTTCCAACTCACAAGCTTCCCATCTAATAATTGACATCCGCTACTTGTACTTTTCGATCAAGACTACAACCACCCAGATCTGCATCTGAGAATGCATGAATGAAAAAGCCTAATTTCGAAGGATACCACAATCCTAACGAAATTGTTTCTTTGAGATATCGAAAAATATTTTTCACAAGGATTAAGTGTGGTTCTCTTGGATTTGCTAGATACCTAGCACACTTACAAACAGAAAACATGATATATGGTCGACTTGCAGTAAGATAAAGCAATGAACCTATCATGCTCCTATATAAAGTAAGATCATTATTAGGTTTATCTAACAAATGTGATAGCATTGTTCCAACCGCCATTGGTACTCTTAGCTTCATGTTATTCATCAATCCAAACTTCTCAAGCAAATTGTTGGTATATTTTTCTTGATTTATGAATATCCCTTCTCAAATTGACTTTTCATCAAATCCTCAAATTCTTTAGACAAACCAAGGTCTGTAGAGCCAAAAATAATAACATAGACATAAATTTGAACAAGCATTATATGATTCCCAATGTTCTTTCGAAATAATGTGGGGTCAATTGATCCTTGTTTAAATTTCGATTGTTTTAGGAAACTGGTAAGTGTTGCATACCAGGCTCTTGGTGCTTGTTTTAATCGATAAACAGCTTTATCTAGAATACAAACATGATCAGGAAAAGCTTCATTTACAAAACCTGTAGGTTGTTCAATGTAGACCGTTTCTTCAAGTTCACTGTTGACAAAAGCAAATTTAACATCCATTTGGAAAACATCAAAATCCTTGTGAGCTACATAAGCTAAAAATATTCGAACGGCCTAGAGTCTTGCGACAGGGGAAAAGGTTTCTTCATAATCAATACCTTCTTGTTGTGAATAATCTTTAACTACAAGCCTAGATTTATTTCAAATAATATTGCCATCTTTGTCAGTTTTATTTTGAAAATCCATTTTAAACAAACAATTGAAACATCTTCAGGTTTAGGAATTAATCTCTAAACCTTGTTTCTTTCGAATTCAGCTAACTCAGATTGCATAGAGACAATCCAATATGATTGTTCCATGGAAACCTTAACTATCTTAGGAACAATTCTCGAAATAAAAACATTAAACATGCAAAACTCTTGATGAGGATTGAGTACCTCATTCTTTGTACGAATTTGAGGTCTTGTCAACACTCCATCTTGTGGATTTCCAATGACTTGTTCTTTCGAATGACTTCTTTTCCACTTTTCCAATGGTGGATATGCTGGATCAAAATCCAATGGTACATTTTCATACTTTTCATCTTTTTCTGATCCTACAACATATATATTATCAGTTGAATCATGAAAAATTTCATTTTGATTCACATTCGACATATTTATATTGAAATGCTCCCCTGGACATTATTATCATTATGAAGCTCCCCTCAACATCTCCATCCATTCTCCTAATCTCCCCTTCGACAGAATGCTCCCCCTCGACATGAGAAGTCGAATTCAAGTGCTCCCCCTCCACTTGATCATTTAGCATGCTTTCGCTAATTCTAGGAGAATTTGATGCAGAGTTTAAATCTAAACTTACATGGATCAATGTCAAATCATCAGAATGTTTCGATGTTTCAGGGATTTGATTGTCCATAGCATGAACTTCTGCATCAACAGCCCTGTCAAGAACACAAAATATTAAATCATAATTAAAATCTATTGAATTGACATTTGTACGTTCATTATTTGATTCATTAATAATTGGATGTTGTTCAAAGCATTTTTCAAATCTTTTTACGTAATAATCATCAAACGTGAGATTAAACGTTTCTTCAAGTTTTCTCGTTCGTTTATTCAACACTCTATAAGAAACCGATTTATGTGAATATCCCAAGAATATTCCTTCATCAGGCTTTGACTGAAATTTCGAAAGATTATCTTTAAGATTCATAATAAAACACCTGCCACCAAAAACATGAAAGAATTTGACATTAGGTTTTCAGTTATTGATAATTTCATAAGGAGTAATGTTGAACCGACGATGAATAAAAGATCGATTTTGAGTAAAACATGTTGTCGAAACTGCTTCTGCCTAAAGATATTGAGGAAGATTCGCATATGTGATCATCGTTCTTGCTGCTTCACAAAGTGAACAATTTCGTCTTTCAACCACGCCATTTTTTTGTGTATATGGTGAAGAGAAATTATGTGAAATTCCTTTATCTGTTAAGAACGAATCAAGAACATTATTCTTAAATTCAGAGCCATTATCACTTTTTATCTTTCGAACATTCTTCTTTAAGCTTTTTTCAATTTTCTTGATGAAATCAATCATTGTTTGGGTTACTTCATATTTTAACCTTAGAAAATAAACCCAAGTGTATCATAAAAAATCATCAACAATGATTAAAATGTACCGTATCTTGTTAATTTTTCAACAGTTAATGGTCCACATAAGTCAATATGAAGAAGTTCCAACGCTTCAATAGTTTTTGAATCGATGACAACTGGATGTCCTTGACGATGTTGTTTGCCTTGTTCGCAAGCTGCACATAAAGTATCATTCTAAAACATTAAAACAGGTAAACCTCGAACAAGATCATTTACCAGCAATTTATTTATATTTTTAAAATTCAGATGAGAAAGCCTTCTATGCCATAACTAACTAACATCTGATGAAGCTTTCAAAAGTAAGCATACTGAAGGTTTCCCGACAATTGGTTTGATGTCTACAGTGAACATGTCACCATGTCATTTTGATTTTAACAAAACTTCTTTTGTTTCAAAATTTGAAATAATACTTCCTTCTTCGTTGAGCGCCACTTGATTGCCAATGCCTACAACAATCTATAAAACACTTATCAAGTTATGTTGAAGACCTTCGACATAAGAAACATGATTGACTGTAAACTGTCCATTCGTTACTTTTCCGTATCTTTTTACTTGGCCCTTGTGATTGTTTCGAAAATTCACTACTCCAACATTTTCTAAACTTTGAAAATCTCGCAAGTTTTCCATCCTTGCAGTCATGTGACGTGAGCAACCACTATCAATATACCATTTTCCATCATATTTCTCGTCACATAAAACCTACAATTAGTGGAAAAATTCAGGTACCCAAGGCTATTTGGGTCCTTAGTGATTAGTTTGAAAAATAGAGTGAAACTTTGAACTTATGACCCAATTACGAGCTTTTGTTTTGAAATTATCAATTAAGTCCATATCATGATTTAAAGTCTAAGAAACATGAACTTTCAAAAGTTTAGGATTGTTAATAACATCCCCCTTTTTCTTCTCAGTTTGGTTTCCACCACCCATAACTTTCGAAATTGGTTTGCATGTTTTAAAAAAAGGAATCAATTCTTTCGACGAAGAACTTCCACTTGAATATTCATTCAAATACTTCTCATAAGCATCTTTGATTTGTTGATGAGAGAATTTTCCAGATTGGTATGATTTTCCTTTGCCTTCAAGCCAATGATCTATGTTGTTCATTTCTGAACATCCTTGTGTATGAAACTTTCGAAGGTTGTTTCACGGAAGGATTTAGAAAATTCGGTTTTTTTGGAATATATTTCACATTGGACTTTGTTCGAATATTCTCAAACTTCCAACTATCATCATTTGAGAGAAAACTTGTTTTCGAAGAAAATCGATTTTGAAAATTCGATGATTGTTGTGTGAAAGAATGTTGTTTTTGAAAAATGAATTCGTGAAAACTTTTGTTGATTGTTTGTGGTAAAATTCCTTAATGATTGAGATGTATGAAATTTCTCTGTGTGACCATTTTGATTTGAATTCTGACACAAAGTTGTGGTTATTTGAAATTTAGATTTCGAAAAATTGTATTGTGAAAAAGATTTTTGTGATTGAGCGGAATTTTTCTTAACATCTGAATTTGTTAAAGACTTTGTCTTAACAGATTTAGAAATTATCTTTTAAGACTTTTTCTTTGTTAAATCATTTGATTTCTTTCCATTTTCCACAACTTGCCCAAAAAAATTTATTCGTCTTTTCGAAATTCCATTTTTTTTTGAAAATTTCTCAACAAGATCCTTAAAATCTTGCGAATTGAGTTTAACATTTTGATCAGTTTAAACAAAATCTTGATTTGAATCGTCTTTTTGAAATTTCTTGTTTTTCAACCCATTTTCTTTGTGGTTTTTGTCTTTAAAAAATGTACGAATTCTTTGTAAGATTATTTTTGACAGTGCTCTCATTTGAAAAGAATTCTTCATCTGAGGTTTTCTTATTGTCTTCTTCAACCATCTTGTTGAATTCAGGTTTGATGTTATTAACATTCCCAACAGTAACAAACACTTGATTAGGAAAGATAACATCATCTGTGCACTTGAAATTTGGATACACAACCGTATTTGTCTCAAGATAATGAGCACGTTTTTCAGACATCACTTTGTCGAACTTTTCTGTATCTCCATATGCTTTATCAACAACTATACATGGAATACTTGTTTCTTTCGAAACATTCTCTTTTTTCTTAGAATTGTTTGAAATTTCATCTTCTTCCTCATCATCACTATTCTCAATTTGACTATCTCTAACACTCACATGATCGAAATCACAAACTTTCGAAGTAGAGGTTTTTTCAAAGTTAATCTTGACCATCAAATCGTTACATATTTCTTTGCCTTTAGACTTAGATGTGACATTAATGACTGACAACAGAGAACAATCGACACTTTCCTCTTCCTAAATTTCACTGATTTCGCTAAAACTATCAGAATTATCTTCGGTATCAGCAAAATTAGATTGAGAGTCAGATTTCGAATTCTTAGTTCTTTTCAAAAATTTGATTTGTTCACGTTTGGTCAAAGTATCATTCACAATTTTAAAAAGTTCATCAACATCAAGATATTCATCTATTTTAACAATACCATAAGCTAATCGATTATCAGACACTCTATCAAATTCTGCAATGGTTTTCTCACAATCATAAGATAGGCTATCAATCATTTCTCGGTCGAAAGCTAGAAAATGTAATAACTTCCTATGTTGTTCTTTGCTTATATAAGATGAATGATGAAATGCAGTTAAATTTGCATAAAGACGTTTAGCTGAATTACATTAAATGTTCCTTTGTGCCAAAAGCATCCTTACATCATTTTCCAAATTCTCCCTACCACAACTAATGTTTTTCAATTGAAGTTATGGGTACTCTACCCTTTATTTTTTCGAATCCAACAACGTTTAAGTCTCTAACAATTGAACACTATATTTCTTAGCTTCATTACTAGCAGACACAACAAGAGTATCGAAATAAGCAATAGTATCATCAAAAGCGGTTATCTCAGAATCATAAGCTTGTAAAGGAATATTAAAAGATTGAAGAATAGAAAGTACCTTGGTAGTTATTGGTAATTTATCTCCATTTTTGGAAAACAACGACCACTCACCTTTTCTTTATCTTTTTTCTCGAACTTGGCATACATGGCACCATGCGTGGGATTACGCATCTCTTTCTCATCTAATCCAGATGATCAGATTTCATATGTACCATCACCCTCTCCTTCACCACGAGCAAACAAAGATATTCCTTTTGCTTTTGCACGAACTTCCTCAAAACAGTGCACATAATATTCGTCGTCTCTTATCTTGTTTTTCTTTTCATCCATCTTACGAAGCATACAATCATTCACCATGTCATTAGCACCATGAGAATAATGACAATCAATTCCCGAATCACCTTTAAGCTTCCTTTCGACTTTTGTGTCATCAACTTTCACATCATTCCTCTCAACCTTTTTCTTGTAACATCCCGGAATCGCAAGAGTAGAGTTGAAGGGCTAAAAGTGTAAGTTTTAAAGGGTGACTCGGCGAGTCCATGGATAGACTCGGCGAGTCAGGTCGCTGCTATGGTCGCGTGTCAAGTGGCCTACTCGGCGAGTCCAAAGATGGACTCGGCGAGTAGGTGCTGTATGAAGAAAACCCTAATTTTCGGGGTTGAGCCCTATATAAAGAGCATTATACCCCTCCACAGCCTCCTTTATTCCCCCCCTTGAGTTCCAGAAACCCTAAATTCGTGGAGAGTTCATTTTTGGAGCAAATTAGAGCTTGGAGAGGTGTTGTTTGAAGAGATCTTGAAGGAGAAGTGGCTTGGATCAAAGGGCTTTGCTTGGATTCGAGTTTGGTTGCTATTGAGGCATCTTTTGGAGGTAATACTTTCGTTCTTGGGCTGTATCTTCCTAGTTCCTCATTTTGGGGTTGTGTGGGGTGCTTGATTGTGTGACATTTTGATGTTGGAGGATGGATCTGAGGTTGCTACCTCAAATCTGGAGTGGAGAAGACCTTAAGAGCATTAAAGCCCCTGTTCTTGTGTTGTTAATAAAGCTACCATGTCCCAAACCATGGTTTTAAGGTGAATATGGCTTAGATCTCGTTAGATTCACGTAAAGTTTGCCACTTTACGTGATGGATGGATTGTAGGAGGTTGGATCTATGTTTTGGATCAATTGCATGGCCTGAGATGCTTCTGTATGGATTCAGACTGGTGGTACTCGACGAGTCCCATGGGTGGACTCGACGAGTTGCTTGAAGATGGCCTGGAACTCGACGAGTTGGAAGAACAACTCGGCGAGTAGGTTGAAGATAGCCTTGGACTCGACGAGTCCATTTGGACTCGGCGAGTCTTGTCGAGGAAGTCCCAATATTTTTGGTTGAGTCGATGAATCGGTGAGTCAAGGGATGACTCGGTGAGTTGGGTGCGAGTGGACTCAGAGTTGTTAAACTCGAAGAGTCTTGGGGTGACTCGGCGAGTTGGGTCGCTTATTGAAGGAAGTTCTGAGCATATGGACTCGGCGAGTCATCGGGTTGACTCGGCGAGTAGGCTCAGTCAGGGGTTGACTTTGACTTGTTCAAGGTTGACCAGTTGTCTTCCAGGGGTATTTTGGTAATTAAGGGTATTTATTGAGTTGTATGTTTTGATGTTCAGTGGAGGAGTTCGTGTCAGAGTTCGGAGCAGCGGGATCTTATCCCTTCAGCCGACAGTTCGAGGTAAGTTATCCTCACTATATCAACAGGGTCTAAGGCACCAAGGCCGACCCTTTATTGGATTGAGATTTGAATATGGTTATTATGTTATTGTTTGATATGTCTGCATCCTGGTAGTTAGGATGGTACATGCTAGGAGACCTTGTTAAGGTTAGTTTCCCGATATACAGAGTGATGCTATGCTAGTGACCGGTTAGGTCGGTAACCCGATTAGGGTAATGATATGCTATGTGATCTGCTTGCTCGGTTTGTTGACTATGACTGTTATATGAATGTATGTTTTGTGCACATGGTTGTTTGGACTGGAGATGGGTTGAGGCGGGTCCTGCTTTGTGCTGTAGGCCAAGATACCCAGGGCGGACCGGTTGCTCCGAAGGCCCAGCGAGCGGTCCGGATAGGCTGTAGGCCCCACGAGGGCGGACCAGACGTGCCGAGGCTCGGAGAGTGGACCAGGCCGACTGAAGGCCCGATGCGGGCGGACCAGTCACACTGTAGACTCAGAGAGTGGACCAGGTGGGTTGAAGGCCCGATGCGGGCGGACCAACCGCACTGTAGACTCGAAGGACATGACTAGACCTGGAGGATGGATCCGATGGACTGAAGGCCTGATACGGCGGACCAGTCACACCGTAGACCCGATATGCATGGCTGTTTTATGTTCTGTTATGTTATGTATGTTTTATATGTTTTGGACCGGAAGGTCGCAGCCTGGGAGGGCGTATACGTGGTTGGTATTTTGGGGGTATCTCACTAAGCTTTCGGGCTTACAGTTGTGGTTTAATGTTTTTCAGGTTCTTCAGGAGACTGTGCAAGGTGAAGGCGCGATCTTACCGCTCCTCATGATTTTGTAGCAATGTGATTCTGGGAATACTCTAATGATTTGTATTGAAAACCTTTTTGTAATCATTTTAATGAAAATCGGGTTGTTTTGAAAAATTTAAATTTGGTTGTATTTTTCGGATGTTACAAGTTGGTATCAGAGCCTTGGTTTGAGTGAATTGGAGGAACACTTGTGTGACTCCAGTCTCAAATCGAGGAGGGTTTTCAAAAAAAGAATTTAAGATGGTTTTCAAATTAAGTAAAGGAGGACGCGGAGGTACGATCAGCCGGAGCCAGTAAGTAACTCCAAAACACCATACATGACAATTGTTTTATTGAGCTTTGATAGAACAGCATGCTAGAGTTAGGCTAGGGATCTTCAGGATTTCTTGATGAGTTGCCTGATTTATGATGCCTGCTAGCCTAGTGTTCCTTGTGAGAGATTTCTAGTGTTCCTCTAGTTGTGAGGATAGAGTGTTGTTATGTATGTTGCTAGGGTGTTGTGGGAGTACTTCATACAAATATGGGTTGGTGTGGAAGGTAGTATGGGCCCGTACTACTGGAAGCACGGACTCATACGCGTATCAGGGAAACCATGACCTCTAGGGTTGGGATGAGAGCTGGTTCCCGGGATAGTGGAATATGTCTGAGATTTGGTGTTTTATTTTCAGTATGGAGATTTCAGGGCACACTGGGAGTGGATCCGGGTCAGGATCAGGAGCAGGAGAGGGAGTTCCGGGTGGGTCTGTACAACCCGAGGTTGTCAGCCAGATGAGTACGCACGAGTTGGATGCGAGGATTCGTGAGATCTTGCATGATGAGGTTGCTGCATTGTTTCGGGCTGAGTTGCCGGAGTTGTTTGGGTCGATCAAGACCGCCATGGTGGAGTACTTTGATGAGCGCTATGCGACTCTCACGGAGACGGCTGCCGCGGCGGCTACGGTAGCTGTAGCAGCGGCAGGGGGAGGAGCTAGTAGAGGTTTTCAGTATCGGGACTTCGATAATACGAAGCCTCCCACTTTCGATGGAGTTCAGGATCCGATCGTTGCTATGAGGTGGTTATCAGATGTGGAGGGGTGTTTCTTCACGTGTTCATGCCCTGCTGATCAGAGGGTGAGGTGTGCTCTGAACCTGTTGAGGCTCGGAGCAAAGGATTGGTGGAGACTAACCACAAGGTCGTACTCGGATGCGCAGAGGGCTGCGATTTCATGGGATCGGTTCAGAGAGATGTTCAGCACCCGTTATGTTCCGCAGGTCGAGAGGGAGAGGTTGGCTCAGGAGTTCTTGGAGCTGAAACAGGATTCGGAGTCGGTGACGGAAATCACCAGGATGTTTACTGAGAGGGCGATGTTTTGCCCTGAGTTCGCTTCGGAGCAGGCTCAGATGTCCCGATATCTGAGTATGCTAAAGAGGGACATCAGACAGTTTGTGTCTACGTAGAGGTGCGAGACTTTGCTGGAGTTGCAGGAGGCCGCCAGGCGGCGTGAGTTAAAGATTGAGTTACAGATGCGTGAGCTGAGGCAAGCTCCGGTTCAGTCACAGCCGGCGACAAAACGGTCTAAGACCGTTGATTCCAGGATGGGAGATCAGGGTAGCCACGTCTGTGGAAAGTGTGGAAGGGGTCACGCCGGGGTTTGTCGGTCCAGTGGAGCATGCTGCAAGTGCGGAAAGGAGGGACACCATGCGAGGGATTGTCGGCAGTCAGTGCCGGTTCGGGATTTGAGGATATGCTATCATTGTCATCAGGTTGGACATGTGAAGGTCAACTGTCCACGGCTTGCTGCAGGACCGGTGCAGGCTCCAGCACCGACTACGTTGAGGATCACAGGTGGAGGTCAGGGTGGAGCGGAGCCCCCAAGGGCTTAGGGCCGTGTTTTTCAGCTTGCTGCTACGGGTATTTCTTTTGCTGTTTTTGATTATTTATGATTATTGTGGAGTATTGTTATCTGCTAGTTTCGTTGGTTGGTTATGAAGTTGCGTTTCGGGTTTTCGTGAGGTATCCATTGTTCCTTGAGGGTTTGGTGAGTTGTGATCAAGATTTCGTTTTGGTATCCTTTGTTCCCTGAAGGATCGATATGGTTATGGATTTGTACTTCGAGCTATCATTGATTATCCTTGTGGGGATTGGTGGCAGATGCGGCGTTGGTTTGAAGGTCGGGTAGATTCTGCAGACTGAGGAATGGATATTTGAAGATTGGGTTCCTTTTGAGCGGGTTGTTCAGTGTGGAAACATGATTTTTTTATGAAAGTTGTTGGCGCTGGTGAGAAAATGTTGCATGTAAGTGTTGATTTTCTGCAAGGTTACTTTGGGAGATCGGTGATGGCAACCGGTGATGTATTGTCAGTATCTTAAGTGGAGGAGAATTGGAGATTCTCCAGATGATCGTTGGGTCTGAGAGGTTGTTTAGCTGCTTGGGGAAATTCAGCGATATTTCTATCAGTCGAGAGCAGGCTCGTATGGGTGAGTAACAGGCGTGCGGGGCGGAATACAGACCTAGACCAGTTGATTGTGGAAGGCATGGGAGCGGGCTGGGATCGAGTATGTATGATGGAGATAGAGTTCGGAACCCCTAGAGGGATAGAACGGTATGCACGGGAGGATTTCCCGAAGGGATAGTTCGGAATGATGAATGTTAGTTGAGCGGTTCGGGTAGACTGAAGGCCGGTAGGCGTACTATTCAGACCGAAGGCTCGGAGGACGGTCCAGTCAGATTGGCTGAAGGTCTCGAGAGTGGTCCAGAATGGCTGAAGGCCTGGGGAGGCGGTCCGGTCATGCTGAAGACTCTGCGAGTATTGTTGGATCGGTTCGAGGTTATGGGTTGCGTATGTTGCAGTGGGATTTCATTGGGAGGTCTGGCCCCGGGTAGCAATCTTGAGCAGTGAAGTTAGTGCATGGGCTTGAGAGTCCCTGCGATGAGAGTCAGAGTGGTGGTGATGCATGGATGTCGGGTACGCTTTAAAGAGGTAATGTAGCGTGGGATGAGCACCATAGTGCCTGTCATGGTGACTGGGCGGACGAGTGGTTTCTTTGGTAAGGAAAGAGGGAGGAATGAAATTCTGAAAGGGGAGTGCGAATTCACGGAAGTGAAAGCGGCAGTGTAGAGTTACGATCGGAGTGGTCCGTCGATGGTCTGTGAGTAGTGTGTTGCGGCGGTAGAATAAGAGCTCATTCGACTTGATATGTTGCTCTGGGCGCGGAGGGAATACCGCGGCGTAGAGCCTGGGAGAGGGGTTCGGAAGGTATACAGAGAAAGAGTCTTGGACTCTCAGTGAGATTCTGATCAGGGTTTTGGGTTTGTATCAGCGGTTCATCCTGGAAGGATGTTTGAGGATATCATCTGTGTATCAGGTTATCCAAGCCTGAGGGAGCTAGAGCTAGATCGGCATGTGTGTGGAGAACTCGGGTGAGTTGCTCCGGAGTGGAAGAATGGATCTTTCGGTCGACATGGGACGGATAGAGTGGAATTCGGATCGGGGATCCGATGGTTCGTGGCTTATTAGCCATATGAGTCAAGTGAAGGATGAGAATTGGAGCAGTAAGGCATCATGGGTAATTCTCGGTTGTTGAGTGTGGTTATCGGAGGGTACAGCTGGAGCCCGGTTTGAGTAGGTGGAGGGGACACCGTATGGAAAGAGAAAGTGAGCTTATGGGTTCTATGATTGTACCTTGAGGGACTTGGTTCGGTCAAGGTCAGGTGGCGCGTCGTGGGACGTAATTTGAAGATGAGATGTCGTAGGCTTCGAGGACGAAGCCTAATTTAAGTGGGGGAGAATTGTAACATCCCGGAATCGCAAGAGTAGAGTTGAAGGGCTAAAAGTGTAAGTTTTAGAGGGTGACTCGGCGAGTCCATGGATAGACTCGGCGAGTCAGGTCGTGGCTATGGTCGCGTGTCAAGTGGCCTACTCGGCGAGTCCAAAGATGGACTCGGCGAGTAGGTGCTGTATGAAGAAAACCCTAATTTTCGGGGTTGAGCCCTATATAAAGAGCATTATACCCCTCCAAAGCCTCCCTTATTCCCCCCTTGAGTTCCAGAAACCCTAAATTCGTGGAGAGTTCATTTGGGGAGCAAATTAGAGCTTGGAGAGGTGTTGTTTGAAGAGATCTTGAAGGAGAAGTGGCTTGGATCAAAGGGCTTTGCTTGGATTCGAGTTTGGTTGCTATTGAGGCATCTTTTGGAGGTAATACTTTCGTTCTTGGGCTGTATCTTCCTAGTTCCTCATTTTGGGGTTGTGTGGGGTGCTTGGTTGTGTGACATTTTGATGTTGGAGGATGGATATGAGGTTGCTACCTCAGATCTGGAGTGGAGAAGACCTTAAGAGCATTAAAGCCCCTGTTCTTGTGTTGTTAATGAAGCTACCATGTCCCAAACCATGGTTTTAAGGTGAATATGGCTTAGATCTCGTTAGATTCATGTAAAGTTTTCCACTTTACGTGATGGATGGATTGTAGGAGGTTGGATATATGTTTTGGATCAATTGCATGGCCTGAGATGCTTCTGTATGGATTCAGACCGGTGGTACTCGACGACTCCCATGGGTGGACTCGACGAGTTGCTTGAAGATGGCCTGGAACTCGACGAGTTGGAAGAACAACTCGGCGAGTAGGTTGAAGATAGCCTTGGACTCGACGAGTCCATTTGGACTCGGCGAGTCTTGTCGAGGAAGTCCCAATATTTCTGGTTGAGTCGATGAATCGGTGAGTCAAGGGATGACTCGGTGAGTTGGGTGCGAGTGGACTCAGAGTTGTTAAACTCGAAGAGTCTTGGGGTGACTCGGCGAGTTGGGTCGCTTATTGAAGGAAGTTCTGAGCATATGGACTCGGCGAGTCATCGGGTTGACTCGGCGAGTAGGCTCAGTCAGGGGTTGACTTTGACTTGTTCAAGGTTGACCAGTTGTCTTCCAGGGGTATTTTGGTAATTAAGGGTATTTATTGAGTTGTATGTTTTGATGTTCAGTGGAGGAGTTCGTGTCAGAGTTCGGAGCAGCGGGATCTTATCCCTTCAGCCGACAGTTCGAGGTGAGTTATCCTCACTATATCAACAGGGTCTAAGGCACCAAGGCCGACCCTTTATTGGATTGAGATTCGAATATGGTTATTATGTTATTGTTTGATATGTCTGCATCCTGGTAGTTAGGATGGTACATGCTAGGAGACCTTGTTAAGGTTAGTTTCCCGATATACAGAGTGATGCTATGCTAGTGACCGGTTAGGTCGGTAACCCGATTAGGGTAATGATATGCTATGTGATCTGCTTGCTCGGTTTGTTGACTATGACTGTTATATGAATGTATGTTTTGTGCACATGGTTGTTTGGACTGGAGATGGATTGAGGCGGGTCCTGCTTTGTGCTGTAGGCCAAGATACCCAGGGCGGACCGGTTGCTCCGAAGGCCCAGCGAGCGGTCCGGATAGGCTGTAGGCCCCACGAGGGCGGACCAGACGTGCCGAGGCTCGGAGAGTGGACCAGGCCGACTGAAGGCCCGATGCGGGCGGACCAGTCACACTGTAGACTCAGAGAGTGGACCAGGTGGGTTGAAGGCCCGATGCGGGCGGACCAACCCCACTGTAGACTCGAAGGACATGACTAGACCTGGAGGATGGATCCGATGGACTGAAGGCCCGATACGGCGGACCAGTCACACCGTAGACCCGATATGCATGGCTGTTCTATGTTCTGTTATGTTATGTATGTTTTATATGTTTTGGACCGGAAGGTCGCATCCTGGAAGGGCGTATACGTGGTTGGTATTTTGGGGGTATCTCACTAAGCTTTCGGGCTTACAGTTGTGGTTTAATGTTTTTCAGGTTCTTCAGGAGACTGTGGCAAGGCGAAGGCGCGATCTTACCGCTCCTCATGATTTTGTAGCAATGTGATTCTGGGAATACTCTAATGATTTGTATTGAAAACCTTTTTGTAATCATTTTAATGAAAATCAGGTTGTTTTGAAAAATTTAAATTTGGTTGTATTTTTCGGATGTTACATTTCTTCTCCTCACTTACAACTTTGTTGACAAAGCTTCCTTTGCTATCACTTAATTTCGACTTTGGATTAAAGGGTTTCTTGAAAAACTTCTTTACTCAATTGTTTGAGTAAAAATCAACAACCTCATCGTCTGAATTCATCGGAAATACTTCTTCATCAGAATTTTCATTTTCAATCAACTCCTTCTCAGATACTTTTGAAACTAATGCCAATGGTCCTTCCAGAATTAGTTTCGACTCTTCATCCATCTCATTCACCTCTCCTTCGTGAGTTTTCATCTGATTGTACAAATCATTCAAGGATGAAGAATCAAAACTTTGCTGACTTTTCACCATCATGCTGACATTTCTTCATTCCTTATGAAGTCCCATTATGAATGTTAGATTGAACTCCATGGTTGACCTTCTGATACCGTTACGATTGCATCTTTAAATGAGTTCATTCAGACGATCATAGTAGCCTTCAATGGATTAACCATCCTTTTGCTTAAACTCCTTTAACTCAACCAAGCACTGCTTCACTGAATTAATCTTTGTTTTCTCACTTCATTGAAACTTTTATTTGAGAGTATTCTAGATTTCTTTTTCAGTTTTACAACCACGCACGTAGTTGTAAACAACAGGTGGCAAGGCACCACGCAGTTCTCTCATGCATCGTTTTTCGTTGTTCTTTAGCCTAGTAGATTGATCACTAATAGCTTGTGTTAAACCAGATGAACCAATGTTCTGAACATTCGAAGGAAGATGAACATTTCCAGTTATGCAATTCGAAAGCTCCTCTTCCAGGCCATTCAGATAATCCTCCATTCGATCAGCCCACTGATCATATTAATATGGAATTAGCATAGGGATCTTCGTTGAAGATCCTAGAAATGAGAAAAAGAGATCATCGTATTCATGTTGAAGTTCACCATGAAAGTACGGATGTGAATTTCAGAAAAGCTTGATGAAATTCACAGATGAATGAATGAATTGATCAGAAATTCCTAGTCGATTACTCGATTAAACAATTTGATTGTAGAATCAAATCACAACTAAAGATCAGATATGATTTTCAGAACCAAAAGTGCGGAAAGTGTTTGAATCAAAATCGTGACTCAAAAAATTATGATTCAAAATGAAAATCAGATCATTGCAGTATGATTCCTACTCTGATACCAAATGTAGAAGTGATTAATCGAGTATTGGAATGAATTCAGAGTAAAACAAGTAATAAGAACATGAGATCTAAATAGAATCTAGTTTCAGCTCAATTATACTTTCAAAATATAAAGAGACTGTTTAGATAGATTACAAGCAAAAGTTCTATCTATCTTCGTGCATTACTCCTATTTATAAGAGAACTGAAAGTATACAAAAAAAATACTAAGGGCTTCGACATTAAGACTTTGTTACAAATGTGCCTTATTAAATAGATAATAAAACTAACGAAACTATCTCAGCATACTTCAACATATTATAATATATTTGACTCTACACCACCATCATTATCACCAACACCTCTACCACCCACAATGTGACATCCTGATTTTTCAACCCATGTTTTTCATTTTTATTTATTAAAATACATTAGAGTATAACTACATTATGAGGAAACATGCTGTGAATGCATGTGTGCACATTCAAACTTTGCCCTTCAAACGAATCATAGAAGTACCTGAAAAACATTTTATGTGGCTTAGTGAGTTCCCCAAAATATCATATACCACAATACATATATAATGCATACATATAATGGCCTTCAACATAAAGTGGTCCGCCCCTTTTTGTCTTCAGCATATAGTTGATCCACACTTCGGCCTTTAGTGTAATGCTAGTCCTTCTAGGTATATTAGCCTTCAAAAAAAATTTGGTTCGCCCTCAACTCCCCACATAATATATATATATATATATATATATATATATATATATATATATATATATATATATATATATATATATAAATAGACAAACAGTTCAACACAACAAGCCACTAAATAAACTAGTCTAGTGGCCTAATTGCATACTAGAGAGCAAAGCAAATATATATATATATATATATATATATATATATATATATATATATATATATATATATATATATATATGAGCACGTAATATAGTGAGAAAACTCACTTGGATAATTTACTAATATGACTGACAGCTATCTGGGCGATTCTGTTGGTGATCCAATTTGGTTGGTAATGTGCTTAACAAGTATTAACCTATAATGTTATTGCTTATTACTCCCGATTGCAATCTAGTATTAAAAACTAGATCTTTCACTAATTCCAAAAAATACAGATGTTCTATTAAATAAGGATATGTCTGGCTGGACAGTTGGGAGGCAGGTGCATTTCGGCATATAGTCTTTCTGAAATCCAACAACCAAACCCATTTGATCATTCTAGATACCTCTCCCGTATGTAGAGAAGTCAACATTATAACTGGAATTATTGATAAATCTTATATATACATTCATTACAAAAATTATGAATATAAATATAAGTTACACATTAAACATAGTAAGCATAGTCTAACTTATATAGAGTTTTTAGCAAAAATCGGGAATTCCACACGCAAAAATTCAATACCAAGTACTTCTATTTTTTGGCTCTCTATGACTTGAGAGCCTCGCTAAATCAGAATTCTCCATAATCTTGAAAATACTTCAGAAATTTAGAGCTTTAGAGAGATATTTGAAGAGGAAATGGCATGGGAATGAATGAGGAGGAAAAAGTTATTTACAGGCAGGAAAACAGGAAGGCACGTTGGGCACACCTACCCGTGCGCCATGCTCTCGTGCTAGGTGGGATGATTGGCCTTTGACGTGACACGTGCCAGTTTTCGGTCCTTTCAAGCGTAGCTGTCAGATAATACTACAACTTTTTTTGAGACTCCGACAGATAATTCGCATACAATATTAAATTAAATAGTCTATGAAAATTATATATTGCTAATGACCGTATAAAATTCATAACTTTTTTATACATATTCTATTCTCAATTGTCTTTATGTCGACAGAATCAAATCGATGAGATCTTGAATTCCCATTTAGATTATTTTTCCTAACAATTGACCAATCTTAATTTCGATTTTTGTATCATACACTTCTGCACTGAAACTTCTAAAAGGTTTGACTTCCTCATACGACGTTAGATTCAGACGTTCTCTATATGTACTCTCATAGTTTTACGACTGCTACGACGTTCACTTGGATTAATTCGGCTAATATATAATATGCTCTCTAATTCATATTCCATGACGCGTATATTTGTGTCAGTTTAATTTATATATATATACACACACACACACACACACAAGGAAAAGTGAATATACCCTTAAGGATATATATAAGTTTAGGTACCTAAACTCAGTATACTATGTTATTTTGTATCGTATATTTATTGTAATTGTCCAATGTTTTTTTATAATTCAACTAATAACTTGATTTACTTCTAAGATTTTTATAAATTTCATATTTATCTTCCTCTCATAAAATTTTTAGTTTCAACTATAATAATTATAGCCATGTAGGTGTTCGGCAAAAAGATGTGATGTAAGACGAAGATAATAGCGACATTTTGAAAATCTTGAATGTAAATCAAGTTAGGAGTTGAAGTTTAAGAGCATTATAATGAATATATCAAACAAAACAACGTCTTATGGACGGTTTGGGTACCTACGCTTATATTCCCTTAAGGGTATATTCACTTTTCTCATATATATATATATATATATATATATATATATATATATATATATATATATATATATATATATGTTATACCTTAATATACATATTTTGTCAAAGGCTGAAAATTAAGAGGTACAAGAGCTTATTGCTTCATGTACAATGATTTTATGCATTAAAAGTTATAAATCTTTGTAACATCCCAAAATTCAAGGCCAAAAATTTCATTTTTACATAAGTTATTATAAAACCATAAGTATAAATCCGTCAGTAATAACATTCTATGTCAATGCCAAAGTGTCAATAATCAAAGCAAGTTATAATCATTTAATATCAAAGTGTAATCCCAAAGATCTCATGTACGGAAAAACTTAGTGTGATGCGCTACGAACAAGCCGGTTGCTTTCCTTTGAAACGAAGTACTTGAAACCAAAACTGTAAACCGTAAGCAAGAAGCTTAGTAAGTTCCCCCCATTATACCACCTACCATACATCATACGTACTATTGGGCAATTCTATGGTGCCCGACCTACCCATGTCAAGCCATTTTGGGGTGCTGACCTATGTATGTCAAGCCATTCTGGGGAGCTGACCAACCCTACGGTCTATCTCAACCGGCAACGAGGACTATTTCACCTAGTAAATATCGTGTACATACTACTAAGCATACATGGGTACTAGCTACCCCCTTCGGTATCTTTCAACCAGTATCTGGGACTATTTCACCCCCTACTACTACCACATAATAAAATATCATGAACATACTGCTACGCATGCATGGGTATAAACTACCCCTTCGGTATCTTGCAACTGGTATCTGGGGACTATTTCACCCCTACTGCTACTAACATATAATGCCATATTATGCGAACACACAAACACACCAGGTAGTAACAAACCCAGATGGTTATCACAAAGACAACCATCTACCAAACAACTCTACTAGTGGGTCGACATTGTAACCTTAGACCCATGTTTACTGGAAGGTAACTCACCTCACACTGCTAAGGTCCCGCAAACTCAACCCCACACTGCTGAAGTTCCACAAATTCAAGCCCAGCTGCTGGATGACAGATTCCCAAACTGTCAACTCCAAAATAACACCTAATTAATAATTGGGTTCCAATACATAACCATAAGTCCATGGTTGGGGGAAAAAGACTAATCTACCCCTAACTTGGTTTGATACAAGCCCGAGGCCCAATCCAAAGGCCCAAAAGTCCAACTATGGCTCAAATCCCAATATATGGCCTAATTTTCCAAATTAGGCCCAAGCCTTTACATGTCTTATTCAAAGGCCCAACCAAAAAGTCAAGCCTAACATTTGGTATTCTAATGGCCCACTATCTCATAATCATAAAGGCCCAAACAATGGCCTAATTTTCCAAATTGGGCCAAACCCCTTACATGTTCCATACCCTAGGCCCATTAAATTATTCTAGCCCATTTTCTTGTTCTTGGATAGCCCGTTACTATACAATCACCAAAGCCCAATAGAAAGGCCCAACTTAAGGCCCAAGTGAGATTAGGGTTTCATATAAAATGATGATTAGGGTTAAGTGTTTGTCACTTAACCCATTAAGGACTTAATCCATTAAGTCCATCACTCATCTAAATAGATCATATGGTGTGATTGGGCTAAATACACAATTTCACTCCAATGGCCCAATACATGTCGTGATAAGTCCAAGCTCATAAATCCAATATTAGGGTTTTCTAAACCCTAATTAGGGTTTCTAACCCCATCTAAGCCCATTAGGCCTAAGAGCTAGGTCTTTTGATCAATTAGGGTTCATTAGGCCCATTAGAGTTTCATTGAGCCCATTAGGGTTTCAAGCATCCCAAACGAATCAAACTCAGCAAGGCAAAGCATACCGCCACTCGACACGGCAGCCGGTGGCAGCAGCTACCACCTCACAGTGGTGGTTAGGGTTTCTTTTCATTATTCCAAATCTAATTACACTTTACATTGCTTAATTCCAAATAACACACCAACCACTAAAACATACACACGGTGCATGGTGCCAGCCACCACCTCACGGTGGAGGTGGTGGTTGTTCTAGGTTTTCCAGCCAATAAGCTACACACATAACACACGCTACAGTAGAAACAAACACCCACATGCTTTCTTTCTTGCAAACAGATCAAGCCACCCTTCTGGTGGCGGTTAGCGACCGCAGAAACAGGGAGAGGCGGTAGCGACGTCTTGACAGCGACATCTTATGGTGGCATATCACGGTTGATGACGAGACTAAAGAGGAGGCGAAAGGGTGGCGGCAGGCGCAACCCTTGATGGAAAGAATTAGCAGTGAGGCAGCGACGACAACATAACCCGCGACGATAACAGTAGGGGCACAATGGAGAGAAGATACTTGTTTGCGTACTTGTTAGCAACTGGAGCAACAACGACTCTAATAGCAGATTAACGTCATCATTCATAGGAGAACGAGAAGGAGTCAGGTGGTGGTAGCGCTCCACGCGTGGCGGTCCTCTCTCAGTGTCTGGCGACGTTTCAATGGCAAAGAGGAGGGCAGGCGGCGGCTGGAGATTTCTCATGGCTGCTAAGGGATTTCCTTAGGTTTAGGGTTTGATAACTTTGAAGTGAGGTTATATACCCAGTGCTCCTAAACATCAAGCTGTAACGACACAAACAGTCCCTCCTCGTGACATTTTCTTTCAAAATAAGGCCAATATTTACCATATAAACCGCTAACATCAAAATCAATTACAATTTAAGTACAATATATACCAAACAACCCTCCACTTTGAGAATAATTGCAAAACTAATCCAGGATTTACCTTTTTAACCCCTGATTCCATAAATCTTTACAATATAAATCCGGAATTTACATTTTATCCCTTGCTTCCATAATTCCTTTCATATTGAGTCCTAATTGCTACCAAGCAGCCCCTGTCTTCAATATTACTTACAAATTTAGTCCTGATTTTACGCTTTAATCCCCGCCTTTTTAAAATTATGACAGTTAACTCTTCGAGACCAACACCTTGTTATATAATTATAAAACTTAGGGCTACTATTCATTCATTAATTTTTTTATTTATTTAATAAATAAACAGGGTGTTACAACTCTCCCCAACTTAAATTAGATTTTTTCCTTGAAATCATTCCTTACCATTCATGGTTACCATCCTGAGCACACCCTAGTTTCGTAGGGTAGTTGTGGCCCATCTTCATAAGTCCCTAACATCCGCAAGTGAATGAATTCCTCGCAACGAGATAACATCTACTCGGTCTGAAATCTGTTATCTTGAGATGGTCTGAATCCCTGACAGACCACTCATATTGAATCATTATCGGTGAATCTAGTCTGTTTATCTTTCAATTGAGTTCTCAACTTATGATAACCTTAGACTCCCACTAGAAAACCGAAATCATAACCCCAATTATCAGTTCATGTCATTTAGCATAACCCAATCAATCTGTCATTCCATCCGAACTTGCAACCTAAAACACAAATACTAATACTGCCAATCGTTTAAACTATCTGTACATTAAACTACCTGAAGCAGTATGTTGCCACATGGTTGCTTCCAAAATCTATAGAGACCTGCCTGGTCTTAATTTGTTAGTTGTTTGAAATATCAGGTTCCATCCCGATTACAGAGCCAAAAGGCTCACCCGCAGTCGCTCCATGCAACTTCTGAATGAATCTTCCTCTAGAACTAGTTGCCACTAATTGGCATGCCATTGTGGCCTAACAACCTTCTGATCTAAATGATCAGGTTTATGCGTCAAATCCTAACGTCACCAAATCCAAGGCTAAAAGTGATTGCTACCTGACCATTGGTAGACTTATGTCATGAATGACCTTAAGTAATCCACTGCTTCCTTGCTCTCATAACTATAGTGGCGCTTCTACAGTCTTATCACTGGCTTAACCAGGTCTAATCCATCTGGGTAATTCCGAAATCCAATCTGTGGATTTCCATATCCTCACTGCTACACCCGAACTGGTGGGTAGTATTGTTCCTTCCGCCTCCTAACAACGCGCTCATGCTATTTACCAACCAAGTGAAGGTTGCAGCTACACCCACAGACTTACATCACTCAAGCATTATCTGCTAACCTCGTGAATGCTACGACTACACTCGCAGACTTACAACACTCTAACACTATCTGATCGCTAGTGAATGCTACGGCTACACCTGAAGACTTACAAAACTCTCACACTATCTAGCTGCTAGTGAATGCTACGGCTACCCTCGTAGTCTTACAACACCTCCCATACTATCTGATCACTAGTGAATGCTTCAGCTACCCCCGTAGTCTTACAACACCTTCCATATCGAGTCGGCCACACACTCGACCTAACACTCAACTAAACTTCAGTCCTAACTGGAGCTCTAACTTGGCTCCCAAAACCTGCGATCTGATGCCAAGAAAAATCATGAACCAAATGTTGGAACGTTTTCTAAACTTCCAACTCACCCAATCATCCACCTAGATGGCCACTAGGCCGCCTTTCCCCCTGACGAGGATGTGAAACTCATCCTAGTTTCACACTTATTTCTTCTCTTGGACACCTGATCGATTCTCCCCCACTCAGCTTCGGTTAAGTCTTTATGGCTTGTTAGAATTGAAGGACTCCCAATCCTTCTTGCTTCCTAGTATCCAACTAATGACAACCTGTTCTTACTAATGCTAGTGATCAATCACCGGTAACATCCTAAGATTGCCCATCCTCTGAATCTTGAAGAGTACTCATGATAACTGGTCTAGTTTGACCCTTCAATCCGTCCCCTATGCCGACAACTGGAGGCCTTAATCTTTACCCTGGCTAACGAGTTCTCATCCCCACTTTCAATCTTGCAACACCACTGAACTCTAACCGAACACAACCCATGCGAAAATACCACTCTTTTGAACATCCACTGACCGAACACTTATGCATCTATCCCCTACAACTAACACTACCATCTTCATGCCACCAATCCATTCTTAGCAACGGTGGTGTCTTGAACTCCAAAGTTCTTCCATAGACTGCTGTCAGCCATAACTGAACCATGATAGAGCCACTGGACGCTAACTTCAATGAAGGACTATCGCCCTAATCCCTGACTTGATATCCTCTTTTCACTATTCCTGCGCATATCCTGGAAAAGATCCGGAATGACAATGGTACACATGGAGCCCAATCCGCAAGATACGTTCCTCTGTAGGTTCATCAAGGACCTTTCGTCATGTAGGATGGCATATAAAAATCCTTGATAAACCCAAGCAATAACAGAGAACCTACTCGAGATATGACTTATCCAACTTTCTCATAATTTTGAAGCAATACAGATTCCTAATATCCACCTTGAAGTGAGATAAGATGACATACCCGTGAACATCTGACGAAATCCTGGTCTTGATGACAGGAACCAACTATAGAATCTTCCTTCCCAAAGGATTCTAAGGGTCCACAAACCCTGGGTTTCAAATGATCCTCTAACTTCCCTGCGACAAATCTGGCCCAAAAGGCCCCGAGATGACTACCAAGAGCTCCTAAAGTCCTTCCTTGGCTAAACAAAAGACCACCGAGGTCCACTCCCGTAACTCTTCAAATAATCTCCGATGAGAAGAACTTCTGTGATCACGCATCGACTGGCTCAGGCCCTGCTCCTGATCCGAACCCAGAATATGAATCTCACTCTTGGGGTGCTTAACACCATAATGAACTAACATTCCAAGGATTCGAATATACCTAAGCATCCTTACCACCTTTTGCTGACATGACCAACCCTGCTACCTTGTAGCAGCCTAAACCCTTGGAGCGACAAACTCCCTTGTGCATCTTCCCGTACGTGCTACACTGACTCCGGCCCTGCTGGTCTTTCACCCGATGATCAAAAGTCATGGGTCTCTTCCCGGGACCCTCTACTATACGCACCTAGCATGAACCTCTCTTCCCAGGGCTCTGAATCGATCTCGCATCTGAAACCTCTTGGAATTCATATACTTGTCTGACACCCTGTCGCGCTCACCAACTCACTTGCCAATGGCTAATCTGCAATAACTGAAATACCCTCTGTTCCAACCGGGTCACATACTTTCCTCAGAGATCCTCCTGAATCCTCCAAGTCACTTCCTAAAACTGGTACCCTGAATGCTTGCAAACAGCGCAACCAAACCCATTAAAGCAGTTCCTAGGCTTTCCTAGGTTCTCGTACCCACCCAGTCCTCAGCTACTGTAGGACTTCCCACTAATGTCAACTAGCTACATCATCAATATAGCCACATGCGACTTACCATATTCACTTAGTAGCTAGCTTACATTACTAAGAGTCCCACAAAGCACAAAGCAAGCAACATTTAGATAATGGAAAATCTAATCAACATATCTCAATCAAATCAGTTTATCCTCTTATTAGGGATCTATACTGGCATGCAACTGTAAGGCTCGCACAATCAGGCATAACCTAAACAGGCTATCCTATCACTAATTGATCAGTACTATCATGCAGCTCAACAAGCACATACAGCATGCATATAAGGCATCTTCCTAGATCCTTAGACCTAATCTAGCATGCAGTTCTAATAATCATATCATATGATAACTTAACATGTATGGGTATCTTGGGGAAAACTTACTTGAGCTCGGCCGGTTACATGCATCACACACCTTGTTCTTTCCAATGTTCTTTTCTCCTTCCAATTTCTTTCTATACAGCACGCATACCAATTCCTCAGTTTGAGTTCAGACAAGCACATACAACATGCATACCAATTCCTCAATTTGAGTTCAGACACACCCGAGAATGCGCCTGAATCCCTTAAACCAAGGCTCTAAAACCAATTTGTAACATCCCAAAATTTAAGGACAAAAATTTCATTTTTAAATAAGTTATTATAAAACCATAAGTATAAATCCGTTAGTAATAACATTCCATGTCAACGCCAAAGTTTCAATTATCAAAGCATTTTTTCATCAATTAATATCATAATGTAATCCCAAAGATCTCATATGCAGAAAAACATAGTGTGATGCGCTGCGACCAAGCCGGCTCCTTTCCTTTGAAATGAAGTACCTGAAAAAAAAAGTTGTAAACCATAAGCACGAAGCTTAGTGAGTTACCCCATCATACCATATACCCTACAACATACGTACTACTAGGCAATTCTGCGGTGACCAACCTACCCATGTCAATTCATTATGGGGTGCTGACCTACCCATGTCAATCCATTCTGGGGTGCTGACCTACCCATGTCAAGCCATTCTGGGGTTCTGACCTACCCATGTCAAGCCATTATGTGGTGATGACCAACCCTCCTGTCAATCTCAACCGACAACGAGGACTATTTCACCCCTACCACTACAACATAGTAAATATCGTGTACATACTACTAAGCATACATGGCTAATAGCTACGCCCTTCGGTATCTTTCAACCGGTATTTGAGGACTATTTCACCCCTACTACTACCACATAATAACATATCATGAACATACTGCTACGAATGCATGGTTACTAACTACCCCTTTCGTATCTTGCAACCGGTATCCGGGGACTATTTCACCCCTACTGCTACTAACATATAACGCTCATCATGCTAACACATAAACATATCAGGTAGTAACAAACTTATATGATTATCACAAAGACAATCATCAACCAAACAACTCTGCTAGTGGGTCAGCATTGCGACCTTAGACCCACTTCTACTGGAAGGTAACTCGCCTCACATTGCTGAAGTCCCGCAGAGTCAACCCCACACTGCTGAAGTCCCACAGACTCAACCCCAGCTGCTGAATGACAGATTCCCGAACTTTCAACACAAAAATAACACCAAATTAATAATTGGATTTCAATACATAACCATAAGTCGATGGTTGGGGGTAAGAGACTAATCTACCCCTAACTTGTCTTGATTCAAGCTCGATGCCCAATGGAAAGGCCCAAAAGTCCAACTATGGCTCAAAGCCCAACATATGGTCCAATTTTCCAAATTTGGCCCAAGCCTATACATGTCTTATTCAAAGGCCCAACCAAAAATTCCATTCCAACATTTGGTATTCTAATGGCCCAATATCTCATAATCATAAAGGCCTAAACTATGGCTCAATTTTTCAAATTAGGCCCAAACCCCTTATATGGGCCTTACCCTAGGCCCATTAAATTATTCTAGCCTATTTTCTTGTTCTTGGATAGCCCATTATTATCCAATCACTAAAGCCCAATAGAAAAGCCCAACATAAGGCCGAAGTGAGATTAGGGTTTCACATAAAATGATGATTAGGGTTAAGTGTTTCTCACTTAACCCATTAAGGACTTAATCCATTAAGTCCATCACTCATCTAAATAGATCCTTTGGTGTGATTAGGCTTAATACACAATTCCATTCCAATGGCCCAATACGGGTCCTGATAAGTCCAAGCCATAAATCCAATATTAGGGTTTTCTAAACCCAAATTAGCATTTTCAACCCCATCTTAGCCCATTATGCCCAATACCTAGGTCTTTTGATCAATTAGGGTTCAATAGGTCCATTAGGACTTCATTGGGCCCATTAGGGTTTCAAGCATCCCAAACAAATCAAACTCAACGCGGCAAAGCACAACGTCACCCGACACGGTGGCCGGTGGCGGCAGCTACCACCTCACGGTGGTGGTTAGGGTTTCTTTTCATGATTCCAAATCTAATTACACTTTACAATGTTGAATTCCAAATAACACACACATAACAACTAAAACACACACACACACGGTGCATGGTGGTGGTGGTGGTGGTTGTTCTAGATTTTCTAGCTAACAAGCTACACACATAACACACGTTGTAGTAGAAAGGAACACCCACACATTTCCTTTCTTGCAAAATGGGTCCAACCACCCTTCTAGTGGCGGTTGGCGATGGAAAAAAACATGGAGAGGCGGCAACGACATCTTGATGGCAACATCTTGTGGTGACATATCGTGTCTGACGACGAGACTAAAGGGGAGGCGAAAGGGTGGCGGCAGTCGTAACCCTTGACGAAAAGAACTAGCAGCGAGGCGGCGATGGCGACATAACTCCCGATGATAGCAGCAGCGGCACAACAAAAAGAATACGCCTGTTTGCGTCCTTATCAGCAACTGGAGCAACAACAGCTCTGGTAGCGGCTTGACGTCTGCAGTCGCTCGGAGATTCAACAGATAGGAGGGAGTCAGGTGCTGTTAGTGCTCCACACATGGCGGTCCTCTCTCGGCGTCCGATGATGTTTCAATGGCGAAGAAGAGGGTAGGTGGCGGCGGAAGATTTCTCATGGTGGCTGAAGGGTTTTCCTTAGCTTTAGGGTTTGATAACCGGTAAAGTGAGGTTATATAACCGATGCTCCTAAACACCACGCCATAATGACATAAACAGTCCCTCCTCATGACATTTTCTTTCAAAATAAGGCCGATATTTACCATATAAACCCTCAGCATCAAAATCCATTACAATTTAGGTACAATATTTACCCAACAGCCCTCCACTTTGAGAATCTTTGCAAAACTAATCTAGGATTTACCTTTTTAACCCCTGATTCCATAAATCTTTACAATATAAATTCAGAATTTACATTTTATCCCTTGCATATTAAGTCCTAATTGCTACCAAGCAGCCCCTGTCTTCAATATTACTTACAAATTTAGTCCTGATTTTACACTTTAATCCCCACCTTCTAAAATTATGATAGTTAACTACTCGATACCAAAACCTTGCTATATAATTATAAATTTTAGGACTACTATCCATTCATCAATTTGTTTATTTATTTAATAACTAAACAGGGTGTTACAATCTTATTTTAGTCAAGGGTTGAAAAAGTCAAGTTAAGAGTTGATAAGAATTGGCGGATGATTTATTAGCGGGCCATGTTTGAATTAGTATTTCTCATTTCTAGCTACTTGAATTTTGCAAACATGACTTTCAAAAACAATAACCTCTCACCTACTCTCTACAAAAACCTCTCCAAATTCTTACGAGTTTTGAAGATCCAAGCTTTGTGGTTAACTATTGGACCACCATTTACTACCATATCTTTGACTCTCTAACCCTAATATTTTTCATCTCCCTTCCCGGAGACCAGCCCCCATGGCCCCATCGATCATCAGAACTCAAACCAGGTAAATTGTTTCACCATCCAAGCATCCTCGAGTTATAATGTCAAAACTTAATGCCCTTCACCACCATATCTTTGACGACACCCCTGGTGGCCGATTCATGTCTCTGGCTTGTGATTTCGCCATTGTTCCAAATGGAGGAATCGAAGAATGGTTCACCGAATAAACGCATACAAACGTCAAAATGAGTTTATATTTTATGTTTTTTGGTTTATGTATATGAAACCCTAATTTATAATCTTGATTCTTAAATCTAGGTTTCATGTTGCCTTCCCCTCACCACCAGGTTACAAATTCATTATTCTCGGGCTTTAAAAATTATTTTAAAAAATATCTCACATGTTAATCTCTTTCTCCTAATTCCTATCAGGTTATAGCTCATACTCCTTCGTTTCTTATTTCCTATCAAAACTTTTGTTGAACCAGTTGGTCTACAAAGCTTTCAATGTGTAATATTTTTTCTACATAAATATGTAATATATGACCACCTTTGACTCTTTTGTGTTGGTCTGGTTGGTTGCAGGTTTAATGAAGGTTTCAAGAAATCCAAGCTTCAATAGTTTGTGTTTATAGTTATTTTACAATTTATAGTTGGATATTACTTTTGGTGCTTAGATTTATAGTTGAAATTAGCTTAGAAAAAAAAAATGAAAGTGCATTGAGATTTATTGCATTTTCCCAATCATGGGCTAAATGTCATAATTAGCAATGTATGTCAATTTTTTATATAATATAACAACATACCTTTAGTTGTATTTGTTTATTATTTTGTTTTTCTTATTTAAGCATCTTACATTGTTTATAACATGTAGAAATCAATACAAAATATGTTTCAGGTCGATTGGATGTGATTGAATTTCTATTTTTTTCATCATAGGGACAAGTGTGACAGAGAAAGAGGAGTATGGGTGGTGGTGTATGCGCCTAATTATGGCTAAAATGAACATTTAGAGTCTTAATGAAGTCTAACATGAATTTGTCAAGTGTCCCTACTAGAACTTGAATATGAAAGTTAATTACCATTTTTATCTTTTGGATAATAGTAACTTGGAAGTTCAGTTAACATTTTTGCTGATATGAAATGGAAAGGCTATAAGATATTTAAATGGCATGCCAAACAAAACCAAGGTTCCCTTCTTACATAACTTCTCGAATGTTGTAAAGGTACCTCCAACATGTAAGCTTCATGTTTCCAAGATTATTTTATTTACAATATACAAAATTTCATTGAAGAATCTTGAAATATCATAGCAAAAGTAGCAACTAACCAATAGTATCCTACTTTTGTTTCATGGAAGCATATGTCAAAACTACGTTTTTATGATAACAAGCAATGGCAAGAACATAGTAGAAAAATTATGCGTTAATTGGAGAAGCCAAGGTGGCTTTGCTATCAAAGATCAAGGAAACTGAACTTCGTTACTTATAGACTAGATTTTTTTTCTTTTGCCTACTTTTAGGAATTTGTTTTATCAAGACTTGCAAAAATAAGTAGTTTTTTTATACTTAAAAATAGTTATGACTAAATTTTACATAGGAAATATTCTATCTGTCAATTTTAATCCTGACCATTATAACCTTGGATAATAAGTGAAAAGAATGGTTTCATAGGGATCAACATTGGTAATATTCTCTTATACTTTATTTAAGTTTTATAATATTTTCAACTTTGGCCTTTTTTTTTTTAAATTTATATCAAAGCTAAATGATAAGAGAAATTACAATTTTGTTAGCATGTATAATTTGTTTCAGCTTGTCAATTGAAAATGGCCATTGAAACTGAAAGTTAGGCTACCTGGAGACCAGAATAATCATGAACCCAAAAAAGGACCAACTTTCGCAACAGAATACATTTGGGTGTTAAATGTACTAAAATCAACAATGAAAACTATAAATTGCTCGAAAAAGAAAAATATAATTGTTGGGGATTTTGTTGGATTTCACCACACATTTTTTGGGATGCTTTTATCTTTTTCACCTATCCATATGAATAAAATAATTCATTTCCTTACGTTTTGGGGTATTATTTCGTGTTTTTCTGAAATCAATATAAGTGTTGTTCATGATAGTGACGAGAAGGTTTTTTGCTGTTTCAGAGGATTGTTGTTTATCCTCATTCGCTTGGTGTTGGTGTTGTTATTTTCAATTGACGTTGTGTATATTTCTAACATTTTTCATTGTTGCATTGGTGATAGCTGTCTTGTATTCATCCATCTTCCCGTTGAGAAATAATTTAGTTTTATGTTTTGATGTAAATGAACTTAATTTGTGTTGATTTAGTTTTGTATTTGCCACTTTTTGTTATAAGTTTTGAATTGCCATTAATATTTGTTTTTTAATCTTCAAATTGAATGAATGTGGTTGAATTTTTTTTTTAAAATTCGTATTAGTAAAATTTATTAATTAAAAATAGGATATTATTAAAAAGAGAAACAAATTATGGTTTACAATTATTATTTGCAGTATTTCCATCTTTTTGGAAAATTTCCATCTAATATCCATACACTTTTTTATCTGATTTTTTTTATATTTGTTTTTGAATCAACAAAAGTTATTTTTTACTGGATTGGATATTTATTTTGTTACAAAGCTGAATTTATATTGGGTTGCATACAACTCATTTTAAATTTTAAACTCTAAGTCCTAAGCACCGGGTCGTGACATGTTTCTGAAACAAAACTATTCATCGAAAGGGAATTATCCGTTCATTGAAAACTATCTAACGCCCGACAAATAGAATCTAATTTATGAAATGAACTTTAGCCAAAATCAGATATTTGATGGAAAAAAAATGGTATCATTAAACTCTTTGAAATTGATATTTCAGACATAAATGCAGCTATTTGTTTGGAAAAAAAACAAAAACAAAAAAGAACTCATAAATTTGATGATCAAATCCAGAATGAGGCATTCGAAAGTAAGTGAATATTTTTCAAAAGCTAAAAAATTTGTATTTTTTTTAAAAATTCATTTATAATGGTTAGTTTACTTAATATTATGTGCTAATACAAAAGTATTAGTGAACCTTGACGAACAATTCAACAATAATGAAATTTATACATCAAATGTCGTGTATAAATAAGTGTTGCACGATTAATAATATACACTCTTATTGATTTCGTTTATGACATCATGACTTTTATTGATAGTTGTTTAGACACAATAAACTCTTTGTGCAGAAAAACTAATCGCCTCTAGAAACTAAATTTTGAATAAACTATTCGCTCCCGTCGCTTGATGTAGGTAAATGGCGTGTGTGTATGTGTCTATATATATATATATATATATATATATATATATATATATATATATATATAAGAGAGAGAGAGAGAGAGTTTGAATCCAGTTGGAACCCCAAAAAATATTAGTAAATGCCAAGAACAATTCTCTACCTTCCACTTTAACATATATATATATATATATATATATATATATATATATAGAGAGAGAGAGAGAGAGAGAGAGAGAGACACAGACAGAGAGACAGAGAGAGAGAGAGAGACAAAAAAAAAGAGTTATGTTCAAATGTGGATGGACATCTATTATACGGATGTGCGGACAATGTTATTCTATGAGAATGAATAAAAGAATTTGTTGTTTGTTAATGTGAATACGTTCAATCTCCCATAAATATGATCTTTATCACATATTTTTACTAACTAAATCGACTATTGGAGTATTATGGATTTTTTAAATGATTCTTTTTATGTCAGAATGTGTTATGATAATCCTATTATGTACGATTGAGAATGAGTGAAAAATGATGAATGAGAACAAAATTGAATAAGAATTAGTGAGAGTGTATGATAATGACGATAATTACATGATGTTGAGCCTATTAACATTACCGAATAATCTATTCTTTTAGTCATTCTCATAAAATAGTAATGTCCACACACATCCACATAATGGATATCATCCACATTTTAGTATGTGTGTGTGTGTATATATATATATATATATATATATATATATATATATATATATATATATATATATATATATATATATATATATATATATATATATATATATATATATATATATATATATATATATATATAAAAGAAGCAGCAGCTAGAAGAAACATATTACAAGACAAAAATAGCAAAAACATGTTTATGGAGCCAATTAATCCAACTAAGCTTAGCTCTACAACACCTTAGTCATAGGATTCAATTTTACTGTTTATGTTAAGAGATTTGAACCATTTGATCCATTCTCAATCAATTTTTTTTATATTTTTGGATGGCCTTTAATTTTTGTTTGATTACAACTTGGAAAACTTTGCATCCATTAGTATATGTTTATCAAGTTGCATATCAAAATAGAATGAATTATACTTTTGTTGTTCTTTCTTATATCTTTATCTCATTATTGTATACAAGTTTAAAACAGAACCAAACACGTATACCTTAATTTTTATTTTTTAATGTCATTGTCAAATTAATAAAAGAAGCAAAACATGAAAAGCACTTTGCATACATGTTTTTATGTTTTATAAATATACATCTCATTAGAGTGCTAAAAGGAGTCCACTATTATTACATTTTTCATGGGATAAACAATTTGATTAGTATATAAGGTTTATCGAGTATTTCAATAATTCATTTATAAGGTTTAAGCATCCCTAAGGTAAAGTTAGATTATTAGTCTTATCGATGAAGTTGGTACAGAATATTCTTTAAATTTTGGGCTATAAGTCCAACAAAATTTGGGCTTATATGTGTCTATGAAATGTAGAGCAATTGCTGATAAGATCGAGCGAGATATCAAATATTTGATTACCAGTTATATAAAAATTCATTCAATGAGGAATCTATATCCATTTAGTTGGGTGTTAATGTTACTAATCATATTTGATCCATTATATATCTTTTATATTGTTTAATTTGTATGTATTATTTCAAATGTTTTGAAAACAGGGATCTGGTAGGGCGGTTGAACCAGTTCAGCTAGAAAACGGTTGAATCACCCGGTTCTATAAAATTAAAAAACCATCAGTTATCAAAATAGTAAAATCCAATTTTTGTTCCTGATTAAAACCGGACCGGTTTAACAAATAAATAGTTTATTATTATTATTATTATTATTATTATTAATGTTTTTCAAAAAGAATAAGCACTTTGACAATATTCGAGTATTCGACTCTAATTTAGCTAATTTAAAAGCCCACTGGACTTTGCAAGTAGACTGTTTTCATTCTTATCTAAAAATCTATGCGTACTTCCTCCTAAATAAAACAACTGTAAGTAAACAAACCGTATCAACCATCGATGTTGGATGCATGTCAATTACTAAGACTAAATTTATATATGAATTAGGAACCTTCGATCGAAGAATTAGGTTTCATTTAAATTTTTTAAAACTATAGAAGAAAATTTAATTATGAATGAAGATGATATGACACTTAGGTAATAACCCCACAAGATATTGGTAGATATAAATATATTTATAATTACTTACTTATTGGTTTAGTGCAAATTGTTTTTAAACCATTAAAATTATAAGTATTACCTGAAAGCTTTGTAGCGGTCCTTAGGGATGGTAGAAATAAAAACTGGAAACAATGTTTAATGGGTATAAATAGGGATGAGAATTTGGCACAAAAACCCGAACTGAACCGAAACTCGAACCGAACCATATAATATGTAACACCCCATTTTTTGGTATGTAGTTAAAAAAAATTCATTTCTTAAGAGGTACTCGGCGAGTCAGAAGCACAACTCGTCGAGTAGAGTCGAGACTTGCACGCGTTTTTAGTTGGCGACTCGACGAGTCTATATTCCGGACTCCACGAGTCCGCATGTCTGGATGAAACCCTAAATCCCAGGGTTTGTACCATATTTAAACGTCATTATAGCCTCTCACCCCAGCCTCCAGCACCTTTAGAGCATCCCTCTGTAAAACCTAGTTCCCCTTTATTGAGATTGAGTGTTTTGTGATAGTTTGGGAGTTGTAGAAGAGAAGGAAGGAAAGAAGGTCCATAGAAGAGAAATGAGATCCAAGAGCTAGCTTCCATCTGTTTCTCATTCAGGTAATAAAGTTATTACTTTGTTTATTCCTCCATTAAACCCTCTTTTATGCTTGTTATGTCTCTTTTGGAGCCTTATATGATTCAAACTCGGGATATGATCTCTCCTTAGGTTGGAGACCATAGATCTGGATGTTATTGAGCTCTAGGAACTCAATGTAGCTACCTTTATGCGAAAATAGCCTTGTTCTAAACCCTAAGTGCTTAATATTGGATGATTTTGGTATTTTAGCCTCATTCTCGTGTGCCTGCACGTAAAGTTGGAAACTTTCTGTGCAAAGCCAGCCCATATCTATGAATTGGATGCGCTGAAATCAACCAGAATCGGCTGTATAGTAATGGCATGCAGAGGACTCGACGAGTCCACTCCGTGACTCGGCCAGTCCAAGGCGATCTTCTTACCTCAAGAACAAACTCGATGAATTGTTCATACAACTCGATGAGTCACAAACTAGACGTGTTCATATGATAAATGAGAACTCGATGAGTTGTTCATACAACTCGGCAAGTCGGATGAAGTTAGATTCGACGTTAGTACGGAAGAAGAACTCATCGTAGTTGCTAGACTTGACAAGTTGAAGCAAATAGAGGATTACAAAAGGTGTTAGGGACTCGGCGAGTTGGCGGCCCAACTCGGCGAGTCCGGTCAACTGAAAGTTGACTGTGACCAAGAGGTTGACTTTGATTAGGGGTAAATTTGTCATTTTACCCTGAGAATAGTTATCAGTATGTGATTTAGTGTTTATGGAATTTGTAGCCAGTGAGTTCCGGAGCAGCAGTCAGCCAGTTTCAGATTTAGCATTTTAGCAGCCAACGATATGAGGTAAGTATTCCTTCTAGTAGGAACAGGTCTATGGCCACAATGTCAGCCCGTTTAGTTAGCAGTAGTTCCGTACTTCTGTCCGATGCAGTAGTTTAGTGTGCTTGATGTCTTTATGATTCAAGCATGTCATTGTGTTATGTGTTCCGGACATCGTTCTGATGCAGTATGTAGTATATGTGTTTATGCTAGTAGTTATCATTGTGTTATGTTATGTTCAATCAGTTTCCGGACTTCGGTCCGATGCAGTTTTCGAACTTCGGTCCGATGAAGAGGGCAAGGCCCTGGTTAGTTCCGGACTTCGGTCCGATGCAGTTTCCGGACTACGGTCCGATGCAGAGGGCAAGGCCCTGGTTAGTTCCAGACTTCAGTCCGATGCAGTTTTCGGACTACGGTCCGATGCAGAGGGCAAGGCCCTGGTTAGTTCCGGACTACGGTCTGATTCAGTTTCCGAACTTCGGTCCTATGCAGTGAGCTTATATGTTATTTTATAGTGTATGGTAGATTGGGGGAGCTCACTAAGCTTTGTGCTTACAGTTTTAGTTTTTGGTTTCTGGTACTTCCGCAAGTAAAGGGAAGAGCTCGGGTTGATGGCATGCAACACACCACAGTTACAATTTTATCCTGGGAGTTTTGTTCAACTATTTTGATATGATATTGACTTCAGTTTCGATTTGAAACATTTAGCATCGCGTTTTGAGATATACGATATATGGTTTTATTATATAACAGTTGATGTTGTGGTTTCTGGTAATGTTAAAACAAAAAATTTTGGGTTGTATTTTTGGGATGTTTCAAGTTGGTATCAGAGCCTTGGTTTGAGAGATTTAGGCACACTTTCAGGTATGACTGAACTCAAACTAAGGAAATGGTAAAAAGGTTTTCAAAAGAAAAATGCTTTCAAAAGATTTTTTTTGAAAAAGAAACTTAAAAAGAAAAGAGTTTTTGAGAAAGAGAAAATGGTGTGGTGCATGCGATCAGCCGAGCTCAAGTAAGTCCTCCCAAATTACCCATTCAAGTTTATATTATGATTATCAGTTTCAGTTCCAGTAGAACAACATTCTAGAATATGACTAAAGATTTAGGAGGATGCCTTATGTGCCTGCTATATGTGTTTCAATTTTATGAGAATTGCATGCTAGTATTGAGTAGATAGTAACAGGATAGCGTGTTTAGGTTATGCCTAATAGTATAAGCTTAGCGTTGTATGCTAGTACAGTTTCTCATTATAAGATTAGATTTGCTTGAGTAATTTCATGTGTCCGAATGTTGCTCTCTTGGTGCTTTGTGGGACTCTGAGTGATGGGAGTTAGCCATTAGGTGAATACGTCACGTTACATGTCATCAGGGTTGAATGATCTCAGAGTCCTGGATTTTGCCCTATTGTGCAGCTCTTGTCATAGATTTCCCTAGGAAAGCCTAAGATGAGAGTATCAAAGATCAGTAGTAGTAGTAATAGTGACTTGGTGGAGTTGAGGCAGTTCTTGAGGAAAGTAGGAATAGATGTGGAAGGTAGTATGGGCCCGTACTACTAAAAGCAGAGGATCCATACTTGAATCAAGGAAGGCTGAGATTGTAGTAGTAGAGATCCCTCGATATATATCGGTGTTTCTGACATTTATCATGATGTATTTTCAGAATGGTGGTTTTACACCCTAGGCCAGCAGTCGGCAGTTCAGGAGCCGGCGAGGGATCAGGATCAGGCTCGGGGGCCAAGCATCTAGATAAGCAGACTATAGAGTTCCTCACCTCAGAGGTTACTCGCACCATACTTGAGCAGACTCCAATGATCTTCGGTTCGATCAAGGAGGGTATTCTAGAGATGATGGACGAGAGGTTGAGCACATTCCGTGCTGAGGTGGCGGCCATGATGGGGTCGCACACACTCACCTTCAAGGAGTTTCGGGCTTGTAGAGCTCCAGACTACTATGGGGTGCGGGACCCCATAGCGAGTACTAGGTGGTTGGCAGATGTCGCCAACGTATTCCGCACCAGCAGATGTCCCGAGGGGGACAAGGTTAGACTAGCATCCTGTCTTCTAAAGGACATGGCACGAGATTGGTGGGAGGAGATCGGGCATGTCATCGGGGATGATGCAACACATGATGTGATGACTTGGGATGATTTTACTACCAGGTTCAGAGCTGAGTTTGCACCGGTTATTGAGGTACAGCAGTTAGCCATAGAGTTTCAGGATCTCACCCAAACTACAGAGATAGTGGCGGAGATTACCGCCAAGTTCAGGGACAGGGCTCTTCTCATTTCTCAGTATGCAGTTGGCGAGGAAATGAAGAAGGCCCGTTATCACGAGATGATGCGTAGTGATATCCGCCAGTTTGTGAGCTAATCCAACTATAAAACGTTAGATGATAGGATTTCAGCCAAGTGCTAACTGAAATCCCATGTTCTTTGTGGTTTGATTCCCTTTTTAACTTTGACTCATTTAATTCATTGTTGACTCTTTGACTTGGGAAACTTTATTAGTCATGGTTATATATATATATATATATATATATATATATATATATATATATATATATATATATATATATATATATATAAACCTAGATAAACATACCCTTATACCTTTAAAATTTCTAGTGTATCATGGTTACAATGTGGTTTCACTTATATATAAAACATGTTTTGACTTGGCTCGACTCCAAGTTTACCAGTTGTCACATCATCCCCCCGTTAGAGGGAATTTCATCCCGAAATTAGCATTTTGAGTGGGATATCAAGCATTAGGTGAAAGATGTGGGTACTTTTGTTTCATCTGATCATCTCGTTTCTAGGTGAATTCAGGTCCTCGCTTGGCGTTCTAATGGACCTTTACTATTGGTATACGACTTTGTTTCGTTCTCTTGATTTCTCTATCCATGATTTCCACAGGTTCTTCTACGAAGTGCATACTCTTGTTTATCTCGATTTCAAGTGGGATAACAATAGTTTTGTCGGACAAACATTTCTTTAGATTGGATAGGTGAAAGGTAGGGTTTGCATTATTAAGTTCTTGGGGTAGTCGAAGTTTGTAAGCCAATGGACCGATTCTCACAAGAATCTCGAATGGTCCAATGTACTTTGGATTTAGTTTCCCATATATTCCAAAACGTATCATTCCCTTCTAGGGGGAGACCTTTAATAGAATGTGTTCACCAATCTGGAATTCCAAGGGTTTGCGTCACTTGTCTGCGTAGCTCTTTTGTCAATCCCTAGATGCTTTCAGTCACTCACGAATTCAGACGATCTTCTCTATTGTCTCCCTTATGATCTTTGGGCCAGTGAGAGTACTGTCAGGAACTTACCCTTTTGCTAGTTACGTGTCACCTACCTTAGCCCATCACAGAGGTGATCTGCACTTGCGGCCATAGAGTGCTTCGAATGGCACAACCTTGATGCTAGTGTGGTAACTATTACTGTATGAGAACTCGAAGGGTGATAAATGGGTATCCCAATCTTTACCAAAGTCTATTACGCAAGCTCTCCATATATCTTCCAATGTTTGGATAGTTCTTTCACTTCGCCCATCGATTTGTGGGTGGTAGGCAGTACTCATATCCAGCCTAATACCCAAGGATTTCTATAGTGACTGCCAAAACTGCCAAGTAAATCAACTATCTCTATCGGAGATAATGGATATGGGCACACCATGTAGTCGTACGATCTCCTTAATATATGTCCTGATCAGCTTCTCCGTATTCTCGATCTCTTTTATTGGTAGGAAATGCGCAGATTTCGTTAACCTGTCTACGATCACCCAAATGGTGTCAAGACCACCCGTAGTCTTGGGTAACATGGTTATGAAATTCATGGTTATCCACTCCCACTTCCACTCGGATATCTCTGGTTGTTGTAGTAAACCCAAGGGCTTTTGGATCTCTACCTTGACCTTGGTGCAAGTCAGGCACTTGTCCACATAGGTAGCAATTTCTACCTTCATGTTTGGCCACTAATAAAGCTTCTAGACGTCCAGGTACATCTTGTCTGAACCGGGATAAACAGAGTATATGGTCTTGTGAGCTTCATTCATGAAAACGTTTCTGAATCCATCGAACTTTAGTGTCCAGATCTGATTCATGAGGTAACGAACTCCGTCACTCTTGACTTTTAGACTCTTATCCATTCTCTTAAGGCTTCGCCTTTCACATTTCAGGGTTTCAAGGCTTCCATCTGATCCTCTTTGATCTATGTGGATAGGTGTGAATGGATCGTCATGTTTAATGTCTTTACTCGGCGGCCCGAGTATTCTTTTCTGCTTAGGGCATCTGCAACTACATTGGCTTTTCCTAGATGATAACAAATCTCACATTCATAATCATTTAGTAGCTCTACCCCTCGTCTTTGCCTCATGTTGAGCTCTTTTTGGTTGAGGATGTGCTAAAGGATTTTATGATTAGTGAAGATAGTGCATTTCGTGTCGTAGAGGTAATGTGTCCAGATATTCAGGGCAAATATTGGCTCCCAGTTTGAGGTCGTGCATAGTGTAGTTGACCTCTTGACTCTTTAGCTATCTTGAGACATAGGCAATGACCTTTACTCGTTGCATTAGTACACATCCAAGACCCTAGTTTGATGCGTCGCAGTAGACCATAAAGTCTTATGTTCCTTCTGGTAGAGACAAGATCGGAGCGTTGCATAGAGCTTGTTTCAACGTTTGGAAATCAATTTTTTTCTCCTCCTAGATGAAGGTAACACCTTTTTGAGTCAAGGTGGTGAGTAGTTTTGTGATCTTGGAAAAGTTTTGAATGAACCTCCAATAGTAGCCAGCGAGACCTTGGAATTGACAAATTTTTGTAGGTGTTCTTGGTGCTGCCCAGCTTTCAATTGCCTTGATCTTGGAGGGATCCACGTGTACCCCTTCTTCACTGATCACATGACCGAGGAAGTCCACTTTCTGTATTCCGAACTCACATTTGGAGAAATTTTCATATAGTTTCTCCACCCTTAATGTCTCCAAAACTTGTTGTAGGTGTTGACTATGCTCTTCCTTGCTTCGCGAATAGACCAGAATGTCGTCAATGAATACAATCACGAACTTGTCTAAGTACGGTGGGCATACGTAGTTTATTAGGTCCATGAACACTACGGGTGCATTTTTTTAATATGAAGGGCATCACTACAAACTCATAGTGACCATAGCGAGTCCTGAACGCCATCTTGGGAATATCTTCTTCCTTGACTCATAGTTGATGGTATCCCGACCTCATATCTACTTTTGAGAAATAGTTTGCTTACTGTAGTTGGTCGAATAGGTCATCGATTTGTGGTAAAGGATATCAGTTTTTAATGGTGAGTTTATTTAGTTCTCGGTAGTCGATGCACATACGGAACGCTCCATCCTTCTTTTTCACAAACAGGACTGGTGCTCCCCAAGGCGAGCAGCTTGGTCTAATGAATCCTTTGGTTAGTAGTTCATTTAGTTGGCTGGATAATTCCTGCATTTCTGTTGTTGCTAAACGGTAAGGGTATTTGGTTACATGGGTGGCTCCAAGAATTAGGTCGATTCGGAATTCAACTTGTCGCGCGGGCGGGACACCTGGAAGGTCTTCTGGGAATACGTCGGGGAAATTACAGACCTCTGGAATGTCATTGATGTTTTTTTACCTCTTGTTTATTATCCACAATGTGGGCTAGGAAGGTGTGGTATTCCTTTCGAAGATACTTTTGAGCCACTTGGCAAATTAAGGCGAACGACCCTTTCGTAACACAAGATATCGGCATGGTGAAGGCTTAACCAATCCATGCCAATGATGACATCGAAACTTCTTATAGTGATTGGCATTAGATCGATTTGGAAAGAGTGTTCATTTAGAGTTAGTGTGCATCCTATGTACATATCTTTAGTGCTCTCAGTTTTACCGTTTGCATTTCTACAGTGAACATTTCGTTGAGTGTTTGTGGTTTTTGACTGAGTACATGTTTAAATTTGTGGCTTACGAAACTCCTCTCCTCTCCACAATCAAAAAGTATGCATGCGTATGAGTTAGTGAGGACAAATGTACCAGTAACCACCGTGGGGTCTTCCACTACTTCTCCATGTCCTATGGCCAGGACTCTTCACACACCACGAGTATTGGTGTTTCTTGCCTTTGGGAATTCACTTTTGAAATGCCCGGTCTCCCTACAGCCGTAGCAAGATCGGCTTGCCCGGAAATTGTTGGCTAAGGTGATTTGTTGGGATGGCATTTTACAGAAACGGTATGTATGCCCCTTCTTGTTGCAGTTGCTGCAATGCATTTCCCGACATGCGCTAGTGTGGTGAAAGTTGCACTTGTTGCATTTTGGTAGATTCCCAGCATATTGTCTTAGTGGGGTTACAGGGGTAATGGCAACATGGATGGCAACCATTTGTGGCTTCTTGGCAGTGACATGTGTTGGCTGGTTCTTTTTTTTGTTCCAGAACTTTCTTTTATTGTTTCCCCCTTTTGTTTGCTCGGGGACTAAGGCGATTATGCCTTGGCGGCCTCCATGATCGATGAGTCTCTAGGCCAAGTATTTGGCACTGTCGAAAGTGATTGGTTTTGAAGCTAATACGTTTCCTTGAATACGGGGAGATAGTTCCCACATGTATCTCTCAACCTTTTTAACTTGCGGGGTGACCATCCCAGAACATAGAACTGCTAGAGCACTGAATCTTGCAGTGTAGGCTCCGAGGTCAGAGCTTGGCATTTTGAGGTTCCACAGCTCCTGTTCTATTTTTTGCACTTCGCCCCTTGGGAAATACTCTTCCAGCATTAAGATCTTCAAAGACTACTTCAGTTTTCTCGAACCATTGCATTAGAGTGATGATACCTCTGCTTCCATTGAAGGATTTTGTTTTTCCATTTGTGAAGTATTTATAGGAACATTCTCTTGAGCGTCCCTAGCTTTCTCCGTGGGTAGAAGTATTAGTATCGTTTCCTACCCCACCGGTACTATTAGTGTTAATCTGTGACATGGTGGCTGCCACTGTGGCTGTTAAAGAAGCCTGGAAAACGACAGGGTCGAATGATGCAGGTGGTGGCGGTGGTGGAGTTGGAGTTATCGGTGTGTTGTTGATACACTTGATTGATCTACGTGGTCTCACCTTTCTGCCATAATGTTTAAATGTGAAAAGACGGTAAGTCTTCGATAGTGGTTATAAGTCAGGCGTTATTAAACTTGTAGGGTTTCAAAGCACTCCATGGATGATGACAATGGGCCCCTTGATAAAGTATAGGTTAAAAGCCCAAAACTTGTCTTTTCCCTATAAATAGTCATGTATTATTCATAATTAGGGTTAAGAGTGAGGCAAAATGTAACCGCCACGTTGTGAGGTTTCTATAGAGTTAGATTCTTATTTCTTAAGTGTAATTTGTTCCTCACAATTCAATAAATCGAGTGATCATTCGACCTAATCTTCATATTTGTGTTTGTTCATATTTTCCGCATCTTGTTCATCAAATCTCAATTAGGGTTTTAATCCCAACAAGTGGTATCAGAGCGGGTATTTGAAGATCTATTGATTTTTAAAGTATCGGTTCTTGATTTGATGATTTTCTGCACAAGTTATTGAAGATTTTTGGTGTTTTGGCTGTCTGGAATCAAGATTTCTGTTCAACTTACTGTTCATGGGGATTTATGCTGTTCATCTACTGTTCATCTGGGTATAATTTCGATCCAATTCTCCTGTTATTTTTCATTTGTCTTTGGATCTACTATGAATTCGTACCCTAAACTAAATCATCTAGCCCAATTTTTTATTCATATTCATTCTGCCGATCCTATATTGATTCATGATGTGACAACCCGAAATTTCCATTTGTACGAACAATATCTAATCAATAGAAGCCAGTCCAGTTTCAGTGATTTTCAGACTTTTCCGAACAAGTTTGTGTACATTAGGGTTTACGTTTCAGGAGATATCAGGAGAGTGGATGCTCCTGGATTTGTGAAGCTTGAACATTCTAAGTTTCATAATGTTATAGTCCAACTTCCGGAATAAAAATATTTTATGTCAAATTATTTCAGGACTATAAACATATTTCTGAATTTAATTAATTCATTATTCACAATTCCAACTAGAGAAAAGTCATTTTCTCTCTGACGGATCTTCGGGTTTTCATCCCGGATTGTGAGTCTACTTTCCTAAATGTGTTTTAATGCTTGTTATATGCTTTATAACATTGTTTACATGTCTAAAATACAAGATCCGGGAGCTTACGGCCCAAGAACGTTCTTGGGGTGTAAACTCCAAATCGAAGCCTAAAAGCTTCCTACTCCTGATTCCTTGTTAGACAACTAGTTTAGGACTTATTGTATGATCTTTTAAGGCTAGAAATCATCCAAGATCATAAGGCTTTTGGAGTTTACGGCGCAAGAGTTCTTGGACCGTAAACACCATTTCCAAGGGCCAAAGTGAGCCCTAAATCACCCCTAAGGCTTAAGGCATTTACCCTCTAATGCTTGTAGCTAATTTGGACACCAAAACACTTCAAAATCATAAAGTTTTAGGAGTTTACGGCCAAGAAATGCTCTTGGGCCGTAAACCCCTTTTTCAAGGGCTAAGAGTGCCCCCTTAAGGCTTTAAGACAATTACCCTTTAATACTTAGGACTTGAATGGGGAGTAAATTACATCAAAATCATCCCTTAAAGGGAGTTTACGGCCAAGGAACATCACTTGGGCCGTAAACTCCAAGTAAAGGCACAAATATGTGCCTAATGTCCCCTTTAGCCTAAATCAAAAACATAGAAGCTATCCTACATGTGCAAGTGACTCAAAAGAATTAAAACCAACACCCCATAGGAGTTTACGGCCGTAAACTCTAGGGGATATGGTCCTTCGGCTGTAAACTCCCCAAAGGAGCATTCTAAGGCCTTAAACTACTTCAAGGATTATTCCAACAAAGCTAGGCTTATTCTAGGATCAATATAGCACTTCAAAACACCCAAAACCATCAAGTGAGGAGTTCACGGCCGTAAACTCATGGGTTCACGGCCGTAAACTCCAAAATTGGGGTTTGTTGGGTGGTAAGCTCATATACAAGGTCATTGGTGCATTACACCCCTTTTGCCTTGTCCCGTATCGACTTAGATGCAACCATTAGGACCTATAACACTTATACAAAGTGTTTACATGTTCCTAAGTGTCTCAAATTATTTCATTAAGTTATTAATTGGCTAATTAGTTATATATATGCTTATTATATGATAACTAGGCTCGTGCGTGTGAACAAGTCTCCGTTTGCCACCTAGCACGGTACCCGATACATCAATCCAATCTACTCACCACAAGTGAGTTCATACCCCTTTAGTTAACCTTTGAAATGCTTTTAAATGTTTTAAATACTTTATGGGGGGGGGGGGGGACACAAGTTAAACACTTACAGTTATTACATCAATCACATGTGATTACATTAATCACATGTGATTAATAACTAGAAAACCAATGATTTTATCACTGTTCAAACTGTTTATCAAACTGTTTCACTTCAAAATGTTCTAAAAACTCTTTTTACTTATCAAATGCTTTTATTAAACTTTGTTTTACTTCTTATAAATTGCACGCCCATATATGTATAAATATATAAGAAATGTTTAAAGGGCTTAGGAAGGCTATCCACCCTATTTCCTTTTCGCGCATTGAGATGTGGTCTGGTGGGATTTCGGGTAACCGTCCGAAGGTCGTTTCAATATTAATTATATATCAAATATACATATATAGACATAAAAGTACTTCCATATTCATACTTATTAGTACATTATCAGTAAGTTACCACCGGGGTGACATAGGATCATACTACTACAATTTCTAGATAAATGAGTCAGTTCATTCATGAGTTAATACTTATTACTACGAGTACTTATACAACTATACTAGAAAGAGAACGTATACAACTATACTAGAAAGAGAACATATACAACTATACTAGAAAGAGAACATATACAACTATACTGGAGGAAGAGCATACACAACTATACTAGAACAGTTCATTTCATTACATATACATGAATACATTAACAATTGTGATCCACTGTATCGGAGCATGTCTTAATTTTCATGGCCCGAGTTGTAGCCAGAATTCTCTTGGAGGGAGAGCGTGAGTTTGCGTATAGATCTATACTGGATTGACTATCCTACACCTTGCTGCTAGCTACAGCCGGATCGGCAGGTCTGCGGGTGCCAAACGTCATTCCGTTATTACGACCATTCATATGTCGTTGTTACCATTCGATAGTATGGTGCAATTTATCACATGATACCTTAATATAAATCTGGTTTAAGGTAGTTAGTACAACAGTAGTTCTTATAATACAAAACTACAGTACTACAATGATTTACCCATTACATATTTTAGTGATAACCTCACTTAAACGTTAATGTACAAACTATATTTTGTTAAATGATAGTTACACTTGGGAAATTACCCACTTTTACATCAAACGAGTATACAAAACAGTTAAGCCTTGGTAGAAGGCTACTTTAATAGAAAATATAGGTTTTTCTGAAAGATTCAAACTTTTACAAACAATTACAAACCTTTACATACATTTTACAAACTTATACTTGATACATGTTCAAACATTTTTGGATGACAAATACCGACACTAAAATACTTATGAACTCACCAGCTTAATGCTGATAAACTCTTTCAAAATAACTTGTATTCTCAGGTCATCAGTAGACAGGTACCGAGGCCAGCTTTTGAGAAGATGGAGCGCATTCAAGACTCATCTTATTATTTTGATATACATTATTTTTGGTGTCTATACTGTACAGAACACGCTTGTATTAAAATTATATATTTAATGCAATGGATGATGGTGTTTGCTTATTTACATTTACTGTGTTGTGATACTTTACATGACATCCTCCGCCCCAGAACGTTTCCGCCGTTCTTGGTTTTGGGGTGTGACAGATTGGTATCAGAGCATTGTTTATAGTGAATCAAGTATATCAACCCATAAAAGATATACTAAACTATAAACCCATTTGGGATTAAAACACTCTGACTAAGAGTCTATACTTTAAATACTATGATATTTAAATTAAGTATACTAGTCTGCATTCATACTAAAATCAGTGTCACAATGACAAGAACAAAAGTATCACGATTGTTAAATATCACAGGTAAGCTCGGGGATATATGGTCAGTCATGGGAATGGCATAGCCTGATCAACTATGCTGGTCCAAGGAGTGATTAGCATATGCCCTAGAATAGTTGTGATGTGTTAACAAGTCTAAAAAACTTACCAACAATAGCACAAGAAGATCAGTAGAACCTAAACTTAAAATACTATAGGTGTATTTTGTACTACTAACTACATATATACTATATCTTTATACCTCTCTTCTCGCGTAGATTTAAATGGCTGGATTCCATCACGGCGAACCGTACTTTCCAAATGAAGGCAATGCAGGATGGCTCGAAGCAGAGTCTGACGATGAACACCAAATTCCGTTGGATGATCATCAAGCTGAAGGCTTCTCGGATGGATCAGACTCTGAGCCCGAAGTCAACAACCTACCTCCAGTAGGTCAAGCCCAGAACAACAACCCTCGACCAGCTTTTCCAGGTCCCACTCCCTTGTGGGTAGATAACTTGAATCGTTGGAGTGACGAACAGGGTCAACCCTTACCATACTTTGGGGACCGAACCTTTTACAACGTCAGCGATGGTGGCTCTGCTGACCGAGCTCTACCTGTCATTATCCGCATAATAGCTCGTAATGTCGAGCAAGGTCGAGCAGCCATCGACCGGGTCGTGGAGATTGATGCCAACTCTGGTGTCAACACAGTCCGCATCCGCCGTCTCGAAGAAGAGATGGAACAGACCTGGAGAACCAGTGAAACCCTACAACAACATCTGGTTTCCTATCAAGCAGAAGTCATGGAACTTCGAGCACGTCAAAGGGCTCATGAGCGACACCTTCAAGAGGTGGTCCGTCAAATGAGAGACCTCAGGGTTCTCCCGAGGAATACTCATCGCCGTTAGATGATGTCTAGTACATCATTATCTTTTGGGTTAAGGATTAGCCTTTAACATATGTGCTCTAAGTAGCACTTATCTGTAAAATATTCCTAACTTTCAGTACTCTAATTAGGAATCTAAGAACTGTCAAACTTTCTGTATGGTATGATGTAAGACCTACTGTTAGGTCAATTTTCATTGAACTCATTACATCAGTAATACCAGTATTATTGACAACTACCTACTCTGTGGGAGGAACCTTTACACTTGGGTTTTCCTACACATCTTTCTTGTTATGATCTCAAACACTCATTCAATTGTTGGGCTATGGTTAGTTAGTCCATGTGCCATTCTCACCTTCCTTACAAATTGATTCTTACCACTTTTCTCATCTTTATAAACTTATAGCTGAAAGATGCCTCCTCGCAAATCTCCCCGGAATAACCCTACACCTACACCACCTCCTCCACCTCTGGTCATCGATACAGCAGCCCTAAATGCTGCCGTACCTGCAGCAGTGGCAACTGCCATGGCACAGTATCACTCTACTGATGCTAGAAGAGGTGGAACCCATGTGCACTCGAGAGAGTGCTCTTACAAGGATTTCACCCACTACAAGCCGAAGTCCTTTCATGGGACCGGCGGAGTCATTGCTCTCTCGCAATGGTTCGAGAAGACTGAATCAGTCTTCGAAATTTGTTCATGCCCTGCTGCGAGCAAAGTCAAATATGCTGTATGCACCTTTAAAGGAAAGGCACTGACATGGTGGAATGGCCACGTTAAAGCTCTAACACTCGTCGTGGCCAACGACATAGGCTGGGAAACGATGAAAGACCTCATGATTGAGGAATACTGCCTGAGGGGCGAGATCCAGAAACTAGAGCAGGAGCTTTGGAGCCTGACCATGAAGGGTACCAACATTGTTGCTTACACTGCCCGATTTAGAGAACTGGTGGCCCTCTGCCCTAATATGGCTCCCACTGAAGGGAAAAAGATCGAACGGTACATATGGGGGCTAGTGCCTCCGTATCAGGGGAATGTCCTAGCATCAAACCCCGCTACCTTCGACAGTGCCAAGCGACTGGCATAGCGACACATTGACCATGGTCTCAAAACCCCTGCAACCACAACAACCCTAGCCATCCTGGAACCCTCCAAACCCACTGACACCAAGCGGAAGTTCTGGGATGACAAGAAGAAGCAGCGAGCTGCCAAAAAGCAGCAAATTGTGGCAGTGCATGCCGCAGTAACCCCTGCTGCTGCTACTGCTCCGATGAAGCAGTATGCTGGAAGTTTGCCAAAATGCAACAAATGCAACTTGCACCACAACGGCCCCTGCCGTGAAATGCAGTGCTCTAACTGCAACAAAAAAGGACACACCGTCTGTTCTGTAAGTTCCCGGCACAACCGATCACACAATTCCCCGGCTCTGGCGCGAGCCCGACCTGCTATGGATGTGGCGAAGCAGGCCACTATAAGAGGGACTGCCCCAAGGCGAAGAATGTTGGAGGAGCTGGGATGGTACTAGCTATAAGCCACGGGGAAGCAGTTGCTGACCCGACATTGGTGACTGGTACGTTCCTCCTCGATAACTCCTATGCATGCATTCTGTTCAATAGTGGAGCAGAGCGAAGCTTCGTGAACCATAAATTCGCTCGCATGCTTAAACAACAACCACACGCACTTAAAGAACAATTCACAGTAGAAATGGCTAATGGAAAAACAGAAAACACCAGTAGCATATACTTAGGATGTACCCTAACTCTAGATAACCATTCATTCCCAATCGACCTCATGCCGGTCTCAATAAAAAGCTTCGACGTTATCATCGGCATGGATTGGTTGAGTCTTCATCGCGCCGACATCATGTGCTTCGAGAAAGCAGTCCGTTTAAACCTCCCGTCTAACGAAACTCTTATCGTCTACGGTGACAAACCTGGTGTGAGTCTTCGCATTATATCAAGTATTCAATCACAAAAATATCTGCGCAAAGAATACCACACATTCCTTGCTCACGTCATCGACACGAGCCTCGAAACGAAAGAACTAGAGAACATTACAGTAGTGAGCGACTTCCCCGACATTTTCCCATAAGAGCTACCTGGATTACCTCCGCAATGACAGGTCGAGTTCAGAATCGACTTAGTCCCAGGAGCTACCCCAGTAGCCAAGTTTCCCTACCGCTTAGCACCAGCAGAGATGCAGGAATTATCTGGTCAACTTAACGAACTGCTCAACAAGGGCTTCATATGACCAAGCTTCTCACCTTGGGGAGCATCGGTCTTGTTCGTTAAGAAGAAAGATGGATCATTCCGTATGTGTATCGACTACAGAGAACTCAACAAACTGACGGTCAAAAATCGTTACCCTCTGCCTCGCATAAACGATCTATTTGACCAACTGCAAGGGGCGAACTATTTTTCCAAAATTGATCTAAGATCCGGATATCACCAGTTACGGGTGCTAGAGGAGGATGTTCCAAAGACAGCCTTCCGAACTCGTTACGGACACTACGAGTTTGTGGTGATGCCATTCGGATTGACCAATGCGCCCGCAGTCTTCATGGACCTGATGAACAGAGTATTCCGACCTTACTTGGATCAGTTCGTCATCTTTTCATTGACGACATCCTGATCTACTCCCGAAGTAAGGAAGAGCATGGCGATCACCTATGAAAAGTTTTAGGAACTTTACGAACGGAGAAACTTTATGCGAAGTTCTCGAAATGTGAATTTTGGATCCGAAGAGTCGAATTCTTAGGACACGTAGTAAGCGAAGAGGGAATCCATGTGGACCCATCCAAAATTAAAGCCATTGAGAACTGGTCAGCACCGAAGACGCCTACTGAAATTCGTCAATTTCTAGGCCTCGCTGGCTACTACCGCAGATTCATTCAGAACTTCTCCCGAATAGCAAACCTCTTACAACCCTGACCCAGAAAGGTGTGGCCTTTGATTGGGAAGAGAAACAAGAGAGAGAGGGTTCCAAACGCTCAAGCGAGCCTTGTGCACCGCGCCAATACTATCTCTCCCCGAAAGGATAGAAGACTTCGTAGTCTATTGCGATGCATCGAACCAAGGGCTCGGGTGTGTTCTGATGCAGCGAGGTAAGGTCATCGCCTACGCCTCCAGACAGTTGAAGACACACGAAGTTAACTACACAACCCACGATCTTGAACTGGGAGCAGTGGTGTTTGCTCTGAAGATCTGGGGACATTACTTGTATGGAACGAAAAGCACTATCTTTACCGACCACAAGAGTTTACAACACAAATTCGATCAGAAGGAGCTCAACATGAGACAACGACGGTGGGTCGAGCTACTCAGTGATTACGAATGCGATATTCGTTATCATCCGGGTAAAGCCAACGTGGTAGCAGATGCCCTAAGTCGAAAGGAATATTCTGGTCGCAGGGTCAAGTCATTGTCGATAACCATCCATTCACACTTGTCTAAACAAATTCAGGCGGCCCAACTTGAAGCCATGAAACCTGAAAATGTGACGAGTGAATCCCTCAGAGGAATGGACAAGAATTTAGAATCCAAGGGTGACGGAGCCTTATATTTCATGGACCGGATCTGGACACCAAAACACGGTGGTTTCCGAGACTTGGTCATGACCGAGGCGCACAACACTCGGTATTCCGTCCACCCAGGTTCAGATAAGATGTATCTGGATCTTAAAAAGCTATACTGGTAGCCTAATATGAAAGCAGAGATTGCTACCTTCGTAAGTAAATGCCTTACTTGCGCAAAGGTAAAGGTCGAGTACCAGAAGCCCTCCGGTTTACTGCAACAACCAGAGATTCCATAATGGAAGTGGGAGCGGATCACTATGGATTTCATAACCAAGTTGCCCAAGACAACGGGTGGACTTGATACCATATGGGTCATCGTCGATAGATTGACCAAGTTTGCACACTTCCTGCCTATCAAAGAAACCGACAGGATGGACAAACTTACGAGAACATACATTAGGGAAATCGTACGGCTACAAGGTGTGCCTATATCCATTATCTCCGATAGAGATAGTAGGTTCACCTCAAGATTCTGGAAATCGCTGCAACATTCCCTAGGAACAAGGCAAGACATGAGCACAGCCTACCATCCACAGACAGACGGACAGAGTGAAAGGACCATCCAAACAGTGGAAGATATGTTGCGAGCCTGTGCGATTGATTTCGGGAAAGCATGGGATACTCATTTACCCCTTGTCGAGTTCTCCTATAATAACAGTTATCACACGAGCATCAAGGCTGCTCCATTTGAAGCTCTCTACGGCCGAAAGTGCAGATCCCCTCTCTGCTGGGCTAAGGTGGGTGATACCCAATTAGCTAGGGGGCAAGCTTCCGATAGTACTCTCACCGGTCCGGAAATCATTCGGGAAACGACAGAGAAGATCGTTCAGATCCGTGAACGATTGAAAGCCTCTAGAGACCGACAGAAGAGCTACGCAGATAAACGAAGAAAACCTTTGGAATTCCAGGTGGGAGACCGTGTCCTTCTCAAAGTCTCACCCTAGAAAGGCTTGATATGCTTCGGCAAGTGTAGGAAGCTTAACCCGAGGTACATAGGGCCTTTCGAGATTCTTGCAAGAGTCGGACCCGTAGCTTACAAACTCGATCCACCCAACACACTTCGTAACGTACATTCTACATTACACGTATCTAACTTGAAAAAGTGTTTATCCGACGAGACTCTCGTAATCCCACTCGACGAGATCGAGATCAACGAGAGCCTCAACTTCGTGGAAGAACCTGTAGAGATCATGGACCGTGAGGTCAAGCAGACGAAACAAAGTCGTATCCCTATCGTGAAGGTTCGCTAGAACGCCAAGTGAGGACCAGAATTCACTTGGGAATGCGAGGATCAGATGAAACTGAAATACCCTCATCTTTTCGCTTAGTTATTTGTAACTTCTTATTTGCTTAAATTCTAATTTCGGGACGAAATTCCTTCTAATGGGGGGATGATGTGACAACCCGAAATTTCCATTTGTACGAACAATATCTATTCAATAGAAGCCAGTCCAGTTTCAGTGATTTTCAGACTTTTCCGAACAAGTTTGTGTACATTAGGGTTTACATTTCAGGAGATATAAGGAGAGTGGATGCTCCTGGATTTGTGAAACTTGAACATTCCAAGTTTCATAATGTTATAGTCCAACTTCCGGAATAAAAATATTTTCTGTCAAAATATTTCAGGACTATAAATAGATTTCTGAATTTAATTAATTCATTATTCACAATTCCAACTAGAGAAAAGCCATTTTCTCTCTGACGGATCTTCGGGTTTTCATCCCGGATTGTGAGTCTACTTTCCTAAATGTGTTTTAATGCTTGTTATATGCTTTATAACATTGTTTACATGTCTAAAATACAAGATCCGGGAGCTTACGGCCCAAGAACGTTCTTGGGGTGTAAACTCCAAATCGAAGCCTAAAAGCTTCCTACACCTGATTCCTTGTTAGACAACTAGTTTAGGACTTATTGTATGATCTTTTAAGGCTAGAAATCATCCAAGATCATAAGGCTTTTGGAGTTTACGGCCCAAGAGTTCTTGGACCGTAAACACCATTTCCAAGGGCCAAAGTGAGCCCTAAATCACCCCTAAGGCTTAAGGCATTTACCCTCTAATGCTTGTAGCTAATTTGGACACCAAAACACTTCAAAATCATAAAGTTTTAGGACTTTACGGCCAAGAAATGCTCTTGGGCCATAAACCCCTTTTTCAAGGGCTAAGAGTGCCCTAAACACCCTTAAGTCTTTAATACTATTACCCTTTAATACTTAGGACTTGAATGGGGAGTAAATTACATCAAAATCGTCCCTTAAAGGGAGTTTACGGCCAAGGAACATCACTTGGGCCGTAAAATCCAAGTAAAGGCACAAATGTGTGCCTAATGTCCCCTTTAGCCTAAATCAAAAACATAGAAGCTATCCTACATGTGCAAGTGACTCAAAAGAATTAAAACCAACACCCCATAGGAGTTTACGGCCGTAAACTCTAGGGGATATGGTCCTTCGGCTGTAAACTCCCCAAAGGAGCATTCTAAGGCCTTAAACTACTTCAAGGATTATTCCAACAAAGCTAGGCTTATTCTAGGATCAATATAGCACTTCAAAACACCCAAAACCATCAAGTGAGGAGTTCACGGCCGTAAACTCATGGGTTCACGGCCGTAAACTCCAAAATTGGGGTTTTTTGGGTGGTAAGCTCATATACAAGGTCATTGGTGCATTACACCCCTTTTGCCTTGTCCCGTATCGACTTAGATGCAACCATTAGGACCTATAACACTTATATAAAGTGTTTACATGTTCCTAAGTGTCTCAAATTATTTCATTAAGTTATTAATTGGCTAATTAGTTATATATATGCTTATTATATGATAACTAGGCTCGTGCGTGTGAACAAGTCTCCGTTTGCCACCTAGCACGGTAGCCGATACATCAATCCAATCTACTCACCACAAGTGAGTTCATACCCCTTTAATTAACCTTTGAAATGCTTTTAAATATTTTAAATACTTTATGGGGGGGATACAAGTTAAACACTTACAGTTATTACATCAATCACATGTGATTACATTAATCACATGTGATTAATAACTAGAAAACCAATGATTTTATCACTGTTCAAACTGTTTATCAAACTGTTTCACTTCAAAATGTTCTAAAAACCCTTTTTACTTATCAAATGCTTTTATTAAACTTTGTTTTACTTCTTATAAATTGCACGCCCATATATGTATAAATATATAAGAAATGTTTAAAGGGCTTAGGAAGGCTATCCACCCTATTTCCTTTTCGCGCATTGAGATGTGGTCTGGTGGGATTTCGGGTAACCGTCCGAAGGTCGTTTCAATATTAATTATATATCAAATATACATATATAGACATAAAATTACTTCCATATTCATACTTATCAGTACATCATCAGTAAGTTACCATCGGGGTGACATAGGATCATACTACTACAATTTCTAGATAAATGAGTCAGTTCATTCATGAGTTAATACTTATTACTACGAGTACTTATACAACTATACTAGAAAGAGAACGTCTACAACTATACTAGAAAGAGAACATATACAACTATACTAGAAAGGGAACATATACAACTATACTAGACAAAGAACATATACAACTATACTAGAGGAAGAGCATATACAACTATACTAGAACAGTTCATTTCATTACATATACATGAATACGTTAACAATTGTGATCCACTGTATCGGAGCATGTCTTAATTATCATGGCCCGATTTGTAGCCAGAATTCTCTTGGAGGGAGAGTGTGAGTTTGCGTATAGATCTATACTGGATTGACTATCCTACACCTTGCTGCTAGTTACAGCCGGACCTGCAGGTCTGCGGGTGCCAAACGTCATTCCGTTATTACGACCATTCATATGTCGTTGTTACCAGTCGATAGTATGGTGCAATTTATCACATGATACCTTAATATAAATCCGGTTTAAGGTAGTTAGTACAACAGTAGTTCTTATAATACAAAACTACAGTACTACAATGATTTACCCATTACATATTTTAGTGATAACCTCACTTAAACGTTAATGTACAAACTATATTTTGTTAAATGATAGTTACACTTGGGAAATTACCCACTTTTACATCAAACGAGCATACAAAACAGTTAAGCCTTGGTAGAAGGCTACTTTAATAGAAAATATAGGTTTTTCTGAGAGATTCAAACTTTTACAAACAATTACAAACCGTTACATACATTTTACAAACTTATACTTGATACATGTTCAAACATTTTTGGATGACAAATACCGACACTAAAATACTTATGAACTCACCAGCTTAATGTTGATAAACTCTTTCAAAATAACTTGTATTCTCAGGTCATCAGTAGACAGGTTCCGAGGCCAGCTTTTGAGAAGATGGAGCGCATTCAAGACTCATCTTATTATTTTGATATACATTATTTTTGGTGTCTATACTGTACAAAACACGCTTGTATTAAAATTATATATTTAATGCAATGGATGATGTTGTTTGCTTATTTACATTTACTGTGTTGTGATACTTTACATGACGTCCTCCGCCCCAGAACGTTTCCGCCGTTCTTGGTTTTGGGGTGTGACACATGAGCCGATTATTGTCGTTGTATTTTTCATATGTTTAAGCCCATCTATTGTTCTTTGAAATCGTTAGTTCTGAATCACGCAAGTCAAGACATCTCAAAATCTTTTATTCAAATCAAGCGATTCTTCTGCTTGATAACATGTTCATGAATCTTGTTCGATTGACCAATTGATTTGTTCTTAATTCTGGTTTCATGTATCTATCTGATCATGAATTGTTCACATTCAAGATTTTAGATCTGATTCAATCCACCCTATCTTAACATCGATTTTGTTTTCTAATTGATAATGATTTTTCTGGATGTTATTAAACGTGAATCATCTCTTTTTATTGTTATGATCGATTGTGATTTTGGGGTCCAGAATTGTCATTCGATGTTTTTAAGTTTAAGAACAGATGAAGTACTGTCAAGAACAAATGAAGATGGTAATAAATTCGAACAAAGTGATATTTGATCTTTAAATCGATTTGGTGTTTGTGATGTATTGGGTTCGGTTGGTGAATTTAACTCACAGGTTGCTTTGTTAAACAATTGTGAAACAGGTCTTTCAATCGATACATAGAACAATCGGAACGAAGGAATGAGGTGTGATGATAAAGTTCGCAATCGGGATTAAATCTCGACTGTAATGATCTAAGGGCGAACTATTTCATATGGTCAATTCTCAAGGTCAAAATTGGTATTGCAAAGCGAACTCACTGAGAACGAAGGAAATTGAGACTCAATTGGAAGAACACCGGTCAAGGCAAAAAGTCAAAATTGACTGTGAAACAAGGTGAACTATGGACAAACGACCAAATTGCAAACCTGTTAGTGCGAACGGACTACCTGCGATCTTAATCAAAATCGTAATTTGGAGTCGTAATTGGTACTATGATGCGAATGAATGCAGTCGGAAATTGGAGCTCAATCAGAGCGATTTGAGCATTTCATTTGTTTTTTTTCTGGTCAATATTAAAAGTCAAAATCAAAATCATTAGAACTAGAATTGGTTTCGCAGTCGGTAGAGTGTTGATTGGAATGAATGAAATTGTTATTGCTCACTGCGAACAAATGAAATTGGAATTGGATATCAATTGGAAGAACAACGATCAAACGAAGGTCAAAATTACCTTACATGTGAACGATCGAACGGACATCTGTGAGACTGATTCGGAGCGAACGGATTTGGAATTAATTTCTGGGCTAGCTCTAATGTTCGTTTATGTGGATTCGCTTTGATCGACGGACTCAGAACGATCTTAGAACGATCTTGGTTTCGTTTGTTAAAACTTGGAACGAAAGCTCTTGAAGAGAATGTAGAGTGAGATCAATAAGTGAACCTGTGAATGGATGAACTTGGGTTCGCTTGATAATGGTTGGAGCGAACGGAGGATGAACCGAAAGCCAACATGTGCTCGGACCGAACATGGTTTCGGTTCAATAAACCTGGACCGAACTTGGTTTCGGTTGCTTGTACTCGGAGCGAACCTATTGTAGTCGATGTTTATATGTGCCAATTTCAAGGTTTCGCGTTTGGTTTAAGTCATCGTCGAAAGATCAAGTGGGGTATGATGTTGTGCTCTTTCATCTACGTCTAAATGGGGAAGAAGATAGTAAACTTTAATTTTTGGTCCCTGCAACTTCAGCGCATTGGCACTCTTGGTCCCTGTTGTTTTCATAGATTGGTATTTTTGGATCATTTCCAGTTTTTGCTTCAAATAAAGGGGTATATTGATGCTGAATTACCATTCCAGCCCCTGTCTTTCAGCAAGTGACAGTTTCGGCCTAATATTCAAAAAAGTTTACCATATTGAGGGCCAGTGAATAGTTTTGGATTTTTAACGCACATATTTTTTTTCCGTGAACAGAAAAATAAAGAGTCCATCAAGTCTTGGCGGTTCGAAAAGTCTTTTTTCGTGATAACGTCAAATTTTCACGACTTTTTCGGATTTTATACATCATCGTTAATATCATTTTGTCACGGGGGAGCTTAGTAAGTATTTATCCATTCAAGATCATTCTCATGACCATTTGAAGGATTTATAATCATGTTTTTGATTATAAATCGGGGGAGAATTTGGTATGGTCATTCGAAATTGGATTTGTGACTTTTCAAAGTTGAAGATTTTTTGTAAAGCTTGTGGCAGAATTATGAATGTAGCTTTTACAGTGGAAGTTCTTCATCGAGCTCTGCTAAAGCTTTTACAGAGAAGTATCCTTTACAACGGAAGTTCTTTATCGAGCTCTACTAAGGACTTGTTATATCTCCGACTTCTAGTATTTTCTCGATCAAGTGGCATTAAGAATCTTAAAGTTTGGGTTGTTACATGATATTTTTTGATGGCTTATATTATTAGCTTATTTGAAGATCATTGTGACTTGGAGAGGGAGCTCTTCAAAGACAAGAAGTGATTTGGTTTGTTTGTTTTGAAATGGGTTTTTATGGCGGGTTTAGTTTTCATGAAGATTTTTTTTTGGGATTACATTCGAAAATGGAGTTTAAAGACATTACTTCAGTGCTTGATTTATATATCCTACAGCCCGTGTTTGAAGACTATTGAAGAATCAAGATTCGTGGATTGTTTCATCTATTCCTCGTTGCAAGATGTTTTTATTTGCTAGATGCTTGTTTTGGAACTTAAAGCATTGATGTGACAACCCGAAATTTCCGTTCTGAACAAACCATTTGAAGCCAATAGAAGTAGAACAGTTACAGTGAAAATTCAGACTTCAAGTATAAGTTTGGCAGTTTTTAGGATTTACACTTAAGGAGATATTAGGAGAGTGGATGCTCTAGGGTTTTGTGCAACACTGTTATTCCAATACTCTAGGACATTAGAGTTCGTTTCAGGAATAAAAATATTTTCTGCCAAAAATATCTCAGGACTATAAATAGAATTCTGAACCAAATTGGTTCATTAGTTACATTTCCAATTAGAGAAAAACCAAAATTCTCTCTCACGGATCTTCGGGTTTTTATCCCAAATCATGAGTACTTCGATCTAGTTATATTATATAGCTTAGATTGTGTATTATAACATCATAATCGGACCAAAACCCCAAGGTTTGGGAGTTTACCGCCCAAGAACACTTGGGGAGTAAACTCGATTTTAAGGGCTAAAAGTGTCCCAATGTCCCTCAAAGCCTTAGAACTCAACATAGGGACTACCATTGCATGTTTAGGACACAAAAACAATTAGGAATCAATGGTGAAAGTGAGTTCACAGCCAAGGAAGTTCTTAGGCCGTGAACTCCATTTTTGGTTACCAAAATGCCCTAAATGCCTTCATTGAGCCAAGAGACTAGAATAGCACATTACCTTGATGTATCTAATACCCAAAACAATCAAAATACCAACACCTATGGGTGTTTACGGCCGAAAACACATGGCCAATTGGTTCATGGGCCGAAAAGTCTATATTAGGGGTGTTTTGATGCCACAAACACTTCCTAAGGCTTAGGCTTGAATTTAGACATGTACCCTAAAGTGTTTAAAGCCTAGAAAACATAAGTAATCACAAGTATTAAGGAGTTTACCGCCAAGACAAGTTCTTGGGCCGTAAACCCCTGTAAAGGGGTCAAATGACACCCTAACTCCTTCTTTATGCCTAGAACCCAACATAGATTATAACCTTGAAGTGTTAGAGACTTGAAAGCACCATAAACTTTCCCCCAAAGGAGATTACGGCCGTAATCTCCATGGGATATGGTCCCAGGGCCGTAAACTCCTCAAAGGAGTTAATAGGAAGCCCAAACACTTGATTTAGCCTTAAAACAATTCACCAAACTAGTTGTATAAATGATAGGCTTCATTTGGAGACCTTGTTGAGAGTTTACGGCCAGGAGTTTACTCCCCTGGGCCGTAAACTCCAAAGCACATGGTCATTTGACCATAAACTCCCATTAGAGGCTTTGCACTCCTTGGTTGCAACCCATTAGCCTCCTAGCACTTCACCAAAATTGTTTTCCCCGTGTTAAAATGTTTATACTTGTATAATTAGTGTTTTAATCACTAATTATTTATATACATATGTCTTCATATGTAATTAGGATCATTTTGTGTGTCTAAAGTCTTCACTTGACACCAAGCACTTGTCCGATCCTTCCTTACGATAACAGTCCGTTCAATTCCAGTCACTTACTGCAGGTGAGTTCATACCCCTTAAATAATGTTTTAAACTACTTTTAAATGTTTTATGGGGGGGATACAAGTAGAATCATACTAGTTGTTATATCAATCACATGTGATTAATAAGTAGAATTATGCTAGTTATTATATCAATCACATGTGATTAATATGCAACATTCAAATGATTTACTACATATTAGCCATTTTATCAAATAGTTTTCTTCAAATGATTTTTATAAACATTTTATATGTTTTAGACTCTTTATTACACTATACATTTTACTCTGTATATTACAGTTCAAACTTATTTACAATTGTGTTTCAAACAAATGTTTCTTTATACTAAATTGTTTTATCAAACCCATGCCTTCAAATTGTTTTATAGATTGACATCAAGTCGATCTTTTCTTAAGATAATAATTATGTTTCAAATGTTTTACAAAACTTATTTATGCTTTTATATTATAAATTGCATGCCTCTATATGTATAGTTATATAAGAAATGTTTAAAAGACTTAGGAAGGCTATCCACCATATTTCCTATTCGCGCTTGAGATGTGGTCTGGTGGGATATCGGGTACCCGTCCGAATGTTGTTTAAATATTAGTTATATATCATGTGTACATATGTAGTCATAAAGGTTCTTCCAGTTCAATCAATACCCTTGGGTAGCAAGGGTATACATCCATGTCCATACGTACCAGTTAGATTACTAGTAAACTACCATAGGGGTAGTTTAGGAAAATACTAGAACTATTACTAGAACACAATATCATATTATGAGTCAGTTCATTCTTGAGTCAATACTTACTACTATGAGAACATATACAACTATACTAGAGAGGAACATATACAACTATACTAGAGAAGAACATATACAACTATACAAGAGAAGAACATATACAACTATACTAGAGAAGAACATATACAACTATACTAGGAAGAGAACATATACAACGATACTAGAACAAGTAACATTACATTACATATACATGAATATGTTAAAAATTGTGATCCACTGTATCGGAGCATGCCTTAAATGTCATGGCACGAGTTGTAGCCAGAATTCTCTTGGAGGGAGAGCGTGAGTTTGCGTATAGATCTATACTGGATCGACTATCCTACACATTGCTGCTAGCTACAGCCGGACCTTCAGGTCTGCGGGTGCCAAACGTCATTCCGTTTTACGACCATTCGTATGTCGTTGTTACCAGTCGATAGTATGGTGCAATTAATCACATGATGCCTTAATATAAATCCGGTTTAAGGTAGTTAGTACATCAGTAGTTCTTGTAATACAACACTACAGTACTACATTTATTTTCCCTTTACATATATTTAGTGGTCATTTCACTAAAACATTTAATGTAAAAACTATATTTTGATAATGATAGTTACACTTGGGAAAATTACACACTTTTACAAGAAACGAACATTTAGAACAGTTAAGTCTTGGTAGAAGACTAAATTGAGAACAGTAAAGTCTTGGTAGAAGACACCTTTATAAAAAAGTAGGAATCATAGGGATTTCTAGAGTTTTTCAAACATTTACAGTTGTTTCACAAACATTTTCTATACTTACAGTTTACAAACATTTTCTATACTTACAGTTTACAAACATTTTCTATACGTACAGTTTACAAACATTTTCATACTTACAGTTCATAAACTTACAAATTCTTACATACAAATTAAGACCCTAAAATACTTATGATCTCACCAGCCTCAAAGCTGATACTCGCTTTCAAAATTACTTTTATCCTCAGGTCATCATAGACAGGTACCGATGCAAGGAGAAAAGAAGGTGGAGCTTGTTCAAGACTCATCTTTCATTTTGATTTATGCTTTAGTGTTTATCAAAATTTGACAGAACACTTGTATAATAATTATATTATTAATGCAATGGATGATGTTGTTGCTTGTTTACTACTTTTCATTGTTGTGATACTGTACATGACGTCCTCCGCCCCCAAACGTTTCCGTCGTTCCTGGTTTTGGGGTGTGACAATTGTCATCCATTCCTTACTTTGAGGGGGAGATTATAGGGTTTCAAAGCACTCCATGGATGATGAAAATGGGCCCCTTGATGAAGTATAGGTTAAAATCCCAAGACTTGTCTTTTCCCTATGAATAGTCATGTATTATTCATAATTAGGGTTAAGAGTGAGGCAAAATGTAACCGCCACGTTGTGAGGTTTCTATAAAGTTAGATTCTTATTTCTTAAGTGTAATTTGTTCCTCACAATTCAATAAATCGAGTGATCATTTGACCTAATCTTCATATTTATGTTTGTTCATATTTTCCGCATCTTGTTCATCAAATCTCAATTAGGGTTTTAATCCCAACAAAACTAACTATATTAGTTTTTATACGCATCATGTTTCGAATTTTAAAGTACTTTGCAAATAATTCACTATAGAATCCTATGTAAAAATAAACTTATGAATTTTGATAGTAATGCCCCCAAATGAAATTCTGTGACTTGATCCATACCAGGTCCTTCTAAAATCACTCGGTGTGTACAAGTTGTATATAATTAAGATTAAATAGATCGTCAATTCTAATGGGTCTCCCTAAGCCCACAATCAAATAAGGAATAGGACCTAAAGCGGACCCACCATTTCTATGTCTATAGGATCTTAATTACATATAACTTTAACGTATACACTAAGTAATCATAGATTCACCCTGAATAAACAATTTTCGAAGTTTTTGGTAACACTCCTAGTGAAATAAAATGCATGTCAATTTCATTGATATATTTTAGTACATAGTGTTTTGGAAAAATTTGACCTTGATACTGGTCTACATTATATCAATGCAAGGAAAATTTTAACCGCATCACTATCCCTCGAATTTCGTAGACACTTAATTGAAGGTTTGAATCTATATATAGAAAAGGGTAGTACTAATGCCTACTCGTAAATTGATGTTATATCGAAATGGGAGTAATGTAAGCACTACCTATGGTGGGTGTTGTTGTGTGGGCCATGGAATGAATACATGAAAGTCTGCATTGCCCTAGCCTCCGCTCTAGCTTCTGCCACTTGGCGCTCTGCTTCCATCATATGTCTCTCTAATGTAGCTTGAGGTTCCAAATATTCTCTAACCTTGGCTCGAGCTATGGTCACTTCTTCCTAAAGAGCCTCGATGTGGTTTCTGGTCTGATCATGATCTTCGTCCAGGAAACGAAGGCGAATTACAGTGACCTCAGTGGTTTCACCAAGTTCCATGATGTGGTTGACGTATGCCCTTGCTTGTTTACCTTGTCGAGCAATGCAACGAACTATGACCCTCTGTCGAGGTTAAAGAAGCCTCGTTCGATACCATAGGGTGGGCGTTGGCCTTGTTCCTGACTCCATCTTCTCAAATCTATTGCCCATCTGCACATCGAGCACTAGAAGTTTCGTTTGGGTACGGGAACAGGAGGTGTATTATAGACCTCAGGCTCATCGTCGGAGTCCTCCCCCATTTCCTGTGACAACAGTCAAAATTCGAGTCGATTCTAGATTTGACTAAACTTAGTTACACATATGGGCATGACACATACTAAACTTTGTAACTAGATGCTAAGTTATAACCTACTAAAACTAGGAAACAAGTAGAATGATGGATAGTGTACATAGATTTCACATTGATATGTGAATTCTACAACTAATTAACTGTAGTGACTATCCATATTCGAGTCACTCTTTGACTCGAACACCTTTTCATGAATCATATACACACATCATGCACTTGACCTAGTGGTATAAGTTAGGTCCAAGTCTCATAGAAACTTAAGTCAATGCTAAAAACTAGGACTAATACACTTGATTCCTCAATCTCGCTTGAATCTCGGAATCACTACAAATAATGCCAATAAATCAATAAAAAGAAATTACAAACATTATTTCTAACTTGAACAAGAGTTAGGAAACACAAAAATAATTTGAAGTCTCAAAGGTTCAATTTATTTTGACATACAAAGACTTACAGACTCCACCTCCTACATTTCTCTCTCTAAAACCCTAAAAAGTCCTAAAAACCCTAAAAGTCCTAAAAACTCAAATTTATTAATTTTAACACCCAAAACTCAATAAAATTTGTTATGAACCACATATTATCAATTTAATATAATTAAATTCAGGAAAATATAATCAATGGAAAATAAAATTTAGATCATTAATATCTAACCTTATTCTATAAGCCCAAAACCCAAGTGTCATAATCAAATTCTTATTTAAAATGTATATTTTTTAAAAATTTAGAAAAAGGTTTATAAAAATAAGAGAGAAATGATTTAAATGAATAATAGAGGAGAGAATGTCCCTCCTCTCTCACCTAAAGTCGGCCATACTCTTCTAACCCACACATAATCACTTCCACTCTCTCACACACTCCACCCCCCACTTCTCTCTCTAAAAACTTCTCTCCTACTTCTCTCTAGAAATGAACAACTTATAAGAATAATTTGAGGAAGAGATTTAGCCATACCATTACTCATAAGTTGAGATACGTTTCTGTAGATTGGTGACTGATTTTGGTTGTGTATAACCCCAAAGAGATGACGAGGGAGATGACCTATCTAGAGAGATAGAATCTCTCTTTTCTCACTTTTCTTCTCTCTAAAACCCCCCACACATTTTCTCTCTTCCTCTCTCTATGAACCACAAAATGTTCCATAAAATAAGTCCAAGAACACTCAAGATACTCAAAATCTTCATCATCTAGTGGTGTTCATTAAGGTAGAACACGATTTTCCTTCATTTTTCTTCAATTTTTCATGGATTTTCTTGAATTTCCTTTTTATTCTACACCTTTCTCTTAGAAAATTTGTGTGCATGCTCATGAACTTCAGTTTTGATGATGATGGTGGTAGGATTTCACCGAAAAGCAACATGCATGTTGCAAATGGTGAAGTCCCATGATCCAAATCTATCTCAAACTCAAAATAACCCATTTTGATACTAGTTTTCATGGAGAAATCACAATATGAACCTAATTTTTCTTTCCAAAACAACTTTTGACCATTTCAAACTCATGAATGGCCTTCAAAACAACATGCATATGATGATCTTCAAACATAGATGCTACATGATCAAAGTTTGTTATTAAAAGCTTTCAAATAGGTTCATTAAGAAGTATTCATTCCATAATAAATATTTGAAACTTCTTTTCAGATCAAATACGATTTTTCTCAGAATTCCACCAACAAAATGAGAAGTTCTACAAATTTTCAGAATATAATCCGTTTTTTTCAATTACTATAATTATTGCAAGTAACAGGGCAATAATTCGTATAAAATAATTTCAGAGGTCTATAAATCTTAGAAAAATTTGTGGATGACCCCTAAAGTAAATGACGACATCTCGTTAGGTTTCATCGATTTTAGTTACTGTTTGGTATGGTTTTGAATTTTCTATTTGTTTAATTCAAATAAATCATAAAACCACATTAATGAATTTGAAAAGACTATCTAAGTTTTTTTTGCAGATCCTAGCTCATGTTGAATACTCATAAAAATATTTTCAGAATTTTTCATTATGCATACCTATTTTTCCCCGATTTTTGTATTTATAATGGACTAATAACGGGAAAAATAGTTCTGTTTATCCAAAATTCATGAACATTTACCGGAAGACCTTATAAGATATTAGAATTCTAAATAAAAATTTGGATGATTTTTCTATTCAGTATGTTATTTTCCTTTTATTTTCTAAGATTAAATACACTTAAATCCACAAAATCAGATTATAGTATATAAAAATCACCATTGGTATTTTTCCCAGATTATCTACACTACAAATGAAGTTTAAAAAATTTTGGTGATCTACATTAATTGTTTGATAATTATTTACCAATTAATGATTATTCAAGAGAATAAAACAAAGAAAAATAGCAAATCTAATTGAAAAAAATATATTTTCTACTTTTCACAGCTTCTATATGTATAATAAAAGTGTTACAAAAAGTTTGAGCAATTTTGGAAACTGTCTTCTATTTATTTCCATTTTTGTTAGAATAAATGCGTAAAAATCATAAAATCAGGTTAAACTATTTAGAAACTCATTTATATATTTTTACCAGCTTAAGTATGTTTCATGGTGTTAATATAAAAATTTTAGGAATTTTTATCATCTGTATACTATTTTTCACGAATTTATATTGTAATGAAGGCTTAGAAATCTGAGAAAATAGTTAATCATATCAAAAATTCAAGGGAAATTTTTTGGAAGACCTCTACTATATTTGGAATGAAAATGTAAAATTTGATGAATTTTGGAAACTGTTTGATAATATTTTTGGATTTTTAGGCATTTAAACCACATTTAAATGTATTGAAATACCCTCAATTAATATTACAAAAATCTAGAAAATAATATCGAAAATTATCTTAATCACATACGTTATAAAATTTCACCATTTCAGAAAAATATTTGTAAGTTAACAATATTAAATTTTGATGCAATATTGACATAATTTAATTGTAGCAGTAAGTATAGTAGTTTTAGATTTCGATTAAGGACTCATTAATGTATACCATTATTGTAGGAATCAGTAGTGGTACTAGTGAAACGTGGTTCAAGGCACCATTTGCATCATGTCAATGCATTGTGAGTATTCACGCCTTCCCCTATTTTCGGTTTTATGTTTTGGGGTGGAAACGCATATCCGAAAAACTATTTATTGTTCATTGTATTTAAATTGATTTGTATCAAACATGATTGCTATATTTTGCTATATATGTCTATGCAACTTGAAACATGAGGCCTTATCTTCTTAAGTCCCTTCCCTAATAGTTTACTCCAACCATTAACTCTTTGAGTCAATGGTCGTTATAGATAGCACTATTAGGAATTGACAACTCCTCACTCGCCCGATTACTTGACTGCATGATACCATATTAATCTATGGAACGATAAGTATAGATCTTGATAGGGCATCAGTCATAGGCTTGGTTGTGAACTCGTTGTTTGCTCATATACATACAAACTTGTTATTTATTATGGCAATAAACATGTTTATTAATTATAGCAATGAACTTTGTTTCTCATTATAGAAATGAACGTTGTTTCTCATTACAACAACGAACTTTTATTACTGGAAACTTATATACTTGTTTTAGCAATGAAATTGTTTTCTCCTTGTAGCAACGAACTTGATTGCTCATTTTAGCAATGAAACTTGTTTACTCGTGTGAGTAACAAACTTTATTTTTCCATGAGAATATGAGCGTTGCATCTCATTTGGGAAACATACTTTATCTCTCATGATGACGACGAACTTTGTTTATGCAAACTTATTTACACATTTTTGCAATATATTTCTATCTATGGAAACTTTATTACTCGCTTTAGCAATGAACTTCTATTCATGAAAACTTATTTAATTATTTTAAATATGAACTTTGTTTATGGAAACTGCTATCGATATTCTGATTATCATGATTTCAAACTATATTATGTTATAAACATGTGAGTACACACAGACTATTTTTATAGTTGACGCTCGTTTTACATGCTTTTTCAGGAATTATCGAGTAAGTGGCACTTAGGGACACACCACTCTTAAGAGCATTCGCATGTGTTGTATTTCAATTCACATTGTAATTTCTTTTAAAAGTTGTTCAAACCCATTGTAAATTTGTAATTTTTTTTATACGATGGTTGGTGTTGTCTTTATCGTTTGATGAAACCCTTTGTACTACCACTCCCTGTATTTCCGTTTTAGTGGGGTGTGACAGAAACGGTATCATAGCCGAAGGTTATAGAGAATACCAGCTTTCCTTAGAGAACCACAACTATAGCCAAAAAATTTCAAAACATTTTAAAAGACTAAACATACTACTTGTATAACTAATTTGAGTACGCATTATTGGACTTTTATTAAGAATAGTCTAGCCAACTATGCTTAATTAAGGAAACTTAATGCGAGGCTCGAAATAGTTATAGTAGAATTATGTTCAAAACCATTTTCAACATAAACTTTTGAAAAATAAAATTTTTTGGTGTGCGTACGGGCATTTCATATTATAGGCATTCATCTATGTACATTTAGAAACTAAGTGCACTTTTATCACAATGTTTTTAGAGATATTCTTTTACTTATCAAGTGATAGGCTAACCTGTTAGGTTATATCACTAGCCACTCTAGGAGCAATCCACTTAGTACTGAGAATGAGTATTCCTCGGTAGCTACTAACTTTATATGTAAGCTAGTAACTAGATAGGCACTAGTAATAATCTTAAGTCGACACCTATACCATTTATTCCTCAGTACCTCTTCATCGTCTTCGTACTAGAGTTTAACCTAGGAAAAAGCGTTTCAATACCGATACAGGAGACAATTGGAGCATCGTGTTAGGAGATATAATGGTCGCCACGAGTAGTCACTTGGATACCATTGGAGAGCATTCCCAATTCAACTCATGAGGAGACACGGAGGTTCAACCGATACGTGATACCTTATTACTACGCTACGATTTTAGCTTTCGGTTATTTGCACCTTGAGCTTCAAACTTAACATAGGATATCTCTTTTACCCAAAACATTTTCATTAGGTAGTTCTTACCCCACCATCTTTAGTTCTAATATCCTAATTCAAACACAAACTATCCCTTTGTGGAAAATTTACAAGCCTTAGTTCGAGGTCCCTAGATGCACTCATAATTAACACAAGCATACCTTCATCTTACACTTTCCAAATTACTAGCATATTTCATGCCCAACCTTTAACCTCAAATTTTCATGCCCGATATTTTGGTGTACGAATCTTTCCTATAATTTTGAATCCTCCTTCGAACCTTATTATTTTCATACATCCGTTTGAGCCTTAGCGACATTGCTAATATTCCTATCGTTATAAAGGATTACATCCTCTTACGTCGTGAGCCAGACGCCAAACCTATAACTTAACCTTTGACCTCAATAAAAGGTCGTGAAACTGCATTGACACTTTAAAACGTTTTACAAACAATTTTTCTTGTCCTTTATTTTGGGGAAAAAAACATCGATACTTGCCTTATACTCACATTCTACTCTCCTTAGTATTTAGGTACGATCAGCTACACTAATATACTTATTTCGTACTTCTTAATCTTCCATCAAAAAGTTATTTCACTTCATCGATTTTACTTATCATTGATAAAATATTTTATAACCACTTCATACAACTTACTAGACCTTTCCTAACAATGTAATCCATATTCTCGCTAAAAAATTTTTGACAACTTACTTTAACTTAACACTTTTCTTCAAAACACAATTTAACCAATATTGGTTTTAACCTTGCTATTTGAATTTCATTTCAAATCCATGTCAATGGATAGATGTGTTTTTAAGGGCTTATAAACCATTTTAAACCTCGCTTACCATTTTGGCACATTTGGAACAACGTAGAAACATTTTCGTTTATAAAAGTGTTTAAACTCTATGCTATGAAACTTAAGCATATGACAATGAAGTTCATATTATGTGTAAAAGCTTCATCAGATCTTTCAAACCATTTTTCTTTTGACTCTTTTGACCACTTTCTCATTTAGGCATTATACTTTACTTAAATGCGTTTTCTTGTAACCCAACATGATATTTATGAAAATTTCTACTTCAAACATGTTTACAAGACATCACTGATGCCTAAATTTCAAAACGCACCTTATTTGTTTATTTTATTTCAAATTAGTTTTATAATCTATAAAGTTTCAAATTTTACAACAATGCAAGTGTTCACTTTTAAACTTTCAGTGACACACATTCAACAAAATGTAATTATTCTTCTAAATATATTGATTCTTTACCTTATCTATTTTAACCATTGTTAAACTCCAGTCTAAAAGGTCTAAACTGTCATATTTTCAATTACCATTTGTACTGCTTCTTCTTTTTCACAAATCGAGTTTAGCTTAATAGATATCTCGTGAATTTTTAGTAAACCATAGAAAAAACTTTAAAACTTCTGCATTTCTATGTAACCATCAACATGTATGAAGGATTGAAGTTGATATATATCTCAACCTAAGATTTAGATTTACTTACTGTCACACCCCCGAACAAGATGGCGGAAACATCCGGGGGCTTGGGTGACTTCATTCTTGTAGTATCATTACAATGTATAAAATTGAAACATAACATCATCATCACACATGTAATATTACAACTGTCATTGTTTACATCAAGTATTGTATTTCAATATTACATGCCAAAACATTCAATGTATGATGAAATAAAACATAACATGATATCCATGAATTCTGTCTGCACAACCTTCTCAACGATTTCCTAAGAATACAAGTTAATTTAAAAAGGTCAACATAAAAAGTTTGGTTAGTTCATAAGCATGTTTAAGAAAATGTTTTGTATTATTTTGTAAACACCAGAAAATCCGATATTTTCTGAAAAACAGTTTGATATACTTGTGTCCGATCTTGTATTAATGCATGTGTGTTAATGTTTGATAAATGTGAGGAGAGTATAAATAGAATGATCAAGAGTATAAGAGAATGCCCCCAGACAACCCGATGTTGTCTGCAATGAGAATGTTGGTATCTCAACCCCTAAAATTGAGCACCAGCGCTACCATATTACCATGTTATCTAAAAAGCAAAGAGAATGGTTTCCCGTAAATTTTAAAACATTAATTTCTCTAGGTGAGTCGTTATAACCATACTAAATAATGACAATTTCTCTTGTCTTGGCGTTTTCCGGACGCCAACAGAAACAGAATAAGGATTTTTGTCACCCTAGACTAGCCTAGTCTAAATGTAGCGAACAGCTCTGGTGTGGGGTGTCACCCCCATATAGATTTATATACAAATTCCCGCTCTCCCTCCGGGAGACTCTAGTTATAACTACAGGCTATGATTATACACTCAATAGGTGTTAACCGACACGTCTCACTAGATCCTTAATCGAATTTATGCGGAAGAGAGAACATACAGAGTATATTCTAGGCCCAAATAAACACAAAAATGGACAACTAAGGCCCACTAAGCATATAAATTAATTCCAGGCTCAACAGGAATGAGAATATATATATATATATATATATATATATATATATATATATATATATATATATATATATATATATATATATATATATATATATATATATATATATATGTCCCAGGCCCAATATACATGAAAAATAACAACTAAGGCCCATTTAACATGTATATTATTTCTAGGCCCAATAAGGACGCAAAGGTATATCCCGGGCTCAATATACATGTAAAAGGACAACTGAGGTTCACTAAACATGTATATTATTTGCAAACCTCAATACGAATATGAGTATCGTGTTTAACCCGATTGTTATTGTTTTGTAAAATTTTGCCCAATAAAGGTAAATGACGTAATTTATCTATTGTTTGTTACATTGGTTGTATAAGCTTCGTGGGTTACCAAATTGATATGAAAAATCCATGTTTCTTGTAAAAAGACAATTTTGGTCCTAAAACCGAATATTTGCAATTTAGACATATTTTTGGTAAAAATGACATTTTAGACCCCTTTCAAGAACCAAACTTGCATTTAAGGCTAGTTTTAATAAAAATAACATTTTTAAACTTTCTTTGATCAAAAATATCATTTTTGGCTAGATTTTTATCAAAAAATATTTTCTTGGCACATTTATTAAGAATTTTATCATTTTGGCCGAAGTTCTAACAAATTCACATTTTTAGTATTTCCTTAGCAAAAATTTATATTTTTGGTACAACTATATTACAAATGACACTTAAAGCCCATAAAGTCCAAAAATTTACAATTTTGGCCCAAAGTCGTGAAAAGCCAAAATATGGTCCATTTGTGAAAAAAAAATTACATTTTTAGTCCTTGTAGAGTCCCAAATGCCATAAATATCCATATTTAGCAAAAGTAGTCCTTTTTGAACCCCTAAAACCGTGAATACATATAATACCCCATTTTTGGTTATTTTGCCACTTTTGGCCGTCTTATGCAATTTTCTTAGTTTTAAATAACTTTGTTATATTTTAAAACCTTTAGTTGCATAATAAGATGCATTAGGTGTTATGTTTCTAAAAATAGCATCACATTTTAGTAGATCTTCAAGTTCATGGAGTTTATATCACATATTCATACATATATCATGAAAAATACACAAAATCATGCATATACACAAAGAGCTACACAAAACAACTTGTATTCTCCACCCCCCCCCCCCCCCCAAAAAAAAAAAAAAAAAACATAGTAAAAACCGAAAATAGGGGTATAAACTCACTTTGCTTTGAAGATTTCAATTTTTAATGAAGATTAGAGAAGTTTTCGGCTTTACAAGCTCCCTTGAAGAGATTTTCGAGATCTATGAAGTTCAAATGAGTGGATTTTTGGATGAAGTGTTCCTGGATCAACACACACGAAATCTTGGAGGAAAGGAGAGGTTTCTTGAGTGTTAGAGAGGACTTTTGTGTTTGCCAACTGAGAGAGATATGAGTGGTATTGTGATTCTTGGCCAAGACTAAAAGAAGAAGAAGAAGAGTGATTTGATGTTGCATGGAGATATAGGATTACATGGTTATATGGTGTGTAATATGGCTAGATATTTATTAAATAATAATTAGGTGGCAACACCTTTAGTATCATCTTGTTATTTATTATTTTTTTATAGAAGTTGGGCTGAGAATGAGGGAAAAGAAAATAGAAGATGAAAACTTTGGGCCATACTAGCTCATATTTGACATTATGAGGCCCAAGTTGAGTATTTTCCCCATTAGGCCCTTATGAGGGTTTACGGCCCAATAAGGCCCAAGAAGATAGTTTACAACCCAATTATAATAAGAAGATGGGTTTACGGCCCAACAAGGTTCAATAGAGTGGTTCATGGCCCATCATGGCCCATGATTACAAAGTGAGACATTTTAGGCCCAATAAGGCCTGTGAGAAATCTTATGGCCCAAAATGCTATTATTTGATGATTGTGGGTCCAATTGAAGCCCAAATAGGGTTCCTAGACCCAAAGTAATCAAATTGAGAGTTTATTGGCTCATTAGGCCCAATAAGAGGATCATGGTCCATCTTGAGGTGAACCGAGTTATTAGGGTTTCAAACCCACAATTGAGTATCTGAGACGTATTAAGTTAGGTCTTGGACTTCACTTAGGAGTTTTGATTCAAATGAATTTTTTTGATTAAGCATAGAGTATGATATTCACTTAGATTACAAGACTTACAAGAGTTGATGTTTACATGAAAACAGAATTTCCTAGCTAAAAATGCTAGTTGTGGCACTTACGGATATTGTCCTTAGAATTTTAACAACACCAATCATTGCCGCTGCTACCTTCATTTTCTTTCCCCCACACTTACGGAAATTGTTACTAATCTCTTCTTTATTAGGCGGCAAATTTGCACTTAGTGCTTATTTAGAACGCGATTTAAGGATCAATGCAGACTTAACACTTAATGTAATTGGTGCTTCAGCAAAACTTATAGCTCTCTATCAAGTTAGAAAGTATCTAACTAGATAATTTTCTTTACTAGGTCACCATGGTTGGGTCATGATTTCCATGATCCTAATTTCCCATAATCTAGACTGTAGAACTTGAATTAGGGAAGCATTAATTTGATTATAGCTAAAGATTTGGGCTCTTCCCTTGAGGAATTAACCCAAAATAATCAAAGAGCTCTTCAAGTCACAATCTCTCCAATTATACAATCGTATTCGGCTGAGTTTTAATAGAATGCGTCACGATTTAAATTTCGGGACAAAATTCTTTCAATCGGGGGAGATTGTGACAACCGTCAAAATTCGAGTCAGTTCTAGATTTGACTAAACTTAGTTGCACATATGGGCACGCTACATACTAGACTTTGTAACTAAATTCTAAGTTATAACCTACTAAAAACTAGGAAACAATGAGAACGATGGATAGTGTACGTAGATTTCACATTGATATGTGAATTCTACAACTACTTAACTATAGTGACTATCCATATTCGGGTCACTCTTTGACTCGAACACCTTTTCATGAATCATATACACACATCATGCACTTAACCTATTAGGTCCAAGTCTCATAAAAAATTAAGTCAATATTGAAAACTAGGACTAGTATACTTGATTCCTCAATCTCGCTTGAATCCCGGGATCACTACAAAGAATGCCAATAAATCAATAAAATAAATTACAAACATTATTTCTAACTTGAACAAGAGTTAGGATATACAAAAATAATTTGAAGTCTCAAAGGTACAATTTTTTTTGACATACTTTACAGACTCCACAAAACCCTAAAAAGTCCTAAAAACTCAACTTTATTATTCATTCATTATCTAAGTAGACAAGGTTCTATAACGTGCACTTTCGTATAGCCAACAAGTCCTCTTGAATCATGTATTTGTTTTCATACATGTTCATTATGATGGTTGATTACAAGAAGCATATTTAATAGTGCATACTGTTTTGTTATTTTTGAATATGTACAGATCATACGTTTTGTTAGATATGGAGCTTTATACAGTGTTTCGATTAAATGTTTATGTTCCACTAAATGCACCATGCAAAAATTGAAAAATTGACATGCTTGATTTGTCTGATAATTAAAAGATTTTTAGTTTATTATTAGTAATTGTTTTATTATTATTATCTAATAATGCTAAATAATAATAAAACTTAAAAACAACATAAGTCACAAAGAAAATACCATAATAAAAGGGTTGTATGTATAAAATCACCCACCGATATACCAACAAAATATATCAATCTTTCAATATAAATTACATTAAGTTTAACCAAATGAAGCATGGACTTTTTATTCTTGCAAAAATAATGTAAGTGAATGTATAAACAAAAAAAACGGGAAATTGACTTATCAAGGTAATTATCTTTTCACTTTGTTCATATTTGTGTAACTTTTTTTTTTGGTACACATATAGGTAACAAAATTTTGGGAATTGTTCACATATGACCATTATGACTGTCACAAGTTATAATCAGTCATAATGGTCGTATATGAAAACTTCCAACAAATTTATTACCTAGATCTATAAATTAAAAAAAAAAAAAAAAAAAAAAAAACCGGGTATCCAGATGTAAACAAAAAAAGGTAATCACCTGAATAAGTCAATTTCCATTTTTATTAAGGTTATCGATCATAATATTTGCAATATTAACAGATTAAGTTAAATTTTCTTAAAATAATATTTATAAACATTTAAACTGCTCACATCTCTCTCTCTCTCTCTCTCACACACACACACACACACACACACACTTGTGATATCTGTAAATCTAAAGAGGAAACAATTGCCCATTCCTTTTTAGATTGTGAGATGGTTGTAGATGTTTGGGGAAAAGTGAAGCTTTGGTGGGGTCTCAATAATAAGGAGTTGAAGAATGTGGATGACATTTTTACTTGGCTGGAGGCTAAGGCAAATTGGCTTTGATTTCTATTAGGATAGCCACCTTGCGTGGCCTGTGGAGAAAACAAAATGAGGAAACTTTTAAGAAATGCTCTAAGAAGGAGAAGGTTATTTTCCTCCAAATCCAAAGGGAGTATTTCCTTTGGGTTGATAGTAGGGCCAACAGAGTGGATATAGATAGGAGTATAGCATCCCAAAAATACAGTCCAAAATTTTTATTTTTAAATTAATAATAAAACCATAAGTTATCAAATCATTCCACCAAAACATGAGTCATAGTATTCCAAAACATTATTATCAGGGTTTTATATCAAAATATCATAGTAAAACATCCCATGCTAAAACATCTTGGTGTGTGCAATGCAGTCATCCCGAGCTCTTTTCTTTGCAACTAGAAGCACCTGAAACCAAAACTAAAAACCATAAGCACGAAGATTATTGAGTTCCCCAACCTACCACATACCATACACATAACCACATATTGGGGCCCCGCCCTTACCTCCATCCCCACCTGGCATTGAACAATCTCCAGCAACAGGCCCCGCCTGGCATCGAGCCCCGCTCAGTACACATATATGTTTCTTCCCAAGCCCCTCCCACTATATGAATACAATAATATCATATAATCATGATAGGACATAAAGAATCATACACAGTAAAATATGCTCTAGTCCTAAGGCCTTGCCTATCTTATGCCCCACCCCTACTCTACTAATGAGATATGGAACCTCGTCCACTCTCAACTAGTGATGAAATACGAGCCCCGTCCACACTCACATTCCTACCAGGCACATACAAGTATCACACACTATTGGGTCAAAAATATGGTTTATACTTTGCTTTTCTAAGAAAATATATTTTTCTATAATTTTGTGGTTGTGTACGGCTGCACATCTGTGTGCAGCCGCACACCCTGTGTACGGCCACACACAAGCGTGCAGTGGTACACTCATGTGCTGCTGGTGGCCCATGTCTCATATATATATATATATATATATATATATATATATATATATATATATATATATATATATATATATATAGGGTGAGGAGTGTATAGCTAGAATAGAGTGAAAGAAGCATATTGTAGAGAGAGAAATAGGGGAGGAGCATGTTCTACAGAGAATAATAGTGTGTGTAAGAGAATCTATGTATATGGAGCATCACTCAATTTATTGAACACATCACAAGATTCATATTCTTCTTCTTCTCCTTTTCTTATATTTTCATCTGACATCATCCAATTGATTGGGTTCCCACACCATCAATTGGATCTGATTAATATACAAGGAAATTTGGGGACTTACAATTGGTATCAAATCTTGGATTGTATCAATCAATTTTGTCAGATCTGGAGCTTATTTGATATTATTTTGAAAAGATTTTTGTGTTTTTGGATAGATCTCTGAAAATTGGGGGGGGGGGGGGGGGTCTTCTTTTCATTTTTCATAAAAACGAGTTTTTGATCGAGTTTTGGAACAAAAATGGTGAAAAACATCATTTTTTCGTGAATCTATTGAAGGTGTGCGACTCGGAGTGTGGCTCGGAAGTGTACGGCTTCAGACGATGTTCTCGGCTAAGTGGCTTCGGACGGTGTGCGAGGCTTTAGTCATTGGAGCTCCTGGTTAGCTCAAGACTTCGCATAATCTTATTTAAAAAAAGGAAGGGATTTTGTAGTTGCTTCGGACAGTGTGCGAGGCTTTAGTCATCGGAGCTCCTGGTTAGCTCAAGACTTCGCATAATCTTATTTAAAAAAAGGGAAGGGATTTTGTAGTTTCCAGGAATCGAACTTGTGCCATCCACTTCATCAAATGAACGCCTTACCATCTGAACTAGCTTGTTGGATCGTTTCTTCCTTCCTTTTTTAAAACTTAAGGCGTCCTTATTTCGATTCAACTTTCACATATTTAAGCATTTTAACCCCCAAAACAATTTCCTTTTATTTTTAAATTCCTTTTTCACCCAAAAAATTTAGTTTTTAATTTTTGACTTTTTACTTAAATTTTGACTTTGACTTTTCTAGTTTGGCCTTTGACTTTAAACTTTGAATTTTTCATTTAATTTTTAGATTTTCAAATTTAGCCTTTCGTATTGACTTTTAAGTTTGACTTTTCAAGTTTGACTTTTTAAGTTTGATTTTTTAAATTTGAATTTGAAGGTTGACTTTCTCAGTTTTTAAGTCAAAGGGCAATTTTAAAAATAAATAAATAAATAAAAAATGATAATAAAAAAAAGGAAAAATGGGTTCTGCATCAATTCAGGTAAATAAAGTTTCATGTACTCCATCTTGTGAAACTACTATTAAATTTCTCCGAGATCAAATCGATTTATTAAAAAGAGAAAATGAAGAACTCAAATACAAAGGCTATACTCTTAGGAAATGTCAGAAGCCTCTAAAATCTTAATTAGAGGCCAAGACTAAGGACTTTAGGAAATTACAAGAAGATTACAACAATAAGTGTGAAAATTACTATCACATTAAGAAAAAACTTGTTGTAACTGAAGAACTTGACGCTTTGAAAATTAAGTGTGGAAAAACAGATGTTAGTTTTAAAAATTATACTACGTCAAGTAAGACAGTCGAGTCCTTATTTGAAAACAAATAAAAATTCAAAGATAATCAAAACAAGGGTCTAGGATATGATAGTGTTCCTCCCCCTTTCAATCATAACTATATATCCATCCTTATGACACATGAAGAAATTGATAGGGAGGCACATCTTCAATATGGGAAACCTGCCATGGTTGTGCCAGAAAAGGTTGAGGTGAATGTTTCTAATGATTATGTTACATGTGCAGGTAAAGTAGTAGAAGATGAGAACAAGGAGAAAACAATTAAACAATCCAATGACTCCTTGAACTCTGAATCTGTTGCTTCACACTCAGTTGCTTCTGATCAACCTGCTGTTGAGAAGTATAGGCCACCAAATCAAGTGAAATAGCCGACTTGTTGTAAATGTGCTTGTGGGAACAATCAGAAATGAGACAAGGATATGCCACCGGGGCAGGAAGAAACAACTTCACAGTGAAGAAAAAGACATGTTTTCACTATGGAACACCTGGACACATTGCCAGAAATTGTCCTAACCGCGCATACGTTCCCTAGTATGTACAAGGCTGGAAAAACGCGCAAAGTGGGAGATTCTACAAAAGAAATCCGTCGAGGTCAAGTTCAGACAATGGCGACTGGAATGCCACGAAGGGCAAGAGTTCAACTCTCAAGGCCAAGAAGTCCAATCCAAGAGATGCTCCAGTGAAGCCAAAATCAAAGTCATCTCAATGGTCGACTTCAAGTTCAAAATCAAGTGTTGAGCTACCCATCAGATCGAAGAAGATATAGGTTAAACCCAACTACAAATGGGTTTCGAAGGCTCAATCTCCCAAATCATCTAATGCTTCTAATATTTTTACATCTTCTGTTTGTGATAAATAGGATATGTCATGGGAGAGAGTATCGTGCAAAGATGACAAAGGTCAACCCAATTTCAAAATGGATTGGGTTCCAAAGACCAACTGATCTCGCCCTGTGCTGGAGCAGCTATGGAGGCATATCATCAGACTTCGGTTTGTTGATAGTGGTTGCTCCAGGCACATGATAGGAGGCATCTCAACTGTACAACAATTAGAACATTGTTTGAGAGTATATGTCCTTGCGGGAAGGGAAGAAAGGAAGTGGTCACTCATGGGGTTTGTGCTTAACGATGTGAAGAATTTTCGGATATGTTCTAAGTGTATGTGTGCTGTTCTCAGACCTTTTGGATGCAAATTCAATCGGTGACTTACAGTTTGAGTTTTCTTCTCTATACTCCTGAGTTTATCTTACTATGATTCGTTTTAAAGACAATTCTTCATTTTCTTAATAGTTTTTCGTTGGTAGTTATTATTGGGAAGTGATATCAACAAGTGATAACAGGCAATCTGAATCTGTGGAAGGTACCAAATTGAATTGTCTAGGCTTTGTGTTTGATGCGCCGATAGGTACGAAGACTTTACCGCACTTGACTAGGTGCAGATGAACTTATGGAATCTAGAGACTTCATAAATCTTGACCTAGATAGTTTTGTTTAGCCTGACAATACGACTCTTGGATAGGTTGAGCAGGGAGATATAAATGAGAATCCACTAGTCACATTAAAGGAACCCGTATCTAGAACTGTGGTTTAACTTTTCCTTGATGTACGGATTCTATCCTTAATTCCGATATTGAAGGAGTGACTGAGGAATTCCGATAAAGTAGGTCTGTAGAAAATTGTTTTCTTTCTTTCTTACACTTAGTCATATGTTGCCTCTGATGGGTTTTATACAAACAATCCTATGTGTGCATGCAACCCTAGTATTGGATCTATGTTTTCACTGTTAGTTATACAACTTTATGAACACAAAAAGAAACCTGGCATGCTACTATAATTTTCGAAATTCATATATAAAGCTAGAATACATACCTTTTGTTGTTATATAGCAATAACAACTAGTTCCTTGAATTTCCTTAGCTCTTGAAAGCAAGTACCACAAGTGTAGTACCTCTAATGGAGTCACAAACACCATATGCAACTTGGATGAAGAGGAGAAGAAAAGGAGGCACCAAAAACGACTAGAAACCCTAGAGAATAGGTTGTCCACGTTTTTGGGGCCTAAGGGGTCCTTTATATACTTGTGTGGGCTGCTAGGGTTTCAGTTAAAACCCTAATGGACAGCTTAAACTCTAAGCAGCCCATGGAACCTTTTGGACAAGGCTATGGACGAAAATATGATGGGCTTCCATCATAATTTCGTTCACCCCTTATTCCTTTAGCATTCCTTAGCCCAATAACTCAATTATCCAATAATTGTAGTCCAGTTCCCTATATTTAATTAATCTCTTTTAGTCACAAAATTAATTCTTAATTAATTATTGACTAATATTAATTAAACAATATGATTTCTCCTTTAATATATTATTCTCATAATATATTAATAAATCATATTTAAACCTTAATCTCCTTAAATCATCCTACATATTGCTATGGTGAAGGCAACCCAAAAGGACCATGCTCATAATCGGGTCAAGTACATACCAAAATAGTTATGGACTTAGACACTAATCCAACAGTCTCCCACTTGGATAAGTCTAATAACTATTTTCCGTATGACTTCAGAACCTGATCAGCAATCGTAGCTTTCAAAAGCCGCTGTCAACTCTGATCTTATCAGATAACGTGTCCTTTAGATAAGGGATTATATATTCCTCCATTCTCAAGATATCGTATAGACATAAGACATGAATTTCAATCATTCTCTCTATACTGTTTCCCGACTTCCGATTCATGACGACTGATAACAGACTACAATTGAACACATCAACTTAGTCCCGGCTTGGCCAAGCGCTTCGGTGTCATCACTAAATCATCGAGAGGCCCATAGATATCGCTTTTATTCCACTTTGAGTAAAAGGAATGGATAAACTTCGACTCAAATGCTCGCTTGTATTTACTGATCGAATCACACACCACAATAAGTTTTATAACACCAAGTTACTGGTGCGTTTACTTATTATCAATGTGTAACCGATTAACAAATAACAACTCACACGTCTCGGTTTCAAGAATATACAATATTATCGTCTCACTAATCACTCGTGATAAAACTGTGAAGTGATCCAAGTGAGCGTGGGTTTAATCCAATACTTTAATCTTATCAAAGCATTCACGAACTCCGCAGCAAACTTGTGCCATGTCTAAACACTTCAGACAATCTACAGACACATTCATGACAGTCTTTCTTCATACCTACTCCCAACGTATAACCGACTGTGGATGTTTGAATAACCTAGTTATTCTGGAAGTCAAAACATGCAAATTGAAACATGACAACAATACTTAATCCTATATGGCCCCAAACTTGTGAGAGTAAATAAAACCCTTCTATTTATCCAACATATTGATTACTCATTATTCATCATTTAATGTTTCGGATAATTAACTCATTACTTGAATTATACCAACAATTGTCCCATGCTCTAAACATGCACACCGTGTTTCCTATGGTCCATGCTTTGTGAAATAGATCACCTGAAAACTTTTCCAATGATGCTCATTTCACAATTCCTTAATCCTAATTATTAGTGTAAGAACACAAGGTTCTTGCCACTACTAGAATATGCTGGATTCTAACATTTTATGCAACAATCCCTTTGCAAAATCATAGCACAAAAGTCACCAAGACGTAGCTAATGAAATTACAAAGTACATTCTTAGAAATTGTTACAATACAATTCCATAGATGTGAAGTCTCACATTCAAAGTACATTCCTTTGAACATCCTTCTTGCATAAAAGTTTCTAATCTAGGCATAGACTCTCAATATCCAACTCCCAATATGGAAACATTTCCACATTTGCCATATGACAACTCATTCTTAATAGAATCTTATCTATTCATAATAATGTCGATATGGTCCATCCAATACCATACTTCCAACTACTTACAAGCGATCAATCCTCAGCGAACTTTGGATCGTCCTTTGATAGTTGTTAAATTCTTTCAGTCAAAACCAATTCTAGTCCTTTTTCCCTCTTAATGCGCTAGACATTTGGAAAATTTTAGAATGGTAAAATACTATAGCATTTACAATCGATCCTATACCCGAAGCGTATGGGACACGATGCATAATGTCTTATATAAAGATATGATACTTTACCAATCTTTTGCCATAATATTTTATGTGTCATGTTCTCACAATTCGAACTATGAAGAGGGATGCCGTAATCATAATCGAATTTTAAGAACACACAATGTATCCTTTGACTGAAAATGTTAAAATTTCTTAATCTAAGCTTTAGATTTTGAAACAGAGTATAATATTCTCTCCCTTAATTATAGCAAAACAACTTTTCAACCCATGCAACTTTGCAAATGGAATCTTTGTTTTTCTATAATTAATATTGCTAACTTGCAATACTCGCCATAACAATCATACAAGCATAACACTTATGCTCCCACTATCATGATGATTATCATATAAGCATAACATTTATGCTCCCACTAGCTTTGACATGTATTCAGAAAACAAATGAACTTCCCGAAAACAATGCCTATTGAATTTTTGAAATTCATATTTCTAATACCAGATGCTTCGATAAGCCTTTATCTAAGCTTCTTAACCTTATACATCTTTGCCTTAGATAGCTCATATGTGTGTTTAAACAATTCATAACTTATGTTACTAAGTTCCAAATGTTGAAACTAATTGCCAAATCTTACAATTCGAATTATGGAAAGGGATGCCGTAACCATAATCGAATTTGAGAATACAATTTTTCACAATTGCTATCTTCTTAAAATCTCTCTTAGTGAAAGCATTTCCTCACAGTCATTTTCATGAAGGAGGGAATCTTATGACACTTAGATTTTATGGTGTATGAGTTCCTATCCATGTGAATTTGCCAAAAACAAGGTTTGCGACAAATCCAAACTCATATGGACTGAACTTTCTTAATCTTGATTTCTTGCCCTATGGTAACACGAGTGCCCACCATGCCTTCCAAGTAGTTTAGTAACTTGTCCTTACATATCAATTTACTTTCGATCGAATAAGGCTTTAGTGTGTATTCAAATGAGAACTCATAGAACTCATATACACAATTAACTCAATTGGAATGGCACAGAAACAAAACAATGTCAGCACGATAGGTTGTAAACCTCAAGTCGTGTGCTAGTGATGATCGATAAGGTTTATTCTTGATTTGTTCTTGAAACTTTTCAAGACCATTAAGACTCCCACTGACTTCTTGACATATAAGATTCTCTTGTCAAGAAACATTTCTTGACAAACAAATATTCAAGAGTTAGTGAAGCATTTATCAAGACAAAACACTTCACACAATTGGTCCTAGTTGGTCTTTGTCTTATCCAAGACAGCACAACTTACCAATTTCAAATGTGCAAGAATAAGAAAACTTTTCCAAATTCCACATTTGATGAGTGTTATAAACCTACTTAAGACTTTTCACTCAATGTCACAATCTTGACTTTAAGACTTGATATTGGAACGAAGTATGATTGACTTCTTGATTTAACCATTTCTACAATACTTGATTCCTCTTCTTAGACATGCAATTGCACTAAGACTCACTTAGAGGATCTATTGAGACATGGTTCTTAATCTTTAAGACTTATCATAAAACACAATAAAAGGTACTCTCCCTTCTTCCTAGAAAAGAGAAACTTTTATCTTTCTGCCTACTTGATTCTTCTTTATTCGTTCTACTATTCATTGAAACTTTTTCAATCAACTCAGAATTATACTTAATCTTATAAGTATAATCATATTTACTAAGCTTTAGTAAATCATGACGAATATCTTTGTCACTCTTGTGGTGGACTTGATCAACACACAACCTTGTGTACTTGATCTCCTTGTCCTTTAATTGACACTTTGCCAAAGAATTAGTCTAAGTTTCCCAAATGTGAAAGTTTTCCATTCATCATACAATACACATTGCATGATTCCAAGTTTCTGTCCAATTGAAACTTGGGCGATGAGAAAGTCTCCCTATTTGGTACACTTTTGACATTTCCATAATTAAGAATCAAATCCATTTTGCTAATAATAGAAGTACATGAACATCAATTTTTCATATATTTTATTGTAAGGATAAATAAATAAGACAAAATCAAAATTTATTTTATTGCGGAAAAAATTTGTCCTTACAATGTAATTCAATTGAAAAACTATGTTATTACATATTTCTTAACAATCTATTCTAACTCCAAGTAGTAGCTTAAGAATCCATTCTTCAAGTAATGCGATCGACATCCATTTCTTCATGATTAGATTCAGCTCACTTCTTTTCTCAAGCTTCCTCTCTTTTCCTCGATCCTTCAAAACATCAAAATGTAATCTTATCACATCATGTATTAAGAATCTAGAATAGGAACTTAAAAGAGTTAGTTAATGGATTTTACCTGAAGCAGAGCCATACGTCTTGACTCTCCCATCTCTTAGATCTCTCAGGTAATTAGGGCAGCTTCGTCTCCAATGCCCCTTCTCTTGGCAATAAAAGCAAATAGACTCCTTTGGCACAACACATCGGACAATCACAGACTTAGTTCTTTCTGGACTTCCAATGTTGCCAGTGTGCATTAAAGTTTGGGAGTTTGATTCACTAGACAAATTTGCTTGACCAGCACGCCAAATCATTGCTGATTCAGCAGCTATATGCAAATAGGTGAGATCAATTAGGGTCACGTCGTGGTCCATCATATAGTACTCTCTAACGAACTCACTATATGATTCAGGAAGTGACTGAAGAACCCAGTCAACAGCCAACTCGCTTGAAATCTCGACACCCAACATGTTTAACCTATCAATGTGTGACTTCATCTCTAAGACGTGTGAACACACAGGTTTCCCATCTTCGTGTTTACTTGCCAAAAGGGCTTGAGTGAGCTTGAACGTTTCAAGCCTTTGAACTTGTGGGTCAGGGAGAATAATTGGAGGAGGTGGAGGAAGTGAAGCATGACTCTCATTTCCTTGATCGTATCTCGGAACGTCATCTTCATTTGGAAAGCTTGTTCCAAAGGATTTGGGAAGACCATTGTAAGATGTAGACATCTACAAACTGGGAGAAAAATCAAGTTAAGTTGATTAGAACTCTTGATGCAACACCCAAATGAAACATCAAGCTAGGATCCAACACAATACTCTACAACCTAGAAGAGGGATGTCGTAATCTAGTTGCAGAATATTTGAAGGTAGGTAAATGACGATTTACCAATTTCCATCATGAAAAACGAAAAAGAAGTTTAAGTTTTAAATGATTGAAATTCCTAGATCTTTTGAGATTCATTGAACTTTTCAATGGCATGTTTAATCTCGATTATGCCCTACTATTTGTGACTGGGATGCCGAGGATCACAAACAAGGTGTAAATAACCATACGAATCACGTGGTGCACCCAATGTTACTATCACCTAATCAATGTGCCGGTTAGCCACACACGCTCCATTGATCTATGACAAACATCGAGTCACCCTTCGCTACCAATGTCATCCCCAAATTAGTGTGCCGGTTAACCACACACGCTCCACTAACGTTTGACAAGGGTACGAAGTGTAATTCCATGGGTTAGCATACAATTTCACATTTTGCCTAAAGTAACTATGATTTGGGAATTTGAAAAAGCATTTAGTTACTTTGTACTTCATTATACTTATAATGGAAGGTTTATGTCCTATCCTACCCGTTCGGCTAACGACCCTTCCACTAGTCAAGAGTGCGGTGGGTAAGAGTGGATACCCATTCAATCGCCATTTTATAGGCAATTTCCTTAAACACCCCTTATAGACTAGTTTCGTGAATGAGGCCTACTAACGGTAAGACTGACTTTTTAGTTATACATATATAATATTAAACTTTTAATGTTATATATAGTATAAGGGTGTATTTTACACTTTTAAAATACCAGGTGGTTTAAATTATACTTTTAATTAACCAAAATCATTATGGATTTATTAAATCTCTTTTAATTATACACTTAATTAATTTAATAAAACCATAAGGGTTTAATTTGAACTTTTCAAAATCAGGGTTTTGGAATTTAGACTTTCAAAATTAACTTTTAATCAACAATTTAAATTCCAAAACTTGAGGGCAAGTTTTGAAACTCTTCAAAACAATTAGGTTTTAATCTCAATTAAAATTTTCGAATTTAAGACATTTAAATTAAATTTTTAAATATTAAAACTCTTGATTTAATAATTACCATAAATTAAACAATTAATTTAAATTATTAAATCACAAGGGATTATCTAGATCATGAGGATAATTACCAATTATACATCTAAGATATCCTAATCCCTTAAATCCCTCTCTAAATCTCGAAAATAAGGGATGGGATAATTCAAGATCTTTAATTACCATATTTAACAATTAAAAGATAATTACAAGATATGGGATTATCCAAATCCCTAAAATTTAGGATCTAACCATGGGGAAGGGGGTAATTTCGAAATCCAAGGGTTGGATAACCCTAGATTTCAAAATCTTGGAGGCTAAGGAAAGGATTTGGGAAACCCTAACAAAAATCGCCATCTAGGGTTTTGCAACCCTAATTGCGAAAGTTACCTAGCCTTTAGGGTTTATTAGCCATAAACCCTAATATGTCAAGTTCACAAATTTGAATAAAAGCTAATTGAAAACAAAAACCAATGGCTCTGATACCACTGATGGGTTTTATACAAACAATCATATGTGTGCATGCAACCCTAGTATTGGATCTATGTTTTCACTGTTAGTTATACAACTTTATGAACACAAAAAGAAACCTGGCATGCTACTATAATTTTCGAAATTCATATATAAAGCTAGAATACATACCTTTTGTTGTTATATAGCAATAACAACTAGTTCCTTGAATTTCCTTAGCTCTTGAAAGCAAGTACCACAAGTGTAGTACCTCTAATGGAGTCACAAACACCATATGCAACTTGGATGAAGAGGAGAAGAAAAGGAGGCACCAAAAATGACTAGAAACCCTAGAGAATAGGTTGTCCACGTTTTTGGGGCCTAAGGGGTCCTTTATATACTTGTGTGGGCTGCTAGGGTTTCAGTCAAAACCCTAATGGACAGCTTAAACTCTAAGCAGCCCATGGAACCTTTTGGATAAGGCTATGGACGAAAATATGATGGGCTTCCATCATAATTTCATTCACCCCTTATTCCTTTATCATTCCTTAGCCCAATAACTCAATTATCCAATAATTGTAGTCCAGTTCCCTATATTTAATTAATCTCTTTTAGTCACAAAATTAATTCTTAATTAATTATTGACTAATATTAATTAAACAATATGATTTCTCCTTTAATATATTATTCTCATAATATATTAATAAATCATATTTAAACCTTAATCTCCTTAAATCATCCTACATATTGCTATGGTGAAGGCAACCCAAAAGGACCATGCTCATAATCGGGTCAAGTACATACCAAAATAGTTATGGACTTAGACACTAATCCAACAGCCTCCTCTACATGATTGGAAGAGATCCGACCTGGACTGCAACATATGCAAATCTATTTCTCTGCATCTTATATCTATGAAATTCTTCCTATCTGTTAGCCATATGTTGTCTCTTTTGTGTGATTAACAATCCGACCTGGTACACAGCATATGCAACTTTCTACTTCTCAATCCCTCTAAAACTATAATTAATCATAATATAAATCTATCCTCTCTATGAATAATAGTTTTCTCACCTAAAGTAAGGAGTATCTCAGACATTTTTGATTATTGGGGTATATCAGGAAGCGGGAAACATGTTCTAATACATCTAAAATTGACCAATTCTAGATTGTCTGTAGATCTCGCTGCTCAACTTACGTGGACAACAATATCCTTGGTCGTCGTCAGATGAATGGTCCTTAGGAAGTTTTACCTACGAACATAGGATCAACTTGTCTTGTCACTTATAGCATGTCCAAAACTTGTCACAATTTTTCGTGTTTAAGTAGACCACAATACCGGCCATCGACCAGATCTATTCATGAAGGGGAAGGTACTGACAAATGGATTAAGACAGTCTAACAACTTTGATCCCAAATATTTTTGTTTTTGTTAAATTTGTTCATAGTTTTCCTCTATGCAAAAATTTAGGGGGAGAATTCAAAAAAAAAAAAAAAAAAAAAAAAAAAAAAAAAAAAAAAAAAAAAAACCAGAAAAATTCAAAAATAAACAAAAAATAGAAAATTAAAAAAATAGTGTTATTTCTGTTTTATTTTTTAGAAAATATCAAAAATCCAAAAATATTTTTTTTGTATGCTAATTTTTCTTTTAGTATTGTTTTGTCTTGAAAAGTGATTTCAGGCGTAGATGAGACTCGTGGAGACTGTATCGAGATTTTTGAGCCAAAGCTTCATCCGTGATCATCGAAGAATTCTCATTCAAAGGGACAATAAATGAAGATTATTCTTTCAACATTCAATCTGTCAACCCCAGAAGCAAGGTCAAGTTGCGCTTGAAGATTATGTGACAAATTGCATTGAAGCCTCCTCGATCAATCTGCTGCTATCTATAAACCTGCGGAAGTGATCCAGAAGATTCGTTCTCTCTGTTCTCTCTGAAGATTCTCAAGCTGAAAGCGCCATCTTTCATGAATCTCTACAAGAATCCTCCTTACCCAATGTATGTTCAATGACAAATGCTGCAGAAATCCCAACTGCTCAAGATGAAGTCATTTATTGAAGATTCATATGTTCATCTTGATGCTGTGAAGAAATTTGAAGATTAATGTTGAAGCCAAGCTCCCAATGAAGATTAACAAGAAAAGCTAGTTACTTTTTAGGGGGAGTTTGTTGGGCCAATTAGAAAAGAAAGTTATAAACCATGGGGGAGATTGTTGGGTTAAAAATATGGTTTATACTTTGTTTTTCTAAGAAAATATATTTTTCTGTAATTTTGTGGTTGTGTACGGCCGCACACATGTGTGCTACTGTACACTCGTGTGCTGCTGGTGGCCCATGTCTCATATATATAGGGTGAGGAGTCTATGGCTAGAATAGAGTGAAAGGAGCATATTATAGAGAGAAATAGGATGGGAGCATGTTCTAGAGAGATGAATAGTGTGTGTGAGAGAATCTATGTATATGGAGCATCACTCAATTTAGTGAACACATCACAAGATTCATATTCTTCTTCTTCTTCTCCTTCTTTTCTATTTTCATCTGACATCATCCAATTGATTGGGATTCCGCATCATCAATTGGATCTGATTGATATACAAGGAAATTTGGGGATTTACACACAAACAACTAGTATAACTAAACATGCATAACATTCCTCAAGTACCACCCGACATCAAACCGTAGTCCTGAATCATACATATAAACATTCCTCGGGCTTGCCCTGACATCGGACCGAAGTCCGACAACATACAAACAAACACATGCAAGAATCAAAGAGACATCAAGCATACAAACATTCCTTGGGTTGCCCCAGCATCAGACCGAAGTCCGGAAACATACAAACCTACATCAGGCACCGCCCGACATCGGAATCTAGTCTGGGACATACATCCTACATGCATACATATGGGTCAACATTGGTGCCTTACACTCATTCACACAATGGGAAACTTACCTCGCAAAGCTGACTGTGAAATCTCACGGTGAAGAATCTCTGACGGCTTCTTCAATGACTCCCCGACTATCATTAACACATTGACTCTTAGTCAAAATCCAATAATCCTTCTTACGGTAAAATGACAATTTTACCCCTGGTCAAAGTCAACAGTCTGGTCAAAGTCAATATTTTTGTTTGACTCAACTCGCCGAGTTGACCCATCAACTCGTTGGGTTCCATAAATCAAAAACCCTGAAATCACAATCCAACACGTCGAGTCATCCCCTCTGACTCACCGAGTTCCCTGGCTACTCATAGTCGTGATGGGTTTTGAGCACTCTAATAACTTTAAGGTGCACATACAGCCCTAAATGCTTTGGATCTATGTTTTCTTTAATTATACATGCAATTTGATTTTCCAAAGCATTATCCTAACTAGCATACAAAATATGGATACTTGTATAACAAAACTAGTTAGATGACATACCTTTCTTGTAGCTTGTTAACTTGGAGCTTTATGTTCCTAGTACCAATAATGTGAATGCCTAAAATGGAACCACAAATCATCACCAACAATAAAGAACTTGAGAGAAAGTAACTTGCACCCAAAATCTTCTATGCTCTTCCAAAGATCACTAGTGGTTGATTTCATGAGCTAAGAGGTTTCTTATAAAGTGTGTCATGATTAGGATTACATCCATGCAAACACTAATGCTCATGACCTTTCACATTACTTAGGATCCATGGGTTAAAACCTCCATGGACTATCCATGGACTACCATATTGGTTCAGCCCATCCTAAATAACCATTGGTCCACACTATAAGAATCCATGATTTAATTAGTCTCTTTTGATCACTAAATTAATTCCAAATTAATCCTTGATCAATAGTAATTAAATAATATGATTTGATATTAATATATTATACTTGTAATATATTAGTAAATCATAAGAAATCTCTTTCTCAAACGTCCATCCTATCAAATTGTTTTGGTGAAATGCAACCCAAATGGACCATGCTAAATCGGGTCAAGTACATACCAATTATAGTTATGGAACAGTCTCCCACTTGGATAAGTATAATAACTATAGCTGCAAGTATGATTTCAAGAACTAACTAACAATCGTAGCTCTTAAAACAATTTATCAAACTTAGACACGCCATTTTAGATAAGTGATCATATAATCCTCTGTTCTTCAAGATATCAGCAGGAAAAATACATGGAACAATGCCATATTATTGTCTAACAGTTTGTTTCTCGATTTCCGATTTTTTTGACAGAGAACTTAATTGAACACATCAATTGAGTCCTGACCAGGCCTGTCACACAAGTCAAAACAAAATCATCGAGGGGCCCAAGATATCATAATTAATCCTCCAAGGACTAAAAGGAACAAATAAGCTTTGACATTATATGCTTGTACTAACTACTCATTAAATTATACACAATAGCACGTTTTATAGCATCATGTTACTGATGCAGTTTCGCACTATTAATGTATAACCAACTCATAGTGAACAACTCATATATCTTGGTTTAAAGACTTACATGATATTATCGTCTCACGATCACTCGAGATTCGAGATAAATTCCATAAAGTGATTCTAGTGGGCGTGGGTTTAATCCAATACTCTGACCTTATGAGCACTCATGAATGTTGTAGCAACTTTTGCTATGTCTAAACACTTCAGACATCTAAAAGCCCAATTCATGAAAGTCTTGCCTCAATACCTACTTCCAAAGTATGATCGAATGTGGATAGTTTGAATAATTTTATTATTCTGGAAGTCAAAACATGCAAAATGAAACAATAGTAACCAATTGACACAAGATAGTAACTTTACTCCTAAATAAACAACATCTTTTATTTAATCATCAAATGTCAATTACATTTATCTATTACAAGTTTCAAAATAGCTACCTAATCACTAAAATTAATATCGTCCTTCAGCCAAATATGTCTCACATGCTGCAAGTATTTAACCCTACTCAGTCCCTTCGCGAGGGGATCTGTTGGGTTCTATTCTGGCAATACCCTCTTTGCTACGAGGAGTCCTTCTTCTATCTCGTATCTTATCAAGTGCTATTTTCTGTCAACATACATGGATATTGTGACAACCCGATATTTCAACTCTTTGTAATAGCCTAATATGTCAAGTATTGTAAACATTTTTGAGTTAATAAAATTAACTTTGATAATAAAATGTCCAAAAAGTTTCTATTTAAATTCTTCTATGTTTAAATATCATTAAACCATGATCGTACGTAAAAAGAACGCCCAAATCTGACTTCGTATATTGAAGTTATGATTTTTCCAAGTTCAGCTTAGCAACAGACAGCCAAAAACTCGAAACGGAGATCGAGCGACATTTGGCCGGAAGGACCTAAACGAGAATCGAAGGTCTCGACAATGGTATTTCAACGGTAAAAAGTCTAGCAAAAACCGACGTCAGATAAAGACGTTATGAATTTTTAAAGAAATTCCTTAATCACGTCATTTTAATAATAAATAATAAAAATAATTTTGGAATTTGCCAATGGAATCTAAACGAAAGTTGTAGATCGTAGTCTCACCTTCGCGGGGATATAAAGAACGTCGAAAACGGAGTTCGTATGAAGGAGATATGAATTTTTGAAGTTTGATAAATAATTTATATATAATTTTTATTAAAAATTCGGTATTATCCGAAGAGGAGTCAGCCTAGGGCCGAGGTACGCGCCGCGTACCCTCGTACACCCCGCGTACTCGAGGGCACGGCCTCGGATCGTCCACGTCGCCCTATGCGAAGCTACCCGACCCGCTGTCCCATCCGACCCGCCCCATCCGAAATACGTAAGCGATGACGTACGGGTACGCGCTGCGTACGCCCGTACGCCCCGCGTTCGGAGGCGGTTCAGCACCCCTATAAAAGGGATGCGAGCCTTTCCGAAAAATTTGTTCATTTTCTCTCTTTCTCTCACGATCTTGCCTCGATTTCCGTGCCCGTTCAAACCCGAAGCTCTGGTCTTTTTGCTCAAGTCCCGAGGGTCGATTTTACTCCCGAGATTCCCGAGAATCCCGAGAAAAATCCGTTTCCCGAGACGAAACTCTGCCCGGTTTTCGATCTCGCTATCTTCAAACTTCCAAGTGAGTTCATACCCCTTTATTCAACCTTTGAAATGCTTTTAAATGTTTAAATACTTTATGGGGGAGAATACACGTTAAACACTTATAGTTATTGCTTCGATCACATGTGATTGCATTAATCACATGTGATTAATAACTAGGAAACCAATGATTTTATCACTGTTCAAACTGTTTTACTTCAACATGTTTTACAAACTCTTTTACTTATCAAATGCTTTATTGTAAACTTTGTTTTACTACCTTTAAATTTGCATGCCCATATATGTATAGCTGTATAAATAATGTTTAAAGGGCTTAGGAAAGCCACCTGTCCTATTTCCTTTTCCTCGATTTGGATGTGGTCTGGTGGAATTTCGGGTGACCATCCGAGGGTCGTTTCAATATTAGTTATATATCATATATACATGTATTGACATAAAAGTACTTCCATATTCATACTTATCAGCACCTCGTTAGTAAGTTACCATCGGGGTAACACGGGATCATACTACTATAATTTCTAGATCAACGAGTCAGTTCATTCAGGAGTCAATACTTATTACTAAGAGAACATATACAAAGATACTAGAACAAGTAACATTATATTGCATATACACGAATACGTTAACAATTGTGATCCACTCTATGGGAGCATGTCTTAATTGACATGACCTGAGTTGTAGCCAGAGTCTCTTGGAGGGAGAGCGTGAGTTTGCGTATAGATCTATACTGGATTGACTATCCTACACCTCGCTGCTAGCTACAGTGGAACCGATAGGTCTGCGGGTGCCAAACGTCATACCTTATTTTTCGACTATACGTTGTCGATGTTACCAGTCGATAGTATGGTGCAATTTGTCACACGATACCTTAATATAAACCCGGTTTAAGGTAGTTAGTACAGCAGTAGTTCATATAAAACAAAACTACCGTACTACAATAATTTACCCATTACATTTTGGTGATAACCTCACTTAAACTTTAATGTACAAACTATATTTTGTTAAATGATAGTTAATTACACACTTTTACATCAAACGAGCATACAAAACAGTTAAGCCTTGGTAGAGGGCTACCTTAACAGAAAATATAGGTTTTTCTGAGAGATTCAAACTTTTACAAACACTTACATACATTTACAACTCATACTTGCGACAGGTTCAAACGTTTTGATAACAAACCTCGACACTAAAATACTTATGAATTCACCAGCTTAATGCTGATAAACTCTTTCAAAATAACTTGTATTCTCAGGTCATCAGTAGACAGGTACCAATGCTAGCTTTTGAGAAGATGGAGCGCATTCAAGACTCATCATACTATTTTGATTTACATTATATTTTTGGTGTCTAAAACTGTACGGAACACGCTTGTATTAAAATTTTATAATTAATGCAATGGATGATGTTGTTTGCTTATTTACATTTACTGTGTTGTGATACTTTACATGACGTCCTCCGCCCTAGAACGTTTCCACCATTCTTGGTTTTGGGGTGTGACAGATATGCCATGATCCCTTGGTTCCTTGGCTAAGGCGACCGGATTATCGTTGTCACAGAAAATCTCCATAGGCTCCTTTATAGCTGGTACAACTACGAGGTCTTCGATGAGGTTCTTCAGCCATATCGCCTTCTTTACCGCTTCAATTGCTGCTATGTACTCTGATTCACACGTTGAATCAGCTACAGTCTCCTGCTTGGAACTTTTCCAAGTAATTGCTCCTCCATTCAGGGTAAATACCCAACCCGACTAAGAGAAAAAATTATCTTTGACGGTCTGAAAGTTGGCGTCACTATACCCTGTCACTCTCAAGTCATCACTCCCACCGAGGATAAGAACCCAGTCCTTAGTCCTCCGTAGGTACTTGAGAATGTTTTTTACCACGGTCCAGTAAGCCTTACCAGCCTTCCCTTGATATCTGTTGACCCTGCTCAAAGCAAAGGCCACATCAGGGCGAGTACAAGTCATAGTATACATGATCGAGCCAGCTGCGGAAGCATATGGTACTCGACATATCTCATCTATCTCAATCTCTATACTCAGACTCTGAATCATACTCAGTTTGGTATTGCGTTGGATAGGTAAGTCACGTTTCTTGGAATCCTACATGTTGAACCTTTTCAACACATTATCCAAGTAGGTACTTTGACAAAGTCAAATTAGTCTTTTACTCATGTCTCTCAATATCCTTATCCTTAGGATATAGGAATCTTCTCCAAGGTACTTCATAGTGAAACACTTCCCAAGCTAGGACTTAACCGCCTGCAAGGTTGGGATGTCATTTCCTATGATTAGTATGACATCCACATACAACACCAGAAAGCTAACTATACTCCCACTAGCTCTAACATACATACAAGACTCATCCTCGCTTCTCGAAAATCCAAACTCTTTGACTTTTTCATCGAAACAAATATTCCATCTGCGAGATGCTTGTTTCAATCCATAAATGTATTTCTCAAGCTTACATGGTCTATTAGGGTACTTTGCATTGAAAAAACTCTCTGGCTGATTCATGTAAACATCCTTAGTCAACTTTCCATTAAGGAAAGCGGTTTTGACATTCATTTGCCATATTTTATATTCATGAAATGCAGTTATGGCTAACATAACCCTAATAGATTTAATCTTTGCTACTGGTGAGAAGGTCTCATCATAGTGAACCCCTTGGGTTTGAGTAAATCCCTTCGCAACCAGTCTTTCCCATCCATGTCGGTCTTCTTCTTGAAGATTCATTTGCACTTGACTGTCTTACAACCCGTTACATTGTCAACCAAGTTCCAAACTTGATTGTCATACGTGGACTAAATCTCACTCTCCATAGACTCTTTCCACTTTACAGACTTAGGGCCTGGCATGGCTTCCTAGTAGTTGTTAGGTTCATCAAAATTTACCAGTGTGCTATTACTGATAAATGTATCACATTTTATAGTAATATGGAAACCATAGAACTCAGGTGGAACTCTAACTCTACTGGAATGCCTCAGAGATACGGACTCGTTAATTGGTTCAACAGGAGTTTCCTTCTCATGCTGATCGCTAGTGTTTGAGGTTCCTTCACCGCTTGACTCTTGAAGCTCTTTAAGGTCAATTTTCCACCCACTGTCTCCTTGGCCTATGAATTCTCTCTCACAAAAGACTCTTTCCTCGTAACGAAGACAACTTTGTCACTCGGTCTGTAGAAGAGATATCCAAAGGATTTATGTGGGTAGCCGATGAAAATACATCGCTTACTACGAGGTTCGAGCTTGTCGTGAGTCTCGCGTGTCACGAAAACCTTGCAACCCCAAACCTTGATGTGTGCTAAAGAGGGAACTTTCCCTGTCCACATCTTGTGTGGTGTTTTGGCAACCTTTTTAGTTGGGACTAGATTAAGGATATGGGGCAAAGTCTCTAACGCATACCCCCAGAATGAGATAGGTAATGAAGCTTGACTTATCATGGAATGAACCATGTCCAACAAGGTTCGATTATACCTCTCATCCACACCATTAAGCTGTGATGTCCTAGGAGGCATCAATTGTGAGACAATCCCACATTCCTTAAGATAGTCAAGGAACTCAATACTAAGATACTTACCACCTTGATCGGATCGGAGCATTTTTATCTTCTTGCCCAACCGATTCTCCACTTCTTGTTTAAACTCTTTGAACTTTTCAAAGATTTTTAACGTATGATTGATTGAGTAGATATAGTCATATCTGTTATAATCATTAGTAAAAGTCACATAGAAGTGGTTAGCATCCCTTGTGGTGATTTTGAAAGGTCCACACACATCTGTGTGTATGAGGTCCAACAAACCTTCACCCCTTTCACAAGTACCAGTGAAGGGTGACTTAGTCATCTTTCTAAGAAAACAAGATTTGCAACTATCATCTGACTTTAAGGCAAATGATTCCAAGACTCCATCCTTTTGGATTTGGCCTATGCGCTTCTTGTTAACATGTCCAAGACGACAATTCCATAAGGATGCTTTATCCAAACTAGTGGAAGAATCATTATGTAATACATTATTTCCTAAGTTGTCTACAACCAACACAGTTTCATATACACCATTACAAGGTAATGCTTTACAATAAAATACACCATTATAAAAAGCATTAATATCACCACTTTCATTATCAAATGAAAAACAAAAACCTTGTTTGTACAAACAATGAAAGGAAATAATATTTCATGCCATATCTGATGAGTAGCAACAATCATTCAAATCAAACTCTAACCCACTACTAAGATATAAAGAATAAACTCCAATCTTGGTGACAGGTGAAGCTTTCCTTTTCCCCATGATCAAGTTCATCTTCTCGTGCTCCACATCCCTACTTCTTTTTAGTCCCTGCAAATCAGAACAAATATGAGTTCCACAACCTGTATCAAGAACCCAAGAACTATTATGTGGAGAGTTATTAGACAATATAGTATAAATACCTGCATGGGTGGGTTTTACTTTCCCATCCTTAACATCCTACAAGTACTTGGAGCACCTTCACTTCTAGTTCCCCTTTTCATGACAATAGAAGCACTCTGCTTCTTTTGGGTTGGTGGAGGGAGTAGCGAAACCACCTTTGGTTCCACTTGAAGAGGATCCATCTTGGGACTTTCCCTTGTGACCCTTTGTAGGGTCTTCCTCTTTTTCTCTTTCCCATGCCCTATTGCCAGAATAGGGGCAGTAAAAGTAGGACTAGAAACAACATTTTTACCTTTGAGACTAGTTTTAGCAGTCCTCAAAAGTCCCTGAAGCTTGCTAAGAGTGACCTCCTCCTTGTTCATATGATAAGTCATATGAAACTGATAATAACACGGTGGTAAATAGTGTATAATAATATCTATTGCCAGCTCCTCATCGAAGTTGACATTCAACTTCAGCAGACGGTCCACAAACCTTTGCATTTTATGTAAGTGGCCCATGATGGTCACTCCATCCTTCATTTTAGTTGTTATCATGGAGGTGATGATTTCATACCTCTCTTGACAAGCACTCTGATGGTATCTTTCCATCAGGTCTTGGTGCATCTCAAAAGGGTAGAATTCCTCATAGGACTTTTGGAGTTCAGTTGTCATAGTAGCCAGCATGATACAAGATACCTTAGCGGCATCCTTCTCATGATTAGTATACTCAGCAATCTCCTCAGGACTAGCAGAAGACTCATCAATGACCTTAAACTCCTTGTCAAGGACATATTCCTTGTGCTCATAGAGAGTGACCATCCTGATGCTTCTAATCCAATCATTAAAGTTAGTACCATCAAAGATGACTCTCCCACAAAGATTCACGAGAGAGAAGGAGCCAGTAGGGTTTGAGCCAGAAACATTGTAGGAAGACATTTGAAAAAGAAAGACAAAGTTTAGATTAGATAAGAGTCCTTAATATAGCACCCAAATGAAATATTAAGGCTAGGACCCAACACAATATTTTACAATTTAGAAGAGGGATTTCATAATCTAAATGAAAAATATTTGAAGGTAGGTAAATGACGATTTACCAATTTCCGCCATGAAAAACAAAATTGATTATTAAGTTTTAAATGAATTGAAATTCCTAGATTCTTTTGAGATTCATTGAACGTTTCAATGGCATATTCAAATCTTGATTATGCCCTTCAAGTTTGTAACAGGGATACCGAGGATCACAAACAGGGTGTAAATAACCATGAAAATGTGCTTGGTACACCTAATGTCATTTATTACCTAATCGATGTGCTGGTTAACCACACACGCTCCATCGATCTATGACAAACATTAAGCTACTCTTTGCCACCCTTTATATTCCAAGTTAGTGTGTCGGTTAACCACACACACTCCACTAACGACTTAGCAAGGTGCAAAGTGGAATTTCATGGAATAGCATCATTTTCACATTTTTCCTAAAGTAACTAAGATTGGAAATTAATAAAAAAAAATTAGTTACTTTATAATTATCATTATACTTTTAACGAGAATTAATGTCATATCCCACCCGTTCGGCTAACGACCCTCCACCAATCAAGTAAGTGGTGGGTGAGAATGGACACTCATTAAACTACCATTTTATAGGCATTAACCTTATACCCCCCTTAGAGATTGGCTTCATGAATGAGGCCTACTAACAGTAACATTGGCTTTTCTTATATATATATATATATATATATATATATATATATATATATATATATATATATATATATATATATATATATATATTAAACTTTTAATATTATAATAGTATAAGGGTTGAATTTTAAACTTTTAAAATTCTAGGGTTTGGAATTAAAGTATCATAAGTGTGAATTTACAAATTCCAAAACTTGAGGGCAAGTTTTGAAACTCTTCAAAACTTTTCATATCCATAACATATCAGTTTAATGGCCTTTTAGACTCTTCATTTTCTATAACCTATGAGTTTAATGACTCTTTAACAAGAAATTTTTCATTTTTCCATATCTTGAAAACAAGTTATGGACTTCATTAAAGCATTTTAATTAACAAAATATTCAAATAATTTATCTATGAACTTGTTAAACTCATAATCAAGATAATTCACACCAACAATTTCCATGAAAATTAGCTTATCTTATAAACTAATCATATTCTTGAAATTTTGACAATTACCTTGTAATTAGATTAGGATGCTCATTGCCATATCATAAAAAATAGATTCAATGGTTCAAAATAGTTGGTGGTAATGATCTTAATCCAATTATGGCCAAAAAAACCTGAAAAACTATTGTCTGTTCGTGCAACTCGTCGAGCCCATTGCTGGACTCGTTGAGTACAAGGCAAAACTCACCAACTCGTCGAGTAGGTACTGGCAGATAGCATTTTCTACTTTGAAAAATTACATTCCAGCAACAATATATGTAACATCCGGATTTCCAGGTACTATATTTTATCAATTATTTTTTGAGTTAAGAGAAGGACTCGATGAGTTGACGCCTAGACTCGTCGAGTAGGATCGTGATTTGCTGAGTGGATAATGAAGGGACTTGACGAGTCGGTAAGGGTGGACTCAACGAGTCCGTGCTGACGACTGAAACCCTAAATCCCCGGGCCTGTGCCCTATTTAAAGGACCTTATAGCCCTCATTTGCGGCTACCAGTCCAGAGAGAGATACCCTATTGATCTTGAGTGAGTTGTGAGAGAGTTTGAGCCTCTTTGATCATTTTTGGTGTGATTTTGCAAAGGAGAAAGTGTTTCCAGCATGGGGGGTCAAGCGGATTTCATTTTAGTGGGTTTTCAGCCTAGATCTTCAGTTGTGAGGTAGCTATTTGATTCTATTCTTCTGTTTTGCTTAAGGACATTGAATCTAGGGTTTTCTATACCCTTTTATGGCTTGTTAAGTTGAGTATAGTGTCCCATTGGGTGCCAAACTCTAGATCTAGATCTTCTGAGGTCCAAAGAGCCTGAACCATTCTACTTTTTGGGGTTCTATGGAGGAAATGGACATAGGTTGCCATGTTACAAGGCATTTCACCAAAATAAGCCTTGTGTGTAATGGATGTGTAGCAAGATTCAACCTTTACGTGGTTATTGGTCATGGGGAAGTCAGATCTATGGATTAGAGGAGCAGATCTGACCTCAGGAGGTCAGATGAGTGTTGTCATGGGAGCAACTCGCCGAGTTCATAAGTGGACTCGACGAGTCAATTCGGGGTTGCCCTACGATTCATTGTTGAGTAGCCCGGTGAGTGGAGAGGGAACTCATCGTGCCAAGTGAGGCTTAGAAGGATTTAGATGACCAGTGTGGACTCGCCGAGTCACCCAAGTGCACTCGACCAGTCTTGTCAAAGTTTGACCATTGACTTCGTTGACTTTTTGGGATTGGTCAATGCTTGCACTCTTAACCCATCATAGGGGTAGAATGGTCTTTTACCCTTCTTAGAGAACTTAGAAGGGAATTAGTCTAGCCTTTAAAAGTCATATTGATTAGAGTAATTATTTATGTGATTAGGCAGAGACTAGTTCAGTATTTCTGAGTTCAAGATTTTTCGAGATTTCCTGAGGTGAGTCTTCTCACTATACTTTACTTTGAGTGTTAATTAGAGTTATGTGATAGAGTATCTAGTATGCTTTTTATGTGATGTGTTGCACCGCATTATTTTTTAGGTGAATTATGTTGTGTGTATATCAAAGTTTACAAAGTTAGGACCGGAAGGTCCACAGAGTTAGGACCAGAGGGTCCACAGAGTTAGGGCCAGAGGGCCCACAAAGTTATAACCACGAGTAGCTATTATGTGTTATATATGGTATTTTGGGGAACTAACTAAGCATTTATGCTTACAGTGTTGTGTTATGTGTTTCAGGTACCAGTGAGGATCGCGGGAAGGCACCGACATGATCATTACACACATGAGGAGTTTTTTTTATTTATGATCTTGGGTTGTGTTTCTATGGATTGATATGTGATACAATGAGATTTTTATAATATTTATGAATGAAAGTATGTTTTTAAAAATGAGAAAAATAGTTTGAAAAATTTCGGTGTTACAATATAATAGAAAACAATCCTAGGCTTTGATACCACCGATGGGTTTTGAGCACTCTAACAACCTTAAGGTACACATACAACCCTAAATGTTTTGGATCTATGTTTTCACTAATTATACATGCAATTTAATTTTCTAAAGCATTATCCTAACTAGCATACAAAACATGGATACTTGTATAACAAAACTGGTTAGATGACATACCTTTCTTGTTGCTTGTTAACTTGGAGATTTAAGAGCCTAGTACGAATAATGTGAATGCCTCAAATGGAACCACAAATCACCACCAACAATGAAGGACTTGAGTGAAAGTAACTTGCACACAAAAGCGGCACTGCTCTTCCAAGGATCACTGGTGTGACAATCCAAAAACTTTCTGTCACTGTATCCCATTTCTATCAATAAAACCGTTGTATTTCAATTTTTCCGTTAACTTATGGATTAAGTTAATTAAATTGAGACTTTTATTATGACTTCATGAGTGTCCAAACACATTAGAAACACATGAAAACACCCTCAATATTCTTTCTAAAAAGTTTTTAATTCACGACCACATCGGGTTACAAACACTCAATCGGGTACGATCATAAGCCTCGTTTAACGTTGGTATCGGGTAGATTTCCACCGGGCCTCAAAATCAAGACCTATATAAGGGTGATTAGACTTCATTTAAAGCTTTTTCACACTCTCTCTCTACTCTCTCTCTCTACAATCCAAGTTTTGATCCAAAATCACCCATTTCAAGCTTCAAATTGGTAAGTAATCTATCCTAGCTTATAGTTTAGCTTGTTTAGCCTTCAAATCCGGGTTTAAATTATCCAAATGTGCCAAATTCATGTGTTTATGGCCCAGGAACAGCCCCAAACCGCAAACACCCATAAATGGGGTTTTGAAGCCCCAAAACCCTTCCAAATCACTTCTAGTGCTTAGCTATGACTTAGGGATTACATGTACGAACTTAGAACACCTAAAACTTGATATTTGGGGAGTAAACATGAGTTTATGGCCCAATATCATTCTTGGACCGTAAACCCTCCTTCATGGGCCGTAAACATCATTTAAGGTGTTAAAATGCCCCTTAAACACCTCATATGGCTTGGATTGATGCCTAGAACCAACCACCATTGCATTAGGGACCTTAAACTTGAAAGAAACCACCCCCTTAGGATATTACGGCCATAAACCCCCCAATGAATGGTTCCTTGGCCGTAAACTCCTCTAAAGTGGTCAAATGGTGTCCTAACTTCCTTCCATGGCTTGTACATTGGACTAGAATCACTTGTGCTTAACCTATGACCATCAAAACACAAAAGGAAAATGAATATGAGAGTTTACGGCTGTAAACTCCTTGTTTATAGCTGTAAACTCCTTAAAATGCTCCATTTGATGGTTTAATCACTTCCATTACCTTAGAACTCAACCTAGCCTAATTCCACAAGTGTTGTAAGACCTTTAAGCATCTAAGAACACACCACCCATGAGTTTATGGCCGTAAACTCATGGGGATATGGTCATTGGGCCGAAAACTCCCCTAGGAGCTTACTCTTGAAGAGAAAACTCCATATCTAGGCCTTACACCCCCTTAGATGCAACCCGGATCACTCCTTAGACCTGAAATAAAGAGTTTCCGTGTCTCGGAGTGTATTATCTTAATTAATTGGTAGTTCAAAGTCTAATTAGATACAATTATGTATCTCTTCATATTACATAGGAACCTCGCGTGTATTCAAGCCCCAAACTGACACTTAGCATCCTAACCGGCACATTTCTCGTCTGGTGAGTTCATACCCCTACACGTTTTTCAGTGTTTTTCAATGTTTTCAGGGGGAATACAAGCAAAAGTACAAGAATATATTGTATTCAAACTTATTATTTCATGTGAAATGTTTCATATTCCATATGCTTTTAACACTAGAAACCGTATTAACCAACCGTTTAACTTGCAGAGTTAGTTTTCAAACTATTTGTGAAACTCATTATAAAATGTTATATTTTATATTTCACAAATGATTTTCCACATTATTACTGTTAAAAGCATTAATCTCAGAATTTTCTAACGTCCTTGGTAACACTCCCACTAGATACGAGAGTGAAGGACCAATTTCATTAATCTTAAGATTAGAGACACGTCCTTGGTAACACTCCCCCAGATACGAGAGTCTAGGACTACCCCTGTAACCAGAATCTCCTGGAGGGAGAGCGTGACTTGAGGTATAGATCTATACGGGATTGACTACCCCGCACCTGGCTGCTAGCTACAGTCGGACCATCTGGTCCACAAGTGACAAAAGTCATAAAACGATATTGGCCCCGATACGAGCCTTATCTAGTCTATTGTATGGTTATGGAACTAGCAACTTAGATTATGAAAACTTTTCTACTTACTTATTAGTTTATATACATGTTAAAACTAATGTACTTTTCAAGGATAACCAGGCTTTCAGAATACTTATCTTAACACTGCAAGTATGGTAGATACTTGTACACTGCATTCCGAATCGATAACCAATCACAAACTTTTAAGGAAAATAAGGGTTTTTCCTGGGATAACTGAACTGTTCTTAACCAGATTATGTAACAAATGGATAACTGAACTTTCTTATAAGAAAATATGGGATTTTCTTGGATAACAACTTTTTCAGAAAACCAAAGGAAACTTGCTCTTTTATAGAAACAAACCGCTTATGAACTCACCAGCTTTATGCTGATATTTCTAAAACTACTTGTATTCTCAGGTCCTCGTTAGACAGGTATCATGCGGTCTTTTGGAGAAGACGGAGTATTTTAGCAGTCTCGTCTTTATTTTTGTTCATTTTGGATGTATATATATAATCATGTATAACTTTGTTTTCAAACAAATGTAAATATTTCTATGTAATGTAATGTTTGTGTTTACTATGCTTACTATGTACATTGGTTGTGATACTTTACATGATGTCCTCCAACCCGGAACGTTTCGGCCTTCGGTTTCGGGGTGTGACAACTGGTGGCCGATTTCATGAGCTAAGGGGTTTCTTATATTGTGTGTCATGATTAGGGTTACATCCATGCAAACCCTAATGCCCATGACCTTTCACATTACTTAGGATCCATGGGTTAAAACCTCATTGGACTACCATATTAGTTTAGCCCATCCTAAATAACCATTGGCCCACACTATAAGAATCCATGATTTAATTAGTCTCTTTTGATCACTAAATTAATTCCAAATTAATTATTTATTAATACTAATTAAATAATATGACTTCATATTAATATAATATACTTATAATATATTAATAAATCATAAGTAAACTCTTTCTCCAACGTCCATCCTATCAAATTCTTCTGGTGAAATGAAACTCAAATGGACCATGCAAAATCGGGTCAAGTACATACCAATTATAGTTATGAACTTAGACACCTTATCCAACAAGTCGCAGTTAGGTGATTCAACTCGTCATGTTCTATCGTGTTAGAATCCGGGAAAATCGACTTAACTAGCCGAGTTCCTCTATGGACTCATCGAGCTCCTTAGTATGTTTGGGTCATCTTAAAGGATTAAGCCCCTACTCTTCAGATCTAAGCTTCTTATTTCTCATGCACACAGAAAATGTCCTTTTAAGGGTAAAGTTTCCAACTTTACCCATTAATACCCCCATTTGACGTGTTTAGCTCAAACCCTAAATCTTTAGGACTTAGATCTTGATCTACAAGCCATCCATACTACAAACTAAAATATATAAATAAAGATCTAGGCCTTAGACATCATTTGAACACATAAAGTTTATGCCTTTTCCTCTATGCATGGCCTTTTGGGTCTTAAAAGGCCAAAATGACATCTTAGAGTTTGTATGGGGGCTCTAATGGCATAAAATTTGCACATTTATGCCATAACAACCCTTTAAGGTCCTAGATCTAGAAGAATATCCACTTGGGTCATCCATTTCCCAAAAGCTAACATTATTGGACCTTAATCCCATAAAAAGGTGAAATAGAGAGATCTAAGGTACCATTGAGGAAGTTTGAGACTTGCTTACCCAAAAATGCTGCAAATGAAGTGTAGTTTCTAGATCTACTCTCTTCCTCTAGAGCCCTTTAGCATCCTCTTCTTCCACAGGCTTCAAAAGCACAAGTTTTCTCTCAAAAAGGTCTCACAAGCTCACATAAGGCTCTAGGGTTTCGTAGCTAGGGTTTTGGGACTTGGAGGCTGTAAATGAGGCTGGAATAAGGGGATTAAGATGCTTAAATGTGGTGCAAACTCTAAAAATTAGGGTTTCCTTACACAGTGCCAACTCGTCGAGTTGGGTCCTCCAACTCGTCGAGTAGGTCCTAAAAGTCATGCGGGTTGACTACCCACTACACGACGAGTTGGAGCCACCAATTCATCGAGTAGGTCTCATGAATCATTTACTAACTTTTAACATTTCATATCCGGAAGTCGAGATGTTACAATTCTCCCCCACTTATCTCATACTTCGTCCTCAAAGTCTGATATGGTCACCTACTCTGGAAACTCTTCACGTGTCATGCATGCGGCTTCCCTCCTATTTACTCTAAACTGGATGATGCTTCCCATAAGTACTAGCACCCGCTATCCTGAGTGTACCACCATCATCCTATGCAATTAATGGCCTTTCCAAGGCAACTGAACCCAACTAACAAAACCCTCTTCTTACTCGAGGAAAGATAAGTCCTCACTGCCATATAGAGAACTACTTTTGTCCTTCCGAGATCTAAAGTATGAGATGCTCTTTCTCCCTGGTAGACTATCTATGCTCTAAAGATTATCCTGCCATAACCTCCTCGAATAACTTGTTCAACCATAAAAACCTTCCACCCTGATTATCTTGATGCGACCATCAGAAACAAGATCTGTTTCCATAACCAACTATATAATGCCTATACTTGACAAAAGGCTCAGATAATCCTTCGAGTAGAAGATTCATCCCTAAAATAGTTAGACTCAGACAAAATCTGTGCAATAGGTTCAAATCAATTACTCTGAGATTTTTCAATACCGCTGCAAGTGACTTATTATTTCCGATCAGCAAGCTACCCCACACACACAAGTATTCTCACATCACAATTTTTGTCCGAACATTTTGCTATCTCTTATCCACTGACCGACTGAGCCGAGACATCCCATGTCCCGACTTATCTATTAACTAACTAGAGTATCGGATTCCTGCCTGGTTGCTAAGCCAATGAACACCCCCTTAGTCACTCCCAGCGAATTCCAAAGAAAACTTCGGCTATCTAAATTATTCTATCCATATTGTCACTCTGGCTCTATAAATCCTGGGATCCCCGATCCCCTACCCTGACCCAAAGGTCTCTACCAGGTCCCACCTATATTGCTATAAGCACACGGGTCTCACCCAAACTATATCTCAGAGCAGCCTTTCCCACGGGTCTCACCTATCTAAGGTTACACATGCCCAACTTTGCCTCGAATCCCATCGACCTATCCTTTCCTGATTCTGATTCTACTATGGCCTTTCCATAATTCTACAATCTGACCCACTCGGGCCTAGCTCATCTGACTAAATCTGTGAGCACTACGGTTTAACCTGTAGTCTAACAAAACTTTCTTACACTGTCTCCCCACGTGAAAATGCTACGGCTGCTCTACAGTCGTACTAAAATTTCCATGATATCTGGTTGCTGGTGAATGTTGCGGCTATCTTGCAATCTGAAAACACTTCCCACGTTGGCTCAACCGTTGACCTTGGTCTTACTGCTGATCACCAATCTGTAAACATCCAAAGTCAGGCACTCACGTGGACTGGAATCATGTCCGAACTCGTGCCCTGACGAGCATTCTCAATCTGATTCCTAAACACTAGCTATCGATCATTGAGAACACACAAACCCATCATTGGAAGTTTCCCAAACTCCCAACTCACACACTTCTCAATCCCAACAACCACTTGGGCCGCCTTCCTCCCCTGATGGGAATGCGAACCATCCCTAGTTTCGCATCTATTCTATTCCATGATACCTGAACGATTGTCCCCCACTTTGATTCAGCTAACATCTTACAACACACATGGATGGAAGGATTCCCAATCCTTCCTACCATCTAATGATCAATCTGCTGGAAACTAATGCTTACCTTTGTTAGTGTTCTAAAACCAACCAGCACTAAAACTATACCACTCCTAAAGACTAATGGAACACCTCCCGAGTTCCAATCAGACTTGCTACAATCACTGCATCCCAAGCACATACTATATAAAAAGATGATATCGAACCACTACCCTAGGTCTCATGGTATGCAGATGACATATAACCCACACATAAGAAGAAAATATAATCCTGAGGTACACTTACTCATACTGATGCAAGAAAATAGCAATAAAATCATAAACAAAGACTGATATGAAAGTAAAAGATGTACCTGCAACATCGGAAGCCGCTCGTGCCTCTAGTGTAGACATCTGGAAATCCCTACTCTTCACCACAGGGGCCTTTGCTCGGCCCTGACGAACGTCGGTGATCATCAGATTTGTAGGGGACCAAGCATGCAAATTACTCCAAACCATAGGGATCATTCGTGTAATTTACTCTTGATGTAAATATGAAAAGTCGTGGGCATATTCACATTCTAATGAAATTAAAAGGCATGTGGACCTTTTCCCATTAAATTAAATTAAATTAAAAGGCAACCTACTTTTAACTAGGGTGAGCATGGTGTACTTGTAGAGTCAAACCAAACTGCAATGTAACAATCAGTTCCTGGTATGTAATTCAAGTTATGAATTATGTACTTTTAACTAGGGTGAGCATGGTGTACTTGTAGAGTCCCCTAACTCGTCGAGTAAGGATGGATTTAGACACAGGTAGATGAGTCTACTAGACGAGTAGAGTTGTCTGAGTGAAACCCTAATTTTAGGGTTTGACACCCTATTTAAGGATCTTAACACCTTCTTGCAGCCACCCTCATCGCCTCCCATAGTCCAGAAAACCCTAAATTGTGATCTCGAGCATTGTGAGTGTGTGTGAGTGAAAAATAGGTGATTTCTTGGTGTTTGGTTGAAGGAGGAAAAGCTAGAAGTACTTGGTTGAAGGAAGGAGCTTTGGATCCATAATTCATTCATCTACTAGATCCCTTCATGGATCCATTTAGAGCTTTTAGGAGCATATTTTGGAACCACTCATGGATGCAAGCATGTTTTAGGGTAGAATAGACCGTCAGCCCACTATTAGGAGTTACAGTAGAGATGATTGTCTTTGTGGTAATTATCTGTATGTCACTATCTGTTGCGTTATGTGCTATTATATTGTTGTTATGTCATATGAGATAGGAGGGGTAGAATAGACCCCAATATCGGCCGATAGGGCCAAAGGGGTATGCCAGCACCTAGATAGGCTAGCCAGTATATGATTATTTTTTTATGCACTAGGATGCTATGTGGTTGAGTAGGGGTGGAATAGTCCCTGGTAACGATCAAAAGGGCCGAAGGGGTAGGCCAGCACCCTAATATGCTAGGCAAGTTACCGTTCGACAAGGTCGAAAGGGTCGGCCAACACCATGATATTCAAGGAAAGTTACCGGTCGACAGGGCCGAAGGGGTAGGCCATCACCCTGATATGCTAGGCAAGTTACCGGTTGAAAGAGACCGAAGGGGTAGCTACTACCCGGTTATGTATATGTTATGTATGGTATGTGGTATGACGGGGGAACTCACTAAGCTTCATGCTTACGATTTACAATTTTTGTTTTAGGTCCTTCTTCTCCTAGGGGAAAGGAGTCAGCACGATTGCAGCATATCACACACACATGATTTTCCGCATATGATATTTTCAGGAATTGTACTATGTCTTTATTACTATTTTATGATATGGTTTGAGACGTATGATCTATGGTTTTATGAAACGGAATAACTCAATAGTGCTTTCTATAAATTGTTTTACAAATTGTTATATTAAGAAGGAAATTTGTGGTCTAGATTTTTGGGATGTTACAAGTCGGTATTAGAGCCTTGGTTTTAAGGATTTGGACACACCTTTGGGGGTGTCTGGACTCAAATCGAGGGTTGGAAAGATTTTTACAAAGAAAATAGTTTTTCTAAAATTTAAAATAAAGATTTTGAGAATGAACAAGGTGTGTGATGTGTGCAATCGGCTGAGCTCAAGTAAGTGTTCCCCAAGATACCCATACAAGTTTATTATGATATATGATTATGAGAACTGCATGCTAGATTAGGGTTGAGGATCTAGGAAGGATGCCTTATATGCCTGCTATATGTATGGGAACTACATGCTAGATTAGGGCTAAGGATCTAGGAAGATGCCTTGTGTGCCTCCTTTATGTGCTTATTGAACTTTATGCTAGAACTGATTAGTCATGTATAAGATGGCCTGAATAGGGTGTGTTTGGTTGGGTCACCGATGCCCGAATGTTACTTCCTTTGTGCTTTTAGGAGTTCTAGTTATCGTTAGCTAACTAGTAAACGAATATTTTAAGTTACATATTGTGATGAATAAATAATTTCAGAAGGTTAGGTCTAACCCTATCTCGCAGCTCTTGTTTGAGTCCAACCGTTGTAGGGTAGGACCTCTCATTCGAAGAATTATCTAGTCTTAGTGATATGTAATGATATTTGCGAGTTAGTTAGGTAAAGGTAGCGGGGATTTCTTATGCAGTTGATGATGGAGAGTAGGATGGAGAATTACCCTAGGATAAGCCTAGGATGAGATTAGAGCAGTGAGCAGTTGTGGTAGAAAGGACCTGGTGAAGTCAAGGTAATCCTTGAGGAAAGTACCGATAGATGTGGAATGTAGTATGGGCACGTATTACTAAAAGCAGAGGATCCGTACCCGAGTCAAGGAGGGCTGAGATAAAACCAAGTAACTTGTACAGTGTGTGATACCTATTGAGGTTATGTATGACCCTAATGATTATGTATTTTGTTTCAGAATGGTGGTGACACATCACGGAGCATGAGGTTCAGGGTCTGGGTTAGGATCAGGTTCAGGTTCGGGTGCAGGTTCTGAGCCAGTTAATGACGAACTATGCGAGTTCATCGCGTCTGAGATCACGAGAGGCATATTTGAGGCGACCCCAGTGATTTTCAGGTCGATCAAGGAAGGGATCATTGAGCAGATAGAGGAGCATCTCATGGAGTTCAGGAGCGACATGTCATTTGGCCAGTCAGGGACATGCACATTCTCCTTCAAAGACTTCAGGGAATGTGGTGCTCCAGACTTCCATGGGGTGAAGGACCCCATTGTTGCCAGGAGATGGATTGCAGACATTGAGTCTGCTTAGTTAACGTGCTTCTACCCTAAGGGGTCGATGGTCCGTTATGTTGCAGGTTGTTTGAGGGACCGAGCTCGAGATTGGTGGGAGGCGGTTACTGATTCCTTGGGAGCCCCATCCATTGAGGCTATGATCTGGTAAGACTTTGTGACTAGGTTTAGGGATGAATTCGTGCCAGTTGTGGATATTTAATAGCTGACCAAGGAGTGTCTTGACATGAGACAGACGACGGAGTCAGTAACGAAGATTACCGCCAAGTTCAAGAAGAAGGCATTATTGGTACCTCAATACACTGGTGATGAGGAGATGAGGAAGACCCGGTACTATCATATGTTGAGAGCTGGCATCGGAAAAATGTCAGCTACTCAGCATGCCCAACTTTGGAGGACACGATAGCCAGGGAGAGAGAGACATGGATATTGACATTAAGCACATCTGGAAGAGGAAGGCGGAGGCTGGGCAAGTTACTGGGGTTTCGAGGAAGAAATCCAAGGGATCCGACACTAGGTCCAAGGGCCAGCAGGGATGGAGCCACTGTGGGAAATGCGGCAACACCCATGAGGGAGTTTATAGACTAGGATCATCGGTCTGCTATAAGTGCGGAAAGCTCGAGAGCTTTGGTCGGGATTGTACTGCCCCTACCACCACCCTTCAGACGTCAGACCTAATTTGCTACTATTGCAATCAAAAGGGCCACAAAAGGCCAACTGTCGAGGTTGACATCAGGAGCGCCAATGGCGATGCCAACTCCTGCGACCCTGCAGATCACGGATGGCCGATAGGGCAAGACAAATGCTCTAGTGGTGAGGAGTTGAGCCTTCCAACTGGCCATTGAGGAGGTGCGTGCCGCACCAGATGTGGTGACGGGTATTTTTTCTTCTCCTTAACTATTGTTATATGTCGTTTATGATATTTATGTGCTATGTTTTATGTGTTGTTTAGGATCGCTCCATCTGAATGGTATCCCAGTTCAGGTGTTATGCAATTCGGGGGCTACCCGGTCATTTGTCTCCCTTGCACTTAGCAATAGGTTTTCTGAGTCTTCGGGGTGTTGGATTGTCCTCTAGAGGTCGAGATTGTTGACGACTGATCTGTCTGAGCACCAGAGGTTTTCAGAGATTGCGTTTTGAGGTTGTATGGTGAGTGTTATCTTGTAGACTTAGTTCCCATTTCGTTGCGTGGGAACAAGCTTATCATCGGAATGGATTGGATGAGACCTAATGGGGCAATGATTGACTGTGCTCAGCAGTTGGTACGTGTCAGGACCCCGAGTGGTGGAGAGCTGGTTATTCAGGGCGATAGGCTGCAACATGGACCAGCTATGTGTTCATCAGCGAGGGCTAGGCGCTACCTTTAGCAGGGTTGTGCAGGATATATCGCGTACGTTATGGATACCCGGGAGGCGGGTAAGGTGACTGTGAGTGATGTACCAGTTGTGCGAGAGTACCTGAATGTATTCCTAGAGGAGCTTCCTGGGTTACCTCCGGAGAGACAGGTGGATTTCAAAATTGACTTAATCCCGGATGTGGCTCCAATAGCCAAGGCACCATATCAGTTGGCTCCTCCTAAGATGCAGGAGTTGTTAGACAAGGGATTCATTAGACCGAGCAGTTTGCCTTGGGGAGCCCCGATCCTATTTGTGAAGAAGAAGGGTAGGTCACATCGGATATGTATAGACTATCGGGAGCTGAACAAGGTAACAGTGAAGAACCGTTACCCACTCCCGAGTATTGATGATCTCTTCGACCAGCTACAGGGGGCAACTTGGTTTTCCAAGATAGATCTGCATTCAAGCTACCATCAAATGAGGGTCAGAGACAAGGATGTACAGAAGACTGATTTTCGAAATCGCTATGGCCACTACGAGTTCGTGGCGATGCCATGTGGGTCACCAATGCTCCTGTCACATTCATGGATCTCATGAACTGTGTATGCAGACCAATGTTGGATCGATCTATGATAGTCTTTGTCGATGACATATTGGTTTACTCCAAGATGCAGGAGCAACATGAGGAGCACTTGCGAGAGGTGTTGGATACCCTGAGAAGGGAGAGCTTGTATGCCAAGTTCTCCAAATGCAATTTTTGGATGTGCGAGGTGCAGTTTCTAGGGCGCCTTGTTAACCAAAACGGGATATTGGTCGACCCGGCCAAAATAGAGGTCGTCATGAGATGGGAGGTTCTGAAGTCTCCATCTGAGATTCAGAGTTTTCTTGGGTTAACAGGCTATTACCGGAGATTCATTCAGGACTTCTTCATGATAGCAGTACCCTTGACCCGACTGACGAAGAAGGCCATTGTCTTTCGTTAGGGGCCTGAGCAGCAGGCAGCGTTTGATACATTGAGACAGAGGTTGTGTGAGGCGCCGATTTTAGACCTGCTAGAGGGCGTGGAGGATTTCATATTATATTGCGATGTGTCCATCTCAGGTTTGGGCGCAGTATTGATGCAGAGGGGGCACGTCATTGCCTACACTTCGAGGCAGTTGAAGCCTCACGAGGAGAACTACCCAACGCATGACTTGGAGTTGGGGGCGGTTTTTTTCGCCCTCAAGATTTGGTGACACTACCTCTATGTTGTGGTCGATGCACTCAGCCACAAGGCATTCGCGGCCCTGAAAAGAGACATTTGTCTAAGGATGACAGTGGTGACTCCACTTCTGGAGAATATTAGAGAGTTCCAGCAGGAGGCTGTAAAGGAGGAACATCGGAAGAGTGAGCCTATTGTGGGTCAGATTTACTCCTTCGACTATGATAGCTACGGGATGTTGACACTCCAGCGCAGAGTGTGGGTTCCGTATACAGGCGGTGTGTGCCAGATCCTGATAGGGGAGGCGCACAAGTCCTGATTTTTCATCCATCCTCCGGAGACGAAGATGTATAGAGATCTTCGTCTTGATTACTGGTGGCCCTGCATGAAGCGGGATGTAGCCTGTTTTGTAGAGAGGTGCCTGACATGTAGGAAGGTCAAGACCAAGCACCAGAGGCCTCACGGCAAGACGGAGTGCCAGTTTTTGTGATTTATGATCGAGATGTGCGATTTACTTCCAAATTCTAGAAGAAATTTCATGACGAGTTGGGTAATCGTCTGCACTTTAGCATGGACTTCCACTCGCAGATAGATGGTCAAAGTGAGCGGACCATTCAGACTCTAGAGGATATGTTGCAGGTGTGCGTTCTCGACTTCGGTGGTAGCTGGGATACCTACCTTCCCTTGGCAGATTTTTCCTACAATAATACTTACCACGCGATTATCGACCATCCTCCCTTCGAGATGTTATACGGGAGGAAGTGCAGAACCCCGATATGTTGGGGTGAGGTTGGGCAGAGGGTCGTGGGAAGTACCAAAGTGGTACTGAAGACGACTGAGAAGATACAGGAGATCAGGAGCAGGCTTCAGACTGCTCAGAGTCAGCAAAAGAGCTACGTCGACTGACACTGATTAAACCTGGAGTTCCACGTCAGGGATATGGTTCTCCTGAAGGTGTCACCTTGGAAAGGTGTCATCCGATTCAGGAAGTGGGGTAAGTTGAGCCCCAGAACATTGGTCCTTTCAGGGTTGCAGCCCGAGTGGGCAAGGTGGCATATAGGCTGGATATGCCAGTCGAGCTTAGTCAGATCCATAGTACCTTTCATGTCTCCCAGCTACGGAAGTTCCTGGTAAATGACTATGCGGTCGAAGTTCCTGGTACCTTTAGAGGATATTCAGGTGGACGATAGTCTGAACTATATCGATCGACCAGTAACAACCCTCAACAGGAAGATGAAGAATCTGAGGAACAAGAAAGTCGAGTTGGTGAAGGTGCAGTGGCAGTACCGCAAGGGCTCAGAATGGACGTGGGAGCCGAAGTACAAGATGGGGGAGCACTACCACGAGCTATTCCCAAGCACAACAGACTTCGAGAACGAAGGCTAAAATAAGTGGGGGAGATTTGTAACACCCGGTTCCTGGTATATAATTCAAGTTGTGAATTATCCATTTTTGTACTTGGATTCGACTAGTTGGAGGCCCCAAACTCGTTGAGTAGGGATGGATTTGGATGCGAGTGGACGAGCCTACTCGACGGTTTGGGAGCCCTCAACTCGACGAGTAGAGCTATCCGAGTAAAACCCTAATTTTAAGGTTTGATACCCTATTTAAGGATCTTCACACCTTGCAGCCTTCCTCATCACCTCCCATAGTCCAGAAAAACCTAAATCGTGATCTCGAGCATTGTGAGTGTGTGTGTGAGTGAAAAGAGGTGATTTCTTGGTGTTTGCTTGAAGGAGGAAAAGCTAGAAGTACTTGGTTGAAGGAAAGAGCTTTGGATCCAGAAAAAGAACCCCATTTCCAGCTCATTTGAGGTATAAAGTCTATACCTTCTTCATTCATCTACTAGATACCTTCATGGAGCCATCTAGGGCTTTTAGGAGCCTATTTTGGAACCATTCATGGATGCAAGCATGTTTTGGGGTATTGACTTCAGATCTGGAACCTTTGAGGGACTCCATGGCATAAATATGTCAACTTTATGGCCATGGGAGTCCCATGCAACTTGTGAACCTCATGTTAGGGCCTTTTGACTAAATAACTCATGCATGAACGTAAAGTTTGTAACTTTATGTGTTATATCGGCCCTAGGAGGCCAGATCTATGTTTTGGATGCGTTAAGCTCTAATGAAATCGACTGGATAGATTGGGACTTAGGGGGGCTCGACGAGTTGTTCATATAACTCGGTGAGTTGGTTCGTGTTCCCTCAACCTTTTTTGGTATTGAGAAAACTCGTTGAGTCTGGAAGATAACTCAGCGAGTTGGACGTGTTTATGGACTTGAAGATCATAGAACTCGATGAGTTCAAGGATGAACTCAGCGAGTTGTGAGTGAAATGCCTCGACTTGTATGAATAGGAACTCAATGAGTTCATGGAAAAGTCGACGAGTAGGATCGAGACCTCAGAGTTTTATGGACCCAGGGAACTCGACGATTTGATGGACCAACTCGGTGAGTTGAGTCAACCAGAAAGTTGACTTGGACCAAAAGGTTGACTTTGACCCAAGCGTTGACCTTTAACCTTGACCATTGATCAGAGTTGATCCTTAAAGGGTTATGAGTGTGAAAAGGTAATTAAAGGATATTGTTATGTGTAGGAGTTTGAGAGGAGTTGATCCCAGCACCGAGGACAGTTCAGTTACATCACGACATTGAGTTGAGTTACCTTCCGGTAGAAGTGGGTCTAAGGCCACAATGTCGGCCGACTAGTAGGAGTTACAGTAGAGATGATTGTCTTTGTGATAATTATCTGTATGTCACTATCTTTTGCGTTATGTGCTATTATGTTATGTTGTTATGTGATAAGATATATGAGGGGTAGAATAGACCCCAATACCGGTCGATAGGGCTGAATGGGTATGCCAGCACCCAAATAGGCTAGACAGTATATGTTTATATGTTTATACACTAGGATGCTATGTGGTAGAGTAGGGGGTGGAATAGTCCCCGGTACGGTCGAAATGGCCGAAGGGGTAGGCCAGCACCCTGATAAGCTAGGCAAGTTACCTGTCGACAGGGCCGAAGGGGTAGGCCAACACCCTGATATGATAGGTAAGTTACCAGTTGACAGGGCCGAAGGGGTAGACCAGCACCCTAATATGCTAGGTAAGTTACCAGTTGAAAGATACCGAATGGGTAGCTAGTACCCGGTTATGTATGGTATGTGGTATGATGGGGGAACTCACTAAGCTTCGTGCTTACGGTTTAAAGTTTTTGTTCCAGGTCCTTCTTCTTCGATGGGAAAGGAGCCGACACGGTAGCAGCGTATCACACACACATGATTTTCCGCATATGAGATTTCTGGGTATTGTACTCTGATTTTATTACTATTTTATGATATGGTTTGAGACGTATGATCTATGGTTTTATGAAATGGAATAACTTGATAGTGTTTTCTATAAATTGTTTTATAAATTGCTATATCAAGAATAAAAAATTTTGTTTGGATTTTTGGGATGTTACACGCAAGGTGCGGTTTTTTGTCGTACTAAAATTGATGACTGCGGTTTTTTAATGGTTCGGTTTTGCGGTTTAGTTTAAATGGTACGGTTTCGATTTTAAACCAGCCATATTCATTGGTGCGGTTTCTGTTGTAGTGGGTCGAGATTTTTGTAACTCTGCAAATCCACTTCTTGCCTTGGTGTCATTTTTTGAAAATAATTCAACTAATTTTTAACTAAATAGCCAATAGCCAACATATGGACAAAAAAAATAAAAAACAACGTTTTTTTAAACAATCATTTATGATTTTATGCCATATCCTTTTCTAAACAAGTTCCTTTTTATATATACAAATACAAAAGCATTGATAAATAAACAGATTAAATAAGTTTTATAGAAGAAAAAAAAACAATTTATGTCATACAAAATGATAAAACCTATTTATGTATAAAAAAAACTAACAGTGACCTCCATCAAAATTATGCTGTGTGGTTCCACAAACACAATTAAACACACATTTATCTCGTCTAAGTCTAACACAAGAACACGAAGTTAATAAACTGTAATTAAATTAATAAATTGTAAATATTTATCAATGCATATCTATCCTTTTTAATAAATGAAAGTTTTTTTACCACTTGTCAAATTCTCAAAAGTTTTGCCACATGTAATTTTGTGGAAGTTTTAGAATTATTATTTTCCATTTGTCATTTTTTGAGAATTTTCATTTTTTAAAATAAAATTCCATAAAATTCTAACAAGTTTTATAAGGAAATAAAATCATTCTATTAATTTGATAATAAATGATCATAAATGTTTTAAAGAATATTTGATTTCTTTTATAAATGTTCCAAAAGATTACATTATATCATATAAAAGTGTTATTTTATAAAATATTTAATGTTTAAATTTTTATACTAAATTTTTATTTTTAATAAACCCGTGTAATGCACGGGTCTCACACCTAGTATATAAATATTTATTACTCTTTTAGATAATATGCGATATATGATTATGTATATAATATAAATTAGTAATTTATTATTTATGCACCAGTTCGTTTTTGGTGACCAGGTATTTTTTTATAAAAACCGTACCAGATTGATAACTTGGGTTTTTGCAAAAATTAAAACTTTTGTATCAGTTTCGTTTGTTCGGTTGCTGTTTTTTGTTTGTTGGTTCGGTTTCTACTCATTTTTAACGTTTTGTAGTGAATGATGATAAATAAATCACGAAAAATATAAATTAATTAATTAATTAATTAAATACTTAAAAGTTCCATTTCTACTAAAACAACCATTTGGAGGATATATATATATATGCATAGAAATCAAGACTTGTAGTGGGTCGAATATATATATATATGCATAGAAATCAAAACTTGTAGTGGGTCGAGATTTTTGTAAATCTGCAAATCCACTTCTTGCCTTGGTGCCATTTTTTGAAAATAATTCAACTAATTTTTAACTAAATAGCCAATAGCCAACATATGGACAAAAAAAATAAAAAACAACGTTTTCTTAAACAATCATTTATGATTTTATGCCATATCCTTTTCTAAACAAGTTCCTTTTTATATATACAAATACAAAAGCATTGATAAATAAACAGATTAAATAAGTTTTATAGAAGAAAAAAAAAACAATTTATGTCATACAAAATGATAAAACCTATTTATGTATAAAAAAAACTAACAGTGACCTCCATCAAAATTATACTGTGTGGTTCCACAAACACAATTAAACACACATTTATCCCGTCTAAGTCTAACACAAGAACACGAAGTTAATAAACTGTAATTAAATTAATAAACTCTAAATATTTATCAATGCATATCTATATATAAATATTTATTACTCTTTTAGATAATATGCAATATATGATTATGTATATGATATAAATTAGTGATTTATTATTTATGCACCAGTTCGTTTTTGGTGGCCCGGTTTTTTTTATAAAAACCGCACCAGACTGATAACTTCGGTTTTTGCAAAAATTAAAACTTTTGTATCGGTTTCGTTTGTTCGGTTGCGGTTTTTTGTTCGCTGGTTCGGTTTCTACTCATTTTTAACGTTTTATAGTGAATGATGATAAATAAATCACGAAAAATATAAATAAACAAATAAATTGATTAAAGACATAAAAGTTCCATTTCTACTAATTAAAACAACCATTTGGAGGATATATGCATAGAAATCAAGACTTTTAATCAATCAACAAGATTTGAAAGCAAAGCATATGAAAGTGCCACAGCAAGAATCCTGTTGTTTCGAGAAGAACGTTGTGCCTCATCATCTACCACTATCAGATGCCCCTCCCTTCTCACTAAACTCTGCATCAATATATACCCAAACAAACATTCTTTTCAGATTTTTTTTATGATGAACTAGAACTAACTACAACACTGTAGTTTTTAGAAAGGATTTCATTACCTCTATGATAGCTTTAATCTTGGTGACTTCGGCCTTTGCCTCTTCCATGGAGCTCTAGTTGTTCTTCTCATTCTGTTGACCCACATAACACTGCATAGTAATTAGTGATACATGTTTGCAGGCTATTATGATTGTCATCTCTACAACAATCAATAAACAAAACATAACATACCTGATTACTGAAGCTTTTAGAAGTCTTGTTGCTAATTTAACATGGCGAGGATGAACCTGAAATTAAAAAGGTGTTTGTTTGTTTGTTATGCAAAGACCAAGATATGTAAAAAAAAATTGTTTACCTCATCATCGAGGTGACACCTGGCAATTGCCTCTGAAAGTCTGATTAGAGCCTCCAACTGTCTAAGTGTCATGTGATATGCAACTCTACTTCCTGGAGCTGTATCACCTCTACGAAGAGCAACATAAGAATCAACCAAAAATTTTCTTGCTGCTACACTTAGTTGCATTAATAAAATTCACAACATTTTATTTTTTCAAAGAGAGAGAGAGAGAGAGAGAGAGAGAGAGAGAGAGAGAGAGAGAGAGAGAGATCTTTGGCTTTTTAGACTTGGCAACTTGAATGTAACGCTTGAGTTGTTCAGTGGTGAAGGCAGGAGCAACATCATTTTCACGATTTTGATGAACCCTCACAATGTGAGAGGCGATATGGAAATCTGTTGTGTCATCAGGATCATTAATCATCACATACACCAGGTCAAACCTTGAAAGAATGGCTGGAGGAAGCGCAACATTATAATGCAACATTATTAATTCAAATTAATAATTCCATATACAGATTCTACCATTATAATTGGACAAAAAAAATATTAGTAAATTTCTGACCGTTTAGATTTATCATAGCGGCCTCCTGTGGGATTGCTGGCAGCAGCCAAAATTAATGTTCTTGCGTTCAATGTTGCTTGTATTCCTGCTTTTGTGAATAACTTACCAAGAGTGTGAAAACTTGATGAAAACCTCTTGAAAACACACACCAAGTCACGAAAATGGCAAGGGGAATGAGGGAATTTTTCTTGAGCTTGAGAGGAATTATGAGAGAGTTTGAAAGTGGAAGTGTGTGTGTTTGTGGGTGCTCTCGGCCGAGGGTAATAAGAGAAGAGAGAGAGAGAGAGAGAGAGAGAGAGAGAGAGAGAGAGAGAGAGAGAGAGAGAGAGAGAGAATGTTGAGGTGATGTTGCATGGGTGCATGAGATGTGTCTTGATATTTGGTGTATTATAGCATGGAAGTCCACCATGCAACAACGAGGTGGCACTATTGCGCCGGGAATGGACTAGGAAAAAGAAAATGAGACATTTTGGGTCATTCCTTCACTTAGTTTGAAATCATGAGGCCCAAAACAAATATTTTTCGACCTATTGGGCCTTTATGAAGGTTCACGACCCAATGGAGCCCAACTAAAAGGGTTTACGACCCAATGGGGCTAATGGAATCATTTATTCCTCATCTTGGCCCATTTGAGTTAAGGTGCATTATCCTACGCCCACATGGCCTAAATACTAAAGTTTCATGAATGTGAGTCCAATTAAAGCCCAATTAGGGTTCCTAGGCCCAAAATAGTCAAATTGAAAGTTTATTGGTCCATTAGGCCCGATAAGATAATATTAGTTCGTCTTAAACTTGAACCGGGACTTTTAGGGTTTTCCACCCTTAGTTGACTATATGTGATGCTTTATATAAGGTTTTGAACTTTACATGTGAACCTTGATCAAATTTATTGTCATTGAATGGGCATAGTGCATAATGTCAAATTCGGGTTACAAGTATCACAACGGATGATGTTTACATGAGTACAGAATTTCCTAGCAGAATGCTAGTTGTGACATTTGATGATTCAACCATGTTAGTTTGACCAGAAGTTACTCTAACAAAATTTTCACCATTGTTTCCATTGTTCCTTCCATTGCTTCCTCCTCCATTTCCTCTTTGACCCGTTTTGAATCTACAATCTCGAGCCTTGTGTCCAGTTCTGACACAAACATAACATGGACTCAAATTCTTCTTGTTTTGGACATGATTTTTGCCATATTTGGAAGAGTTTTTGGAGCCATTCTTGCCTTTATTGTTGTTATGCTTTGTCTTGGGAGCTGCTTGTCCAAAAACGTTTGCACTTGGTTCCAAGGAGTTTGCGTTTGCCTTCTCATTCAATATGTTATCTTCTTCAACATGAATTCTCAACACGAGTTGCTCAAAACTCATATCAACAGTCAACTGTTTAAGATACAATTTAAAATTCCTCCAAGAAAGCGGAAGTTTTTCAATTATTGCACCAATAAGAACGTTAGATTTTATTCTCATAGCTTCAACTTCAAGATCATGTGCAATTACTTGAAATTCCTTCACTTGTTTAAGGATAGGTTTGGTATGCACCATTTTGAAATTCACGAACTTTCCAATCACGAATCTCTTGGAACATGCCACTTCTATTTTGTATTTATTTTCCAATTATTCCCACATATCTCTTGCAGTAGTCATGGTAGAGTAGATATCATAGATGGAATAATCCAAGGCATTCAGAATAAATTTTTTGCAATTATATTCATTTGTGTTCTAGGATTCCACGACCCTTTCATGTTTAGCTAATTAGTTTGCAGTGAGTGGATTTGTTCCTTCTATAGTAGTTGCATCAGTGGGATGGGATAGAAAATCATCAGTGAGAACATTGGAAACATAAAGAGTTGTTAGATAAAACATCTTCTATTTCCATATCCGAAAATCTAAGCCTTTGAATTTCTCATGCTTTTCCATAAGTGATTTGATGAAGGAGTTATATATATTCTGCAGCTTTTGATTTCTATCCTGGATTGTTATGACAGAAGTATACAATCAACAAAACAATCAAAACAATACAAGGTTTAATTGAATGTAATATATAAGAATCAGATTACAGAAAACATACTTGAATATTGATAACGAAGAAAATACAATCATAAAAATGTATAGATTGAGGTCTGCTTTAGCAATATCCTAAGACAGAAATTGCCCCGGTATGGGTCTGTCTTAAGGATACTACAATCAATTCAAGAACAAACCTTAAATATGTTGAAAATCACCATGATCCTTTGTGATTTGAAGAAGGGATTTTTTCGAGAAAGTGTGTGTTTCATTAGCCTTCAAATTCTGTCTGATTCCATGTATTTATACATTTTTAATAGTAGGTGTAAACCACCACCCGAAATTAACTGCTAAAAACTATCAACCAGTTAAGTCTCTAATTAACAAAATTTGACTCAATAAAAATTAATTAAATAAAATTAATTTCGGATTTATAATAATAAAAATATACTAATTATACAAGAAGACCCCAAGGCCTAAGGCCATATCTTTGATAATTAATATATAATAAATCCAAGCCTTTTACAAGCCTGTTTTTTACTAGTCCAACACCACAACCCAAACCTAAGACACTTGACCCATTAGTTGGTTCATTTGATCAAATGAGTAGGAAAAGACTTATAAGATGGGAAAAAGTTTTCTCTTCCTCCAATGTAAGACAAGTACCACATTATATTTTTGTAGAACAAAGTTCCAACACAAGTTAGATTCCAAGTAAGCCTTCGTCCCCCAAATCTCCTTCATAATCCTTTGTCTCCCAAAAATTGATGAATTATGAAGGTAATTACATCCCAAAACTGATGAAATTGTACACATCAACCCTTTTCTTTTTCTCTATTCCTAACCATCAAGAACAACAAAAGCATTTTATCTATAATTGATTGATGTCACCAAGTAAGACTTTGTCCCCCATTTATCTGCATCATTCAGTTACATGATATTGATTTCAAAAGTGGAATCTTGTGTCTATGTTTGTGTAACACCCGTGTTTCTAGGCTAGGCATTAATGTTGATGTTATAGTCTAGGTTAACCTTTGTAACCCGTTTTGAAATAATAAAAATGTATTATTTAAGTATTATGTGTTTTATGCTTAATTATGTGACTTAAATGAATTAAGGATAAAAATAAGCGATAAAATAAAATATTAGATAAACCCATTATCTATGAAAGAAGTTGTAGTGGTCGTGACTAAGATTCCGAAAAATATAAAGAATGCCGAAATCCAAGTTATAACGAATAAGTTATGACCTGTCGAAGTTTTGCGATAGAACCGGTACGACACTTTGTGACGTAAATAGTGAATTTACGAGAGATCGATATTTATCCTTAATGATCTAAACGAAAGTTGTAGAATACGTTAAACCGAGAGCGTACTTAAAAAGAGCGTCAAAATCTGACTTCGTATGAGGAAGTTATGATTTTTATAAGTTTCAACATAGCAGTATACAACCCAAAGTTCGAATATGATATTGAGTGAATTCTAGCCAAAACAATCTAAACGAGAATCGAAGACCTCATCGATAGTAGTCCAACGGTAAAAAGACAAACAAAAACAGACGTCGGATGAAGGAGTTATGAATTTCTAACAGAGTTTTCCTGTCCCGGCCTACTAAAAACAATATAATAAAAATAAAGTCAAAATTAGCATACGGAGTCTAAATGAGAGTTGTAGAGCATAATATCACCTACACGTGGATAAAAAGAACATCAAAAACGGAGCTCATATGCGATATATATGAATTTATGAAGTTCGGATCACAAACATCTAGGCATGTGTCAGAGTTCACAATGTGAACATAGTGTTCACGATGTGAACAGGTGATGGACGCATTCCAGACCAAGTGGCCTGATGACGAACGCAATGACCTATGCCTGACCAAACTCACGACGTGAATTTTTAAGATCCACGACATGAATCCAGAAAATCAGCCCTATAAATAGAAATCAAATGGCAGCCGATTTTGGATGCTACTTTCTTACTCTCTCACTCCCGATGCCCTCTCTAGCCCTCTTGAAGCACCCCCGAAGCCCCGGTATCATCCTGACACCCAAAGCTCCGAAGATCCCGAGAAGAAAAGAGTTTTAATCCGAAGCTCTGCCCATGAGAAGCCCGGTATGTGAAGATATCCTGGTTTCATTGAAGCATACTACTCGAAGAGTCGTAGTGTTGTCCGATAATCGTCTTATCAAGTGAGTGCATAGTCTTTTTCATAAACACTATTTTAATACAAGTATTGTTTGAATGTATTAAGTATACGTTTTGAGTGAGTGTGTAGTTGCTTTCTTCTACCACATAGATATGAATTGTCCTCTATAAAATATGTGCTATGTGTTTATATATTATTTGTTATTTGGAATGAGTATTGAATGGGTATATATATATATATATATATATATATATATATATATATATATTATCTACAAAACTGTTGGGTATAACATGGGTAGATAGTTGATGTGTGATGAAATAAAATGATGAGAGGCCTCAATGTTGGTGTCAATCTAGTCATCTAGCAGAGTATGGATGATGACCACAGACTTTTTCTAGACTGTCCAGTGGAACGCTAGCAGGTTCATAACTTGTAGGTGTTGTGAACGGTGTGTTCACCAGTGTACTCTATCCCCCTCATGGTTGCCTTTAGGACATCTATTGTTGAGGAAACCCATTTGCAGTAATGTCCATCCCGATGAAAATCCTTTGACTAGGTCCCTTGTGATAGTTGTTGCTTTAGGGACGTAAAGTGAGGATAACAGGAATGTGTAATCGGGTTATTATTGGTTGGTAAAATTAAATATAATTATTTATTGTGGGTTGAAAACCCTATATGCTCATCAGGCTCCCAAACCTGACCCACTCAGTTTCTTTGAATTGTAGGTAGTGGCGCAAGAGCATAAGTTGGACAACTTGTGAAGATATTTTGTTTATAGGCCAGTAGTTGTAAATAACTGTTGTAAGGTCTATGATGTACTATTTATGCTTTGGGTCTGTATCAGAACATGACATGCCGAGTTTTGTTATATATGAAAAACATTTCTATAATAAATGCTTTGATAAACTTTATTTTGTCATATTGTGTTTTGAGAACAAATTCCACAACACTTTTAATCAAATGATTACTCTGAAATTATTTTAAAAACATAAATTAAGTCGTTCTTTTCTAGCCGTGAATTTGGGGATGTCACAGTTTGATTCTCTCCATGATGCTCTCTTCTAAACGAAACACAGAGTAATTTTACGGGTCGAACCAGAGCTTGGAAAAAACTCCACAAATTTGTATCATCTTCTCCACACTGCTCAGACACATGATGAACACACCCAACACAAGATATGATTTTTTTTTCTCTATTTCATGAAAAACAATCGTGCTTTTAGTGTGCATGACGAGGAGAAGGGGGAAGAAATATAGAGCTTTGAACACCACACTTTCTAATCAATTATGAAGGGGTATGGGGCTGCGATTCTACAAAACCACATACACTGTTTTTTCTAAAACAACCATATGATTTGTTAATTTTTATTAATTGGATTGCTCAAATTTAGAAACACTCACACATGAAAATAGAAAGAAACATAGAGACCCAGTTATGCTCATGTTACTCATCATTTTATTTATTTCATACATGCTTGAAGGAGAAAGAAACATAAACCCATTCTTGTTCTTCATTTATTTTTGTTGTGGAGGAACATGTGCATCGATTCAAGATTTGTTTATGCACTTGGTTTTTTCTCTGTTTCACGAAATTGATGAAATTTTGAAGGTAAATTCCATCTCCAAACTAAAGAACTGGTGGCATCAATTTTATATTGAAGATTGGAGTTGAACTACAGGGTTGGCCTATTACGGAAGATGATGATGATGATGATGGTATGTATGTGTGTGTTTTGGTAAGGGGGTTAAAAAAGTTTTTGTACACCTCTCTTTTTCACATTTCTTTTACTAAGATTTGTGCGAAGGAGGATAAAGCAAAGTCGCCTATTTTTTTTTGCCACTAGCTGTGACAACCCGAAATTTCCATTCTGTACAAACTATATCACTTCAATAGAAGTTATAGCAGTCACAGTTAATTTTCAGACTTTTCGCGTAAGTTTGAGTAATTCAGGGTTTACACTTTAGGAAATATCAGGAGAGTGGGTGCACTAGGGTTTTGTGCAACACTGTTATTCCAACACTCTATTTTATTAGAGATCATTTCAGGAATAAAAATACTTTCTGCCAAAAATATCTCAGGAATATAAATAGAATTCTGAACCAAATTCATTCATTATTCACATTTCCAACTAGAGAAAAGCCATTTTCTCTCTCACGGATCTTCGGGTTTTTATACCAAAACATGAGTAACTCTTTATAGTAATGTTAGAAAGCTTTATATGTGTACATAACATGATTTAGAAGGCTAAATCACTAGATTTAGGAGTTTACTCCCCAAGGTGTTCTTGGGCGGTAAACTCCCGAAACCGAGCCTAGATTGACCATTGTGTTATGCAACTGCCCTAGACTCATTTGTATATGTATTTAGGACAAGAAAACAATCAAGAAACACAAACACATGGGAGTTCACGGCCCAAGAGAAATCTTAGGCTATAAACTCCATTGAAATGGACAAAAGGGTGTTTTTAAGACACCTAAAGCCCTAGACCTTTACATGGAATTGTTTCCCACTTAAGTGAAGGCCTTAAGGACATCAAAATCATGTATCAAAGTGCATTTACGGCCAAGGCTTTGCTCTTGGGCCGTAAACATGAAAGAAGGGCACCAAAGTGTGCCTAATGTCTTCATATGCTTGGAATAAAAGCCTAGAATCAATACCACTTGTGCATGAGACTTGAAATCATCCAAAACACCCATACTTAAGAGTTTACGGCCGTAAACTCTAAGTGGAATGGCCTTAGGGCCGTAAACTCCTAATTGGAGTATTTCTAGACCATAAACCCTTCCAAGGACTTAACCACCAAGTTGGAATAATTCTAGGAATCATTTGGGACTTCAAAACACACAATACCCCCATGGTTGGGAGTTTATGGCCGTAAACTCAAGAGTTTACAACCGTAAACTCCATGTGTGATGGTATATGGGGAGTAAACTCACATATAGGGTCCTTTGGAACCCTAAACACAATTGCCTTGTTCCACAATAGCTTAGATGCAATCCTTAGGGCTTAAAACACTTATATAAAGTGTTTATTATGTCTAGGATGTCTTAACATTATCAATTAGTGAATTGAGACTAATTGAGTGCATATATGTGTGATTATATGTTCATTAGGATCGTAGTGTGTGTACAAGTCCTCGCTTGACACCTAGCAATCCTATACCGTTCAGTTCATCCCAATCACCAACTACAGGTGAGTTCATACCCCTAATCAATGTTTAAATGATTTTAAATGCTTTAATGGGGGAGAATACAAGTAGAAAACAGCATGTTATTAAATCACTCTTATGTATTTTATAACTATGTTTTCATTCAGCAGATTTCACATACTACAAAATGTGATGCATAAAATGGTTTTCTATCTTAAAATACTTGATAACAAAAGTATTAGTTTTGAAATGTGTATTAAAATGGCATCAAGTCACCCTTAATTATTGTTCAAAACTCCTAGATATCTTGCAAAACCATTATTTTACCTTCTTGAATCAAACTATACTTATGCGCATATGTTCATTTATATGATAGAGATTATAGTTTTCATCCTTCGTTCAGTTTCCCACACCCTGGTATATCGAGGGTGCATAAATTTACTTGAATAACCACTTACCGTCCAGTTAATTATCATAGGGATAGTTAGAAGATATCAAACATTATTACTACTACAAGGAAATCACACAAGAGTCAGTTCATTCATGAGTCTATACCAATACCTTACATGGTACATGAGTACACGTACTTAGGATTACATGATACATGAATAGGTTTACATATACTTACCTATTACATGAACACACTTACATGAATACCATACAGGAACACTTCTACATAGGTGCATTATCCTATATTTACTTACCTGGATACTTGTACTTAGAACTATAAGGATGATTTATTAGTACTTACTATGTAAATTATCTTTCTTATCCCGGTTCAATGGGATATTTCGGCGGGACTTACCATTCTGAACCCCGCTGATTAGCACCAGTGGTCGATGGATATCTATGGATGTCTAAGGTTGTTACTTAGTTAGTAGTCAGTGACGGGACTAACCATCCCTCTGTCCAACTGTTGCAACAGTTGATGAGATGTGAATCTTCAGAGGATCATTAGGTTAACGCTGTTATGGGACTAACCCTCCCTCCACCCTGCTGCCGCTACAGAGGATAAGGGGACACTCTTCGGATGTCCATAGGGTCTATCTTTCGCTTCGGCGATGTCGTGTTAATCCTGGTCACCTAGGGATAATACTTACATGATTATATTTTTCCTGTTTACTTTATTTTGTGATATATTCACATAAACGATGAGTTAGACTAAGCACTTTTAGTACTAGTCAATAGAAAGGAAAAACTATAATTCTACTTACAAAACATTCGGGTCTTGGTAGAAGACTACATAGTCATAACAAACATTCGGGTCTTGGTAGAAGACTACATAGTCATAAACAAAACATTCGGGTCTTGGTAGAAGACTACATCTCAAACTGATAGAAAATAAGGGATTTTCTAGGGTTTTTTCATACTTACATCAACATTTTCATTTAACGATTTACATGGCCTTCATAACAGATTTTCACAAACAAGACAATGACACTTAAATACTTATGAATTCACCAGCTTTAAAGCTGATACTCGCTTTCAAAATAACTTGTATTCTCAGGTCATCAGTAGATAGGTACGGAGGCCAGGTTTTTAGAAGACGGAGCTGACAAGTCTCGTCTTTTATTTTGATTGTATATTTTTGGTGTCGTACTACAATGAAAGAACACACATGTATTAAAACTTTACTTATAATGCAATGGATGATGTTGTTGCTTCTTTATTATATTACACTGTTGTGATACTGCACATGACGTCCTCCACCCGTGAACGTTTCCGCCATTCGTGGTTTTGGGGTGTGACACTAGCTCATCCCATTCCTATGGATACTATGACCATGAGATGTATAACTTCTATAAAACATGAAAAAATACGTTTATATCATACTAATTATACATGGAACCACAACTAAGTCGGTCGATTTAACACCTAATTTTTGCATTCAAATAAAATTTAATATAAACCATCGTTTATAAAAGTCAAAGTAGAGTTATGTTAACTTTTAGCCAAAGTAATCGGCATAAACATGTAGGACACGTCAATACGATTTTCTTAAATATATAGAACGTTTGAATTCGAGTTTATATGAAAAAGTTATGCTTCTTCGAAGTTTCACGATTCAACCGAGATGGCTATGTGTGTTGTAAAATACAAATTAGAGATATATTACTTATTAGCCTGAGTCATCTAAACAAAAGTCATAGTAATCATAAAACCGAGAGTCTGCATATAGAGAACGTTCAAATCTGACTTCATGAGAGGAATTTATGATTTTTTGAAGTTTCAGCATACCAGTATACTACTCAGAAATCGAAATTGAAATATGTCGATTGTCAGGAAAAACAATCTAAGAGAGTTGAATATCTCATCAATACCTATCTGTCAATAGCCACACTTTGATATAAATAAGGTCAAAAATGGAGTTCGTATGAAAAAGTTATGAATTTGTGAAGTTTCCTGGGTGCACCTCGCGTAATAGAGGCGCGTTGTGCATCTTCTAGAATCTGTCACGCAACACCAACTAGAATTCGCCACATGTCACGCTCTGTGGGAAGGAGTGCCAACCATGTTTAGGAGAGGCGTACACTTGGTCGAGCGCGGTGTGCACTTTTCCTATAAATACTTATAGCTGCTCATTTGGTTTCCCATACTCTCCAATTAATCTCTCTCGAGTTTCTCTCCTTCGAAACAAATTTTTCTTAATATTAAAGGTATTTTGGTTAGTTATGAGGTCCTTGAGAGCCTGACATCTTGTAGCTATCAAGCCGGAGTTCTACTAGTGCAATTTCTGGACTTTTATCTGGAATGTCTTTATAAGTTAAACTACACTTATATTGCTTTCAATGTAGCTTATATTTATAGTCATATTAATTATTATGAATCTATAAATAAGATTTATTAGTAATTCTAGTTCATTATACTGATTGATCTATTTCCAAGAGAGATGTCTAGAATGGTCATGTTGGCTTGGTTTTTGGATTTCAAAAAGGCTACATGCCGAAATGATCATGCCTCCCAGTTGTCCTGCCTGGCTGATCCTTATTTGATTGAACTCTCAGTATTCATTGGGATTACTGGAAAATCTAGTGTTTATTACCAGATTCTTATAAAAGCTGATGAGGTATAGTATTCTAGGTTAATACCCGTTAGATGCATTACCCGTTACATCGGAGGGATCATTAGAAAACTATTAATCTTCTCAGAAACTATCCATGCGAGTTGTCTCACTATACCATGTAGTACAATATATATCTATGTATGTTAGGATAGAGAGCTAGTAGAGTAGATATTATAAATGTGCTTGAACTAGTAGAATCTAAAGTGCAACCTCAATATATGTAACTATTGTAACATTAGACTTAGGTAGGGGTTGATGGTGGAACGGTTAATAAGGTGGGGAGCCGATAGGCCTACATAGATTTAGTTGGGGATGATGGTGGAATGGTTAAAGAGGTCGGGATCATTATTTTTCTGCATGTATAAGTATTGTGGTATATGGGATTTTGAGAGACTCACTAAGCATAACGCTTATCTAGTTGTTTATAAATGCTTTTCAGGAACTTCATCGGTTCATGGGAATGGAAAGGTTCGATTGTACACACATGCATTCGCCATATGTTTGCACACATTGTAATTACACTCTGATATATTTTAATAAATAAAATAAAATTTTGGGTTGAAAATCGAGACGGTACAAGTTGGTATCAGAGCCCCGGTTTGAATGAACTGCATGAACACTCATGTGATTCCAGACCGAAACCGATGATTTGAATATCTTAACAAATCTTTTAGAAAAAGAACTTTATTCAAAAGAAAATAATGTGATGAGTATAGTCAGCCAAAGCTCATAAAGGAAAGTGATTCCCTAAATATCTGTATTTGTTATGTTTATTGATATATGAAATGTTAGAAATGCATCCTAGTATGTAGGCTAGGGATATTTTTAAGAATTGATGCTTGGGATTGTCTGATAATTAATATGCCTTACAACTTAGAGATTTGCTTGTTATTTGCTTCTTAGAACCTATATTAATACCAATTAGTTATTTGACAAATATGTTAGGTTGCAAGCTTGCTAGTAGCACCGGCAAGCATTTCTCTGTCCTTCATGCTCTCTTTCTCATGTATCTCTGTCTGTCTATCGCACACGTAAAGAGTGAGGGTCTTCCCCCTTTGTTGCACTGCAGTTAAGCGAAGGGCCAACTCCGACCTCCCTCTTTCTCTCGTCATTGACTCATGGCATATACATGCATATTTTTGTGGTATTAGGGAAGAGGTTACTTATTTAAAACTTCATAAATAGTCCCGATGTTATGTAAAAGAAGATTTTTCCCTCACATTTTCTTCATGTGTTTAGACAAAATAGAATAAAAGTGACGGAGTTAGTGTTATAGATGATTCATTAAAAGTTTTCAATCCACATATACTAACCCTAATGATAAAAAAAAATGTGAAGGACCAAACATGATTTTTCCAGAAAACCACATGAACCATTTATGAAGATTTTACTTAAAATGGTTAACATGTATTGGCCTTAACTTGCATTATATTTTAGGGAAGGAAAATCTCCAATAAAGTCCTAATATTTTAGGTTAATTTATGGTTTAATCCCAAATTAAATTTTGTTTACAAAAAAGGACAAAATACTAGTTAAAACTTTAGAATAACCCTCCGTGACCGGTTTCCAAGATTTAGCCGGTATTCCGGCTTTTATCGTTAATTCATCAAAATATTGTGACTTTTTCGTTAATTCGGCTAAAATTTCGGACAATATATTAAAAATGGTTTGTTTTTTCAATGAGTGAATTTTTTTCATTTCTTTTTATATAATGTTGTATATTCAGTTTTAAAATCACGAAATTTAGAAAATATTATCTATAGAATCCAAAAAACTAACAAACTTCATAAATTTGTCTGAAAACATTTACCAAAGATAGAGTGCTCCATGATTGCAAGATGAAATTCATACAAAATTATTGTATATTTTCTTTTGATTTCAACATTGGTCTAAGTATTAGGATACCTACAAAACATACGTAATAATACAAATCAGGTATACTTAAATCTGTAGGATAACCTTTCTCGTTAATACTCATTTTCTTCTTCATTTTATTGGTTGTTTAAAAACTTAATCCACCTGCCTCTGTTTCTTTCTATCTATTGTAGAATTTGGAAGGATGCGATAAGGGATATATACACACACCCATCAGATAGATCTCTTTCATTCCTTTTTATGTGCGTACACACGCATACAAGTTTCTAATCTCGAACGTGTGTGTGTGTGTGAAATCAGCGTATCAAAGTTCAATCGAATTTGTGTTTTGTGGTCTAGCCAATGCAAGACTAGCTGCTATCAAGATGTTGCTACTGTTCTTGGCAAATTGAGGTACAAGTTTAACATGAGTGTGTTGAAGTGCATGATTCAATCGAATTAACAGAAAAAACTGAATACCAGCTAAATTTGGGAAATCGGTTACTGAGGGCTATTCCGAAGTTTTAGTTGGTATTCTGTCATTTTTTTGTAAATAAAAATTAATTTTGGATTAAACCGTGAATTGGCCTAAAATAGTGAGACTTAATTAGGGATTTCCCTTTAGGGAATTGTGTTTTGTTAAATTTTATCGACATTGTTGTTGAAGAAACCAGAGAAAATCAAAATAAAAACAAAACCCTAACAAAAAACCAAAATAGTTGGTTTGTCATTTTCAAATTAAAAAACAGAAAATTTTGGTTTGATTTAGTAGAAAACCAAATAATTTTCATTCCTACCTGTTAAAAGGTTTTGTTCCAGGATCAAAATTTATGTTGTATTTAAAATAAATAAAAAAAATGGTTTCTTAAAAAAATAATTTATTTGAAAAGGATTTATTTTAATGTGAATGGTTTTTGGAAATATGAGATGGTTTTTCGAATGAAAAAATAAAGTATTAGCTTTTGAGACAAATAGTTGAAAATATAGTAATTTTTTTAAAACATTTAAACGATAATGTATACAATCAACATGTGGATACGTTTTTTAGATTCTTTTCTATCAAATTAATACGCGATTAAGAAAAACACAACATAACCCATATAATTATTTTTTATTTTTTATTTTTTAGAACGGTTCACAGGCACCCACTATACTATTCCTATTCTACCCATATAATTATAAGAGAATAATTAAAGTGTATATAAGTTTTATAAAATTTTGCAATTGAAAAATAAAATTTAATGACCTTTTATACCGATACAGTAAAAAAAAATGTTTCATTTAACGTTTAATACTATTATTATCAAGAAACAATAGTTAATATTTAGGTTTTCATTAATCATTGTAAGCACTATCTTTAATATTAACCATTTAGGAAAATCCTAGCCTTTGATTAAAAGTATGGCAATATGATATAAATAATACCTCCTGCATGATTCCGTTTAAAAAGGTTACAGTATTTTATCGGGTTATATACATACCGATGTATTTTACTATTTTAAAACATATACTATCTTATGTTAGAGGGTATCGTTTATTCGTTCAACATTGCTTTATGTTGTACACATAATCTAACAAAAACAATTTTTAATCACTAATTATTTAATTAGTAAATTCAGAAATGAGTCTTGGGCTAAAAGGCAACTATTCGCCGTTTATTTGAGAATTGAAAATTTGAATTATTATTTCAATCAGTTTTTGTGGTAAAGGCTTACTCACAGCAACATTGAATCTGATTCATCTTTTGTTGTTAAGTTTTCAAAACATATTTGGGAATCTCCTACGGTGGATTGTTGTATTTGTATGACAAATACAAGTTATGAATAGTATAATATTTGTAGGATTGGTCTGTTGATTTTAAAAAATTTGTGTAACAAATAAATAATGGACTCTTAAATATAAATTTTTACGTAAACAAAAATTATTGATAAGTCAAAAATTACTATAAAATCAATCAAAACAAAATCCATCGTTACGATAAAAAATTACGGTCTCCCTAAACGATATGGACCATATGTGCTCAGAGTGTCACACACTCATACATACCCAAGACCAGCCTGAATACTGATATTTATATTTAGAGTAAATTACATGAATGATCCCTATGGTTTGGGTAATATGCGCGTTTGGCCTCTAACTAATCTTTTATAACTCAGAATGTCTTTACTGTTTGTTTTGTTACGCGTTTGATCTCCGTCTTACCTAAAAGTACTATTTTGTCATTGATTTATTTATTTAAATAAAGACACCCTCAGCTCATCCCTTCATATTACCTTACCAACCATACAATTTTTTTCTTATTTAAAAAATAATTTTTTTAGGTAAGTCTCACACCAAACACGTAACAAAAACAAACAGTAAAAACCAAACATGTAATAAAAACAAATAGTATAGACCTTCCGTGTTAAATAAATAAATTAGGGAGCAAACATGCAAATTATCCAAACTATAAGGATCATTCATCTAATTTACTCTTATATTTACATGTAATATATTTTATTAATCAGAATATTTGTTTAACATGTTTTATATTAAAATATCTTACTATCTAGACCCCTTTAAACGAAATTAATAATTTCATAAAATAAATAAGCACCGTATCGAGATCTCTGATGTCATATCCATGGCTTTATTAGGTAAACTATATACCCGAAATGAATAATTGTTTATTTTGTGTATTATTCTTTTTTTTTTTTTTTTTTTTTTTTGTCTATGATCATGTTTTGCGTGTTTTGCTCTCATACATCTCGTTTCATGATTAAATATAGAAATCCGACCAACTCAGGGTTGTAAAAATGATAAGTATATCCCAAATTGGTTGCCTTTGGCTATAATCAACGAAGACATGTCATATTCGGTTTGACTATCAACCAAAAAAATTAATAATATAGTGATTCAGGTTTAGTATATTTCGTGCTTCAAATGAGTTTAAAGTTATTTATTCGCATACGATTACATATATGTTTTCTAATTGGTAAATTGAATAATGTATCCAACATTTGAAGATATTTTGCAAAAATATAACCAATTTTTATAGGGAAATTCCATTAAACTTTCATTATTTATCCTAATTTACGAATAAATCTCAAACTAAAATTTGTTTATGAAAAAAAAAATGAATTAACGATAAAAGTGAAAATTTTACTATTTTTTTCCACGTTTACCGGTTTTATTGCTAACGTGGATGCATAGTCATTAAATGAGTTGCGGAAATCTCCATTAAAATTTTATTATTTTATTCTAACTTACAAATAAGTTTCAAACAAAAATTTGATTACGAATTGACAATTTTCTCCATGTAACACAAATTTTATCGATTACATTATTGATTTGAACATCTACCTATTAAATGAACTGGTAAGATGGATATAATGATTTATATAATGCTATGATTACCATAAAACTTGATATTCATCTTATCAACTTATTTATTAACTAGGCGTTGATGTCACCAATGAACTGGTAAGTTGATGAGATAGATATGATTGATTTCATAAAATTAGATAGACAGTTTTAATTTTTATAATTGCGTATAATATTGAATTGAGAACATTGAAAAAAAATATATTCTCTTGATAAGAAATAATCTGAATTTATAATGTACAATCAATCATGTATACGTAAACATTTGTAAACAATAATAACTCTTTATTATTATTTTTTATCTTAGTGAACCGGTTTTCTCGGATTAGACATTATCTAAAAAAATAGACAAAACTTCAAAAATGATCGATATGGTTTTCGAAAATCTTAAGTTTAGTTCCTAATTTTTAAAAACCTCACAGATAGTCCCTGTGGTTTCAAAACTTTTAACAAATTGTTCATTTCGCTAACTCCGTTAGCATTTAACAGTTAAGTTAAGTGAAGGGTATTTCTATCATTTTACAATTAAACATGTGTAAAAAGTAGTTATTTAGGTTATTTTAGTAAAAAAAATAAAAATAAAATAAAATAAAATAAAAAACCAACTTTCTATAAAGTTTGTTATTGAATCTATCATATATGTTATTCAGACATTAAGTTAAGTGAAGGGTATTTCTATCATTTTACAATTAAACATGTGTAAAAAGTAGTTATTTAGGTTATTTTAGTAAAAAAAATAAAAATAAAATAAAATAAAATAAAAAACCAACTTTCTATAAAGTTTGTTATTGAATCTATCATATATGTTATTCAGACATTTATTAGTTGTATTAAGTTATTATTTGATAAACAAAATGATGATATTATATTTAAAAAAGATCAACTACAATGCACGTCGAAATTGAAAATCTTTAATCTTTAAAACAAATTGCAACAATTTGTGATAAATTTTAAAATTGATTAAATATTTTCTTAAAAGAAATAACAATTAGTGAATAAATTTTTTGATTATACATTATTTACTTATTATATGTACCATTATATAATATTTATATTTATAAGTTTTTCAACAATTAACAAATAATAAAATTTGAATCAGTAAATTAAAACATACGTAGTTTTAAAAACAATAATTATTAATATCTCTATTTGTAATCAAAATATTTAAAGAGGAATAAAAAAAGAGTATTTGTAATATGATAAACTCACATATCATATTAAGTATTACTTCCCTTCTTTTTTGGTCCAATACTGCATTTAACTCCACGGGTTGTTCCAATTTTACCCTTCATCGAATGGTTATATATTGAACCATGATAAATGGACACAAACAAACTATTTTGTATTTAAATCATTTTAGTTGTTAGATAACGAAAGCAGGTGATATATATATATAGAAAACGAAAACAGAAAATATATTTTTTTTTGTATACAGAAAACAAAAAATGTTTTTGTTAATAACCTTGAATTGTTATGAAACAGGAAAAACAATGTAGTTGTAGTAGAAGATGTTTAAATTTTATAATAGAGATTTATTCCTTGTATTATGGATTGTTGGAGGAGAAAAGGAATGCAGAAAGAGAAAATCAAAGGTATTACAATCATTATGGTTGTTGCAGTTTATTTAACATTGTTGAGTTGAAGAAGGAAACGAGGAAGATATCACTAAAATTGGATACATTTTCTGAGAATTACTAATAATAAAATACATTTTGTGAAAATTACTTTTTATTTTGACAGCATATAGCCATATACACGAAATAGACGAGCACAACATGATGGTATGATAGACTCATAAAATATTATGAAACTGAGGCAAAGTAAAGCAAACATCTTTGATATCCATCGATGAATTGGGCGGGAGAAAATATAGAAGTGATGGAGAGAATGTCACGTGGTAAAGGATGGTTTAAAAAGAATGATATATGGCATGTAGGGGATGTTTTTATTAAGAATATATATATATATATATATATATATATATATATATATATATATATATATATATATATATATATATATATATATAATCAGATAAATGTAATAAATAATAGAAATGATTTTGAGTTGAGAACATTTAGCAAAAATTCATGTTTTTAAATTATTAATATAACATTTTTGAATGGTAATAACATTTTTATTTTTAACATGTAAAATTATATCATAAATAAATATTTTAATCGAATCCAATTTTCGGAGGCAGAGCTGGGGATGGGAGGCTGGAAATTTCGAAAGGGAGAGGGATTGGAGAAATTTCGAGGGTGATGAAGAGGGTCGAGAGATGCAACTCCCATTCCATTTGCCTCTATTTAACTGATCAAATTTTCAGATCGGATCCATTTCATTTGCCTCTATTGATATCCTGATAAAATTTTCAGATCGGATCGAATCGAATCCATAATTTTCATGTGCATGTGTATCAATTAACATTGAGTCTAATAAAAGAAAAGGAATCCCATGGACATTTCTTTTTTCAGTTATTATCAAATCTAATAAAAGAAAAAGTAAATCGCATAAGCATTTCTTTTTCCAATAATATATGGATAACTAAGGAAAGACAAATAACATCAGTAGACGCTTCTAAAGAACCAAAGAAAACAGAATTGGATATTGGAAAGCATATTCGCTTTGGGAATTGATGTTGTTTGGGGTTCTTTAACCGTATATATTGACTCCTTGGTTTTATTTTATTTTCTAATTACAATTTTGTTTGTAGGATCATCTTTTTTCCCCTTTCTTTTTATAGTATGTTATTCCAAAATAACAAAATAAATAAATAAATAACCTCACAGTTGCCCAGCCCTATAAAATCTTGCTTTTTAGTTTAAAATATTCCTAATGTTATTTTATGACAATTTAAGGACAATCTATATATTTATCTAGTAAATTGACTTGTAAATTGTAATAAAGGCAAATGACATAAATACCTTACGAATTTTCTAGGGTTACTCGTTGAGTCCCTAAAGTTTTTGTCGGACTTTATGAGTCCCTAAAGTAGGATATGACCTGTTTTTTTAGCCTCTGTCAACTTGTAATAGTCAGTTTGGTGACCTTTATAGAAAAAAAACTCACATTGTGCCACTATAAAGCGAAAAAAATAAGTTTAAGGATCAATTCGTACAAAAAAAAAAAAACTCTCAATTTCTTCTAAAACAGATGCACACTCAATTTGTACCAACCTGAACCAACTCTCGTTAACATTTTATTCATCCATTATAGCCACCATAACCCACCATAATCACTATCGAATCAATATCACAACAACCCAATCCAAGCACCCTTATTCCTCCCCTTTTGTCTCATGAAATAAGTCACTACTATAGCACCCATAACCCACAAAAAACACTATAACCAATCACCTGCAAATCGAAGAAAAAAAGAGATTAACTCTCGTTTTCTCCGTGAACCTCATCAAACCCACACATCCTTCTCAACCTCGCATCCATCAAACCTGCAACTCGGAGGAAGAATGAGAGGTAGCTTGTACAATTTTGAATAGAGAAGAAGGAAGGAGGGGATCAATTCCTTGAAGAGCTGAAATCAAATCAAAGAAAATAGTGGAAGGGGGTTGTAACCGAGAATCAATTAGAAGGAGAAGAGGGTTGTGATCTTCGGTGAGTGTGTGTGACAATCGAGGGTGAAGACGAAAAGAAGAGCACCGGTCGATTTCTTGGGAGTGTACGAATTGAGTGGGAATCAACTTTAGAAGAAAATGAGAGTTTTTTTGGTACGAATTAATCCGCGAACTTATTTTTTTGGCTTTATAGGAGCATAATATGAGTTTTTTTTTTGTCTAAAAGGTCACAAAACCGGATATTATAGGTTGATAGGGACTAAAAGAGCAGGCCATATCCATGTTAGGGACACATAAAGCCCGAAAAAAAACTTTAAGGACTCAATGGGTAAACCCTAGAAAGTTCGTAGGGTATTTGTGTCATCTTCCCTTGTAATAACGATATATATTGATGAGGCGGGTTTATTTTTTTCAAATGATATAAAAACTAAATCCAACTCACTTAAGCAACCGCCCCTTTCTGACCATCTTCTTAGGTTTTTAAAGGGTGTTTGAGATTTCATTTTGAACCTTAAAATGACTTTTAGCTAAAAAGATTTATTGACTTATGGTAGTAAGAAAATTATTTATTTTTTTTAAGTTTATGGATTAACTTTTATGGTGAGAAAATCAATAGGTCAATAAGTTAAAAAGTGATTGTATTAAATTATATATGTTTTAAGGAGATTTTGACTTTTACAACTCAAAAAGTTATAGAGTTTTGAAAAATTAGAAATCCTAAATTATTAAAATCTCATTTTGAAAGGCTTATAATACATTATTTTAAAAGTCTTTATTACATGTCAAACATATTTGTTAACTTATTAACTTTTCAAAACGTCAATAAGTCAATAAGTTGTTTTTAAATGAAACCTCAAACACCCCCTTAATAAAAAAGACCACAACATGTTCACCTCCCATAGCAATTCAACTCATGTTCTTGGTTCATTTTTGCATCTCCCTGGTTCTCCGAGTCTAGAGAATTCAAGTTTGGAGTTCAATTCATGAATCAGTGAAGCAGTGGCGACATTCAAGGGTTTCAAGAATGGAGTTCTATTTCAAAAGGACTAAAGGAGACAAGTCAGAAAGAATGATGTCGATAGGGGAAGAGCAACAAATGTGGATCAATTTTTTTCCCGATTTAGGTTTCGATTTAAAAGAAGACTTAGAGTTCGATTCCTATCATTTTAGGGTTTTAATGTTGGAGTTTGATTTAGATCTCGAGGAAATTATTAAGTTTATTTTTGTTTCATGAATTCTTTGACTAACCATGGTAGTTTTTGGTTTGAAATCTATTTCACGGATTTTCAAGGTTTTTTATACGGATTTGAAAGACAGAATGGTGACGTGGGTAGGAGATAGATGGTGCTAGTGGTTGATGGGGTTTCATAGTGGTGCATGGTGGTAGTGTTGGCAATGTTATGTGGTTTTGTTGAATGCTCTTCAAACAATCATAACCTATATATCAATAAATCTATTAATAATCATATAAATTGTAAGAATTGATTGAAAAATTAAGAAAATTAAAGGATTACATATTGTGAAAGGATTTTAATGAAATATGTATATGCAACTTAGAGTCAGAGTGGTGAATGGAAAATAAGGATGAGTGTCCAATGGATCCGATTTATCTTTGTTATTTATTTGGTAGATTTCGATACCATTGAAGATGGATCATCTTTTTTTTTCAAAAAAAAATAATTTTAATAGAATTATCCATGTAGATGCCATTCAACTCCCCATAGACCTATTATTATGATTCAAAGGCCAATTAGATTGCACAGTCAGCAGAGTAACCGATTTATCCCTTCAATTTATCAGGAAAGGTGTTTTTGATACTAGTTATCTAAGTTTAAAATCCTAGATTGCCCAAAAAATACATCAAGAACCTTTTAAACCTAAACTCAGAAGGTATGTTCGGTTATAGTGACATTGACCTAGAAATATCATAGCAAACCTGTATATTTAATAATTAAAACCATGACATTCATACCTTTTTAAAATGGGAGCCGATTCATATATAACAATTTTATGACATCGACAACAATTTATGCTTTAGATAAGTTCTACAATATGAAAATAAATAAATAAATAAATCATCTCATTGTTTTGTATGGCAAAAAATGTTGTATACGAATCAACTATCTTTTAAATATTATGAGGGGTTAATACTCTCTTGCAGTGCACGCACAAGGTTCACAAACACAAACCTAGAATTAATAATCTTTAATATAAATGATTGCTAGTAATTAGGATAAGTCAAGTATGGTTAAACAGTAATGACTATTAATAAATAACTTCAACAAAGTATTCAAGAAGATTAAGTAAAACAAAGTATGATTAAAGTATAGTAATTAAAAAGTTAAGAAGAAGAAGAATTTAAAAGAGAAGATTAACAAAAATCTGAACGAGAATTGAAGAATTCTATTGAAGTGATATATGAAAAGTTGCATATTCTTATACATGATGACACCCTTTTTATTGGCTAAGGAGTCAATTAAAGAAAAATACATAGAATAATGAGAAACTTACATCAGTAACCAAAATCCTGATAAAGTGGATTTTCTCTAATCCTAAGTAATACTAAATATGGAATAAGAACAAAAAAACTTTCTTCTTGTCAAGCAAAGTTAAATAGGTGTGAATCCAAGGAGTTACTAAGCTTGTCATCTCGGAATTATCCTCTTCATATTGGAATCTTCACTTCTCATTCACAACAGCATTCCAACTCGGAAAGAAAGAGTGATCTCGTAGTCTTGACATCTTGGATAAGAAAGCTATCTTAAAATTATCTTCTTCTTGGTTGAGAAGTGATTTCGCAATCACTTCTCCATCTTGGAATTGCTATGTCATCTTGAAATCTCTTCATATATTGGATTGTCTAAGGAACGCTTTCGGGTACTAATAATCTCCCCACTAAGTGTCCTTAGTAGTTTTATTTCAATTCTTCTTAATTCAAGGAGATTCCTTTGCCTTTATCTTTGGCATGAGGATCCATAAGGATGGTAGATGAGATGACTTGTTGACCGATTGAAGTGATAACTAGTTCCGAGGGAGAATAGATCAAAGGCTCCTCAGGTAGGTCATCTAGTTTTGTGGTTGGGGGATCATCATCAACCGGTGCAATTTTTGGAGCAGGAACAGGATGAGGAGTTGGTTGAGAAGCTTGGTATGCATCATTCGCTATCTTTAGTTGAAGTTCAACCTTTTCTATGCTTCGTTTAAACTAATCGAGAAGTTTTGATGGCCAACACACATAGGACTTGTTTATCGTTTTGTCTTCCGATAGGATTTGTTCATTGATTGCTTGAAGTCCAAGAATCGCATTCTGCACCTGATTGTTCTCATTACTTTCTTCTTTACTTTCGCACTCATCTTCAACAACCACGTCTTCAGCTGCAAATTCTTTAAAAAATTCGATATCATCATCATTGTTAGGGCTAAGATCCTCAGTCATATCTAGGATCTCGGGTCTCAAAGATATCTAAGGATCCTTAGACCTATCCAGGATCCCGGATCTTAAAGGAGTCTCATGATCCCAAACATACATCTGGATCTTGAACATTATTATTATTATTATTATTATTATTATTATTATTATTATTATTATTATTATTATTATTATTATTATTTAAGCTATCAATTGCGCGCTATAGTGGTGCTATAGCGGCGCTATAGCGTTTTGTGGATGTCAAGAACCGTTATTTTCTGTTTAGCGTTTTCATTTCGCGGTACCGCTATTAGCGGCGCTATTCACCGCAATTTACCGCTATTTCAATAACCGCTATAGCGGCGCTACGGGCGCTATTCCATTTTTGTTCACATTTTTGGCCATTTGGTTACTTTTTTCAATGAAAAACTAGTCTTAATAATCTCACTACACTTTCATTTTAAAAATCCCGAACAAATAACATAATTAAAAGCATTCAAAGCAACTACGTCTACCGACAACTCTTTTTCTCATCTCTTTTTGAACTCACGCCAACTTGAGTTGCCATGGTCACACTCCATTAATGCTTTTTGTAAATTGATCCACGCCTATGAGGCCACGACTTGGGACTTAACTCCTTAAATCAACCATGGCCTACTAATACGATATTGAACCCATGCAATCCAATTAAACTCTATTTGATACTTTTACACTACCTAGTTTCCATATTAATATAATAGAATATTAAGTTATGTTTTTATATGACTTTTTAGGTTTGATGATATTAATTCTATATAGACTTATAGTATTAATACTCAAATATATAAATTCTATATAAATATAATATAAAATTATAAATTATACGTAATATTAAAAAACCGCTATATCACCGCTATACCACCACGATAACCGCGATCTTAAATAGCGGCATGTGATCGCTATTGAAATTTTGACCGCGATAACTGCATAGATTATTATTATTATTATTATTATTATTATTTCATAACAAGTTTAACGGTTATATTTCTTATTTATTTCTCGCACATGCAGAAATGGTAAACATAAGACTCATTCAAAATGAAGAACCACTTCAAACAGGCTTAAAACCCGAGAATACCAAGTCAAAGAACATTGCAAATACCAGTTCAACATGATCTCGGAAATATCATACTTTTAGTTACTTAACATAGAATATATATACACACCTGTAAAACACACATTGTGGGAACAATCTTCATATACCTTGGACACCTTAAATTACTGAAACATTTGTATATGCATCTTCATCATTTTTCTATAATTTTCATCCAAATCAATAAAATCAAACAAGGTATGTGATTATTATCACCTCCCAATGTTTTACGTTGGAAATCCTATTAAGGATCAAGGGTTTTCCTTGTAAAACACTTGTGCAACATTGTTCTAATTTCATTAGTCACTTCAACCACAACACCACAACCTCTCATAAAATTTGGTTGATCTTCATTTGGCTGATTTTTTACCAAAACAATTTGGCAACCGCCATGGGGTTGTGGTGTTCATAATTATCGAAAATCATGTCTACACAACCAAATAATCTTCTTCCTCTAGTCCTCCCATTTCAGAATCTTCCACCACCTCTAAAAATACCTCCCGGTGAGAGGAAACTCCATATACCTCTAAAAATAACACCTCCCTGATCACGAGCCATGGGAATCCAGGAAACATGGAATTCCATGATCCTCATGTTTCTATATTTAACAGAGAACTCTTATCCATGGTGAAGATGGTAAGGAAACAACTGAATCAACAATAGGAGGACAACAGAACACTGTTCAAAGAAATGGAAAGATTAAGAGAACAAATCTACAAACCGTGTGAAATAACACCTTCGATTTTGCAACCTAGGATCCTCGGTTTCGACAGCGCAGGATCCCTAGGGAATAGACAACATAATACAACCTCGACACCTGCTGTTGCTTCAACTTGGGGATAAATAGCAAATATTCAAATCTATATGATTCAGGATCCTAACGAAACCTTCACTACCCTTAAAAACCAAGACATTGGTAACTTACTAAATAATAATGCATTTAATACTAACTATGAGGAACTTGATGCATGTATAAAGTCTTATCATGGATAACGAACTTCAATAACTAAGATAGATGATCTCAGGTATAAAATAAATAGTACAACCTATACCATAAGCATCCCCCAAGCTACAGGATCTCGAGATTTTCTCCCGCAATTTCTGTTTACCACCAGCTTCTCCTCCTTGTATCATGGTAATTTCGGCATCATATACTTGTGTTTCTTCTTTCTCTAGGGTATGCTCTCCACCTATCTAGAGTGATCGATTTTTCACTTTTTCCTTTTTCAAGCTCTCACAGTCCCCAGTTACATGACCCATTTTTTTTTGGAAATCAATATAACTATTCATATCCAAAAAGATATTTTCTATTTATGTCGGTATTACTTCCCTTGTTCGGGCTCCTAAGGGTGTACGCTTCATAAGTCTCTTGTCGATATGGTTGAAAGCGATCATGTTTCCTGCCCTTACCCATGTGCTAAAATCTTTGGTTATGACCGAACCGAGGGATATTACCAGCAAAAGATGCATGGTATAGTCTGGCTCGTTCTTCTCATCTCCCTCCTTTTGCTACCTTCTTTTCTTTCATCATCGCCTTCTCTTCACTCTCTACCTCTTACCTTAGGAATCAGTTAACTTTGTGTAACACCGTAAATTCTCAAACAAAATTTTCATTTTAAAATCATGTAAATCTCATAACCCGTTACAAAAATCTCATTGATTTAAATTACAAAATGCAACTCCATAATTGTCTGATTAATACTCCAGGATCCTCAAAACATAAATCCTTCTCCGGTATATACAATCGAATCGGTGCCTTCCTACGATCCGGAGAAAAACCTGAAACACATATCACATAACATGGTAAGCACAAAGCTTAGTGAGTTCCCCAAAATACCACATATAACCCATTAGCCACTCGAGGCTATAACTTTATAAGACCCTCTTGTAATTGTGTCTCAGTGAGACCCTCCAGTCCCACAACTCTAATGAACCCTCTGGTCCTGACTCTATGGACCCTCCGGTCCTAACTCTGATACTCATAATATTACATGGCATAAATCATACAATGCGGGATATCACAATACTCAAATAAACACATAAGATCAACATATACATAGACTACTATAACATCATAAATCACAAAGACAGTACACACGATAACACATTATAACAAATAAGACCCTCCGTTCGATAATGTACTAAGACCCTCCGGTCTGTATGTAGTGAGACCCTCCAGTCAATAATGTACTAAGACCCTCCGGTCTATATGTACTGAGGCCTTCCGGTCAATAATGTACTAAGACCCTCTGGCCTATACTGAGACCCTCCGGTCAATAATGTACTAAGACCCTTCGGTCTATATTTACTGAGACCCTCCAGTCAATAATGTGAATAAGACCCTCCGGTCACACACAAAACACCATACATATAAATATAGTAAGAAGACTCACCTCGGATGGCGAACAGATCCTATAAATGTTGTTGTTGTACTTCAGCCTCTAACACTAAGTCAAACCAACAATTAACCTCATTAGGATCTAAGACCCAACCTTCACATATTAGGTTTAAAATTTGGTTCACCAACTCGGCCTATAAATAACCCAATCCCATTGGGCCCACCAAGGCCTAATACCAAATGAGTCCACAAAAGTCCACTAATGACCCAAGTATGGCCCAATTTTCCAAATTGGGCCCAAACCCTTATACGGGCCTTACCCAAAAGCCTATCTAATTACTCTATTCCACATGATTGCTCATGGATAGCCCATCAATAGCCCAATCACCAAAGTGCAATAGAAAGGCCCAACTTAAGGCCTAAATAAAATTAGGGTTTTCACATGAAATGACAATTAGGGTTAAGTGTTTCTCACTTAACCCATTAAGGACTTAACCCATTAAGTCCATCACTCCACTAGGCCATTCATACAATGAAGTCAGACATAATTCACAATATCAATTTAACAGTCCAACCGCGAGTCCCGGTAAAAATCCAAACTGAGAAACCCAAAATTAGAGTTTTCTAAACCCTAATTAGGCTTTCTAGCCCAATCACAAAGCAACCCAATCCAAGATTAAGCATTGGGCCGATTAGGGTTCACTATGCCAAGCACCACCCACAACCACCTCGGGTAGTGGTGGTCGGTGGCGACTTACGGCGGCAGGTGGTGGCAACCACCATTTCCAGTGGTGGTGGTGGTTATTCCTGCCCATAATTTGCACATACCACATAACACATAATATACATACACACATATCCACCTCCCACGGTGTCTAGTGGCGGCCAAGGGTGGCAGAAAGACGACAATGAGTAGCAGCCACCACCTCACGGTGGTGGTAGTGGCTTCTCGATCACAAATACACACAACCCACACCATAATAACCAAAAACAACCATCATAGACAAACATATACACATTCAGCCACCTCGTAAGCGACAGTGACGTCGCCGACGTCAAACCTACAAAGAACGAGAGAAAAAGGGAGCAAGGGTGGGTTACCGGTGGACTAACCATGGGTTTTTAGTGACACACAACCCAAACATTGACGTATCTCCCGGATGATCTCGTCGTCGCTGGCAGCAGGTTGTGGTGGCGGTGCTTCAACAGAACGGTTGCGAACAGTGGATGACACAACAATGTGGTGGCCTTAAAGAGCTCCATGGTGGCGGCTGATGAATATTGGTTTAGGATTCGTATGCTCTAGCGAGAGGGAAAAAGGAGTCACCATCGAATCCCGTTTCCATCCAAAGTTACTTCTGATTTTGACACTTCCAGTCCCTCCCACTTATAACTTTTCAAGACAGATCCCTAAATTACCATATAGCCCCTTTTCATAACAAATTCCTTTCAACCTTGGTACATAATTTACCATTTATACCCTGCCTTCTGGAATCCCTTTCCAATCAAGTCTAGAAATTACTCTTTTAACCCCCAAAATCCAAAATTATATCGATTGGCTCCCCAACACCAACACCCCGCTAAATTATTAATGATTTTAGGATTTTAATTCATATTAACTCTTTTCCATTTATTTATTTAATTATACGAGATGTTAAAACTCTCCCCCACTTAATTTGGATTTCGTCCTCGAAATCATTCTTTATCATCCCTTACACGCCAAGAAACTCGAACGACATGGCTACAAGCCTGAGCATAACCCCAACCATTCAATCCAGTAGAGTTATCCCAACTGACCATATGTACATGCAACCACTAAGTTCGCTTTACTCCAAGCTATATTATAACTGATCTGTAATCCCACATCAGTTCCAACCTCTGTCGTCTAATACCCACTAACTTCATGTCTGTTGCGGTTATTCTCAAACCAAACGAACTGAACCTTCCAAGTCTAGAACATCAGGTACAAATCATAACCACTCATAATGAAATCCATCTACAAATCCGAAACCCCATCTCGCTTACTTAATACACGAATTGACCCAACTCAACTTCGGAATCTGTTTCAACAACAGAATCGAAACCACTCATTTCCAATATGGTACTCAACTCATGACCCAAGATTCACGAATTTATGCACACCCATCTCTCCAATTCCTTCCAATTACGATAATCCCTTCTCAACCCTGGATATAACAATTATTGACCGACATAGAGACCCCAGTCTTGCCCCTGGTACGACAACTAGGTTCCCGAAGACTCAAGTGGTAAGGCTACCCAAGCCTAAGAACTCCTCTACGTCATACTCTGGCTAGTGAATACTATAGTTCCCTGCAGAATAGTACTCACTCTTATCGACTACTGAGTGCTACGGCTCCCCGCAGGCTTACGACACCCTCTCACTAACCAATGAGTACTACAACTCCCCACAGTATCACAACCATCTTCCGCTAGCCAGTGAATACTACGGCTCCCCACAGTATCACGACACTCTCTTGCTGACTAGTGAGTACTATGGCTCCCCGCAGTATCACGACACTCTCTCGATGACTAGAGAATACTACGACTCCCCGTAGTACCGCGACACCCTTTCCCACCGACTCATGGATGCTACGGCTCCCCGTAGTCTTACAACACTCTCTCATTCACTGACTCACCATGGGCTCATTTCATGGTTTCTCCTAATAATCCCAAGAGATCACTTCCACCCGGATCCACTTGTTCTCTTACTACCCCATAATCTCATCGTCAAGGCATCACTACAATGAATTCACCAACCCATGTTCCACAACTCAACATAGATAGGTGCTTACACCCACTCGACATAAGCACCACCTCTCCTGATGTAAGTTCTCATAGGCAATGCATTTTTCTCAGCACAGATACACCCTTAGACAGTCCCACTTCGACGACACTTAACTGATGGATTCTCACTGGAACAAATTCTCTTGGTATTCCACTCGCCATCTCACAACTCGAACCCCAACATGACCAAAACTAGGACTTCATACACGGGTATCTTGGTACACCATTGCAACATCTCACGATGTCTTGCCTCAACCACTGATTCCCTACTCACGCAACTTGAAACCTCGAAATGTTCCCATCTTACAATTTGAAACACGGAGGAATCGTCAATGACTGAAAACACGTTGACGAAAATCTGAAGCTCCACCCTCTACTGATCACCACCCATATGAAACTACTCACACCGAATCTGAAATTGGTTGATAAATCAATTGTTGCCCCTCCTGGAGTATAGATCACAATCTATACCTATACCTGCAAATCTCAGCTATTACACCCTGAACTCAGCGACCCAACCATCTCGAACTCAACATTTGCAAACTCGAAAAATCCCTAGCCACAATAAGTTATGTGACCCAACGGCCACATGTCGTGGATCCACTCATAGTTTCTTAAGCACGTACACATACATCATCTCGCCTTGCACCTCGCCTCAGCCGCCAATAACCCAAGTCTTAGGTGTCCGCACCATAGATCTCCATAACCATTTCTCTAACTGCACTTGAACGGATCGCTGATCCCTTAAATAGAATACGTAGTTCTTCCCCTCCCCCCTTAGGTTAAAACCATCACCAATTGGCATACCAACAATCTACTTTGTAGGCTGTTTTAACAGGTACATCACACTTAACTCTTGGAACGTACCACACAATCACTCAAAGATCTTCCTGATGGAAACCAAGCAATCTCCAAATATCCCGTAACTATGTCAAAATCTTGGAATCCTTCCCAACGTGACTGCCTCTAGTCATCTCGAAGCCTCAGACCGACACACCGCTGGATACCCCACTATTCCGAATTAGATCTGACTCTAAATCTGGGAAATATTGCACTATCACACCTTAGCGTTGAACGCCCAACCCAGTGAATGGATCAGATAATCCTTCGAGTGAAAGATTCATCCCTACAACGGTTAGACTCATACGAGAGTTGTGCCACAGAGTTAAACCCTCTACTATGAGATTATTTAATCCTGTTGTGAGTGACTCAGCACCTCTCAGAAACTAACTCGATTTCCCTCTCAAGGTATACCCCACTGAAACTCGTTCGACATAGCCCTCTGGTCCCATACTCTATCACCTTTGATCTCAGTCTAATTAATCACAACGAGATAACTGGTAAAACCAGAAACACTAACCGCCACGAATCATGGTACTCGAACCATGCGATCACCTCTCGGTCTGCTACAAATCATGGTACCCAAACCACATTATCTCCTCTCAATATGCTACTTAGAACATCTGGAATTCTCCCTGTTTCGAGTACGGATCCTCTGGTTTCAGTAGTACGGACCCATACGACCTGTCACATCTACCCATACCTTCCACACAGATCGTCCCAGATTTCCTAAGTAGCAACTCAACCTTCTCGATCACCAATCCCGATATACCTGGTCGCTACCCAGCGAATACTCTCCTCTATCCACATACTCTAAAGTCACTCCTTAGGCTCTTCCTAGGTTCTCACATTTCTCTGCCATCAGCTGCTGAAGAAATCCTTATGATTCCAGCCATTTACCTCCTGAATATCGTCATATTCACTTAGTAGCTGACTCCCATCATGAAGAGTTCCACAAAGCACAAAGCAAGCAGCATTCGGGCATCGAATAATCTCCACCAACACGTGAAACCACTCTAAGTTACGAATCTATTTGCTCTACTCAAACTAAAAAGGTATCACCGAACTCAAGCAACCCGACCTCTCGCAGGTATCTAATTACTCCCTTTGTAGGCTCCCCCAATGCTCATCTAGGTATCTCTCCTAAATTACTCCTCTACTCAAAGCTCTCTCTAAAAGACTCCTAATGGATACTCTTACTCCGCACATACTCAAAGCACATCATAGATAGCAACAATTCCTAGGCTAAGGCATCACAAATCAGGCAACTCTAGCCCTAATATATGAAATACCTAGCCTATCTTCTAGCATGCATCATTAATATCTCAATAATAACTCATAATACAAATAAGTAAGAGTATTTTGGGAAATCACCGTTCGGGCTCTGGCTGATTGTACACACTTCTCCTTCTCGTTTTCTCTTAGAAACTCTTGCTCGTTTAAGAAAAAATCATTTCTTTTGAATTTTTTTCTCAAATCCCCAGTTTGAGTCTAAACATACCCAAAGGTGCATCTGAATCCCTCAAACCAAGACTCTAATACCAACTTGTAACATCGTAAATTTTCAAACAAAATTTTCATTTTAAAATCATGTAATTCTCATAACCCACTACAAAAATCTCATTGATTTAATTTACAAAATGCAACTCCATAATTTTTTGATTAATAATCCAGGATCATCAAAACATAACTCCTTCTCTAGTGTGTACAATCGAGTCGGTGCCTTCCCGCGATCCTGAGAAAAACCTGAAACATATATCACATAACATGGTAAGCATTAATCTTAGTCAGTTCCCCAAAATACCACATACAACCCATTAGACACTTGAGGCTATAACTTTGTAAGACCCTCCGATCAATGTGTCTCAGTGGGACCCTCCAGTCCCACAACTGTGATGGACCCTCCGATCCTGACACTGTGGACCCTCCGGTCCTAACTCTGATACTCATAATAATACATGGCATAAATCACACAATGCGGGATATTACAACACTTAAATAAACACATAAGATCAACATATACACAAACTATTATAACATCATAAGTCACAAAGATAGTAAGATAGTACGCACGATAACGCATTATAACAAATAAGACCTTTTGGTTGATAATGTACTAAGACCCTCCAATTTGTATGTACTGACACCCTCTGGTTAATAATGTACTAAGACCCTCCGATCTATATGTACTGAGACCCTCCAGTCAATAATGTACAAAGACCCTCCGATCTATATGTACTGAGACTCTCCGGTCAATAATGTCCTAATACCCTCCAACCTATATGTACTGAGACCCTCCGTTCAATAATGCACTAAGACCCTCCGTTATATATGTATTGAGACCCTTCGGTCAATATTGTGAATAAGTGTTAGGTTTTGAGCATTCTAACACTCCTAAGTGTACATGCAACCCCAAATACCTTGGATCTATGTTTTCTCTATTATACATGCAAATATGAACTTTCCAAGGTATTCATCCTAACTAGCATAATAACATGATTCATTTGAATATATCAAGTTAGATTTACATACCTCTTTGATGTAGAAAGTCTTCATGAAGCTTGAGTGCCTAGTGCCCCAAGTGTGACACCTCAAATGGTTCACACAACATCATGTACACATGGAATGACTTGAGAGAACATCACACTTCATGAAAATCGGCTAGCCCTTTTTCCTTACACATAGTGGCCGATTTCCCCAAGAGTATGATCTTTATATAGTGTCACAATGAGGGTAAACCCTAATTTTCATGGTTTTCCATTTCCTTGGATCCACGGGGTTTAAATACATCATGGAGCATCTTATGGTTTTAGCCCAACTTGATAATCCATGGAGCATTAGCCCACTATACAAGTATGAATTATTTACACAATCAACTCATATATTTAATTAGTCTTCTTTTGATCACTTAATTAATCTTAGATTAATTCTTGATCAATACTAATTAAATAATCTTATTAATATATTAGAACTTATAATATATTAACCATCCGTAAGTGTTATTTCTCTCATTATAGTCTATCCAAATGTATGATGCCACGCAACCCAAATGGACCATGCCAGGTCGGGTCATGTCTTATTAATTATAGTTATGGACTTAGACATTAATCCAATAATAAGACCATCCAGTTACACACAAAACACCATACATGTAAGTATAGTGAGAAGACTCACCTCGGATGGCGAACAGATCCTATAAATGTTGTTGTTGTACTCCGGCCTCTAACATTAAGTCAAACCCACAATTAACGTCATTAGGATCTAAGACCCAACCTTCACATATTAGGTTTAAAAATTGGTTTACCAACCCGACCTATAAATAACCCAAGCCTATTGGGCCCACTAAGGCCTAATACCAAATGAGTCCACAAAATGTCCACTAATGGCCCAACTATGGCCCAATTTTCCAAATTGGGCCTAAAACCTTATATGAGCCTTACCCAAAATCTTGTCTAATTACTCTAGTCCACATCATTTCTCATGGATGGCCCATCAATAGCCCAATCACCAAAGTCCAATAGAAAGGCCCAACTTAAGACCCAAGTAAAATTAGGGTTTTCACATGAAATGACAATTAGGTTTAAGTGTTTCTCACTTAACCCATTAAGGACTTAACTGTAACGCCCGTAGATCCGGGCTAGTCAATTTAGAGATAATAGGGGTTAAAAATGACTTTTCGACAAAAGATTATTTAGAATAAATAATATTAACCAAATTTTAGAATATGTCTCAAGGGTTTCGTACATATAAAGAGCGTCGAAATCCGAGTTATAACGAAGAAGTTATGACCCGTCGATGTTTCGCGGCGGAACCGGCACGACACCAGGGAGACATAAATAGTGAATTTATGATAGAGAGACTTTTAGCCTTAGTGATCTAAATGATATTCATAGAATAAGTTAACCTGAGAGTGTCCATAAAAAGAACGCCCAAATCTGACTTCGTATGAGGAAGTTATGATTTTTCTAAGATTTGGCTTAACAGTGCACGGCCCGAAACTCGAATTTTAGCTCGAGCAGTTTTTGGCCTATGAGACCTAAATGAAAGTTGAAGATCTCATTAATAGGAACTCAACAGTAAAAAGACTGATGAAAACGGAGTCCGTATGTAGAAGTTATGAATTTTACGCGGATATTTAACCGTATAATCTCCTCATACTATTAAATTTAATATCAGTCGAGAATTAGCCAAGGGAGTCAAAATGAAAGTTATAGATCTTATTTTTACCTACGCGTGGATATAAAGAACGTCAAAAACGGAGGTCGCATGTGAAAGTTACGGATTTTAGAAGTTGGGAGTGTGCTGTGCGAAAATGGGTGATGTTGCACAATCTTAGCGATTGCTTTCTCCCCAAGTCTTGCCACTAGATGGTGACATGTGGCACCAAGTTCAGCCATTTTCACCCTATAAATAGAACCTCTCCTACCCTCATTTTTTTCACACCTTTCCCATTCTTTCTTTCTTTACTCTTTCTCTAGAACCTCTCTCTAGCCCCGAAACCCCCCGAAAAGCCTAAGGAACCTCCCTAGCACGAGGTGGAAGCCCCGGAGTGCTCAACGGATCCGAGAAGAAGAGCTTTTCTGATTGGGAACGCTGCTCCAAGTAAAGCCCAGTTTTCAACAAAACCCGCTGTAAGTGAGCTACGCTTACGTTATTTTTAATATAGTTTTTATTTAATTATAGTAACGTTATTAGAAACTTATAATAAGTATTTGGGCTATTATTATGGGTTATATAAATATTGTTTAACGCTTATATAATAATAATAATAGCTAGACTATTAAGTAGTCTCGGCGAATAATAGACTAAACTCTAGTGGTAATAATACTAGGTTTCGTCGAAGGATATTATTTTTAAGAAGCGAAGCGTTGTTTGAGTTCGCAATCACCACCTTTTCAAGTGAGTGCATATTTACTTTCATTTTACACATAAATCTGAAGTATTTTATATAAATTACGTGCCATGTATGCATATTATCTGGATATTTGTTGTCTATGCTGGATAAATGATTTTATACATGTTTTAAATGATTTAAACTATATATTTATTTTATATCTACAAATATGTTGGGATAAAACATGGGTAGATGAAATATTTGATGTGTGATGAAATAAAACGATGAAAGATAGGTGATGATAATTAGGTGAGGATAGATAGGTGATGATGAATCGGTGATGTAGGATGAAAGATATTATAACCTTGTCCAGCAATTTGGAGATGTAGTCATCTACCAGAGTATAGATGGCGACCACAGACTATTATAGACAACCCCGTGGAAACACGAGTAGGCCCATAACCTATAGGTGATGAATTAGAGTTCAGGCGATGTTGTAACTACGTATTCATGCGATGATACTCTAACCCCTTACTATAAATTACGAGTTCAGGCGATGTTGTAACTACGTATTCATGCGATGATGCCCTAACCGTTATTGGGCACGTATTGAGGGAGTAATCCCTGAATCAATACTGTCTATGCGATGTATGCGATGATCCTTAGGGATAGTCCTAAGGAATAAACATATAAGGAAATGTGATGTAAGGATATGAGAGGTAAATATGATGTAGGAGACAATTCTTAGGATAAATCCTTAGGGAAGGTACTTAGGAATAAAGAAGATAATGGGGATGAGTAATTGGGTTAACTGTTTGATAATTAAACATAATAATTCTATTATTGTGGGTTGAAAACCCTATGTACTCACCAGGTTTCCCAACATGACCCACTCGGTTTACTTGTATCACAGTTGACGAGGTGAAGTTACATTACACTGAGAGATTAAGGAGATATAGATCACTAGTGTAAATTAATGTAAGTTTTGTTTATGCTTATGTTTCTGTATCGACGATGGCATCCCAAATGTTTTAAAATGAATAAAAATACAGTTATTCGGAAATGCTTTGATAATGAAATTATCATGTTTTTCTGGGAACAAATTCCGCAACATTTTTATTAAAAGAGATACTCTGATTTTTATAAAGCATAAACAAAATCGGTCTTTTCTGACCGTGAAAATGGGGACATCACATTAACCAATTAAGCCCACCACTCCACTAGGCCATTCATACAATGAAGTCGGACATAATTCACAATATCAATTTTGTTGGAATAGTGTCTAAGACTATAACTATATTCGGTGGTGCATGGTCCTTTTGGGTTGCCTTCACCATAGTAACTTGAAGGATGATTTGTATAAGAGAGAGTAAATATTATAAGGAATAATATTTAGCTATTTGATTAATATAAGTCATAAATTAATTGGTATTAATTTGGTGACTTAAAGAGATTAATTAAATAAGAGGGTATAAACTGTCAATTGTTTGATAGTTAGACTTTAGACTGTAAATCCATTAAGATGGACCTTGGACGGATTCTAAGAGCTTTAGGATAGCTCAAATCGTCCATAGGGTTATCTATGGAATGGATTTGGATAGCCTTAAGAGAGGATTATCCAATTAGGGTTTAGGGTGAAACCCTTAAGGAGTCTACAAGTATAAATAGACCCTATGGGTGAGGGAATTCGATACACAACCTTAAGCAAGGATACTCTGGCCGAATTCCTCCCCTCCCCACTCTCCTAAATCATCTTGCTTGCTATTGGTGTTTGTAAGCCATTAGAGGAGTGACAATTGTGACTCTAGAAGCTCCAAGACAACAAGATCAACAAGGAACTCAAAGGTATGATTCTAGATCTGTTTCATCATTGTTATTTAAACTAATTAGCTATTAGAAGTCTTGGATTCAAAGCATGTTTATTAGAAAGCCTAGATCCGAGCAATAGGGTTTTGCATGCGCACATAGGAAAGTTCTTATGGCTAAAACCCAACAGTGGTATCAGAGCCTAGATTGGTTTTCTTTAAATTGTTGCTTGAATAACTGAAACAAACCTGCAAAATTCGAATTTTTGGGTTTTGAGTCACTGACTCGTCGAGTTCCAAGGTGGACTCGTCGAGTAGGCCTGACTCGGCGAGTCCCCTTGTGCACTCGGCGAGTCCAGGCATCAGGAATGGCTAGATTCGGGATTTCTTTGTGTTTATCTTATCCAAACTTTCCATAAACTAATTAGATCAATATAAATCCGATTTTTTGATAAATATAAGTGTTATCTTGATCTAGTTAAAGGTAATTATCAACTAATTAAATATTTAATTTCCTTATATGATAATTAATTAATTATTTTGATTATTTTGGTAATTATCTTCAAAGAAATCAAAGATAAATCAAATAAAGATAATTAAGATATTAATTGTTAATTAAAATTATTTGTTATTTGATCCTCCATGTTTTGAATGTGTAAAACCTACCCTAAGGTTTTGAAATTTATATTTGTGATTAAAAGTTTAATTTAGACAACTTAAATTTCAATCCCTAGATTTTAAAAGGTTTAAAATACAACCCTATACTAATATGATATTAATAGTATAATATATATATGTATAACTAAATGCTAGTCTTACCGTTAGTAGGCCTCATTCACGAAGCCGATCTATAAGGTGGATATAAGGTTGTGGCCTATAAAATGGCGCTTAATGGGTGTACACTCACACCCACCGCTTGCTTGATTGGTGGAGGGTCGTTAGCCGAACGGGTAGGATAGGGCAACCTCATCCTCTCATTAAAAGTATAATAAGAAATACGAAGTAACTAAACTTTCTTTTAAAATTTCCCAATCTTAGTTACTTTAGGAAAAGTGAATTGATGCAATCCCATGAAATTACACTTTGCACCTTGCTAAGATGTTAGTGGAGCGTGTGTGGTTTACTGGCACACTAATTGGTTCTAAGCGAAGGTGGAAAAGGGTGATTCATTGTTCATCATAGTTCGATGGAGCGTGTGTGGTTTACCGGCACATCGAATAGGTGATCGTTACAATGAAGGCACCATGTGAATTTGCATGGTAATTCACACCCGCTTTGTGATCCTCGGCATCCCAGTCACAAACAAGAGGGGCATATCAAGATTTAAACATGCCATTGAATAGTTCAATGAATCTCATCCGAACCTAGGAATTCTCAAAAACACTTAGGACTAAAAGTTTAAGTTTTGTGATGGAGAATTAGTGAATCGTCATTCACTTACCTTCAATTTATTTGCATGTTAGATTACGGCATCCCTTTTCTAGTATGTAAATGTTATTGTTGGATCCTAGCCCTAATTTTTCTTATTGGGTGATAATTAGGAATTCTTATTCTAATCTATCTTTGTCCTTTCTATAGATGTCAAACGCAAACAACGCTGCTGCTAGTTCTTTCACGTTGATGAGCCTTTGCCAAAAGGTCACCTTCGATGGAACGAACTTTGGCGAATGGATAAGATACATTCGCACCATTGCTCGCTATGAGGATAAAGAGTATGTCCTCGACGAGAAGCTCGAGAAAATCAACCCCGAAGTTGCTACTCCCGCTGAAATCACCGCCTTTGAAACTCATGAGCGAGATGCAACGAAGGTACATTGCATCATGATCGCCACCATGAACTCCGAATTCCAAAAGTCCTACGAGGACATGTATCCATACGAAATGCATCAAGACTTGTTGGAGAGGTACCACCAAAACGCGAGACAAGAGCGTTACGAGATCTTCACTAACATGATTTCCGCCAAGATGGGTCATGGAGAATCTCTTACCGTGCACTTGCAAAAGATGCAAAGGTATGTCGACCGCCTTCGCAAGTTAAATGTTGACTTCGGCGAAGATTTAGCGATCGACATGGTGCTTCACTCTTTGCCTCCGATGTACAATCAATTTAGGATGACCTACCACATGAACAAAGAGGAGGTCACTCTAAGTAAACTCCAAGGTCTCTTGAGGGTTGCTGAGAGCAATTTCAAGGACAAGTCTGTTGCACCAACTCCCAATCCATCCGCTGCTCCTGTCTTGGCTATTGGTCAAGGGAAGGGAAAGAAGAGGAAAGCTTCTTCAAATAACTATCGAAAGGTGAAAGCCCGAGATGGTTCCTCTTCTAGTGGGACCAAAGTTGATCCCTCTAAGCCCTGCTCTAACCCGAAGGAGGCAGAGTGCCACCACTGCCACAAGATAGGACATTGGAAGAGAAGCTGCCCGGATTACCTGCAAGCCATCAAGGAAGGAAAGATCAAGCCATCTTTCGCAGGTATATATGCAATCAAATCTAACGATTCTAATCATGCTATTTCTTGGGTTCTTGACACCGGTTGTGGTTATCACATTTGTTCTAATGTGCAGGGACTAAGAAGAAGTAGGGATGTGGAGCAAGGAAGGATCAATCTAATCATGGGGAACAGAAGATCGTCGCCTGTGACCAAGATTGGAGTGTATTCTTTAGTGCTTAAGAATAGTTTAGTTTTAGATTTGAACAATTGTTGCAATTCGCCAGAAATGGCTAGAAACATCATTTCATTTCATGGTTTATATAGACAAGGATTTAGATTTTCTTTTAATAATGAGAATGGTTCTATTTTGACTTATCTAAATGGTGTGTTTTACTTTGAAGCTATACCATGTAATGGAATATATGAAACTGTTATGATTGTTGATAACTTAGGAAATGATGTTTTGAATATTGATTCTTCCACTAGTATGGATAAAGCATCCTTGTGGCATTGTCGTCTTGGACATGTTAACAAGAAACGCATAGCCCAACTCCAAAAGGATGGAGTGTTGGAGTCATTCGACCTTAGAGAAGATGACACATGCGAGTCTTGTTTACTTGGAAAGATGACTAAGTCACCCTTCACGAGTACTTGTGAAAGGGGTGAGGGACTATTAGACCTAATACATACCGATGTATGTGGACCTTTTAGATCAACCACGAAGGATGGGAACCGCTTCTACGTGACTTTTACCGATAACTATAGTAGATATGGGTATATCTACTTAATCAAGCAAAAGTCAGAAACCTTTGAAAAGTTCAAAGAGTTCAAGAATGAAGTGGAGAATCAATTGGGCAGGAAAATCAAGATGCTTCGATCCGATCGAGGAGGAGAGTACCTAAGTCTTGAATTCCACGATTATCTCAAGGAGTGTGGAATAGTTTCGCAATTGACGCCTCCTAGGACACCGCAGTTAAATGGTGTGGCAGAAAGGCGTAATCGAACCTTATTGGATATGGTTTGCTCTATGATGAGTCGTGCTTCACTACCTATCGTCTTTTGGGGGTATGCCTTAGAAACTACCGCCCATATCCTTAACCGAGTCCCTACTAAGAAGGTTGCCAAAACACCTCACGAGATGTGGACGGGGAAAGCTCCCTCGTTGGCACATATCAAGGTTTGGGGTTGCGAGGCTTTCGTAAGACGAGATACTCACGACAAGCTTGAACCTCGAAGTGAGCGATGTATTTTCATCGGCTACCCGCAAACTTCCTTTGGATATCTCTTCTATAGACCGAAAGATAATGTTATCTTTGTTGCGAGGAGAGGAGTTTTCCGAGAGCGAGAACTCATAAGCCAAGGAGACAGTGGGAGGCAAATCGAACTTGAAGAGATTCAAGAATCGATAGATGAAGGAACCTCTACCGCTGGCATTCAACCCGAGGAGGAAACTCCGGTTGAACCGATTGACGAATCCTTACCTCTTAGACGTTCCGATAGAGTTAGAGTTCATCCACAGTTTTATGGTTTTCATATTACTACCGAAGGGGACACGTATATTAGTGATGGTACACTAGTAAATCTTGATGAACCTAATAGCTATAAGGAAGCCATGGCAGGCCCGGAGTCTGCGAAATGGAAAGAGGCGATGGATAGCGAGATCCAATCCATGTACGATAACCAAGTTTGGAATTTGGTTGATTACGTGCCCGAACGTAAGACCGTAGGGTGCAAGTGGATCTTCAAGAAGAAGACCGACGTGGATGGGAACGTACACACATATAAGGCGCGATTGGTTGCGAAGGGCTTTACTCAAACTCCCGGAGTTGACTATGATGAGACCTTCTCACCAGTTGCGAAGATTAAATCTATTAGAGTGATGCTAGCAATTGCCGCATTTCATAATTATGAGATTTGGCAAATGGATGTCAAGACCGCTTTCCTTAACGGAAAGTTGGCTGAGGATGTTTACATGGCTCAGCCAGAGGGGTTTGTGGATCCAAAGCATCCGAATAGAGTGTGTAAGCTTGAGAAGTCCATTTATGGACTTAAGCAAGCGTCTCGCAGATGGAATCTTTTCTTCGATGAGAAAGTCAAAGAGTTTGGATTTGTACGAAGCGAAGACGAATCTTGTGTATATGTCAAAGCCAGTGGGAGTATAGTAAGCTTCCTCGTTCAATATGTCGATGACATATTACTCATAGGAAACGACATCCCGACTCTGCAGGAGGTTAAGTCCTGGCTCGGGAAGTGCTTCGCTACGAAGGACCTCGGAGAGGCTTCTTACATTTTGGGAATAAGGATAGTAAGAGAAAGAAGTAAGAGACTAATTGGACTTAGTCAGAATACTTACTTGGAGAAGGTACTAAAACGTTTTAGTATGGAAAACTCAAAGAAGGGAGAACTACCGATACAAGGAAATGCCAAGTTGAGTAAGACTCAAAGTCCGAGTACCGAAGCTGAGATAGCAGAAATGAGCCGAGTACCATACGCTTCCGCAGTTGGCTCAATCATGTACGCTATGACTTGTACTCGCCCTGATGTAGCCTTCGCTTTGAGCATGGTTAGCAGATATCAAGGGAACCCTGGCAAAGCACATTGGATTGCGGTGAAGAACATCCTTAAGTACCTTCGGAGGACGAAAGAATGGTTCTTAGTCCTTGGAGGGAGTGATGACTTGAAGGTGCGAGGGTATAGTGACGCCAGCTTTCAGACTGACAGGGACAATTACCGTTCGCAGTCGGGCTGGGTTTTTACCCTAAATGGAGGAGCAGTGACATGGAAAAGTTCCAAGCAAGAAACCGTAGCTAATTCAACGTGCGAATCAGAGTACATCGCAGCGAGCGAAGCATCGAAGGAGGCAATATGGCTGAAGAACTTCATCGGTGATCTTGGAGTTGTGCCGGCCATAAAGGAGCCCATGGAGATTTTCTGTGATAACGAAGGTGCGGTTGCCTTGACCAAGGAACCGAGGGATCATGGTAGATCTCGGCATATCGACAGAAAATATCACTTCATTAGACATCGTGTAGAAGAAGGACAACTCGTAGTGAAGAGGATATCATCAGAAGATAATCCAGCAGATCCGCTTACGAAGGGACTGAGTAGGGTTAAGCACTTGCAGCATGCTAGGAGCATTGGGCTGAAGGATGATATTAGCATAGATTAGATAGTATTAGAAACGTATAATAGATAAATGTAATTAACATTTGATGATTAAATAAAGGAGTTTTATTTATGAGTAAAGTTACTGTCACATGTTAGTTGTTTAACTATTGTTTCACTTTGCATGTTTTGACTTCCAGAATAATTGAGTTTATTAGGAATAATCGAATTATTCAAATGGTCCACAACCGTTCATATGTTGGGAGTAGATATGGATGAAGATTGTCATGAATTGGTGTGTAGAATGTCTAAATGGTGTTAGACATGGCAAGGGTTGCTGCAACGTTCATGAGTGCTTATGAACTGGTTTTGAGCATTGGAATAAACCCGCACTTGCTGGAATCACTTTATGGAATACGATATAAAAGGTGATCGCAAGACGATAATATCATATGGTCTTAAAACCTAGATATATGGTTTATTATTTGTTAATTGATTGTGCATTGATAATGCGAAAACGCATCAGTAACTTGGTGTTATAAAACGCATTGTTGTGTATAGTTGGTTAATGAATAAGTAAATGCATATAAGTCGAAGTTTATCTGTAAATTTTATCCTAAGAGGATAGAAGAGATATCTTGGCCACTCGATGATTTGATTTGACTTATGTGCCGGGCCCGGTCAGAACTGAATTGATGTGTTCGATTAAGTTCTATGTCAAATAAATCGGAGATCGAGAAATCTAAATTCTAGACTAACCATTCCATAGGATTGTCAGCATGATATCTAACAGAGGACTGTACGATCCCTTATCTAAAGGACAAGATTGATTAGATCAGAGTTGACAACGTCTTTGAGAGCTACGATTGCAAACCGTATTGTACTTGTATAGTTACTAGACTTATCCAAGTGGGAGACTGTTGGAATAGTGTCTAAGGCTATAACTATATTCGGTGGTGCATGGTCCTTTTGGGTTGCCTTCACCATAGCAACTTGAAGGATGATTTGTATAAGAGAGAGTAAATATTATAAGGAATAATATTTAGCTATTTGATTAATATAAGTCATAAATTAATTGGTATTAATTTGGTGACTTAAAGAGATTAATTAAATAAGAGGGTATAAACTGTCAATTGTTTGATAGTTAGACTTTAGATTGTAAATCCATTAAGATGGACCATGGACGGATTCTAAGAGCTTTAGGATAGCTCAAATCGTCCATAGGGTTATCTATGGAATGGATTTGGATAGCCTTAAGAGAGGATTATCCAATTAGGGTTTAGGGTGAAACCCTTAAGGAGTCTACAAGTATAAATAGACCCTATGGGTGAGGGAATTCGATACACAACCTTAAGCAAGGATACTCTGGCCGAATTCCTCCCCTCCCCACTCTCCTAAATCATCTTGCTTGCTATTGGTGTTTGTAAGCCATTAGAGGAGTGACAATTGTGACTCTAGAAGCTCCAAGACAACAAGATCAACAAGGAACTCAAAGGTATGATTCTAGATCTGTTTCATCATTGTTATTTAAACTAATTAGCTATTAGAAGTCTTGGATTCAAAGCATGTTTATTAGAAAGCCTAGATCCGAGCAATAGGGTTTTGCATGCGCACATAGGAAAGTTCTTATGGCTAAAACCCAACAAATTTAACAGTCCAACAGCGGGTCCTGGTAAAAATCCAAACAGACAAACCCAAAATTAGGGTTTTCTAAACCTAAATTAGGCTTTCTAGCCCAATCACAAAGCAGCCTAGTCCAAGATTAAGCATTAGGCCATTTATACCTTACCTTCTGGAATCCCTTTCCAATCAAGTCCAGAAATTACTCTTTTAACCCCCAAAATCCAAAATTATATCGATTGGCTCCCCAACACCAACACCCCGCTAAATTATTAATGATTTTAGGATTTTAATTCATATTAACTCTTTTCCATTTATTTATTTAATTATACGGGATGTTACACTTTGTGTATCATATCTTCTGCATTAAACCATTCTCTGACCACTAACTTGCAGAATAATTCCCTTTCCAAGAGTCCATAAGTGAATGCCACTATAATCATGGGGTCATCTCTTGTTAGCATCTTTCGGCTAATTTTTTTGAATCGTTTGAAATAACCCTTGATGGACTCCCCTTCGTGTTCTCGAAAAGAAAATATTGCATGTGCCTGCTGTTGGAACCTCCTCTATTGAATGAAAGTGCTACAAATTTTTTAACTTAGCTCTTTAAAGCTCCCTATACTTCGAGGAGGTAGACTTGCTAACCAATATCAGGGGGATATGTCCAGGGTTCCTGTAACGTATAAACTCCACAGCTTTGGATCCATTGGAATCATCTTGGTGGCCTATTGAAAGTTTGTGATATGATGCCCGGATCTCCTGTCCCATCATATGGTGATACCCTTGGACTTTTGAGTCCCTTTGGTATGGGTGTCTCATCGATATCATCCGTAAAGGGTGAACGAAAATTCAAGTTTTTGAAGGCTTGATTGTACTACTTCGCCTTCACTGCTTCTGGTGATGTCTCTTAGCCTTTACCGAAGTTCTTTTTCATTTTCTTAGAGTGTGAAGGGTTAGAGATTACTTCCTTCCTACTTATTTTTTTCTCATGTTTCTTGGCTTTTACTTCCGTCTCGTCTGAATCTTTCGTTTGGCTTGTATGAATGGAGACTAAATCCGATTCTTTATTTTTTTTTAAGTTTTTTGTTTGTTTCTTTCCATCTTCCGTCTCCTCATAAGTCTAAAGCTTTTGAAGGCTTTGAATTCATTCATCTCCAATTCTTTTGCTTCCAAATTCTTTTAGCTCATCCGTCCTTATTCTCCTTTTGGATCTTCTGGAATCACATTCTTGTTTTTTGCACCATCGTAATTTGTAGGTTCCTTCAGGCCCCTCAAGGTTTTGCATTCTTGGGATGGGAGTCACATCGACAATTGGGATATCTTCATTGGCCATTTGTCGTGGAGTCTCATGGATGGCGCCCCCGTGTCTATCTGTCGTTGACTACAATAACGGACGATCCCTTTTATAGTTAGTAAACCTGGAGACACGAACAATTTATAAGCTGATTTACGGGGAGGGGATCCCAGGCCAACGTTCCGATGATAAATTCAGTGATGATTCTGAGGAGTGTATAATAAATCGTATTTTCTTAAGGGACACAAAATGATAGTGTACCTTGTTCGTGTTTTTTTTTGAATATGTTTATAGTCGATATTCAACGACATAACCTCTTCTTTTGACATGAAAGTTTAAGGTCATGTTGCATTAATTGTCTAATACCCGAAGGTACGTAAGTGTGTACCTTGTAGTCGTTTAACAGATGTTTGTTGGTAGTCAAAGAATCTGTCAATTGTCAATAGTAATACATTTGTATGGTTCGGTATCTTCGTGGATTGGTACATTTGTATGGTTCGATATAGGTGCCCCTGTTCGGTACATATGTTTCTAGCTCGGTACGTGTACATTTGGTTCGGATAGTGAGGATATATGTAGGGCGTCAAACCCTATACCCTATTACCTTTCTTTAAGACTATGATTTTGGTTTATGGTTTTATGAACAAATGGTTTTGTTTTGAATATATCTTTATAAATTTGAGTATTTATTTTGGTTTTAAAATGAAAATTTTATTTTTAAAATCGAGACGTTAAAAAGGAAAAGCTTTGTGATGTGGTGGGGTGTGGATGTCATTAGAGGTTGTTTCAAGGGCGATGTAAGGTGGTGATGATTTTTACGAGTCATGGAAGGAAATAGAGGGTGGGGAAGGTACATAGGGAGAGGTAGGGTGTGCTTATTTAATAATTTATTCTATATAACAAGTAAAATAAGATTAAAATTTTAAAAATATCACTAAATGTTAAATAATCATTTTAACCGGATCTATGACCATATTCAAAATAAATAGAAATAATAACATGGGATGAACTAAAAATTATTAAAAACCAAACATATAAATTCCGGATTATTTTTGTAATTTACTCTTTTGATAAATAATGGTATTCTATTCATGATCTGAGGCGTGAATTTAGCCAAATTGAAAGGGTGGTTTTTGAACGGCAATTAGCAAAAAAAATTCCAAGGGGCTTTGCCTTTGATACCGATCTTTCCGTCATGAGTCGTACCATGTGGCATGTGTCATGTGATTTCCTTGCCTATGTTTCTCTATATATAGCCAAACCCCAAATTCATGTTCTTCAGATCTCCACCTTCTTCTTCGATTCTATCGAGTCTTAAGATTTCACTCTCACCCATAAACCATCAGGTACTCCACTTCTCCATGTACTCAAATCCATACGATACACCTTTGATTGTTTATCCATACACACGTGGGTTGCTTTTTCATGTCTACTTTGTGTCGCGATCAGTACGATTTGATAGAACCACTGACTTCAAAGAAAGTATTTTTGATTTTTTTTTTTTTTTTTTTTTTTGTTTTATTTGATTAATCAGGAATTGAAAGGTTATCAGTTTTGATTTGGAGTGTGTGTGGTTAATGGCGACTCGGAATTTGGAGAAATTGGCGTCCATCGATGCGCAATTGAGGCTTTTAGTTCCCGGAAAAGTCTCGGAGGATGATAAACTTATCGAGTACGATGCTTTGCTTCTGGATAAGTTTCTTGATATTCTTCAGGATTTGCATGGAGAGGGTCTCAAAGAAACGGTAAGCTTTTTTGGTTCAGTAGTTCATAACCTAACTTATTTTCTAGTTAATCGATTCCCAAAAAACTAAAGCTTAACGAATTCTCTATTGCAAACTTTTATTTCGACAATTTTCAGTTGTTTTCTCGGTATTAACGATTCGATATTACATAAGCCTGTAGTTCAAATTAGGTTCTTTTATCTTTTTATTTAATCAAGACATGCAACTCCGGTTGTGAAGTGATATGATGAACAATTAAACATCCAATTTCTCCGAGGAACAGGGGAATGCATCCCATGTTCATTGATCACCAACTGTTCGACTAAATGTGCCACTGAACTATCAAACGTTGTTTCCAATGAAACCTATTGCTTTTTATAGGTGCAAGAATGTTATGAGCTTTCCGCTGAGTATGAAGGAAAGCATGACCCTAAGAAGCTAGAAGAGCTTGGAAGTGTATTAACAAGTTTAGATCCAGGGGACTCCATTGTCATTGCTAAAGCTTTCTCTCACATGCTTAACTTAGCCAATCTAGCTGAAGAGGTTCAAATCGCTTATCGTAGGAGAATCAAGCTGAAAAAGGGTGATTTTGGTGATGAAGCCATTGCAACAACTGAATCCGATATTGAAGAAACTTTCAAAAAACTTGTACACAAACTCAAAAAATCCCCTCAAGAAGTCTTTGATGCCCTCAAGAACCAAACCGTTGACCTAGTCTTCACTGCTCACCCTACTCAATCTGTCCGCAGATCTTTACTTCAAAAACATGGAAGGTATAAATAGTTAAACACCCTTCATCTCCATGAATCTTGAAGCAAAAAAGTCGATTTTTTTTTTTTTTTAATATCTGTACTTTTTTACAGGATTCGTGATTGTCTTGCTCAGTTATACGCGAAGGACATAACTCCTGATGATAAGCTTGAATTGGACGAGGCTTTGCATAGAGAAGTAAGTAAATTTGTATAAATTAATCTTTGGTTGAAAAAAAAAATCATTGATTTATAAATTATAATTTTTTTTATGTATCTTTTCAAGATTCAAGCGGCTTTTCGCACTGATGAGATTAAACGAACTCCACCAACTCCACAAGATGAAATGAGAGCTGGAATGAGTTACTTCCATGAAACAATCTGGAAAGGTGTTCCTAAATTTTTACGACGTGTCGACACTGCTCTTAAAAACATTGGAATTAACGAACGTGTTCCCTATAATGCCCCTCTCATACAGTTTTCTTCCTGGATGGGTGGCGATCGTGATGGTATATATATATTTTCTAAATTATACTTCTCCTAATTATCTTATTTAATGCTCATAAAAGTTAAATCTTATATCTTTTTGTAAAAAAAAAAAAAAAAAAAATCAGGTAATCCAAGGGTAACTCCTGAAGTTACAAGAGATGTTTGCTTACTTGCAAGAATGATGGCTGCAAACATGTACTTTTCCCAGATAGAGGATCTAATGTTTGAGGTAAGGGCATTTTCGGTATTTCCCTTTTTTTTCTCCTCTTAATTACATTGGAATTGATGTTTCCACTTTCCAGATGTCAATGTGGCGTTGTAGCGATGAACTCCGTGTTCGAGCTGAACAACTCCATAGATCATCGTCTAAAAGAGACGTCAAACACTATATCGGTAATTCCCGCGAAAAATATTCTTCCTTTAAGCTTTCGAGGGCATTTTCGGTATTTCATAATTTTTTTTTTCCTACAGAATTCTGGAAACAAGTTCCTCCCACTGAACCATATCGTGTGATTCTCGGTGACGTGAGAGACAAGTTATACAACACAAGAGAAAGATCCCGTCATTTGTTAGCTCATGACGTCTCAGACATTCCAGAAGAATTGGTTTACACTAATGTCGAACAAGTAATATAAAGATTCAATCTTAATTAATTATTAGCCACGTGTCAGTTTTTTTTTTCTTTTTCTGAATACTAATTTTTTTTGTTGCAACGTGGCAGTTTTTGGAACCGCTTGAGTTATGCTACAGATCACTATGTGCATGTGGTGATCGTGTAATTGCTGACGGCAGCCTTCTTGATTTCTTACGTCAAGTTTCCACTTTCGGACTTTCACTTGTACGACTGGATATCCGACAAGAATCCGACAGACATACCGACGTTCTAGAAGCAATCACACAACATTTGGGAATCGGGTCTTATCGTGATTGGTCCGAAGCAAAGCGACAAGACTGGCTTCTTTCTGAACTTAGTGGCAAACGCCCCTTATTCGGTAAAGACCTCCCAAAAACCGAAGAAATTTCAGACGTTTTGGATACATTCCACGTCATCGCAGAACTCCCATCTGATTGCTTCGGTGCTTACATCATCTCCATGGCCACGTCACCTTCAGATGTTTTGGCCGTCGAGTTGCTCCAACGTGAATGCCACGTCAGACACCCGTTACGTGTGGTCCCGCTTTTCGAAAAACTCGCTGACCTGGACGCCGCCCCTGCGGCGGTCGCCCGGCTTTTTGAAATCGAGTGGTACCGGAATCGGATTGACGGGAAACAAGAAGTCATGATCGGATATTCCGACTCTGGTAAAGATGCCGGGCGGCTTTCAGCCGCCTGGCAACTTTACAAAGCCCAAGAGGAGCTTATAAATGTTGCGAAAAAGTATGGTGTCAAGTTGACAATGTTTCACGGGCGGGGCGGGACGGTCGGGCGGGGCGGTGGCCCGACCCATCTCGCTATACTCTCGCAACCGGCCGGAACGATCCACGGGTCGCTCCGGGTTACGGTTCAGGGTGAGGTTATCGAGCAGTCGTTTGGTGAAGAACATTTGTGTTTTCGAACACTTCAGAGATTCTGCGCGGCGACACTCGAGCACGGGATGAACCCCCCGGTTTCACCCCGGCCCGAGTGGCGCGCACTGATGGACGAGATCGCGGTTCACGCAACCGAGCAGTATCGCTCGATTGTATTTCAGGAACCGCGTTTCGTCGAGTATTTCCGACTCGTAAGTCTCGTTTATATTTCATTTTATATTTTCAAAAAAAAATATAAATAAATAAATAATTATGTATTATGATTCCGATTACAGGCGACACCGGAATTGGAATACGGGCGGATGAACATCGGGAGCCGTCCGTCGAAGCGAAAGCCGAGCGGCGGAATAGAATCGCTCAGAGCGATTCCGTGGATCTTCGCGTGGACTCAAACGCGGTTCCATCTCCCGGTCTGGCTGGGATTTGGAGCCGCGTTTAAATACGCAATTGAAAAAGACATCAAGAATCTTCACATGCTACAAGAAATGTATAAAACATGGCCTTTTTTTAGAGTCACAATCGATTTAGTCGAAATGGTGTTTGCAAAAGGTGACCCCGGAATTGCAGCTTTGAATGACAAGCTCCTCGTGTCCGAAGACTTATGGTCGTTTGGTGAATCACTAAGAGCAAATTACGAGGAAACCAAAAATCTCCTTCTTCGGGTGTGTAGTCAGTATAATACAATACAGTGTGGGATAGCTCAGAGGTTGTTGCTTTGTTGCTGACATGATTTGATTTGTTTTTTGTTTTTGTAGATTGCGGGGCATAAGGATTTACTTGAGGGGGATCCGTATTTGAGACAAAGGCTCCGTTTACGTGATTCATATATCACGACATTAAATGTGTGTCAAGCGTATACATTAAAAAGAATTCGTGACCCTAACTACCACGTGAAATTGAGGCCACATATTTCAAAAGAGTATGCCGAGCCAACTAAACCGGCTGATGAGTATATAAAGCTGAACCCGAAGAGTGAGTATGCGCCCGGTTTGGAGGATACGCTTATTTTGACCATGAAGGGAATTGCAGCTGGAATGCAAAATACCGGTTAATATTATAATATTATAATAATGTTATGTGTTTTTTTTTTCTTGTGGATTATCGAGTTATCGTGATGTTTTGTGAAGGGAAATTTGGGTTGAACACCCTGGTTGTTGACTTGAGGATGGTGAGTTGGTAATGTATGTAGTGGTGAAGTAAGTGTGTGTGTGCTGCGTGCATTGTTGATTGTACCTTGTCTGACAATCAGATGACTTATTGTACTTTTGAAATAAAACGTTCAACTAAAATCAAATGGTATTTCGCTACTTGTTTTTTGGGCATTTCTAGATAGTGGATGATGTTATGTAAACTATTAATTTGAAGTTTTGAAAGTGTTAAAGTGAAATATTTATGAAGGGTGTGTGATGCGTGTATTGTTGATTGTGTACCTTGTCTGACGACATTGTACTTTTGAAATAAAACGTGCAACTAAAATGGTATTTTGCTACTTGTTTTTTGGGCATTTATAATGATTTATTGTACTTTTGAAATAAAACGTTCAACTAAAATGGTACTTAGCTACTTGTTTTTTGGGCAATTTTATAATGTGGATGATGTTATATAAACTATTAATTTGAAGTTTTGAAGGTGTTAAAGAGAATATTGAAGATTATATGTGTAATTTGAGGTTTTGAAAGTGTTAGAAACTAGTATTTTAGTTCGTGCTTTTCTGCAGGTTTTTACGTAGAGAATTGATTAAACAACGTAGCATATCATATAGAAAACGTATAAATTATTAAAATACTAAGTTCAAATTTTTTTTGATTAAATCTTGGAATAAAACAGTAAAAAAAATAAAATTAGGAAAAAAGATGAATGCATGAAAAAAGCGAAGAAGAAAATCACATTGTTAAAAATTGTAAAAAAAACCAAAATATTTGATTGGATTTTGATATGTGACAAAATCATTCGGTAAAACAATAAGTAGTATTTTTTTTTTTTTTTGAAAATTCAAGCTTTAAAATTTATTTGTTGTATGATAATGGGCTACAGAAACAATAAAAATGCATGAAGTAGGTGATTTTACCGAAGAAAAGAGTCAATAGACTATTTTTATAATTTGTATGGATTGTGAATAAAAAGAAAATAAAATGAAGGGGCAATTTCTATAAATTTATATTAACTGTGAAACAAATTGAATATAATTGGATGACGAATGAATAGAAGTAAAATTATAAGGGTTATTTCTATAAGTTAAACTTAAAGCAATTGAAAGATCTCCGGTCGCAGCCCACGATAGTGGAGCACAATAATGAAACCCAATTCCACAACTTGTGTAATGTGCATCATAAGTTATACTATTAGCTACAGTATTTTACACATAAAAGGAAAGTTACATTTTGTATATATTTATAATATTTCTTGAAGATTATATGATTAAAGATAGTTTATAAACACTCCCTTAGGTTGAGGGGTATTCTCACCTGGGAAAAGGTAATGAAGATAAGATCATGTTATTATTTAAACTATTTTATTAGGTTGTGGAAATGGAATTCATTAATAAACAAGTGACGAAGAAGAAAAAAAAGAGAAAAATAGATAAAATATGAGGAGAGATAGAGAGTTTTCTATCTGTCCGTGAACAATCGTGAAAGTCTTCACTCCATGTCACACTTACTTACTGTCGATAACATTCCGCTCGTGTATATCTCTTTCAATAAAAAAATTTAGATAGCGTTTGACATAAATTAATCGAAGAATGATGGAACAAAACATTACATTGGAATAAATAAAAAAAAAAAGATATGTTTGGTTGTCACAGAATAATGAAATAAAACATTTTTCACGAAATATATTGTTTTTTCCTATGTTGATTTTCATCCCACTAAGGCCTTTCGGTATGAAGATTAAATGTGAGTGAAATGCTTATGTAGTGGACATGTCGGGTCAGAGGAGCAGCGGTTATGAAGAAATCCTGTATGAATCTCCGATAGTAACACGCTAAACCAAGAAAACTTTGAATCTCAAATAGAGACCTTTGAACCTCCCATTGCATCACAGCCTCTATCTTGGCTGGATCGATCAGAATACCCTTCTGGTTGACAAGGTGCCCCAGAAACCGCACCTCGTGCAACTAGAACTCATACTTGGAGAACTTTGCGAAAAGTCTCTCTTTCCTCAGTGTCTCCAACACCTCCTTTAGGTGCTCCTCATGCTGCTCCTGAGTCTTGGAATAAACCAACATGTCATCAATGAAGACCATCACAGACCGATCCAGCATCGGTCTGCACACGCGGTTCTTGAGGTCCATAAACACGACATGAGCATTGGTGAGCCCAAACGGCATCACCATGAACTCATAGTGACCATAGCGAGTCTGAAAGGTTGTCTTCGACACGTCGTCGTCCCTGACTCGCACCTAGTGATATCCCGATCGCATGTCAATCTTGGAGAACCAAGATGCAACGTGTAGCTGGTCAAACAAATCATCGATCCTCGGGAGAGTATAATGGTTCTTCACCATTACCTTATTTAGCTCCCAGTAGTCTATGCATATCCGATGAGACATATCCTTATTCTTTACAAACAAGATCGGGGCTCCCCATGGTAAACTGCTCGATCTGATAAATCCCTTGTTTAGTAGCTCTTGCAGTTGTGTAGACAACTCCTGCATCTCGGGAGGAGCCAACCGATATGGTGTCTTGGCTATCGGAGCTGCACCAGGGAATAGGTCAATCCTGAACTCAACCTGTCTCTCCGGAGGTATCCTAGGAAAATCCTCTGAGAATACATCCAGGTACTCTCGCACGATCGGTACATCATCCATTGTCGCCTTACCTTTATCCCAGGTATCTATAACATAGACGACGTGGAAACATCCCAAAAATACGATCCAAAAATTTCATTTTTAATTCATTATTAAAACCACAAAAGTATCATGTAAACATCGTAAACTATGCATCTTAAAAACATCATCATAACTCTCAAATTATCAAAATATCATATCAAATATGAGAGTGAAATATCTCACACTAGAAAACTGTAGTGTGTGTCATGTGATCATCCTGAGTCCTTCTCTTTGGTAGCAGAAATATCTGAAATCAAAACTGAAATTGTAAGCGCGTAACTTAATGAACTCCGTCAAGCTACCACATAGCATACATATCACATCCAACTTGGAGATATAGGCCCTTGCCCACTCTCATGGAGATTCGGGCCCAATGATGAGATTCGGGCCCAATGATCTGGGCTTTAGCCGGTAGTCCAACTACCCAATCATTTGGGCTTTCCCGTTTCACGGAATAGCTTTTCCGATGACTATCCGACCGGTTTCGTTCATTCTTTCACGATTTTCAAAGCCGAAAGCGGAAAAGAAGCAAACATAAAGCAAATCCACCAAGCTGTCTTTGCAGAAGGATCGAGGCAATAGCTACAGAGTAAAGCAATGGCAGCACTTCCAACAAGGAGAAGACGTCCGTCGGAATACGATCGTTTGTTGCCTTCAACATCGGCCGATGCGGATGGTTATACGAAGGTAGACAAACCAGCGGAGAAACCAGGGGTTGAGGTGGATAAAGGTCTGTCATGGACATTTCCTATATTTGCCCTAGGGATATTAAGGTATTTGAGTGCAACTACGAATATCGTTCATGACTGTGATGAAGTGTTCAATTATTGGGAGCCTCTTCATTTCCTCCTTTACAAATCAGGTTTTCAGACTTGGGAGTACAGGTATTCTCCATTCATTTCTCATTATTCGTTACCTGTTTGAGTCATATGATCATCATAATCCCTGAATTTTTCTTTGTTGGACATGTTAGAAGTACGAACTAAGGATTATACCAAATTTACACACTCTGAGAATTCCAACTAAGATCTAATAAGCGCAGATAACTTAATAACTACATCTTAATATGAATCAAAGAGCCTGATTTTGTTTCTGTCTTACATAGCAACTTCAGAATAAGCTCTTTCAAATACGAGGCTATATAGACTATAGTATATGTATATCCCTTCACAATACAACAAAAAATCACCACTGAAATAAGCAATTCGGAATGTGTCTGTGCTAATTGTTTGCCTTAGTTCTTCAATTATTTTCTGTTTCACAAGCTCTTCCATGGAAGTTCTATCCCCATTCCCCAAATTCAGCCATGATTTCTTAACTCTGAGAGAAATTATCTGTTAATTGCAGTTCTCAATTTGCATTGCGTTCCTACCTCTACATTCTGTTCCATTATATGGTGGGTTGGCCAGCTTCACAGATGTATAATTGGCTCGATGAGGAAAAAGTAATACAATTCAACACTTTCTATAACCATTCCATTTATAATCTTGTTGATTTCTACTTCCATTAACATAATCAATCTAATGATTTCTTCATCATATTTCAGGTAAGAGTATTCTATGCTGTGAGAATCTTTCTTGGCCTTCTTTCTGTCATATCTGAAGCTGCTTTAGTAGTAGCACTTTCCAGAAAGTATGGAAAACGCCTTGCTTGTTACACACTCGCCCTTTTATGCTTAACAAGTGGTTGCTTTTTTGCTAGCACAAGTACGTTCCCAAATGCAAGAATTAACAAAATCTAATAATTCCCTTTTCATATCAACTCTTTTTCATAACTTTTACAGGTTTTTTGCCAAGTTCTTTTTCTATGTATGCAATTTCTCTCTCTTCAGCATTGTTTCTCTTTGGGATGAATGCCATGGCTGTTGCTGTTGCAGCAACTGGAGTTATTCTTGGTTGGCCATTTTCAGTCCTTGCTTTTCTTCCAGTAACAGTCTACTCTCTACTTCGAAAATTCAAAAGGGTGTTTATATCAGGGGCGTTTATGTCAATTACACTTTTGGTACGTAATCTTTTATAAAAAAAAAAAAGTTGTGTCTAACTTTCTGTTTTCTAATCACTTGTTTTGTTTTTGTTTCAGATAATTTCAGTAGTTGTGGATTATCATTACTATGGGAAATGGACATCTTCTGTTGTGAATCTGTTGGTGTATAATGTTTTAGGAGGTGGAGAGAGTCATTTATATGGAACTGAAGGGGCTTTATTTTACTTGAAGAATGGATTTAATAACTTCAATTTTGCTCTTGTTTTTGCAATGATGTTTGTGGTTCTTCTGCCATTTACAAAGAAGAAATATGCTCCTGATATGGTGATTGTTGTGTCTCCTGTTTATATTTGGATGGCTTTCATGTCTCTACAACCCCACAAAGAAGAAAGGTCAGTCAGATTGATTCTAGCAAAATGACTATTTTGCCCCTATCTTCATCTACCTTAATGCAAATCCTAAAATTGTTCTTCATCTCTTTCTTTTTAAACCCTGTAATCAGACCAAATTTAAGCAAAACACAAAATGTTTGATTTGTTGCATGAATGGTCCCTAAAATGTAGTTTTACTTGCATATTTGGTCCCTGGCATTTACGGTGTTAAAAGACAGATGTTAAGTCCAAAAGTAAAATGACTAATTTGCCCTCATCTTCATCCTCTATATCATCCTCAATCCAAACCCTGAAAATTTTATTCATGTCTTTCATCTTAAACCCTAAAATCAAACCAAAACCTTAAAATAAAACGAAACATAACCAAAACACATAAAAAATAAATAAATAAATAACACGATTTATTTATATTTATTTATTTATAATAAATAATAAATTTCAGGTTTCTTTATCCTATATACCCTCTTATATGTGTTGCGGCTGCAGCTGTTATCGAGAGTATTCCTGATTTCTTTTTTGATCGTTATAGAACTGAACAATCTTTTCTCCACAACGTAAGTATAATTTTTATTTATTTATTTATTTATTTATTTTTAAATCATCATTCAACAATCTTATTGCTCCTTATGGATATAAACTTATAATTACTTTTTTTTTTTTTTTTTTTTAATTTACAGATGGCTAAATACTTGAGACCATTACTTATTGGTCTAATTCTATGTGTTTCTCACTCTAGAACATTCTCTATCATAAATGGTTACGCCGCTCCTTTAGAGATTTACAAACACTTTCAACATCATGATGATGTTGGAACAGGTATAACAAAAATACCATAACAACAATAATAATAATAACAAATTTGAAATTATTTCTTGTTGACAATAATAACAAAAAGATAAATAAAAAAGTAAATCGGTATTGTGTGTGTAATGCAAGGTGCGATTGTGTGTGTGGGAAGTGAGTGGCATCGTTTTCCGTCGTCGTTTTTCATCCCGGATTACGTGGGTGAAGTTAGGTGGATTGATGATGGCTTCAACGGCCTTCTTCCTTTCCCTTTTAATTCAACTTTAGGTGGAACCAAAGCATCACCTCCATATTTCAATAATAAAAACAAAGCATCACATAATCAATTCGTAAGCCTCTCATCAACTCTCACTCTAAATTTATCAAAAACAAAATACAATTTTTTTTTTAAATAAAAATGTATTCACAGCTTCAAGATGTGGAAAAGTGTGATTTCCTTGTTGAGCTTCAACTCCAACGACCCTTTCCTTCTCGTGGAAGCGAATTATCCAAATGGGAGGTACTCTTTCTCTCTCTATCTATCTCTCTCTCACACACACAGAGAGTAATTTTTGTGAGAAATTAGTTAATGATTGTGTGTGTGTGTGGTGTGTGTAGGTGGTGGCTGCGTTACCATATTTGGATAGGGAACTATCACCGGCTTTACACAGATCGTTTTTCATACCGTATGTGTGGGAGGAGAAAAATGTGTTTGGGATGTATAAGTTGTTGAAGAGACATAAATAAATATTAAAGAGAGAGAGAGAGAAACAATAGCCACTTGTTAGATTCTCACTAGTTTTAGTTTTAGTTTTAGTTTTAGGGTTGATGATGATTCATGATTGGCCTTCTTTTTTAAGTATTAGGGATTTCTTTCTTTTATAAAACTTTGTTGGGTTATTATCACATGATTAGACTTGTTCATATTTTTCTATTAAGTTATTTAGTGTGATTTATATTTTACATCTATAACTACCATCAAAGTTCGTAAATCTTCTTTTTAAAACGGTGAAATGGTGATTAAATATAAAAAGGAAAGCTCTAACAACTAAAACCTGAAAAGAAGTTTGACAAAAAGAATAGAGATTGATATTTGTTACTCACGTTGACTAAAAAAGGGTATTAAAGTTGATTTTTAAAATGAAAATCATTTAATTAATATTTCGAAAATTTTCTCAAAACTCGTTTAATTTTTATATAATTTTTCCTTTAAAAGAATTTAATGATGTTGAATTGTTTTAAATTTCTGTGGTCTTTTGTTGTGAACAAAGGTCGGCTGTCCTTTTGTTGATAAATAGTTTTGTAGGCTAATCATTGAAGCTTGCTTTAACGGACGCTTTACATTAATAAAAATACGTAAAAGAATTAATAGTTTTTGAGAAATTAAATATCCTTCGACATTTGTTTTTTATGATGATACAAAGCAAACATTTTCATAATTATGTCGCATACTTTTCTCCTGATCATCCATAATTGAATTGAATCTTCCAAAGTTTGAAATATCCTTCGTCATTGTTATGTTGGTTTATATAGAAAATCGTGAAAGAAGTCAACTAGAGAGACGTCGAAAAACACAAGAAAATTATTGCATCTGTAAACGATATCATAGAAGAACTCCAAAAAGATGGATTGTCAATAATAAAAAAAATGAGTTAAAGTTACAACGGATATGTGATGTCAATATAAATACTTATCGGCCTCTCGATAGTTCCATTATCTTGAAAATAAATTTTAAATTAACAAACGATGTATATAGTTTTTATGTTATTTAATTATTTGTTAATAGCCTCAACATCTATCTCAATATTTAAATAGATATATTTGGTCCGAGTATAAGATTACCAATGAATCAACGTAGAGTGTTTGTTTGAAACGGATAATTCGATCTTATCCGAGTGAATCAAAATTGAATTTGATTTTAACATATGAGTAAGAATAATCCAAAGTAACTAAAATCTAATCCGAACAAACCAAATTTTAATTCTTTTAGATTGGGTTTCACAATTTCGTTCATGTTTTTTTAAACATATAGTTCTAAGAATTGAAACATTCAAAAGAAAAAACAAGAAAACGTGAGCTATCAAGTTGGGATGGAAATCGCATCGTGTTTAAATTGACAAGTTGTGGGTTAGCGGGTCAAAAAACCAAACTCAACCACAACCCCATATAAATATTCATGTCTTCTTGCTTAACCCTAACGTGGATAAGCTGAACCATGACACGACCTGTAAAACCCGTTTAACTATATGAGTTCGCATGTTCGTAGGTCCAGTCCGAGTTCGTAGGTCAGGTTCGTGGATTATAGGAAAAGTCTAAATATTACATATTTACTCATTAGTCGTTATGCTCTCATTTATTAATAAATACACCTTTTTTTTAATTTTTTTAATCTAATAAAATAAACCGATTCACATGTCAACTTGTAAAATTACTTGCAAACTTGAATATGACCCGTATAGTATGGGTTGGCAGGTCAAAAAAACTCAATCCATACCCGTTTATCTTCATGTTGGGTTCATTTCATGTCGAGAATTGTTACCCTTATTGTTAGGTCTGTCACACCCAACAAATAATAGGGGTACTATGGACTCCAAATACATTACTTCAATTCACTAAAAAGTAGTACAAGGCAAGCATGGTCGATCATCAGAAATACGAGACAAAAATTTATACCTTTTTGCACAAGCTACTTTACTCACAAGAGGGGGGGGGGGGGGGTATATGCAAAATCTGAAATAATGTAAATAACAATCTACTTTAAATAGATTTGTAAACAATTTGTTGTAATGGTTCTAGTTCTAGTTCTCAATGTTGTCATTTAACTTAACTATGACATGATGTAATTCATGATTGCTATTCTAAGTTGGTGATGAAAGATATTAACAGACTCTAATACCTCTGGCGTGCCAAATTATCTAACCAAGACACGCTCTTTGATTAGACCTAGCTTTACTAATTCAACCTAAACACGCTCTTAAATTGTAATGAAAAACCACATTAAGTTTTGTACAAGCTTCCCAACAATGTTCATTTCTTCTCATACGCTCGGAAGTGTGAAAATATGTAATATATGTTCTACAATAAGAAAACTTATTTTTTGTTACCAATCATTAACTTTACAAAACAATTAGGTGCCCTAAAGGTTAATTAACTACACAAGAATTCAATTCATATAAGTGGCTAATGAAACATAAATCAAATTCAAGGATTCTAGTTTAAACAAGAACATAATCACTAGAATGGAATCATAAACCAAATGTCAAGTCATATGCTTCAAATCAAGCAATCAACATGTTTTGAACAAGAGCTAGAAATTAGGGTTTCTTAGCCACACGCATGGCTAAGAACAAATCGACCAATAAAAATATAGAATTGGAATTGTTTAATGCTGACAAATAGAAATCAAAAGTGTTTGCAATGATTTGGTCTCTTCAAAAGCCTCCAAGAATTGCCCAAAACAACCCTCTATAGCTTTAAAAACCTTATGTCTTTGAAAAATGGTGATTTCCTCCTAGCCCCACAAATAATTGATCATTGCTTGCCATAAGACCATGTGTTTTAGCATGGCCATGTGTTTTGGCTATGTGTTTTAGCATGGTCATGTTGTTTGCTAAAACTCCAATAAGTCTTCAAACTTGGCTCTGTCTTCGGTCTAGCTTCACCCCAAGTCATGTCACTCAAATATATGATGAAAAGGACAAACACGACCCATGTTGGTGTGACACAGACCGTGCTTTAAACGTGGTCCTTTGTTATGATGAAATGCAATTGTAACACCCGTAGATCCGGGCTAGTCAATTTAGAGATAATAGGGGTTGAAAACGACTTTTCGACAAAAGATTATTTATAATAAATAATCTTAACAAAGTTGTAGAATATGTCTCAAGGGTTTTGTACATATAAAGATGCCAAAATACAAGTTATAACGAAGAAGTTGTGGCCCGTCGAAGTTTTTCGGCAAAACCGGCACGGCACCGGGAGACGTAAATAGTGAATTTAAGATAGACGACTTTTTAGCCTTAGGGATGTAAATAAAAGTTGTAGAATACGTCTCCACCTACGTGTGGATATAAATAACGTCAAAAACGGAGTTTGTATGCAAAAGTTATGGCATTCTGAAGATTTAGCTTTCAAAAACCCTAAACTAGCTAATTCACGACGTGAGAATTATGACGCTCACGACATTCTGTCATAATTCAGAATCTAGAAGCTGCGAGAGGATAAGATCCAATTCACGAGGTGAGAATTATGACGCTCACGACATTCTGTCATAATTTGGAATCTAGAAGCTGCGAGAGGATAAGATCCAATTCACGACGTGAGGTTTATGACACTTACGACGTGAGTTGTCATGGCCACCATCCGAAGCTAGGGACGCAAATGGCAAGTCTACGGAGTGAATCATGAGATTCACGACGTGAGTGTCCTAAAAACTCACTATAAATAGCATGCGAGCCATTCCGAAAATCTCACACCTTTCTTCATTTCTTCTCTCTAAGGGTTTTAACCCTCCACTAAGCGTCTAAGCCTAGGTGATCCCCTAGAACCCTAAGGAATCCCCGAGGCTCCCGGAGTCCCGAGAAAAAGAGTCTTTCGGTTTCGAAACGCTGCTCAAAATAAAGCCCGATTTTCTTTAAAATTCGCTGTAAGTGAGCTACGCTTACGCAATTTTTAATATAGCTTTCAAATAATTATAGTAATGTTATTAGGTCCTTAAAATAATTATTTAGGCTATTATTATGAGTTATATTGAGTGTTATTTAACGGTTATATAATAATAATAATAGGTAGATTATTAATTAGTCACGGTTGACGTTAGACTAAACCCTAGTGGAATTGATACTAGGTTTTATCGAAGGAATTTTTTTTTGAGAGTATCGAAGCGTTGTCCGAGTGCTGAGTCACCACCTACTCAAGTGAGTGTATAGTCACTTTCACCTTACACATATATATGAAGTATTTTCTTTAAAATACATGCTATGTGTAATTATATTAATTGTTTAATTAAGGTGATTGTTGAATAGATGTTTTATACAAGTTTTAAAGTGTATATGTATTTTTATGTATAAATATGTTGGGTAAAACATAGGTAGATGAATTAGATGATGTGTAATGAAATAAAAGGTGATGAGAGGTATCGATGTTTAAGATGATCTAGTCATCTAGCAGAGTATAGACAACGGCCACATACTATTTTAAATAGTCCAGTGGAACGTTAGCAGACTTGTAATCTGTAGGTATGTTTGAACTATATGTTCATAAGGTGTTCTTGAACTATATGTTCATTAGGTGTTTTTGAACTATGTGTTCATCTGTTAGTTCTTCTTTGTGACACTATTACGTGTCGGGGTACGGGAGCGTACGGGAGTACTTTATTAGTATTTTCCTTATACCTTTATTTTGAAGAGATTTTGAGTCTTTGTTTCTTTTATGAAGTGATCGGACGAGCTTCATGAGTCAGTGTTTCCATTCTCGATGTCGGATAGGAGTGAGTCTGTGGGTTATATACCTCATGATATTCAGACCACAGCCTAGGCATTAGTCAGTGTTTCCATTCTCGATGCCGGATAGGAATGAGTCTGGGGGTTATATACCTCATGATATTCAGACCATAGCCTAGGCATTAGTCAGCGTTTCCATTGCTGTATAGGGTGCGTCTGGGGTTATATACCTCATGATATTCAGACCACAACCTAGGCATTAATAATTACCCCTAACTTAATTGTCTGGTGGTTCTTTCATTTATGAAAAAAGGTTCGTGGTTAAACTTATTCCATTCATTTGATGTCTTCTTCGATCCTTGTTTGCTGCTAGGAAATTTCCGAAGCAGTTTCGTTAGTTGGTTGTTTATATCGATCCTTTAGGCTAGATCTAGTAAGATCACTGTATAGGATCAGTATGTGGGGATCGACATTGTTAGTGCTTGTAATATAAACCTTGAGTAGCGATGGACTTGGTGCCTATTCCTTAGGATGAATCCTTAGTAATGAGTGATAGTTGATTTTTAGGGTAAATCCTTAAGAAATGAATAAGATAATGGGGATTGGGTAATTGGGTTGATTGTTTGATGTTTAAGCATAATAAATTTATTTATTGTGAGGTAAAAACCTTATATGCTCACCAGGCTCCCAAGCCTGACCCACTTAGTTTAATTGTATCACAGGTATCGATACGAAGTTGCTTTACACTGAGAGATTAAGAAGATATAGATCACTAGTGAAATGAATGTAAGTTCTGTTTATGCTTATGTTTCTGTATTGACGATGACATCCCAAATGTTTTAAAATGAATGAAATACATTTCTTTAGAAATGATTTGATAACGTATTTATCGTGTTTTTCTGGGAGTAAATTCCGCAACATTTTTATTAAAAGAGGTACTCTGATTTTCATAAAGCATAAACAAAATCGGTCTTTTCTGGCCGTAAAATTGGGATGTCACAGCAATGACTCGGGTTGTGTCTTTAAGTTCTCTTCCGCTACACGATCGATCCATCTTCTCTTCATGCTCCAATGCTCCAAACTTCATCATCGAAGCTCTGTGCTCGCCTCCATAACTCTAATGTTCCATGATCTATAATGCCTGCAACATAAATCAAAAGATAGTGAAGTACCAGACGTTCGCAAGTGCCCTGATAGTTAACCAAACGCAAGAATTATGACGAAAAATGCAATGAAAATAGAGGAATATAAGTGCAAAATAGGTGCAAAAATGCACCTAACACTTATTCTCAAAGTTTAAATCCATTTCTTTTTGTAAATAAAAATTTGTTAAAGCCTTTTTTATTTAGACCAACCCATTTAAATTAATAATGATTACATAAAGTTTTATTATCAATCAGATATCAACTAGTTGTATATAATTGGAAATAGACAGTTGCCACACACTTGTGGGTTGTGGGGTGGAAGCTAGAGGTAGAGGGCAGGTGGCAACACATGGTGGAGGGGTGATTACCGACTGGGAATTTGGTTGCTCAGTTTTCATTCCGTCGGAAATAGACAGTTGCCACACACTTGTGGGTTGTGGGGTGGAAGCTAGAGGTAGAGGGCAGGTGGCAACACATGGTGGAGGGGTGATTACCGACTGGGAATTTGGTTGCTCAGTTTTCATTCCGTCGAAATAGAGATCGCACATCCATACGACGTTTCATTTATTTTATTTTTTAATTTAAATGTAATTGGCTATTGTCTATTGGTTAAATTTTAAATGGATTGGTACATTGGGCTATTGTAAGTGGATTGAAATTTAAAATTGATAGGTTTTCTAGGTTAGAACAACAAGATTTGCACAACGGATTTTTATCATAAGAACTTATGGGTACATACAACCTAGAACACCATGACCTTTTCTTTATTTATAGCACCATACTTTATGAAACTAAACACTATGTTATAAAATCTAAAATCATGATGCAATAAGACATACCTTTTGCAATAACTGAATGATACAAACAATTCTCTTGTAGTGCTCCTTGGAAAGCTAGCTCAAACAGTGTGGTAGCCTCTAATGTGTCACACCCAAACCTTAGGAAACCCTAAGATAAAAAATATGGAAAGGCTCTTGTGACGTCACAAGTCACAAGAGTCACAAGTAATACACCATAGTGGATTTGACAAACTTAGAGTACATTGTAGTTAGTTAAATTGCAAAGAAGTCAATGTGACTAAAAGAGATGCATTAGTGACATCCTTGTCGAATCATTTATGTACCTTTTGGAGGCTCTTGTGACTATAAGGGTGAACTTACCTCGAGTATGGATCTCAAGTCACCCAAGCTCGAAAGACACATACTCATTAAGTACCAACACATTTGATAGTAAGTCAAATGTAAAGAATCATAGTCAATTAGTCATATCAAAAGATAATCTTGTCAATCCATTCCATAAGCCATTGTCATTGACCAAGTCTGACAGTCACACAAAGTCGAGAAGCATTATATTTGCAAATGAGTTGGCTTAAACACACTTAGTTTAGTTTGTTTTAAGCTGAGAACTTAAGAAATATAAGTGTTAATTCAATTTGGCGATTATTAAGTGGAGATCTTAATATATGATGGATATCAGCATTTTAGTTAGCTTATTATTGTTTTTTACTTTTGTATTTTTGGAACCCACTTCCTGAGTATTAATTTACTCAAAAATCCACAGTCAGTCATACTCTTGGAAGAAAGTAGTGATTCAAGACTATCATGAGTATTAGTGGATTGTTCATAGTATAAAGCATAGAGATTGCGCTAACACTCATGTGTACTTATAGAGATTTAAGTATTGGACCAACCCAGGCTTAGAGATTACTTCATGAATCTAGTTACGAGTAATTCTCGGACGATGATATCTTATATTCTTAAAACCTAGATACATGTGGGGTTTTGCTCTATGATTATGCTATGCATGTCTCTACTCTAACGCTATCCGTAACTGGTAGTTATAGATAGTATATCCATGTGTGACATGATAAAATAGAAAAAACTATGTAGTCGACGTTTATTTGTTCCTTCTACCTGTAACATCCTGTTTCCTGCCATTTTTGGGTCGTGGGCCGGAAGTCGATTGTGTTAGGATTTAGGTCGTGGGCTGGAAGTCGATTGTGTAAGGATTTGGTCCTTAAGGAGGCAGAGTTTAGTTCTTGTGGAAGGAGGTAATGTTGGTTACGAAATTTAACCCTTGAATTTCTTTTGGGCCGCAGGGTAGAAAATGAAAAGTCATCGGTCGTGTTCTTGCATGAAATATGGATTTTTGTTCGAGAAGTTTTTAGTCCAAGATATTTAGATAATATTTTAGAGTTCTTCAATACCTTTTTGAGGATATAAAAACGTCAAAAACAGAGTTGAAACGAAGAAGTTACGACCATTTGAAGTTAGGACGATTTTTGGGTCAGCCATGTACGCTGGGCGTAAATTGGGTACGATGGGCGTACTGAGTATGCCTGATTACACTGGGTGTAAATTGAGTATGCTGGGCATACGCGATCATTGGCCAAACCCTATTTTCATAGTTTGAGCCCTTTTTAAGCTCTTTAACTTCCTAAAGCCCATTCCATCCTCAGCCTCCACCTCTCCAACACCCTCTCTTATAACTCTAACCCTAGATTGATCCTTGTGAGCAAAAATAAGGTGTTTATAAGTGTTTTGGAGTTCTCTTGGTGCACCTTGGAGAAGAAGGAACTCATTGAAGAAGTGTTGGTTGCATTAGAGCTTGTAGATCCAAACCTTGTCCACCTTGATCTTTCTTCTACAGGTATAAAGTTTGAATCTTGATGATAAAATTGTTAGATCTAGATAGTTTTGGGTGTTATGAGCTTTAGGTCACTTTAAGTGCATAAAGTTTAGATCTTGAAAGTTTGTGACCTTGTTATGGAAAAAGTTGGAAACTTTATCCATCTAAACATCATTTTGATTCAGATCTAAAGGTTGGAGACTTGGACTTAATGGATTAAGTTTAAAAAGATGCACTTTTGGGTCCCTTTGAGACTTAAATATTAGATCTTGTTTGTTGAGACCATTCTAATGGATAAATTTGGAAACTTTATCGATTATGGAACTATTATGAACCATAAAAATATGATCTTAGCCCTTCCATCCCTTCCATACAAGAGTTGTGATGTCTTATTGGGTTAAGAACTTAGGGTTTTGGTCATTAAGCACCTTATAGCCATGAAAACTGTTAAAGTTGGAAACTTTATGACTTAGGATATCATTTTGGGCTTGGAACAGAGTTTTTAACGTAAAAGCTTAATTGAAGAAGCTCTTAATGGAGTTTTGGGATTGAGCTACGTATGGTGGGAGTACCTAGCGGTACGCTGCGCGTACGTGGTTAGTACCCCGCTTTTGGTCAACATTAGAGTATGTTGGGCGTACTCTCTTGGTACGTACGGCGTACTCCGTTGTGAAGAAATATTGACTTTTGGACCTTGACCATTGACTTTGACATTAACTTTGACCAGGGTTGACCTAAGAGAATTTTGGGTAATTTGATTTATAGTTTAAGATATGGGTTCCTGTTAATTGTATAGGTGACCGGTAGAGATAGATTTTAGAGTAGTGATCCGAGCAGCTATACTTTCAGATTGTGAGGTGAGTTTCCTCATTGTGTTTAGCGGGTCGAAAGCACCAATGTCGCCCTAGGGCTGTAAACGAACTAAACGTTCAATGAATTGTTCGTGAACCGTTCGGTGGGAAGTTCGTTTATTTAATAAATGAACAAACATAAACACAAAATCTCGTTCGTTTAGTTAAATGAACGAACATGAACAATGGTCTCGTTCGTTCAATTATGTTCGTGAACATTCGTTTATGTTTTTCGTTTATGTTTGTTTATGTTCGTTCATATAAGATCCTTTTATCTTCATATATGCTTGATTGTGTTTGATTACATTACTATATTATATGTTCATTTATGTTCATATATGTTTGTTTATCTTTGTTCGTTTATGTTCGTTTGTTTATGTTCGTTTAGCGTGTTCATGAACATAAATGAACGAACAAGAATAATGTAAGTTGTTAAACGAACGAACATGAACAAGAAAACTTGTTCGTTTAACCATTCGTGTTTGTTCATTTGTTCGGTTAACTTAAACAGAAGAACATGAACAAGCCCCATTCGTGTTCGTTCGGTTCGTTCACAACCCTATTCAACCCATGGTTTTGTTATATTTGGATGCTAGATGTCTACGTGAGTCTTGAATGTGTTATGTGCTCGTATGCTTATCGGGCGGGGCCCAATGTCGGGCAAGACCCGATGACCATTCTATATGCTATGTATATTTGTGATTATTGCATGTGTTATGTGTTTATATGTTTATATGTATATCAGGCAGGGCCCAATGATTGACAAATCTATTTACCGAGCGGGGCTCGATGCCAGGTGGGACCCCTTGACGGGAGGGGCCCATTATATGTTGATATGTCTGGTATTTGGTATTTTTTGGGAACTCACTAAACTTTGTGCTTACGATTTTCAATTTATGTTTCAAGTACTTCTGGTTCGAAGGGGAAGAGCCCAAGATGATTGCAGTGCACACACCACATCGCTCCACATTTTATATTACTCTGATATATTTTGATGTTATTGATACACTTTGATTCACTATGGTTTTGATGATGTTGTCTTGGATAATGGTTTTATTAAATTAAAAGTCGAATTTTTAGTCTTAAATTTTGGGACGTTTCAAGTTGTTATCAGAGTCTTAGTTTGAGGGATTATGGCATACTCCCGGGTGTCTCTATTTGATCACAAAATTAATTCTAAATTAATTCTTGATCAATACTAATTAAATAATATGATTTCATATTAATATATTATAACTTATAATATATTAACAAATCATAAGTGTCATTTTCTCATTTTGTCTATCCAATTATCATGATGCCATGCAACTCAAATGGACCATGTCAATCGGGTCAAGTACATACAAGAAATATTTATGGACTTAGACACCTTATCCAATAGTCTCCCACTTGGATAAGTCTAATAACTATAACTGAAAGTATGTCTTCAGGAACCGATAAACAATCGTAGCTCTTTCAAAGTCTCACGAAACTAAGATAACCTTCCATTTATGATAAGTGATCATATAATCCTCCGCTCTCAAAATATCAACCGAACAAATACATGGAATAATGTCGTACTTATTGTCCAACATTTTTTTTCCGATTTCCAATTTGTTTGACATAAAACTAAATTGAACACATCAATTTGGTTCTGACCGGGCCCGATACATAGGTCAACACAAAATCATCGAGGGGACCATATATCGCTTCTAATCCTCCAAGGACTAGAAGGAGCAGATAAACTTCGACTCATATACTTGTACTAACTACTTGTTGAATCACACACAAAAACACGTTTATAACATCGAGTTACCAATGCGTTTTCGTACAATCAATGTATAACTAACTCATAGTCAATAACTCATATCTCTAGGTTTGAAGACTTATATGATATTACCGTCTCACGATCACTCGAGATAAATTCCATGAAGTGATACAAGTGAGTGTGGGTTGAATCCAATACTCGAATCACTATTCTAGGAGTACTCATGAACACTGCAACCCCTTTGTCCCAGACAAAGTGTAGGCCCATTCATGACAGTCTTGCCTCATTACCTACTTCGAAAGTATGATTGACTGTGTATGGTTTAAATAATATGATATACCATAACATAATTATTCTAGAAGTCAAAAAATGCAAAATTGAAATGATAGTAAACGATTAATAGAAGATAGTAACACTTTACTTATAAATAAATAACAACTTTTATTTAATCATGAAATGTTAATTACACTTTACAAATTTCAAAAGTTATCTAATTTCTAAAACTAATATCATCCTTTTGCCCAATGTGCCTTGCATGCTGAAGATGCTTAACCCTACTCAGTCCCTTCATGAGGGGATTGTTGGGTTCTCATCCGATGAGACCCTCTTTGTCACGAGGAGTCCTTCTTCTATTTGATGTCTACTGAAATAGTATTTTCTGTCGATGTGTATGGATCTCCCATGATCCCTTGGTTCCTTGGCTAAGGCAACTGCACTTTCACTATCCCAGAAAATCTCCATAGGCTCCTTTAAAGCCGGTACTACTCCAGGATCTCCAATGAAGTTTTTCAGCCATATCGCTTCCTTTGCTGCCTCGCTTGCTGCTATGTCCTATGATTCGCATGTTGAATCAGCCACTGTCTCTTGCATGGAACTTTTCCAAGTAGTTACTCCTCTATTTAAGGTAAAGACCTAGGCTGAATGAGAGCGGAAATTATCCATATCATTCTGGAAGCTAGCATCACTATACCCTACTACTCTCAAGTCATCACTCCCACCGAGGGTAAGGACCCAGTCCATAGTCCTCCGCAGGTACTTGAGAATGTTCTTTACCGCAGTCCACTGAGCATTGCCAGGGTTCCCCTGGTATCTGCTGACCATGCTCAAAGCAAAGGCTACATCAGGACGAGTACAAGTCATAGCATACATGATCAAGCCTACAGCGGAAGCATACGATACTCAACTCATCTCAGCTATCTCAGCCTCTATACTCGGGCTCTGAGTCTTACTCAGTCTGGCATTACTCTGGATCGGTAACTCTCCTTTCTTGGAATCCTACATGCTGAACCTATTCAGCACCTTATCCAAGTAGGTACTTTGACTAAGTCTAATTAGTCTCTTACTCTTGTTTCTCAAAATCCTTATCCATAGGATATAGAGAGCTTCTCTAATGTCCTTCATAGAGAAACACTTCCCAAGCCAGGACTTCACCTCCTGCAGAGTTGGGATGTCATTTCCTATTAGTAATATGTCATCAACATAGAATACCAAAAAACTAACTATACTCCCACTAGCCTTGACATATACACAGGACTCATCTTCGTTCCTCAAAAAAACCAAACTCTTTGACTTGCTCATCGAAACAAAGATTCCATCTGCGAGGTGCTTGTTTCAATCTATAGATGAATTTATCAAGCTTACACACTTTATTAGGGTACTTTGTACTGAAAAAACCCTCTGGCTGACTCATGTAAACATCTTCTGCCAACTTTCCATTAAGGAAAGCGGTTTTGACATCCATTTGCCATATTTCATAGTCATGAAATGAAAAAATGGCTAGCATAACTCTAATAGACTTAATCTTTACTAGTGGTGAAAAGGTCTCATCATAGTCAACTCCCAGAGTTTGAGAGAATCCCTTTGCAACCAGTCACGTTGTATAAGCGTGTACATTCCCATCCATATCGGTCTTCTTCTTGAAGATCCATTTGCACCCGACTGTCTTACGGCATGGTACATTGTCAACCAAGTTCCAAACTTGATTGTCATATATGGACTATATCTCGCTATCCATAGCCTCTTTCCATTTAGCAGACTCGGGGCCTGCCATGGCTTCCGTGTAGTTGTTAGGTTCATCCAAACTTACCAGTGTACTATCACTGATAAGTGTATCACCTTCCGCACTAATATGGAAACCATAGTAATGCTCAGGTGCATTCCTAACTCTCGTGGAACGCCTTAGAGGTACAGACTCGTCAGTTGGATCAACAGGAGTTTCCTCCTCAGGTTGACCGCTAGGGTTTGAGGTTCCTTCACCACTTGACTCTTGAATTTCTTCAAGTTCAATTTGCCTCTCACTATTTTCTTGGCTTATGAACTCTCTCTTGCGAAAGAATCCCATCCTTGCCACAAAGACCACATTATCACTGGGTCTATAGAAGAGGTAACCAAAGGATTTCTGTGGGTAACTGATGAAAATACACCGCTCACTCCGAGGTTCGAGCTTATCGTGAGTCTCGCACCTCACGAAAGCCTCACAACCCCAAATCATGATGTGGTCCAAATTAGGAACTTTCCCAGTCCACATCTCGTGAGGTGTTTTGGAAACCTTTTTGGTAGGGACTAAATTAAGGATATGGGCGGCAGTCTCTAAGGCATACCCCCAAAATGAGATTGGTAGCGAAGCTCGACTCATCATGGAACAAACCATGTTCAACAAGGTTCGATTACACCTCTCAGTCACACCATTAAGCTGTGGTGTAATGGGAGGTGTCAATTATGAAACAATCCCACATTCCTTAAGATAGTCAAGGAACTCTGTACTAAGATACTCACCACCTCAATCAGATCGAAACATCTTAATGTTCTTGCCCAGCTAATTCTCCACTTCCTGTTTAAACTCTTTGAACTTTTCAAAGGTTTCTGATTTATGCTTGATTAAGTACACATAGCCATATCTACTATAATCATCAACAAAATTCACATAGAAGCGGTTAGCATCCCTTGTGGCGGTTCTGAAGGGTCCACACATATCTGTGTGTACGAGATCCAACAAACCTTCACCCTTAGTATAGGTACCAGTGAAGGGTGACTTTGTCATTTTTCCAAGTAAACAAGATTCACAACTATCATCCGACTTTAGGTCAAATGACTCAAAGACTCCATCCTTTTGAAGTTGGCCTATACGTTTCTTGCTAACATGTCCAAGACGATAATGTTATAATGATGCTTAATCCAAGCTAGCGGAAGAATCAATACACAACACATTATTTCCTAGGTTATCTACAACCGACACAATTTTATATACACCATCACAAGGCACTGCTTTAAAATAAAGAACATTATTATAGAAAGCATTAATACCACCACATTCATTATCAAATGAAAAAGTAAATCCTTGTTTGTACAAACCGTGAAAGGAAATAATATTTCTCGTCATTTCAGACGAGTAACAACATTTATTCAAATCTAATCTTAACCCACTACGTAGCAACAAAGAATAAACTCCAATCTTGAAGACAAGTGAAACTTTCCTATTCCCCATGATCAAGTTTATCTTTCCATACTCCACATTCTCACTTCTTCTTAGTCCTGCAAATCAGAACATATGTGAATACCACAACCTGTATCAAGGATCCAAGAATTATAATATGGTGAGTTATTAGACAATATAATGTAAATACCTGTATTGTTGAGTTTCACTTTCCCATCCTTAACATCTTGCAAGTACTTTTGGCAGTTTCGCTTCCAGTACGTCTTTTCATGGCAATAGAAGCATTCAGCCTCTTTAGGATTCGTGGCCATATTTATATTTCTAAAGGATTCGTGCCTGAAATAGAAAAAAGGTAAAGTTTTGTGGTCAAGATGAATTTCCCCCAAATTTATTACACACATAAAAAACCAGTCCACCGAGAATCTCTCCGCTTTCCACTCATTTCGACAAAGTAGAGAGAGAAATTAGTCGGTGTGCTTGAGATCGGCGGCCATGGCTTCTTCAACTGAACGTGAAAACTTCATCTATGTCGCCAAGCTTGCCGAGCAAGCCGAACGCTACGACGGTGATAACCTTTCTTGTTCTTTCTTTTTCTAGATCCGTTGTTTTAATCTCGATTCCGTATTTTGTCATCTAAATCTGATGTATACTTCCTGCCTACTTCGAAATCTAATTGGGGAAGTTTCGATTCTCAGCAAATTTGGTTGATGATTTGAGATTTTAATTAGGCTACACAATCTATAAGCAAGTTCTGTATCCTACATTGGAGGGCTTAACTCCTAAGTATTCTCATTAGATCTGTTCAAAAGTACATCGATAAGGTAGAGAAACTAGCATCTAGTGCTCAGTGGTTTAAAAGCGACATATAATAAAGTAGCGAAGCATTGCTATCTTAATCATAACCTGTCACCAGCTTAAAATCGATATATATTCATACGAGTTTAGAGAAAAAAACACGAATCGCTATCAGATAAAGAATCTAATCAATTGTTTGTGCTAAATTATATAATCATACATCTTGAACATATAGAAGTTAATCCAAGTTCTAATTTCTACCTTTTTTCTTGCATCTAACCTTGTTAATGGTTTTTATACAGAAATGGTGGATGCTATGAAGAAGGTAGCAAAGTTGGATGTGGAACTGACTGTTGAAGAAAGGAACTTACTCTCAGTTGGGTACAAGAACGTTGTGGGGTCACGAAGGGCATCATGGAGAATTTTGTCTTCAATTGAACAAAAAGAGGAATCAAGAGGCAATGAAGTGAATGTAAAACGGATTAAGGAATACAGACAAAAAGTTGAAACTGAGTTATCTGACATTTGTAGTGATATCATGGTTGTGATTGATGAACATCTCATTCCATCTTCTTCTGCTGGTGAATCCACCGTTTTCTACTACAAAATGTAAGCATAAATATAATAAACATATAACCAATAAATTCAATTCATTTGTTAATTGTTTTAATGTTTTTGATTTGATTACAGGAAAGGTGATTATTATAGGTATCTTGCAGAGTTCAAATCTGGTAATGATAAGAAAGAAGCAGCTGATCAATCTTTGAAGGCTTATCAAGTAATCTAATAATCTATATCCTGTTTTCTTAATACTTAATTAATTAATTATTTATTTATTTATTTATATATTTTTTTGATGATTGTAGTTGGCTTCAACTACTTCAGAAGCTGATTTATCTCCAACTCATCCTATTCGATTGGGTTTGGCTTTGAACTTTTCAGTGTTTTATTATGAGATTATGAACTCTCCTGAAAGGTATGTTGTTATTTTTCTTTAAACTTTTATTTGAATATTGAATTTAGGGTTTTGAGTTTTTTGTTTTTTATAATGAATCAGGGCATGCCACCTGGCGAAACAAGCTTTTGATGAAGCTATATCAGAGCTTGATTCCCTGAGTGAGGAATCCTACAAAGACAGCACTTTAATTATGCAGCTTCTGAGAGACAATCTCACTTTGTGGACTTCTGATATTCCTGAAGATGGAGGTAATTTTGAAATAATTTTCATTTTCTTAAAAATTAGAAAAAAAAAAAAAAAAAAACTTTTATAAATCGTAACACACATGTGTATTTGTATATCTGTAGATGACCAAAAAATGGAAATCACCAAATCTGGTGCTGAAGATGCTGAGGTAAGCAAGCCTTAACCATTTAAATAGTCTCCTTTTTAATTAAAATAATTTTTTAAAATGTAAATTGATATATATATATATATATATATATATATATATATATATATATATATATATATATATATATATATTTTGCCAATTATGTGCAGTAAATTCATGGATTGGTGATGGGATTAAGAAAAGAAAGTATGATGTAATTTTATTCTGTAAGCTTGAATTTGAAGAATTGTTTTTTTATTTTATTTTTAGGTTGTGTTTTTAAATGGTTTTTGAGTCGTTTATTCATTTAGATATTTATCTATTAAGATTGATTGTTGTTTTATCTTTAATGGTTTAGTTTGTGTCTTCGATGATTTGCAAACTCTGGTAAATTAAATTAAATTATGATGTCTGATTAATTAGGAAATGGTTGAATTAGTATCAAAAGATTGACATGAACTTTAATGAAAGACTCATGTGAATTTGGCTAAATTAACTGGTAGTTAGTTGTTTTTAATTTTGCTGAAGTGTTCTAAAAAAAGTTTAGCTTTTGAATATGTGAAATTAGATAAAAACCAAAAGGTAAAAGCTACAAAAAGTTAAAAAGAAAAATGATTCTTGAGGGTAATTAAGTTTTAAGTTTGTATTCATTTGGTTCATTTTTTTATTTTTTATTTTTTATTTTTATTTTTATTTTTATTCAATATACCATCGAACTTGTTGTTTGCGTTCACCATAACTCTTTTGATCTGTGATAGCCGATTAAAGGGTTATGGTGAATACAAAGAACAAGTTCGATGGTATATTGAGTACAAAAAAAGGAAAGTTACCAAATGAGAACGAACTCAACAGTTATTTACCCTCCTGAGTCATTTTTCCCGAAAATTTAAATGAAATTAAAGTTGCAAAATTATCAAAGATTGCAATATCTTTTGGCTATAATGTATTTGAAGAGCGTTTCAAAGGGGTAATCTTGTTAAAACATGGTCTGCGTTATGTTTATTGTGGTTAGCTATCAACACCTCTCTGTAAAAGGATATAACTGTGTATGAGAGGTATATTTATCAGCATAAACGTTTATCTGAAGGTATATTATGGTGATATATCTACAAAAGCAGCATGATATTGTACATATTGATGTTGTATCTTATCTCATTAATTCGATCTTAAAGCTAAGTAAACTAAAAAATCACAGCACTTGTGATTCAACTCGTGTGTAGACTTGTTTAGAATCCATGATACGATACATCATTTGATTGTTAATGTAAATGTAGTTATGAAATGCGTCTGCTTAGTCAAGATTTTCCTAATAAATATTCAAGTGCATTACAAAGTTGTACATGTATGAATAATGTTCTTTCGTTGGTTATGTTTTGAAGAGAAACAATAATGAATCTCATAAAGTTATTAATATCAGGAGGGGATGTCGTGAGATTTGCTGTAAATGAGTAAAAGGAAAATGAATCAGAAGGGTAACCAACTGTTGCATTTGTTCTCATTTGGTCCCTTTCCTTATTTTTTTGTCCTCAATATACCATCAAACTTGTTGTTCGTGTTCACCATAACCTTTTGACCGACTATCACAGGTCAAAAGCCAGTCAAAAGGGTTTTGGTGAACGCAAACAACAAGTTCGATGGTATATTAAATACAAAAAAAAATAATGGACCAAATAAGTACAAACACAAAAGTTAATTACCCTTAAGAGTTATTTTTCCAAAGTTAAAAAAAGTAAGCTTTTGGATTGAGATTAAAGTGAAGAGTTTATAATGTTGAATGATTTTTTTTTCCCATTTTTAGCCATGTTTCTAGACATAGTTGCATGACATGATTTCATAATACGGAAAATGATAAAATGGTTACCAATAACATAAAATTTGTTCTTAGGTTACTAATTTTTAATTGTATCTAATAAAGAAATTAATTTTTTATTTTGGTTTTAAAATACTAACGATTACGATTTTTATTGATTAAAATGACAACGAACACTATTATTGTGCGTGTCAGATGTAACCAAAAGCTTCTAGTAATCGTTTTACTCAAATCTCAATTGATAGCCATTATTAACGTTGTATTCTTTTGTGATCTTGCCATTTTTATCGGTAAAAATCGATAAATTTTTTATTGGATATAATTAAAAGTTTAATGACCTAAAGAATAAATTTTGGGTTATTGGTTGTTATTTTAAGTCATTTTCCTTTTAAAATATACCTCTGCCTACTACAAAATTGAGTGTATTACCTATTAAATGCATAACATGATTTCATAATATGACTTTGTCTACCACAAAATTGAATGTATTACTTATTGTTTAAGGCTCTTCTGTATGGGTAACCCCGTTCAAAAAGCCACATCAGTATAGAAAGAAGAAAAGGTGAAGATAGAAGAAAATGGCATTAAACTTCGTTATGGAGGCAACTGATGGCAACAAAAACGAAGATAAAAGACGAACATGAAATAGTAGAGAGGGGGGGGGGAGTGTTTTGGCGTGGTCACGACGTTTATGTAATGTCACCTTACAAATCGAAGGTGGGCGTTTCCCATATGGAGCCCTCTAAACCAATTAAAAGAACAATTAGGGATTCTAAATTGATTAGTAATTATCATCATGACCCTAACCGAATTGCATGAAAATTAAAACAATCAAATCATGAAAGTGGATGTAACGCCCCGATTCTTAGGTATTGATTTAAATGAAAGTTTATTTGGTTTTAAGATCTACTCGACGAGTTGGTTGCCCTACTCGTCGAGTAGCAGCGGGGTGGGATCGCGTATTTAGTGGCCTACTCGCCGAGTCCATGAAAAACTCGACGAGTAGGAGTTGGCAGAAGAAACCCTAGATCCCGGGGTTTTGCACCCTATTTAAGGAATCATAAGCCTCTTTTGGCCTATTTATAGTCCCTCGAGAGCTCAGAAAACCCTAATTCGTGTGATGCTTCATCCTTATCTGTCTTAAGCTTTAGAATGGAGGTTTTTGGAAAGGAAGAACTTGGAGGGCAAGAGACTAGGAGCAAGGAAGGCGTGGGAATCAGAAATCTACCTCAGTTAGCATCATTTGGAGGTATCAAGTCGTCACCTTTACTTCATTTTCCTTCTAGACCTCATTTGGTTGAGATATAGGGTTTTTATGGTTGGATTGAGATGATAGTGTAGGATATGCGCTAGATCTAAAGTTGTAACTTAAGATCTGGACCCTCCTTGGGTTCTAGAGTCATAAAGCTCCGAGCTTGGTCATGTATGAAGCCTCCTTGAGTATGAAACCCCCATTGTGAGCTTGGATTTGACATTAAGAACCTTTTTAGCCATGCATGCACGTAAAGTTTGCGACTTTACGTGAAATGCATGCCTTAGAAGCTTGGATCTGTAATTTGGAGCCATTGCATGACTTAAAAGAGTCTGTATGGCTTAAGGACTGAAGGAACTCGGCGAGTCGCAAGGTCGACTCGTCGAGTCATATGAAGATAGACCTGGACCCGACAAGTTGGATGAATAACTCGAAGAGTCCGATGAAGATTGCCATAGAACTCGACGAGTTGTATGAACAAATCGGCGAGTCGATTGAGGTTTCGCCAATTTATGTATGCGTGTGTAACCGTCGAGTTGCAAGAAGGAATCCGACGAGTGGCCTTAGGGTTTCGATCGTAAACTGAAGGACCTCAATGAGTCACTCCGGTGACTCGGTGAGTGGACAAGTACTTTAAGGAACTCGACGAGTAGTCGGGGGTACTTGGCGAGTTAGGGTTGACATGGACTGTTGACCTTGACTGATGACTCTGAATTGGACCAGGGTTTGATTAGTTGGCTTTGGGGTACCTTGAAAGGTTGGGAACTTATGGGCATGATTATATTATGGTAATAGGTGGTGGGGTTTTTGACAATGATTCGAGGGTTGGGGTTCATCTACCGAGTCGACATCTGCAATGTGAGTTATCCTCATTATATCAATAGGGTCTAAGGCACCAAGGCTGACCCTTTAGTTGTTATTGTTATGTATGCTGCATGTGGTTATGACATGTTAGGTCTGAATCAGGATAGACAGTATGCTATGCTCTTATGATCCGTAGGGATGGGTATGTTAGTGACCTACTAGGTTGGTGCTCTAGTTATGAGAGATTGCTATGATTGATGGTCAGTGAAATAAATATGTTTGATGTTGTATAAGCTAGTATATGTTAGCTATGCGCACATGAGTTATTTGTTTGTTGCTTGGGTTGAGGCGGTCCTCCTTTGTGCTGAAGACCAACACACACTATGAGCGGTCAGAGGAGACTGTAGGCCCACGTGGCGGTCCAGTCATGCCGAAGGCTTGGGACAGATTCAGATAGACTGTAGCCCTGCAGGGCGGTCAAGTCAGGACGATGGCCCAATATGCATGTTGTTGATTGTCTGTTACTGAGATGGTATTATCAGTGTGGTATTGGGATTTTGGGGGTAGCTCACTAAGCCCTTGGACTTACAGTTTTCAGTTTATTATTTCAGATACTTCAGAAGATCATAGCAAGGCGAAGGCGTGACCATACCGTTCCTCATCCTTATGATCCGGTTATTGGGACACTCTGATGAATAATGATTTGAAAACATTTTGTAAACAAATACTATTTGGTTTTATTTAAGATCGGAAAAGTTTAAATTTGATGTAAAATTTTTGGATGTGACAGTGAAAATCATGCAAATTTAAGTGTTTTAAATATATGTAACAATCTCACGAAACAATCCTGTACATAGTTAAATCATCAAACCAATCCAATCAACATAGTGGTTTAGCTTGTTAGGACATGTAGAACTCGAAAACTACAATGTAACTAATAAGAAAGTACACAACTTTGTTTTCTTCACCTTTTTGCCATCCTATTATTGTCCAATATTATCCATTTCTTCATTTTCCAGTCTCTAGCACTCATACCCGTCATTTGTTCCTTTTTTTTTTCCTACCTTCCATTTGACATGCATCAAATTCATGTCAACAAACATAAAATAACACATTGAATCCCTGAAAATATGTGCAAATACTATTGTGTCGTGAAATTTGAGTTATATGATATATATATATATACAAATGCAATGAAATACAATAAGAAACATGACAAACATATACATGAAAATGGTGCAAATGTTTAATTGATTCTTGGCCAACCCTTGTTGTGATCATTATATGTAGGGGTGCAAACGAGTCAAACTATTCATAATTGGTTCGTTAAAGATCGACTTGAAATCGATTTTAAACGAGCCCGAACCGAACTCGAACTTAATATTAAGCTCGTTTATTAAACGAGCTCGAGCCCATGTCACTAAGCTTGATTAGGCTCGCGAGCCTAAACAAGTCTATATATAATATAATTTATTATTATTTTTATATATTAAAATATAAACTATTTGGGGAATTAGAATATTAATAAACGAGTTTGTTAACAAACTTGAACCAAATTTAAGCTTACTTAGGCATGTTGAAAAAACGAGCAAAAATCGAGCCCATGCCGAGCTTGTATAATTCTTTACGAGCTCGAGGCAAGCTCATTACAAGAAAGCTTGAATCGAGTCGAGCTCGAGCCAAAACCTCGTATAACTTAAACGAGTCTAAGCCTGACTATGTTCAGGCTCGGGCTCGGCTCGACTCGACTGGTTTGCAACCCTAATTACATGACACTAATACACGTCCTACACTATCTTAAGAGGACATTGGTTCATAGTCTCAATTTTTCTTTGACTTCATCCGAAATCCTTCAAGGACAACCTAACACCATTTAGGATGGAGACTTAACATGAATAGTTTCTTCCATGCAGGCTATTGTATATCTTGGTATCGTAAGAAACAATTCTTGACAACTAGCATATATCAAGCTTTAGCTACACTACTCAAGAGTTGATTCGTGCTTGTTGGCTTCCATTTATCATTGGGGCTCTCTATTCATCTCCTACTTCTCTATGAGCGTGACAATCAAAGTATTGTTCGGGTTACTCACAATGATGTTTTCCGTGAGCACGACAAACACAAGTAGATTTTTCTTGAACAAACAAACACAAATATATTGATTGTCATTTTGTTCAACACGAGGTTCGTAAGACGATTCTTCTTCTTCTTCTCCTTTCTATATCCACGATTGACTAGTTGGTCAACATATTCACCGAAACTCATATGTTCGACAATTTCAAAGTCCTGGCTCTCAAACTTAACATGTTATCCCCGACTTGAGTTATATATATATATATATATATATATATATATATATATATATATATATATATATATATATATATATATATATATATATATATAGAGAGAGAGAGAGAGAGAGAGAGAGAAGTGTAAATATCAATAATATAGGGATCGTTTTTGTATTTTTTTAGTCTTTCTCTTATTTAATTATGTTTATTCCCCTTTTAAAAAATAATATTTTTTCAAAATAGCTAACACAAAACCACTATTTTATTTGAACCATTAACCTTTGGTTGGAGGACATCTATTTGTCAACCTCCGATCAGTGGTGGGCCTTAGTTGGAGCCTGGGATCGCCCGTACTGGCTCTCAAATTTTTTGGTACACTGATTTTTTTTATTTTTTTTGGTGTAGTGCAAATTTTCTGGTATGCTATCCCTAAAATTTATGTGTTATCTTTGATATTTTGTTCTGGATCCGCCACTACCCCCAATATTGCTATGCCAAAGTCTCTTTGGTATGCTATAATCTTTTGGGTTTGTTCAATACAAAATCAAGCTTTCTTTTTGGCCTCCTCTCAACATCACAACTCACAATCAATTATTGAATCCTATAAAATATGAGACAATCATCATGATTTTGTAGTGGTGGATACGCAATGCAATGGTAGGTTTTACAATGTCATTTGATTGAAAAGCATTTCCTTAAAAAACCGACAATGGTGATGGGTTCCAAAAGGATAACCAAAAGACCAAGTTTTTTTCCCTAAAATTAGTATCTTTGGTATCTTTGGATGGAGATGGGTTGTGGTTTTGATTCATTTCATTATTTTCCAAACTTACAATTAAAAGTTTTGGCAAAAATAGAGTTTGCTTGTCGATGTAGTTAACGTAGAGTTTGCTTGTCGATGTAGTCAACTTAAACGGACTCTTATATTGGTGGCGAAAATGTAAAATATACATATATAAAGAATTGAAGATTAAAATCGGCCAAAAGTAGTTGAACATATATTTAAATATACAAACATTATAAATTGATTATTAAAGTTATAATAGCTTTTGTAATGATATTAAAAAGCCAAATAATCCATCTTAATTAAAGGAAAATACAAATGAAGAACTTAATAAATTAAAGAGTAAATCACGCATAAAATTAGTCTATCTTCATTTTAAAGAATATATTTACAAAAATCAATATTTATTTATATATCTTTTTACAAGGAAGTTGGTTAATTACTAACACGTCAATATTTATTTCATAGATATAAGATATCATATATGATTATAAAGATATAATATAGTACTTTAAATATCGGGTTTGAAATAGACACAAAATGAGAGATATAACTCAATTGGTTCCGATGTGAGGTTTTAAAAATTGAACGAATAATACATCTAGTTCGAGTCTAGTAATCGCGATGTGAGGTGTTCCTCTGTCACATAATACTCCTTTGGCGTAAGTAGGCATGACCCGATTAGATTTGGTAGATATTTACCTTTTGAGCGATTAGATTTGGTAGATATTTACCTTTTGAGATATTCTTTATAATAATTGACTGCATATATGTTTATTTTCCATTTAACCTTTGTGATTCTTCATATCCACCCTTTTGAGCATAAGAGCATCGGCTTCACTTTTTGGATTCCATGTGTGCCATAAAAGGCATCACCTACTCAATCCCCCCCCCACCAACATGAAGTAGTGACACAGTAGCTTCTGTCATAACTCTAGGCACCACAACCAAGAGTAATTGTTTTACCTTTAGACATGTGAAAGGAAATTAAAAAAAAAAAAAAAAAACACCAACACACCTAATGTATATTCTTCCCCATATTATCCCAAGAACAAAACAAGCACCACCATGCTAAAAAATGTCAAAAGAGCAACTCCCCTTAAATTTATGGTTATCTTGTGAAATTGAAACACACACCAAACACACACATATTGCACTCATACATACCACCAAAAACACCAACAAATAGATGGAAAACCCCAAACCCCCGATTCTTTGAAATCATCGATTACATTCGAAGATTGGATCACAACACCATTTCAACCATCTAAACTTATTACCCTTGGTTCTGGAGTTACACCATAGATACAATAGTGACTGGATTTCATTCAGCAAAACTAAATATAATTTCATCTGACTTGCATGCTTTTAAGGTTTCTAAACTGCCATACGACCCAAAGGAAAACTAACATGATTGTTTCATTTCGCTTCCCCATCTTCTTATTGTTTGACAAGTTGTCCTTTATCTTTAACAACTCGGACAAAGAATTGAAGGATCTAGGTAATATATGCCACCAATTTCTGATTGTGTTCCAAACCTTTACTGTGACTGAACATTTGAGGAAGAAATGTTCTTCCGTTTCTGGTTCCTGATTACACAAGTTGCACAGAGTGTTGGATCCAATACCAAATTTTGACAGGTTCGATCCAGTTGGCAGATTGCCATGGCAAACCTGCCATGCCAAAATATTAAGTTTCTTTGGAACTAGATTGTCCCATTCCCATGCGCCTTAGTTGATTTTGGAAGAGTTTGATTGCCAATGTAACATCTCAACGAAGAAACTGTGTATACTCCAAACTGCTCAAGGTTCTATCTTAGACCGTTATTGCTACTGTCTTGTGAGAAATGACTTTGAAAATCCAAATTTATCTTTCAAGAAGGCCAAAGGTAGATTTACAATGGTTCCCAAATAACCGCCTTTTCTTTTTGATTTTGATGGTGTTGAAAAATCGTCATCCATACCGTATATGCTTTGATCACCTCTTTCCATAATTCATGTTTTAGAGAATTGAATCTCCACCACCATTTATCTAATAGCGTTCGATTTTGGGCCTGTAGACTACCAATGTTTAGCCCCCCGTCTTTGTACTGTGGTAAAATTTTATTCCATGCAATCCAAGACATTTTATGTTTTTAGCTTGAACCTCCCCAGAAGAACCGACCTCTCAATTTTTCCAAAATCTTAATGATCTTTACTGGAGATTTGTATAATGAAAAAATGTATGTACCCAAGCTCCCAATACTGATTACAAAGGGTTAACCTCCCACCAAATGACAACGTAGCTGCCTTCCATTTGGATAGCTTTGTTTATAAAATTTCAACTAAAGAGTTCCAATTGTTAATTGGGTTATTATCACTAGCTCAACAAAGTTATGTATAATGGTTTAAATGATCCATCGTGATTATTTTTTGCATTTAAGGGCATATACTTGTGTTTTACCGATTGGAAAAGTCATGTTACCTATTTTAGCAAGTTAACCTGCCTCGTCACTTGCCAAGTAAGCATGTGAGTTAACTGTTTGAGTCAATACCGAGTTGATTCAATGACACACTCAATGACACATGCAAAGAGTAATTAATGTCTTTAATTTCCGCCAACACCCTACTAACCTTACACTGTTGATTCGATTGAGTCCCAGACATACGTATCGAATTAAAAGGGGACACACCCACGTGGGGTTTGAAGTAAAACAACCCTCAAACTTGTTTACTATATTCAGGAAAGCAATCATCTCGAAGAACCCTTAAAAAGCAACAATGTCGGCTCCACCACCTTCACCTGATTCTTTAAATTCGGGTGAGGACGTCAACTACAATGTGCTCTACTCAATCTTCTGTGATTGTAGTCAGAAGATTTCAGAAAACTAATCTGAAATGCAACGTTTGAAGTAGCAGCTCGGACAGGACTATATCGTGTGCATGATCGACCACATCAGTCTCCAGCACAAGTTGGATGACCATGATCAAAAGTTTAAATTTGTTGGTGTTACGATGGGTGGCATGATGGTGGGTATGCTCTTGTTGCTAGTGGTTGTGCTCCATTTTGTTCTTAAGCTTGGGTGATGGGTGGATTTGAAACAATGGTGGTTCGTGGTTAAGAAGCTTATTAATATGTAGATTTTCTGTTTTTATTTTTATATTTGTTTTTTTGGCGAAATGTAAAAGACTTTTCTAAATGACAGACATTTTGTAAGTGAAATCCAATGATGAATGAAAGACATGTCTAAATTGTAACATCAGAAAAATTTCAATAAGTTTAAACCTTTTAAAACAACTCGTTTATTAAAAAAAGTGTTTACAAAAATATTGTCTCCCAAACATGATTTAAAATCAGAGTCTCCTAAGATCCAATCTGTTGTAAAACCGAGGATGTGTACGGTCATGCCTTCGCCTTGCCACAAATCATCTGAAGAACCTGAAACCATAAACAAATTGTAAATACGAAGCTTAGTGAATTCCCCCAAAATACCACTGCACAACCAGACAGCACATAAATAACAACAACATGTACTGGGTCCATAACTAAAAGACTGGATTACCCCCGAGCCCACAGTATGATTCTAGCCTGCCTATCAGGCCCACAACTTATATATGGCCTGCTCTTGAGCTACAACATAAGTTTGGCTTGCCCTCGGGGCCCATAACTTATGCCTGACTTGCTCCCAACTTAATCATTCATCGGACTAGAATACTAATGTTCAGACCTCAGTACGAGTCTAACATACCAACTGGTCCACAAATCGTATCTGGAATGCTACTGAGCCCTCAGTATGAGTCTGGCATGCCCTACCTGACCCTCAGCTCATATCTGGATTTCTCCAATACTCTGAAGCCCTCAGTACTTAGTTCGTATATGGAATTCTACTGAGCCCTCAGTATGAATCTGGCATGCCCAACCCGGCCCTCAGCTGATAGCTGGAATGCTCTAGGGTTTTTAGGCTACAACACAAAGCAATATAACTTCAACCCAACACAATATGCTGAACGATAACAAACATATACAGGTAAACATGCAAACAGAATCATAGGTAGTACTACTGATCAACTAGACTAGCATATCAAAACTAGCAATCTAGCATGCATATCAATTTCATACCCAACATATCACCAATATCAAGTTATCAAACCATTGAGCCGACCTTGGTGCCTTTGACCCGAAGATACAATGAGGAAAACAGAAAACTCACCTCGCACTGCAGAACATAAAGACGATCCCTGGCTGCTGGCTGCCAAATCCCCGAACCGCCAATATCAAGACAACACCTCATCAGAACTGATCCCACGAATAATCTCTGACTGCAGATTCGTTATGATCCACGCACTATCAAATACCACAAAGATAAGCCATCAACATCTTGCCCCTGACTCACGCTATGAGTCAGGGTAAAATATCTTTTTACTCTTCTCAAGCTTGGCCCAAAGCTAAGGCCCAAACTATATGACTAAAGGCTCAAAATCCAAAACAAACATCTAAGGACCAAATATGGCCTAATTTTCCAAATCGGGCCCAATTCATTTCGTGAGCCTTCACCCATGAAAGTCTCTCAGAACAAAATCCCAAAACATAAAATCTAGGTGGCCCAACATGGCCCAAGAGAATCTGAGTCCAAAACCGACGCCCAAAACAAAGAGGCCCAAAATTGTCACGTATGCAGGGTGTACTGTGAAGGTACACTCAGCGTACATGAGGCTGTGCAGAATTCATCATCAGGGGAGCAGATTGGGTACGCGGTGTAACGACGTAAATTTTAAAACCAATTTTTCATTTTTTTACAAACATCAAAAACATCGAGTAATAATTTAGATTCCAATGTAAACAATATTGTCACGACCAATTACGTAACAAAGATCACAAAAATAGTTTCCCCCGAGTGTGTGTACGATCATGCCGGCGCCTTCCCACGGTCCTCGCTAGTACCTGAAACACATAACACAACAACTGTAAGCATAAATGCTTAGTGAGTTCCCCAAAATACAACCTACACACATAAGCCTTTCCAGGCCCTGACCTTCCGGTCCATGTGTCTCAGGGGACTTCCGTCTCGACTGGGTAAACCTTCCGGTCCTACCCACGTCAACCTTACGGTCCATTTTACAACGCCTTCCGGCCCATAACATAATGCCCTCCGGCCCATATCACGCATATCATACATGGCACATATAACGATTAACTTATCACACATAATGCATATATCTCATATCATATTCGACCTTCCGGTCACACAGTCAAACCCTTCCGGGTACAGTATAGTGAGAAGACTCACCTCGTATATCTCGATAACTCGCGAACCCTGGAAATCACTCGTGCTCGAACCCCCGAGCTATAATCCTCCTATAACATCATATATCTCTAATTAATACTTGTACCACTAAGTTTGACCATCCCTATCAAGTCAACACTGGTCAACTCTGGTCAACAGTCACTGGTCAATTTGACCGGACTCGGTGAGTGCACTAGAGCGACTCGGCGAGTCTAAGCGTTTTCACCAACTCGCAAGGATTTCCCTTTGACACGTCGAGTACTCCCCTGACTCGACGAGTTCCACCTGGTCATGAATCGCAGGGCCACCGCGACTCAACTCGCCGAGTCGCAAGGACAACTCGGCGAGTTCCAGCTCGACTCAGTCCACCTGTCAATCCCTCTCTAACTCCCCGTGACTCACTGAGTCAACCATAACTCGGCAGGACCACTTACTAAGTGGTTAAGGAAAATCTTCATGCTACTGGCCGAGTCTATTTTTCAGACTCGGCGAGTCCATGCCATGCATCGACTCAAACTTGCTTCTGAGGTCAGATCCGCTCCATAAACTCATAGATCTGGCCCTCTTAAGCTCATTTATCACGTAAAGTCACAGTCTTGGCCACCATGCAACACTTACAAGGTTCTTTTTGGAGAAATGACCACTAATATGGCAACCCTAGCCTCTAACCCAAAAGGAAGGACATAAAGCATATCATTTGGGACTTTCTGGACCTGCTAAGGTCCAGATCTAGGTACCATATCTCCATGGGACCTCTCACACTTCAATTACAAAGCAAATAAGGCAAGAAGAAACCCTAGATTTGACCATATCAACATAAACACGGAAATAAGCTCTGAAAGATACCTCAAGAAGCTTCCCTTAGTGAAATGGAAGTAGATCCAAGCTCCTAACTCTTCTAGCTTGACTTTCCCCTTCCTTTCTTGCAAAAACACACAAATTTGGTGAACAATAGCCTCTTATCTCACTCACAGGAGCTCTCAGCTACTTTGGTGCTCTCAAGGATCAAGGTGGCCGCAATGAAGGGCCATAAGATCCTTTAAATAGAGCTTAGGACCGGAAAATTAGGGTTTCATCAAACAGCGCGGACTCGCCGAGTCCAGGCGCGAACCCGCGTCTAGAACCGCGACCCTACTCGGCGAGTTCGAGCTCCAACTCGCCGAGTCCCCTCACAAAACACCAAAAATATGCGAATAAAAGATACCTGGAAATCCGGGCTGTTACAATTCTCCCCTACTAGAACTAGACTTCGCCCTCGAAGTCTCGCTTTGCAAATAGCTCCGGATGCTGCTCACACATCTCACGCTCCGGCTCCCAGGTCATCTCTGAATCCTTCCGATGCTACCACTGGACCAACACCAGGGGTACCTCCTTGTTCCTCAAAACCTTGATCTTCCGATCTCTGATGGCCACTGGTCTCTCGGCATAATTCAGGCTCGCATCTACCGGAATATCCTCTAATGGAACCACTGCCGATTCGTCGGCTATTCACTTCCTCAGCTGCGACACATGAAAAGTGTCGTGAATCTGCCCCAACTCTGCTGGCAAATCCAAACGGTAGGCTACCCAGCCTACCCTCGTGATCACACGGAAAGGACCAATGTATCGGGGCCCCAACTTGCCCCTCTTCCTGAATCGAATCACTCCTTTCCAAGGAGAGACCTTCAGGAGTACAAGATCGCCAAACTGAAACTCAAGCTCGGACCGACGTCTGTTTGCATAACTCTTCTGTCGGCTCTGAGCGGTCAACAACCTCTTCCTGACCTGCTGAATCTGCTCGGTCGTATGGAGTACGATCTCCGTGCTACCCATCACCCGCTGCTCCACCTCACCCCAGCAGATGGGGGTGCGACACCTCCGTCCATACAACAGCTCAAAGGGTGGAATACCAATGCTCGAATGATGGTTGTTTTTATACGAAAACTCTACTAAAGGTAGATAGGTGTCCCAGCTCCCTCCGAAATCCAAAACGCATGCTTGGAGCATATCCTCAAGCATCTGAATCGTCCGCTCACTCTGACCGTTTGTCTGGGGATGATATGCGGTACTAAAATGCAGTCTAGTACCCAATTCCTCATGGAAATTCTTCCAGAACCTAGAAGTGAAACGCACATCACGATCAGAAACAATCGAGATCGGCACCCCATGCCGCGATACCACTTCCCTCACGTATAATTCCGCCAACTTCTCCGCAGAAGAGCTCTCGCTGATGGCCAGAAAATGAGCGCTCTTCGTCAATCTATCTATGATCATCCAAATCGCATCGACTCCCCTCGCAGTCCGCGGCAATTTGGTGATAAAATCCATGGCAATCTGTTCCCACTTCCATTCGGGAATATCTAGCGGCTACAATTTACCGTGTGGTCGCTGGTGCTCGGCCTTGACCTGCTAACAAGTCAAGCATCTCTCAACAAACCATGCAACATCCCTTTTCATACAGGGCCACCAATACTCCTTCCTTAGGCCCAAATACATTTTCCTAGCCCCTGGATGAATCGAGAATTTCGATCGATGCGCTTCCTCCATCAAAATGTCACGCACACCACCCACAAAAGGTACCCAAATCCGACCCTGAAAAGTCATAAGCCCTCGGCCATCCGTGATGAATCCTGATACCTGACCTACAACCCGCTCCCTCTTCTGGTTTTCTGGTTTCACAGCCTCAGCCTGAGCTCCTCAAATAGTATCCAAAATTGGGGTCATTACCGTCAACCTCAAACAAATATCTCGGATCGGGGCACTTTCCGTCCTACGGCTCAACGCGTCGGCTACCACATTAGCCTTGCCTGGGTGGTATAGGATCTCACAATCGTAATCCTTCACCACATCCAACCACCTCCTCTGTCGCATATTCAGATTTGGCTGATCCATCAAGTACTTCAGGATCTTGTGGTTCGTGTAGATGGTACACCGAACCCCATAAAGATAATGCTGGTAGATCTTGGGGGCAAACACCACAGCCCCCAATTCCAGGTCGTGGGTGGGATATCTCGACTCATGAGGCTTCAAGTGCCTCAAAGCATACGCTATCACATGACCCCTCTGCATAAGCACCGCCCCCAAACCCGATATAGATGAATCACAGTACACCACGAAATCCTCGATCCCTTCCGGGAGTGCGAGCACCGGAGCCTCGCACAATTTCTAACGAAGCGTCTCAAATGATGACTGCTGCTCCGGTCCCTATGAAAACACAGCACCCTTCCGGGTCATCCTAGTAAGTGGCACAGCAATCTTGGAGAAATCCTTGATAAACCTGCGATAATATCCAGCCAAACCCAGAAAACTCCTGATCTCAGTGGGCGATCTCGGCACCTCCCACCTCAATACCGCCTCAATCTTGGCCGGGTCGACCAATATCCCTTTCTGGTTAACAAGATGCCCGAGGAACTGGACCTCTCGTAACCAGAAATCACACTTGGAGAATTTGGCATACAACCTCTCTGATCTCAATACCCCAAGAATCTCCCTCAAATGTTCCTCATGCTGATCCCTAGACCTCGAATACACCAAAATATCATCGATGAATACGATCACCGACCGATCCAGCATCGGCCGGCACACCCGGTTCATAAGATCCATGAACGCAGCCGGGGCATTGGTGAGCCCAAAAGGCATCACCACAAACTCATAATGTCCATAACGAGTTTTGAAAGCAGTCTTCTGGATATCTTCCTCTCGAACCCTCATCTGATGATACCCCGACCTCAAGTCTATCTTGGAGAACCAAGATGCCCCCTGCAACTGATCGAACAGATCGTCGATCCTAGGTAACGGATACCGGTTCTTAACCGTCAACTTGTTCAACTCCCGGTAATTGATACACATCCGGTGTGAACCATCCTTTTTCTTGACGAACAAAATCGGCGCTCCCCAAGGTGAGCTACTTGGTCGAATGAACCCCTTTCCCAACAGCTTCTGAAGCTGCAAGGATAACTCCTGCATTTCCGGTGGAGCGAGACGATAAGGCGCCTTGGCAATGGGTGCCGCTCCCGGAACCAAATCGATACGAAACTCCACTTGCCTCTCCATAGGCACACCCGGTAACTCTTCGGGGAATACATCCGAAAACTCGCATACAACAGGAACGTCATCAATCGAATTGGGCCTCCCCGTGGCCACTCGAGTATCCATCACGTAGGTTATGAATCCATTGCAGCCCTACTGCAAACTTTGCCTTGCCCTGGCAGCCGAACAAAACGCCGACCCACACCGGGTCCCTTTGCCATAAACCGTAAGCACTCCCCCATTGGGGTCTCGAATCGTCACCAGCTGTCTCTCGCAGTCAATGACTGCCCCAAACTTACTCAACCAGTCCATGCCCATGATAACGCAGACATCCCCCATAACTATAGGAACCAAGTCTATAGGGAACTTGACCCCAAAAATCTCGAGCACGCATCCTCGAATCACCTCAGTGGCGTATACTGCTTTCTCATTTGCTATAGAAACTCGCAGGGGTCGACTCATCACCTCCCGATCAATATCGATGTGCTGGCTAAAAGCCAACGATACAAAAGACCGACTCGCACCCGAGTCAAATAATACCAAAGCAAGTACAGAATTCACAAGAAAAGTACTTACGCATATCATAATATAAGCACAATATCTCAGCATAAAGGTAAATACATGAAAGAATACATACCGGCTACGACATCATGCGCCACGCGGACCTCCTCCACAGTCAACTGGAAAGCTCTCCCACGAGCCTTCGGAGCCTCGGCCTTCACTGGCCGAATCTCGGTAACCCTGGCAGCAGGCGTAGATCCCTGGCGAAGCTGGGGGCACTCGGCCTTCTGATGGCCGGTCTGGTTGCAATGAAAGCAAACCATGAATCCTTTGGGTCAATCCCTAGCAATGTGCCCCTCCTTGCCACACTTGTAGCAAGCACCCGATCGACATGCCCCCTCGTGACCCTTGCCGCACTTTCCGTAAGTGCGGCCCTTCTGACCTCCGGATCTCGAATCGGCGGACTTGGTCCGCTTGGCTGCCGGCTGAGACTGAGTCGGCCGCCGATCCACCCGTTGAGACTCGGCCTCCTCCCTGGCCTGGGTCTCCAACTCGATCTCACGCTTCCTGGCGTTCGCCTGAAGCTCAACAAAAGTATGATATGACGAGTTCGATACGAACTCCCAGATATCCCTCCTCAGCACTCCCAAATGCCGACTCATCCGAGCCTGCTTCGTGGACACCTGCTCGGGGCAGAACATCGCCCTCTCATGAAACTTCCGCGTGATCACCGTGACAGAATCATTACCCTGCTTGAGGGTCAAAAACTCCTGAACCAACCGTTCCCTCTCCACCTGGGGAACGTACTCGTCTCTAAACATAGCAGTAAACCTCTCCCAAGTCACAGCTGAAACCTCTGCCAGAGTGAAGCTCGCCGTCACGAACTTCCACCAATCCTTTTCTCCCAGGCAGAGCTGGTTCAAGGCGAACCGTACCCTCAGATGCTCCGGACATGAACAAGTGTAGAAGCATCCCTCGATATCAGCAATCCATCTCATCGCAACGATTGGATCCTGCTTCCTGTCAAACTCAGGTGGCTTCGTGTTGCTGAACTCCCGGAACAGCAACGAGTCACCTCCCTGTGGTCTGGCAGCGGCCACAGCTGCAGCGGCTGCGGCCTCAGTCAACGCGGCGTACCGCTCTTCAAATGTCTCCATCAGCGTGGTCTTAATAGACCCAAACATCTCCGAAATCTCAGCCCGGATCGCTGCAACTACCTCCTCATGAATCATCTGACGAAGCTCCTCATCAGTCACACTACTCGTACCAGGTCTGTGGCGTGGTCCAACCATGATGACTTTGAAATACAACATAAAAATATCATAGACTCTATCGAGCATAATCACACTCGATAACGCAGTCCTGCTCAGTCTCCGATACCCAGGGATTCTTACTTGGGTTGCCCACTGACCCGGTGTCTTTAGTAGTACGGGCCCAATACTACCAACTACACCGCGTCAGTATTCACCCCAAGTCCTCCTCCCCAAACCCCGGATCCTGAGTACTCTATTCTTGCCATGCAATAGTTACCCACTCGCTCTCAAAGCACCTCATAGAAGCAGGCTTCCCTAGACTAAGGCATCACAAATCAGGCCACTCTAGTCCTAATATGAATACCTAGTCTACTAGCATGCGTATCATATCATATCATATCTCATAACACATATTGTAAGAGTATTTTGGGGATTTTACCGTTCGGGCACTGGCTGACCGTACACACTCCTTCTTCTTTGGTTGTTTCAAAAATCACTTATCAAATTTTATTGATTTATTAATTAAAATTTTCTCAAATCCCCGGTTTGAGTTCAGTTACGCCCGAAGGTGTACCCGAATCCCTCAAACCAAGGCTTTGATACCAACTTGTAACGAAGTAAATTTTAAAACCAAATTTTCATTTTTTTACAAACATCAAAAACATCGAGTAATAATTTAGATTCCAATGTAAACAATATTGTCACGACCGATTACATAACAAAGATCACAAAAATAGTTTCCCCCAAGTGTGTGTACGATCATGCCGGCGCCTTCCCACGGTCCTCGCTAGTACCTGAAACACATAACACAACAACTGTAAGCATAAATGCTTAGTGAGTTCCCCAAAATACAACCTACACACATACGCCTTTCCAGGCCCTGACCTTCCGGTCCATGTGTCTCAGGGGACTTCCGTCCCGACTGGGTAAACCTTCCGGTCCTACCCACGTCAACCTTACGGTCCATTTTACAACGCCTTCCGGCCCATATCACGCATATCATACATGGCACATATAACGATTAACTTATCACACATAATGCATATATCTCATATCATATTCGACCTTCCGGTCACACAGTCAAACCCTTCCGGTTACAGTATAGTGAGAAGACTCACCTCGTATATCTCGATAACTCGTGAACCCTGGAAATCACTCGTGCTCGAACCCCCGAGCTATAATCCTCCTATAACATCATATATCTCTAATTAATACTTGTACCACTAAGGTTGACCATCCCTATCAAGTCAACACAGGTCAACTCTGGTCAACAGTCACTGGTCAATTTGACCGGACTCGGCGAGTGCACTAGAGCAACTCGGCAAGTCTAAGCGTTTTCACCAACTCGCAAGGATTTCCCTTTGACACGTCGAGTACTCCCCTGACTCGACGAGTTCCACCTGGTCATGAATCGCAGGGCCACCGCGACTCAACTCGCCGAGTCGCAAGGACAACTCGGCGAGTTCCAACTTGACTCAGTCCACCTGTCAATCCCTCTCTAACTCCCCGTGACTCACTGAGTCAACCATAACTTGGCAGGACCACTTACTAAGTGGTTAAGGAAAATCTTCATGCTACTCACCGAGTCTATTCTTCAGACTCGGCGAGTCCATGCCATGCATCGACTCAAACTGGCTTCTGAGGTCAGATCCGCTCCATAAACTCATAGATCTGGCCCTCCTAAGCTCATTTATCACGTAAAGTCACAGTCTTGGCCACCATGCAACACTTACAAGGTTCTTTTTGGAGAAATGACCACTAATATGGCAACCCTAGCCTCCAACCCAAAAGGAAGGACATAAAGCATATCATTTGGGACTTTCTGGACCTGCTAAGGTCCAGATCTAGGTACCATATCTCCATGGGACCTCTCACACTTCAATTACAAAGCAAATAAGGCAAGAAGAAACCCTAGATTTGACCATATCAACATAAACACGGAAATAAGCTCTGAAAGATACCTCAAGAAGCTTCCCTTGGCGAAATGGAAGTAGATCCAAGCTCCCAACTCTTCTAGCTTGACTTTCCCCTTCCTTTCTTGCAAAAACACACAAATTTGGTGAACAATAGCCTCTTATCTCACTCACAGGAGCTCTCAGCTACTTTGGTGCTCTCAAGGATCAAGGTGGCCGCAATGAAGGGCCATAAGATCCTTTAAATAGAGCTTAGGACCGGAAAATTAGGGTTTCATCAAACAACGCGGACTCGTCGAGTCCATCCCTTGGACTCGCCGAGTCCAGGCGCGAACCCGCGTCTAGAACCGCGACCCTACTCGGCTAGTTCGAGCTCCAACTCGCCGAGTCCCCTCACAAAACACCAAAAATATGCGAATAAAAGATACTTGGAAATCCAGGCTGTTACACGTGGGGTATACACCTCCCTACACGGGGTGTACCCTTGCAAGACTCAATTTCTTCCTAAGTGCTTAGTGGCTTAAGCACTTAAGCGAAAACTTCATATCCATGATCTAAATGAACTCCAGGGTCATAAAGTCTCTAACTTAATGACTTTAGAGGTCCAAAAAGTCCTTAATACATGGTCTTAATCCATTAATACCTTCTACAAGAAGCATGGAGCCAAACTAGCTAAAGGGACCTCATTTTTATGGCTTAGAACCCTTCCTAGGCTCTGAAAGGACAACCTAAAACGACCAAAACCATACATTCATAACAATGGGACTTTTAGGACAAAAAGAACATCATAAAGCTACCAAAATAAGATCCAAGCAAACAAAGCATAAAGGTAGTAACTTTTTACCTTCTGGAGCTTCCCAAGAAGGTGATGATCCAAGATCCAAAAGCTTGCTTCAACTACTACTCTCCTTGATGCAACTCGTTCTTCACTACCCACACAAAGAACACACGTTTACCTCAAGATACTATCTTATGGGGTTAGGGTTTGTTAAAAATGACTCAAGGGGTTGGAGGATGAAAAGATGAGGCTAAATGATCCATAAAAGGGGCTTAAATACCCCCACAAACCCTAAAACTTAGGGTTTCTTTCGGACAAGAGTATGCTCAGCATACATATGTGTAGGCCCAACATACTATGGCACACCCTAGTACGCTTAGCATACGTACATGTACGCTTAGTGTACCATAACTTCTCCTAAAATTATAATTTTTCCACTATAGCTTCTTGCGACCACTTCCTTCCAAAACAAGGACCAAAATGACACACTTTAAAACCAAGAGATGAATTTGAAAATTACTGAAAACCAGAGCGTTATAACTCACCCCCACTTAAATTTGTTTTCGTCCTTGAAATCATTCCTTATCATCCCCGGAAAGCCCGACAACTTGAGGGCATAAACACAACCTTGATCATACAATTATATTCCCAAGGCAACTGAACCCAGGAGAATACTCCACTCGAAGAAGGCAATTCCACAATCCTTTGAAGAAACCCAATCTACTTATCTGAATCCTAAAGTATCGAACTGGTCTGACTCCCTGACAGACCGCCTATACTGAACCAATGCTAAAACCATAACACGTATCCATCGAACTATTTACTCGACTCCTGCTTATCTGCGATTCCCACTAGAAAATAGAATCGCAGGCCAACTGCTGCTATGGACAACCCTCCGCTCGACCAGAAGGGATTAGATATTCCTTCAAGAGAAGTATCATCCCGAAGATAACAATTTTCATGAACACAATGGCTATGAAATACTGATTTCCTTAACTGACAAACCGAATGTTGCAACTATAATACTAAAACCTCATCACTTGCCCGAACTTTACACAGGTAGAACCATCCATGAGCACAAACACATAAACTAAATCCTGAACCCTACAGCTAAGGTCTTTGACATCCAAATTTCTTGATACACATCTTTCTGAGTATAGACCTTGCATGGATATACTCACGATTCCCAATGCGAGCTTTCACCAAAAACCCACTCGAATATGGTCACTCATATACTTCTCGAAGATCCTTCCGTATATCTAATGAGCATCTAATTATGAATTTTCCCCATATCCATGGCTGGAGACACTAAAAGAAACATGCATAACTGATCCTCAAAACCCACCGATTGCGATCTTCACCCAAAACCAAACCATATGATGTACCAAAACCTTAATAACCATTGACTCTATGTTATGCCATCACTAACCACTGCTTCGTCGAGAAAAGAAGATCAATCCAAGAATTTTTGTGTTACATCCAACCCCCTTATAGACTTGGGTGTACCCCCACCTGGACAATCACTTGAGACAATCATAAATGACTTTATGATTTGCGACTTCCCTACCAATCCCAACTTGAAAACCAATACCCTATCAACAACTTGCGAACAACCAGAAATATAATGCATACATATCACAAAGACTTTCTGATTCCTGACTGATACTCCCCACAACCCTGACTACATCCTTTATCCAACCATCATATTTGCAACTCGTTTGTCTCCCATCAATGCGTAGACATGTGTCATATTTGGATAATATTAATGATATTTTACTACACCTCTCATCATTTCAAATGGGTACGAATATATGTCGGAAGGAAAGTAAGAGGATATTTAATTTCTCTTAGATAATATGTGTAATATTCTACTAGTCGTTTACCCGCGCTAACGCCGGCCGATAAGTTTCTTTCGGAAGATAATTTTATTAGTGATGATTAGTTTCCTTTAGATGTGAGCTATGCATTGCGTCCATTTGGTAGACTATTTGTGTCGAATAGTTCATTTCAACGGATAGTTTCTTGCTAGTACATAGTCATACAATACGACAGAAGTTGAGTCTACATTTGGAATTTCATCTAATAGTTCATACTTTATTTTACTATATATATATATATATATCTATATATCTATATATATATATATATATATATATATATATATATATATATATATATATATAACAACAATTTGTAATCAAATGTTAGGTTAGAGGAAATAGTTGCAGCAATGATTTTACAATTTAGATGATTTCACTCTATAATTCCATCACAAAAGAGCTGTTTGCCAAGCTTGTTCACTAACCTGTTCAAGCCATTGTCAATCGATAGTTTGTATCAAGTAAAAGCAAATTACAATGGTTATATGTGTCATAATCAAGAACACTTTGAAATATAAAAGAAAGTCTAACCTCTCCATTAGCCCTCCATGGTTTCTTTGACTGAAAATAATCAAAGAAAGCAGGAAAAAATACATGTAAGAACAAATATTAGTCTTAAGGATATTGCCTATTTTTTCCTGAAAATAATCAAAGAAAGCAGGAAAAAATACATCTAAGAACAAATATTAGGTAAAGTTGGAAACCTTACCACAGTCAACCCCAAAAAATCATTATTTGTTACTATAGCTTGTTAAGTAAAAAAAAAACAGTTTGAATTCAAGAATTATGAGGGTAGTGATGCACAAAATCCCCATTACAGGAATCTTCGATCACTCCATCTTAACTAACGAAAAATCCAACTAATCTTCTCTCTCACTTTCTATCTCTCTCTCAAAATACTCATGTAAACAAGAAATTTTGTGTTTTAGGTCAAAAAAAGAAATGGTATACAGTTTCTCCATTAATGTTTGTAAATATGCTTCATGATTGAGTATCTTGGGAAAACTGTAGGAAGATACTTCAAGAATAAATTAGAGTGGTTAATTAACATCAACAAACAATCGATAAATTTAAATTTTGGCAAAAAATAGGGTTGATTTCATTAGGGTAAACAACAGCTTTGGAGATGTGGGGTAAAAAAATCGGAGGTGAATCCTCGCACAACTCCGTCGTATTCATCATCTCCGACTCCAATTTTCCTCTCCAAGCTCTAACTTTCTACCTCTATCATTTTGATTTCCCTCTCCAAGCTCTAACTTTCTCGTGGGCAGAGTTTGGGCTAAGAAACTTTACTACTCGGGATCTTCAGGGCTTCAAGACTTGCTTCAGGTCTCGGGATGATACCGGGGCTTCAGGGTATAATTTTCACATAGATCGATGAAATAAGGGTGAGAGAGAAGAAATGAGCAACAAATCCCGGAGACCTTGCATTCTGTTTATAGGGGAGGCTGACCCTCCGAACGCAGGGTGTTCCCTCTATGTACGCGGGGCATTCCTCCGAACATGGCACATAGGAGTGAGTTCCGGTCCTATCCGATAAGACTTCTGAGTCAGCAGCAATGTGGCCGATCTGAGGCCTCTCAATGAACGCAGGGCGTTCCTGCTTTGGGGTGCGTGCCTCGAACTTCAGAAATTCATAACTTTCGCATACGATCTTTGTTTTCAATGTTCTTTATATCCACACGTAGGTGGGAATATGCTCTACAACTTTCGTTTAGACTTCGCTGGCTAATTTTGACTTTATTTTTATTATATTATTTTTAGTAGGCCGGGACAGGAAAACTCCGTTAGAAATTCGCAACTTCTTCATCCGACGTCCGTTTTCGTCTGTCTTTTTACTGTTGGACTACTATCGACGAGATCTTCAATTCTCATTTAGATTCTTTCGGCTAGAAACCACTTGATCTCATATTCGAACTTTGCGCTACATACCGCTAAGTCGAAACTTCGAAAAATCATAACTTCCTCATACGTAGTCAGATTTAGATGTTCTTTTTATGCACGCTTTTGGTTTAACTTATTCTAGAACTTTCGTTTAGATCACTAAGGCTAGATATCGATCTATCTTAAATTCATATTTTATGTTATACAACGTCGTGTTGGTTCTGTCGCGAAACTTCGACTTGTCATAACTTCTTCGTTATAATTCGGATTTCGACATTTTTTATATATACAAAATCCTTGTCACGACCACTACAACTTCCTTCATAGATATTGGGCATATCTAATATTTTATTTTTACGCTTATTTTTATTCTTAATTAATTTAAGTCACACAATTAAGTATATAATACTCAAATAATACATGCTTATTATTTCAAAATGAGTTACAAAGGTTAACCTTGGCTATTACATCATCATTAATGCCTAAACTAGAAACACGGGCATTACACAGATTTACAATATGAATAAATCCATTTGTTGATTTTACAAAACTAATTTACGAGTAATTAAATCGTTAAAATATTATAAAACTATATGGAAATGTATTTCGATTTATATGTTAATTTCACTTAATTTTTGAATGATGAAATAGTAGAAATGGTAAATCGGATTCACGTTGTGAATGTTAAACTTGAACGTTTAGATTCACATTGTGAATCGATGGAGTTTTTTTAGTCGATGATGATGTTTATTAATAGAGGACAAAAAATTGAGATTTTTTCTATAATTAGTTTTTTTGGATAAAAATAAAATTAAATATTGAAAAAAAAATTAAATGAGTTTTTTTGATGTGTGTGTGTGTATATATATATATATATATATATATATATATATATATATATATATATATATATATATATATATAAGATCAAATGAGAACACAAAAAATATTGAGAACGCGAGAACAAAGTATCAAATGAGAACACAAAAAATATTGAGAACGCGAGAACAAAGTATATTCATTTGTGATTCCATGTATTTATTTGTGGGGAAATGATAATTTTTTACGATTTTAATTTCAGTTGAAGAGAAAAAGCATATTAATGTTGATTGTGCGTAAAAATTTATCATATCTCCGTAAATGAATACATGGAATCACAAATGAATATAATTGTTCTCACGTTCTCAACCTTTTAGGTGTTCTCATTTGATTATATATATATATATATATATATACATATATATATATATATACATATATATATATATATATATATATATATATATATATATATATATATATATATAAACATTGATCTTTATGGAAAGAGAACGAAAAATCATGAACAACAGTATACTCATTTTTTTTTTGATAAAAAACATTGCTTAAAAAAATTTAACGAAAAAAAGAGGTGACTTTTTTTGTTAATAATGTGGGGTTTATAGTATAATCGGGTATATATGTGATGCGTGTATGGGCTTGATTTAGTGAGTAGGGTAGTGTTTAGGTAAATTAATAGAGAATAGCAACCACAAATGATATGTGAATGGAAAGAAATAGATAGATTAGTATAGTAACAACTCAAGACCTATTAAGTTGTATACCGATGAAAACAATCCAAGACCTATTGGATTGAGTTCGTATCAAGTCAAGAACACGTCCCAACAAGATAACTTGAGAATTATAACAATAATTCAAAGTGAAAATAATGGTTCTTTGATTAAAATTCGTGTATTACTTTTTTCATGCATAATTTGGCTTTATATGAAGCCTTTATTACAAATTTGGTGGTTACAAGCCAACCAACCAATTATTCATTAAAACTAGTAAATAGAAATTAAGGTAACTCTTGAAAGAACACAAAAAAAACGTCCATGAGACTTGTGAATGAAAAAAAAACGGCTATGTTTGCTTAAGGAGCCATAAGAAGCATTAAGGAGTCATTATAAGCATTAAAGTGTAACCCTAATCCACCAAAGAGTGTCAAAAACGGCTAGGAGGCTTTATGAAGCAAATAGTAACGTTTTTAGCACTTATGAAGCCTTAAAAATGTTGCCCTAGTCTTCATGCAACCTTAATTGAATTTGTGGGTTACCATGCACAACCCAACCATTGAGCCCAAACCACCTTCTAGCCCACTAGTAATCACTAATCCATCACATTTTGGGCTTTCATGATCCATGCATGGATCATCCCTTCCCCCTTTGAAAGGAATTGACCTCAATTCATCAAGTCCATCATCATCAAGATAAGGTGAAAGATCTCCCACATTAAAGGTAGCATGCATTCCATGGTCTCCTCCCAAATCCACCTTGTAACCATTATCATTTTCATAATTTGTCACTTCCACACATGTATCAATATGCAACCAATATACAAGTGTACATCCATTTCTTTGGCCATTGGTCATTATAATTTACGACACTCACGATTAGTTTCTTGGTTCTTTGTTAATAATGGTTCCCTATTGAAAACTCATCGTGTGTTTATATATATATATATATATATATATATATATATATATATATATATATATATATATATATATATATATATATATATATATATATATATATATAAAAGATCAAATGAGAACCCCAAAAGGTTAAAAACCATTTAAGAACCACTCCATTAAAGGTGTTTTTGTCAATCTATATTTTTTCTTATCATTTAACATCAGATTTAAACATTTTCACTAAACACTCTCTCATAAGATTTCAAATTCTCTCAACTTTCAAACACTTCTTTCTTCTACAACATCCACCACCATCTAACTCTGGTGATTGTACAACACCACCGTCATCAACCTCCGACAACTATCCACCATCTCCACCTACGATATCCGCCATGCTGCTGTCTCCTGCCACAGAATAAACTTATTATCACCATTGTTACGTCCTTCTCCAACGACTTCCAGCAAGTCTGAAGGATTTTGGTGGTTTTTTCTTTCATTTTAGGTGGTGTTCTTAGTCCATATTTGTCCAAATCCAATCAGATCTAGAACACTTGTCTTTAGATCTAGAACATTTGCCTTCAGATATGCTTTCATCGCCCTCACAAAAACCTCTTGTGTCACAACTAGGAATATTGATGACTAGTAAACATTGAACAATGATAATAAATGTGAACCAACAATGTGAAAGCATGTAGGATGCTTATTCAATAACAACAAAACTTCAATCAAACACTTCATAAAAACGTTCAAATAGTCAACAAAGAATTAGAAAACCCTAGAAATCCTTGTTTAAGTCTATTTTGGACTAGGATTTCCTTATTGGGCCCAATGGACCAATAAGCTTCCAATTTGACTACTTTGGGCTTAGAACTCTTAAATGGGCTCTAATTAGACCCACTTTGATTTATTTTAATATTTTGGGTCATATTGGGCCTAGAATGAAATAAAATACTTTAATGGACCTTATTGGGCCATAACTAACCTAATTAGCCCTAATGGGCCATAAAAATCATTCCTAGATTTATTTGGGCCGAAAATTCACCTAAATGGATTATAATATGGGCTTAAGCATTAAGGGCCCAAATCTTTTTTTTCCCTCTCCTTTTTCTCGGCCCAACTACTCAAATGAAGGAGAGTTGACTTTTTCATGCCACCTCATTTTTACATATGGGTCTTCCATGCATTTATCCCATGTTTTCATGCAACTATCCCATCAAAGATCTCTTCTCTTCCTCTCTCTTTTGCTCTCGGTCGAACCCAAACAAACACACACATACTTCACTCAAAATTCTCTTTAGGAAATTCTCTCCACTCCTCTCCATATTTTCAATATCTAAGAGGCTTTCAAAGAGATTCTTCCACAAAATCATCATCTAAGAACCCACTAAGTTCGAGATCCATCCAAGGAACTTGCTAGGGCCGAAAATAGCACCAAACTTCTCTCAATCTTCTTCAAAACCGAAACTGCAACTCAAGGTGAGCTTCATACCCCTTTCTTTTCGGTTTTTATGAGTTTTATGGGGGAGAATACAAGAAAATGTGTAGATCTATGTGTATGTGTATGCTATGTGTGATTTTATGCATGTATATGTGTGATTTCATGTGTTTTTGTGATGAATATGTTACCAAAAAAGGTGTAAACCCGAGATCTATGACATGATAAAGGAAACAAACATAATCTAAGCTATTTTACACTAAACAAGTCAAGAGTAATAGCTTATAAGGTTATGATGAACATATTCTAACATAAAACCCATTTTTGGGCTTAAATTGTCAAAAATACAAAACTTGGGATACAAATCGACAAGTCACGATTTCTTGAAGGTCAAAAGGGTCAAAACAGTTTCTATAATCACTTCTCTAAATATTATAATCTTCAAGGGACTTAAAATGTAATTTTTAGCTTAATGGGCTAATTTTGGGCTTTTCAGCCCAATAAGCCTCAAAATGCGAAAAATGATAAACTAAAGGGGCTGAAATGAAACTTTCTGTAAAACAGGGGGTAATTATCATAACAAAATCATTTTAAGAGTCAAAAATGCTTTTCACTATAAAAAAGGACCAAAAATGTAAAGTTTTTAGATTTTGGACCAAAACGGTAAAAGTTGTGAAAAATGGGGTTCTAACCGAGAAACACCATTCTGGAAGGGCTGGAACTATCCACAAAATAAATTTTGGGTTAAAACTGTGTTTTCATCAAATAAATGATACAAAAGTGTCAAGAAAAGGTTTTAAGGACTAAAAATGAAATTATTTTATATAAAAGGACCAAAAGTGTTATTTTTATAAAACAAGGGTAGTGAAAAGGTCAAATTCCACTTTTAAACAAATTAATTCATTAATACAAAATGCGAGATCCACGACTACCGACGAAACGGAAAACAAATACACTTTCAACAATAAATATCGTTACAAACGAAACGATTCGGTCTCGAATCAATAAAAAACAACAAGCGTTAAACCAAACCATCTAAATAAATACGCGATAACTACTATGGGCAAACTTACAAACTTTGGGCTTGGAAGTTTCAAATCATGCTTGTTGGGCCTTGCTAGCCCATTAATATGATCTTTGGGACCAAAGGGAATATACTTATGTGCTATTGGGCCTCCTATGACCCGATTTCATGTAAAAGGACCTTCAATGGTTCTGATGTGCTATTGGGCTCTAGTGGCCAATTAGTATTGCTAGTAAGGTCAAGAAATCAAATGCGAGTTAGGCCAACGTGCCTTTCGCATTCCCGATAGCCTAAATAACTCACAGAAATAACAACACTTTGTACTCCCCTTTTCCTCGTTTGTTAGGCTTACGAGAAATCAAGATAAACAGATTTAGGACGTTAATCAAAAGTAATCATGGTTGTTGGATTAAGTGAGTAGTAACGGGCGATGCCTTTAAGGATCGTTCGAAACCTGTAGTTATAAACTAATCATTTTCTAATGCATGATTATAACGACTCACAAACCCTAATTAATCCAACGCCACGCCAGAAATCAAAATCATTCCTTGTGACGGTATAACAAATTGAGAATTCACTGTATTTTATGTATTGGGAAAACATCGGGTTTTCCTGGGAAGTGCAACATTTTCACTTGCGCGATTAATACTAAGGTTCAACATTTATACATGTTTTAAAAATCAACAAGCATATATTTACGGATCTCCACACTTTTTATAAACAATGATCTTTTCAGAAAATATCAGATTTTCTGGGTTTTACAAACTACACAAAATCATTTTATCACAACATTGCTTATGAACTCACCAACATTTCATATGTTGATGTTTTTCAAAATTAACTTGTATTCTCAGGTAACAGGTAAACCGAAGAATAAGTACCAAGTAATGTCAGTGTGTTTTGCTTATGATATCTATCAGACAATTGTGTTATGAATTTGTAATGTTTAAAAACAAAGTACTGGATGTAAACAATATCAGTTGTATTATTTTAATGCATGGTGATGATTTATGTTATGATTCATGTATATTCATTGTGATGGTATTCAATTTAAGTCACAAGAACCCTTGGACGTTTCCGCCGTCTGGTTCGGGGGTGTGACATCTTGCTATCGACGTCGATCTTGGAACAACCGACTGCCAACCTTCAGATCTGGAGTCACTAGCTTTAGATCTAGAACATCCACACTCATATATGCCCTCATCGTCGACACCATCTTTCTATTACTTCAGATTTGTGAGTTGTGCTTCATTTCTGACCACTTTCCGACCTCTAACGTCTCCAAATCACCAGAAAACATCGTGTCGCCTCACTCAACCTTTCAGATTTGAAACCAAAGATGCTGGGAAAGTCACCAACCGTCATTAACCTTTTAGATCTAAAGCAAAAACGTACCAATATCATAGATTTGGTTAGATATAGTCAAATCTGATGTGTTTGGTGTAATTTCAGGCATAGACCTTGTATGTATGAAACATTTCATGGTGGCCAATTGTGGTACCACTACCATATCAGATCTCATCCACCATCACCACCTCCTCACCCCAGATTGCGGGGAAACTCATCAACTACCATCAACATTTTTGATCTGAAGTCAAAGGTGCAAAGGTTTCTTATAGGGTTGTCAAATCGGGCACTCGTGTTGTGTTTTTGTCTGACACGACAAGGTTTTGTATAACACGAACACGACACAACACGATGTTGTGTTTTTTTTCATTAACACAAAAACGAACCAATTAAAACACGACAACACGATACGACACAAAAAATATAATATTACATAACTATTAGTGTATTTAGTTCATACTTAAAGATATATATATGTGTGTGTGTGTGTGTGTTGTATGCATGTATGTATGTGATTGGAGAAAGTTTCATGTGGTAAAGGGATTTGTTAATTATAAAACTAGGTTCAAACCCGTGGAACTCACGGGTGCTGTTTTTGAATTGAATGTAAAAATTAATTATTTAATAAAATATTATATCAATAATTCTGATAACTTATAAATTGTAATATTGAATATTTAAATAATTTTTTTTTATTTGTAATTATTTAATTGCTAACTAAATGGGAAGTATTTAATTAGGAATGAAGATTTTTGAAAACTATTTTTTTTTATTCATCATTCTTATTGGACATATGCAGATGATACAATACCAATGTATGTAATGAAATTAACATAAAATATAACAATACGTAATTATAAAAAAAAAACACAGTAATATGATGGATTAAGTGTGATTTGCTAAAATTGAATAAAACGACGTTACAAAAAAGTTGGCTACAGATTTTGAAAAACTTCCTTATAAACAACATTGGAAGTTTTATTTGTGAGTTTGCCATCTTTATCTAAAATTAATAATTTTAATCCCTCTCTGCTCTGAACTCTAGATAAGGCAACATACAATTGTCCATGTGAAAGAACTGGATCTTTCAAAAACAAATCAACCTTTGACAACGATTGTCCTTGACTTTTGTTAATAGTCATTGCAAAACATACAACCAAAGGAAACTGTCTTCTTGTGAATTTGAAGGGAATCTTTTTTTTTTTTTCTGATGGAGTTAAAGACATTCTTGGAATAAAAGTCCGATTTCCAATATTAGTTCCGGTTATTATACATGCCTCAATAACACGTTTGCCCAATGATAACACCTGTAGTCTTGTGCCATTACATAAGCCGTTTTTCTGATCAATATTTCTCAGTAACATTACTGGAACACCAATTTTTAAAACTAACTTATGATTTGGTAAACCGGATACTTTGAGTCCATTTAATACATCAGGAGAGTATAGATTTGCATCAAATTGATCATGGAGAAATTCGGATTCACATATGCAGTCTGAACTTAAAAATTCAACTTGATCTCCTGGAAACTTCTTAAGCAAACGGCCGTTTATTTCCTGGACAACTTCATTTTTTGGAGCAAGTATCGCTCTTTCTTGGAAATAATTTATATCGCTATAGTTCTCTAAAATTGAAGGATATACAAACTCAATTAAGGAACCTATAGGATCATGTGAATCATTAATGAGAATATCATCCGGAATATCGATAATCGTTTCACCATCGTTCGGACCACCAAGTTTTCCTTCTCCTATATCCAACAACCAATTTGCAAAATCTCTTATTTTTCCTATATCTGATTGATCCCTTCCAACAGTTAGCCTCATGTTTTTTGTTAATCTATGGACTTTGCAATGTTCCCATAAATATGAAGAACTCAAAGAAGCATTTACAATGTTCTGTCTACTGCCACCCGGCACAACAGGTAGAATTTGTCTAAAATCTCCTCCAAAGACAATAACTTTCTCTCCAAATGGAATATTTGAGATGGTTGAATTTACGCACCTTAATAAATCCTTCAAAGTTCGATCTAAAGCTTCAAATGCATGCTTATGGACCATAGGTGCTTCATCCCAAATTATTAAAGAGGTTTTCCTTATTAAGCTTGCCAACTCACCGTCTGGATTTATGTTACAAAAAGAATCCTCTGTAAGCTCAAATGGAATTATAAATCGAGAGTACGCTGTTCTACCACCGGGCAATAATAAGGAAGCAATACCACTTGAAGCAACATTTAATACAATATTTCCTTCAGATCTAATTGCTGCAGATATTGTTTTCCATAAAAAAGTTTTATCTGTTCCACCATAACCGTAAACAAAGAAGACACCTCCTTTATTTTGTTGAATAGCACTCTTGATGTTTAGGAAAATGTTCCGTTGCTCATTTGTTAATGCAAGAAACATACGATCATAGTCATTCTTTATCACGGGAATGTCGTAATCTAGCTCCTCGGTGATAAGTCGATTGTTTGAAGAAGAAACAGATTCAATATCTGGGTATGGCATGTTTTTGAAGTTTTTGAGAGTAGAGTTGTTTCGAAGTAAAATTTGTTGTATTTCGAACAAAGTTAAGTTCTTAAGTTCATCTACTCCGAGAGACAATTCTGCACGAAAATATTAAATAATTAATAAAATATGTGGTCGATATTTAATAATTTCATTACTAATTATTTAATGGGTGTTGAAAAATAAAAAGAAATTAATTTTAAAAAATAAGAAAAAAATGTAATACTTGCTGACTTAAATCTTTGTCGTTGGCTATATAGAATTTCATTTGCCAAATATTCTCATGTATTTTCCCAAACGATCTCTGGTTTAGACATACTATTACACATCAACAATGTAGCAAATAAAAAGCGTAGATAAAAACCAGATCCAGAATGACTTGCTTCTTTAATTGCATCAATGTATTCCTTGTCATCATCTAATAGCCCGAGTGCATAACAGGCATCTCTAAAAGAAGAATGTGTTTGACCATTTAACGTGCGAATTTCATCAAATGATGTTGGTCCTTTTACTTTATTTAAAAGAATCCTTAAGAAATATGCTTCACCTAGTTTAGGTGAAACAGAATGAATTCTACCGATGGCTTTTCCTACTTTCCTACGCTTCCAAAACCGACCATTTAATATCCAAACAAACTTTGTAGGGAATTCAACATATGTGAGTTTTCGTGCTTCACTGTCGATTGCATTACACTCCATCCAAGCTGTGAACTTTGAAGCCGCAACAGAAGGTTTGTCAAGAACATCATCAATATCATCATCTTCGTCATATACAATCTGCTGTTGATTAGGAAGATGAAAAGGTAGTCTGACAACAGAAGGATATCTGCAATGAACATCATATCTAAAATTCGCCATGATGCTTCACATGCTGATAAATATCTACAATCGTAATATTCAACTATTTCATCGACCGCATCATTATTTTCATATTCATTGTTGGTTGGTACAACAACAACTGTAGCTCTATCAGGACCCTTATTTATGTATTTAAACAAATACTTTATAGAAGATCCCTGATTGCACCATTCAATATTAATATGTGCCTGATATCTTTTCAGTAGATATTTGTTGTATGGAACAACATTTCTATTATCCAACCTTACACCTAATTTTTCTACAAAATGACCATCGTTTCTTCGCCTATATAACGGAAAACCATTATGATCAACAGACGAATGATTACTGAATTGTTTTGGAAAGTTTTTAGAGCACTTTTTATCCACCATGCATGGACAATTCATATTTTCAGCTCCACATGGACCATGAATCATAAACTCATTTACAAGTGAATATAATTCAGGATCTTCAATTCTGTCTGGTACCTCTGCTGAAATTATTGGATCGATAAGTTCAACAGTTGGTAGCTTGTTGTCAGAATGCATGAATAGACATATATGACTATGCGGCAAACCTCTTTTTTGAAATTCAATGGTATAAACATCTGTAAAAGAATTTGACAAAAAATAAAAGAGAATGTGATTAGATATCAAAACATATTTAAAATATAATAATAAGATCAATGTTTTATAAAAAATTAAAAATATAGTTTTAATTACATGCTTGAACTTTGCCGAAAATTTGATTCTCCCTTAAGTCTTTAATGAATGCATCAAGCTTGATCTTAAACAACCTACATAGTATATCAGGTCTATCTTCTGGTTGAAGTGAAGTATCCTTAAGAAACCTTTTAATCTCAGGCCATTTGGGATTACACGTAAAGGTTATGAAGAAATCAGGATATCCAAACCATTTACATAGTGACATGGCATCCAAATAGTTTTGCAGCATATAGCGTGCACCTCCGGTAAAGGATGAAGGTAATATGACACGTTGGCCGACATTCGAGATATCAGTCGTTCCTTGAGCTTTTTGGTTACGTAAATTTTCATAAGAATCACATCTAAGAACATGTTGTTGCCTACGTATGTAGTACATTCTCTCCGTTTCCATCATAGTATAGGCATCTACCAGAAATTGTTGAAACAACCTTTTTGAATTAAGTATGAGAGAGAACGAATGATCTCTGTCTTGAATCCTATAAGCGAAATATTCTCTCATTGTACATTTCGCACGCTTGCTGTTGGTCGTAAATGACACACCTCTATGAAGAATGTCAACACTATAACCATCATCCCCATATGGAAATAGCAATGGATATTGGAGAGGAAGGTACGAAGGATGCAATTCACTGATACGTTGTAGACAACCATTTTTTGTTTGAACGACGATATCCCTCTTTTCGATTGAATCCGAAATGTCACCAATTATTAAAGCAGCAACCTCAGAAGCAGTCGGTAGGTTATATGTTCTTCCATCTTGCTCCCTTCTCCCGATAAGTCGTAATTTCATATCAACTTCTGGATTTTTTTGAAAAGTATCTCTTACCATTCTATAAGATCTAACCAAGACATTATTTGAATCCAACATCACCTTAATATCTTTAACAATATCACTATCAGTTGATGTTGATTGATCCTTTTCACCACTAAAATAAATAAATTTATACATAATATTATTAATATATACATATATATATATATATATATATATATATATATATATATATATATATATATTAATAATAATAGATTATGAATAAGACGTTTGAGAAAATACCGAAAACATCTTTGTCTATTTGTAATTTCGTTGTCAGTGTCATAAATGTATAACTGAGAGAATTTTGGTTCCGATCCTTTTGCTGGCAAAAGACTTCCAATACTATGATAATTTTGACCACCCAATCTGAAAATGTAAGGAGCGTTTCCTCTATTGATTGAAGAATCAATTTTACCACCCATCGACGTGAAAGAAAACATTGAATTGTAACGTCGAATGTTTTTCATGAAGTGTTTGCTTTTTGAATCCATATTTCGAAACATTCTTTCATAAGTAGGGGGTGCATTCTTTAAATCTGGAAGTTGAACTTTGCCGTAACCACAACATAATGAATAATCCGTGTTTCCATTTTCTTTACCTCTAATGGATTCATTTCTCCATAACTTTGCACGACATGTTTGACATACAACATCTTGATCACCATGATCCAAATATTCTGTAAAATAAAAGCTTTGAATAAAATATCAATGAATTTTATAATTATATACAACATAGTATCTGAAATGTAAAATGGATTTTATTTTTTGATTACCATTTGAGATACCAACTATACTATTTTCATTGTTCACTTGATGTATATTTTCTACATCTTCTGTCAAATCAATCAATGGGATAGGGGATAAATGTCTTGTCTTCGTTTTTAATTTATGACATCCTGGATTTAACTTGATTGATGATGAAGAAGTTGTTACTGTAGATGCATTTTTTGATGTCATATCATTTGAAAGTACATGGTACTGTCTTTTCTTTGCTAACTTGGAAGTGATATATTTATCGAAACCAATGTTATCTGAATAAAAAAAATAAAATAGTTAAATAAATATATATATATATATATATATATATATATATATATATATATATATATATATATCCCGATTATATACATAATGGATAATAGTATATTTTAAAAACCATAAATAATTACCATTTGTAATGTTAGATAACGGATTTATAACATTTGTAATGTTAGAAAATGGAGTTCTAACATCTGTAAAGGGAGGACGGTATTGTATGGTTGTGTTATGCTTTGCAGGTGTTGTAAATGAATTGATATTTTGAGTTTGACGAACAATGTTGGTTGATTGATCTGCAAATAGAAATAACTTATAAAACTTGTAAATATATGTATTCAACTATATAACAGTAAAAGATGGAATATAAAATACTAATACGGTTATAGTTAATGGTATTTTTGAAGAGATGCTGTAATGATGTACTTGGAACGTTTGATGTTGTTTTTATTTTCTTCGATCTTTTATTTTCCAAATATATTTTTATTTGTCTTCTTTTCTCTCAGGCTTGCATGTGGTACATGTTACTGTTGTTTTCTGCATAAGAAGACATATGTTAGGAAATGAAATGTGAAATTATGTACATAATATGTTTATATAATACAATTGAAGTTAGTTAGAATTAAATAAATAATGATAATAAAGTAAATGTATTTAAAAAGTTACCTTTATTAATTTGTTTATTAAAATGTGTAACAAAATTTGCAAATATTAATTTACTCTTTTATAATATATTTTAAACAAATTAGTGTAACGACCCAATTTTCACATCCAAAAAAATTTGTTTAAAAATGTTACTTTAGAAAATATTAATAATTAAAACATCGTTTGATCAACCATAATATAAACTGAACCATGTCTGAAAACCAAAACATACAACTAATCAGAATATCAGAGTATCAATCCCAGAAAGGCTAGTAAATGCGGAAACCGGAGAGTGTGTGTGTGACATGCTGCTACCGTGCCGGCTCCTTTCCCCTAGCTGAGGAGGTACCTGAAACCAAAACTGAAACTGTAAGCACAAAGCTTAGTGAGTTCCCCCATATCATGCATACATATAACAAACAATGTTCAGCTAGGAGTTACGGGCCTTGCCCACACTCGGGAAGATACGGGCTCTGCCCACACTTCGCTAGCCGGGAGATACGGGCCTCGCCCACACTTGTGAAGATACGGGCCCTGCCTACACTTCGCTATCGGGGAGATACGGGCCTAGCCCACACTCCAACCTCGGAGAGATACGGGCCCTGCCCACACTCAACCGCTAACCCATAACATACAAGTATCACGTAGACAACAAGTATAAGCAACTCTATCATATTAACACATATTTCATACTTGACTAAACCCAGAGGTACGGGCTCGGCCCACACTCTAGTACTAACATCTCGTCTACACGGGTCGGCCTTGGTGCCTTAGACCCGTTCCTACTGGAAAGGAAACTCACCTCGAAATAGGTGCTGGTCTGTGTGGGAATTGATCACCTACTACTGCTGCTGCCGCTCCGGAAACTCCCCAGCTGTAATTCCCACAATATACTTAATCATACACTGCTAACTGTCCTTTGGGTAAAAAGACCATTTTACCCCTGGTCTAGCCCTAAGTCAAATCAGAGTCAACTTTTAGTTGGCCCGACTCGCCGAGTTGGCTCTCCAACTCGCCGAGTCCCTGTCCAGACAATTGTCCTGGGTCCCTGATTCTACTCGTCGAGTTAGGCTATGACTCGACGAGTTCATCTCCTAAACTGACATTCAACCCCTTCATCCTACTCGCCGAGTTGTATGAACAACTCGTCGAGTTCATCTTCATCCGAAGAACACTTAAGCTAAGACTCGCCGAGTTGTATGAACAACTCGCCGAGTCTGTTCTTGATCTATGAAGATTGCCTTGGACTCGCCGAGTCAGGGCATTGACTCGCCGAGTCCTAACATGGTTGAGTTCAGCTCCCAACTCACCGAGTCACCCCCTGTGACTCACGGCTCAAACTCGATACATCATAAAGGGACCAATTCGGTGACTCGCAACCAGACTCGCCGAGTCACATATACGACTCGCCGAGTCGCCGCCATGCATCCACCAAATACACCGATTTGCTCGATTCCAGTCCATGCCATTCATAGATCTGGACTTCTAGGACACAAATCACACGTAAAGTTTCCAACTTTACGTGTGGATATTCACCAATATGGATTTTAGGGCTCAAAATGCCTTAAAAGGGTAGATCTAGGGCTAACAAGCAACATGGGGCCATAAAGCTAACAGATCTGAGCCCCTGGAGCTCAATCTTGCCTAGATCCAGAGGCCAAACATCTTATTATGACATATAATGCACATACAAGCTTGGGGATTTGACCAAGAAAGACCCAAATGAAGTTTTAAGCATAGAATCATGGGGAAAACGGGTTATACCTCAAGGGAACTGCTGGAAGAACACAATAGTTGCCTGGATGGCTTCCCTTCTTCTGGATCTACTTCCTTCCTCCTTCAAAACCTTCAAAAACACACACAATAGCCTCAAACTCTCAAGGAACAGCTTAGAACGAGGGATACAGGGCTCTAAGGGTGAATGAGGGCTGGCTTGGGGCAGTTAAGTTGTTTAAATAGGGTGCAAACCCCTAAAACTTAGGGTTTCATCCAACAGCGGCAACTCGCCGAGTCCAGGATATGGACTCGTCGAGTCGCCAACTTAAAACGTGACCTGAGTCACGTCTCTACTCGGCGAGTCGGACCTATGACTCGCCGAGTCCAAGGCTAAAATAGGCAATATTCGAATAAGATTTACATACCAGAAACCAGGTGCTACAATTAGTCAATTGAATATTTTTAAAATACTAAATAGTATAGAATAGATATTATATATTTGTTTATATTGTGTAAAAGAGGCTTTAAATAAAAATATTAAAGTTAACATGAGTCGGATTGTAGATATGGGTCCGAAAATAAGATTTGAAGCGAAATCTTACGTTGTAGTTGCAGAAATAACTCCATCAAAAGAAGTCTGGAACGACTCCAATCTTCCATAGACGGTCGTCGAAGATTAGCAGTCAATGATTGTCCTCGATTCCCCCTAAATCGATCGCAATCAACAACGCATGAAAGGGAACCTAGAAAATCATGGAGATCTACGATACCGTGTAATCGTCCGATTTGGTCTCCGTCAGGATTGAAAAATACGATACGAAGGTAGAATCTCCTTCTTCCTGTGCCACAATCAATTATTTCCCTAATGAGCATCATGACTCATCATCCTCATTTCCAACCTAGGGTTTATTCGATTTACATCTGCTGTTTCCCCAATTTCAACCAATCGTGGGTTCGGATGATATCAGGGGTTAAAACCCTAGATCTCCATGGAAACAATGAAGGTAAAATTGTGTGATACACGAAAATCGTGATGATTATAAATTGCTTATTGATCTTAAACATCTATTCCCGCTTTTTTTTTTTAGAGTTATAAAAACATCTATTCCAGCATATTGATTATTGTTGTAAATTTCAACCATAAATTCATAGAGAAAACAAAGTGATCTAAACTCATTATACTAACCTGACATATGGATATGGAAATCTTGCAGGTAGAACTGGAATGAGGATCAGGACTTTAATGAAGCAGTTTGATGTAAGTTTAATGAAAAAATAATCGCAGAAGCAATTGAACATTAAGAAGACTAATGAGGAGTTTCAAAATTTTGGATTTCACGTTTGGAGGTAAAGTTATATATATATATATATATATATATATATATATATATATATATATATATATATATATATATATATATATATATTGGAAAAAGATTACGATTTTATGATTTTATTGTTGTTGGATCTTTATTAGATAAAATTTTGTTCCTGATTTTTTGGAATATAAAAGATTACAACTAAAAATTAGTTTAATATTCGAATTTCATCTAAAAAGGGAGTATAGAATATTAAAAAATAGTAAATTGAATATACGTTATTTATAGAAGATAAGTAAATATGCTGCAACCATTACAAAAATGTATGAATTAATTGAAGAGAATCAAAGGTATAAATTTTGTTTACAATTGGTTATTGATTATTTATTAAAAATAACATATTTATCGTGAGAAAAATAATAGTTATTCATAAGTCATTACACATGCTGCAGAAGGAGATTTTTAAAAAATGGGTCATTCAGAACCTTGTTTCTTGATCGATCAAATAGAAAGAAGTGGATTGTCCTTTCTACCTGAAAACTGGCAAGTTAGGAAATTTGATTTGTTAATTTTAAGTTACTGAATAATGTGTGGAAATTTTATTTATTTTTGATATAGTTGCAACATAAACATTATTTTACTTTGAACTTTATCTTAGTAAGACATTGTACTTTTAAAATTTTATCCATTTTAAACATTTAATTTACCCTTTTGTCTAATTTTAACTAAATATGCTATCGACATGTAATTCCAGATTTGGGCTATTTTGTTTGTCCAAAAAATAATTCATGACTTTGAAAAATATCATGATTCACAAAAACATATAAAAACAGATACACATACATAGACAAACACATATATTTATAAAATTAAACTAAAAGATGATAAATTACGAATATACCCTTAATGGTATATAATGAGAAAAAAACTAAAAATCAAAAACTAAACAGAAATAACCTGTATATGTAACAAACAAAATTAGGATATAAACACGAAAATCGTAAAAACAGATACACATACATAGACAACCACATATATTTAGAAAATTAAACTAAATGATGATAAATTACGGATATACCCTTAAGGGTATATAATGAGAAAAAAACTAAAAATCATAAACTAAACAGAAATAACTTGTATATTTAACAAACAAAATTAGGATATAAACAGGAAAATCGTAAACCACTGATTGATTTATATATTTAATTATCACCTGTAAACATACTTTTCAAAAATAGATATAAACAGAAAAATTATGATCCGCAAAAACAGATATAAACAGATACGTACATATAGACAATAACACATATATTTAGAAAAATAAACTAAAAGATAATCAATTCCAGATTATAGTATTGCAATTTGAGAATAGATTCCTAAAAATGGGATATAGTGTATTAGGAACTTTAAAATGAAATTTGTATTTTTTTTGTTTATTATTTAAACAGGTTTGATAAATCACATGAATAAATCAAATTCCTGTGATTATCTGTTTTTTTTTTTTCTTTCTAGTTTACCTCCAAAAATAAATCTTTTTACAATTTTGGTCGTTATGTTAATGGTTTCCCAACACTTTTGGTCGCTGAACCATCAACTATAACAACCAAACTGTAAAATTTATGAAAATGACCGTTTTGCCCTTGTATAATTTATCGCATCTGTTTTTCATGGTCAAGGAGTATAATTAAACCCCAACACAATCCATCTCTTTCCTTGAGAAAACCTAATAATCGATTTCAACGAAATCCTATAAATCAAAGTCAAAAAAACCCAAATTCAAAGTTAAAGATATAACACCAAAGTTATAAACCAAAACAAATTGTAATAACAAAATCAAAGCAATGAAGAACAGAAGCACATGGACACAAAATTCTAAACCAAATTCAACTAACTTCTCCATTTTAAAACAAAAAAATATCTAAAAATATTCAAAACCAATAATAGTTAACATCCTAAATATCCCAAAATAAAAATCATACCAAGCAATCAAAATATCTTTAAAACAAAAACAAATAATCAAAATATATTAAATGCGTGTTATAACCAATACCATCTCACTTCTCCATTTTTGAAATTAAGAGTGGAGCTTCCTCTCCAGTTGACTTTCTTTTAGACTTAGTGCAACTTAAATCATCTCCAGAATCAACATCATAAATTTCTTGGAGGTTGCGCTTTAAAGAACTTGATATTTTGCTTGGACTTGTTGCGGTTGACTTATCAACTGTTGAGGGTGTAAAACTTTCATCTATTTGTGAGATCACATCCTAATTTAAATTAAATAATAATAAATGTTTAATTCCAAAAAAACTCTAATATAAATAAAAGTTAATAAAATGAATTGAAAAACCTTTTGAACAGGCTGTACAACATCATCGGATTCCAAAGCAACTTGATTTAAGGAGACAGATTGAATACTCTAAAAAATAAAATTGAAATATGTTAATCGTTATGTATTTTAAAAGTAAAGAATTATAAATGTTCAACAATAAAAACTTACATACCATAAGTTCTATTTTACTTTCCAATTCAGAAACAATAGACATATCTTCTGTAACTCTGAGAACTGTGTAGATATTATTATAGTTGTTGACATTGTATTCTGTAATATCTACAAGAAAACCAAACTTGCGGTTTTTCAACACATTAAGTTGCATTGGAAATAGTCCATCACTGTCTCCGGCCTGTAAGATATATTTAAATAAATTAAAAAAAAGTAAATGTTTTCTGATTTTAAGATATGAATAATATACCGCATCATGTATTTTTTTCAACTCGTATGCACTTATATTTAACAGCCTCTTTGCTTCCCTATCAAAAAGAGTCAATCCATTGGTTCCAGTACAATCTTGTACGTTAATTGGAATTATACACCTAAAATAAAAAAATTTATGTCATTGTTAGTGTTGTTTTACAGATTGATAAAATTAATAGAAATAAATATGTGTTTACTTTATAACTGTTTGAATTTCAGATTTTTTGCATTGTGCATTTGTACACCCGACAACCATAGTTTCTGAAATTTTTTCAGGGTCGGTATACGAATGATTGGCTTTGGGAACAGGGATTATTTTTTTTCCACATTTTTTGCATGCTTCATAATACCATGGTAGATTCTGCCTTATATTAACAATTGAAGCAACTAATAAAAACTTCATTTCCTGTATCAAATTAAATGTAAAAGTTATTAAAATAAATTATGAAAAAAATATTTGTAAAACATATCAAAAAATGCAATATACCTTAATTGGTTATGTGATCTCACAAATTGTTTTTAATGGAAAATTGCCCTTAAAGTCATCTGTATATATGAAGAATAGTAGCTTTGAAGTGTAGTTATGTTTTTTTCACTTATACCGATTAACTTATTTTTAAATTCATTTATTTCATAAATATCAGAATTTATGAACATTTTCGTTACTTCAAAATGACTTTTGGCTTCACCAATACCTGTAATAAATGTATACCCAATTAATAAAAATTATAAATAAACAATAATTATAAACATATATATATATATATATATATATATATATATATATATATATATATATATATATATATATATATATATAAAGATTGAATACAAACCATTCCAAATGTTTAGCTTCAAAAACTGCATCACGATAACAACACAATTAACCGTCGGGTTATTTGGTAGGTATTCTGACATTTGATATGCTTGACTTCCAAAAATAGTAACCTTCAGATGTACAGAACTAAATAAACCAAAAAATCGTATATTAATATTAATTTCTGATTAATTAAAGATAATAAATAAATAATAATTTAATATAATCTCACTCTAGGTTGCTAAGAGTGAGTTTTATATAATGCTTCGATGCTACTAGATTTGAAGTTTCAAGAGGCCTAAATGACACGATCTATCCAATAACATCTACACAAAAGATAACACAAGATAAACTATACGATTAAAATCGTAATATTTAAATAATAAAATGTATAACCAAAAACACAAATGATAAAAAATGATTTGATTAAAATTTAATAACTAACCAAAAAATGTTTCTCTTTGGCATGTTTGTTCTATGATAGAATTAAAGTCAACAAACATAAATCCATTGATCGGACCCGAGAAATCATCACATTTTTTTAGGATGCTTTTCCAATCCAAAGTTAAGGTCTGTTTATGACCTGTATAACTAAAACCATTAGTAACAGCAGCCATATTTGGTTTTATAACTATACAACTTTCATCTTCCTTTAAGAGATGACGAAATCTGGAGAAATTCTGATTGAAGACACGAGCATGGTATTGTGTACCTTGTTTAAAAAAAAATTAAAAATTATTATTTTGTTGAAACATGTGTAATATTGAATGATGAATAAAAAATATATGAAATACAACAAACCTCCTCGTCCATCAGGATCATTTCCATTGAACAAACTTTATTATTTCTGATAAAGTTCCAAATTTTAAGGACCCGAACTTTGATATATGATTTTTCATCTATCTGGTCAATGTTATTTAGGTAAACTTTATTTCCTATATTCATTTTCTGCAAGAAAATTTAAACCATATAGAATTGTAAGGAATATTACCAACCTTCAACAATGTACACAACATCCAAACTAACAACTAAAACAAAAAATTCATAAATAAGCACATGACAAAATCAAATAATTCATATGAAATAGTATTTTAAAAATGACAGCAAAACAATATATTTAACATGTAGATATATTTAAATATAAATTTAACATATAAACAATAATTATACCGACAATGCCCCTGCAACTCACTAATAGATAACATAAAAATTAGTAATTGTAATGTAGATATCTTTAATTTGTACTGCTAAATGGTCCTTTATTCATCTAACTTCATATGTAAATACAGAAAGTAATAACAATTAAATTATATTATAGTTAACAATAACAGCTTTAGATCTGAATAAGAATAATAATTTTATTTAAAGAAAATGAAGCATTTCATGTTCATTAGTTTTTTCGTCATCATCTGAATAAGAATAATAATTGACATCATAAATTAGGTTTAACTTAACAGCAAATCAAAGTAAATGAAACAGCAAAACAAAAAAAACATATTGTAATAATTAAAGCTTTGAAGAACAGTTTTTTTTAAAGAAAACCAAGTTCTCATTTTTATTACTAATTTCGTAATCGTATTTCGTATTTTGTTATAATTTTCATTACCAACCTTCAACAATTACAGCAAAACAATATATTTAACATGTAGATATATTTCAGTGTTGTAAATATCGGTCTAGGCGGCCGCCTAGGCGCTTGGCGGTCTGCAACTAATTACGATTAGGGGTGTTTGGCGGAAATTGGTTATACTCGGTCTCGGCGGTCTTCGGCGGTCCTTGGCGGTCCTCGGCGGTCCTTGGCGCTCCTAGGCGGGAAATTTTTCAAAATTTCAAATATTACACAAAAATTAACAAAATTTTAAATTTTTAAATTTTTAAATATTGAAAATTTCAAATATTATACCAAATATTTAAAAGTTTCAAATTTTCAAAATTTTAAATATGCAAATACTAATTATCTTAGGATGTATTAAATTTTAAAATATTTTTATTAGTAATTTAGGGTCTCCGATTAATCCCCGCCAAATCGATTAATCGCTTGACTCCAGTCAACCGCCGAGCAACCGTCGAGCGATTTTTACAACCATGATATATTTAAATATAAAATTAACATATAAACAATAATTATACCGACAATGCCCCTGCAACTCACTAATAGATAACATAAAAATTATTAATGGTAATGTAGATATCTTAAATTTGTACTGCTAAATGATCGTTTATTCATCTTCAATTTGTACTGCTAAATGGTCGTTTATTCAATTAATCTGTTTATAATAAAATGGAATCCAAACAAAAACCAATAATTCATATCAAATAATTTCATATCAAGTTCTCAATTATATTACTAATTCCGTATTTTGTTATCATTTTCATTAACATTTACGTCTTTTAAACTGAAAAGGTAGAAGAAGAACATGATTAAGAAGAATTAGCAAAAAGAAGAAGAACATCACTAATAAAATGAGAAAATGATAGAAACTGATAAATCAGACAATTAAGAGGTTAGAAATATTAGTAATGCTGATATTTTAATACACTAACCTGATATTATAATTTTTGAAGCCTTGCAGAATCAAGAAGAATGAAGAAGAATACGTTTGCAAATATTACTATGGAACAGAATTCGTCTGGAGCAGAATGGTAAAAAGAAAATAACCGTATGAATGCTATTTACGTTTGAATAAATAAGAATAAGAATTAAGAAGATTACGTTTGAAAAAGAATAATATTGCAGATTTTTAGGGATTTAATTTGCAATCAAAATAAACAAACTTTCAAAATTAATGCGTGTTTTTCGAATCTGAAGATTGATTAACATATTTTTTCAATGTATTTCCATATCTTTTATTCATTTAAAATTTTTGGTTTAATATTTTGAAAAGATTTCTTTGCGGATTTTTCCGGAATTCTTTCATTTAGATTCTATGGTATTTATGTAAATAAAGATTAATAAAATGAGCGAGAAAACTCTATTTTGGGGGCCTTGAAGAATGCCACGTGGCCGAGTTGTACTTATTTATTAGAATTAGGATAAGGGTCGTTCATATACTATATTTGTTGACGTATTGTGACCATAAGATGACTTCTATTACACACACGTACACAAGAAAGTGTACGCGAAGTCTCTTCGTTGTGTCTACACCAAACTTATCAATCCGGCAAGACAGTAACCTTCTCCTTGTTCTTGGTCCTCATTAATTCATCCAATAATTCATTAATATATGATTTTAACTAATAATTTATCCTAAAAACTTGTCCATTTTGGTGAAACAACACGGACGGGTCTTACGTATCATATTTAAGCAACGTGACGTGATTTACTACTTACTAGCTAGATTCTTAACATTTTAGAATATGTTCATGAAAATATTGCTTCCCGTTTAACTCAATATTAGAAATCGATATGTATATTGATGATTAAAACACACAAGATGTATAAGTGCCAAAAAAGGGAATTTGACAACTTATAAAGTAATTGTTACGTATGGGTTTCTTTTCTCTCAGGAGGAAGCAATCAACCTTTAAATGCTTTCTGTTTTTTTCAGTTTTGTTTCTGTTCTTTTTTCTTACTTGCACTAAACCTTTACGGACACCTTTTTATATAAGTGAACGCAAAGTTATTATTTTTAGAATAGAATTAAAACAGATAACAGAAACAGAAGAACTTAAGGTGTTATCTCATCTATGATCTATGGCTTTCTTTTACATGAAGATGCTGAACAGGTTTGATACTTTTTCTAGAACTACCTGTCAATTTTTGTCAACTGAATTACATGTACGTTAATTGTTATAAAGTCCTTATACGTTTTAAGGTACATAGTTGTTTGGTATAATCAATTGATGATCATCAAGAGGTAGTTATTCAGGATAACATCAAGGTGATCAAAGATCATGAGTTCGAATTTGGAATAGTGAGAAGATTTTCTATCTTTTAACATGTGTTTTACGTATTTCGTTAAAGGAAATTTGTTGTACTCATGGTGTCATTTGTAGATGATAGAGTTCTTGAAACGATGCTATGAGTTGTTTTGTGCTATTTGAAGTTTTGATTAGTGTTTGTTTCTTGTTGAAAGTTGATGATGATGTTTTAGAGCTTATAATGTAATTAGTAAAGCTTAACTTCTAATTAAACTAAATATATGCATTGCAATTGCAGTGAGTGCACCCATGTGTCGAACCCATCACGATTGTTTTTCGGGACATCAATGCCATTAAACTCACTTGGGTCAAATCCGAACCCGAATCTGAGCCCCATCAACAAAAACTGGGTCCAAATCCCCCACGCTAGTCATCGCGCCTCTTCATATGGTACGACGTTTCAAATCTTATTATGATTTCGAAGTTCGAATGTCAACCCATATATTAATTGTTGGGGAATTCAAAATAGAGATATGAAAATCTGGATAACAAACAGGAATCGTGTAAACACTTTCGTTGTTTGATATTTCGACCCTATATGCCTTGGGTGTCACGAAATCGAAACTGAAATAATTCATGATGTAACAATTCTGATTTTAAGCACAAAATCAGAATCAATTTTGAGAAGAAGATGAAGAAACTAGCGTTTTTCTGTTTTCTGTGTTTCAAATGAATCGTTTTTTTCCCGGATTTCCACTCAACGGATAACCGAGAACAGTTTACATCTTGCAGAAAGAGAAATTAGTCCTTAAATTTGCATCTTTCAAGAAAGACAAATTAGTCCTTGTACTGTTCTAAAAAAAAAAATCGGGGTGCTGCCCAAAACCCCGCTCGCTCACCTAGGAGCGGGATCCCCGACTTGACAAAGTAGATTAGGATTCGATACTAACAATGTTTAGTAAATACAAGTGTGTACTCCCACACCTCCTAACCTGTATTATAACAAAAACATTATTCTTGAAACACTTGATAAGTCCATTACACTAAAATATATTTGGTGATAGAATCACCAACATTAATCCACAAATATTTGGATACTAAACACTTTCTTTTCGTGACAGTTGCTTCTTTTGCTGCTTTTGCAATGCTGACTCGAAGTGTCGCGAATGATGTTCTAACCGTCGGTAAAGAACTACGAACCCTCGCAGACGAATTCATCCCACGAGAGTATCAAGATTACTACATCCACGAAATGAAAAAGATCATCCGTAACAAAGATAGCGAGTTCACAATTGTCATAAACGAATATCAAGCACAATCCAACACCACAGATGAAATGTATCAAGCAGTTGAAACCTACTTAGGCACTAAAGTGAACGAATCATGTATTCGAAAGGTTAATGTGTGCAAAAACAAGGAAGCATTGACTATTACCATGAACGAAGATGAAGAAATCATCGACGAATTCGATGGGATTCAAGTTAAATGGAGATCTACAACAAAAACCGAAGTAGGTAATGTACAAACAGGATTGAAATCTTACGAGTTAACTTTCCACAATCGACATAGATGCAAGATCCTAGAGTCATACTTGCCGTTCATTTTGAAGCGATCTGATGAGATTAAAGCCGAAGAAAGTGGATTAAAGCTTCATATGATCGACGCCGATTATCATGAGTCAAAAACTGTCATTATTGATAACCCGATGACCTTCAAAACCCTAGCAATTGAGCCGGAGGTAAAGAAGATGATTATGGAGGATTTAAACAATTTCAAGAATGGAAAGGAATACTATCGACGAATCGGTAAGGCATGGAAGCGAGGTTATCTGATCTACGGTTCTTCTGGCACAGGAAAATCCAGCTTGATTGCATGCATGGCTAATTATTTAAACTACAATATCTACGACATAGATCTTACAGAGGTTGATTCAGACTCTCAACTTAAAAACATTTTGTTAGAAATGCCTAGCAAATCGATACTTGTGTTTGAAGATTTCGATCAACTTATAAATCAAATAGGAGACAAGACTTTTTCGAGATTGTTTAACTTTATGGATGGGATTTGGTCGTGTTGTGGAGAAGAACGAATCTTTATTTTCACGACCAAATCTATAAATGCACTTGACCCCACATTACTTCGTCCAGGACGATTGGACATGCATATTCATATGTCTTATTGCACATTTTCAGCATTCAAACAGTTGGCTTTTAACTATTTGGAGCTTGAAGATCATCGACTCTTTAAAAGAGTCGAAGAGTTGTTGCAAAGTGTAAACGCCACACCTGCTGAAGTTGCGGGAGAGCTTATGAAGTACAAAAAGGATGTGACTATGTCGCTCGAGAAACTTGTTGCCTACCTCGAGAAAAAAACAAGGTTGTAACATGTGACACGTTGCAATGAAGGACTACGACATCCCATGTTATGTGAATATAGTAGATTATTAGTTTTACAACACATAGAAAAACAATAGTTTTTAAGGACAATGTCATAAAATAGTAAAATACTAACAAATTTTCATTTGCTGTATTGTTCTATATTTTTCATACATAGCTTGTATTTTACAAAAAAAAAAAAAAAAAAAAAAAAAAAAAAAAAAAAAAAAAAAAGTCGGTTAGGCGATATAATTGAAAACAATTTGACTTTCTTGAATTATTTCATTAAACATTGGTTTGATACAAGATATTAAAGCATGTGCAAAGTATTATGTTAATGTAAAATTAAATCATGTGCAAAGTATATTGATAAAAAAAACCAATGAAAGATATTTGCAAAAATATAAGGATGATTGTTTGTATTTTGTTGATTTTAACTAATATAGTATGTAAATTGTTTATTATTGCTTTGTTAAAGAACATTATCCATAATAAATGAATATTTTTTTGATCACATGTCAATTTCTCATGATTTTTTATACTTATCATTTTGTGGTATTTTTAAAATAAATATTATCCCTTTGTGAGTTTTTCATTTGTTTCATGTCACACCCCGCTAAAGCGGAAACGCAAGGTATGACAGCGATAACGGTTTCATTGCAAAAGATAAAGATACATCACCATAGCAGTATTTAAAAGTTTACAACCCATAGCTTCAAAAGAACAAAATACAAGTTTTTCAAAATAACATTGTTCAAAATATAGCTTCATAATAGCTTCAACACGATGCAGCATGCTCTATGATGATGAATCTTTACATCCACTTACTAATTATTTCCTGAAAAAGCATGTAAAACGAGCGTCAACTATGAAAATAGTTGGTGAGTATCACAAGTTTATAAAATCGAGCGTACAATAAGGCTTTTTGTAAATACAAGTACATTGCTTCAATGATAAACAAGTTGATTGCTATTAATGAATACAAGTTTATTGCTATAACGAGAAACGCGTTTGTATGTGTATGAGCAAACAATGAGTCTCAACCAAACCTATGACTGAAGCCCTATCGAGATCTATGCTTATCGTTCCATAGATGAATATGGTATCATGCACTCCAGCGATTCGGGCGAGTGAGGAGTTGTCAATTCCTAATAGCGCTATCCATAACGACCATTGGCTCAAAGAGTTAATGGTTAGAGATAAGGGAAGGGCCTTTGTACGATAAGTTCTCATGTTCCGTGTTGCATAGACATACATAAAGAAACATAGCAATACAATAGCAATCATGTTTGATACAATTCAATTTAAGTACAACATGCAAACAATAGTTTTTCTGGACATGCTTTTCCACCCCAAAACATAAAAAAACGAAAATAGGGGAGTGCGTGAATACTCACGATGTTTTGTGTAGACACAAGCGGTACTTCGGGATGCACCAACGTCTTACTACCGGGATCCTACGACACCAAACACACGCACTAGTGAGTTTCCATGTCGATATCTAATGCTAATATACTAAACTCTACATATAGGGAAATGCCAATTTATGTTTTAGTATTGGATTTATATCATTTTGTTACACTTTTTCTGATGTATTGAAATTTTACAAGTCGTGCGATTAATTACAACCTTGGAAGGTTAATTTTCCAAATTTTAAGTCTCAATAACAACATAAATTCACGAAAAATAGTATTCGAGGGATAAAAATTCTCAAACTTTTTATTTAACTGTTAATACACAACACTAAGCTGGGAAAATTATAAAAATGGATTTCCAAGCTGTTTAATTATATTTTATAATTTTTGAGCATTTATTTCAATAAAAATTGAAATAAATAGTAAACAGTTTCCAAAATTACCCAAACTTTTTATTTAATTGTTATTATACATAAATAGGCTGGGAAAAATATAAAATATATTTTTCAGTGGTTATTTGTATTTTTCCTTGTTTTATTCCTTTAAATAGTCATTAATTAAAGAAATATTATTAAACAGTTAAAATAAATTACCATAAATTTTTGTAACATCATTTACAGTATAAATATCTTGGGAAAAATATCAAAAGTGGTTTTCATAATGTATAAACTGGTTTTGGGTATTTATGTATATTTAAGTGAATTTTAGTGCAATTAACTTTAGAAAATAAGGGAAAAATAGTTTACAGTGGAGAAAAATATTCAAAATTTTTATGTAACCTCCTACTATATAATATGATATCCTGGCAAATTTTCATGAATTTTGGATAATCAGAACTATTTTTCCCATTTTTAAGCCATTATAATTACCAAAAATTGGGAAAAATAGCTAGACATGATGAAAAATCTTGAAATTATTTTCTTGAGTCACCCATCACAAGTAAGGTATGCGAAAATTGTTAGATAAAATTTTCACATCCTAAAAAGTGGTTTTGTAATTTATCATGTCCTAAATAAAAGAAAATTAGAAATCATATGAAACAGTAACAAAAATTGCTGAAATTTGGTGAGGGGTCATTATTCCCCATAAGTATCATCCATGAATTTATTTAGGATTTATTGACCTCTGGAAGTATTTTATATGATTTATGCCCTTGGTTTTAGCAATAATTCTAATAAATCAAATAAATAACAAAAGCTCTTGAAATTTTCCAGATTATCTCATGCATGCAAGGGCTTTCAAAAGTAAAAATGTTAAGAATGTATTCAGAAGAGAAATAAGGGTAATGATTCCAAACAATTTAAGAAAAGTTGCATGCAATAATGCATGAAGTGTAGATGTGGCTGAGGTTCATGAATTTTTGTAGCCCATTCAGTGAGGTTTTAAGCCACGAAATTTCAACCATAACTCACTAGATATGTTAAGTTTCTAAGGTATTTTTCCTAAGATTTATGGTTGGGTTTAAGACCATTGTTTAAGCAAGATAAAAATAGTGATCACAGAAAAAGAGCTGTATGCGCAACCTTTTTGTAAAATCTGCCAAAAATCGGATATTTAATATTTTACAGTAAGACCAGTTGGGTTTGAAAGTTAACTCGTGGAACTAACCAATACAAAAAGAATATCATGATTTGGTTAAAAAATGACTGAGTTATGACTGTTCAAAGTCGAACAAAATAATCTGGCAGATTGCATGTTTGCTTGTGTGCATTTTTAGGGTATTTCAATAAGAACATCATGCATGTCCTTGGTAAGGCCCGATTTCTAACACATGCATGGAATGAATGAGCATCCAAGATGTACTAGAAATGGTTTAATGCTTTCGTTCATGCATGAACACACAAGAAATGGAGAAGAACATGAAATATTATGTTTTGATGTCACATGATCATATGTGCATCTTTTTCACTCCTTGCATGGGTTTGATCCCGGATTTTCACCATTTCAAACACATGCATTGTGTTATGGTGAGAATCTACAAACCACAAGGGGAGAATAAAGATTTCTAGCCATGGAAAGGCATAGAATCCTAAAAGAAGAGAAAACTAAGAAGGAAAAGAAGTAGAATCATCAAACTATGGAAGAAGATGATGTTGTTTACCTTGGTTATGATCTTGAGAGAAGTAAGAACACTTCAAGGTCTTCAAAGTCTTGAAATTTGGCAGAGAAATGAGAGAAATTTCGTGAGTTTAGAGAGAGAGAGGAAGAGGGTGAAGTGTGTGAAGAGAGTGAAGTGAGAAGAGTGAAGAGAGAAGAGGTGGAGTGTGGGTTTGAGTTTAATCATGAGTTTTGGGAAGAGAGTGCATGGGGAGAGGGGAGATGGCCAGATTTTTGAGGCATTAAAGCCTCCTCTCTCCTAAATTCAAATTTTTATAAAAAATCCCTCCTTAATTTTTATAAAAATCTAATTTTTATAAAAATCTAATTTTTATAAAAGTGATTCTTTAAGCAATTTTTGATTTATTTAAAAATCTTGTTTTTAACTAATAAATTATGATTAATACTTGTAATTTATATTTCTATTTCATTGGTATAATCCATAATTTGATTAATAAAATTTGATATTAGAAAGTTTATAGCCAAATTTTATAAAGTTTTTAAGCTTTAAGATTTATAAATTTGGATTTTTGGCTGTTTAGAGTTTTTGGAACATTGATTGATATTCAACAACATGTTGAAGTATAATTAGAATGTTTTAATTTATTTTTAGAGTTTTATACCCTATTTCAATTATAACAAAGCTTGAAGCTTTATTCTAATTATAGTATTGGCATTTCCTATTGTAGCTAAGCAACTTACTAGAATTGTAAGTATCAAGTATATTAGTCCTAGACCTTAGTTGGATCCTAGTTTATGCAAGATTTTTGACCTAATTTATACTACTAGGTCATGACATGTTGTGCATGAATGGTTATTATAAAGATGCATGAGTCCAAGAATGACCTGAATTGGCAGTTGTCACATTTCAATTATTAAAATTAAAATGATACGTATTAAATATTATATATATAATATTAAATTGCAATAAATATGATTATTTTTTTCTTATTATAAAGTTGTACATTAAAAAAATACTTTTTGTTTACATTTTAATTTAATGTTTAATATTTTTTAAATCAACCCATATAATACACGGATCTCACACCTAGTTAGCGATGAAACAACCGAAAAATCAAGTTGTTTCTTAACCAAATACATAAATAAGATATGTTTCGATGACTAGATATGTTAAAAAAAACTCAAATTATAATTTAGGCTATTATTGTATTCTATTTCATATTAGGTTTTTTTTATATATATATAAATAAAAATGGATGGGAAAGAAATAAAAGTTTCTTTTACTTATTCATTTTTGTTCTCCTCATTTCTTCCATAATCATCCCAAAAATAGGAGGAAAGATTTGATGAAAAATAAGAATTTTCTTTTCTCGCCTAATCATTCAATTTCTTTTCATTCTCTTTCAAGAACACATTTCATTTTCTTTCTTTTCTTTCCCCTTGAAAAAAATCAAGAACCTTGGGTTCCTTCCATTCCAAGAACCTTGGGTTCCTTCCATTCCCCTCCTTAATTAAAAAAATTTTAAAAAAAAAATCAAAAAGATACATTTCCTCCCATTTTCTTCCTTAAAAAAAGTCAAAAACATGATATTAAAGATTGAGACTTAAATTTCAACGTTCAAGTAATTTTCATTGTTCAATGTGTATAAAAGGCTATTCATAAATTTTCGTCAAATGATTCTATTATATAATCAAGAGTAAAGTACTGTCAGAGTTTGATTTTTGAGTACAGTTTTTTGGGTTTAAATGTATCAGTAGTTTGATTCTTGACTACTTGAACCGAATAGTTTGATTTGTGGTTTCTAAACCATCAAATAGCGAGTGAGAAAAATGAATATAAGATGGAATGATTTATTTATGTTTGAGAATGTCGATTAAAAGTGATGTATCAGATAAGGATAGGTGTAAAGTGAGTCTCATATATTAATCTTATTATAAAAATCAACACCAATAAAAAAAGGTAAAAAAGATTAAAAATATAACTGTCATTTTATATTTGTTAAATAAACAAAAATCGTAAAACAATAATACAACATAAGGACAGTTTGAATGAAAAAAATAATAGAGACAAAATACATACACACTACCCAAATAACTTGAACGATTAGATTCATGTAATTTACTTTATAATAACTGTTTCGACATATTAAACGTGTTGAAAGATTAGTTTTAAGATCCCGATTTTGATTTTAAGGTCTAATGATTTTAAGATTTTACAAGCCAAAATCAATTCAAATCTCACTAGGATTTATGTGAAGCAAGATCTATAGTGAGATCTTAAAGTCCCGGCTAGGATCTTGAGATATTAAAACAATCTAATTTCACATCTCTATTTTATTATATAGTCGAACCTCAAAAATTCATTTATTCAACTTGAAATAGAATATTACAGCTTGCAAGAAGCCTTACAGAGTTTCACTGATTTATTTCGATTTGGGTAGGTCATACTCATGATATTCCATTTGTGATCTTAAGCCTTTAGTTGTATATGATCATAATGATCTTGTTCTTTTCTAATTTTTACAGTTTACAACAACAAAAATTATAGTTTATGTTTGAAAAGGTAACGTTAACTCCATATCGACATCTTAATCAACATCAAATTGTAATGCATATTGCACAACTAGTATCTAACAATAAAAAACTGAATATGCGTTCATTTTGGTAGGATCTTACGATCCCGATCCGATCTTACGATTATAATTTTACATAAGATCCCGATTTTGACAATATTGATTTTATGTTTACTGTGTATTTTATTGTTAAAAAATCAACAATAAACACAATACAACACTTACCTCCGAACTTATTCTAATATTATTTATTAAATTAAACTGAATTCAAAATAAAAACATGAACCAACCTTAACCAGATAATCCATATACATGTCTATATATTGTTTGGTATATTTTTGTAATAATTTGATTATAATTTTTATATGTCATGTTGCTTTTAAAATAATATTTTAATTTTTATTCATATTATCTTATACTTATAAAAATATATTTAATTATTTATTGCTTTTCTATATAATTATTTATCAATATTTATTAGTTAATAATATAATGGTCCCCATTTCCCAATTTATTTTAGTTCTTTAATTCGGGTTTTTTTCCGACCCGTAAACGGAGGTGAAGATCCAAAAGCACCCCCATTCACATTCTCTCTCTAAAACCCCTCTCTATTTCTCTTCTCAAAAATCCAAAAGCTCCTTTAGCGTAACTTCTACTCCTTCCATGGCGAACAGCAATCTACCTCGAAGAATCATCAAGGTACTGTGCTCAACAAGCGATTTTCATCGCGGTTTCTTGATTTCGCATATCTCGTTTTCTATTGTTTTTTCATCCGATCAGTTTCGTAAATTGAAAGCAGTAACTGAGCTTCTGATTTTGTTGTTTTCGTTCAGGAGACACAGCGGTTGCTTAGCGAACCAGGTGAACTTGAACACTGTTATTTAGTTGTTAATTTTGTGTGTTTGTTACTCGGAATTTCAATCCGACTATGTTTGAGCATTCTAGCGATTAACAAAATTGTTTTGGTGGAGTATTGTTAATTGTAATGCAAGATATTAACAAAACGAGATCGTTAGGAGAGTAAAGGTACAGTTGCAGAAATGAGTGAAGATCGATTGGAATACGGATTTAGCCTAAGTTGCAGAATGATGCTAATCATGATCTTAAATCCTAGGAATTTACCCCCTTGTATATTGTATTAGGGCTCATTTATAAAAAGAAGGGATTTGGGTTTGATGTTCATGAATTTGCTGTGTAGCTCCTGGGATAAGTGCATCACCATCAGAAGAGAATATGCGTTATTTCAATGTCATGATCCTTGGTCCATCACAATCTCCTTATGAAGGTAAATTAACTTGCTTCTATTGTTCTTGACTTCTTGTAATATTGACTTATAGGGCTATTATTGTTGCTTCTTTTGTTTAAAGTAAGCAATCTTTCTGCAAAACTATGCTTATAAGTTATATTCTGTTTACTTTCTTCCTCAGTGAAGAAAGAATTCACACATCTCTTGAACATAGACTGCAGATCTATATAATCTTGCCAAATGCTTCTCATTCAATTTTAAAGTACTAATCTACTTCTCAAAGAGAACTCTTATATTGATTGTGTATTGCATGAGTGAATACAATAATGTAGTTATCAAAAGATTCAAAAACTTAAGATATAAGACACAAATATATTCTTCAAAAGTGGTCAATTTTATCCTTCAAAATCAAACTAAAGCTAGTTTTTTGGAATGAAGTGATTATTAAGTTTTTGTAATGTTATCTTATGAAGCAAGATTGCATTAAATCATTTCCTATGTTCTAATTCAATAACCTTACATTATTTACTAAAAATACTTGTTTTTTTTTTTTTTTTTTTTTTTTTTTCTCATGTTGCTTGTGGTTGTTGTTCTATAGGAGGAGTCTTCAAATTGGAGTTATTTTTGCCTGAAGAATATCCAATGGCTGCCCCCAAGGTTCAAATATATACATTTAAATTATTAAAAAAAAAAAAAAAACATCTTTTAGCATATCCCTATTTGAATAATTCTTTTACAACATTTAACCTTTTTTGGTATTTTATTTGTTATAAACTTTCTAACAGGTTCGATTTCTCACAAAGATATATCACCCTAACATTGACAAGGTTTGTCTACTCACATATTTCTTTAATTTTATTGTTTAAATTATTATTTTTAATACTATATTTTTTTCTATACAGCTTGGCCGAATATGTCTTGATATACTTAAAGATAAATGGAGCCCTGCTCTTCAAATTCGCACTGTACTTTTAAGGTAAAGTTATTAAATATCCATGATTTTTCATAATTAGGTGATAATATAAATAATAAATAATAAAATAAATTAGTTTCTTGAAATTTTGAAATTTATGTTTTAGTATTCAAGCACTTTTGAGTGCTCCAAACCCAGATGATCCATTATCTGAAAACATAGCAAAACACTGGAAATCTAATGAAGCTGAAGCTGTTGAAACAGGTAATTTGTATTTTTCTTTTTTGTACATTTGATTAAAATTAAAATATTCTGTTTTTTTTTTTAATAAGAAAATGACATTATAATTTTATCTGTAAAACCCACAGCAAAGGAATGGACCCATATGTATGCTAGTGGAGCCTAACACAGGTGTCATGTTTTTTTTCTCTTAAGAAAATAATATGTATAATTAGATATTTTAATTCACAATTTCTATTAGGGATAAAAGTTTCATTTTATTTTGAGATAAATTACTCTCATGTTATATTTTTCATTGGGTGGAACAAAGGAAAATTGTAATTTTTTATTTGTTCGATATTGGTTGGTTACTTATGCGATGTTTGATAACCTCTGAACGAATCAAAAACCTCTTAACGGTTTAAGAACCCTACCTTTTCTTAATCATTCGGTTGGAATCATTCAACACAGATTAGTTTTATTAAATAGGTTGAATGTATGTCAAACGTCTGTTATTTCTTTGTTGTGGTTACTGAAACAAATGGTGTAGGAGTTGTAAGTGAGAAAATGAAAGTTGCATACAAACAAATCTGAAATTGATAATAAAATGTCAACAATATTGAATTTGAAAATTCAGTTGTCGTATCTAACTCAACTAGCAACTATGATACATCTTGTTTTATATCTTGTTTTATAAATGCGTCAAAAAGCTTGGTTAAACTTTAAGCAAAAAATTCAAAAAGATCTAACACAAGCATTTTGATCATAAGGTTAAGGTTGAGTAAAAATCCGAACCGCAAACCGAAAAACCTAAAAAAAATGTATAAACTAAACCGATGTGCGGTTTTTAGTTTTTGCAAAAACAAAAAATGTTAGGTGTGGTGTGGTTTTTATTCTTGTAAACACCGCAAAAACCTGAACCACACTGTGTGTGTGTGTATATATATATATATATATATATATATATATATATATATATATATATATATATATATATATATATATATATATATATATATATATAAATGTTTGATATTTGTAAGAATAAAGAAATCATAACAATTAAGATTTTTATAAATATAAATTCAGAAAATAATTGTATATTTTTAAGTATACATTTAATAATATTCACAAGAACAAATAATGTTTATGATATTATTTAACATTTAAATACAAAGAGTATTTGTAATGATAATATTATTTTTATGAATACATTAATTCATATTATCAAATGTACATGTGAAATAAATATTAGGTTTAATTAGTATTATATTCAAACATTAAAAGGTGAGTAGTTATATCATTTGATTTCAAACCAAAAGGTGATGATATAGGTTCATCTTCAAAATATCATTTGGGTTTTAATTTTGTTAATATTATAAGAACATCTCACATCATCTTTGAGATAACACTTTCACCATTCTCACATTTTATATAAGAGAGTCACGTCTATGACTTTTAACCCGCATCTTTGAAGAGTACCACATTGTTTTGGTGTTCCTCATCTTTATATAAAATTTCTCAAGAAATGATTAGTACTCTTCATCCGAGTCAAAGTAACTTATTAAGTTACCTGAGTTTTAGTTTTAAAAAAAAACCGCAAAAAAAGTAATAATAAAAAAAAACAAAAAACATCGAACCGTATAAAATTCGAACGGTGCGGTTTCTAAACTTCAAAAAATTGAAGTTGCGGTTTTTAGTTCGGTTTTGACCAAAAACGAAACAGAACCGCATAATAGTTATTGTTGTCCCAAATATGTAATTCACTTTATAAGTTGTAATAGTTACTTAGAAAACATGTCAAACATTTTTGTTTGGCTTTAGCTTTATACAAATACCAAAAAATATCAAACACAACCATTTAATGTTAAATCGCACTTAGTCAATGGGTGTAAATAAATGTTAAAGCGTACCATCATATGAGCATGCCCTAAGCTTTACATGAGAGATTAATCGTAGAACACTAGAGTATTTTAGATTTATCAAAGTTTGAATGTTTGACCTCCTATTTGAAATTCTACTTCTTAAGCATTAGGTTCCAATCGTGGGACGTCATATGATATACTATTCGACCCATGTTTTGAAAACTGGACTAGACCAGTTTAACCGGTACCAAATTTGGTCTTTTCAGGTCAAAAAATATTCGTCATGCGAACCAATAAAACTGGGAATTTTAATTTTTTTTTTCAATTTTTGTATTTTTTTATATAATTAAAATCAATAATGGCATCATCCGGTTTTTTGGTTTCTGAGACAGGTCCAACTTGGACCAGTTAAACCATTAATCCGTAAGATGACTGATTTGATTTCCGGTCCGATTTTCAAAACTTTATATTTAACATATATATTAGTTCATAGACTTAAAATTTAAGTTATGAGAAAAAAATAAATACATAAAAAATGCCGAAATGTTTAAACCCAAAATATGAATAGAAAAAAAAATGCGAACTCGATTTTAAAATTGATTTTTCATATGGTTTTGATTTAGGGGAAATTTTAAAGAATAGATGGAAGATACCGAAATGGTAAAATTTACTTATTTAGTGTGCAAAGTCATATTGTTACGGCCGTATTTGCTTTGTATAACTACGTTTGTCATAATTCTTTTATTTAATTTTGTTGAACATCCTGATTGCATAACAAATAATGAACTTCATGATGTCCGTTGTGGTGATACAAACAATGAAAGACTTTAAAAATTATCTAATAATACAAAATGTGTCTGTAATTATATTATTATTTTAATATGGAATACTTGACATAAATGATTTTATTACTATATATTTTATGTTGTCTCAATTTTTATTTTGTAATAGTTTTTAGTTATGAAAAACTTTCCAATTTTGAAAAAGAATAGTTTATATAATTAAATTTTCATTATTATATTTGTATTTTATATGTAACAAAGACATCTTTTTATGTAATTTTACTTGTTCTAAATGTTTTCAGTTATTTTTATTGAACACTTATATAACAAAATAAAAACTACAACTATCAAGTGTTAGATATCAGATACTAGTTACCAACAACCAACTATTAGATACGAGCTAGTTTTATCGAACACATCAAAAATATACATGATATGTGTAAGTTTATTAGGTTAGATATATCATAGTGTTTCTTTTTAATATGTTTCTTGAATATATCTTTAATCATTGCATATACGCCATATAATAAAAATTGATTTGATATCTTATTTTAGGTTAATTGCATACCATAGTTTCCCGAATGTTAATTTACCAAGTAAATGTTAATTAAATAATGTATTTTCTTCACCTTATGTCATAAAACGCTCAAAAATTCAAGCATTAAGTTTTTTATGCAGCTAAAATTTAACATGTAGAATACTAAATAAAAGTGTATATTTACATTTTTGTCAAATGTCTTTACTTACTGTATACACTATGTGTCAATAAGACGGTGTTTAATTGCTTTAATGAAACAACAAACATGTGCTTAATGATAAAACACACAAACTAAAAAATAAATTAAACCGAAACCAAATAGTTTTATAAATTCGAACAATTACTTTTACAACAAAACAAATAAAATCGAGAAATCGAGAAATTGAGAAACTTGACAAAACAAATAATCATATAAAAACACAAAAAAACATAAACGGATAACGAAACCCAAAAAAATAGTCGGTTTTTTTTTTTTTTTTTTTTTTTTTTAAAAAATGATATATGTAAATGAAAAATCAAACCATTAAAAGAAACCTAAAAGAAACGGCAATTGGTGATTTATGTTCGTGATGGATTCCAGAAATGTATTTGTTTAAAAAGATCGAGGATGAATGCCTTTTTGGGACCACTATTTGGGTGTTGTGGAGTTATTATAATAATTAAGTCTTTGGTGCTAAAAGGTTGCATAGACATTCTCTATTTGATAATAAAATCGTTTTATTTATTTTAATTGGTTTGATATTAGAAATAACAAACTTAAAGTCAGTAGTTGAGTTACTTAAATACAAAACCATTTATTAGCTATCCCTTTTCAATTGTGTTCTTTATATATAATCCATTTGGTTGTTCAAAAACAGAACAATTATTGTCAATTGTAATAATAATAATAATAGCAACAACAACTAATAACAATAATGGCAATTAATAACATTAATAATAATAAATATTTTTAAATTACAATGATTTTTCTGAAAATAGATACAAAACTTAACTTATTTTATCCATGAATTTATGTCTAGCATTTAACGGAGACCTCAGGTCACAACGCTTTTCTTTTAATATTTAAAATATCAATCTCTTTTTCTAAAAGGAAAAATAAAATAAAAGACTTCAGATATAAAGTTGAAAATATATCTTGCATTTTTTTATGACTCCATCAAAGCTAAGGGTAAGTGGAAGCACCTGTATTGAGGTACCAAACTATGTTCTAAATATGTATATGACATTTGAATGCATGAGAAATGAGTTAATACATAATATGAAAATATATCAATCAATAAAGTTGTATACATTTGTAGCTTCCAGTAATTATTAATACATTCATATGAGGCCTCTTCTCCTTTTTGTAATTGATAAAGGGGGTGAAGTACATTACGATTATAAATGGGAGTTTGAAAATTTATGGCAAACACATGTTTGCACACCCCACATTACTACATTGTGGGGCAAGTTAACATGTTTAAATTAAAACCAACTCCTATCCTCATTCAATGAATCATATTTTCCATTTTATTCGTTATGAAAATTGCTTTGATCAATGATCATTCTACCAGAACTACAAACAACTTTTTAGCCTTTTTGGTCCTGGATTTCAAAAGGAAAAAAGATTTTTGCATATTTGGTTGTGTTGCTTATAAGTAAGGAGTAGTGAACAAAAAACTATTGTTTTTTTTAAAGAAAATTTCCTTAATGAGAGTTTTGAGACAAATTTTCACGTACCGACTATACTAATTTCCTGATACAAACATCAGGTTATATCTCTGGTCGAGAGTCACTGCAGACGAGTCTTCGTGCCCACAAGAACTGAGTATGTCAGGGTTTTAAATATATGTTATCTACCATATATATTTCATGTCTTACAAAATCATCACAATATAAATGATTAAAAATTATTGTTGTATAATAGAACTATAAAAGTAAAATAACGAACAAGTTTTTTTTTTTTTTTTTTTTTTCTCAAAGTATATATCAAGTTTCTTCTAAAAAGAGTTTATATCATTTGTAAAATATTATAGGCATTGATTTAAGAAAAGAAAGAAAAAAGTTCTTGACATAAGGAACAATTTTTTATTTTTTTATTTTTTTTATTTTAAGTATATATCAAGTTTCCTTTGAAAAGAGTTTATATCATTTGTAAAGTATTATAGGCATTGATTTAAGAAAAGAAAGAAAAAAGTTCTTGACAAGGGACACATGGAATTATATGGTTGGATACAAAGGACTACATGAAACACTAAAAAAAGTTGTACCTAAATGATGTCAAATTGTCATGGTAGCATATATGAAAAACATAGATTCTTATTGCATAGGTACCGACAGTCCCACACAAACCTCCAAATAGTCAAAGGAAGCCAACAATGAAAGTACAATATTAATTGGATAAACTTTCAAAATATGATTCCCTATTAATTAAAAAAAACGAAAATTTAGTGTTTCGAACTTGTAATAATAAAATAAAAATAGAATGTTAGTGATATATAAATAAGGGAAAATGACACATACGATCTATGAGCTTTCTAGGCAAACCCTTTTAATCACTCAACTTTTTTATTGGTTTTATCAGAGAACGAACTGTGTTGCAACCTAGCAATTTAGTCTCTTTTACTTATTATACCTGGTAACCATGCCACATCGTCCCAATTTGACACATCATCGATGACATGGCGAAATTGTATTTACGTCTTGGACTCAAACGACGTCGTTTTGGAATGTGAAACGTAGAGGCCACGTTCACACTGTTCACCTTGCCTTCGTATAAAATGTGAAGCTTATGCCCTAAAATGGCACAATTCGTAACTTGGTTGCCCCGACTGCTCCCTAGACTTCAATACCAATCGCAGAAACGATGCTTTCACGATAATCTCAAGATCACAGTTGGTCACACAACTACAATCGACACATCGCTGAAAATGTCTCGAATGGAGTCACAAATGAAGATAGATCGATCAATCAGCTGCGTACACAATTGGACATGTCGTTTGTAAGGGAAGAGATTGCAAACGACCTTCGTGAACTATGACGCAGCCTCACTAGAGAGATGGACACCCTCCATCATTAAGTCAATGATGTTAAGGCATGTTAACTCGATCTATCTAACATCGTTGCTGATTTGAAGAATCATTTATGTTCATTGCAAGCGTTGTATGTCAACATTGTTCTCGGTATAAAAAAGTCGAAGAAAGTGAAATGGGTCTTTGGGGTTTTTTTCGTTGTTGTTGTAGGGGTTTTAACCTATAGGTTTTTTAAATGACAGAAGAACTTTAGGTTAAACAATTCAATCCTGGGTTTCTATTTTGTTTCGATGTGCATCTTGTTTATTCTCCTTATTAGTAATGATTTTTGCAGATTGTCTTTTAATTTCTGGTTGTAGTATTTGATGGTTTTGTGATCATGATGTTGTGATGTGATGTATTTTGATGGTAGTCACAAGTGATGGTTCTTGTATATACTTAGATAGTTGTAGAAATCCTGTAATAACTTGTTCAACAGATGTAAAGATGCAAAAACCCATGAATGAAATGTTGATTAATTTAGCTTGTTCCTATTATAAATGGAGTACTCTTGTAAATGTAAATGTGCATGTGTCGTGAAGTAATAGGCATTTTTTATGTTGATTTTGTTCTTGGGACCACATGAAACAGTCAAACTTTTTATACCATTAAAACATGAACCACAATGTTTGTTTTTGGGAACACGGGACAAAATAAAAGAATCTAATACCCAGATTTGTCATTGCCTATAACCCAGAAATGGAAAACAATGAAAAGTGCTTTTTTGTTGTATTTGTGATTGCCTACTTTGAATAATTGCTTGGAAGAAATGAAATACCCTAATGGGTTGAGTCAAATAATAAAGTTATGACTTAAATACCCCTAGTGGGTTAAGTGACATAATATATATTGACTGAAATACCCATAATGGGTCAAAGTGAGAGGACGATCCAGACACTGGAAGACAGATTTCGGGGGATGTTAGGATACGTACCTTCCACTGGCAGGGTTTTCGTACAACAACAGTTATCATGCCAGTATTGATCGAGCTCCATTTGAGATGTTATATGGTAAGAGGTGTAGGACCCCGGTGTGTTGGAACGAGGTTGGGCACCGAGTTATGGGAAGCACTGAGTTGGTACTCAAGATGTGTAACACCGTGAAATTTCAAAGCAATTTTTCATTTTAATTTAATAAAAATACCCCAATCATAATTCTCAAAAAACGTGGATCAATTGTTTTTACATAACATATGTACAAATCAAAATCCACAGAATCTCAAAACATCCCCTCCATAAGTGTGTACTGATCATGCCGGCTCCTTCCCGCGATCATCACTGGTACCTGAAACACATAACACGCAAACGGTAAGCAATAATGCTTAGTGAGTTCCCCAAAATACCACGTACAGTGCATACGCCTTTCCATGCCATAGCTCTATGGGATCTTCCGATCCAGGTGTCCTAGGGGATTTCCATCCCATAACTCTGTTAACCTTCCGGTCCATATGATCATACTTATATCATAACATATAACATATACAACATACATCACATTTTTATCATACACATAAGACCTTCCGGTCACATATAATCACCCCATCGGGTAAGGCATAGTGAGAAGACTCACTTCGAAGATGTCGGGTAATCACTCGCGCTCAATCCTTCGACCTAGCTTCCTCCTATAGCATAAATACATCTCTAATTAATACCTTCCTGACTTAATTTGACTAATGCCCTTAAGTCAACACAAGTCAACTCTGGTCAACGTTGGTCAATGGCCACCCCCTTGACCTAACTCGTTGAGTCAGGCACTGATTCGGCGAGTTTAGATGTGAACTCAAGTCTCCTAAATCCCCTTTGACTCACTGAGTCACTCATCCAACTCGGTGAGTCATCAACTGTGGGAGTCACGGGACAACCCGGTCCGACTCGTCGAGTCTGCTCATGGACTCGGCGAGTTCATTCCATGCTCGAACTCAAATGGCCTTCTGAGGTCAGATATGCTTCTCTAATCTATAGATCTGACCTTCCCAAACATGATAATCACGTAAAGGTCACATCTTGGCACCCTTGCAACACCTACACAACTTCTTTTGGTGTAATGACCTCTAAAATGGTAACCTAAGTCCTCAACTCAAAAAGAAAGGCATAAAGCAGAGCATTTGGCACTCTCTGGACCTTCTAAAGATCAAATCTAGGTACCAATTCCCCATGGGACCTCTCACACTCCAAATACAAGCTAATCAAGGCATGAAGAAACCCTAGATTTGACTATATCAACAAAAACACGAGAATAAGCTCTGAATGATACCTCAAATAGCTTCCTCTGCCCAAATGAAAGTAGATCCAAGCTCTCCAACTCTCCTAGCTTGACCTTCCTCTTCCCTTCTTGCTAAAACACACAAGGATGATGAACAATGGCCTCTTTTCTCACTCACAAGGACTCTCAGATGCTTTGGTGCTCTCAAGGACAAAGTTAGCCGCAATGAAGGGTTATAAGGTCCTTTAAATAGGGCTCAAACCTGGGAAATTAGGGTTTTAGTTTCCATCACGGACTCGTCGAGTCCCCTCACCGACTCGTCGAGTCCATTCATTAATCCAATCATCACCATGCGACCCTACTCGACGAGTCTAGGCATCAACTCGTCGAGTCTCTCCCTCTTAGACTCCAAAATAAATGATAAAAATAATACCTGAAATCTCGGATGTTACAAGATGAGCGGACTGATTCAGCAAGTACGCGATCTGCTGCGGGTCGCGTAGAGCCATCAGAAAATTTATGCTGACCGATGGCGATCGGATCTCTAATTCCAGGTGGGGGATTTTATGTTGCTAAAGGTGTCTCCTTAGAAGGGAATTATCATGTTTTGAAAAAGGGCACACTGGGGCCTCGATATATAGGTTCGTTCAAGATCACGACCCGCATGGGCAAGGTGGCATATCGCTTGGATCTGCCAGAGGAGCTCAGCCAGATTCACAACACCTTCCACATGTCTCAGCTTTGGAAATGTTTTACTGACGAGTCTGCAGTCATTTCATTGGGCGATATCCAGGTGGATGAGAGCCTAAACTATATCGAGAAGCCCATCACGATCATTGATAGGAAGACCAAGGCTCTTTGGAGTAAGGAAGTAAGTCTGGTAAAGGTGCAATGGCAGCACTGAAGGGGCTCCGAATAGACTTGGGAGCCGGAATAGGAGATGCGAGTGCACTACCTGAATTTGTTTAGGTCAGCGGACTTCGAGGACGAAGTCTAATTCAAGTGGGGGAGACTTGTAACATCTGTTCTTGGTATTAATGGATTTGTTAATTTTCGAGGGCGTTTGGTGCATGCACTCGACGAGTTGGGAGTTCAACTCGTCGAGTGGGAACATTTAATCTTGGATGCAGATCGGGACCAACTCGGTGAGTCGGGAGGACCGACTCGGAAAGTTGGAGCTGTAAAGAGAAAAACCCTAATTTTGGGGATTACCACCTATATAAGTGTCATAATCTGCCTTTGTGGCCTCCCCTAGCACCTTATCACCCCAGAGAGAGCTGTTTGCGGTTGTAATCCCCCTTGAGTGAGAGAAAGAGCTTGGTTTAGCAAACTTAGAGTGTGGAAGGAGGTATTTAGAAGAAGGAGCAAGAAGGGAAGCAGTGGATCCGACATCTACACTGTGTTGGTCACCATTTTAAGGTAAAAAGTCACCACTTTGATCTATAGATTCTTAGATATCTCCTCTTTCAAGTAAATGCCAATTTTTGGGGCAAATGGAGTCCAAATTGAGATTTAGACATATCACTAGGATATGGTTCCAGATCTGGACCTTCTTAGGTCCCCAATATCATAAAGTTGCTTCCTTTTTGTAGCTTAACCCCTCTCCATGGATGAAAACCTTGTATGAAGGCTAGTTTTGGTGTTGTGGCCATGTGAGGCCTTGCATGCACGTAAAGTTTGCAACTTTATGTGACATCTACACTAGGGAAGGCTAGATCTGAAGTTTGGGACTCTAGATCCCACTGGAAAAGGCCATGAATAAGAAGGACTAAAGGAACTTACCGAGTTCTTTAATCAACTCGACGAGTCGGCCAAGGAGTTTACGACCAAAGGGTTTTGATTGGATGGGTTTGCAGTTCGGAGTTCGCGGTTGTGAACATTATGGAACTCGACGAGTCACTTGAGTGACTCGGCGAGTTGACGAGTTATGTAGGGACTCGACGAGTGGTTGGCTATACTCGAAGAGTCGAAGTCAACATGGATTGTTGACCTTGACTATGGGCCTTGATTTTGGACCAAGGTTGACCTAAGAGTATTATGTGATGGTGCTAAGTTAGTCACTTAATGATTAAAGGCAATTAGGAAGGAACAGCATGCAAGACACATTTGACTTCAGCTTACTAGTTCAGTCTTCAAGAGGTGAGTCTTCTCACCATACCATTGGGTCTAAGGCACCAAGGCCGACCCATTTTGTGATAGTTTGCATATTTATTGTGTAGAGTTGTGTGGCATGATTATGTGGTTATATGCAGTAGAGCTAGTCGATATGGCTATGGTAGAAATAGGTTTATAGCTAACGGTAGAGGTAGCCTTTATGGCTACATGTAGAGATAGCTTTTATAGCTAATGGTAGAGGTAACCTTTATGGCTATGGTAGAGATAGCTTCATAGCTAACGTTAGAGATAGCCCTCATGGCTAATGATAGAGATAACTTTACAGTTGTTATGATATGTGTAATGTGATTTGTGTGCGGGGGTATGCTCTGGGGAAGCTCACAATGTGTTAGCTTACAGTTTGTTGATTTGTTTTAGGTACATCGGAGCCCAAGGGCAAGGGCAAGGCTTGATGGCACAACGTGCACTCTCTTGGGCGTTTTTACAGGATACTCTGATGTTTGAAATAAAAGTTGTATTTGACTTATGTTTTGAAAAAAATTATGACTGGGTTTTCTTAATGATGGAGTTGTGTTTGGCTATTTTAAAATGAAAATTTTCTTTGTAAAATTTGGGTCGTTACAAGTTTGTATTAGAGCCTTGGTTTGAGGGATCCGGGCACACTCCTGGTGTAGCACCTGGTTCATGGTATGTATTCCTTGTAATTAATATTTCTTAATTAACACAATTTGCCTTGGACTCGGCGAGTTGAAGAACCAACTCGCCAAGTAGGAGCGGGATGAGACGCGGGGTCTGAACCTTGGACTCGGCGAGTCGGTTCCCGGACTCGGCGAGTAGGCCTTCTTTGGGCAAAAACCCTAACCCGGGTGTTTGCACCCTATTTAAACACTCTAACTCGGCCTCCCTTGTCCCTAACACTTCCAGAAGAGTTGTAGAACGAAACCCTAGCCCCTTTTTGTCCTTGTGAGTGATTTTGGCCTTGTGAAGGAAGTTTGAAGCTCAAGATAAGAAGAAGGAGGTGGAAGAGTGCAAGGAGGAGAAGTAGATCCGACATCTACCCTGCAAGAGGCTTCCATTTAGGTAGGAAAGTCCCTACCTTGATCACTAGTTCATTAGATTCCCTTTTTGTCCCTAATGAGTGGATTTCAAGCCCTAAAACACCAAACTCCATGTGTTTGTGCTCTATGATCCGAAAGGACTTCAAATCTAGACCTTATGGACATATTAGAAGTATAAAGTTTCTGTGGTTGAAGTGATTGAGGTCCCCATTGAGTGTATGACCTCATTAAGAGCTTGGATTTGCCTTTTGGAGCTTATAGGGCCATGCATGCACGTAAAGTTTGCAACTTTACGTGTTAAACATGCCCTAGGAACATAGATCTATGGTTTGGAAGCGTTGCATGTCTCATATTTAGTCTGTATGGGAAATGGGTCGAAGGGACTCGGCAAGTCCCAAAGTGGAACTCGACGAGTTCTATGAAGATGGCCTTAAACTCGGCCAGTTGGATGAACAACTCGGCGAGTCCTATGAAGATTGCCTGGAACTCGACGAGTTGTTCTTCAAACTCGGAGAGTCATATGAACTGTTATTGAGTAAGAGGGGTTTAGGTGTTGAAGGTCCAACACTTCGTATCTGCACGCGGAAGCAATTTAACGTGTAGCAATAGTCCTAGAAACCCAAATCCTTATAAAGGATGCTCTGGTGAGGATATGGAAGCGAGTAGGAGATCTGCTCGTATGGACTCGGAGAGTCGGATCGCAAACCGGTTCTATCATCCCAAGTAGTGAGTTAAGGGTGACTCAATGAGTGGGAAGAGGGACTTGTCGAGTAGGACCAGGTTAGTAGGAGAAGGACTCGGCGAGTCGGTGCCATGACTCGGCGAGTCCAGTCAACTAGAAGTTGACTTTAACCAAGGAGTTGACCTTGGACCAGGGTTGGGGTCAGTCATCTGACCTAAGGGTATTTATGAGTGGCTAATCTATGCTTATGCTTTATAATCGGAGGATTACCGATTCAGCAGTCAGGCGCTTAGCAAGCAGACTTTCAACAACTACTTTTCGAGGTGAGTTACCTTCTAGTAGTAGTGGGTCTAAGGCCACAATGTCGGCCCACTAGTAGGAGTTGTATGATTAGATGATTGTCTCTGTGATATTCATCTAGGGTTGCTACTACCTTTGTTATGTTTATGTGCTAGTATGATATGATGCCATGTGCTAGTGACAGTCGGGGAGATAGTCCCCAGATTACCAGTCGATAGGACCGAAGGGGCAGTCATGCCTAACCATGCTAGATAGATTATGTGATACATGTTATGTGGTAGTGGTAGGGGGTGAAATAGTCCCCAGCATCCGGTCAAGAGGACCGAAGGGGAGACCAGCACCCAGGTATGCTAGTCAGCATCTGGTCGAGAGGACCGATGGGGAGACAAGCACCCAGATATGCTAGTCAGTATCGGTCGAGAGGACTGAAGGGGTAGGTCGGGCACCCAGATATTCTTGAAAATATGTGTATGTTATGTGGTATGTGGTACGGTGGGGGAACTCACTAAGCTTCATGCTTACGGTTTATAGTTTTGTTTTCCAGTACCTCTTCAGCGAAGGGGAAGGAGCTGGCGTGGTAGCGGCATATCACACACACACTCTTTGTTTTCCGCACTATGAGATATTCTGGGATTTGTACTTTGACATTATGGTTGTTTTTATGTTTTAATTTTGGACACGAAATATGTTTATGAAATGATGAGGTTTATTCACAAATGTTTTCCAAGATGTTGATTTAAAAATGAAAATTTTGCCTGTGAAATTTGGGTCGTTACAAGTTGGTATCAGAGCCCTGGTTTGAGGGATCCAGACACACCTTCGGGAGTGTCTGAACTCAAACCGAGGGATTAAAGGATTTCAAAAAAGAAAAGTTTTCTAAAAGATTAAGCAAAGAGTTTTAAGAAAGAACGAAGTGTGTGATGTGTGCGACCGGCCGAGCTCAAGTAAGTATTCCCCAAAGTACCCATACAATGTTATACTATGTTTATCAGTTTCAATAGAACAACATGCTAGAATAGGACTAAGGATCTAGGAGGATGCCTTACGTGCCTCCTTTATGTGTTCCAGCCTTATGAGAATTGCATGCTAGAAATTGAGTAGACAGTAGTAGGATAGCATGTTTAGGTTATGCCTGATAGTATGAGTTCAACATTGTATGCTAGTGCAGTTTGTCGTTATGAGAATAGATTTTCTTGAGTAGTTCATGTATCCTAATGCTACTTGCTTTGTGCTTTGTGGGAATCCAAGTGATGGGAGTTAGCCATTAGGTGAATACGTCACATCACATGGGATTAGGGTTGGATAATCTCAGAGTGTTGGATTTAGCCCTGCTGCGCAACTCTCGTTTGAGTCCTACCGTTGTAGGGACGAGTCTTTTACTCGAAGGATTATTCGGGCCTCGTCACATGTGATGGTATTCAGGTGATGGCTAATTGGCATTACAAGGAGGCCTTCAGTAGCTGAGGATTGGTTTAAGTGGAGTCATAGATTTTCCTAGGCTAAGCCCATGATAATGATAACAGTGATCAGCAGTGGTAAAAAGGGATCTGGTGGAGTCAAGGCAGTCCTTGAAGAAGGTACAGATAGATGTGGAAGGTAGTATGGTCCCGTACTACTGAAAGCAGAGGATCCGTACCCGAACCGAGGAAGGCCGAGATAAGACCAGGGAGCCTATAGTGGATGTGTTTCCTCGAGAGGTATCAATATCACTAACAATTTTTGTTTATATATTGCAGAATGGTGGTACTATGATCGAGGCCAGCAGTTGGCAGTTCAGGAGAGGGATCAGGTTCGAGATCAGGTTCTAAGCTAGGGGATGAGAGGATACACGAGTTCATCGTGTCAGAGATCACCAGGGGCATCCTTGAGTTGACTCCCATTATCTTCGGGTTGATCAAGGAAGGGATAGTTGAGTTGATGGAGGATCGCCTCAGGGCATTCAGGAGCAACATGGAATCTGGCCAGTCGGGATCTCGCACACTGTCCTTTAAGGGCTTTAGGGGCAGTGGTGCGCCGGATTTTCACGGGGCGAAAGACCCCATAGCTGCCAGGCGGTGGATTGCAAACATCGAGTCTGCACAGTTGACTCGCTTTTTCCCCGAGGGGTCGAAGGTGAGATTTGCAGCAGGGTGTTTACGAGACCAAGCTAGAGATTGGTGGGAGTCCATCGGTGACGCATTGGGAGCCTCAGCTATCGAGGCTATGACCTGGTCGGACTTTGTGACCAGATTCAGGGCAGAGTTTGCACCGGTTGTCGAGCTTCAGCAGTTGGCCAGAGAGTTTTTAGGTATGAGGCAAACGACGGAGACTGTGGTGGAGATCACTGCCAAGTTCCGGAAGAGGGCGTTGTTAGTGCCCCAGTATGCAGGTGATGAGGATATGAGGTGGACCCTCTACCATGACATGCTACGAGCATACATCCGGGAGCATGTTAGTTTTTTAGCTTGCCCTGCCCTGGATTCCATGATTGCCAGGGCTAGGGAGACAGAGGAGGGACATGTTACAGGGGCTTCGGGGAAGAAGCCCAATGGATCAGATGCTGGGCCAAAAGGCCAGTAGGGGCGAGGCCACTGCAGGAAATGCGGCAAGACGCACGAGGGAGCGTGCAAGTTGGGATCATCAGGCTGCTATAAGTGCGGCAAGTTAGGGCATTTTAGCAGGGATTGTACCACCCCTGCACCTGTCTTCTTGACGTCTGATTTTCTGTGCTTCCACTGCAACCATAGGGGCCACAAGAAGGCCAATTGCCCCCAGTTGACAGCAACATCAGCGCCAGTGAAGGCGCCAACTCCAGCGACCCTGTGGATCCTAGATGGCCGGCAGGGCAAGTCGGAGGCTCCAGTGGTGAGGATCCGGGCCTTTCAGCTGACTATAGATGAGGCAGGCGCTACACCCGATGTGGTGACGGGTATGATTCTTTATTTATGCTTTTATGTTATGCTGCTGTAATTTTGATATGTTATATGTATGTGCTCTGCTTAGGATCGTTCCATGTGAACGGTATCCCAGTTCAGGTGTTGTTCGATTCGGGGGCTACCCGATCATTTGTTTCTCTTGCGCTTAGCAAGAAGTTTCCTGAGTCTTCGGGCAGGTTGGATTGCCCTTTAGAGGTGGAGATTGCGGACGACCGGTCGGTTCGAGCATCATAGGTTTTCCGGGATTGTGTATTGAGATTGTTTGAGGAGCGGTATCTGGTTGACCTGGTTCCCATTCCGTTGCGGGGAAACAAGGTCATTATTGGTATGGATTGGCTGAGCCCCAATGGAGTAGTGATAGACTGCGCGCAACAGCTAGTACGAGTCAGAGCCCCAAGTGGGGGAGAGTTGGTGATTCAGGGTGAGAGACTACAGCGAGGGCCAGCCTTATGCTCGGCGGCGAGGGCAAGGCGTTACCTTCAGCAGGGTTGCGCAGGACATGTCGCTTATGTCATAGACTCTCGGGAGGTGGGTAAGGCGACAGTGGGCGATGTGCCCGTGGTTCGAGAGTTTGCGGATGGATTCTCCGAGGAGTTGCCTGGGATACCTCTAGAGAGGCAGGTGGAGTTCAGGATCGACCTAGTCCCTGGTGCGGCTCCGATAGCCAAGGCAACGTATCGGTTGGCTCCTCCCGAGATGCAGGAGTTGTCTGCACAGTTGCAGGAGCTGTTAGACAAGGGATTCATACTGAGCAGTTCACCCCGGGGAGCCTCGATTATGTTTGTGAAGAAGAAGGACGGGTTGCATCGGATGTGTATAGACTATCGGGAGAGAAACAAGGTAACAGTGAAGAACCGTTACCCACTCCTGAGGATTGATGATCTCTTTGACCAGTTATAGGGAGCATCTTGGTTCTCCAAGATAGATTTGCGTTCAGGTTATCATTAGATGAGGGTCAGAGAGGAGGATGTGCAGAAGACCGCGTTTCGGATGCGCTATGGCCATTATGAGTTCGTGGTGATGCCGTTTGGGGTCACCAATGCTCCTGCCATGTTCATGGACCTCACGAACCGCGTGTGCAGACCGATGTTGGATCGGTCTGTGATAGTTTTCATTGACGACATCATGGTTTATTCCAAGACGCAGGAGGAGCATGAGGGGCATCTCCGAGAGGTGTTGGAGACCCTAAGGAGAGAGATCTTATATGCTAAGTTCTCTAAGTGTGAGTTCTGGTTGCACGAGGTGCAGTTTCTTGGGCACCTTGTCAACCAGGACGGGATTTCAATAGACTCGGCTAAGGTGGAGGCCGTGATGAGATGGGAGGTTCCGAAGTCTCCATCCGAGATTCGGAGTTTCCTCGGTTTACCAGGCTATTATCGGAGATTCATCCAGGATTTATCCAAGATAGCCATACCATTGACCAGACTAACAAGGAAGGTCGTGGTCTTTCGTTGGGGGCCTGAGCAGCAGGCAGCGTTCGAGACATTGAGATAGAGATTGTGTGAGGCGTCAATCTTAGCCCTTCCAGAGGGCATAGAGGATTTTGTTGTGTACTGCAATGCGTCCATCTCAGGTTTAGGTGCGGTATTGATGCAGAGACGGCATGTCATCGCCTATGTGTTGAGGCAACTGAAGCCTCACGAGGCGAATTACCCGACGCATGACTTGGAGCTGGGGGCTGTTGTGTTCGCCCTCAAGATTTGGCGTCATTACCTCTATGGGGTTCGCTGTACCATTTACACGGACCATAAGAGTTTGAGGTACCTCATGGATCAGCCGAATCTGAACATGAGACAGCGTCGGTGGCTCGATGTGGTGAAGGATTATGACAGTGAGATCCTTTATCACCCAGGGAAGGCCAATGTGGTGGCCGATGCACTTAGCCGTAAGGCAGAGCCGATCCAAGATATCTGCCTACGGATGATAGTAGTGACTCCGCTGTTGGAGCGGATCCGGGAGGCTCAGCAGGAGACTATGAAGGAGGAACATCGGAAGAGTGAGCGGATTGTGGGACATGTTTCCTCCTTCGACTATGATAGCCAAGGGTTATTGACTCTTCACCGTAGGGTGTGGGTCCCTTATCATGGAGGCGTGCGTCAGGTTCTAATGGAAGAGGCGCACAAATCCCAGTTCTCTATGTATCCCGGGGCGACGAAGATGTATAGGGATCTTCATCTAGACTATTACTGGCCCTGCATGAAGCAGGATGTGGCTTGGTATGTTGAGCGGTGTTTGACCTGCAGGAAGGTCAAGGCCGAGCATCAGAGACCGCACAACAAGATGCAGCTGTTGGACATCCCGTTGTGGAAATAGGAAGATATTACGATGGATTTTATCACGAAGCTTCCCTGGACCATGCGAGGAGTAGACTCGATATGGGTTATCGTGGATCGATTGACCAAGAGCGCCCATTTTATTCCAATTCAGGAGAGCATATCGGCCGAAAAGTTGGCTGACATCTATATCAGGGAGATAGTGGCGCGGCACGGGGTGCCAGTATCCGTGATTTCAGATAGGGATGTGCGTTTTACTTCCAGGTTTTGGAAGAAATTTCATGACGAGTTGGGCACTCGTCTGCATTTTTGCACCGCCTTTCACCCGCAGATTGATGGTCAAAGTGAGCGGACCATCCAGACTCTTGAGGATATGTTGCGGGCATGCGTGCTAGACTTCGGTGGTAGCTGGGATACCTATCTTCCGCTAGCTGAGTTCTCGTACAACAACAACTACCACACGAGTATTGATCGATCTCCCTTCGAAATGTTGTAAGGTAGGAGGTGTCGGACCCTAATATGTTGGGGTGAAGTTGGCCAGAGGGTCATGGGGAGCACCGAAGTGGTGCTCAAGACGACCGAGAAGATTCAGCAAGTTCGGAGCAGGCTTCAGACTACACAGAGTCAGCATAAAAGTTATGCCGAAAAGCGTCGTTCAAACTTGGAATTCCAAGTCGGGGATGTGGTTCTTCTGAAGGTGTCGCCATGGAAAGGCGTCATCCGATTCATAAAACGAGGCAAGTTGGGCCCAAGGTACATCGAGCCATTCTGGTTTGTAGCTCGGGTGGGCAAGGTGGTGTATAGGTTGGATCTGCCAGCCGAACTTAGCCAGATCCACAACACCTTCCACGTCTTTCAGTTGCGGAAGTGTTTGGTGGACGACTCGACAGTGGTGCCTTTGGAGGATATTCAGGTCGATGACAGCATGAATTACATCGAGTGGCCTGTTGCAATCCTCGACAGGAATTCGAAGGACCTAAGGAACAAGAGGGTGGAACTCGTGAAGGTGCAATGGCAGCACCGGAAGGGATCAGAGTGGACTTGGGAGCCGGTGGAAGAGATGATGGAGCACTACCCCAAGTTGTTTCAGGATCGAGCAACAGACTTCAAGGACGAGGTCTAAAATAAGTGGGAGAGATTTGTAGCACCTAGTTCCTGGTACATATTCGTTGTAATTAACATTTCTTAATTAACAACAATTTGCCTTGGACTCGGCGAGTTGAAGGACCAACTTGCCGAGTAGGAGCGGGATGAGACGCGGGGTCTGAACCTTGGACTCGGCGAGTCGGTTCCCGGACTCGGCGAGTAGGCCCTGTTTGGGCAAAAACCCTAACCCGGGTGTTTGCACCCTATTTATGCACTCTAACTCGGCCTCCCTTGTCCCTGACACTTCCAGAAGAGCTGTAGAACGAAACCCTAGCCCCTTTTTGTCCTTGTGAGTGATTTTGGCCTTGTGAAGGAAGTTTGAAGCTCAAGATAAGAAGAAGGAGGTGGAAGAGTGCAAGTAGGAGAAGTAGATCCAACATCTACCCTGCAAGAGGCTTCCATTTAGGTAGAAAAGTCCCTACCTTGATCACTAGTTCATTAGATTCCCTTTTTGTCCCTAATGGGTGGATTTCAAGCCCTAAAACACCAAACTCCATGTGTTTGTGCTCTATGATCTGAAAGGACTTCAGATCTAGACCTTATGGACGTATTAGAAGTATAAAGTTTTTGTGGTTGAAGTGATTGAGGTCCCCATTGAGTGTATGACCTCATTAAGAGCTTGGATTTGCCTTTTGGAGCTTATAGGGCCATGCATGCACATAAAGTTTGCAACTTTATGTGATAAGCATGCCCTAGGAACATAGATCTATGGTTTGGAAGCGTTGCATGTCTCATATTTAGTCTGTATGGGAAATGGGTCGAAGGGACTCGGCGGGTCCCAAAGTGGAACTCAACGAGTTCTATGAAGATGGCCTTAGACTCGGCCAGTTGGATGAACAATTCGGCGAGTCCTATGAAGATTGCCTGGAACTCGACGAGTTGTTCTTCAAACTCGGCGAGTCATATGAACTGTTACTGAGTAAGAGGGGTTTAGGTGTTGAAGGTCCAACCCTTCGTATCTGCACGCGGAAGCAATTTAACGTATAGCAATAGTCCTAGAAACCCAAATCCTCATAAAGGATGCTCTGGTGAGGATTTGGAAGTGAGTAGGAGATCTGCTCGTATGGACTCGACGAGTTGTTCTTGGACTCGGCGAGTCGGATCGCGAGCCGGTTCTATCGTCCCAAGTAGTGATTTAAGGGTGACTCAGTGAGTGGGAAGAGGGACTTATCGAGTAGGACCGGGTTAGTAGGTGAAGGACTCGGCGAGTCGGTGCCATGGCTTGACGAGTCGGTTCCATGACTCGGCGAGTCCAGTCAAATGGAAGTTAACTTTGACCAAGGAGTTGACCTTGGAACAGGGGTGGGGTCAGTCATCTGACCTAAGGGAATTTATGAGTGGCTAATCTATGTTTATGATTTATAGTCGGAGGATTACCGATTCAGCAGTCAGGCGCTTAGCAAGCAGACTTTCAGCAACTACTTTTCGAGGTGAGTTACCTTCCAGTAGTAGTGGGTCTAAGGCCATAATGTCGAACCACTAGTAGGAGTTGTGTGATTAGATGATTGTCTCTGTGATATTCATCTATGGTTGCTACTACCTGTGTTATGTTTATGTGCTAGTATGATATGATGCCATGAGCTAGTGACAGTCGGGGAGATAGTCCCCAGATTACCGGTCGATAGGACCGAAGGGGCAGTCATGCCTAACCATGCTAGACAAATTATGTGATACGTGTTATGTGGTAGTGGTAGGGGCTGAAATAGTCTCGAGAATCCGGTCGAGAGGATCGAAGTGGAGACCAGCACCCAGGTATGCTAGTCAGCATCTGGTCGATATGACTGATAGGGAGACAGGCACCCAGATATGCTAGTCAGTATCGGTCGAGAGGACCGAAGGGGTAGGTCGGGCACCCAGATATTCTTGAAAATATGTGTATGTTATGTGGTTATGTGGTATGTGGTACGGTGGGGGAACTCACTAAGCTTCGTGCTTACGGTTTATAGTTTTGTTTTCAGGTACCTCTTCAGCGAAGGGGAAGGAGCTGGCACAGTAGCGGCATATCACACACATGCACTTTGTTTTCCGCACTACGAGATATTCTGGGATTTGTACTCTGAAATTATGGTTGTTTTTATGTTTTGGTTTCGGATATGAAATATGTTTATGAAATGATGAGGTTTATTCACAAATGTTTTCCAAGATGTTGATTTAAAAATGAAATTTTTGGTTGTGAAATTTGGGTCGTTACACCTGGGTGTGTCAAGACTCAAACTAAGGAGATGGTAAAAATTGTTTTCAAAAATAAAATGAAAAAGTTTTAAAGAAAGGAAAAGACAAGAGTGCAACATGCGTGATCAGCTGAGCCAAGTAAGTGGTTTTCCCAATGTGTTAGCAATGTTATACTGATATTTGAGCTTTGGCGATCGTATGTAACTTGCTATGTGTATGCTTTTAAACTTGTATACGGTTAGGAGCTTATAGCCTCAAAATGATTGATTTTGCCTTATTTTCTATTCCTTGTCTGGTTGTGGTCCTAGGGTAGAATCTTTTATTCAAAAGTCTGTTTGACCCTTTTCTGTGTACAATGTGCATGCATAAAGGCAACATGTCATGATTGGTTTGATTGATTTGAGCAAAGTAAATCTTAGGACAGCCTGAGATTGATGTATGCGGTAGTTGTGGAATATGGTTCTAATTTGGAAAGCTTGGGCATTATGCCGATGAATGCACCTTCAATAAGAAAGTAAGTTATGGGTGCAACGAAGAAGGGCACGTTTTGAAGGATTGTCTGAAGAAGAAGGAGGCAACAAGGCCTAATCTCCCACCAAATCCAAGAACCAGAGCTTTCTAGATGACATTGGAAGCCACAAAGGATGCAGCGGATGTCGCTTCAGGTGCCTTTCGTGTAAATGGATTGCCTGACAATTTATTATTTGATTCTGGAGAAAATTACTCCTTCATATCACATAAATTTGGTGAAAGACTAGCATTGCCTATAGAAAAACTAGATGATGACCTAATTGTAGAAGTTGCTAGTGGAAAATTCATACCTGTTAGCGATTGTATTAAGAAAATTGGCATCGAATTGAACGGAAACGAATTCCACGAGGAGTTGTTACCCATTGAGTTGAATGGTTTTGACATCATTCTGGGAATGGATTGGCTTAGTGCCAATGATGCCGAGATACTGTACAAGAAAAAGATAGTGAGGGCAAACCCGCCAGGAAAATAGTCATTTATGGTGTATGGAGACAAGCGCAGAGTGAATTCTGGAATCATTTCCCCGATGAAGGCCAAAAAATGTTTGTCTAAAGGATTCACATCATACTTGGTGTTTGTGATCGATGCCAAGAAGGAGAAGAAGGAAATGCAAAGTATACCAGTGGTGTGTGACTATCCAGAAGTCTTTCCTGAAAATCTTCCTGGATTGCCTCCTGATAGACAAATGGAGTTTAGAATAGACTTGTTACCAGGAACAACACCAATAACAAAAGCACCATATCGATTAGCATTGACACATATAAATGAGCTTATGACACAACTTCATGAGTTGTCGGATAACGATTTCATTAGACCTAATTCATTTGTAACAACGTAAAATTTTCAAAACAATTTTCATTTTTAAAACATACATTTACTCATAAAATAATGTCAAAACATAATGTATCAAATGTTATCATCACAAAACATATCCCAGAATCTCAAAACGTAAACTCCACGAGTGTGTACGGATCATGTCTGCTCCTTCCCGCGATGATCACTAGAACCTGAAACACATAACATAACAACTGTAAGCATAAATGCTTAGTGAGTTCCCCAAAATACCACATACAACAGATACGCCACTCAAGGACACAATACGACCCTTTGGCCGATGTGTCTCAGCAGGACCCTCTAGTCCCGTAGCTCATTGGACCCTCTAGTCCGGTCATAGCTCGTTGGACCCTTCAGTCCGGTCTATATCGTTGGACCCTCCGGTCCGATCTACACAATTCATAACATACATATATCAAAGCACATAATCTCAAACATATACATAGCACACAAGACCCTCCGGCCTACACTTAGATACCACTCTAGGTAATGTATAGTGAGTAGACTCACCTCGGATAACCTCGCACATGTATACACTAATCTAGCCTCCGCCTAAACACATAAAAAATTATCTCAAATCAATAACGGATCTCCAGGCTAGAATAGCCTCTTTGATGTCCTCTAAGAAGGCTAAAAGACCATTTTACCCTTCAAATGATCCACAAGTCCAATTGTTGACCAAACCCTAAAAGTCAACAAAAGTTAACGGTCAAACTTTGACCAGACTCGTCGAGTGCGCTCGTGTGATTTGGCGAGTCCATGCATGTCTTCTTCGCCCCTGATCCTCACTTGACTCGCTAAGTCAACGCTTCAATCAACGGGTTATCATAGGTCGCGAATCGTGGGGCAACCCGACTCGACTCGTCGATTCCCCTTATGGAATCGGCGAGTTCCTCCCATGATAACACTTAAACGACATTCTGAGGTCAGATCTACTTCTCCAACAAGAAGATCTAACCTTCTAGCACTCAAAAGTCACGTAAAGGTTCAAACTTTACGTTCATGCAACGCATATAAGACCAAAAATGGAGAAATAACCTTTAAAATGGAGATCTACTTTCAAGACTCACATGAAACAACATAAAACTGGAAGTTTGGGACCTTTTGGACTTCTCAAGGTCCAGATCTATCATCTACACCCATTGGGACATCATATGCTTCAAGATCTAACTTAAAATGGTGCAAAGGAAACCCTAGATTCAAGGAATCTATCAAATACACGAAATGGGAAAGAACTTGTACCTCAAAACGTGAATCTCAGTGCGAACAACACAGATCCAATCTCCACAATCGATATAGCTTGGATTTTCCCACTCCTTCTTGCAAGATCACACCAAAGGATGAATAATTAGCCTCCAAATTGCTCTCTAAGCTCTCTAGGATTTTCACAGGGGAGTAGTGGCCGCAAATGAAGGCCATAAGGGCCTTTAAATAGGGTCCAGGCCCTGAGATTTAGGGTTTCACTTTGCAGCGCGGACTCGCCGAGTCCACGCATCGACTCGTCGAGTCCGATCATTAATTCAGTAAAAAATTTATACTTGGGAATCCGGATGTTACAATTCTCCCCCACTAGAATCAGACTTCGCCCTCGAAGTCTCATTCTACATATAGCTCTGGATGTTGCTTCCGCATTTCCGCCTTCGGCTCCCAAGTCAGTTCGGACCCTTTTTGATGCTGCCACTGAACCTGAACCAGTGGCACTTTCGTGTTTCTCAAAACCTTGATCTTCTGATCCACCACCGCGATTGGCCTCTCAACATAATTCAGGCTCACATCCACCTGAATATCCTCCAATGGTACCACCACTGACTCATCGACTATACAACTTCTCAACTGGGATACATCGAAGGTATCATGAATTTGGCTCAACTTCGCAGGTAGCTCTAAGCGATACACTACCCTGCCCACCTTAGCGGTCACCCTAAACAGACCAATGTTTCGGAGCCCCAGCTTGCTCCTATTCCTGAATCGGATCACTCCTTTCCAAGAAGATACCTTAAGGAGTATGAAATCCCCCACCCGAAACTCAAGCTCAGATCACCGCCTATCCGCATAACTTTTCTGACGACTCTAAGTTGTCAACAACCTCTACCTGACCTGCTGTATCTGCTCCGATGTCTGAAGCGCTATCTCAGTGCTGCCCATCAGTCGCTGCCCTACCTTTCCCCAACAGATGGGAGTCCGACACCTCCTCCCATATAATAACTCAAAGGGAGGCATACCAATACTCAAATGGTGGCTGTTCTTATAGGAAAACTTAACCAATGAAAAGTACGTGTCCCAACTTCCTCCGACATCCAATACACATGCTCGAAGCATGTTCTCGAGCGTCTGAATCGTCCGCTCACTTTTCCCTCCAGTTTGTGGGTGGTAGGCGGTACTGAAATGCAGTCTGGTACCCAACTCCTCATGGAACTTCTTCCAGAACATGGAAGTGAAACGTACATTTCGATACGACATAATCGAGATCGGTACACCATGTCGCGATACCACCTACCTCACATACACCTCTGCCAACCTCTCTGCGGAAGAGCTCCCACTGATAGCAAGAAGGTGAGCGCTCTTCGTCAACCGGTCAACGATCACCCAAATTGCGTCCACACCTCTCGCGGTCCTCGGCAATTTGGTGATAAAATCCATAGAAATTTGTTCCTACTTCCACTGGGAAACCTTAAGTGGCTGCAACATGCGATGTGGACGCTGGTGCTCGGCCTTAACCCTGCGACAGGTCAAGTACCTCTCAACGGACCACGCCACATCCTTCTTCATACAGGGCCACCAGTACTCTCTCTTCAGGTCCAAATAAATCTTAGTGGCCCCTGGATGAATCGAAAATGTTGATCTATGCACCTCCTCCATCAGAATGGTACACGTTCCACCCGCAAACGATACCCAAATCCGACCCTGAAAGGTCAAAAGCCCTCAGTTATTAGTAACGAAATCAGATACCTTCTCGATCACCCGTTCTTTCTTGTGGTTCTCCGATAACATGGCCTCCGCCTGAGCCTCCCGAATGGTGTCCAAAACCGACATCATAACTGTCAACCACATACATATATCTCGAATCGGGGCACTCTATGCTCTATGGATCAGAGCATCAGCTATAACATTGGCTTTGCCCAGGTGGTACAGGATCTCACAATCGTAATCCTTTACCACATCCAACCATCTCCTCTGGCACATATCCAGGTTGGGCTGATCCATCAAATACTTCAAACTCTTGTGGTTTGTGTATATGGTACACTGAACCCCATACAAGTAGTGATGCCAAATCTTGAGAGCGAACACCACTTCCCCAACTCCAGATCGTGGGTGGGATACCTCGTCTCATGAGGCTTCAGCTGTCTCAATGCATATGCTATCATGTGCCCTCTCTGCATAAGCACTACACCTAAACCCGATATTGATGCGTCACAATATACCACAAAATATTCCATTCCATCTGGGAGGGTTATCACGGGGGCTTCGTATAATCTTTGGCGAAGCGTCTCAAATGAGGCCTACTGCTCTGGACCCAACTAAAAGTCACGCCCTTCCGGGTCAACCTGATGAGAGGAACCACAATCTTGGAGAAATCCCTGATAAATCTCCGATAGTAGCCGACAAATCCCAGAAAGCTCCTGATCTCGGTCGGGGATCTCGGCACCCCCAGCTCATCACCACCTCAAACTTGGTCGGATCGACCAATATCCCTTTCTGGTTAACGAGGTGTCCCAAGAACTGGACCTCTCGCAACCAGAAACCATACTTGAAGAATTTGGCGAAAGCCTCTCTGTCCTCAATACCCCGAGAATCACTCTCAGATGCTCCTCATGCTGCTCTCTAGATCTTGAATACACCAATATGTCATCGATGAACACGATCACTGAACGATCCAACATCGGCCTGGACACCTTGTTCATGAGATCCATGAATGCTCCCGGTGCATTGGTGAACCCAAAAGGCATCACCACAAACTCGTAATTACCATAACGAGGTATGAACGCCGTCTTCTAGATATCCTCATCCCGTACTCTCATCTGATGATACCTAGACCTCAAATCGATCTTGGAGAACCCAGATGCTCCCTGAAATTGATCAAATAAATCATCTATCCACGGTAAGGGATGACGGTTTTTGACCGTCAACTTGTTCAACTCCCGATAATCAATGCACATCCGGTGTGAACCATCCTTCTTCTTGACAAAAAGGATCGACACTCCCCAAGGCGAGCTACTTAGTCTGATAAATCCCTTCCCCATCAGCTCCTGAAGCTATGAGGATAACTCTTGCATCTCTGGAAGCGCAAGGCGATAGGATGCCTTGGCAATAGGCGTCGCTCCTGGAACTAAATCAATGCGAAACTCCACTTGCCTCTCAAGAGGCACACCCGACAACTCCTCGGGGAAAACATCTGGGAACTCTTGCACTATCAGTACCTCATCAACCGATCTTGGCCTCTCCGCTGCCACTCTTGTGTCCATCACGTGAGCCACAAATCCACTACAGCCTTGTTGTAGACTCTGCCTCGCCCTAGCAGCCGAATAGTATGTTGAATCAGAATGGGTACCATCGCCGTACATCGTAAGTACTCCCCCACTAGGGTCTCGTATTGTCACTAACTGTCGTTTGCAGTCAATAACAGCCCCAAAACGGCTCAACCAATCCATGCCCACTATAACACAAACGTCCCCCATCGCAATCGGGACCAGATCAATCGGGAACTCAACACCGAAGATTTCGAGTACACATCCCCGAATCACCTCAGTAGCATAAACCGCTCGCTCGTCAACTATGGAAACCCAAAGAGGTCGACTCAACGCCTCTCGAAAAATACTGATGTGATGACTAAAAGCTAACGGCACAAAAGATCGACTCGCACCCGAGTCAAATAACACGAAGGCAGGTACAAAATTCACAAGAAAAGTACCTACGCATATCATAATATAAGCACAATATCTCAAACTCAATAAATAGAGGAAAGAATACATACCAGCCACAACGTCGGGCGCTGGGCGGACCTCCTCCGTTGTTAACTGGAAGGCTCTCCCGCAAGCCTTCGGTGCCTTAACCTTCGCTGGTCGGATCTCGGTAGCTCGGGCAGCAGGTGCAGATCCCTGTGCCGATCCCGATAGTAGCTGTGGGCACTCGGCCTTCCGATGGCTGGTCTGGTTGCAATGAAAGCAAACCGAGAATCCCTTGGGGCAATCCATTGTGTAATGTCACTCCTTCCCACACTTGTAACACACCCCAACTTTACACAGCCTCTCGTGACTCTTGCCGCACTTCCCACAAGTGCGGCCCTTCGGACCCCTAGATCTCGAATCAGCGGGCTTTGCTCGCTTGGCTGCCGGCTACGCATGCACCAGTTGCCTATCCCTCCCCTAAGACTCGGCCTCCTCCTTGACCTGAGTCTCTAGCTCAATCTCCCTCTTTCAGATATTTTCCTGGAGCTCAGCAAATGTCTGGTATGACGAGTTCGCCACGAACTCACATATACCCCTCCTTAGAATGCTTAAGTACTGACTCATACGCGCCTACTCGGTAGACACATGCTCAGGGGAAAACAATTCCCTCTCGTAAAACATCCTCATAATCACTGTCACGGACTCAGTTCCCTGCTTGAGGGACAAGAACTCCTAGGATAGACGTTCCCTCTCCACAGGGGGAACATACTCATCTCGAAACATCGCAGTGAACCTCTCCCAGGTCACCGCGGTAAGCTCTACAGTAGTGAAGTCCACCATCACAAACTTCCACCAGTCCTTCACCCCAAGCGAAGTTGGTTCGGTGCAAACCGAACCCTCAGATGCTTCGGACACGAGCAAGTGTAGAAGCATCCCTCGATGTCATAAATCCATCTCATCACAGCAATCGGATCCCGAGTCCCATCAAACTCCGGTGGCTTCGTGTTGCTGAACTCCCGATACATCAATGAGTTACCTCCCTGTGGCCTGGCAACAGCAACGGTTGCGGTGGCCGCAACAACATCAACATACCGCTCATCAAAAGTCTCGATCAACGTGGTATTGATAGAACCAAACATCTCCGGTATCTCAGCTCGTATGGCCGTAGCCACCTCCTCATGAATCATCCTGTGGATCTCCTCATCGCTGGCACTGCTGCTCTCTGGAGTGTGGCACGTAATGATGTCTCTGAAATACAACATAAAATATCAAAGACTCGTTCGTGTGTACTTGCACTCGATAACTCAACCCTACTTGCTCCCCGGTACACCAAGGATTCTTACTTGGACTGCGCACTGATTCGGTATCTCCAATAGTACGGGCCCTATACTACCTTCCACACCGCATCAACATTCATCCCAAGTCCTCCTAGGATCCCAAATCACAAGTACTCTATATCTCGCTAAACATAGTCTTCCCTTCGCTAGACTTATCATAAACTCCTCACTGGTACCTACACACTCTCGAAGCATCTCATAGTAACAACAATCTCCTAGGCGAAGGCATCACAAATCAGGCCACTCTACTCCTAAATATGAATACCTAGCCTACTCTAGCATGCATAACATATCATATCATAACTCTTAACACACAATGTAAGGGTATTCTGGGAAATCACCGTTCGGGCGCTGGCTGATCGTACACACTACTCTGCTCTGCTCGTTTCAAAACCTTTTACTCTTTTAGAAAAAATGTTTGATTTATGAAAAATTTCTCAAATCCTCAGTCTGGGTCCAAATACACCTGAAGGTGCATCCGAATCCCTCAAACCAAGGCTCTGATACCAACTTGTAACAACGTAAATTTTTCAAAACAGTTTTTCGTTTTTAAAACATACATTTAGTCGTAAAATAATGTCAAACATAATGTATCAAATGTTATCATCACCAAACATATCCCATAATCTCAAAACATAAACTCGATGAGTGTGTACGGATTATGCCGATGCCTTCCCGCGATCATCACTAGAACCTGAAACATATAACACAACAACTGTAAACATTAATTCTTAGTGAGTTCCCCAAAATACCACATACAACACATACGCCACTCAAGGCCATAGTACGACCCTCCGGTCGATGTGTCTCAACGGGACCCTCCAGTCTCGTAGCTCGTTGGACCCTCTGGTTAGATCATAGCTCATTGGACCCTTCGTTCCGGTCTATATCGTTGGACCCTCCGATATGGTCTACACAATTCATAGCATACGTATATCAAAGCACATAATCTCAAGCATACACATAGCACACAAGACCCTCCGATCTACTCTTAGATACCACTCTAGGTAATTTATAGTGAGAATACTCACCTTGGATATCTCGGATAACCTCACACACGTATATAATGATCTAGCCTCCACCTAAACACATAAAAAATTATCTCAAATCAATAATGACTCTCCAGGCTAGACCAGCCTCTTTGATGTCCTCTAAGAAGGCTAAAAGAACATTTTACCCTTCAAATGGTCCACAAGTCCATTTGTTGATCAAACCCTAAAAGTCAACAAAAGTCAACGGTCAAACTTTGACTAGACTCGTTGAGTGCACTCGTGTGATTCGGCGAGACCATGCATGTCTTCTTCACCCCTAATCCTCACTCGACTCACTGAGTCAACCCTTCGCTCAACGGTTATCACAGGTCGCGAATCGCGAGGCAACCCGACTCGACTCCTCGAGTCCCCTTATGGACTCAGCGAGTTCCTCCCATGATAACACTCAAACGACCTTCTAAGGTCAGATCTGCTTCTCTAACTAGAAGATCTAACCTTCTAGCACTCGAAAGTCACTTAAAGGTTCAAACTTTACGTTCATGCAACGCATATAAGACCAAAAATGGAGAAATAACCTTTAAAATGGGGATCTACTCTCAAGACTCACATGAAACAACATAAAGCTAGAAGTTTGGGACCTTTTGGACTTCTCAAGGTCCAGATCTATCATCTACACCCATTGGGACATCATATGCTTCAAGATCTAACTCAAAATGGTGCAAAGGAAACCCTAGATTCAAGGAATCTATCAAATACACAAAATGGGAAGGAACTTGTACCTCAAAACGTGAATCTCAGTGTGAACAACATAGATCCAAGCTCCACAATCGATCTAGCTTGATTTTCCCACTCCTTCTTGCAAGATCACACCAAAGGATGAAGAATTAGCCTCTAAATTGCTCTTTAAGCTCTCTTTGCTCTCTAGGGTGTTCACAGGGGAGTAGTGGCCACAAATGAAGGCCATAAGGTCCTTTAAATAGGGCTCAGTCCCTGAGATTTTGGGTTTCACTTTACATTGCGGACTCGTCGAGTCCACGCATCGACTCGTTGAGTCGGATCATTAATCCAGTCAAAAATTTGCGATCCTACTCGGCGAGTTTGAGCGTCAACTTGCCGAGTCCCTCCACAAAACTCAAAATAAATAATTAAAATAAGATACCTGGGAATCCGGATGTTACATCATCACCCTTGGGAGATCCGATGTTATTCGTAAAGAAGAAAGATGAGAGCATGAGAATGTGCATAGATTACAGAGCTGAACAAGGCAACAATAAAAAAACAAGTACCCACTGCCAAGGATTAATGACCTGTTCGATCAGTTGCAAGGTTCAAGCTATTTCTCAAAGATCGATCTTAGGTCAGGATTTCATTAGCTAAAGGTGAGATAGCAGGATATTGAGAAGACTGCATTTAGAACAAGATATGGATACTACGAGTTCTTGGTTATGTCGTTTGGACTAACCAATGTTCCAGCAGCATTCATGGATTTGATGAATAAGGTTTGTAAACCATTCCTCGATAAATCTGTTATAATGTTTATAAATGACATTTTGATTTATTAAAAAATCAAGCAGGAGCATAACAAGATCTGCGAGAAGTGTTTGAAGTTCTGAAAAAGGAGAAGTTGTATGCAAAGTTCTCCAAATGTGATTTTTGGATTCAATAGTCCAAATTTTGGGTCATGTGGTTAATCAAGAAGGAATTATGGTTGACTCAGCTAAGATTGAAGCTATAATAAAGTGGGAACAACCAAAAAGTCCTACGGAGATCCGAAGCTTTCTGGGATTAGATGGATATTACCGAAGATTTATCCAAGGCTTTTTTTCGATAGCTGCTCCATTGACAGCTTTGACCCATAAAGGAGCTACTTATACTTGGAGTGAGAAGCATAAGGAAGCATTTGAGAAGCTAAAGAAAATTTTTGTGAAGCACTGATTCTTTCTTTTCCTGAAGGAGTTGAAGACTTTGCACTTTATAGCGATGCATCTGGAGTTTGGTTAGGTTGTGTTCTGACCCAAAGGGATAAAGTGATAGCGTATGCATCGAGACAATTGAAAGAACATGAAAAGAACTACCCCACTCATGATTTATAATTGGCAGCGGTAGTATTCGCCCTAAAGATATTGAGGTGTTATCTTTATGGCATAAAGTGCAAACTTTTCACTGATCACAAGAGTCTTCAGTATCTCTTTAATTAGAAGGAATTGAATATGAGATAACGACGCTGGATAGAGTTGCTTAAGGATTATGACTATGAAATACTTTACCACCCTGGTAAAGTAAATGTTGTAGCTGATGCTTTAAGCAGAAAAATGATCCTTGAAAGGAAAAGGGCGAGAGCTTTAAGAATCTAAGTTTTCTCAATGATTGTAGAAAACATCAAGAAAGCTCAGATATAAGCTTTAGAGAAAAATAACCGAAAGGATGAATGTTTGGGCAAAACGTCAGTGTTTGATACAAATGGTCAAGGACTGAAGGTATTCCAAGATACGATTTGGGTACCTAAAACTGGAGGAATAAGAGATATTTTGATGGAGGAAGCTCACAATACCATGTACTCGATTCATCCCGACAGAAAAAAATGTATAGGGATATGAAACCCTACTGCTGGTGGCCGACGATGAAGCTCGATGTTGCAAAGTATATGGCCGAGTGTGTGACATGTGCGAGGGTTAAGGCACAACATCAGAAACCATATGGGAGTTTAGAACTTTTACCTATACCCATGGGTAAATGGGAAGACATCACCATGGATTTTGTGACTAAACTGCCCAGAACGAAAAGCGGTCACGATATGATTTGGGTGGTCGTTGATCGGTTTACTAGAAGTGCACACTTCATAGCAGCTAATGAAAAATAGTCTATGGATAAACTTGCTAATGCTTACGTGAAGGAGATAGTAAGACTTCTCGGTGTTCCTTTAACGATTATATCAGATCATGATATTCGTTTCACGTCAAGGTTTTGGAGAAGTCTATAAGAGGAATTGGGTATGAAATTGTGTCTAAGGACAGCTTACCATTCGCAAACCGATGGTTAGAGCGAGCGAACGATTCAAACATTGAAAGATATGTTGAGAGCATGTACCCTGGATTCCAAGGTAACTAGGATGAACATTTACCTCTGGTAGAATTTCCCTACAATAATAGTTTCCACTCGAGCATTAAGATGGCACCTTATCTAGCTTTGTATGGACAAAAATGTCGAACGCCATCATGTTGGCTTGAAGATGGAGAAAAGCAATTTATGGGACCCGAGATAGTCCATCAGACTGCTAAAAAGCTAAAATTAATTAGGGAAAGAATGTTAGTAGCTCAGGATCGTCAAAAGAGCTATGTTGGCAAGAAAAGAAAACCGGTAATTTTCGAAGTTGGAGATTCGGTTTTACTTAAAGTCTCACTGTGCAAGGGACTTATAAGATTTGGTAAAAGAGGAAAGTTGAGTCCAAAGTTTATTGGACCTTTTAAAGTTCTTCAGAGGATTGGGAACCAAGCTTACACGTTAGAACTACCAGAAGAACTAGATGGTATTCATAATACTTTCCACGTGTGTTATTTGAGAAATTTCATGAGAGAAGTTCCCGACATAATTCTAATTTTTGAATGAAGGTTGGATGAAAGCAAGAGGTTAATTGAAGAATCGGAGGCAATTGTTGACCATAAAAGTAAGAAGTTACGACGCAAGATGGACGATTTAGTGCTTGTGTGATGGAAACATACGAATGAGCAAAAACTCACATGGGAAACGAAGAGTGACATGATGAGTCGCTATCCGCATTTGTTTGCTGATGTATGATTTCGGGGACGGAATCATCTTAAGGGGGAGAGAATTGTAACACCCGTGTTTCTAGGCTAGGCATTAATGATGATGTAATAGTCTAGTTCAACCTTTGTAACTTGTTTTGAAGTAATAAACATGTATTATTTTAGTATTATGTGCTTTATACTTAATTATTATGATTTAATAAATTAAAGATTAAAATAAGCATCTAAAATAAATGTTAGATAAACCCGTTATCTATGAAGAAAGTTGTAGTGGTTGAAACAAGGATTCCGGAGATATAAAGAATACCGAAATCCGAGTTATAACGAAGAAGTTATGACCTGTCGAAGTTTCGCGATAGAATCGACACAACACTGTGTAACGTAAATAGTGAGTTTACGATAAAGTGTTTTTTATCCTTAGCGATCTAAATAAATGTTGTAGTACACGTTAAACTGAGAACGTGCATAAAAAATGTCCAAATATGACTTCGTATGAGGAAGTTATGAATTTTCTAAGATTTAACATAGTAGTATGCAGCCTAGAATTCGAATTTTAGATCAATCGATTTTTAGTCGACATAACCTAAACGAGAATCGAAAATCTTGTCAATTGTAGTTTAATGGTAAAAAGACAGATAGATACGGACGTCAGATGAAGAAGTTATGAATTTTTAACGGACTTTTCTTGTCCTGGCCTGTTAAAATATAACTTTAAAAATAAATTCAAAATTGGCCAACAGAGTTCAAATGAAAGTTGTAGAGTATAATTTTACCTACGTGTGAATATAAAGAACGTCAAAAACGGAGCTCGTATGAGAAAGATATGATTTTTTGAAGTTTCAGGCACAAACTTCGAGGCTGGAAGTACGCCCAGCATACGAAGTATGTACGCCCATTGTACTTATATGTACATGGTCCGTAATTGGCCACGTCGCCTACTCCTATGCATGGCGCACACGTGTTCGTAGCCTTGACGTGTCCGAGATGATCTCTTCGTACGCCCAACGTAGTGGTTGGAGAAGTAGTACGCTTCGTGTACCATGATATTACACCCAGCGTAATGGATGGTGAAGCAGTACGCCCCGTGTACCAAGATATTACGCCCAACATAATTCGAGGCATCAACCTCCTATAAATAACATGTGAAGCCAACCGAGTTGATGTTACAAATTTTACTTCTTTCACCTTATACTTTCTTTTAAGTTGCACTAAATACCCCCAAGCCTAGAATACCATCCTAGCATCATTAGAAAGCCCCGGAGAGCCCGAAGATCCCGAGAAAAAGAGTTTTTCGAGTCAAAACTCTGCCTGCGTGAAGCCCAATTTTTGAGAAAATGTCTCGGTTTTATCGAAAAAGATTATTTTAGGGACGAAGTGTTGTCCAAATACCATCTTATCAAGTGAGTGTGTAGTCACTTTCATCTTACACATGGATATGAAGTATTTTCTATAAAATACGTGTTATATGTGTGTGTGTGTGTGTATATATATATATATATATATATATATATATATATTGTTTGTTTATTTGAGATGAGTGTTGAATGAATGTTTTATACAGGTTTTAAACTGTATATGTATTTTTATCTACAAATATGTTGGGTAAAACATGGGTAGATGGAATAGTTGATGTGTGATAAAATGATGAGAGGCCTCGATGTTGTTGTTGTTGTTGTAGTCATCTAGCGGAGTATGGATGACGACTACGAACCTTTCTAAACAGTCTTGTGGAACGCTAACAGGCTCACAACCTGTAGGTGTTGGTGAACTATATGTTCGATGGTGTACTCCATCCCCATCATGGTTGCCTTACAAACATATATGGTTGATGAATCCCCTTAGCAGTAAAGTCCATCCTGATGATGATCCTTAGGCTAGGTCCCTTGTGATAGGTGTTTAGGGACGTAAAGTGAGGATAACGGGAATAAGTAATCAGGGTAATTGTTGGTTGATGAAATTAATAAATTTATTTATTATGGGTTGAAAACCTATGCTCACCAGGCTCCCAAGCCTGATCCACTCAGCTTTCTATATTACAGGTAGTGGACCCAGAGTATAGTTGGTTGATGACGAGAGATTTTTGGATTATAGGCCAGTAGATATAAATAACTGTTGTAAGGCCTATATTGTATTGTTTATGTGTAACGACCTTAAGACCAAAAATTTCTTTTAATAAATCATTACTTAAAGTAAAGTCATCATTCCAAAACATAATGTGAGTATAAGTTTTCAAAACACATGTTCATTATCAGAGTAAACATTCCCAGGCTGTCTAATCTATGGTGTGTGCCATGCGATCACCCCGAGCTCTTCCCTCCGCTACCGGAAGTACCTGAAACCAAAACTCAAAACCGTAAGCACGAAGCTTAGTGAGTTCCCCACCCTACCACATACCATGCATAACCACATAGTGCACATACTGGGCCACACCCCCTATCTTGGGCCTCGCCCCTACCTCGGGCCTCGCCTGCTACAACGGCCCCGCCGCTCCAGGCCCCGCCTGGCTTCGAGCCCCGCTCGGATACAGATCTGTTTTACTTAGGCCTCGCCTGTCACAAGGCCTCGCCCGTCAACAAATAATACCACATAAACATTTCACAACACATAACTAACACATGCAACTGGTTCTGTCCTAAGGCCTCGCTTATCCTGGGCCTCGCCCATGTCCTGCTACTGATGAGTCATGGAACCCCGTCCACGCTACTAATGGTAGTGAGGTACGGGCCTAGCCCACTCTCACTCCGGTTCTAGTTCGGGCCTCGCCCCTATTCTGCTACTAATGAGATATGGAACCCCATCCACACTCTGCTATTGGTGAGATACGGGACCTCGCCCACACTTACCTCCCTACCAGGCACATACATGTATCACACAGACAACAAGTATAACTATCATATAAACAATTCCCTCGGCACCCGCCCGCTATTACTGGACCTCGTCCTGAAAATAATACTAGCATACTGTGCCTAGGGATAACCCCCGGGTCTTCTACTCATAACTACATGGGCCGGCATTGTGGCCTTAGACCCATTCACACAAAGGGAAACTCACCTGCACTGGCTGAACTTGCTGATGATGTCACTAGTTGCTGCCTGACAACTCACGGAACTCCTGCTCCCCTTGCTCCCCGAACTACCAATATCAATGCAACACTGAGTCTAACTGACCCCCAAAAGACAACCAAGTCCACCCTGGTCCAAAGTCAAAGTCCTGGTCAAAGTCAACCTTCCAGGTCAACCCTACTCGCCGAGACACCCTACTGACTTGCCGAGTTCAAAATGATCCGATTCCTTCCATTCGCGACTCGACTCGCTGAGTCAGTCCATGACTCGCCGAGTCTACCAATTTATGAGTCCAGACCTGTCCAACTCACTGAGTCTCCACCCGACTCACTGATTCGAGTCACAACTCGAAGGGTTTGGGGTTTCGCGACCTGGCTCGCCGAGTCCAAGAACAGACTCGCCGAGTCCAAGGCAATCTTCATACGACTTGACGAGTTGTTCATCCCACTCGTCGAGTTTCTTCACAACGTCATGCTACTCGCCGAGTCCACTCAAAGGACTCGCCGAGTCCCTTCAGTTCTCCTTACATGCAGAGGATTTTTGAGTCATGCATGGACTCCAAACTGAAGATCTACCCTTCCCAAGCCTATTCCACATGTAAAGTTGCAAACTTTACGTGTAGAGAAGGAGATCTAGGCAAAACTTGCCAAAAACTAGGGCGTAAGGCAAAAAGACTCCATGATCCACTCAAGGGCTGATACTTTACGGAATTATAGACCAAAACAAGCATGGATCTGAGGTAGCAACTTCAGATCTGGACCTCAAGATCGAGATTGATTTCAAACATGGCTTAAAAGCCCCAAAACTCATAACCAAGGAAAATCTGGAGGACAGAAACAACTTAATACCTTCAAATGCTCTGATATGATCCCTAAACTTCGGATCCAAAGCCACTCCTTGATGCTTCAAAGATTCCCACTTCTTCTTCTTCCTTTAAATCACTCAAAAATGGCCAAAAGCATGAATGAGCACAATGGGGGTTTAGGGTGCGGCGTTCTGGGTGAAAGGGGCAGTAAAGGAACCCTAGGGGAGAGAATGGGACGTTTAAATAGGCTCTAAGTCCCGATTTTAGGGTTTTCCCCGCACAGACCAGACTTGTCGAGTCCCATTGGCCGACTCGCCGAGTTGGTCACTTATTCCTCGACTCGGATCCCGCTTGGACTCGCCGAGTCCTTCCTTGGACTCGCTGAGTCGACCCTTAAATTAAGGCTTTCCTTTCCTTTGTTGGCCCTTAAAACTTTGGGTGTTACAACTCTCCCCCACTTAAACTAAACTTCGTCCTCGAAGTTTACTATACTCTACTGCCGGCGATCAACCTCCAAATCCCCACCATCCATTCTAGCACCAGCTGCCTAACTTTGATGGCCTTCCGTTTAATCATTCAGACCAACGCCAATCCTTACAGATAATAACTTCGGATGCATCCTGACCCTGAACATCCTGGAAACACAACTTACTCAACCGACAATCTTTCTGGTAATCTCCGAGTACTGCAACATAGGGGTTCACCCCTTCTTTCCTTGCGCGATTTCCCCTGCCTTCCCAAGGCAACGCTCCATAACCATCTATCCCTTTTGCCGTTGTGAAGACCTTTTCCTCACCAAATCTATTACTCCTGCCACTCCCAGTACGGGTCATCGTTGCCAGTACCCTCTGGGCATTCTTCCTACTATCATTCGGTGTCGAGCACCCCACGATCGACTAACTGAATTCCACCATACTCTGCATCCTCGCACTGCTACTGACTAGAAATCCTACTATTCTTATCTGGCTTCCGAATGAACTGTGACCATCCTGGTCCCTACCAACCTATCAATATATGGATTACCGACTCTCACCGATTACTGACCCAACACAACCACTAGTCGCTCCCAGCGACATTCGAAGATACTCCCGCCACCTATACTGCTGAATGTATTCTACCATGCTGGCACTACAATTTCCTGGGATCCCCGATCCCCTTGCCTAGACGCTAAGATCCTTAACAGGTCCCACCTGTGCTACTAAAACTCACGGGCCTCACCCACGGGTCTCACCCAACCATACTACTGAGCCACCCTGCTCTCAGGTCTCACCTATACTGCTATTCTCATACGGGCCTCGCCCACGGGTCTCACCCGACTATATCCTAGAGTGGCCTCTTCCAAGGTCTCATCTCTCAATGGCTATACAGGCAACTCCATACCATTCTCATCCATTCCCCACTCCCGATCCCTATCTGAATGCTAGGAGATAAGGGCCTTGCCCCGACTCCGCCAACGAAGCTACTACAAAATGTTACGGCTGCCCCGTAGTCTGACAACACCTCCACCATTGACTGCTAGTGAATGCTACGACCGCCCCACAGTCTTACATCACTTTCCGCCACTGACTGCTAACACGAAAACATTTCCTGCTATTTCACCTCAAGATCTCCATTCCGACTCACACGAGTTCTACATGCGGCCCTTTAACCTGAATCCGAATCACATTACCCTTTACACGCACGCACTGATGGGAAGTTCTCAAACTCCTAACCCTGAACTTCTCAATCCGTCAAACGCTGAACTACCTCCTTTCCTTCTCAGAAATCATCTACCCGATCTGGATTTGCGTGCCCTTACCCTTTACACTCGGAGGATTCTCCCCCACTTCGATCCTGCTCACGCCTCGATGCTTGATGAGAAGAAACCCCAATCCTTGCTACCATAATCAATCCACTGAGGAATCCCAAGCTTACCATAGCTAAGGATCTAACCTGTCAATACTAAAACTTATACGGTTCCGAACTAGCGAGACATACCGAGTCTCTCCAAGGCATGCTACGGATACTGCACTCAAGGTAACCTTCTTCGATACAACCCATCCCTTAATTACTAACCAATAACCAAGGTATGCAAATGGCATATAACTCGATCACAATGAACCCGCTCGAAAATAAAATGCTCAACCGCTAATGATGCAGAACCATAACAATATAATCATGCACAAAATAAAAGAACAGAAAATGGAAGTCGCATACCTGCAAGGTCCGACGCTGCTCGCATCTCCAGAGTAGCCATCTGAAAAGCCCTGCCTCCAACTGCAGGTGCCTCCGTACGGCCCTGACGGCCGTCTGTGATCCTCAAAGTTGCAGGGGCAGGTGCCATCACCCGTCCTGCTAAAAGCAAACTGGGGCACTGGGCCTTCTTGTGGCCCCGCTGATTGTAGTGAAAACATATCAAGTCTGATCCCTGAGTGATGGTAGCAGTACAATCTCTGCTAAAATGACCAGTCCGACCGCACCTGAAACAACCAGACTCACCACCACTACCACTCCTACACGCGCCCCCGTGCGTCCTGCCACACCTTCCGCATCGACTACGGTCCTGATAATCCCTCGATCTCGAATCCGATCCCTTGGGCCTTTTGCCCGAACTCGCGGGTACCTGAACCTCATCCGGCTTCCTCTTCCGGATCTACTCCAAATCAATTTCCCTCTCCCTGGCCCGAGAAATCATATCCTCCAGAGTCTTACATCCGGACCTGCTCACGAACTCCCTGATGTCATCCCTCAGCATCTCGTGATATCGTGCCTTCTTCAGCTCCTCATCCGCGACATACTGCGGAACAAGAAGGGCTCTCTCTCTGAACTTGGCGATGATCTCCGCCACAGTCTCAGTAGTCTGCGTCAAATCCTGAAACTCCCGGGCCAACTGCTGCACCTCAATAATCGGCGAAAACTCCGCTCTAAACCTCGCTGAGAAATCACTCCAAGTCATCGCGTCCAACGCGGCATCATCACCCAAAGCGTGACCAATCTCCTCCCACCAATCCCTCGCTCTGTCTTTCAGAAGACAGGAAGCGAGTCTGACCTTGTCCTCCTTAGGACACCGGCTCGTACGGAATGCGTTGGCAACATCAGCCAACCATCTGCTGCTAGCGATGGGGTCCCTAGCCCCATGATAATCTGGTGCCCCGCAAGCCTTGAACTCCCGAAATGTCAAGGTACGCGCTCCCAACAAAGCCATCATCTCAGTACGGAAGGCTCCCAACCTCTCATCCAAAATCTCCAATATACCCTCCTTGACCGTGCCAAAGATCACAGGAGTCTGAGCTAGAATACTGCGCGTAACCTCCGCTGATATCAACTCTCTCATCCACTCCTCGAGCTGCTCGGCCCCTAAACCCGAGCCTAATTCCTCTCCGGCGCCTGATCCGCCCGCTGGTCCCTCTTGCAATGTCACCATATTGAAACATATAACATAACCACTATCAGAATACTTCTCACTGCTGCGAGACCAAACATACTCACTACTAGGTTCCCGGTCTTGTCTCGGCCTTTCCCGAATCGGGTACGGATCCTCTGCTTTCAGTAGTACGGGCCCATACTACCTTCCACATCTATCCGTACTTTCCTCAGGAACTGCTTTGACTCCACCAGGTCCCTTTTCTACTTCTACTTCTCCCAGCACTACCTCATCCTAGGCTTACCCTAGGGAAACCTTTGACTCAACTCAAACCAGTCCTCAGCTGCTGAAGGCCACCTCGCAATGCCAATTAGCCATCACCTGGATACCATCACATGTGACGAGGCTCAGATAATCCTTCAAGTAAAAGACTCGTTCCTACAACGGTTGGACTTAAACAAGAGCTACGCAATAGGACCAAATCCAACACTCTGAGATTATTCAACCCTGATCACATGTGACGTGACGTATCCACCTAATGGCTAACTCCCATCACTTAGAATCCCACAATGCACAAAGCAAGCAACATTCAGACAAGGGAAAATCTAACCATAACATACTCAAGCAATCATATCCGCATAGCAAGAATCTGAACTAGCATGCAACACAACTCATAAACTCAGGCATAACCTAATCAGGCTATCCTAATACTGACTATTCAGCACTATCCTGCAGATCAAAAGCACATATAACAGGCACATAAGGCATCCTCCCTAGATCCTTAGTCCTAATCTAGCATGCTGTTCTATTAACTGATAATCAAAACATAAACTTGTATGGGTATTTTGGGGTACTTACTTGAGCTCAGTTGATTGCATGCACCACACCTCTTTTTCAAAGTTCTTTTCTTTCTGAATTCTTTTTACTTTTCTAAAACCATTTCATTTCTCAAAACTCTTTTTACAAAACTGTCTTTTCATTTTGAAAACTTCCTTACCAATTCCTCAGTTTGAGTTCAGACACACCCTGAGAGCATGTCCGAATCCCTCAAACCAAGGCTCTGATACCAACTTGTAACGACCCAAAATTTAAGACCAAAAATTTCTTTTAATAAATCATTACTTAAAGTAAAGTCATCATCCCAAAACATAATGTGAGTATAAGTTTTCAAAACACATGTTCATTATCAGAGTAAACATTCCCAAGCTGTCTAATCTATGGTGTGTGCCATGCGATCACCCCGAGCTCTTCCCTCCGCTACCGGAAGTACCTGAAACCAAAACTGAAAACCGTAAGCATGAAGCTTAGTGAGTTCCCACCCTACCACATACCATGCATAACCACATATTGCACATACTGGGCTACGCCCCCTATCTTGGGCCTCGCCCCTACCTCGGGCCTCGCCCGCTACAACGGCCCCGCCGCTCCAGGCCCCGCCTGGCTTCGAGCCCCGCTCGGATACAGATCTGTTTTACTTAGGCCTCGCCTATCACAAGGCCTCGCCCGTCAACAAATAATACCACATAAACATTTCACAACACATAACTAACACATGCAACTGGTTTTGTCCTAAGGCCTCGCTTATCCTGGGCCTCGCCCATGTCCTGCTACTGATGAGTCATGGAACCCCGTCCACGCTACTAATGGTAGTGAGGTACGGGCCTAGCCCACTCTCACTCCGGTTCTAGTTCGGGCCTCGCCCCTATTCTGCTACTAATGAGATATGGAACCCCATCCACACTCTGCTATTGGTGAGATACGGGACCTCGCCCACACTTACCTCCCTACCAGGCACATACATGTATCACACAGACAACAAGTATAACTATCATATAAACAATTCCCTGGGCACTCGCCCGCTATTACTGGACCTCGTCCTGAAAATAATACTAGCATAATGTGCCTAGGGATAACCCCCGGGTCTTCTACTCATAACTACATGGGCCGGCATTGTGGCCTTAGACCCATTCACACAAAGGGAAACTCACCTGCACTGGCTGAACTTGCTGATGATGTCACTAGTTGCTGCCTGACAACTCACGAAACTCCTGCTCCCCTTGCTCCCCGAACTACCAATATCAATGCAACACTGAGTCTAACTGACCCCCGAAAGACAACCAAGTCCACCCTGGTCCAAAGTCAATGTCCTGGTCAAAGTCAACCTACCAGGTCAACCCTACTCGCCAAGACACCCTACTGACTCGCCGAGTTCAAAATGATCCGATTCCTTCCATTCGCGACTCGACTCGCCGAGTCAGTCCATGACTCGCCGAGTCTACCGATTTCTGAGTCCAGACCTGTCCAACTCACTGAGTCTCCACCCGACTCACTGATTCGAGTCACAACTTGAAGGGTTTGAGGTTTCGCGACCTGACTCGCCGAGTCCATGAACAGACTCGTCGAGTCCAAGGCAATCTTCATACGACTCGACGAGTTGTTCATCCCACTCGTCGAGTTTCTCCACAACTTCATTCTAGTCGTCGAGTCCACTCAAAGGACTCGCCGAGTCCCTTCAGTTCTCCTTACATGCAGAGGATTTTTGAGTCATGCATGGACTCCAAACTGTAGATCTACCCTCCCCAAGCCTATTCCACATGTAAAGTTGCAAACTTTACGTGTAGAGAAGGAGATCTAGGCAAAACTTGCCAAAAACTAGGGCTTAAGGCAAAAAGACTCCATGATCCACTCAAGGGCTGATACTTTACGGAATTATAGACCAAAACAAGCATGGATCTGAGGTAGCAACCTCAGATCTGGACCTCAAGCTCGAGATTGATTTCAAACATGGCTTAAAAGCCCCAAAACTCATAACCAAGGAAAATCTGGAGGAGAGAAACTGTTGGATTAGTGTCTAAGTCCATAACTATTTTGGTATGTACTTGACTCGATGGTGCATGATCCTTTTGGGTTGCCTTCACCAAAGCAACTTGATAGGATGAATTATGGAGAGAAAGGATTAAATATGATTTATTAATATATTATGAGAATAATATATTAAAAGAGAAATCATATTGTTTAATTAATATTAGTCAATAATTAATTGGTAATTAGTTTTGTGACTAAAAGAGATTAATTAAACTTAAGGGACTGGAATTGTAATTATAAGATAATTGCAATTTGGGTTGTATCAAGGGTTGGACGAATTCTATGTGGAAGCCCATAAGGAAATCGTCCAAGGGCTTGATTAAAAGGAGTCTATGGGTTGCTTAGGGCTTAAGCATCCAAATTAGGGTTTCCTTGTTAGATAACCTTAATAGCCCAACTATATAAAGACCCCTTAAGCCTAAAAAACGTGGCTAAGCTTCTTGTTAGGGTTTCTACACGTTTTGGTAGCCTCCAACCTCTCTCCTCTTCGTCCTCTTGCTTATGGTGTTTGTGAACCATTAGAGGAGTGACACTTGTGACTCTAAGCCTTCCAAAGTCAATACAAGGAGATTTGGGATTGTTATTGCTACATAACAATCAAGGTAACATTATAAACTTATTCTCATGTTAATATGATTATTTGAATGCTAGAATTAGGGTTTATAGTCTTGGATTCAAAGCATGTACAATAGAGAAACCTAGATCCAAGCATTAGGGTTTGTATGAGCACATAGGATGTCTTATGACCAAAACCCATCAGTGGTATCAGAGTCTTGATTGGTTTCTATTGTATTGATGCATATTTGATCAAAATAAGCACTGAAAATCGATTTTTTGAGCTTCTGAGTGTTTGACTCGCCGAGTCAGCTGTACTCGACGAGTCCAGGTCTAGACTCGACGAGTCAAAGGGTCTGACAGCTCAGATTCACGATTTTCTTCCTGTTTTGGCTTTGGATAATTACCATGAACATGTTTTTGTGATAAAATCCGAATTTTTTCAATATTAGGTGATTATCCTTACCTAAATAGAAGATAATTGTTAAAATTTAGATAATCACTTGTTTTATTAGATAAAGTTAGATTATTTGTAATTTAGATTTGAATTATCTTGTGAAAAAGTTTTAATTTTTCCCCTTTAGGTTTTATAGTTTAAATTTGAACCCAAAAGTTTTGTTGTTTTGAAATTTAAATAGTTAAAACCCTAATGTTTTGAAAAATGTTTCAAACTTGCCCTCAAGTTTTGGAATTTAAATTTTGATTAAAAAGTTTAATTTTGATGTATATTTAAATTCTAACCCTAATGTTTTGAAATGTTTCAAAACTTGCCCTCAAGTTTTGGAATTTAAAAGTTGATTAAGAGTTTAATTAGGAATGTTAAATTCTAAAACCCTAGTAATGTTTTGAAAAGTTCAATTTACACCCTTATGGTTTTATTAATTAATTAAGGTGTATAATTAAAGGAGGTTTAATAAATCCATAAAAGTTTAGGTTTACAATTTAATTGAATTAAAAGTACAATTGTTAAATTAGACCACCTAGTATTTTAAAAGTATAAAATACACCCTATACTACATATAACATTAAAAGTCTAACATTATATATATGTGTATGAGTAAAAGTCAGTCTTACCGTTAGTAGGCCTCATTCACGAAGCTGGTCTGTAAGGGGTGTTTAAGGAAATTGCCTATAAAATGGCGATTGAATGGGTATCCACTCTTACCCACCGCACTCTTGACTAGTGGAGGGTCGTTAGCCAAATGGGTAGGATAGGACGAAACCTTCCATTATAAGTATAATGAATTACTAAAGTAACTAAATGTTTTTCAAAATTCCCAATCTTAGTTACTTAGGAAAAGTGAATTGATGCAATTCCATGAAATTACACTTTGTGCCCTTGCGAAGACGTTAGTGGAGCGTGTGTGGTTAACCGGCACACTAAATGGTTCTAAGCAAAGGTAGCAAAGGGTGAGTCAATGTTTGTCATAGTTCGGTGGAGCGTGTGTGGTTTACCGGCACATCGAATAGGTGACTGTAACATGTGAGGGCACCATGTAAGTTTGCATGGTTATTCACACCCGCTTTGTGATCCTCGGCATCCCAGTCACAAACAAGAGGGGCATATCGAGATTTAAACATGCCATTGAAAGTTCAATGAATCTCAAAAGATCTAGGAGTTTTCATAGATTTAAAAGTTAAATTTTTTTTCGTTTTTTCGTGGTGGAAATTAGTGAATCGTCATTCACTTACCTTCAAATGTTCTGCAATTTGGGTTATGGCATCCCTCTCCCGAGTTGTAGAATATTGTGTTGGGTCCTAGCCTTAGTATCTCATTTGGGTGATTTACTAAGGACTCAATCAATCAACTAACTTGAATTCGTTTTCTCCCGTTTTGTAGATGTCAAAGTTCGACAACTATTGTCTTCCCAAATCCCGTGGAACAAGCATTCCACATGAAGATGATATTCCACGATTCGATCAAGGAACAAGAAATCATGCTTCACTTCCTCCTCCTCCTCCTATTGTTCTCCCTAACCCACAAGATCGTAAAATTGAAAGGTTCAATATCACTCAAGCCCTTTTGGCAAGTAAACATAATGAAGGAAAGTCGGTGTGTGCACACGTCCTAGGGATGAAGTCACACATTGATATACTAAGAATGATGGGATCCGTTGTCGGTAAAGAGATGGCTATTGATTGGGTTCTTCAGTCACTTCCTAACTCGTATAGTGAGTTCATAAGAGAGTACTATATGATGAACCACGACATGACCCTTATGGATCTCACCTATATGCTTATTGCTGCTGAATCAGCAATGGTTTGGCGCAATAGAAAAGCAAAGTTGATTGGTGAATCTGCCTTCAAGACCTCTATGGATATAGATAATGGCAATGAAAGACATGCAATGATCGAAAAGTTTGATCATAAGAGAAAGGCGATGTCTGAAGTAGTTCCATGTGTTGTTCCAAAAGAGTCAATTTGCTTTTATTGCCAAGAGAAGGGGCATTGGAGACGAAGTTGCCCTATTTACCTAAGAGATCTAAGAGATGGGAGAGTCAAAACTATGACTACGCTTCAAGTAAAATCCACTATCTAACTCCGTTAAGTTCCTATTCATTGATTCTTAATACATGATGTGATAAGATTGCATTTGAATGTTTTGCAGGATCGGTGAAAAGAAAGGAAGCTTGATAAGAGAGCAAGATGAATCTAATCACAAGAGATGGATCTCGATCGCATGGACTTGAAGATTGGATTTTTAGCTTAGATAGTTATGATAGAGTTGTTAGAAAATTTCCTTTTACATAGTTTTCAATAGATTTTTGCATTGTAAGGACAAATGTTTTTCCGCTGCTTTTATAAATAAAATTAATTTTGTTTGACTTATTTATTTATTTGTTTACTTCCTTGCAATGAAATCGTTATGAAAATTGCTGTTTGTATATTTCTACAACGAATGGATATGATTCTTAGTTATGTTATTTATGGAAATGTCGAGAATTTACCAAATAGGGAGAGTTTCTCATCGCCCAAATTTCAATTGGACTGAAATTTGGAATCACGCAACTTGGTTGCATGATGAATGAGAAATTTCATATTTGGAAATTAGACAAATTCATTGACAAAGTGTCAAGTGAAGGACTAGGAGATCGAGTACACAAAGTTGTGTGTTGATCAAGTTCACCATAAGAGTAACAAAGATATTCGTCATGATTTACTAAAGGCTTAGTAAATATGATTACACTTACAAGATTAAGTGTAATTCTGAATTGATTAAAGGGTTTAGATCAATAGTATAATGAATAAGAAGAATCAAGTAGGCAGAAAGATAAAAGTTTCTCCATTCTAAGAAGAAGGGAGAGTAGCTTTTATGCTTTATAATGGGTCTTAATGATTAATAACCATATCTCAATTGATCCTCTAAGTAAGTCTTAGTAAAATTGTATGTTTAAGAAAAGGAATCAAGGATTGAAGAAATGGTTAAATCAAGAAGTCTATCATACTTCGTTCGAATAACAAGTCTTAAAGTTAAGATTGTGACAATGAGTAAAAAGTATTAAATGTTTATAACATTCATCAAATGTGGAGAGTTGTGATGTCTTGGATAAGACAAAGACCAACTAGGACCAATTTATGAAGTGTTTTGATAAAAGCTACACTAACTCTTGAATATTTGTTTGTCAAGAAATGGTTAATGACAAGAGAATCTTATATGTCAAGGAGTCAGTGGGAGTCTTAATGGTATTGAAAGGTTTCAAGAACAAATCAAATAAACCTTATCGATCATCACTAGCACACGAGTTAAGGTTTACAACCTATCGTGATGACATTATTTTGATTCTGTGCCAATCCAATCGAGTTAATTATGCATGAGAGTTCTATGAGTTCTCATTTTGAACGCATAAAAGGCAAGGCACCTTAATCAATGAAAGGTCCATTGATAGGAAAAAGGTGAGATGCTTAACTACTTGGAAGACGTGGTGGGCAGCTGTGCTACCATAAGGCAAGAAATCAAGATTAAGAAAGTTCAGTTCATATGAGTTTGAATTTGTCGTAAACTTTGGTTTTAACAAATTCACATGGATAGGAACAAATACACCATTTAAATCTAAGTGTCATAAGATTTCCTCCTTCATGAAAATGATTGTGAGGAAATGCTTTCACTAAGAAAGATTTTAAAAAGATAGTGATTGTAAAATTGCATTCTCGAATTCGATCATGGTTATGGTATCCCTTTCCATAATTTGAATTGTGAGGTTTGGCAATTAGTCTTAATTGTTAAGACACACATATGAACTATCTAAGGCAAAGGTGTATATGTTCAAGAAGCCTTAATAAAAGATTATCAAAGCACTAAGTATTAGAAACATGGACTTAAGAAATTCAATAGGTATTGTCTTTTTGAAAGTTAAGATGTTTATGAATACATGTCGAAGCTAGTGGGAGCATAAGTGTTATGTTTTATAGTAATCATCATGATAGTGGGAGCATAAAAGTTATGATTGTATGATTATTATGGAAAGTTTTGCAAGTTGGCAATATTAATTATAGAAAACAAGAGTTATACCTTGCAAAGTCGTAAGGGTTGTATAGTTGTTTTGCTATAATTAAGGGAGAGAATATTATGCTTCATTTCAAATCTAAAGGCTTAGGTTGAGAAATGTTAATAAATTTAGTCAAAGGTACAATGTGTGTTCTTAAAATTTCGATTATGATTACGAAATTCCTTTTCACAATTCAAATTTTGAGAACATAGCAAATAAAACATTGTGCATCGTGTCCCATACGCTTCGGGTATATGATCGATTGCAAATGCTTTAATGTTTGACCATTCTAAAATTTTCCAAATGTCTAGCGCATTTAGAGGGAAAAGGGACTAGAATTGGTTTTGACTAAAATAATTAAACAACTATCAAAGGACAATCCAAAGTTCAACGAGGATTGGTCGCTTGTGAGTAGTTGGAAGTATAGTATTGGAAATATGGAAATGTTTCCATATTGGATGGACCATATTGACATTATTATGAATAGATAAGATTCTATTAAGAAATGAGTCGTCATATGGAACATATGGAAGCGTGTCTATACTGCGAAGTAAATATTGAAAATTTATGACTAGATTAGAAACCTTTATGCAAAAGGATGTTCAAAGGAATGTACTTTGAGTAAGAGACATCGTATCTAAGGAATTGTCTTGTAACAATCTCTGATAGAGGACTTTGTAATATCATTGGCAATAGTCTTTGTGACTTTGGTGCAGTGACATTACGAAAGAATCATTGCATAGGATGTTAGAATCTAGCATATTCTATAAGTAGTAAGAATTTGATATTCTTTCACTTATGAAAAAGGATTTGGAATTGTGAAATGAGAATGATTGGAAATGTGTTCAATGTGATCTATTTCACAAAGTAAGAACCATAGGTAAACATTGTGTGCATGATAGGAGCATGGGACAAGTGTAATAATTCAAGTAAGAAGTTGAGTACCCGAAACGACAAATAATGAGTAATCGATATGGTGATAAATAAAAGGTGTTTTATTTATGCTCAAAGGGTTGAGGCCATATGTGATTAGTATTATTCTTGTGTTTCACTTTGCATGTTTTCACTTCCAGAATAACTGAGTTTATTAAGAATAATCAAATTATTCGAACGGGCCACAGTCGTTCATATGTTGGAAGTAGATATGAATGAAGATTGTCGTGAATTGGTTCGTGGATTGTCTAAAAGAGTATTAGACATAAGCAAATGTTTGCTGTAACGTTCATGAGTGCTTATGAATATGAATTTGAGCATTGGATTAAACCCACGCTCGCTTGGATCACTCCATGAATTGTATCACGAGTGATTGGTGGGACGATAACATCTTATATTCTTGAAACTGAGATGTGTGAGTTGTATCTTACTAATCGGTTGCACATTGATAATATGAAAACGCACTAGTAACTTGGTGTTATAAAACATATTGTTGTGTGTGATTCGGTGAGTGAGTGCAAGCAAGCATTGTATCAAACTTTATCCCTTCCTTTTATCCAAAGTAGGATAAAAGCGATATCTTTGGGCCCCTCGATGGTTTAGTGATGACAAACGTAAATGCTCGGCCGGGCTAGGGCTAATTTGATTTGTTCAATTAGTCAGTCGTCATAAATCGAAAATCGAGATATAGTACAAAGAGAATGATTAGAAATCATATCTCAGACGATATCTAGAATGGAGGAATATATGATCCCTTATCTAAGGACACGCGTATCTGATAGGATCAGAGTTGACAGCGGCTTTGGAAAGCTACGATTGCAGATCAGGATCTGAAGTCATACGCATAATAGTTATTAGACTTATCCAAGTGGGAGACTGTTGGATTAGTGTCTAAGTCCATAACTATTTTGGTATGTACTTGACCCGATGGTGCATGGTCCTTTTGGGTTGCCTTCACCAAAGCAACTTGATAGGATGAATTATGGAGAGAAAGGATTAAATATGATTTATTAATATATTATGAGAATAATATATTAAAAGAGAAATCATATTGTTTAATTAATATTAGTCAATAATTAATTGGTAATTAGTTTTGTGACTAAAAGAGATTAATTAAACTTAAGGGACTGGAATTGTAATTATAAGATAATTGCAATTTGGGCTGTATCAAGGGTTGGACGAATTCTATGGGGAAGCCCATAAGGAAATCGTCCAAGGGCTTGATTAAAAGGAGTCTATGGGTTGCTTAGGGCTTAAGCATCCAAATTAGGGTTTCCTTGTTAGATAACCTAATAGCCCAACTATATAAAGACCCCTTAAGCCTAAAAAACATGGCTAAGCTTCTTGTTAGGGTCTCTACACGTTTTGGTAGCCTCCAACCTCTCTCCTCTTCATCCTCTTGCTTATGGTGTTTGTGAACCATTAGAGGAGTGACACTTGTGACTCTAAGCCTTCCAAAGTCAATACAAGGAGATTTGGGATTGTTATTGCTACATAACAATCAAGGTAACATTATAAACTTATTCTCATGTTAATATGATTATTTGAATGCTAGAATTAGGGTTTATAGTCTTCGATTCAAAGCATGTACAATAGAGAAACCTAGATCCAAGCATTAGGGTTTGTATGAGCACATAGGATGTCTTATGACCAAAACCCATCAGAAACGACTTAATACCTTCAAATGCTCTGAAATGATCCCCAAACTTCGGATCCAAAGTCACTCCTTGATGCTTCAAAGATTCCCACTTCTTCTTCTTCCTTTAAATCACTCAAAAATGGCCAAAAGCATGAATGAGCACAATGGGGGCTTAGGGTGCGGCGTTCTGGGTGAAAGGGGCAGTAAAGGAACCCTAGGGGAGAGAATGGGATGTTTAAATAGGCTCTAAGTCCCGATTTTAGGGTTTTCCCCGCACAGACCAGACTCGTCGAGCCCCATTGGCCGACTCGCCGAGTCGGTCACTTATTCCTCGACTCGGATCCCGCTCGGACTCGTCGAGTCCTTCCTTGGACTCACCGAGTCCTTCCTTGGACTCGCCGAGTCGACCCTTAAATTAGGGCTTTCCTTTCCTTTCTTGGCCCTTAAAACTTTGGGTGTTACATTATGCTTTTGGTCTGTATCGATGTGGACATCCTGAGTTTTATAATGAAATGAAAATTACATTTATTTAAGAAATGCTTTGATAAATTTTTTTATCATATTTTGTTTTAGGATAAATTCCGCATATTTTTATTAGAGAGATAACTCTGATTTTATTTTAACAGCATAAACTAAATCGGTTTTTTCTGGCCGAGAAATTAGGGATGTCACACCCTTATATGGTCATGGTCATGTTGTGAGCCTTGGTTTTACCCAAAAACCATGTCTTTGACACATTGAAGACCTAAATTGATCTGATCTAGAAACCGGGTGTTACAATATAACCAAGATCCATTAAACTATAAGCATAAAGTTGTAACCTTGAAGACTTATAGAGGTCCAAAATGGATCAAGAAAGATGATAAAGCTAGGCTCAAAGCTAAGAACAACAATAACTCTTGAATCTTCACAACAAGGCTTCCCAAGACACTAAAATCACCAAAGAAGGAAGAAGGGAGTAAGAAGAGGCTAAGGTTTCGGGGATATGGTTTTCTGAAGGTAGAGATAGGACGAAATGAGCAAACCCTAAACAAACATTTCTTAAATAGGGCACAAGGCCCAAGACCTAGGGTTTTAGGATGTGTCAGCCATCGTGCCGCAGACCAAACCAACATCGCGTCGCGGACATCAAGCAAGGCGCGGCTGTGCCACGGACACCAAGAAACTGGGCCACGGCATATGGTTTTTCCCAAAACCTCATTCTCTTAATCTCAAAATCTTTAGTAGTTCGAATCAGGAATGGATCTTACAATGTCCACGTAGACGTATATAGACTTAACATGTGTATATATATATATATATATATATATATATATATATATATATATATATATATATATATATATATATATATATATATAACCAGCTTCAAAGATAAAGTCGGAGAACCTTGAACTATTTATCTCAAATTCGTATTTTTTTTCAAGGGGCGGATCACCAAATTGTTCGCGTCTTACTAAGGACATCATTAGTAGAAGTTGTCGCTCTACCCTCAACTCGAAGTTCAATTGTCTGCATTTTACCTCTTCCTTTATCCTATTGTTATAGGATTTGTATATTAATGTTTAGAATACAATTAAGATCAAGAAGTTATTTCCATTGATGAAATCAAAAACTCTAAAATACCACCGCATACAAACAATCCCCACAACCCCATATTCCAATCCCCCCCCACGTTGCACATTGTTGTTGTTTGTATCACCATCTTCACATACATATACATCTACACATCCCACTTATAATACCCCATAAAATGAATGAAACCCAACAACATAACAATGTTGTTTAACAAATGAATACACATTTTTACTACAAAACTCCAACTAACCTACCCATTTCCACTTTCCTCTTCACATCGGCTCTAAACTTTGGCACTTTAATGGTTACATTATCATGCCTTTTATGCAAAATAGAATATAAAAATATTTTTGATCCACAAGATCTTACGAACTGTAGTGCTTGACAGATGATTCCACTGCTTCTTTACTCGGGCATACCATTTCTTTTGCACGATTACCCTTTTTGTAAATCTTTATTGTTGGTACAATACTTACATTTTCAGCTTTTGCAATTATTGGGGTTTCTTCCACATCAACCTTTTAATATGAATTAGTCTTAGATTAGTAAACATTCAAAGTCAAAGATAGCATTTCTACACAAATGTAAATAGTCATTGTTCATTAAGCATCCATTCTAGACACAAAAGGGTAAAAATGCCATTTACACTCATCTAGACAGTTCATTCACTCTAAAAGTGGAACAGTCTTTATTCATAGAAGACTTCCTACACATCACTTATCCATCAAACACATTTTCCATATTGTATATAATGTGAAAAGAAAAAGAATTACTTTTATTTTTTCCTTCCATTTCCCCAAATGTGTCTTCATTTTCTCAAACATGGCCTCACTCTTGTAATTTAGCTTTAGATGGTGAAAAAGTTTTAAACTTTTTGATTCTTTAGGATACCCTTTACTCTTGTTTATGTTTTAAAAAAATGGGGTTTTAATGAAACAACTAAAATTCAAAGAAAAAAAAAATTTAGTGTTTACCTTGAGAAATATTATGGATGGATATTGGGAGCATAACGTGTCTAGAAATGTTGAAATCTGCTTGCATCGTATATCGGATGATGATTTAAAAAGAACAATAGAAGTTCCTGTGGTTTATAAATTTCAAGATTTAATACAAGTTTGAATTGATGAATAAAACTATAACTAATATAGCATAAAAGATTTACTATAACTAACCAGTTGAAGCAACTGCAGATTTAAACTGTTCAAGACTTGTAATTAACTCAACTTCACCCCCAAATTTGATGTTATACACTTCTTCACCACGTGATTTTTTCAAAGCAATTTGAGCATGGAATAAAGATTCTGCTACATCGATGTTGTTAGGAAGCTCTCTTTTCAAAACTTCATAATCTCTCACACATTCATCCCATTGATCAAGCTGTTTGTATCAAAAGAGGTTTTCAGGATCACAAATTGAAAACACAAAAACTACATATAATAGCAATGTGATTTACTCTATTAAATATTAATGCAAATTAACCAATGTTCTTGTTAGTTGTGACAATGCAAAAAGAGACAAGATTTGCAAAAACGGGTGATTTTGTACACGCTATCAAGAAAATTGTAGATGCAAAAAAAGTAAAAAACTCCGTACTTATCTTTCTTGTTTTTCCTTCTAAAGTCACTAGTTCTTGCAAGGGAAAATTGGGAAAAAAAAATAGCAACGTACTTTACTCGTTTTTACCAATATAAGGAACACATTTTACTTTTTACCCATAATCACAATGTATTTACATTTCTTTACTCATAAATTAATACCAATATATATAACCCATAATAGCAACTTACTTACATTTCCTTACCAAAAATAGCAATATTTAACAAAGTACATTGACAATATTGGTAGCCATTAATAGAGGCTAAAAAATACGTTGCTATTATGGGTAAAAGATATATAGTAAGTTGATATTCACTTAATAGAGGCTAAAACATAGTATTGTTGTATACCTCACTATATGTAGCAGCTCTACGAAGAAGTGCTTTGGTATAATTTTGATGAATAAGAAGTGCTTGATTACAATCATCAAGAGATCTTTCCATCTGCCCGAGTTTAAACCAACAAGCTGCCCGATTGCAATAAAGAACCGGATTCAAAGGATCAAACTTTAGCCCTTCCCCATAAGCCGAACAAGCTTCCGTGAATCTTTCTGACTTAAAAAGATCATTCCCACGTGCCCGAGCTCTAGACACTGACCTAAAGTTTTGAAGCAGAAGGGCAATCTCGACATTTCGTGAGTCAATTTGTCCGGATTTTTCGATACTTGTAATCGCGTTCACGAATCTTTAACAAGAAAAAAAAAACAAATGGTTAGGACGATTTTACATTTTTGCCCCTACGACAACTATACCCGATTCCCTTGCCCTGTTCTCGAGTTCAACTTCATGAGGGAAAAGAAGGGGGATGGATGGATTAAGCAGAAAGTAAAAGAAATTGATGTTCCTGAGTTTCATTAAAGGAAATGGAAGGATCAGTTTCCCTCCTAACTTTCCTTCCAATTTAGAAGGATCTGAAGAGAAAGGTGCAAAATGTTTAATTTTCCTTTCATTTCTCTCAAATTTGGAAATACGAAATACAAATTTATTTTCCTTTCCTTTCTCTTCTTTTCTCTTTCCTTACATTCTTTCTTTTTTTTTTTTTTTTTTTCTTTTCTTTGCTAAAACTCGAAAGATTGATTCCATAAGAGACCTCCGACATAGAAAAAGATCTTGACCCTCCACCCAATTCCCAAATTTACCCCTGGTGTGTAAATATTTGACTATACCCGATTCCCAATTTTGCCCCTACTTTGTAAAAAAATTATCATACCCGAATTTCCACATAGTAGTGGATAAGGTGGGGGTTAGAAGAAGCTACTTCCATAGGAGACCTCTGGCATAAGAAAAGATTTTGACCCTCGACCCAATTCACAATTTTGCCCCTAGTCTGTAAATATTTGATTATACCCAATTCCCCGTTTTGCCCCTAGTGTGTAAATTTTTTATTACACTCAAATTCTCACATGGTTGTGGGATAAGGTGGAGGTTAGAACAAGCTAATTCCATAGGAGACCTTCGAAAGAAGAAAATATTTTAACCCTCAACCCAATTCTCAATTTTGCCCCTTCTGTGTAAATACTTGGTTATAGTATTGTTTTTTACAATTTTACCCCTACTAAGAAACGCGTAAGTACCTTCCCATTGCCATGTCGATTTGAGCACGAACAAACAAAAGGTATGCTTCCGGATGCATCCCAAAGAAGTTTGTTTGGGGACACGAAAGACTACAAGATGCTTCAAATGTTGCCACATAAGACATGCTGACATCAGCATCATATAATCGATGCACCTTCAACAATGCTTCTGCTTTACATGCAAATAGCTGTCGATTCGATTTCAAAACACATTCAGTTTCAAGATCCGAACATAAATTTAAATTAATAACTTTATTCAAAAGTAATTCCTTTTTTTTTTTTTTATTACCTGAGGACAAGAATCGGCTCCAGAATCAATCGCAGCATCACATTCGTTTAAAACATTACACCAATCGCAAACTTTTCTATAATTTGTGCACTTATTTAAGTGTCTTTCAACTGCTTGTAATTTCTTCAGCTCATTTGGATCTGCTTGAAACCCTGGAAAATAAAGATGTCTCCTTGCATTTTCCACTTGCCCTAAACTGTCATTATTGCTTATATAAATCAGATTCTTTTTTTTTTTTTTATGTGTTGTTTAATTTTGACTTAATGCAAAAAGAACGACTTAATCAAAACTTAATCACAGTTGGTTTCTTTTTTTTTACTTAATATAAAAAGTAAGAAAGAGTTAAAGATAGAAAGAAAGTCATTACTTAATTACTTAATATAGAAAGAAGGAGTTAAAATAAAAAGTGATTACTTAATATAAAAAGAGGCTTTCCTAAAGGGTAACCTTTTTAAAAATTAATTAATCATTAATTCACTGCCGACTCATTTTCATGAATTCAAGATCAAGAATAACATAAGGTGACAATGGAAAAACATTAAATAACAAAACCAATTATCAAGATTATGACATATATACATACATCAAAATCTAAAGCAACCCCACCAAAGAAAAAAGCAGCATCCTTTTACAGAATTAAACTTTAATCCGGATTTATGCAAACAACCAATAATAGAAACTGATTGAACAACTGTAAAGACATTCACAGAACAAAGGGAGGATGTGGATGTCATGAGAACTTTAATTTACTAACAGTTTCAAGATTTTTGAGAATTTATGTTTTTTTGTTTGTAATTAATGTGATTCAAATATACAATCATGTTCTATATTAAGGCGAATTTTGAGTTTAAATTAGAAAAGTACGATAGTATTAGTGAGCAATAATGGGAGTTAAGAGGAGAACTTTCTTGATAATTTACGCATAATGAAAATGATTGATTGTTTTTAAATTCTCACCTAATAAGAAGATATCCTAAACGACGATGAGCTCTCATGTATCCAGAATCGATTTTAAGGGCTTCTTCGTATTCTTTCGCAGCCTCATTCAACCTGTTCAGACCCATCAATGCGGCTCCACGGTTGCAACGGTAGGCAGGTTTTTCCGGCGAGATCGCTATCGCGCGATCGTAGTAACTCAGGGCCTCTTTGATGTTTCCCCTTTTGTAGTGTTCGTTTCCTACCTTTCTCAGCTCTTCAGGGTCCATCGATAATCTCCTTGAAGTATTGGAATTTGAAATAATCGAAACAGGGGGTTCAGTTCCGGCCGGTTTAATGGTGGAGCCGCCTCGCAATATGCTGCCATGGCCGTAGTTGCTGGTTCCGAGACTTAATACGTCTGATTTGGAGCTCCGGGATGTCATCATACCCGTCTTTAATATCTTCCCCGTCGGGCAAATGTTGCCGGTTGGAAGTACATTCCCGGCCGGAGAAGTAGCGGAGCTTCCACCAGAGTTGATTGGTGGGTGGCCGCTAGTTCCTCCACAGGAATTTGACCGGGTGTGACCCGATTTTTTTGATGCAGATGAGCCACCTCCACCTGCTGAAGCTTTCGGAGAACTATTCACCGACAACTCGCCGGAGTGGTTTTTAATCCTACCACCTGAATCTGCCCTTCTAGAAGCTGATCGAAAGTGAATTCTGTTTTCATTCCGACCTGATACTGACTCGGATGAACTCGAGCTACTGCTAGCCGCTGGTCCAGGTCTTAAGGGCGAAACAGGCGAACCCAAATTGAGTTCACGAAAGTCGGGTTTGTTGGTATTGCCGACGTCGAATGTAACTGATTTTGGGCTATCGGATATTCGCTTAACGGAATGCGCCATCTTTAGCCTGATTCTCTTCCTCTCTTTAGAATTAAAAGCAGCAGAGCAGAGAGAGGAAGTATGTAAAAGTGGTGATGTTAGAAATGTGGGTGATAGCCATTAAAATACAACCACCGAGGATGGGATATTGATACACCAGAGAGAGCCATGGAAAAAAGGGAGAGGATCTCGTGATTTAAAAGAATGTATGTGTGTGTGTGTGTGAGAGAGAGAGAGAGAGAGAGAGAGAGAGAGAGAGGAATGAAAGGGAAGGGAGATGGAGAATGGAGATGAGATAACTCCGGCAGACACCAGCTCACGGTGAACCGGTTTTAGCTTTTAAAGAGAGTTTTAAATGCAAAAATATCCGATCAAAATATATTTTATATTAATTTTATTATATATAATGTAATTGTATTCTTACAAAATATAAAAAATAGCATCCGTCACTTATATGATGTCTCATACTAGTCGACATCCATTTACGTTATAAAAAAGTTAGAGTAAATGACATATTTGGTCCCTATGATTTTCCCAAATTCACACATTTGGTTTTACTATTGGATTTTTTACATAGTTGTTCATGTAGTTTCCAAAAGTTGCAATGGTGGTCCCAGAGGCTAACTTCATCCAAGATGCTCCATTAAGTAAGTGTAAAATGACGAGATTTCCCCCTTTTTTTTCATTAGTTATTGTGACATTTATTGATAATTTAGGGACCATTTCTGTAAATTATTGAAAATATAAACACAAAGAGGCTTCAACCTCTCTACCACTCTATCTTTCTCATTCTCACCTCTGATTTCTCTCTTTGACTTCCAACATCTCTCTTTTCCTCTCTATGATTGTCTATTCCACGTTTCTCTCTCTTTCTTTTTCTCTCACATATAATTGTTTCTCTCTCTTCATAGGCCATAACAACTGCATTATGCCTTCGTAACACCATGGAACCCACTACTCTATCTATCTACCCTGTAGCTCCAACCATGATGTTGTCATTCATCCTTCATTTGATGATTTTGATTAAATTTAGAATGTAAAGTTTTCATTCTCATTCATGGTTGTGGTAGTTTTAAGGTGACTTATATGGTGAGGTGGTGGTGTTAGTATTAGTGATAATGATGGTTGGTGTGGCAAGTGGGTGGTGGGTGTTGGGGGTTTTGTAGCGGTGATTGGTGATGGTGATGGTTAATTTGGTAAGGATCGGTGGTGACTAGTGATTGGTGATTGGTAAATGGTAGTGAGTGGTGATTAGTGTGATTAGTATTGGTGGTGAATGACAATTATTATTATTATTATTATTATTATTATTATTATTGTTATTATTATTATTAGTAGTAGTAGTAGTAGTAGTAGTACAACATAAAGTGCATTGCCTTGTAAAGTTGTAATTCAAGCCGTGTGGATGAATTTTGATAGTTTCGTTTAGCTCCTCTATTCGACTTTTCTTCTACTTTGAATGTCTATATTTGTCTGAGCAAGGTGTTGTTGGTCAAAGTGGTTCGTGTTGTCGTTTTGTTTTTATACTCCATCTTGTAGCTATAAACTTGTGCATAGTACATTGCCTCTGATGTGGCACTTTAAAGCTTAAAGTGCATGGCCTTTGATAGTTGACCCTGAAAGTACATTGCTAATTCTAGTGTGTTGGTGTTGTTATATTTTGGTGCTTCCTACCCTTCACAAACTTTGGCTGTTGTGTTGATTAGTTGATCTTTCTATGTAAATTAGCTTACATCGTTCGTTTTAATGTTGAGATGTAAACTAGAGGAAGTGACAGTGTTGATTGGAAGTGCAGTTTGCTAGAGATTGAGGATGGTGGTGAGTGGTGACCAGAGTGATTAAGGTGAACACATTTTTGTCGCCGAAAAAATGGAATATCATTGGTGGTGACTATTATGGAAGAGTGGTGGGGTTGGTAAAGGGGGTGGGTGGGCTAGTAAATAATAAATAAATATATTTTTTTAAAATTAAAATAAGTATGTTACAATTTTGGTACCTATAGGATGGGGGTGGGATAAGGGAAAAATTATCATATTTAATAATGTAATAGTCAAGGGGTTAGTTTTAATGGCCTTAGGACCTCCTTTACAAGAAACGCAAACCAGTAAGACCAACTCTTCCAAAAATCTACTAGTAGGATCAGATATTTGAACATTTAGGCAAGCCATAAGGATCGAATGTGTAATTTATTCAAAAAGTTATTTAAAATACAGGCAAAACTACTTGATTAGTCCCTATGGTTTGCCAAAACTAGCTGATTTACGACAACTATCAAAATATTTACATGTTTGGTCAATATGGTTTCATTTTTTGTATGGTTGGTCCTTGTGGTTTCATTTTGTTTCATAACTAATATGAAATTAATATTTACCCATGTTTGATTTTTTTGAGTTATTTTTTATTTCTATTTTTATTTTATATTTAATATTTTTAAAATTAATTTAATTAAAATAAATATGTAACCTTACCCCTACCCTACCTATTACCCCCTGCTCAACCTAACCCTAAAAGAATCTCTAAAGAAGCATCCACCACCTTTAGCCATCGTCACCGCCACCACCTTCATCTCTACTCCGGATCTTAGTCGTCACTCAAAAAACCAGTCACCACCACCAAAACCTGGAAGCTCAATGAAGGATTTTGAAGCCTGATTTTCGTATTCATATTTTTGTCCTAATATTCATATTCTAAAACTCATGTTCATCATTAGATTCAAATTCAGACTCGATGAAGGAACAAACACATGGGATTCCAAGAGGGGTATTTCTAGGATTTCCCTAATCCCCCGATTTAGAGCATTTCGCCTTTTCTCCTAAGCATTAAGGACAATGCTTATTTTTAATTATGGGTGGGGTATTCCTTTTTATTTTCAAAATTTCATGCATTAATAGTTTAGGTTGCATTTAGATTAGGTTAGCATGCATTTTCCTTATTTTTGTATAAACCCAAAAAGACTTTAATTACTTTCTTATTTTCTATTCTTATTTCTTGCATAACATTTAGTTTTAGGATATTCGCATGTATTTGTGTTGTCTCTTTCTTCTTACCTCCAAACATCTTTAATTGTAAGTCTTAATACACCTTTTATGCAAGTTTTTTTGAAAACAACATAATTTCTCATATGGAATTTCAGTTGTCACATGTTCTTTTATATACACATAAGTAAAGTATGAATTAATTTATGCAAATGAATCAACTTATTACAAGCATTACATGACGTGTGGGACAACTGAGCCCTAAATTTTTAGACACAGTCCCTACGAGCGTATTACTTGCTAAGCACACCAATTTGCCAAGGAATGGAATAATTAAGAACTAGAACCTTGTTATTTTGAGATCTTTCGTTTCTTGTTATTCCAATCCATGCCATCTTACTTCATAATTTAGACACATTATCTTATTTGATCTTAATTTAGCTTTTGTATTTAGCTTTGTTAGATTTAGTTGGTGGTTAATATTTTATATAGCTTGTATATAGATGTTTATTGTAATTTTTATTTGATGAACTTTTGTAAAACTCATTGGAAAACCCAAAAAGTGAGTCCAAAAAGAATGACAACTACCCCATTACTTTTATTTTTTTGTCTTTGTGTGTGTCTATGTAATTATTTGGTGTGTTGAAAAATAAAAAATCTTGATATCTCAATATTCAATGCCATATCAAAAAAAAAAAATATTGTTATTATTTTAATATTTTTTTTGTAGAAATCTAATAAAAAATATATTCTATGTGAGTCTTGTAACATCCGGTTTTCACGCATAAGTTTTATGCTTCAATGTTGTGAATTTTTTATGGCCACGACATTGTGAAGAAGGATCACCACAACATGGAAACATATTATGAGTCGCGATAATTTTTAGTGGCCACGAGGTGGTCATGTATTGGCCACGACATGGTGACGTCTGGGGCTCAAACCCTAGATTTCAGGCCATGGACCAAATTTAAATGATGTGATGGCTAGGATTTATCAACCCTCGCTCTCCATCACTCCCTAAAGACTAGAAATCAACCCTAACATCTTTGTGATCATCTTGGAGATCATTTGTAGTGTTTGTATCGCCTTTAAAGAAAGAAGGTAATGCAAGGATTCATCAAGAAAGTTCATCTCCATCCATTGGTGCATCTTCTGGATTTTTTGTAAGTCCACAAGCTCTTACCTTATTGATGTGATCTTCTAGATCTAGGTTTATATGAACATTTATTCATGTTTATGTTGGTTTGAGTGGATGTGTCTAAAAACGTTGGCAACTTTATTGATCTTCGAGGTCCCAAGAAGGTTAGATGCTCCATATCTAAAGTTTTATGTAGTTTTAAGTTTATGTATGGGGTTTGACCTTATTTCTTTCATTTTTACCCAAGTTGGGGTAAAATACATGCATTAGACATACATGTCCTCAAAGCAAGGATTTTTATGATACATAGGAAGCTTTCTGGAAGGTATGAGTATGGAGCTTAATCCATTAAGTTGATTTTGTTATGATATCACGACGTTGTGGCATGCTATCCATGCCTTGGTGGTGGAATTCGTGATAATTGTTTTGTTGTGGAGTAGCCAGACTAGCCACGATATGACCAGTAGTTGGCCGCGACATGGTCACCTACTAAGTCGACTTTGACCTTGACCATTGACTTTTGACCAATTTAACTTTTAGTCAAATTTTGAGAGCTTTTGAGTAGTAGCCTAATGTATTATTTTTAATTCATTAGTTTTTTTATTTATATTTCCTAGTCTATCGCATCTAAATCACACCATACAAGCAGTGAACCTTATCGAGTATATTATAGTTTTGATACGTAAGAGTGTCGCACTCAAGGGAAACGATAGTGAATTAATATTATAGTATTTGATTATAGGTTATTCCAAGTAAAAGGAAATAATAAAAGGGGGTTTTGATTATTAAACCTTAATTAATAACTAAACTAACTAGATGACTGACAAGAAACGAATCACTTCATGTACTTTGGTTTAGTTTGGATTACTTATCAAAACCATGGCTAAGTTTGTTACTAGTGCAATGGATCTATTTGTTGGTTACCAAATTCTAATGTGACTAGTTATGTTGATCAAATTTCCTAGTACTAATAATTAATGAATAACTAACACAATTATCATGCAATTAGTGAGCACCTAATTAATTTAATATATTCGAATTATGAATGACGTGATCTAGTGATGTAACATTCAAGATTTGGTATGTTTCTTTTTAACCCTTATTGTAAATTTTCTATCATTGTGGTCCCAATGTCAGTTTAGGATCTCAGATTCACTCATGTATACAGGGCGTACGTGGGAGTATGCAAGGCGTATGTGATGTAGGGAAAACCCTAATTTTTAGGGTTTGTTCCATATTTAAACAACTTAAGGCACCCTTAGACTTTCTAATGATTAGCCTCCATCTCTCTATACCCTAAAATCGAAACCCTAATTACCATTTGTGAGATTTGAACTTGGAAGTGAGTTTTCATGGTGTTTTTGGTGGAGTAGAAGAAGAACACTTGGAGGTTGCTTGGAGTGGCTTGAGCTTGTAGAATTAGAGTCATTTTCATCTTAGCAAGCAATTTGAGGTAAAAAGCTCTAATCTTGATGATTCTTTAGTCTAGATCCAATTTGGAGTGTTATTTGTGCATTTTTGGGTCTTTTAAGCCATATTTGAGACTATGGTCTACTCCAGAAGTATGTATGTCGATCTTGGCACATTTGAGGTCCCTTGTCAATAAAAATGCAACCTTTATGAGTTAAAATGGTCCACGCACGTGTTAGGATCCTTAATATGGTTCTTTTTGAGTTGTGGGTCTCATTAAGTCATGCATGGAGTAAAGTTGATAACTTTACGTGTTAAGTCACCATTTAGGATTAGATATGAGAGTTTGGCTTGATGGCTTAACCGGCTTAACCGATTAAGTGCTTAATGGGTTGAATTGATTGTCTGCGGGGTATGCGGGGCGTACTTAGCTCATACCATCTGCGTACTAACCTCGAAAGGAGTACATTAAGCATAAGTCTGAGTACGCCGAACATACTCAGTAGTTTGGTCATCATTTGCATTTCACGGCTTTGGGCCATATTTTGGACTTTTGGGGTTGGGCCTTGTTAGGCTATTGAACTTTTGATTTTTTGGGATATTTCTAGGCTATGGGCTTTCTTGGATTAGGCCCATGACGCATTTTGGGCCTAATTAAGAGATTGGGCGATATTGGGCCTTGGGATGTCATTTAGTAATTTGGGCCTTTTAAGCAAATAGGTTGGGCCTTGGTTTTGGGTTAAGTAAGAAAAAGGGTAAAATAGTCTTTTTACCCTGGATGTTGGACAAGTAATTTAGATTCTTGATTATGGGTCAAGATCCAATTATTGACTGGAAATTATTTGATAGTGTTAGCGTGGGGATTTTCCGGATCAATAAACCGAGATTTTATCTGAGAGACTCAACAGCTTGAGGTGAGTTTCCTTACTGTGTTTAGCGGGTCGAAGGCACCAATGTTCCATGGTTTATTATTATTAGGATGATAGTTGTCTACATGACTCTGTATGTATGTTTTCTAATATGTTTATTGGGTGGGGGCCGATGTGGGGCAGGGCATGATGATTGTATTGTATGTTATTTATCTTTATGATTCTTGCATGTTTTATGTGTTTGTATATATACTGTATGGGGCCTGATGACTGACATATCTGTTTCGAGTGGGGCTCAATGTTGGGCGGGGCCCATTATATGTTTGATATATTTGGTATATGGTATTTTGGGAACTCACTAAGCTTTGTGCTTACATTTTTTAGCTTTTGTTTTAGGTACCTTTGATTCAAAGGGGAAGAGCTTGAGATGACTGCATTGCACCCACCACATTGTTCTGAATTTTCTATGACTATGATGTACTTGGATGTTTATTGATACACTCTGACTCACTATGGTTTTATGATGTTGTTTTGGATAATGGTTTTGTTAATATGAAAATCAAAAAAATTTAGTCTTAAATTTTGTGACGTTACAAGTTGGTATCAAAGCCTTAGTTTGAGGGATTCGAGCGCACTCTCAGGTGTGGCTGAACTCAAACTGAGGGTTTGGTAGATTTTTCAAAAATAAATGTTTTATAAAAGGGTTTTATAATAAAAGAAAAAGGGGTGGTGCAGCTATCGAACGAGCTCAAGTAAGTTTTCCCAAAATACCCATACATGTTTTATGATATGCTTTGATTTGTGAGTATGTGAATCACATGCTAGATTATGGCTAAGGATCCAGGATTCTTTTATATGCCTACTATATGAGCTTGTAGACTTACATGCGAGTACTAATCAGTCAGTGATAGGATGGCTTGTTTAGGTTATGCTTGTTCCTATTACTCGATGCTCGAATGTTGCTTGATTTGTGCTTTTAGGAGTTTCCATTAACTTCATCTAACTAGTAAGCGAATATGCTAAGTTAAATATTGTGGAGACTAAATAATTTTATAAGGTTAGGTTTTAACTCTATTGTGAAACTCTTGTTTGATTCCAACCATTGTAGCGTGAGACGTTTTATTCAAAGAATTATCTGGTTTCGATGATATGTAATTGTATTTGTGAGCTAGTTTGAGGATGTTAGGGGGAGTTCCTTCTGCAGCTGATGGCGGGGGGTAGTGTGGTGGTTGCCCTAGGAAAACCTAAGAAGAGGTTTAGTGCTGGGAAACTTGTCTTGTTGTGGATTGTATATATGGCTAAGGAGTGACTTTGAGGGTTCAAAGCGATCCTTGAGGAAAGTACAGATTGATGTGGAAGGTAGTAGGGCCCATACTACTAGAAGTAGAGGATCCATACTTGAGTCAAGGCAAGCTGTAATGATACCAGGAAACTTGTAGAGTATGAGAATCCTCGATATATATATATATATATATATATATATATATGTGTGTGTGTGTGTGTGTGTTTGTGTGTGTGTGTGTATATATATATATATATATATATATATATATATATATGCATGTTCTAATGGTTTGAATGGTGTATTTTTAGTATGGTGACCCTTCGAGGAAGACCAGTTAGTGGTTCTGGTGCTCATGAGGGTTCTTGTTCAGGTTCTGGAGCGAGCCAGTTGGATGATCAGAGTTCATTTCATCTGAGATTACCCACAACATACTCGAGCAGACTCCTGTGATCTTTGGTACGATCAAGGATGGTATACTTGTTTTTCATAGATTTGCATTTTAAACAAACATTTTATCTAAATGTTCATAAATCTTGGTAATAACATCATTTCATGTATTTAGAACTTAAACACAACATGTAAGTAAGTATGCATAACAACTTGTATATTTTCACAAGTTTACTTGCATTCTCCCCCTAAAACATAGAAAACTCGAAAATAAAGGGGTATGAACTCACCTTATGTGTGTTTTCTTGATAAATGGAAGGTTGTAGATGAAAAGTTTCAAGTCAAACACACTTGAAGAGCACTTTGAAGATTTGAAGATCCTATGAATAGTATGTAACGACGTAAAAACTAAAACAATTTTTAATTTTTCAAACAACATAAAACTCATTCAATATTCTCAAATCTCATGTTTAACAAATGTCATCATGATAAAAACATATCCCAAGATCATAAAATAAATCCTCTGCCAGTTTGTATGGATCATGCCGACGCCTTCCCGCGATCCTTGCTAGTACCTGAAACACATAACACATAACACTGTAAGCATAAATGCTTAGTGAGTTCCCCAAAATACCACATACAACTCATACGCCACTCAAGTCCATAGCTCTATGGAACCTTCCGGTCCATGTGTATCAGGGGATTTCCTTCCCAACCCTGGTAGATCTTCCGGTCCATACATTGTTGACCTTCCGGTCCATAACATGATGACCTTCCGGTCCAAATACATACTACTCATAACATAACATAACATATACGTATCACATATCACCTATAAAACATATATCACATACTCTTCATAGCACATAGGACCTTCCGGTCACACATAATTACCACTCTAGGTAACGTATAGTGAGAAGACTCACCTCGTATGCTGTCTAGTACCTCACATGCTCGGTATCCCTAAACCTCGCAATAATGACCTAGCCCCGCCTAAACACATAAGCAATCATATCAAGTCAATAACGGTTCTCCAGGCTAGACTAGTCCTTTCCAATTTTCTCTCAGAAGGATAAAGGACCATTTTACCCTCCTAATGGTCCAAAAGTCCAAGTGACCAAACCCTAAAAGTCAACAAAAGTCAAATTAGTCAATGGTCAAACTTTGACCAGACTCATTGAGTGCACTCGAGTGACTCGAAGAGTCCATATGTGTCCTTATAATCCTCATAAATCATCACTCGACTTGTCGAGTTATCCATTCACTCGATGGGTTACTACTGGTCACGAATTGCGGGGTAACCCGACTCGACTCGTCAAGTCCCCTTATGGACTCGACGAGTTCCTTCCATGGAAACACTCAAATGACCTTCTGAGGTCAGATCTGTTTCTCTAACCTACAGATATGACTTCCCAAGGCTGAAAAACTACGTAAAGGTTCAATCTTTACACCCATGCAACACATATAAGACTCCTTTTGGTGAAATAGCTTCTAAAATGGCAACCTAGGTTCATATCTCTAATGGAACAGCATAAAGGAGGGAGGTTGGGGCTCTGTGGACCTCTCAATGTCCAGATCCAAAGGACATCATAAGCATCATATCTAAGCTAATAAAGGGTAGAGAAAACTCTAGATTCAAGGGTTCTACACCAAAACAAAATAAGGGTTGATTTAATACCTCAAAGATGGAGTTCCTTGCTTGAAACCACAAAATAGCAACCCCCTTGACCTTCTTTTGTTGGAATCTCCTTCTTCTTTGCAAAAACCACACCAACAAGGATCAAAATAGCCCTTCTTCTCACACCACACGCTCAAGCTCACTAGGGTTTCTCTCTCTGGACTGGTAGCCGCAAATGAGGACCATAAGGCCCCTTAAATAAGGAACAGGCTCGAGGATTTAGGGTATGCACCCACAACGCAGACTCATCGAGTCCACCCATTGACTCATCGATTTCGTTCATTAATCCAATCAGCAATCGTGATCCTACTTGGTGAGTCTAACAGTCAACTCACCGAGTCCCTCATCATAAATCAAATTAAACAATTAAAAATATGATACCTGTAAATCTGGATGTTTTAATTCTCCCCTACTAGAATCAGAATTCTCCATCGAAGTCTCATTCTACAAACAACTCTGGGTGCTGCTCACGCATCTGCGCCTCTGACTCACAAGTCAGCCTGGACCCTTTCTGATGTTGCCACTGGACCTGAACCAGGGGCACCTCCTTGTTCCTCAGAACCTTGATCTTCTGATCCACTACCGCGATTGGCCTCTCAACATAATTCAGGCTCGCATCTGTTGGGTTTTGAGCATTCTAACACTCCTAAGTGTACATGCAACCCTAAATACCTTGGATCTATGTTTTCTCTATTATACATGCAAATAAGAACATCCAAGGTATTATCCTAATCTAGCATACAAAACATGAATGTAACAAGATAAAATACATACCTCTTTGATGTAGAAAGTCTTCATGAAGCTTGAGTGCCTAGCCCCAATAGTGTGGAAGCCTCAAATGGAATCACAATCATCAAAACACTTAGAATAACTTGAGAGAGTTCTACACTTCATGAAATCGGCTAGCCCTTTGTTAATCTCTAATGTGATTCTAGTGTATACTAGTGGCCGATTTTTGTCAATAATAAGATCTTTATATAGTGTTACAATTAGGGTAAATCCTTAATTATCATGGCTTTCCATTTCCTTGGATCCATGGGTTCAAATACACCATGGAGCATCCATGGACCTGATGGGTTTTGGTCATAAGACATCCTATGTGCTCATACAAACCCTAATGCTTGGATCTAGGTTTCTCTATTGTACATGCTTTGAATCCAAGACTATAAACCCTAATTTTAGCATGTAAGTAATCATATTAACATGTAATTAGGTTTAGAACATACCTTGATTGTTATGTAGCAATAACAATCCCAATTCCTCCTTGAATTTGCTTTGGAAGGCTTAGAGTCACAAGTGTCACTCCTCTAATGGCTTACAAACACCATAAGCAAGTGGAGAAGGTATAAAGAGAGAGGTGAGAGATTAGAATTCGTATCTAGGACCTCTTGCAAAGGGATACACGAATTCATGACCCTAGGGGTGTTTATATAGGTGTAGAGATAGGGTTTCAGTCATTATCCTTATCTAGTTGATTATCCATTAAGCAACCAATAAGATAATCCTTGAATCCTTATCATACTCGAATTCTAAGGCTTTCCAACCTTTAATTCGTCCACCATATAAATAAGATAATCCTTACCTTATTTTGTAACTATCACATAATTACAAATCAGCCCCTCTAGTTTAATTAATTACATTTGATCACAAAACTAATTCTTAATTAATTATTGACCAATATTAATTAAACAAATATGATTTCTCCTTTAATATATTATTACTATAACATATTAATAAATCATATTATCCTTTCTCTCTTTATTCATTTCTCCAATCAAGTTGCTTTGGTGAAGGCAACCCAAAAGGACCTTGCACCATCGGGTCAAGTACATACCAAAATAGTTATGGACTTAGACACTAATCCAACAGTCTCCCACTTGGATAAGTCTAACAACTATTCTGCATATGACTTCAGATCCTGATCTGCAATCGTAGCTTTCCAAAGCCGCTGTTAACTCTGATCCTATCAGATACGCGTGTCCTTAGATAAGGGATCATATATTCCTCCATTCTAGATATCGTATGAGATATGATTTTTAATCATTCTCTTTGTACTACTTCTCGATTTCTGATTTATGACGACAGACTAATTGAACAAATCAAATTAGCCCTAGCCCAGCCGAGCATTTACGTATGTCATCACTAAACCATCGAGGGGCCCAAAAATATCGCTTTTATTCTTTGAATAAAAGGAACGGATAAACTTTGATACAATGCTTGCTTGCACTCACTAACCAAATCACACACAACAATATGTTTTATAACACCAATTTACAAGTGCGTTTACATATTGTCAATGTGCAACCGATTAGCAAGATACAACTCACACATCTCGGTTTCAAGAATATAAGATGTTATCGTCTCACTAATCACTCGAGATAGTGATCCAAGTGAGTGTGGGTTTAATCCAATGCTCAAATCATATTCATAAGCACTCATGAACGTTGCAACAAACATTTGCTTATGTCTAATACTCTTTTAGACAATCCACACACCAATTCATGACAGTCTTCATTCATATCTACTTCCAACATATGAACGACTGTGGCCCGTTTGAATAATTCGATTATTCTTAATAAACTCAATTATTCTGGAAGTCACAACATGCAAGGTAAAACACAAGAATAATACTAATCCTATATGGCCTCAAACCTTTGAGTATAAACAAAACACGTTTTATTTATCACCATATCGATTACTCATTATTTGTCATTTCGGGTAATCAACTTTTACTTGAATTATTACACTTGTCCCATGCTCTTAGCATGCACACAATGTTTACCTATGGTTCTTACTTTTGTGAAATACACAAATTGAACACGTTTCCAATCATTCTCATTTTAAAACTCCAAATCCATTTTCTTAAGTGTAAGAATATCAAATTCTCACTACTTATAGAATATGCTAGATTCTAACACTTTATGCAACGATCCTTTCGTAATGTCACTGTACCAAAGTCACAAAGACTATTGCCAATGATATTACAAAGTCCTCTATCGGAGATTGTTACAAGACAATTCCTTAGATATGATGTCTCTCTCTCAAAGTACATTCCTTTGAACATCCTTTTGCATAAAAGTTTCTAATCTAGACATAGATTTTCAATATTTACTTCCCAACATGGACACGCTTCCATATTTTCCATATGACAACTCATTCTTAATAGAATCTTATCTATTCGTAATTATGTCGATATTGTCCATCCAATATGGAAACATTTCCATAATTTCCAATACTATACTTCCAACTACTCACAAGCGACCAATCCTCGTCGAACTTTGGATTGTCCTTTGATAGTTGTTTAATTATTTTAGTCAAAACCGATTCTAGTCCCTTTTCCCTCTAAATGTGCTAGACATTTGGAAAATTTTAGAATGGTCAAACATTAAAGCATTTGCAATCGATCCTATACCCATAGCGTATGGGACACGATGCACAATGTTTTATTTGCTATGTTGTCAAAATTCGAATTGTGAAGAGGAATGCCGTAATCATAATCAAAATTTTAAGAACACACTATGTACCCTTGACTAAATTTATTAACATTCCACAACCTAATCCTTTAGATTTGAAATGAAGCATAATATTCTCTCCCTTAATTATAGCAAAACAACTTTATAACCCTTACTACTTTGCAAGGTTTAACTCTTGTTTTCTATAATTAATATTGCTAACTTTGCAATACGTGTCTTAATAATCATACAATCATAACATTTATGCTCCCACTATCATGATGATTATTATAAAACATAACACTTATGCTCCCACTAGCTTCGACATGTATTCATAAACATCTTAACTTTCAGAAAACAATACTTATTGAATTTCTTAAGTTCATGTTTCTAATACTTAGTGCTTTGATAATCTTTTATCAAGGCTTCTTGAAATTATACACTTTTGCCTTAGATAGTTCATATGTGTGTCTTAACAATTAAGACTAATTGCCAAACCTCACAATTCAAATTATGGAAAGGGATGCCGTAACCATGATCGAATTCGAGAATGCAATTTTACAATCACTATCTTTTAAAATCTTTCTTAGTGAAAGCATTTTCTCACAATCATTTTCCTGAAGGAGGAAATCTTATGACACTTAGATTTAAACGGTGTATGTGTTCCTATCCATGTGAATTTGTTAAAACCAAAGTTTACGACAAATTCAAACTCATATGGATCGAACTTCCTTAATCTTGATTTCTTGCCTTATGGTAGCACAGCTGCCCACCACGTTTTCCAATTAGTTAAGCAACTCACCTTTTCCTATCAATGTACTTTCCATTGATCAAGGTCCTTGCCTTTTATGCATTCAAATGAGAACTCATAGGACTCACATGCATAATTAACTCGATTGGATTGGCACAGAAACAAAATAATGTCTTCACTATAGGTTGTAAACCTCAACTCGTGTGCTAGTGATAATCAATAAGGTTTATTTGATTTGTTCTTGAAACCTTTCAAGACCATTAAGACTCCCACTGACTCCTTGACATATAAGATTCTTTTGTCAATAAACATTTGTTGACAACTAAATATTCAAGAGTTAGTGTAGCTTTTATCAAAACACTTCATAAAATGGTCTTAGTTGGTCTTTGTCTTATCCAAGACATCACAACTTTCCACAATTGATGAATGTTATAAACCTTCTTAATACTATTCACTCAATGTCACAATCTTGACTTTAAGACTTGTTTTGGAACGAAGTATGATTGACTTCTTGATTTGACCATTTCTTCAATCTTTGATTCCTCTTCTTGGACATACAATTGTGCCAAGACTCACTTAGAGGATCAATTGAGATATGGTTCTAAATCATTAAGACCTATCATAAAGCATAAAAGCTACTCTCCCTTCTTCTTAGAATGGAGAAACTCTTATCTTTCTGCCTACTTGATTCTTCTTATTCATTTTGCTATTGATCTAAACCCTTTAATCAATTCAAAATTACACTTAATCTTGTAAGTGTAATCATATTTACTAAGCCTTTAGTAAATCATGACGAATATATTTGTTACTCTTATGGTGAACTTGATCAACACACAACTTTGTGTACTCGATCTCCTAATCCTTCACTTGACACTTTGTCAACGAATTTGTCTAATTTCCAAATATGAAATTTCTCATTCATCATGCAACCAAGTTGCGTGATTCCAAGTTTCTGTCCAATTGAAACTTGGGCGATGAGAAACTCTCCCTATTTGGTATATTCTCGACATTTCCATAAATAACATAACTAAGAATCATATCTATTCGTTGTACAAATATGCAAACATCAATTTTCACATAACGATTTCATTGCAAGGAAGTAAACAAATAAATAAGTGAGTCAAAATTTATTTTATTTATAAAAGCAACGGAAAAATATTTGTCCTTACAATGCAAAATCCATTGAAAACTATGTAAAAGGAAAATTTCTAACAACTCTATCATAACTATCTAAGCTCAAAATCCAATCTTCAAGTCCATGCGATCAAGATCCATCTCTTGTGATTAGATTCATCTTGCTCTCTTATCAAGCTTCCTTTCTTTTCACCGATCCTTCAAAACATTCAAATGCAATCTTATCACATCATGTATTAAGAATCAATGAATAGGAACTTAATGGAGTTAGATAGTGGATTCTTACCTAAAGCGTAGTCATACTTTTGACTCTCCCATCTCTTAGGTCTCTTAGGTAAATAGGGCAACTTCGTCTCCAATGCCCCTTCTCTTGGCAATAAAAGCAAATTGACTCTTTTGGAACAACACATGGAAGTACTTCAGACATCGCCTTTTTCTTATGATCAAACTTTTCGATCATTGCATGTCTTTCATTGCCATTGTCTATATCCATAGAGGTCTTGAAGGCAGATTCACCAATCAACTTTGCTTTTCTATTGCACCAAACCATTGCTGATTTAGCAGCAATAAGCATATAGGTGAGATCTATAAGGGTCACGTCGTAGCTCATCATATAGTACTCTCTTACGAACTCACTATACGAGTTAGGAAGTGACTGAAGAATCCAATCAACAACCATCGCTTCACCGACAACGGATCCCATCATTCTTAATCTATTAATGTGTGACTTCATCCCTAAGACGTGTGCACACACCGACTTGCCCTCTTTATGTTTACTTGCCAAAAGGGCTTGAGTGATATTGAACCTTTCAATTTTACAATCTTGTGGGTTAGGGAGAATAATTGGAGGAGGAGGAGGAAGTGAAGCATGATTTCTTGTTCCTCGATCGAATTGTGGAATATCATCTTCATGTGGAATGCTTGTTCCACGGGATTTGAGAAGACCATAGTTGTCGAACTTTGACATCGGGAGAAAACGAATTCAAGTTAGTTGATTAATTGAGTCCTTGGTAAATCACCCAAATGAAATTCCAACGCTAGGACCCAACACAATATTCTACAACTCGGGAGAGGGATGCCGTAACCCAAATTGCAGAACATTTGAAGGTAAGTGAATGACGATTCACTAGTTTCCACCATAAAAACGAAAAAGAAATTTAAGTTTTAAATCTATGAAAACTCCTAGATCCTTTGAGATTCATTGAACATTTCAATGGTATGTTTAAATCTCGATATGCCCCTCTAGTTTGTGACTGGGATGCCGAGGATCACAAAGCGGGTGTGAATAACCATGCAAACTACATGGTGCCCTCACATGTTACAATCAACTATTCGATGTGTCGGTAAACCACACACGCTCCACCGAACTATGACAAACATTGAGTCACCCTTTGCTACTTTTGCTTAGAACCATTTAGTGTGCCGGTAAACCACACACGCTCCACTAACGTCTTCGCAAGGGCACAAAGTGTAATTTCATGGAATTGCATCAATTCACTTTTGCCTAAGTAACTAAGATTGGGAATTTGAAAACATTTAGTTACTTTGTATTTCATTATACTTATAATGGAAGGTTTCGTCCTATCCTACCCGTTGGGCTAACGACCCTCCACTAGTCAAGAGTGCGGTGGGTAAGAGTGGATACCCATTCAATCGCCATTTTACAGGCAATTTCCTTAAACACCCCTTATAGACCAGCTTCGTGAATGAGGCCTACTAACGGTAAGACTGACTTTTACTCATACATATATATAATGTTAGACTTTTAATGTTTATATATAGTATAGGGTGTATTTTATACTTTTAAAATATTATATGGTTAACTTTAACAATTACACTTTTAATTCAATTAAAAAAGTTAACCTAAACCTTTATGGATTTATTAAATCTCTTTTAATTATACCCCTTAATTAATTAATAAAACCATAAGGGTGTGATTTGAACTTTTCAAAACATTACTAGGGTTTTAGAATTTAACATTTCTAATTAAACCTTTAATCAACTTTTAAATTCCAAAACTTGAGGGCAAGTTTTGAAACCTTTTTCAAAACATTAGGGTTTTAACTATTTAAATTTCAAAACTCCAAAACTTTTGGGTTCAAATTTAAACTATAAAACCTAAAGGGGAAAATATGAAACCTTTCATAACAACAAGGATCAAATAACAAATAATTTTAAATTAACATTTAATCACATAATTATCCATATTTGATTTATTTAATGATTTCTTGCAAAACAATTTATCAATTTACTCAAGATAATTAATCAATTATCGTATAAGGAAACAATTATCTTATTAATTGATAATTATCTTTAATTAGATCAAGAATATAGTCATAAATATCATAAAATCGGATTTATATTGATCTAATATGATAAGGTAACTATCCTAATACAAAAACAGCAAGAAATCCCGAGATAAGCATTATCTGACGAGTTAACTCGTCGAGTCAGGCATGGACTCGTCGAGTCTGCATGGACTCGGCGAGTTCAGCCATGGACTCGGCGAGTCCAGCCTCCACAATCCAAAAAATCGAATTTTTTTCAGTTATACAATGCATCAATACAATTGAAACCAAGCTAGGCTCTGATACCACTGATGGGTTTTGGTCATAAGACATCCTATGTGCTCATACAAACCCTAATGCTTGGATCTAGGTTTCTCTATTGTACATGCTTTGAATCCAAGACTATAAACCCTAATTTTAGCATGTAAGTAATCATATTAACATGTAATTAGGTTTAGAACATACCTTGATTGTTATGTAGCAATAACAATCCCAATTCCTCCTTGAATTTGCTTTGGAAGGCTTAGAGTCACAAGTGTCACTCCTCTAATGGCTTACAAACACCATAAGCAAGTGGAGAAGGTATAAAGAGAGAGGTGAGAGATTAGAATTCGTATCTAGGACCTCTTGCGAAGGGATACACGAATTCATGACCCTAGGGGTGTTTATATAGGTGTAGAGATAGGGTTTCAGTCATTATCCTTATCTAGTTGATTATCCATTAAGCAACCAATAAGATAATCCTTGAATCCTTATCATACTCGAATTCTAAGGCTTTCCAACCTTTAATTCGTCCACCATATAAATAAGATAATCCTTACCTTATTTTGTAACTATCACATAATTACAAATCAGCCCCTCTAGTTTAATTAATTACATTTGATCACAAAACTAATTCTTAATTAATTATTGACCAATATTAATTAAACAAATATGATTTCTCCTTTAATATATTATTCCTATAACATATTAATAAATCATATTATCCTTTCTCTCTTTATTCATTTCTCCAATCAAGTTGCTTTGGTGAAGGCAACCCAAAAGGACTTTGCACCATCGGGTCAAGTACATACCAAAATAGTTATGGACTTAGACACTAATCCAACAGGACCATGCTATGGGTTTTAGCCCAACTTGATTATCCATGGAGCATTAGCCCACTATATAAGTATGGATGATTTACACAATCAACCCATATATTTAATTAGTCTTCTTTTGATCACTTAATTAATCCTAGATTAATTCTTGATCAATACTAATTAAATAATCTTATTATTCTTATTATTATTATACTAGAACTTATAATATATTAATAACCATAAGTGTCTTATTTCTCTCATTATAGTCTATCCAAGTGCATGATGGTATGCAACCTAAATGGACCATGCCGGGTCGGGTCAAGTCTTACCAATTATAGTTATGGACTTAGACATTAATCCAACAGTCTCCCACTTGGATAAGTCTAAAACTATTATTGCGTATGACTTCAGGAACCAACTGGCAATCGTAGCTCTCAAAAGCTTCTGTCGAACTCTGACCTTGTAGATGAACTCTGATCTTGTCAATGACTTGTCCATTAGATAAGGGATCATATAATCCTCTGTTCTCATGATATCAGCCGAACAAATACATGGAACAACGTCGTACTTATTGTCCAGCAGTTTGTTTCCCGATTTTCGATTTGTTTGACAAAGAACTTAATCGAACACATCAATTTAGTTCTGACCGGCCGGTACATAGGTCACAACAAAATCATCGAGGGGCCCAGATATCGCTTCTATTTCTAGAAGGAACAGATAAACTTCGACTCATATGCTTGTTCTACTACTTGTTGAATTGTACACAAAGGCACGTTTTATAACATCAAGTTACTGATGCGTTTACGTGCAATCAATGCACAACCAACTCATAGGTAACAACTCATATCTCTAGGTTTGAAGATTTATATGATATTACCGTCTCACGATCACTCGATATAAATTCCATGAAGTGATACAAGTGAGCGTGGGTTTATTCCAATACTCATAACTTATGAGTACTCATGAATGTTGTAGCAACCATTGCTATGACTAAACCCGTTTAGCCATCTACAAACCTGATTCATGACAATCTTGATTCATACCTACTTCCAACATATGAACGACTGTGGAGTGTTTAAATAACTTAGTCATTCGAAAAGAATAACCTAGCTATTTTGGAAGTCAAAACATGCAAAGTGAAACACAATAATAATCGAATCTAATATGGTCTCAGAACCCTTTTGAATATAAATAAAACCACCTTTTATTTATCACCATATTGATTACACATTATTCAATGTTTCAAATAATCAACTTAATACTTGAATAAAAACAACAGTCGTCCCATGCTCCTAGCATGTACACTTTGTTTTCTAAACAATAGTTATGCCATACCCCAAGTATGCACACTATGTTTGTCTATGATCCTTACATTGTGATGTAGATCAATTGAACATGATTCCAATGATACTCATTTCACAATCCCAAATCCTTATTGTAAATGTGAGAATCCCTAATTCCTATCATTTACCAAAAAATCTGTTAGATTTTAAACTTTTATGCAATGTTCCTCTTGTAATGATTATTCACAAAGTCACCAAAACCTTGTCACCAGTCATTATAGAGTATTCCAAAGAAGGTCAACTTCTATGGAACGGAAGTCTCATATTCAAAGTACATTGCTTTGAACATCCTTCTTGCATTAAGGTTTCTAATCTTACATAGATTGAATAACTTCAACCTATGGAGACATTTCCATAGTCCCATTTTGACTATCACTTCTGAACAAGAGTTTTTCTTTTCAGAAAATGTCAATATGGTCCTACCAAAATTAACACTATACTTCCAATTGTCCTTGAGAAACCAATCTTTGTTAACCTTAGATTGTCCTCGACAATTGTTTAATCACTTAAGTCATATCCAGTTCTAGACTTTTCCCTTCTCAATGCCTTAAGCATTTGGAATATTTATAAAAGATGAATATTATAGCACATGCAATCTATCCTATATCCGAAGCATATGGGACACGATTCATGATGTTTGACATAAAGACATGATACTAGACAAGTCTTTTGCTACAATATTTTTTATTTGCCATGTTTTCAAATTTTAACTATGAAGAGGGATGCCGTAGTCATAATTCAATTTTGAGAACGCAATATATATAGAATTTCCTTAAGTTTGAACCATTCCAACATGAAATTCATATATATTATTGACTAAAAATGCTTAAAATCTCAATCTAAGCTTTAGAATTGAAATGAAGTATAATTTCCTCTCCCTTAATTATAGCAAAACAACTTTTTAACCCCTGCAACTTCACGAATTGAAGCTTTGTTTTCTATAATTAACATTGCTAGCTTGCAATACTAATCATAATAATAATCATGATCCCACTAACATGATGATTATCAGCATAACACTTATGCTCCCACTAGCTCTGACATATTTTCAGAAATCTGCTAGACTTCTGAAATTTAGATTCATACATCCTTTCTTAGATAGCTCACATGTGTGTCTAAACAATTTTCAGAACTATGAAAAGGGATGCCGTAATCATAGTCTCAGTTGCTTAGGCATTTGCCATTTCTCACAAGTTCATGTTAGCGTGCCGGTTAACCACACGCGCTCCACTAACGACTTTTGAAAATGCAAATAACACAATTGATATCTACGTAAAATCTACTTAGTGAAAGCGTTTCCTCACCATCATTTTCATGAATCAGAGAGAAACCTTATGACACTTAGATTTTATAGTGTATGAGTTCCTATCCATGCGAATTTGTCAAAACCATAATCACAAGATAAGGTTAGTGACAAATTCAGCCTTACATGGATTAAACTTATTCAATCTTAGTTTCTTGTCACCTTGGTAGCACAAGGCCCACCAATCCAAGTTGAACTCTGATAACTCACATGCAAATCCAACTTATTCGAAGTAGGTACAGAAATGAGAATTATGTCAACACGATAGGTTGCAAACCTTAAGTCGTGTGCTAGTGATAAATTACAGGTTTCACTCTTGATTAAATCTTGAAACTCTTTCAGGATCTTTAAGGCTCCCACTGTCCCCTTAACATATAAGTTTCCCCAGTCAAGAACCATTCCTTGACAAAACAAGTATTCAAGGGATAGTGCGGATTCTTATCAAGACTAACACTTCACACAATTGGTCTTAGTTGGTCTTTGTCTCATCCAAGACATCACAACTTACCAATCTCAAATGTACAAGAGTAGAAAACATTATACTCTTACATTTGACTAGTGTTAATAAATCTTCCTTTATGTCACTCAAGGTTACAATCTTGGAGTATGACTCTAAGAATTGTTTTGGAACGAAGTATGACTCATCTCCTTGATCTTAACCAATCCAACAATTCATGACCTCTCTTCTTAGCCATAACAATGCACTAAGACGTCCTTAGAGTATGAATTTGTGATATGGTTTCTATATCATTAAGATGATCATAAAACTGATACTAAAGTACTCTCCCATCTTTTCAGATTTGAGAAACTTTTATCTTTCTGCCTAATTTGATTCTTCTCATTTGTTTTGTCATACATTGTATCCTTTCCAATGTTACAGAATTATACTTAACCTTATAAGTATAATCATATTTACTAATCTTTAGTAAATCATGACAAATCAATCTTTGTGGTGGACCTTGACCAGCGCACACCCAGTGTACCTAATTCCTTAGTCCTTCAATTGACTCACATATACATGTGATCAAAGAATTAGTCTTAATTTTCAAAGATGAAAATTCTCATTCATCATATAATACAACTTGTATGATTCCAAGTTTCTGTCCAATTGAAACCTGGGTGATGAAAAATTTTCTTCATTTGGTAAATTCAGACACTACCACAAATGGAGGAATCAATTTCATATTTCCAATATTGCTATTACTGGAAACATATAAGCAACAATTTTCCACAGATGCCATTGTAAGGATATTTTTAAAATAAATAAAATTAAAAACCCTTTTTTTTCTTTTATTTTAAAACTTTGCGGAAAAACTTATCCTTACAATCCACATGAAAACCTTGTTGTTATCTATTCACAAGCAATATATTATAACTCTTAAGCAACAGCTCAAAATTCTGATTACCGAACCATGCGATCGAAACCCATCTTCGCAATCAAAATCAGCATATACTTCTTTAAGCTTCCCATCTTTTCTTTGATTCTTAAAAGACATCAGCATGTGACCCATTCACATTATGTAATAAGAATCTCCAAATAGAAACTTAGCAGAGTTAGATAATGGACTTTACCTGAAGTAGAGTCAAACTTATCGACTTTAACATCTTTAGGTAAATTATGGCAGCTTTGCAACCAATGCCCCTTTCTTTGGCAATATAAACATATGGACCCTTTGATAATGGTACACAGGACTATCACAGACTTAGTTTTTCTCTTTACCATTTGGTCAACCAAGTTAACTATGGCCGGTCCCTTTCCATTGGGAAGAGAATGCTTTTCTGGATTTCCTGTGTCACTATTGTCAATGTCCATCAAGTTTTGAGGAAGTTGATCTTAACAAATAGATAAAATCATTAAGGGTCTTGTCATAGTCTTTTTCATAGGTGTTCCAAAAGAACTCACTATGCGACTTAGAAAGTGATTGAACCACCAACTTTCTCAAGACTTTGACACCCAACTCTCCCGGCTTGTCAATATGTGACTACATCTCCAAGATGTAACCACACCAAGACCTTTACTTGCCAATAGGGCTCAAGTGACTTTAAACTTTTCAAGAACTTGTGGGTGAGGGAGAATAATTGGAGGAGATAGAGGAAGTGAAGCATGATGTTGAGGAACATCATCTTCAAGAGATTTGGAAAGATCATAAATGTCTAAACCAGACATGTTTTGGGAGATATTCAAGATAGTTGATTTAAAGTCCTTAATATAACACCCAATATGAAATATTAAGGCTAGGACCCAACACAATATTTTATAATTTGGAAGAGGGATGCCGTAATCCAAGCTATAAAATATTTGAAGGTAGGCGAATGACGATTCACCAATTTCCACCACGAAAAACGAAATAATTTATTAGGTTTTAATTGGATTTGAAATTCCTAGATCTTTTGAGATTCATTGAACTTTTCAATGGCATGTTTCAATCTCGAGTGTGCCCTCTCAAATTTTGTGACTGGGATGCCGAGGATCACAAAGCAAGGTGTGAATAACCATACCAATTCACTTGGTACCCTTAATATTATCACCTAATCAATGTGCCGGTTAACCACACACGCTCCATTGATATATGACAAACATTAAGTCACCCTTCGTGGTCCTTACTAGTCCAAGTTAGTGTGCCGGTTAACCACACACGCTCCACCAACGATTTGGTAAGGTACAAAGTGTGAATTCCATGGGCTAGCACCAAATTCACATTTTTCCTAAAGTAACTAAGATTGGGAATTATTAAGAGTTTAGTTACTTAGTATTTATCATTAATACTTTTAATGAAGGGATAATTTAAAGTCATTGTCCTACCCGTTCGGCTAACGACCTCCACCGATCAAGCAATTGGTGGGTGAGAGTGGACACCCATTAAGTCGCCATTTTATAGGCAACAACCTTATACCCACCTTATAGACCGGCTTCGTGAATGAGGCCTAATAACGGTAAAACGACTTGTTCTTATACATATATATAATAATTAACCATTAATGTTATAAATAGTATAAGTGTTGAATTTTAACTCTTTAGAATTCTAAGGGCTAACTTGGAATTAAAGTATTCATAAGTGAAAACTTTTCAAATTCCAAAACTTGAGGGCAAGTTTTGAAACTATTGAAAACTAATTAATTCCATAACTTATGTGTTTAAAGTAGTTTTAATCCAAAAAAACTCTTCAAGTTCCATAACTTATGGAAGACTTTAAACTAATAAAAGAATTAACTTTTCTTTATTTTTATAACTTATGGAATTAATTAAGGTTACACTTTTACTCTTTAATGAAGTGACTCTTGAACTTCCATAACTTGAGGACAAGTTATGGAGTCATAAAACAAAAAATTAATGACACAAGACTCTTCATTTTGTAACCATTACCAACTTTTATGAGTTTTATGAGTCTTTAATGTGACTCTTCATGTAACTTGAGGACAAGTTACACAAACACATTTTATACTCAACTCTTAGATTAAAATGGATTGAAAGCAACTATTTCAATTAACTTTTCTATTAATCTAAGCAACTCATAAGAACAAGATAATTCATATCAAACTTCTTCATGTAATTAGTCTAAACCTTAAACTAATACAAAACATGAATCTATTGACAATTACCTTTGAAAATGGATTAGCATGAACATTACCACATTAAAAACAAGTTTATAAGTTCAAAAACAACTTAGGGTAATGTTCCTAGTCCATCTCTAGCCAAAAACCTCGAAAATATGCTGTCTGGGGGTCCAACTCGTCGAGTGCATGAACCGACTCGGCGAGTTGGATCGTTTTGATCAATTTTTAGGCATGGACTCGCCGAGTCCCTTGATGGACTCGCCGAGTCTGATGATCAAACAGCAACACTTTCGATTTTTTAAGCAGTTTTGCAGGTATAACAAGAAAACAAGCCTAGGCTCTGATACTACTGTTGGGTTTTGAGCATTCTAACACTCCTAAGTATACATGCAACCCTAAATACCTTGGATCTATGTTTTCTCTATTATACATGCAAATAAGAACATCCAAGGTATTATCCTAATCTAGCATACAAAACATGAATGTAACAAGATAAAATACATACCTCTTTGATGTAGAAAGTCTTCATGAAGCTTGAGTGCCTAGCCCCAATAGTGTGGAAGCCTCAAATGGAATCACAATCATCAAAACACTTAGAATAACTTGAGAGAGTTCTACACTTCATGAAATCGGCTAGCCCTTTGTTACTCTCTAATGTGATTCTAGTGTATACTAGTGGCCGATTTTTGTCAATAATAAGATCTTTATATAGTGTTACAATTAGGGTAAATCCTTAATTGTCATGGCTTTCCATTTCCTTGGATCCATGGGTTCAAATACACCATGGAGCATCCATGGACCATCCTATGGGTTTTAGCCCAACTTGATTATCCATGGAGCATTAGCCCACTATATAAGTATGGATGATTTACACAATCAACCCATATATTTAATTAGTCTTCTTTTGATCACTTAATTAATCCTAGATTAATTCTTGATCAATACTAATTAAATAATCTTATTATTCTTATTATTAATATACTAGAACTTATAATATATTAATAACCATAAGTGTCTTATTTCTCTCATTATAGTCTATCCAAGTGCATGATGGTATGCAACCCAAATGGACCATGCCGGGTCGGGTCAAGTCTTACCAATTATAGTTATGGACTTAGACATTAATCCAACAGCATCCACCTGAATATCCTCCAATGGTACCACTACCGACTCCTCAGCTATACACTTCCTCAACTGAGACATGTGGAAGGTATCATCTATCTGGCCCAACTTGCCCCTATTCCTGAATCGGATCACTCCTTTCCAAGGAGACACCTTCGGGAGTACGAAGTCTCCAACCTGAAACTCAATCTCGGATCGTCACGTATCCGCATAACTCTTTTGGCGACTCTGGGCTGTTAGCAATCTCTACCTGACCTGTTGAATCTGCTCAGTCGTCTGAAGCACTATCTCAGTGCTACCCATCACTCGCTGCCCTACCTCTCCCCAGCAGATGGGAGTCCGACACCTCCTCCCATACAACAACTCAAAGGGAGGCATACTAATACTCGAATAGTGGCTGTTGTTATAAGAAAACTCAACCAATTGCAGGTACGTGTCCCAACTTCCTCCAAAGTCCAACACACATGCTTGAAGCATGTCCTCGAGTGTCTGAATCGTCCGCTCACTTTGTCCGTCCATCTATAGGTGGTATGCGGTGCTTAAATGCAACCTCGTACCCAAATCCTCATGGAATTTCTTCCAGAATCTGGAAGTGAAACGTATGTGTCGATCCGATACAATCGAGATCGGGACTCCATGCAGTGATACCACCTCCCTCACATATATCTCTGCTAGCCATTCTGTAGAAGAGCTCTCACTGATTGCTAGGAAATGGGTGCTCTTCGTTATCCGATCAATGATCACCCAAATTGCATCGACACCCCTCGCAGTGCTCGACAATTTGGTGATGAAATCCATAGAAATATGTTCCCACTTCCACTAGGGAACCTCAAGTGGTTGCAACTTGGCATGCGGACGCTGGTGCTCAGCCTTAACCCTACGATAGATCAAGCACCTCTCAACGAACCATGCAACATCCCTCTTCATACAAGGCCACCAATAATCTCCTTTCAGGTCCAAATACATCTTAGTGGCCCCGGGATGGATCGAGAACCTCGATCTATGTGCCTCCTCCATCAGGATGGCACGTGCCTCGCCCGTGAACGGCACCCAAATTCAAATCTGAAAGGTCATAAACCCTCGACTATCAGTAACAAACTCTGATACCTGCCTAATCACTCGCTCTCTCTTGCAGTTCTCGGGTCTTACAGCCTCTGCCTGGGTCTCACAGGTGGTATCCAACACCGGAGTCGTCACCGTCATCCTCATACAAATATGTCGCATCGGGGCACTCTCCGCCCTACGGCTCAGGGCATCGGCTACAACGTTAGCGTTGCCCAGGTGGTACAAGATCTCGCAGTCATAATCCTTTACCACATCCAACCATCTCCTCTGGCGCATATTTAGGTTGGCCTGATCCATCAAGTACTTCAAACTCTTGTGGTCTGTGTATATGATACACCGAACCCCAAACAAATAAAGATGTCATATCTTTAGGGCGAACACCACGACCCCTAACTCCAAATTGTGTGTGGGATACCTCACCTCGTGAGGCTTCAACTGCCTTGATGCATACACTATCACGTGCCCTCTTTGCATAAGCACCGCATCCAACCCCGATGTCGATGCGTCACAATATACCACAAAATCCTCCATCCCTTCCGGGAGGGCTAACACCGGGGCTTCGCATAACTTCTGGAGAAGCGTCTCAAATGAGCTCTGCTACTCTGGACCCCAACTAAAAGTCACGCCCTTCCGGGTCAACCTGGTGAGAGGAACGACAAGCTTGGAGAAATCCCTGATAAATCTCTGATAGCAGCTGGCCAATCCTAGAAAGCTCCTAATCTCGGTGGGGGATTTCAGCACCTCCAATCTCATAACGACCTCAATCTTGTCCGGATCGACCAATATCCCATTTTGGTTAACGAGGTGTCCCAAGAACTGGACCTCTCGTAACCAGAAATCACACTTGGAGAATTTGGCGAAAAGCCTCTCCGAACTCAATACTTCGAGAATCTCTCTCAGATGCTCCTCATGCTGCTCTTTAGATCTTGGATATACCAGAATATCATCGATGAACACGATCACCAAACGGTCAAACATCAGCCTGCACACCCTGTTCATGAGATCCATGAATGCTACCGGTGCATTGGTGAGCCCAAAAGGCATCACCACAAACTCGTAATGCCCATAACGAGTCCTGATTGTCGTCTTCTGGATATCTTAATCCTGCAGTCTCATCTAATGATATCCAGAAGTCAAATCTATCTTGGAGGACCAAGACACTCCCTGCAACTAATTGAACATATCATCGATCCTCGGTAATGGATAACAGTTTTTGATCGTCAACGTGTTCAACTCCCGGTAATCAATGTACATCCGGTTTGAACCATCCTTTTTCTTGACAAAAAGGATCGGCGCTCCCCACGATGAGCTACTCGGTCTAATAAACCCCTTTCCCAGCAGTTCCTGAAGCTGCGAGGATAACTCCTGCATCTCTGGTGGCGCAAGGCGATAAGGCGCCTTCGCGATAGGCACTGCCCCCGAAACAAAATCGATGCGTAACTCCACCTGCCTCTCGGGAGGCACACCCAGTAACTCCTCGGGAAAAACATCCGGGAACTCACGCACTATCGGAACATCATCAATCGAACTCGGTCTCTCCGCGACCACGCGTGTATCCATCACATAAGCTACAAACCCGTTGCAACCCTGCTGTAAACTCTATCTCGCTCTAGCAGCTGAACAAAATGTTGACCGACATCGGGTACCCTCGCCATATACAGTCATCACTCCCCACTAGGGGCTCGTATCGTCACTATCTGCCGTTCGTAGTCTATAATCGCCCCAAATCAGCTCAACCAATCAATCCCCACTATAACGTAAACATCCCACATCGCAATTGGGACCAGATCTATCGGGAACTCAACACCGAAGATCTCAAGTATACATCCTCGAATCACACCAGTAGCATACACCGCTCGCTCGTCAACTACGGAAACTCGTAGAGGTCGAATCAACGTATCTCGTTGAATACTGATGTGCTGACTAAATGCTAACGACAGAAATGATTGGCTCGCACCCGAGTCAAATAACACCAAAGCAGGTACATAATTTACAAGAAAAGTACCTACGCATATCATAAAATAAGCACAATATCTCAACTCAGCATAAATAAATGAAAGAATACGTACTAGCCATGACATTGGGCACTGCGCAGACCTCCTCCGCTGTCAACTGGAAAGCTCCCCTGCGAGCCTTCGGTGCCTCGGCCTTCACTGGCCGACCCTCAGTAGCTCGTGCAGTAGCAGGGGCAGATCCCTGTAACAGCTGCAGGCACTCGGCCTTCTGATGGCCCATCTGGTTGCAATGAAAGCAAACCATAAATCCCTTGGGGAAGTCCTTGGGTATATTCCCCTCGTTGCCACATTTGTAGCAAGCACCCGAACGAAAGACTCCATCATGTCCATTGACGCACTTCCCACAGGTGCGGCCCTTCTTGCCTCCGGATCTCGTATCGGTAGGCTTAGCCCGCTTGGATGCCGGCTGAGACTGTACCGACCACCTATCCTTCCCCTAAGACTCGGCCTCCTCCCTGGCCTGAGTCTCCAGCTCAATCTCCCTCTTCCGGGCATTTTCCTGGAGCTCAGCAAATGTCCGGTAAGTCGAGTTTGCCCCGAACTCCCGGATGTCCCTCCTCAAAATGCCCAAATACAAGCTCATGCGTGCTTGCTCAAATGACATGTGATTAGGGCAAAACAACACCCTCTCATGGAACATCTGTGTAATCACAGTCACGGACTCTGTCCCCTGCTTGAGCGACAAAAACTCCTGTGCCAACCGTTCCCTCTCCATTGGTAGAACATAATTGTCTCTAAACATAGTGGTGAACCTTTCCAAGGTCACCTTTGTAATCTTTGCAAGAGTGAAGTTCGCCGTCACAAACTTCCACCAGTCCTTCGCTCCCAAGCGAAGCTGGTTTAGTGCAAACCGAACCCTCAAATGCTCTGGACACGAACAGGTGTAGAAGCATCCTTCGATATCAGAAATCCATCTCATCGCAACAATCGGATCCTGCATCCCATCAATCTCTAGTGGCTTCGTGTTACTGAACTCCCGGAACAACATCGAGTCACCCCCTGAGGTTTAGCAGCAGCCACAACTGCAGCAGCTGCAACCTCAGTAACCACTGCGTATATCTCGTCAAAAGTCTTAATCAAAGTGGTCTTGATAGACCAAAACATATCTGGTATCTCTGCTCGGATGGCCGCAACCACCTCATCGTGGATCATTTGAAGAAGCTCCTCGTCACTCATGCTGCTCGTCTCTGGTCTGTGGTGTGTCCCAACCATGATGTCTCTGAAATACAACATAAAAATATCAGAGACTCGCTGGAGCATACACATGCTCGGTAACTCAACCATACTTTCCCCTTAGTACCCAAGGATTCTTACTTGGACTGCTTACTGGTCCGATGTTTTCAGTACTACGGGCCCTATACTACCGTCCACACCGCATCAATATTCACCCCAAGTCCTCCTCCTTGGATCCCAAACACAAGTACTCTACTTCTTATCACACATAGGCTACTTTCCAGTAGACCTCTCACAAGCTCCTTACCGTTACCTACTCACTCTCGAAGCATCTCCTAGTAGTAGTAATCTCCTAGGCTAAGGGATCATAATCAGGCCACTCTAGTCCTAGATATGAATACCTAGCCTACTATAGCATGCATAACATATCACATAATATCTCATAACACATAATGTAAGGGTATTTTGGGAAATCACCGTTCGGGCGCTGGCTAATCGTACACACCGCTCCGTTCTGCCTTTCTCAAAATCTTTTACTCTATTATAAAAATTGTTTATTTTCTGAATATTTTCCTCAAATCCTCAGTTTGAGTTCAGAATACGCCTGAAGGTGCATCTGAATCCCTCAAACCAAGGCTCTAATACCAACTTTTAACAATGTAAAAATTAAAACAATTTTTAATTTTTCAAACAACATAAAACTCATTCAATATTATCAAATCTCATGTTTAACAAATGTCATCATGATAAAAACATATCCCAAGATCATAAAATAAATCCTCTGCCAGTGTGTACGAATCATGTCGGCGCCTTCCCGCGATCCTCGCTAGTACCTGAAACACATAACACATAACACTGTAAACATAAATGCTTAGTGAGTTCCCCAAAATACCACATACAACACATACGTCACTCAAGGCCATAACTCTATGGGACCTTCCAGTCCATGTGTCTCAGGGAACTTCTGTCCCAACCCTGGTAGACCTTCTGGTCTATACACTGTTGCCATTTCGGTCCGTAACATGATGACCTTCCGGTCCAAATACATATTACTCATAGCATAACATAACATAACACATATGTCTCGCATATCACCTATCAACATATATCACATACTCTTCATAGCACATAGGACCTTCCGGTCACACATAATTACCACTCTAGGTAATGTATAGTGAGAAGACTCACCTCGTATGTTGTCTAGTAACTCACATGATCGGTATCCCTGAACCTCGTAACAATGACCTATCCCCGCCTAAACACAGAAGCAATCATCCCAAATCAATAACGACTCTCCAGGCTAGACTAGTCCTTTCCAATGTTCAATCAGAAGGCTAAAAGACCATTTTACCCTTCTAATGGTCTAAAAGTCCAAGTGTTAACCAAACCCTAAAAGTCAACGAATGTCAAATGTAGTCAATGGTCAACTAGTCCTTTCCAATGTTCAATCAGAAGGCTAAAAGACCATTTTACCCTTCTAATGGTCTAAAAGTCCAAGTGTTAACCAAACCCTAAAAGTCAACGAATGTCAAATGTAGTCAATGGTCAAACATTGACCAGACTCGTCGAGTGCACTTGAGTGACTCGACGAGTCCATGTGTATCCTTATAATCCTTATAAATCCTCACTCAACTCATCGAGTTATCCATTCACTCGATGAGGTACTACTGGTCACAAATCGCGAGGCAACCCGACTCGACTCATCGAGTCCCCTTATGGACTCGGTGAGTTCCTTCCGTGGCAACACTCAAATGACCTTCTGAGGTCAGATATGTTTCTTTAACGTACATATCTAACTTCCCAAGGCTCAAAAACTATGTAAAGGTTCAATCTTTACACCCATGCAACACATATAAGACTTCTTTTGGTGAAATAACTTCTAAAATGGCAACCTAGGTTCATATCTCCAATGGAACAACATAAAGCAGGGAGGTTGGGGCTCTGTGGACCTCTCAAGGTCCAAATCCAGAGTTTAACACTCAAAGGAAAGCATCATATCCAAGCCAATAAAGGGTAGAGAAAACCCTAGATTCAAGGTATCTACACCAAAACAGAAGAAGGATTGATTTAATACCTCAAAGATGGAGTTCCTTGCTTGAAACCACAGAATAGCGACCCCCTTGACCTTCTTTTGCTGGAAACACCTTCTTCTTTGAAAAAGCCACACCAACAAGGATCAAAATAGCCCTTCTTCTCACAACACGCGCTCGAGCTCACTAGGGTTTCTCTCTCTGGACTGGTAGCCGTAAATGAGGGCCATAAGGCCCCTTAAATAGGGCACATGCCCGAGGATTTAGGTTTTCCACCCACAACAAGGAATCCTCGAGTTCACCCATCGACTCGTTGAGTTCGCTCATTAATCCAGTCAGCAAATCGCGATCCTACTCGACGAGTCTAGCCATCAACTCATCGAGTCCCTCCTCATAACTCAAAATAAACAATTTAAATATGGTACCTAGAAATCCGGATGTTACATAGTAACACATGATATTGTGTGTAAATAGATTGAAACTAGTATAGAAGTGTGTAGAATCACTAGAAGATGAAGGAAGTACTTACCAAAAGTTCAAGAACACTTGGAAGAATTAGAAGATGAGGGCTTAATCTTGGAGAGCAAGTTGAAAATTGATGAAGATGGTGATGTGTGAGGTGCTCTCGGCCGTTACCTAAATAAGAGAGGGAAATAAGGGTGGCCGTGGGTAGGGTGGGGTATGGATGGGTAAAGGTGAGGGATTCGACTTGTTGGGAAGAAGGGGACCAAGTTGTCTCATTTTTGGGTTCACAACCATAAAAGTCAACTAGTCGTTTCTTTTATAAAATTTAGTCATTTTTATAAAAGAATGTGATTTTTATAAAAATGATGAGTTTTTAATAAAAAGTAAGGTATAAAGTATGTACATATATTTATTTTGAATTAGAAAAAATTCAAATTATTATAACAAATACTGTTATCAATTAATAATACGTTACATGAATAGTTAGGTTAAATTTCCAAGTTTGTTTCGTTAAAATTTGGTGTTTAGACAGGTATACACATTTGTTGACGAATTCACCAAAAAGTTGTGTTTGTAGCATTTGTTATGAATTTCCCATGTAATGTTAGGCTTAAGAACTCTACTTATTTGTGTTACATATATTATTTATTCCCAAATAATATATAGCTGAATTATCGAGTTGTTACGATGCTAACCCTAATTAGGGTTTATATTTGATAATTGGTAAAAAGAGAGGTACCTTGTTTTAATACTTGTAAGTTGTAGATTTGGAACATTAGGAAACATAGTGTTTATCCTAAAATATTAATACTAGTCGAGTTGACTTGGTTGACTTTGTTTTACCCAAAATTGATAGTTGTCACATTATCCCCACGTTAGAAGGAATTTCTTCCTGAAATTAGCATTCTGAGTGGGTCCTCAAGTGTTGGGGAAACGGTGTGGGTATTTTTGTATCATCTGATCCTCCTATTCCCAAGTAAATTCAGGTCCTCGCTTGGCATTCCAACGGACCTTCACTATGGGTATACGACTTTGATTTGTCCTCTTGACTTCCATGTCCATGATTTCCATAGGTTCCTCGACGATGTTGAGACTCTAGATTACTTCAATTTCATCAAGTGGAATGACAAGATTCTCATTGGACAGGAACTTCTTCAAGTTGGACACACGGAAGGTGAGGTGTGGGTTACTGAGTTCTTGTGGTAGTTGAAGTCTGTCAGCCATCATGTCGATCCTTGTGAGGATCTTGAATTACCCGATATACCTTGGATTCAATTTCCCATGTTTTCCAAAACGTATCATTCCCTTCCAGGGTGAGACCTTTAACAGTACGTGGTCGTCAACCTAGAATTCCAAGGCTTCCTTCATTTACCCGTATAACTCTTTTGTCGATCTCGAGATGCTTTTAGTTGTTCACAGATCTGAACGATCTTCTCTGTTGTTTCCCGTGAGATCTCCAGACCGGTGACCCTACTTTTAGTCACTTTTCCTCTTGCTAGATGCATGTCACCCACCTCAGCCCAACACATAGATGGTTTGCACTTGCGCCCAGCGAAGGCTTCGACTGGCGTAAATGCTAGTATGATAACTATTATTATATGAGATTTCGAAGAGCGGTAAATAGGTATCCCAGGCTTTATCGAAGTCTATTACACAAGCTCTCCACATGTCTTCTAGCGTTTGAATGTTTCTCTCACTTTGCCCATCAGTTTGTGGATGATAAGTTGTACTCATGTCAAGCCTGGTTCCTAAGGACTTTTGTAGTGTTCCCAAAATCGTGAGGTAAACCTACTGTCTATATCCGAGATAATGGATATTGGCACACCATGCTGTCGTACGATCTCATTGATATACATCCTTGTTAGTTTTTCCATCTTGTTTCTCTATTTTCTTGGTAGGAAGTGCGCGGATTTGGTTAACCTATCGACAATCACCCATATGGTGTCGAGTTTACCAGTTGTCTTGGGAATTTAGTTATGAAGTCCATGGTTATTTGCTCCCACTTCTACTCGGGTATCTCTGGTTGCTATAGCAAACTCGAGGACTTTTGGTATTATACCTTAACCTTAGTAGAAGTCAAGCACTTGCCCACATAGGTAGCGATTTCTTCCTTCATGTTTGGAAACCAATATAATTTCTTGAGCTCCAGATACATCTTTTCTGAACCGGGATGAACGATGTATTTGGTCTTGTGAGCCTCGTTCATGATAATGCCTTTGTACCCACCAAATTTCAATGTCTAGATTCGATTCACGAGGTAATAAGCCCCGTCATCCTTGACCTCAAGGTTTTTATCCATTCTTCCAAAGGCTTCACTGGCGACATTCTCAGGTTTCAAAGCCTCAAGTTGCACCTCCTTGATTTGTGTTGACAAGAGTAACGGATGGTCATGATTAAGGATTTTACTCGGCGGCCTGAGTATTCTTTTTGACTTAGGGCATCCGGTACTACATTGTACTTGCCTGGATGATAACGAATTTCACATTCATAGTCATTTAGTAGCTCTATCCATCGTCGTTGTCTCATGTTGAGATCCTTTTGATTGAGAATGTGCTGGAGACTCTTTTGGTCAGTAAAGATTGTGCACTTCATACCATAGAGATTGTGTCTCCAGATCTTTAAAGCAAACACCACTAATCCTAATTCAAGGTCATGTGTGGTGTAGTTGACTTCATGGGTATTAAGTTGTCTTGAGGCATAGGCAACAACCTTCCCTTGTTTCATGAGCACACAACCTAGACCCTGCTTGGATGTATCACACTAGATCATAAATTCTTCCGTCCCTTCTGGAAGAGAAAAGACTGGAGCACTGCATAGGGCTTGTTTTAACATTGGGAAGGCAGTTTCTTGTTTATCCTCCCGGTTGAAGGTCACTCCTTTCTGAGTCAAGGTAGTGAGTGGCTTTGCGATCTTCAAAATTTTTTGTATGAACCTCATGTAGTAGCCAGCAAGGCCTAAGAACTGGCGGATTTCTGTCAGTGACCTTGGTGCCTCCCAGTTCTCAATTGCTTTGATTTGGGGGATCCACATGTATGCCTTCTTTGCTGACCACATGTCCCAAGAAGTCCACCTTTCAGATCCAGAATTCGCATTTTGAAAAGTTATCATATTGTTTCTCGATCCTTAATGTCTCCAAGACTTGTTGTAGGTGTTGACTATGTTCTTCCTTACTTCGTGAATAGATTAGTATGTCATCGATGAATACTTTCACGAATTTATCTAGGTAAGGTCAACATACATGGTTCATTAGGTCTATGAACACTGCGGGCACATTAGTCAATCCGAAGGGAATCACCACGAAATCATAGTGACCATAGCGAGTTCTAAATGTTGTTTTAGGTATATCTTCCTCCTGGACTCATAGCTGATGCTACCCCGACCTCAGATCGATTTTTGAGAAGTAGCTTGCTCCCTAAAGTTGGTTGAATTAGGTTGTTGATTCTGGGTAGGGGATATCGGTTTTTGATGGTGAGTTTGTTTAATTTCCGATAGTCAATGCACATACGAAATGATCTGTCTTTCTTCTTTATGAACAAAACTGGTGCTCCCCAAGGTGAGAAGCTTGGTCTGATGAATCCTTCGCTCAGCAGTTCGTTCAGTTGACTGGATAATTCCTGCATTTCTGTCGAGGCCAATTGGTTCGGTGATTTGGCTATGGGGGTGGCTCCTGGAATCAAATCGATTCTGAACTCAACTTATCACACGAGTGGTACTCTCGAAAGGTCTTCTGGGAATACGTCGAGAAAGTTACATACCTCTGGAATATGCTTGATGTCTTTCACTTCTCTTTTCTCGTCAACAACTTGAGCTAGGAATGCATGGTACTTCTTGTGCAAGTATTTTTCGAGCCTTGATGCAGGAGACGATTTGGAGGTTTGTGTCAGGTTTGTCACCGTACATGAGAAAGGTTTCATTAATCAATAGGCTAAGTCGAACGGCCTTTTCGTAACACATGATATCGACATGGTGAGGACTTAACTAGTCCATTCCAATGATAACGTCAAAGCTTCTTATTGTAACCAACATTAGATCGATTTGGAAGGAATGGTTGTTTAGAGTTAGATGCATCCTATGTATATGTCATTTGTGGTTTTAGTCTTTCCGTTATCCATTTCCATGGTAAATATTTCGTTAAGTGTTTGAGGAAATATTCAAATTTATGACTCACAAAACTCCTCTCTGCACTGCTGTCAAAGAGTATGCATGCATATGTGTTATTGAGGAGAAACGTACTGGTAACCACAGTGGGGTACTTCATGGATTCCTCGTGCCCTAATGCCAAACCCTTCATGTACCTCCAACATTCCTATTATTGGCTTTTGGGCAATCCCTCCTGAAATGCCCCGTTTCCCCGCATTCATAGCACACTTGGCTCACCCCAACTTTTGTGGCTTGGGTAGCCTGTTAAGCTGGCACCCTAAGCAGGCGATATGCCCCGTTTTGTTGCAACTGTTGCAATGCATTTCCCAGCAAGCTCCATTGTGGTGGCAGTTGTACTTGTTGCAATTAGGTAGGCTTCCAACATATTATTTCACTAGTGCTGGGGTGGCAGGGTCAGTGGCCGTGTGGACTGCCACAATTTGTTGTTTATTGGAGGGCTCTTGTGTCGATTGGCCCTTCATCTTGTTCCAAAATTTCTTTTTGTTGTCTCCCTCTTTTGTTTGCTCGATGGTGGGTGTCAAAGTACCCCGACAGACTCCATGATCCACAAGGCTTTGTGCCAAGTGTTTGACACTGTCAAAAGTGGATGGGTTGCAGATACCACATTCCCTTGAATCCAGGGGGGGGACAATCCTCAGATATAACGTTCCTCCTTTTTGCTTTTCAGGGTGACCATCCCGAGACACAACACCGCCAAGTTGCTGATCCTGGTAGTATAGGCTACTATATAGGAGCCTGTTATTGTGAGGTTCCATAGCTCTTGCTCCAGCTTGTGAACTTCTCCCCTTGAGAAGTATTTATTGGATTAATGTCTAAGTCCATAACTATATTTGTTATGTGCTTGACCCGACTCGGCATGGTCCATTTGGGTTGCACTTCACCCGAACAATTTATATGGATAATCTTGTGAGAATAGTATAAGTTATGATTTATTAATATACTATAAGTTCTAATATATTATATGAAATCATATTATTTAATTAGTATTTATCTTAAATTTATTTGGAATTAATTTAGTGATCATAAGTATGACTAATTAAATATGGGCTCAAGTATTTATATAGTGTGGGCTAATGCTTATTTGGAATGGGCTAGGCTTGCATGGTAAGACCATGGATAGTCCATGGAGCTTAACCCATGGATCTCATGGAAATGAAATGACATGGGTATTAGGGTTTACATGGATATAACCCTAATCCACCACACTATATAAAGGAGTACTTGGCACCTAAAATGGCACTTGTGTGTGAGGACGTAGGAGTGGGCCGATTTTAGTGTGCATACATATTCTCTCAAGTTCTTCCAAGGTGTTTTGGTGATTTGTGATTCCACTTGAGGCTTCCACACTATTCGGGCTAAGCTTTTAAAGCTTTCAGACATCAAGCTACATCAAAAGGTATGTCATCTAACTAGAACCTTGTAGTATATGTGCTTCATAATATGCTAGTTAGGATGAAACCTTGGAATATTTAATATTTCCATGTATAATAGAGAAAACATAGATCTAAGGTTTACAGGGTTGCATGTACACCATAGGAGTGTTAGAATGCTCAAAACCCAACAGTGGTATTAGAGCCTAGGGTTGTTTTCTTATATACTTGATTCAATTAATGAAAAATCGAAGTTATATTAATGTCTGGACAGTGGAATCGCCGTGTTCACTAATGGACTCGATGAGTCCAAGGCAAAATGCAACCAACTCGTCGAGTTGGTTCATGCACTCGGCGAGTTGGACCCCCTGACAACATATCTTCGAGTTTTGGTGCTGGATTTGGTCTAGAATCATTATCTTAAACCGTTTTGGACCTATAAAAACCATTTTTTAATATGGTAATGATTATGGTAAACCAATTTCAGAGTTGTTATCAAAATTTCAAGTTTTATATGGCTAATTTTATGATTCTTGAAATTGTTGACATGCATGTTCTTGAACTTATGAGCTTAGATGATCATAGGAATTATTTGTAACCTTCTTGGTAGTTTAATTCTTGATCATTATGTGTTTTAATGGAGTCCATAACTTGTCCTCAAGTTATGGATAAACAAAAGTCACAAGTCGTTAAATCCGTTAAAAGAACACAATGGTTACATAAGATGAAAAGTCACTCATTTTAATAAGCCTTTAACTCATCAGTTATGAGAGACGAAAAGTTTTGAAAGTTTACAAAACTTGCCCTCAAGTTTTGGAACATGTAAAGTCATAATTAAAACTTTAGTTCCAATCCCAAGAATTTTAAAAAATTAAAATTCAACCCTTATACTTTATAATATTATAAATTTAATAATATTTATATATGTATAAGAACAAAAGTCGTCTTACCATTAGTAGGCCTCATTCACGAAGCCGGTCTATAAGGGGGGGGGGGGGGTATACGGTTACTGCCTATAAAACGGCAGTTAATGGGTGTCCACTCTCACCTACCGCATCTTTGACCGGTGGAGGGTCGTTAGCCGAACGGGTAGGACAAGGACTATAATTCTGCCTTTATTAAAAGTATTAATGATAAATACTAAGTAACTAAACATTCATAAATTCCTAATCTTAGTTACTTAGGAAAATGTGAATTAGGTGCTAATCGATGAAATTACACTTTGCACATTGTTTAAGCTGTTAGTAGAGCGTGTGTGGTTAACCGACACACTAACCTGGATTTAACAAGGTAGGCAAAGGGTAACTTAATGTTTATCATAGTATCGGTGGAGCGTGTGTGGTTAACCGACACATCGATTGAGGGGTAAATATTAAGGTTACCAAGTATATTTGCATGGTTACTTCACACCTTGTTTTGTGATCCTCGGCATCCCAGTCACAAAACCTGAAGGGAACACTCGAGACTGAAACATGCCATTGAAAAGTTCATTGAATCTCAAAAGAATCTAGGAGTTTCAAAATCAATTAAGACCTAAGAATACATTTCGTTTATCTTGGTGGAAATTGGTGAATTGTCATTCACCTACCTTCAAATATTTTATAGCTTGGATTATGGCATCCCTTTTCCAAGTTATAAAATAGTTTGTTGGGTCCTAGCCTTAATATTTCATATTGGGTGTTATATTAAGGTATTAAATCAACTTTACTTGAATTTCTCCCATTGTTGATGTCTGGTTTAGACAACAATGATCTTCCCAAATCAAGATTTCCTAATGAATATGACTTCCCGAGTTTGGCTCTTGGAAGTCATACTTCTCTTCTTCCACCTCCTCCAATTATTCTCCCTGACCCACACGTTTAAGGACTTGAAAAGTTCAAGATCACTCAATCCCTACTCATAATAAAACATAAAACTGGAAGTCCTGTGTGCACTCATGTCTTAGGACTAAAGTCACATAGTGACAGGTTGAGAATGTTGGGTGTCGTTATCCCAAGGAAGTTGGCTATTGACTGGGTTTTTCAGTCACTTCCTGAGTCATATAGAAAGACTACTATGTGACAGATCACGACATGACCCTAATGGATCTTTCTTATTTGCTTATTGCTGCTGAATCAAAAATGATTTGGTACAATAGTCAAGCAAATATGGATAGAAGGTCTATTTCTCAAACCTTACATGGACATGGACAATGGTGACATTGGAAGTTCAGAAAAACTTTCTCTTCTCAATGGAAAGGGATCGGCCGTGTTCAACCCGGTTGACCGGAAGTTAAAGAGAAAGTCTAAGGTGCTGTTTATTTTTTAAAGTCGAAATGTCTGCAGTCTGCGGACCACATCTGCAAGCCTCTGCGGCAGAAGAGGTGGACCAAATGTCTGCAGTCTGCAATAAGAAGATTGTTTGTTTTTAACGTCTGCGGATTGTTAAAATAAATTGAATTTTTAAACTTAATTTAATGTCATAAACATTAAAAATGCATTTTTAACAAAAAAAGAAACTGCACGGTGGCCCATATATATATATATATATATATATATATATATATATATATATATATATATATATATATATATATATATATATATATATATATTGGTTTAGGTTAAAATGAGGTCTAAAGACCTTTGAAGACAGTGGCCCATGTCTGCGCCAGGAAGACCTCGCGCAGACGTTTTCTGATATGTGCACTTCCAAAAAAACAAACAATCTGCGAGGGCATATGTCTCCGCGTTGTCTGTGCGACGCATACAAAAGTGGTTGCGCAGATCTTCACACAAAAAACAAACTGCCCTTAAGTCTAGAATAACATATGTACCATTCCCAAAGAGTCTATATGTTCTCAGTGTGAAGAATAGGGGCATTGGAAGCGAAGTTTCCCAAGCTACTTGAAAGAAAGAAGAATCAAAAGTTTGACTATGCTTCAGGTAAGTCCAGTATCTAACTCTGCTAAGTCCCAGTTGATGATTCTTGATACCAAAATGTGACTCGTTTCCATTTTGATATTTAACAGGATCAAGCAAAGGGAAGGAAACTTAAAGAAAGAGTATGCTGAGTTTGATCGCGAAGATGAATTTCTTTCGCTTGATTGAAGATTGAATTCCTGAGCTACTTCTTAGGAGTTATGATAGATTGCTAGGAAACATGTAATAGAATAGTTTTCATTTCAAGTTACATTGTAAGGAAAAAAAAGTTTTTTCCGCATTTTAAAATAAATAAAAGTTTATTTTACTTTATTTTATCTCCTTACAATTTCATTCATGCAAACTTAATGTTTGTATGTTTATAGCAATATTTGAAATATGACTTTGATTCTTTCATTTGTGGTAGTGTCTAAATTTACCAAATAAGGAAAGATTCTGATCACCCACGTTGCAATTAGACTGAAACTTGGAATCATACAAGGTGTTTAGTGTGATGTATGAGAATTTTCAACTTTGGAAAATTAAGACTAGTTCCGTGTTCACATGTATATGCGACTCAATAGAAGGACTAAGGGATCAAGTACACATTCTTGTGCACTAGCCAAAGTTCACCACAAAAGATGGATAAAAATATTCGTCATGATTTACTAAGGTTTAGTAAATATGATTATACTTACAAGCTTAAGTATAAATCTGAGACATTGGAAAATTTTCAATTTATGACAGAATGATTAAAAAGAATCAAATTCGGCAGAAAGATAAAAGTTTCTCAAATCTGAAAAGATGGGAGAGTACTTTAGTATCATGTTTTAAGATCATCTTAATGATTTTGAGACCTTATCACAATTCATCCTCTAAGTGCAGTTTGATAGTTAAGAAGAGGAGTTATGAATTGTTGAAGTGGTTAAATCAAGAAGATGATTCATACTTCGTTCCAAAAACAATTCTTAGAGTTATACTCTAAGATTGTAACTTGAGTGAGATGTCTTAAAGAATGTTTAAAACACTTGTCAAATGTAATACTCTTACATTTGAAATTGGTAAGTTGTGATGCTTTGGATAAAACAAAGACCAACTAAGGCCAATTGTGTGAAGTGTTTGTCTTGATTAGGAATCCACACTACTTATTGAATATTTGGCAAGAAAGTCTTATAGGTCGAGATAATAGTGGGAGTCTAAAAGATCCTGATATAGTTTCAAGAACTAATCAAGAATAAAAAGTTTTATTTCATCACAAGCACACAACTAGAGGTTTATAACCTATCGTGTTGACATTTCTGTGCCCATTCCAGTTAAGTTGGCTATACATTTGAGTTCTACATGTTCTCAATTGTTTGCATAGCTACTTGGAAGCAATGGCAGACGCTTGAGTTACCAGGTGGCAAGAAGTTAAGATTGCACAAATTCTATCCATATGAGTTAGGATTTGTCACTAACCTAGTCTTGTGATTATGGTTTGACAAATTCACATGGATAAGAGCACATACATCATAAAATCTAAGTGTCATAAGGTTTCTCTCCGATTCATGAAAATGATGGTGAGGAAATTCTTTCACTAAGTAGATTTTAAGTAGATAGCAATTGTGATATTTGCAGTTCTCAAAGTCGTTAGTAGAGCGTACGTGGTTAACCATCACACTAACATTGACTTATGAGAAATGACAAAAAGTCTAAAAAATTGAGACTATGATTATGACATCCCTTTTCATAGTTTTGAAATTGTTTAGACACACCTGTGAGCTATCTAAGATAAGGTGTATGATTTTCATAAAGTCTTATCAAAGCAATCTAGTATCAGAAATTTGAACTTTACTAAGAATGTCGATAAAGTATTGACCTCTAGAGGTCCAACTGTTTTCTGGATACATGTCAAAGCTAGTGGGAGCATAAGTGTTATGCTAATAATCATCATGTTAGTGGGATCATGATAATTATGATAAGTATTGCAAGTCAGCAATGTTAATTATAGAAAACAAAAGTTTCAATTCGTGAGGTTGCAGGGGTTGGAAAAGTTGTTTTGCTATAATTAAGGGAGAGGAAAGTATACTTCATTTCAATTCTAAAAAGCTTAGATTGAGTTTATAAGAGCTTATATTGAGGTTTTAATCACCTTTAGTCAAGAATATATATATATATATATATATATATATATATATATATATATATATATATATATATATATTTATATATATGAATTTCATGTTGGATAGATTAAGTTTATAAGAGCTTATATTGAGGTTTTAATCAGTTTTAGTCGAATATATATATATATATATATATATATATATATATATATATATATATATATATATATATATATATATATATATATATATGAATTTCATGTTGGATTTGTTCAACTTAAGAAAATTCTATATATTGCGTTCTCAAAAGTCGACTCTGATTACGACATCCCTTTTCATATTCAAATTTTGAGAATATGGCAAACAAAAAATTATTATGGCAAAAGACTGGTCTAGAACCATGTCTTTCTGTGAAACATAATGAATCGTGTCCCATTTACTTTGGGTACAAGATCGATTATATGTGTTATAATATTTATCCTTTCTGAATTTTCCAAATGCCTTGGGGCATTAAGGGGAATAATGTCTAGAACTGGATATGACTAAAGTGATTAAGCAATTGTCGAGGACAATCTAAGGTTTACAAAAGATTGGTTGCTTAAGGACAGTTGGAAGTATATTGTTAATATTGGAAGGACCATATTGACATAGTCTGAAAAGAGGCAACTCTTGTTTAGGAGTGATAGTCAAAATGGGAATATAGAGTTGTCTTCATAGGTGGAAACAATCTGTGTAAGGTTAAAGAAACTTAATGAAAGAAGCATGTTCAAAGCAATGTACTTTGAATTTGAGATATCGTTTCGGTGGAATTGCTTTCCATTGGTATACTGTTTAATGATTATTGCCAAGTCTTTGTGGCTTTGTGCATAATCATTACAAGAGGAACAGTGTATATAAGTTTAAAATCTAAACATATTTTGATAAATGATAGGAATTTGGAATTCTTACATTTAAGACAAGGATTTGGGAGTGCGAAAAGGGAATCATTGAAATTATGTTCAATTGATCTAAGTTCACAAAGAAAAGGATCATAGACAAACATAGAGTTCATACTTGGTGTATGGCAAAGCTATTGTTTAGAAAACATAGTGTACATGCTTGGAGCATGGGACACCTAGTGTTTTAATTCAAGTATAAAGTTGATAAAGCCGAAACAATGAATAATGAGTAATCAATATGGTGATCAATAGACAATGTTTTATTTATATTCATAGGTTTTGATACCATATTAGATTCTTTTATTCTTATGTTTCACTTTGCATGTTTTGGCTTCCATAATAAGTAGGTTATTCTTCCAGAATGACTGAGTTATTCAAACCATCCACAATTGGTCATATGTTGGAAGTAGATATGAATCAAGACTATCATGGGTTGGCTTGTAGAGGTCCAAGTTGGTGGACAAAATTGTGCTACAACACTCATGAGTGCTCATAAATTTTGATTGGATTCAACTCGTGCTCATTTGAATCACTTCATGGATTCTGTCATGAGTGATCATGAGACAATAATATCTTATATTCTTCAAACCTAGAGATATGAGTTTTTAATATGAGTTGGTTGTACATTGATGGCACGAAAACGGATTCAGTAACTCGATGTTATAAAACGTGCTTTTTTGTATGATTCAACAAGTAGTAGAACAAGCCATATGAGTCGAAGTTTATCCATTCCTTTTACATTCGGGATAAAAGTGATATCTGTGGGCCCCTCGATGATTTAGCGATGACACATGTGAGTGCTTGGCCAAGCTAGGACTGATTTGATTTGTTCAATCAGTCAGTCATCATAAATCGGAAATCAGGAAACAACAAATGGACAGAGATAATGATTGATAATTCATGTATCAGTCCATATGATATCTAGAATGGAGGAATATATGATCCCTTATGTAATGGTCAAGTCATTAACAAAGGTTAGAGTTCGTTGACAAGGTCAGAGTTCGACAGCGACTTTAAGAGCTATGATTGCTAGTTAGGTTTTGAAGTCATACTCAATAATAGTTTTAGACTTATCTAAGTGGGAGACTATTTGATTAATGTCTAAGTCCATAACTATGTTTGGTATGTACTTGACCCGACTCGGCATGGTCCATTTGGGTTGCACTTCACCCGAACAATTTATATGGATAATCTTGTGAGAATAGTATAAGTTATGATTTATTAATATATTATAAGTTCTAATATATTATATGAAATCATATTATTTAATTAGTATTGATATAGTGTGGGCTAATCCTTATTTGGAATGGGCTAGGCTTGCATGGTAAGACCATGGATAGTCCATGGAGCTTAACCTATGGATCTCATGGAAATGAAAAGACATGGGTATTAGGGTTTACATGGATGTAACCCTAATCCACCACACTATATAAAGGAGTACTTGACACCTAAAATGGCACTTGTGTGTGAGGACATAGGAGTGGGCCGATTTTAGTGTGCATACATATTCTCTGAAGGATCTTCCAAGGTGTTTTGGTGATTTGTGATTCCACTTGAGTCTTCCACATTATTAGGGCTAAGTTCTTAAAGCTTGCAGACACCATGCTACATTAAAAGGTATGTCATCTAACTAGAACTTTGTAGTATAGGTGCTTCATAATATGCTAGTTAGGATGAAACCTTGGAATATTTTGTTGTGTTTTGAGCATTCTAACACTCATATGGTGTACATGAAACCCTAAATACCTTGGATCTATGTTTTCTTTATTATATATGCATATATCATTTTTCCAAGGTATTGTTCTAACTAGCATAATATAAAGTACATATAATATAAAAACTAGTAGAATTACATAACTGTTTATTGGTGCTTGATTCCATGGAACTCAAGAGCCTAGCGCCCCAAGTGTGACACCTCAAATGGTTCACACAACACCATGAACATTTAGAATAACCATGAGAGAAGATATGTGTGCATAGAAATTGGCTTGCCCTCTTGTGTATACATTAGTGCCAATTTCACCAACCAATGGGGTCTTTATATAGTGTGCACATTAGGGATACATCATGTAACGTATGAATTTACCCATTCCTTATGATCCATGGGTTTTAACCTCCATGGAGTATCCATGGGCCACCACATGGGTTAAACACAACATAAGGAATTATGGATCATAAGCCCATATATATAAGAATCAATGATTTACACAATCAATCCCCATATATTTAATTAGTTTCTTTTTTATCACTAAATTAATTACAAATTAATTCTTGATCAATACTACTTAAATAATATGATTTCATATTAATATATTAAAACTTATAATATATTAATATGTCACAAATATCTTCTTCTCATTAAAAGGTCTGCCCAAATGTTCTGATGACATGCAACCCACATGGACCATGTTGGGTCGGGTCAAGTCTTACCAATTATAGTTATGGACTTAGACATTAATCCAACAGTCTCCCACTTGGATAAGTCTGAAACTATTATTGCAGGTAGGATTTCATAACCCGACTAGCAATCGTAGCTCTCAAAACCCGTTGTCGAACTCTGAACAAATCAATGACGCATCCATCAGATAAGTGATCATCTATTCCTCCATTATAGATATCATATGGACTGAGACATGGATTATAATCATTCTCTCTGTCCATTTGTTGTTTTCCCAATTTCCGATTTATAACGACTGACTAATTGAACAAATCAAATCAGTCTAGGCTCGGCCGAGCACTTACATTTTGTCATCACTAAATCATCGAGGGGCCCACAGATATCGCTTTTATCCCTTTGAGGGTAAAAGGGATGGATAAACTTCGACTCATATGCTTGTACCGACTACTTGTTGAATCATACACAAAGGCACGTTTTATAACATCGAGTTACCAATGCGTTTTCGTGCAATCAATGTATAACCAACTCATAATCAACAACTCATATCTCTAGGTTTGAAGAATATAAGATATTATCGTCTCATGATTCACTCATGATAAAATCCATGAAGTGAATCAAATGAGTGTGGGTTTAATCCAATACTAAGAACTTGTGTGCACTCATGAATGTTGTAACAACCATTGCTATGTCTAATGCACCTTAGACCAATCATACAAGCCAAATTCATGACAATATTGATTCATATCTACTTCCAACATATGACCGACTGTGGATGGTTTGACTAACTTAGTGATTCAGGAAGAATGAACCAATTATTCTGGAAGTCAAAACATGCAAATTGAAACACAAGAATAATACTAATCTTATATGGCCCCAACACTTTGAGTGTAAATAAAACACCTTTTATCTAAGCACCATATGGATTACTCATTATTTATGTTTTGATTTATCAACTTTATACTTGAATTGAAAACAATAGTCATGCCATGCTCCAAGCATGCCCACTATGTTTGTCCAAACAATAGTCATGCCATACACCAAGTATGCATACTATGTTTGTCTAAGATCTTTACTTTGTGAAAGAGATCAATTGAACATAATTCCAATGATTCTATTTCACAATCCCAAATCCTTATAGTAAATGTAAGAATGGCAAACTCTTGCCATTTACTATAATCTATTAGATTCTAAACTTATATGCCATGATCTCTTTGAAACGACTATGCACAAAAGTCATAAAGAGTTGGAAACAGACATTAACAAAGTATTCCAATGGAGAGCAATTCCATGGAAACGAAGTCTTAAATTCAAAGTACATTCCTTTGAACATCCTTCTTTGCATTAAGTACTCTAATCTTACACAGATTCAAAGAATAACTTCCACCTATGGAAACATTTCCATATTCCCATTTTGACTATCACTTCTGAACAATAGTTGCCTCTTTTCATAATATGTCAATATGGTCCTAGCTCTATACTTCCAATTTTCCCTTAGCAATCAATCTTTGGTAAACCTTAGATTTTCCTCGACGATTGCTTAATCATTTTAGTCATATCCAATACTAGACCTTTTCCCCTCTCAATGACCCAAGCATTTGGAGAATTTAAAATGGATAAATATTATAACATATGTAATCGATCCTATACCCGAAGCATATGGGATACGATTCATGCTATAAAATTTTAATTTGCCATGTTCTCAAAATTTGAACTATGAAGAGGGATGTCGTAGTCATAAACAAATTCTGAGAATGCAACATATTTAGAATTTTCTTATGTTGAACCATTCCAACATCACATTCATATATATCCTTGACTAAAGTTGATTAAAATCTCAATCTAGACTTGTAGAATTGGAACGAAGTATAAAATCTTCTCCCTTAATTATAGTAAAACAACTTTTCAAAGCGAATTGAACCTTTTGTTTTCTATAATTAACATTGCTAACTTGCAATTCTTAACATAATAATCATGCTCCCACTAGCATAATGATTATTATCTTACTAGCATAATACTTATGCTCCCATTAGCTATGACATGTACACAAAAATCTACTGGACTTCTAGAAATCAATACTTTATTGACTTTCTTACCAAAGTTCAGATTTCTAATACGAGATGCTTTGATAAGACTTTATCAAAAACATACACCTTTCCTTAGATAGCTCACATGTGTGTCTAAACAATTATGAAGAGGGATTCCGTAATCATAATGTTTAGACCTTTTGTCATTCTCACAATTTCTATCTACTCAAAATCTACTTAATGAAAGAGTTTCCTTACCATCATTTTCATGAATCGAAGAGAAACTTTATGAAACTTAGACTTTATGGTGTAAGTGTTCCTATCCACGTGAATTTGTCATAACTTTAATCACAAGACAAGATTAGTGACAAATCTAAACTCATATGGACTGAACTTGTTCAATCTTAATTTCTTGCCATCTGGCAGCACAAGGGCCTACCATTGCTTCCAGGTTGTTATGCAAACAACTGAGAACTCTTAGAACTCACATGCATGGACAACTTTAACTGGAATGGTCACAGAAATAAGAATGCATCAACACGATAGGTTACAAACCCCAAGTTGTGGGCAAGTGATTAACAATACTATTGATTAGTTCTTGAAACTGTCTCAAGTTCTTTTAAGACTCCCACTGTCCTCTTAACATATAAATTTCTCTTTTTCAAGAACCATTCCTTGATAAAACAAATATTCAAGAGTTAGTGTGGATTCTTATCAAGTTAAACACTTCTCACAATTGGTCTTAGTTGGTCTTTGTATTATCCAAAACATCACAACTTACCAATCTCAAATGTACAAGAATAAGAAACAATTTACTCTACATTTGACAAGTGTTAAAAAAGTTTCTAAACACTATGTCACTCAAGTTACAATCTTGGAGTATAACTCCAGGATTTGTTTTTGGAACGAAGTATGATTTATCTTTTCATTTAACCATTTCAACAATTCACGGTTCCTCTCCTTAGGCAAACAAATGCACTAAGGTGTCCTTAGAGGATCAATTGTGATATGGTTCCATAATCACTAAGATAATCATATAACAAGATACACAATTACTCTCCCATCTCTTCAGATTGGAGAAACTTTTATCTTTCTGCCTTTTTTGATTCTTCTTATTCATTTTGCCATACATTGAAACTTTTCCAATGTTTCAGAATTACACTTAAACTTGTAAGCATAACCATATTTACTAAACTTTAGTAACTTATAACGAATAATCTTATCAACCTTTGTGGTGGACCTGACTAGTGCACAACCTAATGTGCCCGACCCTTTAGTCCTTCGGTTAACTGACATGCAAATGTGAACAAGGAATTAGTCTTAATTTACCAAAGATGAAAATTCTCAATCATCACACAATACAACTTGCATGATTCCAATTTTCTATCCAACTGAAACTTGGGTGATGAGAATCTTTCCTTATTTGATAAATTATGACACTACCACAAATGAAAGAATCAAATCCATTTACCAATATTGCTTATCAATGGAAACATATAAACAACAACAATTTTATTATTTTTTTTTTACAAACGCCATTGTAAGGATACTTTAAAAATAAATAAAATCAAAACCATTTTTCTTTTATTTTAATACTTTGCGAAAAAACTTATCCTTACAATGCAAATGGAAAACTTGTTGTTATCTATTCCTAAGAAATATCTCATAACTCTTATGCAGTGGCTCAAAATTCTGGTTATCGAACCATGCGATCAGAATCAGCACACCTTTCTTTAAGCTTCTTTGATTCTTCAAAAAACATCAAAATGTAATTACGTTACACCATGTATTGAGAATCTCCAAAAGAGACTTAATAGAGTTAGATAACGGACTTTACCTGAAGTAGAGTCAAACTTTTGAATTTACCAACCTTACGAGGTTTCGGGTAAATTCAGTAGCTTCGCAACCAATACCCCTCTTATTGGCAAAAGGAAACATATGGAATCTTTGGAAATGGTACATAGGACTATCGCAAACTTAGCCTTTCTCTTTACCATTAGGTCAAACGACTTGACCATGGCCGACCCCTTTCAATTAGGAAGAGAAAGTTTTTCTGGACTTCTAATGTCATCAATGTCAATGTCCAAATAGGTTTGGGAAGTAGATCTTCCAATCTAATTTGCTTTACCAATGCTCCAATTCATTACTGATTCAGCATCATCAGCAAATATGTAAGATCATTAAGGGTCATGTCGTAGTCTGTTATCAGGAGATGACTAAAGAACCCAGTCAATAGACAACTTTCCTCAAGACTTTGACACCCGACTCTACCGGCTTCTCAATATGTGGCTTAACCTCTAAGATGTAAGCACATATAGACTTTTATTGCCAATAGGGATTGAGTGACTTAGAACTATTCAAGTCTTGAAACTTGTGGGATAGGGAGAATTATTGAAGGAGGTGGAGGAAATGAAGTATGATTTCTAGTCCCATTATTGCTCAATAAAGGGATTAGTCTTTCACCTTGATTGCCTTTTGGGATATCGTCTTCATTAGGAAGTTTGTTCCTAAAGATTTGGGGAGACCATAGTTGTCTAAACTAGACATCTATAAGGGAGAAATTCAAGTTATTTGATTTAAAGTCCTTAATATAACACCCAATATGAAGTATTAAGGCTAGGACCCAACAACCTATTTATAACTAAAAGAGAGATGCCGTAATCCAAGTTATAAAATAGTTAAAGGTAGGTAAATGATGATTTACCAATTTCCACCATGAAAAACGAAATATAATTAAGTTTTAATTGGATTTGAAACTCCTAGATCTTTTGAGATACATTGAACTTTCAATGGCATGTTTGAATCTTGATTGTGCCTTCTCAAGTTTGTGACTGGGATGCCGAGGATCACAAACAAGGTGTGAATAACCATGAAAATTGACTTGGTACCCTTAACTTTATCACCTAATCGATGTGCCGGTTAACCACGCAGCTCCACCGATCTATAATAAAGCCAAGTTACCCTTTTCCACTCTTACTAGTCCTTGTTAGTACGTTGGTTAGCCACACACGCTCTATTAATGACTTGGTAAGGTTCAAAGTGTAATTTCATGGGTTAGCACCTATTTCACATTTTCCTAAGTAACTAAGATTGAGAATTTATAAGTGTTTATTTACTTAGTATTTATCATTATACTTTTAATGAAGGGAGAATGATAGTCATTTCCTACCCGTTCGGCTAACGACCCTCCACCAGTCAAGGAAGCGGCGGGTGAGAGTGGACACCCATTAGACCACTATTTTATAGGCAGTAACCTTATACCCCCCTTATAGACCGACTTTGTGAATGAGGCCTACTAATGGTAAGATTGACTTTATCTTATACATATCTATATAATTAAAATTATAATAATAGTATAAAGGTTGAATTTTAAACTTTTAAAATTCTAAGGTTTAATTTGGAATTAAAGTATTAGTGTGTAAGACTTTACAAATTCCAAAACTTGAGGGCAAGTTTTGAAACTATTTCAAGACTTTTCATGTCATAACTTTTGAGTTTAATATACATTAAAATGAAGACTCTTCATTTTTTTATGTAACTCCTTATTCTTTAATAACACTTTTAAAGAAGTGACTCTTAAACATCCATAACTTGAGGACAAGTTATGGAGTTATAAAATTATTTAATGAAAAAGTCTATTTATTTTTTATGTAACCTACAACACTTTTATGAGTTTTAAGATTCATAAATGTGACCTTTTATGTAACTTGAGGACAAGTTACAAAAACACATTTTATAAACTACCTCTAGATTAATTAGGATTGAAAACAACTAAAACACAATTTTTTTCCATTAATCTAAACTAACTCATAAATCAAGGAAACATAAAACTTTTGGTAATCCATAACTTATGGAGTTAAATGCTTGTTTTATGATGAAACTTTTCATGTTCCATAACTTAAGAATAAGTTATGGAATTCTTTAAAACATTAACACCAAATTTTGTAACTCCATAAAAAACTTTGAATCAATTTTTTTTATAAAACCTTTTCATATCCATAACTTATGGAGGTTTAAAAAAACACTCTTTAGATCAAACTTTTAAAACTAATAAAATAATCATATCATTTTATCTTTTACTAAATTTGACCTAATTCAACTCATATAGAAAATGATTCAAATTTTACAAACAAAACTGCAAATTCTGTCCTTGTGGTTTGTTAAAACCTTTGGATGTGGTCCAAAAAGTTTCTAGCTTGCACCAAAGGTCCAAAATCAAGGTTTTCATGGGTTTTTAGTCCATTCCGTCACTGTCCATTTGTTTGGAGCCACTAGTGCCATCACGTGCCCTCCATGTGAGGGCATTTTGGTCATTTTAGGTCCTAGCCTCCGTTGCCGCCACTTCAATTAATAAGATTGCAGACTGTACTCACTCCTTCGTCTTCTACTCATACCTCTTTGGATTCAAACGCAAAAACCCTAACGATCATCTGCAAATTGGCTTGTGTTCATGATTTTGAAAATGTGGGGACTTAGAAATGTTGGAGAGATTGTCAACGTTCAAGAATTTTATGGTAAGATTCAAACTTTGAAAAAACTCTGTATTTTATGATCAAGCTTCAAACTTTGAAAAACTCTAACAATCGTCTCTTTCTATTTTGAAGATGGTTACCCCAAACATATTCTCTATTGAACTTCATCACGGAGGGAGTTTCACAATGTTTCCAAATATCAGGTATATTAATGGCCAAGTAAGGTGCTTTGATGTTGTCGACATTGATGAATTTTCTGTTCATGAACTAGACTTGATGATGAGAGAATTAGGGTATGATGGTACTGAAATCATGTATTACCATTTCCGTTTTCCTAATGAAGGATTTGACTTTGGACTCCGAGCATTAGGTAACGATGATGATGTGCGTAATCTCTCACGGTATGTTACCCATAATAACAAAATGATTAAAGTGTACACAGAGCATGGTCAAACGAACTTGCTTACATATGTTATGTCCCCAACTGGTCCAAGAAGGGTTATAATAGAAGACATGGATAATCAGGGTCCTCTTAGACCATCATCACCTGTAGTTGCTCATGAAGTGGTAACTCCAATCCAAATTGATGTTGGTGAGGGTGATTTAGGGTTAGCATTAACCTTATACAAATCAGCAACACCTGAATTTAGTAGGTCTAAAGGTTGGAAACATAGTAAAGGGGCACCATCTTGTAGTAGAAATCTTAACTTGGATTGGGAAGGTGGTTAAAAAACAATGGCAAGTGGTGAAGTTGATAAAGGTAAGGGTGTACAAGGATTTGCAGATGAATTTGTTGTAGTTGATGCAGAAAAAGAGTTAAACAAACAGATTGATATGAATGAAGAACTTGACATGAAAAAATCCAATGGTGAGGGTGTAGAAGGATTTGCAGATGAGGGGTACAGAGTTGTCAGGGATAATGATCCTCAAGGAGTCAATGAATTTTCAACTAACTTCAACATAGATGATGAGTTAATGACAAACTTTCAACCTTTCGAAGGGTTTGAAGACCAAGATAGCATCCCATTTAATGGGTTTGAAGGCCAAGATAATATTCCTTTCAATGATGAGTGGAGACAAGAGGAGCCTGATGACATTGAGCTTGAGAATCAAAACAGTGAAGATGAAGATAGCGACTTTATGATTGATGAGGACAACACAATTGAAGATGTTGAGGTTGACATGGAGGATTTCAATCTAAATATTGATACAGAAGCAGAGTTCAATGGATGTCCAAATTTGGGTGGTCAAAGAAATGAAGATAGTGATGAACAAGAGGATTTGGAGGTAATTGATAATGACAAGTGGGATTCACTAAGTGATGACTCAGGGGACAACAGGAAAAGAAGAGAAATGATCAAAGAGCTGGGGAAACAAACCTTATATTCTGCTGGTGAGGTGCACAAGGTAGCTTTTCATATTAGGCAGAAATATAAAGCCAAGAAAGAATTGAAAGATAAAATTGATATGCATGCTTTAGAGACACGGAGGAATATCTCATTCACAAAAAACGACAAGAGTAGATTAACAGCTGTTTGTGATGGAACTGTAGTTTTAAATGCAAGTGGGGTAGGTGGACCTACCTCTGGGAAAAAGGTAAAGGGTAAATATGTAAACTCAGATAAAGTTAAATGCACATGGAAACTTCATGCATCTAGGTCAAGTGAACAGGACTATTGGTTTATTATGACCTATAATTAGAAACATATCTGCCTCCAAACACGAAAAATCAGATCTTGCACAACAACATTTCTTTCCAAACATATTATGGATCAGATTGAAGCTAATCCTGGACTGCATGTTCGTGCCTTAAAAGAGCAACTCCAATCAACTTATGGAGTCAGTATTTCAGAAGAGAAAGCATTTAGGGCAAAAGCATTAGCCACCAAAAATGTTGCAGGGGATTACGTAAAGCAATATGCAGCTGAGAGACTATGTACTAGAGCTACAAAAGACAAATGAAGGTACAACTGTAAAGATTGATGTGGTTTCTGAACCTGCGGTTTCATCCCTAACCAGGCAACTCAGAAGGATATATGTGTGTTTAGGTCCTTTGAAGAAAGGATTTAAGGCAGGTTTGAGAGAATTTTTAGGCTTAGATGGAGCCTTCATGAAGGGACCTTTCCCAGGTCAAATACTAAGTGCAGTTGGTGTTGATTCCAACAATGGAACCTACCCATTGGCATATGTTGTTGTTGAAAGTGAAAACACTTCAAGTTGGAAATGATTTCTTCAGTGTCTTGCAGAAGATCTTGACTTGTATTCAAATTCCAACTTCACCTTTATCAGTGATGGACAGAAGGTACTATAGTTACATTTAATATTGTATACTAGGTTCATTACAGACTAATGCTAATTACTTATTTTGTTTTGGTGAAAACAGGGTCTTCTACTAGCCATAGAACAATTGTTCCCTAATGCAGAACATAGGTTCTGTATTAGACACATATACCAAAACATGAGGATCAGATTTAAGACTACAGAGTACAAGGAGTATTTTTTGAGGTGTGCTTCAGCCACCACCATACCAGAGTTTGAAGTTGTAATGGTAGAGCTAAGGAATTATGAGATAGAAGCATATCAGTGGCTCTTGAAAATCCCTCCACATCATTGGGCTAGAAGTCATTTTTCAGGTATTTTCTCAATTTGTTGTCTTATTTTTTTATTATAGTATAGATATACACTAACTGTTGTTTTGTTAATGAACTATTAGGAAGGGAAATTTTAGACATGTTATTGAATAACCTTTGTGAAGTGTTCAATAGCAAACTTGTTCAAGGGAGAGACAAACCCATTATCAGTTGTTTGGAGTTCATCAGAGATTACCTTATGAAGAGAGTATGCAATGTGATGAAGGTGTTAAACAAGTGTCAAGGTCCATTAACTCCAACTAGTACTAGGATTTTGGAAGCAAACACAACACTAGTTAGTAAGTATCATGCACAATGGAACGGGGGACAAAAGTATCAGGTTAAAAGTCCATGGAATGATCAACATGTGGTGGACATGGAAAAAATGGAGTGTAGTTGCAGAAAGTGGGAGTTTACTGGAATTCCTTGCAAGCATGCAATTGCAAGCCTAAATGAAATGGCAGACAATAATGAAAAGGTGGGAGAACTCTACACCTATGTGCATAAGGTGTATTGGCTTGATAGATGGAAAGAGATGTACTCCTTCAAGGTGGAGCCTATCAAAGGTAGAGCCATGTGGCCTAAGAGTGACTGCCCAACAACTCTTGTGCCTCCACCACACAAAAAAGCTATAGGCAGGCCAAAAAAGAAAAGAAGGATTACAATAGAGGAAAGGATTGAAATCCAACAACGTAAGAGGCAAGCAAACCGTCAAAGTCAAAATGATAATGAAACTCAATCACTGAGCATGAAGTTTTTTACTGTGACATGTAGTAAGTGTAAGCAAAAGGGTCACAATGCTAGGACCTGCAAGGCCAACGATGGGAATTGATGTTTAAGTACTTTTTATGTTTGTGAAGACTTGTTAATGCACTTTAGTTGGTACTTTATTGCCTTTTTTTTGGTTCCATTTTGATAATATACTTTGAGGCCCTTTTATGGAACAATGTACTCCAATGTTTTGATAATGTACTTTAATGTCCTTTGTTGGTAATGATTGTGTTGTGGCATTTATCTGTTATGGTCCCCTTTTGGTAATGTTGTTTGTTATTTGTTTATGTTGTACTGGGAAATCATGAAGATGTTATGGCAATGTACCCAATTGAACCTTCTAGCACCAAAAGACAACATTTTTAAGTGGTTATTACCAAAAAAAAACCTAACCTCTAATTCCTATTCCCAAAATAACACAAAACAATAGAAACAAAACCCACGAGACAAGCAAACACATCTTTAGCTAACCCACTTCAACCTCATACCTATTCTTTGTTCTCAACAGTCCTGGTATGATAACAATTTATCTTTGACACATAGGGGGATCGAACCACCCTAAAAATCCACATTTGGATCCCTACAAGAATACATTAAACATTAAAGTAGAAGAGTTATTGCTTAACTACCAAAATATCATAACCTAATATGAGTTTGCTTACCATTTTACGGGATGCATAGAAACGAAGACCAGGGTTTCGTGAGGTCCATGAGGTTCACACAACAGCATCGTTCCCACAGAAGCAGAGCACCATTTTTGAATCTCGTAGCAATAGAAGTAGATGAGAGACGAAGAAGAAGAATCCCTTTGAGAGACGAAGAAAAAGAAGCCCCTTTTGCTGCTTCTTTGTAAATAAAAATGAAGAAGAAGAAGGGGATTGTGTATGAGTATGTATATAAAGGAGAAATATGATATTATTTAAAATAAGGACCTAAAATGACCAAAATGCCCTCACATGGAGGGCACGTCATGGCACTAACGGCTCCAAACAAACGGACAATGACGGAATGGACTAAAAACCCATGAAAACCTTGATTTTGGACCTTTGGTGCAAGCTGGAAACTTTTTGGACCCCATCCAAAGGTTTTGACAAATCACAAGGACCAAATTTGCAGTTTTGTCAATTTTACAAACAATTAGTTTTTCACAAAAACAAGTAATTATCTTAAAATTTGACAAATGTCATGTTTTTTATTCATTTTTTTTTCAACTTTGAAAATAAAACATTTGCGTCAATATAACAGAAAACAACCCATGGCTCTAATACCACTGTTGGGTTTTGAGCATTCTAACACTCATATGGTGTACATGCAACCCTAAATACCATGGATCTATGTTTTTTTCTCTATTATACATGCAAATATCAATTTTCCAAGGTATTGTTCTAACTAGCATAATATAAAGTACATATAATATAAAAACTAGTAGAATTACATACCTCTTTATTGGTGCTTGATTCCATGGAGCTCAAGAGCCTAGCGCCCCAAGTGTGGTGCCTCAAATGGTTCACACACCACCATGAACATTTAGAATAACCATGAGAGAAGATATGAGTGCATAGAAATTGGCTTGCCCTCTTGTGTATACATTAGAGCCAATTTCACCAACCAATGGGGTCTTTATATAGTGTGCACATTAGGGTTACACCATGTAACCTATGACTTTACCCATTCCTTATGCTCCATGGGTTTTAACCTCCATGGAGTATCCATGGGCCACCACATAGGTTAAAACCAACATAAGGAATTATGGATCATAAGCCCACATATATAAGAATCAATGATTTATACAATCAATCCCCATATATTTAATTTGTCTCTTTTTTATCACTAAATTAATTCCAAATTAATTCTTGATCAATACTAATTAAATAATATGATTTCATATTAATATAATAGAACTTATAATATATTAATATGTCTCAAATATCTTCTTCTCATTAAAAGGTCTACCCAAATGTTCTGATGCCATGCAACCTAAATGGACCATGCTGGGTCGAGTCAAGTCTTATCAATTATAGTTATGGACTTAGGCATTAATCCAACATATTTAATATTTGCATGTATAATAGAGAAAACATAGATCCAAGGTTTATAGGGTTGCATGTACACCATAGGAGTGTTAGAATGCTCAAAAACCAATAGTATTCCTTTAGCATCATGATTTTTATGTCCTCCCAGCTCATAGAGTCGGCCACTGGGAGAGTTAGTGATTTGACGTGGCCATTCCACCAGGAGAGGGCCCCGTTAGTGAATATGCAGGCAGCGGACATGACCTTGCTTTCTTCGGGGCACGCATAGATCTCAAATATCGATTCTGTCTTCTCGAACCACCTAGTCAAGGCAATGAATCCTCTACTGCCATAGAAAGGCATGGGTTTGCAATTTTGAGAAGTCCTTGTAGGAGCATCCTCTTTGGCACCCATGGCTTTCTCCCTGATTAGAACTATTGGTACCATTTCTGTTCCTATGTGTACCATTTGTATTGATTTGTGCCATGACAGCTGTCACATCGGCTTGGAAGACAGCAGAGTCCATCTGTGGAGGTGGTGGCGGTGGCGGTGGAGCTGCTGATGTGTTGTTGACATGCCTAATAATTCTGCATGGTTGCATACTTTTGCCATAAAGCTCAAAGATGGAATGATTATAAGTCTTCAATAGTGGTTATAAGTTAGGTATTATCAAAATGGAATGTCTCAGTTATATATGTATTATCCCCTCTTTATTGTAATTTGCAACCAATTCATCAATATAAATCTACTATAATAAATAAACAATTGCATAACAATTTATGAATTTAATAGCAATACCCAATGAAATAAAATGCATGCAAATTTCATTGATAACATATACATTAGTACATGGTTTTGGAAAAATTGACCTCGAAGAAGGTCTACAATACATCAAGTTAAAGAAAATATTCGACAACATAACCACCCCTTGAATAGTGTAATTCATTACTTTTTCGTAGGGTTGAACCTACATACAAGAAGTAGTAGCACCAACGCTTACTCATAAAACCTAATCTATAACAAAATTTAGAGTAGTATAAGCACTACTCGTGGCATGTGGTATCCTCGGGTCCTAGTAGAGCAACCATGTGTGCCTTCATCGCTCTAGCCTCCTCCCTAGCTTCTACCGCTTGGTGCTCTGCCTCGATCACATGCCTCTCCATCTCAGCCTGTTGTTCTCAGAACTCTCTAATTTTGGATCGGGTAGTGGTAACCTCCTCTTAAAGGACATCAACGTGATCCCTGGTCCGATCGTGAACTTCATTTAGACGATGAAGTTGATGGGTTTTGGTCATGAGAACTTCCTATGTGCTCATACAAACCCTAATGCTTGGATCTAGGTTTCTCTATTGTACCTGCAAGTTATCCAAGACTATAAAACCTAATTCTAGCATTCAAGTAATCATATTAACATGCAATTAGGTTTAAGATCATACCTTGATTGTTATGTAGCAATAACAATCTCAATTCCTCCTTGTATTGACTTTAGAAAGCTTAGAGTCACAAATGTCACTCCTCTAATGGTTCACAAACACCATAAGCAAGAGGATGAAGAGGAGAGAGGATGGAGGCTGCCCAAAACGTGTTCTAACCCTAGAAGAAGTCTTCCCTACGTTTTTGGGTCATAAGGGGTCTTTATATAGTGAGGTCATTAGGGTTATCTAACAAGGAAACCCTACTTTGGATGCGTAAGCCGTAAGCAACCCATAGACTCCTTTAATTAAGGCCTTGGACGATTTACTTATGGGCTTCCCCATATAATTCGTCCACTCCTTAATTTAAGACAATCCATAGCCCAAATTGCAATTATCTTATAATTACAATTCCAGTCCCTTAAGTTTAATTAATCTCTTTTAGTCACAAAACTAATTACTAATTAATTCTTGACTAATATTAATTAAACAATATGATTTCTCCTTTAATATATTATTCTCATAATATATTAATAAATCATATTTAATCCTTTCTCTCCATAATATATCCTATCAAGTTGCTTTGGTGAAGGCAATCCAAAAGGACCATGCACCATCGGGTCAAGTACATACCAAAATAGTTATGGACTTAGACACTAATCCAATAGTCTCCCACTTGGATAAGTCTAATAACCATTTTGTGTATGACTTCAGATCCTGATCTACAATCGTAGCTTTCCAAAGCTGCTGTCAACTCCGATCCTATCAGATACTCGTGTCCTTTAGATAAGGGATCATATATTCCTCCATTTTATATATCATAAGACATGATTTCTAAACATTCTCTTTGTACTATATCTCGATCTCCGATTTATGACGACTGACTAATTGAACAAATCAAATTAGCCCTAGCCCGTCCGAGCATTTACGTTTGTCATCACTAAATCATCGAGGGGCCCAAAGATATCACTTTTATCCTTCTTTGGATCAAAGGAATGGATAAAATTTGATACAATGGTTGCTTGCACTCACTCACCGAATCACACACAACAATATGTTTTATAACAGCAAGTTACTAGTGCGTTTTCATATTATCAATGTGCAACCGGTTAGCAAGATACAACTCACACGTCTCGGTTTCAAGAATATAAGATGTTATCGTCTCACCAATCACTCGTGATACAATTCATGGAGTGATCCAAGTGAGCGTGGGTTTAATCCAATGCTCAAATTCATATTCATAAGCACTCATGAATGTTGCAGCAAACATTTGCTTATGTCTAATACTCTTTTAGACAATCCACAAACCAATTCACGACAGTCCTCATTCATACCTACTTCCAACATATGAACGACTGTGGCCCGTTCGAATAATTTGACTGTTCTTAACCAATTAAATTATTCAGGAAGTCAAAACATGCAAAGTGAAACACAAGAATAATAGTAATCCCATATGGCCTCAAACCTTTGAGTATAAATAAAACTCCTTTTATTTATCACCATATCGATTACTCATTATTTCTCATTTCGGGTAATCAACTTCTTACTTGAATTATTACACTTGTCCCATGTTCCTAGCATGCACACAATGTTTACCTATGGTTCTTACTTTGTGAAATAGATCAAATTGAACACATTTCCAATCATTCTCATTTCACAACTCCAAATCCTTTTTCATAAGTGAAAGAAAATCAAATTCTTGCTACTTATAGAATATGCTAGATTCTAACATTCTATGCAATGGTTCTTTCGTAATGTCACTGCACCAAAGTCACAAAGACTATTGCCAATGATATTACAAAATCTTCTATCGGAGAGTTTTACAAGACAATTCCTTAGATATGATGTCTCTCACTCAAAGTACATTCCTTTGAACATCCTTTTGCATAAAAGTTTCTAATCTAGACATAGATTTTCAATATTCAATTCCCAATATAGACTTGCTTACATATTTTCCATATGACAACTCATTCTTAATAGAATCTTATCTATTCGTAATGATGTCGATATGGTCCATCCAATACCATGCTTCCAACTACTCCTAAGCAACCAATCATCGTCGAACTTTGAATTGTCCTTTGATAGTTGTTTAATTATTTTAGTCAAAATCGATTCTAGTCCCTTTTCCCTCTAAATGCGCTAGATATTTTGAAAATTTTAGAATGGTCAAACATTAAAGCATTTGCAATCGATCCTATACCCAAAGCGTATGGGACACGATACATAATGTTTTATTTGCTATGTTCTCAAAATTCGAATTGTGAAGAGGAATGTCGTAATCATAATCGAAATTTTAAGAACACGCTATGTACCTTTGACTAAATTTATTAACATTTCTCAGCCTAAGCCTTTAGATTTGAAACGAAGCATAATATTCTCTCCCTTAATTATAGCAAAACAGCTTTACAAACCTTACGACTTTGCAAGGTATAACTCTTGTTTTCTATAATTAATATTGCCAACTTGCAATACGTTCCTAAATAATCATACAATCATAACATTTATGCTCCCACTATCATGATGATTACTATAAAACATAACACTTATGCTCCTACTAGCTTTGACATGTATTCAGAAACAACTTAACTTTTTGAAAAACAATACCTATTGAATTTCTTAAGTCCATGTTTCTAATACTTAATGCTTTGATAATCTTTTATCAAGGCCTCTTAAGCTTATACACCTTTGCCTTAGATAGCTTATATGTGTCTCTAAACAATTAAGACTAATTGCCAAACCTCACAATTCAAATCATGGAAAGGGATACCATAACCATAATCGAATTCGAGAATGCAATTTTAAAATCACTATCTTCTTAAAATCTTTCTTAGTGAAAGCATTTCCTCACAATCATTTTCATGAGGGAGGAAATCTTATTACACTTAGATTAAAACGGTGTATGTGTTCCTATCCATGTGAATTTGTTAAAACCAAAGTTTACGACAAATTCAAACTCATATGGACCGAACTTTCTTAATCTTGCTTTCTTGCCTTATGGTAGCACAGCTACCCACCATGTCTTCCAAGTAGTTAAGCAGCTCACCCTTTCCTATCAATGTACCTTTCATTGATTAAGGTTCCTTGCCTTTTATGCATTCAAAATGAAAACTCATAGGACTCACATGCATAATTAACTCAATTGGAACATCACAGAAATAAAACAATGTCAACACGATAGGTTGTAAACCTCAACTCGTGTGTTAGTGATGAATGATAAGGTTTATTTGATTTGTTCTTGAAACCTTTCAAGACCATTAAGACTCCCACTGACTCCTTGACATATAAGATTCTCTTGTCAATAACCATTTCTTGAAAAACAATTATTCAAGAGTTAGTGTAGCTTATATCAAAACACTTCATAAATTGGTCCTAGTTGGTCTTTGTCTTATCCAAGACATCACAACTTTCCACATTTGATGAATGTTATAAACCTTATTAATACTTTTCCACTCGACGTCACAATCTTAACTTTAAGACTTGTTATTGGAACGAAGTATGATTGACCTTTTTATTTAACCATTTCTTCAATTCTTGATTCTTCTTCTTAGACATACAATTGTGCTAAGACTCACGTAGAGGATCAATTAAGATATGGTTCTTAATCATTAAGACCTGTCATAAAGCATAAAAGCTACTCTCCCTTCTTCTTAGAATGGAGAAACTTTTATCTTTCCGCCTACTTGATTCTTCTTATTCGTTTTGCTATTGATTTAAACCTTTTTAATCAATTCCGAATTACACTTAATCTTATAAGTATGATCATATTTACTAAACTTTTAGTTAATCATGATGAACGTCTTGTTACTATTATGGTGGACTTTGACCATCACACAACTTTGTGTACTCGATCTCCTAGTCCTTCACTTGACACTTTGTCAACGAATTAGTCTAATTTCCAAATATGAAATTTCTCATTCATCATGCAACGAAGTTGCGTGATTCCAAAGTTCTGTCCAATTGAAACTTGGGCGATGAGAAACTCTCCCTATTTGGTAAATTCTCGACTTTTTCCATAAACACCATAAATAAGAATCATATCCATTTGTTGTAGAAATATTCAAACATCAATTTTCATAACGATTTCATTGCAAGGAAGTAAACAAATAAATAAATAAGTCAAACCGAAATTTATTTTATTTATAAAAGCAGCGGAAAACATTTGTCCTTACAATGCAAAATCCACTGAAAACTAAGTATTTCAAAAGGAAAATTTCTAACAACTCTATCATAACTATCTAAGCTCAAAATCTAATCTTCAAGTGCATGCGATCAAGATCCATTTCTTGTGATTAGATTCATCTTGCTCTTTCCCCAAGCTTCCTTTCTTTTCACCTATCCTACAAAAACATTCAAATGCAATCTTATCACATCATGTATTTTGAATCAATGAATAGGAACTTAACGAAGTTAGATAGTGGATTTTACCTGAAGCGTAGTCATACTCTTTGACTCTCCCATCTTGGGAATCTTCAAGCTCTTGGGGCAGATTTCTATCCAACGCCCTTTCTCTTGGCAGCAAACGCAAGTCGCTCCTCTTAGAACGTCCTCGGAAGCATGGTCGGTTGACTTTCCCAACAAATACGCTCCATTGCTTCGCCAAATCATTTCTGATTCAGCAGCAATGAGCATGTAAATTAGGTTAATGAGGTTGTCATCATGATCCATCATATAATACTTTCTTTTGAACTCATTATATGATTCAGGAAGTGACTGCAAAACCTAATTTACAGCCAACTCATTCGGGAATGACACACCCAACATTATCAACCTATCAATGTGTGATTTCATTCCTAGAATGTGGGCACACACGGGTTTACCATCTTCATGTTTCATTTTGTAACAACCCGAAATTTCTGTACCATCTCTTGTAACTCTTTTGTAGTACAATTCACTCAACCAATCGTCGCTTCCAAATTCGATTCCCGATTTTCTTGTTTAATTTAGTCGTTAACTTATACGTATCTAAAATGACTTAATGGGTGTCTTAATACATTTAGAAATCATTTTAACACCCCACTTTAGTGATCGGAATATTTCTAGAAATTACCATATCGGGTTACGGCAACCTAATCGGGTACAACCAAAAGCCTCGCCTAACGCCGGTATCGGGTAGAATTTCACCGTGTCCAAAACTTAGACACTATATAAAGTGTTTTAAGACTCCATTTGAAGCCTTTGGCTATTTTCTCATAAAACTCTCCCAACCTCTCTCCTCATCCATAATCAAAGGTCCAAAACAAAGATTTAAGGCTTCCAATCAAAGAGGTAACACCCCTAACTTGTTATCCAATCTCTTTAGCCTTCAAATTGATGTTTAAACTTAGTTTTGGGACCAAGAACATGAGTTTACGGCCAAGGATCAAGCTTGGGCCGTAAACTCCTCAAAATGGGGTTTAACCTCTCTCCTCATCCATAATCAAAGGTCCAAAACAAAGATTTAAGGCTTCCAATCAAAGAGGTAACACCCCTAACTTGTTATCCAATCTCTTTAGCCTTCAAATTGATGTTTAAACTTAGTTTTGGGACCAAGAACATGAGTTTACGGCCAAGGATCAAGCTTGGGCCGTAAACTCCTCAAAATGGGGTTTAACCTCTCTCCTCATCCATAATCAAAGGTCCAAAACAAAGATTTAAGGCTTCCAATCAAAGAGGTAACACCCCTAACTTGTTATCCAATCTCTTTAGCCTTCAAATTGATGTTTAAACTTAGTTTTGGGACCAAGAACATGAGTTTACGGCCAAGGATCAAGCTTGGGCCGTAAACTCCTCAAAATGGGGATTTTGAGCCAAATTTACCCTTCCAAATCATAGTTGGGACTAAGATATGACCTTGAGGCTTGCAAATCTGGACTTGGAACACATTAAACATACATTTTGGGGGACAAACAAGAGTTTACGGCCAAGGCAGGTGCTTGGGCCGTAAACTCCACTAAATTGGGGATTTAGTGCCTTTAAACATGTCCAAATGCCTTGAAACTCAACCAATGGCCTTGTGGTAAATCCTAGAACCATCTAAAAATAGTTTGGGGACCTTAAACACACCAAATACCTTAGATATTGGAGTTTACGGCCTAAGAACATAGCCTTTGGCTGTAAACTCATAAAGACATGCCAAAAATGTCCTTAAACCACCCCAAAGGCTTGGATAAATTCCTAGAATTACATGTGATTGTTTTAAGCATCAAAAACTAATTTTTCTTACTCATATTAGAGTTTATGGCCAGAGAGTATTTATCTGGGCCGTAAACTCACATAGAGGTGTTAATTGAAGCCAAAAATTGATACCAAGCCTTAGAAAATTAGTTAGAATCACATGTGATTGCCCCTTGTTCCTTAAAACAATTTTTCTTGGCCATGGGTGAGTTTACGGCGGTAAAATCCAAGGTTGTGGCCGTAAACTCCCTTTTAAATGGTATAAATCCAAACAAATTAAACCAAGGCATTCTAGAAGTCCATTCCAATAATCCCCATGTCCATTTAAGCCATTAAACACTGAAAATCACACCAACATGAGTTTACGGCCGTAAACTCATGTGTGTGTGTGTGTTTTGTGGCTGTAAACTCCTTAAAATGTTTACTCTTAGGGAGTAAACTCAAGTCCCAAGTCCCAAGTGCCATTACACGTCCGAAGATGTCACCCGAGTCACTCCAAACGCTCGTTTTGAGGTGTTTAACCTCGTTGGAGTGTAATGTTCCATATAATTAGTGAATGTATCCCTAATTGAATATATATGGACATTATTTCATTTTACATAGGGACATAGTGAGTAATGAAACCCCAAACCCACGTTTAGTGTCCGAAAGCTTCGCATTCCCGAGTCTGGTGAGTTCATACCCCTACCCTTTTTCACTGTTTTCACTGTTTTTAGGGGGGGAACACAAGCAAAGTACAAGGGAATTCTTGTTCTCAAAACATGTTTTCAATTGTGTGTTTCACATTTCATATGCTTTTAATACTGATTACTACAACTGATAACCATTTGACCATGCAGATCACGTAACATATATTTGTGAAATGGGTCTTTAAACTGTTATGTTTTACATATATTTCACAAATGGCTTTCCATATTTTATCAGTTAAAAGCATGACATTAGACATTTGAATATAATACCTGTACACTGTTTTCTCCTCGGTAACACTCCACATATATACGCGAGTGGAGGACTATCATATTATTACTAGTAAATTTGTTAATCATGTATGATTGGAGACACGTCCTCAGCGAACAATCCATAGAGATACGCGAGTGGAGGACTGCACCCGTAACCAGAATCTCTGGTATTTAGAGAGCGTGACTTGAGTGTATAGATCTATACGGGGCTGACTACCCCACGCCTGGCTGCTAGCTACAGCCGAACCGAAATGGTTCAAGGGTGACGAAAGTCATAACTATGTGGACTACTTATTGCCACATGTGGACTACTTATTGCCACAGGTTTAGTCCATCGTATGGTTATGGAACTCGCAATTAGGATAACAGAGATTTACTTATAGTAATAATGAACCACTTTATACATATTTTACATCTTTTACATCTTTCACATACGGTAACCAACATTCAGGAAAGTATGGGACTTTTCTGGGGAAAAACATGGAACCTAACCACGTTTACATCTTTTACATCGTTCACATTGGAAATCAACATGCAGGAAAGCATGGGGCTTTCCTGGGTAACTCCTACATAACTAGAAAGTGTAACAAAATTGGTAACATTACATCTTTTACATTTGGTAATATACAATAAGGAAAGTATGGGACTTTCCTGGGAATACATGATAGGTAAACAGAACAGTTTAACAAGTCGGATAACCAAACTATACATTTTCACATGAGTAGACATGTTTTCAGTGTACAAACTTACTATACTTTACATTTGTGAAACGACAACCAACTTTTAAGAAAATATGGGATTTTCTTGGTGTGCGTAACATTTCAGAAACAGAAAGGAAACTTGAACATTTTCACAAACAAAAACCGCTTATGAACTCACCAGCGTTATGCTGATTTTTAAACCACTTGTGTTCTCAGGTCTGCGTTAGAACAGGTACCCGGAGATCGCTTTTTGGTCAGAAGACGGAGTACATGAAGACCCGTTTCATTTTGTTCATATATATATATATATATATATATATATATATATATATATATATATATATATATATATATATATATCATGTATCACAACTGTACAAACTTTACTTTTGAAACAACTGTAAAACTTATCTTATGTAATGTAATGGTTGTTTTACTTTACTTACTATGTGCATTGGATTTGATACTCAACGTGGAGTCAACCCTGGAAATGTTTCCGCCTTCGGTTTTCAGGGTGTGACAGATTGGTATCAGAGCCCTTGTTTATAGTGAATAAAGTATACCAAACCTTACATGGTATAAAACTATAAACACTAAAGGGGCCTAAGTACTCTGAATTAAAAGTATCTACAAACTACAAGTATTTTCAAAAAGTATAAAAGTATATCCAATCGTCGCGATCCATAACCACAAGTAGAACAGAACATAAGTAATTGGGTGTTGTGTACTATGGTTAAACCTGGGAAGTTATGTAGTCATGTCTAGGGTCAATATAGCCTGGCCAACTATATTCATTCGAGACACGGCCAACATGTTCTTGGGAGTGACTGTGGTATGCGGCATGCCTAAAACTTACCCTAATATCCCAAACATCGAACCATTTTCGTAATCAATTCATGAGATACTATGGGAGTATTTCTCGAGCCAATCCTCTGTAGAAATCCTTATTCGAGTGGCTTTCTATGATTATTCTTAGCGATAAATTATCTGTTTCGATAACTTTTTCCTGCTTTATCGCTTATTCGGAACATATAACTGCCATATCTATCGATTCAATATAGAGGACTTACCATCCTCTCTTTCTTGATCTTATTAGATAAAGATGCCTCCCCGAAAAAGACCCAGCTCAAAGAACAACAATCCTTCTTCACCGCCACCTCCTTCCCAATTTGACCTAGCATCACTCCAGACCGTCCTGACTGCTGCAATGGTGGCAGCCATGTCACAAATGAACCCTGGTGGTTCAGGAGGTGGTCCCCAATCTCAAAACCCCGAAGTTAGCCAGGGACACCAAAAGGGGGTTCCTATAAGGATTTCATGAACGCGAAACCAACATCCTTCAATGGCGCTGGAGGTGTCATTTCTTTATCCCGATGGTTCGAGAAAATCGAATCCATCTTTGAAATTTGTGCTTGTGCGGAGTCCGATAAAGTTAAATTCGCAGCCTGTACTTTCGTCGATAAGGCCTTGACTTGGTGGAATGGCCGAGTCAAATCTCTAACCTTACCCGTAGCCAATGCCATGGGCTGGGAAGCCATGAAGGAACTCCTTATTGCTGAGTACTGCCCCCGTGGTGAAATGCAGAAACTAGAGCACGAGCTCTGGAACCTGAAGATGAAAGGTTCCGACATTGCTGCATACACTTCCCGATTCGATGATCTCGCACATCTCTGCCCGGGATTAGTCACTCCTGAAAACAAAAAGATCGAAAGATTCATTTGGGGGTTATCCCAACCAACAAAGAGTCATATTTTGGCTGCCCATCCGGATACCTATGATAGTGCCAAAACTTTACCTCAAACTCTGATGGATCACAACGATGACATTAAGGAAATCACTACCACTTCTGAGCCGACTCAAAGGAGTGGTGAAAAGAGAAAATTCTGGAAGAAGAAGAAGGGTCAATCTTCTCAAGGATCTTCCAAGAAATAGCAGACTGTAGTGGTCCATGCTGCTACTACCCCTGTTGCTGCTGCTTCTGTTGTGGGATCCACAGCTCCAACTCCTACCAGTAGATACGCTGGTAATCTTCCTCTGTGTGGCAAGTGCAAATACCATCACAATCTTGGTCCCTGCTGAGAACTATCCTGTACCAACTGTGGTAAGAAAGGGCACACAGTTCAATTCTGCAAAACTCCGACCCAATCAGCCAACCAAACATCTGGAGCAGGTGTTAGTCAAGCCTGCTACGACTGTGGAGAAGTTGGGCACTTTAAAAGGAACTGTCCCAAGAAGTCAACTGCTGATAATACCGGAAGAGTTCTAACCATGGGACGGGAGGAAGCAGTTGCCGATCCCACTGTTGTTTCGGGCACGTTCCTTCTCGACAACTCATATGCTAGTATTCTTTTCGATTCGGGTGCTGAAAGAAGTTTTGTTAGTCATGCATTCAAACGTAATCTAAAACATAATCCTCAATCACTAACTGAAACATTTACCGTCGAGATGGCTAATGGTGAGAAAGAAAGCGCTAGCGATGTATTCATAGGTTGTACGCTTACCCTAAATGATCACTCATTTCCTATAGATCTCATGCCCGTTTCCATTAAAAGCTTTAATGTTATCATTGGAAAGGATTGGTTGAGTTCCAATCATGCTGATATCCTTTGTTACGAAAAATCCATTCGTCTCAACCTTCTTTCGGATCAAACCCTCGTAATCTATGGCGATAAACCCAATTCCAATCTTCGTATCATTTCTTGCATCAAAGCTCGAAAGCTCCTTCGAAAGGAGTGCATTGCATTCTTAGCCCATGTGATCAACGAGAAACAAGAAGTTAGAGACTTCGCGAGCATCCCCGAAGTCTGTAACTTTCCAGATGTATTTCCCGAAGAGCTTCCAGGAATTCCTCCCGAACGTCACGTCGAGTTCCGTATTGACCTAATTCCTGGAGCTACCCCCGTAGCAAAGTCTCTGTATCGATTAGCTCCAGCAGAAATGCAGGAGTTATCCAGTCAACTCAATGAGTTGCTCAGTAAAGGATTCATTAGACCGAGTTCCTCACCCTGGGGAGCTCCGTACTGTTTGTCAAGAAGAAAGATGGATCCTTTCGAATGTGTATCGACTACCGTGAGCTGAACAAGTTGACCGTTAAGAACCGATATCCTCTTCCACGAATAGATGACCTCTTCGATCAACTCCAGGGAGCCAGCTACTTTTCAAAGATAGACCTTCGATCAGGGTACCATCAGTTACGAGTCCAGGAGAATGATGTTTCCAAAACAACTTTTAGGACTCGGTATGGACACTACGAGTTTGTAGTGATGCCTTTCGGTCTAACCAATGCACCAGTTGTGTTCATGGACTTGATGAACCAGGTCTGCCGTCCCTTCTTAGAAAAGTTCGTTATCGTGTTCATTGACGACATCCTCGTATACTCCCGAAGCGAAGAAGACCACAAACAACACTTGAGGTTAGTGTTGGAGACCCTTAGATCCGAAAAGCTATACACGAAATTCTCAAAGTGTGAATTCTGGATACGGAAGGTAACTTTCCTCGGTCACGTGGTAAGCGAGGAGGGGATTCACGTGGATCCTTCCAAGATTAAAGCGATAGAGAATTGGTCGGCTCCGAAGACACCCACAGAAATTCGTCAATTCTTGGGTCTCGCCGGCTACTATCGGAGATTCATCCAAAATTTTTCGAAAATCGCCAAACCTTTAACCACTCTAACACACAAAGGTGTACCCTTTTGTTGGAGTGATAAACAAGAAACCGCATTCCAAACGTTGAAGAAAGCCTTATGCAGCGCAGCTGTTCTGTCCCTACCCGAAAGGACAGAGGACTTCGTTGTCTACTGCGATGCATCCAATCAAGGCATAGGCTGTGTGCTTATGCAAAGAGGAAAGGTGATTGCTTATGCCTCAAGACAGCTGAAAGCACACGAGGTCAACTATACCACACATGACTTGGAACTAGGAGCCGTAGTCCTTGCATTGAAGATTTGGAGACATTATCTCTACGGAACCAAGTGCACGATCGATCACAAGAGCCTGCAGCATATCTTTGATCAGAAAGACTTAAACATGAGGCAAAGGCGATGGGTAGAACTACTCAATGATTATGAGTGTGAAATCCGTTACCATCCCGGCGAGGCTAATGTGGTAGTAGATGCCCTTAGCCGAAAGCAAAGTGCAGACCACAAAGTGAAGAACCAGACGATGACCATCCATTCCAACTTACCCATGCAAATCCAAGGAGCTCAGTTAGAAGCTCTCAAACCTGAGAACGTGTTGATCGAAACCTTGTGAGGAATGGAAAAGAAACTTGAGATCAGAGGTGACAGAGTCTACTGTTTCATGGATCGAATCTGGATTCCCAAATCCGGAGGATTCAGGGAAATAGTCATAGAGGAAGCACACAGAACCAAATACTCTGTTCACCCAGGTTCGGACAAGATGTACCTAGATCTCAAGAAACAATACTGGTGGCCCAACATGAAAGCTGAGATAGCTACATTCGTGGGCAAGTGTCTGACTTGCGCCAAAGTCAAAGTTGAACACCAGAAACCCTCGGGTCTGCTCCAACAACCTGAGATCCCCGAATGGAAATGGGAGATGATTACCATGGACTTCATAACCAAACTACCCAAGTGTTGTAGTGGGTACGATACCATTTGGGTAATTGTCGATCGTTTGACAAAATCCGCTCACTTCATCCCGATCAAAGAATCATACAAGATGGAAAGACTCGCACGAATCTACATCCAGGAGGTAGTTCGACTGCACGGTGTACCTGTATCCATTATCTCTGATCGAGATAGCAGGTTTACCTCCAGATTCTGGCAGTCCCTTCAGAAATCCCTTGGAACCAAACTAGATATGAGCACAGCGTATCATCCTCAGACCGATGGACAAAGTGAGAGAACAATACAAACCTTGGAGGACATGCTTAGGGCATGTGTCATTGACTTTGGAAAGTCGTGGGACACACATCTATCTTTGATCGAATTCTCATACAACAACAGTTACCACACCAGCATTAGGGCTACTCCGTTTGAAGCCCTATACGGTTGTAAGTGCAAATCCCCTCTGTGCTGGGCCGAGGTGGGGGATACACAGTTAGCCAAGAGTTGAGTCCCCGAAAGTGCTCTCACTAGTCCTCAAATCATCCGCGAAACCAACGAAAAGATCATTCAAATCCGTAACCGATTGAAAGCCTCACGAGATCGCCAAAAGAGTTACGCTGATAATCGTCGGAAACCACTAGAATTCTAGGTTGGAGACCGTGTTCTGTTAAAGTCTCTCCCTGGAAAGGCACAGTACGCTTTGGTAAGCGTGGGAAACTTAATCCAAGGTACATTGGACCCTTCAAGATCCTTTCCAGGATCGGTCCAGTTGCCTATAAACTTCACTTACCTCACGAACTCAGTAACATTCATCCTGTCTTCCATGTTTCAAATCTCAAATAGTGCCTATCCGATGAAACCCTAACAATTCCCATAGATGAGATCGAAATCAACGAAAACCTCAACTTTGTGGAGGAACCGATCGAAATCATGGATCGAGAAGTCAAACGTACAAAGCAAAGTCACATCCCATTAGTGAAGGTTCGCTGGAATGCCAAGCGGGGACCGGAATTCACTTGGGAGCGGGAAGATTCAATGAAACAGAATTATCCACAACTCTTTCCAGATCCATGATTTGTATCTTCTCTTGTGTTTTTAAACTTTGAATTTTGGGACGAAATTCCCTTTAACGGGGGGATAATGTAACAACCCGAAATTTCCGTACCATCTCTTGTAACTCTTTTGTAGTACAATTCACGCAACCAATCGTCGCTTCCAAATTCGATTCCCGATTTTCTTGTTTAATTAAGTCATTAACTTATACGTATCTAAAATGACTTAATGGGTGTCTTAATATATTTAGAAATCATTTTAACACCCCACTTTAGTGATCGGAATATTTCTAGAAATTACCATATCGGGTTACGGCAACCTAATCGGGTACGACCAAAAGCCTCGCCTAACGCCGGTCTCGGGTAGAATTCCACCGTGTCCAAAACTTAGACACTATATAAAGTGTTTTAAGACTCCATTTGAAGCCTTTGGCCATTTTCTCATAAAACTCTCCCAACCTCTCTCCTCATCCATAATCAAAGGTCCAAAACAAAGATTTAAGGCTTCCAATCAAAGAGGTAACACCCCTAACTTGTTATCCAATCTCTTTAGCCTTCAAATTGATGTTTAAAATTAGTTTTGGGACCAAGAACATGAGTTTATGGCCAAGGATCAAGCTTGGGCCGTAAACTCCTCAAAATGGGGTTTTTGAGCCAAATTTTCCCTTCCAAATCATAGTTGGGACTAAGATATGACCTTGAGGCTTGCAAATCTGGACTTGGAACATATTAAACATACATTTTGGGGGACAAACAAGAGTCTATGGCCAAGGCAGGTGCTTGGGCCGTAAACTCCACTAAATTGGGGATTTAGTGCCTTTAAACATGTCCAAATGCCTTGAAACTCAACCAATGTCCTTGTGGTAAATCCTAGAACCATCTAAAAATAGTTTGGGGACCATAAACACACCAAATACGTTACATATTTGAGTTTACGGCCTAAGCACTTAGCCTTTGGCTGTAAACTCATAAAGACATGCCAAAAATGTCCTTAAACCACCCCAAAGGCTTGGATAAATTCCTAGAATTACATGTGATTGTTTTAAGCATCAAAAACTAATTTTTCTTACTCATATTAGAGTTTACGGCCAGAGAGTATGTATCTGGGCCGTAAACTCACATAGAGGTGTTAATTGAAGCCAAAAATTGATACCAAGCCTTAGAAAATTAGTTAGAATCACATGTGATTGCTCCGTGTGCCTTAAAACAATTTTTCTTGGCCATGGGTGAGTTTACGGCCGTAAACTCCAAGGTTGTGGCCGTAAACTCCCTTTTAAATGGTATAAATCCAAACAAATTAAACCAAGGCATTCTAGAAGTCCATTCCAACAATCCCCATGTCCATTTAAGCCATTAAACACTGAAAATCACACCAACATGAGTTTACGGCCATAAACTCATGTGTGTGTGTGTTTTGTGGCTGTAAACTCCTTAAAATGTTTACTCTTAGGGAGTAAACTCAAGTCCCAAGTCCCAAGTGCCATTACACGTCCGAAGATGTCACCCGAGTCACTCCAAACGCTCGTTTTGAGGTGTTTAACCTCGTTGGAGTGTAATGTTCCATATAATTAGTGAATGTATCCCTAATTGAATATATATGGACATTATTTCATTTTACATAGGGACATAGCGAGTAATGAAACCCCAAACCCACGTTTAGTGTCCGAAAGCTTCGCATTCCCGAGTCTGGTGAGTTCATACCCCTACCCTTTTTCACTGTTTTCACTGTTTTTAGGGGGGGAACACAAGCAAAGTACAAGGGAATTCTTGTTCTCAAAACATGTTTTCAATTGTGTGTTTCACATTTCATATGCTTTTAATACTGATTACTACAACTGATAACCATTTGACCATGCAGATCACGTAACATATATTTGTGAAATGGGTCTTTAAACTGTTATGTTTTACATATATTTCACAAATGGCTTTCCATATTTTATCAGTTAAAAGCATGACATTAGACATTTGAATATAATACCTGTACACTGTTTTGTCCTCGGTAACACTCCACATATATACGCGAGTGGAGGACTATCATATTATTACTAGTAAATTTGTTAATCATGTATGATTGGAGACACGTCCTCAGCGAACAATCCATAGAGATACGCGAGTGGAGGACTGCACCCGTAACCAGAATCTCTGGTATTTAGAGAGCGTGACTTGAGTGTATAGATCTATACGGGGCTGACTACCCCACGCCTGGCTGCTAGCTACAGCCGAACCGAAATGGTTCAAGGGTGACGAAAGTCATAAGTATGTGGACTACTTATTGCCACATGTGGACAACTTATTGCCACAGGTTTAGTCCATCGTATGGTTATGGAACTCGCAATTAGGATAACAGAGATTTACTTATAGTAATAATGAACCACTTTATACATCTTTTAAATCTTTTACATCTTTCACGTACGGTAACCAACATTCAGGAAAGTATGGGACTTTTCTGGGGAAAAACATGGAACCTAACCACGTTTACCTCTTTTACATCGTTCACTTTGGAAATCAACATGCAGGAAAACATGGGGCTTTCCTGGGTAACTCCTACATAACTAGAAAGTGTAACAAACTTGGTAACATTACATCTTTTACATTTGGTAATATACAAGAAGGAAAGTATGGGACTTTCCTGGGAATACATGATAGGTAAACAGAACAGTTTAACAAGCCGGATAACCAAACTATACATTTTCACATGAGTAGACATGTTTTCAGTGTACAAACTTACTATACATTACATTTGTGAAACGACAACCAACTTTTAAGAAAATATGGAATTTTCTTGGTGTGCGTAACATTTCAGAAACAGAAAGGAAACTTGAACATTTTCACAAACAAAAACCGCTTATGAACTCACCAGCGTTATGCTGATTTTTAAATCGCTTGTGTTCTCAGGTCTGCGTTAGAACATGTACCCGAAGATCCCTTTTTGGTCAGAAGACCGAGTACATGAAGACCCGTTTCATTTTGTTCATATATATATATATATATATATATATATATATATATATATATATATATATATATATATATATATATATATATATATATATATATATATATATATATGATGTATCACAACTGTACAAACTTTACTTTTGAAACAACTGTAAAAATTATCTTATGTAATGTAATGGTTGTTTTACTTTACTTACTATGTGCATTGGATTTGATACTCAACGTGGAGTCAACCCCGGAAACGTTTCCGCCTTCGGTTTTCGGGGTGTGACACATTTCCAATAGGGCTTTAGTGATGTTGAACCTTTCAATTCTTCGATCTTGTGGGTTAGGGAGAATAATTAGAGGAGGTGGAGGAAGTGAAGCATGATATCTTGTTCCTCTATCGAATCGTGGAATACCATCTTCATGTGGAATGCTTGTTCCATGGGATTTGGGAAGACCATAGTTGTCGAACTTTGACATCTACAAAACGTGAGAAAACGAATTCAAGTTAGTTGATCGATTGAGTCCTTAGTAAATCACCCAAATGAGATACTAAGGCTAGGACCCAACACAATACGCTACAACCTTGAAAAGGGATGCCGTAATCTAGTTGCAGAATATTTGAAGGTAAGTGAATGATGATTCAGTAATTTCCACCATGAAAACAAAAAGAAATTTAAGTTTTAAATCTATGAAAACTCCTATATCCTTTGAGATTCATTGAACATTTCAGTGGCATGTTAAAATCTCGATATGCCCCTCTTGTTTGTGACTGGGATGCCGAGGATCACAAAGCAGGTATGAATAACCATGCAAACTTACATGGTGCCCTCACACGTTACAGTCATCTATTCGATGTGCAGGTAAACCACACACACTCCACCGAACCATGACAAACATTGAGTCACCCTTTGCTACCTGTGCTTAGAACCATTTAGTGTGCCGGTAAACCACACACGCTCCACTAACGTCTTCGCAAGGGCACAAAGTGTAATTTCATGGAATTGCATCAATTCACTTTGCCTAAGTAACTAAGATTGGATATTTGTGAAAACATTTAGTTACTTTTGTATTTCATTATACTTATAATGGAAGGTTTCGTCCTATCCTACCCGTTCGGCTAACGACCCTCCACTAGTCAAGAGTGCGGTGGGTAAGAGTGGATACCCATTCAATCGCCATATTATAGGCAATTTCCTTAAACACCCCTTATAGACCAGCTTCGTGAATGAGGCCTACTAACGGTAACACTGGCTTTCACTCATACATATATATAATGTTAGACCTTTAATGTTATATATAGTATAGGGTGTATTTTACACTTTTAAAATAGTAGGTGGTCAAATTTAACAATTATACTTGTAATTCAATTAAATTGTAAACCTAAACTTTTATGGATTTATTAAACCTCTTTTAATTATACACCTTAATTAATTAATAAAACCTCAAGGGTGTGATTTGAACTTGTCAAAACATTACTAGGGTTTTAGAATTTAACATTCCTAATTAAACTTTTAAATTCCAAAACTTGAGGGCATGTTTTGAAACATTTCAAAAACAATAGGGTTTAGAATTTAAATATACATCAAAATTAAACTTTTAATCAAAATTGAAACTCAAAAACTTGAGGGCAAGTTTTGAAACATTTCAAAACATTAGGGTTTCAACTATTTAAATTTCAAAACAACAAAACTTTTGGGTTCAAATTTAAACTATAAAACCTAAAAGGGAAAATATGAAACTTTTCATAACAACAAGGATCAAATAACAAATAATCTAAATTAACATTTAATCACATAATTATCCATATTTGATTTATTTAATGATTTCTTTCAAAACAATTTACCAATTTAATCAAAATAATTAATCAATTATCACATAAGGAAACAAATATTTTATTAATTGATAGATATCTTCAATTAGATCAAGAATATAGTCAAATATATCATAAAATCGGATTTACATTGATCTAATATGATAAGGCAACTATCCTTAAGCAAAAACAGCAAGAAATCCCGAGGTTTGCTCCATCTGACGAGTTGACTCGTCGAGTCAAGCATGGACTCGTCGAGTCAGCATGGACTCGGCGATTTCAGCTATGGACTCGGCGATTTCAGCTATGGACTCGGCGAGTCCAGCCCCCAGAAACACAAAAAACGAATTTTCCAAACATATAATGCATCAATACAATAGAAACCAATCTAGGCTCTGATAACACTGATGGGTTTTGGTCATGAGAACTTCCTATGTGCTCATACAAACCCTAATGCTTGTATCTAGGTTTCTCTATTATACATGCAAGTTATCCAAGACTATAAACCCTAATTCTAGCATTCAAGTAATCATATTAACATGCAATTAGGTTTAAGATGATACCTTGATTGTTATGTAGCAATAACAATCTCAATTCCTCCTTGTATTGACTTTAGAAAGCTTAGAGTCACAAATGTCACTCCTCTAATGGTTCACAAACACCATAAGCAAGAGGATGAAAAGGAGAGAGGATGGAGGCTACCCAAAACGTGTTCTAACCCTAGAAGAAGTCTTCCCTACGTTTTTGGGTCATAAGGGGTCTTTATATAGTGAGGTCATTAGGGTTATCTAACAAGGAAACCCTAATTTGGATGCTTAAGCCCTAAGCAACCCATAGACTCCTTTAATTAAGGCCTTGGATGATTTCCTTATGGGCTTCCCCATAGAATTCGTCCACTCCTTAATTTAAGACAATCCATAGCCCAAATTGCAATTATCTTATAATTACAATTCCAGTCCCTTAAGTTTAATTAATCTCTTTTAGTCACAAAACTAATTACTAATTAATTCTTGACTAATATTAATTAAACAATATGATTTCTCCTTTAATATATCATTCTCATAATATATTAATAAATCATATTTAATCCTTTCTCTCCATAATTCATCCTATCAAGTTGCTTTGGTGAAGGCAACCCAAAAGGACCATGCACCATCGGGTCAAGTACATACCAAAATAGTTATGGACTTAGACACTAATCCAACAGAAGTCGGGTGATTGTGACGTCCGCCGTGGCACCGATACGATGAACCATGAGAGGGAGAGCCCTATCAGCTGAACCCACATTGTGGAGGTTGTAAAAGCTTCACTCCATTCCATAAGGGGAGCATTGGCTCGGTTCCTCGCTCCACCTCCTCAAGTCCTCTACCCATTGTGGTGTCGGGCCCTGGAAGCCTGGCCTGGATGCAGGATCGCGGATGGCATAGGGTGGGTTAAACACATGGGACTCTGCTTTGGAGTTCTCCTCTAACTCCTCCTCGTCTACCTCCTCATCCAGATCCTCCTTGTGATCTTCTTTGGGGTCTTCCTCAAACATCTCCTCAGGGTCCTCCTCAATCCAACCATCATTTCTCTGGTTGGGAAAGTAAGGGTCTCTGGGAAAATGAAAACCTTCCATGTCGATTTTGCAAGGATACATGTATAAAAGACACATAAAGAGTCTAAATGTATGGTTCTAGAGTATCATAAAATACACCTATAGTATTTTAAACTTTATGTTTGGTTCTTAGTGTTTTTTGTATGGGGTGTTGGTAAGTTTTAGACTCGACGTTCAGTACGACTATTCCCAAACACATGTTAGTCATATCTCGCATAAATATAGTTGATCAGACTATATTTATCCCATATATGATTACATAACTATCTAGGCTTAATCGTAGTGTTCAACTTATATCTTTTACTTTTGTATTGTTCTTGTTATGACTTCGTTCTAGTATGTATGCATGTGCTTATACTTTTATAAAAATATCATTATATTTTAAAAGTATAGTTCTGCGAAAATGTTTAGTCAGATAGATTTAGTCCCATTGTATTTATAGTTGTATATCTTACATGGGTTAATATACTTAGTTCATTATAAACAATGCTCTTGTACCAATCAGTCACACCCCTAAACCAGGATGGCGGAAACTCTTGGGGGTGGATGACTTTCATGTATTATATCATAACATAATCAATAATAGTGATCAAAGCAAACACAACCATCATAAATATAATATAAAAAGTTACATGTTTCAAAATCAATTACAATATGATGATAAAATGATTTGACTGATGCCTTAGCGTCCCATACTCAAAAGCTTGTAGTTACATGTTATAGTGATTTCCTGAGAATACAAGTAGTTTTGAAAAAGTATCAAAATTTAGGTTGGTGAGTTCATAAGAGTTTGTATGAAGATTTGTAAATCTTTCCTTGTAAAATGATAGTGTTTTTTTTTTAAAACAAAATCCAATATTTTCCTTGAAATAAATTGTAGTCTTAGAACCCCTAAGACCAAAATGTACAAGTATTTCCATACATGAAATAGTAATATGCAATTTTAATTTATATAAAACCGTTTGAATCTATGTTCCCTGTAAACTAAATGTATTGTTGTTTCCCCCATATGAGTTCTTATAACCGTGCTAAAGTGTCACACCCCAAAACCACGAACGGCGGAAACGTTCAGGGGTGGAGGACGTCATGTACAGTATCACAACAATGTAATATAATAAACAAGCAACAATATCATCCATTGCATTATAAATAAAGTTTTAATACATGTGTGTTATTTCATTGTAGTAAGACACCAAAAATATACAATCAAAATAAAAGACGAGACTTGTCTGCTCCGTCTTCTCAAAACCTAGCCTCCGTACCTGTCTACTGATGACCTGAGAATACAAGTTATTTTGAAAGCGAGTATCAGCTTTAAAGCTGGTGAATTCATAAGTATTTAAGTATCATTGCCTTGCTTACTGAAAGCTGTTTTAAAGGTCATGCAAACCTTTAAATGTAAATGTTGATGTAAGTATGAAAAACCCTAGAAAATCCCTTATTTTCTATCAGTGTGAGATGTAGTCTTCTACCAAGACCCGAATGTTTTGTTATGACAATGTAGTCTTCTACCAAGACCTAAATGTTTTGTAAGTAAAATGATAGTTTTTCCTTCTATTGACTAGTACTAAAGTACTTAGTCTACTCATCATTTATGTGAAAGTATCACAAAATAAAGTAAATAGGAAATCTATACTAAAGTAAATATTATCCCGAGGTACTTGGGCTAACACGATGTATGTAACTGTTAACCTGAGGTACCAGGGATAACACAACATTTATAACCTAATGAACATCCGAAGATTGTCCAATTGTCCTCTGTAGCAGCAGCAGGGGGGAGGAAGGGTTAGTCCCGTAAAGGTACTCCTAGTATAAGTAATAACCGTAGGCATCCGTAGATGTTCATCACCCACTGTTGCTAACAGATGGGTTCCGCAATGGTTAGTCCCGTCCATTTATCCCGAGGTACTGGGGATAGGGTCCTGTTCTAGATATCCCAAGGTATTGGGGATAGGCAGGATAATTTACACAAGAGGTACAAATAAATTATCCTCGCAATTCGTGATACAAATATTCAAATAAGTGTACACAGGTAAAGGTATCTACGTAAAGGTACTCATGTAATGTGTTCATGTATCATGTAAGCATATGTAAAGGTACTCATGTATCAGGTAAGGTACTAGTAAAGACTCATGAATGAACTGACTCTTGTGTGATTCCTTGTAATAGGAATAATGTTTTGTTATCCTCTAACTATCCCTATGATAGTAAATTTAAAGGTAATTGGTTGTACAAGTAAGTTTATACACTCTTGCAACTCAAGAGTGTTGGAAACTAACTAAATGGTGTAAACTATAACATCAATACATATATATATATATATATATATATATATATATATGAGTGTATATGCACAGTTTACTTCAAGAATGTAAATTGGTTTTGTAAGATATCTCAGGATTTTGAACAACATAAATGTGACTTGATGTCATTTGATAAACATTTTAAATAGAAAACGTTTGGTAACAAGTTGGTAACAAGTTATTATAAGATATAAAACCATTTCATGCATCACATTTTGAAGTATGTGAAATTCTGTTGAATGAAAACACAGTTATAAAATACATATATATGATTTAATAACATGATGTTTTCTACTTGTATCCCCCCCCCCCCCATAAAACATTTAAAATCATTTAAAACATTGATTAGGGTATGAACTCACCTGTAGTTGGTGATTGGGATGAACTGACGGTATAGGATTACTAGGTGTCAAGCGAGGACTTGTACACACACTATGATCCTAATGAACATATAATCACACATATATGCATTCAATTAGTCTTAAATCACTAATTGATAATGTTAAGACATCCTAGACATAATCAACACTTTATATAAGTGTTTTAAGCCCTAAGGATTGCATCTAAGCTAATGTGGGACAAGGCACTTGTGTTTAGGGTTCCAAAGGACCCTATATATGAGTTTACTCCCCATATATCATCACACATGGAGTTTATGGTTGTAAAATCTTGATTTTACGGCCGTAAACTCCCAACCATGGGGGTATGGTGTGTTTTGAAGTCCCAAATGATTCCTAGAATTATTCCAACTTGTTGGCTAAGTCCTTGGAAGGGTTTAAGGTCTAGAAACACTCCATTTAGGAGTTTACGGCCCTAAGGAGATTCCCCTTAGAGTTTACGGCCGTAAACTCTAAGTATGGTGTGTTTTTGATGCTTTCAAGTCTCAAGCATAGGTGGTATAAGTTCTAGGCTTTTATTCCAAGCATATGAAGACATTAGGCACACTTTGGTGCCCTTCTTTCATGTTTACGGCCCAAGAACCATGTCTTGGCCGTAAACTCACTTTGGTAGGTGATTTTGGTGTGCCTTGGTCCTTCAGTTAAGTGGGAAACAATTTCATGTAAAGGTCTAGGGCTTTAGGTGTCTTAAAAACACCCTTTTGTCCATTACAATGGAGTTTACGGCCTAAGATTGCTCTTGGGCCGTGAACTCCCATGTGTTTATGTTTCTTGATTGTTTTCTTGTCCTAAATACATATACAAATGAGTCTAGGGTAGTAGCATAACACAAGGAACAATATAGGCTCGGTTTCGGGAGTTTACCGCCCAAGAACACCTTGGGGAGTAAACTCCTAGATCTAATGACTTAGCCATATAAATCATGTTATAAGCACATAATAAGCTTTCTAGCACTACTAGAAAGAGTTACTCATGTTTTGGTATAAAAACCCGAAGATCTGTGAGAGAGAAAATGGCTTTTCTCTAGTTGGAAATGCGAATAATGAATGAATTTGGTTCAGAATTCTATTTATGGTCCTGAGATATTTTGGCAGAAAATATTTTTATTCCTGAAATGATCTCTAATATAATAGAGTGTTGGAATAACAGTGTTACACAAAACCCTAGTGCACCCACTCTCCTGATATTTCCTGAAGTGTAAACCCTGAATTACTCAAACTTACGCGAAAAGTCTGAAAATTAATTGTGACTACTATAACTTCTATTGAAGTGATATAGTTTGTACAGAATGGAAATTTCGGGTTGTCAGATAAAGACATAGATGGCCTGTTACGATGTTTTTCAAGCATCCGAATGTTAGACATTTGTCACCCCAGAACTGGCGGTCTAGCTGTTGCAAACAGCTTAGGTGCAGGATTTTCAGTCCCGAATAGATCTATACACAAGTATCACGCTCTCTTACAGGAGATTTTGGTTATAATACAAGACTTTTTTTAGGTACACTGTTAGGTATGATGAAGACTTTGACTCACAAAATTTGATTCAACGAGTTTAAGTTATGTTGTAATGAAAACCTTTGTATGTTTAAATAACACCTTTCCATGATAATAAAATAGTATAAAATAATTATATATATATATATATATATATATATATATATATATATCCACTTTGCTCAACATGTTACAATAGTGTTAATAGTCCATAAACTATACTTATATAGTTTATTATGATATTTGATTTTTGTACCTATATATACATATATAGAGGCTAGCATGCTTAGATATTAATAAATAACAACTATTTTATATGTGACAACCCAAGTTGTCCCGTTACATTTCTCCGTTACCGCTAACGGAATATTCCACTGTTCAAAAGTTCCGTTAACTAGAGGGCGTCAGTTTAATAAACATTTCCATTTGATTACCTTTAACAAGCCGTTAAGTCGTGATAAAAGGAAATAAAAACACAGGACACACATTTCCATTAAGCTGGAAAATGTCAAGTTTTGTGTTACGACCACTAAATCGGGTGCGACCAAAAGCCCCGTTTAACGGTAGTATCGGGTAAAATTTCCACCGTGCCCTGACTCAAAACCCTATATAAGGGTGAGTGGAGTCTATTGGAAACTTTTTACACACTCTCTCTATACTCTCTCTCTAGATTCGTTTTCGCCCCGAAACCGCAACCAAACGCTTCCAAATTGTAAGTCTGCTTACCCTAGCTTATTCTAAACATAGTGATTTATGTTTATAGCCCAAAAATCATCCAAGAAGGCATGGAATAAGGAGTTTACGGCCCAGGAACATTCTAGGGCCGTAAACCCCTAAAAAGGTGCCAAACATGCCTCTAAACTTGTCCATAAGCTTGGAAATAATTAGGGGATATAGCCTTGGGGTGTTTAAACATTAAAATGCATGATTTTAGGACTCAAACAAGAGTTTACGGCCCAAGCACAAGCTTAGGCCGTAAACTCCTCAAAAATCATGTCAAAAGTGCCCCAAAACACTCCCAAACTCATCCTAGGGCTTATTACATAATTTAGGGACTTATCCTCTTGAGTTTAGACACTTGAAACACTCCAAAATGATTTAAAGAAAGGATTTTGCGGCCCAAGCATTTATCTAGGCCGTAAACTCCCCAAAACCCCTCAAATGTTGGTTTTAATCACCCAAAATAGCATCAAACTTCATAAGAAAATTCTAGGAAGGCAATAGGGGCTTAAAACTTCACTAAACTCAAAGGTTGAGAGTTTACGGCCGTAAACTCCCTTGGGAGAGTTCCTAGGCCGTAAACTCCTATAAAGTACCCTTAGAGGCCTCAAACCCACACATACCTTTTAGGAAAAGTGCTTGGAATGATTCTATGAACAAGCTAGAAGCATCTAACACCCAAGAAATTGACCTTGGGAGTTTATGGCCGTAAACTCCCTTAGGTTGGGCCGTAAACTCCTTGTTTGGTCTATGTTGATGCTTTAAGTCCATTTACACACTTAATATTTGAGTTTAGCAAAGTTCCACAACTGATAGGAGACCCTTAGCACCCTTAAACGCTACCCGGGACACCCAAACACTTAGCTAAAAGTGTTTTCCACTCCTTTGAGCGCGTACATTTGTGTAATTAGCATAAAATATACTAATTGTATATGAACATATGTTATCACATGTTAAATAGGTCATTGAGTGTGTTCGAGTCCTTACGTGGCACCGAACGCCCAAACAGCACTCTTGTTGGACCTACTTACACCAGGTGAGTTCATACCCCTAAATGAACCTTTTAAATACTTTTAAATGTTTTATAGGGGGGGAATACAAGTTAAACATGCCAGTTATCATGTCAATCGCATATGATTGATAACCCGCATGCACAAGATTTTACCACTTTACACTGTTTTACCGAGTGGGACACTAAAATGACTTTTACCTGTTTCATAACTTTTACTTATACTGATTTATTCAAATTCATTCTAAATTGGTTTATGAAAGATCCTCTAAGGTTTTAAATGTATTTTACAAAGGAATACAATTTGTGATTTTCTCTGTACATAAAGGTTTTGCATTAAAGATTTCCCTTTTCGATGTATACTTTTACTGGTTAAATACTACTGCTTCACTTATACTTATTTTATACTCTGACTAGGTAACACTTTCACTTATACCTATAGTCGCTTATACTTGATGACGCTTATACTTATTCACGCTCTTACTTAGTGATACGATTTCTCCTTCACTTATACTGGATAACGACTTTACTCCACTTATACTTGATAGACGTTCTTACATCACTTATTGTCGTCTCTGCTTCGTGATACACTTATACTTGGTACACTTATACTTCATGGTTCGATTATCCCACACTGTACACGTATACCTCACGACTCAGATGTTCCACTGTACTCTTATACTTCACGACTCAGATGTTCCACTGTACACTTATACTTCACGACTCAGATGTTCCACTGTACTCTTATACTTCACGACTCAGATGTTCCACTGTACACTTATACTTCACGACTCAGATGTTCCACTGTACACTTATACTTCACCGTATGATACACACTCAAGCGTAGTTAGATGTATGTTTATGCTTGTATAGATGCATATAAATAATGATTGAGGGACTTAGGAAGGCTTGTCCGCCCTATTTCCTTTTCTTCGTTGAGATGTGGTCTGGTGGGATCGGATGTCCATCTAAAGGTCGTTCGATTCATTAGTTATATATTACGTATACGAGCATAGACATACGAGTTTTCTTCAGTCAATTCAGTTAAGAGTCTATACCTCTAGTCTACACTTACATAAGAAACCCACTCCCTCCTAGTAACACACTATCCTCTATTTGGGATGAATCTTTGGGACGCGGCCTTCTCCGTCGTCTAGTTGGTAACCAGAGTCTCCTGTAGGGAGAGTAGACATTGTGTGTATAGGCCTATACGGGATTGACAACCCCGCATCCTGACTACTAGCTACAGTCCACGGCCTACCAAGCCAAGGGGTGACAAATGTCACATTATATAGATGCTTGTAGAGCGTCTAGAACTCTAGTCAGTATGGTTACGAGTATCCTGGGTTGCCTTATAATTCATGGCTTTAAGGTAACGGTATTTTGTCAGCGATTTACACTGTATGTTGATGTCACCTTTTTCAGAATCACACTGTTTTGACCTTGCTAGATGTATCTTTCATTTGATACCGTCTGGGGTCTGTTATCTCTGTTTGACCTTACAAGATGTATCTTTCATTTGATACCGTCTGGGGTCTGTTATCTCTGTTTGACCTTGCGAGATGTACCTTTCATTTGGTATCGTCTGCGGTCTGTCTTCGTTGTTATGACCTTGCAAGATGTACCTTTCATTTGGTATCGTCCTGGGTCTGCGTTCACTGTTTTAGACCTTACCAGTTGTACCTTTCATTTGGTACCTTCTGGGGTCTGTGTCTCTATTTGTTAGACTGAACCAGGCGTGTCGTTAGTTCGATACTTTCCTAGAGTCTATGACTCTTTTGCCTTAGTCAGCAGTCCTCACTGCTGAGGCATGTGTTATTCCCTGATGCCTCTGCTTTCTTTAATAATCAAATTCAGTATTTTGATAATGATAGCAATTTAGGGAAAACTACATTTACCTTACATCACTGACCAGTCTTTGTAGAAGGCTGCTTTTATTAAAGAAAATATAAGATTTTCTGGAAAGGACTCTAATACACTGAAATCTCTTAAACTATTACTTTCTTAAGTTATTTGAATGAAATATCACTAAATGCTTATGAACTCACCAGCATTTGTAAAAATGCTGATACTCGCTTTTCAAATAACTTGTATTCTCAGGTCAGCAATTAGACAGGTACACCCTCAGAGCTGTTGATGAAGATGGCTTAGTACCTTATTGTATTTATTATAATTACTTGTGTTACTTTAAAGTGTTGTAATGTAACCATGTAAAACTATTACTATTAATGCAATGTTTTGTTGTACTTTGATTACTATAATGCATGTGTTGTGATACTTGACATGACGTCATCCACTCCAGAACGTTTCCGCCGTTCCGGTTTTGGGGTGTGACATTATATCTAGCACAAATAAGTGAGTCTTTAGTATGAAAATGTTCATTTTTTTCTAGTTTTTAACTTTTAACATCACAAACGGCAAATAGTGAAATATAGTTATATAAAAATTATTTTTACCCTTTTGTAATATTTAGGTCAAGTTAACTTTAAATGTTTTAAACAACATATTTTTGGTTAAAACCCACAAAAATGGTACCATAACCTAGTTATGACCATTTTTGTTAAAAAACTCATTTTTTTCATAAAATGATAGATTTTAAAGTTTTCTTTTTTGTAAAACTAAATGTTTGGTGTTTTTTACTAGTTTCAAGGCAAATGCCCAAAATAATATATTTTGGGTTCATATCCCACAAAAATGGTGTCATAACTTAGTTATAACCATTTTTGCTAGAAATGTCATATTATGCTCATAAAAACCCTAGTTTTTTAAGTTTTGTGTTTATGACTTTTTCAAAAGAACATCTAGCATGTTTATACTTGTTTTTCATAGATTTGTATTTTAAACAAACTTTTGCATCTAAATGTTTATAAATCTTGGTAATAACATCATTTCATGTATTTAGGACTTAAACACAACATATAAGTGGGTATGCATAACAACTTGTATATTTTCACAGGTTTACTTGTATTCTCCCCCTAAAACATAGAAATCTCGAAAATGAAGGGGTATGAACTCACCTTATGTGTGTTTTCTTGATGAATGGAAGGTTGTAGATGAAAAGTTTCTAGTCAAGAGCACTTTGAAGATTTGAATATCCTATGAATTGTATCACATGATATTGTGTGTAAATGGATTGAAACTAGTATAGAAGTGTGTAGAATCACTAGAAGATGAAGGAATTAGTTGCCAAAAGTTCAAGAACACTTAGAAGAATTTAGGGTTGGAAGATGTGGGCTTAATCTTGGAGAGGAAGTTGAAAAATGATGAAGATGGTGGTGTGTGAGGTGCTCTTGGCCGTGACCTAAATGAGAGAGGGAAATGAGGGTGGGGGTGGGTAGGGTGGTAAGGGTGGGGTGTGCATGGGTAAGGGTGACGGATTGGACTTGTTGGAATGAAGGGGACCAAGTTGTCGCATTTTTGTATTCATAACCATAAAAGTCAACTAGTCATTTCTTTTATAAAATCTATTCATTTTTATAAAAGAATGGGATTTTTATAAAAATGATGTGTTTTTAAATAAAGTAAGGTATAAAGTATGTATAAATATTTAATTTGAGTTAGAAAAATTCAAATTATTAAAACAAATATTGTTATCAATTAATAATATGTTATATGAATAGTTAGGTTAAATTTCCAAGTTTGTGTCTTTAAAATTTGGTGTTTAGAGAGGTATAGGCTTAGTCGCATTTGGTGACGAATACACCAAAAAGTTGTGTTTGTAGCCTTTGTTATGAATTTGCCACGTAGTGTTAGTTTTATGAACTCTACTACTTTGTGTTACATATATTATTTATTCCCAAAAAATATATAGTTGAATTATCGAGTTGTTAAGATGCTAACCCTAATTAGGGTTTATATTTGATAATCGTAAAAAGAGAGGTACTTTGTATTAATACTTGTAAGTTGTACATTAGGAAAAATTAGGAAACATAGCATTTATACTAAAATCTTAATACTAGTCGAGTTGACTTGGTTGACTTCTTGACTTTGTTTCGCCCAAAATTGACAGTTGTCACATTCACCCTTACAACTAGCATACAATCATCACAGCAAGAGTCACAAACACAACAAGCATATACAGGCATAATAGGACATTGTCACCAAGATAACTATCATTAAATAAAAGTAATTATGTGGGTCGGCATTGGTACCTTCGAACCGCGAGTACAATGAAGGAAACTCACCTCAATCTGAAGATATCAAATCACACCCATGCTATCGAATCATGAAGTCCTCTCACTAAATCACAAATAATAGAACCCGAATTAGCAATTAGGTCGTTAACCCTACCTGGGAGTCTAAATCCTAAAGCCTGACTACAAGGGTAAAAGGTTGCTTAACCCTTCCCTTATTGGGCCTAACATACCAAGGCCCAAATACAAACTAGCCCAACTTCCAAAAGACATTCCATGTGTAAGTCCCCAAAACGCTTGTGTATCAATCAGACCCATTTGATGGTGCGGAATCCCAATCAAACGGATGATGTCAGATCAAATAGAAGAGAAGGAGATGAAGAATAATATGAATCTTGTTTGAATTGATTAGAATGAAGTTCCGTTACAAGATTCACATAGTTACACACATACGCTCCTTTCTATCTCCTCACGTTCATCACTAAAAAAACATTACCCTTACACTCCTCACCCTATATATATACATGGGAAACATGAGCCGAAAATGGGTTTACGGCCGTAAATAGGTTTACCGTCGTAAACCTGTTTACGGACGTAAATGGGTTTACAGCCGTAAACCTGTTTACGGCCGTAAACACCTCCCTGGCCGTAAACCTGACCGTAAAGTCATAAAACATTACAAAAAAAATACATTTTTCTAGAAAAGCAAAGTATAAACCATATTTTTGACCCAACAATCTCCCCCTTGGTTTATAGCTTTCTTTTCTTAATTGACCCAACAAGCTCCCCTTAAAAAGTAGCTGACTTTTATTGTTAATCTTCAGTTGGAGATTGACTTCAGCGTTTATCTTCGACGACTTCACAACTTCAAGATGAACTTGATGAATCTTCAATAAATGACTTCATCTTGAGCAGTTGGGAATTTCTTCAGAATTTGACATTGAACGCACTTTGAGGAGACTTCTTATACTGATTCTTGAAAGATAGCGCTTTCAGTTTGAGAATTTTCAGAGAGAACATCAGAGAGAAATAATTTTCTAGAACACTTCAGCAGGTTCATAGATAGCAATAGATTGATTGAGGAGGCTTCAATGCAATCCGTCACATGATCTTCAATTCCAGCTTCACCTTGCTTCTGGGGTTGAAAGATTGAATGTTGAAAGAATAATCTTCATTTCTTGCTCCTTCGAATGAGAATTCTTCGATGATCACGGATGAAGCTTTGGCTCAGAAATTTTCGACACAAACTCCATGAGTTTCATCTACACCTGAAATCACTTTTCAAGATAAAACATAACTAAAAGAAAACTTAAAACAAAAACAAAATAGAAATAACACTATTTTTGGATTTTTAATTTTCTGATTTTTGATTTTTTTTTTTTTAAATTCTCCCCCTAAATTTGTGCATAGAGGAAAACTATAAACAAATTTATCAAAAAGAAAAGTATTTGGGATCAAAGTTGTGAGACAGCCTGAACTTGTTTATCAGTACCTTCACTTTCATGAATAGATCTGGTCAATTGCCGGTATTGTAGCCCACTTAAACACGAAGAGTATCGACAAACTTTTCTAAATAAACCATTTAGCTAACGACGACCACGGGTATTGTTGTCCACTTAAATCAAGCAGCGAGATCTACAGGAAGCCTCTAAATGGTTCAATATTAGTTGCACTAGAATGTGTTCCCCATTTCCCGATATACCCCAGGTATCAGGAACTTCCTAAGAACTCCTTTCTTTAGGTGAGTAAACAATTATTAAGGAGGAAGTCACATTTAAAAATAGGTGCATATGTTGTGTCCCAGGTCGGATGTATTTCAATCATGCAGAGGGGGCAACATATGACTAACAGAGATAGAAGGTTATAGAGATAGTAGGGTGCATATGATGTGTCCCAAGTGGGATCTTCCGATCACACAGAGGGGACGTCATATGGTTAACAAATAGAAAGAATTTCATAGATAAGAAGGTGTGTAGAAATAGAGGTGCATATGTTGCATTCCAGGTCGGATCTCTTCCAATCCTGCAGAGGAAGCAACATATGACTGACAGATAGAAAGCAAGAAAATAATTTCCTACAGACCTACTTTATCAGAACCCCCCCCCCCCCCCCAGTCACCCTATCAGAACCAGAATTAAGGACATAAGTCCGCAAATCAAGGAAAAGTCGAACCACAGTTCTAGATGCGTATTAATTTAGTGTATCCCGTGGGTTCCCGTGTTTATCTCACTGCTCAATCTACCTGAGTGTCGTATGGTTAGTCTAAATAATCCTATCTAAATCCACACTGTCAAATCCTTCGTGCCTACCAGCACATTGAACACAGAGTCTAGACAATTCAGATTCAGTCCTTTACACAGTTTTTTACTGCCCGTTATCACATTCTTGATATCACTTCGCAATTATAACTACTAACGAAAAACTAATAAGAAAATGAAAAATTGTCTTTAAAACGAATCAGAGTAAGATAAACTCAGGAGTATAGAGAAGAAAACGCAAATCATAATTCACCGATTGAATTTACATCTAGAAGGTCTGAGAATGGCACACATAATCTCAGAACATATCCGAAAATTCTTCATGTCGTTAACCACAAACCCCATGAATGATCACTTCCTTTCTTCCCTTCCTGTAAAGACACATACTCTCAAACAATGTTCTGAGTGTTGTACAGTTAAGAGATGCCTCCATATCATGTGCTTGGAATAGCTACTACTAACAAACTGAAGTATGATGATATGCCTTCATAGCTGCTCCGACACAAGGCGGGATCAGTTGGTCTTTGGAACCCAGTCCATTTTGAAACTAGGTCGACCTTTTTCATCCTTACATGATACTTTCTCCCATGACTTATCCTGCATATCACAAACATAAGATGTAGAAAAGTTAGAGTCATTAGGTAATTTGGGAGATTGAACCTTTGGTACCCATTTGTAGTCGGGTTTAACCCATTTCTTTTTGGACCGGATGGGTGCCTCGGCACTTGCTTTTGATCTTGATATCGGCCGTTGAGATGACTTTGACCTAACCGGTCTTTGTTTCACTAGAGCATCTCTTGGATTGGGCTTCTTGGCCGGCATTTCCTTCTTGACGTTGGGATTCGAATTCTTGGCCTTATTCGCATTCCAATCACCATGGTCTGAACGTGACCTTGAGGGTTTTCTTTTGAAGTATCTCCCTCTTGGCGCGTTCTGCCATCCTTGTGCATACTAGGGAACATATGCGCGATTTGGACAGTTTCGGGTAATATGTCCAGGTGTTCCATAGTGAAAACATGTCTTTTTCTTCACTATGAAGTTGTTTCTTCCCGCCCCTGGTGGTGTATCCTTGCCTTGTCTCTTATTGTTCCTACATGCACACTTGCAACAACCACTCTATTGCGCTGGAATTGGTGGCCTGTATTTCTCAACGACAGGTTTGTTAGGAGTAACATAATTCGAGGCAACAAATTCTGAGGTCAAGGAGTCATTGTTTTGTTCAGTAGTGTTCTCCTTGCTCTCATCTTATGCTACTTTACCTACACATGAAGTAGAAACATTAGTATTTTCAACCTAAATACCTCCTGACACAAATCAAGCTGGTTCTCCGTATTGAAGATGTGCTTCCCTGTCAATTTCTTCCTGTGTCAGAGGGATGGATGTGTAGTTATGATTGAAAGGTGGAGGAACACTATCATACCCTAGACCCTTGTTTTGATTATCTTTGAATTTTAATTGGGTTTCAAATAAGGACTCGACTGTTTGACTTGACACAGTATAATTTTTGAAACTAACATCTATTTTTCCACACTTAATTTTCAAAGTGTCAAGTTCTTCAGTTATAGCAGCAAGTTGTCTCTTAATATAGTCATAATTTTCACACTTGTTGCTATACTCTTCTTGAAGCTTCCTGAAGACTTTGGTTTTGGCTTCTAATTCAATCTTTAGGGGTTTTGTCATTTCCTAAGTTGATATCCTTCATATTTTAGGGCCTCGACTTCCCTTCTTAGCAAATAATTATGTTCACGAAGAATTTTAATCGTATCTTCACAAGATTGAGTACATGAAACTTTATTGATCGGGATGTTAGCAAAACTCATTATCTCTCCACATTTCAAATCATCAATCACTTCAATTACATCAGCAATACTAAGAATATTGAGCTCTTTTGTCTTCTTGATGACAGCCACGTTCATATCCCATGATTTCAGAAGTGAATTTAGCAGCTTTTTGTTTATCTCAGACTTAGTCAAGAAGATCCCAACTATATTCATCTCCGTAGAGAGAGTGGTGAATCGTTGCAGCTCAGCCTCTACGGTTTCCCCGGGAATGTAATTGAACATGTTGTAATTTTGTCTTAACATATCCTGACGATTCTCTTTCATGTCTTCAATTCCTTTGTTGACCTCAAAAGCCATGAAAAACACAACTCGAAGCTAAAATAAAACTTAAACGACAAACTAAAATACAAAAATTACCTTTGATTATAAACCTTAAAAGTCAAATTTAAAAGGTCAAACTAAAAAGTCAAACTTGAAAAGTCAAACTTGAAAAGTCAAACTTAAAAGTCAAACCGAAAAGTTAAATTTGAAAATTTAAAAGTTAAAAGAGAAAGTCAAAGTTTAAAGTCAAAGGTCAAATTTTAAAAGTCAAAGTCAAAATTTTAAAAGTCAAAGTCAAAATTTTAAGTAAAAAGTCAAAAATAAAAGTCAAAAATTAAAAAAAAAAAAAAAAAATTTGTAAGTCCCCAAAACGCTTGTGTGTCAATCAGATCCATTTGATGGTGCGGAATCCCAATCAAACGGATGATGTCAGATCAAATAGAAGAGAAGGAGAAGAAGAATAATATGAATCTTTTTTGAATTGATTAGAATGAAGTTTCGTTACAAGATTCACACAGTTACACACATACGCTTCTTTCTCTCTCCTCACGTTCATTACTAAAAAACGTTACCCTTACACTCCTCACCCTATATATATATATACATGAGAAACATGAGCTGAAAATGGGTTTACGGACGTAAATAGGTTTACCGTCGTAAACTTGTTTACGACTGTAAATGGGTTTACGACCATAAACCTGTTTACGACCGTAAACACCTCCCTGGCCGTAAACCTGACCGTAAACTCATAAAACATTACATAAAAATATATTTGCCTAGAAAAGCAAAGTATAAACCATATTTTTGACCCAACACCATGTCCAATATGGGCCCTAAGTCTTCCGACCCAACAAGGGCCTAAATCCCTAAGCCTAAGATGCCCTGAAACTAGAAGCCCAAAAACCTCTCTGGTGAGTTCGCTACACGTAACATAAGTACACCCTTCGTATTCGAGTGCTTCGCAAGGTTGGGACCCCAAGTGTATGCACTCAACGTGCACCCCACGTGAACCCGATGTACGCCCCATTTGGCCATAACTTACTTTTAAGGTCTTAATTCATTAAGACCTAATGTCCAACTTTAGAACTAAGCTTATTAAAATGTATTAAACCATAAAATTGCAAACTTTATGCTTTTGCATGTCTCAAAAGGTTCCAAAGCCAACTTAAATACTTTATCCTCAAAGGATTGACACCAAACTTTGCATGGTTCATCATGATCCATCAAGATGATATTTTTATGCACTAACACCATCGAGAATGATGAAATCTAACATTCTAAGCTCCTGGAGTAGCTCATACTCACAAGGATGACTCAAGGGACAATCATATGATAAAATTGAGCCCTAAACCAAATATAACACATGGATTCATCTAGGTAGGATCTTTATACCTCCAATAAGATAGAAATGGTGAATAATCTTTAGCTCTACAAGCTCCCTCTTGTCCAATTCTTCTCCACAAGTTTTCTTCTTCTTCTTCTTCTTCTTCTTTTTCTTCTTCTTCTTCTTCTTCTTATTCTTCAATATGCATCATACGCACCTAAAACACACACACAACTCAATCTCTTTGGAAAATGGATTAACGTTTTAAGGTATAGCTCAAGTGACATCGGAGGCTAATAAGGTGAAGGACTTGGGGAACTTAATATCTTTAAATATGGTGGTAGTTCAAACCCTAAGTTTGGGAGAAATATGTATTCTACTCGAAAGATCCTTGATTTGTTCGAATAGTTGGTTTCAAAATAATCGGTCATAGGAATCTGCAATTTGGGTATGCGAGACCATGGTTCAAGATTTGGTCAAGTCGGGGGTGCAAAGTAAGTTGCCATTAGATGTATGTGCTCAGTAATACATGAGTTATCTTCGAGATAATAAGTTGTTGGTCAAGGAACTTTTTGTATCAAGTGGTTCCTTTCGGGAATGCGGATGTGTAGATCGAGAGGTGTTTGGGTCGCTTAGGTTGAGAATTGGTTGTTGAGGGATTCGTCAGCTCTTTGTGTAGATTGATATCTATAGTCTAGGCTGGGCAGTTGTTGATCGGTAAATCAACTTCAAAGTTTGGTATGTTTAGTTCCACATGGGTTTTGTTTAGCACTGGATTCAATCATTGTATTAGTGTTCAATGCATTATCGATCATTATTCATTTATTCTATTGTCAATAACTAAGGCTCTTCGAAAGTTTCGAGCTTTATCAATTGAAGTTCAATTGACGTGTCTATCTATCGTTAAAATCTATACATTTTACATTTTGATTTATGGATTGGGTACCCCTAATTTTTGGTTTTGGAAGTATTGTTCATAATGGGCCCGGGTTTGGTAGATGTCTTTGGTTATTGGAAGTTTGGTTGTTGAGGTAGGGTTGTTTGGTTTTTTAGGTGTGGCTTTGGATATGCATAGAATCCAATTTTAACAAGTCACGATGGAAGGATTGGTATTTTAGATTAATCTAGCCAGAGTTTTAACAACATTTCTGGATATCATTGGAAGCTTTATCAAGCTAGTTACATGGTGGTTAGATCTATTCAATTTCAATCAAGATGTGGGACCTTGTTTTCATCATTCATGTGGATGTTTCTGTTAACGATTGAGATTTGTCATTTGGTTAGACCTTCTGGTACTTCACTCTTTGAGTAAGGTCATGAGGAAAAAGGAATGCAACATATCCAAGGTTGGTTTTGGGTTCTCTTGTGGGTTTTTATTATAGTAAGTTCATCAGATATTGTCTGGAGGGGTCTATGTGGACTGAGTATGATAGCATAAGGACACTTCGCTTGGGTTATTGGCATGGGTCTTATTTGGTTTATATATTTTAATTTGGAACAAGAGTACGACCGCTTATCTCATCCTCTGGTTATGTGCGACCATGTTTTCCTCTGATTTTGCATTGGTACTAGACTGGACTGAGAAAGGAATTATGCATGATAGAAGTGATGCGTTTTAAGCATAGCAAACAATCCTATGTGTGCATGCAACCCTAATTGTTGGATCTATGTTTTCTCTTATTAGACATACAAGCAGTGAACACAAAAACTAGAAACCCTAGGAGGAACATGTAATTTTTTGAAATTAAAATATAATTAGGGTTAGGATACATACGTTGATTTTTATATTGTAATAACAATGAAATCCTTTAAGATCTTGAGCTTTGAGAGTAAGTGTCACAGTGTAACACCTTTAATGGCTCACAAACACACTAAGCAAGAGGATGATATGAGAGAGAAGGAGGAGGCTATAATTTGCGGCTGTTCTTAGCGTTTTAGGAAGCATGGGTGAAATCTATAAGGGGTTGTGTCCTTTATATAGCTATTGGCTGCTTAAAGCCAAAGCTAGGGTTAAGATAAGGAAACCCTAATCGCTTTGCTTAATGCCTAAGCAGCTTATGGATCCTCATCCTTAAGACCATGAATGAAATTTCTATGGCCTTCCCTATAGAAATCGTCCATCCCTCCTAGGATGGTCCAAGAGCCAATTTTCACAACTATCAATAAATTGCAAAACAACCCATGTACTTTTAATTAATTCCTTTAATCCAAAAATTAATTCGAAATTAAGTTCTAATTAAATATTAATTAAATAATATGATTTCTAATTAATATACTATTTTCATAATACATTAATAAATCATTTATATCAGTTTATTATTCCAAATAAGAAATTCTTCCTCTTTCTCAATAGTTCATCCTGTTTAGTTGCTAGTATGAAGGCAACCCAAAAGGACTATGCTACTATCAATTCAAGTACATACCAATAATAGTTATGGGCTTAGACACCTAATCCAATAGTCTTACACTTGGGTAAGTGTAACAACTATTATTGCAAGTATAACTTCAAAATTGACTAGCAAATTGTAGCTCTCAAAGCCGCTGACGAACTCTGACCCAGTCAGATATGTGTCCTTAGATAAGTGATCAAATATTCCTTCGTTCTACACGACATCGTATGTAAATGAGACATGGATTATAATCATTCTCTCTATCCAAGATTTGTTTCCCGATTTCTGATTTATGACGATTGGTTTCAGAATACTAATTGAACACATCAATTCAGTTCTGGCTTGGCCAAGCGCTTTAGATGTCATCATCAAATCATCAAGGGTCCCACAGATATCACTTTTCCCGTTAGGGAAAAAGGAATGGATAAACTTTGACTTATATGCTTGCACTATTTACTCATCTAGTCACGCATAACACTACGTTTTGTAACATCAAGTTACTGATGCATTTACGTATTATCAATGCACAACTAACTCGTAAACAACAACTTATATATCTTCTTTTCAAGAATATAAGATATTATCATATCCAAATTACTCGTGATAAAATCCATGAAGTAATTCTCTGAGTGTGGGTTTATCCAATACTTAAAATTTTCAAGTACTCATGAATATTGCAGCAAAACCATTGCTATGTCTAATCCCCATAAACAATCTACAATTCAATTCATGATAGTCTTAATTTGCTACTTACTTCCAAAATTACGAGCGATTGTGATTGTTTGAATAATCCAATTATTAGGGAAGTAAAACATGCGAAATGAAACACAATAATAACCTAATTAACTATGGTCTAAAAACTATTGAATATAAATAACACGCTTATTATTTGATCACCATATTAATTAGACTTTATTAATTGTAAAATGTTTCGATTAATCAACTAAATACTTGAATTAAACAACAGTCATGTCATGTCATAAACATGCATACTATGTTTCTCTATGGCCCTTCGCTTGTGAACAGATCAATTGGACACTATCCCAACGATGCTCATTTCATAATTCCAAATTCTTATTACTACTAAATGCATTAGAGTTCAACCTTACATTCAATATCCTTTTTGATGTCGAGGCTTTAAATTCATAGAGACTTTTCCAACAATATTACAAAAATGTTACATTGAAACTTTGTTAATAAAAACAATTTCATGGTAACAAAGTCTCAAATTCAAGATACACTCCTTGAACATCTTCCTTGCATTAAATTTACTAAGTCACATGTTGATTTTAATAACTCCCATTATGGAAACCTTTCCATATTCCCATATGACCATCAATTTTGAACAAGAGTCACCTTAATCCAAAACATGTCAATATGGTCCTTCCAAACCATATCATACTTCCAACTATCCACAAGCAACCAATCTTCAAGTAAACCTCAGACTATTCTTGACAGTTGTTTAACAACTTTAGTCTCATCTTGTTCTAGTCTTTTTTCCCTCACAATACCCTAGGCATTTGGAAAAATCAGAACAAGTGAATATTATAACATATGTAATCAATCCTATATCCGAAGCATATGAGACTTGATTCATAATGTCGTATACAAAGACCTGATATATGTTCAGTATCTTGCTATAGTATATCCATATATCGAATTTCCTATGTTGAAATATTTCAACACGATATTTATATATGTCCAAGGCTAAGTTTTATTAAATCCTTCAATCTAAACTTTTATCTTTGAAATGAAGTATGATTCTATAACTACAATTTCAATTATAACATTGAACTAAATATCAAAGAGTGCTTTTTAAAGTTACTGTCGAACTCTGATTCATATGAAATGCTGTCCCTAAGATAAGTGATCAACTATTTCTTAGTTCTAGAAGATAATGTATGAACAAAGTCATGGATTATATGATCAACTTTATGTTCAATTGTTTTGTTTCCTGATTTCGAAATTTATGATCAAATTTCAGACTACAAAATTGAACACATCAATATAGTATGGACTAGACCTGATTCTTATAGATCAACTTAAATCATTGAGGGACCCAAAGATATCACTTTTCTTATTAGGGAAAGAGGAAAGAATTACTTTGGCTATATAGTTATACAATTTAAAATATCAAATCACACATTTAATAACCCTTTATAAACATCCAGTTACGAGATGCATTTGAGCAAACCAATGCACAACTAATCTGTAAACTATGAACTATATATCTATGCTTTAAGAATAGTAAATGGTATCATCTTAGAATTACTTGTGATTGAATCCATGAAGTAATCTCTAAGCGTAGGTTTATCCTATACTTAAAATCCTTATTTCCAGGTACTCATTAATATTGTAGTAATCCATATGCAAAGTCCAATCCCTATGGACAATCTATAATCAATTTATGATAGTCTTAATTCATTACTTACTTCCAAAAGTATGAACGACTATGGAATCTGAATAACAAAATTATTCAAGAAGTAAGTAAAGGATTTGAATAAGATCACTTCGCATGTTTTACTTCCTAATGTTTTAGCGAATTTTATGTGAATAAAATTATGATGTAAGTAAAGGAAGTAACTGCAGGATTTGAATAATATCACTTTACATGTTTTACTTCCTGGATAATTTTAATCCTTTGCTTGTGTGCATATTAGTATTCTAATCCTTTACTTACTTCCAAATTTTAGTCAACTTGTAAAAAATTCTAAGGTTTTACTGAATTTTGTGTAACCAAAGTTGTTAAACAACTGTCAAGAACAAAGACATATATGAATATCATGTTTAAATGCTTTTAACATTCTAATCCTTTACTTAATTCCAAAAGTATGAATGACAGTTGTTTAACAACTTTAGTCACACAAAATTTTAATCCTTTTCACACAATGCTAAAAGCATTTGAAAATTTACAATAAGTAGATGTTATAACATATATGATCGATCCTATATCTGAAGCATAAGGGAATCGACTCATTATGTCCTACATAACGGCTTGATGTCTTTTCAATCATTTGCTATAATATTTCCATATACTGAATCCCCTATGTTGAAACATTTGAACTTGCTATTCATATATGTCTTTGACTAAGTTATATTAAACTATCTAAACCTTTATATTCGAAAAGAAATATGAGTGCCTTCTCCCTTAAGCTCAATATAGAAAAGCAATTAAGAACTTTGCAATTTGCTAATTGGAGTCATTGTTCCCTATGAATAATACTTTTAACATGCATTACTAAGATAACAATTATGTTCCCACTAGCTTTGACATGTACCCAAAAATCAACCAGACTTCTAGTAATCGATATCCTTTAACTTTCTCATAGAAGTGAAGATTTCTGATACACGATTCTTCGATAAGTCTCGAACTAGACATCATAAGCTTATACACCTTAGTTGGATATCATATGTGTGTGTTTAAACCTTTCAAGAATTGATATGTATATATCTTGAAGATTCAAACGATTCCTTGCCATTCCTCATAATTCAAAATATGAAGAGGGATGTCGTAATCATATTCTGAATTTGAGAATGCAATTAACACAACCAATATCCATATAGATCTTTATCAGATCTTTAAAATATATTAGCAAAAGTATTTCCACATAACTATTTTCATGAATTAGAGCGAAATCTTTGCCACATAGATTTGAAGGTGCATATGTTCGTATCCATTTTAATTTCTAACCTACAATCATAAGACAAGGGTTAGGATAAGCCAAGTTCAAATTTAGTTTTCCTTCATGGACTAAACTTTGCTATTTTTTTTTAATTTCCTACCTTCTCGCAACTCAAGGGCCTACCAATGCTTCCATGTTTTTAGCTGCTCATCCATATTGACCAATGTACATTCACTCACCAACACACTTAACTTTTGCATCTAAATGTAGAACATAGAACTCATAGGCATTGCCAACTCAACTGGAAGTGCACAGAAATAAGAATATGTCAACTAAACATAACAAGTTTTCAACCTCAGGTCTCTTGCTAGTGGTAATTAAAAAGTTTATTATCAGTTGACTCTTGCAAGATCAAAATCAACATGACTCCAATCGACTCCATGACATATGAGTTTTCTCTCAAGGAACATTCCTTAGGGAGCTGAAAAAATATTCAAATGTTCGTCTGGATTCCCGACAAGAAGACACTCCATAAAACAAGACTCAATTTATCTTTTGTTTCTTGATCAATGAAAACATCACAACTCTAATTCTAAATGTAGTAGAGTGAGAAAAGCATTATTACTCCACATATTATGAGGTGTTATCAACCTTCTTAGTTTGAAATAAGCTTCAAGATATGATTTATAGTTACTATATCATAACTCTAAAATTTAATTGGAACAAAGTATGACTCATCTTTGATCGAACCATTTCCAACAATGTTCGATTCCTATTCTTAGTCATACAATTGCATTAAGATGTTCTTGAAGGAGTCAATTGTGATACAATTCCATAATAACTAAGATAATCATAAAACATGATACTAAAGCACTCTCATTTCTTATTCATATTGGATAATCTTTTATCTTTCTGCCTAATAGATTCTTCTATTCGTTCTATTCTTGTTTGACCCCTTTCAAAAGTATTATAATTCGATTTAATCTAATAAACATAATCATATTTGCTGAAGCATTAGTAAATTATGACGAATTAGAATTCTATTTAATAATATCTTCCCTTGTGGTGGATTTGAAGAGTCCATATTAACATATGCAAGATCCATTAGTCACTCACTTGCATCACATAAACATGTGAACAATGAATTAGTTATAACTTTCAAATGAACAAGATTCTCATGCATCATGGAATTTAAATTGTATGGATCCAAGTTTCTGTCCAATTGAAACTTAGTGATGAGATTTCTTTTCACTTGGTCAAAAATGATAGTACCACAAGCACGTTCTAGAAGAATCAATATCCACCATTAATATTAATATTATTATTATTATTATTATTATTATTATTATTATTATTATTATTATTATTATTATTATTATTATTATTAGAAACATAGCCAACACTTTCATAAATTCCATTGCAAGGAAATAAAAATAAGGCAATGTCATAAACAAAAACTTCATTTTATCACTAAAAAGAAAATTGGAACTTGTCCTTTACAATGTATAAATTGAAAATCTATATTTCTAGACATCTTTGAAGAGTAATAGAAATATATTAAAACTATCCTAACTCCTTAATAGTAGTTCTAAATTCTGACTACGGAACCATGCATCAAGAGTCCATTTCTCACAGTCAGATTTAGCTTACTTTACTCAAGCTTCCTTATTTCTTTTAGGTCCTAAAATACCATGAAAGATGTGATCATCACATCATGTATTAAGATTCTATGAATAGGAACTCATATTGGAGTTAGATAAAGGATGTACCTGGAAAAGAGTCATATGAATTGACTTTACCATCTTCAAGATCCTTTAGGTATTTTGGACAGTTTTGTTTCCAATGTCCTTTCAATTATTAATAGAAATAAATGGAATCATTGTGGTTAACATGTGGAATTATCTTAGAACGAGCATTTCTCATCACTACATGATAAAAATATTTGACCTTGGTTGATCCCTTTCGATTGGGAAGAGATATATTTTCTTAATCACAAATGTTACCATTTTCAATGTCCATGGAAACCTTGGGATTAGACCATATAAGCATTTCTACTTTTGTTGGATTCTTAAGTATTTCTGCTTCAGTAACTACCAACATTTAGGTCAAATCAATTAGGGTCACATCGAGATTCTTCATATGAAAGTTTTCAATGGACTGGGCATATGAATTTGGAAGCGAAAGAAGAACCAAATCAATGGCTTTCTCCTTTAGGAATATGACACCCATTATTTCCAATTTGTGAATGTATGATTTCATTTTTAGAACATGCCCACATACATAGTTTCAATCTTCTTGTTTACTTACTAATATGGCTTGAGTAGTTTCATATCTTTCAACTTGAGGAAAATTTGACGTTGGGAGAGTCATATGAGGAGGTGGTGGAAAGTTGAAGGGGGACGATGCCTAACTCCACCATTACCTAAAAAAGGAAAGACAATTTCACCTTGACTCGAATATGGAAGACCATCTCTAGAAGATTGAGGAAAGCCATTTCCATAAGAACGAGGAAGGCCATTATTATATTTATTAGACATCTAAAATTAAGAGAAGATAGAATTCAAGTTATTTGATTTTAATCCTTAATTATTAACCCATAAATTAAATTAAGGCTAGGATCCATATTTTCATTTTGTAATATGAAGAAGGATGTATATCACGAAACTAATTTAGGTAGGTTCAAACATTTCTCCAATTTCAATCATATGAAACTCCTAAATCTTTTGAGAGTTTCATTGAAATATCAATGACATGTTTAATCTCAGATTACGCTCTTACCAATTGTGACTAGGATGTCGAGGATCACAATTAAGATGTAATTAACCATGCAAACCTGTTCAAACACTCCCAATCGATTTATAATCTCCCATTGATGTGCTGGTTAAACACATATGCTCCATTAACAATTATAAACATGAGTTGTTTCATCATTTCATCTTTATAGTCCTACATTAGTGTGTTGCTTAACCATACACTCTCTACTAACGATTCATAAATAAATGATGTGTATTTTCATTAATTAGCATATGACTACATATTTTTCCTAAAGTAACTAGAGTGGGGTTTAAAGAAGGTTCTAGTACTTCATAGATTATATTTTTAAACTTTTATGTCCTATGAAACTCATTTGACTAACGACCCTCTACCACGCAAAGGAGTGGTGGGTGAAAAGGACACCCATTCTATGATCATTTTATAGGTCGTTTCCTTATACCCCTCTTATAACATTGCTTCATGAGTGAGGTGTACTAGAGATTCAACTGACTTTTCATATACATATAGTATTAAACCTTTTAATATATATATATATATATATATATATATATATATATATATATATATATATATATATAGGAGTAGGATCAAATGTGAACACCACAAAGGTTGAGAACGCGAGAACAATGTATATTTATTTTTGATTGCATGTAATCATTTGTTTGGAAATGATAAATTTTTACGCATTTAATTTCGATTAAAGAGAAAATGCATATTCATGGTGATTGTGCATAAAAGTTTATCATTTATCCACAAATGAATATATGAAATCAAAAATAAATATACTTGTTCTTGCGTTCTCAACCTTTTTGGTGTTCTCATTTGATCTTTTCCCTATATATATATATATATATATATATATATATATATATATATATATATATATATATATATATATATATATATATATATATATATATATATATATATATTTAAGGGTGTAATTTAAAACTTTTTAAACCACAAGGATTATATATTAATTATCTAAATTAATCATATATTTAATTAATCAATTTAAACCTATCATGAAATTATAATAATCTTTTACTTGATCTTATAATTAAATTAATTATTAAATCTATAAAGATAATTTTAATTGTTCTTATAATTAAATATTATCTTATTCAAGATTATCTCTTAATATTTAGGGCTTTATTTTAATTATCTAAGATATGCAAAAAATCGGATTTTGGTAGAATTCAAATAAGATAATTACCAAAAATTAACCACACAAATCAAACTAGGCAGAAAATCCTGAATTTCCAGTTTTGAGCTAAGTTCATGTCTTGAAAGAGACATTGCCATGTCGTGAGAATAGATTTTTGATTTTTTTTGTTCGATTCAATTTAAACAATGTTATACATACCAAGGATTTGATACCACTAATGTGTTTTATAGGTTACAAAACTATGTGTTCATGAAATTCACTTAACACTTAAGGGCACATGCAACATAATAGATCTACATCTTTAACACTTTGAAGATAACATACAATAAACAACAAAACCTAACATGAACCCTAATGTAATCAAAACACCAACTTATGGTTACATACTTTTGAGTTGTTGTTGTAATCAAAACACTTCAATCCCTAGTAGTTGTTGGTCTTGGAAAGCTAGCACCAAAAGAATGATGTCCATACTGGCTCAACCCAAAACCAGAAACCCTAGAATGATGAGGAGAGAGGAGATATTATGGAATTTTCATTCATGTGCTTATAGGTAATGTCATGAACGAAATTTTCAAGCGAAGGGGTCCTATTTATAGTATAAGTAACTTGCAGATAAAACAAGATTTGAATTTATTAAATAATAAATTTAATTCTAATTCAAATCATTTCTTTTTATGCAATCAGGAGGCTTCCAGAAACCCTAGAAGAGCTCCCAAAACCATTTATGCTTGGATGGTTCTAGAATTGCTTCTTTTTGTTCAACTATTGAACAATTACAATTCACCCCTTGCACCTTTAATTAGTTGATTAATTCCAATTAATTCCAGATTAATTTTGATCAATAATTAATCAGTTCTTATTGATTTCAAATTAATTTATTAATCATATAAATTAACAAGTCAATTATTTAACATTCGATCTATCATTAATTTATTAATCACATAATAAGTTAACATATCAACTTTCTATTTCCAATTAATATATTAATCATAAAATATATCAACAAACAAATTTCCCATAATTTCCAGTTAGTTTGTTAATCATATAATAATTTAGAAAATTATCTCTCTCACTCACTCTCTCTCTCTCTCTCTCCTAATATCATTTCTAACTATTTCTAATTATGAGGGCAACCCAAAACGTACTTTGTTTCAAAATGACCATGAAACCAAAAAAGTCAGGTTTGGACTAAACCTTAGAAAATGCATACCACAAGGATCATTTTTGCAGTTCTCTCTCTCTCTCTCTCTCTCTCTATATATATATATATATATATATATATATATATATATATATATATATATATATATATATATATATATATATATATGGTTATGTTACATTGTTTCTAGTAACTATTGTGTGCCAGAATGCACAGATCTGGACCACCGGATGAATAGAATCAACAATCTTGATCTGAGGGTCTATGATATTACAATAGGGTATCATGTATCATATAATCATACAAATTTCAGCAAAATGGTATTTTGATCAATTAACCTAATTTAGAAAAGGAAATTTTCGGATTTTAAGGGATCATTAATTCCCTTATTTTTAAAAAATCTTATTTTCTTAAATTAATTCTAATTAAATTTTAATATTACTTTTAATAATAACCGATTTTATTCTGTCAGAATGACAAAAACTCAACAATAAACTAGTAAATATATTTGCGGTTTTATTCTTGCATAATATTGTTTCATTCAAGATACTTTTTATATTAAACATGTTTAGAGAATTATACAGCATATTATCAAGAATAACATTTTCTAAAGGATACAAATTTTATACTTTAAGAATCACTATTTATATTCATCCGTAAAGAAAAAGTCTATAAACAATTATTACAATCATTCTAAAAAAATTATGACTAATAATGGTTTAAGGATTACATTTATTCTTAAAGATTAAAACTAAAAATTGTTAAAAAAGAGAAAACATCAAAATCTAACAAAAACACTACTTTATTCCGAAAGAATATTATCGTTGTCTACGTTTTCTTCATTTTCCACATTAATAGCAACCTCTTCAAAACCTAAATTCACAAGGAGAACATAATCAACTTTCAAATATTAAAATTTTAGTGCATTAAATAGAATAAAACAATAAATTCTAATAGAATGCGATATACATTCAAATAGAATATAACTATAATTTCTACGAACCAATATTAACAATCATCCTTAAACTTGCAATGTATATTATTTAGAAAGAATGTAATGTTTCATTATTTACGATGTTATTCCATAAGAATCGAGACCAATAACAAGAATATAAACCAATTTTATTCTAACAGAATTGGTTACGATAATTCACTGCTTAAGTTGACAAGGAATTCAAGATTCTATTTTGACAAAATTAGAATTCGATATTCCATTCTAGCAGAATGATCAACATCAATATGCATTAAAAAAACCTAGATTTCAACTATGCATTTTATCGAACATGTGGTGTGCTTCTTCAGCTTGTTCAAAAAAAATTAGTGAGAGTCTTACCAATTCAGTTTCTTGGTGGTTGGGAACTGGAGATACAACTAAAAAAAACATGTTATGATTAGTACAAGAGCATAGCAATATTCAGATATTCTTATTAGAAAGGGAAAGTCTTAAATACCTTCTAGATTGGGGCGCACAATCGAGCAACTGCAATAGGGCAACAATAGTACTTCTTCAAGATGACTGGCCAGTCAACGCAATCACACATGAGATCCACATCCGGGACCTTTCCGTTGGCGTCTACCAAGCGTATGGAAAGCAAGAGGCCGACGAACATGAAGATAAGGAAGAAGAGTAGTCGAATAGAGGATCTAGAAGTTGCTTTCATGATGGCGGATACTAGGCCAACATTGGTGCTCGGATGTAAGGATCGATTTCTAGTGGAAAGGAGGAACAGAGGTATCGATGATTTGAGGAAGCCGTCGTACTCTTTAATTTTAGGGATGTTGGCTTTGTAGGGTTAAACTAATTAAGGAGAGATTAATTGAGTTATTTTTTTTACCATAATTAGATATAGTAAGTTTACCATTATACCATTTTTTAATTTATTTAATGATTTATTATTCCTGAATTCTCATTGGAACATTTGAATATATATATATATATATATATATATATATATATATATATATATATATATATATATATATATATATATATATATATATATAGAGAGAGAGAGAGAGAGAGAGAGAGCTATGTTCATGCATTCAAAGTAGTTATTGTGTTATTGTATACATAAATATGGGTCAATCATTCGTAAAGGGTATTTGTGTAATGTTACATTATAATTAATATTTTAATTATGTTCATCATCTCAATTAAATTCCTATATATTAGGCAATTATTTATGAATCCTATCACTTTTAACAGCTTCACCCTCTATTTATTTACATCCATTCTTATTCCTTCACCACTTTCAAAAACCCTAGATCGGCACACACCTCTTGTATCAATCCTCATCATCATAATTTCACCATTGTCGCTTATTCATCCTCTATCTCAATTGTCGGCTTCATCATCCATCGCCGAAATCAGTCCATATCTTTATTTTTCATCTACAGCCTTTAGGAACGAACGACAAGTCGAGAATACAACATCAATCTTATCTTCATCATACCCACTACCACTGATTCATCCGTATAGTAGTAGCGAAACCTAGCTCTAGTATCACCCTCCAGCAACGGCGCCCACCTTTGAGAGCCTCTCGGTATGTTTGAACTTATAAAACCAATCTTATATTCTCCGAATTTCTACAATCGTACGTAGATAAAAGGGAAAAAAATGTTTTTTTTGGGTTTTGTACGGCTCGTTGTGATTAGGAAAAAACAATTGTGCTGAATTTCTTATTGCTAAAATTTAAAAGGAAGAAAAAACATAATTTCTATGTTTTTGTTTCGTGTTCCTATTGTCGCCCAGGTTCTTTTTCTTCCACTTATTCTACTAGATTAATGCTTTATATATGAGTTTGATATTCTTATTATTTTTTCTAATGGCTATTTAATATATTGAAGTAAATAAGACAAATTTCATAGTCAAATATCAAATTTATATCTAATTGACAAACTTTAAGTTCTGGGAAGACAGAATGGCAAACTAAATGACTTCAAACAAAATATATATTTTATATAATTGTTATTGTTCATTCTTAGTAAACAAAGTAGTTACTTCTCCTCCATTGATTTGTGTATGCTGTTTTAATTAGATTATTTTGTGTTAATTTTAGATGGCTGGTCATCTGTAAGAGGCATCCAAGTTGTCACAAATTTTACTCCTCCTTTCTGTGTATGATTTATATATTTGTCAATCAACTTATCAAACTACTTTCTAGTAACCCCTTAGAGGTTTGTGTATTTTATACAATTCCAATTCAATCGGAATGGAATTGCGAATTCAAATTCTATTGGAAGGGAAAAACGAATTCGAATTATGTTGAAACGAAATATGGATATTTTCTCATTGATTATATATGTTATATAATTTTTGGTTATTGGTTTTTGTGCAATTAATAAGTCCGCATATTTTTTCAAAGGAATATAGTTTTTTATTTATCATTTGTTAATGCGGTATTGGATTCTAAACTACAATTGGATTTGTTTTCACAGAAATTGATGCTTGAAGAACGGATAACAAAATTGAAAGTGTTTCTTAGCAACATTATTATTTTAGGATGAATTAGTGTATTTGTTAGATTTTGATATTTTTTCCCGATTTAAAATTATTTTAGTTTTATTCTTTAACAATAAATGTAACTATTAGCAATTGTTACATGTATTCTATAAGAATTAATGTAATTTTGTTTTAATTATTCAATTGATGGTTCGATAATTTGTTATTCTACAAGAAATTTTTAAAGTCATGATCAATAAATATGTTCAAGAATATTTTTATTATTTTATGGTTTAAGAATATTTTTATTTTTGAACATACTCAAACATATTCTGTCAGAATGTCCGAATTAAAAACCTTATAATTCGTAAAATCTGATTTTTAAAATTAATAGAATCTATGATCCCTTAAAATATGTAAATTTCCTTTATTAAATCTATATTAATTGACTAAAATACCCTTCTAGTTAAATTAGATGGTATTTTTCAATTATATTTAATTCAATAATATGTATTAATCACTTTTTTTAAATAAATAAAATGATTGGTCCACAATCATTTATAATTTATACAATAATTAGTTATAATATAACAACCTAAGCATACATATATATATATATATATATATATATATATATATATATATATATATATATATATATATATATATATATATATATATATATATATATATATATATATATATATATATATATATATATATATATATATATATATATGAACTGTATGGGGTGAAATTTAGAATCACCCTAGATAATATACTAACATGGCAACACACTTTTGAACCTAAACCTCCAACTATGAAGTCAAAAGTACATGTTACAACAAGGTTGATTGTAAATTCATCCGTATAGTCAATAAATATAATTCTTTTATCGAAATAAAATATTTTATTTTATTTTTCGGGATAATGTCATTAAGATCCAACAAATTTCTAAGTTGGTTTTATAGGTCATCGAAGGTTATTTATTTGGCACTTTTGGAACATTAAGTTATGTTTGACCTTCTAAAAAATATATTAAACTTTTTGTTCGGTTTCACAAGTAAAAAAAATAGATGACATGGCTAGAACTCTTTTTCTGGAACCTTCATGCTATCAAATATGGATAGCCTTCTTAGAGAGAGGCAGTGTCAATCATCTCCATTGTCACCATGTCTCTAGCTATTGCCATCTCTTCATCATCATTGTCTCCGCCGCCGGTGCAAATGTGCAATCTCTCCTTCAAGATCGTCTTTGTTGCCATTTCTCCATCTCCAAGTTTCTAGTTGTTGGTTTTTGTTTTTGTTTTTTTTTTTTTAAATAAATATGGGGATGTGTGTGTTGAAGAGAAAAGCCTACAATCATTTTCCACATTTTGGCTTTGATTTTCAGATTCTGAAACTTGCATTTTCAGATCGGGAAATGGGATTGTGTTGGTTTTTGGTTTTTAAGCATCGATTTAGGGTTTAAAGTTGTATGAGATGTGCGTTTTAAGTATCGATTCCCATGGGTAGTCGAGATAGAGACATGTAGTGGTGGTAGCATCTCCCTTAATGACTATGCATGGTCCATTAATGAGAGACAGTGGCATGATATGTTCCACTAATGAGCTTGGAAAGTTTTTTTTAGATGATGTTGAAGTCTCCTTGATGAGTAGGCAAAAGTTTATAGGGTTACCTTTTTAATAATCGAGCTGGTTTTAAAATTTAAACCATAATATCCTACCTAATAAATAAAAATAATTTTTCCACTTGTTATTCTTTTATGTATTATATCATTATGTGTAAGATCCATGTATTATATGGGTTTATTTAAAAAAAATTAAATATGAAATTTTAACAATTTGAAAAGTTAAATTTATAAGAAAAATAAGAAAAATTTTAAATTATTAAAATTAATGATGTTTTAATATATTGAATACATTACATATATAAACCATTTCTAATAAATCCTTTACATATATATTACCTTACATATTAAATGTGGAATTTTAATTTAATAAAATGAAAAATACAATAAAATGACAAGTGAAAATAAAAAATTTAAAAATTCTAGAAAATATCATGTATACAAATTAATGAGAAGATGACATCTAACAAAAAACCTTCATTTATTATAGTAGATATGTCATTTTGTGATAATTTTAAATTAAATTATATTCATATGTAACTTTGTTGTTTTTTATTTTATTTTATTAAATTTTATATAATACTTAAATATAATAAATATATATCCACTTTATTAATACAATTTTCTTTATAATTTTGAAATTTCTAAAATTAAATCTAATTATTTTAGTTGTTTATTTATTTAAATTATTAGTTTAAATTTAAAAGATAAATAAACACTTCAATTTTAATAGTTAAATATTTTTTTTGTTATAATTTTAAATTTTCTGAATTGTTAAATATTCACGTTTATATATATATATATATATATATATATATATATATATATATATATATATATATATATATATATATATATATATATATATATATATATATATATATATATAGACAAAAAAAATATAATACATGAATTTCACAGAATGCGTTTTAAACAATAACATTGAATATTAAATCCATAAAAAATATATTATTAGGTCTCAAAGATATTATCTTATATATATTACAAGTATTAATAAGATGTTATAAGGATATTAGAGGTAAAACCTATATAAGCAATATTAAAAATCATATAAATGAATCGTCCTAACCCTAAATTTTTTTTAAAATTATATATAGACCATGTAACAAACAACCCGAGTTTAGACCACGCTGTAAAAGCTTGATTTATACACAAAAGTTTGAAATATGAGCAAAATAATGACCTCGAAAGACATCACATTTTGTCGTAACTTAGACCTTATCATTAATAACTTAAACACGACAAAATTCGGAAAACTTTGAATAAGAATTTTCAAGATCCTTTAATAGAAAAATAGTTCTGTGTTCATTGAAAAGTTAACTTTGACTGTTTCAAATTACACATAATGAAAAAGGACCTCGACAATCATTTAAAAAGATGAAAGCAATAAAACGTTTTTTGTCACGTATCACAGTTTTTTAGAAAACAATATATATATATATATATATATATATATATATATATATATATATATATATATATATATAGGGTGAGGTTCAATAGAGAAACATAATTAACCAAGGAACCAATATTTTTTTTTTTCAACTTTTCAACTTATTTTTTATAAAAAAATATATATATAGAAATTTATAACTTTTTATTATTTTTCCAATGATATCAAATTCGATATTTTTACGTCAAATTCACAATGTGAATTTTTGAAAATTCACAACGTGAATCCGGATTCACATGGTGAATCCGAAAAATATTTTTCACATTTACAATGTTAATATATGAATTTAAATATTTTTAGATTTTTCTTCGATAAAGAATAAGCTCTAGAAATTGAAAAAAAAAAATATTTGGTTCTTTAAAAAACCAATAATTATAGTTATCTATTGAACTTTTCCCTATATATAGTGAGGTTCAATAGAGAAATATTATTAAGAAAATGATTGTTTATCATTATGACTTCCAACGTTCAATATCGAGTCGTTTACAAGAAGATTAGAAGATTTGAGTGATTTGTTGAGTCCGATAGTTCTAATGGTTAAAAGGAGTATCGTCACTGAAGAGTATAAGGAGGTGTATTTCCTTAATACCCTCTTTGACCATAATCAGAACTGAAGCAGAAAGAAGAAAATTCACGTTCAACACCTTAAACACATCGAGTGCACATCTACACTCAACGAGTTCCGGAGGAAATTCATGTTTTCTGCCTAAGTCACGATCCAATTCAATAAGTCTTCACTTACAACTCGGCGAGTTGCTTAGTCAATTTTCTTTCAAGTTTTCGATTTGATTCCATTTAAGGCGGGCATTGGCTATATTTTTTGAAGTCCATTTTTGAAGTTTTCCAAGTAGCTTTTTCCTGAATATTGAGAGCTATCAACCATACGAGATTTTGACACCCAGGGCATGGATGGGCTGTTCCCATGCCTAAAGTCAGCTGAAGATGGAGCTAAACTGAAGAAGATCACCCACGCCACTACTATCCCAGGGGAATTTGTTCCAATTCTCTCTTTACTTTTATGTTCTTTATCATGCATAACATGCAATGGGGTCATTGCATGAATTATGTGTGGGGTAGGGGGTTGGTTACATTAGTTGAAATTTTAGTTAAATTTTAAAAATTTTGCATTAAAATTGCGAGGGCGAAATTAGAAAATTTTGGTAAAATCAAATAGGAATCATGCTAGTATTGTGTTTGATGATTTTATGAAGAACCCAAATGTTTAGGTGAGCCTATACACATTACAATGCATTTGTGTCCCAACATAAGTATGATTAGTTTGAGGGATGCACCATGTTTAGCTTTGTTTACTATAAATGTATCCAGGAAAACTAATACTTTAACCAATAAAAGTTGAAGTCAAGTGCCCTTGCTTAAGCATGTAGGGTATGAGTGAAAAAAAAAGTGCGTTACATGTGAAAAAAAGAGAGAGAATTACAAGAAAAGTTGTAAGAATTTTGGAGCAATAAATGTGAGCATCAAAAGATAAAAATTCGAAGATTCAAAAAGTTGAAGATACCAAAAATTAAAAAATGTGTTGAATTCAAAGAAATCAAGATCAAATTATCAAAGAAGTGAAGAATTCCAATAGCTTCATAGTGGTATCGAAAAGTTGTAATTTTCTAGTTTATGAGGATTGTAAGTATTTAGAACTGAGGGGGTGCTTAGGAAAAAATTTAGACACAAATGCATGCGTTGCGGTCTTGGCATAATGGGCGGGTTTTGATTGGGATTGTGTTATGTGGTATTAGTAAGTTAAAATTCAGTTTTGCTTGGGGGCAAGCAAAAGTCAAGTGTGGGGAATTTTGATATGGGCATATTTAGTTATAAAATTCATGCATTGTCTTAATACTTTATGTTGATTTTATCTCATTTAATGAACAAAAGGTGCTTAATTAGTTTATAATTTCATTTTTTAGCAACAATGAAATGCTCGGATGGAAAAAGGAAGCGAATTTAGCAATTGGGAGCTTGGGTCTTGGATTTTGAAGAAAGAAGGATGTTGCTAGACAGCTTAAACCATTGTTAGTGTTTTGGCCATATCTCATGAACCGTAACTCCAGTTTACGGGATTCAAAATGTTCTGAAAACTAGACACAATTTCGGATGACTTTCTTGTTTTGAGAAAATGTTGATTTCAAATGGACTCGACGGGTTGGTCCTCAACTCCACGAGTTGATCAGAAAGTTCATGATTCTCAACGTTGACTTGCCGTACACGGGATTTTAAGTGATGGACTCTCCGAGTCAGTCAGTGGACTCGTCGAGTCGCCCATGTTTTCAGAATTTATATAGAAACGCTTCATTCGAACCCTAACGAATGGTGGAAGTTTAGGACGATTTTTGGAGGCCATAATGGTTCTTAAAAGCTGTGGTTTTCGAGATTTCAACTTAGATATCAATTTGGAAGAAGATCAAAGGCAATAACACATTATTTTATCTTAATCTTTTGCATGAATCATGTTTCAATCATTAGATTATGTTTTTAGTTTGTTATTGGCAATGTTTTTTGAAGTCCATTTTTGAAGTTTTCCAAGAATCTTTTTCCTAAATATTTAGAACTATCAACCACAAGAGATTTTTACACCCAGGGCATGGATGAGCTGTTCCCATGCCTAAAGTTAGTTGAAGATGGAGCTAAATTGAAGATGATCACCCGCACCTCTACTATCCCAGGGGTTTTTCCAATTTTGTCTTTACTTTTATGTTCTTTATCATGCATAACATGCAATGGGGACATTGCATGAATTAAGTGTGGGGTAGGGGGTGGGTTACATTAGTTGAAATTTTAGTTAAATTTTGAAAATTTTGCATTAAAACTGCAAGGGCTAAATTAGAAATTTATTGTAAAAGCAATTAGTAATTATGACAGTATTGTGTTTGATGATTTTATGAAGAACTCAAATATTTATTTGAGCTTATACACGTTATAATGCATTTGTGTCCCCCTTTATTCTAGTGAAATCATGGGACAAAAACATAACCATGATTAGTTTGAGGGATGTAACATGTTTAGCTTTGTGTACGAGAAATGTATCCAGGAAGACTAATACTTTAACCAATAAAGGTTGAAGTCAAGTGCCCTTGCTTAAGCATGTAGGTTTTGAGTGAAAAAAAGTGAGTTACATATGAAAAAAAGAGAGAATTACATGAAAAATTGTAAGAATTTTGGAGCAATCAAAGTGAACATCAAAAGATCAAACTTCTGAAGATTTAAAAAGTTGAAGATTCCAATAATTAAAAAAGGTGGTGAATTCAAAGAAATCAAGATCACATTATCAAAGAAGTGAAGAATTCCAATAGCTCCATAGTGGTATCAAAAAGTTGTAATTTTTTAGATTATGTATGCCTGAGTTGCTTGACCAAAAATACTTTGAGGTTAAGAAAGCTTTTCGGGGATGGATTAGGAGGGATGCATAAAATGAGCGTTCTTCAAAAGAAAATGGTTAGTGTTTATGAGGATTGTAAGTATTTAGAATTGATGGGGGTCCTTAGGAAAAAATTTAGACACAAATGCATGCGTTGTGGTTGATGTGCACGAAAGTACCCATTAATTTTAATATTTATAACCTAACAAACTTAGACTAACTATGCACTTATAGGCAGTGTACCTAGTCAGATTACAATATAGCTTAGGTAAGTCGGGTGTCGATCATAGGGAACGGTGGATTAATTTAATACATTTGATTATAGGTTACAGGTTACACGAAAAGAATAAAGAAATAAATCTCAAACTAACAATTAATTAACTACTCTCGATAAACTAACAGGAAAGCAAATCTCTTCAGGTACTTTGGTTTAGACAAATTACACCTTAAAAACATAGACAATTGCATACACAAATTCATTTATTCATGTTCACCGATTCCTAAAATGATTAGATTCGTGTTCACTATAACTAATCCTTTAGAAAACAAGTCAATTCAAACAGTGATCAATTGGTTAAACTAACATGCTTCCTGGTGTTCAGTTCGTATCAAGCAAGACTTGTAAATTTAGTTAACCAAATTAAACATTCAATTAACGTCTTGTTGATGGTCATCAAACAAGGCTCACACATTAACTTACTTATTCCCATGTTAATCCTAGTTTCACATTCGTTATTCCTAGACTTATAATCTCGATGGTCATCAAAATCATAAGAGACAAGCAATCAAGTATATGTTCATACAACTCAATTCACTTAACAATTAACAGAAAATAATCATCATTAATGCATAAGGATCTTTTAACAAGCTTGGCAAGATAAATTAAACACAAACAAACTATTCAATATAGCAATTATTCTAATAATCAAAGTTTCATTCAATCATAAACACAAAGTAAAAGGTTTTTACACCTAAATCAGAAACTAAACACATAATAGTAACACAATGGAATGCTAAACATGGTCACGTTAACAACCCATATGATTACCGACATGTATCCGCTCTCCAATCCTTCCGATCTCCGCTCCCGTTAGCTTAACGGCCTTCCGGCCACCTCCTAGACCCTCAAAACGGCAACTATGAAGTTTTCTTGTTGCACAAGTCGAAGTGGAATATCATCGATTATTCAAATGGTGGAATTATATGGGGTATTTATAGTTGACGGAGATGGATTTATATGGAATATTAGAGTTGGATTGGAATAAGGAAACTAATGTGGCTTAGGGATTAAGCAAATAAAGATAAGGAAAGTGGTGCTTGGGGAATAAGTAACTTGGAGGGAATTTCCGTCCAGCTTTTATGCTTCATCTTCAAGTCCGATTTTGGATAAGATAAGTGTCGAATTAGCCAAAAGTCCCTCTCACATAAGTCGTAGGAAATTTCGTCTAGTTTTCAGAACATTTTGAATCTCGTCAATTGGACTTGTGAGTCATCAGATATACCCGAAACACTGAAGAGGGGTCAATCTACCAACAATATCCTTTTTGCATCTTTTCAGCTCCATTCTCTTTCTTTTGCATTCCATCTCCCATTTTAACTGTAATTAAATATTTCAAATCATATTAAGTACATTTTAGTTCTAAATAATAATAATAAATGCTAAAATATTAAGATATGTTATACATAAATATATATAAAAATACACATATCAAAATACCCCACACTTAGCCTTTGCTTGCCCCCAAGCAAACTTACTTTTATTTTACCAATATTGCACTAAACAATCCATTTAAAACTCAGTCATTATGCCAAGACCTCAATGCATGCATTTGTGTCTAAAATTTTCCTAAAGTACCCCCCATACTTTAAATACTCACAATCTTCATAAACACTTGCCCACTTTTTCCGAACAATGCTCATTTTATGCAACCCTCCGAATCCATCCGCAGAAAACCTCCTAACCTCAAAGTATTTTTAGTTGAGCAACCTAAGCATACATAATCTAGAATTACAATTTATGATACCACTATGGAGCTTTTTAGGAATTCTTCACTTTCTTAACAATTTGATCTTTGATTTCTTTGAATTCACCACCTTATTTGATTTGATTTCTTGGTATCTTCAACTTTTTTTTTGAATTTCTTGGAATTTTGATCTTTTGATCTTCACTTTATTTGCTCCAAAATTCTTCAAACTTTTTCGTAATTCTCTCTTTTTTTTTTTTACATGTACCTCTCTTTTTTCACTCAAAACCTACATGCTTAAGCAGAGGTGCTCAACCTCAACCTTTATTGGTTAATGATAATAATTTTCCTGGATACATTTCAGGTTTAGGCTGTTAAACATATTGCATCCTTCAAACCGAGCGGGATTATGTTTTTGTTCCATGATTTCACTAAAATAAGGGAAGCCACAAATGCACTATAACGTATATTGGCTCAACTAAACATTTGAGTTCTCATCGGATCATCTCATACAATATTAGCAAAATTTTAAATTATCACTAGATTTTTCTAAATTAAACTATTATTTCAAGTTTTCTTTTAAATTTTTAAATTTCCTTAAATATAGCAATTTCCAACTATTATTTCATTTTTATAATTTACTTTTACCGACCCCCTACCCCACACTTATTTCATACAATGCCCTCATTGTATGCTAAAACAAATTAAGAACATAAAAAGGGAGAAAAAGGAACAGACTCCCCTGGGTAGTTGTGGCGAGATCGAATGGGGCTGCTACAGGTTGCTTCAAATATTGCTGAAAAATTGAAAACTGGAACTGCTGCTCCACGTCGTGTCGTCGAGTGAGGAAAAATCCATATCGCGAATAATAGCATGGCCACGACGTGGTAAGTGGTGGTCACGTCGTGGTATGTAGAATAGCAGCCTCCTCTCGCGATGAAAAACTCCCCCACGACATAGGAAAGTGTCAACCATGTCATGGCAGCCGGGATGATACTTCTACATCGCGTCAAAATAAAACTCCATGGTGTGGGAACAGCTCATCCATGCCATGGGAATCAATGTATAGTTAGAAACGCCACTCTTCAAAATAATAATCCCTCCAAATATCGACGCGCACCCCACACTTATTGAAAGTCATGGCTCTCAAGTGTCAAATTCAAACCCTCACACGGTTTTTTCTCTCGTGACAAATCAACATTCGACCCCAATTATTGAAATTTCTGAAAGCATCTGAAGGGTAAAAGTTCTGCAAAGATCTGAAACATCAAGAGCATCAACATGGAAAACAAATTTTAAACAAACTAAAAATAAAATAAAAACTCACTAAAATAACTAAGAAACCAAAATAACTAAAAAGGATATCACGATCACATGTCTTCGTCAAAATCAAACTACAATTGTTGATTAAATCCCTTGCATGCAAGAGGTGGTTTGTGAAAACAAATACTTTCGGGACCTGTCAGACTATTTCCTTTGTTTTCTTTGACCCATTAACTAAAAGTAGAACAAGAGTTGACCCAACTAGTCAAGAACAGCAAGAGCTCGGTCTTCCACTTAACCACCTCGATACGCCTTGCTATACTACGCCTCGTGGATTGAGTTGGACAAATCACCAAAGTAGTAGACTAAACAAGTCAACAATTCCCTAATCGCTTGCAATCTCGAAACCCATGCAAAAGGTAAAGCCAATCGATGTGTATGATCACAAATTCCTGCAAATAACAACAAGAACCTTCCCGACAAGCGAAATGATATCAACGAAAATAAAACTAAAAAAAATAAAATAAAAACTAACTAAAAATAAATAACGAATAATCAAATAAACTAAATTAATTGAAAGCCGTTCCCCGGAAACGGCGCCAAAAACTTGATGTGCACGAAAGTACCCATTAATTTTAATATTTATAACCTAACAAACTTAGACTAACTATGCACTTATAGGCAGTGTACCTAGTCAGATTACAATATAGCTTAGGTAAGTTGGGTGTCGATCACAGGGAACGGTGGATTAATTTAATACATTTGATTATAGGTTACAGGTTACACGAAAAGAATAAAGAAATAAATCTCAAACTAACAATTAATTAACTACTCTCGATAAACTAACAGGAAAGCAAATCTCTTCAGGTACTTTGGTTTAGACAAATTACACCTTAAAAACATAGACAATTGCATACACAAATTCATTTATTCATGTTCACCGATTCCTAAAATGATTAGATTCGCGTTCACTATAACTAATCCTTTAGAAAACAAGTCAATTCAAACAGTGATCAATTGGTTAAACTAACATGCTTCCTGGTGTTCAGTTCGTATCAAGCAAGACTTGTAAATTTAGTTAACCAAATTAAACATTCAATTAACGTCTTGTTGATGGTCATCAAACAAGGCTCACACATTAACTTACTTATTCCCATGTTAATCCTAGTTTCACATTCGTTATTCCTAGACTTATAATCTCGATGGTCATCAAAATCATAAGAGACAAGCAATCAAGTATATGTTCATACAACTCAATTCACTTAACAATTAACAGAAAATAATCATCATTAATGCATAAGGATCTTTTAACAAGCTTGGCAAGATAAATTAAACACAAAAAAACTATTCAATATAGCAATTAGTCTAATAATCAAAGTTTCATTCAATCATAAACACAAAGTAAAAGGTTTTTACACCTAAATCAGAAACTAAACACATAATAGTAACACAATGGAATGCTAAACATGGTCACGTTAACAACCCATATGATTACCGACATGTATCTGCTCTCCAATCCTTCCGATCTCCGCTCCCGTTAGCTTAACGGCCTTCCGGCCACCTCCTAGACCCTCAAAACGGCAACTATGAAGTTTTCTTGTTGCACAAGTCGAAGTGGAATATCATCGATTATTCAAATGGTGGAATTATATGGGGTATTTATAGTTGACGGAGATGGATTTATATGGAATATTAGAGTTGGATTGGAATAAGGAAACTAATGTGGCTTAGGGATTAAGCAAATAAAGATAAGGAAAGTGGTGCTTGGGGAATAAGTAACTTGGAGGGAATTTCCGTCCAGCTTTTATGCTTCATCTTCAAGTCCGATTTTGGATAAGATAAGTGTCGAATTAGCCAAAAGTCCCTCTCACATAAGTCGTAGGAAATTTCGTCTAGTTTTCAGAACATTTTGAATCTCGTCAATTGGACTTGTGAGTCATCAGATATACCCGAAACACTGAAGAGGGGTCAATCTGCCAGCAATATCCTTTTTGCATCTTTTCAGCTCCATTCTCTTTCTTTTGCATTCCATCTCCCATTTTAACTGTAATTAAATATTTCAAAGCATATTAAGTACATTTTAGTTCTAAATAATAATAATAAATGCTAAAATATTAAGATATGTTATACATAAATTTATATAAAAATACACATATCATCGGTCTTGGCATAATGGTTGGGTTCGATTGGAATTGTCTTAAGTGGTATTAGTATGTTAAAATTTTGTTTTGCTTGGGGGCAAGAAAAAGTCAAGTGTGGGCTATTTTGATATGGACATATTTAGTTATAAAACTCATGCATCATCTTAATACTTTATGTTGATTTTATCTCATTTAATGAACAAAATGTGCTTAATTAATTGATAATTTCATTTTCAGCAACAATGAAATGCTCAGATGGAAAAGGAAGCAGATTTAGCAATTGGAAGCTTGGATCTTGGATTTTCAAGAAAGAAGGATGTTGCTGCACGGCTTGACCCACTGTCAGTGTTTTGCCATATCTCATGAACCGTAACCCTGATTAACGATATTCAATATGTTCTAAAAACTAGACACAATTTTGGACGACTTTTGAGAAAATGTTTGATTCCAAACGGACTCAACGAGTTGGGCCTCAACTCGACGAGTTGATCTGAAAGTTTGCGATTCTTGATGCTAACTTTCCGTACACGGGATTTTAAGTGATGGACTCGCTGATTCAGTCATTGGACTCGCTGAGTCGCCCCTATTTTCAAAATTTATATATATAAATGCTTCTCATTCGAACCCTAATGAATGGGGGAAGTTTAGGATGATTTTTAGAGCCTAGAAGGTTTCTTAAAAGCTGTGGTTTTCGAGATTTCAACTTAGATATAAATTTGGAAGAAGATCAAAGGCAATAACACATTAATTTTATCTTAATCTTTTGCATGAACCATGTTTCAATCATTAGATTATGAATATGGTTTGATTTTATGATTGGATTAATTTAATTTGGGGATTTTGTTTTGTTAAGCTTGTTAAAGAACCTTATGTGTTAGTGACAACTATTTTCTGTTAGTTAACCAGTAATTAAGTTGCATGAACATCTCTTAGTTGCTAATCTCATATGATTTATGTGAAAACATTGTTATATGCCTAGGAATAGCGTACGTGAAACTTGGGTTAACTAGAAAATAGGTACGTTAATGTATGAGCTTGTGTGATGAACCATCAACAAGGAGTTAATTGAATTAACATATTTAGTTAGCTCATTACAAGTCTTACTTAACCTGAATCAATAAACTAGGAAATCTATTAGTTTAATCACTTGATCACTGCTTGAATTAATTTATTTTCTAAGGATTCGTAATAGCGAACATGAACCTAATCACACTAATCAGTAGCCAAAGCCAATTAATCCATTCCACTTGCCATAAAATCAACCATAGGAATAAATGATTCAAGCCTAAAAAGAAGTCTCGTCCATTATTGAATCTAGTTGTCTATTCTTTCTCCTTAGTTGTTAATTGTCCTTTGTTAAGGATTCTAAGTACCTGCTTAAGTTTCTAGTCTTGTAAAACTTGAGAAAAACCCTTCTTTTTACTTGTTTTATTTAGATGATATTAGTAATAATCTTAATTGTTTACGCTTCCCTGTGTTCGATACCCTACTTACCTGAACTAAGTTGCTAATCGATAGGTACACTACCTTTCCTGTATTTGTTTCTGTGTCTAAGTTAGTAGGATTAAAACTAGTACATTCCACACATCAAGTTTTTAGCGCCGTTGTCGGGAAACGGTTCAAATAGTTAATTTTATTTGCTAATTTTTATCATTTTTACTTTTTATTATAGTCTAATTTTTATTTTTATTTTAATTTATTATGTATTTTCCAAATCTCGATGCTTTTGATGCTTTTCATAAAGAATTAGTACAAGAAATTGAGCAAGAAGATGAGGAGTATGACTCAGATGAAGATTTGATGAAATTCGGAAGATGGTTAGATAACATCCTGTCTAACGAAAAAGAGCAATTTGAGTCATAAAAGATAGATTTAGAAAATGAAGCATTTAATCTAGAAAGTGACATGAAGGAGCTGGAAAGATTTCTGGTAGATGGGTCAGACGAAGAATAAGAACAAGTTAAGTTGCAGGAACCAAACCGTGGATTGACCATTACCACGACGTGGCCCCCTGTTTTTCCAGTTTTTGTTTCAAAGCATGGACTGACGATTCCAACTTTGGAGAAAGTTCTGAAGCACGATCCATTTCTGATTAGTAAGCAACATGTCCTAACCCTTGTCATAATCCTTGGGTTTTATGTATTCAAGCTTATTTAGCCAATTTTAGAAGCAAAGATTCGAACTTTACAAATTAGTGCAAAAAGATATTTAATGCAATGGATGGATGGGCACCAACTTTATTTAAATTTTATTAAGTTGAGAGTCCAGCTAAAGACTCGCACAAAAAGAAGCCCTTTCGGGAGGCAACCCGTCATTTGAGTTTGCTTTTCTTTTCCTTTTTCTTCTACTATTTAGGGATAGTTTAGGATTTTAATTTTGATGTTTTTTTTCCTTTTTATTACATGGTTGTTTTCTTTGATCTTTTCAGAAGCTAGAGTGAGATTATAGCGATTTTTTAAAGCGTGAGGGAATTAAAGTGAGGGGTCGAGTCGTTTACGAGAAGATTAGAAGATTTGAGTGATTTGTTGAGTCCTATAGTTTTAATGGTTAAAAGGAGTCTAATAACTGAAGAGTATAAGGAGGTGTATTACCTTAATACCCTCTTTGACCACAATTAGAATTGAAGCAGAAAGAAGAAAATTCACGTCCAACACCTTAAACAAGTCGAGTGCACATCTAAACTCGACGAGTTCCAGAAGAAATTCACGTTTTTTCCTGAGTTACGATCCAATTCAACCAGTATTCACTTACAACTCGGCAAGTTGCTCAGTTAATTTTCTTTCAAGTTTTCGATTTGATTCCATTCAAGGCGGGCATTGGCAATATTTTTTGAAGTTTTCCAAGAAGCTCTTTCCTGAATATTTAGAGCTATCAACCACACGAGATTTTGACACCCACGGCGTGGATGAGCTGTTCGCATGCCTAAAGTCAGCTGTAGATGGAGCTAAATTGAAGAAGATCACCCTCGCTACTACTATCCTAGGGGAGTTTGTTCCAGTTCTCTCTTTTCTTTTATGTTCTTTATCATGCATAACATGCAATAGGGTCATTGCATTAATTAAGTGTGGGGTAGGGGGTTGGTTACATTAGTTGAAATTTTGATAATTTTGCATTAAAATAGCTAGGTCTAAATTAGAAAATTATGGTAAAAGCAATTAGGAATCATGCTAGTATTGTGTTTGATGATTTTATGAAGAACCCAAATGTTTAGTTGAGCCTATACACATTATAATGAATTTGTGTCCCACTTTATTCTAGTGAAATCATGGGACAAAAACATAACCATGATTAGTTTGAGGGATGCACCATGTTTAGCTTTGTTTACCATAAATGTATCCAGGAAGACTAATACGTTAACCAATAAAGGTTGAAGTCAAGTGCCCTTGCTTAAGCATGTGGGGTATGAGTGAAAAAAAAAATGAGTTACATGTGAAAAAAAAAGAGAGAGAATTACAAGAAAAGTTGTAAGAATTTTGAAGCAATAAAAGTGAGCATCAAAAGATCAAAATTCCAAAGATTCAAAAAGTTGAAGATACCAAAAATTAAAAAAGGTGGTGAATTCAAAGAAATCAAGATCAAATTATCAAAGAAATGAAGAATTCCAATAGCTCCATAGTGGTATCAAAAAGTTGTAATTTTCTAGATTTTGTATGCCTGGATTGCTTGACCAAAAATACCTAGAGGTTAAGAAAGTTTTATGGGGATGGATTCAGAGGGATGCATAAAATGAGCGTTGTTCAAATTAAGTGGGCGAGTGTTTATGAAGATTGTAAGTATTTAGAATTAAGGAGGACCTTTAGGAAAAATTTTAGACACGAATGTATGCGTTGCGGTTTTGGCATAATGCTCGGGTTCGATTGCGATTGTCTTATGTGGTATTAGTATGTTAAAATTCAGTTTTGCTTGGGGGCAAGCAAAAGTCAACTGTGGGGTATTTTGATATAGGCATATTTACTTATAAAACTCACGCATTATCTTAATACTTTATATTGATTTTATCTCATTAAATGAACAAAATGTGCTTAATTAGTTTATAATTTCATTTTTCAGCAACAATGAAATGTTCGGATGGAAAAGGAAGCGGATTTAGCAATTGGGAGCTTGGATCTTGGATTTTGAAAAAAGAAGGATGTTGCTAGATAGCTTGAACCATTGTCAGTGTTTTGGCCATATCTCATGTATCGTAACTCCGGTTTACGAGATTCAAAATGTTATGAAAACTAGACACAATTTCGGACGACTTTCTTGTTTTGAGAAAATGTTTATTCCAAACAGACTCGATGGGTTGATCCTGAACTCGACGAGTGGATCAGAAAGTTGACGATTCTCGACGCTGACTTGCCGTACACGGGATTTTAAGTGATGGACTCGCCGAGTCGGTCATTGGACTCACCAAGTCGCCCATATTTTCAGAATTTATGTAGAAACGCTTCTCGTTCGAACCCTAACGAATGGTGGAAGTTTAGGATGATTTTTGGAGGCCAGAATGGTTCTTAAAAGTTGTGGTTTTCGAGATTTCAACTTAGATATCAATTTGGAAGAATATCAAAGGCAATAACACATTACATTTATATTAATATTTTGCATGAACCATGTTTCAATCATTATATTATGTTTTTAGTTTGTTATTTTCTGTAGATGTGAGCTAAAATCTCATAACTTCTGTTTAGGATGGATGATTTTATGAATATGGTTTGATTTTATGATTGGATTAATTTAATTTGGTGATTTTTTTGTTAAGCTTGTTAAAGAACCTTATGTGTTAATTACAATTATTTTATGTTAGTTAACCAGTAATTAAGTTGCATGAACATCTCCTTGTAATGTTTTGTTAAAGAACGTGAAACTAGGGTTAACTAGAAAATAGGTACGTTAATGTGTGAGCTTGTGTGACGAACCATTAAAAAGGAGTTAATTGAATTACCTTTTTTGATTAGTGCATTACAAGTCTTACTTAACCAGAATCAATAAACTAGGAAATCTATTAGTTTAATCACTTGATCATTGGTTGAATTAATTTGTTTTCTAAGGGTTAGTAATAGCGAACGTGAACCTAATCACACTAATCGGTAGCCAAAGAAAATCAATCCATTGCACTTGCCATAAAATCAATCATAGAAATAAATGATTCAAACCTAAATAGAAGTCTCCTCCATTATTCAATCTAGTTGTCTTTTGTTTCTCTTTAGTTGTTAATTTTCCTTTGTTAAAGAGTTTAAGTAGCTGCTTATGTTTCTAGTCTTGTAAAACTGGAAAAAAACCCTTCTTTTTACTTGTTTTATTTAGATGATATTAGTAATAATCTTAATTGTTTACCGTTCACTGTATTCGATACCCTACTTACCTGAATGAATCTGCTAATCAATAGGTACACTACCGTTCTTGTGTTTGTTTTTGTGTCTAAGTTGGTAGGATTAAAACTAGTGCATTCCACACACATCTTAAAAATTCTTCAACTTTCTTAAACGCCTTGTCATCCTTCTCAGACTTAACTTTTAGATCCTATGAATAATATTTGTTGAAAACAACGATATCTTTGATCAAACGAGTTGTTTCTTCATCTATAACCTCAACCTTTTGATGCAACAAATTGTAATTATCATCTAACTTCTTAAGCTCTTTATCCATCAAGGTTTAAAGCTCATTAACCTGAAGCTCAAGTGAAGCCTTTGTATCAGACACTTGTTTCTCATGAATTTCATGACGTTCTTTAGCCACATCATGAAATTTCGAAAGTTCATGATCAACATTTCTTGATTGAGTGTCCATCCTATCTTCAAATCTTTTATCAACATTTTCAAAAAAAAGTTTTCAATCGAGACTCTTGATACTTCAAAAGATATTCCACTTCAACACCACTAACTGAATTCTTTCTTCCAGTGTCAGCCAAAAATTGAAGTATCGAATTCATCTTAGAGTTTAGAATCTTGAATTTCTTACCCGACATGATAAAATTATCAAGTATATCTTCTTCATCTGGATTGAATTGCAACTCGGCAAAGGAAACCATGGCATCATCTTCATTTACTTCATGTTCAGTAATGTTTTTCTCATGGTTTGTCAATTGAGAAAAGAAAAGTGTAGCTATAGGTTCTTGCATTATACCAACAAAAGTTAGAGAAATTGCAGTAGTAGAAAATGGTGGAGTAAGTGATGTAAGTGGTGGAGAAGATGGTTTTTGTGGAGGAACTATAACATCTTGTTCTTCTAGGTATTTAACCTTTTCCCCTTAGTGTTTGATTATTTTCATAGTGGACCTTTATGGAATTTTCCTATTTTTGGGGGCATCATGGGTACATTTGTGTACATGTTGGTACGTTGGAAGTATCGGGTCTCACACAAGTATGTTGATCGTATGCTACTACTCAGGGCGTACGTGGCTTGGATCAAACGCTAATATTTAGGGTTTGTGCACTATTTAAACACCCTTATAACCCCAAAACCCTTCTTCCTATCAACCTTCATCCCTTATATTGACCCCCTTGCAAACCCAAACCCATTTTGAGTGAGTTGTGGGTATTTTTTTGTGAAGGAAGATCATCACAGAAGTGGTTTTGCTCTCAAGTCCTTGGATCCAACATTTTCTCTTCATTATACAACATTTGGAGGTATAAAGCTCCAATCTTGATTCATGTCTCTCTAGATATTGGTTAAGCATAAATTATTATCCCTTTTGTCCTAAAACCTAGGTCTTTTGAGTATAAGGTACTCTAAAGTAGGTATACAAGTGGGTCGAAACCCAGACCGGAATCACCCGGACCTAGAAAAACTGGAATCGGTTAACATTATGCTTTTCATTTGGGCCGAATGGGAAGCAAAAAATGACCTTTTTGCCCCTAAGTAGGATATTGGGATTATTGGACCATTTATTATGGGTTTAAAAACCCATATTATTGATTAGGATTTTTTAGGGATTTAATTAGTGTAATGAGCCGTATTAGTAGCAGCTCGAGTGTGTGGCTCAATTATCTTCTTTTGGAGGTGAGTCTCCTCACTATATCCATGGTTGAAAGCATAAATGTCGGTGCATTACTTTGTTATGTAGAATGCAATTTTTCTCTGTGATATTGTAAGAAAGACCAGGATTTGGCCACCGGCAATTGCATGAATGACCAGGATTTGGCCCCTGGAAATTGTAAGAAAGACCGAGATCTGGTCACTGGAAATTGCATGAAAGACTAGGATGTCACTCCTAGAAATCGTATGAAAGATCAGGATCTAGCCCCTGGCATTTGTATGAAAGACTGGGATTTGCCCCTCGACATTGTAAGGAAAGACCATGATTTGGCCCATGGCAGAAACTGACCGTAAGACTATGATTTGGTCCAAAGAATTTGTTATATTGTGTGTGGTATGTGGTTCTTTGGGGAACTCGCAAAGCTCTCTAATTATAGTTCTGTTTATGGTCGTTTCAGGTACTTCTGGTTTGAAAGGGAAGGGCCCGGAAAGATAGAACAACATCCTCCCCTCATGATTTTCACATTCCGAATAATTTTACTCTGATGTTTTGAATATTATAATTGGGTGTTTGATTTTGAACAATTTACGATGAATTGATAAACTTCCAAATGAAAATTTTTATCACTGTTTTTTTCGGACGTTACAGGAACAACAATTGTTTTGAATGTAGTGGTAGTAGCGGTTTCGAAAGTCTTTATCTGTTGACCCATATTCACATTTATCTGCTTTTTAGATAAGTTCTTAGTGATGTCTATAGTTTTAACCTCCTCCAAACAAGACATGGTATTCGAACCCTTGGGTGGTATGACTTTCGTCTGCTCAGGGATCCTTGTAGTTTGTTGTGCACCATAATTGATGTTTACACCCGTATCAAATACGTTTACACTAACATCAAGATTACTTGTCTCCTTGAAAATCGGCTTGATAGAGGTATCCCTTTGTGGGACACATGATATGGACCTCTGATTTTCTATATCTGTATCATCACTTTCATGATCTGATTCGACAACTACATCCGCTTTCTTATTCTCAACATGAGTTTGCTTTCGCTTCTTTAATTTGTGAACCACTTCCAAGGAACTTGTCTTTCGTGATGCAGGAGAACTAGGAGACGAAAGCTTTTGAATCGCAACTCCTCTTTGTGTAAAATGTAGCTTTTTAACTCTTTTTGAACCACTCTTTTTGCATCTTGTTCACCTTCTTGTGTAATTGTATTTTTACTAGTAGAAAGATTCACTAAGGGACTTGTCTATGCTATTGTCTCAACAATTTCGACAAATGGCTCTTCCGTTGGTTTCATGGTTTCACAATTAGAAGGTTTCTTAGCAGATTTCTTAGTTCTTTTGAGTACCCCTTTACCAATATTTGTGGGTATAGTCTCTTTAAGCCCTTCTTTGTGTACTTCTTTTTCCTTGTCATCTTGTTTTTTTTTTACCCTTATATGCTTTCCATGTACCTTCAACACCCTTAGATTTAGCCTTTGGTGGAAAATACCAGATGAAGTAGAATCCATTGAAGCTTGGTATTGAATTAGTAACTAGTGCGTAGGATTAACTAATTTGAGCATCGAATCAGAAATCCTAGCAACAAATGGAAATATTGTAACATCATCCACCATGACCTTTGGAACCAACATTGATGGAAACTCTGTTGTATCAACATCATTAGGAAACAATGTATTTTCCTGAATATATACTTCCCTTAGAATCAACCACCAAAAGCTAGCACTCGAAACACATAATGCTATTTTGGAATGAGAAATAGAAGTCCCAAATTCTTCCTATAATAATGATGCATAATCAACATCAAGTCCATAGTATACCATAACCATAATCGAATAAACTTCAAGTTTCACCTTGTCCAATCCTGAAATTCTTTTTGTTAAACATCGAAGAATAATTCCAAACATGAAACTCCAAATACATGGAAAATTGGACTTCTTGAATTAATTAATAACTGATAAAGTGGGTTGATGACCCATCTCCTTGAACATGTTAATGATTTGCTCAGTAGTAACATCATAAAATGTATGTATAGATGGTAACTATAAGATTTGGGAAAATTGCTTCTTGGTTAACTTCTTCGTTTTATTGGACATCAATTGAAACATAACAATCTTCATCTTTTTGTTATGCAGAACAGTAGAAGCCACCAAAGAGAGACATTGCATCGGGATTACAATGGTTGGTGATAAAGTAGGATGAAGAACATAATTGTTCAAAACCAATATGATCATTCATATTTCTTCAGAATAAGCATCAAGAAACATATTAATCCACAAATTAGTGCGTTGAATCTTCATCATCGGTTGTGAAATCTCTTCATCATTAGTTTTGAATTGATTAACAACATGTTGCTCAGTAGTCATTTTGAAAACTTTGGAGAGAAAATTGTGCGATGAAAGTTAGGGTTCTTCAGATAATTCTTAGAGCATAAACTTGAAATTGGAATGAACTGTTTCCGTAAGTAACTGGCATGAAGTTTGAATTCAAATCATTTGCCAATCAGATAACTCCACGTGGAATATGAGTAACTTAACCATCACTTTTAAAAATTTCCACATATAAAAGTAATAATCACTTTTTGCCTCGAGTCTCGTGAAAATATTGAACGTCACATCCATCGGATCTTTCGTATCTCCCAACAAAAAATGAACCACCACCATTCTTTGTTATGGAGGATAGGCTTATTTCATACAAAAATTTTTACAACTGGATCTATTGGGTAGAACCGACTTGGGATAAGTACATTTCATTAAGATCAATAAATGGAAATGAAAATGAGATTTTGAACATCAAAAGTGGTACATTGAAACAAATGTTTCGTGATAATTTTGAACATTAAATGTTCACCGCCAATTCATTAAGTTGAGGTTTGTTGGCTTTCACCTTCATCACAGAAAAATGATTTAAAATCATGAACACATATTCGTGACATACCTATATCCTGGTTGATTTCAGCCAGCGATGTCTTGGGCATGTGTCTTTGTGTGTGATCGTGTTAGAAATTTTGGATGAAAATTTTTGGATATGAAGACTCATTGTACTTCTGCAAATAATTATACTTAGAAGAAATATATTTACTCTTCATGAGAAGAGAAAGGTAGCTCGTAGACTAATGTGAATACATCCGAATTGGTTAGAAACTTTGATGTGAAAATTTTCATTAAGGCTTCGAACACAAAGAGTCTAAAAGACTTGTGGACAACATGCTGCAATATGCTTCTATGGACACCTAACTAGGAAAAAAGTTTCATTTCATACATGTTTCGTTTGAATATTCTCATTTGGCATGCTAAGGAACAACGTGTTACAATGAGCTTCCAATGTAAGGAAAATAGTTTTGTGTTTTTTTTAATAAAAGTCAAATAGAACAAAAATATTTTTGGATTTTTTTATTTTGTAAATGCAAAACAAAAATAATTTTTTTTTGTATTTTTGAATTTTATAAACGAAAGGACAAAAATAAGAAAATCCTTTTGGATTTTTGAATTTTATAAATGAAAGGCCAAAAATAAGAAAATCTTTTTGGATTTTCGAATTTTATAAACGAAAGGAAAAAAAGCAAGAAAATGATATGAGAAACAATGGATATTTGTGAGAGATAAAAAATACATCGTACACGAACTATTGTTTTCTTGTTTCCAAAGAAATATCCCATAGTCGAATGCTCGCCAAAGACATGTACGTCCCATCGAAAGAGTAACTCCACACACAAAACTGGTAATAAATGAATAAGAGGAAAATCGAATGCGGTGGCATGCGAATGTAAGCATGAATAGTAACCTCTGAATAACTATCAAACATGTTACGAAAGTTAGTAAAATACACAAAACTGCTACCAACTATTCGAAAGTGATATAAACAATCAAAAGTAAATCCAACAGTCAAAAGTGATATCCAACAGTCGAAAGTGATATAGACAATCAAAACTCAATCCAAAAGGTTCACATATCAAATCCAAATATTATGTGAAATTTGGAACATAATTCTTAGCAAGTTGTTCCAATGGTTTTGTAAAAATATTAGCAAGTTGTTCAGTTGTTTTGATAAAATGGACTTCAATATTTCCATCCTCAACATGGTCTTTGACGAAATGGTAATAAAGAGCAATATGTTTAGTTTTTGAGTGTTGAACTGGATTATGACATGTGAATTACCCTATGAGAATCGCAATACAATGGGATTTTATTCATGTTAATCTCATAGTCACGAGTTGACTTTGGATCCTGATCACTTGAGATGTGCACGCTGCAACAATGATGTATTCAGCCTTAGCTGTCAAAATGGATACGCATGTGTACTTTTTCAATTGCCAACCCACAAGTTTGCCATCTAGGAATTGACCCCCTCCAATAGTGATCTTTCGATCTAATTGACAACCCCATAAATCCCCATCAGATAAAGCTTGAATAAAGAATAATGATTTCGATGGATACCATAATCCTAAAGTCTTTGTTCCATGTAAATAACGAAATATATTCTTCACTGCAGTAACATCGGGTTCTCCTGGGTTCAATTGATACTTGACAAAATTACATACATAAAACATTATAGCAATCACTTCTATTTTCACTTAAGTACAAATGTGATCTGATCATACTAATATATGTTTTGAGATCAATAGCAGGCTTATCCAACGAAGGACTTAAGCGAGTGCCGACTTCCATGGGAACTCTAGTGTTCGTGCAATTCGTCATCACAAATCTTTTAAGTAAGTTTCGAGTATAGTTCTCTTGATTGATAAAAAAATCCTTTCTTGATTTGAAGAATATTTAAACCTAAAAAATGATTTATCTTACCCATCATCCTCATTTTGAATTTACTCTTCATGAGCTCCTCAAATTCCTTAGAAAATGAAGAATCAATAGAACCAAAGATAATGTCATCAACATAAACATGAATAAGAATCAAATGATCCCCAACTTTCTTTCGAAATAGAGTAGGATCAATTGATCCTTGCTTAAATTTTACAATTTCAAAAAATTGGTAAGAGTTGCATCCTAAGCATGAGGTGCTTGTTTCAACGTATAAACTGTCGTATCAAGAATACAACAATGATTAGGAAACTTATCGCTAAAAATTCAAAGTGGTTGTTCAACATATACCATTTCTTCAAGAACACTATTAAGAAATGCACATTTTATGTCCATTTGGTAGACTTAAAAACCCTTGTGAGCTACATAAGCTAGATAAATCGATACAACCTTGAGTCTTGTGACAGTGGCAAAGGTTTCTTCATAATCAATTCCTTCTTGTTGACAATAACCTTTTACAACTAATATATCTTTGTTACAAACAATATTTACTTCTTTATCCATTTTGTTTTTGAAAACCCATTTTAAACCAACTATCGAAACATAAACAGGTTTACTAACCAATCTCCAAAAATTATTTCGTTCAAATTCACTCAGTTAAGCCTGCATTACAAAAACCTAATTGGGATGCTCTAGTGCATTCTTAATTGTTTTTGGTTCAATTTTCGAAATAAAGACATTAAACATACAAAATTCCTGATGAATGTTTTACACTTCATTTTTGCCTCGAATTTGGGCTCGTGTCAAAACACATAAATTTCGATTACCAAGAATTTGTTCTTTTGGATGATCTCTTGTCCATTTTTCAATGCTGGAAATGCAAGATCAAACTCTAAATGTGCGTCTTCAAGTGTTTCTTCTGCATCTGATACCTCACCTATAATTGAAAGATTATCAAAACAACCATGAAAATCGTTACCTCTAGCATTATTATATTTAAGATTCATTACACTTGGCTCCCCTTCAACTAATGGATTTGTTGTTTGATGCTCTACACCAACATTATATTTAGAAGGCATTTGCTCCCCTTTGAAATTCTATTGAGAAGGCATTTGCTCCCCCTCCACTTGATCATTAGTTAGATTTTGCATTACATTGACTCTAGAGGTTGATGCATAATGTGTCATTCTCGTCATTAGTAAGTGTCGAATCATCTGAACGTTTCGATGCCTCTGGAATCCAGTTATCTTCAATGTTGATCTCAACATTAATTGACGAATACCAAAAATTAAATCAAGATCAATATCAAAAGTATACATTTTCTCAGACTCATTATTCGTTCAAGAAGTTATTTACTTCTGTGAAAAATCTGGTCAACTCACTTGACATAATAATCATCAAACGTGAGATTCAAAGTTTCTTCAATTTTCCTTGTTCGTGTGTTTAACTCCCTATAAGAAACATAATTGTATGAATAACCCAATAAAATTCCCTCATTAGCTTTCATTTGAAAGTTGGAAATATTATCCTTGTGATTCATTATGAAACATCTGCAACCACAAACATGGAAAAGTTTAACATTAGTTTTCCTTGTGTTTATTATCTCATAACGTATCATATTGAAACAATGATGTATGAAAGAATGATTTTGTGTAAAAGAAGTAGTCAAAACAACTTCTACCCAAAAATATTATGGCAAGTTCGAATATGTAAGCATCATTCTAGTAGCTTCACACAAGGAACAATTTCTATTGGGTATTATATGTTGCATCATTGGGCCTTTTTGTATAAATCTATTATGTAAATGGGTTGAGGCTATCCTCCCGTATGTAAACATGCATGCATCATATTTTGGTTAACTCTGATATCATTCTATAACCCTAAATCACGCCTCTACATTAGCAATTCTTTGTCGAGTTCATCTAAGACGTGGCACTTAATCATTCAGCATTATTCAAATCATTATTGTGTTCTTGTTTTACTTGTTTTTAATCTAAACAATCTTTAAGGATTTTGATCCTAACAATTGGTATCAGAGCAGGAAACTGTGTAATCTATTTGCGTCTCTTCTGTTTATTGAGTTATTAGGGTTTCTGTTAATATAGGATCTTGTTTAGTCGTCTTTATTTTATTTTTGACAGCATACAATGATCTTGATATTACCATATAATTTGTCTTAGTTTACACATCTGATTATTCACAGGTTTTATAAATCTTATCATCATGCAACAAGACGATTCCAACTTCAACTCAATCAACCTGTGCAGCGCCATTGGTTCAACCACAAGGAATCCTATCCTATTTCCAAATAAATATGAAGTTTGGGTCTTCACTTTGAAGATTCTTGTAGCACCTGGTCCCCGGTACGTACTCCTTGATATTTATTTTCTTAATATATATATATATATATATATATATATATATATATATATATATATATATATTGCCTTGGACTCGGTGAGTTGATGGGCCAACTTGCCGAGTAGGAGTGGGTCAAGGAGCGGGATTTGGACTCTGGACTCGGTGAGTCGGTCCCCGGACTCGGCGAGTAGGCCCTGGTTGGGCAAAAACACTAATTCGGGTGTTTGCACCCAATTTAAACACTCTATCTTGGCCTCCTTTGTCCCTAACACTTCCAGAGAGCATTAGAGTGAGACCCTAGCCCCCTTATTGATCTAGAGAGAGTTTTTGGCCTTGTTAAGGAGATTGGAACTTAGAAGAAGAAAGAGGTGGTTGAAGAGTGTAAGGAAAGGAGTAGATCCAAACTCTACTCAGGGAGAAGCTTCCATTCAGGTAGAAAAGTCTCTACCTTGATCTTCAGATCATTAGTTCCCATTTTTGTCCCAAATTGGTGGTTTTCAAGCCCTAAAACACCAAGCTCCATGTGTGGTGCTTAATGATCCGAAAGGACTTATGATCTGGACTTATTGGATGAATTAGTAGCATAAAGTTCCTGTGGTTGAAGTGATTAAGGTCCCCATTGAGTCTACAACCTCTTGAAGAGCTTGGTTTTGGCCTTTTTAGCTTATAGGGCCATGCATGCACGTAAAGTTTGCAACTTTATGTGATAAGCATGCTCAAGGGACATGGATCTATGGTTTTGAAGCGTTGCATGTCTCAGATTTGGCCTATATGGGGAATGGGTCATAGGGACTCGGCGAGTCCCAAGGAGGAACTCGACATGTTTCGTGAAGATGGTCTTAGACTCGGCGAGTTGGATGAACAACTCGGCGAGTCCTATGAAGATGGCCTGGAACTCGGCGAGTCGGGTCACGAGTCAGTTCAATCGTCCCAAGTCATGAGTGAAGGGTGATTCAGTGAGTGGGAAGAAGGACTAGTTGAGTAGAACTGGGTTACTAGGAAAAGGACTCGGCGCGTCCAATCAAACGGGCATTGACTTTGACCAAGGGGTTGACCTTGGGCCAAGGGAGGGTCAGTCTTTTGACCTAATGGTAATTATGGGTGTCTAACCTATGTTTATGGTTTATAGCCAGAGGATTTGCGATCCAGCAGTTAGATGCTCCGCAAGCAGATTTTACCAGCTACTTTCGAGGTGAGTTACCTTCCAGTAGCGGTGGGTCTAAGGCCACAATACCGGCCCACCAGTAGGAGATGTATGATAGATGATTGTCTTTGTGATATCATCTAGGTTTGTTACTACCTGATATATTATGTGCTAGCATGATATCTTGTATGTGTTGGTAGTAGAGTTCGCTTGTTAGGACCGAAGGGTAGTCAGACACCCCAGATACGTCTGACAGTATGTAATTATATGTTTGCATGATGGCTTGATATGTTATATGCGATAGAGGTAGTAGGAGGGGACCAATCCCCGAGTTTGGTTGCTAGGACTGAAGGGTAGTTCAGGCACCCCAGATATGTCTGATAAAATGTTATGTTATGATATATGATAGTAGCAGTAGGGGGTGAAATAGTCCCTGAGGTTCGGTCGTCAGGACCGATGGGTAGTCAGCACTCCAGAATGGCGTGACACGGGTAGGTCGGCACCCCAGAATGGCCGTGTCGGGTAGGTCGGGCACCCCAAAAATGCCTGGCAATATGTATGATATGTGATTGTATGGTATGCGGTATGATGGGGGAACTCACTAAGCTTCGTGCTTACAGTTTTCATTTTTGGTTTCAGGTACCTCTTCTTTGAAGGGGAAGGAGCTCGCGCGGTAGCAACACATCACACACACGCTTTGTATTCTACACTATGAGATCTTCCTGGGGATTTGTACTCTAACTTTATTATGTTTTTTTTAAACTGGTTTCCAGACACGCACATCTTTTATGAAATGATATGATCAGTGAATGTTTTATTTTAATGTTTTGCTAAGTATGTGCATTTAAAAATGAAATTTTTGGCTGGTATTTTTGGGGCGTTACAATTCTGTTCTTGGCCTGGAGAACAATGGTTATCTTATCTGAGAAACTATCATTATGGGTGCTTTTGTTCATAATGTAACAAGAAGGACAATTAAAACTCAGAAGGAATACAACCAGCTACTCCTTGATGTGAAGGATGTTCCTCAAGATGAGAAAGAGAAGTTAATCAGCATCATCAAAGTAATGAGGATCATTAGATTCAATTTGCAGGCTGATACTTTTCGTCTAGTCAATTCATGTGATACTTCTAAATCCATTTGGGATAGGCTCAAGGAACTTTACTCCATTGATACAGATCTTGAGCACTCTACTCAAACGCTCTTGCTTTCAGAATTTGGTGCCTTCGCACAAAATCCATAAGAAAGTTTGTTCTAACGTTCAATCGCTACAATCATCTTCTGAGTAAGATGATGAAACGTGGTATTGGAAGAGAAGTAATCAAACAGAAGGTTACGTTCATGAACGACCTTAGATCTGAATGATGGAAGTGGTTTCTACTGTCAAGGTGCATGAGCAGTTTAAAAACTACTCCTTAGCCAAGCTTGTTGGGATCTTGAAGGCACACGAGAGTGAAGTGAGTAAAGAAGCGAAAGTTATTTCTAGAATAGGATCTTTGGACCTTGTTGCGAAAGGCAAGTCAGTTTCAAAAGATGGATCTGAGTCTGATCAATCTAAATACGAACTTATGAATGAGGATTTTGCTTTAATGGTTTCAAACCCCAAGAGGTTCACAAGGAAAAATTTCCCCTCAAACAAAACCCGAAACTGGAAGGGTAGCTACAACTCTGAGAAGGTGAAAGAAGGGAATAAAAGCGCTTCTTAAAAAGATAAAAACAAAAAGGAGAAGAAGCTCATGGGGGACTCTGGCTATGACTGTAACTATTGTCATGGAAAAAATCATTTGGCGAAGTATTGCATGCTGAGAAAGTTAAACAAGAAGAAGGAAGGAGAAGATGATGAGGCTTATACCATGCGAAAGTTAAAGGAAATCAAGAAGAAGAAAAATAGTGGTAGCTATATGCATGCTTTGGTTGTGCAGTAAAATGCAACAGAAAATGAGTTAGGAGCAGCTGAGATCTGGTCAACTGACTCTGAAGATGACGAGGTTCGGAGACCCACTCATGGCAGGGCGTTTGTTGCAAAAGAAGAGAAATTTCAGTTTGGAGGAAGATGCTTGATGGTGACGAATGAAAGGTCACAGATGCAGGAAAGTGCCATTGAGAGTGAAAAAGGAGACGACAGTTTTTTTGCAACAAGACCAGTTCCTGAACAAATCAATGAGTGTAAACAACCGAATAACATGGTAAATATACTTCTTGAAACTCTCAATATACTTGTATCCTGATACAAGACTGAATTAAAAGACCTAAAATTCACTTTTTCAAGAATTAGTGATAGTTTAAAAAGAACTCGTTTGACAAACTCTAACGTAGCTGATCAAATTAGCAGGGTTACGTCAAAAAGCGATGAGAAGCAAATGTGGATAAAGAAGATCGAGTTGGATTTGTCTAAGTCTAGGGATCAATTAATTTACTTGCAACGAGACAATTTGATGCTTTTAACACTACGTAATTTTTTTTGTTTAATTGCTAAAAGGCTTTATTTTAAAATTACTCAGTTGCACCTTGATTGTGAGATTGGTAAGAAAATTCACAAGAATATTTTACCATTTTTTGAATTAAAGGTAGATGAAATTGATGCCGATTGTTATAAATGTGAATCCATCGTCTCGTCTGATGAAACCTATGATGCTTATAGAGTTTAACTAACGAAAATTTAATCATATATTAAGTCCAAAGACCATAAAAATATGTTGAAACAGATTTTGGACGAAAAAGACCAAAAGCAAATCAAATATGATACTATACAGAAATTTGACTCATTGAATGCTAAATTGAGTTTAAAAAACAAAATAAATGTTGAAAGCACATCTGAATTTGATGAGGAAAATGATATGAGCAAAATCTCTGTAGAGGATTAGGTGGATTGCTTAGAGTTTGTTAAAACTGAAACTGAACCTGCAAAAGCTTTGATTTCTGAAAATTCAGTTGAGTTCGCACGTATTTCTCAAAATAAACCATAAATTTTAAAAGCAAAAGCAATAGTTTTTCCTAAAGTCCAGACTATACCTAATCAAGTATTTCAAACTAACACAGTGGACAAAAATCAAACTGTTGAATTAACATCCATCGTTAACGAAGTCAACAAAGATGGTATACTTTTGGTCAGCTCCAATAGACAATGCAGATGAAACAAAGGGTCTATCAAAAATGACATTCTAGAAGGTGAAAGGAAGGTATGTGGAAGAACCACTAAACAATCATTCAAGTTTAGAAAAAGAGGTCCAAGTGGAACTAAGGATGTTCAATGTGAACCTAAGTCAACGACGAATGAATCTCATGCAAGAAAAGCGAAACCTAAGGCGAACATTCACAAATCCTCAGAGCAACTTGCGGATCAAAAACGGAAAAGAAATTTGAGATATTAAAGAAATATCAATGAAAGAAAGAAATTTTGGCAATCCCAAACTTCCAACTATGTTCTCAATAATAGGTCTTCCAATCAAAATGTGAAAGCTAGTTCTCATGTGAACCCCAATCAACGTTCACACTGTCACTCTTGCACTCCACAGCAATCCAAAAGGAACTTTGTTCAAAAACCTTCTTTTCCAAAGAACCCTATGGAGAAACAAAAACTTCATCATCCTAAGCCCACTAAAGTCTCATCTTTGGATGAAAAAGGAAAATGAAAGTTAGTTTTGGATTCTGATGTTCCAATCAAGAAAACGACAACTAACTCAAAGAAAGCTGAAAAGGGGTTCACAAATAGTCAAATCCAAAATAAACAAAAACAATCTTCTACAAAAGAAATGAACGTAAAAGATAAAATAAAAGTTTTCACCATAACAAAGAAAGATGAAACAACATTAATTAAACGTACTTATATGGTTGATCTTGCAATTACTTTTCCTCTTTCTATAAAAGGCTCACAAGGACCCAAGCAAATTTGGGTTCCTAAATCTGCTTGATTTTCGCAGGTAATTTATGACGATCAATTTGATTTAGAATGATACATCAATAGTGGTTGATCGCGTCACATGATTGGAAGGAAGGAGGAATTGCGAGAAATTTGTGCTCTCTAAGATTGTGGATATATAAAATTTGGAAGCAAATCTTTTGGAAGGATTAAAAGTGATGGAATGATAATGAATGGAGATTTTTCGATTCGTAAGGTGGCATATGTAGAAGGCTTGCAACACAACCTCATAAGTGTTTCACAGCTAGTTTTTGAGATGGGCTTGAAAGTCTCATTTGACGATGAAGGATCTGAGATTATAGAAAAGAAGACAAAAGCAGTTCTCTTGAAGTCACAGAGAAAAGGCGAAATGTATCCTTTGAATATGAATTTGATATGAGGGATGCCTGCCATTTGCTTTCTTACGAAAGCTCATTCAGACGAAAGTTGGCTATGGCATAGAAGACTCTCACACCTTAACATCAAAGACATCAACAAGCTTATTCTTGGTGATCATGTGCGATGACTTCCTCTCTTAAAATTTGACAAGAATCATTTATGTGCAACTTCTGAAATGGGAAAGCAGAGAAAAGGAAGTCATCCTACGTTAGTAAACACAAAAGTCATCAAACCTTTGGAACGTCTACATATCAAACTTTGTAGATCTTCTGCAATTGAAAGTGTTTGTGGTAGTAAGTATATTCTTGTAATGGTTGATGATTTTTCACATTTCACTTAGGTGTACTTTTTCAAAAAGAAATCCGAAGCCACACCAAAACTCAAGGACTTAATAAAGAAATTTGAGATTAAACTGCGAAAGCTGGTTCACAACATTGACAACGACAATGGGTTGGAATTCAAAAACCAAGTGTTTGAAGAATTTCTTGCAAAAAAGGGAATCGTACACAAATTTTCTGCTCCCTACACTCCATAACAGAACAATGTAGTTGAAAGATGAAATCGCTCCTTGTGTGAAGCTGCAAGGACATTCGCATGTCTAGCTCTCTACTTCTGGGTGGATGCCATCGCAACTGCATACTTTACCCGAAACATATCCATCCTAAATAAGCGATTTTCAGTTACTCCTTATGAAATTATAAATAATCGCAAACCTAACGTTAAGTTTTCCCATGTATTTGGTTCCAGGTGTTTCATCTTCAATTCCAAGGAGCAATAAAACAAATTTGATGTGAAAGCTGATGAGGGCATATTTTTGGGCTATTCATTGACCTCTAATGCATATAGGGTTCTTAACAAATGATCTAAATAGATGGAAGAAACCTACTATGTCACATTTTGAAACAATTACTTAAAGAGGATTCAGTCGAATGAGGATCAATCAAAGGAAATCTTTCCTAAGCCAAGTCCAGCTACGATTCCTTTAGCTAATTTGTAAGAGGAATTCATGTTACTTTTTGATGATCCAGAGAAGGCCATTTCATCCAAATCAAAAGCATCTAACAACAAAGAGGATGAATTGAAGAAAATAATAGATGATTTCATGAAGGATTTACAACAGCAACCACCGAGTGCGAACATCCCAGCAAATCATGAGTACTACATTCCAGGGGCAGAATTCTGACTCTAATGCAAGTCCATAGAGGGAGCACTTTACCCCACAAGCAACAAAAATTCCATCGCAGGGGGAGGATTCTACTTCTTCTTTCTCTTCTGATCCCCCTCTGACAAAGATGACTCACCTCCTATAATGACTCATGAACCTCCATTCATAGGAGATACTACAGTTCCCGAAGAAGAGGACCTCTCGTGATTCGAGGGGGAGAATAAAGATGTGAATGATGATTCGGACATCCCATCAGAATTCGAAGAAGTTAATGCTGAAATGGATCCATCTTATGATCCAAACTATCATCTACTTACCAAATGGACCAGAGATTACCCAAGAACTCAAGTAATTGGTGAATCTTTTGCGGGGGTCCTTACGAGATCACCACTAAAACTGAAACAAACTGTACTATTCTCCAAAGTGGAATTTATATGTTTAATTCGTTCATTTCCAAGATTGAACCCAAAACCATCAAAAGAAACAAGGTTTGGAGGTTAATTCCTACTCCACTAGATGCATCAATTGTTGGTTTGAAATGAGTATTTCGTAACAAGACGGATAAAGAAAGGAACGTTGTCATGAACAAGGAAAGACTCGTGGTTAATGGGTATTGCCAGGAAGAAGTTATCGACTAAAAAGGAAACCTTCGCACCCATTGCAAGATTAGAATATGTTTGCATTTTCCTGGCATACGCAACACACAAGAGCCTGGGTTAGTAATCAGAGAATTAGAAGAAACTATATACGTGGAACAACCACATGGGTTCGTAAATGAGAAGTATCCCAATCACCTCTACATCTTAGATAAGGCATTTTATGGTTTGAAGCTAGCTCCAAGAGCCTGGTATGAAACTGTCACTCGTTTCCTTAAAATGTCCAAATTTAAACAAGGTTCGGTTGACCCATCGTTCTTTTGCAAGAAAGAGGGTGACCACTTGATGATTGTCCAAATTTATGTTGATGACATGATTTTTGGTTCTACTAATCCCACCCTAACAACTGAGTTCCAAAAGTTGATGGAAACTAAATTTGAGATGAGCTCCATGGGTCCAATTAACATTTTCCTTGGATTGAAAATAAGATAGGGACATGAAGGCATTTTTATAAATCAGGAGGCTTATACAAAGACCTTACTTGCTATGTTTGGAATAGTGAGAGACTCTAAAGCGAAGGTTCCAATGGCATTCGAAACAAAACTTACAACATCTCTGGAAAAATCAGCGGCTGATATAACCCTTTATCGTCAGATGATAGGATTATTGATGTATCTAACAACTAGTAGACCAGACATTATGTTATCTATTTGTTATTGTGCTAGGTTCCAAGAAAATCCTCATGAACCTCACATAGTGGTCATCAAGAACATCTTCAGATACTTGAAACGAACCTCATCACTTGGCATTTGGTATCCAACAAACTCAAGCTTCTTCGTACAAGCATTTTCGGATGCTGACCTTGGGGGAAGTGAATTAGATAGAAAGAGCACAACTGCAGGATGTCAATTTATCGATGGAAATTTTTTTGGTTGGCAATCCAAGAAGCAAACATGTGTATCTCTATCAACAACTGAGGTTGAATACATAGCTGCTGCCTTATGTACATCTCAGGTTATTTGGATTCAAACCCAGCTTCGTGATTATGGCTTAAGCATGAAATGAATCCCACTATAGTTTCACTCTGAAAGTGTCATTCACATTTGTCACAACCCAATGCAACACTCGAAAACGAAACACATAACACTGAGGTATCACTTCATCAAGGATCATGTGGAAGATGGCAACGTTGAAATACACTTCGTAAGCTCCTCCTATAAGTTAGTTGACATATTCAAAAAAGTCTTGCCTGAAACCACCTTCAATAGAATTCTTCAATGCCTAGGAATGATGGAAGCTGAATACGTTCCTAAATAACTTTCGCACTCATAAAGTTATCACTGCGAATCGGTGCGAGTGTTCACAACTATTCGCAGTCAACTGTTCATTCACAGTCTACTTTATTGATGTGAATCGGTGCGAACGTTCGTAGTAGTTCGTAGTCCACTGTTCATTTGTGGTTCAGATTTTCCTATATCCTTTGTACTTTATGTATATTATTTCTTATCTTTATTTTGTATTTCAATCTTTTCTGTTTTTAATTCTTTTTCAAAAAATCTCAAAATACAAAAAATATTTTATTTGTGTTTATTTTTTTTTTCTTTTCACAAATCTCAAAAACACCAAAAATATCTTAAGAAGATCATGGAGGCACAGATTCGTATCATATCTCAGTTCATGTGATGGGATAAGTATAAATTTCTTTATCTATGTATTAGCTAAGTGTCCCTAGAAGCATGGTGTTGCATGTTGTCCAAAGCCTTAATAGACTTAATGTGAAGCCTTAATTAACCGATACTACGAATCGTTTCTTCCCTATCTGGCTGTTAAATTCACATTAGTCATGAGCTACCTCACTCTTTTCTCCTTGAGTTAAGATTTATCTACTTGGTCACTTTCATATGGCAGAGGTACGTTCACTTCTTTGGAACTACCTTCACACTTCTCTATTGCCTTCACACTCATGAATGTAACCCTTGAGACTCTCAGCAATACCACAGAGGTTTATGGTTACACAACAACTTGTTGAAGATCTTAGCTCCGACCACCATGAACTGAGTGAAACCCAAAATCCAAAACACTTAATTGAATTGATGGTGAACAATTAAACGTTCAATATTTTCACCATGGAATTAACGAAAAGCCACCTTCGTGGTTTGTACCAAAAATCTCTTTTTCTTTTGCGAGATCTTTATGAAGTGTTCGTATCCCAAGATACTTCTTCCCATAAGATCCATTTTTTTTTGAGATTTGAGAATTTCATCTTGTCACCAAAATAATTCCAATCCTAGTCGTTCAACTAACTACACTAGTCACACGAGTACTTTGTTCAACTATCGGACTTACATCAAGTTTCAGAGTTTGAATAAATATGAAGCCACCTTATAAGCCTACTAAAAGATGTCTTTCAATGTTTCTTATCAAACACTGATCGTATTTCAACGAGAAACCACACAGACACTTCTTAGTCTCTCTTGACTTTGAAGGAAGAGATTTATGCCTGGGAACCATAGTTTTGTGTCTTTTGTTAGACATCACAAAATCCTACATAAAATTATTATTTTATTTCATTATCTTTTACACACTTGCACGAAATTCTTTATGATTTTCAAAAAGTGTCATTTGCGGTTCTCGATGTTATTTTCAGGTTCACAGTACAACCCATGCATGCTAAAATGAATGTTCGTGGTGAATGGGTTAAATAATGATTAAATGCAAAAGAGAAACACTGACACAACAAATTCCAGTCGATTTAAATGGGTGTGTGGATTTGAACAAACAGCTACTTTACCCCTGCATGACATTTGGGTTTGACATCTACACTTGTCAAGTCGCGCTTTTTCAGGAGATGTTTTAGTAACCGATGTATTCTCTCTTCGGATTTCTCTCACAACTCGAATGGTATATATGGATTTTGACGATTCCACTCTCATTAGCACTTAAAAATCCTCTTAAAAGATTATCGGCGATTAAATCCTCTCTACTATTCATCCTCTTCTCTCTCAAGCACCATCAATGACAGTTTCATCCGAAAACCTTTTTGTTCAAGATCAGAATGTCCACTCTTATCTACTGGCTATTAAACAACATCAAAACTTATTGATTGATTTGTTCCCATGCAAATACAATGCTTTCATGCTTCCAATCATTGAATGCCTCAAGTATTCTCCATTGACTATTGATCTTACCCAGATGGAAAATGTCCCAATATCGCTCCTCTCCAAAGCTTACTCTTATACCAACTATGTCAAAGAAGAGTAAAAGATCACGTTCGAGATTCACAAAAATACTACTTGCATCACCAAAACCCGATTCTGCACACTTCTTGGGATTCCACAGACTGACGACATGATCAACCCTGAAACAATTTCCAGCGTTGCTCTTCTGGAGATGTTCTATCAGATGGGTTACAAAGAAACCCTAACTATCATCTCAAAGTTCAGGAAACCCAATTTACCTCCTTAATGGAATGGCCTCTTCGCTTTGCTTTTCAAGAGTCTTTCCTAAAAAGGGTGACCGGATCTGATTGTGCTAGCAAGATGTTCATGGTGCTCATGTACAATCTTTACACATGTCTGAATGTTGATTATGGAGCAATTATTTGGGCTCAAGTCATTCAAATCACCCTCTCTACCACACGTCATAGTGAAATCTCCTATGCATGTTTCTGGACAATAATTGTTCGCATGTCCATCAATAAACACCAGATTCCACTGATGCAAGATGCTGTGACGGCTTCCACCTCCACTTTTCACACCACTAGGATTATCATTTCTGATACATCAAAATTCTCTTTCACTGGCTCAATCCCAGAAACTATGTTTCGTGATGTTCCATCTTCTAGCAAAATCTTGTAGGGTTATAGGAAATTGACTCCTTCTAGGTTTTGTCCTTTAAACCCAGAAATGCAAGTCATAATTACTGAGGTAGATAAACCCAAGAAAGGGGGAAGGGTGTGAAGAAGGGAGCAAAGAAAACTATTGACAATGAAGGACCATCTGCAACTGCGAAACCTCCTACCAAATGAAAGTCACCAATAGGCACCTCAGCTGCTGCTCCCAAAAAGGCGAAAGCAGCCGGCTCACAAGCGAAAGTCCCCTACTCCTAGTACCAGCGAAAGTTCGGAGTCTGATGCTCAATCAGACATTCGCAACGAGTGGGAACAACCTGTTCGCAACGAGTTGGGTGATAACACTTGCATCAAAGAAGAGAATCCCAATCCTGAGGTAACTCAAACTTTTAATGATTTTGTTCCTTCTCCTCCTCCTTCACCTAAAACTACTTCAACACCAATTACCATTGCACCATGCCCTCCACCACTCTCTTCACAACCACAAACCAATATTCCTCTTTCTACCCCACTGTTTACTGATTCTACTGTCCCACCAAACCACTTCTAGCGAACCTCCTATTCCGGTCAACGTATCTGATATGGGGGCTAAAACATCAGGTTTCTCAACCCATGTCCCTCCTGCCATTTACCTATTCGCCAAGATGATCCTGACATGATTTTTGGTGATGATAAAGATGAAGCTCTAGGTGGATTCACCTACAGTCCCTTCCAAATAAGGATTGAAAATGAGGATGAGCCTTCTGCTACGAAAGCACAACGGTAGTCACTCCAAGAAATGATCGACCAATTGCTTCTGGCTTCCAAGGATTCATCTTCTGAGGCTTATTCTAAAGCAGCTGTTGAGTATCCCTTTGAACAAATCACAAAAGAACATGTAGCTAATGCTGAGAAAACGAATAAAGTTGTTGCTAATTCTGCTGAAGTTTGCAAGATTACGACCGAAAAAGTCAATAAACTAATTTCTGAGACTACCACCTTCATAGAGAATTTCCAAACTATCTTTAACTCTAATACAACGAAGACCAATGAATCTCTCCTGAGTATAGGTTCTCTCTTTAAAACTGAGAAAGCAAAATTTCAGGATATTCACATTGGGCTAAAAACTGATCATGAAGCGTTTTAGACCTCCATCTCCTCTCAAATTACTAAACTTCAAGTGGAACTAGCAATGGAGAGTCAAATCATGGACTCTCTTTCCATCGAAAATGAAAGAGTGAAGGTTCTCACTGTTAAGCTTGAACAGCCTGAGAAACAGGTCCAAGATTTGGTCACTGAAGGGCTGTAACAAAAAGTTGTATCTCTGATATTACAAGTGTAATCTCGGATGTCATTGAGACCAGGGATTCCATGATTACCATCTCCGTCCGAAAGCATCTAAATGTGAAGTTGAGACCTATTTTCGCAATTCTTCACAGGCTGGAATGTGTTTCGAATCAAAGCTTTGTTCCTAAACAAGGGGGAGAATGTGGGTCTGGTGTGTCAAGAAAAGAAGACCCTAAAAATCCAAATGGTGGGTTTGGTCTGTTAAGAAAAGAAGACCCTAATGCTCTAACTAAACCTATTATCAAGCAAGAACTTAAGGGCAAGGAAAAACTATTCAGTGAAGAGCCTGTCATTGACAACAGAGAAGATGAAGAAGAGTTGGATGACGACTAACTTAAAAGTCGAAAGGCTTGCGAAGCTTAGTTGGATGATAACAAGTGAATCATTCGAGAAGCTGGAAAAAAAAGTAAGAGTTGAGAAGGAAGCTCAGGACACTCTTCAAAGCAAAAAGCTCTTGTTTCCCTAGTGGACCTTGAAGCGAATCTAGCATGATGTTGTTGATTTACCTAGCCAGTATTGGTTAGAGCCAGTTGTGTCGTTTGATCTTCAAAACACACAAGATTCGCAGCTGGATGTACCAATTACTCCAAAGGCCTTCAGGTTTTGTGCTTTTGTGAAAGTTGTGAAAGCTCCAATCACCGACAATGCAGCTGATCATATGTTGCTCTCTTTTTATCTGAAGCACATGAAGCCACAATATGAAACATGGTGTGCTAGCAAAATCACTGGCATGAAATTGACAGGGCTAATAGAAACTATCAACTTCCCCAATGCGAAGTTCAAAGTGGCGACAGGACCAACCAGTGAGGGTTACGAATTCACACTCGTAGACTTGCCCTGTATATACCCATATGATTGGATCATACTCTATAACATGTTGTTGAAATAAAAACTGATTTACGAACCTGTCATGTCCCATCTCCAATTAATTCTTTAAATCTTACATTCAAGAGATTGGTGAGATGGATGTTGAGATAGCCGTGGTACTACGAAAGAAACCTTCTGCAGTTCCAAAAGAGCTCCAAAGAATTTTGACAAGCTAAAACCAGGAAAGATTTAAATAGAAGGATGGTTCATGGTGTATCACTCTAGGGAACGAATTGATGCTGACTTTAGCAAGTCTTGTTTCTTTCTTCCTAACAAAGATCTTTACCCTAGATCTTTCCTTGAGTTTATTTTGGACATGGTGACCAAATTCAAGGGCAATAGTAAGGAGGATCTTAAGTGCTTCTCTGACATGGTCCTGTGGTACATTCGAGTTCGCAAGTTGCTGTTGAGCTTCATTCCAAAGATTTATGAAGTACAAAAGCGAATTCAAGGATAATGGACCCTTGCCTTAATTGACGCAAAAGGGAAACTTTTGGGTATTATATGTTGCGTCATTGACCCTTTTTGTTTAAGTCTATTATGCAAAAGGGTTGGGCCTGTCCTCTCGTATTTAATTCTAGGGTTAGAGTATTTAAGGTCCATGCATGCATCATATTTTGGTTAACTCTGATATCATTCTGTAACCCTAAATCATGCCTCTACAGTAGCAATTCTTTCTCGATTTCTTCTGAGGTGTGACACTTAATCATTCAACATTACTCAAATCATTATTGTGTTCTTGTTTTACTTGTTTTGAATCTAAATGATCTTTAAGGATTTTGATCCTAACAATTTCTTCTTTCGACTGCACCATTTTTTTGTGGTGTATATGGAGACAAAAAATTGTGTTAAATTTCAAGTTTAGTAAAAAATGAATCTAAGATTCTATTTTTGAATTTCATTCCATTGTCACTTTTTATCTGTCAAACTTTTCTTTTCAAGCTGAATTCAGTGTTCTTGATAAATTCAATCATCACTTGAGCAGTCTCAGCCTTTTGTCGAAGAGAGAAAACCCAATTAAAGATTGAAAATTCATCAACAATAACTAGTATGTACTTCTTTTTGTTGAATGATTCAACAGTCGAAGTACCACACAAGTCAATTATAAGAAGTTCCAACGCTTTAGTGATCTCTGAATCAATCATTATAGGATGACCCTGATGATGTTGTTTTCCATATTCACAAGCTACACATAATGAATAATTATCAAATTTTAAAATATGTAGACCACGAACAAGATCATTAAGAACAAGTTTATTTAAATTTGTGTAGTTAAGATGAGAAAGATGTCGATGCTATAACCAACTGAGATCCGAAGATGCTTTCGATAGTAAGCACACAAAAGGTATCCCCACTATTAGTTTTATGTCGAGATTAAACATGTCAACCTTTTTTTTGACTTCAATAAAACTTCTTTCGTTTCTTTTTTTGAGATTTTACTTCGTTCCTCATCAAATAGAACTTAATTTCATGTTCCATCTACATGTTGAGAAACACTTATCAAGTTATGATTTTACCCTTCAACATAAGCAACTCGATTCATCGTGAACTTTCCATTTGTAACTTTCCCATATCATTTGACTTTACACTTACGATTGTTTCCAAACATGGCAACTCCAACATATTTTTATTTATGAAAGTCTCTTAAATTCTCTTTCATCCCATTCATGTGACGCAAGCATCCACTATCAATATACCAATATTCGTCATATTGCTTGTCATCTAGTACTTGCTATCAATTAAAAAAAATTAGGTCCCCAAGACCTTTTGCATCCTTGGACATTAGTTTGAAACATAGTGTACAATGAAGAATTAAAAACCCAATTACGGACTTTCGGTTTTAAATTTTCAATTAAGTCAACTTCTTCAGCACTAGGCATTAAGATATAATCATGCAATCATGAAGTTTCAAGTTTTGTTTTCTCTTTTTTCAACATTTTTCTGATAAACATCAATTTTCTTCTTTTGAACTTCTTTCCATTTACCCATATTTGGTGTGGACTCTTGAGACGAACTACTTCCACTCATTGGTTCATTCAAATACTTCTCATAAGCATTTTGAATTTGCTCTTGTGAATACTTTTGTGATTTAAATTGCTTTCCCTTTCTTCAAGCCAATGATTGATATTCTTGATATAATTTTTTTTCTTTGATAAATGAAGATTTGAACTTTTTGAATCTGGATTAGGAAAGTTGTAACACCCAGAATTAGAAATACCAAGAAAGGAAAGGAAAACCCTAAGTCAAAGGGGTCAACTCGTCGAGTCCATGGAACTCAACGAGTCGGAGCGGGATCCGGGTCCTAGATTAAGTGACCGACTCAGCGAGTCTGGTTTGAAGAGAAAAACCCTAAATCCGGGACTTTGTGCCCTATTTAAACACCTCATTCTCTTCCTTAGGGTTCCTTTATAGCTCCTCTCACCCAAAACACCAAACCCTAGCCACCATATCTGTTTTTGGAGCAAAATCTAGCCTTGGAGAAGTAATTTGCAAGCTTTGAAGAAGAAGAAGAGGAAGAAGAAGAAGAAGAAGATGGAGTTGGGGGGGGGGGGGGGGGTCCAAGGAGAAGCTTGTTGGTCCAGGATTAGCTTCTCAACCTCATCATTTTCAGGTAATAAATCTCTCACCTTGGCTATTGTACTTCTAGATCTACTTTGCCTCCAATTGGATGGTTTTGAGCTCAAAAAACATAAATTCGTAATGATGAAGCAGTTTTATTGGTTCATATTGTAGATCTAGACATCCTTGAGCTCTAGTAGCTCAAGAAAGACATCTTTGGTAGACATTACCTTGTTCTAGCCCAATTAGCCTCCTTAATAGTTAATTTGTAGTGTTCTGGCTTCATTGCATCATAGACACACGTAAAGTTAGCAACGTTACATGTTCAAATAGTCTTAGAAAACCAGATCTATTTTTTAGAGCAAAGGAGAAGCTCTGTGACTCAAATTTATGGGAATCCACATATGGACTCGGCGAGTTGGGCTAGATATCATACTTGAGTCGCGTAGTAACTCGGCGACACACGGGTAGACTCGGCGAGTTGTATGAAGATGGGCAGGAACTCAACGAGTTGGAAGAAAAACTTTGTTAGTCTGTTGAAGATTGCCTTAGACTCGGCGAGTCTATTCTTGGACTCGGCGAGTCAGGTCGCGAAACCCCAAACCCTTCTAGTTAAGACTCAGATCACTGAGTTGAGTGGAGACTCGGTGATTTGAGCAGGATGGGACTCAGAGATCGTTAGACTCGACGAGTCTTGGGGTGACTCAGCGAGTTGAGTCGCGTTCTAAGAATTTTCAGAGTGCAAGGACTCGACGAGTCAACGAGCTGACTCGGTGTGTAAAGTCAGTCTGGAGGGTTGAATTTGACCAGGACTTTGACTTTGACCAAAGTTTACTTAGTTTGACTGTTGAAGGCAGTTTGGGACTCAGTGTTATTTTTGGTATTGGTAGATCGGGGAGTTTTTGGAGCAATAGTTCGAGAATTGTCTGATAGCAGTCAGAAGGGTATCAGCAAGAACTTCAGCGGTGCAGGTGAGTTTCCTTCTAGTAGGAACGAGTCTAAGGCCATAATGCCGGCCCGTTTAGTTAGCAGTAGTTTCTGGACTTCGGTCCAATGGAGTAGTTAGTATGTTTGATCCCTTCATGGCTAAAACAGGATTTATGTGTTATGTGTTTCGGGCTATGGCCCGACGCAGTATGCAGTATATGTGTTCTTGCTAGTTTATATGTTATGCTATGCTATGTTCAGTCAGATCCGGACTTCGGTCCGATGCAGTTAGTCCGAACTTCGGTCTGATGCAGGGGACATGGTCCCAATCAGTTCTGGACTTCGGTCCGATGCAGGGGCAAGGCCCCAGTTAGTCCGAACTTCGGTCTGATGCAGGGGACAAGGTCCCAGTCAGTTCTAGACTTCGGTCTGATGTTGGGGGCAAGGCCCCAATTAGTCTGGACCTCGGTCCGATGCAGTGAGCAAGGCCCAGTATGTGCTTATATGTTATTGTATGTTATGCGGTAGTTTGGGGGAGCTCACTAAGCTTCGTGCTTATGGGTTCAGTTTTTTGTTTCAGGTACTCAGTTTTCAAAAGAGGAGCTTGGAGAGATTGCAGTGCACACACCATAGTCAGTTAGTCTGGGATTGTTCACTCTGATAAAAAGAATATGTTTTGAATTAATACTCTGAATTTATGTTATGACCAGTGATATGTTTTTATAAATATGATTTTAGTAATGTTTTAAAAGAAATTTTTTAGTCGTGATTTTTGGGTTGTTACAAGTTGGTATCAGAGCCTTGGTTTGAGGGATTCGGACACACTTGAGAGTGTGTCTGGACTCAAACTATGGAAACGGTAAAAAGGTTTTCAAAAGAAAAACATTTTCAAAAAGAATTTTGGTAGAAAGGAGTTTGAAAAATGAAAAGATTTTTAGAAAAAGCGAAAACAATATTTAGAAAGAAAATAACTTGAAAAGAGAAAAAGGTTGTGGTTCATGCAATCAGCCGAGCTTAAGTAAGTACTCCCAAATTACCCATACAAGTTTATGATTATCAGTTTCAGTTTCAGTTTTAGTTCTAGTTTCAGTTTCAGTTTCAGTAGAACAACATGCTAGTATAGGACTAAGGATCTAGGAGGATGCCTTATGTGCCTGCTTTATGTATTTCAGCCTTATGAGAATTGCATGCTATTGTTGAGTAGACAACAATATGATAGCCTGTTTAGGTTATGCCTGATAGTATGAGTTCAACATTATATGCTAGTATAGATTCTTGGTTATGAGAATATATTTGCTTGAGTTAGTTTCCTTCTTGTCTGAATGCTGCTTGCTTTGTACTTTGTGGGATTTTGAGTGATGGGAGTTAGCTGTTAGGTGAATACGTTAAGTCACATGTAATCAGGGTTGAATAATCTTAGAGGATTGGATTTGACCCTATTGCGCAACCCTCGTTTGGGTCCTCACCGTTGTAGGGATGAGTCCCTTACTCGAAGGATTATCCAAGCCTCGTTACATGTGATGGTATTCAGGTGATGGCTAATTGGGATTACAAGGAGACCTCCAGCAGCTGAGGACTGTTTGGGTGGAGTCAAAGGTTCCCTAGGGCAAGCCTAAGGTGAGAGTAGCAAAGATTAGTAGTAGGGAAAATGGACTTGGTGGAGTTGCGGTAAGTATTGAGCAAAGTACAGATAGATACGGAAGGTAGTATGGGCCCGTACTATAGAAAGCAGAGGATCTGTACTCGATTCAAGAGGGGCCGAGGCAAAACTAGGGAACTAGTAGAGTGTGTGAGAGATCCCTCAGCAGCAGCGTGTATATTGATCAGTAATGTGTTATGTTTCCAGCATGGTGATGTTGCGTGAGATAACAGTTAGCAGTTGAGGTAACAGGGAGGGATCTAGATCAGGTTCTAGAACCGGGCAACTTGATGATCAGATGAGGGATTTCATTTCCGCAGAGATTATGCACAACATCATTGATCAGACTCCAATGATTTTTGGTTCGGTTAGAGAGGCCATCGTGGGGCTCATGGATAGTCATCTTGAGGCCTTTAGGGTCGGGATAGTTTCAGGACAGATTGGGGCTTATCTAGAGCCCGATTCATATGGAGTTCAGGGATCCATCAGGGAGGGAGATCCCATTTTTAGATCTTGCCATCAGGGGATGGGAGTGAGCGGGACAGCCTGTCTCCAGGAAAGATCTCTACGTGATTGGGTAGTTAAGGAGGTTTCGCAAGCCATTCGCGAGGAGCTATCCGACATTGTCATAAGGGTCACTGATAGGTTGACCACGAAGCTCCAGGATCAGACAACGGTTGTTCAGACAATGGATGGGGTCGACGAGGTAACGCATGAGCGAGAGACGGGCAGGAAGTCGGAAAGGAAGAGGAAAATAGATGAGACTCAGGTAGCCACAAGTTCGGGCAAGAGGCCCAAGGGGTTGGATTCGAGATCGAGGGACTACCAGAGTCGCGGTTGATGCTGGAAGTGTGGCAGGACGCACAAGGGTGCGTGCAGGAGTAGAAGTGGTGGCGATGTTGGATTTTTCAAGTGTGGCCGCATTGGCCATTTTAGCAGAGATTATACTGTTACCATCACCCAAGGACTTGACCCGATATGTTTCCATTGCAGACGGAGGGGCCACAAGAAGGCCCACTATCCAAGTTTGTATACAGTAGGGCAGGTGATAGCTCCTACCCCTGTGACTATGAGAACCACTAGCGGACATCAAGGTCGGGCAAGGACACCCACGGCTCAGAGTAGAGTGTACCGGTTGATTTCAGCAAGGGTTCGAGAAGCGCCGGATGTTGGAGGTATGTATCTTTTACCTTCCTGTCAATTATTATTCATGATATTATTGTTATGTTGCTGCATTGATACCAATAAGCATATGTGTTGGGGTATTATATTACCTGCTGGTGATTGAGTTTATGCCATCTACATACCTTGGAATTAGAATGGAAAATTGGAGGTTGTCCCCTCTACATCATGTTACTTCAGATGCGGTGACTGTAGCATGTATGTGTAAGATTCAGTAGTGCCTCACTACTTTCGGATGGTGTCATTCGGGTATTGATCAGTTATATCCTCAGTAGTGACGATTTAAAGCTTCTAGTGAAGTAGATAGCGGACATTAGGGAAGTGAGTTGGAGATGTTTACCCAGAATGCAAGTTCTCAGGATGCAGTCACTAAAGCAAATACAATGAAGGCTTGAAGAGTGCTTGGTTAGTTAACAGGAATGGTTCGGATCTGGTAAGGGTTAGTTGGAGCGCCAACATAGGTAAACGTGGGCGGGCAGCGGATCGCCCCTTTTCATGGAAGGAAGGTTGGGGAATCCTTTCGACCAGTGAGTAGTAAGGAGTTAGCCGGATCCAATTGGGGGAGAATCCTCCGAGTATACAAAGGTAAGAGCACACAGACCCAGAATGAGTACGCGACCTTTGAGAAGAAAAGATAGTAGCACAGTGATTGATGAATTGAGGAGTTCAGGATTGGGAGTTTGATGAACTTCCCAACAATTAGTTCATGTAATTGAGATGGTTAGTAGCTGGTTGGGAATCTAGGGTTGGAGGACCGCCTATATGACTCTAGTAAGTCGGAATGAGGATCTTGAGAACGGTTAGCAAGATATGCTTTTGTGTTAGTAGTTAGTGGCGAAGACAGCCTACAAGGCATGGTAGAGCGGCAGGAAAGCCGCAACATTTTTTCCAACAACAGCCAGTTAGTAAGGAAAGTGTTTTAAGTCTGAGGGGGTAGCCATAGCATTCACTAGCAGTCAGATAGTAGTAGAGTGTCGTAAGTCTGCGGGGGTAGCCGTAACATTCACTAGCAGTCAGATAGTAGTAGAGTGTTGTAAGTCTGTAGGGGCAGCCGTAGAATTCACTAGCAGTCAGATAGTAGTAGAGTGTTGTAAGTTTGTGGAGGTAGCCATAGCATTCACTAGCAGTCAGATAGTAGTAGAGTGTTGTAAGTATGTAGGGGTAGCCGTAGCATTCACTAGCAGTCAGATAGTAGTAGAGTGTTGTAAGTCTGCGGGGGTAGCCGTAGCATTCACTAACAGACATATAGTATTAGAGAGTTGTAAGTCTGTGACTGTAGTTGTAGCATTTATCAGATTGGTAGGCAGCATGAGCGCGTTGTTTGGACGCGAGGGAAGCAGTAGTACCCACCAGTTCGGGTGCAGCAGTGAGGATATGGGAATCCACGGGTTAGAATTCGTATCTCCCAAATGGTTCAGTTATGGTTAAGCCGACGATACGACAATCAGATTGTCTCCGCAGTTACGAGATCAAGGAAGCAGTGGACCGCTTGGGTTCGTGTATGTTAAGGGCTACCGTTAGTCTGGGAGCCATCACTTTTAGTCTTGGAATTGATGTTGTTAGGATTCGATGTTTGGATCTGATCAGTTGGATCGGGAAGCTGCTAGAGCCATAGTGACAAGATAACTGGTGGCAACTAGTTCCAGTGGAGGATTTCGTTTGGAAATCATGTGAACGACTAAGTAAGGAGTCCTTGGAATCCACAGTTGAGTTGGAAATCGGTGTTGCAGATAACCGATGAATGATTGGAGACCAAGAAGGTCTCGAGATAGTTTAGGAAGCAGCCATCAGGTAGTTTAGTGTTTCAGGCAGTTCAGTGTTTCAGGCAGTTTAGTGTTTTGGGCAGTTCAGTGTTCCAGGCAGTTCAATGTTTCGGATAGTTTCAGTGTTATGGACAGTATTAGTCTTGCGATGGGGTGTAGTGACTGGTGGGAGTCCGGTAACCCAGATATTGGCAGGTTAGATTGGACCAGGGTAGTCTCCGTTCATCCGGTAGGCGGATGAGGGGAACAAAATTTTCAATCAATGGTAGTAGCGATAAGGGATGTATGGTAAGAGGCGCCAAGTTGACCGAGGTTGCTACGCCTCTCACAGTAGGGTTGGATAATCTCAGAGGGGAAGGTTTGACCTTGTTGCGCAGCTCTCGTATGAGTCTTAACCGTTGTAGGGATGAACCTTTTACTCAAAGGATTATATGATCCATCCGTTGGGACGGGTGCTCAGCACTAAGTTATGGAAGTAAGAAGCATTCGATATATACCGGCAGTAGTGACCAACATTGAGAGTGGCTGGAGTGATGGACATTGTGAAGGGTATGTTCCTCATAGTGACAAAAGAGGTGGATAGTTGCAGGAGGCAGTCTTGGGAAGGTTGGAGAACGTACGAGGAAAAGGGGGTAAACCCCAAGAATGTTTAGCCTAAGTACTCGGGGAGGATCGGAAGGATTGCCAGTTGAGTAGAAGATGTTCTCAGGAAGGTTGAAGATTAGATTGTAATCGGGGATTTTATCTACAAGGATTATACCATCCAGGATGACTGGGCAGAAGGTCAATAAAGTTAGAGTCACCAGGCATGGTGTTGGAGGCGGATGGTAGGTCAGTTGGCCATAGTGAACTTCGAGGACGAAGCTTAGTTTAAGTGGGGGGACTTGTAACACCTAGAATTAGAAAGACCAAGAAAGGAAAGGAAAACCCTAAGTCAAAGGGGTCAACTCGTCGAGTCCATGAAGGAACTCGACGAGTCGGCGAAAGGACTCAGCGAGTCTGGTCTGAAGAGAAAAACCTAAATCCGGGACTTTCTGTCCTATTTAAATGCCTCATTCTCTTCCCTAGGGTTCCTTTACAGCCCCTCTCACCTAGAACACCAAACGCTAGCCACCATATCCGTTTTTGGAGCAAGATCTAGCCTTGGTGAAGTAATTTGCAAGCTTTGAAGAAGAAGAAGAAGAAGGAGAAGGAGTTGGGAGGTCCAAGGAGAAGCTTGTTGGTCTAGTATTAGCTTCTCAAACTCATCATTTTCTGGTAATAAAGCTCTCGCCTTGGCTATTGTATTTCTAGATCTAGTTTGCCCCCAAATGGATGGTTTTGAGCTCAAAAACCATAAATTTGTAATGATGAAGCAATTGTATCAGCTCATATTGTAGATCTAGACATCCTTGAGCTCTACGAGCTCAAGAAAGACATCTTTGGTAGCCATAACCTTGTTCTAGCCCAAGTAGCCTCCTTAATCGTTAATTTGTAGTGTTTTGGCTTCATTGCATCATAGACACACGTAAACTTAGCAACTTTATGTTGGGTTTTGAGCAATCTAACACTTCCTAAGTGTGCATGCAACCCTAATAAACCTTGGATCTATGTTTGTCTAAATACATGCAAAATAATAATTTTCCAAGGTTCATAACCTATCTAACATGGCATGGGGTACTTTTAAACATAAAAGAGTTAGAAGAGATTACATACCTTTTTGATGAGTTTGATTCTTAAGGAGTTTGAGGGCCAAGCACCAATAGTGTGAATGCCTCAAATGGAATCACACATCACCACAAACTCTTGGAAAACTTTGAGAGAGTGTATACACACTACAATTTTCGACCACACACAAGCACACACACTAGTGGCTATTTCATGCAACATAAGCATGCTTATATAGTGTACATGATTAGGGTGAAACCCTAATAACCCATGACCTTTCCTTTTCCAAGGATCCATGGGTTAAAAGCTCCATGGATCATCCATGGACTTCCATACAAGCCAAGCCCATTAACAAATGGGTGTTAGCCCACACCATATAAAACCGATAGCCCACAATCTAATTAGTCTTCCTTTTAATCTCGAAATTAATTCATAATTAATTTAAGACTAAGACTAATTAAATAACATGACTTCATATTAATATATTATAACTTATAATATATTAATAATAATATGTGTATAACTCTCATAAAATTATCCATAAATAGTTTGGATGAAATGCAACCCAAATGGACCATGTCGGTCGGGTCAAGTATATACCAAATAAGTTATGGACTTAGACACCTTATCCAACAGACTCCCACTTGGATAAGTTTAATAACTGTATTTGCTTATTACTTCAGGAACCAACCGACAATCGTAGCTCTTGAAAACTCTATTGAACTATGAAGCGCCATTTTAAGATAAGTGATCATACAATCCTCTATTCTCATGATATCAGCCGGACAAACACATGGAACTATGTCTTGCTTATTGTCTAGCAGTTGTTTCTCGATTTCCGATTTGTTTGACAAAGAACTCAACTGAACACATCAATTTAGTTCTGACCGGGCCCGGTACATGGGTCAACACAAAATCATCGAAGGGCCCAGATATCGCTTCTATTTCTAGAAGGAACAGATAAACTTCGACTCATATACTTGTTCTACTACTTGTTGAATTGTACACAAAGGCACGTTTAATAACATCAAGTTACTGATGCGTTTACATGCAATCAATGCACAACCAACTCATAGGTAACAACTCATATCTCTAGGTTTGAAGACTTATATGATATTACCGTCTCACGATCACTCGAGATAAATTCCATGAAGTGATACAAGTGAGCGTGGGTTTATTCCAATACTCATAACTTATGAGTACTCATGAACGTTGTAGCAACCATTGCCATGTCTAAACACCTTTAGCCATCTACATACCCAATTCATGAAAATCTTGATTCATACCTACTTCCGACGTATGACCGATTGTGGAGGTTTGAATAAATTAATTATTCTGGAAGTCAAAACATGCAAAGCTGAAACAATTGTAAATAATTGACAATGATAGCAACTCGCTACTCATAAATAAATCACAATTTTATTCATCATCAAATGTCGATTACATTTTACAAGTTTCAGAGAATCTATCTAATTTGTAAAACTAATATCGTCCCTCAGCCCGATGCACCTCGCATGCTGAAAATGCTTAGCCCTCGTCAGTCCCTTTGTAAGGGGATCCGCAGGGTTCTCATCTGACGATATCCTCTTTGCCACGAGGAGTCCTTCTTCTATCTTGTGTCTTATGAAGTGATATTGTCTGTCAATGTGTCAGGATCTCCCATGATCTCTCGGTTCTTTATCTAAAGCAACTGCACTATTGTTGTCACAGAAAATTTCCGTAGGCTCCTTAATAGCTGGCACAACTCCAAGGTCTCCGATGAAGTTCTTCAGCCATATCGCCTCCTTCGCTGCTTCACTCGCTGCTATATACTCTGATTCACAAGTCGAATCAGCCACCGTCTCCTGCTTGGAACTCTTCCAAGAGATTGCCCCTCCATTTAAGGTAAAGACCCAGCCTAACTGAGAGCGAAAGTTATCCATATCAGTCTGAAAACTAGCATCACTATACCCTAATACTCTCAAGTCATCACTCCCACCAAGGGTAAGGATCCAATCCTTAGTCCTCCGCAGGTACTTGAGAATGTTCTTTACCGCAGTCCAATGAGCTTTACCAGGGTTCCCCTGATACCTGCTGACCATGCTCAAAGCAAAAGCCACATCAGGGCGGGTACAAGTCATAGCATACATGATCGAGCCAACAGCGGAAGCATACGGTAATTGGCTCATCTCAGCTATCTCTGCCTCTGTACTCGAACTCTGAGTCTTACTCAGCTTGGTGTTGCTTTGGATCGGTAAATCTCCTTTCTTGGAATTCTGCATGTTGAACCTTTTCAACACCTTATCCAAGTAGGTACTCTGACTAAGTCCAATTAGTCTTTTACTCCTTTCTCTTAATATCCTTATCCCTAGGATATAGGCAGCTTCCCCTAGGTCCTTCATAGCAAAGCACTTCCCAAGCCAGGACTTAACCTCCTGCAAGGTTGGGATGTCATTTCCTATAAGTAGTATGTCATCCACATACAATACCAAGAAGCTAACTATACTCCCACTAGCTCTGACATACACGCAAGACTCATCTTAACTTCTCGAGAAGCCAAACTCTTTGACCTTCTCATCAAAACAAAGATTCCAGCTACGAGATGCTTGTCTTAATCCATAAATGGATTTCTCAAGCTTGCATACTCTATTAGGGTTATATGCACTGACAAAACCCTCTGGCTGATTCATGTACACATCCTCAGCCAACTTTCCATTAAGAAAAGCGGTTTTGACATCCATTTGCCATATTTCATAATCATGAAATGCAGCAATGGCTAGCATAGCCCTAATAGACTTAATCTTTGCTACCGGCGAGAAGGTTTCATCATAATCAATACCCTAAGTCTGAGTAAAACCCTTCGCAACCAGTCGCGCCTTATAAGTATGCACTTTTCCTTCCATGTCAGTCTTCTTCTTGAAGATCCATTTGCACCCAACTGTTTTACGGCCTGGTACATGGTCAACCAAGTTCCAAACTTGATTGTCATACATGGACTGTATCTCGCTGTCCATAGCCTCCTTCCATTTAGCAGACTCCGGGCCTGCCATGGCTTCCTTAACACTGTTAGGTTCATCCAAATTTACCAGTGTACTATCACTGATAAATGTATCACCTTCCGTAGTAATATGAAAACCATAATAAAACGCAGGTGTGTTCCTAACCCGTGTGGAACGCCTCGGAGGTACAGACTCGTCAGCTGGATCAACATGAGTTTCCTCCTCAGGTTGATTGCTAGTGTCTGAGGTTCCTTCACCAATTGATTCTTGAATTTCTTCAAGATCAATCTTCCTCCCACTGTCTCCTTGGCTTATAAATTCTCTCTCACGAAAGACCCCTCTTCGTGCTACAAAGACCACATTCTCATTGGGTCTGTAGAAGAGGTAACCGAAGGATTTCTGTGGGTAGCCGATGAAAATACACCTTTCACTTCGGGGTTCAAGCTTATCATGAGTTTCACGCCTCAAGAAAGCTTTGCAACCCCAAATTTTGATGTGGTCCAAATTGGGAACCTTCCCAGTCCACATCTCATGAGGTGTTTTGGTAACCTTCTTTGTAGGGACTAGATTGAGGATATGAGCGGCAGTCTCTAAGGCATACCCCCAAAAAGAGATTGTTAGCAAAACTCGACTCATCATGGAGCGAACCATGTCTAACAAGGTTTGATTACGCCTCTCAGCTACACCATTTAGCTGTGGTGTCCTGGGAGGAGTCAATTGTGAGACAATCCCGCACTCCTTAAGATAGTCAAGGAACTCGGTACTAAGATACTCACCACCTCGATCGGATCGAAGCATCTTAATGTTCCTGCCCAATTGATTTTCTACTTCCTGTTTGAATTCCTTAAACCTTTCAAAGGTTTCTGACTTATGTTTGATTAAGTAGACATATCCATATCTACTAAAATCATCAATAAAAGTCACATAATACCGATTAGCATCCCTTGTGGCGGTTTTGAATGGTCCACATACATCAGTATGTATTAGGTCCAACAAACCCTCACCCCTTTCACAAGTTCCAGAGAAGGATGATTTTGTCATCTTTCCAAGTAGACAAGATTCACAACTATCATCCGATTTAAGGTCGAATGATTCCAAGACTCCACTCTTTTGGAGTTGGCCTATGCGTTTCTTGTTTACATGTCCAAGATGACAATGCCACAATGATGCTTTATCTAGGCTAGTAGAAGAATCAATATACAACACATTATTTCCTAAGTTGTCTACAATCGACACAGTTTCATACACACCATCACAAGGTAATGCTTTAAAATAAAACACATTTTTAAAGAAAGCATTAATACCACCACATTCATTATCAAACGAAAAGGTAAAACCTTGTTTGTACAAAGCATGAAAGGAAATAATATTCCTCGCCATTTCAGACGAGTACACACATTTATTCAAATCTAATTTTAACCCATTATTCAGCAACAAAGTATAAACTCCAATCATGGAAACAGGTGAAGCCTTCATATTCCCCATGATCAAGTTTATCTTCACGTGCTCCACATCCTCACTTCTTGTTAGGCCCTGCAAATCAGAACATATATGAATACCACATCCCGTATCAAGCACCCAAGAGTTAGAATATGGTGAGTTATTAGTCAATATTGTGTAAATACCTGTGTGGGTGGGTTTCAGTTTCCCATCCTTCAGATCCTGTAAGTATTTTGAGTAGTTTCGCTTCTAGTGCCCCTTGTCCTGGCAATAGTAGCAATCAGCATCCTTGGGAATGGCAGAAGGAGTGGCAGAACCGCTCTTGGTCCTTGATAAGGAGCCTTCAAGAGACTTTCCCTTGGTACCCTTCGAAGGGTGCTTCCTTTTTTTCCCTTTGCCTTGCCCGATAGCCAAAACAGGGGTAGATGTTGGAGTAGGAGTAGTAGAGGTAACAACCGACTTTCCCTTAAGACCGGTTTCAGCGGTCTTCAAGAGTCCTTGAAGCTTGCTAAGGGTAACTTCCTCCTTGTTCATATGATATGTCATACGAAAATGGTCATAACAAGAAGGTAAGGAGTGCAAAATGATGTAAATTGCCAACTCCTCAGGGAAGTTTACATTCAGCTTCAACAAATGGTCCACATACCTTTGCATCTTTTGCATGTGGGCCGTGATGGATTCACCGTCCTTCATGCGGGTTGTTATCATGGAGGAGATTATTTCATACCGCTCTTGACGAGCACTCTAATGGTACCTTTCCATCAGGTCTTGGTGCATCTAAAAAGGGTAGAAGTCCTCATAGGACTTTTAGAGCTCGACTGTCATCGTGGCCATCATGATGCATGCCACCTTAGTAGCATCTCTCTCATGTATCCTGAATTCAACGATCTCCTCAGGAGTAGCAGTAGACTCATCAAGCTCTTTTAACTCCTTATCGAGGACATATTCCTTGTCTTCATAACGAGTTACCATCCTGATGTTCCTTATCCAGTCCATGAAGTTGGAACCATCAAAGATGACTCTCCCACAAAGATTCATGAGAGAGAAAGAACCAGTTGGGTTAGAGCCCGAAGCATTAGTGTTGGAAGACATCTGAAAGAAGAAAGTAAGTTTAGATTAGATATATAGAGTCCTTAATAAGACACCCAAATGTAATATTAAGGCTAGGATCCAATCACAATATATTATACTTAGAAGAGGGATGATGTAATCTAAGTAATAATATATTTGAAAGGTAGGTGAATGACGATTCACCAATTTCCACCACGAAAACGAAATGATTTATTAGGTTTTAATTGGATTTGAAATTCCTAGATTCTTTTGAGATTCATTGAACTTTTCAATGGCATGTTTCAATCTCAATTGTGCCCTTCAAGTTTTGTGACTGGGATGCTGAGGATCACAAAACAAGGTGTGAATAACCATGCCAATTCACTTGGTACCCTTAATATTATCACCTAATCAATGTGCCGGTTAACCACACACGCTCCATTGATCTATGACAAATATTAAGTCAACCTTCGTGATCCTTACTAGTCCAAGTTAGTGTGCCAGTTAACCACACATGCTTCGCCAACGACTTGGTAAGGTACAAAGTGTGAATTCCATGGATTAGCACCATGTTCACATTTTTCCTAAAGTAACTAATATTGGGAATTAAATAAAAGATTTAGTTACTTTATAATATTCATCATACTTAATGAGAATTTATAAGTCTTTGTCTTACCCGTTCGGCTAACGACCCTCCACCAGTCAAGCAAGCGGTGGGTGAGAGTATACACCCATTAAGTCGCCATTTTATAGGCAACAACCTTATACCCACCTTATAGACCGGCTTCGTGAATGAGGTCTACTAACGGTAAAACGACTTGTTCTTATACATACATATATATATATATATATATATATATATATATATATATATATATATATATATATATATATAATTAACCATTAATGTTATAAATAGTATAAGTGTTGAATTTTACCTTTTTAAAATTCTAAGCGTTGGAATTAAATTTTATTAAAGTGTGTGAAACTTTTCCAAATTCCAAAACTTGAGGACAAGTTTTGTAACTCTTCAAAACTTTTCATTTCATAACTTATGAATTAAAGGTCCATAAAATGAAGACTCTTCATTTTATGTAACTTATGTGTTTTTAATGTGTGTTAAAGAAATGTGACCTTTGGATATCCATAACTTGAGGAAAAATTATGGACTCCATTAAAACACATAAATGATCAAGAATTAATCCTAAACAATTCAGCAAATAATTCCTATCATCTTCTAAATTCATAAGAACATGAACATGCTTATCAAAGTTTCAAAATTATATGAACACATACAAGGCATGAAATTTTGATATATGCTATTGTAAATGGATTAGAACAACCATTACACCAACCAAAATAAGTTTTAAAACATCAAAATAGTTTGGGGTAAAGTTTCTAGTCGATTTCCAGCAGCAAAAGTCGAAAATCTGCATTCTGAACCTTCTACTCGCCGAGTGCACGAATCTACTCGCCGAGTAGGTTGAACTTTGCCTTGGACTCGTCGAGTCCCCCCATGGACTCGGCGAGTCCATCATGCAGACAGTAAAGATTTCGATTTTTTTCACTATTTTGCATCAAGTATATAACAAGCAAGCCTAGGCTCTGATACCACTGTTGGGTTTTGAGAAATCTAACACTTCCTAAGTGTGCATGCAACCCTAATAAACCTTGGATCTATGTTTGTCTAAATACATGCAATAATTTTCCAAGGTTCATAACCTATCTAACATGGCATGGGGTACTTTTAAACATAAAAGAGTTAGAAGAGATTACATACCTTTTTGATGAGTTTGATTCTTAAGGAGTTTGAGGGCCAAGCACCAATAGTGTGAATGCCTCAAATGGAATGACAAATCACCACAAACTCTTGGAAAACTTTGAGAGAGTGTATACACACTACAATTTTCGGCCACACACAAGCACACACACTAGTGGCTATTTCATGCAACATAAGCATGCTTATATAGTGTACATGATTAGGGTGAAACCCTAATAACCCATGACCTTTCCTTTTCCAAGGATCCATGGGTTAAAAGCTCCATGGATCATCCATGGACTTCCATACAAGCCTATCCCATTAACAAATGGGTGTTAGCCCACACCATATAAAACCAATAGCCTACAATCCAATTAGTCTTCCTTTTAATCTCTAAATTAATTCATAATTAATTTAAGACTAAGACTAATTAAATAACATGACTTCTTATTAATATATTATAACTTATAATATATTAATAATAATATGTGTATAACTCTCATAAAATTATCCATAAATAGTTTGAATGAAATGCAACCCAAATGGACCATGCCGGTCGGGTCAAGTATATACCAAATAAGTTATGGACTTAAACACCTTATCCAACACTTTATGTGTTCAGATAGTCTTAGAAAACCTAATCTATTATTTGGAGCAAAGGAGAAGCTCTGTGAGTCGCGCTAGATATCAGACTTGAGTCGCGTAGTAACTCGACGAGTCACATGTGTAGACTCGGCGACTTGTATGAAGATGTGCAGGAACTCGACGAGTTGGAAGAACAACTCGGCGAGTCTTCTAAGATTGCCTTAGACTCAGAGAGTCTGTTCTTGGACTCGACGAGTTAGGTCGCGAAACCCCAAACCCTTCTAGTTAAGACTTGGATCAGTGAGTTGAGTAGAGACTCGATGAGTTGAGCAGGATGGGACTCGAAGATCATTAGACTCGACGAGTCGTGGGATGACTTGGCGAGTTGAGTCATGTGCTAAGAATTTTCAGAGTGCAAGGACTCGAGGAGTCAACGAGTTGACTCGACGAGTAGAGTCAGTCTGGAGGGTTAACTTTCACCAGGACTTTGACTTTGACCAGAGTTGACTTAGTTTGACTGTTGAAGGGCAGTTTGGGACTAAGTGTTAGTTTTGATATTAGTAGATCGGGGAGTTTTTGGAGCGGTAGTTCGAGAGTTGTCTGATAGCAGTCAGAAGGGTATCATCAAGAACTTTAGCGGTGCAGGTGAATTTCCTTCCAGTAGGAACGACTCTAAAGCCACAATGTCAGCCCGTTTAGTTAGCAGTAGTTTCTAGACTTTGGTCCAATGGAGTAGTTAGTATGTTTGATGCCTTCATGGCTCAAACAGGATTTATGTGTTATGTGTTCCGGGCAATAGCCCAATGCAGTATGCAATATATGTGTTCATGCTAGTTGATATGTTATGCTATGCTATATTCAGTCAAATCCGGACTTCGGTACGATATAGGGGACAAGGTCCCAGTCAGTTCCGGATTTCGGTCTGTTGCAGGGGGCAAGGCCCCAGTTAGTCCGGACTTCGGTCCGATGCAGGGGACAAGGTCCCAGTCAGTTCCGGACTTCGGTCTGATGCAGTGGACATGGCCCCAGTTAGTCCGGACTTCGGTCCGATGCAGGGGACAAGGTCCCAGTCAGTTCCGGATATCGGTCTGATGCAGGGGCAAGGCCCCAGTTAGTCCGGACCTTGATCCGATGCAGTGGGAAAGGCCCAGTATGTGCTTTATATGTTATTTTATGGTATGTGGGAGTTTGGGTTTCAGTTTTAGGTTTCAAGTACTCAGTTTTAGGTTTCAAGTACTCAGTTTCAGTTTTAGGTTTCAAGTACTCAGTTTTAGGTTTCACTAAGCGTCGTGCTTACGGTTTCAGTTTTAGGTTTCAAGTACTCAGTATTCAAAAGAGGAGCTCGGAGAGATTTCAGTGCACACACCATAGTCAGTTAGTCTGGGATTGTTTACTTTGATAAAAAGAATATGTTTTGAATTAATACTCTTTATATATGTTATGACCGGTGATATGTTTTTATAAATATCATTTTAGTAATGTTTTAAAAGGAAATTTTTAGTCGTGATTTTCGGGTCGTTACAAAAGTTTGAATTTTTAAGTTTGAAAGGCTACTTTTTCTTTCCAACAATTTCCATTTTCTCAAAATGTCTTGTGGATGATGATTTTTGAAAATGTTGATGCAAACGATTATTATATCGATTTTGAAAACCAAAACAAGCATCTTTTAGGAAAACTTTTTGATTTTGATCATAATTCCTTTGTCCATGGTTTTGAAAACTTCCTTAAGAAACATTTTGTTTTTGAAAATTGTTTTTACCGTGTAGAAAATTATTTTGATATTTGTTTGGACCTAATCGAAAATCATTTTGCTTTTGCGAAAATTTATGTTGTAATTCTTTGCAGTTTGTGCAAACTTCTTTTCTATTGCTTGAGATTTTTTATTAAAAACCTTTTGTTTTTGAAAATATTTGGTATTTTTCCAATACACTTTATTTTGTAATTTTTCTTTCAAAATTTCATTTTATGAAGCCAATTTTTCAATAGCTTGCTTGAAAGGTTGTGATTTTGTCTTTTGATGTTTAATATCATCAGACAATGATTCCTTACATTTTTCTTCATTTTCAGATTCAATAAAAGAATTTGTTGTTGAAACTTTTTTGAATTATTGTTTAAGAAATTTTCGACAATGTTTTGATTCGAAAAAAATCATTTATTAGTCATTTTCGAGTTATCCTCTTTTACCAACTTGTTTAATTCAGGTACAAAATTATCTCCATTTCATTTGGTAACGAAGACCTGATTTCAATAAACAACATTATCAACACGTTTGCACCTTGGATAAACCACTGCATTTGGTTCGAGATAATTTGTTCCTTTGTCTTCAACACTTTTGTATATTCCTTTGAGTCTTCTAAATCTTGATCTTCAACAATTCATGGAATAGGTTTGTCATTCGAAACTTCATCATCATCACTTACATAATCCTCAACAAGAACAACAAAATCTTAAGAATCACAATTTTTAGTTGTCTAAGATTGATCATTGTTTAATGCCATCATTGAATTGTCATTGTCTTTGCTTTGTGAGCAATCAACACATTCCTCTTCTTCAATTTCACTAATATTATCAGAATTATCTTCAATATCAGCAAAAAAAAATTGAGTACTTAATGTTGATTTCTCAGTCATATTCAAAATCTTAATTTTTATCATTTTTGGTTAATGTCTCATTCACAATATTCCCAAGATGATCAACATTCAAACATTTATTTATATCAATAATATCATATGCATAAGAATCATTCGATATTTTATCATAATATTTTACTTTCACAATCATAATTAGTCTCATCTATTTATTCTCTTTTAAATGCAAGAAAAGAAGTAATTTCCTATGTTGTTCATCACAAATGTCTACTAAATGATACAATTCTATCAACTTCCAGAAAGTCCTTTAGCTGAGTTACAATAGATGTTACGTTATTTGACTAGTATCATATTATCCATCCTAAGTGAGTCTGTGTCACACATAATGTTTGTAATATAAATGTCTAAACCTTTGATTCTATATTTCTTCTCTTCAAGCTTATTTCGAGCATCATACAAAGTCACATTAGAATTTTCTACCTCACTACTCATGGAAATTAACATGTCATTAAGATAAGCACAAGTATTAACAAAATCAAACAAAATATCATGATAATAAGTAGAAGGAATATTCAACGAAATAAGAAGATAACGTACCTTCACTATCATTGGTGATTTTGTTGCATCAGTCGAAACGAAACACCTTACTAACACCCTCTCTTCTTCATCATCAACATTCGAACCTATCTCATTTGCATCATCTTCCTCAAGCTTTGCAAAGAAGATGTCATTAGTAGGATGGCGCATTTCTTCATCATATGATCCTGAAGACCAGATTTCATAAGTTCCTTCATCTTCATCATTACACCTTGCCATAAATGAAATGTTCTTAGTTTGAGAATGAATTTCTTCCACCTTTTGTATGTAATAAGCTTCATCCTTCACTTTGTCCATCTTTTCATCTTTATTCCTTAACATACAATCTTTTTCTAAATGATTTTATCCATTGCAATAGTTACAATTGTAACCAAAATCAACTTTCAATTTCATCTCTTTCTTCTTCTCACTTGAATTCTCAACCTCTTTCTTTTCAATTTTATCAACTTCCTTCTTGCCTTTCCTAGATATCGACATAGCCTTACTCTCAGAACTATTTTTGAATTTTCCACTGAATGGCTTCTTGAAAAACTTCATGACTTTGTTGGTGGAGTAATATGCAACTACTGCGTCTTCTAAGTTAAAAAGGAATCCTTCTTCAACTTTTTTTTACATCAATATCAGATCTAACTTCCTTACTATATACTTTCGAAACTAAGGCCAATGGTCCACCCAAATTTAATTTGTTCTGTTTAGCAATATCTTTAACTTTATTTTCATGAGCTTTCAGGATGTTTTAGATATTCGATAAAGAATAACCAACGAAATTCTCTTGTGTTTTTATCATCAAGATTATGCTTCACCATTGATTTCTCAAACCCTTTAGAAAAGTCAAATTAAAATCAAGTGTCGAATGAGTAACTCTATAACGATTACATTTAAAGATCAATTCATTCAAGAAATCATAATGTAATTCAATGGACTCACTTTCCTTTTGTTTGAACTCACCTAACTCTGATAAACACTAAGTGACTGACCTTATCTTAGTCTTCTCATTACCGTGATCCCTCTCTTTTAGGTTATCCCAAACTTGTTCTGCAGCTGTATAGTGACGAACATAATTGTAAACCACCAGTTGAAGAGCTCCACACAATTCATGTAAGCACCTATTGTCATTTTCTTTCATCTTCTTTCCTTACGTTCTCATATCGTCAGAAGTAGCAGCAGTTCCAATAGCAAGTAACATCTCATGAAGAAATGGAGCTTTATTGATTGACCTCATTAGATCTTCATTGATCCCATTCACGTAATCCTCCATCCTATCAACCCATTATTTGTAGTATTTTGGAATCAACATTGTAATTTTTGTTGCAGATCCAAGCAAATGTGTTAAGTTCGTCATCGTGTTCAAGTTGAAGTTCACCATTGATAAATGATTTTTGAAGAAATAAATTTTGAATCGGTGTAATGAAAAATCAAAGAGAAATCAATCAGAAGTTAATTGATCAAACACATAAAAATCAGAATCGATACAACTCAATCAATTAATATAAGTTTTCAATTTCAATCTATGGAATATTTGAATTGAAAAGAACAATTCAAAAAAAAATGAAAAATAAGATATTAGAAATTTTCAATCGATGTTATGAATCTCACTTTGATACCAATTAAATAGTTTTAAATATAGTGTTTGAATTAATCAATCATGTTTATATGAAAAGAACACAAAGATTTAAACATAATATATTGGGTATAAAAGATTAAGTCATTGGGCTTATTGAGTTAGTCAATTTTGTATACGGTATTGGGCCTATCCAACCGTGTATCATTTATTAGGGTTTGCTTTATATATTGCATGCATGCATCATAGTATGGATGCTGATAGAAGTTAATTTTCTCATTTAATTACTTTGTATCCCTAGCACAACCTCTGCAGTAGCAGTTCTTCATAAAGTTCTTCTGAGGTTGTGGATTATTAATCATTCGACATCAGTCTTGAATCATCTTGTGTTCTTATTTAGCATACATTCTTGGTTACCTTGTTAAGAATCTATTCGATCATAAAGAATTTTTAGTCTTATCAATTGGTATTTGACCAGGAGGTTGTGTAATTCATACGCATCTCTTCTATTAGAAGAATATCTTTAGGTTTTCTGCTTTTAGCGAATCTATTGGAGCAGTCATCTATTTATTGACGTTGTTCCTAGATCTCGATATTACACTAATACCTCTTTACAAGTCTGATTCTTGACAGGTAAACAAGTAAAGTCATCATGTCACACGACAATTCTCAAACCAATCCAATCAACATCTCCAATAACATTCGATCTACCACAAGGATTCCGATCTTGTTTACTTATGACTATGAAGTCTAGGCTCTTCACTTTGAAGATTCTGTTCTAGGCTCAGAAAACAACGGGTATTTGATCAGGGAGGCTAAAACATTGGGTCAATTCGTTCAAACTGGAACCAACATAACCATTAAGACACAGAAAGAGTACAATCAGCTCTTGATCGATGCGAAGGATGTCCCTCAAGATGAGAAGGACAAACTGACTAGCAATATAAAAGCTATGAGGATCATCATATTTGTTTTACAATCTGATACCTTTTGTCTAGTGAGTTCGTGTACTACTGCAAAAGGAGATTTGGGACCGGCTTAAGGAGTTGTATTCAACCGATGATGATCTCGAGCATTCTATTCAAACTCTTTTACTTTCGGAGTTCGGTGACTTCAAGAAAAATTCAGATGAAAGTCTCATTAAAACATTCAATCGTTATAACCATCTTCTTAGTAAAATGATTAAGCACGGAATCGGCAGAGAGGTGATCGAGCAGAAGGTCACTTTTATGAATGGCCTAAGACCCAAATGGATGGCAGTGGTGTCGGATGTTAAAGCTCAAAAATAGTTTAAAACCTACTCGTTGGTGAAGCTCATAGGAATTCTTAAGTCGCATGAAAATTTTGTAATGAAGGAAATGAAGGTTGTCTCCAGAATGGGATCCTTGGCTCTTATCTCCAAGGGAAAAACTGTGGTTGAAGAAGAAGCAAAGTCGGATCTTTCCGAGTGTGATCTGACAAATGAAGAATACGATTTGATGGTGTCTAACCCCAAGTGGTTTGCTAGAAAGAAGCTCCTAACCACCAATAACCGAAACTGGAAGGGAAGCTACAGTTCGGAAAATGCGAAAGAGGAAATTAAAAGCACCCCACATAAAGAAGAAGAGAATAAGGAGAGAAAACTTCCTGGTGACTCAGGATATGACTGCAATTACTGTCATGGAAAAAACCATCTAGCGAAGGAATGCATGTTAAGGAGACTCAATGAGAAGAAAGAATGCGAAGACGACGAAGCTTACTACATGCGTAATCTTGAAGAAATAAAGAAGAAGAAGTATAATGATAAATCTATGCCTATGTTAGTTTTACAGGAAAATGTTGAAGAAAACGAGTTCGGTGGAGTAGAAGTGTGGTCTACTGACTCTGAAGATGAGGAAGTTCGCAAACCCACTCATGGTTGGGCATTTGTTGTGAAGGAAGAAGGTTCAGAGTTTGCTGGAAAGTGTCTGATGGTAACAGCAGGTGTGTCACAAATGAGAGGTTACACTATAGATAACGGGTATGATGAAGCAAAAGAGAGGGAAGATAGATGCTTCGCAGTGAAACCAATTGGAGAACAGATCAACGAATGTGATCAGTTGATCAAGAAGGTAGATTCCATCCTCGAATCACTAAAAATACCCATTTCTAACTATGAAAACGAATTAAATGATTTAAAATTCAAATTTTCTAGTTTAAGTAGTAGCCTAAAACAAACTCGCCTCACAAACTCTAACCTAACTGATCAAATTAGCAGTGTGTCTTCCAAGAGTGAGGAGCAAATATTGTGGGTAAAGAAGAAGGAATTAGAATTGGTTAGGGAAAGAGATGAATAGATTTATTTGCAACGTGACAATTTGAAAATTTTGAAACAAAGGAATTTTTTTTAATTGTTAAACGTCTTTATACCAATATTACTCAGTTACATTTAGATAGTGAAATTGGCAAAAAGATTCCCAAAATGATTGTACCTTTCCTTGAATTAAAGGGAGATGAAATAGATGTTGAATGCTATAATTGTGAATCAATTGTCTCATTTGAGGAAACCTCTGATGCCTACAGGATTGGTCAAGATAAAATTGAGTCCTTTATTAAGTCCATAGACCACAAGGACATGCTTAGAAACTTATTGTACGAAAATGATAAGTTGAAAATTAAGGCCGAAACCATACAGAAATTTGATTAATCAAGTACCAAGTTAAGATCAGAAAACAAGATTAATGTTGAAAACACTTCTAAATTTGATGAGGATAATGATATTAGTGAAATATATGTAGAGGGCGAGGTTGACTGTTCTGCATTTCTTAAAACTTAACCCGGACCAGGAAATGTCCTTATATATGAAAACTATGTTGAGTTCGCTCGATCGTCCAAAGATAAGAACAAACTCCTGAAGGAAAAGGTTGTGGTATACCAAAAGGTACAAACTATACCAAAGCAAGTGTACACCACCACTGGAGTTACCAAGAAGCAAACTGTTGAGCTAACTACATTGGTAGATTAATACAACGCCGATGGCTATGATGATTATTTTTGGTCTGCCCCGATAGATAATGTTGATGAAACGAAAGGTTTATCGAAAATAACCTCATGGAGGGTGAAAGGCATATACATGGCTGAACCGATAAATAAGCCATCCAGTTTCGCTAAAGCAAGTACAAGTGGTACTAAAGAAGTTCAAATGCAATCTTAGTCAGTTAGGAGCGAAACTCATGCAAGGAAACCAAAACCGAATGTAAACATTCATAAATCTTCAAAACAACTTGCAAAGCAAAAACGACAGCAAAAAAGGAGATATCAGAAAAATCTCAACAAGATGAAGCAGTTTTGGCAATCCCAAAACTTCAACTACGTGCGTAAAGAAAACGCTTCCAGCCAGAGAGTGAATGTACATTCACAAGCGAACCTCAAACAGTGTTCACAGTGTCATTCGTGTGCTTCACAAAAACAAAAGCGGAGTCTCGCTCAAAGGCCATCATCACCAAGAAAGTGCACCGAGAAACACAATTCACCTCACTCTCAACCAAATAAAGCTCCTATCGAGGATGTTAAAGGGAAGGGAAAGCTCGTCTTAGATTCTGAAGCTCGAACACAAAAGACGACCACTAACCCTAGGAGTATTAAGAAAGAAAGTGTTCTAAATCAAAATAAAGATAAACAATATGATTCAAACCATCCGAATATGAAACAAAATAAAATCAAAGTTTTCACAATTAAAAGGAAAGACGAAACCACTTTAGAAAAACGAATGTATTTGGTTGATCTGGTTATTACTTTTCCTTGTTCTGGAAAAGGCTCACAATGACCTAAGCAACTTTGGGTTCCTAAATCTACTTAATTTTTAGAGGTAATACATGACGAGCATTTTGACGATGAATGGTATATTAATAGTGGCTCCTCGCATCACATGACAAGGACTAAGGAAGAGTTGAGGGAGTTTCGGGCTCTCAAACATGGTGGATGTGTCAAATACGGTAACAACCCTTATGGAACAATAAAAAGCTACGGGATGATCACAAATGGATATTTCTCAATCCGAAAGGTGGCCTATGTGGAAGTATTACAACACAATCTAATTAGTGTTTCACAGTTGGTTGTGGGGAATGGATTGAAGGTTTCATTCGAAGCTGAAGGATCAGAGATCATAGAGAAGAAAACGAAAGCAATTTTACTTGAATCACAGTGTAAAGGGGAGATGTATCCCTTAAACCTAAATCCCATAAGAGGAAAGCCTACTATTTTCCTGTTAACTAAAGCTCATTTTGATGATAACTGGTTATGGCACAAAAGACTCTCGCATCTTAACTTTAAAGATATTAACCAGCTCGTCCTTGGTGATCATGTGTGAAGTCTTCCCCTCTTAAAGTTTGATAAGGATCATCTATGTGCCGTATTCAAAATGGGGAAGCAGAGCTGAAATAGCCATCTAACTCTTGTAAACACAAAGATCATTGAACCCCTTGAATTGCTACACATCGATCTTTGTGGACCTTTAACAATTGAGAGTGTCGGTGGTAGTAAGTACATCCTTGTTATTTTCGATGAATTTTCACAATTCACCTAGGTATTCTTTCTTAAACAAAAATAAGAAGTGATTCCTAAACTCAAGCTCTTTATAAAGCATATGGAGGTTCAGTTGGGAAAGTTGGTTCGCAACATCAGAAGTGACAATGGGCTGGAATTTAGAAACAATGAGTTTGAAGAATTCTTAGCTGAAAAGGGAGTAACTCACAACTCTTGTGCTCCCTACACTCCACAGCAGAACGACGTAGTTGAAAGATGAAACTGATCCTTGTGTAACGCAGCACGAACCATGGTCAGTTTCTCTTGCTTACCTCCGTATTTCTGGGCTGATGTTAAGGCCACCGCTTGCTACACTCAGAATTGATCCTTCCTTAATAAACGATTTTCTCTTACTCCATATGAAATTTTAAGTAATCGCAAACCTAACATCAAGTTTTTCCATGTCTTCAATTCCAGGTGTTTCATCATTAATTCCAAGGAAAACCGAAACAAGTTCGATGTGAAAGCAGATGAAGGTATCTTTTTGGGTTATTCATTAACCTCCAGGGCATATAGGATTCTCAACAAACAATCAAAGAAAATAGAAGAAACTTCTTATGTCACGTTTGATGATCATTACATGAAGAAGCTTCAATTAAGCGAAGATCCATTAGAAGAGATCTTTCCTAAAACAGGTCAAGTCACAGTTCATATCTCCAATCCGTTTGAAGAGTACATGTTGCTCTTTGATGAACCCGAAAAGGCCATCACCTCTGAAGCAATGCAGTCAACAATAAAGTTGGTGAACTGAAGAAGATTATCAATACTGCTGAAAGAGAAATGGCAACCGAATCTACAACATCAACCGAATCTCATGCTTCAAGCGAACCTCCAAAAGATCGCACGCCACTGCAGGGGGGGTCGTTTCCATCGAGTCAGCCAAATTCGCCTTTCTAGGTGGAGAACCCATCCCCAACCATGAACCACGAAAGTCCACCCGAGGGGGAGGATTCTGGACCAGATGTTGAAAAAGTCTCATCATTCGAGGGGGAGAATCACAATACAAATGATGAATCGGATGATCAATCAGAATTCAAAGAAGTAGTCAATGTTGAACTGGATCCTTCCTATCATCCAAACTACCTTCCACTCACTAAATAGACAAGAGATCATCCACAAACAAAGTTATTGGTTAATCATCTGAGGGAGTCCTTACACGCTCTCAAATTAAAGCGAAACAAACTACTTTTTTCTAACAAGTGGAATATTGCATGTTCAATTCGTTGGTCTCCAAAATAGAACCGAAAACTGTTAACTCTGCACTCGATCATTCTGATTAGGTACAGGATATGCAAGACGAACTCAATGACTTTGAGAGAAACCGGGTCTGGAGATTGATTTCCCACACCAAAGGATGCATTTGGGGTTGGTTTAAAGTGGGTATTCCGTAACAAGATGGATAAAGAATGCAACGTCATAAGGAACAAAGTGAGACTTGTGGTGAAGGGATACTGTCAAGAGGAACATATTGATTATGAGGAAATCATCGCTCCAGTAGCAAGGTTAGAATCGGTGTGAATCTTTCTGGCATACGCGACACATAAGAATCTTAAAGTTTTTCAAATGGACGTCAAGTGTGCATTCCTAAATGGGGAGTCGGAAGAAACAGTATACGTTGAACAACTACCAGGTTTCGTGAATGAGAATTATCCTGATCATTGCTACATTCTGGACAAGGCAGTTTACGGTCTGAAGCAATCCCCTAGAGCTTGGTATGAAACCTTAACTCGCTTTCTAAAAATGTCTAAATTCAAACAAGGTTCGGTTGACCCAACCTTCTTTCACAAGAAAGAGGGTGACCACTTGACGATAGTTCAAATTTATGTCGATGACATCATGTTCGGTTCCACGAATCCCAGCCTACCAGCTGAATTCCGAAAGTTGATGGAGACAAAATTTGAGATCAGCTCAATGGGTCCAATTAACTTTTTCCTTGGCGTGAAAATAATACAGGGACCAAAAGGTATATTCATCAATCAGGAGGCTTACACAAAGACCTTACTAGCAAAATTTGGCATGATGGGAGATTCAAAGGTGAAGATTCCAATGGAATTCGGAACAAAGCTGACACCCTCTCTGGAAAAACCGGGTTGCTGATGTGACTCTCTATCGAAAAATGATAGGATCGCTAATGTATCTTACAGCTAGTAGACCAAATATCATGTTTTCTGTTTGTTATTGTGCCAGGTTCCAAGCCAATCCACGCGAACCTCATGTGGTGGCTGTTAAGAATATCTTCATATATTTGAAGCGAACCTCGTCTCTCGGTATATGGTATCCAGCTGAATCACGATTCTTTGTTCAAGCATTATCTGATGCCGATCTTCGAGGATGTGGTCTAGACTGAAAGAGCACAACTGGTGGGTGTCAATTTCTGGATGGTAAACTCGTCAGCTGGCAATCCAAGAAGCAAACGTATGTATCCTTATCCACTGAAGAAGCTGAATACATATGTACCTTATAGGTTATCTGGAATCAAAGCCAACTAAGGGATAATGGCCTGAACATGAAGAAAATCCCCCTTTACTGTGACTCAAAAAGCGCAATCTGTATTTGTCACAACCCAATGCAGCATTCCAAGACAAAACACATTGTACTACGATATCACTTTATGAAGGATCACATAGAAAATGGTAATGTTGAAATTCACTTCGTTCAATCTACTGACCAATTGGCTGACATATTCACAAAAGACTTACCTGAAGCAACCTTCAATAGAATACTCCAAGGCTTAGGAATGATGGAAGTCGAATCTGTACTACTAAAACCATCTTCGTTTCCATAAGTATCACGTTATCTTTTGCCTCATTAAAACTTAACAGGCGAAATAGAGCGAACGCTCGGTCTATTTCGGTTTTGATTTTTTTCGGTAACCAAAATGAACCAAACGCTCAGTCTATTTCCTTTCATTTATCAAAAAGGGGAACTGTCAGTTGTACATTTATGTATCCTTTTGTTCATTTTTTGTTTCATTTCTAATTCTATTTTATAAAAATCTAAACTACCAAAACACTTTTTTTTCTTTTTGTTTTTACTTCTTTTCAATAAAACTCAAAAATACAAAAATACATTTTTTTTTTTAAAAAGTTATATTTTTTTTATTATGATTTTCTCTACCAAAATTATTTTATTAAAAGGTTAATGGACCAATTCATATGATAAAGCTGGTGCAGGTATAAATCTCTTTCTCTTTGTACTAGCTAAGTGTCCCTAAAAACATGATGTTGCATGTTGTCTAAAGCATCAATTGACTCTTCAAGTGAAGCCTTAATGAATTGATATATACAAATCGTTTCTTCCCAATCAGGCTGCTAAATTCACTTAAGTCATGAGCTACCTTACTCTTCTCATGGTGAGTTAAGAGTTTTCTGTTCGGTCAATTTCATATAGCAGAGGTACTTTCGATTCTTTAACCATCTCAACACTTTTCTCCATTACTTTCGGTACATACATGTAACCCTTGAGACTCTCAGCAGTTACCATTGATTTTTATGATTAGGTAACATTTGTGTTAAAGATCTTAGCTTCGTTTCACTAAGTGTTAAGTGGGACCCAAAATCCAACACCATGAATCAATTGACGGTCAACAATCAAACGTTCTAGTTTTTCACTCATGAATTAATGAAACCCCTTTGGTGGTTTGTACCTCGAAATCTCTTTTATTTTTGAGAGATCTTCATGGAATGTTCTGTAACCAAGACATTTCTTCCAAAAAGATCCAGTTTTGTTTTTGTTTTGAGATTTCTATAAATTATCACCAAGTCACTGAAAAATGCACAAACCTACTTGATGTTTTTAGTTAAACCGGCTACACAAGTACTTCAATCAACTTTCGGTCATATATCAAGTTCCGCAGTTCGGTTGAAGCGCAAGACGCCCTTTTAGCCTAATATTGAAAAGATGCCTTTCAATGCTTCTCAACAACTATTTGATCATAATTCAACGGGAAATCACACAGACACTTCTAAGTCTCTCTTAATTTTGACGAAAGAGATTCATGCCTGGGGTGCACAGTTTCATGTCTCTAAAGACGTCACTGATATCCCACATAATTTTCTTTATCTTCTTTACTTTGGCACACTCTTGCACGAAGATCTTTTTGATTTTCCAAAAGTCTTGTCCGTGGTTCTACTGGCATTTTTCCGATTTACAGTTTCGCTTTTACATCACAATAGTGGTTTTTATTTAACCATCAGGTGAAAGGGCGCTTGGTTTATTTGAAAAGGAATTTGAAACGATTGAATAATATGAAGAGGCGATGAATTGATAAGATTTTGAAAAGGGGAGCGTGAATTGGAACTGTCACCCTATAGTCACATCGCCAGACATGCTATTTTGGGAGTAACAGTTGTGACATTGCACGCTTTTAGGAGTCGTTTCAGAATATCACACAATCATCATTAAAAGATATTTCTCTCTCCTGGAAACTGTATAAAGGGTTTTGGTTCATTCCTTTTACTCTTTACAGAAACCATCCACTCTCGAGCATTCAAAATGCAATTATTTTCTCTCTACTGTTCATCTTCCTCACCAAGCTTCAACAATGGTAGATTCCTCTTCAATTCAACAACACACTGCTCAATCATATTTCCTCACCATCAAACCCAACCAGAACTTGATCATCGATTTGGTGTCGTTCAAATATGACTCCTACATGGTCCAGATTTTCGAATGCCTGAAACACTGACCCCTGGTAACTGCTCTTACCAAGGTTAACATCATTCCAATGTCACTCCTCTCTCAAGTTTAGTCATCTGCAAAGTACGTCAAGGCTGAGGAGAGGACTATGTTCGAGAATTTCGACACGAAGACTTCCGTCTCCAAAGTTAGGTTTTGCTCTGTGTTAGGGCTAACCTATGTCGACTCCATGGTGCACTCTGACTCGATTACTACTGGTCAAATATACGAGACGTTCTACAACATGGGGTACAATGATGTTCTTACCACGATTACAAAGGTCAAGAAGTCATGCCTTCCTCCTCAATGGAATAGGTTGTTTACCCTTCTATGTAAATCCTTTTCTGAATGAGTGGCGGGATCTGATGGTGCAAGCAAGGGTTTCATAACCATCCTTTACGGTCTGTATCATGGAATCAACCTCGATTATGGGTTAATTCTCTGGACTTAATTGGTTCAAAGTTTGAATTCCTCCTCTCGTAAAGCTGAAATTTCCTGTGGGAGATTCTGGACCATTGTTACTCAACGGGCTATGGAAAATTTTAAAGTTCCAGTCATGGCGGTCTCATTAATGTCTAAAATTGCCATCTTTCACATTACAAAGATCATCGTGGTAGATCCTTCTAAATTACTATTCATTGGTACAATTCCGGAATCCATGTACCATTGTGCTTCAACGGCCAACACTGTCATCAATAAGTATAGAAAGCTTCTAGCTACAGGACAGAGACCTTTGACTCCTAAGATCAAAAAGTCACTGGATGTGGCTGATAAACTCAAAAAACGAGGTTAGAAAAGGGATACAAAGAAGGAATTTCAAGAAGGGACATCCTTTAAGCCTGTCACTCCCAAGAAGCGAAGGGGTTCAAAAGCAAAACCTTTGGTTCCAAAGAAGTGAAAGCTGAAGAAGATGGATCGCAAGCCGATAACTCCATCATCCAGTGATAGTGAATATGTTCCATCTGATCAAGATGATGTGGTTGTACTCGAAACAGAGTATCAACAATCTGAGGATTCGGTCCATGAAGAATCACCAGAGGTAATCTTTACAGACAAAGTTCCCTCTCCATGACCGTCTCCTCCAACCTCTTCTCCTCCTCGTACTACTGTTCCAATCACTATTGCCCCATGCCCTCCTCCAACCTCTTCTCCAACACCTACTTCTACCCCATTACCCCCACTACTGATGGGTTTTACACAAAATCACGTCCCATGTGCTCATGCAAACCTTAAAGCTTGTATCTAGGTTTCTCTATTGTACATTCATATCATCCAATACTTATAAACCCTAGATCTAGCATACATATTTTGAAATTATCATAAGAAAACAGATCTAGATGATTAGCTCCTCAAGAATCGCTTGAATCTTCTTGTCTTGGAGCATAGAGTCACAAATGTCACTCATCTAATGGCTTACAAACACCACACAAGCAAGAGGATGACATTGGAGAGAGGGGAGATGCACAATTTCGGCTATGAAGACTCTTAGGATTCAAGTGGCCGAAAATTAGATACCTTGGAGTCTTATTTATACTGGTGCTGCTAGGGTTTTAGTTAAAACCCTAATGGACAACTTAGGCCTTAAGAAATCCAATGAAGCTTCTAGAATAGGCCCCTTATGGACGAAATTAGGATAGACACATCCCTAATTTCATCCATGCCTACTCCAAGAGGCTCCTTAGCCTAATATTCAACTATCACACATTTGACAGTTTAAGTCCCCGATATTTAATAATGTCTTTTAGCCACAAAATTACTTCTTAATTAATTCTTGTCTAATATTAATTAAACTATATGATTTCTATTTTAATATATTATTCATATAATATATTAATAAACCATATTAACTTCTCTATTCATAAATCACCTTGTCAAGTTGCTTCGGTGAAGGCAACCTAAAAGGACCATGCACAATCGGATTAATTACTTACCAAATATACTTACGGGCTTAGACACTAATCCAAGTTTCTCCCACTTGGATAAGTCTAGTAACTAAAAATGCAAATAAAATCCGATTAGCAATCGTAGCTCTCAAAGACACTGTCGAACTCTGATCTCATCAGTAACCTGTCCTTCAGATAAGGGATCGTATAGTCCTCTATTCTAGATATCATGCGGATAATTACATGGAACATAGTCATACTTATTGTCCAACAGTTTGTTTCTCTATCTCTGATTCGTCTGGCATAGAACTTAATTGAACCCATCAATTCAGTCCTAACCGGGCCCGTCACATAAGTCAAACTAAATCATCGAGGGGCCCTGATATCGCTTTTACCCTCTTAGGATAAAATGAACATATAAACTTCGACTTATATGTATTTACTATTCATTAATCAAATCATACACAACAATGCGTTTTATAACATCAAGTTATTGATGCATTTCCGCATTATCAATGCACAACCAACTAGCAAACAATAAACCATATATCTAGGTTTTAAGACCATACGATATTATCGTTTTGCGATCACTCGTGATAAATTCAATGAAGTGATTCCAGCAAGCGTAGGTTTATTCCAATGCTCAAATCTTATTCATAAGCACTCATGAACGTTGTAGCAAACTTTTTCTATGTCTAATACACTTTAGACAATCTACACACCAATTCATGATAGTCTTCTTTCATCATATGAACGACTATGGACTGTTCGAATAATTTTATTATTCAGGAAGTCAAAACATGCAAAATGAAACAATAGGTAAAGAATTAACATAAGATAGTAACTTTACTCATAATTAATACCCATTTATTTAATCATCGAATGTTAATTACAATTTATCTATTACACGTTTCTAAACTAATGTCGTCTTCAGCCCAATGCTCCTAGCGTGCTGCAAGTGCTTAACCCTACTTAGTCCCTTCATAAGCGAATCTACTAGTTTATCCTCCGATGATACCATCTTCACTACAAGGAGTCCCTCTTCTACCCGATGTCGAATAAAGTGATATTTTCTATCGACATGTGGAGATCTACCATGATTCGTTGGTTCCTTGGTCAAGCAACCGCTCCTTCATTATCATAGAAAGATTTCATAGGCTCCTGTATGGTTGGCACAACTCCAACGTCTCCAATGAAGTTCTTTAACCATATTGGCTCTTTTGACGCTTCGCTCGCTGCAATGTACTCTGATTCTCACATTAAATCAGCTATAGTCTCCTGCTTGAACTTTTCCAAGTTACTACTCCTTTATTAAGGGTAAAGACCCAGCCCGACTGTGAACGGGAGTTGTCCCTTTCGGTCTTAAAACCGGTGTCACTGTACCCTTGCACCTTTAAGTTATCACTCCCACCGATAACTAGAAACCATTCCTTAGTCCTCCAAAGGTACTTAAGAATGTTCTTGACTACGGTCCAATGTGCTTTGCCAGGGTTCCCTTGATATATTCTGACCATGCTCAAAGTGAAGGCCGAATCAGGACGAGTACAAGTCATAGCATACACGATCGAGCCAACTGTGGAAGCGTAGGGTACTCGGCTCATCTCTGCTATCTCGACTTTGGTACTCGGACTTTGAATCTTACTCAACTTGGCATTACTTTGTATTGGTAACTCCCTTTTCTTGGAATTCTCCATACTAAAACGTTTTAGTACCTTGTCCAATTAGGTATTTTGACTAAGTCTTAATATTCTTTTTCTTCTGTTTCTCACTATCCTTATTCCTAAAATATAGGCAGCCCCTCAGAGGTCCTTCATAGCGAAACACTTCCCAAGCCAGGACTTGACTTCCTGCACCGTCGGGATGTCGTTTCCTATGAGTAGTATGTCATCGACATACAATATGAGGAAGCTAACTATACTCCCACTGGCTTTGACATATACACAAGATTCATCCTCGCTTCATAGAAAACCAAACTCTTTAACTTTCTCATAGAAACAAAGATTCCATCTGCGAGATGCTTGTTTCAGTCCATAAATGGACTTCTCAAGCTTACACACCCTATTGGGATGCTTTGCATTGAAAAAACCTCTAGTTTATTCATGTAAACATCCTCAGCCAACTTTCCATTAAGGAATGTGGTTTTGACATCCATCTGTCATATTTCATAGTCATGAAATGCAGCAATGGCCATCATCACCCTAATAGACTTTATATTCGCAACTGATGAGAAGGTCTCATCATAGTCAACTCCGGGAGTTTGAGTAAACCCCTTCGCAACCAATTGCACCTTATAAGTGTGCACATTCCCATCCATGTTGGTCTTCTTCTTCAGGATCCACTTACACCTGACCGTCTTACGACCTGGCACATTATCAAGCAAGCTCCAAACTTGGTTATCATACATGGACTGAATCTCGCAGTCCATCGCCTCTTTCCACTTCACATACTCCGGGCCTACCATGGTTTACTTATAGCTGTTAGGTTCGTCCAAATTCACTAGTGTGCTATCACTAATGAACGTATCCCCTTCTGTTGTAATATGAAAACCATAAAAGTAGGGTTGAACCCTAACTCTTTCGGAACATCTAAGAGGTAAGGACTCATCAATCAGTTCAACCGGAGTTTCCTCCTCGGGTTGAACACCAGCGTTAGAGGTTCCTTCATTGCTCGACTCTTGAAGCTCTTCAAAATCAATATGCCTACCACTGTACCATTGGCTTATGAGTTCTCTCTATCTTGGAAAACCCCCTCCTAGCGATAAAGACAACATTGTCACTCGGTCTATAGAAGAGATATCCAAAGGACTTCTACGGGTAGCCGATGAAAATACACCGCTCTCTACGATGTTAAAGATTTTCGTGAGTCTCTCGTCTTACGAAATCCTCGCAACCCCAAACATTGATATGTGCCAATGAGGGAGATTTCCCTGTCCACATCTCGTGAGGTGTTTTGGCAAACTTCTTCTTAGGGACTAAATTAAGGATATGGGCGGCAGTCTCTAAGGCATACCCCCAGAATGAGATAGGTAGTGAAGCACGACTCATCATGGAACGAACCATGTCTAGCAAGATTTGATTACGCCTCTCAGCCACAACATTCAACTGCGGTGTCCTAGGTGGCGTCAATTGCGAAACGATTCCCCATTCCTTGAGGTAGTCGTAGAATTCAAGACTTAGGTACCCTCCTCCTCGATCGACTCGAAGCATCTTGATTTTGCTGCCCAACTGATTCTCAACTTCTTGTTTAAACTCTTTGAACTTTTCAAAGGTTTCTGATTTGTGCTTGATTAAGTAGATTTACCCATATCTGGTATAATCATCGGTAAAAGTCACATAGAAGCGGCTTGCATCCCTTGTGGTGGGTCTAAAGGGCCCACACACATCGGTGTGTATGAGATCCAATAAACCCTCACCCCTTTCACAAGTGCTAGTGAAGGGTGACTTGGTCATCTTTCCAAGTAAACAAGACTCGCAAACGTCATCATCCCTAAGGTCGAATTACTCCAACACTCCATCCTTTTAGAGTTGTGTTATGCATTTCTTGTTGACATGTCCAAGACAACAATGCCTCAAGCATGTTTTATCCTAACCATTGGAAGAATCAATACACAACACATCATTTCCTAAGTTATCTATAACCACCACAGTTTCATATATTCCATTACAAGGCAACGCTTCAAAATAGAAAACACCATTAAGATATGCATTAATAGAACCCTTTTCATTATCAAATGAATATCTAAAACCTTGTATATAAAAACCATGAAAATAAATGATGTTGCTTGCCATATCTGGCGAATAGCAACAATTATTTAAATCGAACCCTAATCCATTACTAAGCACTAAAGAGTAAACTCCAATCTTGGTGAGGGGCGTAGATCTTCTGTTCCCCATGATTAAGTTTATCTTCTTATGTTCCACATCCTTATTTCTTATTAGGCCTTGCAAATTATAACAAATGTAAAAACCACATCTTGTATCAAGTACCCAAGAAATAGCATGTGATGAATCATTAGATTTAATAGTGTAAATACCTGTGCAGGATGGCTTGATCATCCCATCCTTGATAACTTGCAGATACTCTGGGCAGCTTCATTTCCAATGCCCTATCTTGTGGCAATGGTGGCACTCTGCCTCCTTGGGGTTGGAGTTGGATTTAGCAGAACCAACCATGGATCCACTAGAAGAGTTACCATCTTTGGACTTTCCCTTGTGGTTTCTCTTTGAGGGAGCCTTCCTATTCTTTCCCTTTCCTTGCCCAATTTCCTAGACTGGGGTAGCAACGGGAGTAGGAGTTGATGCAACAGATTTATCTTTGAGATTGCTCTCAGCAGTCCTTAGCAAGCCTTGAAGCTTGCTTAAAGTGACCTCTTCCTTATTCATGTGGTAGGTCATGCATAACTGTTTGTAGTAGGGAGGCAAGGAGTGAAGGATGATGTCAATTGCCAGCTCTTCATCAAAGTTAACATTTAACTTTAGCAGGCGATCGACATATCTCTGCATCTTTTGTAGATGAGCGGTAAGGGACTCTCCATTACCCATTTTGGCAGTGATCATCGAAGTGATGATCTCGTACCTTTCTTGCCTAGCGCTCTGGTGGTACCGGTCCAGCAGATCGTGATGCATCTCATAGGGATACATATCCTCATAGGACTTCTGGAGTTCTGTAATCATAGTCACCAGCATGATCCAATGGACTTTCGTAGCATCATGCTCATGGGCCTCAAAGGTCGCGATCTCTTCAGCAGAGGCAGTGTTGATGTTGATTTCCTACAGCTTCTCATCAAGTACATACGCTTTGTCCGCATAACGAGTGACCATTCAGATGTTGCAGATCCAATCATTGAAATTGGACCCATCAAAATCACTCTTCCACACAAGTGCATGAGTGAGAACGAGCCAAAGGAATTTAAGATGTCGGCTCGACATCTGAAATAGAAAAAGACAAAGTTTGATTAGAAATGAATCCACAATAAAACACCCAAATGAGAAATTAGGGCTAGGATCCAACAACATTATTTACAAATTAGAAGAGGGATGTCGTAATCTAACATGCAAATAATTTGAAGGTAAGTGAATGACGATTCATTAATTTCCCACCATGAAAAACGAAAAAGAGATTTAGTTTTAAATGTATTGAAAGCTCCTAGATCTTTTGAGATTCATTGAACTTTTCAATGGCATGTTTAAATCTCGATATGCCCCTCAAGTTTGTGACTGGGATGCCGAGGATTACAAAGCAAGTGTGAATAACCATGCAAATGTACAAGGTGCCCTCATTGTTACAATCACCTATTCGATGTGTCGGTTAACCATACACACTCCATCGAACTATGACAAACATAGATTCACCCTTTGATACATTTGCTTAGAGCTCTATTAGTATGTCGATTAACCACACACGCTCCACTAACGTCTTAGCAAGGGTACAAAGTGTAATTTCATGGGATTGCATCAATTTTACTTTTTCCTAAAGTAACTAAGATTGGGAATTTTGAAAAATATTTAGTTACTTTTATAAATTCATTATACTTTTAATGAGGAAAGGGTTGCCCTATCCTACCCGTTCGACTAACGACCCTCCAACAATCAAGGAAGCGGGGGTGAGAGTAGACACCCATTAAACGGCTATTTTATAGGCCATAACCTTATACCCCCTTATAGATTGGCTTCATGAATGAGGCCTACTAATGGTAAGACTAGAAGTTTAAGTTATATATGTTTAAGTTATATATATATATATATATATATATATATATATATATATATATATATATATATATATCTTATAATAAATAAGGTATAAGGTTGAATTTTAAACTTGTAAAATTCTGGGGTTTGAAATTGAAATAATTCAAACTAAAACTTTTAATCAAAAATTTAAATTTCAAAACTTGAGGCAAGTTTTGAACTTTTCAAAACTTATAGGATCAAATAGAAAATAATTTAAAATTAAACATTTAATTTAATGATTATATAAATTTGACCTATTCCATTTTATTCACAAGATAATTCGTTAAATAATTTAAATAATCAAATATTATCATATAAGGAATTTATTATTCAAATAATTGGTAACTATCTTTTGTTTTGGTGAGGATAATCATATAATAACAATAAAATTTGGTTTTATTAGTCAAAAACGATTTTGGTAATTATCCTTCAGCAAAACAGCAAGAAATCCCGAAAATCCCTCTATCTGACTCCCCGATCCACCAAGTCACTAACTGGAATCACCGAGTTACAACTAGTGACACGCCGAGTCAGGTCGGGCAAAGGGCAGAAAAAATGATTTTCAGAGTGGATGAACATACAAGACATTATATAATAGAAATCAATCAAGGCTCAGATACCACTGATGGGTATTACACAAAATAACATCCTATATGCTCATGCAAACCGTAAAGCTTGGATCTGGGTTTCTCTATTGTAGATGCAATTCATCCAAGACTTGTAAACCCTAGATCTAGCATACACATTTCGAAATAATCATAAGAAAATAGATCTAGATGATTACCTCTTCAAGAATGGCTTGAATCTTCTTGTCTTGGAGCTTAGAGTCACAAATGTCACTCCTCTAATGGCTTACAAACACCACACAAGCAAGAGGATGATATTGGAGAGAGGAGAGAGGCACAATTTCGGCTATGAAAACTCTTAAGGTTCAAGTGGCCGAAAATTGGATGCTCTGGGGTCTTATTTATACTGGTGCTGCTAGGGTTTCAGTCAAAACCCTAATAGACAGGTTAGGATGGACACATCCCTAATTTCATCCATGCCTAGTCCAAGAGGCTCCTCAGCCCAAAATTCAACTATCACACATTTGACAGTTTAAGTCCCCGATATTTAATTAATGTCTTTTAGCCATAAAATTAATTCTTATCTACTATTAATTAAACTATATGATTTCTCTTTTAATATATTATTCATATAATATATTAATAAACCATATTAACTTCTCTATTCATAAATCACTCTGTCATGTCGCTTTAGTGAAGGCAACCCAAATGGATCATGCACAATTGGGTCAATTACTTACCAAATATAGTTATGGGCTTAGACACTAAACCAACATATACACCAAAGCAACCACCACTACCACTACTACCAAACCTACAGTTCATGTCAGCACATCTGCTGCAGGGGCACGAACTTCAGGTGTTGAAACCCGAATTACTTCACAACCACTATCTCCAACTCACTCTACTGAATTTGAAACCATTCTTGGTGGAAGTGGTATGGATTTTGATACCTTCCATTTTAACCCCTACACTGCTCAGAGTGATGATGATGATGACGCTCTAGTTACCAAAAGGCATCTCAAAGCTATGAATGATAAACTTGATACTCTGCTCACCTCTTCATCTCAATCCTCCACGTTAGCATACTTCGAAGATGATGTTCAAGCTCTGGTCGCTACACTGTTTAAGCAACATGAAACCTATATTGAGAAAGAAACAAAGGCTATTGATGCTTCCACAAAGTCTTTCAGGAAAGCAACCAAAAATGTCGAAATGCTAATTTCTAATGCTAAACTATTTTTAGAGTCTACACAAGCTGCAACACAGAAAAATACAAACATTGTCAATGCCATTGTCGAAAAGCTTTCCACTTCCCTACAAGTTGAACAAGCAAAATTTGAAAATGTTCACCAAAGCATTCAAACCGATCATACGGCGCTTCAATCATTTATCAACTTTCGCCTTGACAAACTCCAAACTGACTTAGGTTTGGAAAATAAGGTGATGAATGAACTTGCTCGGCAAACAACTCTACTCAAAACTCAATCTGTCTAGCTCACCCAAACAAAGAAGGGATTATTGATCTAAAGTCTGAGCGTGTAGCAGTAAAAAGCTATGTTGGTGATGTCCATGCTCTTTTGTCCAATCTGGTGGAGGCCCATGATTCGATTCTTATGATCATTATCAGGAGACATTTGGCTGAGAAACTACATCCTTCACTTGAAATGTTGAGCCTGATTGAAGGTGTTCCAGAGGTAGGTATTCCTCCACAACAAGGGGGAGAAGCTAGTCAAGCTCCACTACAACAACCCCCCCTACAACCCATACTTCAACAGGTGAAACGCCTCTACTACCTCCTGTTAAACCAAAGGACACCAATGAACCGAAGGGTAATGAAGCTTCGGGTTCAAAACTTTTAGACAAAGGAAAGAAGATTATTGGCGAAAGTGAAGATGAAGATGAAAACAAAGAAGAAACTCTGAAACAAAAAAGTCGTGACCAAGAGATTGATGAAAATGCTCGGATCACAAGAGAAGAAGAAGAGAGGGGACGAAAACAAAAGGAAGTCTATGATGCACTGGAAACTTTGTATCCTTTGTGTACTTTAGATAGATTGATAAAACAGGATGTCGAATCTCCAACTTCGCATTGGCTGGAACCGGTCATCTCTTTTGACCTAGAGAACTCAAAAGATTCTCAATTTGATATGTCGATTACCAGGCGAGCATTTGCCTTTCACAGTTTTGAGCCAATTGACTCTATTCCATCACCTCACCCTAAGGTTGACAGAGAGATGATTGATTATTATCGTGCTTTCTCACAACCTCAATACCTGACATGGAGTGCACAAAATATTACTACGGTCAAGGTAATGAAGCTAATTGTTGCAGAAACTTCATCAATGTGAAGTTTTGGGTCACTCATGGGTTTGAGAATTTAGTTCATGAGATTTCACTTGCTGACCTACGAATCTCAATCCTCATGACTGGATTGTATTGAAGAACTTTTTGTTGTGTGATGAGCAGAAGTACAAATCAATTATTGCTCACATCAAGCGAATGTTGGTGTTGTATATACACAAAGTAGCAAAGCTCGATCAAGAAGTTGCCAATGCTTTAAGACGAAAGCATATTGTAAAACCAATTGGCAAAGCCAGTAATGTGAATAAAATGCGTCTGGGCTAGATTGACACTGAACACTGGACGGTGATGTTTACTAAAGGAGTTGATCCTCCATTGAAGTGCATGCTCGCCCTACCCGACAAACATCTGTTTTCCACTGTCTATCTTGAAAATATTCTGGATATAACTAAAAGATGTAAATCCAATCATGTTGCTTCAAAGAATAACTTCAATGACATGCTTCGGTGGTATATCAACTTTCTTCGCACTATTCTTGTTATCATACCGAAGCTGTTCAAAACGGTAAAGAAGGCAACTGCAAGCACAACAGCAGTGATCTCTCGCCTCCAATGACGTAAAGGGGGATAATGTTGGGTATAAAAGATTGTGTCATTGGGCTTCTTGAGTTAGTCCATTTTGTATACTGTATTGGGCCTGTCCAACCATGTACCTTTTATTAGGGTTTGCTTTATATAGTGCACGCATGCACCATAGTCTGCACACTGATAGAAGTTATTTTTCTCATTTGATTACTTTGTAACCCTAGCACAACCTCTATAGTAGCAGTTCTCCATAGAGCTCTTATGAGGTTATGGATTATTAATCATTCGACATCAATCTTGAATCATCTTGTGTTCTTATTTAATTTACATTCTTGGTTTGCTTGTTAAGAATCTATTCGATCTTAAAACACTTTTTAGTCTTATCATAATCTGTTTGGCTCAAATTGATATCTGGAAGAGTACAAAGGTTTCTGAGTACAAGTGAATAAAAGTAGTGTAAGATAGATACTCTAGAACTAAATACTTACCCTATTTATAGGGTACATCAGATATACACAAAATATAAGGAATCAACATAATATATTGAAACTCTAAGTTGCCTTGTAATTAGCTTAGGTAATGAAAGTACACAGCTTTCATTACTTTCATACACGAAACTAAAAATATAAATTTCGACTCTCACTAAAACTTTTGGCTCTAAAAGGGTACCAGTGATGATATTGTTGGTTTAGGTGGCTAAGCCCATAACTATAATTGATATGTACTTGACCCGATAGTAGCAATGGTCCATTTCGGGTTGCCTTCACCAGAACAATCTGATAGGATGGATATTTGAGAAAGAGGTTAGTTGTGATTTATTAATATATTATAAGTATAATATATTAATTGAGAAATCATATTATTTACTTGGTATTGATCAAGAATTAATTTGGAATTAATTTAGTGATCAAAAGTGACTGATTAAATTAATAGGGACTGATTATGTAAATCAGTGATACATATGATTTGTGCTAATGATCCATGGTTGGTTTCAGTTGGACTAAGCTTATGTGAAATTCCATTAAGTATTAGTCCAAATGAGTTGATGTATTATAAGCCTAAGTGTTAGAATTAGGGTTTAAATATGACTCTTGCAATTCTTTACTATATATGTAACCCCTTAATCCCTAAAATCGGATACACTAGCATTCTAAGTAAGAGCATAGCCAATTTTAGGTGTATCCTAACCCTCTATTATATTTATCTAGTTGTTGTTGGTGTTTGTGACTTGTTTGAGGCATCACACTTGGGGTGCTAAGCTCTTATAAGACCAAGTTCTATAAGCTACATCAAAATGTAATATTCTAACTAGTTTTTATGATACATATATCAAAGTTACATGCTAGTTAGGCTTCATGCTTTGGAAAAATAATATTGCATGTATAATGAGAGAAAACTTAGATCCAAAGCATTAGGGTTGTATGTGCATCATAGGGATGTTAGAGTACATAAAACCCATCAGTGGTATCAGAGACATGGGTGTTTTCTGTTATATTGATGATATTATGTGATTTTCAAAGCTGGAAAAATTATAATTTTGTATTCTGCCAGATGAACCCATCTAGTCCATAAGGGAACTCGACGAGTTGCATCATATGATGATGAACTCGACGAGTCCATGTGCTGGCTCGACGAGTTGGATCATCTGTTAGCAGAATTTTCGAGTTTTTTTTTTGGCCTATTTTGGATAAGGATCATTACCACAAACTGTTTTGGTTCATAAATTTCATATTTTTAATGATATGGTAATGTTTATCCTCCTCCAATAACATGATGATTGTTAAATTTTCAGATAATTACTTGATTTTGTGAAAAACTAATTATTTATAAAATTTGAAATTATCTTGCTATATGAGTAGTGTTAGGTCAAATTGGTAAATGATAAATTATATGATTATTTTTGCTAGTTAAATTTGATATAAATGTTTCTTGAAGAGTTTCATATTTTGTCCTCAAGTTATGAAATAAAAAGTCTCATTCATGAAATTGTAACTCCTTAAGTTATGGAATTTAAAAGGTCTTGAAATGTTTCATAACCTGCCTTCAAGTTTTTGAAATTGTAAAGTCTCAGTTATGTAACATTAAATTCTAAAACTCAAGAGTTTTTTAAGAGTTTCAAAACTTTCCCTTAAGTTATGAAATTCGAAGATTCACATTTATGAAACTTTATTTCCAAACCCAAGAATTTTAAAAGTTTAAAATTCAACCCTATACTATTATAATATTAAAAGTTTAATACTTATACATATATATATATATATATATATATATATATATATATATATATATATATAAAAGACAAGTTAGTTTTACCGTTAGTAGGCCTCATTCACGAAGCTAGTCTATAAGGGGTGTTTAAGGAAGTGACTTTTAATATGACCGTCATTGGGTATCTACTCTTACCCGCCACACTCTTGACAAGTGGAGCGTCTTTAGCTGAACGGGTAGGATAGGACATTAATCGTCATTAATAAGTGTGATGATATTATAAAGTAACTAAACTTTTATACCATCTTAGTTACTTTAGGAAAAATATGAAGTTGGTGCTATTCCATGAAATTGCACTTTACACCTTGTTAAGTCATTTGTGGAGCGTGCGTGGTTAACTGCCACACAAGTTTGGGACCGACAAGAGTGGCAAAGGGTAGCTTGATGTTTGTCATGGATCAATGGTGCGTGTGCGGTTAACCGACATACTGATTAGGTGATAAATAACATCAACAATACCAAGCACATTTGCATGGTTATATACACCTTGTTTGTGATCCTCGGTATCCCAGTCACAAACTTGAAGGGAATAATCGAGATTTAAACCTACCATTGAAAGGTTCAATGAATCTCAAAAGAATCTAGGAATTTCAATTCACTTAAAACTTAATCTTCATTTTCGTTTTTCATGTTGGAAATTGGTAAATCGTCATCTACCTCCCTTCAAATATCTTACAATTGGATTACGTCATCCCTCTTCTGAATTATAGAATATTGTGTTGGGTCCTAGCCTTAATATTTCATTTGGGTGTTATATGAAGGATCCCTATCTAATCTAAAGTTCGTCTTTCTTTTTAGATGTCTACTTCGAACACTGCTTCAAACCTAATCCCTTGCAAAACTTTTTCCCTAATGAACATATGTGGGAGGGTCATCTTTTATGGGTCGAACTTCAATGACTGGATTCAAAACATTCGCATGGCCATTCGTTACGAGGATAAATAATATGTTCTCGATAAGGATCTAAAGGATATTGATGAAAACACTACCACTCCTGAACAGATTGCCGAATATAAGGCTCATGAGAGAGATACGACAAAGGTGTCATGCATCATGATTGCTACCATGACTGATGAGCTTCAAAATTCCTATGAAGACTTTTGGCCCTATGAGATGCACCAAGACTTGATGGAAAGGTACCATCAAATTGCTCGGCAGCAAAGGTATGAAATCATAGCCTCCATGATCACAACAAAAATGAAGGATGGAGAGTCCATCACTGCCCACTTACAAAAGATGCAAAGGTTTGTGGACCGCTTATTGAAGTTGAATGTCAATTTTGATGAAGAGTTGGCTATTGACATTATCCTACACTCTTTACCTCCTTGGTATCATCAGTTCAGAATGACCTATCATATGAACAAGGAGTAAGTCACTCTAAGGAAGCTTCAGGGCCTTTTGAGAACTGCTGAAAGCAATTTAAAAGGAAAATATGTTGTACCTACTCCTACTATTGTTGCCTCTGTCTTGGCAATTGGACATGGGAAGGGAAAGAAGAGGAAGATTCCTTCTAACAGCCACAAGGGAAAGTCTCATGATGGATCCTCTTCTAGTGGGACCAAAGTTGGTTCTTATAAACTCTCTTCCAATCCAAAGGAAACAGAATGCTTCCATTATCATAAAAAAGGGCACTAGAAATGAAGCTGCCCAAAATACTTGCAGGACATAAATGATGGGAAGATCAAGCCCACCTTCACACGTATTTACACTATTTTATCTAATAACTCATCACATGCTAATTCTTGGGTCCTTGATACAAGATGTGGTTTTCATATTTGTTCTGATTTGCAGGGTCTAAAAAGAAGTAGGGATGTGGAGCACGGGAAAATGAACTTGATCATGGGGAAAAGGAAAGTGTCACCTGTCACCAAGATTGGAGTTTATTCTTCATTTCTTAGTAGTGGTTTAAATTAAGAGTTGAATAAATGTTGCTACTCGTCTGATATGGCACGAAATATTATTTCTTTTCATGGTTTGTATAAACAAGATTTTACTTTTTCATTTAATAAGGAGATTAGTTGTATTAATGCTTATTATAATCGTAAATTTTATTTTAAAGCACTACCTTGTAATGCTATATATGAAATTGTGATGGTTGTAGATAACTGAGGAAACAATATGTAGCATATAAATTCGTCCAATGGTTTGGATAAAGCATGCTTATGGCATTATTATCTTGGACATGTCAACAAGAAGCGCATAGACCAACTCCAAAAGGATGGAGTGTTGGAGTCATTTGACTTAAATTCGGATGACACAAGTGAATCTTGTTTACTTGGAAAGATGACTAAGTCACCCTTTACTGGTTCTTGTGAAAGGGGTGTGGGTTTGTTGGATCTCATACACACCCATGTGTGTGGACCTTTTAGATCCACTACAAGGGATGTTAACCGCTTCTATGTAACTTTTACAGATGATTATAGTAGATATGGGTATATCTACTTAATCAAGCATAAGTCAGAAACCTTTGAAAAATTCAAAGCGTTTAAACAAGAAGTGGAGAATCAATTGGGTAGGAAGATAAAGATGACCCGATTTGATCGATGTGCTGAGTATCTTAGTATCGAGTTCCACGACTATCTTAAGGAATGTGGAATTGTTTCACAATTGATGCTAAATGGTGTGGCTGAGAGGCACAATCGAAACTTGTTTGACATGGTTCGTTCTATGATGATTCAAGCTTCGTTACCTATCTCATTCTGGGGGTATGCCTTAGAGATTGCCGCCTATATCCTTAATCTAGTCCTAACTAAAAAGGTTGCCAAAACACCTCACGAGATGTGGACAACGAAGGTTCCCTCGTTAGCACATATCAAGGTTTGGGGTTGCGAGGCTTTCGTAAGACGAGAGACTTATGATAAGCTCGAACCCCGTAGTGAGCATTGTAACTTCATCGGTTACCCATAGAAATAATTTGGATATCTCTTCTATAGGTCGAATGAAAATGTTTTCTTCGTTGCGAGGAGAGGGGTTTTCGGCGAAAGAGAACTCATATGCCAAGAGGATAGTGGGAGACAAATTGACCCTGGAGAGCTTCAAGATTTAAGTGATGAAGGAACCTCAAACACTAGGGCTAAACCCAAGGAGGAAACTCCAGTTGAACCATTTGACGAGTCCCTACCTCTGAAACGTTCCAGTAGAGTTAGAATAGCACCTGCGTTTTATGATTTCCATATAACCACAGATGGTGATACATTTATCAGTGATAGTACACTGGTAAATTTTGATGAACCTAACAATTATAAGGAAGCCATGGCAGGCCCTGAGTCTATAAAATGGAAAGAGACGATGGATAGCGAGATTTAGTCCTTATATGATAATCAAGTTTGGAACTTGGTTGACAATGTACCAGGTCGTAAGACGGTCGGGTGCAAATTGATCTTCAAGAAGAAGAGCGACATGGATGAGAAACTACACACTTCTAAGGAACGATTGGTCGCGAAGGGCTTTACTCAAACTCCTGGAGTTGACTATAACGAGACCTTCTCACCAGTAGCGAAGATTAAATCTATAAGGGTTATGCTAGCCATAGCTGCATTTTGATGTTTATGAAATATAGAAAACGGATGTCAAAACCTCTTTCCTTAATGGGTAGTTGGCTGAAGATGTTTACATGAGTCAGCAAGAGGGTTTTGTCAATGCAAAGTACCCTAATACAGTGTGTAAGCTTGAGAAGTCCATTTATGGATTAAAACAAGCATCTTGCAGATGGATTCTTTGTTTCGATGAGAAAGTCAAAGAGTTTGATTTTTTTAGAAGAGAGGATGAGTCATGTGTATATGTCAAAGCTAGTGGGAGTATAGTTAGCTTTCTGGTATTGTATGTAGATGACATAATACTCATAGGAAACGACATTCCAACCTTGCAGGAGCTTAAGTCCTGGCTTGGAAAGTGTTTCGCTATGAAGGACCTTGAGGAAGCTGCTTACATTCTAAAGATAAGGATATTGAGAAATAGGAGTAAAAGACTAATAGGATTTAGTCAAAGTGCCTAGTTGGACAAGGTGTTGAAATGTTTCAACATGGAGGATTCCAAGAAAGGAGAATTGCCTATCCAGAGCAATACCCAACTGAGTAAGACTCAGAGTCCGAGTATTGATGTTAAGATAGCAGAAATGAGTCGAATACCATATGCTTCTGCAGTTGGCTCGATCATGTATGCTATGATATGCACTCGCCTTGATGTAGCCTTTTCTTTGAGCATGGTTAGTAGATATCAAGGGAACCCTGGTAAAGCTCATTGGACTGCAGTAAAGAACATTCTTAAGTACCAACGGAGGACTAAGGATTGGGTCCTTACCCTCGGTGGGAGTGATGACTTGAGAGTGACAGGGTATAGTGACACCAGCTTTTAGACCATCATAGATAATTTCCACTCTCAGTCGGGCTGGGTATTTACCTTAAATGGAGGAGCACTAACTTGGAAAAGTTCCAAACAGGAGACTATAGCTGATTCAACGTGCGAATCAGAATACATAGCAGCAAGCGAAGCGTCGAAGGAGGCAATATGGATAAAGACCTTCTTCGGAGACCTTGGAGTTGTACCAGCTATAAGGGAGCCTATGGAGATTTTCGGTGACGACGAGGATTACGTCACCTTAGCCAAGGAACCAATGGATCATGACACATTCAGGCACATCAACAGAAAATATCACTTCATAAGACATCGAGTAGAAGAGGGACTCCTCGTAATGAAAGGGGTATCATCATGGTTAGTAGATATCAAATTGAATTGATAGACAAATTGAGATTTCCATGATAATGAATTTTGATAATTTTAAAAGTGTTTGAGTTTGAAATCATTCATGATTAGGTACTGATGAATATTTAGATGATTTTGAGAAGTAATAATGAGGTTTCGAAAACGCTTTTGGTTCTATTTGTTGAACTAGACATATGTTTTGTTATGAAGAGCTATTATAAGTAACTAACTTTTATAATGGGATTTAGAGTCTTTCTTTGCCCTTTCCTTATCCGACAACCACAGTTAAAAAAAATAAAAATAAAGCATGAAACAAAAAAGAATTTATTTTAATTGTACACAGTATAATTCTTATAATCTTTGTGAAATCTATTATAACACAATACCAAAAAGTTAAGACCAAATATATATATATATATATATATATATATATATATATATATATATATATATATATATAGAGAGAGAGAGAGAGAGAGAGAGAGAGAGAGTCAAGATCAAATAAGAAGGAAATTTTTGGTAGGAAGGTAAGAAGTTTTTTTCTACATATTTTTTTCGCGAACAAACAAAATGAATCATCAATCATTAGATGATTCATTTGTAAGATGATTCGCAAGAAAAAATTCTCAAAAAAAAACATCTCGATGATTCATTTATACAATGAATTTGTTGTTTTTCACTAAAATTATCATAAAAATGAATTTTTTTCTTAATTTACTTAAAAATGAATCATAAAGATGTTTTTTTGGGAATTTTTTCTTGTGTATAATTTTACAAATGAATAATCTAGTAAGTCATTTATTTTGTTCGTCAAAAAAATATGTAGAAAATAAACTTCTTATCTTCTTACCAATATATATATATATATATATATATATATATATATATATATATATATATATATATATATATATATATATATATATATATATATATATATATATAAAGAGAGAGAGAAAAAGAAAGATATTCAGGACGAAACCCAAACTTTTTTACTAGTTACGATAAATATATTGTACCAAAATAACAATTTGGATTTTTATTACAACCGATAAATGCTACGATAGTCATTTTAAAAGTTGTTATTTATATAAAATAATTATAATTAAATAGTCAGTTATATAAAATGTGCCGAATTAAAATAATGTTTGAACATGTTTTCATTGCTTAAAGTTAGAATTATTTATGTATTTCAGAGTTTGGTGATTAATGATTATCTATGAAACTTAGTACGTAAAGTGAAATTTTCATACATTATTGAAGTGTTTTATTTAGTATCCAATATCCTATAATAGTATATAATTAGATTTGTCGACACGTCATGGTAAATTGATTCCTAAATAATAAGATTTCTTTATAATAATTTTCGAAATTTATTCTAATAAATGAAATCTGTAATAAACGAAAGTTTTTTTTTATTATTTGTTATATTATCATTCAATTTGTCAAATATCATTTTGTGATTATTTTGAATTATATTTTTTTCAACATGTCATTTTATGAGTTTTTCCATTTTATTAAATTTCACATAATATTTTAATTAATGATTGCATAAAATATAATAATAAATGGATATCAATTTTATTAATAAATTTACATTTTAATTTCAATATTCCTAAAATTAAAGTTCTTTAGTTTCTTTTATTTATTTAAATTATTTGTTTAAATTTAAAAGATAAAAAACATTTTCATTATAATAATTTATAATTTTTCTTCTTTTCTTATAAATCTAAAGTTTTTAAATATTTTAACATTTATATTTAACTGTTTAAAAAAAAAAATTAATGTAATACACTGATCTCTATAACATGCATCTTTAATCCTTGGCACTTTTCTCTCTCCTACTATTACTACTAGTAGGGGTGTTCGCGGTGCGGTTTGGTGCGGTTTCGAGTCGAAACCGCAAACCACACCGCATGTGCGGTTTGAAATTTTAGAAAACCGCAAACCGCACCGTGAAGGTTCTAAACCGCGTTATGTGGTGCGGTTTGGTGCGGGCGGTTTGTGCGGTTTTTTGCTGTTTATGCGGTTTGAAAAAGGATATGTATTTTTAATATTATGTACATAAAATTTATACATAAATATATTAGTTATAGAATCAAGATAAGTTGGTTTTACCAATGTTTTAACAATACTAGTCATTGTTACATTAAACAATTAGATAAATAATCTATCACAAATTTGTTTACAAAAATTGAAATTGGTGATATCAAAATTCATTAGTAATAAAACCAAATTCGTATCTTCTGTGTAATTTTTATATGTTTGTATTATATATATATATATATATATATATATATATATATATATATATATATATATATATATATATATATGCGGTGCGGTTTGAACCGCATTGTTATAATTGGAAACCACAAACCGCACCGCATAATGCGGTTTAACAAAATTTCAAACCGCAAACCGCACCACACTAGTTCTAAACCGCATTAGGCGGTGCGGTTTGGTGCGGTGTGGGCGGTTTATGTGGTTTGTGCGGTTTGGTGCACACCCCTAACTACTAGATCTGATCCTTATGCATAAACATAACTTATCAATTCAGACTTTTGCTTAAAATTACGAACCATCTATGTATTTAGACATGTATAATATTAATGGTCATAAGGTTATATATATAACACTTAACAAATTAAATGAGAAAAAAAATAATTCAAAATAATCACTAAATAACACTTAACAAATTATATATATATATATATATATATATATATATATATATATATATATATATATATATATATATATATATATATATATAGAGAGAGAGAGAGAGAGAGAGAGAGATAGTAAGACAAAGCCCAAGGAATTAAAAACACATCTAATAAATGAAAGTTTTTTTTTTTGTCCTTCGTTATATATATTCTCATTTAATTTGTTAAGTGTTATTTAGTGATTATTTTGAATTATTATTTTTTTCACATTTCATTTTATAATTTTTCTGTTTTTTTTTTTAATTCTACATAATATTTTAATATAATAATTATAATAAATGTAGTAACAAATCGATATCAATATAATTAATTAACTTATATTTTAATTTCAAATTTCTCAAAATTAAAGTTCATTAGGTTTTTTTGTTTATTTATTTAGATTTTTTTTTAATTTAAAAGATAAGAAACATTTTCGTTATAATAATTCATTATTTTTATTATTTTCTTATAAATTCAAAGTTCTTAAATATTTAGACCTTTATACTTAACATTTTTTTATTAATCCATATAATACATAGATTTCATAACTTTTTAATCTACCTCTCTAATAAAAAAAATTCATTCATATCATGTGACATCTCTAAAGTTTGAAAGTGAATTACCAAAATGCCCTTCATATTTTTCCATATAATTTTACCTCATAATTTTTAATTTTTAAAAAGTAATTATGTTGATTTATGTTGATCATGAGACGTTTAATTAGGAATATGTCAAAAGTACCTACGTGATCCCTGATTTTATGGAAATTATAATTTAAATTATACCTTTTAATTTGAATACCCTGCAAATCAGGAACCAAATCAATGGTTTTTTTTTTGTATTTGATTGATAATAATGGCAAATTTACGAGCAACAAAAACTTGGGTCAACTTTGTTTGATGTTTAGGATTCAAATCGCCTGCGTTGCCTTTTCTTTTTTAACCTCTCCATCCTCCATTTGAACCCCTTAGTCATTTATAGTTCTTTCTACTCTAACGTAGCTATTGGATTTGATTTAGATATCACACGAGGTAATTTCTAAATCCTTTCTCTACTTTTGTTTTCATACTTTCTCTACTCTCCCATCCCACTCTCGAATACTTTCCATGGTAATTCATTCTTCATCTTTTATCTTCTATTTTCCGTTCATACGTTTTTAATCGATTTTGATTTAGGGTTTGGTGCATTTATTGTGGTACGAAAATTGTCCTTCAATGTTGTTCTGATAATGCAAGCTATAATTGGTCTCATGCAAACAAAAATGTTAGAAAGTTGCATGAAATTAGGATGTTAATCATGCTAAAAATGGTCAGATGCAAAAAAGAACGGTCTAGAACTTACTTCTAGTTGATATTGGGATATTTTTTTCATTGTTTGTCATTTTCCAGTTTTAAATTTCGCCTTCTTAAAACTGTGTCCATGTTTTCTAGAATCGGCGAATTCATTGATTTTGAAGGAAAATATTTGGATTTACATATCAATGGCTCCAATTTTTTCGTTACTTTCTAAACATCTTCTTTTAATGATTCAGTGAGATGTTGTGATCGCATGAAACAAATGGTTATTAGGAATTACTAAGTTTGTATAGTTTTTGCTTCAATAAGTTCAACAGTTATCAAACTACTCAATTTATTAATGTTATTAATATGATTGACACTGTTTAGCTTGCTTAATACTTTGATTGTTAATATATATTTTTTTTCTTTTCTAATCAATTGCAGTGATAACCTTGATGGTAGCATGCTACAACCTTCAAAGTACTAACAATAATTTGTAATAGTAAATTCACCTGATGGTTTCATATGATTATTTTAATGTTTTCAAACTATCTTTTAAATTGCAATACAATAATAGGTTTATGTTTTAGTCACTGAGTTTACGCTTCTTTTAATGTTTGGAATTTTTTGTACGGTGTGTAGAAATGGATTTTTTTATAACCATGATTTTCATTACATTTCATCCAACTGCAACAATGTTAGTGAATATTTTTGTTTATGTTTCTTCGAATGAAGTTTTATTATTTCTCAAAAAAAAATGCAGCAATGGAAGTACATTGTTTTTTTGTATGTAAGAAACATTTTCAAATTATAAATAATAAAATGGTATTACCATATATGATTGTCTTCGTTTTTTTAGTTTATTAAATTTTATATTTCATTGTATAAGATGATGACTTTATATTGCATTGTAAAAATCATAATAACAATGTATATATTAATTTTAATGAATCATTATAAATGTACAAACAAAACTTTTATCTTCGTAAATTAATAATATTTTAGAAAATCTTTGAATAGTTATTACAATTTCAAATTATTTATAATGTTTTTCTTTCTCAAACCGTGGTTTCTATAAGTTTAAATTAATAATATAAACATTTTACCTGTAGTTCCTACGGATTGTAATCTAATTATAAAACGTACACCCGAAACTTTTTTAATAACACTTATTAAGTTAATCCAATAACTTAGTTGATTATTCACAAAACGTGTATTTCTCAAAACGAATCCGGGAAAGCTTTTCAAAAGGTCTATATTTAGCATCAATTCTATTGTTAACCTAACTTTAATTCCATTATACAAAAGAATATTTAGATGTGTATCACGTTGAACTTAATGTACAATTAAATATAACTTTTTAATTAAATATAGATTCCTGCATAAAATAATTTGTCAGTACACCTTATTATAAAAGTTACTAACATCGATTTTTTAATGTTAATAGCAAAAATGTAATATGTATTATTACTTATTTATGATTATAAAAAATATTATAAATGCTAATATTTAAATTATTTATTGTTATTATTAATTCAAATTGTTTAATATGATTTTTTATTGCAAATTTTACTCAACTTTTTTGGTAGACAGTGTGGTTTTCAAGACGATTTGAAGTTATGAGCAAAACAAAAAAATATTGTCCTTACAGAAAAAAAAATTAGTAAACGAAGGTGATGTTTTTGTTTTATTTTTAAATGGCCCTTATTTTAAATTTCTTTTAAGATCGTTTTTATAATACTATTAGTTGTTTTTTTCTTCTTTTTCTCACTACTGTATAAATGTTTTCTAAGCAAGATGCTATTATTTTTAACTTATAAAACAATAAAGAGAAAACAAGGAAACGAATACTTAGTTGTGAGTTTATGATGTTGAATCGTTTCTCAATCATTTTCTAACATGGATCCAAAATTTTGAAATTTTTTTCTAGGCCCAACAACATAGTTTTCAAAACTTGTGATGTTGTTTCAAGTTGTCTAAAAAATCAGAAAGAAAACACATAAATTAACTTTTTTATAAAAAAAAAAAAAACTAAAATAAAAGAAGTGACAAACGATAACCAAATCTTACAATTCACAAGAATAAGAAATCTGTCGCACCCCCAAACCAAGATGGTGGAAATGTCTGGGGGTATATGACTTCATTTACAGTATACAACATAATATCTAATAATGATCAAAGCAAACACAACCATCACAAATATAATTAAAAATGTTACATTGTTTCCAAGTGTTGTATGTTTAAAAACCAATTACATTATGATAACAAGATGAATAGTACGAGCTGTAGCGTCCCATCTTCAAAAGCCTTGTGACTAGATGTTTAACGGTTTCCTGAGAATACAAGTAGTTCTGAAAAGTATCAATAATTAAGTTAGTGAGTTCATAAGAGTTTTGTATAAGAAAAATCTATAATTCTTTTCTTATAAAATGATAATGTTTGTTTCCAGAAAATCCAATATTTTCTTAAAAATGAGTTGTAGTCTTAAAAACCCTAAAACCAAAAATGTTTAAGTATTTCTATACTTAAAATAATATTACGTAGTTTTATTCTTATATAAAACCGTTTGAACACATGTTACCGCGTAAACTAAATGTATCATTGATTTCCCATGTAAGTTATTACAACCATGCTATAACTGAAGATAGCCTGCTGCAACGTTCTTCAGGCGTCGGAATGTTAGACACTTTTCATCCTAGACCTGCCGGTCTAACTGTAGCTAGCAGCTTAGGTGCAAGATTGTCACTCCCGTATAAATCTATACACAAATATCACTCTCTCTTACCAAGATTCTGATTATAATCCAGGACTTTAGTGTATACTTTAGTAGGTACGGTGAAGACTTTGTCTCACATAATTGTTTCAACAAGTTTACGTTTTGTGTAATGAAAACTCTTGTATGTGTAAATATCACTTTTCCATAGTATTAATATAGGGTATAATAATTATATATTTTTATATTATTATTTGTCTTGTGCCAAAATGTTATGATAGTGTTAATGACTCATAAACTATACATATTATAATTTATTATAAATATTTCATCGTACCTATATATAGGTTAACATGTTTAGATGTTCATCAATAAAATATATTATACAGCTAACATAATATATGGACTTTTAGTATGATAAAATTAGTTTTCTAGTTTTTTTGACTTTCTTTACGTCATCAAACAGTAAATATTGAATTATAAACTTTGTAAAATTTATTTTTATATTTTTGTGAAGTTTAAGTCCAGTTAACCTTATGTGTTTAAAACAACACATTTTAGGTTAAATCTTACAAAAATTATACCAATAATCTGAGTATGTCCATTTTTGTTATAAAACCCCAATTTTCACATAAAATGATAGATTTTTAGGTTTTCTTTTTGTAAAACCAAATCATTGGTATTTATAACTAGTTTCATAACATATGTCCAGTATAACATATTTTAATTTATATCCCACAAAAATGGTGTAATAACTTGGTTATAACCATTTTTGCTAGAAAAGTCATATTATGTTCATAAAAACAATAGTTTTTATAGTTTTGTTTTTTTTTTCTAATGATTTTTTCTTAAGAACATATAGCATGTTTATACTCATTTTTCATCAATTTGTATTTAAAACAACATACCACACATAAGTGTTCATAATACTAGGTAATAACATTATTTCATGTAGATAACATTTTTACACAGCATTAAAATAAAGCATGTATAACAACTTGTACAATTATACAAGTTTACTTGTATTCTCCCCCCTAAAACTTGGATAAAGATGAAAATGAGGGGTATAAACTCACCCTAAGTGTGTTGCTTAGTGGATAAAGAGGTGAAGATGAAAGATTTCAAGTTAAGAACACTTGAAGATTGAAAGATCATATGGATATTAACACATAAGGAAAAACATACCAAAAGATCAAGAACCAACTTATGAAAATTAGTCTTAAGAGAGAGAGAGAGAGAGAGAGAGAGAGAGAGAGAGAGCTTATTCTTGAGGAAGGGGTGAACAAAACAATGAAGATGATGGAATGAGGGGGTGGGGGGTTCGGTTGTAATAAAGAGAGATTAAGGGAGAGTAAGGGGTGGGGTGGGTATGCAGGCATTTAATGGTTTCTTGAATTTAATATTAAAGTATGACTATTTTAATTAAAGATAAAATTGCAAAAATGGTCCCTGTGGTATGCAATTTTTTGGGGTTTTAGTCCAAACCCCGACTTTTTTTTTATTGTATGTCCTTTTGAGCTAGTTTGCTTGCAGTTTTGGTCACTGTCCAAACTAAAAAGACTATTATACCCTTAATGGTTTTATTTTTCATTTTTCTTTCATTTTTTAATATTATTATTATTATTAAATAAAAAAGTAGGCCACATATCCACCCTATCTCTCTCTCTCTCTCTCTCTCTCTCTCTCTCGTTGCTGTTATGACCGCTGGAGAAACCAAAACAGACACTAGAGGCTACTGCCTCTAATCAACCTATCCAGCCCCTCCTCTTGTGTGTTAAATAGAAAACCCAAACACCATTTGATCGATCATTAAGTCCACTGAAATAGGCATCGATCACAATAGCTCTGTAAGCCTTGTTTGCCGGAGAAGAAGAGCCGACGAGTACTGTCTGGTCCCTCCCTATCATCACCTATTTCGACTCACAAGAAGCCCCCATTTGCCCTTCTTTACTTCTCTGTCGATCTTAGGTAACACCTCTTCATTTTTTTTGTTCAAAACAGACCTGAAAACTACCAACAATCCGCCACGTGCCATTGTGGCTGGTGGCACGTATAGCTTCGACAAGGTGGTTCCAGTAACGGTACCAAGAGCTACAGTCATGTACTGGGTGAATTTTTCGATGAACTGAGTTGTTTCAAAGGATGTATCAAGAGCTACAGTTATGCACTGGGTGAAGATTTAAGCAGCTGTTTACATGGTATTCTCAAGTCGGTTTTGTGCTTTCATTTGACAGTGAATGAGGCAGTCGTTTTCAGACCACCACTTTGCAGCACCACCGCCTATACCTGTGTTAGAGACTCCTCTGGTAAATTTTGTTTCAGTTTAGATCAAGGTACAGACTCTATCCCCCCTTCGTCTCCTTTAGCCATGGATCTTACTCCACCCATCTTGCACCGTCGCCGCTTTAATTTGTTATGACTTCTATATTTAGTTCATCTTCAAATATGGTAGTTGTGCTCTAGTTTTCTGCAAGTGGGTACGACACTAAAGCATATAACGAAGCATTGGCAAAAGTCTACATTATGGGTTAGAGCAGGTGGGTTTTTTTTTGTAGTTTTTATTCAAGGAACCATTTTCATGTAAGATTTCATAATTAAGATTTCTTGATTGTTCCAGACATTATTTCAAGTTTCAGGTGTTCGTTTCTGGTGGTGGTGGTGTAATTTTAGTGGTGGTGGTGGTTGTGGTGAAGAATAGTATGATGAATTCACATACATGATACTAGATCCAGTCGATCCTAATATTTACCAAGATACCCAGTAAAGATGATATTGTTAAAATCGGGTTATTAGAGGAGCATACATGTGTGATATCGCATCTGGGGAATAATTTGAATGAAGAAAAGGGAGTATTTTGATGTTGGGTTTAAGAGAAGAAGCGTTAATGGTCATCAGTATGTGTTTGTCTGTGTATATGTTTAATATCCAATGTGTGTGTGAGAGAGAGAGGGAGATATATATATATATATATATATATATATATATATATATATATATATATATATATATAGAGAGAGAGAGAGAGAGAGAGGGAGTAGGGCCCAAATTAATTAATTATTTTCTTTTTCATTTTAATTAAATAGAAAAAACATAAAAAAATATATCAGAAGGGCATTGAAGTCATTTCAACTTTATGAGGGATCAAATCTACGTACAAACATAGCCAAAAGGACCACCAATCCAACAAAAATCGTGGTTTGGACTAAAACCCCCAAAAAATGCATATCACATGGATCATTTTTGCAGTTTTGTTTTAATTAAATAATAATACTTTTATAAAAAGAGTAATAATCATATAAGACAAATGTGGTCATTTTAGTGTATTTGTATAAAAAAATTGGTAATTTTTGTAAGAGTTGGTGATTTTTATAAAAAAGTATAGTAAAAACGATGTAGAATTACTTAATTTGAATCATATAAAGTCAAATTATTATACAAATAATTATCATCAAAAATAACAACTCATTACATGGAAGTTAGGATAATTCCTAATTCTTTTTGTTAAAGTTTGAGTGTTTAAGTCGAGTAAAGAATTTTTTGCATTTGGTGACGAATTCACCAAAAATCTGAATATGTAACATTTGTTATGAATTTGGCATGTAGTATAAAGTTTATGAACCCAACTACATTGTGTTATTAATATTATTTATACTTAAATAGTATATAATTGATTTATCAAATTTTTACGTTATTAACCCTAATTAGGGTTTATATTCAATAATTGGTCAAAAGAGAGGTACAACTTGTCAATAGTATATCAGTAACATTAGAGAATATCACATTTCTCCTAAAATTCTAATACGAGTTGAGTTGACCTGGTTGACTTTTGTTGACTTTGTTTGACCATAATTGATGGTGTCGCAAAATCAGATTAACACGAATCAAAAATCAAAAATCAAAATCAAAATCGATGAGGGTATTTGAAATCGGATTAACACGATTAAAAGATTGATATTTACGAAGGATGCAAAAAATCAGATTATCATGATTGATATATTATGAAAGATCGAAATTAGAAAGTTGAAATTGAAATCAAATATCAAAAGGTAGCTTAAAAAACTAGAATCGCTTTATTATGAATCCAATTTTTTTTGTTAGCATTGAAAGAATTAGAAATTATTCATAGATTACATCAATGTATTGTGGTGAGAAGCTTAATGTGATGATTATTACAGAAGAATTTTACGTCCCTAATTCCTCTATAATGCTCGGGTTCCCAGGTAAATTTCTTGAATTAAAATATTTAATTGTGATGCATTGACGCTAATACGTTGAGCGTTATCAAGGTATGCAAAGCGTACCTTATGAGACTTGGACATGGGGTTAACCCCCTAGTATGTTAGGCATACCTATGGTTCGATGGACGTACGTAAGTCAGGGGAAAACCCAAAATTTTAGGGTTTAGACCTTCTTTAACCACCTTATGCCCCAAGTTTCTCTCATTACCATCATCTATTGTCCCTAAAAGCATTGTCATGAAACCCTAGCCCATTTTTATAGAGATTTGATCCTTGTGTGTGTGTATTAGTGTGTGTTTGGGTGCATTTTGAGGAAGAATAGCTCATTAGAGGAGGATTATTTTGCTTAGAGCTTGAATATCCAACACTCTCTTCATATTTGCAAGCTTTTAGAGGAATAAGACATCAAACTTTATGACTCCTTAGCTTAGATCTAGATTTGGGATTATATTGGGATGTTTTGATCCCTTCGTTTGGTTCGTGTGAGTAAGGATTGACTCCAAAACATGTATTGGTCATTTCTTTGTAATTTTGGAGTTGTAGAATCATAAAAAACGACATCTTGATAGGTTAAGCTCAACCATGCATGAGTTAATAGTCTTAATATGAAGTTTGAATGTTAGAAAACCATGTTAGGTCTCTTTGAGCCATGAATAGGAATCAAATTTATGACTTTATCGTTTAATACATTCCTAAGAGCTAGATCTGCAAATTAGATTTTTGGTCTTAAAGCATTAAGTGCTTAATGAGGTTTAGGAAATCTAGAGCCTACACGCGATGTACATAAGTGTACGCATATGAGCCCCCATTTTACAAGGAACCTTTTAGGCTATAAGTCTTTTGGGCCATTGTTAGGCCTTATGTGTTTGGGACATTGTTGGGCCTTAGGTCTCTTGGGACTTATTAGACCTCAGGTCTTTTAGGCTTAGGCCATGGGTTAAGGGGCACATTAAGGGAAGCGTAAAATGGTCTTTTACCCCTAAGCATGTTAGATGGTAATCTGGACCTTTTAGGGGTTATTACCATGATTATTTACTTGGGTTTATTTGGAATTTTCAGTGTGAGGAGTCGTGGTAGCAACAGCCTAGGAGTGTGATTTGTCTATCTTCAGAATGAGGTGAGTCTCCTCATTGTGCTTGTAGGTCGAAGGCACCAATTTTGGCCCACCGAATTATATAGTAGGATAATAGTGATATGTTTAACACTTACTGGTATGTATGTAAGAGCTTCTTGTCTTTGTGACTCTTACTAGTATGATTTTTTTGCTTCGCAGTAGGGTTGAAAATAGACACACACCGGTTTAATGATCCCAAGGAGTCCGAATGGACTTAGAGAGTCATAAGGGACTCAGAGATTCAAAAGGGTCTCATCGAGTCGAAACGGAGACAGAAAATTAGAAGGGACTCAAGGGTGAAATAGACTCGTTACATGTTTTAGTATGATATGTATGTATGATGTGTATGATATGTGTGGTATGAGGTATTTAGGGAACTCTTAAGATTTGTGTTCACGGTTTAAGTTTATGTTTTAGGTACATCCAGGTTTATATTAATATTTGATGGTTTGGGTTGAATTTAAAAAAAATGAAATTTTTACCTATTATTTTTGGGTTGTTTCAAGTTTGTATCAGAGCCTTGGTTTGAGTGATTTGGACACACTCTCGGGTGTGTCTGAACTTAAACTACAGATTTGGTAAGTTTTTACTAATGAAATATTTTTTCTAAAAGGGTTACTACGAAAAAGAAAGGGTGTGATGCATGCAATCGGTCGAGCTCAAATAAGTTTTCCTAAATACCCATACATGTTTATTGGTACAGTATGTGAATATGAGAATATCATTATAGATTAGGGCTAAGGATCTTCTCAAAATTATGTGATAGGAGAGATGCCTTTATATGCTTACTGTATAAGCCTCAAGAACTACATGCTAGTTTGGATTATAGATGATATGTTAGGATGGCCTGTTAGGCAGTGCTCTGGTTTGAACTCGGTGCTCAAATGCTACTTGCTTTGTGGTTTTAGGAACCACTGCTAATACTAGTTAGCTATCAAGAAAATATGCTAGGTTAAATGTTAGGGATATTAGATAATTTTAGAAGGTTAGGTTTAACTCTATTGCGTAGCTCTTGATTGAGTTCAACCATTATAGTCCGAGACCTTACAGTCAAACAATTATGTAGTATCTATGGCATGTAATTATATTTGTAAGGTAGTTAGCGGGTATTTGTGGGGGTTTCTTCTACAGCTGATGGTAAAGGGTGGCGAGAAGGAAATCCTAGGAGAACCTAGGAAGCATATTGGCATTAGCAGATGCATAGGTTAGCAGGGTTATGGAATATTGAGGTCACTTAGGGGAATCAAGGTGACTCATGAGGTAGGTACACATACGTATGGAAGGTAGTGTTGGGCTGGTACTAATAAAAGCACATGATCTATACCTGATTCAAGGGAGTCATGAGGATACTAAGGGACCCATTTTGTGTGAGATTCTTCGAATGTTTTTTTATGGGTTGTATGGTTTATTTTCAGTATAGTGGTCACTCGATGTGGTTCTAGTTCTGGTGAGGGATCGGGTTCGGGCTCTGGAGCCGGATCCTTGGATGATCGGATGTGGGACTTCATTTCATCTAAGATTACCCGCAACATTTTGGAGTAGACTCCTATAATCTTTGATTTGATCAAGGAAGGCATTATGGAGATTTTGGATGAGTGTCTGGGCGCATTCTATATCGAGACAATGGCTATGATAGGTTCATTCTCTTTGACATTCTACGCGTTTTGTACATACGGGGATCCAATGTTCTTCAGGAAGAAGGACGAAATTGCTAGCAAACGGTGGCTGGAGGACATCGGGAATACCTTCCGATCTAGCCTCTGTCCCGAAGCAGCAAAGCTCAGACTTGCATCCTATCTTCTAAAAGACAGAGCTCATGATTATTGAGAGGACGTAGGCCATGCCTTGGGAGGTGAGGTTGTCGAGGCGATGACTTGGAATGATTTTGTTTCGAGGTTTAGGTTGGAATTTGCACCAGTTATCGAGGTCCAACAACTGTTAAGTCTATATTAGTTGTGTCAAATGGGTATCTTTGGAATTTGTTTTTACATATTCCGATTTTGAAATGGGCCTATCCATCTTCGGTATCATTGCTTAGTTTGTCTATAAATAGGGCACTGTTAATTTCCTTTTTTATCAATCTTTTTGTAACCGTCTAGCACTCATAGAATAGTTTTGAATTGCAAACTGTTCTTTGTGCTTTGTTATTGAAGACTGGCCTTATTTCACTTCATATCGTTCTTGTTAACTGAATTGTTTTAGCATTTCATATTGAATATAGCATCTATCGATCTTATCAATTGGTATCAAAACAGGAGATAGTGTAATCAATCACTATTCTTCTGTCGAGCGAAAGAGGGTTTTTATTTAGGGTTTTTCAGAGCTTCCTCAGATTTGTTTTTATGTTATCTCAATCATTTCCACAATTTGCACTCATATCTTTGCAAATCAATTGTAGATCACATATCTTATTTGCTTAATTTTCCTTCAACTCGATTTTTGGTTACATATTTGGTTCTATATTTCGTTTTTGATTAAAATATCTCAAAATGTCGAATGACAACCTTCATTCATTCTAATTTAATCTCCCAACTAGTATCAGATCAACTATTAGGATTCCAATCCTTTTCCTAGAAGATTATGAAATTTGGGATCTTCACTTTAAGGATTACATGCTTGGGATTGAAACTCATGGATCTAGCATCTGGCATGCTATGACTGTTGAGACATACAAGTATTACGGAAATAGAGAAGAAGTTAAAACTCAAGCTAAGTATGATGAAATCATTGCTGATGACACAAAAATCAAAAACGATGAGAAGGACATGTTAAGGTACAATATGAAGGCTATGCGAATCATCCGATTTTCAATTCCTCCAAATACTTTTCACCTGGTGAATTCGTATGATACTGCTAAAGGGATTTGGTATACACTGAAGGAGTTGTACTCTAGTGATGAAGATTTAGAAAATTCCCTGCAGACTACCCTTCTGTTAAAATTTGGGTCATTCGTATAAAAGCCTGACGAGACTCTCAAACAGACAGTCAATCGTTTCAATCATCTATTGAGCATGATGCTGAAGTACAACCTTTAGAGAAAAGTCATTGAAGGGAAGGTCACTTTCATGAATGGTCTTAGATCTAAATGGAAGTTAATTGTCTCAACTATGAAAGCTTGTGAACAATTCAAAAATTACTCCCTTGTAAAACTGGTTGAGATTCTAAAATGCTATGAAGAAGAAGTTACGAAGGAAACAAAGTTGGTTTCAAGTGTTGGATCATGGGCGTTAGTTACGAAAGGCGATAAGAAAATGAATTCGATTGTTGATGATTCCAAGTCTGATATCTCAGATGACGATGTCACAAAAGAAGATAAGCCATTAATGATGTCCAGTCTAAAGAAGTTCTTCAAAAACAATTTCTCTTGATTCAGAAACAAATACAAGCCGAGAAACTCTAGCTTTGAGAAGCCGGGAGAAGAAAATTACAAGAGGTTTTAGAACGATGAAGAAAAGAAGGAGAATAAATTGTTGGGTGACTTTGGATACGATTGAAATTAGTGTCATAGCAAGAATCACTTTGCGAAGGAGTGCATGTTGTGTAAGAAAAACGATAACAATGGGAAGGAGAAGGATGAGGCGTACTACGTTTAGAAGATTGATGAAATCCAAAAGCAGGCAGCAACAACTGCAAAACCAGTGCTGATGGTTCAGGAGGACATCAATGATGGAAAGATAGAGGTGTGGTCAATGGATTCTGAAGATGATGAAGTTAGAAAACTAACTCGTGGAGAATGTTTGGTGGTGAAATTGGAAGAAAGTGGATTTGTTGGAAGGTGTCTGATTGTGAAGAATATGAATTATGAAGAAAAGGGTTATGCAACGAATAGAGGAAATGCTACGACCAGCTACCTTACCACAAAGTCAATCAAGGAGCATGTCAGTGAGTGCGAACGTGTTGTGGATAACGTACATTATATTCTTAAATATCTTAATATTCATGCATCTCATTATGATTCTGAACTGAATGATTTACGTTATGTGATTTCTGACTTTAGCGATAGCTTAAAAAGAACCTATATAAGTAATTATAATTTGAATGATAATCTCAGCAGGGTAACTTTTAAAAATGAGGAAAGGAGAATAAAACTAGAGGCATTGGAAGTAGAGTTGAATAGACCGAGAGACAATGTGATTTTATTAAAGATAGATAGTCGAGTGATTTTGAAACATAGAAACATATTTTGTATGATTCCTAAATGTATGTATTTTAATATTTCTTAGTTGCATTTGAATTATGAAGTTTGTAATAGTTTGCATAAAATGATTTTACCTTTCCTTGAGTTAAAAGAAGATGAAATTGATGTAGAATGCTATAAATGTGAATCTATTGTTTCTTCAGGAGAAGATGTTTCTGAATTATATAAAGTTGGACCATAGAAAATAGAAAATTTTATTAAGTCCAATGAAAACAAAAACATGTTGAAAAATGTATTAACTGAAGAAGATAAAAACGAAATCTTAATGAACACTTCGCAGAAGTATAACTCATTGTGCAAGAAATTAAGTTCGGATAATAATCTGATTTCTGAGAATGTTTCCAAATTTGATGAAAATGAAATGAGTGAAATTTTTGTCAAAGATGAAACTGATTGTTTTTCTTTTGTGAAAGAAATTGATGAACCAGAGAAAATTTTAATTTTCGAAGATTCAGTTGAATTTGTCCAAATTGTTCAAAATCCAGGTTCAAAAGTTTTGAAAATGAAAGGAACTGTTTCCCAAGAATTCAGAAAACCCCTAATTAGGTTTTTGTAAAATCAGGACTGGACAAAAATAACACTTCTGAATTAAAGTCCACTATTGCTTCTGATAATGCAAAAGGTTGTGAATAACACTTGTGGTCAAACTCAATTGACAATGCAGATGAAACGAAAGGTCTTTCGGAAATGCCCTCTTGGATATCTAAAGAAAAATATGTTTCATAACCTTTGAATCGTATAAGAGATGACTGTTATATGGTAGGAACAAGTGGAACAAAATATGTATCAAGTGCTTCATCGTTTGAAAAGCGTGATTTACCTTAGAGAAAAGCAAAACCGAAAGCACCTATTCGGAAATCAATTGAGGAAATCATTAAAAGAAAAATGAAAATGAATGCTCGATATAGAAAGAACTTAGCCAAAAGAAAACAATTTTAGAAGAAAAGAATGAATTCTAATCAAAGTTTTGTTTGTTCACCAAAATCTCCAAATCAGAATAATAATTTATCTTAAAATGAGAAACCAAAATCATATGGTTCTCCAAAAACTCAATTTTCAAAATAGGTTGATAAAACAAAAGATAGTTATGTAAAAAAGAAAGTTGTTTCCACACCGAAAGTTACTCTTAAAGAATATGAATAAAAAAATGAGAAAGGAAGAAAACGATTTTATGAAAAAAATGTCTTTGCATTACAAAAAGAACATTGATAATAAAGGATCAAACTTTGTTGAAATAAATCCTTATGATAAAAAATGGAGGCATACAAAATGGAGAAAGGAGCAAACAAGACTTTGATAATAAAATCATTTTGGGTAGATAAAAAAAGTTTATCCAATCAAAACAAAATTCTCACAAGGACCCAACTCGGTTTGGGTTCCTAAATCTCATTAATTTTGCAGGTGATGCGTGATGAAGAGTATGATTCAGAATGGTATATAGATAGCGGCTGTTCGCGTCACATAACTGGAAGGAAATCAAAACTGAGAGAGTTTTGGACATTTAAAGATGGTGGAAAAATGAAGTATGGAAATAATGAAAATGGTGAAATAAAGGGTTACGGAATAATAACCAACGACGAATTCACAATCTGAAAGGTATCACATGTTTAGGGTTTATAGCATAATCTGATCAGTGTTTAACAAATGGTTATAGGTACATAGCTTCAGGTTTCCTTTGACAATGAAGGTTCAGAAATCATTGAGAAGAAAACAAAAGTTGTTCTTCTAAAGTTAAAAATGAAAGGAGAAATGTACCCTCTTAACCTCAATATGATTCAAGGAAAACCTTTTATTTGTCTACTTACGAAAGCATCTTCAAACGATAGTTAGTTATGGCACAAAAGGCTTTCTCACCTTAACTTCAAGGATATCAACAAGCTTGTGATTGGTTACCTTGTTTGGGGTCTTCGTTGAAATTCGAGAAAGAACACTTGTATGCTACCTGCGAACTCGGAAAACAAACCCGAAAGAGCCATTCATCCATCATGAATACCAAGATCATCGAAACACTTGAGTTAATGCACATTGATCTTTGTGGCGCATCGAATAAAACCAGTTTTGGTATAGGATTACAAAACTCTAGTTCGTGATCGTAAAATCATTATCACCATGATTTTTGTGAAACTCTCAACCATTCTACTCCGAATTTGTTCTTCTCCATCAATTTCATGTTCATAATCGTAACCCTTAAGACTCTTAGGTATTACGACTGAGGTTTAGGTTACAAAAAATATGTGTTTATGATCTTGAAATTGTTGTCACCATAATTTTGAGTGAAACCCAACATCCGACTACCATTTCTAAATTGACAGTGAACAATTTATTGGTCTAGATTTTTACCATTTTTGAATTGACGACGAACATTTATTGTTTTAGATTTTTACTTGCTGATTTGACGGTGAACAATTTCATGTTCTACTTCTTTACCTACTAAATTGACGAATACAATCTTTTTGATATGTACCATGAATGTTCAAAATCTCATTTTTTTTTTCCCTTGCTGTGATCTTAATGAAGTGTTCTAATCCCAAATCATTTCTTTCCAATAGATCTAGGTTTTTCAAATAAATTTTAAAATGGGATTTCCCGTTGAACATTTTCTGAAATATCTAGTTACTTCAAAACATTTCCAAAGCTTACTTGTTATTATGATTACATCGGTCAAACAATTACTTCATTCAAATTTTCTGAATTATGTTAAGTTTCGAAATCTCTTTGAAGCTAAAGCTACCCTTAAAGCCTAATAAAAGAAACCTTTCACAATTTCTTAATAAACTGGTGATCATAATTAAACGTGAATCCATACAAGCACTTTAGAGTCTCTCTTGACTCAGAAGGAAGAGACCGTTGCCTGGGATCCGCCAACTTTTCATATCAACAGTGTTTGATATCACATAATCCTACATATTAAATTTTCTTTATTTCTTTTTCCTTGCCACACTCTTGCACTAAAATCATTGTAATTTTACAAAGTCTTCTTATTGTATGGATTGATGATTACTTATTATGAAAGTTAAGATTCTGAAACGACCTATCGTTGGAATTGCAGGATCAATGAAGAGATGCGAATTTTGAATTTCCTGACACATGCGTGTTTGTTACAATGGTCGCTGACACAATATGATGAGCTGACATCCTTTTACAGACTATCTTTTCGGCTATTGGGGAATATGAAAGGACGGTTTCTCTTGCTCATCATTCTCTCTTATAAAAGCGTGATTATAGATTCATTTATCTTTACTGCTTACACAACTCTCAAACTCTCAAAAGGCAAAACCACTCGAGATTTCAACTGTTCATCATCTTTATCATTGTAACAATGATCGGTTCCTCTGAAAACATGCCCTTTGTCAATCAATCCGCCTCAATGATCATGCTCTCTGTGAATCCAAACCAAAACATGATCATTGATTTGAATACTACTCATTACAATGCCCTACTTCACCCTATGATCAAATGTTTGAAGTTATCCCCTCTCATGAAAGCCTTAATAATGGTAGATGAGCTTCCTTTGGTGTGTATGTCAAGGGCATACTCCTCAGCCATCTACAACATTCAAGATGAGGTCATTAACTTCGAGGTAGCCAACCACAAGACCTCGATCAACAAGCCCAATTTCTGCAAGCTATTAGGGCTTGCATGATTTGATGCGACTATTGACCTAGAATTGATCCATGGTACTAGGTTGATTTAGACGTTTTACCGAATGGGATATACCGGCGATATCTCCCTTTTCTCGAAGTTCATGAAATCATTATTGTTGCCTACGTGGAATGGACTCTTCCCTATTTTGTTCAAAAGCCTATCAAAACATGTCAAATATTCTACACTCTTCTCTTTGGGCATTATAATGGAGTTAATTTGGATTTTGGTTTCGTAATATGGACTTAGTTCATACAAAGCACTAGCTCGACCACTCGACTCATGGAAATTCCGTGTGCTCGCTTCTGGTTGATTGATGCAGGAGACAAGCTGAAAAGAGGAGGAAAGAGAAAAAAAAGCTTTATCATTGAAAACTATGAGGGTTCCAAAGAAAACCAAGAAACCAATACCGAAACCCTAATCTCTCATTCCTATTCTCCTAGAAGATTCAGATGAGAGGACCTTATCGGAAGTACAAGAACCTACCACCCAACATCATGAGGAAGAGGATACACCACACCACTACTAGAAAAATACCCTTTAATGACATGATAACCATGACACATATTGTTTTATGATACGCAAAAGTGTGTGCGCTAAATATAATGTCAGCTCTCCCAAAATTTGAAGGATTTAGGACGCGCATTTTTGCGTGCCCTAAAATTAGTGTAAAAAAAGCGTGTCGTGAAGTCATATCGTTTTATATTTTTTTAATGAAACGCGTGTATCTTCATCTTTAGTAGCAGCGGGAAAAGGAATTCCCAAAAAATTAGAAAAGTTAAAAACCCCGCCATGGCGGTTTTGGGTTTGTTCCGTCTCCATCTCTCTTTCACTTCCATCTCCACTTTGTCTTCCATCCACAATCTCTCTTCCATAACCCACCTCGCCGGCAATGAAGGTTTCTCGTGATTTTTTATTGTACTTACAAGCCCTAGGTCTGATTTCACACACACCATGAAAAGGAAGTAGCAAGAGTTGCAAAGATTGTGTCTTTGGTTGATGCAAAAATAGGGAAGGTTACCAAGAAGTCACCAAGATGTCTCTTAGCCAAACAAACTGCCATATTTGAGGTTAATCATCAGTTATTGCAAATATATTATTTTTTTATTTAACAACCTCATCAAGTAATACTCTCATATGGATTGTTGTTTCCATGAAAATAGGATGGTTTCAGTTGAAAGTAGTGGTGGATCTAGTTGGTAGCCCAAGGTAGCCTGTGCTACCCCTCAAGTTTGTCTGAGAAATAGAAAAACATTTGATATTGTCGTGATGCTTGTACTACATTACAGAGGTGCTAATCCTTAGATGTTCTAGAGGAAGATGATTAGAAGACGAATCAGACCAGTATGTGTTCCTAACCCACCCTATCCTCAAAATTATGATTACGAAGATTCCCCTCACTCGTTTTTTACTTAGATTTCAAATGGATTCCGTAATGTTGTTTTTTTTTCATAATCGATCCAATTTGCAACCGTTAATAAGTTTTAATTCATTTAGGTATTCCTTATTGTTGGAAATTAATATGTGCTAAGGGTCATTTCATGATGCCTTACAAGTGTTTGATGTTATACCTAAAAGACCAAACGGTTTACATTAACTGTTAGGTGCTAAGGGTTATTCCTTATATGTGTAGCCAGTTGCTCTCATTGACGAATGGACCCTAAAAGATTGACTTACGAAAAATGCATAAACTTGTTTTGTTTCATTTCCCTTGGACCCCCAGAAAGTTAACTTATGGTATCTGGTTTTAACATATATTATTAGTGATGAGTTTATCTAAACATAGAAAAACGATAAGTAACACTAGTATACCCCATTCGGTTCTATTTATTCGTGGATTTATCTTAGGGGAATATATAACAAAATTACATGATTTTGTACCTCTGATAGTACCAAGGCCTCCATGCTTAAAGAATAGTCAGTACTAGAGAGCTTAAATTGTGTATTGTGAATTTAAAGTAAATCTATTATTTTAAAGGCATTCGTTAAAAGGTGGTATTGCAAAGTTTCAATGCATTCAAATGGCTTTAATTTCGTTATATATTGTGGGATAGAATGTAAAACTATATTTTATAGGCATCCCCATACAAAAAACTTTGTGTGGGTTTTAATTTCAAACTTTGTTTAGGTTTTAGTTGTTTATTCAAATCTCAAGGGCACTAGTCACAAGACTCCAACCACATCCTCCATACCGTTAACCAAGTACGGTATCTAGATAAACAAGAAAAATCTTTCCTTTGGATTTTATCTACTAAAAATGTCTCGTCCAATCTAACCTCGTAACATTCCAAAAGTTGTGAAACACCCAGGACTAGGTTTAAAAATCTAACATGACATATGTTCCTAAAACCCACGTGCACATATATAGTAAGAAACCTTGTCATGTGTCCCTAGGCTCCAAACTTGTTTGGGTGCCCAAACTAACCCATTAATTTCAGACAATGTGCAAGGAGGAACAAGAAGAGGAGTGGTTAATTGATAGTGCCTAGTCATTGCACATGACCAAAAGGTTAGAATACCTTCGCTAGTTCAGGCTAATCTATAGTGGTGGACACGTCACGTTTGGAATTAATGCAAATGGAATCATCAGGGGTTACGGTGTACTGACCATGGGTAGTTTCTCCATTCAAATAGTTGCTTACGTAGAAGGCATCAAGCATAACTTTATCAGCATGGGCCACCTATGCAAAACTGGTTATCGGGTTGAATTTGATAGTAAATATTGTTAAATAATAACAAATGATATAAACACCTGCTTGATCAAATCTAAGACCAAAGGGACAATGTATACTTTGGATGTCTCATTGATCATTGGGAAACCAAAATTGTGCTTTATGTCAAAAGTAGTATCTGAAGTCAACTGGTTGTGGCACCGCAAGTTAGCTCATCTCAACTTCAGATACATCAACAATCTAGTCACCGGAGAACTCGTCTGTGGTCTCCCAGTTTTGAAGTACATTAACGATACGTTGTGCCCAACTTGTGAGTGTGGAAAACAAACCAAGGTAAGTCATCCTCTGATTGTTGATTCGTCAGTTGTTGAACCTTTAGAGCCACTTCATATCGATCTATGCGGTCCATTCACCGTAGCTAGTCTCCATCACCAATCAACTCTTGAATAGTTTCTTGGTTTCCAAGGGTATCAGTCACAACTTTTTGGCTCCCTACACACCGCAACAAAATGGAGTAGTAGAGCGAAGAAATCGCACATTGGTCGAAACAGCTAGATCGATGTTGAACTTTGCCAACCTTCCTCTCTACTTATGGGAAGAAGCTGTGGCAACTGCATGCTTTGTTCAAAACCGAAGCATCATCTCCAAACATCTTTAAAAAAATCCATATGAGGGACTTAACAACCGTAAACCAAATGTCAGATTCTTCCACATTTTTGGATGTAGATGTTTCGTGATCAACAACAAGGATCACCTTAACAAATTTGCACCTAAATTAGATGAAGGCATTTTTCTTGGCTACTCTACCAACGAAGTGGCGTACAGGGTTCTCATTAGACGTACAAGACTAGTAGTCGAAAGCTTCGATGTCAAATGTGATGACTATTATGCTCGCAACATTGTTCCATCAATTGAAACAAAATTCATCCTGGAAAGTGATATCCCAGCCTCTTCGGGTCTGTTGAACATAATTGAAATCAACTATGATGGTCTATTTGATCCCGCATAGATAACTCATCTCTCTGAAATCCTGGTGTATCTGGTAGCCCAACAACAACATGCTGAGGTATCTAGTTTAACTTTATCTAAAGATTTGTCACTTAATACTTCTACTTCTTCGGTTGATGGGGAAATTCAACTTTGGTTCTAGTGACAACCATCGAGGTTCTAGTACTAGATAATACAGCTTCGGTTTCTACCCAAAGAGTCACTATCCAATCAAATGTATCTTCGGACTCTGATGATGAAGAAATTGAGAATATCGACACAAGATCAGATCCAACAGTTATCACTCATTCATCAATCTAGGGAGAACTGATGTCATTGGTTCAAATGGAACCATTTTCAGTTTAGGGGGAACTCTCATCCTTAATTCAGGGGGATCTCCTTTAACAGTTGCAGTTCGAACTCCAAAAATCCAAGATACTTTTGTCAGCTGCTCCCAAGTCGATGGAGAACTACCTTCCCTAACCGTAGAGTCCTCTGACGTTGAAAATATTCCCTCAACAGCAGCCGCAGATTACCAAGAACCTCGTCTTCACATTTGGTTGAAGGATTGCTCCCAAGTCAAGGAGGAACTATCTTCCCCAGCCGTAGAGTCCTCTGACATTGAAGGTATTCCCTCAACCGCAGCCGAAGATCACCAACAACCTTATCTTCACATTTGGACGAAGGATCACCCACCGGGTCAAATCATCGAAAACCCATCCATATGTATCCAAAATCTATCATCTAGTGATTTAACTGACCACTGTCATTTTGTAGCTTTCATTTCCTCAGTCGAGTGTCGAACCTTAAAAGAAGCTCTCATAGAGCCCAACCGGATCACCACAATGCAAGAGGAGTTAGTTGAGTTTGTATCACATCCCCAAACTAGAATGGCAGAAACGTATGGGGGCAGATGGAGTGACTTTATGTATAATATCATAATAGTTGAATATAATTGAAACATACCAACACAAACATTCATACATAGAGAATTCAAGTTTACATTGTTTACAACGATTGTTTGTTCAAAACTTAAATACAAATACTGAAAAGAAGAAATCATGAAATGACAAACAAAACTTAAATACAATTACTGAAAAGAAGAAATCATGAAATGACGACGTCGACCCTCAAGAAAGGTTGAATACATGTCTACTGGTTTCCTGAGAATACAAGTGATTTTGAAAAGTGTCAACAATTAAGTTGGGGAGTACATAAGTGTTTTGTGTAAGAGGGATTTGTAACATTTTCACGTAAAATGATTTGTATACTTGTAGAAAATCCAATATTTTCTTTTGTGAATGAGATGTAGTCTTAGGCCTTAAGACCAAAATGTATAATTTTTCTTATGCTTAAAAGTTGTGACGTGAAGTATGAAAATTATTAAACCCTTATTGGTTCCCTTTATGATCACATAGTGTATACAAGATATATATATATATAATTAAGATCAAACAGACAGTCGATTGAATGATTCTACCCTAAGCCCACATCCAGACAAGGAACTTGAAATAAAGCAGAAATCATACATTCGACTGCCTATCGGTTCTTCATTTTATATAACCCTAAAACATACACTAAGGAACTATAAAGGGAATGATAATAGTCCTATCAGAAATGTGAGTTGCACTGTACTAGAAAATAGTGTACTGTAATTGTATTTGTATGTAATCCTTTTTATTGTATCTGTCTGGATTTTCCATCTATACTGTAAAATATTGTAATGTAGTTTTACTATTAAATAAAACCAACTGAAGTTATCTATGTATTCAAACACTAATCATATTGTTAATACCACATTGTGAGTTATTATAACCATGCTTGATGCCCTAGGATGGCCTGATACGACGTTTTTCATGCATCTGCAAAGATACGACATATATCACCCCAGGCCTGCCGACCTAACTGTAGCTAACAGTTTAGGTGTGGGGTTGTTAGTCCCATATAGATCTATACACAAGTGTCATGCACTCCCTCCAGGAGACTCTAGTTATAATGTCAGGTCTTTTGTTAGTACTTAGATAAGTACTTGAAGTGTGTCTCACAAAGCTATATAGATGGTTACTGGTAGACTAATGAAAAGCCTTTCTGTAATGAATAGACATTATGTATGATTCATAAACTATACCTATTATAGTTTAACGTGTTTGTTTGTCAAGTACATTTATATAACCATATATATATATATATATATATATATATATATATATATATATATATATATATATATATATAGCAATTATCTTGTCTATATGTTTTAAAAGATTATAACATATAAACTTATTTCTAAACACAGGTATAAAACATTTAGTATGATAAAGACAATTTCTAGTTTTTGAGTTTTCTGTCCATGTTTTTAGAAAAAATATAGAAAATCATCGTAGTTGAAATCCGGATCCATAAACCCCCAGAGCTTATAAAATGGGTATAATTTTTCCATAATATTTTTTTCTGAACTTAAGTGGTTCCTAACTAGAGTGAAAACGTTGATTTTTACAGACTGATCTGAAAATGTTCTGAAATGATAGGCAGTTTTGTAAAAATCACCATAAATTGTAAAAAAATTGTATGAATACGTACAAGTAGTCCTTAAAAAGGAATAGACGTGAACTAATTTTATATTGACAATTTTTGAAATACATGAAGTTTAAGTAGGGCAAACCAGTCAGTGACCAGACCACAACTTTTCTGTAGAAAGCTAATTTTTAAGCTTAAATATGTTTTAATGACATAACTTATATATTTAGTTTACAAATCCTTTAGATCATCCAAATAAGATTTGTTTACTTGTATCCCCCCACACCCTAAAAACTTGGAAAAACTCAAAAATTAAGGTGTACGAACTGACCTTGGGTTGATTTTGTGGATGATTTGAAGGAAGAAGATGAATATTTCCGAGCCTAGCTTCTTGTGGGAAGTTGACAAACTTCTTGGAAGGGTTGGTATCCTAGTAATCTAACACACGAAAATGTGTGTAAACATGATCAATTTAACATAAATGTATAGAAGAACTTGTGATTTACAAAGAAACTTACCAAAAACTCTAAGACCGGCCTTGAGATGATGGTTTTTGGAAGATTTCAACCTTGTTTTAGAGAAAAGAAGAGAGTGAGAGTAGAAAAGAGATGGCAAGAGTGGGATAAGCCCACTCTTGGATGAGAGTATATATGGAAAGAGGGGTGATTCCTTTTATCTTTACATGATGGTTAATTTAGGGTCATGCATGGATACTTAATGTTTATTTGCATGCATGGTGTGGGTGTATGGTGAGTATTGGTATGTATTGTGTGGGTGTTTGTTGGATAAAGCGATGTGTAAAGTTGTTTGTGGTTAATAGTGTGCTTTGCATGGATGCTTGGTGGATAAAAGGGTGTAAAGTTGTTTGGGTTAATTGGATGTTTTTCATGGGGATATGATGGGTATTTGTATGATCAACATGGAGGTACGTTGGGTAAAGAAATGCAAAGGTGATTGGTCTTGTCATAAAGTCAAATTCTCGAGCATTGCACCCAACCGAGATCCATAGACCGAGGCAGTGGTTCTCGGTTCTTAGTGCTACCGAGGCTTCAGTCCCTTATGGATGAGAACTAGGTTCTCGGTTGCCAGGCTTCTGGTCCTAAGGGCTTCTAGGTCCACAATTGACAATTCTAAAGCATATTTGAGATTCCTAATATCGTAATCCAAGCTCAAACATCTTTATACGAATTGAGATCTCTAGAAACTTTGGTCCTTCTCACTAAATTCTTAAATGTTCATTACAACAATGATGTGATGTGGTTTTATACTATCTATAGATAAACTTTGTTGGATCAAAATTTCATGGTTGTCATAGTTTGAGAGGAATAAAGTGTGGAAACGGGTACCAATGTCAAAAGGCCACACAATTTTCGGAACAAGAGGTGTAAATAAAAACAAGCTAGATACGGTGGTGAGATACAACGCTTAGCTAGATGCTAACTGATACAGTCAACTTGAAGATGTTGATTACGATGAAACATATGCCCCCGTAGCCAGAATGGAAACGATACGCATTTTCTTAACATATGCGGCACATAAGAACATCAAAGTACGTCAAATGGATGTAAAAAGTGCCTTTTTGAATGGAGAACTGAAGGAAGAAGTTTACCTGCAACAACCTTCAGGCTTTGAGAGTATAGAATTTCCAAACCATTGCTACAAGTTAGAGAAAGCAGTATACAGTCTGAAGCAAGCACCAAGGGCGTGGTATGAGACTCTTTCAGAGTTTCGAGTGATGTCTGGATACAAAAGAGGTGTGATTGATCCCATGTTATTTCGAAGGGAAAATGGTCATCACTTGATGCTCATTCAATTATATGTGGATGACATCATTTTTGGATCAATAGATTAGGGTATGGTAAATGACTTTGCAAAGCTCATGAAAAATATATTTCAAATGAGCATGAATAGAGAGATCACTTCTTTCAAGGACTTAAAGTGAAAAAAGTCCCTCAAGGGATATTCATTTATCAAGAAAAGTATACCTCCGGGTTGCTGAAGAAATTTTCAATGGATAATTGCTCCACAGCCAAGCTCCTGATGGCCTTTGGATACAAGATTTCAGCGGACCCTATCGGAGAGAAAGTTTACCACAAAACCTAGCTAGGAATGATTGGGTCATTCATGTACCTCACTACAAGTTGACCGAATATTGTCTTTGCAATAGGATTATGTGCTCGGTACCAAGCTGACCCTAATGTATCTCACTTAACCGTAGTCAAGCAAATATTTAGATATCTAAAGGGAAGTAAAGTGTTGGGCCTCTAGTACCCTACGAGCAATGACTTCAGCCTTCAAGCATTCACAGATGCAGATCATGCAGGGTGCATATGTGACAACCCGAAATTTTCTAAACTGTACAGTCAAACACTTCATAGAGAGTCAAAGTCATTCTGCTACCTTTTAGCACCTTTTGTGTCCGTTTGAGCAATTCTAAGCTTTAATATTTCAATTGGTAATCATAAGATGTATAATCCTCAGCATATTGTACATCATAGTTGTGTCAAAACTCCAAGAAATTAGGGTTTACCACCCAAACATTGAGTTTGCGGTGGTAAACTTCATGAGGTATATATATGGCACTTAGCCATTTTTATTCATTTGTTCCATTTTCAACCAGAGAAAACCCCGATTCTCTCCCAAGGATCTTCAATCTTTCATCCCGAATTGTAAGTACTTCTACCCTAGATTGTTTTAAAGCCTAATACATGTTTAGATATCATTAAAATCACTCAAGATTCACAAGAAGAAGGAGTTTACGGCCCAAGATCTTCTTGGACCGTAAACCCTAATTTGGGTGCCAAAGTGCTTCCAACTCCTTCCTTATGCTTAGAACCTAACTTAGATCTTACCCTTGGATCATTAGGGACCTTAAACATCAAGTTTTAAAGGGTTGAATGAGGGTTTACGGCCCAAGATCTTCTTAGGCCGAAAAACTCCCTCAAATGGTGCAATGTGTGCCCTAATCACCTTAACTAGCCTTGGACCTTAACCTAGAGTTGTACACCATTGATCTAAGGACCCTAAAATTCGAAATGGTACTTCTTACCATGAGTTTACGGCCACAAACGCATGGGGAAGTGGTCCCTAGACCGTAAACACATGTTAGGGTCACTTTAGGACCTTAAACCCACCCAAACACTTGTTTAAGCTTTGGAGCACTTAACCACTTAAGCCCTTAGAGTTTTAAGCCTCTTTTTGGTGACCAATTGAGAGTTTACGGCCAGTAGTAAACTCCCCTGGGAAGTAAACTCCAACAAACATGGTCATTGGACCATAAACTCCCATATGAGGCCTTGCACTCCTTTGTTGCAACCCGATAGCCTCGGAACACTTTTACCAAAGTGTTTTCCTCACACTAGGATGTTTATACATGTTTAATTAGTTTTATAATCACTAATTGTTTATATACATATGTCTTCATATGTTATTAGGCTCATTGTGTGTGTCTAAGTCTTCACTTGACACCAAACACTTGTCCGATACTTCCATCCGATCCACTCGCTGCAGGTGAGTTCATACCCCTTAAATTAACCTTTCAAATGTTTCTAAATTTTTTAAAATTATTTATGGGGGGGGGGGGGGGGGAATACAAGTTGAATCATGTTTAGTTATTATATCAATCACATGTGATTAATAACTAGCATGCAAATGGAGTTACTATACGTTAACTGTTTTACCAAACAGATTTCTTCAAATGACTTTCCTAAAAGTTTTTACATGTTTAAAACTCTTTATCAAATTATCTTACATACTGTAAGTTTCCTTTCAAACTCTGTTACAAATGTATTTCAAACAAAGGTTTCCTTTATACTTAAACTATTTATTCAAACAAAATACTTTGAAACCGTTTTATAAACTGACATCAAGTTGATCTTTTCTTAGATATTAATCTTTTTCAAAGGTTTTACAAATCTCCTTTTATGCTTGTATATTATCAAATGCATGCCCATATATGTATAGTTATATATGTAATGTTTAAAGGACCTAGGAAGGCTAACTCACTCTATTTCCTTTTCCTCGTTGGGATGTGGCTATGGGGTATCGGTTATCCATCCGAATGTATTATAAATATTAGTTATATATCATGTATACATATGTAGACATAAAAGTTTTCCTCAGTTAGTTCAGTACCTTTGGGTAGCAAAGGCATACTTCAGGTTATACACGTACATTATTAGTAACTATTATAGGTATAGTTAGGAGATACTACTTACCATTCCAAGTACAAGGAATCACACACGAGTCAGTTCATTCATGAGTCTGTACTAATACATATATATATGCTTACATGATTACACTTACATATATACGCTTACATGATTACGTTTATATAGATACACTGACAGGAGTGTGTTTACATAGATAAACTTACATGAGTACGTTTACATAGATACACTTACAGGAGTACGTTTACATAGATACACTTACATGAGTACATTTACATAGATACGCTCACACGATTACACTTACAATACACGATAACAGAACAAACATAAAAAGGTGCTATAGCATGGAACAAGTACAGGATCTAACTATACCAATGAATCACAATGCATTGTGATAGTTATATTGGCTATACGTGATCATAGTAATGTGGATGTTTGTGGCTTGAAATCATTGTAGGGGTCGCGTTTGGTTCCCATAATCTCTTGACAGGGAGAATTTAGCATGGGATCTAGCCATCACATTATGCCTTAACCCTCAATTAAGGCAAAGTAGTACAAAAGTAGTCACTTATTACAAATACTACAGTACTTACGACAATTACAAAAGGATATAAAACTTCAGTTAATATATTATTAATACCTTTACTATGTGACATATTCACATGATCGATGAGGTAGATTAGAATAATAATAATAGTCGTACAGTCGGGTCTTGGTAGAAGGCTACTTTCAAAATAGTCGGGTCTTGGTAGAAGGCTACTTTGAAAACAGTCGGGTCTTGGTAGAAGGATACTTTTAAAACGGTTAGGTCTTTGTAGACGACTACTTTTTATACTAGTGGGAATCATAGGGATTTTCTAGGGTTTTCAAACGTTTACAATTATTTACAAACCTTTTCATACTTATTCAAACTTTTCCCCAAATGTTTACAAGTCTTTAGTTCACAGTTTTACAAATCAAAGACACATTAATACTTATGAATTCACCAGCTTTATTGCTGATACTTGCTTTCAAAATAACTTGTATTCTCAGGTCACAAATACACAGGTACGACGACCAGGTTTTCTGAAGACGGAGCAGTCAAGACTCCTCTTTTATTTTGATTATTCATTATGTTGTCTTATACTATGAAAGAACACACTTGTAATAAAAATTATATTATTAATGCAATGGATGATGTTGTTGCTTGTTTACTACTTTACATTGTTGTGATACACTACATGACGTCCTCCGCCCCAGAACGTTTTCGCCGTTCTCGGTTTTGGGGTGTGACAGCAGATTAGATCATAAAAGTACTTCGAGTGGATGCCAATTATTAGGAGGAAGACTGGTCAGATGGTCTTCAAGGAAGCATAATTTTGTTTCGTTGTCTACTGTAGAGGCAGAATATATGGATGCAACTAGCTGCTGTTCCCCAATTCTTGGGATGAAGACTCAACTCATGAACTACGGTTATAGAATGATGCGGGTGCCAATTTACTGTGATTCATAGAGTGCTATAGCAATTTCTCATAATCCTATTCACCACTCTAAGACGAAGCACATCGAACTACGGTACCACTTCATCAAAGATCACATCCTCAAAGATAACATCGAACTCATTTTTCTGCCCACTCATGAAGAAATAACTGATGGTTTTACTAAAGCACTTGATGCTACCAAATTAAATAGTTTTCTGGAAATGTTAGGAATGATGAATCCAGACCTGCAATTTTTCTTGAATTGATAGCTACCACAAACCACATCTGGTCTCAAGAGTGAAGGAATTGCTTCTTTTCTTTTTAATATTAAGAAAAAACTCTTGAAGCATTCTCTTCACTACGGTTATAGAATAATATATTTCTCACATTTGCTTTCGGTATACCTGGTATACCGCAATCATATATGATGAATATATTATTTGTGTCTTTTTATTTCTTTTATTTCTAATTTTCTTGATTAAGTGTTCTTTTAGCTACCACAGTCATACTGCTTGCTACCTTAGTAAACTAAACCAAACCGCAATTGCAATAAATGATCTTGCAATCATAACTTATTAAACAATGTGAATAACATTGTGTGCTCTTTAATGGACTTGAACAAAAAAACATTTATTTTGTCGCACATGACAGTATTAGTCCTTTTTCATATAACCTCGCTTTGAAAGGTTCCTTTTTCGGATAAAAACAAGTAAATTGTCTTTCCCATAAACGAAATCTTTTAAAAATATTTTCTTCAACCAGTCATATCACCTGACCGTTGGTTGTCTAATCAGTTTCCACTTCCCCATTTTTCACAATGGATAAAAACCGTTTTCAACCCCCACGTTCAGGCAGCGTGTGATAATGGTACTGTTAATGCAATAAATGCTTCTCTTTTCCCAGAAATCTTTTATTTTTGATTTATTTTAATTGTGACTGATAATGGTAAAAACCCAAGGATTTTTAACATTGCTAGCTGTAATAAAATTAATTACAATTATTTTTGAAATCCGAAGGCATAAACCCCCCCCCCCCCCCCCCCCCCAATACTTCTTAAGATAGCTTTTACGCTATCTGGATCCTTACGAAGAACTCTTTCTCTTCTCCATCTTCTTGCTCAAATACATTTCTTCAAGTTCTCTAAAATCTTTTTAGTAACAATGGTGAAGTCTGGTGTTTCAAAGAAGCAACCAAAAACTTTAGGCTCTGCTCACCTAACTAGCTCTGACTCAACCATCAAGGACCACTCTCCCTCCATTGCTCCAAACAACTACAGAGGCATATTCAAAGATCATCCATCCTACAATGAAGTAATTAAAATGATGATCAAGTTCCTCCCAACACACCCCTTGTATGGTGCCTTCGATTCTTTCACTGAAGCCGTTCCTATGGTGATTCTGTTTAAAAGTTCCTTCTCAACAAGTAGACCTAGCCACAACTATCAAGAGATTCATCTGAATCTTGTTGATGATTCTTTGGTAGTCCTAACCATGGAGAAATTCCTCACAGCAATCAATCCACGAGTTCTTCCATCTACCAAGTTCTATACTCCAAGTATGACTGATTTGTTCACCACTCTCTATCAGATATGATACTAGAAGAAACTCAAGGGGGTTGGTGAGTTCAAAAAGAATCAACTTCCAGCTATTTGGCAGTTCGTTTTCCACTATGTCATCAAATGCCTTTCTGGAAGAATAGGCGGTATAGATAACATGGGAATCAAACTGTTGGAGATCATCTGGAGCATCTTCATAGGAAACGCGGCCAATTATGGTCAAATCCTTTAGGATGACTTTCTTCAATATGTCTCAAAGAATGCCCTATAATAAGGATGGATGAGCTAACATTTTCTCACTTCTGGTCGTTGTGCATCTTGGATATTCACAAAGATGCTAAGCTCAGCATGGGAAACGATACGAACCTATTCTCAAGTTGCGATCTAAAATGGTACACTGCTTCTAAAGATCAAACTTTGTTTGGACCACTGAGATGTTTCCCCATGTACATATTGGAGTCCATTTGCCTCATAACCATACGGGTAGCGGACCACATTCAGGCTACAAGTGATATTGACCCGTATCACTCTTCCCCGCCTCAACACAGTCTGCCAACCGCAACACATGACCCCCAACCTACTGCAGACCAATTTGCTCAACCCAAAAGAGTTAAGTCTCTAGTGGTTTCTATAAAGACTCCAATGAATGTTGTTAAAAAGGGAATTGTTGAATCCACAAAACGTAAATCCTAGACCGCAGAATCCTCTACTGTAGTCCACAAATCTCCGTCCAAGATTCTTGATCGCCCATTGAATGTTCGTGATGATACTCAGCATGAGTCTACAGGTTCCGAATATATCCTTAGGAGAAAGAAGTTTAAGCTCACCCCAAGTCCAAGCCATATGCAAACCACGACTCATATCGCAGTCTCTCAAAAGACTCTGGTAGTCATTGGAGCCACCGTAGGCTCACGCGTTCACACCCCATCTAACCACACAGATACAATGAGTGTATATGTTTTATCTCACCATGGAGACACACCCCAAGTCAGATCCCAAGTGGATCCTATTGGTTCGAGTTTCCCTAAGGTCTCCAGCACATCACACTTGCACTTTTTTAGCCTGGGGAGTTTAAGTCCATTCTTGTTCGTGTCACAAAAATACAACAAACACTTGTTGCACCACATGGCACTTCATCAACCCTATCTAGAATAGAGCCAAGTCCAGACTTGAATTCAGTTCAAGGAGACCGAAGAAGCTCAGGAAATGCTATTCCACTAACATTACTCACAAATGGTCTAGGCATGGGGAGAACAATTGTGCAAGGAACCACAAACCCAAGGGACACCTTGGTGTGACATCAAGGATATTGACGGTTACCAATCTGATGATTCTTGGACTCCATATCGTCGAAATACCAAGTCCAAAATCAAAAATTTTGAAGAGTTTAAAAGGGCAATTCAAGCGAGGATAGCACAGCAAGTCCAACAACAACAACAAAAAGAGAAGGATCTTCAGAATATAGCAAAATATTGGGCAGACATGTTTAGCAATGCAAAAGCTTTACATGACATCTTACATATTCAACAATGGATGTCTCAGATGGAAGCACCGGTACAACAAGATCATGAAATACCTAGTGGAACCGATCCTTCGAAGCCCACTCAAACTGATGAAGTGGATGATTCGAATGATGGCACTGCTATTGAAATAAGTTCAGCACCCATGTTTGGATTTGATGAAGAAGATTTGGAAGATGTTCAACAGCCTTCCCCCTATCAGAAGAATTTATGATGATTTCTTGAATATGAAGAGTTGAGTGGATTTCAACACTCCACCTTAAAACCTAAAGCGAAAAAGAAGAAGAAGAATGTCGTCACAAGGAAGGAATTCCTCAATGTAAGAGCAAAAGTCGATTAGATTATGGCTGCATTCACTTCCATGGAACAAACTAGTACTGAAGCCCCTACACCGCAATCTCTAGTAGAGCGTGCAGAAACACTCGAGGCCAGAGAAAGGATGAATACTCACTGCATACTCCTAAGACTTGAAATAGGCATTCGATATCTTAACAACCGCAGAACCAAAGACCATGAAGAATTCTTGTCTACAGCTGCAAAGCTCGTTCAGGAGGTGAATCAACTGAAAGAAGAACTCAATCAAACTCTCACTAGGCAAGTGACTCATTCCAAAAAACTGGTAGAAGAAACACATACTGCCTATGAGTCTGGCCTTTCTTCTTTACAAAACACAATCAATGGGTTAAGTCGATCCCTCACCGCAAACTCCAACATCGATGAAATCTTGAGGCATACCAAAGAGATCTACCAACTTCTTTTCCACAAAGATATTCCCAACAATCTTCAAATTTGTGAACAGATGAATTCTCAATTTAATGAGACATTTTCAAAGATTCACGGTCTTAAGCAGTGGTTTGAGGAGCATCAAGTGGATGCTTCCTCAAAAGGGGGAAGCAAAAGCATTCCAAGGATCAATCAAGAACAACATCCATCTCATTCCAAAGCCCCTTCGGTTCATCAAACTCCTCCAGTACATCATCCCTCTACCAAAGAGCATCGTAAAGAACCCACTCCCTGTTCTTCTCTAGAACACCGAAAATACCCAACTCCTTAGTATTTTCCACAAAAATCTCCAACTAAATCTCCATCTGATGATGGGTTTTGTACAAAACATCAATCCTATGGTGTGCATGCAAACCCTAAAGTTTTAGATCTAGTTTGTCTAATGAACATGCAATAATCATCCAAAGCTCATAAACCCTAGATCTAGCATATAATAATCGATATTATCATAATAAAAGGGTTTAGATCTTACCTTGATTGTTATGTAGCAATAACAATCACAAATCTCCTTTATCTTGACTCTTGAAAGCTTAGTGCCTCAAATGTTGCACCTCTAATGGAATCACAAACACCATGAGGAACAAGATGAACAAAGAGAGAGGGAAGAAGCTCCAAAAATGTCCTAGGGTTCTCTTAGAAGGTTAGCCACACTTTTGGGAGCCTTCGGGGTCTTTATATACTTGTGAGGGCTACTAGGGTTTCAGGTGAAACACTAATTCTCTGCTTAGGCCTTAAGAAACTCATAGAGTCCCTTTAGAAAGCCCTTGGACGAAATCCATATGGGCTTCCCATAGATTTCATCCAATCCCCTTTCCATTAGGAATGCATAACCCAACTGCAACTATCATTTAATTTCAATATCAGTCCCCTTTATTTAATTAATCTCTTTTAGCCAAAGAATTAATTTCTTAATTAATTCTTGTCTAATATTAATTAAACTATATGATTTCTCTTTTAGTATATTATTCATATAATATATTAATAAACCATAATTAATCCTCTTTCTCCTTAGTTCATCCTATCAGTTGCTATGGTGAAGGAAACCCAAAAGGACCATGCTCACAATCAGGTCAAGTATATCCCAAAAGAGTTATGGGCTTAGACACCTAATCCAACACTCATCACTACAAAAAAATGAAGAAAAAGAATTCATGTTATTAGAGCACACTGAAGACTCTCCGGTAATTACCCAAAGAAAAAGAGATTGGAGAGCGGAAAAATTTGCAGACAAAATATGGAAAGAGTAAGGGTTCAATACTACCTTTGATGAAACATTGATCAACACTTGGGTAAATCCAACCCAAATACTCTTAGATACTGATTATGTTCCCCATCTTACCTGCGCTCAACCGCCTTTCGACGGGTACTAGGACATTCTGCATCTTATCACAATAGCAAAATGATGAAGAATAATTCATGTAAGCAGATCACACCGAAGATGCTCCAGCAACCACCCAAAGAAAAAAAAGATTGGAAAGCGGAAAAATTTGCAGACGAAATTTACAAAGAGCAAGGCTTCAACACTGCCTTTGATGAAACATTGATCAACTCTTGGGTGAATCCCACCCGAAGACTCTTAGACGCTGATTATGTTCCCCATCTTACCTACGCTCAACCGCCTTCCGATGGATACTGGGACATTCCTTTTTCTCCCAACTCAAAGTGTTTTCCAGTCTTTGAATCACTTGATCTCAATCTTCCCAATGCAAGAAGGAAGCCAATGGAATTTGAACGGTTAAGTCTTTTCCATGCCAAGCATGGATCTGATTTTATCAAAATTAGGTCTAATGATAAACCGGAGGCAATGAAGAACTTCAAAGTGAGAAAGTTCATAAACTGAATTCGTTCAGTACACCATGCACCGTAGAGGAAGTGACTACCTCCTTACTCAAGCAGATTTTGTATGCATGAACCCAAAGGGAGATATTCCTAACTGCTAGGGTATTTTCAGTTAAGGTTGATAAGTATCCTGAGTTGAAAATTGCATGTGAAAAATCTTGTGAATTCCTCAAGGCTTTAGTATGTGCTTTCGTGAAAATCGATGTTGAACCCGATTCTTGCCAAGAATTTCAAATTTCCTGACTTCGAGCCTGCTCTAAGCTTCACCAAAGGATACCACAATATGTCTCTCAGTGCAACCAACTTCCTAGAGTTAGGTTTCATCTACAAACGAGGTCTGGATGGTCCAAAATACTTCATATTTGTGGCCACAATGCATAGATTGACCAAGTAACAACTTGACACCACACTATCCTCAGTCCAACGATCAAAGCACACCACATACGAAGTAAAGTTTGAAATAACTTGAAGAATCCATTGATTGACTAAAGTAAGGAAGTTTTGGTGGATCATCATCCGGTTTCTCAAACTGAATAATTAGATAAGAGAGCTAAGAGGTCACTTTGGGGGAAATTGTTAAAACAAAAAATGACCCTTTTTAGCTTAGGAACCGAAGACCTGTCTTACCGTATCTACCGTAGTGTTGATGATAAAGATTGATTCTATTGAACCAAAACCTGATCTACCACCAGAGAGATGATCTGAACATGAAGATCCCGATGATAGTTTACTAACTTAGCGTGTTTTCACTATTTTGTCCAGTGTACCTTGCATGGTCACTTAAGTCAGTAAAATATTAGTTGTTTATTTTAGATGTAACTTTTAGGACTCTATAAATAGAGACTCGCCTCTTCATGTAAACACACCACTTCTTCTAGATCTTTTTTGAACTTTCAGTGAAATACAAAAGATCATTCTCTCTATATCTTATCTGAATTTTCGAATTCCTCTTCAACTAAAACTGTTCAAATTTACTAACTCATGTTTGAATGCAAGCCTTGTTATGAATTAGTTTGGTGTATACTTGATATAACTTGTTGTCATTTATGTTTCCTTTACATTTCCGCACTTTACATTTCTGCAACTAACTATCTAACAATTCTAACTTATTATTGTTGACCTAACATGATCCTTTGAGATTAACTTATTCAGCAACTATTACCTTGTACTAACGTTTGTTCAAGAGTTTCTCAAAAAAAATTCTCTCAACAAATAGGTTTCCTCGATCTTTTTGGATTTCTTATTCAGAACCCTATATGCCTACGAAGTAAGAGGGTACCCTAAAAAGATTCCTTCGTCTACTTTCACATTGAATTTGTTCCTTTGCTCTTTGGAATTGAATATGAAACACCTGGAACCAAAGACATGAAACAACTTAACGTTAGGTTTTCTATTATTCAGAATCTCATAAGGTGTTATATATTAAGAATATTTTATTAATCAAAGAGCGGTTCTAAGTGAAACAAGCAGTTCCGATAGAACCAGCCCATAAATAAAGTGGAAGATTTGCAAAGGATAACATTGTCCTTGTAGCTTCGCAAAGAGAGCGGTTTCGTCTTTCAACAACATCGTTCTGCTATGGAGTGTAAGGATCAGAGAAGTTGTGAGTAACCCCTTTTTCAGTCAAGAATTCTTCAAATGCTTGGTTTTTTAATTTAGAATCATTATCACTGAGAACTTTCCAAACATGCTTTCGTAATTGAAGCTCGGTCTGCTTGATGAAATCCTTAAGCTTCGTAGTGGCATCTAATTTCTGTCTAAGAAAGAAAACCCAGGTAAATCTTGAAAAGTCATCAACAATAACCATAATATACTTAATACCACCAATGCTTTCGATGGCAGATGGGCCATAAAGATCAATGTGCAAAAGTTTAAGTGGCTCTATTATTATGGTATTGATGATTTTTGAGTGACTCTTTCTACTTTGCTTTCCTAGCTCACAAGCAGTACACAGATGTTCCTTCTCAAACTTTACAAGAGATAGTCCTCGTAGCAGATCACCAATTACAAGTTTGTTGATATCCTTGAAATTCATATGGGAAAGCCTTCGGTGCCATAACCAACTATCATTCGAAGATGCTTTCATAAGAAGGCAAATGGAAGGGTTCCTTTTCATCGATTTTAAGTTCAAAGGATACATCTCTCCTTTTCTTTTGTATTTCAGAAGCACTGCTTTTGATTTCTTCTCTATTATCTCTGAACCCTCATCGTCGAATGACACTTTCAGCCAGGTACCTACAACCAATTGTGAAACACTTATTAGGTTATGTTGCATGCCTTCTACATAATCTACCTTCCTAATGGAGAATTCGTCATTCATAATTATAACGTAGCCTTTGATTTCCTCTGTGGCATTGTTTCCAAACTTTACTCTGCCACCATCTTTTAACGATCAGAATTCTCTCAATTCTTCTCTCCTTCCTATCATGTGAAGCGAACAGCTATTGCCGATTTACCATTCAAATTCGTATTGTTAATCACACATTACCTACAACATTAAGAGAGAATTAGGAACCGAAACCTTCTTGAGTCCTTGTGAGTATTTCTTAAGAACTGGAAAAATTTTAGTCTTATCAACCCAAAATGATCTCTTTGTCAAAACATAATTCTGCCCTTTTATGATTTTGAAAACTTCCATTTTATTATTATAGAGATTTATTTCAACAACAAGAGCCTTTCGTTGAATAAATTCTTTGTATTTCAGAGCCATCTTTTTTGTAAAATCCTTTTCCTCCTTTTTCAATTTTTCTTCGTATTCCTTGAGAGATATCTCCGGTTTCGAAAACAACTTTACCTTTTCCCTTTACATCTTTTTATGTATTGATAGATTTGGAAAATTATGTTTTCAGAGCAAAATAGGATTTTGGATTTTCGAAAGGTTTTGCTCGTTTTGAAGGCAATGTTTTAGTAAAACTCTTTGTTTTAAAAGCAGTAGAGGTGAAGATTGTGGATTTGAAATGGATTTTGATTTACGTTTCAAAATTGGAGAATAATTCATATTTAGAGTTGATGTTCTTTCTGAATTGATAGAATTTCGATTGGAATTCTTATTTTTCCAACAATGGTTTCTTTCTTTTAAGTTCTTCCAATATCTAGCATCCATCTGCCTTTTCTTGTCAATTAATTCAGCAACAAATTTGTGAATGTTAGATTTAGGTTTCTATTTTCTAATAGGCATTTTGTTTTGTTCCGAAGAGATCTCACAAGAATATCCTTCATGCCACTTTGCTCTGCCTTATCGTAACTATGATTCACACGATTCAGTGGTTTTGAAACGTATTTCCCTTTTGTTTTCCAAGATGTCAATTCTGAAAGACCTTTGGTTTCATCTGTATAACCAACAGGCTTGGACCAGAAGAATTCATCACAACCATTCACATTATCATTATCAACAACGGACGTTATGTCCGGAGTATCATTTATGTTCAGTCCAGTTTTTACAAAAACTTGGTTTGAACTATTTGTACTTTCGGAAAAACTGTGGCTTTTTCATTTAAAACTTTAGAGCCTTTAGTTTCAACAATCCAAACGAAATCAAAAGAATTTTTAGTAATCCATTTTTTCTTAGGCTCATCAGCATTTTGAACAAAAGCAGAACAATCTATCTCATCCACTACAGAAATTTCACTAATATCGCTTTAGTCAAATTCAGAAATGTTTTCAGAATTAAAAGAATTTCTGAATTTAATTTCTTGCATAATGAATCAAATTTTGATATAGTATTTGATTTGATTTGTTCTTTATCCTTTTCAAATAACAATTCTTTCAACATGTTTTCTGATCTTTCGCCTTAATATATTCCTCGATTTTCTCAAGTCCAATTTTGTAAGAATCAGATACGTCATCTGATGACACAATTGATTCACACTTATAGTAATCTACATCGATTTCATCCTCTCTGAATTCAGTAAAGGGAAAATCGGTTTGTGCAATCCCTTTCCTATTTCACAATCAAGATGCAACTGAGTAATATTGAATTTTAAACGCTTAGTTATCAAACAGAAAATGTTTCTTTGTTTCAAAAGTGCTAAATTGTCTCTCTTAAGATAAATGACATCATCCTTTGACCTAGTAAGCTCTAATTCAAACTTCTCTATCCATAATCTTCTCATTTCACTTTTATATGTTACCTTGATGACTTGATCAGTTAAATTAGAATTGCTAAGACGAGTTCTTTTTAAATTGTCTCTAAAATTAGAAAAAATGTATTTTAAATTGTCTAATTCAAAAACATAATGGGTAATAGGAATATTAAGATATTGAAGTATAGAGTGTACCTTGTCGATGACCTTCTCACATTCTTTCACATGTTCAGAAATAGGCTTCGCAACAAAACAATTTTCAAAGGTCTGGCCGTCATCATTCGCATAGCCCCTTTGTTTCCAAACCTCATTCTGAACCGTTAGACATCTTCCTTCATACTCCTGCAAATCAGATTTTGCAAAAAAAACACCCACCATGCATGGGTTTCTAGACTTCATCATCTTCAGAATCTGTGGACCACACTTCAATATGTCCACTTCATCACTACCTTCCTGAACTATCAAGGCAAGCTTTGCATGTGCAACACTCCTCTCCCTAATCTCTTCTATCTTCTGAAGATAGTAGGCTTCATCCTTCTATATTTCTTTCTTCTCATTCATTCTCCTCAGCATACACTCCTTGGGAAAGTGATTATTTCCCTGACACTAATTGCAATCGTATTCTGAATCACCCAACAGCTTCTTTTCTTGCTTCTCCTCATCCTTTTGAGAGTTCTTTAAGCTCTCATCTTTTGGCTTGTGTGAATTGTACTTTCCCTGTCTGTTCCTGTTCTTGAATCATCCGAAATTATCTTTAACAAACACTTTAGGATTAGACACCAATAGAGCATACTCCTCTTTTGCAAGTTCACTATCCAAGAAGTTGGATTTGGAATGTTATTTAGCTATTTTCTTGCCTTTTGCAACTAACACCAATGATCCTATGTGAGAGACGAGCTTCACATCCTTCGTTACTTCATCATTGTAGGATCTTAAAATTACCACAAGCTTGGCCAAAGAGTACCACTTGAACCGTTCATAAGCTTTCAAAGTGCAACGTTCCAAATTTCGAGTCCAAAAATTTCGATTGTAATTAAGTAATTTATAAAATTGTTTACTGAAAACATTGTCAATATCAATCCATAAACCATCATGAACATGTCTCAAAATCAAAACATTGAACAATAGTATAAATCAGAGTATAATACCAGAAAACTCATTGCAGAAATCATGTGTGTGTGATGCGCTGCTACGTCGCCGACTCCTTCCCCTTGGATGAAGAGGTACCTAAAACCAAAACTAAAACTACGAGCACAAAGCTTAGTGAGTTCCCCCATCATACTACATACCATACAATCATACGTGCTACCAAGCAATTATGGGGTGCCCGACCTACCCATGTCAAGCCATTCTGGGGTGCTGACTACCCGTTTCAAGCCATTCTGGGGTGCTGACTACCCATGTCAGGCCATTCTGGGGTGCCTTCCTACGCTCCGGTCTATCTCACCCAGTCACAAGGACTATTTCACCCCCTATTACTATCACATAATAACATATCATAAACATGTTGTTAGACATATATGGGGTGTCCGACGTACCCTTCGGTCCTAACAACCGATCGGGGGACTATTCCCTTCCTACTACCACTATCACATAGAACATCACATACTGGCACATAGAACATATCACGCAATAGCAAACCAGAAAATTATCGCAAAGACAATCATCTCAACTGTAATCAACTACTAGTGGGTTGGCCTTGGTGCTTTAGACACACTTCTACTGGAAGGTAACTCACCTCAATGTCGCGTAGTGTCTAAATTATCCCCGATGTGGAAATCAACTTTCCTCGACTCCTCAATCCCTACATGTGGTTACATGTAGCGTACTCATGAGAAAGGACCGTGGAAGCCATGCTAGTATGATGGGCATACGTGTGGTACGCTGGACATACTAGCCCAACCTCAAAACCGTATCTTTAAGGGTTTTCTGTCCTATTTATACACCTTATGCCTCCCTTGGACATTCCTCATCAGCCACATTCCCTCAAAAACCCTAATCTCGAGTGTAAGCCTTTTTTTGTGAAAGTTTGGAGCTTATTAGTGATGTTTGGTGCTTATTTGTTTAAGAAGAAGGTTATTGAAGAAGGGGATGTTGCTTGCAAGCTTATAGATCCACATACTACTCCTCCTTGTGCATCTTTTGAAGGTACAAAGTCTATACATTGATGTGGTTCCTTTTTAATTTCCATAGATGATTTTAATGATCTTTTTTTCCTAAAGTTTGGACCTTAATTAGTATGGGGCACTCCATGAATATTAGTTGTCCTTTCATGCATGTTAGGTCTTATAGATTCATAAAAATGGTTGCTTAATGGTCCCTTTCTAGCCATTCAAGAGTTTGGTGGTTGTTGAGTATGGATTAAATTAGGGTTTTAAGGTTCAAGACCTTTTCAACCATGCAAATGCTTAAAGTTTTAGACTTTATGGATTAAGATGTTCCATGAAGGTCAGATCTTTGTTTAGATGCATGTCTTAATGATTAAGACGTTTTTGGAGAGGTTTTGGGTTTAGATAGTGTACCCCCGTGTACTACTGTCTATGCCTCACATAGCCACGTGAGACCCCAATTCCGCCTAATTCTCGAGTACGCCCCGCATAGGAAGAGTGTACGCCCAACATACGTGTTGGGTAGTTGACTTTTCTGAATTTTGACCTTTGGTCAAGATTTAGGGTTTTGGACCATGGGAGGCCCAAAATGGTCTTTTGCCCTTAACAGGTTTAGTTGTGAGTTTTGAACTCACAACTTGAGTAATGGACCTTAATTATTAATTAGGTTTAATTATTGTGCTATTAGGCGGAGTCTAGTTCTGGCAAGTCGGTGCAAGATTTATTTGTCATCAATATTAGGTGAGTCTCCTTACTTATTCTTACCTGTATGGTAAAATAGCTATATTTGTGATGACTAGCTGGGTCTAACTGTTATTTTGGTGTTATGCTATTTATATGTGACTGAGACTTCAGATAGTCTCCATGGTTGCTAATAACCCATAGGGCATGTTATTGCCCACTGGGACCGCTGATAGTCCTCAGGGTTGTTGATAACCCATAGTTTCTTATTTATGCTGTATGTGGTATCTTGGAGAACTCACTAAGCTTCGTGCTTATATTTGTTGATTTATATGTTTTAGGTACTTCTGAGGATTGTGAGAGGGCGAAGGTCTGATTATACAGACTTGTTGGGAGATTTGTTACTGCGACAGTCTGTGACACTCTGATATCCTATGATGATAAATTGTATTTGACACTTATGTTTTTGGATGACTTGGTTCATGAACAATATTTTAGTAATTTAAAAATGAAAATTTTGGTTTAAAATTTGATGTGTTATAATTTGGTATTAGATCCCTAGTTTGAGGGATTTGGATGAACTCTATGGTAATTCCAAACTCAAACTAAGAATCAGAAGATTTTCATAAACACTTTTAAAAGAAATGAAGCTTTTTACACGAGAAAAACCTAGGGAAGTAGTGTGTACGACCGACTAGAGGCCGAGCGGTAGTTTCCCAAAATACCTCAATTTATATTATGATTATTGTAGGGCTGATATATTAGAATTGCATGCTAGTTAGCGGTAGGCTAAGGATCCTGTATGAATGGGGTGATATTGTTGCCTGATTTGTGATGCTTTTAGCCTAGGAGTTCATTCTTACGATATTTAATCTGACATTGCTATTTGCTTGGTGTATACTGTATAATTGCACATAGTTAGGATTTTATAGCCTTAGAATGCTTGATTTAACATTTCTTCCTGTTCCTTGTTTCGTTGTGGATTTGAATGCTTAATTTATTCGAATGTGTATCGAGTCTCGTATTGTGTATAATTGGCATGCGTGGAGCAAGTGGAGAGGACAACAGAGATCTTGTAAGACGGAGCAGTGTTAGGGAGTAGTCTAGAGTTGGTGTGTAGATTCTTAGTCAAGGTTGTAAGGAGCCAAAAGGGTGAGTGTATAGTTGATCTATAAAATAGATTCCATGTGACTTAGAGTCTTGAGATGACGACTTGATACAAATACGGGTTGGTGTGGACGGTATTATTGGGTCTGTACTACTAAAAGCACCGAATTCGTACGCGGCTAAAGGATGAATCTTAAGGAATTAAGGAATTTGTAGGAGTCTATGGGTATTTTTGTATACAATTTCTCCTGATTTCTAATGGTTTTCTTGTGTGTTTTAGTATGGTGGTTACCCGAGGTTCAGGCTCCAATAACCCCACGAGGTCGAGTGTCAGTGATGAGATCCCCATGATTGTTGCCACCGAGGTAGCTGCAGCAATCAGATGGGCTATTCCATAGATATTTGGGTCTACCAAGACCATGATTATTGAGACTTTTGACAAGTGCTATGATGTTGTTACTGCTGCGAGACCGAAGGTTGGGGGGTGATTCATTGTGGTTCCAAGAGTTCAACAACACAACGCCATCCATGTTTGATGGGACCCAGGATCCGATTGCTTCTATGAGACAAATTTATGAATTTGAGAGATGTTTTTATACTTGCTCCCGTTCGGAGAATCTGAGGGTTTGTTTCATGCTGAACCTGCTTCTCTTGGGAGCGAAGGATTTGTGGAAGTTTGTGGCAGCTGATTACACCCTTGCAGATTGTTTTGTGGTGACTTGGGAGAGAATTATGGAGATGCTCAAAGATGAGTGTGTTCAAGTGATTGAGAGAGATAGAAGTTAGCCTAGGAGTTCCTGTCTCTCAATCATAAGACAAAGATAGTGATTGTGATCACTAGGATGTTTCACGATATGGCCTTGTTTTATCTTGAGCACGTGTCTTCTGAGCAGGCACGTGTGAGTGAGTATCTGAGTATTCTGAGGAGGGATATCCGTGAGTTCATGGTGAACACTTCATATCGGACATTAGCTGAGTTGAAGAGCAATACCAGGAGGAGAGAGATCAAGTTGAAGAGCTAGGCTAGAAAGGAGATGGAGACCCAGGTGATACATAGGAGGCTAGTACAATCGTAGCCGATAACCAAGTGGACCAAGCCTGCTAACTCAACCACACATGCGGTAAGTCCGGAAAGGGTCATGAGAGACCCTGTTGATCAGGGATGACTTGCTACTTGTGTGGAAAAGAGGGGCATTTGGCTAGGGATTGCCCCAAGGGATTTTAGGTTTGCTTCAATTGCAACCAAACAGATCATATGAGTGTCGAGTGTCCTCAACTTGCATCTAGGGCGGTTCAGACTCTGGCCCCAATGACCCTATGTATTACTGATGGCGACAATGAAAGGCTGAGACACCGAGGGCTCGAGCGAGAGCATTCCAGTTGATAGTAGAGGAGGCCTGAGCAGCTCCAGTCAGCATGGTTGGTATGTATTCCTTGTTATATTGCTAATTTATTTTGTAGTGAGTCGGTCTTTTGTGTCATTATCTTTTTGTCATGGTTTTAATATTACGTGGTAGGCCCTGAGCAGGCCCTTGAGATTCTTTATACCTGATGAGCGTCTGGTCTACGCTACTGATGTCTACCGAGGTTGTGTGCTAGATATTTTTGGTGTTGGTTATCTGATAGATCTTATCCCTATTGCAATGGGAGATGTCTGTGTGATTGTGGGTATGGATTGGTTGAGGCGGTTTGGAGCTTTGATTGATAGCGAGCGTCAGATGGTAACGGTTCAAGAGCCTAATAAGGGAGTGTTGACCATCTATGGTGAGGGTACTAGGTCTGGATCGGCCTTCTGTTCTGCAGTCAGGATGAGACAGAGTTTACAGCATGTGTGTATGGGGTATCTGGCATATGTAGTGGATACTCGAGATAAGGATAAGGGATCAATTTCCATTTCTGATGTTCCTATAGTACGCCATTGCCAAGGCACCATACCATATTGCAACTCCTGATATGCATGAGCTATTCTATGAGCTTTAGGAGCTATTGAGGAAAGGGTTTATTCAGGCAAGCAATTATCCATAAGGAGCACCAATCCTTTTTGTCAACAAAAAAAGACGGTTCACACCGGATGTGCATTGGTTTTCCAATATTGAGGAATGATGATGTCTTCGATTAGTTGCAGGGAGCATCTTGGTTTTCCAAGATCAATTACATGTAATACAATTTTGTGGTGATGCCTTTTGGTCTCACCAATGCAACGGTGGTGTTTATGGATCTTATGAACCGGGTGTACAGGCCCATTCTAGATCGATCAGTGATCGTTTTCATCGATGAAATTCTGGTATATTCGAAGACCAGAGAGCAGCATGAGGAGCATTTGTACGAGATTCTTGGAGTTGTAAGGATAGATAGGCTCTATGCCAAATTTTCCAAGTGTAACTTCTGGTTACACGAGGTTCAGTTTCTAGGAAACCTCATCAACCAAAATGGTATCTTGGTCGATCCAGCCAAGATAGAGATGGTGATGTAGTGGGAAGTGCTGAGATATCCATCAGAAATTCAGAGCTACCTCATTATGGCGGGATATTATCGGAGATTCATTCGATACTTCTCCAAGATTGATGTCCCTCTTACTAAGTTGACAATGAAGGATGTGTTCAGCTGGGGGCCTAACCAGCATGCCTTAATTGAGACTCTTTGCTAGAGATTGTGTGAGGCACTGGTACTTGCCATCCCTAGGAGATTTGAGGATTTCGTGGTCTACTGTGATGCATCCATTTTAGGGTTGGGTGCTGAATTGATGCAGAGGGGGAATGTGATTACATACGCTTCGAGGTAGCTGAAGCCTCACAAAGCGAGATATCTCACTCATGATTTGGAGTTAGGGCGGTGGTTTTTTCTCTCAAGATTTAGCACCACTATCTTCATGATGTTCGGTGTACCATCTACACAAACCATAAGATCCTAAGATATCTTATGGATCAACCTAATCTAAACATGTGGGTAGACCTAGAAATGGGTGGGTTTGATGTGAATCGACCTTGATCCAAACCCGTTTAACACATTTCAAATTCCAATCCAAACCCACTCTGTAATCCGCAGGGTTTTGAATAATCAAACCCATACCCTTATCCACCGAATCAATAGATATCCAAACCGTCCCCATACCCCGTAAGTTTTTTGAATAATCAAACACATTTTACTTAAACCTCAAAATAACATTTATTAAATAAAACAAATCTTGATTTAAATAACACATTACGTACTCGAGGACTTTCGATTGGAATTAAAATCATTTTTGTAGTAACTTCTAATTGGTTTATGAATGTCGAATGCATTGATAGAGAATAACAATTTCAAACTTTCTTCTGATTGATAAATGATTGTTTGGTTGATGAAATATAAATGAAATGACATCATGTTTCTTGTTAGAATACTAAAAGTCTAGAAGTAGAGTCATCGATTCCTATGTAAAAACAGTTTAGTCTTTGGTCTTTTCTCTTCACATTTTCGATTAGAATTAAAAGTAAACTTTAGGTTGTATAAAATATAAATTTATAATTCTAAAATTTATACGGGACGGGTTATAAACCTGCTCCGTTTATAACCATACCCGACCCTTTTAATAAAAGGGTTAGCGGGTACGGGTCGTTAACGGGTAAACGGATCAAAAACAATGCTCCAAACCCATATAACTTTTAAGGTTTGGGTCGGATTAGGGTCAAAACCTGCTTCGTTTCCAGGACTACATGCGGAAGAGGAGGTGTTTGGATGTAGTGAAAGATTACGATTGTGAGATTCATACCATCCAGCAAGGCCAATCTGGTGGCCAACACCTTGAGTCAGAGAGCGGTTAGTGCCCCGATTCTGAATATGTGTATGAGGATGACTGTGATGACCCCATTCTTGGAGATTATCAAAGAAGCATAGTCGGAGGCCATAAAGGAAGTAAATCGAAAAAATAAGCGGGTGGTCAGCCAGATTTTTGCCTTTGATATCAACAACTGAGAGCTTTTGACTCTTCATGGGTGGGTTTGGGTACCTTATGTGGTTGGGGTCCAATGGATTTTTATGGAGGAAGCCCACAAGTCAAGATTTTCCATTCATCCAGGAGCTACTAAGATGTTTCTCAATCTAAAGCATAGTTATTGGCGGCCATGTGTGAAGAGAGATTAGGCCTGGTTTGTGGAGCGATGTTTAACATACCAGAAAGTCAAGGCCAAGTACTAGTGCCCTCATGGAAAATTACAGCCTTTAACTGTGGAAGTGGGAGCAAATCACCATGGATTTTATTACAAAACAGCTGAGAACTGCGAGGGGTGTGGATGATATATGGGTGATAGTGGATCATTTGATGAAGAGCGCTCATTTCCTAGCCATTAGCGAGAGATCTTTTGCAGAGAAATTGGTTGGGATTTATGTTCAGGAGGTGGTGGCTCGGCATGGGGTGCTGACTTTGATTGTGTTGGATTGGGATGTTCATTTCACTTCCAATTTTTGAAGAGACGTTTCACGAGGAGTTGGAAACCCGGTTACACTTCATTACTGCATATCATCCGCAGACAGATGGACAGAGCGAGCGGACTATTCAGAGGCTCGAGGATATGTTGCATGCCTGCATCATTGATTTTGGTGGGATCTGGGACTCCTATCTTCCGTTGGCTGATTTTTCTTATAACAACAGTCATCATGCCAATATTGGCATGCGTCCCTTTAAGCTTCTATATGGAAGGAGGTGTCGAACTCCTATTTGCTGGGGTGAGGTCGGATAGAGAGTCATGGAGAGCACGGAGGTAGTTCTCAAGATGACCGAGCTTATACAACACGTCAGACAGAGATTACTAACGGCCCAAAGCCACATGACGATTTATGCTGATCAGCAATGCTCTGATCTAGAGTTCCAAGTGGGGGATTTGGTACTTCTAAACGTGTCACCTTGGAAGGGTGTTATCCACTTTTGGAAGCGGGGCAAGCTGGGCCCTAGGTTTATTGGCTCGTTCATAATGTTGGCCCATATGGGCAAGGTGGATTACCTGTTGGAGCTACCGGAGGAGTTGAGATAGATTCATGATACCTTCCATGTTTCCCAGTTAAGAAAGTGTATAGGTAATGAGACAATTGTGGTTCCTTTCGAGGATATTCAGGTCGATGATCGCCTGAATTACATCAAGAAGCTTGTGACAATTTTGGATAGACAAGCGAAGACCTTGAGGAACAAGGTAGTGAACTTGTTCAAAGTTCAATGTCAACACCAGAAAGGCTCAAAGTCGACGCGGGAGCCTGAGTTTGAGATGCATGAACACTATCCTGATTTGTTTCCCAAGGAGGACTTCAAGGGTGAAGTTTGATTCTAGAGGGGGAGTTGTAACTTCCGATTATCAGGTATTTCCAATTTTAGTCCTTAACCTAATTGAAGTTTGCACTTTTGGTCCCATGTGGTTAAGTTTTTCATTTCAGTTGTACGATGGGCGTACATGTGGGTACGCACAGCGTATTCGTGAGAACGGATCGCGGAAGCCATGCTAGTACGATGGGCATATGTGTGGTATGCTAGTGTACTATCCCAGCCTCAAAACCCTAATTTTAAGGGTTTCCTCTCGTATTAAATCCACCTTATGCCTCTCTTGGACATTTCTCATCAACCACCTTCCCTCAAAAACCCAAATCTCGAGCCTAAGCTTTTTTTGTGAGATTTTAGAGCTTATTAGTGATTGTTGGTTCTTATTTGGTTAAGAAGAAGGCTATTGAAGAAGGGGGTGTTGCTTGCATGCTTATAGATCGATAAACTACTCCTCCTTGTGCATCTTTGGAAGGTATAAAGTCTATACATTGATGTGTTTATTTTTTATCTCTATAGATGATTTTTATGAGATTTTTATCCTAAAGTTTGGACCTTTATGAGCATAGGGCACTGCATAGAGTATTAGCTATCCTTTAATTCATGTTAGGTCTTGTAGATTCATAAAAAAAATGGTTGCTTAATGGTCCCTTTCTAGCCATGCAATAGTTTGGTGGTGTTGAGTATAAATTAAGTTAGGGTTTTAAGGTTAAAACCCTTTCAGCCATGCAACGGCTTAAAGTTTTAGAATTTATGGATTAAGACGTTCCAATAAGGTTAGATCTGTTTTTGGATGCATATCTTAATGATTAAGACCTTTTTTGGAGTAGTTTTGGGGTCAGATGGCTTATGCCCCACATACTAATGGCTACGTTGGACATCGATTCTGCCTAATTCTCGAGTACACCCCATGTAGGAAGAGAGTACGTCCAGCATATGCACTAGGCAGTTGACTTTTGCTGACTTTTGATATTTGGTCAAGATTTAGGGTTTCGGACCATGGGAGGCGCAAAATGGTCTTTTACCCTTAAGAGGTTTAGCTGTGGGTTTTGGACTTGCAACTTAAGTAATTGACCTTAATTATTAATTAGGGTTAATTATTGTGTTATTAGGTGGAGTCTAGTTTTGGTAGGTCGAGTGCGAGATTTATCTTTCATAAATATTAGGTGGGTCTCCTTAGTTATTCTTACATGTGTAGTAGAATAGTTGTATTTGTGATGACCAGCTGGGTCTAACTGTTATTTTGGTGTTATGTTGTTTATATGTGACTGAGACTGCAGATAGTCTCCACGGTTGCTAATAACCCATAGGGCATGTTGTTGCCCACTAGGACCACTGAGAGTCCTCAAGGTTGTTGATAACCCTTAGCTGCTTATTTATGTTGTGTTATATGTGGTATCTTGGAGAACTCACTATGCTTCGTGCTTATATTTGTTGATTTATGTGTTTCAGGTACTTCTGAGGATTGTGAGAAGGCGAAGGTCAGGTTTTACAGACTTATTGGGAGATTTGTTACTGGGGCAGTCTGTGACACTCTGATATTTTATGATTATAAATTGTATTTGACACTTATTTTTTTGGATGACTTGGTTCATGAACAATATTTTGGTAATTTAAAAATGAAAATTTTGGTTTAAAATTTGAGGGGCTACATGGTGGATGGGTTTACACCGTTAAGTCTGCCAAAAGAAACACATGTCGGAAACATGGAGAATACGCGAAAAAGATCGATGTCATGACGTTGAAGTCCATTTTCCATGGCGTGGAAGACATTTTTATGTAAAATATAAAAATTGGTTATTTTTCATAACCAAACTTATGCAAGAAGTTTCTTCCGACTTTAAACGACCATAAATAACTCTTGGAGACTATGGATACCATATTACGAGGAGAGAGCTTGATTTGAAGAGATTCGAAGGCACAATTATATCTAATAACTTGGTTTTCTTTGATTTATTCATGAAGTTTATGGTTAATTCAATTTTACTTGTTCTTCTACATTAGTTATGGGCTAAAAACCCTCACATCTGTTTAGAGTAGAAAAGCCTTTAACCTATGTGTTAATTCAATGATTTTGGATTTAATTTAGTTGATTATTAGTTATGCTTTCTTGTTAAAGAAACCTATGTGTTAAAGTAACTAGCTTTTCTGCTTATTGTTGAGTACTGTTAGGATTAGATAATCCATCTATCTTAATGTGCTTGAATCATATGAATTTATGAGCCATATAATTGTATGACTTAGGTTTTGACCAAAAAACTTGGGTTAAGTAGAAAAGTTGGTAACTTTAATATATATATATATATATATATATATATATATATATATATATATAATTAAAATTTACTATCATTAGTGTCGATTAAAGAATTAAAGTCTTGTATAATTCGAACTAAACACTGATTTGTATGATTATTTGTCCACTTGATCACTGACTTAATAGATTTAATAAATCAAAAGATTCATAATTTTAGCATTGTTACTAGTCATAAAAGGAATTTGTAATCGATGAAGTTAAATCCATTGCACTATCATTTGAATTAAACATAGGGAATCGGTGGATTGTATCTAATCAAAAGTTCTCTTTTAATATTGTTTCAAAAATCATTATTTGCTTGTCTTTTGTTTAAGTAACTATATGTTATAAAAGTTTATTGCTATTAAGTTTCCTAAACTTGCAAAATTAGAACAACCCCTAATTAACTTTATTTAAATTAACTATCTTTTAGTAGATTATTTTGCCTAAAATTATTTATTTTCCCCAAGTGATCGACACCCTACTTACCTACTATTCTATTTCGCGACTTGGTATATTGTCTATCGTGTTTTAGCTTGTTAGATTAATTATATTTAATAAATTAAATACAAACATATAAGTAACGTATTAGAAGACTTTTGGTTTGTAATGACTTCCTAAACGCTTGCTTTCATTCGATTGTTACACTCTCGCATGATGTTTCGAACTATTTTATGAATACTTTAAAGTAAACCAATTAATTTATTGATTGGAACTTTAGGATCGTTTTCTGCAAACTAAACATTGAAAATATCTTTTAAGATTTAAATAAAGGTTGTTTTAGATAAGCGTGTGTGATGGGTGCTACAACGTGTTGGTGAGATGGAAACGTCGGGCAACACGAAGGGGATATGGAAGAGGATCGTCCAACGATTATATATATATATATATATATATATATATATATATATATATATATATATATATATATATATATATATATGAAGATTTGTATCGATCGTATACACTTCAAGTATAAAGAAACGAAAGTAAACTTAATCTAAGAAAAAAAAAACAACAGAAAGTAAATAAAACATGGAGTTCTCAAAAGTGTTCTTTCACCAAGAAAGGGTTTTCTCTTCACCAATAAGACAGTTTTTCACAAAGACGATTATGACACTAAGCCATGTTAATATTATGGTTTCACCCTAATGTTCGATATATACTAATCTATACAAGTATATCCCCTGATTGAATGGATTGTATCTTGTCTATACTAAGAACCGATCCTTATCACAAGGATATCAGATCTACTATATATATATATATATATATATATATATATATACACACACACACAAAAGATTACATAGAATAACTATACTAGGCATTGACGCTGATAGGCTTGATACGCTGGCGGTGTCGTTATTGTAGACGCTAATGCTGACAGATAGTGTGTAGGAGTGTTTGAATCATCAGATCATAAGGTGTGACCTTAAAATGTCCTCCTATCTGGTGATGTCAAAACTAATCTTCTTATTCAGATTCATCAGAAGAACCATTATAGAACTTGGCAGCTTCTTTCTTGATCTCAGGCTTAACCCATCTGAATTGGTCAATTTTAAGTTCATCCAATCTTTTACTAAGCTCCATAGATGTCAGCACTCGATATCCTTTTTCCAGTTCAAAGTGAGTAAGTCCTTCCATTTAAAGATGAAACAAGTGTTAAGTTGGAGCAGAAGGAAGATCATCAGTGCGTTGAAAGCACATGTGATTTTGATTGTCAAGATAAAATATCTCATGCCCTGGTTCTAGAATGAACATGTATTGAACTAGTTCAACATCTGTTGGCGGTTTATTTTTGATGTACCTAGTACCATAAGGAAAAAGAAACTTGGTATTCCTGGACTGTTTGGGAGCACATGTTCTTCTTGAAGAGGAGGGTCTAGATTGGACATGTTGATGGCACAAGGTTCAACTTCTTGACTTTATTATGTAACTGCTAAATTGCCATATTCACTTCCTAAGCATGAATACCCTTGTGTTTGTCAATAATTTCTTGAATTCTCATCCACTCACTGTAGCTAAATTTGACTAGCTCACGAGTAAATACAACTTTAGTGTATTCATATTCATTTTTTTCCTAACCAGATGAAGCTTTAGCGACTTGTTCCTTGGTTTAGTCCATCTTACTTTGATAATAGGATCAGGTTGTGTTTTATGAGTATGAACATCTCCAAACTCCTTCCTATATGTCCAGTCATTTAGGTCTGAAACTCTATGTTACTTCTCCATATTATTATTAAAGAGGTAAATTTTCTTGACTTGATCATCAACACTTTTATCAACAAAAGCATGAGCTTGAATAAGTTTGGCGGACAGATGTTCTTCTTTTCTAGCTTCTTTCTTTTGTCGAATAGCAACATTTATAATCTAACATGATTTCTCTAACTTCTTCAATGGGTAATCTCCATATTTTAGCTAACTCATTCAAATAAAAAAATGAGTTTTCTTCTCTTGGAAGGAGGGGTGTTGAAGGATCACCAATAGTAGAACTTCCAACTTCGTCATGAGCTCCCCCTGAGAAGGAAGCCTTCCTCATTCGAGGATTGAACTGATTGTTGTTAGAATCAATGTCACTACTAGTTCCTTGAGGAACCTCCCCCTCAAAGTAAGCATCAGGATATACAACATTCAGCAGAACAACGGGCACAACAACTTGTGCATGTAACCAAGATCAAGAAATCATTCATAACCGTCAGTCTCTGATTGATCACCAGTGCCTGGAATGGTCTGATAAGTTGTCGTATCAACATCTGAAATATCAGCAACAACTTTTTGAAGGTTAACCCTTCCAGTTTCAAAAATATCAAGCTAATATGGAGTTGGTGCAATCACCACCATTTGCATTTGTTGATTTAGATCCCCTTGATTATCCCCCCCCCCCCCTTGACAACATCAGATTGGAGAGGAGAGTTAGGATGTAGTGAAGGAGTGTAAGGAGGAGATGGCGGAGGAAGATTTATTAATAAGGGTGGAGGTGGAGGAAGGTTATTACCTAGAAAGTTTGGTGAGGTGTCATTGACAACCATTTCATCAATATCATCATCACCCGGGGCCATAAGTCGCTTCATCACAGCCACATCCTTTTCAAATTTAGTCAAGATTTTATCCATTGATTGATTTAACTATACAGTTAGAGTGATTTGAGAAAGAACAATAGTTTGAAAGTTGGAACTGGATTCATCCTGATCATCCTGATGAAAAGCAACTGTCTTGATAGGAGTTGGCATAGGAAAAACATTCTCAGATTGAGGAGAAACAGATGCTAACTCATCTTAGATTATTGGTTTAGTAGTTTACACCAAAATAGAGGTTGATCCATGTTGTACAACACTATTGGAAGAGGGAGTAGATGAAGAAGTCGATGAAAATCGAATGTGCTTGTTCATACTTGGGGGAGAGTTCATTCCCAAAGCAAAGTATTATCCCTTATTAGTGTATGATTCTTCTTCATCTTTATCATATTCTTCTTCTTCATCATCCCCTTCTTTATTACCAACACCTTCTTCATAATCATCTTCACCATTTTCTTCATCGGTGTCTTCATCAATGTCTTCTTTACCATCATCCTCTTCAGAATCTGAGGATTTATCCACATAGGGTTTCTCAATCCATCTTTGCATCCTCATAGTGATAGGAAAATTTCCTTTAGATGGAGCGACATTAATAATATTGGAGGAAAGAGAAGGAATTGTAATGATGGTCCCATGACTTTCAACATAGCCTTCCTTGCGAGATAAGATCAGTCCAATTCATCATGGATAAGGAACATACATTGGCTTATTGTTACCAGGGACGCAGTCAATCACTTGATCTAGAAAAAGCTAAGAAAAATCTAGTCTTTTCTTGTACGTAGTAGAATATAATACCCTTTGATCAAAAAGATTCAATTTATCCAAACAACCAGTCTTGTGTACAAGATATTTCCCAATTACACCTGTTAAATATTTCCATCATGCTTTAAAACACTAACGAAGAGTGTTCTTGTATGGATCACAAGTGAGGCCCTTAAGTTTGAAATTATATCCTAATTTTTCACGAACGGACTTGCAACTCTCTTCTGAGGGAGTTTCAAAGGAATTTTCTAATCGAGGAAGACGAACAGCAGTTCGAAAGGATTTCACATCAATAGTAACCCTATATTGACCATCTCTAATGGTTCTAGTAATGGTTCAGACAGTAGAATCAACAGAGCATGAATAATAGAACTCACATACTTGTTTAGGGTAGAATGAGTCTGGGAAATCACAAAAGGCATATCGAAGAGGACAACTTTTAACATAGTTGACGAAGTCTTCGATTCCTATGTTTGTGAAATGCTTTGGGTTTTCATTAGAGAATGTCACATTGTTCGCTTGAATGATGGGAGAGACAAGGCGTCAGGCCTTTTGATGACATTATCACCCATTATTACTCACTAAATCCCCATTTACTTTGATTACTATTGATTATAGACCAGTATTTGTTTACTTGGATTGACAATAGGCCTAATAAACGAGGAGAAGAGGATTACAAGATCCTACTATTCCCGCGTATTATTTATGGCTATTGATTATACGAAGGACACACTGGCCTATTTCTCATTCGATTTACTTGGACCATACTAGCAATGCTAATGGGCCACTAAGGCCAAATAGCACTTAAAAGCCATTGAGGGTCCCTTAAATATGAAATTGGGTCATAGAAGGCCCAATAACATTTATAATTATCCTTTGAGCCCAAAAATCATGTTAATGGGTCATAAAGGCCCAATAAGCATGTTTGGAACTTTCAAGCCCAAAGAATTTAATGTTTACTTGTTTTAGGAATTGTATAATTGTTGGAAGGTTTGATTGAACGATTGTTATTTTTCTGTATCGACACGAGACCGGTCGATTTGTTTTAACGATCTTTGGATTATACGTATATTCATCTCTCTATTTTCATGATTTGTGACTTTTGGTATTTTTGACTGAAATATCTTAGAAATAAAATAATTAGATTTGTTATGGCTCATTAGTGTATTTTATTTCGTTCTAGGCCCATTATGGCCCAAAATGTTAAAATAAATGGAAATGGGTCCAATTAGAGCCCATATAAGAGTTCTAAGCCCAAAATAGTCAAATTGGAAGCTTATTGGCCCATTAGGCCCAATAAGGAAATCCTAGTCCATAATGGACTTAAACCGGGATTTCTAAGGTTTCCAATTATTTGTTGACTATTTGAAGTGCTTTCACATTTTTGGTTCCCAAATGTTATTATTGTTGTTGTTACATGGTATAGAATTCCTAGTTGTTATAGTAAGCCATTGGGTTATGCTCAATGTTTCAGCAGAACATGAGTCTTGATGCATACAACAAGCATACTTCCAGGGATAGGGTCGGGTAAGATAGTTAACTAAGAACAAACACCCAAGCCTCTCTATTAATTTTTTATTTGGACCAAACAATCTCACTTGAAATTTTAGAGGGAATTTCGTCCTGAAATTCTTTCTAAAGCTAGATTCAAGAATGCGAGAATAGGTGAGGGTACTTCTGCTTCATCTGGTCTTCGTGTTCGCATGTGAATTCTGGCCCACGCTTCGCATTCCACCATACCTTCATAATCGGAATGCGATTTTGCTTAGTACGCTTCACCTCCCTGTCCATGATTTTGACTGGTTCTTAGACGAATAGGAGAATCTCGTTGATTTTTATTTCTTCAAGTGGAATGACGAGGGTTTCTTCGGATAAACACTTTTTCAGATTGGAAACATGGAACACGTGGTGTACGCTGCTGAGCTCAGCCGGTAGCTGCAGTCTATATGCCACTGGACTGATTCGGGCAAGAATCTCGAAGGGTCCAATGTATCGTGGGTTCAACTTTCCACATTTTCCAAAACAAATAGCCCCTTTCCAGGGAGAGACCTTTAACAACACTCGATCCCCAACTTGAAACTCCAAGGGCTTCTACCGTTTATCAACGTAGCTCTTATGTCGATCTCGTGATGCTTGTAGTCGAACTCTGATTTGAATTATCTTCTCTGTTGTTTCGCATATGATTTCTAGTCCCCTTAATGCATTGTCTGATGTCAATCCTCTCGCTAGCTGGGTTTCACATACCTCAGCCCAACACAACATTGATCTGCATTTACATCCATACAACGCCTCGAAGGGAGCAGCTTTGATGCTCGAGTGATAACTGTTGTTGTACGAGAATTCGATTAAGTTCAAGTGGGTATCCCACGACTTTCCAAAGTCTATCACACACACATGAAGCATGTCTTCAAGTGTCTGAATGGTTTGTTCGCTTTGACCATCTGTTTGTGGGTGATAAGCGATGCTCATGTCGAGATGTGTTCCCAGTGTTTTCTGAAATGATTGCCAAAAACGTGAAGTCAATCTACTATCTCTATCCGAGATGATAGATACTGGCACTCCATGGAGTCTCATAATTTCCTTGATGTATATCCTCATCAACCTCTCCATCTTGTAGGATTCTTTTATTGGCAGGAAATGAGCGGATTTCATCAATCTGTCGACTATTACCCATATGGTATCCAATCCATCTGTTGACTTGGGTAATTTGGTCACAAAGTCCATAGTAATCCTTTCCCATTTCCACTCGGGAATTACTGGTTGTTGTAATAATCCCGAGGGCTTCTGATATTCTATCTTCACTCTAGCGCAAGTAAGGCATTTGCTAACATAGGTGGCAATATCTTCCACATGTTGGGCCACTAATAAAGTTTCTTGATATCCAAGTACCTTTTAACTGAACCCGGATGGATGGAGTATCGTGTCTTGTGGGCTTCATTCATGACTACCTCTCTGAATCCTCCATGTTTAGGGATCCAAATGCGGTTCATGAAATAATATGTTCCATCCTCCTTCACTTTGAAATTCTTTTCCATCCCTCGTACGCATTGCTTTCTTTGTTTTCCGTATTCATGGCATCGGACTGGGCTGCTATGATTTGGGAGGTCAGGTAGGATTGAATGGTTATGGAGAGAGTCTTTACATGATGATTTGAGTATTCTTTCCGACTCAAGGCATCAGCTACCACATTAGCCTTTCCTGGGTGGTACTTGATTTCACACTCATAATCGTTTAGTAGCTTAACCCACCTTCGTTGTCTCATGTTCAATTCTTTTTGATTTAGGACATGTTGGAGACTCTTGTGGTCCGTAAAAATGGTGCACTTGGTACCATAAAGATAGTGCCTCCAAATTTTTAAGGCGAAGATCACAACTCCCAATTCTAAATCATGGGTCGTATAGTTCACCTCGTGTGTCTTTAGTTGTTGGGATGCATAAGCTATCACCTTCCCATGTTGCATGAGTACGCAACCAAAACCCTAATTCGACGCATCGTAGAAAACTACGAAGTCCTCTGTTCCTTCTGGTAGTGATAGTACCGGTGTGCTGCAGAGTGCAAAATTCAGAGTTCGGAATGCAACCTCTTGCTTATCTGTCCATTCGAAGGGTACACCTTTTTGTGTAAGCATGGTAAGTGGCTTGGCGGTCATAGAGAAGTTTTGGATGAACCTCCTGTAATAACCTGGTAGACCTAAAAACTAATGAATTTCTATGGGTGTCATTGGGGTTGCCCATCCTTCAATGGCTTTGACCTTAAAAGGATCCACATGTATCCCTTCTTCACTAACAACATGACCCAAAAAGTTCACACTGCGGAGCCAGAACTCACACTTAGAGAATTTTGCGTATAGTTTCTCGGTTCGCAGGGTTTCCAGGATTTGTCGGAGATGTTGGTCGTGCTCCTCTTTGTTTCAAGAGTAAACTAGAATGTCGTCAATGAAAACGATGACAAAGTTGTCAAGGAATGGTCGGCAGATTCGATTCATTAGGTCCATGAATGCGACAGGGGCATTTGTTAGACCGAAGGGCATTACGACGAATTCATAATGTCCATAATGAGTTCGGAAAGCAGTTTTGGGGATATCCTCTTCCCGGACCTTGAGTTGATGGTATCAAGATCGTAGATCTATCTTGGAGAAATAGCTCGCACCTTGAAGTTGGTCAAATAGATCGTCGATTCGCGGAAGTGGGTACTAATTTTTTACAGTGAGCTTATTTAGTTCCCTATAGTCAATGCACATCCTAAAGGATCCATCTTTCTTCTTAACAAAGAGAACCAGAGCTCCCCAGGGTGAGAAGATAGGTCGGATGAATCCTTTGTCCAAAAGCTCACTGAGTTGGGTGGACAATTCTTGCATCTCCGTAGGAGCCAATCTGTAGAGAGATTTGGCGACGGGAGTAGCTCCTGGTACAAGATCAATTTGGAACTCGACTTGTCTTTTTGGGGGTATTCCTAGAAGATCATCAGGGAAGACATCCGGGAACTCGCAAGCTACTGGAATGTCTCGAATATTGACATCTTCCTTGGATTTATCCACTATATGAGCCAGGAACGTCAAGTCTTTCTTTCGTAGATACTTCTATGCCTTAATGCACAAGATAAGACAAAGGTTTGTGTTGGGTTTGTCTCTGTATATAATTAGGGTTTCGCGATTTGGAAGGTGAAGGCGAACGACCTTCTTGTGACACATAATTTTAGCATGGTGGGGGCTTAACCAATCCATGCCAACAATCACATCGAAACTCCTAATGGAAACAAGCATTAAGTTTATTTGAAAGATGTGTTGGTCCAAGGTTAGGGTACATCCGATATAGATTTCCCTAGTGGATTCTGTTTTCCCGTTGGCCATTTCCACCGTAAAGGTTTCATTAAGCTTATAGGGTTGTTGTTTTAACAAGTGTTTAAATCTATTGCTCACAAAGCTTCGTTCTACTCCGATGTCAAATAGGATGCACGCATAAGTGCTGTTTAGGAGAAACGTACTGGTGACAACAGTAGGGTCCTGAACCACTTCTCCCTAACCCATGCTCGACACTCTTCCTGATACTCCATTCCTAGGGTTGTTGTTGTTGGGGCAGTTTCGACGGAAATGCCCAATCTTTCCACATCCATACCAGGTGTGGCTTGGTCCTGCATTATTTTCGCTGTTGTTGGCATTGTTATTGTTGTTGTTGTTGTTATTTCCTTGCTGTTGATTCTGGGGAGGATAAGTCCTGCGATATTTTCCCGTGTGACACTTTCGATTGCAACTGGTGCAATGCATCTCTCTGCACTCTCCATTATGATGGAGACTGCACTTGTTGCACTTTAGGAGATTACCGGAATACTGTCTAGGAGCACTTGGAGCAGCTGAGAGTGCAGCATGTGGTGCAAAGGGAACTTGAGTGGTTGCAGCATTAACTGTCACTGTTTGTTGCTTCTTGGACGACTCCGAACCTTGTCGCCCCTTCTTCTTGTTATTCTTTCCCTTCTTGCTGTCACTCTCCTTCTTGCCATCAATTTCCACTGGCTTCTCGCCCTTCTTGTTGTTGTGGCCGTACAGTTTCTTGGCCAATATCTTGGCACTGTCGAAGGTTTCAGGATTTACAGCTATCACATTTCCTTGGATTGGAGAGGTTAGTCCCCAGATGAATCGTTTGATTTTCTTTCCCTCCGAAGTAATCATGCCAGGGCACAACAGAGACAGTTCGCTAAACCTTGATATGTATGCATCAATGTCGGAATTTCAGACGGGGAGATTCTATAATTCATGTTCCATTTTCTTAACCTCGCCTCGCAGATAGTACTCGGCCATCAGCACTTTCAACTCCGCCCAAGGTATGGAGTTGGATACGGGGAGAGTCATGGCTTCTACATGTCCGTTTCACAAAGTGAGAGCTTGATCAACAAACGTGCATGCGGAAAACTTCACCTTCATCTCCTCAGGGCACTCGCATATCTCAAACACCGATTCCACCTTCTCAATCCATCTGTTTAGGGTTATCATTCCCCAGGTGCCATTAAAGGTTCGCGGCTTGGCATTGGTGAAATCTTTGTAGGAGCATCTCTTGGTAGGTCCTTGATTTATCCCGATGTTCGAACTTCCAGCCCCTTGTCCATTGACTCCACCATTATTCCCTTGGTGGATTTGCGCCATGGTTGCAGTAACCACAATAGATACAGCTGCTTGAAATGCAGCTGAGTTGACTTCGGGTGGGGTTGGCCCAGGGTTTCCGTGGGCTGGTCGTCGAGGCATCTTTCTGTCACGAAATGGAAAGATGTTGAGTGCCTAAGTTTTTTGGATTTGTGGATTCATGACTAGGTTTATATCATGTATTTAAGTAGTTTCGCATATCAACATATAATCATAGAAGCATAGCACATAACAAGTAATAACATCACAACAAAACGCATATATTTTCCATTAATAATATTCGTACTTTGATACATGAAAAATTGCTCGAAAGAGCATACATAAGTGGTGCAAGTTCGGCAGCGTAATGACTCTATGAGTAGTGTAATCACTTAAACATAGAGTCGATAGTACATAACATAGATCATAGTGCTAGTAAGGTAGGTCTACTCCTAACACTCTATGGGCGCCCAATAACTGCAACGAGGTCATATACCGAAGTGTTGTGCCAACAACTGGGCCATCTCAGTAATTTCTCCAATGACTTCATACCTTTCCTACTCAGATTGCACTTCTCGTGCTTCCATGGAAAATAGTTGTTGCCGTAGAGCAGCAGTCTCATCTTCTGGAGAGCGATTCTCCCTTGCGGGATTCCCTGGTGGGGCGGGGTGGTCCTGCTGTGCCTCACTGGCAGGTGATGTGGCAGAGTCCTCACTGGAGTCTTGTTCTTCCTCCATGTCTTCATCGGTCCCATCAAACTCGTAGTCTGAGTTCGTGTACTCGTCAGGCCCTACGTCGTGTGCTCCCTCCCGATCTCCCTCAGGCTCATCTTCGATCATCCCGTGGGCCACTAAGACCTGATGAAACTGAATGCCCTGGTGCTCCCCTTCCATGGTGACTGATAGGAGGTATATAAATAAACTATCATTACTCCTAAGACGTTTTAATCATTGTATAAATTGAGTTGATGTTCTCTTCTTGGTAATAAAGGAATATGTTTTTATGTTTACCTACCATCGCAATTTCCTCGGGGCATGTGATAGTTGTACCTCTGAGGAAATGTAGTTGATTAGGCTACATTCACCCCTTAATACAACTATGAACAGTCCCGGCTTAACCGAGATGCTAGCATTGTCTTATTTGATTTGGTATTATGTTATTTTTCCTATATCGTACACGTAGGGGTGTTTTATCATTGTGTTTTATCTGTTTTGTTTTGTTCAGAGTTGTTTTGTCCCTCTTTGGTTTATAGTTGCATATCAATGTGTGGTTAGATATGCTAGTTCACTATAAGAAGTGCTCTGATACCAACCTGTCACACCCTCGAACCAGACGGCAGAAACGTCCGAGGGCTCACGTGACTAATTTTGAATATCATTACAATGAATATACATGAATCATAACATAAACATCACCATGCATCAATATATTACAACTGACATTGTTCACATCAAGTACATTGTTTTAACTTTACAAATCCATAACATAAAATTTCTGATAGTTTTCAAAAGCACACCACACTAACATACTTGGTACTACTCCTCCGCTAACCTATTACTTGAGAATACAAGTTATTTTGAAAAATGGTCAACATATGGAATGTTGGTGAGTTCATAAGAAGGTTTGATATGAAAAATGTTTTGTGTAGTTTGAAAGAAAACAACCCAGAAAATCCGATATTTTCTGAAAAGGCCATTGTTTATATAAAAGTGTGAAGATCCGTAAATATATGCATGATGATTTCAAAACGTGTATAATTGAAAAACTTTGTATTAAAAGTACCAGTGAAAATGTTGAACTTCCCCGAAAAACCCGATGTTTTCCGAAAATAAAAATATCATATAACGGTTCGAATTGTTATCCCATCACGCGAAAGATTTTGACTTACCTTAATTATTTGATTTATATTGGGTTTATTTATGTGAGTCGTTATAACCATGCATAATAATGACTAGTACGTTTGTCTTGGCACTCTGGTGAACGCCGGAATTGATCTTAAGATTTTATCACCCTAGACTGGCCGAGACTAACTGTAACGAACAGCTGAGGTGTGGGGTGTCACCCCCGTATAGATCTATACACAAACTCTCGCTCTCCCTCCAGGAGACTTTGATTATAACTACAGACTACGACCGACACACGTGGGTGCCACCTGTTATTACTCACTAAATCCCCATTCACTTTGATTACTATTGATTATTGACCCGTATTTGTTTACTTGGATTGACGATAGGTCTAATAAACGAGGAGAAGATGATTATAAGATCCTACTATTCTTGCGTATTATTTATGGCTATTAATTATATGAAGGACACGCTGACCCATTTCACATTCGATTTACTTGGACCTTACTAGCAATGCTAATGGGCCACTAAGGCCCAATAGTACTTAAAAGCCATTGATGGTCCCTTAAATATAAAATTGGGTCATAGAAGGCCTAATAACATTTATAATTATCCTTTGGGCCCAGAAATCATGTTAATGGGTCACAGAGACCCAATAAGCATGTTTGGAACTTTCAAGCCCAAAGAATTTAATGTTTACTTGTTTTAGGAATTGTATAATTGTTGGAAGGTTTGATTGAACGATTGTTATTTTTCTGTATCGACACGAAACCGGTCGATTTGTTTATAACGATATTTGGATTATACGTATATCCATCTCTCTATTTTCATGAGTTCTGACTTTTGGTATTTTTGATTCAAATATCTTAGAAATAAAATAATTGGTTCAGAATGTTGGTTTGACCCCTTTTAGCCCTTTTTAATAAAAATAACCATTTTTGGTCCTTTATACAAAAAGACTTTTTAAGCCCTTAAAGCATTTTCTTGACACATTTGACCTATAGGCTTACACAATTGATATTTTTATCTCAAAACTTATTCTTTGGTAGTTTCATCCCTTCCTTGATTTTCGGTTAAAGCCCAAACTTTTGCAACTTTTACAATTTTGACCAAAAATCCAAAAACTTTACATATATGATCCTTTTTGGAAAAGAAAAGCATTTTAACCCTTGAAATAGTTTTTTTTAACTTTTTATCCCCTGTTTTAAGGAATTTATCATTTCATCCCTTTGAAAATCATGTTTTTCGCAACTTTGGGCTTAATGGGCCGAAAAGCCCAAAAATTGGCCCATTAAGCTAATATTTACATTTCAAGTCCTTTGAAGAGTATAATTTTCATAAAAACATTTATTTTAACTGTTTTAACTCTTTTGACCTTCAAGAAACCGTGAATGGCAACTTTTCACCCAACTTTTGTTTATTTGACAATTTAAGCCCAAAAATTGGTTTTATGTTACAATATGTTTATCATAATCTTGGAGGGTAGTTTTCTTGACTTGTTTAGTGTAATATATCTTAGTTCATGTTTGCTATCCTACTTATGCCATAGATTTCCTGATTTCTTCTCTTTTGTTGCATGATCACCACATAAATACTTCCAATCACACATACATGCATAAAATCATACATAGCAGACACATACACATAGATCTACACATTTTACTTGTATTCTCCCCCATAAAACTTGTAAAAACCGAAAAAAGAGGGGTATGAACTCACCTTGAGTTTGTGGGTTCAGTTTTGAAGAAGAATAGAAGAAGTTTGATGCTATTCTCAGCCTAGCAAGCTTCTTGGAGGATCTTTGGCTTAGATGTGCTCTATGATGCAAGATCACAAGTTTGAATTGATTAGGAGGAGATTTTTGATGAAATTAAGTAGTTAGATCATGGATTTAAGCATCAAATTACTTTAGATGATGACTCTTAAGGAGAATCCTACTTGAAAGATCTTAAATCTCAAAAGCTTGATGAAGAGGTAAAGGAGTTGTGATGTGTTCTTGAGAGGGTTTAAGTGAAAGAAAATTGTATGTGTGTGTGTTACTCTCGGCCGAAGAAGAAAAAGAGAGGAGAAGAAAGAGAGTGAAGTGACAGGTACTTGGAAATATGAGATGTTGCATGGATATCCTATGTGCTATTGTGAGGTGGCAAGTAGAAAAGTCAACTCTTTTCTCCATTTGTATAGTTGGGTCGAGAGAAGGAGAAGAAAGAAAAGAAATTGGGCCTTCTTGTGCTTAAGTCCATATTTTGGCCTAATTTGATTATTTTTGTCCCAATTGGTCTTTAGGGAGGGTTCACGGTCCAAAATAAGTCAAGGAATGAGTTTTATGGCCTTTTTAAGTTAATTAGATTTGTTATGGCTCATTAGTGTATTTTATTTCGTTCTAGGCCCATTACGGCCCAAAATAATAAAATAAATGGAAGTGGGTCCAATTAGAGCCCATTTAAGAGTTCTAAGCCCAAAATAGTCAAATTGGAAGATTATTGGCCCATTAGGCCCAATAAGGAAATCCTAGTCCATAATGGACTTAAACCCGGGATTTCTAAGGTTTCCAATTATTTGTTGACTATTTGAAGTGCTTGCATAGAGCGTTTGATGGAAAAATTGTTGTTATTGAATAAGCATCATACACGCTTTCACATTTTTGGTTACCAAATATTATTATTGTTGTTGTTACATGGTATAGAATTCCTAGTTGTTACAGTAAGCCATTGGGTAATGCTCAATGTTTCAGCAGAACATGAGTCTTGATGCATACAACAAGCATACTTCCAGGGATAGGGTCGGGTAAGATAGTTAACTCAGAACAAACACCCAAGCCTTTCTATTAATTTTTTTATTTGGACCAGACAATCTCACTTGAAATTTTAGACAATGCTGGACAATCAGCATGAGGTGGTGACTCAATGTTCTCAGCAGATGATCTCGCTGATGAGAAACTTAGAGAGATTTAGTCACATATAGCAACATGCTTCTAGGGACAATGATTTGTCAAAAGTTGCATAATAGGATTAGAATTTCCACCGATAGATCCTATAAAAATGGTACAAAATAATTAATTCGAATAAAACAAGAAAAATTAGTCAAAGAAGAAAATAGTTGAAAATTTGAAATTGAGCAGCTTTTTCAGAAAGGTGATAAAAACCTGTTCTAGCAAATCTTTTGAATTGAATGGTCATAAATGTACTTCCATTTTCCAAGATATCTACCTTTTGAATTTTGGATCTAAAAGAGAGCAGCCAAGATGATCCACATCACATAAACATAATTCATAGTAAGAAACAAGAGAATTCCTTTAATCATTGAGATGTTGAAAATTGATTCCAAACTTCATGTTTACCAAGAACAAGAGAAGAGCATGAACCAGTCTTTGTAACCAACAAGTTAAAGGGATCCAATATTTGTAACCTTCGAGTTATGAGAGTCACCAAGACAATATTCAAAGGTTCCAATCATTGTGATCTATGAAGGAAGAGAAGGTGGGACCAATGTCTTGTTGAAGACGCCTTTGCATCTTTGAGGTGACGGAGAGGTAGTGACAACAATAATAGAAATTAGATGTGTCATGTCATTAAACTCCACTTCATCTTACTGTAACTGTAATAGGATGTTCAATACATAAGAGATATGTGTCCAGAAGAACATTTTGTGGCACAATTATCCCTTATCTGGTCTCATCAGTGTAAGCATCAACATTAGTGAGAGGCCAATTGGTGCTGAAGAAAAGACGCAAAGTTATTGTTAAATAGCTCTCACAAGGAAGGTGATGCATTCAAGGAGTGACACGCTAATCTAAGCATTTAAGATCAATGTCGACCTAGAGACAGAAGGACTTGATACATACAGAGGAAAAAGAAGAAGGAACATTGGCAATGCTAGTAGCAAAATGTGTATGTACAATGTATACTCCTTTGGTACAATACTAGTTAAAAATAACTTTTTTAAGAAATGGTGAATCAATGAATTGAGTAAGTAACAAATCAGAGTATTTAAGAAAGTAAGATTGAACACCGGATGTAATTATGATCTCGTTTTCAGCTCTATTATGCTTTTGAATGTTTATAAAGTACAAAGACAGGTCTCTGTAAAAACCACTCATAACTCTCGTAAATGTCCCTATTTATAGGAAACAGAAAGCGTACAAAAAATACTAAGGCATTGACACTAAGCTTTGTATAAAAGCACCTTAGTAAATATATTAGAAAACATACGAAGGGTATTTGACAGACTTCGACAAATTACAACATACTTTGACTCTTACAAGCAAAGGTTAAAGTAAAGAAAGTAAAAATCTAGCAGCTTATGTTCAAAATTTTAAAATTAGCGAAGCATGAAGTAAAAACAAAATAAAGTATCAATGTCTAAACCAATAAAATCAAACCATATAAATATCGTTGTCCCTAAGTGCATAAAGCACAATTTTGTTCTTAGAATCAAACACATTTCCCTCATGACGATTGAAAAGAACTTTATAACTAGCGTCACAAAGTTGACTAATGGAAATACAATTGTCTTTTAGACCCTCGAAATAGAACACATCCTTCATCTTAATTGTCCTAGATTCAAAATTTCCAACACCCATAACAATCCTTGCGCTATTGTCACCAAAGACAACCATTGGACAATCCTATTCTACAAAGTCTGTTAAGAGAGACTTGAAACCAGTCATGTGTCTAGAACTTCCACTATTAAGTTACCAAGGTTGTCCTAGATTTAGATTGATCCTTTAACAACATGAGAATTATCAGCATCACACATTCCATCATGGGAATCATTGATAAGATCCATTAGAACCTTAACATTTAGCCCCTCATCCTCAAACGTCTCCTCTACTTCCACCCATTATTCATGATCCTCTTGTTTTGAAATGAAAGCTTTTGGTAGAGAGATGTTTTACTTCTTCATATGGGCAACTAAATTCTTGTACAAGAATTCATAATTCTCCAAACTTTGAGCTTCTTTCTTCTCCTTGCAGTCCCTAGAAAAATGATCAGGGCTTCCATAATCAAAGCAATTACCTGAGTTTGGCTTCTCTAAAGTGGATCTCCTTGCTGAACTGCTTCCTCTAAAATGAGTTATTTGATCCCCGTTTGATCTACTTTCTTTAAAATGTTTGACAATAAGAGCAGTGCTAGCAAAAAGTTCATCAGTGAGATCTTCATCACTTTCTTCACCCTGATTTGAGTTATCTAAGCCGATGATGTGCTTCATTGCTTCCTTTCGAGAAACCAGGGCAATAGACTTTTCCTTACTCAAGTCATTCATGATTTCTTTACGAAGAGCTTTGGTCTCTTCATAATTTCACATATTACCGAACAAAGATTTTAGATCCATGACATCGATCTTTTCACCATTCATAAGGACATCATCATGATGTTCCCAGATTATTTTTAAGAGAGTCAAGAACCTTCATAACCAACAGAAATGAATGCTTGTTGATTCCCAGCCTGCACATATCCTTAACCAAGTAGTTAAACCTATTGAATGTTTGAGGAAGCGACTCACCTTGTTGAGAAAAAGAAATGATCATATCTCCGATTAAGGTTGTTAATGGTTATGGCCTGGACTTGTAAAGTTCCTTCATAAGCCACTGTCAGTATATCCATCATTTCTTGAGTTGACTCACAATTATGTATGAGATGATACATGTGATAGGAAGGATAGTTTCCAATAGCAGTCTTGGCTTTCACATCAAGACAGAGTTGTCTCTTGTCATCATCATCATAACTTTTCTCTAGATTTTGCTTCAAGGAGCCAACGGGAACATTCTTGACCATGGGTTGATACATAGGAATGTGAGAACCTTTTTCAACAATTTTGCGCATCTCATAGTCCATGGTTTGAAGAACAACCATGGCCTTTGTTTTCACATAGCAAAATTGTGTTCATCGAAGGGAGATATTTTGTTGAGACTAAAGGATTTGGGATTATTGGAAGTCAACAAGATTACTTGAGTGTATCAAAAGCCAGCTTTGATACCAATTAAATGTTTGTATCGATCAAATACACTTCAAGTATAAAGAATGAAAGTAAACTTAATCTAAGAAAAACAAAGAACAAAAAGTAAATAACACAAAGATTTCTCCAAATTGTTCTTTCACCAAGAAAGGGTTTTGTCTTCACCAAGAAAACGGTTTGTTACAAAGACTATTATGACACCAAGCCATGTTAACATTACGGTTTCACCTTAATTTTAACACCGTAAAATTTAAAACAAATTTTCGCATTTTTAAGTACATTTTTTCCAAAAACATTTATTAACAAAATCCCATTGTATCATAACTTTGTTTCACAAAATATTTCCCAAGATCAAAATACATAAAAACCCATGCGTGTGTACGAAGCATGTCGGAGCCTTCCCGCAATCATCACTGGTACCTAAAACACATAACACATAACACTGTAAGCATAAAGCTTAGTGAGTTCCCCAAAATGCCATACATAACACATACTAGCCACTCGAGGCTATAACTCTGTGGGCCTGTGGGCCCTAACTCTGTGGACCCTCTGGTCCTAGCTCTGTGAACCTTCCAGTTCTAACTCTGATATACTCTGATATACACATGGCATAAATCACATAGACATAATGCAGTGCAACACATCACATAATAGCATACAGTAACTCTGTCACATGACTCTAATTACCACTTAAGGTAAAGTATAGTGAGAAGACTCACCTCAGATGTCTCGGTAAATCTCTGACTCGGTAGAAATACGATCTAGCCTCCAACTAATCACATAAAGTAATACTCTCATAAATATAACTCTCAGGACTAGACTCAACCCTCTCTAGGCACCTTTAGAAGGGTAAAAGACCATTTTACCCCTCCTTTGGCTCAAAGGCCCTCATTGTTGACCAAACCCTAAAAGTCAACCAAAGTCAACGGTCAAACTTTGACCCGACTCGTCGAGTGCACTTGGGCAACTCGGCGAGACTACACGTGTCCACTAACTCCCTATTTTCGCTTGGCATGTCGAGTCCTTCCCCTTGCTCGACGAGTCCTACCTGGCATCAATCGCGGGGCTACCCCGACTTAACTCGCCGAGTCTCAAGATCAACTCGGCGAGTTCCGTCTTGAACTCTAGTCCTTTAATCCCTCTCTGACTCACTAAGTTATTCCCTCAACTCGGTGAGTCTACTCGCTGAGTGATTTACGGGAAACCCTAACCCTACTCGCCGAGTATGGTCTTTGGACTCGGCGAGTCCATGCCATGCAAAAACTCCATTGACCTCCTGAGGTCAGATCTGTTCCTTAAATCCATAGATCTAACCTTCACAAGCAATCAAGTAAAGTTTAGACCTTGACACTCATATAACATCTAGATGGTCCTACTTGGTGATTTAACCCCAAAAATAACCTCCTAAGTTCATGGCTCCCAAAATAACCCATAAAGCTCCAAGGGTTAAGGTCTATGGACCTCTTTGAGTCCAGATCCAAAGCATAAACTCGAGAAGGGACCAATTACTCCACATATCCATTCTCAAAAGGGGGTTAGAAAACCCTAACTCTAAGAATCAACACCAAAACTGAAGAAGGTCTGAATAAATACCTCAAGATGAAGTCTCTAAACTCTGAAATCACCAAAATCTCTCCTCCTTCAGCCTTCTCTTGCCTTGGTCACCTCCTTTTTGCAATCATACCAACAAAATGATCAAAAATGGCCTCTCCTTCCTCACAATCGCTCTAAATCTCTTAGGGTCTCTCTCTGGGGCTTGGTAGCCGCAAATGATGGCTCTAAGGGCCTTTAAATAGGTTCCAAACCCGGGAAATTAGGGTTTCATTAAACAACATGGACTCGCCGAGTCCACTCATGAACCCGAATGAGAATCTGCGACCCTACTTGGTGACTCTAAGCACCAACTCGCCGAGTCCCTCTACAAACTCCAAAACAAATGAATAAAATAATATACCTGGGAATCCAGATGTTACATTAATGTTCAATATCTACTAATCTATACAAGTATATCCCTTGATTGAAGGGATTGTATCTTATCTATACTAAGAACCGATCCTTATCACAAGGATATCAAATATGCTACCTATTTTACATATATATATATATATATATATATATATATATATATATATATATATATAACATATAAAAGATTACATAGAATAACTATACTAAGCAATTACACTGATAGACTTGATACGTTGATGTTCTCAGTATAGTAAATGTTGATGCTAATAGATAGCGTGTAGGAGTTTTTCACTCATCAGATCATAAGTTGTGACCTTACATATATATATATATATATATATATATATATATATATATATATATATATATATATATATATATGTATATATATATAGATATGTATGTATATATATATATATGTATGTATGTATATATATATATATGTATGTACTCTATAAATATAAAAACTTACTTCATTCTTTACATACCACTATCATTTTTCTATCGTTACACAAATTTTGAACATTTTTTTTATTATGGATTCGTTTGACTTGTCCTCTGATAATTATGATATGTTTGTCACCATGATGTATGTGTATTATATTAATTTACTACAAGAGGAAAATGAAGCCATTCTACGGACAACAAGTGCGAGGTTAAATAGAAATTGTGTGCTTGCACATGAACGTCTATATATTGATTATTTTGTAGATGACCGTATATACAACGTAAAGGATTTAAAAAAAAAAAGGTTTCATTTGAGTAGTAATGTGTTTCTACGGTCTCAACGCCTTGAAAAGTAAGCATCATTTATTTCATATTTATAGCTATAATATATATCTTTATACAAAATAAATACATATTTATACCTTTTAAATATATCTTTAGGTGTCGTTTATTTCTAATTGAAAATTGATGTTAAAGGTATGCGGGTATTCACAACGTTGTAGAAATGTATTTTAACAATTAGGTTTATGGCTTATCGGGAGTTAACCGATTCCATTGACGAGTATCTAAAATAGCTCCAAGAGAAATTTTGTATAGATTGTAAAAATGTATTGTTGGACAAAGAGACTTATTCTTCAAGAGAAGACATGAAGCAACATTTAAGAATATAGAACATGTTTTTTGAGTTCTAAAATTAAAGTGACACACGGTAAAACATTTTATATGTCCATATCAGATATAAATTTTATGACATATTATATATGCATGTATCATAATGTATAATATTATATTGGAAGACAAATTATATAATATTGCATAATATGTGTCATCAAAGCCTCGAGACGTTCAGTTTGTATCAGGAACCGCGAAATATTTACATAAAGTTGTTGACATAAGACAAACATAAACACGATCGATTTCGACAAGACTTAGTGGATCATACCTATGATATTAACGATAAAGGATATATTCTGTCATATCTTCTATTTTTTCCTTTGTTTGAGTTTCCTAGTTTATTCCTCCTTTCTAGCTAGGTTCTCTTTTAAATATTACGCTTGTATTCTTTTTACATTCAATGAAATAGAAACTGGTTTGGCTTATAGAATTTTTCATGGTATCAAAGCAGGTTATTTGCATCCGATAACGAGATCATCACGCCACCATGAGCGGAGAAAACAGCGATGGAGGAAAGAAACAGGAAGCCGAAGCCATTGACACCAATTCGCCATTGTACATTCACCCATCTGACTATCCTAAGCAGATGCAAGTGAATGACATATTGAACGACAACAACTACAATGAATGGAGGCAAGAGATGATTAACTTTCTCTTGGCGAAAAACAAGATGGGCTTCATCAACGGGAGCATCAAGAAACCAGAAACGAACTCACCCATGCACATGGCCTGTATCCGTATGGATGCCATGGTCAAGGGCTGGCTAACAACGGCTATGGAAAAGGAGATACACACGAGCGTGAGATACGCTAACACCTCGTCAAAAATCTGGAGAGATCTTGAAGAAAGGTTTGAGAAAGAAGGCGCACCAAGGGCATACGAATTGAAGCAACTATTAAACACAACCCGACAAGGAGGAATTTATGTTTCAAATTATTATACCAAATTGAGATCTATTTGGGATGAACTCCAAGTTGTTTTGCCTACACCTCGATGTAAATGTGATGGGTGCACCTGTTCAATTGGAAAGAAATTGAATGAAGTAAAAGAGAAAGAAAGAACCTATGAATTTTTAATGGGACTCGATGATGAATTCTCTGTCATTCGAACCCAAATCTTGGCCACCAAACCAGCACCATCTCCTGGTATGACTTATCATTTGGTAGCCGAAAACGAGCAGCAAAGGGCAATTACGGGCGGATCAAAAAGGTTGGGGTCGGAAGCCGCTGCCTTTCAAGCCAACTATGGTGCTGAAAAAATGCAGCAATAGTCACGAACCAAGCAAAATAATCTGATGTCGTCTAAGACAAACACCAGGGCCACAAGAGTTGATGAAGAAAAAAAAATGTAGTTTTTATCAAAGGGAAGGACACGTGAAGGAAGGATGTTTTAAACTGAATGGTTATCTCGAATGGTGGCGTGGAACGAAGAATAAAGAGAAACCAAAGGTTGTGATGGCTGTCAGCCCTATACCCGGTCTGACAGTTGAGCAGTACCACATGTTTGTTACCCACTTCGAGGACAATGAAGGTATGGCAGAAAATACGTCTCGCCAAGAGCAAATATAGCAAGTAAGGTTAACAATTCTGATAGTTGGGTGGTCGATTCAGGTGCCACCGAACACATGACCTATAAAAGAGATTTTCTTAAAAACGAGAACCACAACCCAAAGGGTACACCCGTTGTTGTTCCCACTGGTGATATGGTACTTGTTGTGGGTGAAGGAGATCATGATCTTGTTGGAGGGATTAGCATTCGAGGAGTTCTACTTGTGCCAAGCTTCAATTATAATCTTCTTTTGGTTGGCAGATTAACCAATGAGCTTAATTGTGTTGTCACTTTCTTTCCTGGTTTCTTTGTTATGCAGGAATTGGGGACGAAGCGCTTGATTGGAGCGGGTAATCGCGTTGAAGGATTGTATCACATGGGGGCAATGAAGATAAATAAAGCTCTCTTGACAACCTTCGAGACTTTATACAAGAGACTTGTACATCCTTCATCCAAGAAAGTTTCTCATTTAGATTTTATTCCTTCTCATAAGAACATTTTAAATTGTGATGCTTGTTTAAAGGCAAAACACACTAGGCTACCCTTTCCTACTAGTGAAATAAAAACAATCTCTTTTTTGATATGATAAATTGTGACATATGGGGGAGATATAGGACTCCCTCAACTAGCAAGGCATTTTATTTTTTAACTATTGTTGACGACTATAGTAGGGCGGTTTGGACCTTTTTACTAAAACATAAGAGTGAGGAAAGCACTTGCCTCATGGATTTCTGTAAGATGGTCAAAACTCAATTTGAAAGGCAAATCAAGTGTGTTAGATTTGACAATGGTAGCGAGTTCGTATCTAATGCCATGCATGATTTTTACACCGAAGAAGGTATCATTTTAGAAACCTCTTGCCCCCATACCCCGCAGCAAAATGGGATGGTCGAACGCAAGCACCGCCACCTTCTTGAGACCGCAAGGGACTTAAGGTTCCAAGCTAACCTACCTAAGAGTTTTTGGGGTGAGTGTATTTTGACCGCCATGTACGTGATAAACCGAATGCCCTTAAAAGTCTTACACAGAGCCACTCCTTATGAACTTCTGTTTAATGAAAGACCTTCCTATGAACACATGAGGGTTTTTGGATGTTTGACATATCATCGTAGCGTGGAAACGAGGGGTGATAAATTTGAACCACGTGGAAGACCTGGAATATTTGTCGGATACCCATAAGGTACCAAATGTTATAAAATCTTTTATCTAGAGAATAAGAAGATCATTGTTTCAAGAGACGTTTGATTTATTGAAGATCAATTTCCCATGCACACCCTCAAACAAAACAATAACTCAGAACTTGATGATTTATTCCAACTAGAAAAAGATACTGATTTGGTGCAACCCACTCCTCACACCAATCAACCCACAAGTGACAACAATGAGGCCCAAGTCTCCTCGCCAGAATCTCCTAGTTAAACCCGACCAGCTCACGTCCCAAGCCTATATTCCGCTGTGCATCAGGACCACATGCCAAGCCCACATTCCACAGAGCAACAGGTACACACACTGAGCCAAGACAACTCCCCTAATCGTTCGGAGCCACCAAATGTAGTCCGGCCCACTCGCATGCGCGTCCAGCCCATCCGCTACCAGGACTATGAAAGCAATTTTCCCCCATCAATCGATCATGCGCCTCCCGCTGTTGGTCACGCTGCTTCTACGGTACATCCCCTTTCCAATTTCATCTCATACAGTAATTTTTCTTGTTCTCACAAGGCTCTTCTAGCTGCTATTGTTACCCATAATGTGCCCAAAAGTTTTAAACAAGCAGCTCAAAATACAGAATGGCATGATGCAATGAAAAGGGAATTTCAAGCGTTAGAAACAAATAACACCTGGGAACTTGTTACCTTATGTAACGCCTGTGATCCAGGCTAGTCAATTTAGAGGCAATAGGGGTCGAAAATGACTTTTCTACAAAAGATTATTTAGAATAAATAATCTTAACCAAGTTGTAGAATATGTTACAAGGTTTCCGTACATATAAAGAACACCGAAATCCGAGTTATAACGAAGAAGTTATGACCCGTTGAAGTTTCACGACGGAACCAGTACGATACCGGGAAGCGTAAATAGTGAATTTACGATAGAGAGAGATTTAGCCTTAGTGATCTAAACAAAAGTAGTATAATATGTTAAACTAAGAACATCGATAAAAAGAACACCCAAATCTGACTTCGTATGAAGAAGTTATGATTTTTCGAAGTTTCGAACTAGCAGTGTACAGCCCGAAATTCGAATATTTGATCGAGCGGTTTTTAGCCGACATGACCTAAATGAGAATCGAAGATCTCATTAATAGTAGCGTAACGAGAAAAAGATGGGCGAAAACGGATGTCGGATGAAGAAGTTATGAAGATTTAACAGACCAATCATGTCCCGGCCCGTTAATAATATAAAATTTAAAATCGAGTCAAAATTAGCCGACGAAGTCTAAACGAAAGTTGTAGAGTACCTTCCCACCTTGGCGTGGATATAAAGAACGTCGAAAACTAAGCTTGTATGTGAAAGTTACGAATTTGTAAAGTTGAGTGTGCAAATTGCGAAATCTGATGCGAGATGGATGATGTGGCCGCATCTGGGCCGTCGCTTGTTGACCAAGGCCTCGCTTCGGATGGGTGATAGCTGGCTCGCTATGTAGCGCGTAAAAGAATAGAACACCCCGCGTTCGGAATCGCTTGGTTTCGGAAGGACCACGTCGCACCAAGGAGGCTCGAACAAGTGGCTGTACGAACGCGCAGCGTAAGACCGGAATGCCCTGCGTGCGAGATACCCCCCGCGTACCCTCGCAGGAACACCCAGCGTAGACCGAGGCTAGTTCCTATAAAAGGGGTGCGAACCCTTCCGACTTTTTCACACATTTCTTCATTCTCTCTCTAAGAACTTTCTCTCTCTAGCCCCTTTTGAGTTCCCTAAAGTCTAGGTGAACCCCTAGCACCCTAAGGAAGCCTCGAGGCTCCTGGAGTCCCGAGAAAAAGGAGTCTTTCGGTTTCGAAGCGCTGCTCCAATTAAGTCCTGGTTTTCGATAAAATTCGCTGTAAGTGTGCTACGCTTACGCAATTTTTAATATAGCTTTCGAATAATTATAGGAATGTTATTAGGTCCTTAAAATAATTATTTGGGCTATTATTATGGGTTATATTGAGTGTTATTAACGCCTATATAATAATAATAATAGTCAGACTAATTACTTTGTCGCGGTTATCGTTAGACTAAACCCTAGTGGTATTGGTACTAGGTTTTATCGAAGGAAATTGTTTTGAGAGTATCGAAGCGCTGTCCGAGTGCTGAGTCACCACCTTTCAGGTGAGTGCATAGTTCCCTTTCATGTTACACATAGATACAAAGTATTTTATATAAATTACGTGCTATGTGTGCATATTATCTGAGTACTTGTTGTCTATGCTAAATGAACGATTTTATACATGTTTTAAATGATTTAAATTGTATATGTATTTTATATCTACGATAATGTTGGGGTAAACATGGGTAGATATAATAGATGGAATATGATTTAAATGATGAGTTGAGAGGTGTTATAGACCACGAGGTGAGGGTGAGAGGTGGATAGTGAGAAGTCTTTTTCCCAAATGATGGCCCCGTCATTCAGCAGAGTATGGATGACAACCACAGACTATTCTAGACAGTCAGTGGAAAACTAGCAGGCTCGCAACCTGTAAGTGTTGTGAACGATGTGTTCACTCGGTGTACTCTAAACCTTGGTGATCATGCAGACTTGATGCCTAAACCCTGGTGATCATGTAGACTTGATGCCTAAACCCTGGTGATCATGCAGACTTGATGCCTAAACCTTGGTGATCATGCAAACTTGATGCCTAAACCCTGGCGACTATGCAGACTTAGTGCCCGTTGTGTAAACCGTGGCTATGATGTACTTTGTGCCGATTCCTATGTACTCACCAAGTTTCCCAACCTGACCCACTCAGTTCATTTATATCACAGGTGTTGATACGAAGTCACTTTACACTGAGAGATTTAAAGAGATGTAGATCACTAGTGTAAATAAATGTATGTTCTGTTTATGCTTATGTTTCTGTATTAACGATGACATCCCAAACATTTTGAAATGAATAAAATACGTTTCTTCGAAAATGTTTTAATAACGTATTTATCATGTATTTTTGGGAACAAATTCCGCAACATTTTTATTAAAAGAAGTACTCTGATTTTTATAAAGCATAAACAAAATCGGTCTTTTCTGGCCGTGAAAATGGGGATGTCACAGTTGGTATCAGAGCATTAGTTTAAGCGAACTAGGAATATGGATTTATTTCTAGACTTAAACTTAGAATGCTAAGTGATGATTGTGAGGAGTGTGTCAAATAGATTTAGGTAATACACCTGAATAGACACAAGCACTAGCTTATTTTAGGAATGATGCCTAAATTGCTTTTACGTGCTAAATGATGCTATAGTTTGAACGGATCTATGGTCTGTTGCCGACCGGATCTAGAAACCCTATGTGTTTAGGATTCTAAACGTACTACTACGATATTAGAACTAGCATATAAACGTTTCGGAGTGATAAGGATGATTTAAACGTTAATCCTAAGTAAAGGTCTCGATTCGCCTTATTTGGTGTATAGATCAAGATGGCAAGGACCCGTAGCGGAAATATGAATGCAAATGGGAACTGAAACCAACCCCCAGTGATTGAGCAAATACTGGTTGTGATAGCCGCTGCTGAGCCAATAACGATGGCCGGAGTGCAAGCGATGATCCAGGCGATGTTGGATCGTCAAATGGAGGAAACCAGACGTTTGTTCCAGCAAAATTGAGAGGAAGCGACCATACAGATCGAACATCCTGAGTTGAATGAAGGGCAGACTGAGGAGGGAAATTACAGTGGGACTGTTGGTCAAGCCAACCCACCGATAGTTAGGCAAAACCATCAGGATGGAGGAAATGATGGATGTGGATGCAAATATAAGGATTTCATGGCGTCCAAACCACCGAGTTTATCTGGAAGCCCAACGCCGGTAGAAGTCATGAACTGGATCTCCGAGATGGAGACGATGTTTGAGAGTTGCGAGTGTAGCAACAGGCAGAAGACCGCTCTCGCGGTTCCTTTGTTGAAATCTGGAGTACTAAGCTGGTGGAAGCTACTAGCCTATTCAATGCCCAAAGGAGAAGCGAGCAAGATGTCATGGGAGGATTTTCTGGTGCAGTTAAAAATGCAATACTGCTCTGAGCAGGATCTTCTGGATATCAACAACGAGTTTCAGAATCTAAAGAAGGGAAAGATGAGTGTCATCGAGTATGCTGCAAGTTTTACAGAGAAAATGAAGCTTGTTCCTTACCTAGTTCCAACTAAGCTCTCCAAGGTTAATAAGTTTCCCCATGGATTACCAGCAGACTTTGGACCAATGGTCAAGCAAGCAACCACTTTAAAAGGAGCCATCTGGGCAACCAGGAATGTTGAGACCCAGATTAGGGAAAAAGGTCTAGAGAGAGCTGAAGTTGGCGAGAAAAGGAAGCATGAAGGATCTTCAAAATCCAACAAAGAAAGGAAATTCTCAAAAACTGAAGAAGGAGTAGGAGGTGAAACCAAGTGGTGCGAGAAGTGTAAAAAGAAGCACTTCGGGAAATGTGGCGAGGAGGTGACTTGCTACAAATGTGGAAAGACAGGGCATTACGCCAGCAAGTGTGCATCCAACAAGAAGGTGTGTTATGGATGTAACAAGGAAGGGCATATGTCTAGGGACTGCCCGGGGAAAAATAAAGCAGCAAGACCAGAAACGCCACTGAGGCCAAGGGCATTTCACATGATCGTCGACGAAGCAGAAAACCGTGCAAGGAATCAAGGATGAGGACTTCATATCCGAAGATCGAGTTATGCGGTAGCCATAGTATCATATGATGTAGCCTATTAGAGGCATAGTCTAGGGTGAACTTGAACACCTATGTAATAGTTTCAAGAAATAATAAAACCTTCGTTTTGTTATCTGATGTGTTAAACTGTTGTGTGATTTTCATGTATGGTGACTTGGGAAAACTACGAGACAATACTTGGGACGAGTATGAGTAGGTGTGAAATGTAGTAGATGCATATACTACCGGAAGCACAGGACTCACGCTTGGATCAGGGAAAGTCACAAGGTTACCAAGAAACTAGTAATTGGTTTCGATTTATTCAAGTGTGTTGCTACCATCGTTTCGGTAATGACTAAGAAGATTGTTGATATTCCGACCCTAGTGGTCATATCAAATTGAGTCCGACCAAGATGAGTATGTTATGTGGTTCAGAGAACCGAGTTCGATGTAACACCGACTTAAGCCAAAAGAATTAATCAAAGTGATCAGTAGAAGTATCGCGATGGTTGCTAGAAATGCTACCCTTTAAGATGTGATTAGAATATGAAGGAAGGTATAGTCTGTTCCGGAATTTGAGTCTAAACGACCTAAGTCCAAGCAATGCATCACACGATGATAGGTCATTAGAACATGACACATCGTTCCATTGTAGTAATGAAAGAACTTATCTTAAGTTCGTATCAACGGAGCATTGACATTGTGACTTGAAGGTCATAATTTGGAGTCTAACGTGAGATAGAGAGCATATGCAAGATCGAGCACCGCCTGCAGTCAAGGACTCCAAGAGTTAGATACTCGTTCGAAGAAACATCGAAGTTATGACTTAGGATGAATAGATAACAAATGGAGTCATCATGTGAGCCCTGTTTCGTTGATGATTCTGGGACGTAATCATCCTAAGGGGGAGATAATTGTAACGCCCGTAGATCCAGGCTAGTCAATTTAGAGGCAATAAGAGTTGAAAACGACTTTTAGACAAAAGATTATTGATGCGTGTGAAACAAACTAGTTTTAATCCTACTAACTTAGACACAAAATAAACACACGAAAGGCAGTGTACCTATCGATTAGTAATATAGTTCAAGCAAGTAGGGTATCGAACACAGGGAACGGTAAACAATTAAAATAAATGCTAATATTATCTAAATAAAACAAGTAATAGAAAAGGGGTTTTCTCTAGTTTTGCAAGACTAGAAACTTAAACAATTAACTAAAACTTAAACTAACAAACTAAGAGCTAAGCAAATAAAAATCAACTAAATTCAATAATAAAGAGGACTTCTGTTTAGGTTCGAATCATTTGTTCCCGTGGATGATTTTATGGTAAATATATCGAATTAATTATTCATTGGTTACCGACTAAAGTGATTAGATTCACATTCACTATAGCTAATCCTTAGAAAACAGATTAATTCAAGCAATGGCCAGTTGTCTAAATTAATGAATTTCCTAGTTATTGATTTGGTTAAATAAGACTTGTAATAGTTAATCAAATTGGTGATTCAATTAACCTCTTGTTGATGGTGTATCACACAAGCTCACACATTAACTTACCTATCTTCAAGTTAATTCTAGTTTCACATTCGTTATTCCTAGACATACAACTATGTGGTCACGTAAATCATATGAAATTAGCAACTAAGAGATGTTCATACAACTTAATTACTGATTTATTAACATAAGAATAGTTATTGTTAACACATAAAGTTCTTTAACAAGCTTAATAAAACATAATCACCAATTAAAATTAATCCTAATCAAATAATCAATCCATGTTCACAAATTCATCTACCTAAACAGAAGTTATGAGTTTTTAGCTCATGATTACAATGGAAACAAGCACAAAAACGAAATCAATTGGTAAAAACATAGTTCAAACAAGACATTAGGTAAGAGTAAACTTGATTTTGACTTGATTCTCCTTAAAATTGAATGTAGGGTTGATTCCCTTGCTTCCCACGCTCCAACAGCACCTTTAGTCGACAATTGGCCTCCAAGGGTTGATCTATATGCTAGGGTATCGATCTGAAAGTCCCTTTATATAGATTTTTACAAAACAGGGGCTACTCGGCGAGTCCAGTGACCTACTCGGCGAGTCCATCACTTAAAACTCGTGTACGGCAAGTCAGCGCGTCCAGAATCGCAAAACTTCTGACCAACTCGGAGAGTAATCGGCCCTACTCGCCGAGTACGTTTCGAATCAGCATTTTCTCAAAACATGAAAGTCGTCCGAAATTGTGTCTACTTTTTAGAACATTTTGAATCTTGTCAATCGGACATACGGTTCATGAGATATGGCCAAAAAACTAACGAGGGGTCAAGTTGTCCAGCAACATCCTTCTTCTTCAAAATCCAAGATCCAAGCTTCCAATAGCTAGTTCTGCTTCCTTTTCCTTCCGAGCATGTAATCATTGCTGAAAAAGAAATATTTAATCTAATTAAGCACCTTTTGTTCATTAAAAGAGACAAAAACAACATAAAGTATTAAGATCATGCATGAATTTTATAACTTAATATGCCCATATCAAAATACCCCACACTTGACTTTTGCTTGCCCCCAAGCAAAACTGAATTTTAACACATTAGAATCATATAAAACAATCCCAATCGAACCCAGCCATTATGCCAAGACCGCAACGCATGCATTTGTGTCTAAAATTTTTCCTAAAGAACCCCCCATACTCCAAATACTCACAATCCTCATAAACATTCGCCCACTTTTTCCGAACAATGCTCATTTTATGCATCCCTCCAAATCCATCCTCAGAAAACCTCTTAACCTCAAGGTATTTTTGTTGAGCAACCCAAGCATACATAATCTAGACAATTACAATTTATGATACCACATTGGAGCTCTTTGGAATTCTTCACTTCTTTGACATTTGATCTTTAATTTCTTTGAATTCACCACCTTGTTGTTTGATTTTTGGTATCTTCAACTTTTTGAAGTTCTTCGGAATTTTCGATCTTCTAATTTCATACTTAACTTTGATGCTCCAAAAATTCTTCAAACTTTTTCTTCTAACTCTCTCTCTTTTTTTTTTACATGTTCCTCACTTTTTTTTCACTCAAATCCCTACATGCTTAAGCAGGGGCGCTCAACTTCAACCTTTATTGGTTAACGATAATAATTTTCCTGGATACATTTCTGGTACATGATGCTAAACATATTGCATCTTTCAAACTAAGTGAGGTCGTGTTTTTATCCCATGATTTCACTGGAATAAGGAAGCCACAAATGCACTAGAACGTATATAGGCTCAACTAAACATTTGGGTTTTCATGCAATCATCAAATATAATACTAGCATGATCCCTAATTGCTTTACCAAAAATTTTTAACTTAATCCTAGCAAATTTAATGCAAAATTTTAAAATTCACTAGTGTAACCAACAACCCCCTACCCCCACACTTAATTTATGCAATGTCCCTATTGCATATCATGCATGATAAAGAACAATAAAAATAAGGAGAGAATTGGAACAAACTCCCCTCGGATAGTAGTGGCGAGGTTGATATCTATTCTCTTCAGCTCCATCTTCAATTTACTTTAGACATGGGAACAGCTCATCCATGTCTTGGGTGTCAAAATATTGTGTGGTACAATCTTTATAAAAGCTCCAAACATAAGGGAAAAACTCTTGGAAATGCTCGGAAAATGATCTTCAAAGAATAGAATCAATGCCCATATCAAATGTCATCAAATCTTCAGCTCAAAAGTAAGAAGAATGAGCGACTCGTCGAGTAAGTATGCAGACTCGCCAAGTTGAAGCATAAATGGCAGAAGAATCGTGAATTTTCACATGGACTCGGCGAGTCCATAAGATGCACTCGGCGAGTAGACTGCCGTGTGACAAAAATTTTATTCTGCCCAAGTCCATTTATGATTTATGAGGGTTATATAAACTAATAATTTCCCTCATTTTTCTTTAGGTAATAAACACTATATAACCCTTCTATCAATTGGACTCATAGCTTGACTCAAAACTTCGTTTCCTCTCTTGCCTAGGCTCGATTTCTCGCTTCATCAGCCTTAACTCTAGACCCTCACATGCATCCTTACACTCAAACTGAAAAGATCAAAAACAAAAACCAAGTAATAATAAAAATAAATCAAAATAAAAATCCTAAATTATCCCTAAATACTAGAAGTTTAGAAAGAAAAAGAAAAGCAAACTCTAATGACGGGATGCCTCCCGCAAGCGCTTCTTTTTGCGCGAGTCTTTAGCTGGACTCCCAACTTAATAAACTTCCAATAAACTCAATGTCAATCCATCCGTTGCATTAAATATTTTCTTTGGACCAATTTGTAAAATTCGACTCTTTACTTCTAAAATTGGCCAAACGAGCTTGATTTCATAAAACCCAAGAATATTGACAAGGGTTGGAACCGGTTGGATACTAATCATAAATGGATCATGATTTAGAACTTTCTCCAAAGTTGGAATCGTCACCCCATGCTTTGAAACACAAACCGAAAATACAGGGGGGCATGTCGTGGTAATGGTCAAACCACAGCTTGGTTCCTGCAACTCAGCTTGTTCTTGTTCTTCATTTGACCTTTCTGCTAGCAATCTTTCCAACTCCTCCAAGTCTCTTTCTGGATTAAATTCTTCATCTTGTAACTTTAGCTCTTGTGACTCAGATTGTTCTTGTGTGTTGGGCAAGATGTTATCTAACCATCTATCAAATTTCTTCAAATCATCATCTGAGTCATAGTCCTCATCTTTTTGCTCATTTACTTGCACTACTTCCTCAAGAAAAGCATCAAGAGCATCGAGATTTGGAAAATACATAATAAATAAAAATAAAAATAAAAGTAAAAATTAAACTAAATAAAAAAATTAATCAACAAATAAAATAAAAACAATATGATAACAATTAACAAATAAAATTAACTATTTAGAACCGTGCCCCGGCAACGACGCCAAAAACTTGATGTGTGTGAAACAAACTAGTTTTAATCCTACTAACTTAGACACAAAATAAACACACGAAAGGCAGTGTACCTATCGATTAGTAATATAGTTCAAGCAAGTAGGGTATCGAACACAGGGAATGGTAAACAATTAAAATAAATGCTAATATTATCTAAATAAAACAAGTAATAGAAAAGGGGTTTTCTCTAGTTTTGCAAGACTAGAAACTTAAACAATTAACTAAAACTTAAACTAACAAACTAAGAGCTAAGCAAATAAAAATCAACTAAATTCAATAATAAAGAGGACTTCTGTTTAGGTTCGAATCATTTGTTCCCGTGGATGATTTTATGGTAAATATATCGAATTAATTATTCATTGGTTACCGACTAAAGTGATTAGATTCACATTCACTATAGCTAATCCTTAGAAAACAGATTAATTCAAGCAATGGCCAGTTGTCTAAATTAATGAATTTCCTAGTTATTGATTTGGTTAAATAAGACTTGTAATAGTTAATCAAATTGGTGATTCAATTAACCTCTTGTTGATGGTGTATCACACAAGCTCACACATTAACTTACCTATCTTCAAGTTAATTCTAGTTTCACATTCGTTATTCCTAGACATACAACTATGTGGTCACGTAAATCATATGAAATTAGCAACTAAGAGATGTTCATACAACTTAATTACTGATTTATTAACATAAGAATAGTTATTGTTAACACATAAAGTTCTTTAACAAGCTTAATAAAACATAATCACCAATTAAAATTAATCCTAATCAAATAATCAATCCATGTTCACAAATTCATCTACCTAAACAGAAGTTATGAGTTTTTAGCTCATGATTACAATGGAAACAAGCACAAAAACGAAATCAATTGGTAAAAACATAGTTCAAACAAGACATTAGGTAAGAGTAAACTTGATTTTGACTTGATTCTCCTTAAAATTGAATGTAGGGTTGATTCCCTTGCTTCCCACGCTCCAACAGCACCTTTAGTCGACAATTGGCCTCCAAGGGTTGATCTATATGCTAGGGTATCGATCTGAAAGTCCCTTTATATAGATTTTTACAAAACAGGGGCTACTCGGCGAGTCCAGTGACCTACTCGGCGAGTCCATCACTTACAACCCGTGTACGGCAAGTCAGCGCGTCCAAAATCGCGAAACTTCTGACCAACTCGGCGAGTAATCGGCCCTACTCGCTGAGTATGTTTTGAATCAGCATTTTCTCAAAACATGAAAATCGTCTGAAATTGTGTCTACTTTTCAGAACATTTTGAATCTTGTCAATCGGACTTACGGTTCATGAGATATGGCCAAAAAACTAACGAGGGGTCAAGCTGTCCAGCAACATCCTTCTTCTTCAAAATCCAAGATCCAAGCTTCCAATAGCTAGTTCCGCTTCCTTTTCCTTCCGAGCATGTAATCATTGCTGAAAAAGAAATATTTAATCTAATTAAGCACCTTTTGTTCATTAAAAGAGACAAAAACAACATAAAGTATTAAGATCATGCATGAATTTTATAACTTAATATGCCCATATCAATTATTTAGAATAAATAATCTTAACCAAGTTGTAGAATATGTTACAAGGTTTCCGTACATATAAAGAACACCAAAATCCGAGTTATAACGAAGAAGTTATGACCCGTTGAAGTTTCGCGACGGAACCGGTACGATACCGGGAAGCGTAAATAGTGAATTTATGATAGAGCAAGATTTAGCCTTAGAAATCTAAACAAAAGTCGTAGAATATGTTAAATTAAGAACATCGATAAAAAGAACGCCCAAATCTGACTTCGTATGAAGAAGTTATGATTTTTCGAAGTTTCGGACTAGTAGTGTACAGCCCGAAATTCGAAAACGGATGCCGGATGAAGAAGTTATGAGGATTTAACGGACCAATCCTGTCCCGGCCCGTTAATAATATAAAATTTAAAATCGAGTCAAAATTAGCCGACGGTGTCTAAACGAAAGTTGTAGAGTACGTTCCCACCTTCGCGTGGATATAAATAACGTCAAAAACGGAGCTTGTATGCGAAAGTTACGAATTTTTAAAGTTGAGTGTGCAAATTGCAAAATCTGATGCGAGATGGATGACGTGGCCGCATCTGGGCCGTCGCTTGTTGACCAAGGCCTCGCTTCGGATGGGTGACAGCTGGCTCACTACGCAGCGCGTAAAAGAAGAGAACGCCCCGTGTTCGGAATCGCTTGGTTTCGGAAGGACCACGTCGCACCAAGGAGGCTCGGACAAGTGGCTGTACGAACGCGCAGTGTAAGGCCGGAACGCCCTGCGTGCGAGATACGCCCCGCGTACCCTCGCAGGAACGCCCAGCGTAGACCGAGGCTGGTGCCTATAAAAGGGGTGCGAACCCTTCCGACTTTTTCACACATTTCTTCATTCTCTCTCTAAGAACTTTCTCTCTCTAGCCCCTTTTGAGTTCCCTAAAGTCTAGGTGAACCCCTAGCACCCTAAGGAAGCCTCGAGGCTCCCGGAGTCCCGAGAAAAAGGAGTCTTTCGGTTTCGAAACGCTGCTCCAATTAAGTCCTGGTTTTCGATAAAATTCGCTGTAAGTGTGCTACGCTTACGCAATTTTTAATATAGCTTTCGAATAATTATAGGAATGTTATTAGGTCCTTAAAATAATTATTTGGGCTATTATTATGGGTTATATTGAGTGTTATTAACGCCTATATAATAAAAATAATAGTCAGACTAATTACTTTGTCGCGGTTATCGTTAGACTAAACCCTAGTGGTATTGGTACTAGGTTTTATCGAAGGAAATTGTTTTGAGAGTATCGAAGCGCTGTCCGAGTGCTGAGTCACCACCTTTCAGGTGAGTGCATAGTTCCCTTTCATGTTACACATAGATACGAAGTATTTTATATAAATTACGTGCTATGTGTGCATATTATCTGAGTACTTGTTGTCTATGCTAAATGAACGATTTTATACATGTTTTAAATGATTTAAATTGTATATGTATTTTATATCTACGATAATGTTGGGGTAAACATGGGTAGATATAATAGATGGAATATGATTTAAATGATGAGTTGAGAGGTGTTATAGACCACGAGGTAAGGGTGAGAGGTGGATAATGTGAGAAGCCTTTTTCCCAAATGATGGCCCCATCATTCAGCAGAGTATGGATGACAATCACAGACTATTCTAGACAGTCAGTGGAACACTAGCAGGCTCGCAACCTGTAGGTGTTGTGAACGATGTGTTCATTCGGTGTACTCTAAACCTTGGTGATCATGCAGACTTGATGCCTAAACCCTGGTGATCATGCAGACTTGATGCCTAAACCCTGGTGATCATGCAGACTTGATGCCTAAACCTTGGTGATCATGCAGACTTGATGCCTAAACCCTGGCGACTATGCAGACATAGTGCCCGTTGTGTAAACCATGGCTATGATGTACTTTGTGCCGATTCCTTAGGATAATCCTTAGGAATGAATGAACGAGAAATAGCTAATTCTTAGGGTAGATCCTTAAGAGTAAAGAAGATAATGGGGATGGGTAATTGGGTTTAATTGCTTGATTGATTAAACATAATAATTATATTATTGTGGGTTGAAAACCCTATGTACTCACCAGGTTTCCCAACCTGACCCACTCAGTTCATTTATATCACAGGTGTTGATACGAAGTCACTTTACACTAAGAGATTTAAAGAGATGTAGATCACTAGTGTAAATAAATGTAAGTTCTGTTTATGCTTATGTTTCTGTATTAACGATGACATCCCAAACATTTTGAAATGAATAAAATACGTTTCTTCGAAAATGTTTTAATAATGTATTTATCATGTATTTTTGGGAACAAATTCCGCAACATTTTTATTAAAAGAAGTACTCTGGTTTTTACAAAGCATGAACAAAATCGGTCTTTTCTGGCCGTGAAAATGGGGATGTCACACCTTACCGGAAGGAAAGCGTGCCATCGACTCCAAGTGGATCTATAAAATAAAATTCAAACCCAACGGATCCATAGAAAGACACAAGGCTCGTCTTGTGGCAAAGAGCTACACATAAATGGAGGGCGTCGACTTCCATGATACCTTCGCCCCTGTGGCCAAATTGGTCACTGTTCGGAATCTTTTAACTTTAGCCGTCAAAAACAACTGGATCATTCACCAATTGGATGTGAACAGCGCGTTCTTGCCTGGTGATCTCAAGGAAGATGTTTACATGAAACTACCCCAAGGGTTCGTTAAGGAAGGCGACAATCGGGTGTGCAAGCTAAAAAAATCCTTGTATGGCTTGAAACAAGCTAGTCGAAACTGGTATTTCAAATTCACAGCCGCTTTACGAGATATGGACTTCAAACCTTCGCATGCAGATCACTCCTTATTTGTCTACAAAACCAAGACTAGCTTTGTTACGGCTCTCATCTATGTCGACGACATTATTATTGTTGGTAATGACACAACAAAGATTGAGAGCACCAAATCCGACCTTGATGCTCGGTTTAGCATCAAAGATCTTGGTAGCCTAACGTATTTCTTGGTCATCGAGGTATCACGTACCAAAGAAGGTTTAGTTTTGAGCCAAAGAAAGTACACCTTGGATATTTTGGAAGATGCAGGCATGCTTGGCTGCAAACCTTGCAAGTTTCCAATGGAACAGAACCTTAAACTTGATAAAGGAGATAAGGAAGAACGTGTTGACCCCAACACATATTGTCGTCTTGTAGGTCGTTTACTCTACCTTCAAGCGACACGTCCAGACATCACTTACTCAGTAAATGTTCTGAGTCAGTTTGTTTCAGACCCTAGAATTAATGATTGGCATGCAGCGATGCGTGTCTTGCGATACCTCAAAACGAGCTTGGGTCAAGGTATTCTTCTACCCCGAGAAGGGTCACTGGATTTGGTGGCTTATAGTGATTCTGATTGGCTTGGTTGCCCCTACTCTCGACACAGGTTATTTGTTGCTTTTGGGTGGTGCGCCTATTTCATGGAAGTCAAAGAAGCAGTCAGTTGTGTCCCGGTCCTCGGCTGAGGCAGAATATCGGGCAATGGCCACCACTGTGAGTGAAATTTTATGGGTTCGTTGGTTATTGTCGGAACTTGGCATAAATGTTCGAGAAGCCACTCCACTCTTTTGTGACAATCAGCCCGCCAAACACATTGCTCACAACCCTATCTTTCACGAAAGAACTAAACACGTGGAGATGGATTGCTTCTTTGTTCGTGAAAGAGTAGAGACCAAAGAAATAGCTCCAACTTGGCTCCACACTCATCATCAGCTCGCAGATCTTCTCACCAAGCCACTGGGTTCAGACATGCTACACTCTCTTCTTGTTAAGATGAACATTCGGAATCTCCATGCTCATCTTGAGGGGGAGTAAAGGATATATTCTGTCATATCTTCTATTTTTTTCATTTGTTTGAGTTTCCTAGTTTATTCCTCCTTTCTAGCTAGGTTCTCTTTTAAATGTTCCGCTTGTATTCTTTCTCCATTCAATGAAACAGAAACTGGTTTGGCTTATAGAATTTTTCAAATGATGATGACGAGTGATTTATTTAATTATATTGTGTTGTGTTATATTTTTATTTGATTTTTATGTTTTATACAATTATTTTTTATAAAGTTATGTAATTTTTTAAAAAGTTATTGAAAAAAGTTAAATAAAAAACTTAAAACCCAAAAAAAAATGACATGAAAAATAAAGTTGTGTGGTTGTGACCGTTGTGTGATATTTCCTAACAAGTATAAAATATTATGGAGATGCCATAAAATATAACGTGACAAACAAAATGATATACGGTCTGATTGGGTTAAGTTAATAAGGATTAGGTCAATTCATGGTTGACAGATAAAAAGATTACGTGACTATTTATGTTGTCAGAAAAGTTATTAATGAGATAATAACAAGACATAAAATATTGTAGTGGATAAAAGACATGCATTTTCTACCCATCCTAAGTCGTAGTTCATAAGTAGACAGACTCAATTATACGTCAATTAGATAATAACAAGACATCAAATATCGTAGTGGACAATATCAGAATGTAATAACATGTTCAATTGTTCATATCAACGTCATAGAATAATTGTCTTGTAGAGATAGAAATTATAATATTTTGATGAATTCTAGCACATTGTATGTTAGACCATATTAGTATTTCATTGGGCCACTTATGATGGGTTCATGTATTTACTAATTATAACTTCTCGGTGAAAGCCTACAAGGCGTTTTAAATATTTATTAATTTATTAATGTGATTAACTAGCTTTAGATTTTTTTTTTATTTCTTTTTAAACAAACACATCTAATTTATTCTTAAACTAATATATATCTACACATACAAATCTAATCTATTTTTAAACTAACATTTAATTTTAAATATATGCCCATAAAAACTTGAACTATTGTCTTCAAAAACAAAAGCCAACACCCGATAGCTTTGGGTTCCTTGAGATGAAAATGGAATAACATGAATGTTAAATTCGAGGTAAATGATAAAAGATGTAAAAGGCGCATGGATTATAGTAAAACGACATAAAATGTCGGAGGTTAAAATGATAAGGGTACGGATTACAAAGTCTACATTGATGTCAGTTATAATTCCCCTTCTCAAAGGCTACTTGTGTGGTCCCCCTGGTACCCCTTGGTTTCATTATTTTATCTTATCCAAAATTCATTAAATACTGTAAGAGAAATGTTACTTAAAATAAAAAGTAATATTATGTGTGCCGGTTTCTATTTATTAAATAAGTCTTTTACTTGATTATAAACAAACGAACTTTAAAATATATGTTATCTAAATATAAATGATTGAAAATATGTTTTTTTTTTCAACCACACCCCCTTTATATTCTGGAAATTGATTGCATTTGTGATAATGGATAATAGTTTGCCTAAATGAGACGTGTACCACATAAGCCCATAAAATAAAAGGGATCATATAAACCCAAGTTAACAGTTGGCCCAATACTCGTTTACTCATTAAGTTGTTAGTTATGGGAATGGGATTGTGATAGTATCAAAAATGTCTCCTGCATTTTCAAGTGTTTTCATATTTTGTTGAGATTAAGATTTTTCGGGATCGGTACTTGAGATCAGGAACTTCATTTTATTGCTCGAGTTTTGGGATGCCTCGAGGGTTTTATTCTCGTTCATTTATTTAGAGTCACGGTGGGTGCTAACATGGTTAAATTTAGATCGAAGTTATTGATATGGAAAGTCAAATCTCTATGGTTTGGAGGTTGTCTAACTCTAATAATATCAATACTTAACAGCCTCCCTAAATGCTATATGTCTATTTTCAAAGCTCCCCAAGGTATTATCGATTCTCTTGAAAAGATTAGAAGTTTATTTGGGGTGGTGGAGATTTAAAATCTAAAATTCATTGGATGGATTGGAACAAACTAATTGCACCTAAAAAAGACGTAGGTCTTTGGGTCAGTACACTAAAACTCAAAACTTTTCTCTTTTAATTAAATGGTGGTGGTGATTTTTGAATGAGAAAGGTAGTTTATTTTAGTTTATTTTTTTAATTTTTTGGAACCGACAAATATAAATATATAATCTACTCTTAAACTAACACCTAATTCCGCATTTATATCCACAACGGGACTTGAACCCTCAACCTTAAAGAGTGAGGACACTGTTTGATACCGTTAGGCTAAAAACTTATGTAAAGAGGTCATCACAAGCATACACAACCTAAGAAAAAAAACCAACTTCTTACATTGCTAGAAAATCCTCAACGTGTAATATTGCTAAGGATGTAAACTGCCTTGCTGAGTATAACATTGATTGCAACGAAATTTTCAAACTTATTCCAGGTTCATATGTGAAAATTTTATTTTAGAATGATCTTTGGTGTTGCATTATACTATTTCATACAAGATTTTCTAGTCTATACAATATTGAATCAATCAAATGTTGTGAACTTAATGATCACTTATCTACCAATGGTTACTCTTGAATGGAAACATACTCCGACTGATATGGTATCGTCGAGGGAATTATTACAGCTCTATTCCGATATCGGGGCTTTGGAGAACGTATCTTCATCTTCATCTGGTTTTTGTTTTAACCTAAATGTGGATGGGAGTTACACGGTCAAATCAATTAGGTGACTAATTGATTCAAATTTGATTCTATTCAAAGGTCACGCGATATGGTGGCCAAATTTTATTCCCTTAAAAGTTCAGTGCTTTGTATTGAGGGCATCGATGAGTAGAATCTCGATTGCAGGGATAATGGTCCCCCAACTGCTTTGCCCTATATGTAATAGGGATATTAGTAGACCATCTTTTAGTTCGATGGAATTCGATTGGGTAGTTTGTGACTGGATTTTTAGGTGGTGTGGAATTCAGAATCAACAATTCTTCAATGTCATGGAATTTATAGATTTTGTAGCCTCTTGGGGTAACTATCCTCGGAAAAACCAATTAGTAGCATGGTCTTTTTCTGCATGTTATAGAGTGTCTGGAAGGAAAGAAATGATTTGATCTTCAAAAAATTGATATTACCTCTAATCAAGGTTGTTGATAATATTATATCCCTCTCGTATGTTTGGTGCAACCATAGAGGTTCGCTCGGATGTGGTAAGTGGATTGACTGGAGCTGCTCTCCATTTACTAATATTAACATTATTCTTGTGTAGTAAGTATCCATAATCTTCTCATTCATTTCTCCCAAATTTCGGGGCGTCATACCATCATCGCTAACTTGAAGAATTGTCAACTGGTTCATCATGCCTTCTCACTCGCGTTGCTCCTTCTCCTCCATGTGCTTGTCTATAAAGGAAATCCAAATGCTCACATTTCAACTCATTTTTTTTCTTTTTGTAGTAAATTGTGCTCATCAAACTTCACTTTCATTGTCGCCATATGTTGTGCTTTCATCTCAACATCCTCTGCATGTTTTGTAGCATGCTTCATTTTGTCGCGTCCCTCCGATTGTCGTGGCGGGGAGATCTCATCGATGTTGTTCGGAATCTGGCTAATGTCAGCGTTGAGGTTGATGTAAGTTTGTGCGTCTGAAACGTCGATCGAACTTGCATTTAGAGACTTCTTCGATTGAACCTCCGACGATGTAGGAGTTTTGATCTATTTTGGATCTACTCGCACCAAATCTCATGATTTATCAAACTCGAACACACGTCTCATTTCGATCTGATATTATTTTCTAGATTTGAACAAATCGAAGTTGTTGGTTCCGCTCTACCGTTTCAACTGAAGCTTGTTGTAAATACCATTGAATTTTGAGCACCGCTTACTTTCTATTTGCTACTAAGCATGTTGATATTGTGATATGAATTTTTATTCAAGATATTGTGAAATTTGGCGAGGATCGCTTCCCAATAAGCACCTTACGTCATACCATTTTTGTGATTTTCGTTTTTTGAAGTCGCACATCATGCTACCGCTAAAGCATATTCCTCCTCCGGTGTTCACTATTATGGAATCTCCCCACTTTCCCTTTCAATAGTTTTCCCTTTACCTTTCCCTTTCATCTCTTTGTCCTACTACCTCCCGCTTGCGTTCCGATCTCAATTTCGTCTGATGGTTGTGTGGTTGTTTTTTGGCATCGAAGAGAAAGTAGGAAAAGGTTTTCTTGTAAATTTGGGGTTTGCCCAAAAATAATTTGTTGAATGTAGGGTGAGGAAGGAAATTGGACTCAAAGTGAAGTGGGATTAAAACAAGCTCCTTCGTATGGGATATCACAAATCGAAGTTGTTGGTTCCGCTCTACCGTTTCGACTGAAGCTTGTTGTAAATACCATTGAATTTTGAGCACCACTTACTTTCTATTTGCTACTAAGCATGTTGATATTGTGATATGAATTTTTATTCAAGATATTGTGAAATTTGGCGAGGATCGCTTCCCAATAAGCACCTTACGTCATACCATTTTTGTGATTTTCGTTTTTTGAAGTCGCACATCATGCTACCGCTAAAGCATATTCCTCCTCCGGTGTTCACTATTATGGAATCTCCCCACTTTCCCTTTCAATAGTTTTCCCTTTACCTTTCCCTTTCATCTCTTTGTCCTACTACCTCCCGCTTGCGTTCCGATCTCAATTTCGTCTGATGGTTGTGTGGTTGTTTTTTGGCATCGAAGAGAAAGTAGGAAAAGGTTTTCTTGTAAATTTGGGGTTTGCCCAAAAATAATTTGTTGAATGTAGGGTGAGGAAGGAAATTGGACTCAAAGTGAAGTGGGATTAAAACAAGCTCCTTCGTATGGGATATGTGGTGAGCTTTAAGAGGATAATATGTGAAAATAATTTTTGTAACCAACAAATATGAGATGATAGATTGTGTTTGGCTGTGGTTTGGGTTTGGTGGAGAGATGTTAGGGTTTTGCTCCATTTTTTTGTTGAACAAGAATTGGATTTTATAAAATGTAGAGAGAAATAAAAGAATGGTATGTAAAAAATGAGATAAATATATGGTATATGTATGTAAAAAATAAGGTTTTTCTGATAAAATTTGACCATTTGTCAGCAGTCTAGTAAAACAACAGTAAAAAAATGTTACAAACAACATGTTTCGCAAGTAATGTCCCAATTACTTCAATCATTTTAGAAATTTCATTGTCTTTGCGATTAATATCTTCCCGAAAAGAAAAGGGGTAGTCATATCCGATAATTTACGATCATTTCATTCAATATTATTTTTATTATAGGACAACTTTTCACATTTAAATTATGTATTATATACACTAATACCTTATTCAGTCTGTCGTAACGCCCGTGAGAAGCATCATAACGAGGAGGGAGGGTACCGTGTGCTCCGTGTTATAATGTCATTAAGGCATGTCCACGTCGGTAAAAATATCATTAAGGCGACGAATACCATATGCTTTAAGCGTCGCCAACAGGCATGCTAATCATGTGCTACACCATCCCATAACTTGCGTTAAGGGGCGGCCAAGAAGACCTTGCAAAGTAGGTAGCGAAAGGAGAGAGGAGAGAGAAAATTGAAAAATAGTTTGTGTAATTGATTATTCCTATTTTATTTTATTTTTTATTTTTTTCTTTTAAAAATTAAACCTATTAAACATTTTAGTATTAAACATGCTAAGCTTACATGACTTAAAAAAAACTAAAAGATCTTATGATAATATGCTAGGATTATTACTACTTTCTCCATCTTTCGAAGAATATGTTTAATTACCGGTTTAATCCGGTAAAACTTTTGTTATACATAAATAGTAAAACATAAAAATCATAGTAATTTTTACTCCAATCAAATACAATTTTATATTATTTTATTATGAAATGAAAAAAATATAAAATTCTTTTTTTCTCTAGAAACAAATATCTTCATTGATTGCGGTGTAAGTCTTGTTCTATGCGTTCATATAACCTTGCTACAAAATAAAGACACGTTTTAAAATTATCGGACCATTGTATAACATATTAGAAACTAGTCATGGGTTAAGTTGTTCGTAAGCCGTGCCTTGAAAAAGCAAGGATTGCAAAGAAAATATGCATACTGTGAATAGGTCAAAATATGTTTTTGGTTTGGGAAGCAAGGATTGCAAAGAAAATTTTGATTTTAGCCATTGTGCTAAAATCGAAATTTGTAGTTCATTATCCTTCCATTATACCAGCAAATCTTGATCTACGTACTTATAAACGTTATAGCATTTTTGGTTCTAATCTACCTCAACTTATGTTGATTTGTGCTCCTTTACTTGGTTCAGAGCCGGTTCTTTACTTGGTTCAGAGCCGGTTCTGAGGATTCAAATGCTCATGACGATATAGATAAAAAAAAGCCCTTAGGTCTTAACGTGTAACAAATTAATTTACATAAACTAATATTTTTATTAAAATGACGATAAACTTTATAGCAATAAACAAAGTAAAATCATAGTTTTTTAATGAGTAATTACATATCCTAATAGCTAACCGTTCGTGAAACTCTCCTAGCATTCTTGATTACAAATTGATTGATCAACTCTTCATAATCTACACTATCTAAGATTCCGTTCTCGATAGATATCATTGCCAAACTGCTAAGTCTTTCTGGTGTCATTGTGGAGCGTAAGTTAGATTTCACAAACTTCAATTTTGAAAAACTCCTTTCTGTAGATGCAATCATTACTGGAATAGTCAACAATATTCTATATGCAATACTTGCATTTGGGAAATAATTAAGTTCTTTCAAAAACTTCAAAACATCTATAGGGTTGCTAAATTCATTGGTTTCCAATGTCTCAAATAATTTCGACTTTGTATAAAGTTGATCAGCATCAATATCTGATCTTTCTTCAAACTTGAGTGTTTTTTCAAAACGATGACAATACTACTTAAGATCTTTATCTTCAATTCCTCTCAAATTATGTGGAAATAAAAAATCAAATACATTGTCATACTCTTTGAATTATTCAAATATTGTCTCAAGAGAAGAAATAGCTTGATCAACAATGAATAAGAAATAATTGACTCTAAAATTCTCTTCATGTGTAAATGAAACTTCTTCACTAGTTGAACTCTCATCAAACCTTCTTTTCCTTTCAATCAAACATTTTTTTGGAAATTTTGATCAATACCCATTTCAATAGCAATCTCCTTAGCGTCAACAATCGCTTTTGAAAAACCAGTTTCTCTATAATTCTTGAAGTACCCAATAAATTTGTTTATTTATGTAATAACATTATCAAGATGCATATCCTTTGATTGTAACTTCTTACTCACAATATTCACATAGCTTAGTACTTCATACCAAATAACAGTTGATACCAAAAACTCAAAGTCATAAAGTTATTTTTCTGTGACATCCCCAAAACCACGGCCAAAAAAGACCGATTTTTGTTTATGCTTTATAAAAATCAGAGTACTTCATTTTATAAAAAGGTTGCGGAATTTGTTCCCAGAAAAACATGGTAAATACGTTATTAAAACATTTTCGAAGAAACATATTTATTTCATTTTAAAATGTTTGGGATGTCATCGTTAATACCGAAACATAAGCATAAACAGAACTTACAATGATTTACACTAGTGATCTACATCTCTTTTAAATCTCTCAGTGTAATGTCACTTCACTTCGTCACCTGTGATATACATAAACTGAGTGGGTCAGGTTGGGAAACCTGGTGAGTACATAGGGTTTTCAACCCACAATAATATAATTACTATGTTCAATCAAACAATCAACCCAATTACCCATCCCCATTATCTTCTTTACTCTTTAAGGATTTAACCTAAGAGTCATCTATCCTGCATTCGTTTATTCCGAAGTCCCTTACCTCCAGGGTTATAGGACTGACACTAAATCCATAGCTGCCAATGTTCGTTCATAAAGCACTAATTCCATAGCTGCTATGGTCTATTCATCAGGTACTAAATCCATAGCTACCAATCTTTATCTAATAGGTACTAAGTCCATAGCTACCAATGTTCAACAGGTACTAAGTCCATAGCTACCAATTCCCAACAGGTACTAAATTCATAGCTACCAACGTTTAACAGGTACTAAGTCCATAGCTACCGGTGTTTGTCCCATAGGCACTAAGTCTATAGCTGCCAATGTATCATCTTCTATCTCTCATCATTCATCTACCCATCTCATACCCAACATATTCGTATATATAAAATACTTATACAGCTTAAATTCTTTAAAACATGTATAAAACGTTCATCCAGCATAGACAACAAGTATTCAGATAATATGCACACATAGCACGTAGTTTATGTAAAATACTTCATATCTATGTGTAAGATGAAAGGGACTATGCACTCACTTGAGAAGGTGGTGACTCGGTACTCGGACAGCGCTTCGTTTACTTTAAAATAATTTCCTTTGATGAAACCTAATATTATCACCACTAGATTTTAGTCTAATATTACCGTCACTAATTATTAGTCTTATTATTATTATTATATAAGCGTTTAAACAATACTTTCCAACTACTATGTACAGACAGGGGCCAGACATAAAACACCGAAGGGCAGGACCATTTTGGCGTATAGCACTTCTGAAATCCAACAACCCTATGCGGCCCTTTAAACCAGATTCCCCGTACCGCGAGTAGTTAAAAGATATTATAACGACACTTATATAAGTCATAATAATAGCTCAAATATTTATTATAAATTTATAATAACAATACTAAATTTAAATATAAACTATATTTAAAATAGGGTAAGCATAACTTACTTTCAAGGGGATTTTAGCTAGGAGTCGGGCTCTGCAGGGGTAGAACTTCGTCGCTGAATCTTTCTAAGAAAGATTCGTGCAGCGCTTCAGCGCTCACCTTACTATACTAAACTACAGAAAGAGAAGTCGAATCACGAGGGACCGAAATGCTCGGGGGATAAGGAGAGAAAGACTCTTGAATCAAGAGAATGGTGCAAGAAATATGAGAGCCCAAGGCTCTTATTTATACTAATTGAATTTTTAAAAACTACCCTCCATAATTACTTAATGACCTTTTAGTTATATAAACAACTAAACACCCCTCTATAATACTATTTTAAATGGATTTAATGATATTTGTACTAAACTAATGTCGAAAGAACTCAACATTAGTCTTATAATGACCGCATCGTCGATACCTTTCTAATGATATATACATATGTATATATATGTGTACGTATACATGATTTATACTTTATTTTAATACATAAATATGCTATTATAATTTGTAACTCGTTCATACGAACTCCGTTTTTGACGTTCTTTATATCCACGCGTAGGTGGAGACGTACACTACAACTTTCGTTTAGACTCCGTCGGCTAATTTTGACTTTATTTTTAAAGTTATATTTTTAACAGGCCGGGACAGGATTGGTCCGTTAAAATCTCATAACTTCTTTATCCGATGTCCATTTTTGTCTGTCTTTTTATCGTTACGCTACTAATAACGAGATCTTCGATTCTTGTTTAGGTTGTGTCGGCTAAAAATCAATCGATCTAAAATTCGAATTTCGGGTTGTACACCGCTAATCCGAAACTTCGAAAAATCATAACTTCTTCATACGAAGTCAGATTTGGGCGTTCTTTTTATCGATGTTCTTAGTTTAACATATTCTACGACTTTCGTTTAGAGCGCTAAGGCTAAATCTCTCTCTATCATAAATTTACTATTTACGCTTCCCGGCGCCGTGCCGGTTCCGACGCGAAACTTCGACGGGTCATAACTTCTTCGTTATAACTCGGATTTCGGCGTTCTTTATATGTACGAAAACCTTGTGACATATTCTACAACTTGGTCAAGATTATTTGTTCTAAATAATCTTTTTGTAGAAAAGTTGTTTTCGACCCCTATTGCCTCTAAATTGACTAGCCCGGATCTGCGGGCGTTACAATTATCTCCCCCTTAGGATGATTACGTCCCGGAATCATCAACGAAATAGGGCTCGTATAATGACTCCATACGTCATCTCTTCATCCTAGGTGGGTTGCACCTGATCCTACATCGGCTTGGAAGGAGAACAAAACATCTACTTATAAGGGGTGTGGATACCTTCATTGTCACAACGCGTTTTAAAGCCGTGAGGGCAGCAGATCCCATAAGAACTCTGCAGTTAAGCGTGCTCGGGCGGGAGTAGTACCGGGATGGGTGACCCCCTGGGAAGTCCTCGTGCCGAGTGGCCCAAAGCGGACAATATTGTGATACGTGCCAGAGGGGGGTGTTACAAATGGTATCAGAGCCAGGGCACGGGTCGATGTGTTCAACAGGGACGTCGAACCCTATAATGGGGGGTGAAGGTGGGTTGCACCTGATCCTACATCGGCTTGGAAGGAGAACGAAACATCTACTTATAAGGTGTGTGGATACCTTCCTTGTCACAACGCGTTTTAAAGCCGTGAGGGCAGCAGATCCCATAAGAACTCTGCAGTTAAGCGTGCTCGGGCGGGAGTAGTACCGGGATGGGTGACCCCCTGGGAAGTCCTCGTGCCGAGTGGCCCAAAGCGGACAATATTGTGATACGTGCCAGAGGGGGGTGTTACATTTTCTACTAGTGAAGTTGCTTCACTTGCAATTGCAACATCATTATCTTTTTCTCCAACTTGAAGTAAAGCTTCCCGTACATCTACAAGTTGAAGTTTAATAGCCTTTACACTCTCAACCCAGCTTTACCAACGAGTTTGACACAATGAATTAAGACTCCAATCTTTAACATTATCTTTCAAAATTTCTCACCTCTTAGTAGAATTTGCAAAGAAGTTATTTCCTTTAACACAGTTGTTAGCCATATTACATAATGTTAGATTAAGAGAATGGCAACCACAGTGAGTGTAAAATGCTCTAGGATTTATATCTAAAAATCTCTTTTGCACTCCTTGGTGTTTTCCTTTCATGTTTGCTCCATTATTATAGCCTTGACCACATATATCATCAATTTCAAGACCAAGAGACTTTAACTCCTCAAGTGTAATATCAAATAGTCCTTTTCCAGAGGTATCATCAACATTCAAAAAACCTAAAAAGGACTCCTCAATAGTAACAGAATTATATGATAACGTTAAATACCTCACCATTATAGTCATTTGTTCCTGGTGACTTGAATCGGGAGTACAATCAAGTATGATTGAGTAATACTTTGCTTCCTTTATCTTCTTGATAAGTTCTTTTTTAATTTCTTGAGCTAGCAAAGATATTAGTTCGTTTTGGATTAAGTGGCCAAGATAATGCACATGAAGCCCATCACTTATGATCCGCCATACATGCTCTTTGATAACCAGGTCAAACTCTTCCAACATTTCAACGACACCCAAAAAAATTTCATTGCCTATTAAATAAAATTAACAAATAAGAAGTGAAATTAGTCATAATAATTAACAAAAAGGTATTTTGTGGAATTAGAACAAAAAAATTACAATTTATAGTTACCATTTTGATACACCTTTTCATTGGATCCACGAAATGCTAAATTATGTTTAACAAGAAACTTCACTACTGCAATGATTCTCAAAAGGACTTGTTTCCAGTAATCTCTTTTTTTTCTTGAATTGCTCGTATTGAACTTTATCAATTGTTTTATTCAAGTACAATGTTTTACGCATATCAAACCACTTATTTCCATTTGTAAGATGATCCAATGAAATTTTGTGTTCTTTAACCCTAGTGGTAACATGGTGCCAATATGCATAACCCTCATCATCCAATTTACCTTTTGAAATCCCTTTTCTAAACACTTTACAACAGAAACAAAAAAAACTTTGTCTAACTCTTTTGAATATACTAGCCATTCTCTATCACAGTTCTCCAAATTTGGTAATGTTCTTGTATATAAAGCTACATAAAACCGTCTACCAAATTTATCGTAAGGACCATACATAATACTGTTATCTATTTTAGGGCCTTTCTGGACCAAAAGTTTAATCTCCTCAAAATTAAGTTTTTCCCACCTTCTTGGATCATATATATCAACAAGCTCTTTAACGGGCTCTTGCTCTTCTGCCTCTTCTACTTCTATATGCTCTTGCTCTTCAACATGCTCTTCAATGTGCTATTCAACATGCTCTTCAATGTGATCTTCAATGTGCTCTTCAACATGCTCTTCAATAGGTTGTCTATGGATAAACTTATCTAGAGCACCGACGTTGGCCTTTCTCTTTTCTTCATCTATCAGTAGGAGCGTGGATGGTAGGGAGGTAAGTGTGGGCGAGGTCCCGTATCTCACTAAAACCGGAGTGTGGACAGTGTTCCATATCTCATTAGCAGTAGAGCAGGGGCGAGGCCCAAGGTAGGAAGGGAGTGAGTGTCGGCTGGGCCCATATCTCACTATCAGTAGGAGCGTGGACGGGGTTCCATGACTCATCAGTAGCAGGACAGGGGCGGGGCCCAAGATAGGCAAGGCCTTAGAACAGGAATCCAGTAGTATATGTTCAGTTTATGTGTTATGATATGATTGTATGTTAATATATATTAGCGGGTGGGGGCCAGAGATAGGTGGGGCCTAAGAGAAACAAATATGTACACCAAGTAGGGCTCGAAGCCAGGCGGGGCATGTTGTAGTGGGCAGGGCCCGAGGTAGTAGGCGAGGCCCAATATTTGCAGTATGCGATTATGTGCATGGTATGTGGTAGGTTGGGGAACTCACTAAGCTTCATGCTTACGGTTTTTAGTTTTGGTTTCAGGTACTTCTGGTTGCGGAAGGAAGAGCTCGGGGTGATCGCATGGCACACACCATTGATTAATCAGCCTGGGATGTTTTACTCTAATAACGGAAATATGTATTGGAATTAACACTCTGATTTATGTTATGATTTTATTTATGGTTTGACAATTATGTTTTAAGTAATGTTTTAAATAGAATTTTTTTTCATTATTTTGGGGTTGTTACACCAACGTTCCTTATATCCTCGAAATCCTTGTTACGACTACTTTAACAAAGATATTGGGTCAAACCTTCATTCTATTTTTAACACATATTTTTTATTATTATTTTATTATATGGTTATAAGTACGTATATTGCATATAATTCACATAAATCACATAATACTCAAATAATCCCTCTTCATTACTTTAAATAGGTCACAACTGTTGACCCGAACTATTACATCATCATACTAATACTTAGCCAAAAATGTAGGCATTACAGGAATGGATCATCAGACAAAGGAACGAATTAAGTGCGAAAGAAACAGATCATGTAGAAGGGGGTTTAGAGCACCTAGAAGAGGTTTGGAGCACTTGGGAGGGATATGGAGCATCAATGAGTCCTTGTTGCATCATTTGATAAAAGGATAGGCCAGGAAGGATGCGCTTGCACAATGACACTCCCTATTGCGCCATCTTGTTCTACTCTTGCGCCAAGATATGGATAAGCATTTGGACTGAGGAACCGGTACCGAAACCGGAACTGGTACTGGAATCGAAATCGGATAGAACCATCCGGGCCAGGACTGAGACGATATTCTTGTGGATTTTTGGAATCAGAACCGGTAGAACTGGAACCGGTAGAACCGGAAAAAACCGAAACCGTTTATTGTTATTTCTTGAGGACTGGTTCTAACAAGGAAGACAGGACAAGAAGCGACTGGAACCGGTAGAACTGACGGTCCAGTTTGGTTCTTAAATTCGGCCGACTTTGGTTCCCAGGTCGAGTTCGGTTCTAGCCGGTTCCTTTGCTCATCCCTACGCCAAAATGCTACTTGTTGCGCCATGCATGTGCCTGTTTCTCCATGGTGATGTTGTTGCTCCAAGATTGATGTTTGTACGCCATACTTGATGCTCTTACGCCATTTATATCCGTGTTGCACCATCTAGGGTTGTTGTTGCGCTATGAAGAAGCTGTTGCGCCATCATGGACCATCTTGGTACATGATGCACCATATTGATTCGTTTTTTGTGACATGTTGATCCAAGTCTGTCTAGAAGATGATGATACTCAAGAATGTTCCAGAAGATGTTGCATGTCGGATTGTGATTGGTTGTTACCATTCATGGGCCTACGTGCCAATGGGCTTGGTCCATTAGTGTTTTAAATTTGATCCCTCAAGTATAAATAGGCTCACACCCCAGCATTGTAAATTGCTAGATTTCGGTGAGAGCTCAAAGTGAGATACAACTTTAAGTGCTTGTAATTTTTCCAGAAAGTTAATAAAATCCTCTCTCTCTCTCTCTCTCTCTCTCCCTCTCTCTCTCGTTCGCCCATTGACGTATGTCACCTTGGCCGAACCATGTGAAATATCATGTGTTTTTTTTATTTACATTTTAAGAAGTTTTGTGTTTACCGATGTTTGTGTCTTGATATTTGTTTGAAGTGCTTAACTTGTTTTGTTGTTAACCCAACAATTCTCAGCTAACCAATCTTGAGAATAACAATAATTTTATTATTATAAGCTAGAACATATTTTGATTCAAAGGAGAAACACATCCAACAAAGAACTTATTCTATTTTCATAGAATGATCTGCAAAGATTAATCCCATCAATTGTGGATAGATTAAAACCTACCAAAGAAAGATCATTTTCTGTGCTTTCAAGAAAACCCATTTTTCTGTAAGTGAAAGTTGCTCAATTGAGTGGTTGTGGCTATGTATCTAAACACTTTGCTTGTTAGCATGATAAGGCAAGTCTTGTATTCACCATCATTGGATGGTCCAAACCGGATAATTTACAACATCTCACGGTTTATGAGTTACCACTTTGCCTTCGTTTCATATAGAACAAACGGAACAAAAAAATTCTATCCTTATAATTTGAATTGAGAAATGAATATTTATTATTATATATATATATACTAATTTGAATTGAGAAATGACCAATGGATTTTTGAGTTTGAGATTTTGGTCCTAAAATTTTGAATATTGGTAGATACAAGTTTTGTATATTGGTATATTTGGTTCCTATAATTTTTAGGTTTAATACTTTGACTACATAACAATTTTATATATTGGTAGATTTTATCTCTAGAATTTTAAGTTCTAAGATTTTCGCCACAAAAATTTCATATGTTGTTCCATATCTAAAAAATAAGTTACAAAAGGTTTTTTTTATATGTTTAAGGTTTTCTTATATTAACATCTTTGAGCCCTATATAAAGAATAAATTAAAAAAATCACCCCTATAATTTATAAAAATGTCTATATGCTTTTCTTAACGTCAATATAAAATTTAAAAGTTGAAGGGGTAGTATGGGGGATATCTATATGCTTTTCTTAACGTCACCACTATCCTCGATTTCGCGGCTAAATTTTTATGCTTTACGCCCGACCCAACTAAATCCGTTTTCCCTTCCAATCGCCGATCGATCGAATAGGATTTTCTGATCATCACGAAACAATCAAAACATCACTGCTATCCACGATCAAAATTGGCTTTCATCTTCAATTACAGCGAGAGATTTTGCATTCGCGCCTTCTTCAGAAATCAGAACTTTTAAGTCGATTATTGAATTCCAGGTACGTAAGTTTCCGATTCCAACGTATTTCATTGTTAGGGTTTTGATCCGATGACAACGTCTCCGTTGAATAATAATCATGTCATTTGTTTTTTTTTTTTTTTCAATTCGTATTGTGCTGATTGTATATTTTATGGAATTGAGTAGAGGATAAATGGCTGAAGTAGACGGCGATGATAATAAAAAGAGGAAGAGGAGTTTTTGGTCTCGAGTCTGGAATGGTTTGTTTTTGTTTAGGTTACATGGTGATGATTTTGAGAAACGATTGCAATACATATCTAGAGAAGAAGCCACTCTTATTTCTAAAATGAAGAGGAGATCTTCAAGTTGGAGGTCAACCGCTAGGAATTTAGTCGTCGTTTCTGTTTTCCTTGAGGTCCTTCTCACTTCTCCATTACACGCTAATTTCTGTTACTTTCTTCAGGCTCTTCTCGTTTTCATGTTGATTTCCTTTCTTTACAGGTTGTAGCATTGGCTTACGCTATAATTACAACAAGATCTGTGGACTTAGACTGGCAAATGAGGGCATTACGAGTTCTTCCTATCTTTCTTCTGCCTGCTTTCTCATCCGCTTTGTATTGGGCACTTTTTTGCTTCACAAGAATGTGTAAGCTCCTAAACTTAATCAATGCTCAAATGCAAGAACTTTCTCATGCATTTCTCTCAAATAGGTGATAGCAGAGATCAGAAAACCCTAGAAAGCCTTCAGGCTGAAAGACAAGAAAAGATTGATGAACTAAAAGAACGAACAAATTACTACACCACTCAGCAACTAATTCAGGTACACAATAGTGATCTCCTTAATCATCATTGCAAAGATTTTATTGAATTAAAAATGTTTATTGGCAGAAATATGACCCTGATCCAGCAGCCAAAGCAGCTGCTGCAGCTGTTCTTGCATCGAAATTGAGTGCTGATTCAGGGATAAGAATGTTCCTAGAGGAGTCTCATCATGATCTTCAAGATACAGGGAAGAGCAATGATTTTGAGCCTGTGACATCTTGTGGGCTGAGGAAAAGAAATACATCTGATGCTACAACATCAAAGGGGGGAGGCCATGTAATGCAGCAATCTGATGTGGACATGATTCAGCATTTAGAAGATGAGGTGTCTGAGGTGTCGCCACCTCATCAGATTGTTGTTGAGCATCATAACCCTTCGGCTTCAGGGACTCAAGATGGGGGTTGGCTTGCTAAAGTTGCAGCTTTGCTTGTTGGAGAGGACCCTACACAATCTTTCGCACTTATATGTGGGAATTGCCTTATGCACAATGGTAAGTACACACACTTCATTTCTACACTCTTAACTTATGGTAAAACTAGGTTAGAAATCTTGGGTAATGCAAAATTTTAGGTATATATTTGGCTGTTTCTTTTAAAAAAAAAAAGTTAAAACCCATCTAATATCTAAAGAACGCCTACATATTCTCAACCTAAATACACCAAAACTAACAAGCAAGAACATAGCAACATAGAAACGTAAAAAAAAAAAAGAACGAGTGAAATCACAAAGTTTAAATAAGTTAACTCAAGCCCAGATGTAAAAATTGTTCATAAAACAAAAATCAATCTAAAAGCCTTAAAAAACTGTTTAGGCTTTTTAATTACCAATATGTTCTTGAAGGAAATGATGAGGGCATAATGGCCATTTTGCAAGGGTTTAATGGAATGAAATTTACAAGGTGAGTGAGAGGGGAGAAAAGTTTTATGAAACAGTGAAATAAAAACTAAAACAAGAAAAGATACCTTAAAAGTCAACCAAAAATATACTTTAACCTAAAAAGTACTAATTTCAAAAGTTATAGCTGCTTGATATGTGACATAATTGAACATTTTAGTTCGAAATGTCGTATGCAATTTCCCATTAAGTTAAATGTTGTTTAAAATTACAGAAAATGATGGGAAATGGAAGAAGAAAATAAATGAGGACATATAATAGAAAGATAGTACTTAATGTCTGTATTAAGTTATTCTTTCTACATTAAGTAAAAAAAAATAAAGAATACTCATATATAGTTAAGTGTTGTTTGGAATTAGATGAAATTTTTTAAGAAAAAGGTTAAAATAAACAAGTACAAATCTAAAAAAAGTTAGGTCTCAAATTAGGAAAGCCTTATTTGATGAACTTCTCTATTAAATCGTTTTTTATGCATGTAAAAAAACCTACTCTTATATAATTTACTAGATTAAATTTTGCTATCATTAAATATTGAGGTAGCCTTTGGTATGTAGTAATAAAAAAGAGAATAAAATTGGCCACAAAAGGAAATGTAATAATTCCGTCCATTCCTTTCTTTCACCAACTTAACATGACAATTCATTCCATTCTTTTCTTTCAAGATTTCATTCCTTCCTACCAAACAAATCCTGAATAAAAAATAAAAAATAAAAAAAAAAGAGAGAAAATATAATACTTAAAAGCATGTCTTATTTTTGTAGGTCTTGCAAGGAAAGAGGATTTCCCATTCATTACATACTTTTGTCCACGCTGTCATGCTCTCAATAGACCGCGTGGCTCAACCACAAATTCTCCAAAAGCATCGGGTCCCACCAGTCCCTTGACAGGTGGCAATGACATCCCCATGAATGAGAAACCATTACCAGTCAATAGTTCTATGATTGAGACAGAACCCAGTGAGAAAACAGCCGCCACTAGTCAATAGGATACAATTTTTATTTTTATTATTTTTATTTTATATATACTTTTTGTGAAAATAGTTTTTGGTTCCTTTTTTTTATAATTTTTTTTTTGTAGAAATCATAGTTTACAATTTACAATTGTTATTTGTAAAATAATATGATTTTCTGCGTAAATAGGTGAAGGTGATTGAGATTTTCAATCATTATAATTCATAGTTCTTTATGATCTGGTTAACAAAAAAAGTACACATATCTTATATACCTTTTGCTATAAATATTCAATACACACCGGCAAAATATATTGCTATTTACTCACATAGTTAAATTTACATCAAAATAAACTTATCTCATGAAAGTTTGATGAAATCAAAATCAACTACTATGGAAAGCTTAGAAGTTTAAACAACAACCAACAACAGATGTTTTTAGAACGATTTATCAAACATCTGTTATTTTATTCTTAAATTTATACCTTTTGTCTACATCGGGAGTTAATCTTTAAATTTTGGCTGAAGAACATCTGTTTTGTAATGTTAATTCAGAATTATGACCGGTTTAGTTGTTATATCCGGTTCAATTTATTACACATGTTTTATTTAGCTAATTTGATAGTCCTTTGAATAAGTAAAACCACGAGAGATGTGATCCCCTAGTCTCAAGGTGTTAGCTAGTTTGTTTCCGTTTTTATTGCAAGTTTTTCATGTTAAATAGGAAGGCAATATGCCCAACAAATGTACTTCGATCTCTTCAAAAGTATTCAATAAAATAGAAAGCATTTGCCTCAATTCCTTCTATACTCCCTTTGTCACTGTTACATTAAGTTGCAGGTTAGAAGAAAACCCAACACTTGGTATCAGAGCAAAAAATCTTGTGCATGCCCAAATATCAACCACGAGAAGAAATGGCGGGCAACAGCAACAACGGTGACAAAGACGGGCAGATAACACTACACTATCCTATGTTGACACGTACAAACTATGGTGCATGGGCCATCAAGATGAAGGTGTTTATGCAGGCTCAGAACGTATGGGATGCAGTTGAGCCACGAACTCCAAACACAGTAGTGGAGGTGAAGAAGGACAAAATGGCACTAGCCGCCATTTATCAGGGAATCCCAGAAGATCTCCTAATGTCATTGGCCGAAAAGAACTCAGCCAAAGATGCGTGGGAAGCACTAAAGATCATATTCATAGGAGCGGATCGTGTGAAGACCGCAAGAATTCAAACACTGAAGATGGAGTTTGAAGCAATGAACATGAAAGAAACAGAGACCGTTGATGAGTTTGCTGCGAAGGTAATAAATATTGTCAGCACTCTACGTACATTAGGAGATGCAGTCGATGATCCCTACGTGGTGAAGAAACTACTCAGGGCAGTTCCACCAAAGTTCCTTCAATTAGCTTCAACGCTGGAGCAATTCGGAAATCTTGATGAGATGATGGTGGAAGAAGTAATAGGAAGACTAAAGGCACACGAGGAGAGAATGAAGGGCCACAACGAATCCGATGATAAGAAACTACTCATGACGTTTCAAGAGTGGTCTGATCGGAGCAAGAAGAAAAATGATGGAGACACAAAGTCAAAAACGAATCGAGGGGGTTTTGGTGGCTCACGTGGCAGAGGAAGAGGACGGGGAAGAAACAATGGCGGTCGCGGTGGTCGTGGTAGAGGTGGCTATCACCAGAAAGACGGGAACAACGGTGAACCAAGCAATCATGACAAGAGTGGGATACAATGTTATAATTGCCAGGAATTTGGTCACTACGTTGCCACCTGCAAGAATCCCAGGAAGGAGAGGAAGCAAGAGAACAACTTGATTCAAGATGATAACGAACCCGCGTTGCTGCTAGCATCATGTGAAAAGAAGATAGAATATGGTGAAGTTTTCTTGAATGAAGAAAATGTGAAGCCAAAGTTGAAATCTAAGGGAGAAGACTTGAACCAGTCAAAAGTGTGGTACTTGGATACCGGCGTAAGCAACCACATGACAGGGGATGAAACAAAGTTTTGCAAGTTAGATCGAAGCATTCAAGGTTTCGTGAGATTTGGAGACAAGTCACGAGTTAGGATCGAAGGAAAAGGATCCATTATTTTTCGATGCAAGAACGGGGAATAGAGGAAGCTTCTTGAAGTCTACTTCATACCCGACTTATGCGGTAACATCATAAGTTTGGGCCAATTATTAGAAGGAGGTGATGAGATAAAGATTAAGGAACTGTATCTGTGGGTGCACGATGATGCTGGGCGACTATTGATGAAGGTGAGAAAGTCTATGAACCGTCTTTACAAAATTGAGCTGGAGGAGATAAGACCTGTTTGTTTGCTTGTTGAAGTTAAAGACCCGACATGGCTCTGGCATGCTCGATTTGGCCATGTCAATTTTCCAGCACTTAAACTCATGGCCGAGAGAAATTTAGTGGATGGAATGGCAAAGATCACTGTGCCATCTCGTCGGTGTGAAGGCTGTCTGGTAGGGAAGCAAACCAGGCTACCTTATCCCTCTCACACAAATTACAGGGCAAAACACAGACTTGAACTTGTTCATGGAGATCTGTGTGGTCCGGTATCACCTCCTACGCCTGTAGGTAATCGGTATTTTTTGCTATTAGTGGATGACTTCATTAGAGTCATGTGGGTTTATCTACTGAAGACAAAATATGAGGCTTTTCAGACTTTCAAGAATTTCAGAATGAAGGTTGAAGTAGAAGCTGGTGAAAAAATGAAGGTTTTAAGGACCGATCGAGGTGGTGAATTTGTATCTAATCAATTTACCGAGTACTGCAATGAAACAGGGCTCGAGCGACATTTCACCTTGCCATATTCACCACAGCAAAACGGCGTGGTGGAAAGGAGGAATAGAACAGTGCTGGAGATGGTAAGAAGCAACCTAAAGGCCATGAGAATTCCCGATGTGCTATGGGGTGAAGCAGTGAATCATGCAGCCTATGTTCTAAACAGAATCTGCACAAAGGCTTTGAATGAATCAACACCATATGAAATGTGGACAGGTCGAAAACCAAATGTAAGTCATCTCAGAGTGTTTGGCTGTCTGGCTCACATGATGATTGCCAAGAACCATCTGAAGAAGTTGGATGAACGAAGCATGAAGGTAATTCATCTGGGTGTGGAGAAAGGGTCAAAGGCCTACAAACTCTTAGACCCAGACACTAGCAAAGTTTATGTGAGTCGCAACGTGGTGTTCGAAAAAGACAAGACTTGGACTTGGGAGAGAACGACCAAGATAAAGACGGTGCCGGGAATGATTTTCATAGTCGATGGCTTCGATTTCGATGATGAGTTCTACGATGAAGATGGTGAATGGGTGCCGGACACACCGGACCAGCAAAATGGGTCACCACAGGACGAATGGGTCGAGTCTCCTGAGTCCATTAACCCACATGACGACTCGAGTCCACATACCACATCACCATATTGTGACAACTGTCAAATTTCGGTCAAGTCAAAGTCAACTAAAGTCAGCAAGTCGAACCGTTTGACTCAATTTGCCCGTGAGTACTAAAAATTACATTATGAAATTTCTACATAACTCTCTATTCTAATAAGAGATCATAAATCAAAAGTGCGAACACCTAGATCTCCTTAACCTAAAACTGTGGTATGTGGCGAGCCAAACCGATAAAACAATGTTGCATACCCATCGGGAGTGTGTAAGATCCTTAAACAAGGCTTAACAGGGTTTACGAACCATGCATTGCGATGCCGGACACTCACAATTGTGACACAGGGAACCTCTCTCAATCGTTTTCACTCTATCTCTCTCTATGTCAAATCTCTCCCAAATCTCTCCAAGTATGTGAAATCTCTCTCAAATATCTCTCTGTATGAGAAATCTCTCTAAGAATGTCAAATCTCTCCCAAATCTCTCCAATTATGTGAAATCTCTCTCAAATATCTCTCTGTATGAGAAATCTCTCCAAGAATGTCAAATCTCTCCCAAATCTCTCCAAGTATGTGAAATCTCTCTCAAATATCTCTCTGTATGAGAAATCTCTCCAAGAATGTTAAATCTCTCCCAAATCTCTCCAAGTATGAGAAATCTCTCCCAAATCTCCCTCAAATAGTTCCCGTAACTTTTTAGAATCATTCGGGTCATTCCGACCCTTAACCGGGTCAAAAACGGCTTAAAACGGGGCGAAAACGAGAAAAATAGGCTTTAGGAACCGAAACCAAGAAGAGAGGCCTCTTAGGATCAAAACCGAGCCTCTGTTGGCTGAGGCATGCGAGACCAAGCCTCGGTCTCTGCTCCTCTCGGTCTCTGCTCCTTCTCTCCTCTCTGTTCTCTTCTCTGCTTTCGGTCTCTGTCGCCTTCTCTCGTCTCTACTCCGCCTCTTTGTCTCAGTCGCCTTCTCTCGATCTCTACTCCGCCTCTCTATCTCTTCCCTTCTCTCGGTCTCTACTCCGCCTCTCTGTCTCTTCCCTCCTCTCGGTCTCTACTCCGCCTCTCTGTTCTCTCCCCCCCTCTCGGTTCCTACCCTCTCTCTTCTCCCCTCTCGGTTCCTACCCTCTCCCTTCTCCCCTCTCGGTTTCTACCCTCCCTCCTCTCGGTTTCAGCATCAGAAGGCCGAACCTCGGCCAAAATTCGGAAATTTGTCACTTTTAGCCCATTTTTGATATTTTTAACATTTTAAGCTCGTTTTTCGTGATTTTAAAGCGGGATTTTCTCCAGAAATTATATTTTAACATAATAAACCCTAAATATTCATAATTTAAACATATTTTGATGAAAATCATTATCTAAATAATAAAAATCAAATGGGTGAATTATTAAAGGTGGAGTGTTGACTTTGCCTTATCCAATGTCACAAGCAACCACCCCACACCCACTCTATGACCAGCCATACCTCCCCACCTTACCTAGGTCACTTCAATGTCCCTTACACTCAATTTACACTCATTCCCACGTTTTTAGAGCTGGAACAAACATCCTCTCTCCTCATTTCTCTCGTTTTCTCTCATTTCACTAAGTATCAAACACCACTTTTCTCTTAAACTTTTTCTCCACCAAACTCGAGATTCAAGGCTGATTATCAAGTGTTCTTCCACATTTGGTAAGCATAATCCATTCTCCTTATGATTATCTCACTTATTTCCACTCAAATCATGGATATCTTACACAAACTCCATCATATTTGTGTTAGAGCTTCGAATCTTCAAGTGATTCTTCAAGTGTTCTTGGCTTGAACACTTCTCTTCTTCAACACTTATCTACTGAAATCACTCAAGGTGAGTTCATACCCCTACATTTTCATGTTTTCTCAAGTTTTCATGGGGGGAATACAAGTTAAAACACCAAGAACATAACTAAAATTTTCTAACAGTCTTCATCAGAAAAGTTCAACTCCATTCACGGACTGTTTTGGGCATCTTAAACATTTTTGTTTTCAAAACTGTACAAGGTGCAAATAGTTCAAGTTTTTAGCTTTAAAATGACTACTTGCACATCTCCATACGATTTTTCTACAATTTATGGTGATTTTTACAAAACTGCCTATCATTTCAAACAACAATCCGGACCAGTCTGTGATTATGGACTTTTTCACCCAAGTTGGAGGTCATTAAAAATCGTGATAAAAATTATGAGTAAACTAGACACATTTTGTGAACTCTCAGAATTTACGGATCTAGTTTTCGACTTCGTATGATTTTTCTATGATTTTTCCAAAACAGGGCTGAATGGCTAAAGTTAGCCAACAGCATGTAAATATCATAACACTTTGTATTATGTTGAGCAAAGTGTATAAACCTAAGTTCTAATTATTGAATGTGTTTCCTTGTTAGTTTGTCATCATGAACTGAAACTAAGCCATTCATAATAAATATTGATTATTCATTTTAGAACACGTATATCAAACTATAAAAGTATAGTTTAATAAATTCATAACACTAATACATTTCCATAAAAGAGTTCATACATATTACATACATTTTAGATAAACTATAATAGGTATAGTTTATGATACATCACTCAACACACTCGTACAGAAAGAGTACATTCATACAAGAAAGATTTATATTCACACACATTTCACGTAAACTTGTTAACCTATATTGTGAGACTCTCTCTCTCTCTCTCCCCGTACGTCCGAGTGCGGGATGTAATTCCTGGTAGTTATAATCAGAATCTCCTTGAGGGAGAACGTGATACTTGTATATAGATCTGTAGTAGGTTTGACACCCCACACCTTGCTGCTAGCTACAGTGGGACCTGCAGGTCTACGGGTGACAAATGTCATTTTATTTTTCGCGACGCCTGAGAACGTCGTGGCAGGTTCACATAGTCATAGTATGATTATAGCGACTCACATAGGGATATAACAATCCATAAGTTTACGGGATTTTATTTTTAAAACCTAAATGAGTTTTATGTCGATTTAAAATCACTTTTTATCTCTATGAGTACAGATATTACTGTACACTTTTGGTTTTGGTAGTTACGACTACACATCATTTGAAACCACATTTATACTTTTAAGTATGGTCAATACTTGTTATTTCTCGGTCCTCTAATTTAGGACTACATATATATAAAGTATTAACGAACATGAGAACATACAGAAATTTCATTTAATTCAAACGCGTCCATGTCCATTTAAGTACATAACATTTTCTATTAATAAGAAAGGTTACTTATACATTTTGGTCTTCAGTCATAAGACTACATTACGCAGATTTTAAAGAAAATATCGGATTTTCTGGATACATATTCTAACGCTTTTACAAGGAAAACGATTTACTTTTCCAACGAAATCTCTTATGAACTCACCAACCTTTGTGTTGACACTTTTCAAAACTACTTGTATTCTCAGGAATTCAGTGAAAACAGGAAATCAACAACGTTTTGAGGATGGGACGATAAATCGTCAAACAGTTCATTTTGTATTATAATGTAATTGATGTGAATCATGTAAACAAGTGCTTTGATGTAACGTTTTCAATTATATTTGTGTTGGTTGTATTTACTTTGAGCACTATTATACTCATTGTTGTGAGACTCTATATGAAGTCCTCCACCTCCGGACGTTTCCGCCATCCTTGGTTTGGGGGTGTGACACATATACACCACCAGGTTCCCCAAATTCGCAAAGCAATGTAGAATCACCGATTCCGGAAACAACAACCAACTCAGTCTCGAGCTCCACCGGTGGAGGCGCTCCAAAACGTTATCGACAACTTACTGACTTGTACGACAACACGGAAGAAATTCATCTACCCCTGGATGAATTACTTATGACACGAAGTGAAGAAGAGCCAGCATCTTATCATGAGGCTAAACAAAACCCAAATTGGATGGAAGCGATGAAGGCGGAATTGGCCTCGATCGAGAAAAACAACACATGGGATCTCGTTGAATTACCACTGAATCGAAAACCGATTGGCTTTAAGTGGATATTTAAAGTCAAACGAGACCCAAATGGAAAGATTGTCAAGTACAAGGCTCGAATCGTCGCGAAGGGATATGTACAAAAACAGGGGATCGACTTCGAGGAAGTCTTCGCACCTGTGGCGAGAATTGAGACGGTAAGAGTCATAATTGCCCTTGCAGCTTCACAGGGATGGCAGGTACACCACCTAGACGTAAAATCGACCTTCTTGAATGGAAAACTCGACGAAGAGGTGTATGTATGTCAACCAGAGGGTTTTGAGAATAAGGGAGAGACTGGGAAGGTGTACAAATTATCAAAGGCCCTGTACGGGTTGAAGCAGGCACCCAGGGCCTGGAACTCGTGTCTTGACAAATATCTCAAAAGCTTGGAGTTCGAGAGATGTGCACAAGAGTACTCAGTGTACACAAGGAAGAAAGCAGGTAATACTCTGATCATTGGCGTCTATGTAGATGATTTGTTGGTTACAGGGAACTGTCAAGAAGATGTGAAGAACTTCAAGTCAGAAATGAATGCAAGATTTGAAATGAGTGACCTTGGGTTGTTGTCATACTACCTAGGTATTGAAGTAAAACAGGAAGAAAATCGCATCATTCTAAAGCAAGAGTCTTATGCTAGAACTCTCCTAGCTAAGACACAAATGGTGGATTGCAATCCCTCAAAGTGTCCCATGGATCACAAGCTAAAACTAGTCAATGATGAAGAAGAAGATTTAGTCAACCCTACAGAATTTAGAAGTATTGTGGGTGGGCTTAGATATCTGACCCATACCAGGCCAGACATCTCCTTCGCAGTAGGTGTAGTGAGCAGGTTTATGGAGAAGCCTACTATAAAGCATATGCAAGCAGTGAAGGCAATATTGAGGTACATCAAAGGTACCACAGATTATGGTCTGGTCTATAGAAAGGGACAAAGAAAAATTACTATCGCAGGGTACTCAGACAGTGACTATGGAAATGATATGATGGATGGAAAAAGCACAGCAGGGATGACATTTTATGTAAATGGAAATCTAGTGACTTGGGCTTCACAGAAACAGAGATGTGTGGCTCTGTCTTCTTGTGAAGCTGAGTTTATGGCAGCCACCATGACAGCCTGTCAAGGAATTTGGTTAAGGTGTTTGTTGTCGAGTATTACAGGTCAAGAAGTTCCCCCAATTGCCATGTATGTTGACAACAGCTCAGCACTTGATCTCATAAAGAACCCAGTGTTTCATGGGAGGAGTAAACACATACACATCAGGTTTCACTTCATCAGAGAATGTGTGGAGAATGGTGAGATCACGGTAACACATGTGAGCACAAAGGAACAGAAGGCAGATATGCTAACAAAGCCTTTGGGCAGGATCAAGTTTGAGGAAATGAGAAGCTTAGTGGGGGTTGTCAAGGTATGATATTATGAATTAAGGGAGAGAATGTAATGTTAATTTAGAATTATGACCGGTTTAGTTGTTATATCCGGTTCAATTTATTACACATGTTTTATTTAGCTAATTTGATAGTCCTTTGAATAAGTAAAACCACGAGAGATGTGATCCCCTGGTCTCAAGGTGTTAGCTAGTTTGTTTCCATTTTTATTGCAAGTTTTTCATGTTAAATAGGAAGGCAATATGCCCAACAAATGTACTTCGATCTCTTCAAAAGTATTCAATAAAATAGAAAGCATTTGCCTCAATTCCTTCTATACTCCCTTTGTCACTGTTACATTAAGTTGCAGGTTAGAAGAAAACCCAACATGTTTATCAACTCATGATATTGTTAGTGTAAAGACCATCGCGTTAAACAAACAAAAATACAACACTATGCAATCTTGAATTTAGAACTAAACCCTAATTAAACCCCAAAAATGGAAACAAAATACAATTTTATAAGTTGTACCATATAAAAATAACCATATGTAAAGTGAATTCTTTACTTATGTTTTACTATAAATTAATAAATTAATGAAAATATAAATATCAAAAATAAAATAAAATTCGTTGATTAAATTAAAATGGTGCAAAACGCCTATTCTCACTTTGGATATCTAATTTGGGGCCCAAAATTTGGGCTCAAAGTTTGGCCCACCCATCGAACGTAATATTGAAAACCCTAGCGCTGCAGTATTTATATTGCAGCAGCTTGTCCGAAGCTGCCATTAACGTCTATCTCTTACTTCGTCTGAGCTACAAAATCTCTCACGATGGAAGAAGAAAGAATCGAAACGCAAAGAGAAATCCCGATCTTCAGAGATATAAGGCGTTATACTTGCGAGTACTGTGGGATTGTTCGCTCGAAGAAGACCCTCATTAATGCTCATATTCACTCACACCACCAGGTTTGTGTTTAACCACAGCTTGTTCGTGATAGAATATTGTAATTAGCTGATGAACTTTACGTGACATGCAAATTCTTGTTCGGAGAGTCGGATCTGTTAAAAACTATATCGATATGGATGAAATCGGTTAGGTATTTAGTTGTTAGTGGTTCAATCGAAGGCTGTTGATGGATTTTGTTGTATGCGAGGGTATATTGTGCGATTTTGTGTTGATCAGGACTAGTAATTGAGCTCTGTTTAGTTATGCGACTTAACTAGCTTTTATTGCTGGACTTGCAAGCATTTAATGTTGAAAATTTTGTGGTATTTAGGATAAACTTATAGAGAAAGAAGATGATGGAGAATGCAAGTTGAACGTTTGTGAGGAATGCGGGATCTCATTTCGAAAACCCGCGCACTTGAAGCAGCATATACAAAGCCATTCACTCGAGGTATTCATGAAACATCAATACTTTGAAGTCTGATCTTATCTTCTTGCTACTGTAAATGAATGGATCGCTCTCGGCTTTCATCTAGAATAGTATAATCGTTTCCCAAGGATTTCAAACGATATAATTCTTAGATCATTAATCTATCACACTATCCACACCTATGCAGGGTATAAAATTATTCTAGGTATTCAAAATTATATGAACACAAAACGGATTTTGTTTGTGTGAAAGCATTGGATCCCATGAAGAACTCCAAAATGCGAGACCTTGATTGGAATAGTATCAGGTTGGGCGACCTCCTGAGAAGCTCCATCAAGCGACCCTCAATCACGCCACCAATAAGGTTCCAAGATTCTTCCATTTTTTTTTATCCATTTACTATTCCCAAAACTTTCAACCACAACAACACAAACAAAATTTCTCATGAATCAAACTTCATCTTTTTACAGAGACCTTTCTCTTGTCCAATGGAAGACTGCAACCACAGTTACAGAAGAAAAGATCACCTAAATCGCCATTTAATCCAACACCAGGGTAAAATCTTTGAATGTACAATCAAAAACTGCAAGAGCAAATTCTCAATCCAAGGGAACTTAACAAGACACATCAAAGAAATCCATGATGATAATGACTCAGACTCTGAAGACACACAAGAACAAAAGACTACTTACACTTGTCCAGAACCTGGATGTGGAAAAGTTTTCCAATATGCATCAAGATTACAAAAACACGAAGAATCTCATGGTAATTAAACACCTTCCAATCTTTCATTTCAAATTTGATGGGATTATAAACTTATAACTCAATTTGTTGATTATCACAGTTAAGTTGGATACAGTGGAAGCCTTATGTGGAGAATGCATGAAGTATTTCACAAACGAACAGTGTTTAAAGGCACACATTCAATCATGTCATCAACATATCAACTGCGAAATCTGTGGTAGCAAACACTTAAAGAAAAACATCAAACGACACCTTCGAACACATGAAAAAGTTGTATCTGAAGAGAGAGAGAGGATCAAATGCAGCTTTGATGGATGTGATCATACATTCTCAAAAGTAATAACCATTTTATTCCCAAGTTTACCCTTTCATACATTCAAAAAGAATATGAATTATAACTTCTAATGATTATGAAATTTGCAGAGGTCAAATCTTGCAGTACATGTAAAAGCTGCTCATCATCAAGAGAAGCCATTTGTGTGCAGTGTTTCTGGGTGTGGAATGAGGTTTGCTTTTAAGCATGTGAGAGATAACCATGAGAAATCCGGAAGCCATGTTTACACTATGGTAAGAAGATGATTTTTTTTGGATGTGATTAATAATTTATAATTAGTTGAATTGTGTTTTTGATGTGATGTGGTAATTTGTTTGTGTGTGATTTTAGGGGGATTTTGTTGAAGGGGATGATGAGTTTAGATCAAGGGAAAGGGGTGGTGTGAAGAGGAAATTGCCTGGTGTGATTGATGCTTTGATGAGGAAAAGAGTTCTTCCAATTAATGAATCTGATTGCATTCATGGCTCTGATTATATCTCGTGGTTACTTTCAACAGGCGATGAAGATTAGTTAATTGTCTTAAATCAAATGGTTATGATCTTAAGTCTCGATGATGAAGTATATAAGATATGTTTTTAGGTTTTTTCCACAAGACAATTAGTGTGATGTTTATTGTCTATATAATGAATATAATATATATGTCATGTGTTGATTTTGGTGATGAAGATTAGTTAATGTGTTGAGTTTGGTGATGATCTTTATTAATTAAAGGTAGTTGAAGTGATTTATATAAGGGAAATTAAGTAACTTAGTTTAACAAAAAAACCAACTTATTACTTTATGAGAAAAATTACAAATATGGCCTAATCCTTAAATTATTTTGAGGAAAATAACTAAAAAAACCTAGATTACAAATATAGCCGTAAAAGTTGCAAATGGAATAAGTTTATATCCGATTTTAGATTTCCATCAGGGTTTTTTTTTTTTTTTTTTTTTTTTTTTTGATTTTTTCCTATATAAATACCCCTATTTCTGACTCAAATCTTAATTTGTGATTTCTTTTCATCCCCCTTGTGATTTTGTGTTTTTATTTATTTATTTATTATTTTTTTTTATTTTATCCTAAAATTATTGTCCACAGATAAAAAAAAAAAAAACATACAAATTAATGAAGCATTAATTACTATTAAATTTATATAATAAAATGATAGTTTTTTTCTTACTCTGTATTTAATGGTTAATTGGTTAAGTAATAATGATGAGTATTTTGGTAAAAATATTATTTATTTTTAAAAGTGGATTATTATTTTGTAAGAAATCAAAAAGTGAAGATGAACTATAATTTTGGAACGAAAGAAGTATATAGTTTTACAAAAAATTATCACTTTAGAAACTTAACAGTTTCGTAGTCAAAATAAAAATAAAAATTAAATAAAAAAACACAAATTGCACGTGGAATAAGATGAAATCGCAGATAAACTTAGTTCATCTCCGATTTTAATTAGAAATGGGGTATTTATACGGAAAAAAAAAAAAAAAAAAAAAACCATCGGCAAACATACAAATTGCTAAAGCACAACTGTGTTTTAACGATTTGTATGTTTGTAGATGGAATACGAAAATCGCAGATGGACTTAATCCATCTATGATTTTTATGGCTATATTTGTAACTTCAGTTTTTTTTGGCTATTTTCCACAAAGTAATTAAAGGATTAAGCTATATTTGTAATTTCTTGTATTTTATCGAAAAGTGATTGTGCCCTTCAAGTTTTGTGATTGGGATGCCGAGGATCACAAAACAAGGTGTGAATAACCATACAAATTCACTTGGTACCCTTAATATTATCACCTAATCAATGTGTCGGTTACCCACATGCGCTCCACCAATCTATGATAAACATTAAGTCACCCTTTGTTATCCTTACTAGTCCAAGTTAGTGTGCCGGTTACCCACACATGCTCCACCAACGACTTGGTAAGGTACAAAGTAACAATTTCATGGGTTAGCATCATATTCACATTTTCCTAAAGTAACTAAGATTGTGAATTATAAAAGCATTTAGTTACTTTATAATAATCTTTATACTTTTAATGAGAATTAAAGTCATTATCCTACCCGTTCGACTAACGACCCTCCATCGATCAAGGAAGCGGTGGGTGAGAATGGACACTCATTAAGCTGTCATCTAAGGTTTGGAATTAACGTTTATTAAAGTGTGTGTAACTTTACAAATTCCAAAACTAGAGGGCAAGTTTTGAAACTATTCAAAACACTTTATTTCATAACTTATGAGTTAATGGTTCATAAAATGAAGATTCTTTATTTTTTATGTAAATTATATGCTTTAAATGTATGTTTAAAGAAAGTGACCTTTGGAAATCCATAACTTGAGGACAAATTATGGACTCCATTAAAACACATAAATGATCAAGAATTAATCATAAACAATTTATCAAATAATTCCTATCATCTTCTAAACTCATAAGAACATGAACATGTATATCAAAATTTCAAGAATCATACGAACACATACAAAGCATGAAATTTTGATATAAGCCAAAGTAAATGGATTAGCACAAACATTACACCATCTAAAACAAGTTTTAAAACACCAAAACATTTTAGGCTAATGTTTCTAGTCCATTTCCAGCAGCAAAAATCGAAAAACTGCATTCTGCATGACTAACTCGTCGAGTGCATGAACTGACTCGCCGAGTTGGTTGAAGATACACTTGGACTCGTCAAGTCCCCCATGGACTCAGCGAGTCCCTTGTGCAGCCAGCTTACAAATTCGATTTTAACACAATTTTGCATAAAGTATCAACAAACAAGCCTAGGCTCTGATACCACTGTTGGGTTTTGAGCAAAATAACACTCCTAAGGTGTTCATGCAACCCTAGAAACCTTGGATCAATGTTTGACTATGATACATGCAAAATTATTTTTCCAAGGTTCATAACTTATCTAGCATGGCATAGGGTACTTTTAAACATAAAAGAACTAGAAGAATTACATACCTTTGGTTGTGAGTTGATTCCTTTGGAGTTTGAGAGCCAAGCCCCAATAATGTGAATTCCTCAAATGGAAATCACAAAACACCACAAACTTGGAAAAATTTATGAGAGAGTATGTCTTTTCTCTATAAACCGGCCACTCTTATGCACACACACTTAGTGTCATTTCAAGCATCACAAGCCTCCTTATATAGTGTAGATGATTAGGGTAAACCCTAATAACCCATGTCTTTTCCTTTTCCAAGGATCCATGGGTTAAAAGCTCCATGGATCATCCATGGGTTAAAAGCTCCATGGATCATCCATGGAATCCCATGCAAGCTTAGCCCATTTCCTAATGAGCGTTAGCCCACACTATATAAATATAATACCCATGTTTAATTGGTCACCTTTTTTATCACTAAATTAATTCATAATTAATTTAAGATCAATACTAATTAAATAATATGATTTCATATTAATATATTATAACTTATAATATATTAATAAATCATAAACATACTATTCTCATAAATATTATCCATATAAATAGTTCGTGTGAAGGGCAACCCAAATGGACCCTGTCGGGTCGGGTCAAGTATATACCAAATAAGTTATGGACTTAGACACCTTATCCAACAAGATCACCACGAACACCAAGAATACCTACTTGTTCTTCGGCCGTGAACTCCATAAGAACCTTCAAAAGTGTGAGTATCTCTTCTATCATCTAGTTAAACATGAGAAACACTTGATTCCTAACCATAAAACATTATCTAGTGCATAAACTCCAAGAGTTTACGGTCGTAAACTCCTTCTTATGGTCGTAAACCCTTGTTTGGTGCATGTTTTGGCCGTAACCACTTCTTAAGTCCAAGCATAGGAATGTGAACACTTCTTAGGTGCTAGTTGAGGCCGTAAGCACTTCTTAAAGTCATGCACATTGGGCTGTAAACTCACCCTATAACCGTAAACACCTAAGGTGTGGCCGTGAATACCCTTTATACAATCATATGTGATTGTAACACTTCATTCCAAGTGTTTCCTAGTATTTAAGGTTGTTCCCTTTCATGATTAGTTATTATATACACTAATTATATACATATATGTGTCATTATATGCTTAATAGGATCCGTTTGTGCTCAAGGATTCACTTGACACTTAGCATCCTATATCGATCTTACCTTCGAATCACTCACTACAGGTGAGTTCATACCCCTAAACTTATCTTTTAATGGTTTTAAATGCTTTTATGGGGGGGGGGGGGGGGGGGGGATAAAAGTAGAAAAAAATCATAGTTATTTAATCAATTACATGTGATTTATAACAATCAGACAAAGGATTTCTTATACTTCAAACTGTGTTATCAAACAAACGATTTCAAATCATTTTATAAACTAACATCAATTCATCAATATCTATTCAAATAGTTAAACTCTTCAAATGTTTTACAAAACTCTTTTTAAGCTTATATATATATATATATATATATATATATATATATATATATATATATATATATATATATATATATATATATATATATGCTGAAGGATTTTATGGTCTGTAAAGCCAACATCGTTATCATCCCAGTAAAGCCAACGTAGTAGATGACGCCCTAAGTCGGAAAGATTACTCAAGTCATAGAGTCACAACATTGACTATGACAATCCATTCATATCTGTCCACACAAATTAAGGAGGCTCAGCAAGAAGCCTTAAAACCCGAAAATGTGGCAGGTGAAATCCTGAGAGGGATGAATAAGAACTTAGAAGTCAAGGTTGACGGAGCCTTATACCTTCTGGATCGCATCTAGACAACGAAGCTCGGTGGATTTAGAGACGTTGTCATGAACGAAGCACACAATACTCAATAATTCATGCATCCCGGTTTAGAAAAAATGTATATGGATCACAAAAGGTTATATTGGTGGCCTAACATGAAAGCAAAGATTGCTACCTTCGTGGGCGAGTGCCTTACTTGCACCAAAGTTAAGGTAGAATACCAAAAGCCCGCTGTAACATCCCAAAATACGACCTAAAATTTTTTTTGTTTAATCATGACTTAATCATTATATCAATATCATAAAATAAAAACCCATACATCAATATCTCAAAACCATAATAAAGTATCATGAGAAAACTGTATAAAGATTGTATCAAATCATATCTTCGAAAAGCTGAATCGACTCCCAGGATAAAAACTGAAGTGGTGGTGTATGCGATGCCATCATCCCGAGCTCTTCCCTTTACTTGTGGAAGTACCTGAAACCAAAATAGAAACTGAAAGCATGAAGCTTAGTGAGCTCCCCCAAACTACCACATACCATACAATAACAAGGAAAGCACATACTGGGCCTTGCCCACTGCATCGAACCGAAATCTGGAAACTACATCGGACCAAAGTCCGGAAACTGCATCAGACCGAAGTCCAGAACTAACCAGGGCCTTGCCCTCTACATCGGACCGAAGTCCAGAAACTGCATCGGACTGAAGTCCAGAACTAACTGGGACCTTATCCCCTGCATCGGACCGAAGTCCGGAACTAACTGCATCGGACCGAAATCAAGAACTGATTGCGACCTTGTCCCTTTCATCGAACCGAAGTCCAGAAACTAACTGAGCATAACATAGCATAGCATAAACATATCAACTAGCATAAGCACATATACTGCATACTGCATTGGACCGAATTCCAGAACACATAACACAAAACATGCTTGACTCACAAAGACATCAAGCAATCTAACTACTGCATCAGACCGAGGTCCGGAACTAATGCTAACTAAACGGGCCGGCATTGTGGCTGTAGACCCGTTCCTACTGGAAGGAAACTCACCTCGTAATATGGCTGCTGAATGAACTGCTCAGGAAACTATCTGCTGCTGCTCCGGTATCTCCTCGGCTACAATTTCCATAAGAACACTCAATCAATACTAAGAACTACACTGAGGATAAAATGACTATTTTACCCCTGTTCAAAGTCAACCTATTGGTCGAAGTCAACATACAGTTGACCTGACTCACCGAGTTGGGCCGCCAACTCGTTGAGTCCCTACTCTTATTTCTCGTTTCTGCTCGCTACTACTCGTCGAGTTTGGCATAGACTCGATGAGTTCCTCTTCGATACCAACACTTAGTCAATCTGCATCCGAATCACCGAGTTATATGAACAACTCGTCGAGTTCTCCTTCAACATATGAACACTCCGACTGTGACTCACCGTGTTATATGAACAACTCGCCGACTCTGTTCTTGAGATATGAAGATTGCCTTGGACTCGCCGAGTAAAGGCATTGACTCGCCGAGTCCCTGACTATGAATGCGAAATTCGTTATCATCCCAGTAAAGCCAACGTAGTAGATGACGCCCTAAGTCGGAAAGATTACTCAAGTCATAGAGTCACAACATTGACTATGACAATCCATTCATATCTGTCCACACAAATTAAGGAGGCTCAGCAAGAAGCCTTAAAACCCGAAAATGTGGCAGGTGAAATCCTGAGAGGGATGAATAAGAACTTAGAAGTCAAGGTTGACGGAGCCTTATACTTTCTGGATCGCATCTAGACAACGAAGCTCGGTGGATTTAGAGACGTTGTCATGAACGAAGCACACAATACTCAATAATTCATGCATCCCGGTTTAGAAAAAATGTATATGGATCACAAAAGGTTATATTGGTGGCCTAACATGAAAGAAAAGATTGCTACCTTCGTGGGCGAGTGCCTTACTTGCACCAAAGTTAAGGTAGAATACCAAAAGCCCGCTGTAACATCCCAAAATACGACCTAAAATTTTTTTTGTTTAATCATGACTTAATCATTATATCAATATCATAAAATAAAAACCCATACATCAATATCTCAAAACCATAATAAAGTATCATGAGAAAACTGTATAAATATTGTATCAAATCATATCTTCGAAAAGCTGAATCGACTCCCAGGATAAAAACTGAAGTGGTGGTGTATGCGATGCCATCATCCCGAGCTCTTCCCTTTACTTGTGGAAGTACCTGAAACCAAAATAGAAACTGAAAGCATGAAGCTTAGTGAGCTCCCCCAAACTACCACATACCATACAATAACAAGGAAAGCACATACTGGGCCTTGCCCACTGCATCGAACCGAAATCTGGAAACTACATCGGACCAAAGTCCGGAAACTGCATCAGACCGAAGTCCAGAACTAACCAGGGCCTTGCCCTCTACATCGGACCGAAGTCCAGAAACTGCATCGGACTGAAGTCCAGAACTAACTGGGACCTTATCCCCTGCATCGGACCGAAGTCCGGAACTAACTGCATCGGACCGAAATCAAGAACTGATTGCGACCTTGTCCCTTTCATCGAACCGAAGTCCGGAAACTAACTGAGCATAACATAGCATAGCATAAACATATCAACTAGCATAAGCACATATACTGCATACTGCATTGGACCGAATTCCAGAACACATAACACAAAACATGCTTGACTCACAAAGACATCAAGCAATCTAACTACTGCATCAGACCGAGGTCCGGAACTAATGCTAACTAAACGGGCCGGCATTGTGGCTGTAGACCCGTTCCTACTGGAAGGAAACTCACCTCGTAATATGGCTGCTGAATGAACTGCTCAGGAAACTATCTGCTGCTGCTCCGGTATCTCCTCGGCTACAATTTCCATAAGAACACTCAATCAATACTAAGAACTACACTGAGGATAAAATGACTATTTTACCCCTGTTCAAAGTCAACCTATTGGTCGAAGTCAACATACAGTTGACCTGACTCACCGAGTTGGGCCGCCAACTCGTTGAGTCCCTACTCTTATTTCTCGTTTCTGCTCGCTACTACTCGTCGAGTTTGGCATAGACTCGATGAGTTCCTCTTCGATACCAACACTTAGTCAATCTGCATCCGAATCGCCGAGTTATATGAACAACTCGTCGAGTTCTCCTTCAACATATGAACACTCCGACTGTGACTCACCGTGTTATATGAACAACTCGCCGACTCTGTTCTTGAGATATGAAGATTGCCTTGGACTCGCCGAGTAAAGGCATTGACTCGCCGAGTCCCTGACTATGAATGCGAAATTCGTTATCATCCCAGTAAAGCCAACGTAGTAGATGACGCCCTAAGTCGGAAAGATTACTCAAGTCATAGAGTCACAACATTGACTATGACAATCCATTCATATCTGTCCACACAAATTAAGGAGGCTCAGCAAGAAGCCTTAAAACCCGAAAATGTGGCAGGTGAAATCCTGAGAGGGATGAATAAGAACTTAGAAGTCAAGGTTGACAGAGCCTTATACCTTCTGGATCGCATCTAGACAACGAAGCTCGGTGGATTTAGAGACGTTGTCATGAACGAAGCACACAATACTCAATAATTCATGCATCCCGGTTTAGAAAAAATGTATATGGATCACAAAAGGTTATATTGGTGGCCTAACATGAAAGCAAAGATTGCTACCTTCGTGGGCGAGTGCCTTACTTGCACCAAAGTTAAGGTAGAATACCAAAAGCCCGCTGTAACATCCCAAAATACGACCTAAAATTTTTTTTGTTTAATCATGACTTAATCATTATATCAATATCATAAAATAAAAACCCATACATCAATATCTCAAAACCATAATAAAGTATCATGAGAAAACTGTATAAATATTGTATCAAATCATATCTTCGAAAAGCTGAATCGACTCCCAGGATAAAAACTGAAGTGGTGGTGTATGCGATGCCATCATCCCGAGCTCTTCCCTTTACTTGTGGAAGTACCTGAAACCAAAATAGAAACTGAAAGCATGAAGCTTAGTGAGCTCCCCCAAACTACCACATACCATACAATAACAAGGAAAGCACATACTGGGCCTTGCCCACTGCATCGAACCGAAATCTGGAAACTACATCGGACCAAAGTCCGGAAACTGCATCAGACCGAAGTCCAGAACTAACCAGGGCCTTGCCCTCTACATCGGACCGAAGTCCAGAAACTGCATCGGACTGAAGTCCAGAACTAACTGGGACCTTATCCCCTGCATCGGACCGAAGTCCGGAACTAACTGCATCGGACCGAAATCAAGAACTGATTGCGACCTTGTCCCTTTCATCGAACCGAAGTCCGGAAACTAACTGAGCATAACATAGCATAGCATAAACATATCAACTAGCATAAGCACATATACTGCATACTGCATTGGACCGAATTCCAGAACACATAACACAAAACATGCTTGACTCACAAAGACATCAAGCAATCTAACTACTGCATCAGACCGAGGTCCGGAACTAATGCTAACTAAACGGGCCGGCATTGTGGCTGTAGACCCGTTCCTACTGGAAGGAAACTCACCTCGTAATATGGCTGCTGAATGAACTGCTCAGGAAACTATCTGCTGCTGCTCCGGTATCTCCTCGGCTACAATTTCCATAAGAACACTCAATCAATACTAAGAACTACACTGAGGATAAAATGACTATTTTACCCCTGTTCAAAGTCAACCTATTGGTCGAAGTCAATATACAGTTGACCTGACTCACCGAGTTGGGCCGCCAACTCGTTGAGTCCCTACTCTTATTTCTCGTTTCTGCTCGCTACTACTCGTCGAGTTTGGCATAGACTCGATGAGTTCCTCTTCGATACCAACACTTAGTCAATCTGCATCCGAATCGCCGAGTTATATGAACAACTCGTCGAGTTCTCCTTCAACATATGAACACTCCGACTGTGACTCACCGTGTTATATGAACAACTCGCCGACTCTGTTCTTGAGATATGAAGATTGCCTTGGACTCGCCGAGTAAAGGCATTGACTCGCCGAGTCCCTGACTATGAATGCGAAATTCGTTATCATCCCAGTAAAGCCAACGTAGTAGATGACGCCCTAAGTCGGAAAGATTACTCAAGTCATAGAGTCACAACATTGACTATGACAATCCATTCATATCTGTCCACACAAATTAAGGAGGCTCAGCAAGAAGCCTTAAAACCCGAAAATGTGGCAGGTGAAATCCTGAGAGGGATGAATAAGAACTTAGAAGTCAAGGTTGACAGAGCCTTATACCTTCTGGATCGCATCTAGACAACGAAGCTCGGTGGATTTAGAGACGTTGTCATGAACGAAGCACACAATACTCAATAATTCATGCATCCCGGTTTAGAAAAAATGTATATGGATCACAAAAGGTTATATTGGTGGCCTAACATGAAAGCAAAGATTGCTACCTTCGTGGGCGAGTGCCTTACTTGCACCAAAGTTAAGGTAGAATACCAAAAGCCCGCTGTAACATCCCAAAATACGACCTAAAATTTTTTTTGTTTAATCATGACTTAATCATTATATCAATATCATAAAATAAAAACCCATACATCAATATCTCAAAACCATAATAAAGTATCATGAGAAAACTGTATAAATATTGTATCAAATCATATCTTCGAAAAGCTGAATCGACTCCCAGGATAAAAACTGAAGTGGTGGTGTATGCGATGCCATCATCCCGAGCTCTTCCCTTTACTTGTGGAAGTACCTGAAACCAAAATAGAAACTGAAAGCATGAAGCTTAGTGAGCTCCCCCAAACTACCACATACCATACAATAACAAGGAAAGCACATACTGGGCCTTGCCCACTGCATCGAACCGAAATCTGGAAACTACATCGGACCAAAGTCCGGAAACTGCATCAGACCGAAGTCCAGAACTAACCAGGGCCTTGCCCTCTACATCGGACCGAAGTCCAGAAACTGCATCGGACTGAAGTCCAGAACTAACTGGGACCTTATCCCCTGCATCGGACCGAAGTCCGGAACTAACTGCATCGGACCGAAATCAAGAACTGATTGCGACCTTGTCCCTTTCATCGAACCGAAGTCCGGAAACTAACTGAGCATAACATAGCATAGCATAAACATATCAACTAGCATAAGCACATATACTGCATACTGCATTGGACCGAATTCCAGAACACATAACACAAAACATGCTTGACTCACAAAGACATCAAGCAATCTAACTACTGCATCAGACCGAGGTCCGGAACTAATGCTAACTAAACGGGCCGGCATTGTGGCTGTAGACCCGTTCCTACTGGAAGGAAACTCACCTCGTAATATGGCTGCTGAATGAACTGCTCAGGAAACTATCTGCTGCTGCTCCGGTATCTCCTCGGCTACAATTTCCATAAGAACACTCAATCAATACTAAGAACTACACTGAGGATAAAATGACTATTTTACCCCTGTTCAAAGTCAACCTATTGGTCGAAGTCAACATACAGTTGACCTGACTCACCGAGTTGGGCCGCCAACTCGTTGAGTCCCTACTCTTATTTCTCGTTTCTGCTCGCTACTACTCGTCGAGTTTGGCATAGACTCGATGAGTTCCTCTTCGATACCAACACTTAGTCAATCTGCATCCGAATCGCCGAGTTATATGAACAACTCGTCGAGTTCTCCTTCAACATATGAACACTCCGACTGTGACTCACCGTGTTATATGAACAACTCGCCGACTCTGTTCTTGAGATATGAAGATTGCCTTGGACTCGCCGAGTAAAGGCATTGACTCGCCGAGTCCCTCCATGAACGAGTCTGATCTCCGACTCACTGAGTCCAGCTATAACTTACTGGTTCCACTTGGCATAATGCATGAAAGGGGGAAAACTTGGGGACTCGTGACTCGACTCGCCGAGTCGGTTGCATGCAACTTCTAAACAGTTGATTATGCTCAAAACCAATGAATACAACTTATATATTTGGGTTCTTAAGGCTTGGTTACCACGTAAAGTTTCCAACTTTACATGTACATATGCATGAAAAGGAATTTAAAGGCTTAGCAAGGACTAAAAGAGTAGATCTAGGGCTTATACACGAGTTAGGCTCATAAAGGTGATAGATCTGAACTTTTAAAGCTCTAACCCAACTAGATCCATTAGCTATTCAACTCAATATGATTTCTCCACTACAGTCAAGCTAGGAAGTGGATAAAAATGGCCTAAATGGGATTTCTAATGGAAGATCAACATAGAAACAGAAGAGATTCGAATTATACCTCAACAAACTCTAGATTGGACTCTAGATCTTTTCTTCTCACCTTCCCTTTTAGTCCTTCCTTCTTTCTTTTCTCTAAACTTCAACAGATACACAAGATGTGCTCAAAATGCTCAAATAATGGCAAGGGTTTGCTAAATGACGTTCTGAGGGTGAAGGAGGCGAGTTTGGGGCTCATAACATGGTTTAAATAAGGTGCACGACCCGTGGATTCTAGGGTTTCTTCCAGACCAACGGACTCGCTGAGTCCCAAATATGGACTCATCGAGTCGCCTACTTACATGTGCTTGAAAACCCATCCCTACTTGACGAGTTGGGCTACTGAATCGTCGAGTCCCTCTTAAAACTTGAAAAAAATATGCATTTAAATAACATACCAGGATTGGGGCGTTACAACTTTCCCCCACTTGTCTCATACTTTGTCCTCATAGTCTGCTGCTACTGCATCTGGAAATAACTCTGGGTAGTGCTCCCTCATCTCCTCCTCTGCCTCCCACATCCACTCCGACCCCTTCCGGTGTTGCCACTGCACCTTCACCAACCAAACCACCTTGTTCTTCAAGGTCTTCGTTTTTCGGTCCAGAATCACGACCGGTCTCTCGATATAATTTAGGCTGCTATCAACCTGAATGTCTTCTAAGGGTACAACTGCTGACTCGTCCACTAAACACTTCCATAACTAGGAAACATGGAAGGTGTTGTGGATCTGGTTGAGCTTTGCTGGAAGATCCAACCGATAAGCGACACGACCTACCCGACCCAAAACCATAAAAGGACCGATAAACCTGAGGCCCAGCTTGCCCCTCTTTTGGAATCTGATGACACCCTTCCAGGGTGATACCTTCAAGAGGACCATGTCACCCACCTAAAACTCCAAGTATGAACACCTCCTGTCGGCGTAACTCTTCTGCCGACTCTGCGCAGTCTGTAGTCTACTACAAACCTGCTGGATCAACTATGTTGTCTTGAGCACCACTTCGGTGCTCCCAATGACACACTGACCGACCTCGCCCCAACAAATCGGGGTCCTGCACTTCCTCCCGTAGAGCATCTCGAAAGGAGGGTGGTCAATACTCGCATGGTAATTGTTGTTATATGACAATTCTGCTAATGGAAGGTACGTATCCCAAATGCCACCGAAGTCTAGAACACATGCTCGAAGCATGTCCTCGGGAGTCTGAATTGTCCTCTCGCTCTGCCAGTCCGTCTGAGGGTGGAAAGCGGTGCTGAAATGGAGATGAGTAGCCATCTTGTCATGAAACCGCTTCCAGAATCTGGAAGTAAAACGGACGTCTCGGTCTGACACCACTGAAACAGGCACTCCATGCCGTGCCACAACCTCTCGCACATAAATATCGGCTAGCTTCTCAGCCGATATACTCTCGTGGATCGGTATAAACTGAGCACTCATCGTCAGCCGATCCACAATAACCCAAATCAAATTCACTCCACGTGCGGTCCTGGGAAGCTTAGTGATGAAATCCATGGTGATGTCCTCCCATTTCCACACTGGAATGTCTAACAGCTGCATCTTTCCGTGAGGCCTTTGGTGCTCTGCCTTGACCTTCCTGCAGGTCAGGCACCTCTCCACATACCAGGCGACATCCCGCTTCTTATAGGGACACCAATAATAGGCCCGAAGATCTCTATACATCTTCGTCACCCTTGGATGGATGGAAAATCGAGACTTATGGGCCTCGTCCATCAATACTTGCCGCACACCGCCCAGTACGATACCCAAACTCTCCCATGAAGGGTCAACATTCCTTGGCTGTCATAGTAAAAGGAAGCTACTCGGCCCACGATCCTCTCACACTTCTACCTCTCCTCCTTGAGGCCCTCGACCTGTGCCTCTCTGATCTACTCTAACAATGGAGTAATCACTATCATCCTCAGACATATATTCCTGATCAAAGTTGTTGCCGCCTTGCGGCTCAAGGTGTCGGCCACCACGTTGGCCTTCCCTGGGTGATAAAGGATCTCATAGTTGTAATCCTTTACCACATCTAACCACCGCCGCTGTCTCATGTTAAGATTCGACTGATCCATGAGGTACCTCAGACTCTTATGATCCATGTATATGGTACAACGGACCCCATAAAGGTAATGCCTCCAAATCATGAGAGCAAACACCACTGCCCCCAGCTCTAAATCATGCGTAGGATAGTTAGCCTCGTGAGGCTTCAACTGTATATAGGCGTAAGCTATCACACGGCCTCACTGCATCAACACTACTCCCATACCTGTGATCGAAGAATCACAGTAGACTACGAAATCCTCTACTCCCTCTAGCAGGGTAAGAATCGGTGCCTCGCACAATCTCTGCCTGAGGGTCTCGAATGTTGCCTACTGGTCAGGCCCCCAACGAAACACCACTGACTTCTTAGTCAGTTGGGTGAGCGGTAGAGTTATCTTGGAGAAATCCTGGATGAATCTTCTGTAGTACCCTGCCAAACCTAGGAAGCTCCGAATCTCAGATGGATACTTCGAGACCTCCCACTGCATCACAACCTCTATTTTAGCCGGATCTACCAGTATACCATTCTGGTTGACGATACGCCCAAGGAACTGTACCTCGCGCAACTAGAACTCGCACTTGGAGAACTTTGCGAAAAGCCTCTCCCTCCTCAAGGTCTCTATCTTAGCCGGATCTACCAGTAAACCAAGATGTCGTCTATGAATACTATCACAGACTGATCCAACATCGTCCTGCACACGCGGTTCATGAGGTCCATGAACGCGGCTAGAGCGTTGGTGAGCCCAAACGACATCACCACAAACTCATAATGACCATAGCGGATCCTAAAAGCAGTCTTCTAGACGTCCTCATCCCTGATTCGCATCTGATGGTACCCAGAGCGTAAATCAATCTTGGAAAACCAAGATGCTCCCTGCAGCTGATCAAACAAATCATCAATCCTCGGGAGTGGGTAATGGTTCTTCACCGTTACCTTATCAAACTCCTAGTAATCTATACACATACGGTGCAACTCGTCCTTCTTCTTCATGAACAAAATCGGTGCTCTCCAAGGCGAATTGCTTGGCCTGTAAAAACCTTTGTCTAGCAACTCTTGCAGTTGCATAGACAACTCCTGCATCTCTGGGGGAGCCAACTGATACGATTCCTTGGCTATCGGAGCTGCACTATGGATCAGGTCAATCCTGAACTCCACCTGCCTCTCTGGGGGCACTCCCGGCAAATCCTCTGGAAATACATCCGGGTAGTCTCGCACTACCGGAACATCGTCACCTATCATCTTACCCTTCTCCCGAGCATCTAGAACATAGGTAATGTAGTCGGAGCAACCCTGCTGGAAGTAGCGCCTCGCTCTCGCTACTAAACAAAGAAATCGTCCGCGTTGTGGCCTCTCGCTGTGAATCACTAACTCTCCCCCACTGGAAGTGCGAATCCTCACTAACTGCAGCTCACAATCTATCACCGCCCCAGTGGGGCTCAACCAATCTATGCCTACTATGACTTTATTCCCTCGCAGGGGAATAGGGACCAAGTCCACCGGAAACTGCTCATCGAATAACTGAAGGGAACATCCTCTGTGTACTCTTGCAACTCCCTTGGAGCTCTTCTAAACCTCTTGCTAAGCACAAGAGAGACGAATGATCGTGTGGCCCCAAATCAAACAATACTATGGCTGATATGCCATTCACTGAGAATGACCCTATACAAAACATATAACCATAAGAAACAACCAGAAATAAATGCAGAGATAAGGAAAAATACATACCCGTCACCACTTCAGGAGTCGCTCACGCCCCCTTTGCTATCAGCTAAAAAGCCCTACTCTTCGCCACCGACGTCTCAACTCGGCCCTGACGGCCATCCGTAATCCTCAAAGTAGCAGGGGCAGGTGCTAACACCTTCCCCGCAGCAGCTAAACTGTGACACTGGGACTTTTTATGTCCCCTCTGATTGCACTGGAAGCAAATCAGATCTGACGCTGCGATGGCAGTAGTAGTGGCTGTACAATCTCTGCTCATATGCCCAGTCCGACCGCACTTGTAGCAGCCGGAACTCCCTGCTTTGCACATCCTCTCGTGCAATCTCCCACACTTGCCACATCGACCATGGCTCTGCTGACTTCTGTATCTATGATCTGAAACCTTAGGCTTTTTTCTCGAACTTCCTGTACCCAAATCCGCCTCCGGCTTCCTCTTCTTCTCCATCTCAAGGTCAATCTCTCTCTCTCTCTCTCTCTCTATCTCTCTCTCTCTCTCTCGCCCTAGCAATCATGTCATCCAACGTTTTACAGTTGGACCGGCTCACAAACTAGCAAATGTCACTCCGTAGATCTCATGATAACGAGCCTTCTTCATTTCCTCATCAGCTGCGTACTGAGGAATGAGAAGCGCCCTTTCCCTAAACTTGGCGGTAACCTCTGCCACTGTCTCTGTAGTCTGGGTGAGATCCTGAAACTCCATGGCTAACTGCTGCACCTCAATAACCGGTACGAACTCAGCTTTGAACCTAGCAGTAAATTCAGCCCAAGTCATAGCATCCAAAGCTGCGTCATCTCCAATGACATGTCCAACCTCATCCCACCAATCTCGTGCCCTATCCTTCAGGAGATAGGACGCTAATCTGACCTTGTCCCCCTCGGGACACTTGCTAGTGTGGAATGCGTTGGCCACATCCGCCAACCATCTGGTACTCGCTATGGGGTCCCGCGCCCCGTGATAATCTAAAGCTCCACATGCTCGGAACTCCCTGAAAGTAAGCGTGTGCGACCCCATCATGACCGCCACCTCAGCACGAAATGTGCCTAGCTTTTCCTCCATCAACTCTAGTATACCCTCCTTGATCGAACCAATATCACTGGAGTCTGCTCAAGAATGATATGAGTAACCTATGAAGTGAAGAACTCTCTAGTCTGCTCATCCAACTATTCGGCCCCCGAGCTTGATCCTGATCCCTCCCCGGCATCTGAACTGCCGCCTGCTTGTCTAGGGCATAAAACCACCATTCTGAAACACATTACGATAAACGTCAGAAACACTAATATATCTCGAGGGACCACTACTACTACAGGCTTTCCGGTCTTGTCTCAGCCTTCCTCAATTCAAGTACGGATCCTCTGCTTCCAGTAGTATGGGCCCCTACTACCTTCCACATCTATCCGTACCTTCCTCAAGGACCGCCTCGACTCAACCAAGACACTACCACTGCTACTGATCTCTGCTACTCTCATCCTAGGCTTGCCCTAGGGAAATCTCTAACTCAACCAAAACCTGTCCTCAACCGCTGAAAGCCTCCTTGTAATGACAATTAGTCATCACCTGAATACCATCACATATGACGAGGCTCGGATAATCCTTCGAGTAAAAGACTCATCCTTACAATGGTTAGACTCAAACAAGAGTTGCGCGGTAGGGCCAAATCCAGCACTCTGAGATTATTCAACCCTGATCACATGCGATGTAATGTATTCACCTAATGGCTAACTCCCATTATTCGGAGTCCCACAAAGCACAAAGAAAGCAACATTTGGACACAGGAAACTACTCAAGCAATTCTATCCTCATAACGAGAAACTGTACTAGCATACAATGCTAAGCTCATACTATCAGGCATAACTTAACAGGCTATCCTACTACTGTCTACTCAATACTAGCATGCAATTCTCATAAAGCTGGAACACATATAGCAGGCACATAAGGCATCTTCCTAGATCCTTGGTCCTATTCTAGCATGCTATTCTACTGAAACTGAAACAGATAATCATAACATAATCTTGTATGGGTAATTTGGGAGTACTTACTTGAGCTTAGCTGATCGCATGCACCACACCCTTTTCTCGTTTTCAAAACTCTTTACTTTTTAAGTCTTTTCCTCAAAAATTCTTTTGAAAACATTTTTCATTCAAAAATCTTTTTACTATTTCCCTTAGTTTGAGTTCAGTCACACCCGTAAGTGTGCCTGAATCCCTCAAACCAAGGCTCTGATACCAACTTGTAACATCCCAAAATACGACCCAAAATTTTTTTTGTTTAATCATGACTAAATCATTACATGAATATCATAAAATAAAAACCCATACGTCAATATCTCAAAACCATAATAAAGTATCATGAGAAAACTATATCAAGACTGTATCAAATCATATCTACTAAAAGCTGAATCGACTCCCAGGACAAAAACTGAAGCGGTGGTGTATGCGATGCCATCATCCCGAGCTCTTCCCTTTACTTGTGGAAGTACCTGAAACCAAAACTGAAACTATAAGCATGAAGCTTAGTGAGCTCCACCGAACTACCACATACCATACAATAACATGTAAAGCACATACTGGGCCTTGCCCACTGCATCGGACCGAAATCCGAAAACTGCATCGGACCAAAGTCCGGAAACTGCGTCGAACCGAAGTCCGGAACTAACCAGGGCTTTGCCCTCTGCATCGGACCAAAGTCCGGAAACTGCATCGGACCGAAGTCTGGAACTGACTGGGAACTTGTCCCCTGCGTCGGACCGAAGTCCAGAACTAACTGCATCAAACTGAAATCCGGAACTGACTGGGATCTTGTCCCCTGCATCGAACCGAAGTCCGAAAACTAACTGAGCATAACATAGCATGGCATAAACATATCAATTAGTATCAGCACATATACTGTATACTGCATCGGACCGAAGTCCGAAAAAAATAACACAAAACATGTTTGAATCACAAAGACATCAAGCAATCTAACAACTGCATCGGATCAAGGTCCGGAACTACTACTAACTAAACGGGTCGGCATTGTGATCGTAGACCCATTCCTACTGGAAGGAAACTCACGTCGTAATCTGGCTGCTGAATGAACTGCTCGGGAAACTATCTGTTGCTGCTCCGGTAACTCCTCTGCTTTAATTTCCATAAGTATACTCAATCAAATACTAATAACTATACTGAGGATAAAATAACAATTTTACCCCTGGTCAAAGTCAACCTCTTGGTTGAAGTCAACATACAGTTGACCTGACTCACCAAGTTGGACCGCCAACTCGTTGAGTCCCTACTCTCATTTCTCGTTTCTGCTCGCAACTACTCATCGAGTTTGGCGTAGACTCGACAAGTTCCTCTTCGATACCAACACTTATTCAATCTGCATCCGACTCGCCGATTTTATGAACAACTCGTCGAGTTCTCCTTCAATATATGAGCACTCCGACTGTGACTCGCCGAGTTGTACGAACAACTCGCCGACTCTGTTCTTGAGATATGAAGATTACCTTGGACTCGCTGAGTCAGGGCATTGACTCGCCGAGTCCCTCCATGAATGAGTCCGATCTTCGACTCACTCAGTCCACCTATAACTCACTTGTTCCACTCGACATAATACATGAAAGGGGGAAAACTCGGGGACTCGCGACTCGACTCGTCGAGTCTGAAGAACAACTCGCCGAGTCGGTTACATGCAACTTCTAAACAGTTGATTCTTATCAAAACCAATGCATACAACTTATAGATCTGGGTTCTTAATGTTTGGTTACCACGTAAAGTTTCCACCTTTACATGTATATATGCATGAAAAGGAATTTAAAGGCTTAGCAAGGACTAAAAGAGTAGATCTAGGGCTTATACACGAGTTAGGCTCATAAAGATGGTAGATCTGAACTTTTGAAGCTCAAACCCAGCTAGATCCATTGGCTATTCAACTCAATATGATTTCTCCACTACAATCAAGCTAGGAAGTGGATAAAAATGGCCTAAATGGGATTTATAATGGAAGATCAACATAGAAACAAAAGAGATTCGGATTATACCTCAACAAATTGTGGATTGGACTCTAGATCTTTGCTTCTTACCTTCCCTTTTTGTAACATCCAAAAATTTTCAACCAATTTAAACTTTTCAAAAACAACCCATATTCATTAACTCATTACAAAAAGGTCTTCAATTCATTTATTATCATAGTATTTCCCAGAACCACATCATAAATACATAAAACATGAGGAGCGGTACGATCATGCCTTCGCCTTGCCACGATCTCCCGAATACCTGAAACAATACACTGAAAACTGTAAGCCCAAAAGCTTAGTGAGTTACCCCCTAAATACCAACCACATATACCATACTCATAACATATCATATCATAAACAAAACATCCATGCGCTTCGGGAGTACTGTGTGACTAGTCCACCGCACTGGGCCTTCAGTCCACCTAGTCCACCCTCCGAGTATAGCCATATACATCGAGTCTGCAGTGTGGTTGGTCCACCCGCACCGGGCCTTCAACCCACCTGGTCCACCCTCTGAGTCTACAGTATGACTGGTCTGCCCGCATCGGGCCTTCAATTGGCCTGATCCACCCTCGTGGGGCCTACAACCTATCTGGACCGCTCCCTGGGCCTTCGGGATATCTGGTCCGCCGTGGGTATGTTGGCCTATAGCACAAAGCAGGACAGGCCTCAACCCAACCCCAGTCAACCAACCATGTGCACATAAACATATAATCATATAGCATTTCATCACTAATCAACCGGTCTAGAAGATCACATTCATAGCACACACTAACCAGGATACCGACCTAACCGGTCACTAACATAGCATTATCCTATATACCAGAATTCCGACCTTAACCAGGTCTCTAACATGTACCATCCTAACTACCAGGATGCAAACATATAGCAAAGCAATAACATAACAACTATCCGGATTTCCATCCGATAAAGGGTCGGCCTTGGTGCCTTAGACGCTGTTGATATAGTGAGGATAACTCACCTCACAACTGCTGACTGAAGAGTTAAGATTAAGCTGCTCCAACCTCCGATACGAACTCCACCACTGATCAATACCAAATGACTGAACTCAATAAATACCAATAATCACCAAAATACCCTTGGAAGTCAACTGGTCAACTCTAGGTCAAAGTCAAAGTCCTTAGTCAAAGGCAAACTCTCTGACTGACTCTACTCACCGAGTCAACCCGTTGATTCGTCGAGTCCCTATTCTCTGAAAATTCCCATATCGCGACTCAAATCGCCGAGTCGCCCCATGACTCACCAAGTCCAACAACTCCGAGTCCCATCTCGCTCAACTCACTAAGTCATCCCTGGACCTACTGATTCACCACTTAACCAGAAAAGGTTAGGACTCCACGATCAGACTAGCCGAGTCCAAGAACAGACTCGTTGAGTCCAAGGCAATCTTCAACAGACTCGCCGAGTTGTTCTTCCAACTCGTTGACTTCATGCACATATTCATACTACTCGTCCAGTTCACCCATGTCACTCGCCGAGTCCAGACATGACATCTTCATCCAGATGATTCCAGGCCATTCCATTGCTACCAATACATTGATTTGGACTCCTAGGGCCATATTCACACGTAAAGTTTCCAACTTTACGTGCATGCAAGGCTCAACAAGCTCCAACAAGCTAAAAATGAAGGTTTAAGGAAAGGACACTCTCAATCAAGCCCAAGGACTGATGATTTCTGCCCTTATGACTCCAATACAACCTAGATCTGAAGTTGCAACTTCAGATCTAGCCTTTAAACCCAAAATGGATCCAAACCAAGCTAAAGAATTCCCCCAAAACAACCACCGTGGATGAAAATAAGGAAAAAGGCTTAAGGCAGTGGCTTCTTACCCCAAAGATGAGTCTGAACTGATGTAGACTTTAGATCCACAAGCCCTCTTGATGCTATCCTCATTGTTCTCCAACTTCTCTGCACAATTTCTCCTTCCAAGCTTTAATCTTCTCAATAATGGAGCCTCTCACGATTTAGGGTTTCACTGGAACAGTCACAGCAGATAGAGGCTGAAATGAAGGCATATCATTCTTTAAATATGGTGAAAACACCAGGAATTTGGGTTTTTCTCCCTTCAACACCAACTCGCCGAGTCCAGATGCCAACTCGCCGAGTTGGTCACTCATCAAGCGTCTAGAATCGCAACCCGACTTGCCGAGTCTATCCATCGACTAGCCGAGTCGACCTACCTTATTTACACTTAGAACCCCGAACTTTCACTTTTGAACTCGGGGTGTTACAATTCTCCCCCACTTAAATCAGGCTTTGTCCTCGAAGCCTACTGCAGCACACAATTCCAGATAATACTCCCACTATGCACCTCCCGGTATCAACCGACCCAGGTTCCTCAGAACACTGCTATAGAACCTCTATAAAGTCCAACTCTTCCCTCCCAGAGTTACGACAACTGATTCAAGCCGGCCACCAGCTTCATTCTCTGATAACGACCCTTATTAACCAATGATCACCCGATGATACTTTCATCACCCCAAATCACAATAATCACTTGACCCTTACAAAGCTAGACATCACCTTAAACCACTGGGTCTTGACCCAGTACCAGGATGCTACCCCTTTCCTCGACTGGCATATCCTTTATCGAATTCACTTCTGGGACTTATCCCTCTTTCCTTTCCGAATCCAACTTGCTTCTTTCCGAGTTAACAGGATGGCACATCCTTCAGCTCCTGAGCAACTCCCATGAGCTCTCCCCTGCAATCACATACACATGTTGAACCTGCTCTAACATCCTCGGGGTGGAAAACCCGACACACTGATGATACATCCAGACATTCCTAGGATGAATTACTGCTATATACATAACCTCCTGATCACAACCATACAGAAAATCCAAGGCTCCCTCCCTGCATCCCTTCTGAACTCCTCTGGTACCGGAAATCCTTCCGCAACCTCAATAGACACCCAACCTGGATGTGCTTCCATACCACTGGTACAATCCCAGTACTTACTACCATTAGCTAAAGCACTGATGATAATCCACTTACTCCACTTCCTCCTCTTTTGGAGTACCCACGCTCCTTCCGGAGCTACCTGTCTTTCCTTCCCAGGAAATCCACTCAACAACCCTTACCGCACTTGTACGTGCCACTAAGCCACACTTCACTCAACATTATCCATGTAGAGAAACTGCTATTCTCGAACTTCCATATACCATGAATCTGCTCGCAAGGAATCTCGGGTCCATGCACTGCTTTCCACTAACATGATCAATACTTGGGGCCAAACCATATCAATTATCATTCCCTGGTGACACTTTTCCTCATTCTCCTCGTACCGATCCACTAACACATACATAGTTTTCAGCATGACTGGACCGCCTTACCAGGCCTTCAGCTTATCTGGACCACTCTCGGAATCTTCCGCATGTCTGGACCGCCCTCCTGGGCCTTCATCCTGACTGGACCGTTCCCTGAGCCTTCGGCCTGACTGGTACGCCCACAGGTCTCCAGTCTGTCCGGACCACTCAAAACTGTCTTACGTCACCCTGAACCATTCTTTCCGGGAATCTCTCCCATACATACTGTTCTAGCCCTCTTGGGGGTTCCGAACTCTAACTCCCTTCTATATACTCAACTCCTAGCCTAACCCTAGGCCTAACCTTGGTCTGTATCCCGCCCAAATCGCCTGTCACTTACTTATACCAGCCTACGCTCTTGGCTGACAGAAACACTATTGAAACCCAAACAACTAATTAACCTCTCATGCTGTCGATCCTCCTGAGAATTTTCCAATTCTCCCCACTTAGAGCACTGACTACCAACCACCGGTGACCCAACTGGTATCACTTAAACAATCCTACTCAACAAATTCTCTTATACTTGAATTGATTTCCTCTAGAATGAGCAATCTTCCTGAAGTCTCAACTGAACACTTTTCGCACTGCAGTTGCTAATCCTAGCAACGAGTCCCTGCATCCTATCTTCTGATCACCTATCATCTTGGATGCTAACAGTCTACAACCTCTAACTACCAGAACCCTCAATAATACCTTAAATCTGAAATAACGAATGAATACAATACCATGATTTATGCAAACGAGACTAGCGGATATACCATATTCTTTAATAACCACAAGGTAACAAGATATCAAGAAGGAAACATACTCGCAGCTGCATCCGGCTCTGCCCTGACCTCCTCTGCTATAAGCTGAAAGGCACGTCCCTGAGCCCTCGGGGGATCTGCTCCTCCCTGACCTCCACCCGTAATCCTAAAAGTGGCCGGTGCTGGAGCCTGCACCGGTCCTGCAGTAAGCTGTGGACAGTTGGCCCTCATGTGACCAATTTGATGGAACTGATAACAAATCCTCATATCCTGAACTGGGGTTGACTGACGTCAATCCCTTGCATAATGCCCCTCTTTCCTGCACCTGTGGCACACACCACCGGACCTACAAACTCCGGTGTGACCCTTCCTGCACTTCCCACAAGTGCGGCTGCTCTAATCTCCCAACCTAGAATCAACGGTCTTGGACCGTTTCGGTGTCGGCTGCGACTGCGTTGGGCCTGCCTCTGCTCTCTCAACTGTAACTCAATCTCCAACTCATGCCGCCGAGCGACCTCCTGCAACTCTAACAAGGTATCACATCTCTGCGTGGACACAAACTGCCTGATGTCCCTCTTGAGCATACTCAGATATATGGGGACATCTGAGCCTACTCCGAAGCAAACTCAGGGCAAAACATCACCCTCTCAGTAAACATCCTGGTGATCTCCATCACCAACTCTGAATCCTGCTTCAGCTCCAAGAACTCCTGAGCCAATATCTCTCTCTCAACCCTCAAAACATATCGAGTACTGAACATCTCCCGGAACTGATCCCAAGAAACGGCAGCCTGCTGCGCATCCAAATATGACCTCATGGTCAATTTCCACCAATCCTTCACTCTGAGCCTCAACAGGTTCAGAGCACACCTCACCCTCTGATCAGCAGGGCGTGAACATGTGAAGAAACATCCCTCCACATCCGACAACCATCGCGTCGCAACGATCGGGATCCTGAACTCCATCGAAAGTAGGCGGCTTCGTATTGTCTAAGTCCTGATACTGAAAACCCCGACTGGCTCCTCCCCCTGCCACTGTGGCTGCCGCGACCGCTGTCTCTGCCAGAGTCGCATAACATTCATCAAAATACTCAATCATAGCGATCTTGATCGACCCAAACAGTTCCGACAACTCAACCCGGAACATAGCGACAACCTCATCATGCAGGATCTCACGAATCGTGACATCCAACTCGTCCGTACTCATCTGGCCAATGACCTCGGGTGGTGCTTACCCATCCTGACCACCCTCTCCTGCTCCTGATCCCAAACCGGTTCCTGCCCCGAAACGTCTTGTAATCGCCATTCTGCAATACACCATGAGATCCTCAGAAACCTCGCATAACCACCCAGAATGACCCTATAATCAACCACCCAGGGGTTGTGACTTCCTTGATACGCGTATGGGTCCTTTGCTTTCAGTAGTACGGGCCCATACTACCTTCCACACCTACCCATATTTGTCTCAAGTATCATCACAACACCCCAAGCCCTAACGAACATAGCAAGCGCTTTATCTTCACTCTTAGAGGAGCACAGAAACTCTCATAAAATGAGACCCTAGGCTAGCTGGCATCACATTCAGGCAACTCTATCATGCACTTCCTGAAGATCCCTATCCTAACACTAGCATGCTGTTCTAACATATGACATAAACAAATAACTTGTATGGTAATTTTATTGGGGTAACTTACTGGCTCCGGCTAATCGTACACTTTGCGTCATCTTTTACTTATTTTTGAAAACCATTTTTAATTTCTCTTTGAAAACTCTCCTTGATTTGAGACTGGATTCACACGAATGTTCCTCCAATTCACTCAAACCAAGGCTCTGATACCAACTTGTAACATCCAAAAATTTTCAGCCAATTTAAACTTTTCAAAAACAACCCATATTCACTAATTCATTACAAAAAGGGCTTCAATTCATTTATTATCAGATTATTTCCCAGAACCACATCATAAATACATAAAACATGAGGAGCGGTACAATCACGTCTTCGCCTTGCCACGATCTCCCTAAGTACCTGAAACAATACATTGAAAACTGTAACCCTGAAACCTTAGTGAGTTACCCCCAAAATACCAACCACATATACCATAATCATAAAATATCATATCATAAACATAACAGACATGCACTTCGGGTCTACTGTGTGACTGGTCCGCCGCACTGGGCCTTCAGTCCACCTGGTCCACCCTCTGAGTCTAGCCATATACATCGAGTTTGCAGTGTGGTTGGTCCGCTCGCACCGGGCCTTCAACCCACCTGGTTCACTCTCTGAGTCTACAGTATGACTGGTCCGCCCGCACGGAGCCTTCAATCGGCGTGGTCCATTCTCCGAGCCTCGGCACGTCTTGTCTGCCCTCGTGGGGCCTACAACCTATCCGGACCGCTCGCTGGGCCTTCGGGATATCCGGTCCGCCCGAGGTATATTGGGCTACAGCACAAAGCAGGACCCGCCTCAACCCAACTCCATTCAACCAACCATGTGCACATAAACATATAATCATATAGCAATTCATCACTAATCAACCGATCTAGCAGATCACATACATAGCACACTCTAACCAAGATACCGACTTAACCGGTCACTAACATAGCATTATCCTATATACCAGGATTCCGACCTTAACCAGGTCTCTAACATGTACCATCCTAACTACCAGGATGCAAACATATAGCAAAGCAATAACATAACAACTATCCGGATTTCCATCCGATAAATGGCCGGCCTTGGTGCCTTAGACCATGTCGATATAGTGAGGATAACTCACCTCACAACTGCTGACTGAAGAGATAAGATCAAGCTGCTCCAACCTCCGACACGAACTCCACCACTGATCAATACCAAATGACTGAACTCAATAAATACCAATAATTACTAAAATACCCTTGGAAGTCAAATGGTTAACTCTTGGTCATAGTCAAAGTCCTCAATCAAATTCGAACTCTCTGACTGACTCTAATCGCCGAGTCAACCCACTGACTCGTCGAGTCCCTATGCTCTGAAAATTCCCATATCGCGACTCAAATCGCCGAGTCACCCCATGACTCGCCAAGTCCAACAACTCTGAGTCCCTTCTCGCTCAACTCACTTAGTCATCCCTCGACCCACCGATTCACCGCTCAACCAGAAAAGGTTAGGACTCCACGATCAGATTCGTTGAGTCCAATGCAATCTTCAACAGACTCGTCGAGTTGTTCTTCCAACTCGGTGAGTTCATGCACATATTCATACTACTCGTCGAGGTCACCCATGTGACTTGTCGAGTCCAGACGTGACATCTTCATCCAGATGATTCCAAGCCTTTCCATTGCTTCCAATACATTGAGTTGGAATCCTAAGGCCAGATTCACACGTAAAGTTTCCAACTTTACGTGCATGCAAGGCTCAATAAGCTCCAACAAGCTAAAAATGAAGGTTTAAGGCAAGGACACTCTCAATCAAGCCTAAGGACTGATGCTTTCTGCCCTTATGACTCCAATTAACCTAGATTTGAAGTTGCAACTTCAGATCTAGCCTCTAAACCCAAAATGGATCCAAACCAAGCTAAAGAATTCCCCCCAAAACAAACACCATGGATGACAATAAGGAAAAAGGCTCAAGGCACTGGCTTCTTACCCCAAAGATGAGTCTAAACTGATGCAGACTTCAGATCCACAAGCCCTCTTGATGCTATCTTCAATGTTCTCCAACTTCTCTACACAATTTATCCTTCTAAGCTTTAATCTTCTCAACAATGGAGCCTCTCATGATTTAGGGTTTCACTGGAACACTCACGGAAGATAGAGGCTGAAATGAAGGCATATCATTCTTTAAATAGGGTGCAAACGCTAGGAATTAGGGTTTTTCTCCCTTCAGCAACAACTCGCTAAGTCCAGCTGCCGACTCGCCGAGTTGGTCACTCATCACGCGTCCAAAATAGCGACCCGACTCTCCGAGTCTATCCATCGACTCGCCGAGTTGACCTTCCTTATTTACAGTTAGAACCCTGAACTTTCACTTCTGAACTCGGGGTGTTACACTTTCAGTCCTTCCTTCTTTCTTTTCTCCAAACTTCAAAAGATACACAAGATATGCTCAAAATGCTCAAATAATGGCTAGGGTTTGCTAAATGACGTTCTGAGGGTGAAGGATGTGAGTTTGGGGCTCATAACATGGTTTAAAAAAGGTGCACGACCCATGGATTCTTGGGTTTCTTCCAGACCGGCGGACTCGCCGAGTCCCAAATATGGACTCGTCGAGTCACCTACTTACACGTGCTCGAAAACCCATCCCTACTCGATGAGTCGGGCTATTGACTCGTCGAGTCCCATCTTAAAACATGAAAAAAATATGCATTTAAATAACATACTAGGATTGGGGCGTTACACTCGTAGTTCTACTACAACAATTGGAGATACCTGAGTGGAAGTGGGAGCGAATTACAATGGATTTCATAACCAAGTTGCCCAAGACAACGGGTGGTCTTGATACCATTTGGGTGATCGTGGAACGGTTAACCAAATCCACGCACTTCCTACCAATCAAAGAAACCGACAAAATGGAGAAATTGACCAGAACCTACCTTAGAGAGATAGTACAACTGCATGGTATACCCATATCTATTATCTCTCATAGAGACAGTAGATTCACCTCAAGGTTCTGATAGTCACTACAGAAGGCACTAGGAACTAGGCTGGATATGAGTACAGCCTACCATCCACAAACTGATAGATAGAGTGAGAGGACTATTCAAGCTCTAGAAGATATGTTGTGAGCCTGCGTGATACACTTTGGAAAGGCATGGGATACTCATTTACCCATTGTCGAGTTCTCATACAATAACAGTTATCACACTAGCATAAAGTCTGCTCCATTCGAATCCCTCTTTGGCCACAAGTATAGATTACCACTGTGCTGGGTTGAAGCGGGTGATACTTAGTTAGCTAAAGGGAAAATCCTTGACACCACTCTCACCGGTCCGGAAATCATTCGAGAAACTATAGAGAAGAACGTACAAATTAGGGAGTGATTGAAATCCTCGCGAGACAGGCAGAAAAGCTACGCAGATAAACGACAAAAACCCTTGGAATTTCAGGTTAGTGATAGTGTTCTGTTAATGGTCTCACCCTGGAAGGGCATGATACACTTCAGAAAGCGTGGCAAACTAAATCCAAGGTACATTGGGTCGTTCTAGATTCTCGCACGAATCAACCCTGTAGCTTACAAACTCCGAATACCTCAAGAACTTAGCAACGTACAACCTACCTTCCACGTATCAAACCTAAATAAGTGTCTATCTGAAGAGACACTTGTGATCCCGCTCGAGGAGATTAAGTTAAACGAGAACTTACATTTCGTGGAAGAACCAGTAGAAATCATGGATAGGGAATTCAATCAAACCAAACAAAGTCGTATTCCGATAGTGAAGGTTCGCTGGAATGTAAAGCTAAGTATCCTCATCTTTTTCCCTTAGTCCATATGTATCTCTTAGACTTAATTTCAGGACAAAATTCCCACTAACGGGGGGATGATGTGACAACCCAAAATTTATATTCTTGTAAAAGTCAAACTTGGTCAACTAAAGTCAAACTTCTCATTTTGATCTATCTTATTTAAGTATATTTAATTTTGGTTTAAAACCTTTAATTAGAATAGTTGCTTGAATTAGAAGTGAATTATAAGGGACATTTTCCGAGAACCGCAAACCTTCACATGGGCCGCAAACGAGCCTTCGGGCCGTGAACATGCGTCGGACCGTAAACTCTTTTGGGCTGTGAACTCATTCGGACCGCAAAATCTACCCTATATATATATATATATATATATATATATATGTGTGTGTGTGTGTGTGTTTAAACGGAATATTCTTCACTTCTTCTCTTCTAGCTGCAAATTCAAGACTTTTCTCTTAGGAACACCAACCGAAAACACCTTTCTCTCTCAACTCTCATCCTTTAATCCGTTGAATCTTATTAAAATATTTTTTGGATCTTCAAAGTGTTCTTCATTTCATCAATATTTCTGGGAATTTCTCGACCGCAAACACTTGAATCTTCTTAAATTCATCAAGATCATCAACATCTTCCATGGGCCGTAAACCCCCATGCTGGCCGTGAACACCTTGCAGCCTCCCATATTTGCTTCTAGCACTCTTATTTGTAAGTTAAACTTACGAATTAGTCCAATTCCTTATCGTTCTTATGTCTATATACACAAGTTGTTTACATATATATTACATAAAATGCTATTTAGGACTCGATTTTGCTATCGGATTTCACTCGTGGAAATAACATCCTATATCAAACTTTCAATCGAATCGCTCAGATAAGGTTAGTTCATACCCATGAAATTTACCTTTTTCAATGTCTTAAGTAGGGAATATAAGTAGAACACAACATAACTATGTTACCAACAAACGGTTTCAAATTATTTTAAAATGACATCAAGTCATCAAGAATCTTTCAAAATGGTTAAACTCTTTAAATGTTTTACAAACTCTTTTTAAACTTATATATTGTCAAAAATTATATATATATATATATATATATATATATATATATATATATATATATATATATAGTTATAGTTATATAAATAAGATTTAAAGGTCTTAGGACTAATAACTTTTCATTTTCCTTATTTGGATGTGGACTTAGGGTATAAATATTTGTCTGAATGTCGTTTAAATTTTAGTTATATATATTTATATATGTATATAAATATAAAAGTGTTCCATTCATTTTCAATACCATTTTTGACATGTTGAACAAAGGGGTGTATTCATGACCAGTTATTACTAATACAGAACGTACTAGTAAATTATAATAGGTATAGTTTAGAGGATCAATACATATTATTTTCTAGAACAGAGGAACATACATAAATCAATACATGCATACTATTACTATTCATTACAAAGTATACTATTCATTTACAAGAGCAAGAAGGAACTTACACACTATAACAAGAACAAGAAGGAACTTACACACTATAACAAGAACAAGATAACTAAAATGTGAGATACTATTTCATGGCATAACAATATACCTACTATGTCAAGTTTTGTAACCAGAGTATCCTAGAGGGAGAGCTTGAGTTTGTGTATAGATCTATACAAGATTGACTATCCCACACCTTGCTACTAGCTACAGTGGGACCTGCAGGTCTACAGGTAACAAATGTCATACCATTTTCGACGCCTGAAGAACGTCATGTTTTATACTAGTCAATCAAGTATGGTTATAACCATAATCACATTTTAACCTTAATTAACCAGTTTGGTTTCAAGGTAGTTATTGCATCAGTAGTGTACTTTATACAATGCTACTATAAATCATCATTTCCATTACATTGATATAAGTGAAATTCTCACATGAGTAATACATGCTATTTTTCTAGTAAAGATGGTTTACAAATATGGAAAACATACATTTTATACTATTTCAAGTACAAACATACACTTTACATCAATTTCAAGAGAGCAAAACATACAAACATGTTGGTTTTGGATTGAAGGCTACTTTTCATTTAAAGAAGAAAATATAGGATTTTCTGGGAAGTATACAAACATTTTCACTAAGAAAAATACAATCATTTTCACTAAGACAGTATAAACATTTTCATGAAACAAATGCACACACTTGACACTAAAATAGTTATGAACTCACCAACTTAAATATTGATACTCTCTTTCAAAATAACTTGTATTCTCAAGGAACCAGTAGACAAGTACACTGGACCAGGTTTCGGGAAGACGGAGCATGTTCAAGACTCGTCTTTTATTTTGCTATACATTTTTGGTGTATTACAACTATACAAAGAACAAACATGTATTAACTATTCTATTAATTCAATGGATGTTGTTGCTTGTTTTACTATTGTGCATTGTTATGATACTTTACATGACGTCCTCCACCCCCGAACGTTTCCGCCGTTCCAGTTTGGGTGTGTGACAAAAGTGTACTTCTCCCATATTAGACATATTATTTATTAGACACATTCTAAAGGCAAGATACCTCTCTTATGATATCTTCTGATAGGTATCATTCACTATCATCGGCTTTCTTATTTCCTCTACTTGCTTAGTCTGGTACGAATCCTTTTCATGACGTTCCATACAACGTAATAGTTGTTCAATAGGAGAAGTTTAAGATAGAGAAGGTTTAGATTACTCTGAAAAGCTACATGCCAGTTTTAATATTGTAATTAAACGTTTAGAAATCTGAACGCATAAATTTTCAGATCTGGTCGGCAATAGACCATGGATCCGATCAAATAATAGCATCATAAAGCAGATAAGGCTATAACATAAATCATTTAGCTCATAAAAGCAATTTAGGCATCTAATCCTAAATAAGCTAGTGCTCGAGTCTATTCGGGCATACTTCCTAAATATATAAGACACTCATCTCATAATCATTTCTTGGCATTCTAAGTTTAAGTCTAGAAATTTCCTAATATTCCTAGTTCTCTTAAACTAATGCTCTGATACCAACTGTGACATCCCCATTTTCATGGCCAGAAAAGACCAATTTGTTTATGCTTATTTAAAAATCAGAGTATCCTCTTTTGAAGAATAATATTGTGGAATTTGCTCCCAGAAAAACATGATAAAGATGTTATTAAAGCATTTCCAAAGAAATGTATTTTATTTATCGTAAAACATTGGGATGTCATCATCAATACAGAGACATAAGCATAAGCAGACCTTACATTCATTTACATTAATGAATTACATCTACTTTAATCTCTCAGTGTAAAGTATCTTCACATCGATACCTGTGATACAAATAAAATGAGTGGGTCAGGTTAGGAAACCTGTTGAGTACATAGGGATTTCAATCCCATAATGTGATAATAATCTATATCTCATACCTGCAAATCCAACTATTATCATTAATACAGATATATCATATCTCTAAAACAATTTATCTTATCTCATCGATTCCCACGTATAGATCCTATACAACGATCTTGCAAGATCTAGCATAAAGGATCAATATGAACAACAAACTAATAATGCTGCTTCAAAAATTCCTTGGCAGCAAATGAGGATCAATATATACATCAAATGAGGGGAATGGAATAAGTTTCACCATGAACCTCCGTTCGTAAAAACAACATGAAAATTAAGTCAGGGATGGTTATCTACATAATTGTGCCTAGCAGTGGTCTGACACCGTGATGTATTTTACCCCCAGACTCACCCTATTCGGCAATACAACATCTGACATACTTGGTAGTGGTCTATTACTGACACACTCTGTTAGGTAGTCTACAAAATTCCCTCAATTACTAAGTGAAAGGAAACCCTGACACATGAAGCTCATTTGATCACATCATAAAAGAAACGATGACTCCAAATCTCTTCAAAATAGTATGGGGAAATACTAATAAATTACTCTCGTACACTCATGTACCCCGACACAAAATAGTGTCAAAAAGGACTTTGTACATGATAGTACTTCTGGCACATTATAGTACCCTGGTATGAGTAGGACTCGTACCCCAGAACATAATAATACCCCGACACAAGCAACACCTAAGACGCAGAGCTTTGAAAAAGACTTGGTACATAGAAATTACTTTTATTTGTAGGACATACTGCATCGATCATTAATCTCCTCGAACTGATTTTCTACTCTCTATTATGATCACACATGTACCCTTAATAAGATATTACCCAATATCCAAACTTAATCGAACTAAGCATCTCTTTTAAGTCTTATTTTATCACTAAGCAAGCCTACAATGCTTATAATCAACTTTCAATGCTAACTCTGTTTCGACAACACAATCCTAATTTAGTGTAATATTTTATACAGATTATTAAGTATTAACATACATCTATCTTCTCATTTATAATACTTTTATTATTATTATCATGTAAATACATCTTAACACATATAGAACCATGTCTGGTTCACATAACATATATAATCAAATACACATATATCATATATTTCTAGAGAATAAGTATATAACTCACACATAAACTTTAACCATATATTTAATACCTTTATTAATACTTGTATTAAAATCATGTTCATGAAAGGGACTATGCACTCACTTGTTAAAGTGATGACTTAAAATTCGGGCAGTGTTTCTCTTCTAACAATTGTCTTTTCCTTTGATGTAACCTAGTGTCATTATTACTAAGTTTTATTCTAATATTAATAGATAATAATTATAAGTCTAGATTCATCATTAACTCAAAGTCTACTTCAAGATCTATCAAGTAAGGAACATCAAGGTAGGATTATATCGGAGGTAGGGTCCATTTGGTATATGAAATATATTGTTTGGAAATCCCACTTTAAGCACCTCACTAAATCACTGCCTATACATCATCCCCGTAAGTAGATCAATTAGTATAACAACTTGGAATCACCGATAAATCTTTTTTATATTTTCATAATAACGATAATGAATTTAAACATAAGTTACACTTAAATTATGGTAAGCATAACTCACCTACAAGGGGTAGCGAGGAACCGGACTCTGCGTGGGCAGAACTTCTGAGCTGAAAGCTCTTCTTCTCGGGGCCTTCTGACACTTCGGGAATCACTTATAACACATAGGAAATGCTAGGGAAAAGCTTTAGAGGGTTTGGGGTGTTCAGGAGAGAAGGGTTGAGAGAGGTGTGAAGAAATGGGGTGATTTGTGCCTCTATTTATAGGCTATGAAACTGAGCAAATCTTGTGTTATGAGCTTTACACGGCATGTTCCAGTGCCAGGTGTCGAGATCTCGTGCGAAGCTGTGGGGAAGAAGGTGTGGCTGAGATGGTGCCACATGTCACCTCCGGAACTTAATAAAAAAGTTAATTATTTTCTAAAACCTGTAACTTTCGCATACGAGTCCCGTTTTAACGTTCTTTATACTCACGTGTAGGTAGCGATGTGATCTACAACTTTAGTTTAGACTCTGTTGGCTAATTTTGAATTTATTTTTAAATTTATATTTTAACAGGCTTAGACTGTTAAAGTCCGTTAAAAATTCATAATTATGTCATCTGACGTCCGTTTTAGTCTGTCTTTATATCGTTGAGCTTCTATTAACAAGATCTTCAATTATCGTTTAGGTTATGTTAGCTAAAAATTGATTGGTCTAAAATTTGATTTTCGGTTTAACAATATCAGATTTGGACGTTCTCTATATGCACGCTCTCGGTTTAACATATACTACGACTTTTGTTTAGATTTCTAAGGCTAAAAAGTATTTTATCAAAAATTTACCATTTACGATACGCGATGTCGTGCCGATTTAGTTGTAAAACTTCAACGAGTCATAACTTCTTCGTTATAAGTTGGATTTCAACGTTCTTTATATGTATAGAATCCTTGTAACATATAATATAACTTTGGTTAAGATTATTTACTCTAAATAATCTTCTATCAAAAAGTCATTTTAACGCTTACTACCTCTAAATTGACTAGTCCAAATCTGCGGGCGTTACAGGGTATGTTTGTCATATAAATAAAGTGACCATTTAGGGGCTATTTTTGTCATTACTAAAATTCTAGGATGTAGGGGGTCATTAAGTCAATTTATGTAACATGTTTTTTTGTCACTTAATCTGTTAAGTTATTCTTGTAATAGGTTATCTATCACTTAATCCATTAATCTATTCCATATATTTGATCTGAAATTGCCAATTAAACAAGCAAAAGTTCACTGGCAAGTAAACAAGAAAAACTGCACTTTAGAAAAGTTTTTTTCCATAAAAGGGTTACAGACAAAGACCATTGTGACTCATGTGCAATATCATTTTTTTGTGCATTTTCCCCAACTGCACCATTGTGGTCCCATCCCAATGATGAAGATCCACATGACTGGGACTAACTTACCCAAACATATATAATCCCCAAATGTTTCATTCGTTCATTAACAGACACAGACATAGGTATAAGACCATTTTTTTAATAATATCAACCATGGGTTTGTTTACATCATTTTTTCCTATTCCATAACATATTACAAAGATCATCGAAACATACTTCATCAAAAAAGGATGACCATCACCACCCCCAGTCATCACCACTACCAACTATATGCACCAACACCACAAACTATTACCAGCACCAACAACAAGCACCACCAGACACAAAATCTATTAATAATGTCGACAATAAACAACTTAAATAACACACCAAAACGCAAACCCAAGACAAAAATGCTTTAACCTACATTTCTTTTGTTACTTAAAGAACATGTATATGAACACATCCACAATAAAAACACCAATAATCCCAAACAAAATACTTCACTTTCTTACGTTTGTTGTGCTCCACGACCATCTTCACATATGACCCTTACAAAGAAAAGAAATGATTCTTAAGATCAGCAAGGATATTAGAGATATTCAGCTGACCAGCGTGAACGTCATCAACCTCACGGTTCATGGCATCCAAGTCTCGATTAACACCCTGTCGGAGCTCACACAACTAGTCTTGGAATTCCTCCCATATGAGAGAATTCTAGTTGGGTTTGTATTGGATTGATGACCATGTCTTTGTTGGTTACACCATTGGAATGATTCTTTGCCATATGACTGCGGTAGTTTGGAGACCAGCTATGTTCTACAGATGCTCACGAAGGCATTTTTCCTATTTTGGAGTGAAGTTAAACACGAGATTGGGGTAAGCAAGTTTCCAGATGTGTCATTTTAGGGCAACAAAGTCCTTAACTAATGCGGGGGCAACATGAAAAATCCAAGCGTGCTCCCTATGATTCACATACAAGCCGACGTCGTTTGGGTTGTTGGGACGCTTTGAAGTCTTGCCATATCATTGTTTACGTGTTAGCTTACACTTATGTGGCAATGGGAACCAGCTACAATATCTGAAATGGATTAGATTGCTAGGTTACAAATTACTCGTTCCCTCATAAAGCCACAAAATAAGTTAACTGGCTAAATGGATAAACCCTAGAAACATAATAGGGCATATATGTCATTTTCCCTTTTTTTGACTTTTTTTGTATTTGTATACATCTAGATAATGAACTGTTGAAAGTGTTCACATGTGACCATTATAACCGATTATAGCAAGTTACAGTCGATTATAACGGCCATATGTGAACACTTCCAATAGGTTTGTAACCTAGATATGTACAAATAAATAAATAAAGTTACCCATGTGTGAACAAGATGTAAAGGTAATTGCCCTGATAAGTTAATTTCCATTTCTATTAAGACGATCGATCAAAATTTTTGCACTATTAATATATTCAGTTAAAAAAAAAATCAAAACAATATTTATGACCATTTATGAGTTTTTATATTGGTCACAACAATGGTAGGAGCCGTTTTTGGTAGCATAATTATTAAATAACGTTATATATATGAGACAAGAGCAATGTTATCGATGTAAATTTTAACACATGTATGGAGCAAACTTCATTGAAGATGGTGTTTTTCTACACATTATTGATCTTCACTCTTGTACTTTTAATCTCTAGTAAATTTTCATTTTTATATTTAATATCTTAAACAATAAAAATCTATAAAATGAAAATGTGTTTTTTGTTGGCAAAGAGTTTTTTTTCTATATCAAAACAGTGTATTTTAAAAAAGATATTTACTAAAATGGTGTGTTTTAAAAATATTTACATTTATATTAAATTTTATACTAAATCAAATTTAAAAGGTAAAATAAAAAAGAATGAAAACTAAATTATAAGGGTAATTATTTTTTCGTTTGGTTGGTATTTGGGTAACTTCATTTATTTTTGTATACATCTAAGTAAAGAATTTTTTGAAAGTATTCACACAGAAGATCAGTTGTAACTTGCTATACAGTGATCATATGTGAATAATTCCAACACGTTATGTAGATATATATATAAAAAAAGTTACTCAAATATAAACAAAAATATATCTTTTTTAATATTTGTTTTAAATTTTAATTTCAAACTAAACAATTTATTATTTATTTTTATGAAGTTGTGGCAAATATACAAATAATAAAAACCAATCATTCCAAATTGTAATTCTATGAGATAATTTTATTTGTTCTGTATTTAACTTGAATTTTTTGAAAACCGAAATCCATCCTATCAAATCCATCCATGATTCCATTCAAACAAACAAACACCCATATGTAATACATTAAATATGTCACAGGATCATCAATAGTAATACTAATTAATGGGAAGAAACAATAAAAGTGAAAAGTTACTTTAAACCAATGGTAGTTTCATCTTTCAATCATAAAATAACTAATTATCAAAACTCTCAAACGGAATCACATAATTATTCAAATAAACCCTAACTGAAAGCAACAAGAAGAACCTATTTTTCGTTTTTTTGGTAAGCCCACGCATATTCATCACGAATAGCTTTCTCTTCCTCGGGTGTGAAATCGTTCACAATGTGGAAAATCTCTCGAACTTCCTCCACATCTTTGTCCTTAATCATGTCCGCTATTTTCTGACAAACAGTATCCAACATGTATTTGATGTCAAGATAATTAGCAGCATTAAGGAGATCAATTAGCGTCGAAATCTGTTGTTCTTCAATAAAAGCTTTCAGATCATGATTCTCGGCCTTGAGGAATTCAACGACTAGCGCTAGGATTTTAGAATCGAGGTTAGGGATAGGGATCACATCCGATGAACAGCCTTCGTCCAACATATTTTTTATTGTGATGGATTTGATTGCAGCCGCCTGTTCGATGGTGAAGAGGTGATTGTCCTTTGACCTCAGGGTTAGGATTGTGCTCGAAGACATGGTGAATGGAATTAGGGTTTGTTTTAATTATGGTGAAGATGAACTGATAGGAGAAAAAGGGTTTAACTAGGGTTTATTTATAGGAGTATAGTAGAAGAAGATGCCCAACGCTAATTTCAATCGTTCGTCAGCTTATCTATTTATTATTTTTTTAGGAAAGCCACATCCTTTACTAAATTATGTGATTATCGTTTTGAAATAGATAATATATCAATTAACTTATATATTAGATTGAAAAAATAATTTCGGTAACGTACTATTTGAAAAAATAATACATGGATTTTGTAGATTGTTGTTTGAACATATATGTAAGGGTTCTTTGATAAGATGATTACTAATCACATCCCGTTTTTTGGATTTGCCTAATGAAACTTACGAAGATTCATATGAGAACCGAATAAAAATAAGAATGTGCAAATATATATATATATATATATATATATATATATATATATATATATATATATATATATATATATATATATATATATATATATATATATATATATATATGGTTAGCTTTATTTGAGACAACCTAACAGTTATTTATTTTTTTTTTATTTTTTTTAATGTTTTTTAGTTAATTCAAGTTCCGAAAATAATATTTAAAAAAAAAAATTGGATTTTTCCATTTATTTTGCATTTTAAAATTATTTTTTAGAATATGTACAATGTAATATTATATTAGAATATTTCAAGTATTTTAGAAAAAAAAAAAAAACGAGATTTTTTTTTAGTTAATTCAAGTTCCGAAAATAATATTTAAAAAAAGAATTTTTCCATTTTTCCATTTATTTCAGGTATTTTTTTAAAAAAAATGGGATTTTTTATTTTTTTATTTTTTATTTTGTTTTAGTTAATTTAAGTTCCGAAAATAATATTTAAAAAAAGAAGTTTTAGATTTTTCCATTTATTTTGCATTTTAAAATTATTTTTTAGAATATGTCAGTGTAATATTCTATTAGAATATTTCACATATTTAAAAAAAAAACGGTATTTTATTTTATTTTTTTAGTTAATTCAAGTTTCAAAAATAATATTTAAAAAAAGAAGTTTTAGATTTTTCCATTTATTTTGCATTTTAAAATTATTTTTTAGAATATGTCAGTATAATATTCTATTAGAATATTTCATGTATTTTTAAAAAAAAAATACAGGATTTTATTTTATTTATTTTTTATTTTTTTAGTTAATTAAAGTTCCGAAAATAATATTTAAAAAAAAATTGGATTTTTTATTTATTTTGCATTTTAAAATTATTTTTATATTTGATCTCACGATCTCACAAAATTAGAATGGTCTCAAATTAACCTGAACCTATATATATATATATATATATATATATATATATATATATATATATATATATATATATGTATATATATATATATATATATATATATATATATATATATATATATATATATATATATATATATATATAATTAAACTTTCATATTAAAAATATAAATTATTAATCAACTATTTTAAATAGATTATAACTTAAGAGATACTTTTTAGTTATATAAAATTATAATTGTTGATTTAAATAAGACGTGAAGTTATATCACCTTATAATCTATATTTATTTTATTTTATTTTTTAATCTAATATTATTAATTTAATATAACAGAGAGTGAGAGAGAGCTCCAATGTTGTGTTTTTCTGGCGAAGTTTTCCGGAAATCAAATCACCCTCAACATATCTTCGTTTCAGTTTCATGGTTCCTCCTGTAAGATGAAACTTAAGTTGTTGGTGGGTCATTTTTTTAGAGAAATAAATGGCGACGGTGTTTAAGGAACCATCGACGATGAATTAATCACTTTTTGAGACTTCATTGGGGGTGCAAAGAGTTCAACATTGACCGGTAAAACTACCACGAACCCACTTGTATAGACCTAGTCTAGTTTATTGATACTTTTTAATGAAAATAAAATTATATACTTGGAAATGCATAGAAATGACACTATAGTACGTCTTTGATGAATATAGATTGTTAACAAGCACACACCATTCCCAATAAATGAGTAAGAGTTAATAAAGATCAGAATATGTAAACACAATTATATTAATCAAAATAACTCTTTGATTATTGTGAGAATATCACTCAAAACTTACGGTGTTTAAAATGTTTTCCAATGATCATAGCTCGACCTAAAACAATGTATATATAATCCTAACTATCGACTTGTAATTAGATTACAATTAGAAAACTAGAAACCGACTTGTTTATGATTTCCTAAAAACTAGGTTGGTCTCCAAGTCCTACTCGACCTAGGATTCCAACAATCACCCCCGAATCTCTAAGTCCTTCTAGAGAATTCTTCAACTCCAATCCGGTTTTAGAACACAGACTCGTCGTTGTCGTCACGTTCCGAAAAATCACCTTCTCATAATTTTTGGAGTCGTTCCGGACATTTAGACGCAAAGCGACCCGGTTTGTCACACCGAAAACAAATCACCTTAGATCGGTCTTTTTCCTTATTTTTCCGATTTTTGTCACAACAACAATTACATTTTTTGTAATTGTTGGAATTGGGTTGAGATAAATGAAAATTAGAATTGGGCTTTTGTTCTTGGGCTAACTTGGTTTTGTTCAACCCGTGTGGCCCATTAGCTTGACTTAACCCGGATGACCCATTTGATTCTTTCCACTTTCCCTTTGTTCCCGACGACTTACCACCACCAGCCGACGAGCCACCTCCTTCAATCATCGATTTCACAAATAGCACCTTTGACTGATCTGCCTCACTGATATCTTCTTCCCTTATTCTTTCCTCGTATGCTTTGAGCCTTCCGACGACATCTTCAAATCCCACCGTCTTTAAATCCAATACCTGCTCAAGGGAGGCAACGATCTGGATGAATTTCGATCAGGACAGAGTTTTGAGGAACTTCTTTACCAACTTCGATTCATCAATGGTTTCTCCAAGGGCTGCTGATTTGGATGCGATTCCAGATAGCTTTCCATCATTTCTATCAATTGTTTTAGACTCCTGCATCTTAAATCCATCAAATTCTTCATTAAGGGTTTGCAATCGAGCCTCTCTCACACGATCAACACCTACATATCTCGCGTTAATCGCTTTCCAAAGTCCCTTGGTAGATTCCACATCTCCGATTTGGATGATTAGATCCTCCGGGATTGCCTGATACAACAATCCTATTGCAAGGTAATCTTTCTCTTCATTCTCTTCTGTTCCAGGATCTATTACAGTCCAGGCCTTATGGATTCTAAGAACTACCTTTATCCTTAGTGACCAAACCGTGTAATTTGTTGGGTTCAGCATAGGACACGCTATAGTGGTTGACCCAATCTCCTTTACTCTCATCGGAGGGGGCAGTGAACCATCTTCACCATCCGACATGTTGACCTAGTTTGTCAACAGGTAACAAAATCGATCTCACAACCTTCGATTCCTAGGCTCTTATACCAATTAAAGATCAGAATATGTAAACACAGTTATATTAATCAAAATAACTCTTTGATTATTGTGAGAATATCACTCAAAACTCACGGTGTTTACAATGTATTCCAATGATAATAGCTCGACCTAAAACAATGTATATATAATCCTAACTACCGACTTGTAATTAGATTACAATTAGGAAACTAGAAACCGACTTGTTTATGATTTCCTAAAAACTAGGTTGGTCTCTAAGTCCTACTCGACTTAGGATTCCAACAGTTAATACATTTGAATATATATATATATATATATATATATATATATATATATATATATATATATATATATATATATATATTCAGTATATTTGTGAACAAATGAGACTCTAAACAAATAAACAAATAGATTATGTACATACGATTTCGTGGATATAAGGAATGTCCAAAACGAAGAGCGTACATGAAAGTTATGAACATTTTAAGGAAATAAGCTAGTAACATAACTAATTTTCCCGTAAATGAAATTTAAAAGGATTCGTAGGGTCAACTACACATTAAGTCATGTATTTTTGAATGCATTTTCAGAATCAGACTATGTTCTAGTATTTAATTGCACTTTCTAAAGTTGTGAACCTCGAAGTTAAAGTGCTTTTACAAACCCTATCGAATCACGGTAACCGGTAAATAACTAAATTAAAACTTCGAATGTGTTTTTAACAATGTTTCATGTTTTGTTAGAAAACTTCAACTACATTTTTGGAAATGCCATGTTCGCGACATCTAAATGGTGTAAAAAATGTGAGAAATCATTTTTCATCAAAAATGTGCATGTGGCTCGAGGTCGCGAGACGTGTCGCACTTGTGGTTGTGCGAATTAGCATAACTAGAGCGTTATACTTGACAAAATTATGTAGAATCTTGATGGCTATACAAGAGAGAGGTCTATCTCCCTCCCTCCCGACATCTCTCTCCATCTATCTAGCTCTCCCTCACTATGAATTCCTGGTTATGCCTTTTGGACTAACCAACGCCCTAACAATCTTTATGGACCTAATGAACCATGTTCGTAAACCTTATCTAAACATATTCGTGATCATCTTTATCGGCGACATACTAATATACTCATGAATAGAGGAGGAACATGGCCATCATTTATGGATCATCCTAGAATTACTAAGGAAAGAGAAATTATACACCAAATTTTCGAAGTGTGAGTTTTGGTTTAAGGAAGTACATTTTCTCGGGAACGTGTTAAGCAACAAGGACATTCACGTTGACCCTTCTAAGATCAAAGCAATCAAGAATTAGGAGGCACCTACAATGCCAACTAAGGTGCACCAATTCTTAGGATTGGCCGGTTAATATCATAGATTTGTCGAGAATTTCTCCAAGATTGCTAAACCCCTCATATCACTGACGCGGAAAGACATGAAATTCAAATGGGAAGAAAACAAAATATGCGTTTTAGAGATTGAAACACATGTTGTTTAGTGTGTCAGTTCTATCACTCCTAAAAGGAACAGAGGATTTCGTAGTTTACTGTGTGTCCTCCCATCATGGTATAGGATGTGTTCTTATGCAAAGAGATAAAGTGATTGCATATGCTTCATGTTAGCTTAAGGTACACGAAAACAACTACACAACCCATGATTTGGAATTGGGAGTTGTAGTCTTCGCCTTGAAGATCCGGTGATATTAACTATACGGCACGAAGTGTACCATATACACCCATCACATAATTCTTCAGCACGTCTTCAATTAGAAGGATCTTAACATGAGGCAACGAAGATGATTGGAATTGTTAAACGACTATGAATGTGAAATCCGGTATCACCCGGGCAAGGCTAACGTAGTAGTTGATGCCCTAAGCATAAAAGAATGAGTTAAGCCTCATAGGGTAAAAGAGCTTACCCTAACCATTCAGTCCAAGCTTCCTGCCCAAATAAGAGAGGCACAACTAGAGGAACTTTAGGAAGAAAACAATGTAGAAGAATGCATGTGGGGAATGGAAAAACAATTCGATTCCAAGGAGGATGGAACATTATGTTTCATGGATTGAATGTGGGTGCCAAAATTTGGAGTGCTAAGGAGTCTAATTTTGGACGAGGCTCATAAGACAAGGTATTTAGTTCACCCTAGGTATGATAAGATGTACCTTGACTTGAAGAAAAAGTACTATTGGCTGAACTTGAACGTAGAGATCAGCACCTACAAGAATAAGTGCTTGACCTGTGCTAAGGTCAAGGCAGAATACCAAAACTCGTCTGGTCTTCTATAGCAGTCGGAAATACCTGAGTGGAAGGGGGAATAGATCTCCATGGACTTCAAAAACGAAACTGCCAAATACACCCAGTGGATACGACACCATATGGGTAGTAGTTGACCGTCTTACTAAGTCTTCCAATTTTTTTCCAATCAAAAAGACAGATAAAAGGGAGGAGCTTGCAAGAACTTACGTTAAGGATATTTTCTCACTACGCGGCATGCCAACATCTATTATCTCAAATAGAGATAGCATATTTACATCGAGATTTTGGCAATCAATGCAATGAGCATTGGGGACACGACTTGACATGAGCACAACCTACCATCCGTAAAATGATGGACAAAGTGAAAGGAGTATACAAACACTCGAGGATATGCTCCGAAAATGTGTGATAGACTTTAGGGAAGCATGGGATGCTCACCTACCCATGGTTGAGTTCTCCTATAACAACAATTATCACACCAGTATAAAGTTTGCGCTGTTTGATGCACTTTATGGCAGAAAGTGTCGATCACCGATAACTTCGATAGAATTCGGTGACACTCAGTTTGCATGGAATCACGTAGGAAACACCTTGATAACAGGGCCATAAATTATACATGAGACCACTGAAAAGATCGTACAGATAAGAGAACAGTTAAAGCTAACTCGTGATCTTCAAAAGAAGTATGCTGACATCAAAACGAAACCACTTGAATTCGAAGTTGGGGAAGGGGTCATGCTAAGAATCTCTGTTTGGAAAGGAGTAATAAGATTCAGCAAGCGGGGTAAGCTCAACCCAAGATACATAGGACCATTCAAGATCCTTGCTAAAGTTGGACTGGTGACCAACGGACTCGCGCTACCCTAAAAACTCAATAGTGTACATGAGGTATTTCACATGTCTAACCTCAAGAAATGTCTATATGAAGAAACACCAATTATACCTATCGAGGAAATTCAGATTCACGCGAAACTTAATTTTGTCAAAGAGCCAATCGAGATTATAGATCACGAAGTCAAGAGACTCAAGAAGAATCACATTCCTATAGTTAAAGTATGATGGGACACCAGGTGAGGACTGGAGTACAAATGGGAATGCGAAGATCACACCGAATGAGAGCTAAATTTCAAGACAAAATTTTCTTTAACAGGGGAGGATATGACAAACCGAAAAATATTTCCCCAACCACCGTTAGAATTTAACGTTGTCAACAACATGTAACAGGGAAAGAGTGTAATCATTCGACATATAATGGAATATATTTAATGTTTTTCCTTAATTATGTGAACATTTAGGCTCAGCATTAGGTGCACAAAAAGTCGTGTCACCATTAGAGCAAGTTTGTATTTCGAGAATGTATACGTGCCACAATTATAGAAATATAAATTTTGTAGAAATCGATTTAGAGTGGAAGAGTTATGATTTTTATATTGAATAAAAAAGTATCAAACGTAAAATTTTACAACATCAAAAACTACAAGGAGAACGGTTGAGTTTTCGCAAAAGTCACCAAAAGGACAATCGTAGTACTACTCAAAGTAGGATTTATAAGACAAAAAATGCCTAAAACAGAAACCGTATGAAAGAGTTATGATTTTTATAAAATCATAACGGTTATAAAATATAGGCAAAACACAAATGAGATGACCAAGTTAGATATAAAAATGAATACTTATAACATGAAAATGCAAATCTAAATTATTATTACGAGAAATTCTCGTAATAATAATTTAGATTCATAGAGCAAGGATAAAAAAATTACGCTAAAAAGAGTACTTGATGCTGATATGAATTATAGGATTAACTAAGGTCATCGGTCTAATGAAATAAAAACTCTTGAGTTTAGTTACTTTCTTTCAACGTATTAACTAATTCATTATGGGACAAAACGACCAAAAGGAAAGTTGTGGTGTACGTTGAGACCTACATGAATGTATAAGATTCATTGAAAACGAAAATTTGTATGTGATACATACATAATTTCAAAGTTTGATTTTCAACTTTAGGCGCATCCGTGCGCGACGTGCACCTGACGACTGGATTTTTCACGATATGAATGACATGGCACAACGAGAGGGCAACTTGTGGCAGATCCTTATGGCCCATGCACACTTACGCAAAGTGTAATCCAAAACCTGCTATAAATAGCAACTCCTGATAGTCCCATTTATCACACCATTCACTCATCTCTTCCTCTCTCTCGATTTGTGTTCCACTGCCCTCGAAGCGCTCCCGAGCTCTAGACTCTCAAAGCTTACCTTATATCAGCGGTTTCTCTTCAAGAATGAATTCACAACCCCACTTTACTATTTTCTAAACCTTTTACGTTTGGGGATACATATTCTAACATAATAGTTTTCATATTTACTACTAACTATATAGCCTTAGCAATATAATTATGCCTAGTTCATTAAGAAAATATTATGCCCAGTAGACACCACACCCAACTTTTTATGGATAATATTATGCCTAGTAGTTATGCTAACTCACAATGATAGAATACATAATGCCTAGTCGTTATGCTTACAAATTGCCAAGAAAATACATATACATAGTTTTTATGTTGGCTAGTTGCCAGGACACGTTGAAACTAAATTGATACTCTAGCCAACCTTTGGATAAGCATAGTAACGAGTAGTTACTATTCCCAAATACTCAGCTACACGAAATATTTTAAATTAGTTGTATATGTATAAGATTATATATATATATATATATATATATATATATATATATAATAAGTATCTAATATAATTATAACATAAAGAGCAACATGTATTAACTGAGTGATCCGATCATCAACACAGCTAAATAACCCTTAGCTAAAAGCCCCAGACATATAATCATTAAATCTTAAGTGAACGGGAAAGATATGTATAAATCTATACGAGATTGACGCCCCCATTTGCGATTGCTAGCTACAACCCGACGACAGTTAGAGCAGGAATAACTTTTTGATCTTATGTTGACATCTGGTGATCCATCAGCATTCAGTACAGATGACAGTAATAGTTATAGTGTTGATTATAGGGACTCATTGTAACATGATTCAACATAACTATCTAACAACTACCCTTAGAAACTAACCTAAGAAAGTAGTGATAGAACACAAAACCAAGAATAAGTGTTTTCAACCTACATTAACTTAACGAAAAACTTTCAAACTGTTCAAAACATACAAACCTGTGAACTCACCAACATTATTTTGACTTTTAAACCACATGTATTCTTAGGAGAATGAGTCTCGAGGATGAAGAACGTGACCTCGGTGATGCAGCTAGAAGTATGTGTGTTTATTTGCTTTACTTTTCCTTTGTAACGTACTTATACCTAGAAAATGTGTGTGACATATTTTACCCAATAAATAAAAAGTAACCCTGACGTGATCTTTATGTATATTGATCAATATATTATGTTGACTTGAGGTCCAACATCCTAACATCGCACAGCCTGATGTCTCTGTTGTTGGTCGGGGTGTGACAAATTGGTCTCAGAGCTACAGGTTCTATCCAACTAGTAATTCCTTAGAAACTACGACTATAACATGAGGCATACACTCTAAATTTGGTTTAACCCTTGAATTTAATGACCTAATAGTAGTATTATTATTAATTACTCTATTGATAGACTACTTATGAGAGAGGTGTCTAGTTTGAACCGTCACATGGATTGATGGATTTCAGAGCAGTTATATGCTAAAATGATCCTACCATCCGGTACTTCTCACCTGGTTTATCCTTACTTGATAGTCTTGAAGTACAAAACCAAGAATTAATAAAATACACTCAATCAAACAAGAAATCAAAGATATATAGCTATATAAATGTGCTCATATAAATATATCTACCCACCACAAAACAAATCCATGAAATCATAAACTCAATATTTTAGGTGAAAAAATATCAAGAGTTAGTATAGTACAGTGGTCGTACCACAAATAGACCTATAATATGCAACTAAGTTTTATTATGGTACGTTCGACGCACGACTAAACTTACATATGGTAGTTGACAATCTAAACACTTGAGGACTTCTGGATTGGATGCTTAGTTAAAGGATTCTACGCTTGGAGATCCTTTTCGACTTAGAGATTGTCTACACTATAGGACTTTTGACTTATAGCCTATCTACACACGAGGATTGTTGACTTACAGACTGCTATTCAGGGATTACGACCTAGTAGGGAGTCACATGAGTTACGGGTACTATCTATTACATACTTATAATTAGATATTATTTGTATTTAATTTGATTTGACATCTCTCGTAAACATCTTTCTGTTTTGATGTCCTACAGGTTTGTCGAAGAGCGATAGATGATGCAAGATCGTGGATGACAATTCCTCCTGCATCGAAGGAGCAGTGAGTTCTAGATGCATCTGACCCTGAGGACACTCTATCCCCAACGGTCCCTATAGTGCACTTTCCCATGGTTTCGGAGGAAGAGCCCATGTAGGAGAACGAAGTTAGGGGAGATACTGATTAAGACTCTTCCGAGCCCTTTGAGGAGGACTACAACCCAACTACTCTGGTGCATGTCAACTCAGACTATGCGCTAAAGGACGAGGAGGAGGATGACATTGCTACCACCGAGGAGATTTCCCCACCAGCACCATCACATAGATCCTACCGACTATGCACTCATTGACCTCGATTCAAGACAACCCCGAATAAGGATGTTTCGATTCCCTCTAGGACGAGGCCAGCATCCTCACCGACATCCATATCGTCAACAAATAGGTCGTGCGGAGATCATCCATGGATGTCACAGGTTCGAGAGTGGCAACAAGAGACTGATATAAGGATCCAATTCGAGGTTGGAGAGTCTCCTACTGTACCCGCACCCATCTTGGAGACCCTCATTGAGCAGGACATCTTAGTACTAGTGCCATGCACTGGTCAACACTCTGATCATCTATGTTACATGGACTCTTAGCTCTCTTCATGGTCAAGATGGACTTGAGCCAGTTAACATATCAAGTGGACTCTCTGGAGGAGGAAAGGGACATTGTGGAGATGTGAGTCATTTTGGTTCAGGATTAGCTCTAGAAGATACATAATGAGTTGCAGTTTTAGCGACAAGTGATTGAGGATGTGGTCAGCCATACCGGCTGGATGGAGCAGCAGTTGGTGATTGTCGAATCGATGGTTTCTTTTTCTGATTTTTGGATAGACTATGTTTACCGCCAGTTGGTGCAGTTTGTTGCACTACTAATCATGTATTTTGCATTTTATATGTTTTCCCTAGTTTGGATAGCTACGAAGGACAACCATATTTTTTAGGATAGCATACCCAATAAAAGTAGAAAATTATAGTACACTTGCTCTCTTTTTTTGTATCTATGATGCTTTTCCCTACGCTAACCACTTTCTTTTGTGGTGGTTCACACTTTTGGTAACTTATCTGTATAAAACAATATGACACCTATAATATACTAGAATTATATGAAAATTTGTGTTTCTATAATGATGTTCTATTACTTGTTCTAACAACTAAAAGTAACTCAGTGTGTCATACTAACTCCCTTAAATATAACATCTATATAAATCTCAAACGACTAACTCGTACCCCAACACTAAACCTTAGGATCAAGAACATGATACCACTAAGAGTTACTCAATCCAAACCTAGATCCCACCCAGATCAAGATGCTCGGTCTGTTCAAAACAACCTACCTGTGGATTTAGCATCCATTGAGGCCTTTATAGCTTAGCGGATTGCTGATACGATGTCAACATACAAAACTAACCATCATACTGGCTCTGGACATGGGATGGGAGGAGAAAGCTCCCAAGGAGAAAACATGTGACAACCCGAAATAATTGGATCAAGCAAGGTCTAAATTGTAACCCTATTACAATGAAACCTTGAAGACTAAAAGGGCATAGGTGCTTGTACATTGAAGTATACACTTAGGAAATCACATACAAGGTAATCTCTTGAAAGTAAACAAGTTTATCAAGGCAAAAACTAGACAAATGGATTTGGCTAAGAATCACATGAGACGGATATAAGAACTTGTGTTATGATGCAACCTTGAATGCCTGAACTTTAAGGCCATCATTTTAAGCTTTCTAAGCACTAGATTCATATACACAGTTATAAAAATCATCCAAAACGTAAACACACTAAAGGATACGATCTAAGACCATAAACCCTTTTCATTGGGCCATGTTTGGCCGTGAACCCCTTCATGTGGGACATGAATGGCTGTGAACACCATCCTAGGAAGGATCCTAGGGCGTAAACACCCCTTAGTGGACCTTACTTGGGCGTAAATTACTTTAGGGATTAATCTTAGGGCGTAAACACCTTGGTGGACCACATTAGAGGCGTAAACTACCTTAGGGATGTGATGTTTGGGTGCAAACACCTTCCTAGGTAGCATCTTAGGCATAAACACTTAGATATTTTAAGTGTTTACGAATTTATGAGTTGTATTCGCCATTTTCCCATGCAATCATGGATCCTTATGAATTATCCAATAGTTCTCCAAGTAAACTTCAAATCAGCTTCACTTCCCTTATTTAAACAAGAACCCCTTTTGTTAATCCTCATCATCACCTCATTTCATTCTCTGGATACTTCATACTTCCTTTATGAACGTAAACCACTTTTCACAATATCTCATTTATCATATTCACATTCTGTGAACTCCTAAATTGCTCTCAAATGTATTCAAGCTCCAAGTTTTAATTCTTCAAAGCAATCCCTAGCTCCTTGTAAATATTTCAAGTTTTAGCTAGTGATTCTACATATTATTTTGTTTATTTCATCATATTTACACATAAAATTATGTGTTAATATTCTTAGGATATTCTAAGGTTCAAAGAGTTTATCAAACTCTTCAAGTGTTAGGACTTGAAAACTTCTCAACATCTCTCCAAATCATCCACCAAACCAAATCAAGGTGAGGTTCATACCCCCCCTCCCATATTTTCAAGCTTTTTTATGTTTTTTTTGGGCCCGGGGGGGGGGGGGGGGGGGGGATACAAGTCAAACTTTGTTTATTCCACAAATAACTACAAGTTTATCATCTTTATGTTAAGGATAACTTATTATTTTATACAGGTTAATGTATACTCTAGTTTGGTATAAATATTGTGATATGAGTATATTTTTAGTAGCGAAAACTAACGTGATCAAAGTTATAAAATCATAATAAAAGTTACGATCTGTAAACTATATGGTTTTTGGGAACTTTTATTAAATGATGGTTTTATTTGCAAAAATAGTACATTATAGTCAAACACAAAATCTAATGAATTTTAACATCAACATACAATGCCTTGATATATTTTTCATGCTAGAACACACCTTCATATTTATATAAAATAATATGTAAGTAGTTTCAGACCAACAAGATAAATTATAATATCGGTATAGTCATCACCCACACTTTTCAAAGGCATGTTTAATCATCTAAAAGTATAACAATCCTGTTTTCACAAGAAGAGGGAGTTATAGTTCACGTAAATCTGTTAAGGCTCTTGTGAGACATCTTTAGTTGTACCTACCTAACGTATGCGGAAAGTCCTATTAGTTACAATCGGAGTCTCCTAGAGGGAGAGTGTGATAGTTGTGTATAGATCTATATGGGGTTGACACCCCCACACCTGAGTTGTTCGCTACAGTTAGACTAGGCCAATCTAGGGTGACAAATATTTTGAATCTGATGCCTGAAAGATGGCAAGCTAGGAATTTTGACGTAGTTTGGTTGTAACGACTCACATATGGATAAACAAAACGATTTTACATTACGAGAAGCTTATACTTCATTAGTTTTATTGAAATAAATGAAACTATCTTTTGTATGATTTTCACCTCCATATTGGTCTTGGAATTTTAAGCCCGGTTTATGGCAAGCTTATATTTCATTAGATTTATTAAAAAAAATGAGGTTATAAACTATTTTCCGCATTATACTTTCTTCCATCTTGGTCTTGGGGTTTAAGACCACAGTTCATTTTTTAAGCAAAACATTGCATTATTTTGTATCGATATATATTTTTACTTTACAAGGACAGGGTGTACACCCTCCTAGTTTTATAAAATTCCGAGCTATGTTTCGTATATTTTGTAAACTGATCTCGTAACTTCGGTCTAAGGGTTTTAATGACCACAACTTTTCACATAACAGAAAATATAGGATTTTATGGGAACACATTCATGTTAACACAAACTATTTTTATAAGAAAATATTGGATTTTCTAGAGTTTTACAACTTACTATGAACAAAGATATTACAAAGTTTTCTTACAAAAATGCTTATGAACTCACCAACTTTTAGTTGACGATTTTCAAAACGACTTGTATTCTCAGGGATCTAGTAGACAGGTATTCACCACATTCGAGGCCCAACGTTGCTGCATTATGTTCTCTACTATTGTTATTCGTGTTTATGTAACGACCCAATTTTTACGTCCGAAAATTTCATTTTTAAGGTATTACTTTAGAAAATATTAATAAATAAAAACATTGTTTGATCACACCATAACACATCGCAACCATGTTCTAAAAAGTCAAACCATACATCCCATCAAAATATCAGAGTACAATCCCAGTAAATATCGTAAATGCGGAAACCGAAGAGTGTGTGTATGACGTGCAGCTACCGCGCCGGCTCCTTCCCCTTCGGTGCAGAGGTACCTGAAAACAAAACTGTAAACGTAAGCACAAAGCTTAGTGAGTTCCCCCAACGTACCACATACCATACAAACACATAACATACGTACTGACAGGCTATTCTGGGGTGCCTGACTACCCGGTACGGCCATTCTGGGGTGCCGACCTACCCATACGGCCATTCTGGGGTGCCGTCTTACCCATGTCAAGCCATTCTGGGGTGCTGACTACCCATGTCAAGCCATTCTGGGGTGCTGACTACCCATCGGTCCTAACAACCGATCCTCGGGGACTGGTACCCTCCCGCTACCTCTATCGCATAACATAACAGACCAACATACAAGCATACCATCACATACAGTCAGAAAATTCTGGGGTGTCTGACTACCCAGCGGTCCTAACAACCGAACTCTACTACTATTGCATAACGTATCATGATAGCATGTAACATTACAGGTAACAGCAAACCTAGATGATATCACAAAGACAATCATCTATCATACGTCTCCTACTGGTGGGCCGGCATTGTGGCCTTAGACCCACCGCTACTGGAAGGTAACCCACCTCAAAGTAGCTGCTGAACTGATCGGGAACTAACTGACTGCTGCTGCTCCGGGAGTCCTCCGGCTGCAATTCCCACAACATACTCAATCAAACACTGCTAACTGTCCTTTAGATAAAATGACCATTTTATCCCCGGTCTAGCTCTAAGCCAATGCTAGAGTCAACTTTCAGTTGACCCGACTCGCCGAGTGGATCTCCACTCGCCGAGTCCCTAGTAAACCATTGTCCTGGGTCCCTGGTTCTACTCGTCGAGTCGGGCTATGACTCGACGAGTTGACCTTCTAACTGTCATTCAACTCCTTCATCCTACTCGCCGAGTTGTATGAACAACTCGTCGAGTTCATCTTCATCCGAAGAACACTTTATGCTAAGACTCGCTGAGTTGTATGAACAACTCGCCGAGTCTGTTCTTGATCTATGAAGATTGCCTTGGACTCGCCGAGTCAGGGCATTGACTCGCCGAGTCCTAACATGGGTGAGTTCAGCTCCCAACTCACCGAGTCACCCCTTGTGACTCACGGCTCAACTCGATACATCATGAAGGGACCAAATCGGTGACTCGCGACCAGACTCGCCGAGTCGCCAATACGACTCGCCGAGTCGCCGCCATGCATCCACCAAATACACCGATTTACTCGATTTCAATCTATGCCATTCATAGATCTGGACTTCTAGGACACAAATCACACGTAAAGTTTCCAACTTTACGTGTGGATATTCACTAATGTGGATTTTAGGGTGCAAAATGCCTCAAAAGGGTAGATCTAGGATGAACAAGTCACATAGGGCCATAAAGCTAACAGATATGAGCTCCTGGAGCTCAATCTTGCCTAGATCTAAAGGTTAATCCACTTATTACGAAACATTAAGCACAAACAAGCTTGAAGAATTGCTAAAGGGTGTCCCAAATGAAATCCTAAGCATAGAAACAGGGGAAAAACGAGATATACCTCAAGGAAAACGTTGAAATGACACAAAGATGGCTGATCTCCTTCTCCTCTTCTTGATCTACTCCTCTTTCTCCTCAAAACCTTCAAGAACACACCAAGAACACTTCAATCTCTCAAGGAAACAAGGGAAAACGATGTTGGGGGAGTTCTGGGGGTGAATGGGGACGAGTTGGGGCGGAATGAGGGTTTAAATAGGGTGCAAACCCTTGAAACTTAGGGTTTCATCCAGCAGCGGTGACTCGCCGAGTCCAAGATATGGACTCGCCGAGTCGCCCACTTAAACGTGTCCTGAGTCTCGTCCCTACTCGGCGAGTCGGACCCTATGACTCGCCGAGTCCAAGGCTAAATTAGGGCAATGCTCAAATAAAATTCACATACCCGAAACCAGGTGCTACAAATCTCCCCCACTTATTTTAGACTTCGTCCTCGAAGTCTGCTGCCCGGTCCTGAAACAGCTCGGGGTAATGCTCCATCATCTCGTCCATCGGTTCCCAAGTCCATTCCGAACCCTTGCGGTGTTGCCATTGCACCTTTACTAGTTCTACCCTCTTGTTTCTCAACGTCTTGGTCTTTCTGTCAAGTATTGCGACTGGACACTCAATGTAATTCAAGCTGTCATCAACCTGAATATCCTCCAATGGTACTACTGCTGAATCGTCCACCAGGAACTTCCGCGCTGCGAAACATGGAAGGTGCTGTGGATCTGACTGAGCTCGGCTGGCAGATCCAGCCTATACGCCACCTTGCCCACCCGGGCTACCACCCTGAACGGCCCGATGAATCTTGGGCCCAACTTGCCCCGCTTCCTGAATCGAATGACACCTTTCCAAGGTGAGACTTTCAGGAGGACCATATCCCCGACTTGGAACTCCAAGTCGGATCGACGTCTATCGGCGTAGCTTTTCTGCCGACTCTGTGCAGTCTGAAGTCTGCTCCGAACCTGCTGGATCTTCTCGGTCGTCTCTAGCACCACCTCAGTGCTTCCCATGACTCTCTGGCCAACCTCCCCCCAACATATCGGGGTTCTGCACTTCCGCCCATACAACATCTCGAACGGGGGTCGGTCAATACTCGCGTGATAGCTGTTGTTGTAGGAGAACTCAGCCAAAGGAAGATAGGTATCCCAGCTACCACCGAAATCCAGTACACACGCCCGCAACATGTCCTCCAAAGTCTGGATGGTCCGCTCACTCTGACCATCTGTCTGCGGGTGAAAGGCGGTGCTGAAATGTAGACGAGTGCCCAACTTATCCTGAAATTTCTTCCAGAATCTGGAAGTAAAACGCACATCCCTGTCCGAGATTACCGATACTGGCACCCCATGCCGTGCCACAATCTCCCTGATATAGATGTCGGCCAATTTTTCGGCCGATATGCTCTCCTGAATCGGAATAAAGTGAGCACTCTTGGTCAATCTATCCACGATGACCCAAATCGAATCCACTCCCCGTGCGGTCCTGGGAAGCTTTGTGATAAAATCCATCGTGATATCTTCCCATTTCCACAGTGGAATGTCCAACGGCTGCATCTTGCCATGCGGCCTCTGATGTTCGGCCTTGACCTTCCTGCAGGTCAAGCACCGCTCGACGTACCATGCCACATCCCGCTTCATGCAAGGCCACCAATAATCCGGACGAAGATCCCTATACATCTTCGTCGCCCCGGGATGAATAGAAAATCGGGACTTGTGCGCCTCCTCCATCAGAATCTGACGCACGCCACCGTGATACGGGACCCACACCCTACGGTGTAATGTCAAAAGTCCTCTGCCATCATAATCAAAGGAGGAAACCTGACCCACCACACGCTCGCTCTTCCGATGCTCCTCCTTGATAGCCTCCTGTTGAGCCTCCCGAATCTGCTCCAACAGGGGAGTCACCACGGTCATCCTCAAACAGACGTCCCTGATCGGCACCGTCTTGCGGCTAAGCGCATCGGCCACCACATTGGCCTTCCCCGGGTGGTAAAGGATCTCGCAATCATAATCCTTCACCACGTCCAACCACCGCCGCTGCCTCATATTCAGATTTGGCTGGTCCATGAGGTACCTCAAACTCTTGTGGTCCGTGTAAATGGTACACCGAACCCCGTAGAGGTAATGCCGCCAAATCTTGAGGGCAAAGACCACCGCCCCCAACTCCAAATCGTGCGTCGGGTAATTTGCCTCGTGAGGCTTGATCTGCCGTGAAGCGTAGGCAATGACATGCCCCCTCTGCATCAGAACTGCGCCCAACCCTGAAATGGACACATCGCAGTAAACCACAAAATCCTCTACGCCCTCAGGCAGGGCTAGGATCGGTGCCTCACACAATTTCTGTCTCAGCATCTCAAACGCAGCCTGCTGCTCGGGTCCCCACCGAAAGACCACGGCTTTCCTTGTCAGTTGTGTCAGGGGTACGGCTATCTTGGAGAAATCTTGGATAAATCTCCGATAGTAGCCCGCCAATCCCAGGAAGCTCCGAATCTCGGATGGAGACTTCGGGACCTCCCATCTCATCACGGCCTCGACCTTGGCCGAATCAACCAGAATCCCGTTCTGGTTGACGAGGTGTCCAAGAAATTGCACCTCACGCAACCAAAACTCACACTTGGAGAACTTGGCATACAAGCTCTCCCTCCTCAGGGTCTCCAATACCTCCCTCAGATGCTCCTCATGTTCCTCCCGAGTCTTGGAATAGACCAAGATGTCATCGATAAAGACTATCACAGACCGATCCAGCATCGGTCTACACACGCGGTTCATGAGGTCCATGAACGCGGCAGGAGCATTGGTGAGCCCAAACGGCATCACCACGAACTCGTAATGACCATAGCGCGTCCGAAACGCAGTCTTCTGCATATCCTCCTCCCTGACCCTCATCTGATGATACCCCGAACGCAAGTCAATCTTGGAGAACCAAGATGCTCCCTGAAGCTGGTCAAATAGGTCGTCAATCCTTGGAAGCGGGTATCGGTTCTTCACCGTTACCTTGTTCAGCTCCCAATAATCTATACACATCCGATGCGACCCGTCCTTCTTTCTTACGAACAGAATCGGGGCTCCCCAGGGTGAACTGCTCGGCCGAATAAATCCCTTGTCCAGCAGCTCCTGCAGCTGCGTAGATAACTCCTGCATCTCGGGAGGAGCCAACCGATATGGTGCTTTGGCTATCGGAGCCGAACCAGGAATGAGGTCAATCCTGAACTCCACCTGTCGCTCCGGAGGTATCCCAGGTACTTCCTCCGGGAAAACATCAGCAAAATCTCGAACCACCGGGACCTCGCTCACGGTCGCCTTACCCGCCTCCCGGGTATCCATCACATACGCGACATAACCCGCGCATCCCTGCTGAAGGTAGCGCCTAGCCCTCGCTGCTGAACATACAGTGGGTCCACACTGTGGCCGCTCTCCATGAATTACTAACTCTCCCCCGCTTGGGGTCCTGACTCGCACTAGCTGCTGCGCGCAATCTATCACTGCCCCATTAGGGCTCAACCAATCCATACCAATAATCACCTTGTTCCCACGCAATGGAATGGGAACCAAGTCTACCAGGTAACGCTCCTCAAACAGTCACAGAACACAATCTCGAAACACGATCGATGCTCGCACCGATCGATCGTCAGCAATCTCTACCTCTAACGGGCAATCTAACTCGCCTGAAGTCTCATGAAATCTCTTGCTAAGAGCAAGAGAAACGAACGATCGGGATGCACCTGAGTCGAACAATACCTGAACCGGGATGCCGTTCACATGGAACGATCCTAATACACATGTATACACACGGAGCACATATCAATATCATAACAACGTGAAATAAAAGATAGAAGGAAGGAATCATACCCGTCACCACATCGGGCGCGGCGCGTGCCTCCTCGGCAGTCAACTGAAATGCCCGACTCCTCACCACTGGAGCCTCTGCCTTTCCCTGACGGCCATCCGTGATCCGCAGGGTCGCTGGAGCTGGCGCCTTCACTGGCGCTGAAACTGTCAACATGGGGCAATTGGCCTTTTTGTGGCCCCGCTGGTTGCAGTGGAAACACAACAACTCCGATGTCTGAATAACTGGCGCAGGAGCAGTGCAATCCCTGCTGATATGCCCAAACTTGCCGCACTTGTAGCAGCCTGACGATCCCATCCTGCACGCCCCCTCGTGTGGCCTGCCGCACCTCCTGCAGCGGCTCGGTCCCGACTGGCCTTTCGGCCTCCCGTTTGATCCCTTGGGCTTCTTCCCCGAAGCCCCTGCTGCCTGACCGTCCTCAAGTTTCCGTTTCCGGATGTGCTCCAAATCTATCTCTCTCTCCCTAGCCCTGGCAATCATAGAGTCCAGGGTAGGGCAAGCCGAAAAGCTAACATGCTCCCGAATGTCAGCTCGTAGCATATCATGGTAACGAGTCCTCCTCATATCCTCGTCACCTGCATACTGGGGCACCAATAAAGCCCTCTCCCAAAACTTGGCGGTGATCTCCGCCACGGTCTCTGTCGTCTGCCTCATGTCTAGAAACTCTCTGGCCAGCTGCTGAAGCTCGACCGCTGGCGCAAACTCTGCCCTGAACCTAGCCACGAAGTCCGACCAGGTCATTGCCTCGATAGCCGAGGCTCCCAACGAGTCACCCACTGACTCCCACTAATCCTGAGCTCGGTCCCGTAAACACCCTGCTGCGTACCTCACCTTCGACCCCTCGGGGCAGAAGCTGGTCAACTGGGCGGACTCAATATCCGCAATCCACCGCCTGGCGACAATGGGGTCCTTCACCCCATGGAAATCTGGCGCACCACTGCCCCTGAAGTCCTTGAAGGACAGTGTGCATGATCCCGACTGGCTAGAGGCCAAGTCGCTCCGGAATGCCCGTAGGCGATCCTCCATCAACTCCACGATCCCTTCCTTGATCGACCCAAAGATGATGGGGGTCGACTCAAGGATGCCCCTAGTGATCTCCGACGTGATGAACTCACGTAGCCTCTCATCAATCGGCTCGGTGCCTGATCCCGAACCTGACCCCTCTCTTGACCCGCCATCTGTCGGTCTCGGTCGAAGTACCACCATTCTGCAAAACATCATAATAATCATTAGTGGTACTGCTACTTTCTGAGGGATCTCAACTACTTACAGGTTCCTTGGTCTCGTCTTGGCCTCCCTCGGCTCGGGTACGGATCCTCTGCTTTCAGTAGTACGGGCCCATACTACCTTCCACATCTATCCGTACCTTCTCCGAGGAATTCCTCGACTCCACCAGCTCCCCTTTACTACTGTTACTCTCTGATATTCTCATCCTAGGCTTGCCCTAGGGAAAACTCAAGTTCAACACGACTGGTCCTCAGCTGCTGTAGGTCTCCTCATAATGCCAGTTAGCCACCACCTAAACACCATCACATGTGATGAGGATTTGATAATCCTTCAAGTAAAAGATCCGTCCCTACAACGGTTGGACTCAAACAAGAGCTGCGCAATAGGGCCAGTTCCAATACTTTGGGATTATTCAACCCTGATTACATGTGGTGTGACGTGTTTACCTAGTGGCTAACTCCCATTACTCAGAATCCCACTAAGCACGAAGCAAGCAGCATTCGGATAAGGGAAAAACAGACTCAAGCCAAAACTATTCTTATAACAAGAAACGACACTTAACATAGGATGCTAAGCTTATACTATCAGGCATAACCTAAACAGGCTATCCCACTGCTGTCTACTCAATTCTAGCATGCAATATTCACAAAGCTGTAACACATAAGCAGGCACATAAGGCATCACTCCTAGATCCTTAGCCTATTCTAGCATGCAGTTCTCCGTAAGCTGATAAACATAACATAAACTTGTATGGGTACTATGGGGAATGCTTACTTGAGCTCGGCCAGTCGCGCACGTCACACACTTTGCTCTTTCTTATGACTCTTTTCCGGGTTTTAAAGAACAATTTCTTTTGAAAAATCTTTCAATCCCTCGATTTGAGTCCAAACACTCCCGAAGGCGTGTCCGAATCCCTCAAACCAGGGCTCTGATACCAACTTGTAACGACCCAATTTTTACGTCCGAAAATTTCATTTTTAAGGTATTACTTTAGAAAATATTAATAAATAAAAACATTGTTTGATCACACCATAACACATCGCAACCATGTTCTAAAAAGTCAAACCATACATCCCATCAAAATATCATAGTACAATCCCAGTAAATCTCGTAAATGCGGAAACCGAAGAGTGTGTGTATGACGTGCAGCTACCGCACCGGCTCCTTCCCCTTCGGTGCAGAGGTACCTGAAAACAAAACTGTAAACGTAAGCACAAAGCTTAGTGAGTTCCCCTAACGTACCACATACCATACAAACACATAACATACGTACTGACAGGCTATTCTGTGGTGCCTGACTACCCGGTACGGCCATTCTGGGGTGCCGACCTACCCATACGGCCATTCTGGGGTGTCGTCTTACCCATGTCAAGCCATTCTGGGGTGCTGACTACCCATGTCAAGCCATTCTGGGGTGCTGACTACCCATCGGTCCTAACAACCGATCCTCGGGGACTGGTCCCCTCCCGCTACCTCTATCGCATAACATAACAGACCAACATACAAGCATACCATCACATACAGTCAGAAAATTCTGGGGTGTCTGACTACCCAGCGGTCCTAACAACCGTACTCTACTACTATTGCATAACGTATCATGATAGCATGTAACATTACAGGTAACAGCAAACCTAGATGATATCACAAAGATAATCATCTATCATACGTCTCCTACTGGTGGGCCGGCATTGTGGCCTTAGACCCACTGCTACTGGAAGGTAACCCACCTCAAAGTAGTTGCTGAACTGATCGGGAACTAACTGACTGCTGCTGCTCCGGGAGTCCTCCGGCTGCAATTCCCACAACATACTCAATCAAACACTGCTAACTGTCCTTTAGATAAAATGACCATTTTATCCCCGGTCTAGCTCTAAGCCAATGCTAGAGTCAACTTTCAGTTGACCCGACTCGCCGAGTGGATCTCCACTCGCCGAGTCCCTAGCAAACCATTGTCCTGGATCCCTGGTTCTACTCGTCGAGTCGGGCTATGACTCGACGAGTTCACCTTCTAACTGTCATTCAACTCCTTCATCCTACTCGCCGAGTTGTATGAACAACTCGTCGAGTTCATCTTCATCCGAAGAACACTTTATGCTAAGACTCGCCGAGTTGTATGAACAACTCGTCAAGTCTGTTCTTGATCTATGAAGATTGCCTTGGACTCGTTGAGTCAGGGCATTGACTCGCCGAGTCCTAACATGGGTGAGTTCAGCTTCCAACTCACCGAGTCACCCCCTGTGACTCACGGCTCAACTCGATACATCATGAAGGGACCAAATCGGTGACTCGCGACCAGACTCGCCGAGTCGCCAATACGACTCACCGAGTCGCCGCCATGCATCCACCAAATACACCGATTTACTCGATTTCAATCCATGCCATTCATAGATCTGGACTTCTAGGACACAAATCACACGTAAAGTTTCCAACTTTACGTGTGGATATTCACTAATGTGGATTTTAGGGTGCAAAATGCCTCAAAAGGGTAGATCTAGGATGAACAAGTCACATGGGGCCATAAAGCTAACAGATCTGAGCTCCTGGAGCTCAATATTGCCTAGATCTAAAGGTTAATCCACTTATTACGAAACATTAAGCACAAACAAGCTTGATGAATTGCTCAAGGGTGTCCCAAATGAAATCCTAAGCATAGAAACAGGGGAAAAACGAAATATACCTCAAGGAAAATGTTGAAATGACACAAAGATGGCTGATCTCCTTCTCCTCTTCTTGATCTACTCCTCTTTCTCCTCAAAACCTTCAAGAACACACCAAGAACACTTCAATCTCTCAAGGAAACAAGGGAAAACGATGTTGGGGGAGTTCTGGGGGTGAATGGGGACGAGTTGGGGCGGAATGAGGGTTTAAATAGGGTGCAAACCCTTGAAACTTAGGGTTTCATCCAGCAGCGGTGACTCGCCGAGTCCAAGATATGGACTCGCCGAGTCGCCCACTTAAACGTGTCCTGAGTTTCGTCCCTACTCGGCGAGTCGGACCCTATGACTCGCCGAGTCCAAGGCTAAATTAGGGCAATGCTCAAATAAAATTCACATACCCGAAACCAGGTGCTACAAATCTCCCCCACTTATTTTAGACTTCGTCCTCGAAGTCTGCTGCCCGGTCCTGAAACAGCTCGGGGTAATGCTCCATCATCTCGTCCATCGGTTCCCAAGTCCATTCCGAACCCTTGCGGTGTTGCCATTGCACCTTTACTAGTTCTACCCTCTTGTTTCTCAACGTCTTGGTCTTTCTGTCAAGTATTGCGACTGGACGCTCAATGTAATTCAAGCTGTCATCAACCTGAATATCCTCCAATGGTACTACTGCTGAATCGTCCACCAGGCACTTCCGCAGCTGCGAAACATGGAAGGTGCTGTGGATCTGACTGAGCTCGGCTGGCAGATCCAGCCTATACGCCACCTTGCCCACCCGGGCTACCACCCTGAACGGCCCGATGAATCTTGGGCCCAACTTGCCCCGCTTCCTGAATCGAATGACACCTTTCCAAGGTGAGACTTTCAGGAGGACCATATCCCCGACTTGGAACTCCAAGTCGGATCGACGTCTATCGGCGTAGCTTTTCTGCCGACTCTGTGCAGTCTGAAGTCTGCTCCGAACCTGCTGGATCTTCTCGGTCGTCTCTAGCACCACCTCGGTGCTTCCCATGACTCTCTGGCCAACCTCCCCCCAACATATCGGGGTTCTGCACTTCCGCCCATACAACATCTCGAACGGGGGTCGGTCAATACTCGCGTGATAGCTGTTGTTGTAGGAGAACTCAGCCAAAGGAAGATAGGTATCCCAGCTACCACCGAAATCCAGTACACACGCCCGCAACATGTCCTCCAAAGTCTGGATGGTCCGCTCACTCTGACCATCTGTCTGCGGGTGAAAGGCGCTGCTGAAATGTAGACGAGTGCCCAACTCATCCTGAAATTTCTTCCAGAATCTGGAAGTAAAACGCACATCCCTGTCCGAGATTACCGATACTGGCACCCCATGCCGTGCCACAATCTCCCTGATATAGATGTCGGCCAATTTTTCGGCCGATATGCTCTCCTGAATCGGAATAAAGTGAGCACTCTTGGTCAATCTATCCACGATGACCCAAATCGAATCCACTCCCCGTGCGGTCCTGGGAAGCTTTGTGATAAAATCCATCGTGATATCTTCCCATTTCCACAGTGGAATGTCCAACGGCTGCATCTTGCCATGCGGCCTCTGATGTTCGGCCTTGACCTTCCTGCAGGTCAAGCACCGCTCGACGTACCATGCCACATCCCGCTTCATGCAAGGCCACCAATAATCCGGACGAAGATCCCTATACATCTTCGTCGCCCCGGGATGAATAGAAAATCGGGACTTGTGCGCCTCCTCCATCAGAATCTGACGCACGCCACCGTGATACGGGACCCACACCCTACGGTGTAATGTCAAAAGTCCTCTGCCATCATAATCAAAGGAGGAAACCTGACCCACCACACGCTCGCTCTTCCGATGCTCCTCCTTGATAGCCTCCTGTTGAGCCTCCCGAATCTGCTCCAACAGGGGAGTCACCACGGTCATCCTCAAACAGACGTCCCTGATCGGCACCGTCTTGCGACTAAGCGCATCGGCCACCACATTGGCCTTCCCCGGGTGGTAAAGGATCTCGCAATCATAATCCTTCACCACGTCCAACCACCGCCGCTGCCTCATATTCAGATTCGGCTGGTCCATGAGGTACCTCAAACTCTTGTGGTCCGTGTAAATGGTACACCGAACCCCGTAGAGGTAATGCCGCCAAATCTTGAGGGCAAAGACCACCGCCCCCAACTCCAAATCGTGCGTCGGGTAATTTGCCTCGTGAGGCTTGATCTGCCGTGAAGCGTAGGCAATGACATGCCCCCTCTGCATCAGAACTGCGCCCAACCCTGAAATGGACACATCGTAGTAAACCACAAAATCCTCTACGCCCTCAGGCAAGGCTAGGATCGGTGCCTCACACAATTTCTGTCTCAGCATCTCAAACGCAGCCTGCTGCTCGGGTCCCCACCGAAAGACCACGGCTTTCCTTGTCAGTCGTGTCAGGGGTACGGCTATCTTGGAGAAATCTTGGATAAATCTCCGATAGTAGCCCGCCAATCCCAGGAAGCTCCGAATCTCGGATGGAGACTTCGGGACCTCCCATCTCATCACGGCCTCGACCTTGGCCGAATCAACCAGAATCCCGTTCTGGTTGACGAGGTGTCCAAGAAATTGCACCTCACGCAACCAAAACTCACACTTGGAGAACTTGGCATACAAGCTCTCCCTCCTCAGGGTCTCCAATACCTCCCTCAGATGCTCCTCATGTTCCTCCCGAGTCTTGGAATAGACCAAGATGTCATCGATAAAGACTATCACAGACCGATCCAGCATCGGTCTACACACGCGGTTCATGAGGTCCATGAACGCGGCAGGAGCATTGGTGAGCCCAAACGGCATCACCACGAACTCGTAATGACCATAGCGCGTCCGAAACGCAGTCTTCTACATATCCTCCTCCCTGACCCTCATCTGATGATACCCCGAACGCAAGTCAATCTTGGAGAACCAAGATGCTCCCTGAAGCTGGTCAAATAGGTCGTCAATCCTTGGAAGCGGGTATCGGTTCTTCACCGTTACCTTGTTCAGCTCCCAATAATCTATACACATCCGATGCAACCCGTCCTTCTTTCTTACGAACAGAATCGGGGCTCCCCAGGGTGAACTGCTCGGCCGAATAAATCCCTTGTCCAGCAGCTCCTGCAGCTGCGTAGACAACTCCTGCATCTCGGGAGGAGCCAACCGATATGGTGCTTTGGCTATCGGAGCCGAACCAGGAATGAGGTCAATCCTGAACTCCACCTGTCGCTCCGGAGGTATCCCAGGTACTTCCTCCGGGAAAACATCAGCAAAATCTCGAACCACCGGGACCTCGCTCACGGTCGCCTTACCCGCCTCCCGGGTATCCATCACATACGCGACATAACCCGCGCATCCCTGCTGAAGGTAGCGCCTAGCCCTCGCTGCTGAACATACAGTGGGTCCACACTGTGGCCGCTCTCCATGAATTACTAACTCTCCCCCGCTTGGGGTCCTGACTCGCACTAGCTGCTGCGCGCAATCTATCACTGCCCCATTAGGGCTCAACCAATCCATACCAATAATCACCTTGTTCCCACGCAATGGAATGGGAACCAAGTCTACCAGGTAACGCTCCTCAAACAGTCACAGAACACAATCTCGAAACACGATCGATGCTCGCACCGATCGATCGTCAGCAATCTCTACCTCTAACGGGCAATCTAACTCGCCTGAAGTCTCATGAAATCTCTTGCTAAGAGCAAGAGAAACGAACGATCGGGATGCACCTGAGTCGAACAATACCTGAACCGGGATGCCGTTCACATGGAACGATCCTAATACACATGTATACACACGGAGCACATATCAATATCATAACAACGTGAAATAAAAGATAGAAGGAAGGAATCATACCCGTCACCACATCGGGCGCGGCGCGTGCCTCCTCGGCAGTCAACTGAAATGCCCGACTCCTCACCACTGGAGCCTCTGCCTTTCCCTGACGGCCATCCGTGATCCGCAGGGTCGCTGGAGCTGGCGCCTTCACTGGCGCTGAAACTGTCAACATGGGGCAATTGGCCTTTTTGTGGCCCCGCTGGTTGCAGTGGAAACACAGCAACTCCGATGTCTGAATAACTGGCGCAGGAGCAGTGCAATCCCTGCTGATATGCCCAAACTTGCCGCACTTGTAGCAGCCTGACGATCCCATCCTGCACGCCCCCTCGTGCGGCCTGCCGCACCTCCTGCAGCGGCTCGGTCCCGACTGGCCTTTCGGCCTCCCGTTTGATCCCTTGGGCTTCTTCCCCGAAGCCCCTGCTGCCTGACCGTCCTCAAGTTTCCGTTTCCGGATGTGCTCCAAATCTATCTCTCTCTCCCTAGCCCTGGCAATCATAGAGTCCAGGGTAGGGCAAGCCGAAAAGCTAACATGCTCCCGAATGTCAGCTCGTAGCATATCATGGTAACGAGTCCTCCTCATATCCTCGTCACCTGCATACTGGGGCACCAATAAAGCCCTCTCCCAAAACTTGGCGGTGATCTCCGCCACGGTCTCTGTCGTCTGCCTCATGTCTAGAAACTCTCTGGCCAGCTGCTGAAGCTCGACCGCTGGCGCAAACTCTGCCCTGAACCTAGCCACGAAGTCCGACCAGGTCATTGCCTCGATAGCCGAGGCTCCCAACGAGTCACCCACTGACTCCCACTAATCCTGAGCTCGGTCCCGTAAACACCCTGCTGCGTACCTCACCTTCGACCCCTCGGGGCAGAAGCTGGTCAACTGGGCGGACTCAATATCCGCAATCCACCGCCTGGCGACAATGGGGTCCTTCACCCCATGGAAATCCGGCGCACCACTGCCCCTGAAGTCCTTGAAGGACAGTGTGCATGATCCCGACTGGCTAGAGGCCAAGTCGCTCCGGAATGCCCGTAGGCGATCCTCCATCAACTCCACGATCCCTTCCTTGATCGACCCAAAGATGATGGGGGTCGACTCAAGGATGCCCCTAGTGATCTCCGACGTGATGAACTCACGTAGCCTCTCATCAATCGGCTCGGTGCCTGATCCCGAACCTGACCCCTCTCTTGACCCGCCATCTGTCGGTCTCGGTCGAAGTACCACCATTCTGCAAAACATCATAATAATCATTAGTGGTACTGCTACTTTCTGAGGGATCTCAACTACTTACAGGTTCCTTGGTCTCGTCTTGGCCTCCCTCGGCTCGGGTACGGATCCTCTGCTTTCAGTAGTACGGGCCCATACTACCTTCCACATCTATCCGTACCTTCTCCGAGGAATTCCTCGACTCCACCAGCTCCCCTTTACTACTGTTACTCTCTGATATTCTCATCCTAGGCTTGCCCTAGGGAAAACTCAAGTTCAACACGACTGGTCCTCAGCTGCTGTAGGTCTCCTCATAATGCCAGTTAGCCACCACCTAAACACCATCACATGTGATGAGGATTTGATAATCCTTCAAGTAAAAGATCCGTCCCTACAACGGTTGGACTCAAACAAGAGCTGCGCAATAGGGCCAGTTCCAATACTTTGGGATTATTCAACCCTGATTACATGTGGTGTGACGTGTTTACCTAGTGGCTAACTCCCATTACTCAGAATCCCACTAAGCACGAAGCAAGCAGCATTCGGATAAGGGAAAAACAGACTCAAGCCAAAACTATTCTTATAACAAGAAACGACACTTAACATAGGATGCTAAGCTTATACTATCAGGCATAACCTAAACAGGCTATCCCACTGCTGTCTACTCAATTCTAGCATGCAATATTCACAAAGCTGTAACACATAAGCAGGCACATAAGGCATCACTCCTAGATCCTTAGCCTATTCTAGCATGCAGTTCTCCGTAAGCTGATAAACATAACATAAACTTGTATGGGTACTATGGGGAATGCTTACTTGAGCTCGGCCAGTCGCGCACGTCACACACTTTGCTCTTTCTTATGACTCTTTTCCGGGTTTTAAAGAACAATTTCTTTTGAAAAATCTTTCAATCCCTCGATTTGAGTCCAAACACTCCCGAAGGCGTGTCCGAATCCCTCAAACCAGGGCTCTGATACCAACTTGTAACGACCCAATTTTTACGTCCGAAAATTTCATTTTTAAGGTATTACTTTAGAAAATATTAATAAATAAAAACATTGTTTGATCACACCATAACACATCGCAACCATGTTCTAAAAAGTCAAACCATACATCCCATCAAAATATCATAGTACAATCCCAGTAAATCTCGTAAATGCGGAAACCGAAGAGTGTGTGTATGACGTGCAGCTACCGCACCGGCTCCTTCCCCTTCGGTGCAGAGGTACCTGAAAACAAAACTGTAAACGTAAGCACAAAGCTTAGTGAGTTCCCCTAACGTACCACATACCATACAAACACATAACATACGTACTGACAGGCTATTCTGTGGTGCCTGACTACCCGGTACGGCCATTCTGGGGTGCCGACCTACCCATACGGCCATTCTGGGGTGTCGTCTTACCCATGTCAAGCCATTCTGGGGTGCTGACTACCCATGTCAAGCCATTCTGGGGTGCTGACTACCCATCGGTCCTAACAACCGATCCTCGGGGACTGGTCCCCTCCCGCTACCTCTATCGCATAACATAACAGACCAACATACAAGCATACCATCACATACAGTCAGAAAATTCTGGGGTGTCTGACTACCCAGCGGTCCTAACAACCGTACTCTACTACTATTGCATAACGTATCATGATAGCATGTAACATTACAGGTAACAGCAAACCTAGATGATATCACAAAGATAATCATCTATCATACGTCTCCTACTGGTGGGCCGGCATTGTGGCCTTAGACCCACTGCTACTGGAAGGTAACCCACCTCAAAGTAGTTGCTGAACTGATCGGGAACTAACTGACTGCTGCTGCTCCGGGAGTCCTCCGGCTGCAATTCCCACAACATACTCAATCAAACACTGCTAACTGTCCTTTAGATAAAATGACCATTTTATCCCCGGTCTAGCTCTAAGCCAATGCTAGAGTCAACTTTCAGTTGACCCGACTCGCCGAGTGGATCTCCACTCGCCGAGTCCCTAGCAAACCATTGTCCTGGATCCCTGGTTCTACTCGTCGAGTCGGGCTATGACTCGACGAGTTCACCTTCTAACTGTCATTCAACTCCTTCATCCTACTCGCCGAGTTGTATGAACAACTCGTCGAGTTCATCTTCATCCGAAGAACACTTTATGCTAAGACTCGCCGAGTTGTATGAACAACTCGTCAAGTCTGTTCTTGATCTATGAAGATTGCCTTGGACTCGCCGAGTCAGGGCATTGACTCGCCGAGTCCTAACATGGGTGAGTTCAGCTTCCAACTCACCAAGTCACCCCCTGTGACTCACGGCTCAACTCGATACATCATGAAGGGACCAAATCGGTGACTCGCGACCAGACTCGCCGAGTCGCCAATACGACTCACCGAGTCGCCGCCATGCATCCACCAAATACACCGATTTACTCGATTTCAATCCATGCCATTCATAGATCTGGACTTCTAGGACACAAATCACACGTAAAGTTTCCAACTTTACGTGTGGATATTCACTAATGTGGATTTTAGGGTGCAAAATGCCTCAAAAGGGTAGATCTAGGATGAACAAGTCACATGGGGCCATAAAGCTAACAGATCTGAGCTCCTGGAGCTCAATCTTGCCTAGATCTAAAGGTTAATCCACTTATTACGAAACATTAAGCACAAACAAGCTTGATGAATTGCTCAAGGGTGTCCCAAATGAAATCCTAAGCATAGAAACAGGGGAAAAACGAAATATACCTCAAGGAAAATGTTGAAATGACACAAAGATGGCTGATCTCCTTCTCCTCTTCTTGATCTACTCCTCTTTCTCCTCAAAACCTTCAAGAACACACCAAGAACACTTCAATCTCTCAAGGAAACAAGGGAAAACGATGTTGGGGGAGTTCTGGGGGTGAATGGGGACGAGTTGGGGCGGAATGAGGGTTTAAATAGGGTGCAAACCCTTGAAACTTAGGGTTTCATCCAGCAGCGGTGACTCGCCGAGTCCAAGATATGGACTCGCCGAGTCGCCCACTTAAACGTGTCCTGAGTTTCGTCCCTACTCGGCGAGTCGGACCCTATGACTCGCCGAGTCCAAGGCTAAATTAGGGCAATGCTCAAATAAAATTCACATACCCGAAACCAGGTGCTACAAATCTCCCCCACTTATTTTAGACTTCGTCCTCGAAGTCTGCTGCCCGGTCCTGAAACAGCTCGGGGTAATGCTCCATCATCTCGTCCATCGGTTCCCAAGTCCATTCCGAACCCTTGCGGTGTTGCCATTGCACCTTTACTAGTTCTACCCTCTTGTTTCTCAACGTCTTGGTCTTTCTGTCAAGTATTGCGACTGGACGCTCAATGTAATTCAAGCTGTCATCAACCTGAATATCCTCCAATGGTACTACTGCTGAATCGTCCACCAGGCACTTCCGCAGCTGCGAAACATGGAAGGTGCTGTGGATCTGACTGAGCTCGGCTGGCAGATCCAGCCTATACGCCACCTTGCCCACCCGGGCTACCACCCTGAACGGCCCGATGAATCTTGGGCCCAACTTGCCCCGCTTCCTGAATCGAATGACACCTTTCCAAGGTGAGACTTTCAGGAGGACCATATCCCCGACTTGGAACTCCAAGTCGGATCGACGTCTATCGGCGTAGCTTTTCTGCCGACTCTGTGCAGTCTGAAGTCTGCTCCGAACCTGCTGGATCTTCTCGGTCGTCTCTAGCACCACCTCGGTGCTTCCCATGACTCTCTGGCCAACCTCCCCCCAACATATCGGGGTTCTGCACTTCCGCCCATACAACATCTCGAACGGGGGTCGGTCAATACTCGCGTGATAGCTGTTGTTGTAGGAGAACTCAGCCAAAGGAAGATAGGTATCCCAGCTACCACCGAAATCCAGTACACACGCCCGCAACATGTCCTCCAAAGTCTGGATGGTCCGCTCACTCTGACCATCTGTCTGCGGGTGAAAGGCGGTGCTGAAATGTAGACGAGTGCCCAACTCATCCTGAAATTTCTTCCAGAATCTGGAAGTAAAACGCACATCCCTATCCGAGATTACCGATACTGGCACCCCATGCCGTGCCACAATCTCCCTGATATAGATGTCGGCCAATTTTTCGGCCGATATGCTCTCCTGAATCGGAATAAAGTGAGCACTCTTGGTCAATCTATCCACGATGACCCAAATCGAATCCACTCCCCGTGCGGTCCTGGGAAGCTTTGTGATAAAATCCATCGTGATATCTTCCCATTTCCACAGTGGAATGTCCAACGGCTGCATCTTGCCATGCGGCCTCCGATGTTCGGCCTTGACCTTCCTGCAGGTCAAGCACCGCTCGACGTACCATGCCACATCCCGCTTCATGCAAGGCGACCAATAATCCGGACGAAGATCCCTATACATCTTCGTCGCCCCGGGATGAATAGAAAATCGGGACTTGTGCGCCTCCTCCATCAGAATCTGACGCACGCCACCGTGATACGGCACCCACACCCTACGGTGTAATGTCAAAAGTCCTCTGCCATCATAATCAAAGGAGGAAACCTGACCCAGCCCCATGCGTCATTCAAACCCCCAACCCAGAAATAAAGCCAGTATGCCACACATGTGGTGAGATCGGACATTTCAAGAGGGATTGTCCAACTGAGAGTAATAACGGAGAAGCAGGAGTAGTTTAACAACTAGACATGAAGAAACAAAAAGTAACCCTACCGGTATTTTTGGTATGTCCCGAAACTACAATATTTAAGCATCAAAATTTCACCAAAATCTTTTTCAAATAAATTAAAAATCACAAATTCTTTCCTCAACCAAATAAAAACACGTCATTCATATAAAAACTAATGATCCTTACAGGTGAACTGTGATGGATTAGTGTACACATTAGGGTCATATATAATTAAGATTCTAAAGGCTTAGAATGTGCAATTCTACCTTATTTCATGTTTCTTATTTGATTGTGGATTTAGGGAAGGGTTGCTCAGTCGAATGTCTTCTCGATCTTAATTATACATGTCCAACCATAATCGTAACCATGATCGTGAATGCTCTGATACCAATTTGTTATGAACTGGATTCTAAGAAAAGATTCAATAATGATGTTCTATTACTTGTTCTAACAACTAAAAGTAACTCAGTGTGTCATACTAACTCCCTTAAATATAACATCTATATAAATCTCAAACGACTAACTCGTACCCCAACACTAAACCTTAGGATCAAGAACATGATACCACTAAGAGTTACTCAATCCAAACCTAGATCCCACCTAGATCAAGATGCTCGGTCTGTTCAAAACAACCTACCTGTGGATTTAGCATCCATTGAGGCCTTTATAGCTTAGCGGATTGCTGATACGATGGCAACATACAAAACTAACCATCATACTGGCTCTGGACATGGGATGGGAGGAGAAAGCTCCCAAGGAGACAACATGTGACAACCCGAAATAATTGGATCAAGCAAGGTCTAAATTGTAACCCTATTACAATGAAACCTTGAAGACTAAAAGGGCATAGGTGCTTGTACATGGAAGTATACACTTAGGAAATCACATACAAGGTAATCTCTTGAAAGTAAACAAGTTTATCAAGGCAAAAACTAGACAAATGGATTTGGCTAAGAATCACATGAGACGGATATAAGAACTTGTGTTATGATGCAACCTTGAATGCCTGAACTTTAAGGCCATCATTTTAAGCTTTCTAAGCACTAGATTCATATACACAGTTATAAAAATCATCCAAAACGTAAACACACTAAAGGATACGATCTAAGACCATAAACCCTTTTCATTGGGCCATGTTTGGCCGTGAACCCCTTCATGTGGGACATGAATGGCTGTGAACACCATCCTAGGAAGGATCCTAGGGCGTAAACACCCCTTAGTGGACCTTACTTGGGCGTAAATTACTTTAGGGATTAATCTTAGGGCGTAAACACCTTGGTGGACCACATTAGAGGCGTAAACTACCTTAGGGATGTGATGTTTGGGCGCAAACACCTTCCTAGGGAGCATCTTAGGCATAAACACTTAGATATTTTAAGTGTTTACGAATTTATGAGTTGTATTCGCCATTTTCCCATGCAATCATGGATCCTTATGAATTATCCAATAGTTCTCCAAGTAAACTTCAAATCATCTTCACTTCCCTTATTTAAACAAGAACCCCTTTTGTTAATCCTCATCATCACCTCATTTCATTCTCTGGATACTTCATACTTCCTTTATGAACGTAAACCACTTTTCACAATATCTCATTTATCATATTCACATTCTGTGAACTCCTAAATTGCTCTCAAATGTATTCAAGCTCCAAGTTTTAATTCTTCAAAGCAATCCCTAGCTCCTTGTAAATATTTCAAGTTTTAGCTAGTGATTCTACATATTATTTTGTTTATTTCATCATATTTACACATAAAATTATGTGTTAATATTCTTAGGATATTCTAAGGTTCAAAGAGTTTATCAAACTCTTCAAGTGTTAGGACTTGAAAACGTCTCAACATCTCTCCAAATCATCCACCAAACCAAATCAAGGTGAGGTTCATACCCCCCCCCCTCCCATATTTTCAAGCTTTTTTATGTTTTTTTTTTGGGCCGGGGGGGGGGGGGATACAAGTCAAACTTTGTTTATTCCACAAATAACTACAAGTTTATCATCTTTATGTTAAGGATAACTTATTATTTTATACAGGTTAATGTATACTCTAGTTTGGTATAAATATTGTGATATGAGTATATTTTTAGTAGCGAAAACTAACGTGATCAAAGTTATAAAATCATAATAAAAGTTAAGATCTGTAAACTATATGGTTTTTGGGAACTTTTATTAAATGATGGTTTTATTTGCAAAAATAGTACATTATAGTCAAACACAAAATCTAATGAATTTTAACATCAACATACTATGCCTTGATATATTTTTCATGCTAGAACACACCTTCATATTTATATAAAATAATATGTAAGTAGTTTCAGACCAACAAGATAAATTATAATATCGGTATAGTCATCACCCACACTTTTCAAAGGCATGTTTAATCATCTAAAAGTATAACAATCCTGTTTTCACAAGAAGAGGGAGTTATAGTTCACGTAAATCTGTTAAGGCTCTTGTGAGACATCTTTAGTTGTACCTACCTAACGTATGCGGAAAGTCCTGTTAGTTACAATCGAAGTCTCCTAGAGGGAGAGTGTGATAGTTGTGTATAGATCTATATGGGGTTGACACCCCCACACCTGAGTTGTTCGCTACAGTTAGACTAGGCCAATCTAGGGTGACAAATATTTTGAATCTGATGCTTGAAAGATGGCAAGCTAGGAATTTTGACGTAGTTTGGTTGTAACGACTCACATATGGATAAACAAAACGATTTTACATTACGAGAAACTTATACTTCATTAGTTTTATTGAAATAAATGAAACTATCTTTTGTATGATTTTCACCTCCATATTGGTCTTGGAATTTTAAGCCCGGTTTATGGCAAGCTTATATTTCATTAGATTTATTAAAAAAAAATGAGGTTATAAACTATTTTCCGCATTATACTTTCTTCCATCTTGGTCTTGGGGTTTAAGACCACAGTTCATTTTTTAAGCAAAACATTGCATTATTTTGTATCGATATATATTTTTACTTTACAAGGACAGGGTGTACACCCTCCTAGTTTTATAAAATTCCGAGCTATGTTTCGTATATTTTGTAAACTGATCTCGTAACTTCGGTCTAATGGTTTTAATGACCACAACTTTTCACATAACAGAAAATATAGGATTTTATGGGAACACATTCATGTTAACACAAACTATTTTTATAAGAAAATATCGGATTTTCTAGAGTTTTACAACTTACTATGAACAAAGATATTACAAAGTTTTCTTACAAAAATTCTTATGAACTCACCAACTTTTAGTTGACGATTTTCAAAATGACTTGTATTCTCAGGGATCTAGTAGACAGGTATTCACCACATTCGAGGCCCAACGTTGCTGCATTATGTTTTCTACTATTGTTATTCGTGTTTAACTTTTGCATAGATCAAGTGCTGTAAACAATGTAAACTAAATATTAATGTATGAATGTTTGTGTTGCTATATTTCATTTATATCTAATTGTTATGATATTGTACGTGAAGTAACTTCATCCGCCCCCATACGTTTCCGCCGTTCTGGTTTGGGGGTGTTACAGATTGGTATCAGAGCATTGTTTATACTGAACAAGTATATCAAACCATACAAGATATACAACTATAAATACAATGGGACTAAAAACTCTAACTAAAAGTATACTTTAAAAATATAAGTATTTTATAAAAGCATACATACTTACTAGAACAGTATCATACTGAGAAGAAAACAAAAGTATTTAGATGTTGGACACTACAGTCAAACCTACGCAGTTATGTAATCATATCTAGGATAAATATAGTCTGGTCAACTATATTTATTTGAGATATGACCAACATGTGCTTGAGAGTGATAGTGGTGCTGCAACAAGCCTAAAACTTACCAACTATACATGCAAGAGAACATTAGTGTCGTACATCAAGTAAAAGACTATAGGAGTACTTTAGGATATTATATAACTTTCGCACATATACTTTCTACCCACTTCTCACACCTCCAGTCTCGCACAGACACCACGGCTGAATTCCAACACAGAGACCTCTACTACCAGGCCTTGGTGGCCCATAGATGGGTTGATGAAGAAACAGAAGAGGTTCAAGAGGAAAACCCAGAAGAAGGTCCCGAAGAACACCAAGTAACGGACTACAAGGGGGAGAATTTCAATGAAGAGTCAGACAAGGATGAAGGCACCAGATGGATCCTTAGCGACCCTCACTCTTCGGGAGCAACACCGAACCAACACACAGCGCAAGAGGACCATACCGACCGCCTACTCTCTTTAGAGGAGGAAGTGGCCACCCTAAAGCAGCAGCTCCTTGCAGCCGAAGTTAGGGCAGTTCAAGCGGAGCAAAGGGTGGATGAGACCACTCGTGAATGAGTGAAATGGTCGAGCTCCTTGTGCGTTATTTTGACATATGAGCGTCATTACACTACTCGCACTATGTCTTAATTTTATTATGTACTTCGTTATAACTAGTAGTATTGAATCAAGAGAGGTACGCCTTCCAAGAACCCGTGTAATCCGAGTCAACTAATTGAACTGATATCTATATCTTCTTTTGTTAAACTTAACGATCGTCCAGTATCGACTACTACATACTACCATTAATACATCATAGGGATGTAGGTCGAAACAACGAGAATCATACAACCAAAACATGTGACTTATATGCGTGCATGCATAACTCCATGTCTGTAATTGTAAATGAGATACAACTAGAAATGACCCCAGTTACTCACGAACCTGTTTCTCACCATGCAACAGAATCATGTATTCCCATGAAAATAACCAAAGCACCGGCAAAACGCCAATTCTACATATCGACACCACAACCTTCCAAGCTGATGTAACAACTGTTGTGGCAGCTGTCATGGCACAACTTAATGCCAATAAGACAAACGGAAACGGAGACAGTGTCAACAATTCCAACCGTAGTAACAACCAAGGATACCAACAAGTGACAACTTGCCAAGACACCCCGAACATCAAATGTAAGATCATGAAGTGAAAGCAAGGGAACAAGAAAGGAAGCAGTTCAACTCAAGGGCCTACCAAAAGGCAACAAGTTGTGGCAGCCTCTACCCCCACTGACCCTACTACCTCGACACCAAGAAAACCATATGCTGGAAACCTCCCAAAATGCAACAAGTGCACCTTCCATCATAATGGAGTCTGTCAAAAGTTGCATTGCAATAGGTGCAACAAGACGAGGCACACCGTCCGCCACTGTAGGGCCCTAGCCCCATGCGTCATTCAAACCCCCAACCCAGAAATAAAGCCAGTATGCCACAAATGTGGTGAGATCGGACATTTCAAGAGGGATTGTCCAACTGAGAGTAATAACGGAGAAGCAGGAGTAGTTTAACAACTAGACATGAAGAAACAAAAAGTAACCCTACCGGTATTTTTGGTATGTCCCGAAACAACAATATTTAAGCATCAAAATTTCACCAAAATCTTTTTCAAATAAATTAAAAATCACAAATTCTTTCCTCAACCAAATAAAAACACGTCATTCATATAAAAACTAATGATCCTTACAGGTGAACTGTGATGGATTAGTGTACACATTAGGGTCATATATAATTAAGATTCTAAAGGCTTAGAATGTGCAATTCTACCTTATTTCATGTTTCTTATTTGATTGTGGATTTAGGGAAGGGTTGCTCAGTCGACTGTCTTCTCGATCTTAATTATACATGTCCAACCATAATCCTAACCATGATCGTGAATGCTCTGATACCAATTTGTTATGAACTGGATTCTAAGAAAAGATTCAATAATGATGTTCTATTACTTGTTCTAACAACTAAAAGTAACTCAGTGTGTCATACTAACTCCCTTAAATATAACATCTATATAAATCTCAAATGACTAACTCGTACCCCAACACTAAACCTTAGGATCAAGAACATGATACCACTAAGAGTTACTCAATCCAAACCTAGATCCCACCTAGATCAAGATGCTCGGTCTGTTCAAAACAACCTACCTGTGGATTTAGCATCCATTGAGGCCTTTATAGCTTAGCGGATTGCTGATACGATGGCAACATACAAAACTAACCATCATACTGGCTCTGGACATGGGATGGGAGGAGAAAGCTCCCAAGGAGACAACATGTGACAACCCGAAATAATTGGATCAAGCAAGGTCTAAATTGTAACCCTATTACAATGAAACCTTGAAGACTAAAAGGGCATAGGTGCTTGTACATGGAAGTATACACTTAGGAAATCACATACAAGGTAATCTCTTGAAAGTAAACAAGTTTATCAAGGCAAAATCTAGACAAATGGATTTGGCTAAGAATCACATGAGACGGATATAAGAACTTGTGTTATGATGCAACCTTGAATGCCTGAACTTTAAGGCCATCATTTTAAGCTTTCTAAGCACTAGATTCATATACACAGTTATAAAAATCATCCAAAACGTAAACACACTAAAGGATACGATCTAAGACCATAAACCCTTTTCATTGGGCCATGTTTGGCCGTGAACCCCTTCATGTGGGACATGAATGGCTGTGAACACCATCCTAGGAAGGATCCTAGGGCGTAAACACCCCTTAGTGGACCTTACTTGGGCGTAAATTACTTTAGGGATTAATCTTAGGGCGTAAACACCTTGGTGGACCACATTAGAGGCGTAAACTACCTTAGGGATGTGATGTTTGGGCGCAAACACCTTCCTAGGGAGCATCTTAGGCATAAACACTTAGATATTTTAAGTGTTTACGAATTTATGAGTTGTATTCGCCATTTTCCCATGCAATCATGGATCCTTATGAATTATCCAATAGTTCTCCAAGTAAACTTCAAATCATCTTCACTTCCCTTATTTAAACAAGAACCCCTTTTGTTAATCCTCATCATCACCTCATTTCATTCTCTGGATACTTCATACTTCCTTTATGAACGTAAACCACTTTTCACAATATCTCATTTATCATATTCACATTCTGTGAACTCCTAAATTGCTCTCAAATGTATTCAAGCTCCAAGTTTTAATTCTTCAAAGCAATCCCTAGCTCCTTGTAAATATTTCAAGTTTTAGCTAGTGATTCTACATATTATTTTGTTTATTTCATCATATTTACACATAAAATTATGTGTTAATATTCTTAGGATATTCTAAGGTTCAAAGAGTTTATCAAACTCTTCAAGTGTTAGGACTTGAAAACGTCTCAACATCTCTCCAAATCATCCACCAAACCAAATCAAGGTGAGGTTCATACCCCCTCCCTCCCATATTTTCAAGCTTTTTTATGTTTTTTTTTTGGGCCGGGGGGGGGGGGGGGGGATACAAGTCAAACTTTGTTTATTCCACAAATAACTACAAGTTTATCATCTTTATGTTAAGGATAACTTATTATTTTATACAGGTTAATGTATACTCTAGTTTGGTATAAATATTGTGATATGAGTATATTTTTAGTAGCGAAAACTAACGTGATCAAAGTTATAAAATCATAATAAAAGTTAAGATCTGTAAACTATATGGTTTTTGGGAACTTTTATTAAATGATGGTTTTATTTGCAAAAATAGTACATTATAGTCAAACACAAAATCTAATGAATTTTAACATCAACATACTATGCCTTGATATATTTTTCATGCTAGAACACACCTTCATATTTATATAAAATAATATGTAAGTAGTTTCAGACCAACAAGATAAATTATAATATCGGTATAGTCATCACCCACACTTTTCAAAGGCATGTTTAATCATCTAAAAGTATAACAATCCTGTTTTCACAAGAAGAGGGAGTTATAGTTCACGTAAATCTGTTAAGGCTCTTGTGAGACATCTTTAGTTGTACCTACCTAACGTATGCGGAAAGTCCTGTTAGTTACAATCGGAGTCTCCTAGAGGGAGAGTGTGATAGTTGTGTATAGATCTATATGGGGTTGACACCCCCACACCTGAGTTGTTCGCTACAGTTAGACTAGGCCAATCTAGGGTGACAAATATTTTGAATCTGATGCCTGAAAGATGGCAAGCTAGGAATTTTGACGTAGTTTGGTTGTAACGACTCACATATAGATAAACAAAACGATTTTACATTACGAGAAGCTTATACTTCATTAGTTTTATTGAAATAAATGAAACTATCTTTTGTATGATTTTCACCTCCATATTGGTCTTGGAATTTTAAGCCCGGTTTATGGCAAGCTTATATTTCATTAGATTTATTAAAAAAAATGAGGTTATAAACTATTTTCCGCATTATACTTTCTTCCATCTTGGTCTTGGGGTTTAAGACCACAGTTCATTTTTTAAGCAAAACATTGCATTATTTTGTATCGATATATATTTTTACTTTACAAGGACAGGGTGTACACCCTCCTAGTTTTATAAAATTCCGAGCTATGTTTCGTATATTTTGTAAACTGATCTCGTAACTTCGGTCTAATGGTTTTAATGACCACAACTTTTCACATAACAGAAAATATAGGATTTTATGGGAACACATTCATGTTAACACAAACTATTTTTATAAGAAAATATCGGATTTTCTAGAGTTTTACAACTTACTATGAACAAAGATATTACAAAGTTTTCTTACAAAAATTCTTATGAACTCACCAACTTTTAGTTGACGATTTTCAAAACGACTTGTATTCTCAGGGATCTAGTAGACAGGTATTCACCACATTCGAGGCCCAACGTTGCTGCATTATGTTTTCTACTATTGTTATTCGTGTTTAACTTTTGCATAGATCAAGTGCTGTAAACAATGTAAACTAAATATTAATGTATGAATGTTTGTGTTGCTATATTTCATTTATATCTAATTGTTATGATATTGTACGTGAAGTAACTTCATCCGCCCCCATACGTTTCCGCCGTTCTGGTTTGGGGGTGTTACAGATTGGTATCAGAGCATTGTTTATAGTGAACAAGTATATCAAACCATACAAGATATACAACTATAAATACAATGGGACTAAAAACTCTAACTAAAAGTATACTTTAAAAATATAAGTATTTTATAAAAGCATACATACTTACTAGAACAGTATCATACTGAGAAGAAAACAAAAGTATTTAGATGTTGGACACTACAGTCAAACCTACGCAGTTATGTAATCATATCTAGGATAAATATAGTCTGGTCAACTATATTTATTTGAGATACGACCAACATGTGCTTGAGAGTGATAGTGGTGCTGCAACAAGCCTAAAACTTACCAACTATACATGCAAGAGAACATTAGTGTCGTACATCAAGTAAAATACTATAGGAGTACTTTAGGATATTATATAACTTTCGCACATATACTTTCTACCCGCTTCTCACACCTCCAGTCTCGCACAGACACCACGGCTGAATTCCAACACAGAGACCTCTACTACCAGGCCTTGGTGGCCCATAGATGGGTTGATGAAGAAACAGAAGAGGTTCAAGAGGAAAACCCAGAAGAAGGTCCCGAAGAACACCAAGTAACGGACTACAAGGGGGAGAATTTCAATGAAGAGTCAGACAAGGATGAAGGCACCAGATGGATCCTTAGCGACCCTCACTCTTCGGGAGCAACACCGAACCAACACACAGCGCAAGAGGACCATACCAACCGCCTACTCTCTTTAGAGGAGGAAGTGGCCACCCTAAAGCAGCAGCTCCTTGCAGCCGAAGTTAGGGCAGTTCAAGCGGAGCAAAGGGTGGATGAGACCACTCGTGAATGAGTGAAATGGTCGAGCTCCTTGTGCGTTATTTTGACATATGAGCGTCATTACACTACTCGCACTATGTCTTAATTTTATTATGTACTTCGTTATAACTAGTAGTATTGAATCAAGAGAGGTACGCCTTCCAAGAACCCGTGTAATCCGAGTCAACTAATTGAACTGATATCTATATCTTCTTTTGTTAAACTTAACGATCGTCCAGTATCGACTACTACATACTACCATTAATACATCATAGAGATGTAGGTCGAAACAACGAGAATCATACAACCAAAACATGTGACTTATATGCGTGCATGCATAACTCCATGTCTGTAATTGTAAATGAGATACAACTAGAAATGACCCCAGTTACTCACGAACCTGTTTCTCACCATGCAACAGAATCATGTATTCCCATGAAAATAACCAAAGCACCGGCAAAACGCCAATTCTACATATCGACACCACAACCTTCCAAGCTGATGTAACAACTGTTGTGGCAGCTGTCATGGCACAACTTAATGCCAATAAGACAAACGGAAACGGAGACAGTGTCAACAATTCCAACCGTAGTAAGAACCAAGGATACCAACAAGTGACAACTTGCCAAGACACCCCGAACATCAAATGTAAGATCATGAAGTGAAAGCAAGGGAACAAGAAAGGAAGCAGTTCAACTCAAGGGCCTACCAAAAGGCAACAAGTTGTGGCAGCCTCTACCCCCACTGACCCTAATACCTTGACACCAAGAAAACCATATGCTGGAAACCTCCCAAAATGCAACAAGTGCACCTTCCATCATAATGGAGTCTGTCAAAAGTTGCATTGCAATAGGTGCAACAAGACGAGGCACACCGTCCGCCACTGTAGGGCCCCAGCCCCATGCGTCATTCAAACCCCCAACCCAGAAATAAAGCCAGTATGCCACAAATGTGGTGAGATCGGACATTTCAAGAGGGATTGTCCAACTGAGAGTAATAACGGAGAAGCAGGAGTAGTTTAACAACTAGACATGAAGAAACAAAAAGTAACCCTACCGGTATTTTTGGTATGTCCCGAAACAACAATATTTAAGCATCAAAATTTCACCAAAATCTTTTTCAAATAAATTAAAAATCACAAATTCTTTCCTCAACCAAATAAAAACACGTCATTCATATAAAAACTAATGATCCTTACAGGTGAACTGTGATGGATTAGTGTACACATTAGGGTCATATATAATTAAGATTCTAAAGGCTTAGAATGTGCAATTCTACCTTATTTCATGTTTCTTATTTGATTGTGGATTTAGGGAAGGGTTGCTCAGTCGACTGTCTTCTCGATCTTAATTATACATGTCCAACCATAATCCTAACCATGATCGTGAATGCTCTGATACCAATTTGTTATGAACTGGATTCTAAGAAAAGATTCAATAATGATGTTCTATTACTTGTTCTAACAACTAAAAGTAACTCAGTGTGTCATACTAACTCCCTTAAATATAACATCTATATAAATCTCAAACGACTAACTCGTACCCCAACACTAAACCTTAGGATCAAGAACATGATACCACTAAGAGTTACTCAATCCAAACCTAGATCCCACCTAGATCAAGATGCTCGGTCTGTTCAAAACAACCTACCTGTGGATTTAGCATCCATTGAGGCCTTTATAGCTTAGCGGATTGCTGATACGATGGCAACATACAAAACTAACCATCATACTGGCTCTGGACATGGGATGGGAGGAGAAAGCTCCCAAGGAGACAACATGTGACAACCCGAAATAATTGGATCAAGCAAGGTCTAAATTGTAACCCTATTACAATGAAACCTTGAAGACTAAAAGGGCATAGGTGCTTGTACATGGAAGTATACACTTAGGAAATCACATACAAGGTAATCTCTTGAAAGTAAACAAGTTTATCAAGGCAAAATCTAGACAAATGGATTTGGCTAAGAATCACATGAGACGGATATAAGAACTTGTGTTATGATGCAACCTTGAATGCCTGAACTTTAAGGCCATCATTTTAAGCTTTCTAAGCACTAGATTCATATACACAGTTATAAAAATCATCCAAAACGTAAACACACTAAAGGATACGATCTAAGACCATAAACCCTTTTCATTGGGCCATGTTTGGCCGTGAACCCCTTCATGTGGGACATGAATGGCTGTGAACACCATCCTAGGAAGGATCCTAGGGCGTAAACACCCCTTAGTGGACCTTACTTGGGCGTAAATTACTTTAGGGATTAATCTTAGGGCGTAAACACCTTGGTGGACCACATTAGAGGCGTAAACTACCTTAGGGATGTGATGTTTGGGCGCAAACACCTTCCTAGGGAGCATCTTAGGCATAAACACTTAGATATTTTAAGTGTTTACGAATTTATGAGTTGTATTCGCCATTTTCCCATGCAATCATGGATCCTTATGAATTATCCAATAGTTCTCCAAGTAAACTTCAAATCATCTTCACTTCCCTTATTTAAACAAGAACCCCTTTTGTTAATCCTCATCATCACCTCATTTCATTCTCTGGATACTTCATACTTCCTTTATGAACGTAAACCACTTTTCACAATATCTCATTTATCATATTCACATTCTGTGAACTCCTAAATTGCTCTCAAATGTATTCAAGCTCCAAGTTTTAATTCTTCAAAGCAATCCCTAGCTCCTTGTAAATATTTCAAGTTTTAGCTAGTGATTCTACATATTATTTTGTTTATTTCATCATATTTACACATAAAATTATGTGTTAATATTCTTAGGATATTCTAAGGTTCAAAGAGTTTATCAAACTCTTCAAGTGTTAGGACTTGAAAACTTCTCAACATCTCTCCAAATCATCCACCAAACCAAATCAAGGTGAGGTTCATACCCCCCCCTCCCATATTTTCAAGCTTTTTTATGTTTTTTTTTTGGGCCGGGGGGGGGGGGGGGGATACAAGTCAAACTTTGTTTATTCCACAAATAACTACAAGTTTATCATCTTTATGTTAAGGATAACTTATTATTTTATACAGGTTAATGTATACTCTAGTTTGGTATAAATATTGTGATATGAGTATATTTTTAGTAGCGAAAACTAACGTGATCAAAGTTATAAAATCATAATAAAAGTTAAGATCTATAAACTATATGGTTTTTGGGAACTTTTATTAAATGATGGTTTTATTTGCAAAAATAGTACATTATAGTCAAACACAAAATCTAATGAATTTTAACATCAACATACTATGCCTTGATATATTTTTCATGCTAGAACACACCTTCATATTTATATAAAATAATATGTAAGAAGTTTCAGACCAACAAGATAAATTATAATATCGGTATAGTCATCACCCACACTTTTCAAAGGCATGTTTAATCATCTAAAAGTATAACAATCCTGTTTTCACAAGAAGAGGGAGTTATAGTTCACGTAAATCTGTTAAGGCTCTTGTGAGACATCTTTAGTTGTACCTACCTAACGTATGCGGAAAGTCCTGTTAGTTACAATCGGAGTCTCCTAGAGGGAGAGTGTGATAGTTGTGTATAGATCTATATGGGGTTGACACCCCCACACCTGAGTTGTTCGCTACAGTTAGACTAGGCCAATCTAGGGTGACAAATATTTTGAATCTGATGCCTGAAAGATGGCAAGCTAGGAATTTTGACGTAGTTTGGTTGTAACGACTCACATATGGATAAACAAAACGATTTTACATTACGAGAAACTTATACTTCATTAGTTTTATTGAAATAAATGAAACTATCTTTTGTATGATTTTCACCTCCATATTGGTCTTGGAATTTTAAGCCCGGTTTATGGCAAGCTTATATTTCATTAGATTTATTAAAAAAAATGAGGTTATAAACTATTTTCCGCATTATACTTTCTTCCATCTTGGTCTTGGGGTTTAAGACCACAGTTCATTTTTTAAGCAAAACATTGCATTATTTTGTATCGATATATATTTTTACTTTACAAGGACAGGGTGTACACCCTCCTAGTTTTATAAAATTCCGAGCTATGTTTCGTATATTTTGTAAACTGATCTCGTAACTTCGGTCTAATGGTTTTAATGACCACAACTTTTCACATAACAGAAAATATAGGATTTTATGGGAACACATTCATGTTAACACAAACTATTTTTATAAGAAAATATCGGATTTTCTAGAGTTTTACAACTTACTATGAACAAAGATATTACAAAGTTTTCTTACAAAAATTCTTATGAACTCACCAACTTTTAGTTGACGATTTTCAAAATGACTTGTATTCTCAGGGATCTAGTAGACAGGTATTCACCACATTCGAGGCCCAACGTTGCTGCATTATGTTTTCTACTATTGTTATTCGTGTTTAACTTTTGCATAGATCAAGTGCTGTAAACAATGTAAACTAAATATTAATGTATGAATGTTTGTGTTGCTATATTTCATTTATATCTAATTGTTATGATATTGTACGTGAAGTAACTTCATCCGCCCCCATACGTTTCCGCCGTTCTGGTTTGGGGGTGTTACAGATTGGTATCAGAGCATTGTTTATACTGAACAAGTATATCAAACCATACAAGATATACAACTATAAATACAATGGGACTAAAAACTCTAACTAAAAGTATACTTTAAAAATATAAGTATTTTATAAAAGCATACATACTTACTAGAACAGTATCATACTGAGAAGAAAACAAAAGTATTTAGATGTTGGACACTACAGTCAAACCTACGCAGTTATGTAATCATATCTAGGATAAATATAGTCTGGTCAACTATATTTATTTGAGATATGACCAACATGTGCTTGAGAGTGATAGTGGTGCTGCAACAAGCCTAAAACTTACCAACTATACATGCAAGAGAACATTAGTGTCGTACATCAAGTAAAAGACTATAGGAGTACTTTAGGATATTATATAACTTTCGCACATATACTTTCTACCCGCTTCTCACACCTCCAGTCTCGCACAGACACCACGGCTGAATTCCAACACAGAGACCTCTACTACCAGGCCTTGGTGGCCCATAGATGGGTTGATGAAGAAACAGAAGAGGTTCAAGAGGAAAACCCAGAAGAAGGTCCCGAAGAACACCAAGTAACGGACTACAAGGGGGAGAATTTCAATGAAGAGTCAGACAAGGATGAAGGCACCAGATGGATCCTTAGCGACCCTCACTCTTCGGGAGCAACACCGAACCAACACACAGCGCAAGAGGACCATACCGACCGCCTACTCTCTTTAGAGGAGGAAGTAGCCACCCTAAAGCAGCAGCTCCTTGCAGCCGAAGTTAGGGCAGTTCAAGCGGAGCAAAGGGTGGATGAGACCACTCGTGAATGAGTGAAATGGTCGAGCTCCTTGTGCGTTATTTTGACATATGAGCGTCATTACACTACTCGCACTATGTCTTAATTTTATTATGTACTTCGTTATAACTAGTAGTATTGAATCAAGAGAGGTACGCCTTCCAAGAACCCGTGTAATCCGAGTCAACTAATTGAACTGATATCTATATCTTCTTTTGTTAAACTTAACGATCGTCCAGTATCGACTACTACATACTACCATTAATACATCATAGGGATGTAGGTCGAAACAACGAGAATCATACAACCAAAACATGTGACTTATATGCGTGCATGCATAACTCCATGTCTGTAATTGTAAATGAGATACAACTAGAAATGACCCCAGTTACTCACGAACCTGTTTCTCACCATGCAACAGAATCATGTATTCCCATGAAAATAACCAAAGCACCGGCAAAACGCCAATTCTACATATCGACACCACAACCTTCCAAGCTGATGTAACAACTGTTGTGGCAGCTGTCATGGCACAACTTAATGCCAATAAGACAAACGGAAACGGAGACAGTGTCAACAATTCCAACCGTAGTAACAACCAAGGATACCAACAAGTGACAACTTGCCAAGACACCCCGAACATCAAATGTAAGATCATGAAGTGAAAGCAAGGGAACAAGAAAGGAAGCAGTTCAACTCAAGGGCCTACCAAAAGGCAACAAGTTGTGGCAGCCTCTACCCCCACTGACCCTAATACCTTGACACCAAGAAAACCATATGCTGGAAACCTCCCAAAATGCAACAAGTGCACCTTCCATCATAATGGCGTCTGTCAAAAGTTGCATTGCAATAGGTGCAACAAGACGAGGCACACCGTCCGCCACTGTAGGGCCCCATCCCCATGCGTCATTCAAACCCCCAACCCAGAAATAAAGCCAGTATGCCACAAATGTGGTGAGATCGGACATTTCAAGAGGGATTGTCCAACTGAGAGTAATAACGGAGAAGCAGGAGTAGTTTAACAACTAGACATGAAGAAACAAAAAGTAACCCTACCGGTATTTTTGGTATGTCCCGAAACAACAATATTTAAGCATCAAAATTTCACCAAAATCTTTTTCAAATAAATTAAAAATCACAAATTCTTTCCTCAACCAAATAAAAACACGTCATTCATATAAAAACTAATGATCCTTACAGGTGAACTGTGATGGATTAGTGTACACATTAGGGTCATATATAATTAAGATTCTAAAGGCTTAGAATGTGCAATTCTACCTTATTTCATGTTTCTTATTTGATTGTGGATTTAGGGAAGGGTTGCTCAGTCGACTGTCTTCTCGATCTTAATTATACATGTCCAACCATAATCCTAACCATGATCGTGAATGCTCTGATACCAATTTGTTATGAACTGGATTCTAAGAAAAGATTCAATAATGATGTTCTATTACTTGTTCTAACAACTAAAAGTAACTCAGTGTGTCATACTAACTCCCTTAAATATAACATCTATATAAATCTCAAACGACTAACTCGTACCCCAACACTAAACCTTAGGATCAAGAACATGATACCACTAAGAGTTACTCAATCCAAACCTAGATCCCACCTAGATCAAGATGCTCGGTCTGTTCAAAACAACCTACCTGTGGATTTAGCATCCATTGAGGCCTTTATAGCTTAGCGGATTGCTGATACGATGGCAACATACAAAACTAACCATCATACTGGCTCTGGACATGGGATGGGAGGAGAAAGCTCCCAAGGAGACAACATGTGACAACCCGAAATAATTGGATCAAGCAAGGTCTAAATTGTAACCCTATTACAATGAAACCTTGAAGACTAAAAGGGCATAGGTGCTTGTACATGGAAGTATACACTTAGGAAATCACATACAAGGTAATCTCTTGAAAGTAAACAAGTTTATCAAGGCAAAATCTAGACAAATGGATTTGGCTAAGAATCACATGAGACGGATATAAGAACTTGTGTTATGATGCAACCTTGAATGCCTGAACTTTAAGGCCATCATTTTAAGCTTTCTAAGCACTAGATTCATATACACAGTTATAAAAATCATCCAAAACGTAAACACACTAAAGGATACGATCTAAGACCATAAACCCTTTTCATTGGGCCATGTTTGGCCGTGAACCCCTTCATGTGGGACATGAATGGCTGTGAACACCATCCTAGGAAGGATCCTAGGGCGTAAACACCCCTTAGTGGACCTTACTTGGGCGTAAATTACTTTAGGGATTAATCTTAGGGCGTAAACACCTTGGTGGACCACATTAGAGGCGTAAACTACCTTAGGGATGTGATGTTTGGGCGCAAACACCTTCCTAGGGAGCATCTTAGGCATAAACACTTAGATATTTTAAGTGTTTACGAATTTATGAGTTGTATTCGCCATTTTCCCATGCAATCATGGATCCTTATGAATTATCCAATAGTTCTCCAAGTAAACTTCAAATCATCTTCACTTCCCTTATTTAAACAAGAACCCCTTTTGTTAATCCTCATCATCACCTCATTTCATTCTCTGGATACTTCATACTTCCTTTATGAACGTAAACCACTTTTCACAATATCTCATTTATCATATTCACATTCTGTGAACTCCTAAATTGCTCTCAAATGTATTCAAGCTCCAAGTTTTAATTCTTCAAAGCAATCCCTAGCTCCTTGTAAATATTTCAAGTTTTAGCTAGTGATTCTACATATTATTTTGTTTATTTCATCATATTTACACATAAAATTATGTGTTAATATTCTTAGGATATTCTAAGGTTCAAAGAGTTTATCAAACTCTTCAAGTGTTAGGACTTGAAAACTTCTCAACATCTCTCCAAATCATCCACCAAACCAAATCAAGGTGAGGTTCATACCCCCCCCCCCTCCCATATTTTCAAGCTTTTTTATGTTTTTTTTTGGGCCGGGGGGGGGGGGGGGGGGATACAAGTCAAACTTTGTTTATTCCACAAATAACTACAAGTTTATCATCTTTATGTTAAGGATAACTTATTATTTTATACAGGTTAATGTATACTCTAGTTTGGTATAAATATTGTGATATGAGTATATTTTTAGTAGCGAAAACTAACGTGATCAAAGTTATAAAATCATAATAAAAGTTAAGATCTATAAACTATATGGTTTTTGGGAACTTTTATTAAATGATGGTTTTATTTGCAAAAATAGTACATTATAGTCAAACACAAAATCTAATGAATTTTAACATCAACATACTATGCCTTGATATATTTTTCATGCTAGAACACACCTTCATATTTATATAAAATAATATGTAAGTAGTTTCAGACCAACAAGATAAATTATAATATCGGTATAGTCATCACCCACACTTTTCAAAGGCATGTTTAATCATCTAAAAGTATAACAATCCTGTTTTCACAAGAAGAGGGAGTTATAGTTCACGTAAATCTGTTAAGGCTCTTGTGAGACATCTTTAGTTGTACCTACCTAACGTATGCGGAAAGTCCTGTTAGTTACAATCGGAGTCTCCTAGAGGGAGAGTGTGATAGTTGTGTATAGATCTATATGGGGTTGACACCCCCACACCTGAGTTGTTCGCTACAGTTAGACTAGGCCAATCTAGGGTGACAAATATTTTGAATCTGATGCCTGAAAGATGGCAAGCTAGGAATTTTGACGTAGTTTGGTTGTAACGACTCACATATAGATAAACAAAACGATTTTACATTACGAGAAGCTTATACTTCATTAGTTTTATTGAAATAAATGAAACTATCTTTTGTATGATTTTCACCTCCATATTGGTCTTGGAATTTTAAGCCCGGTTTATGGCAAGCTTATATTTCATTAGATTTATTAAAAAAAATGAGGTTATAAACTATTTTCCGCATTATACTTTCTTCCATCTTGGTCTTGGGGTTTAAGACCACAGTTCATTTTTTAAGCAAAACATTGCATTATTTTGTATCGATATATATTTTTACTTTACAAGGACAGGGTGTACACCCTCCTAGTTTTATAAAATTCCGAGCTATGTTTCGTATATTTTGTAAACTGATCTCGTAACTTCGGTCTAATGGTTTTAATGACCACAACTTTTCACATAACAGAAAATATAGGATTTTATGGGAACACATTCATGTTAACACAAACTATTTTTATAAGAAAATATCGGATTTTCTAGAGTTTTACAACTTACTATGAACAAAGATATTACAAAGTTTTCTTACAAAAATTCTTATGAACTCACCAACTTTTAGTTGACGATTTTCAAAACGACTTGTATTCTCAGGGATCTAGTAGATAGGTATTCACCACATTCGAGGCCCAACGTTGCTGCATTATGTTTTCTACTATTGTTATTCGTGTTTAACTTTTGCATAGATCAAGTGCTGTAAAAAATGTAAACTAAATATTAATGTATGAATGTTTGTGTTGCTATATTTCATTTATATCTAATTGTTATGATATTGTACGTGAAGTAACTTCATCTGCCCCCATACGTTTCCGCCGTTCTGGTTTGGGGGTGTTACAGATTGGTATCAGAGCATTGTTTATAGTGAACAAGTATATCAAACCATACAAGATATACAACTATAAATACAATGGGACTAAAAACTCTAACTAAAAGTATACTTTAAAAATATAAGTATTTTATAAAAGCATACATACTTACTAGAACAGTATCATACTGAGAAGAAAACAAAAGTATTTAGATGTTGGACACTACAGTCAAACCTACGCAGTTATGTAATCATATCTAGGATAAATATAGTCTGGTCAACTATATTTATTTGAGATATGACCAACATGTGCTTGAGAGTGATAGTGGTGCTGCAACAAGCCTAAAACTTACCAACTATACATGCAAGAGAACATGAGTGTCGTACATCAAGTAAAATACTATAGGAGTACTTTAGGATATTATATAACTTTCGCACATATACTTTCTACCCGCTTCTCACACCTCCAGTCTCGCACAGACACCACGGCTGAATTCCAACACAGAGACCTCTACTACCAGGCCTTGGTGGCCCATAGATGGGTTGATGAAGAAACAGAAGAGGTTCAAGAGGAAAACCCAGAAGAAGGTCCCGAAGAACACCAAGTAACGGACTACAAGGGGGAGAATTTCAATGAAGAGTCAGACAAGGATGAAGGCACCAGATGGATCCTTAGCGACCCTCACTCTTCGGGAGCAACACCGAACCAACACACAGCGCAAGAGGACCATACCGACCGCCTACTCTCTTTAGAGGAGGAAGTGGCCACCCTAAAGCAGCAGCTCCTTGCAGCCGAAGTTAGGGCAGTTCAAGCGGAGCAAAGGGTGGATGAGACCACTCGTGAATGAGTGAAATGGTCGAGCTCCTTGTGCGTTATTTTGACATATGAGCGTCATTACACTACTCGCACTATGTCTTAATTTTATTATGTACTTCGTTATAACTAGTAGTATTGAATCAAGAGAGGTACGCCTTCCAAGAACCCGTGTAATCCGAGTCAACTAATTGAACTGATATCTATATCTTCTTTTGTTAAACTTAACGATCGTCCAGTATCGACTACTACATACTACCATTAATACATCATAGGGATGTAGGTCGAAACAACGAGAATCATACAACCAAAACATGTGACTTATATGCGTGCATGCATAACTCCATGTCTGTAATTGTAAATGAGATACAACTAGAAATGACCCCAGTTACTCACGAACCTGTTTCTCACCATGCAACAGAATCATGTATTCCCATGAAAATAACCAAAGCACCGGCAAAACGCCAATTCTACATATCGACACCACAACCTTCCAAGCTGATGTAACAACTGTTGTGGCAGCTGTCATGGCACAACTTAATGCCAATAAGACAAACGGAAACGGAGACAGTGTCAACAATTCCAACCGTAGTAACAACCAAGGATACCAACAAGTGACAACTTGCCAAGACACCCCGAACATCAAATGTAAGATCATGAAGTGAAAGCAAGGGAACAAGAAAGGAAGCAGTTCAACTCAAGGGCCTACCAAAAGGCAACAAGTTGTGGCAGCCTCTACCCCCACTGACCCTACTACCTCGACACCAAGAAAACCATATGCTGGAAACCTCCCAAAATGCAACAAGTGCACCTTCCATCATAATGGAGTCTGTCAAAAGTTGCATTGCAATAGGTGCAACAAGACGAGGCACACCGTCCGCCACTGTAGGGCCCTAGCCCCATGCGTCATTCAAACCCCCAACCCAGAAATAAAGCCAGTATGCCACAAATGTGGTGAGATCGGACATTTCAAGAGGGATTGTCCAACTGAGAGTAATAACGGAGAAGCAGGAGTAGTTTAACAACTAGACATGAAGAAACAAAAAGTAACCCTACCGGTATTTTTGGTATGTCCCGAAACAACAATATTTAAGCATCAAAATTTCACCAAAATCTTTTTCAAATAAATTAAAAATCACAAATTCTTTCCTCAACCAAATAAAAACACGTCATTCATATAAAAACTAATGATCCTTACAGGTGAACTGTGATGGATTAGTGTACACATTAGGGTCATATATAATTAAGATTCTAAAGGCTTAGAATGTGCAATTCTACCTTATTTCATGTTTCTTATTTGATTGTGGATTTAGGGAAGGGTTGCTCAGTCGACTGTCTTCTCAATCTTAATTATACATGTCCAACCATAATCCTAACCATGATCGTGAATGCTCTGATACCAATTTGTTATGAACTGGATTCTAAGAAAAGATTCAATAACATAAAAACCACCGAATGATTCTAATATTGATTGAAAACACTCTATAATACCCAAATGATTACAACAATGAAGACAATTTAGCTTATTCGAGATAGCCAATCTCCCAAAGGAAATAATTCCAAATTTCACACAAAAAATAGATACCTCACTCCTTGCCCACTACCTTCTTCTTATACTATCTGACATAATGGCTAAATACTATAAAATGCCTTAAATGCCCCTCCTGCTAATAATATACTCTTTAATTTGATGATTTCCCATATTACCCTTAACTAACTTATTTGCCTAATATCAGAGGTATAACAGAATCCTTGAAGTATCTTTGACCTAAAAGAAGCTAGAGAACCAATGCAATTTCCTTTCTCTTGAATACCAACAGTATCACATAAATCCATTGTGACGATGACGACAACAACAACAACTTGTTCTACTATTTTATGATGTATATACTCCTCTTCCTCGTCACGGTTATATTTAAAAACTTAAATGCCACAATCACCATATCCTTGTACATCATACGCCCAGGCATTTTCTTTCAGTTGCATAACATGAGGTAAACAAATCAAGGTTTTTTTTGAAATAACAAGAATGTTAATTAAAAATAAAGTGTTATTGTATGCAACTTTCATGGTTTTCGCTTCTGCAACTACTGACATACCTAGCTCTAATCTCAAATATCAAACTTCTCAATGGGTAAAGCAAATATTTCACATAAAAATGGTTAGATGATGGAATTCAAATAGCAATTTTGTGTTATTTGAGTTGGCTTCGACTAGATAAGTAGAAGATTATATGAATCAACTACATAATACTACACACTGATTACAATATGAATCCACCTAATTATTTGATGTTATTGCATAACATGTATATATATATATATATATATATATATATATATATATATATATACACACATAGATTAATACCTTATCATATCTTTTTGAACTACAAGAAGATTTAATTAGAAACCAGCCTAGCAAGAAGCTACAACTACAACAAGTTCAAACATTCTCTAGTTAGACAATTGCACCAAGTCTGTCAATTCAATACTTTCCCTTTTTACATCTAAATTTGATCCAGTTGAAGCCAAAAGTTTCACCTCACTCACCAAATCTTGATTGTTCCTCACGACATTATTGAATGTGCATTCATTCCTATATTTCCAAATAATCCATGTAGTGGCCAGGAACGCGACATAAATAGTGTTTTTTATTTTTTGAGGGATAGTAGCGTTGTTTTCCATTTGAAACAATGTTTCAATAGAGCTGAAAGCAATTGGAATTTTGTCCCAACATATGTGAAGTATGGAAAAAAAATTGAATATCGGTAGAGCACTCCATGAATAGGTGTATCTTCGACTCATCTTTATTGTTACAAAATGGGCAAAGTATTGATTGAAGATAAACGTCGAATTTATCCAAGTTGAGCTTTGTGGGCAACCTCTGTAACCTTGCTCTCCATATTAAGATGTTGACTTTTTTGGGACAAATACGGTTCCAAAGATTCTTGATCAAGTTTGGCTTAAGCCAATTATCATCTATAATTCTTCTAAACGATGCCACTGTGTATTTTTTTTCATTAGAATCTCCAATCCATCTATTGATTATCCTGACAATAAAAAAGATTATTGATATGAATCTGTAGCTTGTCTAAAGACAAGTGTAGGTGACTAACGGTACCCCAAACACCTCCTTCCTAGCATTGGAACGAGTTCATTCAATATATTGACCATGAATGGTAGCCACTACGTCATGACACAAGGTACCATTTTCAGTTCCAAATCTCCACTACCATTTAACTAGCAAGGCATAGTTAAAGTCTTGCAAACCTCCATTTTCCAAGCCACCATTTTTTCATGTTAAGAAGTTTTCCCACACAACCCATACAATCTTTTTATTCTCTTAACTACCTCCCCAAAAGAAGTTACATCTAACGCTTTCAAGACACTTGATGATAACAGTAGGGTTGTATAAAGGGAGAAAAGGTATGTGTAACAACCATAAAATTTCAACAATTTTTAATGTCAAAAACAATCCATTTTCATAATGTTTTACAAAAAGGTTTTCCCAGAACAATCCATAATAAAACATAATCATGAGGAGCGGTACGATCACGTCTTTGCCCTGCCACGGTCTCCTGAAGAACCTGAAAAACATTAAACCACAACTGTAAGCCCGAAAGCTTAGTGAGATACCCCCAAAATACTAACCACATATACCACGCATAACATATCATAACCGAACAGAACACAGAACAGCCATGCACTTCGGGTCTACTGTGTGACTGGTCCACCGCAACGGCCTTCAGTCCACCTGGTCCACCCTCCGAGTCTAGCCTTATCCATCGAGTCTGCAGTATGGTTGGTCCGCCCGCACCGGGCCTTCAACCTACCTGGTCCACTCTCTGAGTCTACAGTATGACTGGTCCGCCCGCATCGGGCCTTCAGTCGGCCTGGTCCACTCTCCGAGCCTCGGCACGTCTGGTCCGCCCTCGTGGGGCCTACAGTCTATCCGGACCGCTCGTTGGGCCTTCTGGATATCCGGTCCGCGCTGGGTATGTTGGCCTACAACACAAAGTAGGACCCACCTCAACCCATCCCAATTCAAACAACCATGTGCACATAAACATACAATCATATAACAATTCACATCCAATCAAACCGATCTAGCAGATCACGTAACATGACATACTCTAAGCAGGATAAAGACCTAACCGGTCACTAGCATAACATCATCCTATATACCAGGATACCGAACTTAACCAGGTCTCTAACATATACCATCCTAACTACCAGGATGCAAACATAGTAAAACAGCAACATTACAACAATACCCAGATGACAATCCGATAAAGGACTGGCCTTGGTGCCTTAGACCTGTTGATATAGTGAGGATAACTCACCTTGCAACTGCCGACAGAAAAGATAAGACCGAGATGCTTCGTCCGCTGACACGATCTCCACCACTGGCCAACACCGACATTGAACTAAAAAAAAGCCAACAATTACCAAAATGCCCCTGGAAGTCAATTGGTCAACCCTTAGTCAAAGTCAAAGTCAAAGTCAAACTCCTAACTGACTCTACTCGTCGAGTCAACCTAATGACTCGTCGAGTCCCCATGCTCAGAACTTCCACAATTCGCGACTCAACTCGCCGAGTCACCCCGAGACTCGCCGAGTCTCGCAACTCTGAGTCCCCTCGCACTCACTCACCGAGTCCTCCCTTGACTCACTGATTCACGGCTTCACCAGAAGAAGTTTGGACCTCACGCCCAGACTCGCCGAGTCCAAGAACAGACTCGTCAAGTCTGTGGCTATCTTCAACGTACTCACCGAGTTGTTCTTCCAACTCGCCGAGTTCCAATCCATCTTCAAGAAACTCACCGAGTACACCTTTGTGACTCACCGAGTGCCTCTAGATCTTAACCCATGCAGAAGCTTTCCAGGCCATGCAAATGATCCAAAACAAAGATCTACCCTTATACAACCCATCCATCATGTAAAGTGGCAAACTTTACGTGAATCCAAAGATATCTAGGCATTTACACTCTAGGGTTAGGGTTTGGAACAAGATGACTTCACCAAACACTCAAGAATAGGGACTTTAATGCACTCTAGACCTTCTCCATTCTAGATCTAAGGTAGCAACCTCAGATCTAACCTTCAAACCTGAAATACCACAAGCTAAAATTTCCACCCATTCCAAAATGATGAACCTAGATGAATAACAGCCCAAGAAATGAAGTAATACCTAAAAAGGAAGCCCCACCAAAAGAGAAATCAGAATCTTAGAAAAGCCCCTTGCTCCAAGCTTCCTATCTCTCCAAGATCTCCTCCGAAAATCTCTTCTCCAAGGTTCAAATGCACTCAAATCCCTCACAAATGCGTCTTAGGGTTTTCTGGACTTCAAGAGAGGGTAAAGAGGCTGGGGAGAGGGTATAATGTCCTTTATATAGGGCTCATCCTCCAAAATTAGGGTTTTGCTCCACTCAGCGCCTACTCGCCGAGTCCAGCCTCCGACTCGCCAAGTTGGCCACTTAACACGCGACTAGAGTCGCGACCCTACTCGCCGAGTTGCCCTTTCACATTTACACTTTGAACCCTGAATTTGCACTCCTGAACTTGGGATGTTACAATTCTCCCCCACTTAGATTAGGCTTCGTCCTCGAAGCCTACAGCACCACAACTCCAGAACTACTCTCTCAATGCACCTCCTGGCATTAACCAGACCAGATTCCTCAAAACACAGCCATCGAAACCCAAAACCCAACTTTCCCTCTTGCAGTGTCCTGACCACCACTTCAAGCCGGCCACCGGCCTCATCCTCTGATAACCACATTTATCCACCGAGTACCACTCCATGATACTTCGCTCGCTCCATATCACAACAATCACTTGACTCATACAAGCTAGAGATAATCCCTGAACCACCAGAATCCCGGTCTGAATCCAACTTTATCCACTCCATGCTGACAAGATGATACATCCCTCAATCTCAAAGCAACTCTCATGAGTTCCCTTCCGCAATCTCATACCCATGTTGAAATGGCACTAGCATCCTCGGGTTGGGAAAACCCGAACACTAATGACACCTCCAAACATCCCCCAGGATGGATTACCACTACATACACAATTCCTTGACCGAAATCAAGTTGGGAATCCAAGACTCCATCCCTGCCTCCCTTCCGAGCCTCTTGGCTCTACACCCTCGGAATTCCTTTCGTGACCTTGGCAGACATCCAAACCGGATGTGATTCCATACCACCGCCGCACACACTGCGCAATAACCATAATTGGAACACCCCAATCATAACTTTGCACTACTGTTTTCACTTCTGTGAACTTACATTCCCTCTCGGAGCTACATTCCTTTCCTTTTTCCTTACCAAGGAGATCCACTTGGCTGCCTTGACACTACCACAAGTGTCACGGTGCTCACCCAATACTACACCATTTCCTTATGGCATAATCGCTATCCCATTCACCACACATACTCTAAATCCGCTCGCAGGGACTCTCGAGTCCATGCACTACCTCCACTAATCGTGATCAATATCCGGGGCCAGACCTTCTGATGCTATCACATCACGACATACTCATTCCATTCCCTCATACCGATCTATCAACACATGTTGAGTCTTCAGCATGACTGGACCGCCTTACCAGGCCTTCAGCCCATCTGGACCACTCTCAAAACTTTTAGCAGGTCTGGACCGCCCTCTAGGGCCTTCAGCCTGATTGGACCGTTCTTCGAGCCTTCGGCCTGACTGGACCGTTCTCCGACCTTCAGTCTATCCGGACCGCTCAACTAGCATTCATTATCCCGCATTATTCTTCCAGGAAAACTCTCCCATGCATACTGTTCTAGCCCTCTAGGGATTCCGAACTCTATCTCCATCCTACATACTCAATCCCGACCCAATCCCGAGCCTCCCACAATCGATCACCCTTGGTCTGCACCCCGCCCCGCCTGTCTGACACTTGCTCATACCAGTCTACGCTCGGCTGTCTGAACCGTTGCTGAATCCCAACAGTTAAACAATCTCTCATGCTTATTGATCTTCCGGAGAATTTCCAATTCTCCCCCACTTAGAGCACTGACTATCAACCACCGGTCGCCATCACCGACCTCCCTTATTAACCCTATACAACATAATCTCTTGCACTCGAACTGGTTCCTACTAGAACGACCAGCCTTCACAGAATCACATATCAACACGGATCATCTCGCCTTGAAAGAAACCCGACCTTCAGCTAACCATTCCTCAGACTGCCGATGTTGCCCGACATTCAGATCAGATGCCAGATTCCCACTAAAACCCTCATGAATGATAACCAACGAAATTCCCAACACTAAACCCATAACCATACCATAACCCTCAAAGAACAACGAATACAATACCGAAAACCACACAACAAGACTAGCAGATAACAATACTCCACAATAACCACAACATAGCAAGACATCAAGAAAGAAACATACACGCAGCTGCATCCGGAACTTCCCTGATCTCCTCTTCTGCAAGCTGAAAAGCACGACCCTAAGCCCTTGGGGGCTCCGCTCCACCCTGACCTCCACCCGTGATCCTCAATGTGGTCGATGTTGGAGCCTGCACCAGTCCTGCAGTAAGTTGTGGACAGCTGACCCTCAAGTGTCCAACCTGATGGCAATGATAACAAATCCTCAAGTCCCGAACCGGGGCTGTCTGCCGATAATCCCTCGCAAAGTGCCCCTCCTTTCCGCACTTGCGGCATGTACCACCAGACCTACAAACTCCGGTGTGACCCTTCCCACACTTCCCACAAGTGTGGCTGCTCTGATCTCCCACCCTAGAATCAACGGTCTTGGACCGTTTCAACGCCGGCTGCGACTACACCGGAGCCTGCCTCAGCTCTCGTAACTGCAACTCAATCTCCAACTCACGCCGCTTGGCGACCTCCTGCAACTCCAACAAGGTTTTGCACCTCTGCGTAGACACAAAATGTCTGATATCCCTCTTGAGCATACTCAGATATCGGGACATCTGAGCCTGCTCCAAAGCGAACTCAGGGCAAAACATTGCCCTCTCAGTGAACATCCTGGTGATCTCTGTCACCGACTCCGAATCCTGCTTCAGTTCCAGGAACTCCTGAGCTAATCTCTCCCTCTCAACCCGCGGAACATAACGAGTGTTGAACATTTCCCGGAACTCATCCCATGAAACCGTAGCTCTCTGCGCATCCGAGTATGACCCCGTGGTCAATCTCCACCAATCCTTCGCCCTAAGCCTCAACAGGTTTAGAGCACACCTCACCCTCTGATCAGTAGGGCATGAACACGTGAAGAAACACCCCTCCACGTCTGACAACCATCTCATAGCAACAATCGGGTCCTGAACTCCATCAAAGGTAGGGGGCTTCGTATTATCGAAGTCCCAATACTGAAAACCTCTATCGGTTCCTCCCCCTGCTGCTGCTACAGACGTTGTAGCCGCCGCGACAGCCGTCTTTGTGAGAGCCACATAGCGCTCATCAAAATACTCAACCATGGCGGTCTTGATCGACCCAAACAGTTCCGGCAGCTCGGCCCGGAACAACGCAGCAACCTCATCGTGCAGGATCTCACGAATCCTAGCATCCAATTCGCATGTGCTCATCTGACCAGTAACCTCAGGCGGTACCGACCCGCCCTAACCTCCCTCTCTTGCTCTCGATCTTGACCCAGATCCGCTCCCAGCGTGCCTCGTGACCACCATACTGTAAAACACCACAAAATCTTAGACACTTCCCACTAATCCGGGAACCAACTCCCAACTCAACCCTAGAGGTCATGGTTTCCCTGATACACGTATCGGTCCTGTGCTTTCAGTAGTACGGGCCCATAATACCTTCCACACCTACCCATATTTGTATTAAGTACTACCACAACACCCTAGTGAAAAAAACATACATAACAAGCGCTCAATCCTCACTCCTAGAGGAACACTGGAAATCTCATACAAAAAGAAACCCTAGGCTAGCAGGCATCACAAATCAGGCAATACTATCATGCATTTCCTGAAGATCCCTAGCCTAGTACTAGCATGTTGTTCTATCATATCACATAAACAAATAACTTGCATGGTATTTTGGGGCTACTAACTGGCTCCAACTGATCGTACCTCCGCGTCCTCTATTTTTACTCATTTTGAAAACCATTTTAAATTTTCTTTTGAAAACTCTTCCTTGATTTGAGACTGGATTCACACGAATGTTCCTCCAATTCACTCAAACCAAGGCTCTGATATCAACTTGTAACGACAATAAAATTTCAACAATTTTTAACTTTTCAAAAACAATCCATTTTTATAATGTTTTACAAAAAGGTTTTCAGTATAATTATTATCAGAGTCTTCCCAGAACCACATCATAAAACATAATCATGAGGGGCGGTACGATCACGCCTTTGCCCTGCCACGGTCTCCTGAAGAACCTGAAAAACATTAAACCACAACTGTAAGCCCGAAAGCTTAGTGAGATACCCCCAAAATACCAACCACATATACCACGCATAACATATCATAACCGAACAGAACATGGAACAGCCATGCACTTCGGGTCTACTGTGTGACTGGTCCACCGCAACGGCCTTCAGTCCACCTGGTCCACCCTCCGAGTCTAGCCTTATCCATCGAGTCTGCAGTATGGTTGGTCCGCCCGCACCGGGTCTTCAACCTACCTGGTCCACTCTCTGACTCTACAGCATGACTGGTCCGCCTACACCGGGCCTTCAGTCGGCCTGGTCCACTCTCCCAGCCTCAGCACGTCTGGTCCGCCCTCGTGGGGCCTACAGTCTATCCGGACCGCTCGTTGGGCCTTCTGGATATCCTGTCCGCCCTGGGTATGATGGCCTACAACACAAAGCAGGACCCGCCTCAACCCATCCCCAGTCAAATAATCATGTGCACATAAACATACAATCATATAACAATTCACATCCAATCAAACCGATCTAGCAGATCATGTAACATGTTATACTCTAACAGGATAAAGACCTAACCGGTCACTAGCATAGCATCATCCTATATACCAGGATACCGACCTTAACCAGGTCACTAACATATACCATCCTAACTACCAGGATGCAATCATAGTAAAATAGCAACATAACAACAATACCCAGATTACAATCCGATAAAGGGTCGGCCTTGGTGCCTTAGACCCTGTTGATATAGTGAGGATAACTCACCTCACAACTGCCGACTAAAAAGATAAGACCGAGATGCTCCGACCACTGACACAATCTCCACCACTGTCCAACACCAACATTGAACTCAAAACAAAAGCCAACAATTACCAAAATGCCCCTGGAAGTCAACTGGTCAACCCTTGGTCAAAGTCAAAGTCAAAGTCAAACTCCTGACTGACTCTACTCGCCGAGTCAACCTAATGACTCGTCGAGTCCCCATGCTCAGAACTTCCCCAATTCGCGACTCAACTTGCCGAGTCACCCCGAGACTCGCCGAGTCTCGCAACTCTGAGTCCCCTCGCACTCACTCACCGAGTCCTACCTTGACTCACTGATTCATGGCTTCACCAGAAGAAGTTTGGACCTCACGACCAGACTCGCCGAGTCTGTGGCTATCTTCAACGTACTCGCCGAGTTGTTCTTCCAACTCGCCGAGTTCCAGTTCATCTTCAAGCAACTCGTCGAGTACACCTTTGTAACTCGCTGAGTGCCTCTAGATCTTAACCCATGCAGAAGCTTTCCAGGCCATGCAGATGATCCAAAACATATATCTACCCTTATACAACCCATCCATCACATAAAGTGGCAAACTTTACGTGAATCCAAAGATATCTAGGCATTTTACACTCTAGGGCTAGGGTTTGGGACAAGATGACTTCACCAAACGCTCAAGAACAGGGAATTTAATGCACTCTAGACCTTCTTCATTCCAGATCTGAGGTAGCAACCTCAGATCTAACCTTCAAACCCGAAATACCACAAGCTAAACTTTCCACCCATTCCAAAATGATGAACCTAGATGAATAACAACCCAAGAAACAAAGTAATACCTAAAAAGGAAGCACCAACAGAAGAGAAATCTGAATCTTAGCAAAGCCCCTTACTCCAAGCCTCCTATCTCTCCAAGATCTCCTCCAAAAATCTCTTCTCCAAGGTTCAAATGCACTCAAATCCCTCACAAACGCGTCTTAGGGTTTTCTGGACTTCAAGAGAGGGTAAAGAGGCTGGGTAGAGGGTATAATGTCCTTTATATAGGGCTCATCCTCCGAAATTAGGGTTTTCTCCACCCAGCGCCTACTCGCCGAGTTGGTCACTTAACACGCGACCAGAGTCGCAACCCTACTCGCCGAGTCCACCCATGGACTCACCGAGTTGCCCTTCCACATTTACACTTTGAACCCTGAACTTGCACTTCTGAACTCGGGATGTTACAGTATGACCCAAGGCTACTAAGAACGAGTTTACATAGGATAAGACGACCACCAGTTGAGAGATTTTTACCTTTCCAATTAGATAGCTTCTTGTTGAACTTGTCAATTAACAGAATCCAATTAGATTTTCTAGACATTGTTAGCTTCGATAGGAACTCCGAAGTATTTCATCAGGAATGAAACAACACCACATTTTAAGCTATTAGCCATGTCAACAATCTCCGAGTCACTAATACTAACATCTTTCACTTTACTTTTTAAGAGATTTACCTTGAGCCCGGATGCTAAACAAAAGCATCCAACGATTTTGGTAATTAGTTGCGTTTTGTTTCGACCATTCCCCTATAAAAAAATGGCACCATCGACGTATTAAAGAAGGTACAAGTGCGAGCCCTTTTACCGAGATTGAAGCGTTTATAAATCTCATTCTCTAAAGCTTCCTCAAGTGCAATCCTAAGACCTTCAGCAGCTATAATAAAAAGAAAGGATGAAGCGGGTCAACTTATCGCACACCCTTTGTAGCTTGAATTCTTTGGTAGGATTTCCATTAACAGGTATTGAGACCTTGGCTGAAGTAAGACAAGCACAAATCCAACTAATCCACTTTTCACTGAATCCCATGAGTTCAAAACATATTTTGAAGAAACAACCAGCTAAGACTGTCAAAAGTCTTATCAAAATTGACTTTAAATATGAAATAAATTTTCCTTCTTTTGGCCCATGTAATAGCTTCGTTTACAACAAGGGGACCACTAAGAATATGTATGCCTTGGATGTACGTCGTTAGTTTATTCCTGATGACCAACCCACCAACCCAATGAGATTAAAGTTCTAGCAATGATTGTGTGCATGCATTCGATGAGATTAATTGACCTAAAATCGACAAGGCTTAATGGGTCATTTATTTTGGGCACCATGGTGATATAAACGATGCATTGCTACCGGAATTGATGACGCTTCAAAACATGTCCCAAGTTGCATTAATTTCTATTTTCGATTCCAAATTTACTGTAAAATCATAAATGGGAAGTGATTTGTACACAATAATTTTTTGCCATACACAACAATTTATGCATTATAAAGTTGTACGATACAACACTTTAAAGCACAAATTGTTGTGTATGGAAAAAAAATATTATGTACGAATCAGTTCCCATCATAAATGGGTGCAATTTCTATTTTCTACAAACATAACTTATGGATTTTGGTCTCTTTGTTGCATTAATTTCCATTTTCGATTTACTAAAAAAAAGGTAAATTGTATAATTTACGTGGACCCTCCATGATGCAATATTCTAATAAGATACACTTGAATTTTACATGGATATTTTGCACATCTCTACTTATTATAATACTTCTCTGGACACAATCGTTTTGAAAATATAACTAATTATCTCATCTGCTATATAACTTTAAAGAAGAAAGATTTTCAACTTGTCAGAATTAAAGTCTTTGTCATATATATATATATATATATATATATATATATATATATATATATATATATATATATATATATATATATATATATATATATATATATAAAGTGAATATACCCTTAAGGGTATATAAGCTTAAGTACCCAAATTCACCATAACACGTTGTTTTGTGTCATATAATACATTCTAATTGTCCACTATTCTTAAAATTTAACTTCTAAATTGATTTACTTTCATGATTTTTATAAATTACATATTTATCTTTCTCTTATATAATTTTTATTTTCAACTACAATATATATAGCCTAGTAGGTGGTCGGCAAAAAGATTTGATGTAAGAGGAAGGTAATAGTGAAATTTCGAAAACGTTGAAAGTAAATCAAGTTAGGGGTTGAAGTTTAATAACATTATAATGAATATATCAAACAAAAAGACGTATTATGGTGTATTTGGGTACCTAAACTTATATACCCTTAAGGGTATATTCACTTTTCCCATATATATATATATATATATATATATATATATATATATATATATATATATATATATATATATATATATATATATATATATTTATATGGGAAAAGTGAATATACCCTCAAGGGTATATAAGCTTAGGTACTCAAACTTACCATAATACGTCGTTTTGTTTGATATATTTATTATAATGTTGTTCAACTTCAATCCTTAACTTGATTTACTTTCAAGATTTTCAAAATTTCATTATTATCTTCCTCTTACATCACATCTTTTTGACGAACATCAATTAGGCTATATATATTATAGTTGAAAATGAAAATTATGTAAGAGGAAAATAAATGTGAAATTTATAAAAATCTTTGAATGAAATCAAGTTAGAAGTTGAATTATAAGAACATTAGACACTTACAATGTATATATGTGATAAAAAACGACGTAGTATGGTGAGTTTGGGTACCTAAGCTTATATACCTTTAAGGGTATATTCACTTTTCCCTATATATATATATATATATATATATATATATATATATATATATATATATATATATATATATATATATATATATATATATATATATATATATATATATATATATATATATATATATCAGCTTAATCAGAAAAAACGAAAGGCCAATTAGAATTTATGGCTTGCTTCATTGCAGGATACACAACTAATTTATACAATTGTGATTTAGTTGTTCCCAACTTTTTCAAGAAATCGGACGAAATAGGGGTGCAAACGAGTCAAGCTACTCACGAGCTATTCGGGATTGGATCGTTAAAAGTTCGACTCGAAACCGATTTTAAACGAGTTCGAGCTCGAGCCTATGTCATTAAGCTCGATTAGGCTCGCGAGCCTAAACGAGCATTTATATAATATAATTTATTATTATTTATATATATTAAAATAAAAACATATTAGGGGAATTATGGATTTAGGGTATTGGTAAACAAGCTCGAGTCGAGTTTAAACTTATTTAGGCACGTCAGATAAAAAACGAGTCGAACCCGAGCCGACCGGAGCCGAGTTTGTATAATTCTTTATGAGCTCGAGCCGAACTCAATACAAGAAAGCTCGAATCGAGCCGAGCTCGAGCTCAAGCTTCATATAAATTAAACGAGCTCGAGTTAAGCCTGGCCAGGCTCAGCTCGTTTGCACCCCTAGGACGAAATATGCAACCAAGTTTGGCCGAAACATATATTGTGATAAACTAATTTAGATAAATCGAACAGTTAATGGTCAAGGCATGCAACACCGTAATCGACACTAATGACTTATACATGTAAAAATAATATGTAACAACATATTATATATTTCAAACAATTTAAAAATGATTAAACTGAATTATTAAAAAGGGATAATGACTTAAAAGGGTAATATATTTTTTGATTTGTACACATTTAGTCACTGACTTTTTTTTCGTCTACATTTACCCCTTCAACTTGTTAAACTGTACACATTTAGTTTTTATGACCGGCTACTCCAGGTTAGCCGGTAAAAATGGTTTAATAGGGTAATATATTTCTCATTTTGTACACATTTAGTCCTTAATATTTTTGTACACATTTAGTCCTTAATATTTTTTTTTATTGCAAAATAAGTCATATTTGTTTTTATACTCATTAAGTACTTATGAATGATTTCTTTAGGTTTTTTCCAGACATCTTACGTGGGATAGCCATATGGTGGTGGGATAAGTTAAGGTGGTCCTGCTATATGTTGTAGGCCAAGATACCTGGTGTAGGCCGGTTGTAAGTCGTAGACACAGAGGCTCGAGAAGAGTGGTTGGGTTAAGACAACATGCCTACAAACCTAGGTATTCTAGTCCGATGACTGAGTGGATCTGTTGTATGTTGGCATTCCAGTCTGATGACTGATTGGGCAAAGATTTTCCAATTTGATGAGTGTGGGCTCGTTATGCATGACAATACGTTTGTTGTATCGAGTATTTTGGGGGAAACTGATTAAGCTTTGTGCTTACCCAGTTGTTTTAAGGCATAAGTGTACACACTCATCAACATTGAGGATTTCGCGTTTCTTATATTAATCTGATTTTCGATAAATATATTTTGGAATAAACATTTTTTTCTTAATAATGGATTTATAATTAGAGACTTTTGCCTTATTTAAAAATGAAAATTTTTGGTTGTGAAAATAAGACGTTACACATAAACATCAACAGCCCCACACACTTCATCAATGATTGTCTCATGTAAGATGTCGTGAGAAAAAACCTAAGGAAATCATTCATAAGTACTGAATAAGTACAAAAACAAAAATGACATTTTTGAAACAAAAAAAAATATATTAAGGACTAAATGTATATAAAAATATTAAGGAATAAATGTGTACAAAATGAGAAATATATTACCCTATTAAATCATTTTTCTCGGCTAACATGGAATAACCGGTCATAAGGACTGAATGTGTAAAGTTTAACAAGTTGAAGGGGTAAATGTGGATGAAAAAAAACTCAGTGACCAAATGTGTACAAATCGAAAAATATATTACCCTTTTAAGACATTATCCCTTATTAAAAAGGGTAACTTGAATAGTTCATCAAACCGCACCTAGACTAAATTAATAATCTAGAAGTATATCACATGATCATCAATCATATTACTAATTAACAGGTAATACTAATTAGTTTAAACCAATGGTAATCTCATCTTTCAAGATATCATAAAATAACAAGTTATCAAAACTTACAAACTGAATCAAAAAATTATTTAAACAAATCCTAACTGAAAGCAAATTAAAGGAATTACTATAGGAAGAACTTATTGGAAATCCCACGCATTTTCACCACGAATCTCTTCTGTTTCCTCGGGTGTGAAATTATTTGCAATATTAAAAAACACTCAAATCTCCTCCGTCGTCTTGTCCTTAATCATGTCCGCTATTTTCTGACAAACAATATCCAGCATTTTCACCACGAATCTCTTCTGTTTCCTCGGGTGTGAAATTATTTGCAATATTAAAAAACACTCAAATTACCTCCGTCGTCTTGTCCTTAATCATGTCCGCTATTTTCTGACAAACAATATTAAAAAACACTCAAATCTCCTCCGTCGTCTTGTCCTTAATCGAGGTTAGGGATAGGCCATGGGATCACATCCGATGAACAGCCTTCGTCCAACATATTTTTTATTGTGACGGATTTGATTGCAGCCACCTATTCGATGGTGAAGTGGTGATTGTCCGTTGACCTCAGGGTAAGGATTGTGCTCGAAGACATGGTGACGCAAGGGTTTGATTTATGGAGAAGATGGAACTGATAGGAGAAAAGGTTCAAGGGTTTATATATATTGTATACATAACTCTAAATTCAGTCGTGATATTTCCTTTTTTTTAGGAAAGCCAAATCCTTTAGAGTGTTTGGTACGGGTCCAAATGAGATGCAACGCGGGAGAGGTGACAGCCCTCAACGGTATTACGACGAGAAGCACACCGCCCCCCAATCTCGTTGCACCTCGTTGCGTTGATTCTTGTAGCCCTAAAACAAATTGTAACGCGTAAATGGAATAAAAAAAAAATAACTGTTGTTATTTAGACCATTTGAAAACGGTAAAAAAAAACTTACATTTTTACCTATATATATATACTTTATTTCAAAATTTTATAAACCTTTCTCTCATTCTCTTTATATCTTATAAACATATTTTCTTAAAATTTCAAAAAATGGAGCAAAACCCAAACACCCCCCTCCATCATTAAACCCAAACACAACCTCGCATCTCAGATTTGCGAGGTATGAAAATTATTTCAACCTTTTGTCGTCTCAAGGTTCACTACAAATATCATACCAAGGTGCCGCTTTCAATCCCGCTTCACCGCCACTGCAATTTCCCAACTCACCTTACGTTCAACAAAATCAATTTGGTCAAAACCCAAATTTACAACAAAATCTTTTCTCTACTTTTGGTTCGATGCAACAAACAACCAATCAGCTGTCGCCTACAACAGAACCATCAGTTCAAGTGGAAGCGGGAAGTAGTAAGAAAGGGAAAGGGAAAGGAAAATCAATAGCGGTAGAAACAGTGACACCAGAGGAGGAATACGCTTTGACGGCGGCTCGGTGTGCTACTTCAAAAAACAAACTTCGCGGAAATGGAATGAAAAAATGAGCTTATTAAGGGGGGGGGGGGGGGGGGGGGGTTCTCGACAAGTTTCATGCTATTTTAAAGAAAAATTTGTATCGCAACAATGACATGTTGAGCAACAAATGGGGTATGATAACTAAGCGGTGCAGCAAATTCAACGGTATTTACAACCGGCTTGAGGTGCAACAACAAAGCGGAACCAACGACTTCGATTTGTTCAAATCTGCTAAGGAACAATATCGGGTCGAAATGGATCATGTTTTCGACTTTGAAAAATCATGGGAATTGTTGCGAGCGGATCCAAAGTGGAATAAAACGCCTAAATCGTCGGAGGATCAATCCAAAAGGTCTCGCAATTCTAGCTCGGTCGACATGTCGGACGCACGAACTAACATCGACCTAAACACCGATGATGATGAGATCCCGGATGATATCCAAGAGATATCCCCACCACCACAACCGCCCGGACGCGACAAAGCGAGGTGCGCTGCAAGACATGCGGAGGAGGTGGAGACGAGAGCAAAAGATGCGGCGGAAATGAGAGCCAAATTCGACGAGCACAATTTATTAATAAAAGAAAAAAATGAATTGAAACGTCGTCATTTGGAATTCCTGTAAAGGCAGGCACGTGAGAAGCAGGAACAAAAAGAGAGGGAACTAATGACACATCAATTGTCAATTCTTCGGATAAACGAGGAGGGTTTAGCGTCTGCTGATCTAGCGGTGCTACAAAAGATGAAGGAACAAATTAAGAAAAAATATTTGGGTTAATTAGGATTGGTGTGGTTTTAGTAGTAATTTGAATGGTATTTTAGTTATTAATTTAGGTTTAAAATTATGTTTTTTTAATTGTAATCGGAATTTTAGATTTTAAATATTATGTCTTTTTTTGTTTTTAAAATTATGTGTTTTATAAAAAATATATTAGTTATTAAAAAACACAAAAAGAAGAAAAAAAAAAGCCAAAAAAAAGTTTTAAAAAAAATGGTAAAAAAAATTACAAAAATAAAAATATTTATTTTCAAAAAGTTGGTGTTGCATCTTGTTGCCTATTTCTCCAATTGGTGTCATAACACCATTTGCTTAAGTGGCATGTGAGGTGGCACAACTTGGTGTTGCACCTTGTTGCCCACACTCAATGCTTTTACTAAATGATGTCGTTATGTGATTATCTTTTTGAAATAGATTAAGGCAAATTACACCAATGATCTTGTGGTTTTGTGTAGTCTATATGTTTGGTCCCTATACTGTTAACTTGGATCATCCTTAAAGTTTGTATTTGTCTCAAATTTGGTCCTGATTTCAGTTGAAATTACTCCTTTGCTCTTGATGATATTTTTTTAATATTTATAAATTCTTAGTTTAATTATTATATGGAACAAATTATTAAACAAACACACTCTACCTACTCCCTATATCCCTCCTCAACCCATCGTATCCACTATATCTCCCCATAAACTTGTCGGCACTACCTCTTCTCACCAGAAAAGTTGTTATCACCTCCCACCACTCGTAACATCCAAAACCACCCCATTACATCCATCCTATATGTATCCAAAACCTACAAAAACCTTGCCAACAAGAAATCCTACTGGTACCTCGACATCTAACCTTGTAATATTCTCAATCGTCGACTTGCAGCTCTGCAATCTAAACAATCCACGGATATATACCATCGGTCAAGAAATTCACCCTTTATATTTTCAATTCAGAAGTGTATTCCTATTTGATCGATGGATTGATTGCCCCTTTTGCGTACTTTGGTGAAAAGGCTAGGGTTTTCTACAGATAGAGAGAAGGCAGGGTTCCAATTGCAGCGATATGAAAGTGGAAGGTAAAGGGTTTGGTTAAGGTTTCCAGTAAACAACTACCTACTTGTGTTCGGTAGTATTAAAGTGGAGGAACGATTGCTTGATATGTCTTCTAATTGTGTTTGACGGTAGCAGAATGTAGGAATGATTGCTTGATTTGTCTAATGCTTGTGTTTGGTTGTAGTATAGTGGAGGAATGATTGCTTGATCTATATTCTTCTGGTGGAGGGGGGGGGGGGGGGAGAGGGACATGATACAATGAGAGATTTGAGCGACATGAGAAGGATGGTAGATTGATGAGAGGTATAAAAGGGACGTTTGGTATAAAGAGAACGCATTGGGGGTGGGGCTAGGACCTACACATACTTTTATTTAAATCTCTTTCTAAAAATATAGAGTAAATTACACGAATGGTCCCTATGGTTTAGGGTAATTTGCACGTTTGGTCCCTAACTTATTTTTTTAACTCAGAATGTCCCTATTGTTTGTTTTTGTTATACGCTTGGTCCCTGTTTTACCTAAAAAGACTATTTTGCCCTTGATTTTTTTAATTTATTTAAATAAACACACCCCCAACCCTACCCCCTCACCTTACTTTACCTATCCCAACATTTTTCCTTATTTAAGTAATAGTCTTTTTAGCTAAGATAGGAACCAAACACGTAACAAAAACAAACAGTAAGGATCAAACGCGTAACAAAAACAAACAACAGGGACCTTCCGAGTTAAAAAAATAAGTTAGGGACTAAGCTCGCAAATTACCCCAAACCATAGGGACCATTTGTGTAATTTACTCAAAAATATAATAATAAACAATAAGAAAGAGTATAACTGTCATTTCATGTCTTGTAGGAACCAAACTCGAAACAAAAGTAAACTACAAGGACGGTCCGAGTTAAAAATCATTTATAGGGACCAAGCTTGCAAACTACCTAAAACCATAGGGACCATTCGTTTAATTACCCGATAGATAATGATATATTATATAATAAATTTTTATATACTACATGTGAAACAATTGAATATATATATATATATATATATATATATATATATATATATATATATATATATATATATATATATATATATATATATATATATATATATATATTGATTTTGTAGATAGTTGTTTGAAGTTATGCTTGGGTTTGTTTGGATTTGCCTTTTAAAAATTAGAAAGATTGTTTTAAAATTTTGATAAGAAAAATTGAATAAATATAAGAACACCCAAACAAATCTTCTTGATGATATAAATTTTGATATTTGATAGTATTGTAAAAAAATTGAATATATTCAAACTAATAAACATTTATTCTGTGTAAACAAATATATTTCAATATAGTTTTTATTATATAAAATAAAACTTTTGTTTTTATTGTATCAGTTATATGCGAATCAAAAAAATATATTTTATTAGTTATTATTATATGTATTATTCACATATAAATAAAAAAAATGTATTTATATTTTGTTACAACTCATTTAGTTATTTACATGTTAATTAAAAATGTATTTGATTATTATTTATATGTAAATAAAAGGGCGTATTGTAATATATTAGATACAGAATTTATTCATATTTGAAAAATATGCATCATGAGAGCTGATGTTAAATAATAAAAATATTTGTATTTTTCGTATTAATATATATTTTGATTTCTAAAGAATACACAATTATAAATTTTGGTATTAGTGAAAAAAACAATAAAAATAAAATTTTGTAATGGATGGCTAACATTTGTTCTCATGTTCCTAATTTTTTTCATTTTCCTTTATATACTTTTTAAATAATACAAAATGTTAGAAACTAAAAAGAAAAAATAAAAAATAATGTGATTATAAAACTTGTTGCAAATTTGGTGATCACCAATACAACAAGTTACCAAAGGGCTTCTAGCCCAGCGGTATCAGGTGGTGTTCTCCCTTTTTGAGATCGAGAGTTCAAGTTCCGTCGTGAACATATGTAGAATTAAGTGTTAGTTTAGGAGTAGATTAGTATATTTGTATTTGTTGGTTCAAAAAAAACCAATACAACAAGTTAATGACATACATAATAAATACAAGACATATTAATTTACATACCATTTTCAATCTAAAAGCAATAATTATATAATTTAATAGACTATTTTATTATTCATTAATTATTAATAGAAACTAAAACATAATCATTTCTAAAATATGAAGTTTTTTTTTTGTCATTTGTCACATTCTCATTTAATTTGTCAAATATCATTTTGTAATTATTTTAAATTAATTTTTTTTTCCAAATGTCATTTTATGAATTTTTTCTATTTTCTTAAATTCCACAAAATATTTTTATGTAATAGTTGCAATAAATGTAGTAATAAATTGATATCGATTTCATTAATATTTTTATTTTTTAATTTCAAAATTTCTAAAATTAAAGTTCATTAATTTTTTTTATCTATTTAAATTATTTGTTTAAATTTAAAAGATAAAAAATATTTTCGTTATAATAATTCATTATTTTTCTTTATTTCTTTTAAATTCAAAGTTCTCAAATATTTGGACTTTTATATTTAACTTTTTTTTTAAATTAATCCATGTAATACACAGGTCTCACAACTTCTTTTAAATTCAACTAGTGACACTTATATATATATATATATATATATATATATATATATATATATATATATATATATATATATATATATATATATATATTGACATCCCCAAAACCACGGCCAGTAAAGACCAGTTTCATTTATGCTTTTAAAATAATTTCAAAGTGAATTCATTGATTTAAAAGTGTTGCGGAATTTGTTCCCAAACAAAATAAGATAAAATAATATTTATCAAAGTATTTCGTAAAGAAATGTATTTTCATTAAATAATCAAAACTCGGGATGTCATGTTCCGATAAAGATACAAAAACATAAACGACATATTATAAGTCTTACAACAGTTATATACAACTACAGGCCTATAAACAAAACAACTTGATGATTCATCCATCTTATGCCCTCGCGCCACTTCCTGTAATACAAATAAAACTTAGTGGGTCAAGCTTGGGAGCCTGGTGAGCATATAGGGTTTTCAACCCACAATAAATAATTTTATTTAATTTCACCAACCAACAATAACCCGATTAACCATTCTCATTATCCTCACTTTACGTCCCTAAAACAACATCTATTACCAGGGACCTAATCTAGGATTTTCATCGGGACGGACATTACTACAAAGAGGTTTCCTCAACAATAGATGTCCTAAAGGCAACCATGAGGGGGATAGAGTACACCGGTGAACACATCGTTCACAACACCTATAGGTTATGAACCAGCTAGCGTTCCACTTGACTGTCTAGAAAGAGTCTATGGTTGTCATCCATACTCCGCGAGATGACTAGATCAACAACAACATCGAGGCCTCTCATCATTTTATTTCATCACACATCTACTATCTACCCATATTCTAACTTGTAACGCTCGTAGATCCGGGCTAATCAATTTAGAGATAATAAGGGTCGAAAACAACTTTTAGACAAAATATTATTTAGAATAAATAATCTTAACCAAGTTGTATAATATGTCTCAAGGGTTCCGTACATATAAAGAGCGCCAAAATCCAAGTTCTAAAGAAGAAGTTATGACCCGTCGAAGTTTCGCGACGGAACCGGCACGACACTGGGAAGTCGTAAATAGTGAATTTATGATAGAGCGACTTTTAACCTTAGTAATCTAAATGAAAGGCGTAGAATATGTTAACCTGAGAACGTCCATAAAAAAAACGCCCAAATCTGACTTCGTATGAGGAAATTATGATTTTTCAAAGTTTCAGCTTAGCGGTGTACAACCCGAAGTTCGAGTATTAGAGCGAGCGTTTTTTAGCCGACACAACCTAAACAAGAATCGAAGATCTCGTTATTAGTAGCGTAACTTAAAAAGATAGACGAAAATGGACATCAGATGAAGAAGTTATGAGATTTTAACGGACCAATCATGTCCCGGCCTGTTAAAAATATAACTTTAAAAATAAAGTCAAAATTAGCCGACGGAGTCTAAACGAAAATTGTAGAGTACGTCTCCACCTACGCGTGGATATAAATGATGTCAAAAACGGAGTTCGTATGAACGAGTTACAAATTATAATAGCATATTTACATATTAAAATAAAGTATAAATCATATAAACGTACACACACACACACACACACACACATATATATATATATATACACACACACATACATATGTATATATCATTAGAAAGGTATCGACTATGCTGTCATTATAAGACTAATGTTGAGTTCTTTCGACATTAGTTTAGTATAAATATCGTTAAATCTATTTAAAATAGTAATATATATGGTGTTTAGTTGTTTATATAACTATAAGGTTATTAAGTAATTATGGAAGGTAGTTTTTGAAAATTCAATTAGTATAAATAAGAGCCTCTAACTCTCATATTTCTTGCATCATTTTCTTGATTCAAGACTCTTTCTCTTCTTATCCCCCGGGCATTTCGGTCCCTCGTGATTCGACTTCTCTTTCTGTAGTTTTAGTATAGTAAGGTGAGCGCTGAAGCGTTGCACGAATCTTTCTTAAAAAGATTCAGCGACGAACTTCTGCCCCTACAGAGCCCGACTACTAGCTAAAATCCCCTTGTAAGTAAGTTATGCTTACCCTATTTTAAATATAGTCTATATTTAAAATTAGTATTGTTATTATGAACATATAATAAATATTTGAGTTATTATTATAACTTATATAAGTGTCGTTATAATATCTTTTTAACTACTCATGGTACGGGGAATCTGGTTTAAAGGGCCGCATAGGGTTGTTGGATTTCAGAACTGTTATATGCCAAAATGGTCCTGCCCTCCGGTGTTTTATGCTTGACCCCTGTCTGTACATAGTGGTTGGAAAGTATTGTTTAAACGCTTATATAATAATAATAATAATAATAATAATAATAATAATAATAATAATAATAATAATAATAATAATAATAATAATAATAAGACTAATAATTAGTCACGGTTAATATTAGACTAAAATCAAGTGGTAATAAAACTAGGTTTTGTGGAAGGAAATTATTTTAAAGTAAACGAAGCGTTGTCCGAGTACCGAGTCACCACCTTATCAAGTGAGTGCATAGTTACTTTCATCTTACACATAGATATGAAGTATTTTATATAAATTACGTGCTATATGTGCATATTATCTAAGTACTTGCTGTTTATGCTAGATGAACGATTTTATACATGTTTTAAATGATTTAAATTGTATATGTATTTTATATCTACGATAATGTTGGGGTAAAACATGGGTAGATGTAATAAATGGAATATGAGTTGGATGATGAGTTGAGAGGTGTTATACACCACGAGATGAGGGTGAGAGGTGGACGATGTGAGAAGCCTTTTCTAAATGATGGCCCCGTCATTCAGCAGAGTATGGATGATAACCACGGACTATTCTAGACAGTTCAGTGGAATACTAGCAGGCTCGCAACTTGTGGGTGTTGTAAACGATGTGTTCACCCGGTGTACTCTAAACCTTGGCGTCCATGCAAACTTGGTGCCTAAACCATGGTGATCATGCAGACTTGATGCCTAAACCTTGGTGATCATGCAGACTTGATACCTAAACTTTGGTGATCATGCAGACTTGATACGTAAACCCTGACGACTATGCAGACTTAGTGCCTAAACCCTGGCGACTATGCAGACTTCATACCTAAGCCATGGCGACTATGCAAACTTAGTGCCCATTGTGTAAACCGTGTCAACGATGGACTTCGTGTCGATTCCTTAGGATGATCCTTAAAAATGAATAAACGAGGAATAGCTGATTCTTAGGGTAGATCCTTAAGACTAAAGAAGATAATGGGGATGGGTAATTGGGTTGATTGTTTGATTGTTTAAACATAATAATTATATTATTGTGGGTTGAAAACCCTATGTACTCACCAGGTTTTCCAACCTGACTCACTCAGTTTATTTATATCACAGGTGTCGATATAATGTGACATTACACTGAGAGATTAAGGAGATATAGATCACTAGTGTAAATGAATGTAAGTTTTGTTTATATTTATGTTTCTGTATTGACGATGACATCCCAAATGTTTTAAAATGAATAAAATACGTTTCTTCGGAAATGCTTTGATAACGTATTTATCGTGTTTTTCTGGGAATAAATTCCACAACATTTCTATTAAAAGAGGTACTCTGATTTTCATAAAGCATAAAGAAAATCGGTCTTTTCTGGTAGTGAAAATGGGGATGTCACATACCCCAACATCTTTGTAGATAAAATATATACATTTATATACAGCTTAAAACCTGTACAAAACATCCATTCAACAACTAGTTCAAATAATCAAATAATATATAAACGCATAGCACGTATTTTATAAAGAATACTTCATATCTATGTGTTAAAAGAAAACGAATATACACTCATATGATCAGAAGATGATCGGACAGCACTACGACTCTAAGTGTAGTATTCTTCAGTAAATCTGGAAGATCTTCATACACCGAGCTTCTTGCAGGCAGAGCTTCGGCTCGGAAACTCTTTTCTTCTCGGGATCTTCGGGCTTTAGGACTTACTTCGGGTTTCGGGAATGATACCAAGGCTTCAGGGGTATAAAATATGGCTTACAGAGGGTATCGGGAGTGGGAGAGTAAGGGAGTAGCAACCAAAATCGGCTGACCCTTGATTTCTATTTATAGGGTGAAATTTTTGCACTTACGCCATAAGTTTCTAATGCTCACGTCGTGACCTCAGTAGGTCATTGCATGCGTCACTCATCCACTTTCTCTGGAAGGCGTAAGGCCTGTGCTCACGTCATGACCACTGTGATCATGTCGTGAGTTCTGACACAGCCTCGATTTTTGTGTTCTGAACTTCAGAACTTCATATCTTTCGCATACGAGCTCCGTTTTCAACGTTCTTTATATGCACGTGTAGGTGAGATTATGTTCTACAACTCTCGTCTAGACTTTGTCGGATAATTTTGACTTTATTTTTATTATATTTTTATTATATTATTTTTAGTAGGTCGGGACAGGAAAAATCCGTTAGAAATCCATAACTTCTTCGTCTGACGTCCGTTTTCATCTGTCTTTCTTTGGTTAGACTACTATCGATGAGATCTTCAATTCTCATTTAGAAAGTTTTGGCTAAATATCATTCGATCTCATATTCGAACTTTGGGCTGCATATTGCTAATGCTGAAACTTCGAAAAACCATAACTTCCTCATACGAACTTAGATTTAGATGTTCTCTTTATGCACGCTCTCAGTTTAACGTATTCTACGACTTTCGTTTAGACCACTAAGGCTAAATATCGCTCTATCGAGATTTCACTATTTACGTCCCGTAGTATCGTAAGAGTTCTGTCGTGAAACTTCGACAGGTCATAACTTATTCATTATAACTGGGATATAGGCATTCTTTACATAATCGGAAACCTTGTCACGACCACTACGTCTTCATATATCGATATTGGGTTTTATCTAACATTTCATTTTCACGTTTATTTTTTATTCTTAATTCATTTAATCCACACAACTAAGCAATTAAACATAAAACACATAATACTCAAATAATACATTCTTATTATTTTAAAATTGGTTACAAAGGTTAACCTAGACTATTACATCATCATTAATGTCTGGTCCATAAACACGAGCATTATATATATATATATATATATATATATATATATATATATATATATATATATATATATATATATATATAAGCACGGGTGCGAATTGTTTTTTTTTTTTTTCAGATATAAGCTTCTAGAGGTGATTAATTTTTTTGCATAAATAATTACTACATCCACCACCCACCAAAAATTAAAGAGTAAATTACTGAAATCGTCCCTGTGGTTTGGTCAAAATTGCACGTTTGGTCCCTAATTTTTTTTTTGCACTCAGATCGTCCGTGTGGTTTGATTTTGTTGCGTTTTTCGTCCCTGTGGTTTGATTTTGTAGCATTTTTCGTCCCTTACATACATAAAGTTAGAGACCAAACATGCAACTTTTACCAAACCATAGGGACGAAAAATGCAACAAAAACAAATCACAGGGACGATCCAAGTGCAAAAAAAAGTTAGGGTCCAAACGTGCGATTTTGACTAAACCACAGGGATGATTTCAGTAATTTACTCAAAATTAAATTCGAAGCAAAACAGAAACTCTAAACCATGAATCATAACCTGCAACACCACTGTAATCTAACGTCAAACCATAATCTAAAGAATTCAAGAATATTGCTTATACGAGGAACCAAAAGAATTCACCAATATTTTATGACAATAAAAAACAACAAAAACCAAGATGGAGTACATGCGATTAATATAAGTATCATTAAACTTTACTTTCAATTCAACTAGAAAGGTTAACCCCGCTACGCGGGGGCCATAAGCTTTTAATGTTGTTTTCAAATCGATAAATATGACAAACGTAGAAAGTGCAAGGATGAAAAGCTCGGGCTTTGTCCGGGACCGTTTTTTCATGATTTTATGAAAACATGTAAAAGTTTTGACTGCAAGAACCAGAAATGTCAAAATGGCTAAAGAATTAAATGGATAGGAATTAGCAACTTTTTAGAAAATGGATCAAAGTTGTCAAACCGTTAAAGTTTTGTGGTCAAACTTTAAATATTAAAAGTTTCCTAAAAAGTGAAAGAATATTGATTGCAATGACCAAAAGTGTCAAAATGGGTAATGAATGAGGAGCAAAGTTGCAAAAAAAAATATCTAAATTTACTATAGCTCAACAATAATACAGGTACCAATTCTGCCAAAAAAATGACAAGTTCACTATTCTTTTTCTTGAAAACTTTAATATATATATATATATATATATATATATATATATATATATATATATATATATATATATATATATATATATATATATATATATATAGGGAAAAGGGAATATACATTACAGCCCTACCTAAGCTTATGTACTAAACCTCTTGAAAATACATTGTTTTACTATATAAAGATTACGGTTAATGGAATCACGATTAATACTTCAAGATGTAAATTCAAGATCGACACAATAGGGTTTAGGGTTTAGAGTTTAGGGTATAGGGTTTAGGGTTTAGGTTTATGTTTAGGGCTTAGGGTTTAGGGTTTAGGGTCAAGGTTTAGGGTTTAGGATTTAGGGTTTAGGGTTTAGTGTTTAGATTTAGGGTTTAGGGTTTAGCTTTAGTGTTTAGGGTTTGAATTTAGGGTTTAGGTTTAGGTTTAGGGTTTAGTAATGTTCATTTGGATGAAGTAATAAACGATAATTGAGGAAAGAAAACGGAGATGATAAAACGATAATGAAAGAAAGAAATGTTATGGAGAATGATATGTTTACCAAGTGAAACCAAACCAGATATATTTAGCATGTTAAAACGACATATTTTAGAGGTTTAGTACCTAAGCTTAGGTGGAGTTGTAATGTATATTTGCTATCCCTATATATATATATATATATATATATATATATATATATATATATATATATATATTTTTTTTTTTCTTTTCAACAAATGCTTTTAACATAATCTAATTTGTTATAAAAAAATTATTTATATTGTCATTATAATTTTATCATTTATTTTTTATTTTATTATAAAATATAAAATATAATAATGACACCTCTTGGTTTGATGTATTGTTTATGCTAAATATAAAATTACAAATGATGCGGCGTCTTCGAGGACGAATATTTTTTTTTTTGACAATTAGTTTCCTTTCTGGATGAAAACCATCTACATCATATATGTAACGAAAAATCAGTGGTTGCGCATTATGTCTATAGTTTTATTTTTTCACTTGGATAATCCATGGATTTTGATTTTGTTGCGTTTTCATCTCTCATATGTATTTTCCCTTGATATTTTTTGTTGTTTTTTTTAGTTAAAAAATGAATTAGTTGATTTATATACAATTGGGACCCACACCCACCCGTGCTCCTACCACTGGTCACCACCATCCACCACCCACCAAACAATTAATTCAAAGCAAAACTGAAGAAATCTAAACCATGAATCATAACCTGCAACACCATCGTAATCTAACGTCAAACCATAATCTAAAGAATTCAAAAATATTGTATATACGAGGAACCAAAAGAATTCACTAATCTTTTATGACAATAAAAAGCCACAAAAACCAAGATGGGGTAAATAGGATTAATCTATTCTAACCAGGCTTCCTAATATGAGTTTTCCAATGTATAGATTTTCATACTTCATCTTTAAATCTCAATCATCAGTTAGCTAAAAGAAAGACGGCAAGCCATGTGGTATTGACCATTTTAAAACCTGAAAGACATCGAATTAAACATAAGAACCCACACAACAACATTAATATTACAAATTAAGGGGAAAATGCATGGGAATGTACGGTGTCCTTATAGATTTCATTACATATTAATATTAGATTAAACACATGACATTCTATAATATGACATTTACATGTGATTGTATCTTTCAATATTCAAATTCGAAATTCACAAGAAAAGTAAAAAAAATAAATAAATAAAATAAAAATAAAAAAATAACAAAGACAACTCACACAAAATGCATGTGTGCATATAAACGTAATTCACTAACGTCAAACCATAATCTAAAGAATTCAAAAATATTGTATATACGAGGAACCAAAAGAATTCACTAATTTTTTATGACAATAAAAAGCCACAAAAACCAAGATGGGGTAGATAGGATTAATCTATTCTAACCAGGCTTCCTAATATGAGTTTTCCAATGTATAGATTTTCGTACTTCATCTTTAAATCTCAATCATCAGTTAGCTAAAAGAAAGACGGCAAGCCATGTGGTATTGACCATTTTAAAACCTGAAAGACATCGAATTAAACATAAGAACCCACTCAACAAGATTAATATTACAAATTAAGGGGAAAATGCATGGGAATGTACGGCGTCCTTATAGATTTCATTACATATTAATATTAGATTAAACACATGCCATTGTATAATATGACATTTACATGTGATTGTATCTTTCAATATTCAAATTCGAAATTCACAAGAAAAGTAAAAAAATAAATAAATAAATAAATAAATAAATAAAAATAAAAAAATAACGAAGACAACTCACACAAAATGCATGTGTGCATATAAACGTAATTCATATGTGATTTACATTTGAATTACATGTAATTCATATGTGAATCACATGTTATTCAGTTGTCTTTTACATGTGAATCACATGTAATTTATATGTGATTTACATGTATATCACATGTAATTCATATATGAATTATATGTGAATCACATGTAATTCATATGTGATTCATATGTAATTCATATGTGAATTACAGGTGAATCACATGTAATTCATATGTGATTCACTTCTGATTTACATGTGAATCACATGTAATTCATATGTGATTCACTTTTGATTTACATGTGAAAATCTCTAGTTATTCAATCATGATGCTAACCTCATTTTCATTCAAAGGAGGTACACCTATGGAGTTTTGACCACTATATTGATCCTATTACTCTAAAATTGAAGAAAAGGATTGAACTTTAATTTTTATAGATAACTTCAAAAGTACAACTAGAATTCTAGACTATTACTTACAAATTGTTTTTAAAAATCAAATTATGTCCATAGTTGAATCAATCTAATAGAATTTAAAATATTAAAAAAAATTATTTAAATAATAACCACGATAATTTAATAACCATGAAACACATTGAATTACATGCATTTGAAAGACTTATTCTCAATTCCGAAACTAAATTCTCACTTTTATTGGTTGGATACGATTCAAATAAACTTCATTCTCAAATTAAATCAGATTCATTTATATGAAACATCTCAAAAATACAGTCCAAAATTTTCATTTTCCATTAATAAAATAATACCATAGTAAACCAAAACATAAGTAATAGTATCTCAAACATCATATCAGAATATTGTGTCAAAATCACATGTATAAATATCAGAGTGAATCCTCCCAGGCTAAAAGCTATGGTGTGTGCAATGCAGTCATCCCAAGCTCTTCCCCTAAGGGAAGTACCTGAAACCAAAACTGAAAACTGTAAGCACGAAGCTTAGTGAGTCTCTCCAAACTAACATATACCATACACATAATCACATAATCGCATATAACATACATTGGCCCCTCCCTGCTACATCGGGTACTGTCCGGTATCGGGCCCCGCCCAACATCAGACCGCATTCGGCATCGGGCCTCGCCCGACATCGAGCAAAACTCAAAATACATATGAGCATAACTACTAATACACATAAGATGAGCATAACCACCTAATCATAGACATATAAACGCTCCTCGGGCCCCACCCAGCATCGGACCGAAGTCCGGAAAGCATACAAACATTTCTCGAGAACCGCCTCGACATCGGATCGTAGTCCGGAACATACAGATACAAACACATGCATGAATCACAAAGACATCAAGCATACTAACATTCTTCCGGTACCATCCCAGCATCGGATCGAAATCCGGAAAAACATATAAACCAACAACTGGCCCCACTCGGCATCGAACCTTAATCCGGAACATACTAACATACATAAACGGGCTGACCTTGGTGACTTCGACCCATTCCTACTGGAGGAAAACTCACCTCAAATGTCAGGTGAAGTAGTTGGACGTCTCTGCTCCCGCAACCGGCTCTACTCACGCCCTATACAAAACATCCCCTTAAATACCATTCCTTACTTAAAGACCCCTTCACGAGTCAACCTTGGTAAAATTCAATGTCCAAGTCAATAATCCGAGTTGACTCAACTCGTCGAGTCATCCCCCTGACTCGTCGAGTTCTCTTGCTACTCATAGTCTTGATAACACGAGCTAACTCATCGAGTCCCTTCATAGACTCGTCGAGCTCTACCTTGTATAGAATCGGGACAAATCGACTCAACTCATCGAGTCCCTCTCTAGACTTATCGAGTTCCTCAGTCTGTTTGGGCCATCTTAATAGATTAAGCCCCAACTCTTCAGATCTAAGCTTCATACTCCTCATACACCTTGAAGATGTCCTTTTAAGGGTAAAGTTTCCAACTTCACCCATTAATACCTTTCCTTAATGGTTTTACCCTAACTCCTTAGGACCTAGATCTTGGTCTACAAGCCATCCATACTCCAAACTAAAGCCTAAAAATAGAGATCTAGACCCTAAACAATACATGGACACGTAAAGCTTCCACCTTTCACTCCATGCATGGCCTTTTAGAGCTTAAAAGGCCAAAATGACATCTTATGGCTTTCATGGGGCTTCAATGGCCATAAATTTTGCACCATTATGCCATGAAAGCCCTCTATCATTCCATATTTGAAGGTATACTCACTTGGGACGTCCATATCCCAAAGATCAAGCTCCTTGGACCAAAAACCCAATAAAGTTTAAATAAGGAGATCTAAAGAACTACTAAGCAAGTTAGAGACTTGATTACCAGAAAATGATGAGGATGAAAGGAAGTCTCTAAATCTACTATCTTCTCCTTGAATCCTTTAGCTTCTTATTCTTCCACAAGCTTCAAAACACACAAAGTTCACTCAAAAGTGGCTCACAAGCTCACAAATGCATTAAGGTTTATGAAACTAGGGTTTGGGACTTGGAGGCTAGAAATGAGGCCAACAAGTAGGGATTAGGATGCTTGCAAAACCCCGAAATCAGGGTTTCATCCTGGCAGCCCTACTCGTCGAGTCGAGGGTCTCAACTCGTCGAGTATGTGACTTAAAATCCCGCGTCCATTCTGGTTTCTACTTGATGAGTTTGGGGCTCCCAACTCGTCGAGTAGCTCCACAAAAGTGAATAAATTATGCTTAAATGCGTACCAGGAACCAAGCGTTACAATTCTCCTCGCTTGTCTTAGACTTCGTCCTCGAAGTCTGCTGCATCAGGAAACAACTCCGGGTAGTGCTCTCGCATCTCCTCCTCGGGCTCCCAAATCCACTCTGAACCCTTGTGGTGCTGCCACTGCACCTTTACCAGCTCCACCATTTTGTTCCTCAGCTCTTTCGTCTTCTTGTCCAGAATAGCTACCGGTCTCTTGATGTAATTTTTCTAAGGACTTTTGAAAATCTCTTTCACGCAGCTTGGCAAAGAAATTTTGAGATATATATATATATATATATATATATATATATATATATATATATATATATATATATATATATATTCCTTTTTGTTTAATTTAACCCAAACTATAATAAAAAAAAATACACAAACTTAATTAAATCATTTTTATTTGACATAATTAACACAGTTAAATTAATTCATAATATATGAATTAAATTATGTTATTATTTTCACATAAAAAATAAATACACGAGATATGATAATTTATCATGAATAAAATTTATTAGACAAAATGTCTATTGATATCTATTTCTTATTAGTATGACCCTATAAGTTATATGTTATATCATATATTGGAGTATTATGAGGTACTTGTTAGTATAATGACCCTATAAGTTATATGTTATATCATATATTGGAGTATTATGAGGTACTTGTTAGTATAATGACCCTATAAGTTATATGTTATATCATATATTGGAGTATTATGAGGTACTTGTTAGTATAATGACCCTATAAGTTATATGTTATATCATATATTGGAGTATTATGATGTACTTGTTAGTATAATGACCCTATAAGTTATATGTTATATCATATATTGGAGTATTATGAGGTACTTGTTAGTATAATGACCCTATAAGTTATATGTTATATCATATATTGGAGTATTATGATGTACTTGTTAGTATAATGACCCTATAAGTTATATGTTATATCATATATTGGAGTATTATGAGGTACTTGTTAGTATAATGACCCTATAAGTATGTTATATCATATATTGGAGTATTATGAGAGTCCGAGAGTGTCTCCATTTAGTATAATGACCCTACTTCATCCAACGCATATTCATCATCATTTATATCAATTCATAACATCCCCTTTCATCTTAGAACATGACTTGTAAATCGTCATTAGTTTTGTCATTATATGATGTAATTTACGTAAATAATCATCCATAATGCAAGAATCCATTCTGAAATTGAACACAAAATTGCCACATGAAATAAAACAAATATATACAGTTCTATTGTTTAGCCAATTTGTGTCCATATCGTTTGCCAAAACTACAAAACTGGCTTTTCCACCACCTTCACTTTCTTAAATATATACATCCCGACTGCTTCATATATTCATCGCAAAATCTACTAATTATATCATTTTACCCCACAAACCATTTCAAAAGACATTCTTTCAAATCTTGAATGTTGTTTGTCCTTCACATCATGTTCTTGTTCTCCATCTTTTTGCAACGATTCTTTCCCTTTCCCTTTCCCTTTGATGGATATTATCTTATTTTCTACAAAACCAAAACCCCGATACGAAGAAGCTACATTTTCCATTGGAGTATCTATTCATTGAAGACAAATTAGGTCACCATTACCTTTATTTAGGGTTAAACAAAAAGGTAAAAAAAAAAGAGCTTACTTTGGATTTCACCTTTGTAAATGTGTTTCTTAAGCCATATGGTTCCTGGAAACACCATTAAGTTGATACTCCTCAAGTACTTCTGTTCTTGAGGTTCCAAGTGCATGAAACCAAAGCTTTTTGTCCATGTCTCCACTAAACTCGGTATTGCACACAACACAAGTTTCTCAATCTTCAAAGACTTTAGCATCTAAAGATACCAAATATTATATATATATATATATACATATACAAGTTGATTAGTCAAACATAAAGTACACGAGTCAACCGGTTTTTAAAAATATTTGAGAAAAAGAAAAAGACAAATAGTCAAATAGATAAAAGGTTAGTTTCTTAACACACTAAGCCGAGTTTTTTTTGGCTTAACCCATTGAGTCATTCTCTGGCTGTATTAAGTCAAAAAGAAACATTAAGCTCATTAAGTGCTTAACACATTAAGCTCATTAAGTAAAAAAGAAGTAACCCCTGAATCTTGTTAAGTCCATTAAGTCAAAAAGAGACATTTGTCTACCGAATACATGACCATGAAAAAGCAAATGGAAGATTTACCTCTTCAATAGCATTCATGAGACGCCTACACATTCCTTGTCTTTGATATTTGTTACAAGTTGCAATGAGAGGCATCTCTGCAACTCCTATCCCATGAATCCTACACAACAATAAAAAAAATATCATATATTGCATTTAACATTCCCATTATTTGTCATCTGTCATCTGTCATCTGCCATCTGTCATCTGTCAAACAAAAGTTGCAATGTTTTGTCCCACACAAAAAAAAGTGGAACCAGATGGGACAACAACTCGCTCTCAATCTCTTGTATGTGCAAAAGACAATAATACCCTCCATTCCCACATCATCAAAATAACTCTAAAATACTAAATTTGGAAAGGTGATTGTTTTTGGAGGTACCTTAAACATGCTATACTTAATAACATGTCATCTTTCTCCAATACCATTGTGTAGAATCCCTCATAGTCTAGACGTGCGAATTCAGACCTACATTTAAGTTATGAAATGAAGTTACATTTTTTTTAAACTAATTTATGTTGTCAAATTAAAAAATTTACCAATTTAGTGAGATTACTTACTTACCCTTGATTATAAAGTACATGGGGTATCAAATTGATTCCGGTTCTCGGATCAATCATGGGAAGAAAACACTCCTCCATAATTGTAAGGGCAACTGCTAATTTCAGATTCCATTCCACTTTCAGGGCAACAAAATGGTGATCGGAAAGGACATTCCGGTCTCCATGAGTGCACTTCAAAAGCGTCCACGAGAAACCATCAGAGATGGAATTCATCATTCCGACTCTGGAATCAAGGCCCGAGTGAATCTGTAAAAAGATAAGATACCAAAATGAACTTAAAATCAAAAACCCGATTGAAGAGTTTTCCTTAGACATCTATTCCAAACTCGGAATTGTGGATTCCATTCCTACCTCCTTACAGCTTTTACTACAGAACCAGGTAGAAGGTTCCACCCCAATTCCGACTTCAATCTTCCCAACACATTCCTTGTGGTCTGTTTACAAGCACCATAATTTCAGTCAAAAAGTCAACCATCAACACGAAAAATAAATTATTTTAAGTGAAGAAAATTACATTTATGTTTGCATTGTAAACATTTCCAAACACTTTTTATTTTGGCCTTATGAATATCGACCACTTTCCCACAACTCCAACAAGAACAATTTGGACAATACCAATCACCTTCAGGTAGCTCCTAAAAAAATTAAAAACTTTATAATTTTCAATATTAAAATAATAATAATAATCAAATGAATAAACCTGTAAACATAAGCATTCTTGATGAAAAGTTGAGGGACAATTATCACAACATATTAAATCGCCTCCATCACCACAAAGACCACAACTATCATCATTCTGATCGATTTCTTCAACATTTACAGTTTGTGTAGGACCATTTCTGACTTTATATTCCGTTGACCAAGCCTCCAATTGACATAAAGTCAACGATTTTCCGGATTCCATGAAAAGATTCAAACATGGGCAATTTAGGGTGAACCCAGCATGAATCTTGAATTTGGAGACAGAAAACTTGTTACCACAGCATCCACACTGAATACCATCTCGCGTGATTAAACCATGTTTAATTACGAAATTGTCCCTCGGATTTCTGTATTCGATAACTTCATTGACTTGAATAACTCCAGAATCTATCAACCAGGACAACACTGTTCTTGTTCTTACACCAATGGGAAAACAATTCTCTTTCAAATCATGATCTCCATCGTTGCCACGTGGAAGCAACCTGCAACTATTCATCCGATTTTTGTACTTTTTTGAAGCGTTTCGAACGTGGGTTTTTCGTTTTTCACTGGGTTTTCCTTTTCTACGCTTTAGACGTTTAAATTTAGACTCTGATTTGTTGTTTTCGTCTTCAAAAGAAGAAAACGAAAGTTTTCTGCAACTTTCTTGATCTTCATCTTCATCTTCTTCGACGTTAATTGTTTGGCAAGAAGTGGTATCCGATAAAGGAAGAATCTTTCGATCTTGATCATCTTTTTCATCGAGTTCCAAATAACAAGAATCCTTCTGTGTTTTCTTGTAATATTTAACGGGTGAATCATCTGGGTAATTTGTGTTGAAGCAACATAATCTACACTTGGTGGCATTCTGATCTGACACGTGTCCTTTAAGCAGATAACATCTGGACTTAACACCATGAACAGATGATTCAACCAAACGACACGTGACAATAGAACTCGGTTGGCATAAACAAGAATCGGTTTCTTTTGATGGGGTTTCAGAATTAACGATGTTTTCTACATCGGGATTAGAATGTTCTGGAAGCGAGACCTTTCTCCGTTTGATTGAAACGAATTCTTCAGAGAGGCTACCGGAATCTTCCTGTGTTGTCGTAATCGAATGTTCACCGGTTGATGGAAACGATGAATTCTTAGGGGTATGATCGTCATTTTCGAAATTGATTGCTCCTGTTACAAGACACTTTTTGCTACTTCTGCCATTTTCGTGCCCAAAGAACACATCTTTAAAAATGGTGTCTTCGTTCGGGGAACCTTCAAAGCTATCATCGTGTAAATCGTCGATTCTTAGGCTCAATAACATCTTCAAGGACTTGTTGCATTGCCCTTTCATTTTAATTGTCTTTCACCTCTGGGATTTCATGAATTTGAAAACATAAATGTAGTGATTTGTTGTTAGATTATAGCAGAAAGATATCTGAATTCAAATTACACAAATCTAATTAATCATAAAATATTGAATATTTACAAACAAATTCAATAATAATCATCCAAACAAAACCCTCGATGAACACAGAGCTTCCCTGTTGTTGATTTCCCAAAACTCAGCAAATAAACAGCAATATTTCATAGCAATGTTCGACATTCTTCAGATAATCACACAAATCAAATAGAAATTCACAAATACCTTCACAGACTCCACCACATGCATCGCTCGGAATTTGCAGCAACATTCATGATCATCAACCTCCAGATTGCATGTTCAATTACAAAACCACGGAGCTAGGGTTCAAAGATTTATGGGAATCTTCAGGGTAGATAACAAATGGGTAGAGAAAAGGTCAAATTTGAACCGAGAAACCATTGAAATTATCACCGATTCATTGCACGCGTTCCTCAAAACTGTTGAGTGTGTGTATGTGTGTGTGTGAGCAGAAGAAGTGGCGGAAGGATTGGGCTTCGGAGAGACCGAACAATGCTCCATAACTTAACATATGGCAGCCATGTATAGTGCTTTCAGTCAACCACCGTTTTCAGAATCCCAATTTAGGTGGGTTTTGTTTAATGAATTGACAACTGAAAATTAATAAAATTAAAGGAGAACTACACACGGAGCGTTTCAACATTCTTTCGTCTAATTTCAAGATGCTGTGGTCGAATGATTCACTTGTTCCTTTATAAATCTGATTATGTTGTTGGTGTTTTGTTGCAGGACATTGCCAAATGGTACTCATGATTGTAGTTTGGTAATTCGTAAAAAAAATTGAAAGAAAAAATAAATATCTTTCTAAGAAAAAATTAAATACATCTTCTATCAAATCTTTCTATTTATCCTTCTATTTATATTTATATTACATTATTTCATTGATACAACTAAGGACATGCATTTAACTCTACAGTTCAAAGCATTGTCGCACTATTATTTTTATTACGTACAATTTTATTGATATTTTTTTATGATGTATTTAACTCTACTAAGTTTAATAGAAAATTACAAAAGCAAATTTATAAAATATATATTTAAGAATTAAAAATTTTCATTTTTTTCTTTTAAAAAGATCAGTAGTCATTAAATTTCAAATCCATTGAATGTCAAGGTGACATCTCACTATGGTAATGTTTAAGTTAATCCATTGAATGACAAATAGATTTGTCACCTCATATAACTCTTACATTGAACTCACCATTACAGATGCTCTAATTCTCTTTCTTAAGTTATGTTTGGTACGCCACAACTGGCTGATAAGCTAACTTATTTTTTGTATTTTTTTAAATTGTTATGTTTGGCAACCAAAGAATAGATGATCATTTTATAAGCTAGTTTTTTGAAAAGATGCTTTGAATAACTTTTAGGAGTTTTTCTAAAATTTCATGAATATACGCTTAGGCTACGTTTGGTGTATTAACTGAAAAGTTAGTTGTTATCTAAAAAGCTAACCGTTATCTAAAAGGCTAGTTGCTAGCTTATAAACTATTTGATAAAAAATGATGTTTAATAAAAATTAGTTGATAAAGTATGTAACACTTGTACCCTGGTATGTACCTTATGGCCCTTTTATTTTTGGAATTGTGCATTTTAGTCCCTGAAGTAGTACGTGGGGCGTACCACTTGGTACGCTTAGTGTACTAGTTGTAAAGCCAGTACGCGGGGCGTACCATTTGGTACGCTTAGCGTACTGAGTTGATGGTGAGTCGGGACTCAGGTCATGTACACTGGGCGTACGTATATATACGCTAGGCATACGTGGACTTTAATGAAACCCTGGTTAGGGTTTTTGCACCCTATATAAACATCCTTATTCATTAGGGCTTGTCTCCTTACCAGCCTCTAAAGCCCTAAAACCCTCGAAACGAGTCTTGGAGTCCCTGAAATCATAGGATTAGCTTAATGTATTAAGCTCAGGAAAACTCGGTGAGTTTGCAAGCCAAGTTAATGTGTTGGATGGGATTTTCCCGATCATTCTGATTACGATAGGAACTCGACGAGTTTATTGGTACACTCGATGAGTTTGGTCAACATGGACTGTTGACCTTGACCGTTGACTTTGACTTTGACTATGGTTTACCAAGTCTGACTTCTAGAGGTACTTTACGTATATTTGGGTTTTGATGGAATTGGTTACATGGTGATTGTAGTCGTTTGAGTCAGGATCTGAGATTCGGAGTTACACCTTATCAGTTCTACACTGCTTGAGAGATGAGTGTTCCTTACTATACTTGTAGCATCAATAAATTTTATGCCAAATTTAAACTTTTTCAATCATAAATAAAATCAAACAGTGTTTGTTTACAAAAATGTTTTCAAATCAATATCCATCAGAGTGTCCCAAAATCATAACATAAGGATGAGGAGCGGTACGGTCACGCCTTCGCCTTGCCATGATCTCCTGAAGTACCTGAAACAATAAACTGAAAACTGTAAGCCCGAGGGCTTAGTGAGCTACCCCCAAAATACCAATACCACAATGACAATACCATATTAGTAATAATCAATCAATCAATCAATCATGCATACTAGGCCATCGGCCTGACTGGACCACCCTACTGGGCCTACAGTCTGTCTGGATCTATCCCGAGCCTTCGGCATGATCGGTCCGCCACGTGGGCCTACAGTCTCCCCGGACCGCTCATAGGGTATGTTGGCCTTCAGCACAAAGCAGGACCGCCTCAACCCAACTAACAAGCAAATAAGCATGTGCGCATAACTATCATATACTGGCATATACAATATCAAACATATCTATCTCACTGATCATCAATCATAGAATTCTCCTGTAACTAGAGTATCAACCTAGCAGGTCACTAACATACCAATCCATACGGATCAAAAGAGCATAACATATTGTCTACCCTAATTCTGATCTAACAGATCATAACCACATGTAGCATACCATAGCAATAACAACTAAAGGGCCGGACTTGGTGCCGTAGACCCTATCGATATAGTGAGGATAACTCACCTCGCAGATGTCGACTCGAAAGGTAAACTCCAACTCTTGGATCACTTGACACAAGCTCCACCACCTATTATCATAGTACAACATACTCATAAGTCCTTAACCTTATAAGGTACTCCATAACCCACTAGTCAACCCCTAGTCAAAGTCAAAGTCCTCAGTCAAGGTCAACAGTCCATGTTGACCTTAACTCGCCGAGTACCCTTGGCTACTCGCTGAGTTCCTTGAAGCACTTTCCAACTCGTCAAGTCATCGGGTGACTCATCGAGTTCCTTCGATTCTCGATCAAACTTTAAGGCCACCCGTCGAGTTTCCTCCTTGCAACTCGACGGATACAAACGCATACATATCCTGGAGAAAACTCATCCGACTCGCCGAGTTGTTCTTCAACTCTTCGAGTTTATGGCAATCTTCATCGGACTCGTCGAGTTGTTCATCCAACTCGTCGAGTTCACGGCCATCTTCGTGTGACTCGTCAAGTCAACCTTACCACTCGTCGAATCCATTCAATCATTTTTTCCATACATACCTACTTTGAGCCATGCAGCGGCTCCAACTCACAGATCCAAGCTTCTAGGGCATGCTTATCACGTAAAGTTGCAAACTTTACGTGCATGCATGGCTTTAAAGGCTCCAAATGCCAAATCTAAGCTCTTAATGGGGCTTCATGCTCAAGAGGGACCTCAATCATGATCAAAACTATAACTTTATGCTTCTAGAATCTGAAGAGGGTCCCGATCTGAAGTTACAACTTCAGATCTAGCCCATAGCTCATCATACCAACTTGATATTCCAAGAAAAATCCTAAAACTCAACCAATGGAAGAGATCTACAAGAAAGATGGCGATTTGGGTACCTCTGGAAGATGATTTCTGAGATGAGTGTTGATTCCCACACTCTAATGCTCCAATTGTTGGATTAGTGTCTAAGTCCATAACTGTTTTGGTATGTACTTGACCCGATTATGAGCATGGTCCTTTTGGGTTGCCTTCACCATAGCAATATGTAGGATGATTTAAGGAGAGAAAGGTTTAAATATGATTTATTAATATATTATGAGAATAATATATTAAAGGAGAAATCATATTGTTTAATTAATATTGGTCAAGAATTAATTAAGAATTAATTTTGTGGTTAAAAGAGATTAATTAAACTTAGGGGACTGAAGTTGTAATTATAAGATAATTATAATTGGGCTATGGATCACCTAATAATATATAGGTTGAACGAATTCTATGGGAAGCCCATTAGAAATCGTCCAAGGGATATGTTTAAGGAGTCCATGGGCTGCTTAGGGCCTAAGCAGTCAGATTAGGGTTTCCTAGTTGTAAACCCTAATAGCCTACATGTATAAAAGGGACCCTTAAGCCCCAAAAACGTGGACAACACTTCCATTAGGGTTTCCAGCCGTTTTTGGTGCCTCTTTTTCTTCTCCTCTTCATCCAAGTTGCATATGGTGTTTGTGACTCCATTAGAGGTACTACACTTGTGGTACTTACTTTCAAGAGCTAAGGAAATTCAAGGAACTAGTTGTTATTGCTATATAACAACAAAAGGTATGTATTCTAGCTTTATATATGAATTTCGAAAATTAAAGTAGCATGCCAGGTTTCTTTTTGTGTTCATAAAGTTGTATAACTAATAGTGAAAACATAGATCCAATACTAGGGTTGCATGCACACATAGGATTGTTTGTATAAGACCCATCAGTGGTATCAGAGCCAGGTTTTTGTTTTCAATTAGCTTTTATTCAAATTTGTGAACTTGACATATTAGGGTTTATGGCTAATAAACCCTAAAGGCTAGGTAATTTTCGCAATTAGGGTTGCAAAACCCTAGATGGCGATTTTTGCTAGGGTTTCCCAAATCCTTTCCTTAGCCTCCAAGATTTTGAAATCTAGGGTTATCCAACCCTTGGATTTCGAAATTACCTCCTTCCCCAAGGTTAGATCCTAAATTTTAGGGATTTGGATAATCCCATATCTTGTAATTATCTTTTAATTGTTAAATATGGTAATTAAAGATCTTGAATTATCCCATCCCTTATTTTCGAGATTTAGAGAGGGATTCAAGGGATTAGGATATCTTAGATGTATAATTGGTAATTATCCTCATAATCTAGATAATCCCTTGTGATTCAATAATTTAAATTAATTGTTTAATTTATGGTAATTGTTAAATCAAGAGTTTTAATATTTAAAATTTTAATTTAAATGTCTTAAATTCGAAAATTTTAAGTGAGATTAAAACCTAATTGTTTTGAAGAGTTTCAAAACTTGCCCTCAAGTTTTGGAATTTAAATTGTTGATTAAAAGTTAATTTTGAAAGTCTAAATTCCAAAACCCTGATTTTGAAAAGTTCAAATTAAACCCTTATGGTTTTATTAAATTAATTAAGTGTATAATTAAAAGAGATTTAATAAATCCATAATGATTTTGGTTAATTAAAAGTATAATTTAAACCACCTAGTATTTTAAAAGTGCAAAATACACCCTTATACTATATACAACATTAAAAGTTTAATATTATATATGTATAACTAAAAATTCAGTCTTACCGTTAGTAGGCCTCATTCACGAAGCTAGTCTATAAGGGGTGTTTAAGGAAATTGCCTATAAAATGGCGATTGAATGGGTATCCACTCTTACCCACCGCACTCTTGACTAGTGGAGGGTCGTTAGCCGAACGGGTAGGATAGGACAGAAACCTTCCATTATAAGTATAATGAAGTACAAAGTAACTAAATGCTTATACAAATTCCCAAATCATAGTTACTTTAGGGAAAATGTGAAATTGTATGCTAATCCATAGAATTACACTTCGTACCCTTGTCAAACGTTAGTGGAGCGTGTGTGGTTAACCGACACACTAATTTGGGGATGACATTGGTGGAGAAGGGTGGCTCGATGCTTATCATAGATCAATGGAGCGTGTGTGGCTAACCGGCACATTGATTAGGTGATAGTAGCATTGGGTACACCACGTGATTCGTATGGTTATTCACACCTTGTTTGTGATCCTCAGCATCCCAGTCACAAATAGTAGGGCATAATCGAGATTAAACATGCCATTGAAAAGTTCAATGAATCTCAAAAGATCTAGGAGTTTCAATTCATTTAAAACTTAAACTTCTTTTTCGTTTTTCATGGTGGAAATTGGTAAATCGTCATTTACCTACCTTCAAATATTCTGCAACTAAATTACGGCATCCCTCTTCTAGGTTGTAGAGTATTGTGTTGGATCCTAGCTTGATGTTTCATTTGGGTGTTGCATCAAGAATTCTAATCAACTTAACTTGAATTTTCTCCCGTTTTGTAGATGTCTGAATCTTACAATGGTCTTCCCAAATCCTTTGGAACAAGCTTTCCAAATGAAGATGACGTTCCGAGATACGATCAAGGAAATGAGAGTCATGCTTCACTTCCTCCACCTCCTCCAATTATTCTCCCTGACCCACAAGTTCAAAGGCTTGAAAAGTTCAAGCTCACTCAAGCCCTTTTGGCAAGTAAACACGAAGATGGGAAACCTGTGTGTGCGCACGTCTTAGAGATGAAGTCATACATTGATAGGTTAAACATGTTGGGTGTCGAGATTTCAAGTGAGTTGGCTGTTGACTGGGTTCTTCAGTCACTTCCTGAATCATATAGTGAGTTCGTTAGAGAGTACTATATGATGGACCACGACGTGACCCTAATTGATCTCACCTATTTGCTTATAGCTGCTGAATCAGCAATGATTTGGCGTGCTGGTCAAGTAAATTTGTCTAGTGAATCAAACTCCCAAACTTCAATGGACACTGGCAACATTGGAAGTCCAGAAAGAACTAAGTCTGTGATTGTCCGATGTGTTGTGCCAAAGGAGTCTATTTGCTTTTATTGCCAAGAGAAGGGGCATTGGAGACGAAGCTGCCCTAGCTACCTGAAAGATCTAAGAGATGGGAGAGTCAGGACGTATGGCTCTACTTCAGGTAAAATCCATTATCTAACTCTTTTGAGTTCCTATTCTAGATTCTTAATACATGATGTGATAAGATTACATTTTGATGTTTTGTAGGATCGAAGAAAAGAGAGGAAGCTTGAGAAAAGAAGTGAGCTGAATCTAATCATGAAGAAATGGATCTCGATCGCATTACTTGAAGAATGGATTCTTGAGCTACTACTTGGAGTTAGAATAGATTGTTAAGAAATATGTAATAACGTAGTTTTTCAATTGAATTACATTGTAAGGATAAATTTTTCCCGCAATAAAATGAATTTTGATTTTATCTTATTTATTTATCCTTGCGATGGCATGTATGAAAAATTGATGTTTGAATGTTTCTATTATTAGCAATAATGGATTTGATTCTTAATTATGTTATTTGTGCAACTGTCAAAAGTTTACCAAATAGGGAGAGTTTCTCATCGCCCAAGTTTCAATTGGACAGAAACTTGGAATCATACAATGTGTATTGTATGATGAATGAAAAAAAACCTTCACATTTGGGAAACTTAGACTAATTCTTTGGCAAAGTGTCAATTGAAGGACAAGGAGATCAAGTACACAAGGTTGTGTGTTGATCAAGTCCACCACAAGAGTGACAAAGATATTCGTCATGATTTACTAAAGCTTAGTAAATATTATTATACTTATAAGATTAAGTATAATTCTAAGTTGATTGAAAAAGTTTCAATGAATAGTAGAACGAATAAAGAAGAATCAAGTAGGCAGAAAGATAAAAGTTTCTCTATTCTAAGAAGAAGGGAGAGTACCTTTTTTTTTTATGATGAAGTCTTAATGATTAAGAACCATATCTCAATTGATCCTCTAAGTGAGTCTTAGTGCATTTGCATGTCTAAGAAGAGGTATCAAGTATTGTAGAAATGGATATATCAATAAGTCAATCATACTTCGTTCCAATATCAAGTCTTAGAGTCAAGATTGTGACATTGAGTGAAAAGTCTTAAGTAGGTTTATAACACTCATCAAATGTGGAATTTGGAAAAGTTTTCTTATTCTTGCACATTTGAAATTGGTAAGTTGTGCTGTCTTGGATAAGACAAAGACCAACTAGGACCAAGTGTGTGAAGTGTTTTGTCTTGATAAATGCTTCACTAACTCTTGAATATTTGTTTGTCAAGAAATGTTTCTTGACAAGAGAATCTTATATGTCAAGAAGTCAGTGGGAGTCTTAATGGTCTTGAAAAGTTTCAAGAACAAATCAAGAATAAACCTTATCGATCATCACTAGCACACGACTTGAGGTTTACAACCTATCGTGCTGACATTGTTTTGTTTCTGTGCCATTCCAATTGAGTTAATTGTGTATATGAGTTCTATGAGTTCTCATTTGAATACACACTAAAGCCTTAGTCGATGGAAAGTAAATTGATATGTAAGGACAAGTTACTAAACTACTTGGAAGACATGGTGGGCACTCGTGTTACCATAGGGCAAGAAATCAAGATTAAGAAAGTTCAGTCCATATGAGTTTGGATTTGTCGCAAACCTTGGTTTTGGCAAATTCACATGGATAGGAACTCATACACCATAAAATCTAAGTGTCATAAGATTCCCTCCTTCATGAAAATGACTGTGAGGAAATGCTTTCACTAAGAGAGATTTTAAGAAGATAGCAATTGTGAAAATTGTATTCTCAAATTCGATTATGGTTACGGCATCCCTTTCCATAGTTCGAATTGTGAGATTTGGCAATTAGTTTCAACATTTGGAACTTAGTAACATAAGTTATGAATTGTTTAAACACACATATGAGCTATCTAAGGCAAAGGTGTATAAGGTTAAGAAACTTAGATAAAGGCTTATCGAAGCATCTGGTATTAGAAATATGAATTTCAGAAATTCAATAGGCATTGTTTTCTGGAAGTTCATTTGTTTTCTGAATACATGTCAAAGCTAGTGGGAGCATAAATGTTAATGCTTATATGATAATCATCATGATAGTGGGAGCATAAGTGTTATGCTTGTATGATTGTTATGGCGAGTATTGCAAGTTAGCAATATTAATTATAGAAAACAAAGATTCCATTTGCAAAGTTGCATGGGTTGAAAAGTTGTTTTGCTATAATTAAGGGAGAGAATATTATACTTCGTTTCAAAATCTAAAGCTTAGATTAAGAAATTTTAATATTTTCAGTCAAAGGATACATTGTGTGTTCTTAAAATTCGATTATGATTACGGCATCCCTCTTCATAGTTCGAATTGTGAGAACATGACACATAAAATATTATGGCAAAAGATTGGTAAAGTATCATATCTTTATGTAAGACATTATGAATCATGTCCCATACGCTTCGGGTATAGGATCGATTGTAAATGCTATAGTATTTTACCATTCTAAAATTTTCCAAATGTCTAGCGCATTAAGAGGGAAAAAGGACTAGAATTGGTTTTGACTGAAAGAATTTAACAACTATCAAAGGACGATCCAAAGTTCGCTGAGGATTGATCGCTTGTAAGTAGTTGGAAGTATGGTATTGGATGGACCATATCGACATTATTATGAATAGATAAGATTCTATTAAAAATGAGTTGTCATATGGCAAATGTGGAAATGTTTCCATATTGGGAGTTGGATATTGAGAGTCTATGCCTAGATTAGAAACTTTTATGCAAGAAGGATGTTCAAAGGAATGTACTTTGAATGTGAGACTTCACATCTATGGAATTGTCTTGTAACAATTTCTAAGAAAGTACTTTGTAATTTCATTAGCTACGTCTTGGTGACTTTTGTGCTATGATTTTGCAAAGGGATCGTTGCATAAAATGTTAGAATCTAGCATATTCTAGTAGTGGCAAGAACCTTGTGTTCTTACACTAATAATTACGATTAAGGAATTGTGAAATGAGCATCATTGGAAAAGTTTTCAGGTGATCTATTTCACAAAGCATGGACCATAGGAAACAAAGTGTGCATGTTTAGAGCATGGGACAATTGTTGGTATAATTCAAGTAATGTGTTGATTATCCGAAACATTAAATGATAAATAATGAGTAATCAATATGGTGGATAAATAGAAGGGTTTTATTTACTCTCACAAGTTTGGGGCCATATAGGATTAAGTATTGTTGTTATGTTTCAATTTGCATGTTGACTTCCAGAATAACTAGGTTATTCAAACATCCACAGTTGGTCATACGTTGGGAGTAGGTATGAATAAAGACTATCATGAATCTGTCTGTAGATTGTCTGAAGTGTTTAGACATGGCACAAGTTTGCTGCAGAGTTCGTGAGTGCTTTGATAAGATTAAAGTATTGGATTAAACCCACGCTCACTTGGATCACTTCACGGTTTTATCACGAGTGATTAGTGAGACGATAATCTTGTATATTCTTGAAACCGAGACGTGTGAGTTGTTATTTGTTGGTCAGTTACACATTGATAATAAGTAAACGCACCGGTAACTTGGTGTTATAAAACTTATTGTTGTGTGTGATTCGATCAGTAAATGCAAGCGAGCATTTGAGTCGAAGTTTATCGATTCCTTTTACCCAAAGTGGGATAAAAGCGATATATGTGGGCCTCTCGATGATTTAGTGATGACACCTAAGCGCTTGGCCAAGCCGGGACTAAGTTGATGTGTTCAATTGTAGTCTGTTATTAGTCGTCATGAATCGGAAGTCGGGAAATAGTATAGAGAGAATGATTGAAATTCATGTCTTTTGTCTATACGATATCTTGAGAATGGAGGAATATATAATCACTTATCTAGAGGACACGCTATCTGATAAGATCAGAGTTGATAGCGGCTTTTGAAAGCTACGATTGCTGATCAGGTTCTGAAGTCATACGGAAAATAGTTATTAGACTTATCCAAGTGGGAGATTGTTGGATTAGTGTCTAAGTCCATAACTGTTTTGGTATGTACTTGACCCGATTATGAGCATGGTCCTTTTGGGTTGCCTTCACCATAGCAATATGTAGGATGATTTAAGGAGAGAAAGGTTTAAATATGATTTATTAATATATTATGAGAATAATATATTAAAGGAGAAATCATATTGTTTAATTAATATTGGTCAAGAATTAATTAAGAATTAATTTTGTGGTTAAAAGAGATTAATTAAACTTAGGGGACTGAAGTTGTAATTATAAGATAATTATAATTGGGCTATGGATCACCTAATAATATATAGGTTGAACGAATTCTATGGGAAGCCCATTAGAAATCGTCCAAGGGATATGTTTAAGGAGTCCATGGGCTGCTTAGGGCCTAAGCAGTCAGATTAGGGTTTCCTAGTTGTAAACCCTAATAGCCTACATGTATAAAAGGGACCCTTAAGCCCCAAAAACGTGGACAACACTTCCATTAGGGTTTCCAGCCGTTTTTGGTGCCTCTTTTTCTTCTCCTCTTCATCCAAGTTGCATATGGTGTTTGTGACTCCATTAGAGGTACTACACTTGTGGTACTTGCTTTCAAGAGCTAAGGAAATTCAAGGAACTAGTTGTTATTGCTATATAACAACAAAAGGTATGTATTCTAGCTTTATATATGAATTTCGAAAATTAAAGTAGCATGCCAGGTTTCTTTTTGTGTTCATAAAGTTGTATAACTAATAGTGAAAACATAGATCTAATACTAGGGTTGCATGCACACATAGGATTGTTTGTATAAGACCCATCACCAATCTCCTTCTCCTCCAAGTCTTCTCCTTCTAAAGATCCTCTTTTCAAGCTTCAAACACACACAAGGCACACACACACACACGAATAAGGGCTCTCAAGGACTCTTTTAGAACTGTAAAGAGATCCAGGGGAGGCTAAGGTCCCTTTAAGTAGGGGTACAAACCCCGAGATTTAGGGTTTCATCTACCAGGTCCTACTCGCCGAGTCCCAATATGGACTCGTCAACTAGGTCACTTAACACGCGATCTCACCCCGCTGCTACTCGACGAGTAGGGAAACCAACTCGTCGAGTAGGGCTTAACCCAATAAATCTTATTTAAAACAATACCTGAGAATCGGGGCGTTACAATACTTGTTGGGTCGGAGGCACCAAGGTCATCCCTTTTGGATTGATTATCCTAATTATTACATGATTAAGTATTATAGTGATATGTTAGATCTGTATCCTAGTAGATAGGATAATGATATGCTTATTGATCTGTAAGATCTGTGTTTGTCTGTTGATTAATTATATGTTTATGAGTTTATATATATATATATATATATATATATATATATATATATATATATATATATATATATATATATATGCTGACATGTATGTGTGGTTGGGTTGAGGTGGTCCTGCTTTGTGCTGAAGGCCAACAAACCCAGGGCGCCCCGGATAGACTGAAGGCCTGTGAACGACCGGAGAACAGTCCAGACAGGCTAAAGTCCCGGTGCGGCGGTCCAAACATGCTGAAGGTTATGTATACATGTTGTTGTTATGATATCTATGATTATGTGTTATGGTTGTATTTTGGAGGAACCCACTAAGATTTGGGCTTACAGTTTTGGATTATGTTTCAGGTACCTCAGAGGATCACGGGATGGCAAAGGTGTGATCGTGCACCTCCTCATGTTTTTGTTTTACGATTTTTGGATTTCTCTGATGTGAAACTTATTTTGAAAACAATTTGTAAACAATGATGATTTTGGGTTGATTAAAAAGTTTTAACATTTTCAAGAATTTTATGAATGTTACAAGTTGGTATTAGAGCCTTGGTTTGAGTGAATTGGATGAACACTCATGTGAATCCAATCTCAAACTAAGGAAAGATTTTCAAAATGATTTTTAAATGGTTTTCAAAATACTCAAGGAGGATGCGATGTGTACGATCAGCCAGAGCCAGTAAGTAGACCCCAAGATACCATACTGTTATTTGATATTGTAAAATGTTAGAACAGCATGCTAGTGATAGGCTAGGGATCATCAGGAATTACATGATAGAATTTCTGGATTATATGATGTTTGATAGCCTAGGACCTTTATTTTATGGAATTGACATCTTTATTGTAGTTGCTTGGTGTATGCATCACGGTTATATATAACTAAGATCTTATAGCCTGAGAATGTTTGGTTTGACCTTGTTTCTTGTTCTTGTTTGATGAAGGTATTAAAGTAGGATCAGATATTCAAATGTCTATAGGGTCCAGTGTTATATATGGCTAGTATATACGAGTGCTTAGACCTGTCGAAAAAAACTAAAACCCGTTCTACTCACCCGGCCCGTTCTGAATTCGGGTAGAATGGGTCGGGTAGAGCGGGTAACGGGTATGAACATTCAGGTAATAGGTTAACCAGATAATAATATAGGTCAGTTTTAAGGTATGAATATTAATTTTCGGGTATACCCGTGTAACATCCCAAATTCCGAGTCCAAAAATTTCATTTTTAATTAATTGATTTATAAAACTTGTATAAGAAAACATAGTGAAGACAAATCATTTCATAAAACTAATATCTCATGTCTGAAAACCAAACCATAAATATAACAATGTCAAAGTACAATCCTAAGAATCTCATAATGCGAAAATCCAACATGTGTGTGTATGATGTGAAGTTACTGCACCAGCTCTTTCCCTTCGCTAAAGAGGTACCTAAAACAAAACTGAAAACTATAAGCACGAAACTTACTGAGTTCCCCCATTGTACCGCATACCATACAATCACATAACATACATATACTATCAGGCATATCTAGGTACCCAACTTACCCCTTCGGTCCTCTCAACCTGATACTACCTAGCATACCTGGGTTCTGGCCTCCCCTTCGGTCCTCTCGACATACTGCCTAGCATACCTGGGTGTTGGCCTCCCATTCAATTCTCTCGACCAACTACTGCCTAGCATACCTGGGTGCTGGCCTCCCTTTCGGTCCTCTCGACCGAATACTGCCTAACATACCTGGGTGCTGTCCTCCCCAACTTTCCGCACTTATAGCTTCCCAACGATCCTAACCTGCACGCTCCCTCATGTGACTTGCCACATTTCCTGCAGCGGCCTCGACCCTACTGGACTTTTGGCCCAGCATCTGATCCCTTGAGCTTCTTCCCCGAAGCCCTAGTCACCTGTCCCTCATCGGCCTTCCTCTTCCGAACGTGCTCCAAGTCAATCTCCCTCTCCATTTCCTTGGTAATCACGGAATCCAGGGTAGGTCAAGCTGAAAAACTGACATGCTCCCGAATGTCGACTCACAGCATGTCATGGTAGTGGGTCCTCCTCATATCCTCGTCTCCCACATACTGGGGAACCAGTAACTCCCTCTCCCGGAAATTGGAGGTGATCTCCGCCACTGTCTCAGTCGTCTATCGCATATCCAGGAACTCCTGGGCCAACTGCTGGAGCTCCACCGCAGGCGCAAACTCAGCTCTAAACTGGGTCACAAAATCCGGCTGTGTCATAGCCTCAATAGTCGAGGCTCCCAGAGAGTCACCAACCGACTTCCACCAATCCCTGGCCCAGTCTCTCAAGCATCATGTTGCATATCGCACCTTCAACCCCTCGGGGCAGAAGCTAGTCAACTGTGCAAACTCAATGTATGCAATCCATCGTCTATCAGCAATGGGGTCCTTCGCCCCATGGAAATCTGGCGCACCACTTCCCCTGAAGTCCTTAAAGGACTGTGTGCGTGATCCTGACTGGCTAGTCGCCATGTCACTCTTAAACGCCCTGAGGCGATCTTCCATCAGCTCGATGATCCCTTCCATGATTGACCTAAAGATGATCGGGGTCGCATATAGGATGCCTCTAGTGATCTCAGATGTGATGAACTCGCGTAATCTCTCATCCACTGGTTCAAAACCTGAAACCAAACCCGATCCCTCTCCTGAACGGCCAACTGTTGGCCTCGGTCGTAGTACCACCATTCTGCAATACATAATGACAATCATCAGTGATACTGATACATCTAGAGGGATCACATGTATCACAAGTTTCATGTTCTCGTCTCAGCCTTCCTCAACTCAAGTACGGATCCTCTGCTTTCAGTAGTACGGACCCATACTACCTTCCACATCTATCCGTACTTTCCTCAAGAACTGTCTCGACTCCACCAGGTTCATTTGACTGCTACTGATCTCTGCTACTCTCATCCTAGGCTTGCCCTAGGATACCCCTAACTCCACCCAAACAAGTCATCAGCTGTTGAAGGCCTCTTTACAGTGCCAATTAGCCACTATATAATTACAATCACATGCCACGAGGCTCAGATAATCCTTCGAGTAAGGGACTCATCACTACAACGGTTAGGACTCAAACAAGAGCTACGCAATAGGGTCAAATCCAACACTATGAGATTATTCAACCCTGGTTGCATGTGACCCAACGTACCCACCTAATAGCTAACTCCCATCACTCTGAATCCCCCAAAGCACAAAGCAAGCAACATTCAGAAAAAAAGGAAACAAGCTCGAGCAATTATATCCACATAACAAGAATTTGTACTAGCATGCGATATAAGCTCATATAATCTGGCATAACCTCAACAAACTATCCTATCTCTGTCTAATCAACACTATCATGCAGCTCAAAAGCACATATAACAGGCACATAAGGCATCCTTCCTAGATCCTTAGTCCTAATCTAGCATGTTGTTCTACTGAACTGATAATCATAACATAAACTTGTATGGGTACTTTAAGGAAAAACTTACTTGACCTCGGCCAGTCGCGCACACCACACACCTTGATCTTTCTTAACACTTTTTAACTTAGCTTCTAGAAAACCATTTTCTTTGTAAAAATATTTTAATCCCTCGGTTTGAGTCCATACATCCCCGAGGGTGTGTCTGAATCCCTCAAACCAGGGCTCTTATACCAACTTGTAACATCCCAAATTTCAAGGCCAAAAATTTCATTTTTAATTAATTGATTTGTAAATCTTCCATAAGAAAACATAGTGAAGACAAATCATTTCATAAAACTAATATCTCATGTCAGAAAACCAAACCATAAATATAACAATGTCAGAGTACAATCCCAAGAATCTCATAATGCGAAAATCCAAAGTGTGTGTGATGTGCAGCTACCACGCCAGCTCTTTCCCCTTCGCTGAACAGGTACCTGAAACAAAACTGAAAATTGTAAGCACGAAGCTTAGTGAGTTCCCCCATCGTACCGCATACCTTACAATCACATAACATACATATACTGTAAAACATATCTGGGTGCCCGACCTACCCCTTCGGTGCTCTCGACCGGATACTGCCTAACATACCTGGGTGCTGGCCTCCCCTTCGGTCCTCTCGACCGGATACTGCCTAGCATACTTGGGTGCTAGCCTCCCCTTCGTTCCTTTTGACTGGATACTGCCTAGCATACCCGAGTGCTGGCCTCCCCTTCGGTCCTCTCGATCGGATACTGGGGACTATTTCACCCCTTTACTACTACCACATAACATGTAACACATAATCATATTCTATTTAACATAACTGGGTATGACTACCCCCTTCGGCCCTATCGACCGTAAATCTTGGGGACTATCTCCCCTACTGCTACTAGCATATAACATCATATAATACTAGCACATAACATATCAGGTAGTAGCAAACCTAGATGAATATCACAAAGACAATCATCTAACATACGACTCCTACTGGTGGGCCGGCATTGGTGCCTTAGACCCACTTCTACTAGAAGGTAACTCACCTCGTAAGGCTGACTGCTGAAAAGTTGATCGGCAGATGTTTGACTGCTGCTTCGGTGATCCTCTGGCTATAAATCCATACAACACTTAATCAGACACTGATAACTACTCTTAGGGTAAAATGACTATTTTACCCCTGACCAATTCAAAGTCAAAGTCAACTTCCAGTTGACCTGACTCGTCGAGTTGGGCCGCCAACTCGTTGAGTCCCTATCCTTTCATTTGTCCTTCTTCACGCCCTTACTCGTCGAGTTTAGCAACAACTCGACGAGTTCTACTTCTAAAACATCCTCGAATGAACCTTCATCCGACTCGCCGAATTGTATGAACAACTTATCGAGTTCATCCCCATCCTATGAACAAGTTTGCCCTTAACTCATCGAGTTGTATGAACAACTCGTCGAGTTCTATGATTTACAGGTCTATGGCTAAGTCTAAAGCGTTGGGTCACTCCCCCGGACCCCTCTAAGACCCCTCTAACACTCACTGGGTTCCTTTGAACCACAACAGAAAAGGGAAGTCAAGTCATGGACTCGTTGAGTCCAAGAACGACTCATCGAGTTGAGAATGACCAAGTCTCATTTCTCGATTTCTGATGTACAACACCTGACCAAAAGATAGATCTAGGCTTCTAAGATCGATCTAGCATGTAAAGTTACAAACTTTACGTGCATTCATGGTACTATGAGCTCAAATGGCCCTAAATGAGACTCTTAAGATGCATGGGGCTCTCTAAGGCTCCAAAATCAACCCCTTTCTGTAACGCCCGGGTTTTCAGGGCTAAGCATTTTTGTCAATGTAATAGTCTAGGTCAACTATTGTAACTCTTTTTGAAGTAATACATATGAAATATTTGAGTATTATGTGAATTATGTGTGTTTATGTGTTTATTATTTAATTATAAATGTATAATTAATAAAGAATAAAAATGAGCGTCAAAATTAAAGTGTGAGATAATCCCGATATCTCTACATAAAGTTGTAGAATATGTCTCAAGGTTTCCGTACATATAAAGAATGCCGAAATCCGAGCTATAACGAAGAAGTTATGGCCCGCCGAAGTTTTACGGCAAAACCGGCACGGCACCGGAAGACGTAAATAGTGAATTTATGATAGAAGACTTTTTAGCCTTAGCAATCTAAACAAAAGTCGTAGAATATGTTAAACTAAGAACATCGATAAAAAGAACGCCCAAATCTGACTTCGTATGAAGAAGTTATGATTTTTCTAAGATTCAGCTTAGCAGTGCACGGCCTGAAACTCGAATTTTAGTTCGAGCGGTTTTTGGCTTACGTGACCTAAATGAGAGTTGAAGATCTCATTAATAGGAACTCAACGGTAAAAAGACAGACAAAAACGGAGTCCGTATGAAGGAGTTATGAACTCTTCGCTGTCATTTAACAGTCTAAACTCCTCCTACTGTTAAATTTGAGATCGGTCGAGAATTAGCCGATGGAGTCTAAACGAAAGTTGTAGATCTTGATTTTACCTACGCGTGGATATAAAGAATGTCGAAAACGGAGCTCGTATGCGAAAGTTATGATTTTTCTAAGTTTGAGGGCTGATACGCGATAGGGGGTGACGTGGCACCACCAGAATTGGACATGTGGCACCACCAGAAGGCCACCACATGGACCAAATCGGCGAGTAGGTCCCCCTACTCGACGAGTCCATCAGATTCCACCCCTATAAATAGAGGTGTCGGGTTCCCTCATTTCCTCACCCCTCACCCCTCTTCTTTCTCTCTCTAAACTCTCTCTCTAAGCTCCCTAACCCCCCCTAAAAGCCTAGGTAAACCCCCTAGCACCCGAAGGAAGCCCCGAGGCTCCCGGAGTCCCGAGAAAAGAGCCTTTCGGCTCGGGAACGCTGCTCCAGCGAAGCCCGGTTTTCAAGAAAAACCCGCTGTAAGTGAGCTGTACCTATCCTATCTTTAGTTTAGCTTATGTTTTAATATAGGAATGTTATTAGGTCTTTAAAATAATTATTTGGGCTATTATTATGAGTTATATTGAGTGTTATTAATGCTTATATAATAATAATAATAGTCATACAATTAATTTGTCGCGGTTATCATTAGACTAAACCCTAGTGGTATCGATACTAGGTTTTATCAAAGGAAAATCGTTGTAAGAGTATCGAAGCGCTGTCTGAGTGCTGAGTCACCACCTAATCAGGTGAGTGCATAGTTACTTTCAACTTACATATAGATATGAAGTATTTTATATAAATTACGTGCTATGTGTGCATATTAACTAAATACTTGCTATCTATGCTAGATGAACGTTGTTATACATGTTTTCAATGATTTAAACTGTATATGTATTTTATATCTACGAAAATGTTGGGGTAAAACATGGGTAGATGTAATAGGTGATGTGTGATAAAATGATGAGAGGCCTCAATGTTGTTGTTGATCCAGTCATCTAGCGGAGTATAGATGACGACCACGGACTCTTCTAGACAGTCCAGTGGAACACTAGCAGGCTCGCAACCTGTAGGTGTTGTGAACGATGTGTTCACCGGTGTACTCCATCCCCCACATGGTTGCCTATTAGGACATTTATTGTTGAGGAATCCCCTTAGCAGTAGTGTCCGTCCCGATGATGATCCTTAGGCTAGGTCCCTTATGATAGGTGTTTAGGGACGTAAAGTGAGGATAACGGGAACGGGTAATCGGGTTATTGTTGATTGATGAAATTAATAAACTTATTTATTGTGGGTTGAAAACCCTATGTGCTCACCAGGCTCCCAAGCCTGACCCACTCAGTTTTATGTATTACAGGTAGTGGCGCATGAGCATAGGTGTGATGTTTTGGACAAGGGATTACGGATATAGGCCTGTAGATATGAAATAATGTAGTAAGGCTTATATTGTACTGTTTATACTTTTGATCTGTACGAACATGACATCCCGAGTCTTTTAATGAAATACATTTCTATGGAAATGCTTTTGATAAATCTTTATCATATTATTGTTTTGGGACAAATTCCGCAACCCTTTTATTAAAAGATAACTCTGATTTTGAAATAAAGTATAAACAAAACCGGTCTTTTCTGGCCGTGATTTTGGGGATGTCACACTTTCTGCCTTGTAACCCTCAAAGATCTTGGATCTGAAGTCTTAGCCCCAACCATTCTTGCACTCATGATTGGTCACCAAGAATGGCTCCTAAAAGCCCTAAATCACCCCAAAAAGGAATCTAAAATATGAAAGAGCAAGGTACCAACTTTATACCTCTAAAGAACTGCAGAAGATGCACTAAATTGAACTCCTCTAGCCTCCTATTGATTCCTTACGCCTTTCTCTTCCTTCTTATGTTCCAAAATCACCAAAAACCACCACAAAGGCATTATATCTTTACACAAACGATTAGGGGTTGATATGGAGAGTTCTTGAGAGCAATAGGGGCGAAGGGAGGCTGAATGAGATGCTTAAATAGGGTGCAATCCCTTAAATTAGGGTTTTGTCCAGTCATGGCCTACTCGTCGAGTCTGGCTACCGACTCGTCGAGTAGGTCATTAAAATCCCAGGTCCAAGTCGCTCCTACTCGTCGAGTTTGCCATCAACTCGCCGAGTTCTAGGCCAAAAAAATGAATAATAATTGAATGAAATTCATACCAGGAACCGGGTACTACAACCCGAATACCTGAATTCATTTTTTAAATAATACCCGATATACATTACACATGAGTCGGAGGTAGTCAGGTTATGCACTCTTTAAAAAAAACCCTTCGGTGTCTTCTTATGATCGACGCAAGACCTCATCGATAAACCCTCAAATACGTTAAACCCTCATCGACTCCATCTGATCACGCTTCGATTCGAGTATCCAATCACAATCACAAGTTAAAATTTTTGCATCCTCTTTGAATGCTTTGTTGTGTTGTTAATCACAGGTCAAGTCATATAAAGAATAAATACAATTATTTTTTTGGTCGTATTATATATGCATGATTTCATGTCGATATTAACATTACATTGATCAATGGTCATAGTTTTCATGTCGGCACATTTACCACAACTATTGCATAACCCTGCAATGAATCTTGAAAACAGAAATCTATATATTATTTTTAATGATAACTCAAATTAACATGATTAAAAACTATGTTGCAAACTTGCAAATCAATATAAACCATCATTAATATAAGTAGCAGTTGTATTGGGGTGTAAGAGTCCACAAGTGAAATACAAAAGAAACAGAGCACGAATTAACACCAAATACGACATTCAATAGGCAATTCACAAAAACGCGCTTTGCACCTTGGACAAGTATACCCTCCACCAAATTTAGCTTCTTTATGACATGAACATATGGAGATAACACCTTCTGCTGCCCTTTGTGGGAATCCCATTTTTATTAAATTATCAATTGCAAATTCAGCTATCGTAGGAGGTGGTGGTGCGTGCTCTAGAATTAGCTCTTTTAAATGTGCCTGTAAAATAATATACATGTTAGATAACTTCAGGTAATTTACATTTTTTGATCCCTAGATATTGGATATAGCCTATTTTTTCAATTTTGGTCCTAAAATGATTTTCTCTTGCAATTTGGTCCTTATTTGAGGTTCTTGTAACGTTTACTTTAGCAGATTTTGTTAACTGTTTTTGTTTATATTTTCTTAACTTTTTTTTATATACTTGTAGATGTCTAAAACGAATAAATATATTGAAGATGAGATGATTAACCTTGAAAGCCCAACCAATGATTCAATTTCGATAGTAAATGAGACACGACCAAAAAAGTACAAACCAAGATCTAAAGTTTGGGATGAATTCGAAAGATTTATGAACAAAGACGGAGTTGAAAGATCGAAAAGTAAGCATTGTGGTTCCGGAGATACAAGTGTGAAGGGAAAGGGTATGGTACCAAAAATCTTTTAACTCATTTAGACAAATGTGTGCCTTACCTGGCTAAAGTAAATGTCGGTCAAACACAAATAACTTTTGGTGATGAAAACAAATTAACATCTTGGAAATTTGATCAAAAAGAGAGTAGGAAGGCTTTGGCACGCATGTTAGTAGTTGATGAACATCCATTTAGTTTTGTGGAAGGTGCAGCCTTTAAACATTACCATAGTGTTACTCAACCAATGTTTCAAATTCCATGTAGAAATACAAGTACAACCGATACCTACCAATTGTTTCAAGAAGAAAAAGAAAAACTTCGAGCTTTTATTAAAAAAAATGTTGGTAGGATTTGTTTGACCACCGATACTTGGACTTCTACATAACAATCAGGTTATATGTGTCTCACCGCCCACTTTGTAGACAATGAATGGAAATTGAAAAAAAAAAGTGTTGAGTTTTTGTCCTCGAGAGAGTCGTCATGGGCTTGATATTGCATTAGTGGTTGAGAAATGCTTAATAGATTGGGGAATAAAAAATGTTTTCACAATTTCCGCTGACAACGCAAGTGCTAATGATGTGGCAATTGAGGTTTTAAAAAAAATCTTTCAAAATTCCAATAAGTTCTCTTAAATGGGAAATGGACACACATGAGATGTGTTGCCCACATTTTAAACTTGGTTGTGCAAGATGGTATTAAAAAGTTTGATAAGTCGGTTGAGATAATTAGATGGGCGGTAAAGTGGATTAGGCAATCACCTTCAAGAATTGGCAAATTCACCAAGTTTGCTAAGCTTGTTAATCCGGGTACAACGAAACACTTGGTAAGAGATGTTCCAGCAAGATGGAACTCTACTTATCGTATGTTGAATATTATCCAAGCTTATGAAAAAACTTTTGAGAGATACGATCTAGAGGAATATGAGTTTCGTTCCGACATTGAAAAGGCAGGTTTATCGATTCCTTCATTGAGCGATTGGCAACATGTTAGGCATTTGTGTCATTTTTTAAAACCATTTTGTGATGTTACTGAAAGGATTTCTGGGACACTATACATGACATCAAACACGTGCATTGAATTTATTTATTCCATTCGTACACTCTTGGATGATGTTATTTCCGATGCTAAGCCTTTGTGATATTGCATTGGCAATGAGAGTAAAGTTTGATAAGTATTTTGGCGATGTAGAAAAATGAATTTATTGCTCTACTTTGCTTTGATTCTTGACCCGAGGAACAAAGTAAAGTATTTGCTTATACTACTTGAGGATCGTTATTGAAAATAAAATATGGAGGAGAATTCATATAATGATTACATTATAATTCATTCTTCAAGTACTACTTCTAGTATTACCGGGTCTAGTAAATTATCATCGATTTTAGGGAAACGCCAAAATCTGGATGCTACGACACCAAAACCACCATTGAGAAATAAACTAAGAGAAAATATGAAAAAAATCATAGTTGAATCAATTGAAGAGTTAGAAAAGTATTTGAAAGAAAGTGTTGAAGAAGATCAGTCAATTTTTAACATTTTAGATTGGTGAAAAGTGAATAGTCCAAGATTCCCTATTCTATCATGGATGGCTAAAGATTTGTTTGCCATTCCTGTCTCGACTGTGGCTTCAAAATCTGTTTTTAGCACTAGCGGGAGGGTTTTCAATCCGTATAGGAGTTCTTTGACTCCTAAGATTGTTGAAAGTATAATTTGTACCCAAGATTGGCTTCGGGGTGGTATAAGTGACAACATCGATTTTGAACAAGATTAGGAAAACCTACACGAAATTGATAAAGGTAGTTTTTTATCTTTAATATTTTTTAATATTTTGACATGTTATGTTTTGTCCTTTTAATGCTTATACTATTTGTATAGGATTGTGAGAAGTTGGTACGTCTTATTAGAGCTCGGATTGGATATGGAAATGAATGTGGCAACGTGAAGATGCAAGATTGATGAATATTTTTGTGAAACTAAGAATCATTTGAAGGTGATTTGAAACTTGGTTATGTTTTGAATTGGGTTATGACTTATGAATTTTAATCTTTTGTTATTTTTAGACTTTTATTGTTTATTTGGGTAGTGTTTAGACTTTTATTGTTTAGTTGGGTCATGACTTATGTATTTTGTTCGTTCAACCGTGATGATATTATTGATGTTATTATTATATGTCTTTTCTTGGTAAAGCAACAAATGTCCTAGGATAGGTATGTGCAATTTTTTTGTTTGGTGCCATTATTCATTATTTAGCATCATGGCATCACCACATTTGACATTCTTAACCAAATACTTTACTTATGGATCCTAAGCCCAACTTTGTAACTATCTTATAATTACAGTATCGGTCGCCTTTATTTAATTAATTTCTTTTGACCACAAAATTAATTCTTGATCAATATTAATTAAACAATATGATTTCTCTTTTAATATATTATTCACATAATATATTAATAAATCATAATTAATCCTCTTTCTCCTTAATTCATCCTATCAGTTGCTATGGTGAAGGCAACCCAAAAGGACCATGCTCATAATCAGGTCAAGTACATACTAAAATAGTTATGGGATTAGACACCTAATCCAACAATTGACAAGTCAAGGTTTGAACTTGATAGCTTAGGAAGCTTGCAATGTGATGAAGGGTCTTGGATCTTAAGTCTCCCACCAAACTATGAACTTTACTTTCTTCTAGGTTCTTCAAAGATGGACCAAATCAACACAAATTTCTCTTCAAGAGCTCAAAAATGCAAGAATGGAGGCTAAGGGGATGTTGAGGGTTTATTGGAGGTTTAGGGACAAGAAATAAGGCCAACCTTATAGGTTAAGGATGAATATATAGGGTGTAACATCCCACTTTAGGGTTTCAAAAAGTCAAGTGTACGCCCAACGTATGCAACCAGTGTCCCGACCTAACTCCAGCTAGTACGCTGAGCATACCAAGTGGTACACCCCGTATACCAACTTCTAGGGCTAAAAATGCAACTTGAATAAATGAAGGGCAAAAGCGAACATACCAAGATCGGGGTGTTTCAACTGTCACTTCGTGAGAACGCACTCAACCCAATTCCAAACTCGGTTAAGCTCCAACTCAGCTAACTCGGTCATGGACAAATCAATCATCAGACACCACGACGTGGACCTTCCTTGGTCACATCATGAACACATCAAAACAAAATAGTCGAAGAGTCCTCAATTGTAACTCCAACTTTTTAGGAAGCTTATAAGGGCTCTAAAGGCTCGTAAAAATGTTAACTTTATGGACATGCGTGACCCATGAATTTCCTCCACCCAAACTAGGTTAAAAGGAAAGAATATGACCTAAAACTCATGCAAAGCTTCCAAAACTCAACCATGTTCTAGATCTGAAAGATATAAGGATCAAAGGACATTGATGAGCCATAAACTTGCAAACTTTATTTTATTCCAACATACAAACTCCTTTATGGACTAAAACATACAAAGAAAACTAGCTCTATAAGGAAGGAATCATAAAGGTGGAAGCTTTAAGTCTTAAAAATGTTCCAAAGAATGATCCCAAGGGTGTAGTAAAGTGGCTTGGTTGATCTTTGCTCCCAAACCTTTTTCTTATCATTAAAAGTGTACCAAGAGCACCAAAATGAGCGAAAACTCTCAAAGGGAGGCTAGGGTTTCGTGATAGAGGGTTACATGTTGAAGAGGATGCCCTAACCCTTGGGGCAAGATGCTTGCCACCTCATATATGGAAATACGAAGACAAAAAAATGGTGATCGTTTGGGTGGGAGTCATCACCCTCTTTTTTAGTTTGTCCTTCTCTGTCTCGATTTCTAGCAAACCCTAGCTTCGATTATGTGACACCACCGCTTCTAGTCGTAGATCTTGAAAACCCTCAGGTCGACGTTCACATACCGTAATGCCACGTCTCACGACTTTTAGAACCTTGAGTGTTGTTCATATTTTCTGACAGTAGCAGTAAGTATGAGAGAGAGAGAGAGATGATATATATTTTTTTCTTTTTTATTTAATTTTCATTAAGGAAACTACAAAATTAATAAATAAAATATAAAAATACAAAAGGCAAATTCGTTATTTAAAAAAATCAAAATAAATCAGACTAAACTCAAAATAAAAATCAAAGTTTGGACAAGATGTAAGTACATTTTTTTCTTTAAAGAAAATAGTCACCATATTTACAATCTATATCTATATCTTGATGGGTTTTGGTCATAAGAACATCCTATGTGCTCATACAAACCCTAATGCTTGGATCTAGGTTTCTCTATTGTACATGCAATTCATCCAAGACTATAAACCCTAGATCTAGTATATGATAATCAATATAACATATGAATTAGGGTTTAGATCATACCTTGATTGTTATGTAGCAATAACAATCTCAAATCCTTCTTGTATTGACTTTAGAAAGCTTAGAGTCACAAATATCACTCCTCTAATGGTTCACAAACACCAAGAGCAAGAGGATGAAGAGGATGAAGAGGAGAAGAGAATGAGACACCCAAAACCGTCCAAAACCCTAAGGAGTTACTTGCCCACGTTTTTGGTGCTCTAGGGATCTTTAAATAGTGAAGCTATTAGGGTTATCAAACCAGGAAACCCTAATTTGGATGCTTAAGCCCTAAGCAACCCATGGACTCCTTCCTTAAAGGCCCTAGGACGATTCCTAATGGGTTTCCCCATAGAATTAGTCCACCCCTTTAATATGGAGTCCATTAGCTCAATATTCAACTATCATACAATTGACAGTTCAAGTCCCTTAAGTTTAATTAATCTCTTTTAGCCATAAAATTAATTCTTATTAATTCTTGACTAATATTAATTAAATAATATGATTTCACCTTTAATATATTATTCTCATAATATATTAATAAATCATATTTAATCCTTTTTCTCTCCATAATTCATCCTATCAAGTTACTTTGGTGAAGGCAACCCAAAAGGAGCATGCACCATCGGGTCAAGTACATATTAAAATAGTTATGGACTGAGACACTAATCCAATAGTCTCCCACTTGGATAAGTCTAATAACTATTTCGCATATGACTTCAGATCGTGATCTGCAATCGTAGCTTCCTAAAGCCGGTGTCAAATCTAATCTTATCAGATATGCGTGTCCTTTAGATAAGGGATCATATATTCCTCTATTCTAGATATTATCGTATAGACTGAGACATGGATCTAAATCATTCTCTCTGTCTATGTGTTGTTTCCCAAATTCAGATTTATGACGACTGACAACATACTACAATTTGAACACATCAAATTAGTCCCGGCTTGGCCAAGCGCTTAGGTGCCATCACTAAATCATCGAGGGGCCCACAGATATCGCCTTTATCCTACTTTGGATAAAAGGAACGGATAAAATTTGACTCAATGCTTGCTTGCACTCTCTCACCGAATTACACACAACAATATGTTTTATAACACCAAGTTACTGGTGCGTATACATATTATCAATGTGCAACCGACTCGCAAGATACAACTCACACATCTCGGTTTCAAGAATATAAGATGTTATCGTCTCACCAATCACTCGTGATAAAAATCCATGAAGTGATCCAAGTGAGCGTGGGTTTAATCCAATGCTCAAATCATATTCATAAGCACTCATGAACGTTGCATCAAACATTTGCTTATGTCTAATACTCTTTAGACAATCCACACACCAATTCACGACAGTCTTCATTCATACCTACTTCCAACATATGAAAGACTGTGGTCCGTTCAAATAATTTGACTGTTCTTAACCAATTAAATTATTCATGAAGTCAAAACATGCAAGGTGAAACACAAGAATAATACTAATCTCATATGGCCTCAAACCTTTGAGTATAAATAAAACACCTTTTATTTATCACCAAATCGATTACTCATTATTTGTCGTTTCGGGTAATCAACTTCTTACTTGAATTACAACACTTGTCCCATGCTCTTAGCATGCACACAATGTTTATCTATGGTTCTTACTTTGTGAAATAGATCAAATGAACACATTTCCAATCATACTCATTTCACAACTCCCAATCCATATCACAAGTGTAAGAATATCAAATTCTTGCCACTTATAGAATATGTTAGATTCTAATATTTCATGCAATGATCCTTTTGTAATGTCACTGCACTAAGGTCACAATGACTATTGCCAATGAAATTACAAAGTTCTCTATGATTGTTACAATACAATTCCATAAACGTGATGTCTCTCACTCAAAGTACATTCCTTTGAACATCCTTTTATATAAAATTTCTAATCTAGACATAGACTTTCAACATCCAACTCCCAATATGGAAACATTTCCATATTTTCCATATGACAACTTATTCTTAATAGAATCTTTTCTATTCATAATAATGTCGATATGCTCCATACAATATCATACTTCCAACTACTCACGAGCAACCAATCCTTAGCAAGCTTTGGATCGTCCTTTGATAGTTGTTTAATTATCTTAGTCAAAACCGATTCTAGTCCTTTTTCCCTCTAAATGCGCTAGACATTTGGAAAATTTTAGAATGGTCAAATATTATAGCATTTACAATCGATCCTATACCCGAAGCATATGGGACACGATGCATAGTGTCTTACATAAAGATATGATACTTTGCCATAATATTTTATGTGTCTCGTTCTTTCAATTCGAACTATGAAGAGGGATACCGCAATCATAATCGAAATTTAAAACACACTATGTATCCTTTGAATAAATTTATTAAAATTTCTCAATCTAAGCTTTAGATTTTGAAATGAAGTACAATATTCTCTCCCTTAATTATAGCAAAACAACTATTCAACCCTTACAACTTTGCAAAGTATGACTCTTGTTTTCTATAATTAATATTGCTAACTTGCAATACTTGCCTTAATAATCATACAATCATAACATTTATGCTCCCACTATCATGATGATTATTATAAACATAACACTTATGCTCCCACTAGCTTTGACATGTATTCAGAAACCAGCTTAACTTCCAGAAAACAATACTTATTGAATTTCGTAAGTTCATGTTTCTAATACCTAATGCTTTGATAATCCTTTATATAAGCTTCTAAAACTTATACACCTTTGCCTTAGATAGCTCATATGTGTGTCTAAACAATTAAGACTAATTGCCAAATCTCACAATTAGAATCATGGAAAGGGATACCGTAACCATAATTGAATTCAAGAATCCAATTTCACAATCACTATCTTCTCAAAATCTCTTTTCAGTGAAAGTATTTCCTCACAGTCATTTTCATGAAGGAGGGAATCTTATGACACTTAGATTTTATTTGTGTATATGTTCCTATCCATGTGAATTTGTTAAAACAAAGTTTATGACAAATTCAAACTCATATGGACCGAACTTTCTCAATCTTGATTTCTTGCCTTATGGTAACACGGCTGCCTACCATGTCTTCCAAGTAATTAAGCAGCTCACCCTTTCCTATCAATGTACTTTTTATTGATTAAGGTCCTTGCCTTTTATGCATTCAAATGAGAACTCATAGGGCTCACATGCATAATTAACTCAACTGGAACAGCATAGAAACATGATAATGTCAACACGATAGGTTGTAAAACTCAATTCGTGTGCTAGTGATGATCGATAAGGTTTATTCCTGATTTGTTCTTGAAACCTTTCAAGACTATTAAGACTCCCACTGATTCCTTGATATCTAAGATTCTCTTGTCAATAAAACATTTCTCGAGAAACAAATATTCAAGAGTTAGTGTAGCTTTTATCAAGACAAAACACTTCATAAAATTGGTCCTAATTGGTCTTTGTCTTATCCAAGACATCACAACTTTCCACATTTGATGAATGTTATAAACCTTCTTAAGACTTGTCACTCAATGTCACAATCTTAACTTTAAGACTTGTTTTGGAACGAAGTATGATTGACTTCTTGATTTAACCATTTCTTCAATTCTTGATTCCTCTTCTTAGACATATAATTGCACTAAGACTCACTTAGAGGATCAATTGATATATGGTTCTTAATCATTAAGACCTATCATAAAACATAATAAAAGTTACTCTCCCTTCTTCTTAGAATAAAGAAACTTTTATCTTTCTGCCTACTTGATTCTTCTTATTCGTTCTGCTATTTATTTAAACTCTTACAATCAACTAAGAATTACACTTAATCTCATAAGTGTAATCACATTTACTTAACCTTAGTAAATCATGATGAATATCTTTGTTACTCTTGTGGTGGACTTGATCAACACATAACCTTGTGCACTCAATCTCCTAGTCCTTTACTTGACACTTTGTCAACGAATTAGTCTAATTTCCAAATATGAAACTTCTCATTCATCATGCAATACTTGTTGTATGATTCCAAGTCTCTATCCAATTGAAACTTGGGCAATGAGAAACTTTCCCTATTTGGTAAATTCTTGACCTTTCCACATAATTAAGAATCACATCCATTCGTTGTAGAAATATGCAAACATCAATGTTCCATAACGATTTCATTGCAAGGAAATAAATAAATGAGTCAAACCAAAATTTATTTTATTCATAAAAGCAGCGGAAAACATTTGTCCTTACAATGCAAAATCAACTGAAAAACTATGTAATCAAATATTCCTAACTACTCTATCATAACTTTCTAAGCTCAAATCTAATCTTCGAATCCATGCAATCGAGATCCATTTCTTCGTGATTAGACTCATCTTGCTATTCCATCAAGCTTCCTCTCTTTTCACTGATCCTGCAAAACATTCAAATGCAATCTTATCACATTATGTATTAAGAATCAATAAATAGGAACATAATGGAGTTAGATAGTGGATTTTACCTGAAGCACAGCCATACTCTTTGACTCTCCCATCTTTTGGACTTTTCAGGCTCTTAGGGTAGACTTGTATCCAACGCCCTTTCTCTTGGCAGCAAATGCAGGTCGGTTCTCCTAGAACGTCCTCGGAAGCATGGTTGGTTGACTTTCCCAACAAATATGCTCTATTGCTTTGCCAAACCATTTCTGATTCAGCAACAATGAGCATGTAAGTTAGGTCAATGAGGCTTGCATCATGATCCATCATATAATACTTTCTTTTGAACTCATTATATGATTCAGGGAGTGACTGTAGAACCCAGCCTATAGCCAACTCATCAGGGAATGATGCACCCAACATTACCAACATATCGATGTGTGATTTCATTCCTAGAACGTGGGCACACATGGGTTTACCATCTTCATGTTTCATTTCCAATAGGGCTTTAGTGACATTGAACCTTTCAATTCTTCGATCTTGTGGTTTAGGGAGAACAACGGGAGGAGGAGGGGGAAGTGAAGCATGATCTCTTGTTCCTCGATCGAATCGTGGAATATCATCTTCACATTGAATGCTTGTTCCACGAGATTTGGGAAGACCATAGTTGTCGAACTTTGACATCTACAAAACGGGAGAAAATAAATTCAAGTTAGTTGATTGATTGAGTCCTTAATAAATCACCCAAATGAGATATTAAGGCTAGGACCCAACACAATACGCTACAACCTAGAAAAAGGGATGTCGTAATCTAGTTGTCGTATATTTGAAGGTAGGTAAATGACGATTTACCAATTTCCACCATGAAAAACGAAAAAGAAATTTAAGTTTTAAATCTATGAAAACTCTTAGATCCTTTGAGATTCATTGAACTTTTCAATGACATGTTTAAATCTCAATATGCCCCTCTAGTTTGTGACTGGGATACTGTGACATCCCCAAAATCACGGCCAGAAAAGACCGGTTTTGTTTATACTTTATTTCAAAATCAGAGTTATCTTTTAATAAAAGGGTTGCGGAATTTGTCCCAAAACAATAATATGATAAAGATTTATCAAAAGCATCTCCATAGAAATTTATTTCATTAAAAGACTCGGGATTTCATGTTCGTACAGATCAAAAGTATAAACAGTACAATATAAGCCTTACTACATTATTTCATATCTACAGGCCTATATCCGTAATCCCTCGTCCAAAACATCACACCTATGCTCATGCGCCACTACCTGTAATACATAAAACTGAGTGGGTCAGGCTTGGGAGCCTGGTGAGCACATAGGGTTTTCAACCCACAATAAATAAGTTTATTAATTTCATCAATCAACAATAACCCGATTACCCGTTCCCGTTATCCTCACTTTACGTCCCTAAACACCTATCATAAGGGACCTAGCCTAAGGATCATCATCGGGATGGACACTACTGCTAAGGGGATTCCTCAACAATAAATGTCCTAATAGGCAACTATGTGGGGGATGGAGTACACCGGTGAACACATCGTTCACAACACCTACAGGTTGCGAGCCTGCTAGTGTTCCACTGGACTGTCTAGAAGAGTCCGTGGTCGTCATCTATACTCCGCTAGATGACTGGATCAACAACAACATCGAGGCCTCTCATCATTTTATCACACATCACCTATTACATCTACCCATGTTTTACCCCAACATTTTCGTAGATATAAAATACATATACAGTTTAAATCATTGAAAACATGTATAACAACGTTCATCTAGCATAGATAGCAAGTATTCAGATAATATGCACACATAGCACGTAATTTATATAAATACTTCATATCTATGTGTAAGTTGAAAGTAACTATGCACTCACCTGATTAGGTGGTGACTCAGCACTCAGACAGCGCTTCGATACTCTTACAACGATTTTCCTTTGATAAAACCTAGTATCGATACCACTAGGGTTTAGTCTAATGATAACCGCGACAAATTAATTGTATGACTATTATTATTATTATATAAGCGTTAATAACACTCAATATAACTCATAATAATAGCCCAAATAATTATTTTAAAGACCTAATAACATTCCTATATTAAAACATAAGCTAAACTAAAGATAGGATAGGTACAGCTCACTTACAGCGGGTTTTTCTTGAAAACCGGGCTTCGCTGGAGCAGCGTTCCCGAGCCGAAAGGCTCTTTTCTCGGGACTCCGGGAGCCTCGGGGCTTCCTTCGGGTGCTAGGGGGTTTACCTAGGCTTTTAGGGGGGTTAGGGAGCTTAGAGAGAGAGTTTAGAGAGAGAAAGAAGAGGGGTGAGGGGTGAGGAAATGAGGGAACCCGGCACCTCTATTTATAGGGGTGGAATCTGATGGACTCGCCGAGTAGGGGCGACCTACTCGCCGAGTTGGTCCATGTGGTGGCCTTCTGGTGGTGCCACGTGTCCAATTCTGGTGGTGCCACGTCACCCCCTATCGCGTATCAGCCCTCAAACTTAGAAAAATCATAACTTTCGCATACGAGCTCCGTTTTCGACGTTCATTATATCCACGCGTAGGTAAAATCAAGATCTACAACTTTAGTTTAGACTCCGTCGGCTAATTCTTGACCGATCTCAAATTTAACAGTAGGAGGAGTTTAGACTGTTAAATGACAGCGAAGAGTTCATAACTCCTTCATACGGACTCCGTTTTCGTCTGTCTTTTTACCGTTGAGTTCCTATTAATGAGATCTTCAACTCTCATTTAGGTCACGTAAGCCAAAAACCGCTCGAATTAAAATTCGAGTTTCAGGCCGTGCACTGCTAAGCCGAATCTTAGAAAAATCATAACTTCTTCATACGAAGTCAGATTTGGGCGTTCTTTTTATCGATTTTCTTAGTTTAACATATTCTACGACTTTTGTTTAGATTTCTAAGGCTAAAAAGTCTTCTATCGTAAATTCACTATTTACGTCTTCCGGTGCCGTGCCGGTTTTGCCGTAAAACTTCGGTGGGCCATAACTTCTTCGTTATAGCTCGGATTTCGGCATTCTTTATATATACGGAAACCTTGAGACATATTCTACAACTTTATGTAGAGATATCGGGATTATCTCACACTTTAATTTTGACGCTCATTTTTATTCTTTATTAATTATACATTTATAATTAAATAATAAACACATAAACACACATAATTCACATAATACTCAAATATTTCATATTTATTACTTCAAAAAGAGTTACAATAGTTGACCTAGACTATTACATTGACAAAAATGCTTAGCCCTGAAAACCCGGGTGTTACAGATACCGAGGATCACAAAGCGGGTGTGAATAACCATGCAAACTTACATGGGGCCCCCACATGTTACAGTCACCTATTCGATGTGTCGGTTAACCACACACGCTCCACCGAACTATGAAAAACATTGAGTCACCCTTTGTTACCTTTGCTTAGAACCATTTAGTGTGCCAGTAAACCACACACGCTCCACTAACGTCTTTGCAAGGGTACAAAGTGTAATTTCATGGAATTGCATCAATTCACTTTTGCCTGAAGTAACTAAGATTGGGAATTTGTAAAAAACATTTAGTTACTTTTGTACTTCATTATACTTATAATGGAAGGTTTTGTCCTATCCTACCCGTTCGGCTAATGACCATCCACTAGTCAAGAGTGCGGTGGGTAAGAGTCGATACCCATTCAATCGCCATTTTATAGGCAATTTCCTTAAACACCCCTTATAGACCAGCTTCTTGAATGAGGCCTACTAACGGTAAGACTGACTTTTTCTCATACATATATATATATATATATATATATATATATATATATATATATATATGTATATATATAATGTTAAACTTTTAATGTTATATATAGCATAGGGTGTATTTTACACTTTTAAAATACTATGTGGTCAAATTTAACAGTTATACTTGTAATTCAATTAAATTGTAAACCAAAACTTTATGGATTTATTAAACCTCTTTTAATTATACACCTTAATTAATTAATAAAACCATAAGGGTGTGATTTGAACTTTTCAAAACAAAACTAGGGTTTTAGAATTTAACATTTCTAAATTAAACTTTTAATCAACTTTTAAATTCCAAAACTTGAGGGCAAGTTTTGAAACTATTTAAAACATTAGGGTTTTAACTATTTAAATTTAAAAACAAAACTATTTAGTTCAAATTTTAAACTATAAAACCTAAAGGGGGGAAATTGAAACTTTTTCACAAGATAATTCAAATCTAAATTACAAATAATCAAACTTTATCTAATAAAACAAATGATTATCTAAATTTTGACAATTATCTTCTACTTAGGTAAGGATAATCACCAAATATTGATAAAATTCGAATTTTATAACAAAAACATGTTTATGGTAATTATCCAAAGCTAAAACCGGAAGAAAATCGCGAATATGAGCTGTCAGACGTTTTGACTCGTTGAGTCTGGACCTGGACTCATCGAGTATAGCTGACTCGGCGAGTGCACTAAGTGACTCGGCGAGTCAAACACTCAGAAGCAAAAACAATTCAATTTTCAATGCTGATTTCGATCAAATATGCATCAATACAATAGAAACCAATCAAGGCTCTGATACCACTGATGGATTTTGGTCATAAGAACATCTTATGTGCTCATACAAACCCTAATGCTTGGATCTAGGTTTCTCTATTGTACATGCAATTCATCCAAGACTATAAACCCTAGATCTAGTATATGATAATCAATATAACATATGAATTAGGGTTTAGATCATACCTTGATTGTTATGTAGCAATAACAATCTCAAATCCTTCTTGTATTGACTTTAGAAAGCTTAGAGTCACAAATGTCACTCCTCTAATGGTTCACAAACACCAAGAGCAATAGGATGAAGAGGAGAAGAGAAGGAGACACCCAAAACCGTCCAAAACCCTAAGGAGTTACTTGCCCACGTTTTTGGTGCTCTAGGGATCTTTAAATAGTGAAGCTATTAGGGTTATCAAACCAGGAAACCCTAATTTGGATGCTTAAGCCCTAAGCAACCCATGGACTCCTTCCTTAAAGGCCCTAGGACGATTTCTAATGGGTTTCCCCATAAAATTCGTCCACCCCTTTAATATGGAGTCCATTAGCTCAATATTCAACTATCATACAATTGACAGTTCAAGTCCCTTAAGTTTAATTAATCTCTTTTAGCCATAAAATTAATTCTTATTAATTCTTGACTAATATTAATCAAACAATATGATTTCTCCTTTAATATATTATTCTCATAATATATTAATAAATCATATTTAATCCTTTTTCTCTTCATAATTCATCCTATCAAGTTGCTTTGGTGAAGGCAACCTAAAACGACCATGCACCATCGGGTCAAGTACATAGCAAAATAGTTATGGACTTAGACACTAATCCAACATATATATATATATATATATATATATATATATATATATATATATATATATATATATATATATACACACCTATAAAAGCAGCATTTTTTTTCTTTCACCAAACTCTCATGTATATTGTTTTTTACCACATTCATTTGAAACTCCCATGACTTTTCAATTTTCTTTCTAATATTAATTATAAGTTGGTTAATAAGGTTAAATAATATCAAATCTAAAGTGTAATCATATATAAACCAAATTTCAATATTAAAATAATATCTTTACTTCTACTTATAAAGTTATGTTCTTTAACATTTAACATATTATATTTAATTTATATTGTTGGATGTAAACTATTATCATTTTAAAGATACAATTTTGGAACAATTTATATACTTAAATTATTAATTTAAATATAACATTTCAGGATTAAATTAAATATAAATTTTAGTTTAACTTAAATAACCCAAAAATCATTATCAGTTTAAAGTTATAACTTTTAAACAGTTTTTACAAAATACTTAAATTCTTAATTTAAATATACCATTACAGTGTCAACTTAAATATAAATTTCAGTTCTACTTAAAAAACCAAATAATATTTTATAAATAGTTAAAATAGATGAATTGTAGTGATAAATGCAAAAACTAAATTGTAATCTCAATTCAACTAAAATATTTTCTAAAGATGTTTTTATAATCGTTAAAAGTTTTCAATAAGAAACTTAAAATAACTTACAATAATAATAGTTAAAAATAACTCTATATAAATTATTGTAACATCCCGGAATATCAAGAGTAGAGTTAAAGGGCTAAAAGTGAAATTGTTTAAGTGCAACTCGGCGAGTCCCTGGGTGGACTCGGCGAGTAGGGTCGCGACTTTGGTCGCGTGTTAAGTGGTCTACTCGGCGAGTCCAAAGATGGACTCGGCGAGTAGGAGCTGAGTGGAGAAAACCCTAAATCCGGAGGATGAGCCCTATTTAAAGGACATTATACCCTCTCCCCAGCCTCTTTGATCTCCCTTGAAGTCCAGAAACCCTAGATACGTGATTGTGGAGGATTTGAGTGCATTTGGAGCTTGGGGAAGTGATTGTTGAAGAAATCTTGAAGGAGAAGAGACTTGGATCAAAGGGCTTTGCAAGGATTCTGATTAATCTTCTCTTGGAGCTTCCTTTTGAGGTATTATTTCTATGTTTGAGCTGCTATAATCTAGATTCATCATTTTTGGAGGTGTTAGAGATCATATCTTTTGATGTATTGGAGTTTAGAGGTTAGATCTGAGGTTGCTACCTCAGATCTGGAATGGAGAAGGGGTTTGAATGCATAAAGGTCCCTGTTTTTGAGAGATTGATGGAGCTATCTTGTCCCAAACCCAAACCCTAGAGTGAAAATGCCTAGATCTTCTTGGATTCACGTAAAGATTGCCACTTTACGTGATGGATGGCCTTAGGAGGGGTAGATCTATGGTTTGGATCATCTGCGTGGCTTGGAAAGCCTCTGTATGGATTCAGACCCGGTGGTACTCGGCGAGTCACATGGGTGGACTCGGCGAGTTGCTTGAAGAAAGGCTGGAACTCGGTGAGTTGGAAGAACAACTCGGCGAGTTGGATGAAGATGGCCTGGAACTCGGCGAGTTGTAAGAACAACTCGGCGAGTAGATTGAAGATAGTCGTAGATTCGGCGAGTCTGTTCTTGGACTCGGCGAATCTGGTCGTAGGGTCCAAGTTTCTTTTGGAAGGTCTGTGACTCGGTGAGTCAAGGGAGGACTCGGTGAGATGTGTGCGTGTGGACTCAGAGTTGTTGGACTCAGCGAGTCTCGGGGTAACTCGGTGAGTAGAGTCAATCAGGTGTAGACTTTGACTTTGACCAAGGGTTGACCAGTTGTTTTCCAAGGGCATTTTGGTAATTATTGAATATTGTTTTAAGTTCAGTGTATTGGTGGTTGGCGAGTGGTGGAGATCTTACCAGTAGTCGGAGCAGCTTGGGTTATCCGTTCAGCCGGCAGTTTCGAGGTGAGTTATCCTCACTATATCAACAGGGTATAAGGCACCAAGGCCGACCCTTTATCGGATTGAGATCCGGGTATCTGTTGTTATGTTATTGCTTTGATATGTTTGCATCATGGTAGTTAGGATGGTATTCGTTAGAGACCTGGTTAAGGTCGGTATGCTGGTATATAGGATGATGCTATGATAGTGACCGGTTAGGTCGGTATCCTGCTTAGAGTATGTTGTGTTATGTGATCTGCTAGATCGATTTGATTGAATATGAATTGTTATATGATTGTATGTTTATGTGCACATGGTTGTTTGGACTGGAGTTGGGTTGAGGCGGGTCCTGCTTCGTGCTGTAGGCCAAGATACCCATGGCAGACCGGTTGTTCCGAAGGCCCAACGAGCGGTCCAGATAGGCTGTAGGCCCCACGAGGGCGAACCAGATGTGCCGAGGCTCGGAGAGTGGACCAGGCCGACTGAAGGCCTGATGCGGGCGGACCAGTCATCCTGTAGACTCAGAGAGTGGACTAGGTGGGTTGAAGGCCCGGTGCGGGCGGACCAACCACACTGCAGACTCGAGGTACATGATTGGACTCGGAGGGTGGACCAGATGGACTGAAGGCCCAACACGGCGGACTAGTCTCACAGTAGACCCGATATGCATGGCTGTTCTGTGATTCGATATGATATAGCATGTTATGTGTATGGTATATGTGGTTGGTATTTTGGGGGTATCTCACTAAGCTTTTGGGATTACAGTTGTGGTTTAATGTTTTTCAGGTTCTTCAGGAGACTGTGGCAAGGCAAAGGCGTGATCGTACCGCTCCTCATGTTTATGTGTTATGATATGGACCTGGGAATACTCTGATAATAAATGTATTGAAAACTTTTTTTTGTAATAACTTAATGAATTGGGATGTTTTTGAAAAGTTTAAATTTTGTTGAAGTTTTTGGTTGTTACAAGTTGGTATCAGAGCCTTGGTTTAAGTGAATTGGAGGAACACTCGTGTGACTCCAGTCTCAAATCGAGGAGGGTTTTCAAAAGAGAATTTAAAATGGTTTTCGAAATAAGTAAAGGAGGACGCGGAGGTACGATCAGCCGGAGCCAGTAAGTAACCCCAAAATATCATACATGATAATTGTTTTTATTGAGCTTTGATAGAACAACATGCTAGCACTAGGCTAGGGATCCTCAGGATTTCATGATAATGTTGCCTGTTTTATGATGCCTGCTAGCCTAGGGTTTCCTTCTGTATGAGATTTCTAGTGTTCCTCTAGGAGTGAGGATTGAGTGCTTGCTATGTATATTTGTCACTAGGGTGTTGTGGTAGTACTTCATACAAATATGGGTAGGTGTGGAAGGTAGTATGGGCCCGTACTACTGAAAGCACAGGACCCATACGCGTATCAGGGAAACCATGACCTCTAGGGTTGGGTTGAGAGTTGGTTCCCGGGATAGTGGGAAGTGTCTGAGATTGTGTGGTTTATTTTCAGTATGGAGGTTTTGAGGCATGCTGAGAGTGGATCCGGGTCAGGATCGGGAGCAGGAAAGGGAGTTCCGGGCGGGTCAGTACCGCCCGAGGTTATCGGTCAGATGAGCACGTGCGAGTTGGATGCGAGGATTCGTGAGATCCTACATGATAAGGTTGTTGCGTTGTTCCGGGCCGAGCTGCCGGAACTGTTTGGGTTGATCAAGACCGTCATGGTGGAGTATTTTGATGAGCGTTATGCGGCTCTCATGGAGACGGCTGCCGCGGCGACTACAACGGCTATAGCAGCGGTAGTGGGAGGAGCTGGTAGAGGTTTTCAATATCGGGACTTCGATAATACGAAGTCTCCCACCTTTGATGGACTTCAGGACCCAATCGTTGCTATGAGATGGTTATCGGACATGGAGGGGTGTTTCTTCATGTGTTCATGCCATGCTAATCAGAGGGTGAGGTGTGCTCTGAACCTGTTAAGGGTCGGGGCAAAGGATTGGTGGAGATTGACCACGGGGTCATACTCGGATGCGCAGAGGGCTGCAGTTTCATGGGATCGGTTCAGAGAGATGTCCAACACTCGTTATGTTCCGCAGGTCGAGAGGGAGAGGTTGGATCAGGAGTTTCTTGAGCTGAAGCAGGATTCGGAGTCGGTGACGGAGATCACCAGGATGTTTACTGAGAGGGCGATTTTTTGCCTTGAGTTCGCTTCGGAGCAGGCTCAGATGTCCCGATATCTGAGTATGCTGAAGAGAGATATCAGACAGTTTGTGTCCGTGCAGAAGTGCGAGACTTTGTTGGAGTTGCAGGAGGTCGCCAGGCGGCGGGAGTTGGAGATTGAGTTGCAGTTGCGTGAGCTGGGGTAAGTTCCGGTACAGTCGCAGCCGGCATCGAAACGGTCCAAGACCGTTGATTCGAGGGTGGGAGATCAGGACAGCCACGTTTGTGGGAAGTGTGGGAGGGGTCACGCCGGAGTTTGTCGGTCCGGTGGTGCGTGCCGCAAGTGTGGAAAGGAGGGGCACTATACGAGGGATTGTCGGCAGTCAGCACCGGTTCGGGATTTGAGGATTTGTTATCATTGTCATCAGGTTGGGCACTTAAGGGTCAACTGCCCACAGCTTGCTGCAGGGCCGGTGCAGGCTCCAGCACCGGCCACTTTGAGGATCACAGGTGGAGGTCAGGGTGGAGCAGAGCCCCCAAGGGCTCAGGGTCGTGCTTTTCAGCTTTCAGCATAAGAGATCAGAGCAATGTCGGATGCAGCTGCGGGTATGTTCCTTTCTTGATATCTTGTTATCTTGTGATTATTGTGGAGTATTGTTTATCTGCTAGTCTTGTTGCGTGGATTTCGGTATTGAATTCTTTGGTTTTGAAGGTTATGGCTTAGTTATGGATTTAGTGTAGGGAAATTCGTTGGTTATCTTTCATGAGGGTTGTTCATGGAAATCGGGTGTTGGTCTGGATATTAGGTAGCAGTTGCAGTCTGAGGAGTGGTTAGCAGAGGATCGAGTTCTTTCATGCCGGGATCATCAGTATTGATATGCGATTGGCGAAGCTTCTTCGTATTAGTGGGAAACGGTTCGCGTGAAAGAGTACGTGTCGTGAAGGGTTGTGGCGGGAGGTCGGTGATGGCGACCGGTGGTTGATAGTCAGTGCTCTAAGAGGGGGAGAATTGGAGAATTCTCTGGAGGATCGACGAGTATGAAAGGTTGTTTAGCTGCATGGGATTCAATAGTGTCTCGGTCAGCCAAGGGCAGTGGCGGGTATGAGTAAGTGGCAGACGTGCGGGGCGGGATACAGACCATTATCAATTGATTGTGGAAGGCCTAGGATTGGGCCGGGACTGAGTATATGGGATGGAGGTAGAGTTCGGAACCCCTAGAGGGCTAGAACAGTATGCATGGGAGGAGTTTCCCGAAGGAGTAACTCGAAATGTTGATTACTAGTCGAGCGATCCGGATAAGACTGAAGGCCGGTAGGCGTACCAGTCAGGCCGAAGGCTCGGGGAACGGTCCAACCAGACTAAAGGCCCTGGAGGGCGGTCCAGGTCTGCTGAAGGTTATGAGAGTGGTCCAATTTGGCTGAAGGCCTGGTAAGGCGGTCCAGTCATGCTGAAGACTCCGCATGTGTCGTTAGATCGGTGCGAGGAAATGGATTGAGTATGCCGCGATATGTTAGCGTTGTAAGGTCTGGTCCTGGGTAGTGATCTTGATTAGTGAAGTTGATACATGGACTCGAGAGTCTTTGCAAGTAGATTCAGATCATGTGTGTTGCATGCATAGCGGTTATGCTAAAAAGGGGTGGTGTAGCATTAGGTGAGCACCGTGGCACTTGTTGTGGTGACAAGGCGGCCAAGTGGATTTCCTTGGTAAGGAAAGAGGGAGGAATGTAGTTCCGGAGGGGAGTGTAAATTCACGGAAGTGAAAGCAGTAGCGCAGGGTTATGATCGGAGTGGTCCAATTGTGGTCATTAAGCAGCGCTTTTGCGGCGGTGGTATGGGATGACATCATGTTGGGATGTCTGCTGAGGTCGCAGGAGGAATTCCGCGGGTATAGAGTCAAGAGACTCGTAAGGGATGCAGGGATGGAGTTTTGGATTCCCAACTTGATTTTGGTGAAGGAATTGTGTAGTAATGGTTCATCCGGAGGGATGTTTTGAGGGGCATCAGTGTGATGGGTTTTCCTCACCCGAGGGTGCTAGAGCTAGTTCAGCATGTGCATGTGATTGCAAAAGGAGAACTCATGGGAGTTGCTCTGAAGAATGTGTCTTTCTATCAGCATGGAATGGATAGAGTTGGACTCGGATTGGGAATCCGGTGGTGCATGGTTATTTCTAGCTCATATAGGTCGAGTGATGGTTGTGATTTGGAGCAGTGCTGCATCATGGGTGGTACTCAGTTGTTAGGTGTGGTTATCAGAGGGTAAAGTCGGTGGCCGGCTTGTGACGGTGGTCAGGACACCGCGAGAAAGGAGAGAATGAGTTTCTGGTTTCCATGGTTGTGCTTTGAGGAACCTGGTTGGGTTAATGCCAGGAGTTGTAATGCGAGAGAATTTCTAGAGTTGAGTTGCCGCAGCCTTCGAGGATGAAGCCTAATTTAAGTGGGGGAGAATTGTAACATCCCAGAATATCAAGAGTAGAGTTGAAGGGCTAAAAGTGAAATTGTTTAAGGGCAACTCGGTGAGTCCCTGGGTGGACTCGACGAGTAGGGTCGCGACTTTGGTCGCGTGTTAAGTGGTCTATTCGGCAAGTCCAAAGATGGACTCGGCGAGTAGGAGCTGAGTGGAGAAAACCCTAAATCCGGAGGATGAGCCCTATTTAAAGGACATTATACCCTCTCCCCAGCCTCTTTGATCTCCCTTAAAGTCTAGAAACCCTAGATACGTGATTGTGGAGGATTTGAGTGCATTTGGAGCTTGGGGAAGTGATTGTTGAAGAAATCTTGAAGGAGAAGAGACTTGGATCAAAGGGCTTTGCAAGGATTCAGATTAATCTTCTCTTGGAGCTTCCTTTTGAGGTATTATTTCTCTGTTTGAGCTGCTATTATCTAGATTCATCATTTTTTGAGGTGTTAGAGATCATATCTTTTGATGTATTGGAGTTTAGAGGTTAGATCTGAGGTTGCTACCTCAGATCTGGAATGGAGAAGGGGTTTGAATGCATAAAGGTCCCTGTTTTTGAGAGATTGATGGAGCTATCTTGTCCCAAACCCAAACCCTAGAGTGAAAATGCCTAGATCTTCTTGGATTCACGTAAAGATTGCCACTTTACGTGATGGATGGCCTTAGGAGGGGTAGATCTATGGTTTGGATCATCTGCATGGCTTGGAAAGCCTCTGTATGGATTCAGACCCGGTGGTACTCGGCGAGTCACATGGGTGGACTCGGCAAGTTGCTTGAAGAAAGGCTGGAACTCGGCGAGTTGGATGAAGATGGCCTAGAACTCGGCGAGTTGTAAGAACAACTCGGCGAGTAGGTTGAAGATAGTCGTAGATTCGGCGAGTCTGTTCTTGGACTCGGCGAGTTTGGTCGTAGGGTCCAAGTTTCTTTTGGAAGGGCTGTGACTCGGTGAGTCAAGGGAGGACTCGGTGAGATGTGTGCGTGTGGACTCAGAGTTGTTGGACTCGGCGAGTCTCGGGGTAACTCGGCGAGTAGAGTCAGTCAGGTGTAGACTTTGACTTTGACCAAGGGTTGACCAGTTGTTTTCCAGGGGCATTTTGGTAATTATTGAATATTGTTTTAAGTTCAGTGTATTGGTGGTTGGCGAGTGGTGGAGATCCTACCAGTAGTCGGAGCAGCTTGGGTTATCCGTTCAGCCGGCAGTTTCGAGGTGAGTTATCCTCACTATATCAACAAGGTCTAAGGCACCAAGGCCGACCCTTTATTGGATTGAGATCCGGGTATCTGTTGTTATGTTATTGCTTTGATATGTTTGCATCCTGGTAGTTAGGATGGTATTCGTTAGAGACCTGGTTAAGGTCGGTATGCTGGTATATAGGATGATGCTATGATAGTGACCGGTTAAGTCGGTATCCTGCTTAGAGTATGTTGTGTTACGTGATCTGCTAGATCGGTTTGATTGAATATGAATTGTTATATGATTGTATGTTTATGTGCACATGGTTGTTTGGACTGGAGTTGGGTTGAGGCGGGTCCTGCTTCATGCTGTAGGCCAAGATACCCAGGGCGAACCGGTTGTTCCGAAGGCCCAATGAGCGGTCCAGATAGGCTGTAGGCCCCACGAGGGCGGACCAGATGTGCCGAGGCTCGGAGAGTGGACCAGGCCGACTGAAGGCCCGATGCGGGCGGACCAGTCATACTGTACACTCAGAGAGTGGAACAGGTGGGTTGAAGGCCCGGTGCGGGCGGACCAACCACACTGCAGACTCGAGGGACATGACTGGACTCGGAGGGTGGACCAGGTGGACTGAAGGCCCGACACGGCGGACCAGTCTCACAGTAGACCCGATATGCATGGCTGTTCTGTGATTCGATATGATATAGCAAGTTATGTGTATGATATATGCGGTTGGTATTTTGGGGGTATCTCACTAAGCTTTTGGGATTACAGTTGTGGTTTAATGTTTTTCAGGTTCTTCAGGAGACTGTGGCAAGGCAAAGGCGTGATCGTACCACTCCTAGTGTTTATGTTTTATGATATGGACCTGAGAATACTCTGATAATAAATGTATTGAAAACTTTTTTTTTTTTTGTAATAACTTAATGAATTGGGATGTTTTTGAAAAGTTTAAATTTTGTTGAAATTTTTTGTTGTTACAATTATTATATTGTTATCTTTAAAATCAAAAAACAATGTTTGATGTTTTAAGTAATTATAGTGATAGAAATCTAAACATTAAACAAATTAATTGTAAAAATTTAATTAACAATAACAATAACTATATATACCATTAGATTATAGATTATATTTAATTTTATTTATAAGTAACCCGTAGGTAGAAATCATTGACACAATCGTAATTATAGAATTTTAAATGGTATCTACATTATCATATAATTCAAAACAAACAATATTTATACAAATTTATTATATAAAAGATAACGTCATTGATAGCTTAAAAATCATATATTTGTAAAGATTTCAAATACACGGTTCGATTCCACGCAAATGTACGGGTATTTGCCTAATTTTATCTATAAAACTAGGATACATACAAAATTTACTAGATATTTGTTTCTTCAATTTATTTCATCAAATTTAATTTTGTTCGAATTTTGCAAATTACGTGATATCCCCCAGCCGTTTACACCGTTGGAGCTTCAAACCGGAACCACAACTGAACCCGGTCGACTAACCTGAACCCCGAACTCCAAATTGTGGGCTGAGGCGGTGACTGTAGACTCTAGAGATACCCAAGCGGCCAATAAAAATGGCACTACGCCACCTCACTCCTCTCTCTCCTTTCACAACTCTCACTCGCCGTCTTCCGTCGTTCCCCACCCTTTCCTCCACCACCTCACGCCGCTACAACCGATTTTCATTTTCAGTAATGGCGTCCGCCTCGCGAAAGGTACAGTATTCGTATATCAATCGTAAATCGGCTTCTTCTTTCGGGATTTGTAATTGAATTCAGCTGATTTTAATTTTAATTACAGGTGCTTGTTCCAATTGCTAACGGAACGGAGCCGATGGAGGCTGTGATTACCATCGATGTGCTCCGTAGAGCTGGCGCCGACGTTACCGTCGCTTCCGTTGAAAAGCAGCTCCGCGTCGATGCTTGCCACGGTGTTAAAATCGTCGCTGATGCTCTGATTTCTGACTGTGTTGACACCGTATTCGATCTTATTTCCCTGCCTGTATGCTCTTTTTCCCTCTCCTATCTGTTTAACATGCCTTGAAATGCAAAATCTGTTACAAGATAAACACTACCGATGTGTACTAACAGTAGTTCTTACTAAATTCAACATGACTGTTAACTGTTAAGAGCTTAAATTGAATTAGCCAATTTCCGTTTTCTCTTTTCTGTTCGTGAAAAAGGAAAGGAGGAATAGACTTTGTAGACATTACTTGTTCCAAACAAACTGCCAAATTGCAAAATAAGATCACACCTTGCAAGAGCAACTAATCTGGACAAAATTTCAAAGTACTATTTAACTTTTAGTATTAAGGTTTAATCACTTGATGGATTTCCATGGCATCTTCTGGACATGATTGATGATTCTATCTTTGTGCAACTCAAAAAGCCATCATAAGAATTTGAAGTTGCAGTTTAAGGCTTTCAGTTTTCTTTTCCATTGCTGTTCTGAATACACTATAATCATATGTTTGGATGAGTCAATTATCACTATCATTATTTACTAACATGCTTCTGGATTGTGCCATATATTTGCATAACTTCTACTTCATGGTTTGCATTAATCTTGTATCGACCAAAATTCCCTGTTATGTTTTCTTAAAATCACTTTCTTTTCAAAATCAACCATCATAAATCCTTAGCAACTCTATAACCATTTCTTCAAATTTTCCCTACAGGGAGGAATGCCAGGTGCATCCACTCTAAAAGACAACAACACACTGGAGAACATTGTGAAAAAACAAGCTTCAGAAGGTCGACTCTATGCTGCAATATGTGCATCTCCTGCTGTTGCACTTGGTTCATGGGGCCTACTCAAGGGCTTAAAAGTAAATACTAAATACACTCCACCCCTACCCTCTATTCTTTTTCCCCATTAAATTTAAAAAACTTTTCTTCTTGTAGGCAACTTGCTATCCAGCTTTCACGGAGCAACTATCATCATCTGCAACCACAGTCGATTCACGAGTCCAACAAGATGGAAAAGTCATCACTAGCAGAGGTCCAGGAACCACCATGGAATACTCTGTAACACTTGTAGAACAACTTTTTGGAAAAGAGAAAGCCAATGAAGTTTCTGGACCACTGGTTTGTTTCTAAACCCTAAACCCTAAACTCTAATCCAGACCTTAAGAGATTGAAATCACATCAAACATTATTATTATATTGTTTTTTCAGTTGATGAATCCGAAGCAAACTGATCAATTCATTGTGACTGAATTGAATAAGCTACAATGGACATGTGCCTCTACACCTAAGGTGAGATTTCATTCTGTAATAAACTAATAGTTTCAAATTAGGGTTTGTTAATTTAGGGTTTTTCTTTTTAGATTTTGGTACCAATTGCGGATGGGTCAGAGGAGATGGAAGCTGTTATGATCATTGATGTTCTTCGAAGAGCAAAAGCGGAAGTTGTGGTTGCATCAGTTGGTGATAATCTTGAAATTTTGGCTTCACGTAAAGTGAAATTGGTTGCTGACATGCTTCTTGATGAAGCTGCTAAGCTTTCATATGACCTAATTGTGTTGCCAGTTAAGTTTTTATTTTTTAATTACTTCATAAACCCTAAAGTAATTTTTTTTTTTTATTTTTTTTTTTTTTATAACATGTTGAAATTACTTTAGGGTGGACTTGGTGGGGCCCAAGCATTTGCAAAAAGCGAAACACTTGTAAATTTGCTAAAGAAGCAGAGGGAGTTGGAAAAATACTATGGAGCAATTTGTGCTTCCCCAGCTCTAGTCCTTGAGCCCCATGGATTACTCGAGGTAAGTTTTGTTATTTGGGTTAAAAAGACTAAAATACCCCTGAATGGGTTAATTTGATGTAACTAGGGAAAGAAGGCAACGGCTTTCCCGGCAATGTGTGAGAAACTGAGGGACAAAAGTGAAGTGGAAAGCAGAGTGGTGGTTGATGGTAAAGTTGTAACGAGTAGAGGGCCAGGGACATCTTTGGAATTTTCATTGGCGATTGTGGAGAAATTATTGGGTCGTGAGAAAGCTTTGGAGATTGGTAAGGCAATGTTGGTTGTGTAAGTAATGTAAGTTTAGTTGCATGCTTTGTGGTGTGTATGTCAAAAGTCAAAACCAGTTGACCTAATAAATGTCTTCGTTACTTGTATGATAAAGCCAAAGGTGCTGTTATAATGAAAGTAACTCTTGAGTTTCTGATTGGATTGTTTAAAGCAGAGACATGAAAAATGTCTCGGTGACATTTTTTTTTTCTAATAAAAGAATGTGATACTTGTTGAAATTTGATTAATAGAAAAAAAAAATACGATAGTAAGTTGAAAACTCTCTACCTATGGAAAGAAAAGACATGTAATAGGCCACAAGAACTCCCAACAACCTAAAGAGTATTTAGAAAACAAAATAAAGGATACTAGAACAAGCTCCAAACCCACTTACATATAAATACAAGGAACATAAATAACAAAAGTGACAGAAAAGGAAAGAAACATTCTATGAGGAAGCCTCCAATGAACATCGACTTTAGCAACATTTGGGGAGGGTTTAAGAGTAAGAGTAAGGTGTCTCGATCAAACATTATTGTTAAGGCTAAGAGGAGTGATAACATGTTTAGACGATGCATAAGGTTAAGAGGAGTGGTAACATGTTTAGACGATGCAGTATGGGTTAGAGATTGCTCATTATGGCTGATGTGGACGCGCCATAACGGCGTTGTAACGGGGGAACATCGTACCCTTATCGTTTCTTCTCGTTAAGACAATTCTCGTGCCCGTTACCACGTATTGAAACGCAAAAAAACGTATACGTTGGAGGTATACATTGGAGTAATGACCGTTGCAAATGGTCTTATTTAAATTAATATTTTTTTTGCCCTTATAACTTTATATAAATATTCATTTTAATTCGATTTTTATACATTTCTCTCATTCTCTCTATATTTTATACTTTCTTAATCAAAAAAATGGAGCAAAACCCAAACATCCCCTCCATCATCAAACCCAAGCACACAACCAAACACAACCTCCCTTCTCGGATTTGCGGGTTACGAAAATTATTTCAACATTTTATCGTCTCAAAGATCACCACAAATCTCATACCAAGGCGCTACTTTCAATCTCGCTTCACCACCACTGCAATTTCCCAACTCACCTTACATTCAACAAAATCTATCTGGTCAAAACTCAAATTTACAACAAAGTCGTTTCCCTACTTTTGCTTCGATGCAACAAACAACCAACCAACCACCACCTCTAACACAACCATCGGTTGAAATGGAAGTGGGAGGTAGTAGGAGAGGGAAAGGGATAGGAAAAGCGAAAGGGAAATCAATAGCAGTTGAAATGGAAAATGCAGACATTCCACAATGGTGGCCACCGGAGGAGGAATATGATTTGACGACGGCATGCTGTACAACTTCAAAAGACGAACTTCGCGGAAATGGAATGAAAAAAAGTGCTTATTAGGGGGCGGCGCACAAAAAATTCCACGCTATGTTGAAGAAAAAACTGTATCGCAATAGTGACATGTTAAGCAGCAAATTGAGTCAAATAACAAAGCGGTGCAACAAATTCAATGGTATTTACAATCAGCTTGAGGCGCAACAACAAAGTGGAACCAACGACTTCGATTTGTTCAAATCTGCAAAAGAATAATACTGGGTCGAAATAGGACATGTTTTCGAGTTTGAGAAATCATGGGAACCTGTGCGTATACCTGTCTACTAGTGTCCTGAGAATACAAGTGGTTTTGAAAGAGTGTCAACATTAAACTTGGTGAGTTTATAAGCTTTTTGTTTTAGCAAACAGGTTCTTTGTTCTTTGTAAAACATGATGTGTTTCTCCAAAAAATCCTATATTTTTTGATGTAATAAATGATAAGTGAAATGACTTGTACCAGTTCCTTCAACGAGTACTTAGTGTATACAAGTTATATACAATCGAGATCGAACAAACAATTGACTGTGTGGTTCTGCCCCAAGCCCACAAACCAAACAAGGAATAGGAAATGAGGCGGAAGCCACACATTCCACTGCATGTCGAATTCTCATTGTATATAACCCTAACGTATTCACCAAGTACTTACAGAGTTAACTGTAATAGTCCTTGGAGATATAATGAAAGTGTTACTTAAGAAAATCCTATATTTTCTTAATAAGAATATGATAATACCAGTTTCTTCTATGACCACTTAGTTTATACTTGTAACATCCCGAAATCCAGGTAAAGCAATTTAACCCTTCCATTTTATCAAGTTGTCAAAATTGGTCCCTTGAGAGAATTCTTGTAGCAAATGAGTACGCTGGGCGTACTAGGGAATACGTTGAGCGTACTCATGTGCTTAATTTGGATGCGGACTCGCCTGGGTACGCTGGGCGTACCCAGGGTTACGCTGGGCGTAATAGGTCCAGATGCAAACCCTAAATGTTTGGCTTGTGCACTATTTAAAGGATGCTCAGGCTCATTTCTCAGCCTCCATATCAGAGAGTGAAACCCTAAGAGAGAGCCTTCCATCGTCCATAGCTTGAGTGTGTGTGTTTTGGAGCTAAAAGTGTCTTGGTGTGTTAGTGAAGAAGATGGAGAAGAGCTTGTGGAGGCTAGGGCTTGAAGTGCAAGTTTGGATCTGAGATCTTCAGAGAAAGGAGCTTCATCTAGAGGTATAAAGTTCAAAACTTTCCTCTTTATTTGGTTTGATGTTGCATGGACCATTTCTAGGGTTAAAAGTCCCAAATATGGAGACTTTATGAGTGTAATGTGCTCCATGGACCTAGATTTGTCCCATTTCAGTGGTATTTGTGTTATAGATCCATAAAGTTTCCATCTTGGTTGTTGATATGAGGTCATACTTGAGTTATGAGCTTTCTAGAGTTGGGAAATGGAATATTATGGGTGTTAGTGACTTGTCCAGCCATGCAAAGGCTTAAAGTCACCAACTTTATGGATTAAGAGGCTTAGAAATGGTCAGATCTAGAAGTTGGACGTGGGTCTTAACTGTTTAAGACCCTAAGAGCGTAGAGTCTGAAACTGGGAGTTACGCGTGGCATAATCCCAGTACGCGCGGCGTAAGGGGTTGCGCACCCTGTTTCTGTGAGGATGTCGGGTACGCCCAGCGTACATGTCTGATACGCGCAACGTAACCCGGAGAGTTGACTTTTGTTGACTTTTAGGGTTTGGTCAGCTTTAGGGTCTTTGAGCCATGAGAGGGGTAAAATGGTCTTTTACCCTTCTGAGAGTACTAATAGAGGGAATAGTCTAGCCTTGAGAGATGTATTGATTTAGAGTGTTTATTTCATATGATTAGGCGGAGGCTCGACCAGATTTTTACAGAGTTCGAGATTACCGAGTTACCCAAGGTGAGTCTTCTCATCATACTTTACCTAGAGTGGTAATTAGAGTTATGTGATAGCGTAATTGTATGGTTTTGCATGATGAGATTTCTATGTGCTTTATGCTATGTATGTATCAGATTTTACAGAGTTAGGACTGTAAGGTCCACAGAGTTAGGGCCAGAGGGCCCACAGAGTTATGGGACCGGAGGGTCCCACTGAGACACATTGACCAGAAGGTCAAACATAGTTATAGCCTCGAGTGGCTAATATGTGTTGTGTGTGGTATTTTGGGGAACTCACTAAGCATTTATGCTTACAGTGTTATGTTATGTTGTAACATCCGGATTTTACCAGGTATAATGTAAGTTTAATTATATTATTTTGTAAGAGGGACTCGGCGAGTCAGGGCTCAGACTCGCCGAGTAGGGACGCGGGATTGAGCGAAGGTGCGCGCTTGGACTCGGCGAGTCCAGGGTATGGACTCGGCGAGTCTGCCCTGTGTCATGGAACCCTAAATCCCCGGGTTTGTGGCCTATTTAAGGGGCCTTATGGCCGTCATTTGCGCTCATCCAACCCCCAGAGTGTGTCCCTAGAGTTCTTGAGCGTTTGGTGAAGGATTGAGAGCAAATCTTGACCCTGTGAGTGTTGTTTAGCAAGAAGAAGGAGGATCTAGGCAAGAGGAGGCAAAGGAGGTTGGTATTTCGTGGATTTGGAGCTTGGATCATCACTTTAAAGGTAATATTTTCGGACCATTTTCTGTTTGGTGAAACTTGATGCAAGTTAGGGCTTAATATGATCATTTATGGGGTGATTTGGTGCCCTTTTGTTCCCTCTTTGAGTTGAGACCATGGATCTGGATCCATAGAGGTCCAGAGGGCCTCACTCATCAAGCTTTATGGGTGGAAATGGAGTCCTTGGCCTTGTGTTGAAGTAGTAGAGTCAAAAACATCATTTGTGATCATGTAGAGGTTATTTATGCATCAAGATTGTGACTTTACGTGCTAAATAAGCATGGGGGGACTGGATCTATGGATTAGTGTGTAACGCCCGTGTTTCTAGGCTTGCCATTTTTAGCAATGTAATAGTCTAGGTTAACCTTTGTAACTCAATTTGAAATAATAAGAATGTATTATTTGTGAATTATGTGAATTATGTGATTTATGTGTTTATTTTCTTGATTTTTATAATTTAATGAATTAAGAATGAAATAAGCGTCAAAATTAAAGTGTGAGATACACCCGATATCTTTGCATAAAGTTGTAGTGGTCGAAACAAGGATTCCGGAGATATAAGGAATGCCCAAAATCCGAGTTATAACGAAGAAGTTATAACATGTCGAAGTTTCGAGACAGAACCGGCACAACGCCGAGTGACGTAAAATATGAATTTACGTTAGAGCAATATTTAGCCTTAGTGATCTAAACGAGAATCGAAGATCTCGTTGTTAGTATCAAAGCGATAAAAAGTTAGGCGAGAACGGACGTCGAACGAAGAAGTTATGAATTTATAACGAAATTTTCTGTCCCGGCCTATTAAAAATAAACAATAAAAATAAATTCAAAATTAGCCGACGGAGTCTAAACGAAAGTTGTAGATCGTAGTCTCACCTTTCCGTGGATATAAAGAACGTCGAAAACGGAGTTCGTATGAAGAAGATATGAATTTCCGAAGTTTATTAATTAATTTATAATTATTTTTAATTCAAATTCGGAAGCATTATCCGAAGGCGAGTCACGGATCTTATCCGACTTACGCGCCGCGTACTCCGAAAATGTCGACATCGCAGAAAGTGGCTTCGGATGACGCAAGCGCTTACGTTTCCGAGGCAGTACGCCCCGCGTACTGGCGTACGCCCCGCGTACGGGAGGCTTCCAGCCTCCTATAAAAGGCATGTGAGGGCAGCCGGCCAATTTGCTAATTCTCTCTCGTTTTTGCGCCGAAGCTCTGCGTTTTTACCCCCGAAGCCATCCCGAAGCCCCGGTAATATTCCCGAGTCCCGAAGCGAGTCCCGAGATCCCGAAGATCCCGAGAAGTGCGGTTTCCGAGCCGAAGCTCTGCCCGCGAGAAGTTCGATTTTCGTAAGAGATCTTCCAGATCTGCAGAGGATTACTACTTCTGCAAGCCGTAGTACTACCCGATCATCTTCTGATCAAGTGAGTGTGTAGTTATTTTCATTCCAACGCAATATTATGAAGTATTTCATATAAAATACGTGTTAGGTGTATATATTTGGTTGTTATACGTGTGAGTGTATATTCACTCTCTTCTATCTTATAGATGTGATGTATTCTCTATGAAATACGTGTTATGTGTGTATGCCTCATCTGTTATGTGGAATATGTGTTGATTAAAACATGTCATACAGGTTTTTAAACTATGTATAAAAATGTATATTTTTATCTACTAATATGTTGGGTAGAACATGGGTAGATAATTGGTGTGTAATAAACAGATGAGAGGCCTCGGTGTTATTGGTGTTATTCTAGTCATTCAGCAGAGTATGGATGACGACCACGGACTATTCTAGACTGTCCTGTGGAACACTAGCAGGCTCATTACCTGTAGGTGTTGTGAACGACGTGTTCACCGGTGTACTCTATCCCCCACATGGTTGCCTTTAGGACACTTATTGTTGAGGAAGCCCCTCTGCAGTAATGTCCGTCCCGATGAAAAATCCTAAAATAAGTTCCTTATAATAGACGTTATTTTTTTAGGAACGTAAGGTGAGGATAACGGGAATGGGTAATCGGGTTTATTGTTGATTGTTGAAATTAAATATAATTATTGTGGGTTTGAAAACCCTATATGCTCACCAGGCTCCCAAGCCTGACCCACTCAGTTGATTTATTTTACAGGAAGTGGCGCAAGAGCTTAAGATGGGCGAACATCAAGTTGTTTTTGTTTACAAGTCTGTATATGTATATATTTGTTGAACGACTTGCAATGTTATCGTTTATGCTTTATGACCTGTATCGGAACATGACATCCCGACTTTTGATTATGAAATGAAATCATATTTCTTTATGAAATGTTTTGATAAATATCTATTTTATCATGTTTTGTTTTTGGGAACAAATTCCGCATCTCTTTTAAAATTAAAAGGATTTACTCTGAAAATTATTTTAAAAAAGCATAAATGAAATCGGTCTTTTCTTGCCGAGATTTTGGGGATGTCACAGTGGACTGGATCTGGCCTTTAGAGCGAGATTGAGTCAGTGCATGGCTCTGACTCGCCGAGTCCGAAGAACAGACTCGGCGAGTAGCTTGAATGCTGCACGACCACTCAGCGAGTGGCCTCGCCGAGCTGGGATGAGTGAACTCAGTGGGTCAAGGGGGAGTCAGGATGGACAGGTGGACCGAGTCAAACCGGACTCGCCGAGTCGTTCTTGAGACTCGACGAGTTGAGTCGTGGTGGCCCCACAACTCGTGCCAGGTGGAGCTCGTCGAGTTGGGAAGGGATGCTCGACGTGTCAAGAGAGGATTCTAGGGAAATTGGTGATTTCGCTCAGACTCGCCGAGTCGCTATAGTGCACTCGCCGAGTCCGGTCAAGTTGACCGTTGACCAGCGTTGACCTAGATTGTCCTGTTATGGTATGGTCAACCCTAGTTGGGAAAGTGTTAATTAGAGATATATTGTGCTATAGGGGGACTTCAGCTCGACAGATCGAGTGTTTAGCGATTTCAGGGTTACGGTTTACCGAGACACACGAGGTGAGTCTTCTCACTATACTTTACCTTGAGTAGGTAACCAGAGTTATGTGATAGAGTAATTGTATGCTATGTATGTTATGTGTTGTACTGCATTACTTTATATGTTTGATGCTGTGCATGTTTACAGAGTTAGAACCGGAAGGTTCACAGAGTTAGAACCTGAGGGTTCGCAGAGTTTGGGTGCACGGACCCACAGAGTTATAGCCTCGAGTGGCTAATATGTGTTATATGTAGTATTTTGGGAAACTCACTAAGCTTTGTGCTTACAGTGTTGATGTTATTTGTTTCAGGTGCTAGTGACGACCGTGGGAAGGCGCCGGCTTGATCCGTACACACACGTTTGGAGCTTGACATTTTGATCTTGGGATTTCGTAATATCTTGTTGAACAATTAAAAGGGGTTGTTTCTATGAATATTGATGGAATTATGCTTTTATAAAAATCAAAAATTTTGTTTGAAAAATCAGTGTTACAAATTGGTATCAGAGCCTTGGTTTGAGGGAATCGGGTACACCTTCGGGGGTATTTGAACTCAAACTGAGGAAATGAAGAGATATTTTCAAAATAAAAACCAAAATTTTCTAAGAGTAAAGGGTTTTCCAGGAAGAAACGTGTGTACGATCAGTCAGCGCCCAAACGGTGAATTCCCAAAATATCTTTTGTTATGAAATAACTATTATTGTGATGTGTGTGCATGCTAGAGTAGGCTAGGTATTGCTGATAGGGCTAGAGTGGCCTGTTTTGTGATGCCTTAGCTTAGGGAATGGTGAGCTGCTACGAGACGCTGAGAGTAATTAGGTAGCAGCTAGGGTTTTGTGTGAGATCTGTTCAGAGAGATTTAAGTATAATAGAGTACTTGGGGACTGGGATCCGAAGAGGAAGATTTGGGGTGTGTACCGAGACGGTGCGGACAGTAGTATTGGGCCCGTACTACTAAAAGCACCGGAGCGGTACACAGTTCAAATAAGAATCTGGGGATGCCAAGAATCAAGGAGGGGTGGATTGTTGAATGTAAGGGTGTTCGAGTGAATTCTAATTATCACATGTTGTATTTCAGAGGTTGATCATGGTGAGGACACGACACATGCCGGAGGATGCCGGATCTAGTGATGAGGACATTCGACAGATCATTCATGAGGAGGTGGCTGCGGTCATCAGAGCCGAGATACCAGAGATGTTCGGGTCCATTAAGACCGCTTTGATTGAGACGTTTGACGAGCGCTATGCCGCTCTTTCTGAGGCTGCGGTTGCAGCAGCTACCGCAGCGATTGCTGCGGCAAGACCCCAGGGAGGTGATGCGATGTTGTTCAGGGAGTTCAGCAACACCAAGCCACCAAAGTTTGATGGTACACAGGACCCGGTGGCAGCTATGAGGTGGATATCTGATATGGAGGGATGCTTCTTCACTTGCTCGTCCCCTGAACATTTGAAGGTTCGGTTCGCGCTGAACCAGCTTCGCTTGGGAGCGAAGGACTGGTGGAAGTTTGTGACTGCGCATTTCACACCGACCGAGCTTGCGGCAGTGACCTGGGAGAGGTTCACTTCCATGTTCCGAGATGAGTATGTTCCTCAGGTGGAGAGGGAACGTCTGGCACAGGAGTTTCTGACCCTCAAGCAGGGTACCGAGTCAGTTCCAGCGATTACGAGGATGTTTCAGGAGAGGGCGATGTTTTGCCCTGAGCACGTATCCACCGAGCAGGCACGTATGAGCCGTTATCTGAGCATTTTGAGACGGGATATTCGGGAGTTCGCTGCGAACTCCTCGTACCGGACATTTGCCGAGCTTCAGGCAAATGCTCGGAAGAGGGAGATTGAGCTTGAGACTCAGGCCAGGGAGGAGGCGGAGTCTATGGGGAGGGATCGGCGGCCGGCACAGTCCCAGCCGGCAGCCAAGCGGGCCAAGCCCGCTGATCCCAGACCCGGGAGCCAGAAGGGCCACACTTGTGGGAAGTGCGGCAAGGGTCACGATGGCGCCTGTCGGGCAGGGTCTGGCTACAAATGTGGCAAGGAGGGGCATATGGCTAAGGACTGCCCCAAGGGATTTGCAGTGTGCTTCCACTGCAACCAGACCGGACACCGGAAGGCGGAGTGTCCACTGCTGCGCGGGGCATCTCAGGGGTCTGCCCCCGCCGCCATCAGAGCTGCTGCTGCAGAGAGTCGGCCCGTGAAGGCCGAAGCACCAAGGGTTCGGGGGAGAGCCTTCCAGCTGACTGCGGAAGAGGTCCGCGCTGCACCCGACGTTGTGGCTGGTATGTTTCCTTTTCATTATTGTTTATGATGTTGAGATATTATGCTTATATCATGCTATGCTTAGGTACCTTCCTTGTGAATTCTGTACCTGCTTTAGTGTTATTTGACTCGGGTGCGAGTCGATCTTTTGTGTCTTTGGCATTTAGTCAGCGTATCAGTGTTAGTCGTGGAGTATTGAGTCGGCCCCTGCGGGTTTCCATAGCCGCCGACAGAGTGATTTGTGCTACAGAGGTCTTCCGGGGATGTGTATTGGAGATATTCGGGGTCAAGTTTCCGATCGACCTGATTCCGATTGCGATGGGTGATGTTTGTGTTATAGTGGGCATGGATTGGTTGAGCCGATTCGGTGCGGTTATCGATTGCGAGCGACAGTTGGTGACTGTACGAGATCCTAGTGGGGGAGTTCTTTCAGTATACGGCGAGGGTACACGTTCTGGATCAGCCTTTTGTTCGGCTGCTAGGGCGAGGCAGTGTTTACAGCAGGGCTGTAAGGGTTATGTAGCGTATGTGATGGATACGCGAATGATCTCCGAGAGACCGAGCTCTGTGGAGGAAGTTCCGGTGGTGCGGGAGTTTCCAGATGTATTTCCCGAAGAGTTACCAGGTGTGCCTCCCGCGAGGCAAGTGGAGTTTGGCATCGATTTGGTTCCGGGGGCCGCACCTATTGCTAAGGTGCCGTATCGCCTTGCGCCTCCAGAGATGCAGGAGTTATCCTCGCAACTTCAGGAGTTGCTGGGGAAGGGGTTTATTCGGCCGAGTAGCTCGCCGTGGGGAGCACCCATCTTGTTTGTGAAGAAGAAGGATGGCTCGCATCGCATGTGTATTGATTACCGGGAATTGAATAAGCTGACGGTCAAGAACCGTTACCCGCTGCCGAGGATCGACGATTTATTTGATCAGCTACAGGGAGCATCTTGGTTCTCCAAGATTGATTTGAGGTCGGGCTATCATCAGGTGAGAGTGCGGGACGAGGACGTCCAGAAGACAGCATTCAGGACGCGTTATGGGCATTATGAGTTTGTGGTGATGCCTTTTGGGCTCACTAATGCCCCGGCTGTGTTCATGGACCTCATGAACAGGGTATGTCGGCCGATGTTGGATCGGTCGGTGATTGTTTTCATTGATGATATTCTGGTATATTCGAGATCTAGTGAGCAGCACGAGGAGCATTTGAGGGAGGTGCTTGGGGTTTTGAGAGCGGAGAAACTTTACGCAAAATTCTCCAAGTGCGATTTCTGGTTACGGGAGGTCCAGTTTCTGGGACATCTCGTTAACCAGAAGGGGATATTGGTCGATCCGGCCAAGGTTGACGCAGTGATGAGGTGGGAGGTGCCGAGGTCACCTTCTGAGATATGGAGTTTCCTCGGGTTGGCAGGGTATTATCGGAGATTTATTAAGGATTTCTCCAAGATTGCGGTTCCACTCACCAGATTGACCCGGAAGGGTGTGGCATTTGCATGGGGTCCCGAGCAGCAGACCTGCTTTGAGACGCTTCGCCAAAGGTTGTGTGAAGCTCCAGTATTAGCCCTTCCGGAAGGTATGGAAGGTTTTGTGGTATTCTGTGATGCATCGATCCTAGGATTGGGGGCGGTATTGATGCAAAGGGGTCATGTGATAGCTTATGCATCGAGGCAGTTGAAGCCTCACGAGACGAGGTACCCCACACATGATTTGGAGTTGGGGGCAGTGGTGTTCGCCCTCAAGATTTGGCGGCACTACTTGTATGGGGTTCGCTGTACGATTTACACGGACCATAAGAGTTTGAAGTACTTGATGGATCAGCCTAACCTAAATATGCGGCAGAGGAGATGGTTAGACGTGGTCAAGGATTATGATTGTGAGATCTTGTACCACCCGGGCAAGGCTAATGTGGTAGCCGACGCGTTGAGTCGCAGGGTGGAGAGTACTCCCCTGCGAGATGTATGTTTGAGATTGACCGTGATAGCTCCAGTTATGGACGCCATTCGTGGGGCTCAGGCCGAGGCCGTGCGTCCGGAGATGCAGAAGAGAGAGCGGGTTGTTGGGATGGTTTCTGAGTTTATATCGGATAGTCGAGGCCTTATGACTTATCAGGGCAGGATCTGGGTACCGTTTGTGGGCGGTACCCATGCTACATTGATGGAGGAGGCTCATAGATCGAAATTTTCGATCCACCCCGGGGCCACGAAGATGTATTTGGATCTAAGGAAGGAGTATTGGTGGCCCTGTATGAAGAGGGATGTAGCATGGTTTGTCGAGAGGTGTTTGACCTGTTGAAGGGTAAAGGCCGAACACCAGAGACCGCATGGCAAGTTGCAGCCATTGGAGGTTCCCGAGTGGAAGTGGGAACAGATCACTATGGACTTTATCACCAAATTGCCGAGGACTGCCAGAGGAGTTGATGCAATTTGGGTGATTGTGGATAGATTGACAAAGAGCGCTCACTTTCTTGCCATCAGTGAGAGTTCTTCAGCAGAGAAGTTGGCAGAGGTTTACGTGAGGGAGGTTGTATCTCGGCATGGGGTGCCGATCTCGATTATTTCAGACCGCGATGTGCGTTTCACTTCCCGTTTTTGGAAGAAATTTCATGAGGAGTTGGGTACTAAGTTGCATTTTAGTACCGCATACCACCCCCAGACCGACGGTCAGAGTGAGCGGACGATACAGACACTCGAGGACATGCTTCGAGCTTGTGTATTGGATTTTGGGGGTAGTTGGGACTCGTATTTGCCTCTAGCGGAGTTTTCCTACAATAACAGCTATCATTCGAGCATTGGTATGCCGCCCTTTGAGCTGTTATATGGTAGGAGGTGTCGGACTCCCATATGTTGGGGAGAGGTTGGGCAAAGGGTAATGGGCAGTACAGAGATCGTGAATCAGACGACAGAGCAGATACAGCTGGTCAGGCATAGGTTAATGACCGCTCAGAGCCGGCAGAAGAGTTACGCGGATAGGCGTCGGTCCGAATTGGAATTTCAGGTCGGCGACTTTGTTCTCCTGAAGGTCTCTCCTTGGAAAGGAGTGATCCGGTTTAGGAAGAGGGGCAAATTGGGACCCCGGTTTATTGGCCCATTTCGTGTGATCGCCAGGGTGGGCCGGGTAGCCTATCGGCTGGAGTTACCAGCAGAGTTAGGACAGATTCACAACACTTTTCATGTATCGCAGTTGAGAAAATGTATAGCCGATGAGTCGGCAGTGGTTCCACTTGAGGATATTCAGGTTGATGCGAGCCTAAATTATGCGGAGAGACCAGTGGCTATTAGGGATCGGAAGATCAAAGCTTTGAGGAACAAGGAGGTACCTCTGGTATTGGTTCAGTGGCAACATCGGAAGGGATCAGAGATGACCTGGGAGCCGAAGGATATGATGCGGGAGCAGCATCCGGAGCTGTTTTAGAGCGGGACTTCGAGGGCGAAGTCCAGTTCTAGTGGGGGAGAGTTGTAACATCCGGATTTTACCAGGTATAATGTAAGTTTAATTATATTATTTTGTAAGAGGGACTCGGCGAGTCAGGGCTCAGACTCGCCGAGTAGGGACGCGGGATTGAGCGAAGGTGCGCGCTTGGACTCGGCGAGTCCAGGGTATGGACTCGGCGAGTCTGCGCTGTATTATGGAACCCTAAATCCCCGGGTTTGTGGCCTATTTAAGGGGCCTTATGGCCGTCATTTGCGCTCATCCAACCCCCAGAGTGTGTCCCTAGAGTTCTTGAGCGTTTGGTGAAGCATTGAGAGCAAATCTTGACCCTGTGAGTGTTGTTTAGCAAGAAGAAGGAGGCTCTAGGCAAGAGGAGGCAAAGGAGGTTGCTATTTCGTGGATTTGGAGCTTGGATCATCACTTTAAAGGTAATATTTTCGGACCATTTTCTGTTTGGTGAAACTTGATGCAAGTTAGGGCTTAATATGATCATTTATGGGGTGATTTGGTGCCCTTTTGTTCCCTCTTTGAGTTGAGACCATGGATCTGGATCCATAGAGGTCCAGAGGGCCTCACTCATCAAGCTTTATGGGTGGAAATGGATTCCTTGGCCTTGTGTTGAAGTAGTAGAGTCAAAAACATCATTTGTGATCATGTAGAGGTTATTTATGCATCAAGATTGTGACTTTACATGCTAAATAAGCATGGGGGGACTGGATCTATGGATTAGTGGACTGGATCTGGCCTTTAGAGCGAGATTAAGTCAGTGCATGGCTCTGACTCGCCGAGTCCGAAGAACAGACTCGGCGAGTAGCTTGAATGCTGCACGACCACTCAGCGAGTGGCCTCGCCGAGCTGGGATGAGTGAACTCAGTGGGTCAAGGGGGAGTCAGGATGGACAGGTGGACCGAGTCAAACCGGACTCACCGAGTCGTTCTTGAGACTCGGCGAGTTGAGTCGTGGTGGCCCCACAACTCGTGCCAGGTGGAGCTCGTCGAGTTGGGAAGGGATGCTCGACGTGTCAAGAGAGGATTCCAGGGAAATTGGTGATTTCGCTCAGACTCGCCGAGTCGCTATAGTGCACTCGCCGAGTCCGGTCAAGTTGACCGTTGACCAGCGTTGACCTAGATTGTCCTGTTATGGTATGGTCAACCCTAGTTGGGAAAGTGTTAATTAGAGATATATTGTGCTATAGGGGGACTTCAGCTCGGCAGATCGAGTGTTTAGCGATTTCAGGGTTACGGTTTACCGAGACACACGAGGTGAGTCTTCTCACTATACTTTACCTTGAGTAGGTAACCAGAGTTATGTGATAGAGTAATTGCATGCTATGTATGTTATGTGTTGTACTGCATTACTTTATATGTTTGATGCTGTGCATGTTTACAGAGTTAGAACCGGAAGGTTCACAGAGTTAGAACCTGAGGGTTCGCAGAGTTTGGGTGCACGGACCCACAGAGTTATAGCCTCGAGTGGCTAATATGTGCTATATGTAGTATTTTGGGAAACTCACTAAGATTTGTGCTTACAGTGTTGATGTTATTTGTTTCAGGTGCTAGTGACGACCGTGGGAAGGCGCCGGCTTGATCCGTACACACACGTTTGGAGCTTGACATTTTGATCTTGGGATTTCGTAATATCTTGTTGAACAATTAAAAGGGGTTGTTTCTATGAATATTGATGGAATTATGCTTTTATAAAAATCAAAAATTTTGTTTGAAAAATCAGTGTTACATATGTGTTTCAGGTACCAGTGAGGATCACGGGAAGGCGCCGGCTTGATCAGTACACACTTGAGGAGCTTTTACATATTTTGATCTTGGGATGTGATGTTATGAATTGATTATGTGATACAATGATATTTTTTATAACAACTATGAATGAAAGTGTGTTTTTAAAATGTGAAAATTTATTTGAAAATTTGAGTGTTACAATACTGGCTATGTATAAACCAAGATCGAACGGATAGTTAATTGTGTGGATCTGCCCTAAGCCCACAACCAAACAAGGAACATGAAATGAGGTGGAAACCACACATTCCACTGCCTATAAGATATTATTCATACATAACCTTGATGCATAAACTAAGGAATTATAGAATTAACAATGATTGTTCTTTAGTTGAATAGTAAACCGTTTGCTTGTAAAATACTGATGTTTGTCCTGGAAAATCCTATATTTTCTATAAAAGTGAGTTGTTGTCTTAAATGTTCCAAACAAAATAAAATTTTAAGGTGTAGCTTTATTATTAAATAAAACTAGCCGAAAACGTGTTTGTTCTATAAACTGTAAGTGATGTTAATACCCTCCCATGATCACTTAGTACATACGAGTTATTGAAATCTAGATCGAACAGACAGTCGATTGGGTAATTATGCCCAATCCCACAACCAAACAAGGAATAGGAAATGAGGCGGAAGTCACGCATTCCACCGCATATTAATTTCATATCACCCTGATGTATATACTAAGTAATCACATAGTTACTAACCCTGATGATTGTTTGTTAAGTATATTATTACGTGAACTAGGCCATGTTATATCCATGTGAGTTCTTATAACCATACCGATGGACTCGAACGTCGTAAATGTTAATGACATTTGTCACCCAGAACGACTGTAGCTAATAGTCAGGGCACGAGATTGCCAGTCCCGTATAGATCTATACACAAACTCACACTCTCCCTCCAGGAGACTCTGGTTCATAAGGTAGACTTATCTAGATACTTAGGTAAGTACTCGATACCGTCTCTCACAAATTTGCTCCATCAACGAATTCACGAATAATACAATGAAAACCCTTTTTGCAAATTAATATGTATCCTTGTAAAAGTAGTACATTAGTTCCATAAACTATACTTAAAATAGTTTATAAGTTTGTTTCCGTGTTAAAATTTGTGCTTGTAAAGTAGTTGTGTCTTAACGTGTTTTGTAAATTGTTCGTAAGTCTAGTAGTAACAATGTTTGTCGTGTTTTGTAAGTTTCGCGTTCAAATGCATGTTAACGGTAAGGAAATATAATAAACAAAATTATATTTTTAAACACAAGATTTCTTGTGTTTTACTTGTATCCCCCCTCCCCCTAAAAACATTGAAAAGCTTGGAAAAATATGGGGGTATGAACTCACCTCGAATGTGCACTTGTGATTGAATTAGCGAGCTTGTAGAAACGATCATCGGGTAAGTGTACGTGCTAATAACGTTATCCTAAAATAATTATATTCGACGTCATATTTAAATTAATAATAAATTAATTTAAATAATGTGTTAAGTAATTAATTAAGTACATAATACTTACAAAATTAATTTGGAATGTTTGGAAATGTTAAAGGGGTGATTTTGGTGGGAAATAGAGTTTTCGGTGGGGGAATGGGGTGAATTCGGTGTGTTCTTGTGTTCTTGAGGGGATGTTTGAAGATTTGAAGATTGTTATGAAGATTTGAAGATGGGTTTGATGAATTCGGTTGAAGATTTGAAGATGGGATGAAGATCTGGGTAAAATTCTTATGACTTTTGAGAGAAAATTTGATAAGAGTTCGGTGGCAAAAGTGAGAAATGAATTAGGAAATCGGCTATATATATATATATATATATATATATATATATATATATATATATATATATATATATATATATATATATATATATATATATCGGGTGTTTTCGATCCTTATTGGGCTGGACCTTGGGGAATTCAGTCCTAATGGACCTTATTCTTGTGTGTTAAGTTGTACCAAGATCGAGAATACCCATTGTTTATTTCAAATGGTCAAACACTCCATTTAGATAAGATTCTCACAACCGAATTCCCTATAAATTCAATTCCTATGACCAAATTCAAGTTGTTTATTGATTTCTATGACCGAATTCACCAATAAATGGTGAATATTTATGTTTTAACCCTTAAACCTTTGATTTATATTACTTTATACTACCCTAGACAACTTAGTTATCAATCCAAGCTTAGTTAAAAGCTTATAAATAAGTCCTTTTACCTAAAGAGGACATATTGCAACAAGGAGTGTAATGTAGATTCACTTGTGTTAGGTTAGGGTTTAGGCTTTGTTAGGTTTAAAATTTCGAGTTGTGATACATACATACATACATACATACATACATACATACATACATACATACATATATATATATATATATATGACACGGAGAAAAAGTTGGTGTTACATCTTGTTATTGTTGGACTAGGTGTATAAGAACATAACTATAATTGATATGTAATTGATTTGATAGTAGCATGGTCATTTTGGGTTGCCTTCACCATATCAACTTGGCAGGATGACTTTTGGAGAAAAATGTTAATAAATGATTTATTAATATATTATAAGAATAATATATTAATTAGAAATCATATTATTTAATTAGTATTTAATCGGAAATTAATTTGATATTAATTTTGGGATTAAAGGAACTGATTAAAAGAACGGGGAATGGTTTTGAAAATCAATGATAGTTGCAGAGTTGGGCTGAAGGACTCCTTTAGAAGGGAGTGGACGAAATCTATGGGAGGCCCTATAGAATTTCGTCTAAGACTTCTAGTTAGGAGGTCCATGGACTGCTTAAGCCCTAAGCAAGGAAATTAGGGTTTCCACCTAAAAACCCTAGCAACCTCAGCTATATAAAGACCCCTAGCATATGAATTTCGGCCACTTGCATTCTTGGAGAACCCTAGCTGATTTTTAGAAGAGTTTTGCCTCCTCTCTCCTTCATCCTTTGCTATTGGTGTTTGTGACTCCATTAGAGGTGCAACACTTGAGGCACTAAAGCTTTCAAATCATCCGTGAAATTCTTGTTATTACTAGATAGCAAGCAAGGTAATATTCTAACCCTTGTTTTCATATAGATTTCGAAAATTGTATGCTAGTATTAGGGTTATTGCTTTGGAATTTCTATTTGCATGTATAACAAGATAAAAACTTAGATCCAAAGCAATTAGGGTTGCATAATCACATAGGATGTTGTTATGCTCAAAAACCATCAATGGTATCAGAGCCTAGGATGTTTTTCTGTTATATTTGATGCAATAGTGAATTCTCCAAATTGAACGCAAAACATAAATCGTTTTCTGCTTGACGAATCGTCGAGTTCTATGATGAACTCGACGAGTTGACTTGTCTATTAGCTGATTTTTCAATTTCCAGATCTGTTTTTGATTAGGATAATTACCAAAGTTCGTTTTATCACCTTAAATTGAATTTTCTGAATGGTAATTTGATTTCTTATCAAATTAGATGGATTTGGTCAAATTTTAAGATAATGACAAAATTATTTGATTAATTTAATTATTTGAAATTTGATCTAGTAATTTTGAAAAGTTTCAAATTGCACCCTTTAAGTTTTGGAATTTAAAATTTAATTAAAAGTTTAATTTTGAAATATTAAATTCTAAAACCCTAGCATTTTAAAATTTTAAAGTACACCCTTATACTATTATAATATTAAAAGTTTAATTTATATATATGTATAAGATGAGTCAGTCTTACCATTAGTAGACCTCATTCACGAAGCCGATCTATAAGGGGTATAAGGAAATTGATGGGTTTTCAGCATTACAACATTCCTATGGCGCAGATGCAACACTTTTTGCTTTGGATCTAGGTTTTTTCTCAAGTTATACATGCAAATTAATTTACCAAATCAAAACCCTAATCTAGCATACAAGAAAACGAAATCTAATCATATTAGGAATACTTTTCTTGTTAGTAGCTTGATCTTGATCTTCAAGAGCTTAGTGCCTCAAGTGTTGCACCTCTAATGGAGTCACAAACACCACTTAACAAAGGATGAACAAGAGAGAGGTAATGGAGGCTTCTTGAATTTGGCTAGGGTTCTCTAAGAATGCATAAGGCCGAAAACTGTAAGCCAATGGTTCCTTATATAGCTGAGCTGCTAGGGTTTTAGATGGAAACCCTAATTCTCTGCTTAAGCCTTAAGCAATCCATGAAATCCTTCTAGAAAGCCCCTTGGACGAAATCTCTATAGGCTTCCCATAGATTTCGTCCACTCCTTTAGGAGCCCATCAACCCAACTTGCAACTATCAATGATTTGCAATATCAGTCCCCTTACTTTTAATCAATCTCTTTTGATCACTAAATTAATTCCAAATCAATTTCTAATCAATACTAATTAAATAATATGATTTATTAATCAATATATTATTCTTATAATATATTAATAAATTATCCTTATATTATATTATCTATTTGGTTTTCGATTTTGGTACCAATTACGGATGGGTCAGAGGAGATGGAAGTTGTTATGATCATTGATGTTCTTCGAAGGGCAAAAGCGGAAGTTGTGGTGGTATCAGTTGGTGATAATCTTGAAATTGTGGCTTCACGTAAAGTAAAACTGGTTGCAGACACGCTTCTTGATGAAGCTGCTAAACTTTCATATGACCTAATTGTGTTGCCAGTAAGTTTTTATTTTTAATTACTCATAAACCTACACAAGCTTTTTCTAGGGTTATTTTTATAACATGTTTGTAACATCCCAAAAATCGAGGCCAAAAATTTCATTTTAAATTAAGTAATTCATAACGTAATTTACCAAACATTGCCAATGTCATATCAATTTATAAAAACCATAACAACATGTCTGAAAACCATATCATCGAAAGTAATAAAATCAGAGTACAATCCCAGAAAACTCCATGCGGAAATCATGTGTGTGATACGCTGCTACACCGTCGGCTCCTTCCCCTTTGACGAAGAGGTACATGAAACCACAACCAAAATCTGTAAGCACAAAGCTTAGTGATTTCCCCCATCATACCGCATACCATATAATATCGTCAGTATCTTTCAACCGGTAACTACCATCGGTATCTTTCAACCGGTAACTATCATCGGTATCTTTCAATCGGTATCCTCCATCGGTATCTTTCAACCGTTAACTGCATCGGTATCTTTCAACCGGTAACTACCATCGGTATCTTTCAACCTGTAACTGGGGACTATTTCACCCTTAACACTAGCATACAATAGCCAAGTATAAACATACAATCAAACATATCAGGTATTGACCTACCCGTTGGTCCTAACGACCTATGTCAGGGAAAGACTATTCCCTGCCACTACCACTATCACATCGTTCATTTTACGCAAGCATATCTTATGACCAAGTCACGTAACCAAACCAATATAATTATCACAAAGATAATTACCTACTAAATATCCATGTTGGTGGGTCGGCATTGTGGCCGTAGACCCACACCTACTGGAAGGTAACTCACCTCGATGTCGTGTAGCGTCTGAACTGCCCTCGGCGTGAAGGTCGGCTCCCTTCGACTCCTCAATCCCTACACGACAATCCTCAAGTCATCAAATAGAACATATGACCCTAACCAGGGTCAATACCATAACCAGACAAAGTCAACCTTGGTCAAAGTCAACATCCAGTTGACCTGATTCGCCCAGTTGGCTCGCCAACTCGCCGAGTCCACACTCCACTAATCCGATACAATCTCGACTCTGCTCGTTGAGTCTAGAAAGAACTCGACGGGCTCTTCTTCCTTCAAACTATCGTGACTACCTTCATCTGATTCATCGAGTTCTTCCTTCAACTCGGCGAGTTCATCTCCCTCATAAGAACATGTCTAGACTATGACTCGTCGAGTTGTAGAACAACTTGTCGAGTCTATCTTCAGAGGTTGGGAGATTGCCTTGGACTCATCGAGTCTGTTCATACACTCGTTGAGTCCCAGGATTCTCAGGTCCTTTGTCACGTCTAAACATCTACGGGACTTTCCTCCCTAACAACTGGTCCGTTCGCAGAATGGATTTGGTGGTCATTACACCTCGACTCGCTGAGTCTCAAGAACAACTCGGCAAGTCCATCCTTGACCATTACTATGCAATCAATTTAAATGGGTCTTAACACACCAAAACCATAGATCTGACCTCCTAATGTCCATTTTATACGTAAAGTTCCAAACTTGGTGTACATGCATGGGGTTTTTAGCTCAAAAATCCATAAAAGGTGCTCTACAATGTGCATGGGGCTCTCATGGCTATAGAGTTGGCACCTTTATGCCATGAGACCCCTCCAATAACTCAGATCTGAAAGTAGAACTCCATGAATCACTTCACAAGTCTGGAAATGGCTTAGAAAGCCCTAAATGCACCCAAAATCTAAGCCCTAAAGATGAACAACCAAAAGAAAGACCAAAACAGGGGGCATTTACCTTGATTGAGCTGAAGATGGAATAAGATCTATGGATCTACAAGCCCCAACTCAAATTCCCAAGCTTCTCCCTTCCTTCCAAGCTTCACAACCACCCAAAAGCACCAAAATTGTCCTTAGATCACTCAAAGCGGCTAGGGTTTCGATAATAGGTGTTATGGGAGTATAAGGGACAATGGAAGTTGCAATAAGTCGTTTAAATATGGTGCAAACCCTCAGATGTAGGGTTTCCCTCAAACAGCACCTACTCACCGAGTCAGTCTCCCGACTTATCGAGTAGGTCACTTAAAATGCCCGCGGATCACGACCCTAGTCAACGAGTTGGGCCTCCAACTCGTCGAGTCCCAGAGAAAATACATAAATGCTTTAAATTAAATGTGTACCGGGAATCAGGTGTTACAATTTTGAACTTACTTTAGGGTGGACTTGGTGGGGCCCAAGCATTTGCAAACAGTGAAGCACTTGTAAATTTGCTAAAGAATTAGAGGGAGTTGGGCATATACTAAGGAGCAATTTGTGCTTCCCTAGCTCTTGTCCTTGAGCCCCATGGATTACTCAAGGTAAGTTTTCTTATTTGGGTTAAAAAGACTAAAATACCCCTGAATGGGTTAATTTGATGTAACTAGGGAAAGAAAGCAACTGCTTTCCCAACAATGTGTGAGAAACTGTCGGACAAAAGTGAAGTGGAAAGTAGAGTGGTGGTTGATGGTAAAGTTGTAACGCGCAGAGGGCCAAGGACATCTTTGGAATTTTCATTGGCGATTGTGGAGAAATTATTGGGTCATGGGAAAGCTTTGGAAATTGGTAAGGCAATGTTGGTCGTGTAACGTAAGTTTAGTTGCATGCTTTGTGGTATGTATGTCAAAAGTCAAAACCAATTAACTTAATAAATGTCTTCATTACTTGTATGATAAAGCCAAAGGTGTTGTTATAATGAAGATAACTTTGGGTTTCTAATTTGATTGTGTTTTTGTTTATATAACTCTGGGTTTCTAATTTGATTGTGTTTTTGTTTATATTAGTTGTGTAGAAAAGGAAAATAACATATGTATGTTTCTTGCAAAAAGAATATGCATTAAAGTGTGTATGTATGGTGTATGTATATCATCAATAAGCTTCTAGGGTAAGTTAATAAATTACAAAAAAAACACTTTAAAATAGTTAACTTTATCATAATTATTGTAAATACTAAATAGATGTTTTTAAATAAAAAACGGGAATACAAACTTTAATTGCATATTTTTTTAGTTACGGAAACGACAGTTTTTTCAGATAAAGGAAGGCTATACTTTCATTAAAATTTTGTTAGTAGAAAAAAATTAATACAATCAACTCTCTACCTATGGAAAGAAAAGACATGTGCGATAGGCCACGAGAACTCCAACAACCTAAAGAGTACGTAGAAAACAAAATAAAGGATAGTAGAACAATATATCATATAAGGAACATAAACAACAAAAATGACCGACCATAAAGAAAAGGAAAGAAACAAACATTTAACAAAGAGTGTTCTCTATAGCAATGTCTTCATTTTAAGAGGAAGCCTCAGTCGGACCATTGATTTTTAAAGGTTTTCTTTTATTGAAAGTCATTTTTTTTTCTATCAACAAATGACAGGCGCACGCAAGCACTAAATGATGAATAATTGACCAAATGCTCTTACCATTTAAGGCTTTCTTGAGGAGGGTGATGGTGGCGATCTACTTGTGATCAATACACAGATTCATTTTGGCTTTTATATATTGTCAAACCTAAAAAGGGTAGGTTTATTCAAAATAGAGGTTGTTGAGGGAAAAAACATCTATTGACCAATTCAACACATTAAAAAACAAGTGATCATAAGAGCAAATTGTGTGTTATTGGTTGTCATTTTATATCATCGATCAACCCATAAAATATTTCACAAAGATGAAGATAAACTAGTTAATTTTGAAAAAAAAAAAAAAGACTTTAGAATAGATCAAATGATTGGAGATGATTTAAGTTAATAACATTTTGTTTGATAAAATTTGATAAAGTTAGTGAAAATATAATATAACAAAGAAAAAAAGCTATAGAACCCACCTGTGGTCGCAACCAAGCTAACCCAAGTTTGAGTTTGATTGACGAGATACTAGTGCTAGATTAAATTATCCATATCGGGTCTTTCAAAAAAAATTGCAATACAGTTAAACATGTATTGATAGTCACTTAGGACTTCATATTTCTATATTTAAAAGACTGTACGTGTTTTATAATATTTTAATCTAACAATCATTGTGGCATTCTTGTGTAAGGTGTTAAACTTGCACCTATGTGGATGCTCTTAAATTAATTTGAACTCGATTCTATAGTTCAATGAGTCCGTTCGAATTCAATTTGATAGTTTAATGAGTTAGTTTGAGCTCGATTCAAGAGCTTGATAGCTCGGAAGCATCTGTTATAACTATTCTAATAAAACAAGTCGGATTTCACAGTTTGAATAGTTTAAAAAATCTATATTCGATGAAATAAGCCTCCTTCTAACTCGATTCAAATGTAGATCAGAACTTGACACCAACATTTGTGTTGAATTCAAAGAGCTTATATTTGTATGTATAACAATGAGATAAAATTGGACTTGTATTAAATAAAAGCTACTAAGTTATTGGAATAAAGTTCAAATCTATGGTATTGCCTATTTTGCCTTTGGTCCCAAGAAGGAAATATCGGGTGATAGCAACCAAACCAAACCAAACACTCCCACAAATGGTCAACCAGCAGTTCACCTAGTAAAACCACACACACATACACCCTCACTGTGTGTCTCCTTTTTCCTATATAATAATTGACCAAATTTCCACCCTACCCTCACCAAATTTAATTAATTTCAAAGGCAAAATAGTCAACCATACTTTGCATGGAAAGACACACAACAATACAACATAATAAGTTAGTTGTGTTAGCTCATCTCCTCTTTCTTTTCTCTTTGCATCTCTCCCAAATAACCCGTCTTTCCACCATTCCCTCTTTCAAACATTCACAAAATGGAGCTGCCGGTAAAGTCACCGGTGGTGGCTGGAAATGGCCGGAAAACTTCATACAAGATAGAAACCAAGAATCTTGCATACAAAAGTTCCAATCTTTATGACGAATCCAAGTGGGGTTCTCTTCAAAACTACTTCAAGAAACCTCCGAAGTTTATCTTGAATGATGTGACATGTGAAGCTCATCCAGGCGTCCTCACCGCCATCGCCGGACCCAGTGGTGCCGGAAAGACAACTCTGTTAGATATTCTCGCCGGAAATATCCCCTCCGGCCAGGTTTCCGGCCAAATTTTGATCAATAACCTTCCTATTGATACAAAACGGTTCCGAAGACTGGCTGGATATGTCACTCAAGACGATGCTTTATTCCCATCTTTAACAGTTGAAGAAACGCTCATGTATAGTGCTTTTTTAAGGCTAAGGTGTGGTAGAAAAGAAGCGGTTGATCGAGTCAAGATTTTGATAAACGAACTCGGTTTGGATCGTGTATCGAGTTCAAGAATCGGTGAGGGGTCGAACCATGGGATCTCGGGTGGTGAAAGGAGGCGTGTTTCAATCGGGGTTGAGTTAGTTCATGATCCTTCGGTTATTCTTATCGATGAACCAACTTCAGGTCTCGATTCTAATTCAGCTTTTGGTGTTGTTTCTCTTCTTAAATCAATGGCGATTAGTAGAGATAAAACAATCGTGTTAACGATCCACCAACCCGGATTCAGAATCTTGGAGCTTCTTGATCGACTCATTTTGCTCTCGAATGGATTCGTTCTTCATAACGGATCGTTAAAGTCGCTAGAACATAGACTCAAAGTCTCCGGTCATTTCATCCCACCTCGTGTCAATGTTCTTGAATTCGCCATTGATGTCGCCACCACCTTGATCATCGACACACCAAAAACACCGATAGAACGAGTCAAGATCCGTGAAAAAACTGAAAAAGATGGCGAATTTCCATACCCGAATTCTCATTTAGAAGAAATAACGATTCTTAGTGAAAGATTCTTCAAGAACATATTCAGAACCAAACAGTTATTCCTTACAAGAATCATCCAAGCTGTTCTTTCTGGCTTGATCCTCGGAACCATCTTCGTAAATATGTCAACGAATAAAGGGAAACTCGCGTTACAAGCTCGATTAGGGTTCTTCGCATTCAGTCTTACATTCCTCCTTTCTTCATCGACAGAAGGATTACCGATTTTCTTACAAGAACGACGAATCTTGATGAGGGAAACATCAAGAGGAGCATATAGAGTTTCATCGTATGTAATCTCAAACACTCTCATCTTCCTTCCGTTTCTTCTAATGATCGGTATTCTTTACACAATCCCAGTCTACTGGCTAGTCGGATTACGCACTGAAATCAACAGTTTCTTCTACTTTGCATTGATCGTATGGATGGTGATCTTGATGTCGAATTCGTTCACAGCTTGTTTCAGTGCACTGGTGCCGAATTTCATCATGGGTACGTCTGTGATTTCTGGATTGATGGGATGTTTCTTTCTGTTTTCTGGGTACTTCATAGCGAAAGATAGCATCCCAAAATACTGGATTTTTATGCATTATATGAGTTTATTCAAGTACCCATTTGAATGTTTTATGATAAACGAGTATGGAGGTGAAGAAGGGATGAGTATGTGTGTGGAAATGGATGGGGGGAAGTGTAGAATGTATGGAAATGGATTCTTGGAGCAGCAGCACATAAAGGAGACGCAAAAATGGAGTAATTTGGGAGTGATGTTAGGGTTTATAATTGGATATAGATTGATGTGTTTTGTAATTTTGTGGTTTAGATGTCACAAAACAAGGAATTGATTTATTTTTCTTTTGTATAATTAACATAAATGGAAGTATAAAGAGGAATTATTTATTTTTAATATCGTATTAACCTTTTTTCAGATTTGTGCATTCGTTTTCTTTCTCTTTCATATGCATAAGTCTACTAATGTGATTGAATATTCGAAGATTGAATAATATCATAATATTACAATATTTATCTGGGAAAATATGAAATTTTATTACTCTTTTTGGTAGTATAAAAATGACCACTTTTGTGTGGTATAACACAAAAAATTGGGTTGTTTGTTTTCCGAGTTTTATAATTAAATATTGTTTTTATACAAGTACAAGTGGATTTTGATAGATTCGGTCCCAAATCTGATGTAACACACCGAAACAAGTACTTATGACATTACATAATGAAGTGTGTGAAGGTGTACATGTGGTGATTTTATATGGATGTCATTTAGAAACATTGTTTACGTTGATAGGAAGATAATAGCTCATATGAGATGTACAATCACTTTATGTAAGACCTACCAGTACGCAAAGAACAATCAGGTCGGTGGTACACATGGCAACAAACAACGGTCGTGTACACCAAGGTTGTCGAAGTCGTAATCTTGATCAAATATGTTCAAAGTTTTGCGATATGAGGGTAAAATGTTGTGAGTTTGATGAAATTTATAATTTTGTTATAAACAACCTACATGAATTTAGAATAGTTTATTGTTATTGTTATTCAATGTTTATAACTCCATGAACTAATGAAACTTTTATGCATTAAAATTTTATTTTGAACTATATAGTTGCTTTTTCACATTACTAAAATAATTTTAATTCTAAAGTTCATCATTCTCGGACCCATGGTAAATCTCATTGAAAGTAGGCAAACCGTTTAAACACGTTAAAACTTGGCTAAATTTGAAGGAGTGCCCAAACTGATTGAAAGTAAGCGAACCGTTTAAACACGTTAAAACTACGCTATTGTTATTGTTATTCAATGTTTATAACTCCATAAACTGATCGAAATTTTTATGCAATACAATTTTATTTTGAACCATATAGTTGTTTTTTACATTACTAAAATAAGGGAAATCTTCAAAAAAGTTCCAAATTTTTGGGAAAAGTTACACTTTTGTCCCAACATTTTTTTTAACAAAAAAAAACCCAGGAAACCGGTTAAATTGAACATTTCGGTCCTATTTTACCGGTGACCTTCATTTAGCCGGTTAAATTGGCTTATGTGGCAAGGACTTGCTGAGGTGGTTGGTGAGTCATTTAATGGCCTTGTATTAAACTCTAAATATAGTGGAAAACTTCACTCGTGCCCTAGCAGACAATGATTGAAGCAGGAGCAGTGGAGGACCAAGACAAATATCTTCTTAGTCTTCTTCATCTTCAATGAATCGTCTCAGAAAGAGGTGCTACTGTGGTGATCCTGTAGGAAGATGGACTTCATTGACTCCATTAAACCTGGGAAGAAGGTTTATAGGATGCCCAAATTACCAGAATGGACTCAAAGATTGCAAGTACTTTCGTTGGGTGGATCCTCCTCTACCAAGCCAGTGGTATGCAGATCTGTTATTAGTATTACACAACAATGTCAATTTGGACAACCATCGAATATTTGGGGAGTTTGGGCAAGAACAACCAACTGGGAACTTTTTGGAGACGTTGTGGAACAACCAATGGCACAACAACCAATTGCACACCAAGCAGTGGAAGGAGGAAGATGGAAATCATTGCTTTATGTCTCTGTAGTTTCTTTTGTGTTTTTGTTTGTTATGTTGATGGATTGGTAGGATACAAAGTTGTTTTAATGTATTTTGGTTGTGTTTGTTTTGGTTATGACTAAGGGTTGTTAGTTTACTATGAATGTAGTATCTTGTTACTCATATGATTATGAATGAAGTATCTAGTTTATGTATGAACTTTAAATGTGTTGATTGTAATCAATGAATGGAATCAAAGTATGACTTTAATAAGTTAATAATGGACTTAATACACAAACGGATCAATACATAATGGAGTCAATCATGCATGACCGGAATCATGCATGACTGGAATCATGCATGACCGGAATCATGCATAACTAGATATGGCTTTCAACCTTGACAGGTATGGCTTTCAAGAATGGATGGCCACATTCATGGGAAGATTTTGAAGGTTTAGAGTCTGAAATGACAATTTTACCCTTACATCAATTTTAACATAAGAGGATTATGGAGGCAATTAAAAGAAAGGGAAAATAAAATAGAACATGTAGTAATATTAACCAAATCCAGAACAAGTTTAACATAAGAGGACTGGAATCATGCATGACCGGAATCATGCATAACTAGTATCCATATAAGCAGACATTGTAAGCACAAGTAACGTATGCATAACTGGAATCTATAAAACAAGGAATCAATATAACCAAATGGAACATAAACATTGTTAATCATAGAACATGTAGTAATATTAACCAAAGCCAAACAAGTTGTATGGCAAGTTGTGTAAATGCCCAAAAACATGATCAAGGGGCCCAAAGCCTATAGTTTATATGGATGTAAACAAAATGGGCTATCAACAAAAGGGGCTATCAACAAAAAGGGCTATCAACAAAAGGGGCTATCAAGATTTGCCCAAACCCAAAAGTTTTATACATGTTCTTAATAAAAGTAGGGATTAGAAACACCCTAATCTAGACTAAGGGGGTTGGATGAACTCATCCCCTTTCCATTCTTGACAACTACCACCTTTTGCAACTGGATCTCTGTTATCCTTTCCGAAGGCTTCCTCCTCCTGACTTGATTCACTTTGCTCCTCTTTGTAGTCGTCCTTATGACTTGATTCAATTGTTGTGTGATAGGTATTTCTCTCTCTCCATCCATCCTTTCCTCATTCATCATTACCTCACCCATCCCTGGCTCATCTATGCCATCCTCCCCATTCATCCTTTCCTCATCTCCAAGTACTTGATTTGTAGGGAGTTCTTCAACTATTATTTGGCTAGCAATTCCAACATCCTGTAACAAGCATAACAAAAAGACCAGTTAGCAAGATTTAACATCACAAAATGAATAATGAGAAAGAAAGCATACTTGTGACATAGCAACATCCACATCTTCAATTTTTTGTACTTCTGCTTCACTCAATCCAAGACCATCAATTTGTTGTAATTCTGCTTCACTAAGTCCAAGACAGTCCATGATCTCTTCTGTAGTGTATAAAGATTTCCTTAGGTTGTCAATTGTTAAGCTTATATGATTGTGAAAATCTGGACTTGCATCATTTTCACTCTCAACATTTGGAATGACAACAACTTCAGGCTCACATTTAGGAAACTCAGAAGTACCCTCCCCATATTTTGTTTGGACTCCTTCACTAAATCCCCTACCACCACCTCTATTGCCTCTTCTACTAGATCCCTTACCACCACCTCTACTCCTTCCTCCACCAACTCTTCCACCAGCCCTTCCTCCACCTCTAGATCCTGTTTTAGTTCCTGACCAATTAACCAAATCAGGTTCCAACTTAGGCCTGTCCATTTTTTTCTTTGGTTGAGGTTCTAGAGCCACTATAGGATTCTTGCATGATGTTTTATTGTGTCCCCTTTGTAGACAATTTTTACACTGGACAGTTCTACCCTTGCTTGACACTTGAGAGTAATTGTCTTGATTTTCTGAAACATGTCTTCTTCTTTTAACACTAGGCCTTCCTGGTATCCTCCTTTCAATGGGTGGAAAGGGCTTAGTGTAACTTGTTTCTTCCCATAAGATACTTCCATTAACTGGGTGTATATTCTGATCATAAGTTGCCTTGTAATTATTCTTGCTGAACTAACTACTTATAAAGTTAACTGGATCTTGATTGGTGTACAATATTGCCACTTGTGCATGCACACAAGGTATTCCTGAAAGTTCTCATAATCTACAAGCACATATTTTTTCCTTCAAGTTAACTCCATAGTTCTGAAACCCATTCCTTACTTCATATTCATTCACTCCACTTGGAACTGCATGCCAACTTCTGCAAACATATAAGATAGAACATAAGATGCAAACACATAAGATAGAACATGTAAAAACAAAACAATTGAGAATACTTACTTAATGTCTTCTCCAAATTCTTCCATCTTTGTTACCGCAGAAGGACAAACTTCACCAACCAAGTTTTCAGCTTCTTGTTTCATATTGAAAGCCCTTTCCATCATGTAAAGCCTAATCTCTTCAAGCATAGTCAGCAAAGGTTTCTTTCTTGCGTCTACGATGATTGCAGTGAAACACTCAACAATCTCATTCTCTACAGCCTCATAAACTAAGCCAGTAGAGAAATAAGCCCTGCACCATGAAGTTGGTTCCCTTGCCATGAGATGATCATAAGCAGCAAAACTTATTGCCCTAATCCTTTCCATATTAAACTTGAAATCTCCTTCTGTGGTAGATTTTGCAGCTGCCCAAAACATGTTTCTGAACTGCACTCCACTATAAACTTTTCTGAAATTGGCATAGATATGCCTTGCACATTGCCTGTGCTCAACATATGGTAGAATATCCTTACTAGCTTCAACAAGACCCTATAACATGAAAAAAAAAGTTAATTAGCAACACCATACATTATTGTAAATAATGAAAAATAAAGAGATAGTTACTTTACCTTGTGTTGGTCACTGATTACACACACACCCTTTCCACCCTGCAATCCAAGATCATCATTAACCAAATCCAGGAACCATTTCCAGTTGTTCTTGTTCTCTACATCAACAACTGCCCAAGCTATAAGATATACCTGATTATTGGCATCCCCACCTATTGCAGTTAACAATTCACCCTTACACTGTCCCTTCAAAAAAGAACCATCCAATCCTATTACCCTACGACATGCCCTTTTCCACCCCTCTCTTATTGCTTTAAAGCAAATGTAGAATCTATGAAATGTTGTGGTATTATCAGGGTTTACAGTAACTGTAATCCTAACTATGCTGTTTGGATTGGACCTCAGTAGCTCATGCCCATAATCCCAAACTCTTGCGTAGTGGTCACTCAAATTCCCATGAATTAACGATAGTGCCCTCATCCTTGATCTATAACACTTTGACCATGAAATTTTGCAATGAAATTTACTTTGTATAGTTACCTGCATCTCTTTGCATTTTAAATTAGGTTTCCTAATCAACTCCTTCACAAATTTCCTAGCTAACCAGGTAGGATCCATAAGCCTTGAATTGTTAAAATTCCTAACACATTTATGAATGTCTATCATCTTTTTGACTTGGAAAGACCTTTCAGTAGTCATCCAAGAAGCCCTAACCACAAATGGACACTTCTCTGGATCACTTCCACATATTGCCACTAGTCTAACACTATCACATTTTTTGAAACGGATTTGAAAACCCTTACTAACATCATAGTTGGTCAAACACAATTTCAGTTCATGTGGGGATTCATACCTTTCACCAAGCATTGATCTCATTTTGTTCCATTTCACCTTTGGATTGTGGGTGGAATACTCAAATTCCTCATCACTACCTTCCTCGTTACTACCTTCCAGATAATCTTCATCTGATTCTTCTTTAGTGATTCCAGTTTGAGCATTGTTTCCAGTTTGAGCATCATTTTCAGTTTGAGCATCATCTACTGCCTCGTAATCGTCTTCTTTACATAGAATATTGAGAAATTCGTCTTTGCATCGGGAAGCTTGTTTCTTTTTGAAGTACGCATCCAGCTCCACATCTATTGTATCAAAATCATGGATGTCATCCATGATTTCAACTGCACGGGGGTAAAAAACCCTAGTTTACTGAGGGGGGGGGGGGGGGGGGGGGGGAAGTGAAATGAGAGAGGTAAGTTGTACTGTGTATTTATGTGTGTAAATGAGATCGATTAAACCCACGTAAACAAATCCTTGCCACGTAAGCCAATTTAACCGGCTAAATGAAGGTAACCGGTAAAATAGGGCCGAAATGTTCAATTTACCCGGTTTCCTGGGTTTTTTTGTTCAAAAAAAATGTTGGGATAAAAGTGTAACTTTTCCTAAAAATTTGGGATTTTTTTGAAGATTTCCCACTAAAATAAGTGTAATTCTAAAATTGATCATTCTCGGGCCCATGATAAATCTCATTGAAAGCCTACGAAATATTCATACAAGTAGAGTTTGTGATACTTTCCAAAAGTTACATAATGTATTTTGTAACCGTGTTCAAAAGTAAACGCTTTTGGTAATGTATATCTCTAAAAGTTTGATTGGTTTTATAATAACTTTATAAACATCATTAGAACGTTTCCTTATATAAAGTACAAAGAGAGTTTGTAACATTTCTTAAAAGTTACTTATTTTTTGGTAATGTATATCTCTTAAAAATAATTTTGTAAAAATTATCACAACCTTTCCTTATAAAGTACAACCACCCAATATGCTTATTATTCGTAAGAAAGGTGTCCATACGATAATTAATTATTTATGTAGGGATCAAATTGCAATTAAATTATTCGTATATATATACATTCTCACAGAAGTCGTCTCAAACCCAGTTGCCGCGGAGGGCTTACAACAGAGAGCTTCTTACCCCGACGATCACCACCTTCCACCGGCGGCTTCAGCCTTCAGTTCACTTCTCCGGTTACTGTTTCCACTACTTCGTCTTCTTCTTCTCTGCTTTTTCCGGTAGGGTTTCTTGATTGTTTAGTCTCAATACTTGTTTTCGTATTTTCGAAGAAAGCAACGTTTTCGAACCCAATTTTGAGGGGAATTTCCTGGTTGCTTTTGCGTTTTTAGCATAATAAAAAAAATCTCTGGTTTGTTTGTGTTCAGTATCTGTTGCTTTTGAAGCATGAAAAGTCAGTGATCGGATTGAACAAATAAGTTTCCCTAAGTTGATGAACTCCAGTTACTCCATGTGCTTTTTGTTGACTGCTGATAGTGAAAAACTTAAGATACTTTGTTTATTACGAAGATAATCTCTTTATATGGAATTGACTAGAAGAATTATGCTTGTTGAGTGACACTATTTGATTAGCTAAAAGTAGAACGTTAATCGTGGTTTTTACATGAAAATTCTTATAATCTTGTTAATTATATTGGGATTTGGCTTTAATACAGCACAACTTTCTCAATGGACAAGAAACACATAAGTCAAACTTGGGTTAGCATTATGTATCAGAGATTTGAAGCTGCATATCAAGAGGTTGATGAATTTATGAACAATGTATGTTTATGTTTCTTAAATAACATGAAAAGAAAAACATATTTCTTCAATTATCTTTTCATTTAATCTTTAAATTATTTACAGGATACAGTCAAATACGTTGAAAACCATATGCAAACAGTTGGAGAGAGCATGAAGAAGTTCTATAATGGAGTTATGCAAGACCTTATTCTTCCTCCAAAAACTCAAACCTACACAAATTCAATTTCATCCATTAAAGAAAACACCATTGATTCTTCTTTGATCCCTATTGAAGAACAAGATACTAACCCTAATTTTGAGAATGAAGACAAGATATCTTTTCAAGAAGAGGAAGAAATAGTTTATAGTAAAACTTCAGAGAGTGATGATTCTTTGTTTGAAGATGCAGATTGGGGTATTGAAAATATTATGAATTTGAATATGGAAATTGAGAAAAAGATTGAAGGGGAAGAAACATTAGTTAATGATGAATTATCTGAATGTGATTCAAATAATGAGAATAAAGAGGAAAAGGAAAATTCATATCATTCATCAACAGGTGATTATTTCTCTGCATCTTCATATGATGTCTCATCTTGTGAATCTTCCACACACAATAATGATTCCACAATGTCTTCTTCTTCCGATTTTGCCCTTTCTAATGGTTAGTATATGTATATCTTGCCTTCTTCAAAACACTATTTTTTTTGTCTTTTTAACCACTAATTTTTTTGTCTTGATAAATCTAGAAACTACTCATGAAGTAAATAACTCCATGGTTGACTTTGAAGAGCTTAACATGGACACTATCGATTTGAGTGATAAAGAACAACTAGTTGATAGTTGTGTTATTGTCGAGGGCGAAAAAGTCTTTTCCTTCTCCTATGGGTCAGGAAAAAGCAAATCTTACAAGGTATGTTTTTCTTTCCCTAAAGAATAAATATATGATCTTTTTTTCAAATTCTTGATTAATTAATGACTAAATTTTCTAATTTAAAATTTTACCAATTTTGTTGTATACATCAGAAAATCATAAAAGATGCTTTTATGTCAAGAAATAAGATAACAAAGGAGTATAAGCAGCTTGCAATTTGGTGTGGAGATATTGAAAAAGAATTCAGCCGAAAAACAGATGAAAATGCAACAAAATCACAAGTTCAAGATTCTCATGATTCTGAATGGGAGCTTTTGTAGATAATTTTGTGGGTTTTTTAAATCATAAGTGCATCGTATTTTTGCATATAAAGGTGAGATAAGTGTTTATAGGAAGCTTCTTTTTTTTTTTTGCGTAAAGAAAAAAAATTATTGGTTCTTAATTGTTTTATATGGATTTTTACGAGGAAAACTTGGATTTAAGAATTTATGGTTGAAAACGCACACATGTTTTAGTTAATTTTCTGTTTTTTATTATGTCAAACGTTCGAAATTTTGTTTATGTTATTTGTTTTTGGTAAAATCTTGTGTTTTCTTTAACCTTGAAACATTTTTTTTGCTTAAAGAATGGCAAATTTAATCTACTTTTAAACTGCTTTTAATTCTAACGATGTCCACTCAGGTGAGATTTAAACTGTCGAACTCAAAAAGAAAAGACAACATCTGATATTGTTGGTCTAAAATGATATATATCAATTTGTTGGGCCTTTTGTGTGGGATGATAAAATGAAATTAAGGGCATGGTAGTTATTTTATATTTTATATGTATTTAGTCAAAGTTAACTGGAAGCGTAACAAAAGAGTTTTTAGGACGAAAAAGATTAACTTTACTTTTTGAAGGACCACATTGTAAAAATCAACAAAACATAGGGACCAAAATTGTAATGATTTCGAATTACAAAAAGTTAAACAATAGTAAACGAGTTATATAGAATATCAATATATAAAACTAGACATTTTATTGAATATCAGTGATATTAAACACTTTCAACATGAGAATATTTCTTTCAAATGGAGATTGGAAAAAAAGCTAAAAGAATAACTCTGGAATTTGAAAATCAAACTAGAAATGAGCATTTGAAAAAAAAAAAAAAAAAAAAATAGAAAAGTAGTTTGAGATGTGAATAGTAGTTTGTAATGAGGGTTCAAGAGAAAGTTATTATTTTTCAAAAACTGAAAACTCATTTATATAGGTTAGATTATTCAATTTCCTTTTATATTTATAAGAAATAAGTCGTGGCTCATCATGGCTCGATATTATATTAGTTATTGATATAGCACTCTTTTTATATCTTGAATGGTAGTGCAAATTCGTGAATCATACAACTTGATATTGTTTGGTAACCGAATGGTTTTATTTAGAGGTTACATCTAAATCTATCAGCATTCAGTATGTTTGATTCATTATAAACGACATCTAAATATAAATCAAAGCCTTGAAACTGTCTCCAAAAAGTTAAACTATTTTATCTTATCTTAACTAGAATATGACATGCGTAAAACGCGGTAGAACATATAAAAGTATAAAAAGTTAGCATAATAATTAAAAATAAAGTAACAGAAATAGAATTAGCGTTATTGGTAACATTGAAAAAAACAATGAAATGCTTGAATATCTATAATCGATGAAGGATCTCTTTGTAAACAACGTTTTTTGTTTTATTAGGTGGACGACTTTCTTTGTCATATATGAGTACTTTCAAGACTATATATTTTTAATTTATACTTTTCTTAGGTTCGGGAACCAATGTTAGTTGTCTTTTTTCTTTCTTGTTGATGTATTAATGAATGCAATACAAATTGGTGCTACACTTGGAGCATGTAGTGCTCTCAGTCGATTTGTTAATGATTTTACAGTAAGTTCATGTTTTTTTCTAAAAAATTACAATTTTTTATATTTTCTTCGAGTTAATGTTTTATTATTGATTTGTAATAATAATAATAATAATAATAATAATAATAATAATAATAATATGATTGGTGTAGGAGGATCCTCAAACACTTGTAGAAATTACATTTGACTCATTGCACCAAGTTGTTGTTTTTTTTAAATAACCTTTCAAAAAGAAAATTTCCTACAAGCTCTTTTGAATTTTTTTTATTGCAACCATTGATTTTCTTAGTTCCAGACATACATGATGTTTACACTCCTATCTCACCTGATGTTATTGTTCAATTTTCTAAGGTAATGAAGTTACAAAAGACTGGTGTTGATGATCATTGGACATTAGCAAATAAGATAAATGATTTTTCAACAATCCTATAAGTAAATTTGTTTTTCTAACTTAAGTTACGCCAATACCAATGTGTTTGTATGTCATGTGTTTATCATAATATTTATTAAGGGTATTAGTATCAATTTATACATATCCCCAAATATAAGTCAATTTAAATCAAGAGGAAAATGTTCATTTTTCTTGAGTCGGCAAAAAACTTTAACCTGGAGAACACAAGTGCGACCTATATGAAAACTGTCAAATGTTCTTTAGAATCTAACATGTCATATGCTGTCTTCTTAGTTGAATTATCTGTCATTTTTCTATTTCATTTAAATTCTTTTTAGGATTAAACAAAAGGAAAAACAACATAATTTCGTTGTATGAAAAAAAATTCGGAGTATAAGTGTAACACCGAAAATTTCAAACAAATTTTTCAATTTTTATAAAACATAATTCCATCGATATTCATAAAAACAACCATTTTAATTATCCAACAAAACAGTACAAAATCCCAAGATCATAATATCAAGCTCCGAACGTGTGTGTATACGGATCAAGCCGGCGCCTTCCCGCGGTCATCACTAGTACCTGAAACAAATAACATCAACACTGTAAGCACAAGGCTTAGTGAGTTCCCCAAAATACCACATACAACACATATTAGCCACTCTAGGCTATAACTCTGTGGGTCCGTGCACCCAAGCTCTGTGAACCCTCAGGTTCTAGCTCTGATAGTCATGCACCACATAAATCACATAGAAATAATGCAGTACAACACATAATATACATAGCATACAAATACTCTATCACATAACTCTGGTTACCTACTCAAGGTAAAGTATAGTGAGAAGACTCACCTCGCGTATCTCGGTATCTCACGAATCCTGGAAATCCCTCGTGCTCGATCCTCCGAGCTCTAATCCTCCTATAACATTATATGCTTCTAATTAACACTTTATATCTCTAAGGTTGACTATCAATAAAGAGTCAACACTGGTCAACTCTGGTCAACGGTCAACGGTCAACTCTAACCGGACTCGGCGAGTACCAAGGCGACTCGGCGAGTCTGGGCGTATACACCAATTTCCCTGGAATCCTCCCTTGACACGTCGAGCATTCACTCAACTCGACGAGTTCCACCTGGCATGAGTTGTGGAGCCACCACGACTCAACTCGCAGAGTCTCAAAACAACTCGGCGAGTCCAGTTTGACTCAATCCACCAGTCCATTCTGACTCCCCCTTGACTCACTGAGTCCACCCTCCCCAACTCGGCGAGGCCACTCACTGTGTGGTCGGGCAACATTCATGCTACTCGCCAAGTCTGTTCTTCGGACTCGGCGAGTCCGTGCCATGCACTGACTCAATCTTGCTCTAAAGGTCAGATCCAGTCCATTAATCCATAGATCCAGTCCCTCCAAGCTCATTTAGCACGTAAAGTTACAATCTTGATGCACATACAACCTCTATATGACCATATATGATGTTTTTGACTCATTTACTACAACACAAGGTCATGGACTCCATTGTCATACATAAAGCTTGATGAGTGAGACTCTCTGGACCTCTATGGGTCCATATCCATAACCTCAACTCAAGGAGGGAACCAATGGGCACCAAATCATCCCATAAATGACCATCATAAGCCCTAAATTGCATAATGCTTCACCAAACAGAAAATAGTCCGAGATCATACCTCTAGAGTGATGATCTAAGCCCCAAATCCACGAAATAGCAACCTCCTTTGCTTCCTCTTGCCTAGAGTCTCCTTCTTCTTGCTAAATAACACACACAAGGTCAAGAAATGCTCCTTTCTCTTCACAAATCGCTCAAGAACACAAGGGTCTCTCACTGAGGGTTGGGTGAGCACAAATGGCAGCCATAAGGCCCTTTAAATAGGCCTCAAACCCGGAAATTTAGGGTTTCATTACACAGCGCAGACTCGCCGAGTCCAGGCGCGCTCTATTGTCCAAATCCGCGTCCCTACTCGGCGAGTCTGAGCTCCAACTCCCCGAGTCCCCCTCACAATACCACAAAATTAAATTTACAAGATACCTGGTAAAAAATCCGGATGTTACAATAAGGTTACAATTAGTATAAAACCCAACAACGATAGTTCATAACATTGGTCTAACTCATCCAATTTTGTATCATACACTAAAAGAACAAATAAAATAATAAAAAAACAGTTGCAATGAAAACCTTGTTTTGTGTCGCAATAAGTTGACATAAAACTCAAGATTTCTTGAATATAGGAAGAGTTTACTCTTCAAAAATGAAATTGGAAACTATAATAAGTAAATAGTTTGTGTAAATGTGCAGGCCGTAATCAAATCCAACCGTCCGAGTATACTTAAAGGGCTAATTCTCTTATGAGAGAGCATGACAAAATCACCGATGCTAAATTCCTTTGGTGGCAAGTTAAAAAACTTTTTGAATGTCGAATTCATATGAGGTTACTTCAGATTGAGCTGTCAAGAAGTTAGAATAATTAGTATTAATGTGCAATCCCTTTACAAAAAATGAAAATAAAATGCCCTAAAAAAGAAGTGTAAAAGGGTCATTTGTCAAACTTTAGATGGTTGCAAAAAAAAAACGCTCTTTGTTCGTACTTACTTCACACAAACATCATTTTAATAATGAAAATGTCAATTTACCTATAAAGAAATTAAAAATAAATAAGAAAATAAATAAATAAGCCAAACCTAAGATCCTTTTTGACAACATGTGCATCCGACTCAACTATATTGGATCTTGAAAAGAAAATGTATTTGTTAATGCAAGTGAAGGGTATGGAATGGATTTTCCAACATCCATTTTTGGGTAACATCCACTTTCATATCCCTTTTACACATACTTTTGTTTTCATCATGTACGATTCTTGTTTCTATTAAAAAAAATACAAAGTTATACAACTAAATAAACCAGATAAGAATTGTACTTTTAGAAAGCATGTATTATGGAATAAGGTTAGAACATGTTTGTTCTTCAAATGTAAGAATCTTAAGATTGACCTAACTATAAAGATTCCCAAGTATAGTGTCCCACGATTGGTTTTTCATTCCAGTGAAGGGTATTGTATCCCATTACCTCGATGGTATATTATCTAAGAAAGTAAGAAATAATGTTAAATGGAACTTGATGGCAAAACATCATTCTTTCGTTGGTTATACTGAAAAATATATAAATTTTTATAAATTCTTGGAAGTGGATATATTCTGTTTTGATAATCAACCTTCTATACATAAAAATCCTAAATCTTCCCGAAGATAAACTTTAATAGTACATGGTCATTACAATTTTTTTTGTCTTAATAGCTTAAGCATCTAATAACGGCTTAAAGATATGAATATAAACTAAAGAACTACAAAAAATACACACCTAATAACCTCAGATGCTCCAGAGCTTCAAATATTCTTCTCACACTTCTTCTCTCAATTTTTACATATTGACGGCATGTCTCCAATGGGTTGAAGCTCTTCAAGACTTATGAAATCGTTCATAATCTGCAATGATAATATAGTACTTTTTAATCTTAATCCAAATATAAGTTCTATTCGAGTAGCTAAAAAACTACATTATGGTGTCCCTACTTTACAATATTAGAAAATTAAATAAAGAAATTCATACCTTTTTTGAAACTTTTTCATAAATTGCATGAGAAGATCTATCAATCTTTTTCTGGTCAAGGATTTAATCTCTCTCATCATACCAAAATTGTAACATCCAGAAATCAGGTATAACTATTTAATCCCTCTTCTTTTCCAAGTTGTCAAAACTAGCCCATGGAAGGGATTTTGTAGCAAATGAGTATGTTGGGCGTACTGAAGAGTACGTTGTGCGTACTCATGGGTGTGATATTGGCGCGGATGCTTCCCAGTACGCTGGGCATACCATAGTGTACGTTGGGCGTATTGGGCTCAGTCATGAAACCCTAAATGAGACTTGTGCACTATAAAAGGAATGTTATGGCCTCCATCCCAGCCACCATTCCAGTGAGTGAAACCCTAAAGGAGCTAAACCTTCATTCTAAACTTGTGTGTGTGTGTGTTTGGAGCTTGAAAGTGTCTTTGTGTGCTTGTGAAGAAGAAGAGAGGGCCTTGAAGAGGAAGGATTGGAGTCCAATCTTCTAGATCTGAGCTTAACTGAGTAGGGAGCTTCTCACAAAGGTAAAAAGCTTCAAACTTTACCATTCTTTGGTTATGAACTTCATATAGGAGCATTTTTAGGGTTCAAGTCCCAAAGGTGGAGACTAGTTGAATAAATGGTCTCCATAAGCCTTTATATACCCTATTTCAGTGTATTTTATGTTGTAGATCCATAAAAATCCAATATTTAACGTTAAGATTAAGTCATGCATGAGATTAGGGCTTAATGGGGAAAGAGGATATGTGTTTGAAGTGATTGGTGACCTTTACAGCCATGCAAAGGCTTAAAGGTTTCGACTTTATGGCTTAAGAGACAGTAGGGTGTCTGGATATGTGATATGAGCTTATATCTTAATCTATTCAGACCAAAAATCTTGAAAGTATGAAACTAGGCATTATGTTGGGCGTAATCCAGTACGCGCCGCGTAGGGGGTCGAGTACCTCGATTCTGGATAACCACGGAGTACGCCCCGCGTACAGAGCTAGTACGCGCAACATAACTCCCCACAGTTTACTTTCATTGACTTTTCAGGTTTGGTCAACATGTGGACTTTTGGACCATTAGAGGGGTAAAATGGTCTTTTAGCCTTCTGAAAGAACAAAGGAAGGGATTGGTATAGCCTTAAGGGCCGTTATTGATTTGTGATAATTACTTTATGTAATTAAGTAGGGGCTAGGTCATTGTTTCGAGTTCGGGGATATCGAGCACATGAGTGACTAGACATCATACAAGGTGAGTCTTATCACTATACCTTACCTTGAATGGTAATCATGTGTGACCGGAATGTCTTATGTGCTATGACGAGTATTTGATATATGTTTCTATGTTTCTATGTTTCTATGTATATGTTATGTATGTTATGAGTAGTATGGTATGGACCGAAAGGTCAACATGGTATGGACCGGAAGGTCAATAGTGGATGGACCGGAAGGTCAATATGGTATGGACCAGAAGGTCAACAGAGTAGGACCGAAAGGTCTACTTAGATTGTGGGACCGGAAGGCCCCTGAGACACATTGACCAGAAACTCTCGTAGAGCTATAGGCCTTTATCTACCCTATTTTAGTGTATTTTATGTTGTAGATCCATAAAAATCCAATATTTGACGTTAAGATTAAGTCATGCATAAGATTAGGGCTTAATGGGGAAAGAGGATATGTGTTTGAAGTGATTGGTGACCTTTACAACCATGCAAAGGCTTAAAGGTTTCGACTTTATGGCTTAAGAGACAATAGAGTGCCTGGATCTGTGATATGAGCTTATGTCTTAATCTATTCAGACCAAAAATCATGAAAGTATGAAATTGGGCATTATGTTGGGCGTAATCCCAGTACGCGCCGCGTAGGGGGTCGAGTACCTCGATTCTGGATAACCACGGAGTACGCCCCGCGTACAGAGCTAGTACGCGCATCATAACTCCCCACAGTTTACTTTCGTTGACTTTTAAGGTTTGGTCAACATGTGGACTTTTGGACCATTAGAGGGGTAAAATGGTCTTTTAGCCTTCTGAAAGAACAAAGGAAGGGATTGGTATAGCCTTAAGGGCCGTTATTGATTTGTGATAATTACTTTATGTAATTAAGTAGGGGCTAGGTCATTGTTTCGAGTTCGGGGATATCGAGCACGCGAGTGACTAGACATCATACAAGGTGAGTCTTATCACTATACCATACCTTGAATGGTAATCATGTGTGACCGGAAGGTCTTATGTGCTATGACGAGTATGTGATATATGTTTCTATGTGATATGTATATGTTATGTATGTTATGAGTAGTATGGTATGGACCAAAATGTCAACATGGTATGGACCGGAAGGTCAATAGTGGATGGACCGGAAGGTCAATATGGTATGGACCGGAAGGTCAATAGAGTAGGACCGGAAGGTCTACTTAGATTGTAGGACCGGAAGGCCCCTGAGACACATTGACCAGAAGGTCTCGTAGATCTATAGTCTCGAGTGGCTTATGTTTTGTATGTAGTATTTTGGGGAACTCACTAAGCATTTATGCTTACCGTGTTATGTGATATGTGTTTCAAGTACTAGTGAGGATCGCGGGAAGGCGTCGGCATGATTTGTACACACTGACAGAGGATTTTGTATTTGATATTCTGGGATATGTTTTACCGTGATAACATCTGATACACTTGTGTTTTGAAATGATTTATATGAGATATGATATGGTTGAAAAATGAAAATTTGTTTTAAATTTTCACGTCGTTACAGGTTGGTATCAGAGCCTTGGTTTGAGGGATTTGGATGCACCTTCGGGCATATCTGAACTCAAACTGAGGATTTGAGAGAATTTTTTCATAAAAGAAACAATTTTTTTCTAAGAAGAGTAAAAGATTTTGAGAAAAAGCAAAAAGGAGCAGTGTGTACAATCAGCCAGCGCCCGAACGGTGATATCCCAAAATACCCTTACATTATGTGTTATGAGATATTATGTGATATGCTACGCGTGCTAGAGTAGGCTAGGTAAATCATATCTTAGGACTAGGGTGGCCTGATATGTGATGCCTTAGCCTAGGAGTTTATGTTGCTGTGAGATACTTTAAGTGCATGTATGTAGCAGAGAGTAGCTTGTGAGAAGTCTTCTTGAGAGTAGGCTGAATTCAGAGGGTATAGAGTACTTGCGAATTGGGATCCTAGGAGGAGGACTTGGTGTGGATACGGATACGGTGTGGAAAGTAGTATTGGGCCCGTACTACTGAAAGCACCGGATAGGTAAACATTCCAAGTAAGTATCCTTAGGGTGCTAAGGAACAAGTAAGAATGTTTGATCGAGTATGAGTAATCTCGGTCGAGACTTTGATTATTTTATGTCATATTTCAGAGGCATCATGGATGCACCACAACCCAGGAGGCAGTGGTACCAGTGGTACTAGCGATGAGGAGATCCGTAGGATGATCCACGAGAAAGTGGCCGCAGCCATTCGGGCAGAGATTCCGGAGATGTTTGGGTCTATCAAGACCACGCTGATTGAGACATTTGGCGAGCGATATGCTTATCTGACCGAGGTTGCTGCTGCTGCAGCCACCTCAGAAGTCGTCGTTGCTAGGCCGCAAGGGGGTGATGCGTTGCTGTACCGAGAGTTCATCAACACGAAGCCACCAGAGTTTGATGGGACACAAGATTCGATAGCCGCGATGAGGTGGATCTCTGACGTTGAAGGATGTTTCTACACTTGTTCCCGTCTGGAACATTTGAGAGTATGGTTCATGCTGAATCAGCTTCGCTTGGGAGCGAAGGACTGGTCGAAGTTTGTGACAGCAGATTTTACTCCTGCAGAGCTCACCGCAGTGACCTGGGAGAGGTTCACCACTATGATCAGAGACGAGTATGTTCCCCCGGTGGAGAGGTAATGTTTGGCCCAGGAGTTCCTGTCCCTCAAGCAGGGGATGGAGTCTATGACGGTAATCACGCGAATGTTTCATGAGAGTGCGTTGTTTTGCCCTGAGCACGTGTCTACCGAGCAGGCACGCATGAGTCAATATTTGAGCATACTGAGGAGGGACATTCAGGAGTTCGTGGCGAACTTGGTGTACTGAAAATTTTACGAGCTCCAGGAAAATGCTCAGAAGAGGGAGATTGAGCTAGAGACTCAGGCCAGGGAGGAGGCCGAGTCTCAGAGGAGGGACAGGCGGCAGGTGCAATCTCAGCCGACTACCAAGCAGGTAAAGCCCGCCGATATGAGATCTGGAGGCCAAAAGGGCCATACTTGTGGGAAGTGCAGTAAGGTACATGATGGAGTTTTTCGAACAGGTGCTTGCTACCAATGTGGCAAGGAGGGGCATATAACCAAGGATTGCCCCAAGGGATTCATGGTTTGCTTTCATTGCAACCAGACTGGCCATAGGAAGGCCGAGTACCTAAAGTTGATTCAGGGATCAGCGCAGGGATCTGCGCCTTCTTCCACTCGAGCTACGGAGAGTCGGCTTGTGAAGGCCGAGGCGCCGAAGGCTCGCGACAGAGCTTTCCAGTTAACCGCAGAGGAGGTCCGCACAACACCTGATGTTGTGGCTGGTATGTGATCTTTTGCTTATTCTTTTGTTTATATATATGGTGCTTATATGTGATATGTTTAGGTACTTTTCTTGTGAATTATGTACATGCTTTGGTGTTATTTGAATCGGGTGCGAGTCGATCTTTCGTGTCATTAGCGTTTAGTCAGCACATCAGTATCCGACAAGAGGCATTGAGTCGACCTCTACGAGTTTCTATAGATGACGAGCGAGCGGTTTTTGCTACTGATGAGATTCGAAAATGTGTACTCGAGATCTTGGGTGTTGATTTCCCGATAGATCTGGTCCCGATTGCGATGGGGGACGTTTGTGTCATTGTGGGCATTGATTGGCTGAGCCAATTTGGAGATGTTATAGACTGCGAGCGTCAGATGATGATGATACGAGACCCTAGTGGGAGAGTGCTGACAGTATATGGAGAGGGTACCCGATGTGGGTCAACATTTTGCTCGGCTGCCTGAGCGAATCAGAGTCTACAGCAGGGCTGTAGAGGATTTTTAGCCTTTGTGATGGATACGTGAGTTGCCGCAGAAAGGCCGAGTTCTGTCGGTGAGGTTCCGATAGTGTGAGAGTTTCCGGATGTTTTCCCCAATGAGTTGTCGGGTGTGCCCCTCGAGAGGCAGGTGGAGTTTCGCATCGATTTGGTTCCGGGGGCGGTGCATATTGCCAAGGCACCCTATCTCCTTGCACCACCAGAGATGCAAGAGTTATCCTCATATCTTCAGGAGTTGTTAGGGAAGGGATTCATCCGACCGAGTAGCTAGCTGTGGGGAGCGCCGATCCTTTTTGTCAAGAAAAAGGACGGTTCACACCGGATGTGCATCAATTACAGGGAGTTAAACAAGTTGACAGTCAAGGACCGTTATCCGCTACCGAGGATCGATGATTTGTTCGATCAGTTTCAGGGAGCTTCTTGGTTCTCCAAGATAGACTTGAAGTCTGGATATCACCAGATGAGAGTGCGGGATGAGGATATCCATAAGACGACATTTAGGACTCGTTGTGGGCATTATGTGTTCGTGGTGATGCCTTTTGGGCTCACCAATGCACCAGAATTGTTCATGGATCTCATGAACCAAGTATGCAAGCCGATGTTGGATAGATCGGTGATTGTGTTCATCGACGATATTCTAGTGTATTCAAGATCCAGAGAGCAACATGAGGAGCATCTGAAGGAAATTCTTAGAGTATTGAGATCGAAGAGGCTTTATGCCAAATTCTTTAAGTGTGATTTCTGGTTACGGGAGGTCCAGTTCTTAGGACATCTCGTTAATCAAAATGGGATATTGGTCGAGTCGGCTAAGATTGAGGCTGTTATGAGATGGGAGGTGCTGAGATCCCCCACCAAGATCAGGAGTTTTCTGGGGTTGATCGGCTACTATTGGAGATTTATCAGGGATTTCTCCAAGATTGTGGTTCCCCTCACCGGATTGACCCGGAAGGGCGTTGCTTTTACTTGGGGTCGCAAGCAGCAGACCTCATTTGAGAATCTTTGCCAGAGATTATGCGAAGCCCCGGTATTAGCCCTTCCATAGGGAATGGAGGATTTTGTGGTGTACTGTGATGCGTCTTTATCGGAGTTGGGTGTGGTGCTTATGCAGAGAGGGCACGTGATAGCATACGCATCAAGGTAGCTAAAGCCCCATGAGATGAGGTATCCCACCCACGATTTGGAGTTGGGGGCAGTGGTGTTTTCCCTCAAGATATGGCGCTATTATTTGTATGGGGTTCGGTGTACCATATACACGGACCACAAGAGTTTAAAGTAACTGATGGATCAGCATAACCTAAACATGTGCCATAGGAGATGGTTGGACGTGGTAAAAGATTATGACTGTGAGATCCTGTACCACCCGGGCAAGGCTAACGTGGTAGCCGATGCTTTGAGCCACAGGGCGGAGACTGCCCCGATACGAGATATATGTATGAGGATAACGGTGATGACTCCGGTATTGGATACCATCCGAGAGGCCCAGGCAGAGGCTGTGAGACTGGAGAACCGCAAGTGATAGCAGATGATTGGGTAGGTGTCCGAGTTTGTTACTGATAGCCGAGGGCTTATGACATTTCACGGTCGGATTTGGGTGTCATTTATGGGCAGGGAATGTAGCATACTGATGGAGGAGGTGCACAGATCGAGATTCTCGATCCATCTCGGGGCCACTAAGATGTATTTGGACCTGAAGAGAGATTATTGGTGGCCTTGTATGAAGAGGGAAGTTGCGTGGGTTGTAGAGAGGTGCTTGACCTATCGTCGGGTTAAGGCGGAGCACCAGCGTCTGCATGGCAAGTTGCAGCTGCTAGAGGTTCCCCAGTGGAAGTGGGAACATATTTCTATGGATTTCATCTCCAAATTTCCGAGGACCGCGAGGGGTGTTGATGCAATTTGGGTGATTGTGGATCGGTTGACGAAGAGCACTCTATTCCTTGCTATCAGTGAGAGCTCTTCTGCGGAGAGGTTGGCGGAGATATATGTGAGAGAGGTGGTGTCGCGACATGGAGTGCCAATCTTGATTGTGTCAGACCGAGATGTACGTTTCACTTCCAGTTTTGGAAGAAGTTTCATGAGGACTTGGGTACGAGATTGCATTTCAGTACTGCTTATCATCCACAAACAGACGGGCAGAGTGAGCAGACGATTCAGATGCTTGAGGACATGCTTCGAGCATGTGTCATGGACTTCGGTAGAAGTTGGGATACATACCTACCCTTGGCTGAGATTTCTTACAACAACAACCACCATTCGAGTATTGGAATGCCTCCCTTTGAGATTTTATATGGGAGGAGGTATTGGACCCTCCTCTGTTGGGGAGAGGTAGGGCAATGAGTGATAGGTAGCACTGAGATAGTGTTTAAGACGATGAAGCAGATTCAGCAGGTTAGTTAGAGGTTATGGACGGCCCAGAGTCGCCAGAAGAGTTATGCGGATAGGCGACGATCTGAGCTTGAGTTCCATGTTGGAGACTTTGTACTCCTGAAGGTATCTCCTTGGAAAGGAGTGATCCGGTTCAGGAAGAGGGTCAGGTTGGGGCCCCGATACATTGGTCCTTTCAGGGTGATCGCTAGAGTGGACAAGATAGCATACCATTTAGAGCTACCCGAGGAGTTGAATCAAATCCATGATACCTTCCACGTATCCCAGTTGAGGAAGTGTATAACTGATGAGATTCCGGTAGTGCCTTTAGAGGATATTCAAGTGGATGCGAGCCTGAATTACGCTGAGAGGCCGATCGCGATATTGGAACGGAAGATCAAGGTTCTGAGGAACAAGGAGGTGCTTCTGGTTGAGGTCCAGTGGCGGCATCGGAGAGGGTCTGACCTAACTTGGGAGTCGGAGTTGGAGATTCGGGAGCAACATCCAGAGTTATTTGTAGAGTGAGACTTCGAGGGCGAAGTCTGATTCTAGTAGAGGAGAATTGTAACATCCAGAAATCAGGTATAACTATTTAATCCCTCTTCTTTTCCAAGTTGTCAAAACTAGCCCATGGAAGGGATTTTGTAGCAAATGAGTATGTTGGGCGTACTGAAGAGTAAGTTGTGCGTACTCATGGGCGTGATCTTGGCGCGGATGCTTCCCAGTACGATGGGCGTACCGTAGTGTACGTTGGGCGTACTGGGCTCAGTCATGAAACCCTAAATGAGACTTGTGAACTATAAAAGGAATGCTATGGCCTCCATCCTAGCCACCATTCCAGTGAGTGAAACCCTAAAGGAGCTAAACCTTCATTCTAAACTTGTGTGTGTGTGTGTGTTTGGAGCTTGAAAGTGTCTTTGTGTGCTTGTGAAGAAGAAGAGAGGGCCTTGAAGAGGAAGGATTGGAGTCCAATCTTCTAGATCTGAGCTTAACTGAGTAGGGAGCTCCTCACAAAGGTAAAAAGCTTCAAACTTTACCATTCTTTGGTTATGAACTTCATATAGGAGCATTTTGAGGGTTCAAGTCCCAAAGGTGGAGACTAGTTGAGTAAATGGTCTCCATAAGCCTTTATATACCCTATTTCAGTGTATTTTATGTTGTAGATCCATAAAAATCCAATATTTAACGTTAAGATTAAGTCATGCATGAGATTAGGGCTTAATGGGGAAAGAGGATATGTGTTTGAAGTGATTGGTGACCTTTACAGCCATGCAAAGGCTTAAAGGTTTCGACTTTATGGCTTAAGAGACAGTAGAGTGTCTGGATCTGTGATATGAGCTTATATCTTAATCTATTCAGACCAAAAATCTTGAAAGTATGAAACTGGGCATTATGTTGGGCGTAATCCAGTACGCGCCGCGTAGGGGGTCGAGTACCTCGATTCTGGATAACCACAGAGTACGCCCCACGTACAGAGCTAGTACGCACAGCATAACTCCCCACAATTTACTTTCATTGACTTTTCAGGTTTGGTCAACATGTGGACTTTTGGACCATTAGAGGGGTAAAATGGTCTTTTAGCTTTCTGAAAGAACAAAGGAAGGGATTGGTATAGCCTTAAGGGCCGTTATTGATTTGTGATAATTACTTTATGTAATTAAGTAAGGGCTAGGTCATTGTTTCGAGTTCGGGGATATCGAGCACGTGAGTGACTAGACATCATACAAGGTGAGTCTTATCACTATACCTTACCTTGAATGGTAATCATGTGTGACCGGAATATCTTATGTGCTATGACGAGTATTCGATATATGTTTCTATGTGATATGTATATGTTATGTATGTTATGAGTAGTATGGTATGGACCGGAAGGTCAATAGTGGATGGACCGGAAGGTCAATATGGTATGGACCGGAAGGTCAACATTGTGGAACCGGAAGGCCCCTGAGACACATTGACCGGAAGGTCTCGTAGAGCTATAGCCTCGAGTGACTTATGTGTTGTATGTAGTATTTTGGGGAACTCGCTAAGCATTTATGCTTACCATGTTATGTGATATGTGTTTCAGGTACTAGCGATGATCACGGGAAGGCGCCGACATGATTTGTACACACTGACAGAGGATTTTGTATTTGAGATTCTGGGATATGTTTTACTGTGATAACATTTGATACACTTGTGTTTTGAAATTATTTATATGAGATATGATATGGTTGAAAAATGAAAAATTGTTTTAAATTTTCACGTCGTTACAAAAATCATAATATATTAATGATTAATGATTCATGATTTATCCGAACCAATTGTAAGGTTTCTAGGATGAGGATCAACGTGAAATAAACCGGTTGGTATCTACATATAATAGGAATAATATATAAAAATTTAGTAAAAAATAAAAGCATTTTTTTATTTTTTTAATAGGCGTGTTCATTTGGGTGTGGGCGTCTTATGTTGGTAGTTTTTCTAAGTTTTATGCCCCAATATATTCTTTTTTAATCCAAAGAAAAAGTTCCATTTTATTTTAGAGGAAAAATTATAAAATTATTTGACGACTTCTATTTTTTATGATCTTATAAATAAATGTTGATCACTTTTTTATATTATTTTACCAACTACTCAATCAATCTAAACTCTGAAACTAATAATTCACCTAATATCTTTTGACAACAAAATCTCTGTCTAATCTATGGTTTTCAACAACTAAAAGCAAATACAAAAAAGAGATAAATTTAGCTTTCATATTAGTTATTCTATCACTAACAACAAAAAAATATAGCAAGAAACATTTGAAGATTGAATTGCTACCTGATACAAATCGACTTATCTTTTTTATTCCCTTTTTTGTTTATGTTCATTTGGCGATACCATCAAAAAAGGGTATTAGTAAGATGGTGTTAGATGTTCTTGAGGTACTGGGTGAATGTCAGTTGATATCAAGAACACATATCATAATTGTTTTCAACAAAAACCTAAAATCAACATCAAGATAGCCCTGAAGAGAAAAGTAAACACACAAAAGCTATATAAAAAAACAGAAAATGGTGAAAAAAATTGAGGGGAAGGAAGAAAATAGTAACAAAAACCGTATAAAATGCAAAGCAAGAGGTTGGAGTGGTGTAGTAAACAAACCTATGAACAAATCAAAAAGACGAACACATTATCTGTGTGTATGTCGTCTTTCCAGTTTTTGCAACAGATAGAAAGATGGAGGCGGAGAAGGAGCGACGATTCCCTTAATTCCTAAAACCAAGTGTAGAAATTAGGCTTTTTTCATCAAAATTGAGAAATAAACACCTGAAATCGAAACATAACAAATCAATTATAAGCCTTTGTACGGAGAAACAAATAATTGATTGGAAGAAGGAGAGGTCTAAGGTGAAATGCAAGATATATGAAAAAAGAAAAGGAGATGAAATAGATGAGCGCTTGCGGTTGTGATCATAAGATGAAAGGGATTCGAGGTTACACAATGAGGAATCAAAGAGATAAGATTATGAATTGTTTGCGCATAGAGACATGGGAAGAGAAATTGTATATGGATTCGAGGTTGTAGAAGGGAGAATCGACTGAATCATTGTGAAAGAAGACGTTCGCATCATTGAAATTAGTGAGAGAATCTTTCTTATATATCTTCCAACACCATTAATCTTCGTATCTTCTCCCTGTAATAAATTGAAAAGAAAATAATGTATGTGTTTGTGATTTTCAAACCAAAACAAAAGAAACGGGTAATGAGGGGAATGGTGATGTATTATTTTATTTTATTTTTGTGAGATATAATTGTCATTAATAGATTTTTTAATTTTAAAAGTAATTTTATTTTTGGTGAGATTTGATTATACTATATATTAAAATTGTCTACCCTTAGCTACAGTAAAGTGGCTAAGGGATTGACATAAATGGTCCACTGTTTATGTGATTCTCTCCATTTCCTACACTAGGTCAATTTGTGTTAATATCAATATTGTTGATGACCACGTCTTTCCTTCACCGTTTTCTGATCCAATCAGATTTAGATTTGTGTATATCGTCACCGCCCACCCTTATCTCATCTACTATATTCCATTATACGACACACCCACTGTCTTCATCTCCATCTTTCAAGAAACACCTACTCCTCCACCTTCTTTATCCGTTTCGTCTCCATCCATCAGCGCTACCTCCACAGATCCTTTTCGTCCACTTTCAATTGTATTTGGGTCGGTGTACTAGACAGACGTTCAGCACATGTTCTGTGTTTGGAATTTTCCACCGCCTCTCCTATGTAATCCCTTTCTATTCTCTTTCCCCATCCCACTGTTCTTTCCAATCGCGTATGTATTTTGTGTCCATTGAAGAGGCGTTGGCAGTGGTGGCTTGGGTGGAGGCGACATCAAGGTTTTCCGAATGAGATACCAACCCTGTCATCTTATTTGACGGTGATACCAACATGTATACACGATTATCGAAGGTTTGTTACGATTAATTTCGTCCTAATGATTTTTCTTTGACGTGCGTGTTTCTTTACTAAGTATGTGTTTCATTTACTACAGGTCTTTTTTGCCAGAAAAATTTCAACATTGGAAGAATAGATTGAACCCTAATTAATCAGGGATTCGTGTTATTTGGGGAATATATCACTTTCTCTAATGTATTTGTTGGTGCACTGAAGAAAGAAGATAATGAAAGCACAGTTAACGGGTTTATTTCATTTAATCTATACAAAGCTCTGTGATCTTTTAGACTCATGATTTTATCCTTTGTTTTTTGATAGATTGATTATGATTACTTTCCGTCACAAATGATAATAATAATATTTGGAGAAACAGGTAATAAGTTGCTTTGATAAACTGATTATTAGGACAAATGTAAGATAATCTACCTATCACTATCTTTAATCGTCTGATGATGTGATTCTTTAGGTCATAATAATTACTTTCAAAACAAACATACACATGCCTTATGAGTCTTGTGGATTGCTTAACAGATTATTTAGGTAACAAGCCCCTTCAATAAATATTTTAATCGTTGATGCTTATATTTTCTTTATGATCATTTCTTTCACACATGGTGTTAGCAAACAGAATGAATGTTTCAATGCAGAACTTTGTGACACCAATAGCTTGATTTTAGGTTGTTTTCATTCAATGTCAATGCTGCTAGCCACTGTGTTGTCCCACCTGTTACTAAAATGGAACCGACAAGTTTTGCCATGGACATGGTATATTATCTAGAATCTTATCACCCTAGGGAAACAATTAATTTTGTTAACTTTGGTAACTTAAAGTAGACTGCACACTTACATTTATGATTCTTCAAGGAATAATTGATCTCTTTAACAAGCCTCATTATTTAGTATTAACATTTTCCATAATTTTCTACTTCAACTTGGGCTTATTCTTTAATCTTTAGGCTAATTATTATAGTTTTGTAGGACTGTGTGTATAGAAACTTACAAGACAACCATTTTACTGCATCAGAGTTATATACAAGGCAAAGCAAAAAAAATATTTTCAACCAAATGTGTATCAGTTTATTTTGTTTTCTTTTTTTTAATGTACTATATATTTATCACAACTACATATATCATGTATGATAGGTTTCCAGCAGAAAAAGAACGATACCCCCAGTATACCATCGCTTCCCCGCTTTTTTATCTCATTAATTTGCACATTAAAATTTTCGACTCTGCTAATAGAAGTCGCACCGTTCGTGGCGACGAGTGATGCTTGCAAAGGGTTGCTTTCTTTGTTCCAAACATTGTAAGAATTCTTTGCTTCTTCTGATATTTTTTCTGTGCCATCATCAATATTTCTTCATGTCGTTACTTTATCATTTCCGGTTTTCCTTCTCAATCTAATACAGATGTCGATCTGTTTTGTCTATTGAGTTGAATTTATCACGGCTTCTGCTATCAGTTGTTTTGATGATTAATGCTTCTTGAAAAAACAATATAAAGAACAAGTGAATCTACCACATAATTTGATGATGTGGTTTCAAATTAATGTGTTAGTAATGATGATAGTCGATTGTGAACTGAAATTGTTTGACTATTGGAAGATGTTGAATATTTGTTTCAGTCTTCAATACTCGTGGGAGTTACACTGAACAAAAGTCAAGAATATAAACTGCTATTGAAATTTTGGTATTTTTGATTGGTATCTTTGTTTGTATATATATTGTCATGATTGTTTGTTTTAAGCCCCAATTTTGTTGTTTCATGTAGGAAGGAATTAAGGATGAATGTCAGCATTATGTTAAATCCTCTTTCAGATGGTATTTCACAAGGAGCTTCAGGTACAACCCACTTCAATCACTCTAAAACTATGTATATCAGGTGTTTAAGGAAATGTTTGAAAAAAAGGGCTTCACATAAGTGTTTGCTTTCATATCAAATTGGGTTGTTCTTCACTCTTTTAGTATGTTTCTGATTAGGTCGTCTATAGGGGTATAACAGGAATACTGAATTGTGTGATGGTATATTTTGATTTTTGGGATCGTATTTTTGTTTTATTATGATTGTTTTTAATTATTATATGTGTTTGCTGTTGTTTGTAGTTGAAGTTAGCTGATATTCAACGTTGTATTTGTAGCACCTGGTTCCTGGTATGTAAATCTTATTTGAGTATTTTCCATTTTTAGCCTTGGACTCGGCGAGTCATAGATCCGACTCGCCGAGTAGAAACGGGACCCGGGACACGTTTAAGTTGGCGACTCGGCGAGTCCATATCCTGGACTCGGCGAGTCACCGTTGTTGGATGAAACCCTAAGTTTTAGGGGTTTGCACCGTATTTAAACATCATATCCACCCCAGGCCAGCCCCCATTCACCCCCAGAGCTCCCAACCCTCGTTCTAAGCTTGCTCCTTGAAAGTTTGAGGCTATTTTGTGTGTTCTTGAAGGTTTTGAGGCAAGAAGGGGAAGTAGATCAAGAGGAAGGAAAGGAATCCAGACATCTTTGCACTCTTTCAGCAGTTTCTTTGAGGTATAATCCGTTTTTCCCCTGTTTCTATTCTTATTACTTCATGAAAGTCATTCTTGAGCCAATCCCCAAGTTTGTATGTGCAAATTATCTCGTAATAGGCTGATTGGCCCTTAGATCTAGGCATGGTTGAGCTCCAGGAACTCAGATCTATTGCCATTATGGACCCTCATTGCATGAAGACCCTAGATCTACCCTCTTGAGTACATTTTGAGCCCTAAAACCCTCATGGGTGAATATCTACACGTAAAGTTGGAAACTTTACATGTGATTAGTGTTCTAGGAGGCCAGATCTGTGAATGGCATGGACTGGAATCGAGCAAATCTATGTATTTAGTAGGTGCATGGCAACGACTCGACGAGTCGTTCATGTGACTCGACGAGTCTGGCCGCGAGTCTCCGAGTTTGTCCCCTTTTCGTAGTGTCGAGTGTGCAGTGAGTCACGGGGTGTGACTCAGTGAGTTGGAAGCTGAACTCCTTTATGGAGGAACTCGGCGAGTCGATCCCCTGACTCGGCGAGTTCAAGGCAATCTCCTTAGATCAAGAACAGACTCGGCGAGCTATTCAAACAACTCGGCAAGTCTCCGCATAAGTGTTCATCGGATGAAGATGAACTCGACGAGTTATTCATACAACTCGGCGAGTAGGATGGAGCACTTGAATGTCAGTTTAGAAGAAGAACTCGTGGAGTCATAGCCTAACTCGACGAGTAGAAACAGGGACTCAGGACAATCGTCTGGATAGGAACTCGATGAGTTGGAAAGCCAACTCGGCGAGTCGGGTCAACTGAAAGTTGACTCTGACTTTGACTTAGGGCTAGACCTGGGGTAAAATGGTCATTTTACCCAAAGGACAGTTAGCAGTGTTTGATTGAGTATGTTGTGGGAATTCCAGCCGGAGGATTTCCGGAGCAGCAGCAGCAGCAGTCAGTCAGTTCCCGATCAGTTCAGCAGCTACTTTGAGGTGAGTTACCTTCCAATAGCGGTGGGTCTACGGACACAATGCCGGCCCACTAGTAGGAGTCGTATGTTGGATGATTGTCTTGGTGATATCATCTTGGTTGCTACTACCTGATATGTTATATGCTAGCATGATATGTTATATGTGATAGTAGTAGAGTTCGGTTGTTAGGACCGAATGGGTAGTCAGACACCCCAGAAATGTCTGACAGTATGTGATGATATGTTTGTATGCTGGCCTGTTATGTTATGCGATAGACTTAGTAGGAGGGGACCAGTCCCCGAGGATCGGTTGTTAGGACCGATGGGTAGTCAGCACCCCAGAATGGCTTGACATGGCTAGTCAACACCCCAGAATGGCCGTATGGGTAGGTTGGCACCCCAGAATTGTCGTACCGGGTAGTCAGGCACCCCAGAATAGCCTGGCAGTATGTATGTTATGTGTTTGTATGGTATGTGGTACGATGGGGGAACTCACTAAGCTTTGTGCTTACGTTTTACAGTTTTGGTTTCAGGTACCTCTTCTTCGAAGGGGAAGGAGCTGGCGCGGTAGCGGCACATCATGCACACACTCTGGTTTCCGCATTTACGAGATTCATTGGGATTTGTACTCTGATATTTTGATGGGTTGTATGGTTTGGCTTTTAGACATGGTTTACATTGTGTTATGGTTTGATTAAATAATGTTTTTAATTATTAATGTTTTCTAAGGTAATGTTTTTAAAACGAAATTTTCGGATGTGAAAATTGGGTTGTTACAGTATTTTCCTTTCTGAAAGTACTTGATTTCCTTTAAGGTTTCTTATATGGCTATTGTTTAATTTCTACATCTTCTCAGTGGCAAATTTCATGGGTACCGTTTGATTTTGATACCATATCTGAATGATTTGTCTTTGTTCATGGAATTATATAAAGTTTATGTGTTTTATAGAATTTCTTCAAGGAATAATTGATCTCTTTAACAAGCCTCATTCTTTAGTATTAAAATTTTCCATAATTTTGCTACTTCAACTTGGTCTTATTCTTTAATCTTTAGGCTAATTATTATAGTTTTGTAGGACTGTGTGTACAGAAACTTACAAGACAACCATTTTACTGCATCAGAGTTATATACAAGGCAAAGTAAAAAAATATTTTCAACCATATGTGTATCAGTTTATTTTGTTTTCTTTTTTTTAATGTACTATATATTTATCACAACTACATGTATCATGTATGATAGGTTTCCAGCAGAAAAAGAACGACACCCCCAGTATACTATCGCTTCCCCGCTTTTTTATCTCACTAATTTGCACATTAAAATTTTCGACTCTGCTAACAGAAGCCGCACCGTTCGTCGCGACGAGTGATGCTTGCAAAGGGTTGCTTTCTTTTTTCCAAACATTGTAAGAATTCTTTGCTTCTTCTAATATTTTTTCAGTGCCATCATCAATATTTCTTCATGTTGTTACTTCGTCTTTTCCGGTTTTCCTTCTCAATCTAATACAGATGTCGATATGTTTTGTCTATTGAGTTGAATTTATCACGGCTTCTGCTGTCAATTGTTCTGATGATTAATGCTTCTTGAAAGAACAATATGAAGAACAAGTGAATCTACCACATAATTTGATGATTTGGTTTCAAATTAATGTTTTAGTAATGATGATAGTCGATTGTGAACTGAAATTGTTTGACTATTGGAAGATGTTGAATATCTATTTCAGTCTTTAATACTCTTGGGAGTTACACTGAACAAAAGTCAAGAAAATAAACTGCTATTGAAATTTTGGTATTTTTGATTGGTATTTTTGTTTGTATATATATTGTCATGATTGTTTGTTTTAAGCCCCAATTTTGTTGTTTCATGTAGGAAGGAATTAAGGATGAATGTCAGCATTATGTTAAATCCTCTTTCAGATGGTATTTCACAAGGAGCTTCAGGTACAACCCACTTCAATCACTCTAAAACTATGTATATCAGGTGTTTAAGGAAATGTTTGAAAAAAAGGGCTTCACATAAGTGTTTGCTTTCATATCAAATTGGGTTGTTCTTCACTCTTTTAGTATGTTTCTGATTAGGTCGTCTATAGGGGGTATAACAGGAATATTGAATTGTGTGATGGTATATTTTGATTTTTGGGATAGTATTTTTGTTTTTTTATGATTGTTTTTAATTATTATATGTGTTTGCTGTTGTTTATAATTGAAGTTAGCTGATATTCAACTTTGTATTGTCCTTTCTGAAAGTACTTGATTTCCTTTAAGGTTTCTTATATGGCTGTTGTTTAATTTCTACATCTTCTCAGTGGCAAATTTCATGTGTATCGTTTGATTTATATCTGAATGATTTGTCTTTGTTCATGGAATTATATAAAGTTTATGTGTTTTATAGAATTTCTTCAAGGAATAATTGATCTCTTTAACAAGCCTCATTCTTTAGTATTAACATTTTCCATAATTTTCTACTTCAACTTGGTCTTATTCTTTAATCTTTAGGCTAACTATTATAGTTTTGTAGGACTGCGTATACAGAAATTTACAAGACAACCATTTTACTGCATCAGAGTTATATACAAGGCAAAGTAAAAAAAAAATTTCAACCATATGTGTATCAGTTTTTTTTTTTTTAATGTACTATATATTTAGCACAACTACATGTATCATGAATGATAGGTTTCCAGCAGAAAAAGAACGATACCCCCAGTATACCATCGCTTCCCCGCTTTTTTATCTCATTAATTTGCACATTAAAATTTTCGACTCTGCTAACAGAAGCCGCACCGTTCGTGGCGACGAGTGATGCTTGCAGAGGGTTGCTTTCTTTTTTCCAAACATTGTAAGAATTCTTTGCTTCTTCTAATATTTTTTCTGTGCCATCATCAATATTTCTTCATGTTGTTACTTCATCTTTTCCGGTTTTCCTTCTCAATCTAATACAGATGTCCATCTGTTTTGTCTATTGAGTTGAATTTATCACGGCTTCTGTTGTCAATTATTCTGATGATTAATGCTTCTTGAAAGAACAATATGAAGAACAAGTGAATCTACAACATAATTTGATGATTTGGTTTCAAATTAATGTGTTAGTAATGATGATAGTCGATTGTGAACTGAAATTGTTTAACTATTGGAAGATGTTGAATATCTATTTCAGTCTTCAATACTCTTGGGAGTTACACTGAACAAAAGTCAAGAATATAAATTGCTATTGAAATTTGGTATTTTTGATTGGTATTTTTGTTTGTATATATATTGTCATGATTGTTTGTTTTAAGCCCTAATTTTGTTGTTTCATGTAGGAAGGAATTAAGGATGAATGTCAGCATTATGTTAAATCCTCTTTCAGGTGGTATTTCACAAGGAGCTTCAGGTACAACCCACTTCAATCACTCTAAAACTATGTATATCAGGTGTTTAAGGAAATGTTTGAAAAAAAAGGGCTTCATGTAAGTGTAAGCTTTCATATCAAATTGGGTTGTTCTTCACTCTTTTAGTATGTTTCTGATTAGGGCGTCTATAGGGGGTATAACAGGAATATTGAATTGTGTGATGGTATATTTTATTTTTGGGATAGTATTTTTGTTTTTTTATGATTGTTTTTAATTATTATATGTGTTTGCTGTTGTTTGTAGTTGAAGTTAGTTGATATTCAACTTTGTATTGTCCTTTCTGAAAGTACTTGATTTCCTTTAAGGTTTCTTATATGGCTGTTGTTTAATTTCTACATCTTCTCAGTGGCAAATTTCATGTGTACCGTTTGATTTTGATACCATATATGAATGATTTGTCTTTGTTCATGGAGTTATATAAAGTTTATGTGTTTTATAGAATTTCTTCAAGGAATAATTGATCACTTTAACAAGCCTCATTCTTTAGTATTAACATTTTCCATAATTTTCTACTTCAACTTGGTCTTATTCTTTAATCTTTAGGCTAATTATTATAGTTTTGTAGGACTGTGTGTACAGAAACTTACAAGACAACCATTTTACTGCATCAGAGTTATATACAAGGCAAAGTAAAAAAAAATTTCAACCATATGTGTATCAGTTTTTTTTTTTTTTTTTAATGTACTATATATTTATTACAGCTACATGTATCATGTATGATAGGTTTCCAGCAGAAAAAGAACAACACCCCCAGTATACGATCGCATGCCTGCTTTTTTATCTCATTAATTTGCACATTAAAATTTTCGACTCTGCTAACAGAAGCCGCACCGTTCGTGGCGAGGAGTGATGCTTGGAAAGGGTTGCTCTATTTGTTCCAAACATTGTATGAATTCTTTGCTTCTTCTAATATTTTTTCTGTGCCATCATCAATATTTCTTCATGTCGTTACTTCATCTTTTCCGGTTTTCCTTCTCAATCTAATACAGATGTCCATCTGTTTTGTCTATTGAGTTGAATTTATCATGGCTTCTGTTGTCAGTTTTTCTGATGATTAATGCTTCTTGAAAGAACAATATGAAGAACAAGTGAATCTACCACATAATTTGATGATTTGGTTTCAAATTAATGTGTTAGTAATGATGATAGTCGATTGTGAACTGAAACTGTTTGACTATTGGAAGATGTTGAATATCTGTTTTAGCCTTCAATACTCTTGGGAGTTACACTGAACAAAAGTCAAGAATATAAACTGCTATTGAAATTTTGGTATTTTTGATTGCTATTTTTTTTTGTATATATATTGTCATGATTGTTTGTTTTAAGCCCCAATTTTGTTGTTTCATGTAGAAAGGAATTAAGGATGAATGTTAGCATTATGTTAAATCCTCTTTCAGATGGTATTTCACAAGGAGCTTCAGGTACAACCCACTTCAATCACTCTAAAACTATGTATATCAGGTGTTTGAGGAAATGTTTGAAAAAAAGGGGCTTCACATAAGTGTTTGTTTTCATATCAAATTGGGTTGTTCATCTCTCTTTTAGTATGTTTCTGATTAGGTCATCTATAGGGGGTATAACAGGAATATTAAATTGTGTGATGGTATATTTTGATTTTTGGGATAGTATTTTTGTTTTTTTATGATTTTTTTTAATTGTTATATGTGTTGGTTGTTGTTTGTAGATTAAGTTAGCTGATATTCAACTTTGTAGTGTCCTTAATGAAAATACTTGATTTCCTTTAAGGTTTCTTATATGGCTGTTGTTTAATTTCTACATCTTCTCAGTGGCAAATTTCATGTGTACCGTTTGATTTTGATACCATATCTGATGATTTGTCTTTGTTCATGGAGTTATATAAAATTTATGTGTTTTATAGAATTTCTTCAAGGAATAATTGATCTCTTTAACAAGCCTCATTCTTTAGTATTAACATTTTCCATAATTTTCTACTTCAACTTGGTCTTATTCTTTAATCTTTAGGCTAATTATTATAGTTTTGTAGGACTGTGTGTACAGAAACTTACAAGACAACCATTTTACTGCATCAGAGTTATATACAAGGCAAAGTAAAAAAAATATTTTCAACCATATGTGTATCAGTTTATTTTGTTTTCTTTTTTTAATGTACTATATGTTTATCACAACTATATGTATCATGTATGATAGGTTTCCAGCAGAAAAAGAACGACACCCCCAGTATACCATCGCTTCCCCGCTTTTTTATCTCATTAATCTGCACATTAAAATTTTCGACTCTGCTAACAGAAGCCGCACCGTTCGTGGCGACGAGTGATGCTTGCAAAGGGTTGCTTTCTGTGTTCCGAACATTGTAGGAATTCTTTGCTTCTTCTAATATTTTTTCTGTGCCATCATCAATATTTCTTCATGTCGTTACTGCATCTTTGCCGGATTTCCTTCTCAATCTAATACATATGTCGATCTGTTTTGTGTATTGAGTTGAATTTATCATGGCTTCTGCTGTCAGTTGTTCTGATGATTAATGCTTCTTGAAAGAACAATATGAAGAACAAGTGAAATCTACCACATAATTTGATGATTTGGTTTCAAATTAATGTGTTAGTAATGATGATAGTCGATTGTGAACTGAAATTGTTTGACCATTGGAAGATGTTGAACAGTCTTCAATACTCTTGGGAGTTACAGTGAACAAAAGTCAAGAATATAAACTGCTATTGAAATTTTGGTATTTTTGATTGGTATTTTTGTTTGTATATATATATATATATATATATATATATATATATATATATATATATATATATATATATATATATATATATATATTGTCATGAAGACTGTTCAACATATATATATATATATATATATATATATATATATATATATATATATATTGTCATGATTGTTTGTTTTAAGCCCCAATTTTGGTTTTTCATGTAGGAAGGAATTAAGGATGAATGTTAGCATTATGTTAAATCCTCTTTCAGATGGTATTTCACAAGGAGCTTCAGGTACAACCCACTTCAATCACTCTAAAACTATGTATATCAGGTGTTTGAGGAAATGTTTGAAAAAAAAGGGCTTCACATAAGTGTTTGCTTTCATATCAAATTGGGTTGTTCTTCACTCTTTTAGTATGTTTCTGATTAGGTCATCTATAGGGGGTATAACAGGAATATTAAATTGTGTGATGGTATATTTTGATTTTTGGGATAGTATTTTTGTTTTTTTATGATTTTTTTTAATTGTTATATGTGTTTGTTGTTGTTTGTAGATTAAGTTAGCTGATATTCAACTTTGTAGTGTCCTTTATGAAAATACTTGATTTCCTTTAAGGTTTCTTATATGGCTGTTGTTTAATTTCTACATCTTCTCAGTGGCAAATTTCATGTGTACCGTTTGATTTTGATACCATATCTGAATGATTTATCTTTGTTCATGGAGTTATATAAAGTTTATGTGTTTTATAGAATTTCTTCAAGGAATAAGTGATCTCTTTAACAAGCCTCATTCTTTAGTATTAACATTTTCCATAATTTTCTACTTCAACTTGGTCTTATTCTTTAATCTTTAGGCTAATTATTATAGTTTTGTAGGACTGTGTGTACAGAAACTTACAAGGCAACCATTTTACTGCATCAGAGTTATATACAAGGCAAAGTAAAAAAAATATTTTCAACCATATGTGTATCAGTTTATTTTGTTTTCTTTTTTTAATGTACTATATATTTATCACAACTATATGTATCATGTATGATAGGTTTCCAGTAGAAAAAGAACGACACCCCCAGTATACCATCGCTTCCCCGCTTTTTTATCTCATTAATCTGCACATTAAAATTTTCGACTCTGCTAACAGAAGCCGCACCGTTCGTGGCGACGAGTGATGCTTGCAAAGGGTTGCTTTCTGTGTTCCGAACATTGTAGGAATTCTTTGCTTCTTCTAATATTTTTTCTGTGCCATCATCAATATTTCTTCATGTCGTTACTGCATCTTTGCCGGATTTCCTTCTCAATCTAATACAGATGTCGATCTGTTTTGTCTATTGAGTTGAATTTATCATGGCTTCTGCTGTCAGTTGTTCTGATGATTAATGCTTCTTGAAAGAACAATATGAAGAACAAGTGAAATCTACCACATAATTTGATGATTTGGTTTCAAATTAATGTGTTAGTAATGATGATAGTCGATTGTGAACTGAAATTGTTTGACCATTGGAAGATGTTGAATATTTGTTTCAGTCTTCAATACTCTTGGGAGTTACAGTGAACAAAAGTCAAGAATATAAACTGCTATTGAAATTTTGGTATTTTTGATTGGTATTTTTGTTTGTATATATATTGTCATGATTGTTTGTTTTAAGCCTCAATTTTGTTGTTTCATGTAGGAAGGAATTAAGGATGAATGTCAGCATTATGTTAAATCCGCTTTTAGATGGTATTTCACAAGGAGTTTCAGGTACAACCCACTCCAATCACTCTAAAACTATGTATACCACGTGTTTGAGGAAATGTTTGAAAAAAAGGGCTTCACATAAGTGTTTGCTTTCATATCAAATTGGGTTGTTCTTCATTCTTTTAGTATGTTTCTGATTAGGTCGTCTATAGGGGGTATAACATGAATATTGAATTGTGTGATGGTATATTTTGATTTTTGGGATAGTATTTTTGTTTTTTTATGATTGTTTTTAATTATTATATGTGTTTGCTGTTGTTTGTAGTTGAAGTTAGCTGATATTCAACTTTGTATTGACCTTTCTGAAAGTACTTGATTTCCTTTAAGGTTTCTTATATGGCTGTTGTTTAATTTATACATCTTCTCAGTGGCAAATTTCATGTGTATCGTTTGATTTTGATACCATATCTGAATGATTTGTCTTTGTTCATGGAATTATATAAAGTTTATGTGTTTTATAGAAATTGCACACTACCTGTTTGATGTTATGCTTGAATGGAACCTACGGATCTCATGTTTACCTGTGCAGTCAAATGGAATAAAGAAGATGAGCTTGGGATAAAGCAGAAACTGTTGCGCCTTGGAACAAAGTTGAAAGACGTATTTCAAGGGTATACATATGGATTATATTTTGTGATTATAGGTTGATGAGGATATGCAAAGACATAATGAATTTCTACAACTTAAAAATATTCGCCTTTTGAAATTAGTGATATTTTCAATCTTTAGACTTTAATCATGAGGACCATTTTTAAATAATTAGTATTGTAAAGCTACAATTTTTTCTTTGTTTTCTCATATTAATTAAAAAAATAAAAATGGAAGAATAAAGAGAATAATTGTGACATCCTCATTTTCACGGCCAGAAAATACCGATTTATTTATGCTTGTTTTTAAAATCAGAGTACTCTTTTAAAGAAAACAGTTGCGGAATTTGTTCCCAAAACAAGATATGATAATAACTTATCAAAACATTTCTCAAAGAGAATTTATTTTCATTTAATAATAAAACCTCGGGATGTCATGTTCCGATACAGACATATAAGCATAAACAGAACTTACATTTAATTACACAATTGATTTATATCTCCTTTAAATTTTCTGTGAAATATGTCTTCGTATTAATACATGTGATACAAAGAAAACTGAGTAGGTCAGGCTTGGGAGCCTGGTGAGCATATAGGGTTTTCATCCCACAATGTTATATCATATATTTATAAATATACAGCATTCAAACTTGTACAATTTCACCATATAAAGGCAACTCTTATCCCACCTCATCGATCCTCACAACGACACGATCTAAACTCTCGTATCTAAAATTTTCCTCTTTACCCGATCCCTACTCACGGATCTAAAACTATTATCTTCACCCGATCCATACTCATGGATCTAAAACTAACCTTTTCACCTGATCCATACTCACGGATCTAAAACTAACCTCCTGATTAGATCCATACTCTCGGATCAACAATTGTACCCAATCCATACTCCCGGAATAAGGACAATTAACTATACCCTAATCCTGATCTGATCCATACTCCCGGATCAATAACTGTGCCCAATCCCTACTCCCGGACTAGGGACAATTAACTTAGTCTTAATCCATACTCCCGGACTAATAACAAGTTTTATCTCTTTACCTGATCCATACTCCTGGATCTAAATCTAACCTCTTAGTCTAATCCATACTCACTGAATAACTAGATCAACAACAACAACATCGGGGTCTCTCATCTGTTTATCACACATCAACTATCTACCCATGTTCTACCCAACATATTAGTAGATAAAAATATATATTTTTATACATAGTTTACAACCTGTATAACATTCTCATTCAATATCTATTCCACATAACAGATGAGGCACACCAACATAACACGTATTTCATAGAGAATAAATCAGATCTATGAGATAGAAGAAAGTGAATATACATTCACACACATAGCAACAAAATTATACACATAACACGTATTTCGTATAAAATACTTCATAATTATGCGTTTGAAGAAAGTAACCACACACTCACTTGGTTAGAAGATGATCGGACAGCACTACGACTTGTAGAAGTAGTATTCTTCGGTAGATTTGGAAGATCTTCACAAAAACCGGGCTCCTCGCGGGCAGACCTTCGGCTCGGGAATCGCACTTCTCGGGATCTTCGGGGCCTCGGTACATGCTTCGGGGCTCGGGAATGATACCGGGGCTTCGGGATAATTCTTGCACAAAAAACGATGCAAAAACGCGAGAAAAATGGAAGAAATGAGCAAATAACTTGTTTGCCCTTGACCTCCTTTTATAGGGGGTTGGAAACCCGAATTACGCTGGGTCTAATTCTAAATTACGCTGGGCGTAATGGGGATAAGAACGTTGACTCCCCCCCTTTTGGATAATATATATATATATATATATATATATATATATATATATATATATATATATATATATATATATATATATATATATATATATATATATATATATATCGAAAATATTTAATAAACTTCAAAAATTCATATCTTCCTCATACGAACTCCGTTTTCGACGTTATTTATATCCCTGCATAGGTGAGAATACGCTCTACAACTTTCGTTTAGACTGCGTCAGCTAATTTTGACTTTATTTTTATTATTTATTTTTAGTAGGCCGGGACAGGAAAACTCCGTTATAAAATCATAACTTCTTTATCCGACGTCCGTTTTCGCCTATCTTTTTTTCGTTTTACTCCTATTAACGAGACCTTCGATTCTCATTTAGATTGTTTCGGCTAAAAACCGCTCGATCTCAAATCGAGTATTCGGGTTGCATACCGCTAAGTCGAAACTTAGAAAAATCATAACTTCCTCATACGAAGTCAGATTTGGACGTTCTTTTTATGCACGCTCATGGTTTAACGAACTCTACGACTTTCATTTAGATTTATAAGGCTAAATATCACTCTAACGTAAATTCAATTTTTACGTCATTCAACGTCGTGTCGGTTCTGTCGCGAAACTTCGACATGTCATAACTTCTTCGTTATAACTCGGATTTCGGCGTTCTTTATATGCACGGAAACCTTGTAACATATACTATAACTTAGTTAAGATTATTCATTCTAAATAATCTTTCATCAAAAATTCATTTTTTTTGACATCTATCGTTTCTAAATTGACTAGCCCGAATCTAGGGGCGTTATAATAACGACATTTTGTATTTCCATTAAGAGTACCTCCCTCCAAGATAAATGACTTATACATTCTGTTTCATACTATTTTGATTTGGGTTGGGTTGGGTTGTGGGAGTGCCGGTATGAGGGTACGTTGCGGGTTTGTGATGGATTGTGTAGCCGTTGGGGCAAAGGCATGCCGAATGAAGGCAGGTGTAGGTGGCAGGTCCCAGGGGAGGTGGTAGGCGGATCATGGTGGCTAATTGTAGGGTATCTTCCATTTCTTAGCCGTGATCTGCACAAACAGTTTGTCAACAAGGCTAACACTTATGGTCCCTTTTTCAACTTCCAGCTCGGAAGCAAACTTCATTTCCTGATAAACACCCCTGACTTAGCAAAGGTAGTGGTTCGTGAGAAGGATGAGATCTTTGCTAACCACAATCCAACAATTGCTACCTTAGGCAGCTCTTATGGGGGGCAAGATATTGTATGCTCAGACAGCAATTCAGATTGGCATGAAGGGACATATTTGTAATTCTAACTTCTTTTGTTGAGAAGGATGAGATATTTGGTAACTGCAATCCAACAATTGCCCACTGTTATGTAAGGGGTATATTTGTAATTCTAACTTATTTTGATGCAGGTTATTGTAATTTTTATTACCTTTTCTAGGCTAGCATTGAGAGGTTAGCTTGGGACATTGGATAATGGATACAGTTACATTCTTTATGTTTAACCTTTTATGGCAATAGCTAAAAGTGGATGTGGGTAACAATATGCAATTAAAGGTTTGGGTTCATGATTCAAGTTTGAAACCATACTCTTTGACTTCCATTAATTTTCTGATCTTATTTACTTAGTTCTCAATAATGACACTCTAAGCAGTTCCTATTACCATCTTATCCACTTTAGCATTACAAGTTAAATCATTATCTTCTGAAAGTTCAAGCATATTACACATTATTTTGGAATGGAATGGACAATTTCATCTGTAAAAGTATACCACTTAATGAGTGATAATGTTTAGCAGGGTTTTTAGATCGCAAATACTGTTGGCCTTTCGAACCCCGCAACGCGGGGTTACCTTCTAGTTGTTATTAATAGATTTCCTAATATTAAAAGTAACTGTTATTAATAGATTTTATAAAATTGGTGGAGGGAGTATAAAAGAAAATTTACAATGATAATATCGGTGACCATGTAGATGGAAAAGATAGAAATGATTTCGCATGGTTTCTTTTTTAATACTAGGGATAAGGACTTGAAAGGGTAACGAAATTTTGATTTTGTTCACATTTAGTCACTAAAGTTTTTTTCGTTATCTATTTGCCATTGAACTATTGAAACTGTTCATATTTTACCCTTATGATCGGCTGTTACCGGTCATAAGGGTAAAATGTGAACAGTTTCAATAGTTTAGTGGCAAATAGATAACGAAAAAAAGTTTAGTGACTAAATGTGAACAAAATCGAAAATTCGTTTCCATCTAAAAAGTTCAATGACTAAATGTGAACAAACTTCCTATTGTATTATGTTTTAGCAAATTATTTATTTTTGTTCAATTGTAGCAACATTTGTTGATGAAGAAATCTATGAAACAAAAAAACAAAATGTAACATCCGGATTTCAATGTATCATAATTTAAGTATTTTTCTTTTGAGTTAAGAAGAGAGACTCGACGAGTTGACGCCTCAACTCGTCGAGTAAGGTCACGACTGATGACTCAGATTAATGAATGGACTCGACGAGTCGGTGAGGCGACTCGACGAGTCCATGCTGTTGGCAGAAACCCTAAATCTTTGGGTCCGAGCCGTATTTAAAGGCACTTATTGCCTTCAGTTGCGACTACCTTTCCCATAAGTGAGAACCCTAGCGAGCTTGAGTGTGTAGAGTGAGAGGAAGAGCTATCTTGAGATTTTTAGTGTGATTTTGCAAGAAAGGAGAAGAGTTCCAGCAAGAGGGACCAAGGAAGGTTATTGTTCTGAGTTATTCAAGTAAGGAGCTTCATTCTGAGGTACAAAAATGAACCCCTTTCCTTCCCTATTATGTAGATTCCATTTTGGGGTTAGGACTTGAATCACTTCATCTTTGGGGTTTTGAATGCCTCAAACCCCTCTTGCAAGTTTGTGTTATAGATCTGAACCCTTCCAGGTCTAGAGAGCCGAGAATATGAAGCTTTAGTAGAGTAAACCTTGGGGTTTGAAGTTAGGAATGTAGACCCTTCTAGGTCCAGAGAGCCGAGAATATGAATCTTTAGTAGAGTAAACCTTGGGGTTTGAAGTTAGGAAGCATTTATGGGATTTTTATGGTATATATAGTTACTTTCATCTTACACATAGATATGAAGTATTTTATATAAATTACGTGCTATGTGTGCATATTATTTAAATACTTGTTGTCTATGCTAGATGAACGATTTTATACATGTTTTAAAGGATTTAAACAGTATATTTATTTTATATCTACAAATATGTTGCGGATGAAACATGGGTAGATGAAATAGTTGGTGTGTGATGAAATAAAATGATGAGATATATGTGATGATAGAAAGGCGATGATAATTAGGTAAATATATGATGATGAATAGGTGATGTAGGATGAAAGAAGATACCATAACCTTAACCGACAATGTGGCGATGTAGTCATCTACCAAAGTATAAATGACGACCACAGACTATTCTAGACAACCCAGTGGAAACACCAGCTGGCCCATAACCTGTAGGTGATGAATTACGAGTTCAGGCGATGTTGTAACTACGTATTCATGCGATGATACTCTAACTCCTTACTATGAATTCCGAGTTCAGACGATGTTGTAACTACGTATTCATGGGATGTCACAAATTCCGCATGTCTAACCAATGGTCTAATTCACATCAGTGAGAATGGTTCCTTTTTTTTATAAAACCAAATCAGATTGAAAATTTTGATTTTTTATTGTGGAAAATGTCAAACCATTGGTTTTTTTATTTCGGTTTCGGTTTTTTGTTTTGTTTTTTTTTTTTAATATATTTTTAGGGTTTTGTTTTCTTTTTTATTTCATAGATTTCTTCATCAACAAATGTTGCTACAATTTAACAAAAATAAATAATTTGCTAAAACATAATACAAGAGGAAGTTTGTTCACATTTAATTATTGAACTTTTTAGAGGGAAACGAACTTTCGATTTTGTTCATATTTAGTCACTAAACTTTTTTTCGTTATCTATTTACCACTAAACTATTGAAACTATTCACATTTTACCCTTATGACCGGTAACAGCCGGTCATAAGGGTAAAATGTGAACAGTTTCAATAGTTCAATGGCAAATAGATAACAAAAAAAAGTTTAGTGACTAAATGTGAAAAAAATCGAAAGTTCGTTACCCTTTCAAGTCATTATCCCTTAATACTATTTAGAGATAATTATGATATTAGAACTATTCAACTCAGCATTCTAGCATTCTGTTTGCAAAACAGCAACAAAAGTAAACAAAAAAAACAGTAAAAAAGTAAAAACTAATATACTGTAAATATGTAAAAGTATATTTTCTAGAATTGAGTACCTTTATCTAATTGGCGTTTCTTCAAATACGCATTGCTAATGTAACGACGGCGGAAGTATCGGCGAATGAATACCGTTATCGGAAGGTTTACCATGAGTTACCTCCGGCTGTCGTATGCACCGGCGGAGACATCTCTCTTCTCTCCTTCCGCCCTCTCCTTCCTCGTCCACCGTCGCCAGTGCTGCCGGATACGACTGTTTAGTACCTTCCAGTGCTCTGCCTCCGCAAAGCCGAAGAAGGAGAAAGTCATTGTTATATCTGGTCCTACCGGCGCCGGAAAAAGCCGGCTCGCATTAGAGCTCGCTAAAAAGCTTAATGGCGAGATAATTAGCGCAGACTCTGTCCAGGTATGTACAGAATTAGCTCTATCTAATTCCGACTTTCGAAGTTTATTAGTGTATCAATCCTTCTCAATCGTCAATCCTTTCTGTTCACTGGATTTGCTTAAGGAAAATGAGTATTTGATGAGAAAAATGGTAGAAAAATCTTAGTTTCAGCTGCGAAGTGATTTCAGAATTACAAATAGGGTTGTACTTATGTTCTCCGAATCAATGATGACATATACGAACTTGATACTGTGTACTGTATAACATGATCCAAGCTTAAATTGGTGTTCATTCATCGTCGAATTGAGTATAAGGACGTTGAAATCTACACTCAATTGGTCAATTTCGTAATCACTTGTGATGTTCTTCCTCATGCCAGGTCTATCAAGGTCTCGATGTTGGATCTGCAAAACCATCTACAAGTGAAAGACAGGTAACATTGAGTTGAAACACATTCACAAATCACAATCCTTATCTTCAAATGCATACATCTGGCATCATAGTTTTCATTTGTAGCTTTGCATCAACACTTTCATAGTTCACAAACATTCAACTGTTATGATTTTTTGCAGGAAGTGCCACATCACTTAATTGACATATTACACCCTGCTGAAGGTATTTATCCCTTAAATGCTGTAAACCATTGTTTCAGTCTACAAACTAACCATCTTTATCTCTTTCAACCAGATTATTCTGCTGGAAACTTCTATGATGATGGAAGACAAGCTACAAAAGATATTCTTAATAGAAGTCATGTCCCAATAGTTACTGGAGGAACTGGATTATACTTAAGATGGTATATTCTAATACATATAAACCTTTTCATATCTGTTAATACTGTTTTTTTTTTTTTTTTTCTAAAGACTTGTTTAATCATGTGAAAGGTTTATATATGGGAAACCAGATGTCCCAAAGGCAACTCCAGAAATTACTTTAGAAGTGCAATCTTTGCTTTCTGATTTTGTCAGAAACTATGATTGGGATTCTGCTGTAAAATTTGTTGCTAAATCAGGTGATCCAACTGCTGAATCTTTACCTTCGAATGATTGGTATCGATTACATCGTAAGCTTGAAATCATTAAGGTCAGTTTAACTTTTAATGTTCATCAATAGGCAAATTGCAGATGATGAATCTTATGAGTAATAAGTTGTTATTATGGGTGAAAATTAAAGTAAATTGTTTTGTATTGTAGTCTACAGGGTTACCTCCATCAGCATTTCCAGTACCTTATGATTCTTTCAAGGGACAAAAGGGGTCAAAGTCAACGGATCTTGACCTTGACCTTGACATTTCTACTAATTTGGATGAAAAGGAAAAGGAAAAGGATTTGGATTATGAGTTCATTTGTTTTTTTCTTTCAACATCAAGAACAGATCTTTATAGGTCAATTGACTTTCGGTGTGAAGATATGATTTCAGGTGAGTTATATTTTTATAGCTTTTGGGTTTGTTAAAAGAATAAAGATTTTTTTTTTTTTTTTTTTTTTTTTTTATGTTATGTAATTAGGAGGTAATGGAATTTTATCTGAGGCAAAATGGCTTCTGGATTTGGGTCTTGAACCAAATTCAAATTCAGCTACACGAGCAATAGGTTATAGACAGGTATTTAATTTAATATTATATGTGGTTATTATTTTCTTTTTTAATTATTTTTGGCTTTCATTTATTTTTTTATATAATATAATGGAAAATTGTAGGCTATGGAATACCTCTTAAAGTGTGAAGAACAAGGGGGTAGAAGTTCAACACGTGAATTTTATGCGTTTTTATCTGAATTTCAAAAAGCATCAAGGTGATTCCTTCAAAAAAAAAATTATATTTTTTAATTAACATTCCTTATTTTTTTTATTCCTTTTTTTTTTGTAAGGAATTTTGCAAAACGACAATTAACATGGTTTCGCAATGAGCCGATATATCATTGGATTGATGCATCAAGACCCCTCGTATGACTCATCTTCTAAAATTTTATTAATTTTTTTTCCAATATTTTAATCTCTAAATTCAATTTAATTTCAGGAAGAAGTACTTAATTTTATATATAATTCATACCATGATGAAAACAAGAAATTGATAGTCCCTAAATCACTTGCAATGAAAAAAGACATGTCGGATCGACGAGAAATCTCACAACTAAAAACCTATCGAACTGAAAGAGGGTTTGCATTTTTCTATCTTTTAGTAAAAGAAAAAATCATTTTACTATTTTTTTTTTTAAATAAATAAATTGACATTAAACATATAATACAGGGTTTTCATCAACCAAGAGGATTGTTCAGATGTTTTAAACTGGATAAGTCAAAATCAAAGTCGAAAGACCGAATTGATTGCTAATTAGCTTGTGAGCGATTGATTATCTTTTTGGAAGAGATAGAAAATTGTAATATTTGAATGAGTATTATTAAATTAGGAATGATTGATATGTTTATTAAGAATTAGAGTAAATTAATAATTTGGTGCTTATGCTTTACTAAAAAACATAAGTTCAGTCCAAAATCCTAAGTTTTGAACAGTGAAATACAAATTTAACGACTATATTGGGACCATTTTAAAATATTGTGACTTTTTTTTTTATTTGTTTGAATTATTGTATTAATAGTCTACTTTAATATAATAGTTTTAAACCATTTGTAAAATATATTACTTAAAAATCAACAAAAATACAACAATACTAAGCCATTGGCAATGTATATCAGTTAAAATTCAATGAAATACATTCATAAAAATATGTGATAATGATCATTATATTTTCTGATTTTAACTAATATGCTTTGTAAATGGTTTTGAATGGTGGTATTAAATCAATACGTTGATGAGGTGATTAAAAAAAAAAAAAATCAGGAAGTTTGACTTTTTTCGGTACCAAACTTATCATGTTTCTCAATACGATCATGAACATAAGATAAACATCCAAACACGTGAAAGTCCTCAATCAAGTGATCATAGCTAGTTGTGTAGATCAATCTTATTTTCTTTTAAGTCTTAGTATAGTGGATGCATGTGTAACAGTCCAAAAAGCTTCACATATTTAGTATTTGTATGTTTTTTTCTTAAAGTTGGTGTAGATGTGCATAGCATATTGTCTATGCTCATAGTATGATATTCTTTCCTGAATAGTATGATATTCTTTCCTGATTTTTCTTCCTAAACTTCGAAAATATTTGGTAAATTAAAGTTGTTAGTAAAATATTTGGTAAATAAATATATAAATTGTGCTAACTTGATAAAGGTGTGATCTTATAAGATCATATATTATTAGCAATATCACTCTATAATGATTCTTAGACATATAGATCCAACAGTGGGGAGGAAGGAAATCCAAGGGTTGGCTTATTTTTTTTATTAACTCTTATAAGGGTGGTAGACCATGGTGATGTCACACTCTCAAAAAGTCCCAAAAACACACCTAGGTTTGTGTGTAGGGCCGGCCCATGGGTCTGGGCAAGCTGGGTGACCATCCCGGACCTTCAAATGCCAAAGTGCTCCAATTTTTAACTTGTTATTTTGGCTATATGTTAACAACCCATTACTTTTTAGCACATTGGACTACTTCAAACCTCAATACTTTGATCAGGAACTAATCCAAAATATGGAGTGTGGGAGAGAATGATACTTACCCGGCGTGCATACGAATTCCAAGGCATTGTAACTCTTTAACAGTTAGATTTCTATGGAAAATCCAAACATTGCCATGGAAAATCCAAATGACGTCTTCTCCAAAAGCAAGAGTTAATGATCATTCTTCTATTTCATATTCAAAATTTCAAGTTAATTGATTTCTTTCATTCTTTTCTAATTTTCTAAATTCGTCCACAACAACCATTAGTGAATTGAATGTTATTTTAGAACTGAGAGACTGATTGTGTCTAGTTCTTTTCACGATTTCAGAAAACGGAAAACTCTATTGTTTCCCTTCTTTTTGTCGATTTTCTTTTTCTGATATAGCACCAATGGGAAGTTAATTAAGTTATTTGATTTATTTTAGGAATCTGGCCTAGAGACTTGAATCGAGAGTTCCAGTCACTGCCTTAATTGAATTTCTTTCTTAATTGCTATAAATTTGAAGGTTCAGTATTTTAGAAGAGACTGTTAGAGGTGAAATTGATTTCTGATAATCTGACTATGAATCTTTGTATGTTCTATTGTTCTTGAATTTTCTTATTATTTTTGAAATTTGATTTTTATGAGCTTATTCAAGTTAGAGGCATAATCGAATGTTAATATTTTTGAGTTAGAGATAGTTCTTGAACTCCATTGCTTATTTCGATTTGTAATGTTAATATTCTTAATTTTGATTTATGAAATGTTACTCTTTTTATTTCTATGTCTTTGATGTGTATAGAAATTTCTGTTGTTGTATAGTTTTTTCAACTACTTCCAAGTTATTAACAACAATAGGTACTCTCAATTTAAGCAATTCGCCTAACAACTTTTTGTCGATGATAAATCTACTTCAGTTGGAGGGCAACAACTTGTGTACAGAAACAGAACTAGACTCTAAAAGTTAATGAAGAAACAAAGGGGATGAGACTTTAATATTTTTGTACTTCTAATAGCATTGTACTTTTAGTTTTCCCCATCCTATGGTGTACAAATTTAAACATATTTTTATTATATGTATAAAACAGTGTAATATACGAATACATAAAATTTTTGAAGGGCCCCATTTTTTATTTTTCCCCGGGCCTCCAGTCGTCTTGGCCCGACCCTGTTTGTGTGCCAAGTTCCCGAGGTCTAATATTTTTTTTTCGAAAGTGACGTATGATAGAGTAGAGTTCAAGTATTCCAAAAACTCGAACGGATTAATTTTTCGAGTTGTAGAACTCTAGGAAATCGGGTTTAAAGTTTCGTGTCTAATTGACCTGAAACATCCGATTTTTCGACTTTTGCAGATATTTTTGCTAAAAATATTTCAAGTATGGAATTAAATACTAGACCATAGTTTGAGTCCAGAAACGCTCTCGGAATTTCTATCTGAGGTGTGCAACTGCCTCGACGGATCGATTCGGTTTTAGCAGTTTAAAGAAAATTAGTGTTTGTTGGTTTGTATTCTTATAATTGTCGTATCTTTTGCATACGACCTTCGTCTTGGATGTATTTTTTTTTATATTTTTGAAAACATGGGAAAATTTACTATGAAATTAAAATGTGTGTTTTTGCTCACAACTGCTTAATACAAATTTTTAGTTTTTCAGACGTATTAACTAGGGTTGCAGTTTGTGCTTTATGATTCATTTGAGATTTTCCACCAATGGAAGTAAGATACCAGCTGGTATCTTATAATAGTTGTAATGAGACTATATATTTTTCAAAATATGCATTTAAGCTTCATAGGTCAATTTACAAAGAGTTTCGCGGTGAACTGTCTGTCTACAGTTTTAGACCTAACTTTTGGGATGTCACACTAACTGTGTAAGAAACCATTATGTTTGATTGTATATCTGACTGAATGTGCTGACTGATGAAAAATTACTATTTTACCTTGCTGAATAAACACAATTGTGTAAAAAGATAATCAAACAACCCAAATTCAACGTACTGAATAAACACGATTGTGTAAAAAAATCACAAAACAATTGCAACTCTTATGAATCTTGATCTAATCATTGGTGAGTTTCAACAATCTATTAAAAAAATCACATGTTTTAACCTACCAAGTACCAACTGTTTTGGCATTCAAAATTGCAAGAACTTTAAAGAAAACTAACAAATATTTGAGCATGAACTACCAAACTGATCAACACCAACTGTTTTGGCATCCAAAATCACAAAAACCTGATTGTGGATTCTTTTGGACATAATCAGAAAGCATGTTTGTATCTATAAAATGCATAACATTTGAAAACATGCTAAATGACTACTAGATAGTCCCAAAGATAACAGAAAACAGAAACAAGATGCCAAACATCCTCAATTCAGACCTACAAAAGTGTTAATATAACTTAATTTTAACCATTATAATCAACTAAAAGTGTCAAAAGAAGGTATATATACAATTGATTCAACCCTAATTTATATAGCAAAACGATTTGGATAATTTGATTACTAATTCTTTTTCCGATTTGGAGAAAATATTTGGAGAAATCGATTTGATTACCAACGATTTTGATGATGTCGATGGAAGAAGGAAGCGATGGCAACAACGATGATGGAGGATTGTTGATGGCGTTGGCAACGATGGCCGATGGGAGACAGAAGCAATGACGATGGCGACACGGATGAGGATTTTCGTCACTAATAAGAGGAGCGTTTTGGCTCACCATAACTCAACAACTTTTCATAATATGTCATCAGATTGCCCCTATCTCATTTAATTCATACTTTAATTCTATACCGGTCAATACTACCATTAAAGATGATTTTTTTTTTTGTAACTTCAGGCCTTATTTTTCTATAGCTTATCTTGGGATTTTTGATTATTTCATTTATAAAGTGTTGTTTTATCCAAGAATAAGTTACAATCAGACTAATTGTGAATGTCCTAGCATGTCAGCTCATTAATTAAGAACTTGATATGGAAAGATATTTCCTTACTCATTTGAGTAGCCCGTAAGGCCATAATCTAAAAAGGACATGTTGAGTTATTGTCATTTTAATAACATCTGGTGAATAACCTAATTGAATCATTTTTTTCATACCATAAGTTAAACCCATTATAAACAACAAAAATGCTAAACAATTACTTAAGTTCTTTAAAGCTACATATGTATCCCATTTATGATTTTGGATCATGAATGGGGAACACATGGACTTATGTACCCTCATCTACTGCATCACCGATATCATATACATCATATCTAAGAATAACAATTATGTGGCTCAAAACGGATCAAGAGACTTCTTCAAATGGTATACTCATCATATGTTTCGTGATCAACATATAAGTAATTAGGCATAAATGAATACATATCATCGTCAAAGTTATCACTTTTTGCATGTCTTCTGCTTTATCTTCCTAAGTCCACTCAAGTATAGGTTCATTGCGGTGATTAATGTGTATACACTTACCCTTCCTTCAGTATCATGCCCAACATTCAGAAACCTAACATATCATCATTATCTCTCAGTCCTCTCGACCCATCTTCCAATGACCTTTGTCCAAGACAATAGTAAGTGTCATCATGCTTCTTGTTAGTCAACTTTTCAAGAAAATATATGAACTTCTTCAAAAATGTGGTGCTAAAATCAACATCCCTAACAAAAGCTTTAAGAAGGTCGAAGTATACTATCGGTTTCGGAACAAATAGTCCTTTGTAGTGAATTTCCACAATTAAGAACCTACCATTGTCAATTTCTTCTACACTAGACAAACATGTCATAAACAATTTCTTTGTAAGAAGCTTTGATTGTTGTGTGATTGTTTGTGTTTGAGAAAAACTACTCGAACTCTGATTTGTAACGGTGTGTAATCTCATTCATAGAAGAGATAATCTTTGTCATAAGCATGTAATATCCACATAAGCATTTCTTTTTTCTAATTTGTAAAATTATCCGATAAATTTGTTGTTGTCAGTGACCTAAGATTATTAGGAGGACACCAATCTAAGATTATTGGTAATACATAGACAAAATAACCTAAATTTCTTGGTAATACGTGAACATTGACCTAAGTTTATTTATAAATTATAATACATACACAACAAGAAAGATTAAATACTCTTTTTTTACTAAGTCAAAAAAGTTGATTATCCTCCTAATCATCATCCCTTTTCAAATTTTCAATTACAAATTACAATCGTTGAAGTAATTAATCACTTTCAGCTTTTGCCTGGTAACCAATAACTTCTCTGTCGCTTGATCACTCTGGAAACAGCAGGTAGGAGAAAACAATGAAGTCTGTAATGTCCAGAATCCAGATCCATCCTCAAGAATTCTTCCTCTTCTTCTTCTTCTTTACTCCGCTGGGGTTACACATCGGAGTGTGCTCCGGAGCGTAAATTCGCCGTCTTGGGAGCAGCCGGCGGTATTCGACAGCCGCTTGTCTTTCTCATGAATCTAAACCCTCTCGTACCTACCCTTTCCGACATAGCTGTCACTCCCGGTGTCGTCGCAGATGTCAGATTGTCAACCACGTCAACACCAGATCTGAGGTTCATCACAACTTAATCATTCCTCTTCTGCTTTCAATCTTACAGGTGTTCATTTCTGCGAATGATCATTTCTAGGGTTCCGATCTGTCGAATTGTGATTCTTCTCTTCGTCGTTGTAGTTTATTTAATCAAGCTTGATCTGTTCATGTGATGTTTTTGTTATATAGAGGTGGTTGGTTACACTGCAATTGCCAAATACTGCCCTCATGTGAGTATCCATCACCATTTTCAAACATATGTTTAACACATTCAACTTTTCATGATTCTGTTTCTGGTTATATGAATGTGCTTTTCTTCAGGCACTTGTGCATTAGATCAGCAACCCAGTGAACTCCACTGTGCCAATTGCTTATGAGGTCATGCTGTTGTTACAATTCTGCCATTGTTTTCTCAGGTATTAGTATTACTTGCTTTCTATTCTATGTTACTTATTTGCGTACTTTCCACACTTATGGGTGTTTTGAAATGAAGGCTACACCTCTAGCAAATAGTTTATCACATGAAGAGATAACTGCTCTTACAAAACGAACACAAGATGGTGGAACCGAAGCTGTGAAAGGGTTCTGCTACATTGTCAATGGCGTAAGTTTTTACTCATATTTCCACTTGCTTTTGTTTAGTTTGCTCATTCAGTTCTGGTGAATTCCCAACCCTAATGATCTATATATACTCTGAGGTTTCCTAAACTAACCCTAATCCTTAATCCTTATCAATAAACTAAATAAAACTACTACATAACAAGTGATATGAATAAAAGATGACTATCAAGTATCAACTAATAATAAAGTATAAAACTAAGCCTCCAACATTAATTCATAGATACAAAAATCTATCCTTTATGACATGCTATATTACGTGTCTCCATTACTATCGATCCTCTAGTTATATATTCATTAAGAAAAAGTGTTATCCCTTTAGTTTATTGAGAATAAAGTTGAACATATAGTATATAATGCAAATAGTTCATTGTATTATTAATTAGTTTCCTAACATTCTAGTGGGTTGGTATTTGGTAATTATACTATTGAATTAGGGTTAATTTAGGAAACATCGAGTATATATAAGATCGTTAGGGTTAAGGATTAGGGATTTTTCGGGATCTTGTGTAACACTTTAACCAAAAAAAAATTCCATACAACCATAACCATAAAGAGTAATAGCACAATCTTAATTCTAGTAACATCGGATAGTGTTACTAAATTCATCAAAACATGAAAATAGATATATCGCGCTATATGTATCTTAACTTCATCCATAGATACAAATATCTTTCGACTCTTCATTTGTATCTCTAAATCGGATACTCCAAAATGTCTCTCACTTGAGCGTATCCTCTAGTTATCTGAAATACATATTCATTTAGAAAAAAGTGTTAGGCCTTTAGCCTATTGGGAATAAAGTGTATTATATAACAATATAATGCAAATAAACCCACTGCTTCATGAGACATAAGTTTGGTGTGAAAAAAAAAAAATATAAGGCAAATGATACCATTGAACTAAGTGATGAATGAAAGGGTCAATCCACCTTCACCATTATTTTAGCAAGTATTTCATAACAAGGACATTGTGTGTGAGCAGGCGTCATTAGTTGATTAATTATTTTTTATTAAGAAGATACATACCTTTATATGATACCTTACCAATTCCGCTTTATCAATATATTTGACTTCCATATAAAAACATGTAAATATGCTAAAAATGATCATTTTAATATGTATTACATTCTCATAAATCATATTCTCACTTTGGGTTTTTAACAACAATCCAAACCTAGATCCTTATTCATGTATCATAATGTCAAATGTTACCTAACAAATTTGTAGCTAGAATAACACCAATCTAGCAAATCATATAACACAGGTCTAAACCGATCTTCATAATCGCACAAAGTAATTTAATATGTGGTGATTTAATGCAGTTACGCATTTTCTGATACACAACATTTTATGTTTTATGTAAAAATTAATTAATAATCAATAAATAATGTTTGCATGCAGGTGAGACCAAGGAAAAATGGTGTGGAGAAGTGCTAGTCGGCTCACTTTCAAACTACGAGTAACAAAGCCTTGGCTTGGAAAAGTATATATATATATATATATATATATATATATATATATATATATATATATATATATATATATATATATATGGTGAAAAGGGTAAAGGTGCAAAGTTGAGAAATACAACAAACAAAACAAAGTGTATGTACATGCATACATGGCTACTACACCTATGTTTTTAATTTGGCAGATGTCGCATAACTATTATTATTACAAAGAATCAAACACCCACTCACCCACAACTTATGATGAAAACAATCCAGCGGATTTGGATTTGGATTTGGATTTGGATTTGGTCAATAGTATCAAAAACCTAAACTAACACTGGTAGCAATTTTTAGCAACCTATTTTTGCTACACCATATTCCTAACAAAAATCTAATTCATACATCCTAAATTTTGTTCTTTTCTAACACACCTTTCATACGAAAAGTATTTTTCCAAATTTCACAAAGTTCAACCATAATCTGCAAAATAAGGAAAGAGAAATAAATAATCAGCCTTGCAATCCGTATAACAAACAACAATAATGTGTATTTGAATGACATTGCTATTTATTCAAAGAGAAACTCAAAAGGGCTAAAAAATGATCGACATTAGTCATTAGATTTATTCACCAAGTACATCCAATAAAAAAGATAAGAATATATAATAATACTCTTTAAGAGTAACAAGAGAATGAGCAGCAATCTTAGTTTATCTTCAGATCCTTTATTTTAGATGCTGCAATTCACAATCTACTTTCAACACAAGTTAAAACAAACAAGGTTGATCAAATTTCAAACTGGTAAACATAAAACCTTACCATATAGAGTATCAATCAAGACAACACATGTTTACCATTTTAGCTTTCAAGAACAAATAATATCATGCAAATTTTGTATTGATTTCAATTAATGAGCTAGTAAAAATTAGCATATATGTTAATTAAAAAGCTTAGGCTACCTTAATCTGCTCCAGTCAACTCCTAGGTCAACGCCCCGCATCCGATCCATCTGCAGATGAGCTGTCACTGTCTGAATCTACATACAAAAAAAAATTAAAACATTTCAATTAAACACAAGTCCATATAAAGAGCATCCTAACAAAGGCTAAAATAGTAAATTACCACTTGAAGATGATCCAGAATCACTGCTTGAACTGCTTGAACTACTAGACCTACTCACATTATCACCATTAACATCTCCTTGATTTGTAGGAGGACTATTACCAACATTTTTCTCATCTGCTTATCAAACCAAATTACAATCTATCACCACATGCATACAAATAATTAAAAGAAAAATAAAAACTCAAAAATCTTTAAAGTTACCTGCTTTCTTATCCTTTAGTCCTTCCGGGATAGATTTTGTTGGATTCTGCAATATAACATAATAAAATCAAAAACATGAATTTAAAAAAAAAAAAAAAAAAAGTTTAAAGAAAAAATAAATTGGAAATGATTCATACTTGCACCATGGTCGGATTAACATTTCCACCTAAAGATCTTGCCTGTTGAGCAAGTTGAGCTTTCCTTCTGTGTTTACTCAAACTCTTCTTATAATTTGTAACAAATCTATCAAGCTCCCACAAAGTTTCAATATCAACACTATCGATATCAACTTCAATCTCATCATCATGTTGTGAAAGTGAAGTATTACTCTTCTTGATAATCTGAACAATATTGTCAAGCTTTTCAGAAGGTAAACTCTGAAGATTTGCACTCAGCTTTTGCTTCTCTTCATATGTCATGTTCCTCTTGTTTAAATCTTTGGCTTTAGGTTTCTTGGGTGCTGGTGTCCTACTCACAGGGGCAAGATTGGATGGTTTTTGTCTATTCAAGAAAGGTAGACTCATAGGAGCATGTGGAAAATTATTCACCTGAGCCTGAGACTTTCTTGAATTTGTATCATAACTTGTTCCATTTCTCCAATCTGATTCAATCACTTCCCATCTTTCTTCAAAGATATTTGATAGCTGTTCAGCCATAACATGGACATCTTGCCCTTGAGGATTATAAGTCATGGCATTATGAAATGTGAGTCTGACATCTTCTGCAAATTCACCAGGTGTTTTGTAGAAGTTTTGAGCTAATCGGCTCTTAATTGTGCCAAAATCCATGGGGTGTTTAATGATGTCATGGTAATCATGGAGTCCAAGAAGCTTCGCGTTAACAGGCTCATTAAACACCCAACCATGTTTATGCTTCATTAACCTCTGAAGCAAATTGCTACAATTTCTAAACACTTGATTCTTGTGTCTTTCTAAACCAATGGTGTAATCCGATTCCCTGTTGTATTTTCTTCCATTGTTTGATTTCGATCTCTTGTTAGTTTCAGGAGGTAATCTATCTTTTCCAAGAAGGAATTCTGAATTCCTGTAATATTGATTAGCTTTTGGTGTTCTTTTCTCTTTTTCAACAAATTCACCAGTTCCAAGGCTGTTGTCGAGAACTGATACATTTAGAGGTGGTCTGAATCGTGTTGTTTGTGTTGTTTCTTGATTTGATAAAGGACCAATTTCGGAATTGACCCTCATTAAGGCTCTTCTGGCTATAACATCAGGACCTATTTCAGCATGAACCCTTGATAAAGCTCTTCTGTCCATGTAATCTGTACCCATTTCTGAATTCACTCTAAGAAGTGTTCGTCTATCTATTGGGACATTACCTGGATACTGAGGATGAGTGTAGGTTTCATCATTGCCGGAAGTAGCAAGATTGGTTGAGTAATCGGTGATTTCAGCTTCTTTCTCTTCAAGCTTTTGAAATAAACTTCTAACTCGATCCAATTCCGCCTTGAACTTCGCCCTAACCTCCTTAATTTCGTTTTTGGGCGTTGAAGCTTCTAGATAAACCTTCACACGATCATCCACCAACGTGACAATAGGTCTTCTTGCGATTCCATTTCCGTTAGGAACAACGGTTTCCACAGCAACATCTTCATGCCGTGGATTTTGACTGGAAGAATCGTTCGAGGCTTCTGATATCCGTCTCAACGTTTGCTCCCTTTGAAAATTCGCGTCTTCGGTGGCTAGGGTTTGGTCGTTGTTTGCGGTGGTGATTGGAGAAGCGGGGGTCGCGGTGGTGACCGGAGAACGTGGGGTGGCGGTGGTAGATGTAACGGCGGAGACGGCGACGGTGGTGGCGGCGTTTTTATTACCCTTTTTAGGTCTTCTAGTATAGACTTTATTGCCCTCGACCCACTTACTCTTCTCTTTGTTTATCTTATCCGCATCTAATGTCCCTGAAGCCATACATATACGAACACTCACTCTCTGAGAAAACTAATTAACAAAATCGAAAATTTATAAACCCTAGCTTTTATTCTTTCAAAAAAATAAAAAGGAAAAAAAGTAAAAGAAAACCCTAACTTTATCAGAACAACCAGAAGAACTCCGATTTCTTCGAAGGAAAACGAAGAAATCGAATTGGTTCGATGAAGCTAGGGTTTGAAAAACAACCAGAAAGATTCAACAAATCAAACCCCGGAACGAAAACATAATCGAACCCTACGAACAAAATCGAACCGTAAAATCACAGAAATCGAACCCTAAAACCAGATCTGATGGTAAGAACGCTTCGAATCGGAGAAAAACGGAGATCAAAATTCACACGGAATCAGGGTTTTTCGGTGGTATGACGATCCTGATCCTTGACGAAAGAGGGGAAAAAATAAAATTAAAAAATAATAAAAATAATAAAATCAAGAAAAATTGAAAAAAGATAAAATTAAAAAATGAAAAAGATAAAAATTAGGGTTTGCAAATTGGGGGCGATTCAGAAGTGTTGTAGATCGGAGCTCTCTCTCTCTCTCTCTCTCTCTCTCTCTCTCTCTCTGACTGATGAAGCGCGAGTAGTGGTGGCTGCTTATTTTATATCACACGCGCTTCGATTCCTATTTGACTATGTCGGTTAGTTGCCGCTTTTTATATAAAAGTTGATTACTTTCTATTATATTTTGGACAAAATAGCAAAACTCGTCCGTGTTGTTTGTTATATTTTTAAATACAGCCTAAATTTGTTTATAAGTGTAGATGTAGCCCTTTAAGAGGTTTTTGTTGTGAATATGGTTAACTTTAAAATTGAAATGAGTGTTGTACATTTAATATAGTTATTTTTATTTTTTATTTTTAGGGTAAATTGCAAAAAAAAATCATTATATTATTAGACATTGAGTTTTTTCTTTCGCAACTATGTTATTATATTTATAATTTTGTTTCAATATCAATAAAATGACCAATTATGTATGTAACAACTTTTTTTGAATTACAATAAAATCACTATGTTTATCAAATTATGATTTTGACATTGTTTTTTTTTCTTAATTATGTCACTATATTTATAATTGGAGCAGTTACTAATCTAGCCAAATTAAAGAAGTGATTAATAATTTTTAACCAAAAATTAGAATTTGTCCAAAACTAACCCACGAAACAGTAGGTATTTATATCTGTTTACTGTTTCGCTAATTCATCTACTGCTTCGTGTTTCGTAAAAAAAAAATATTTTGAAGAAATAAAACCGTAGGTTATTTTAAAACTTACGGGTTGGGTAAAATCTACGTTTTTTTTAACTACGGTTTTGGGCTAAAAAACTACGGTTTTTTATTTTTTTAATTTTTGTTTTATTTTTTAATAGAGAGTATTTTTTTTGAAAATTATTTTGATTAAAAATATTTTTTATAAAGTATAGAGTTGTTTTTTGACAACTATTTTATTATAAAATATAAAATAGTTTTTTTAACAATTAATAGAATAATTTTTTGCGAAAATGTAGATTATTTTTTTGAATTAATTGACTGGTTTTTTTGGTAAATTTGACTATTTTTTTGCTATATTTGATTACTTTTTTATTAAACTTAACTACTTTTTTTGTAAGAATGGACTACTGTTTTGAACCTAATATATATATATATATATATATATATATATATATATATATATATATATATATATATATATATATATATATATATATATATATATATATATATATATATATATATACTCACACACTAAGTATTTCATATTTTTGGAAAAAAGTAATCAAATTTACCAAAAAAGTAGTAAAATGTACCAAAAAAACTAGTCAACAAATTCAAAAAAATAATCTATATTTTAACAAAAAATTATTCTATTAGTTTTTAAAAAACTATTTTATAGTTTACAAAAAAATATTTTTTTAACAAAAAAAATGTCAAAAAAACAACTCTACATTTTATAAACAATATTTTTTATCAAAATAATTCCCAATATGTTAAGCCCAGATAACTGCAAATCGTTTGAACAATTGTCCAGGTGAGTTATCGCACCATACTATATGTTATAATATATATTCATATATGTTAGATAGAGAACTAGTAGAGTAAAGTTGATAGTATAATCACTATGTGCTTAAGTGTAAATGTACTTGAAACTACTATAGTAGGAAATATAAATATGTATGTTCTAGTCGAGTCTACAATGCAGTCTTTATGTGCATAACTGTTGTGATATTAGATTTAGTTAGAGGATAACGGGGAAACGACAAAGAGGTCGGGAGCATATATGTCCGTGTGTTAACGGAATGACATGTAGGTCGTAAGTACACATAGACTCATGTTGATAAAATGACATATAGGTCGTAAGTACACATAGACCCATGTTGAGTAAATCACATGTAGGTCGTAAGTACATATAGGCCCGCATGTTGATAAAATAACATGTAGGTCGTAAGTATACATAGATTCGTGGTGATGAAAGGGCATGTGGGCTAGAAGTACGCATAGATCCGCGTTAAGGAAATGTCATGTAGGTCGTAAGTACACATAAAACCGTGTTGACAAAATCACATGTAAGCCATAAGTACACATAGACCTGTGTTGAAGACGAAATGGTTGGGCCGTAAGTTTAAGATACATATATTATTGGAAGATCGTGAGTCATTATTTGTATGCATGTATATGTATTACGGTACATGGTATTTTAGGGGACTCACTAAGCCTCATACTTATCCAAATGATTATAAATGTTTTTCAGGTGCTTCATTGATTCGTGAGAACGACAAGGTTCGAATGTACACACGTGCATTTGCAACATGTTTCCGCATAATGTAATTATACTCTAATAACTTGAATAAATAAAAATGAAAATTTTTGGGTTGAAAATCGGGACGTAACAAGTTTGTATTAGAGACCTGGTTTGAGAAAACTAGATGAACATTCATGTAATTCTAGACTCAAGCCGACGATCTTAATATCTTAACAAATCTTTGTAAGAAAAATAACTTTATTCAAAAGAAAAAAAAATATATGATGCGTACAATCACCTGGAGCTCAAAAAGAAAAGTAATTCCTAAAATATCCATATTGCTATGATTGAAGTATGTGAAATGTTAGAAATGCATGCTATAATGTAAGCTAAGAGATCCTTTCAAGAATTGTAGGATATAATTGTCTTATACTTAAGACGCCTTATAGCCTAGGAATTTGCTTGTTAGATGTTGTTTATAACCAATACTGACATTAGTTAGGTGTTGTTTGTTTTTTCTGAAGCAAAAATTCATGAAGTCTGTGAACCATCTCTACAACCCTCTACAGTAGAATAGGTGGACCAAATGGTTGAAGATTGTAATAAGAAGTGTGTTTGTTTTCTTTAACATCGGCATGCTACTGCAGATATTAAAAAAATAAAATAAACTGATTTTATAAGCTGAAAATAGTTTTTTAATACAAAAAATTTAATAATGGATGACATTTTGGCAATAATTTATGATATTTCAGCAAAAAAAATAATGATAATTCAACAAAAAAAATAAAGATATTTTAGCAAAAAAATAATGATATTTCATCAAGAAATTATCATTATTCAATATAAAAATCAACAATAATAAAAAAAATGAAAAAAAAGGTGAAATAAGATTTTAGCAACATGAAAAATGTTACACCCCCAAACCACAAATGGCAGAAACATCTGAGGTGGATGACATCATGTATAGTATAATAACAATTGGGTAATAGTAATCAAAGCAAACATGATCATCATAAATATGATTGAAAATGTTACATCATTGTAAGTATTACATGTTTCAAAAGTCAATTACAATATGATGATAAAAATCTATTTGACGTCTTAGCGTCTCATCCTCAAAAGGTGGTAGTTACCTGTTTTAATGATTCCCTGAGAATACAAGTTTTTTGTAAAAGTGTCAACAATTAAGTTGGTGAGTTCATAAGAGTTTGCATGAATGATTATAAGTCATTCCTTGTAAAGTAATCGTGTTTGTTTCTATAAAATCCGATATTTTCCATATAAATGAGTTATGGTCTTAAATGTTCCAAGGCCGAAATGTACAAATATTTTCCATACTTATAATAATAATACGTAGTTTGATATACTTATAAAACCTTTTGAAGAAACTGTGTTTTCGTGTAAAATAAATGTATCATCGTTTCCCCATGTGAGTTTTCATAACCGTGCTAGAAATGAAGTTGTCTGCCGCGACGTTCTTCGGGCGTCGAAGTGTTTATGACATTTGTCACCCATAACCTACCGGTCTAATTGTAGCTAACAGTTAGGGTGTGAGATCATCAGCCTCATATAAATCTATACACAAGTACCACGCTCTCATCTGGGAGATTCTGGTTATAAAACAGGACTTTCGTCTATACCTCGGTAGGTACGATGAAGACAATGTCTAACAAATTTATTCGATGAGATTACTTGTTTTTGTAATGAAAACGTTTGTATATGTAATTATCCCTTTTTCCCATGATAATAGAGAAAGCGACGTAAAATAATTATATATGTAATTTATATAATTATGCCCTTTGCTTAACAGGTTACAAAGGTGTTAACTATTCATAATCTATATTTAAATAGTTAATTATAATGTAGGTTTTGGTACCCATAAGTATGTATTTTCAACATGAAAATGGTTTAATTTACTTTAAATAACAATATTTCATATTTAAACCAAATAAATGGGCTCTTAGTATTAAAACACCCATTTTACTAGTTTTTGACTTTTCTGTTCACGTTTTTAGAAAAATTATGGAAAAATCATCGTAAGTCTAAATCTGGATCCGTAAAGTGTAAGAGCTTAGGAAACGAGTCTACTTTATCCATAATTTTTATTCTGGCCTAAAGTGGTCCCTAACCATAGTGAAAACGTTCATTTTCACATGTGGGTCCGAAACTGTTTTGTAATGATAGACAGTTTTATAAAAATCACCATAAATTGTAGAAAAGTCATATGAATGCGTACGAGTAGTTCTTAGAAATGTATAATCTAAACTATTTACATATTAACCAGTTTCGAAAAATACTAAGTTTAAGATGGGTAAAACAGTCCGTGAACAGACCCCAACTTTTCTGTGAAAAGTCGACCTTTAAGTTTAGATTATGTTTTAGTGATATAACTTGTATCCCCCACCCCCCCCCCCCCCCCCCGCTAAAACTTGGAAAACCTCGCAAATGTAGGGGGTATGAACTCACCTTATTGGATTTCTTGATGAGTGGAAGGTTGAGGATGAAGAGTTTCAAGTCGAGAGCATTTGAAAAATGCTTAGAGATTTTGATGATCCTATGAATGTTAATATGTGAATATGTGTGTAAATGATTTAAGATTATTATGGAGGTATGTAGAAATATTAGAAGTTTGAGGAAATACTTAACAAAAAGAGAAGAGAATGCCTAAGAACATTTCAAAAACGTGGCTGGAATGAGAGAAAAGGGTGAGAGTTCTTTTTGTAGAAAAGTGGGTTTTGGAAGTAATTGAGAAGTGATTTTAATTCTCATGGAGTTTCCTTTTATGGAAGGAAAGGAAGAAAGTGGATTGGGTGTTGGAGAGTGTAATGGATAATGATTTGACCAATGAGGTTTTGAGAAGTGACATAAAGGTGATATGAGGGGATCTATTTGACCCACTTGTGTAATATAATATCTTTTTATCTTTAGATATTATTTTAAGGAAAAATATGATTTATATATACTAAATCTTCAAGATGTGGATAAAATATGAGTTTAGGGGGTCTAGGATGTGAAAAATATGATTTTGATGTAAATCTCACGTCAAAAACTCATAAAAATGATGTAAAGTGTGAAACTGCTCAAAATCCGAAATGGGGAGCGAATACGCAAAGGCTGCTGAAAGTCTGAAGGATGCGAGTTTCAGTCGAAAGTGTAGAAGGTGGGAGGTCCGCATGCGAAAGTGTCTGGTTCGTAGTGAGAGGTCTCGATTGCGAAGGTGTTCGGTCCGAAAGTAAGGGTTTGTATGCGAGAGTTAGGTTGCGAGATCTACCTGGTGCGAATGTCTGAATGTCACACCCCAAAACCGGAACCATGGAAACGTTCTGGGGTGGAGGACATCATGTATAGTATCATAACAATGCAATATAGTAAATCAAGCAACAACGTCCATTGCATTAAATATTATGGTTAATACATGTGTGTTCTTTGTAAAGTTAAACGACACCAAAAATGAACGTGTATCAAAAGAATAAGGCGAGTCTTGAATAAGCTCCGCCTTCACAAAACCTGGCCATCTGTACATGTCTACTGGAGACCCGATGATACAAGTTATTTTGAAAGAGAAGATCAACATTTAAATTGGTGAGTTCATAAGCATTTTAGTGTCATTATTTTTGTATTTACTTCATAAAATGGTTTATGGATGTATCATAAAAAGGTTTGTTTGTTTTCCCATAAAATCCTATGTTTTCTGCTTGTAATGAAAATGTAGTCTTCTACTAAGACTATACCATTTTTTGCTTGTTCTCTTATAGTAATGTAAATGAAATGTTTGTACTAATGAATGATACTCAAATATTATTTTACCATCTTATAACCGGAATGGTTAATTCAGATGAAAATGTGAAAAGGTATGGTATTTCTCAATATAGTCCAGTCGATCATCATCCTGAATGTCCTTTGAAGGGACCACTGTCGCTCATCGGCTACACACTTCCTCAATTGGGACACATGGAAGGTGTTATGAATTTGGCTCAACTCTGCAGGTAGCACTAACCGATAAGTTAACTTTCCCACTCGAGCGATCACTCTGAAAGTAATGATGTATCTAAGGATCAGTTTGCCCCACTTCCTGAATCGGATCACCCCTTTCCATGGGGATACCTTCAGGAGGACAAAATCTCCGACCTGAAACTCTAGCTCTGAACGGCACCAGTCATCGTAACTCTTTTGACGACTTTGGGCCATCAGTAACCTCTGTCTGACCTATTGGATATGCTTTGTAGTCTTGAGCACTATCTCAGTGCCCCCCCCCCCCCATCACTCTATGCCCTATCTCTCCCCAACAAATGGGAGTCTGACACCTCCTCCTATATAAAAGCTCAAATGGAGGCATACCGATACTGGAGTGATGGCTGTTGTTGTAAGAAAACTCAACCAAGGGCAAGTAAGTATCCCAACTTCCACCGAAGTCCATAACACATACACGTAGCATGTCCTTGAGCGTCTGAATCGTCTGTTCGCTCTACCCATCTGTCTGTGAGTGATATGTGGTACTAAAATGTAGTTGGATACCCAACTCCACATGAAATTTCTTCTAGAACCTGGAAGTAAAATGCACATCCCAATCTAACACTATCGATGTGGGCACCCCATGTCGTGCCACCACCTCTCGAACGTAGATCTTGACTAATTTCTCCGCTGAAGAGCTCTCACTTATATCCAAAAAGTGAGCACTCTTTGTCAACCGATCTACAATCACCCATATCGCATCGACACCTCGTGCGGTCTTCCGTAATTGGTAATAAAATCCATGGAAATCTATTCCCACTTCCACATGGAAATATCTAAAGGCTGCAACTGGCCATGAGGACGTTGGTGCTCCACCTTGACCTGATGATAGGTCAAGCATCTCTCTACTACCCATGCCATATCACTCTTCATACAGGGCCACCAATAATCCCTCTTCAAGTCCAAATACATCTTAGTAGCCCCTGGATGGATCAAGAATCTCAACCTATGGGCCTCCTCCATCAAAATACGTCGAGCTCCACCCGTATATGGCACCCATATCCGCCCACAGAAGGTCATAATCCCCGACTATCCATCTCAAACTTAGAAATCTGCCCGATCACCCACTCTCTCTTACGGTTTTATGGTCTCACTACCACCACCTGAGCCTCTCAGATGGTATCCAAGACTGGAATCATCACCGTCATCATCCTGCACACGTCTCGGATCGGAGCACTCATGGCTTTATGACTCAGGTCATCGGCTACCACATTAGCCTTCCCAGGGTGATACAAAATCTCACAGTCATTGTCTTTCACTACATCCAACCACCTCCTCTATCTCATATTCAGGTTAGGCTGATCCATAAGCTACTTCGGGATCTTATGGTCCATGTATATAGTACATCGAACACCATAAAGATAGTGGCACCAAATCTTGAGGGCGAACACCACCGCCCCCAACTCCAAATCGTGGGTAGGATTCCTCGTCTCGTGAGGCTTCAACTGCCTCAACGCATATGCTATCACGTGTCCCTTCTGCATCAACACGACACCCATCCCAGATGCGTCACAGTAGACTACCAAGTCCTCCACCCCCTCAGGAAGGGCTAACACTGGAGCTTCACACAATCTCTGGCGAATAGTCTCGAATGAAGCCTACTGCTCTGGCCCCCAAACAAAAGTAACACCCTTCCTGGTAAATCTGGTGAGAGGAACGACAATCTTGATGAAATCTTGATAAACCTCCGGTAGTAGCCTGCTAGGCCTAGAAAACTTCTGATCTCGGATAGGGATCTCGGCACCTCCCATCGCATAACTGCCTCAATCCTGGCTGGGTCGGCCAAAATACCACTCTAGTTAACGAGGTGTCGTAAGAACTGGATCTCTCGTAACCATAAATCACACCTGGAGAATTTGGCATAAAGCCTCTCCATCCTCAATACTCCAAGAAGCTACCGAAGATGCTCCTCATACTGTTCTTTAGACCTCGAGTATATCAAAATGGCGTCGATGAACACGATCACCGACCTATCCAACATGGGCCTGCACACCCAGTTCATGAGTTCCATGAACGCTGTCGGTGCATTGGTGAGTCCGAAAGGCATCACCACAAAATCATAGTGCCCATAGCCATCTTCTAGATAGCCTCATCGCAAACTCTCATATGATGATATCCAGATCTCAAATCAATCTTGGAAAACCAAGACGCCCTCTGCAGCTGATCGAATAAATCGTTGTTCCTCAGTAGTGGATAACGGTTATTGATCATCAGCTTGTTACTCCCCATAGTCGATGCACATCCGGTGTGAACCATCCTTTTTCTTGACAAAGAGGATCGACGCTCCCCACGGTGAGCTCCTCGGTCTAATAAAACCATTCCCCAACAGCTCCTGAAGCTGCGAGGATAAATCCGGCATCTCGGGCGGCGCAAGGCAATAAGGTGCCTTGGCAATAAGCGCTGCCCTAGAATTAGATTGATATGGAACTCCACCTGCCTCTTAGGAGGCACACCCAACAAATCCTCGGGGAAAACTTCCGGGAACTCACATATCACCGGAACATCGGAAACAGAACTCGGCCTCTCGGTGGCAACCAATGTATCCATCACATACGCTAAAAACCCCATGCATCCCTGCTGTAGACTCTGCCTCACCCTAGTGGCAGAGCAGAAGGTTGATCCTGATCTAGTTCCCTCGCCGTAAATGGTAAGTACCCCCTACTAGGGTCTCGTATGGTCACCATCTGATGCTCACAGTCAATCACAACCCCAAACCGACTCAACCAATCCATGTCCACTATGACACAGACGTCACCCATCGCTATCGACACTAGATCTATCGGAAAGTCAACACTGAAGATCTTTAAGATACATCCCCGTAATACATCAGTGGAAAAAACTACATGCTCGTCAGCTATATAAACCCTCAGCGGTTGACTCAGCACCTCGCATCTAACTGTAACAATTAAAGGATAAGGACATGAAGGATCGACTCGCACCCGAGTCAAATAACACCAAAGCAAGCACATAACTCACAAGAAAAGTACATATATGAAACACAATATAAGCATAACTGTAACACCCAATTTTTCAAAACAATTTTTACATTTTCCAAAAACATACTTTCATTCATAAATATTATAAAATGTCATTGTATCATATAACAACCATAGAAACACAACCCAAGATCATAATACATAAAAACTCCTCGTGTGTGTACGGATCATGTCAGCACCTTCCAACGATCCTCACTGGTACCTGAAACACATAACACAACACTGTAAGCATAAATGCTTAGTGAGTCCCCCAAAATACCACATATAACACATATTAGCCACTCGAGGCTATAACTCTGTGGACCATCTGGTCCTAACTCTGTGAACCTTCCAGTTCTAACTCTGTAAGATTTGGAACATACACAACATAAATCACATAGAAATAATGTAGTGCATCACAAACACATAAATAGCATACAAGATACTCTGTCATATAACTCTAATTACCACTCTAGGTAAAGTATAGTGAGAAGAATCACCTCGGGTATCTCAGATAATCTTGCACTCGAACACACTGATCTAGCCCCTGCCTAAACACATAACAACACTCTCAAATAAATAATGGATCTCAAAGGCTAGATTAAATCCACTCTACAATTCCATAGAAGGGTAAAAGACCATTTTACCCCTCCCTGACCCTAAAAGTCCAAAGGTTGACCAAAACCCTAAAAGTCAATGGAAGTCAACAGAAGGTAGTACGTGGCACGTAACTTCTCTGTACGTGGGGCGTACGCCGACGAGTCACAAACGGGGCCTTAACCCCCTACGCTGCGCGTACTGAGAGTTACGCCCAACATAAGTCTCAGTTTCAGCCTTTCCTTGGTTTTTGGTCTTAAACGGTTAAGACACTCATTCAACTACCAGATCTCACTCTTTCTAGACCTCTTATCCCATAAATTCGGAACCTTTAAGCCTTTGCATGGCTGTAAAGGTCCCTACACCCTCTAACACTTTTCCTTCTTCCCCAAAAGGTCTAGATCTCATGCGTGGCTCAATATCCACGTCCAAGATTGCATTTTTATGAACATACAACTCTTATACTCCTGAAATATGATAGATCTAGGCTAATGGAGACCATTTGCTCATAAAGTCTCCATCTTGGGACTAAAAACCTTAGAAATTGGTCCAAGAAGCACACCACACAAATGGCAAGTCAAGATTTGAGCTTTTTACTTCAGGAAGAAGCTCCAACCTCTGAAAAGCTCGGATCTACTCTTGCCCACAACTCCTAGCCTCCAAAATGGCCTCTTCTTCTCTTCCACCACCTTGAAATGACACTTTGAAGCTTAGAACACCAACACACTAGCTAGAAACGAATGAGGACTCTCTATTAGGGTTTCACTCTCTGGAATGGGGGCTGAGGTCAAGGCCATAACATTCCTTTTATAATGCACAAGCCCCAAATTAGGGTTTACACCTGGGCTCGCTATGCCCAATGTAACCTTGGGTATGCCCAGGGTACCCATGCGAGTTTGCGTCCAAATTAAGCGCGCGAGTACGTGCAACGTACTCTCAATACGCCCAGCGTACTCACAAGTCTAACAATTCATTAAGGGGGTTAACTTGACAACTTGGGAAAAGGAGAAGGGTTTAAGAGACACACCTGAATTCAGGATGTTACAATAACAAATCTCAAATAATCATTAATAAGGGAATACGTACCAACAACAACGTCAGGTGCTGCGCGGATCTCCTACGCAGTCAACTGGAAAGCTCTCCCATGAGCCCTTGGAGCTTTGGCCTTCACTGAATGACCATCAATAATGCACAAAGCATCAGGAACAGAAGTCTGGGTTGATCCCTGAGTGAGTTGAGGACACTCGGCCTTTCGGTGGCCGACCTTGTTGCAATGAAAGCAAACCACAAACTGCAAATCCCTTGGGGCAGTCCTTCGCCATATGCCCCTCCTTACCATAATTGTAGGAAATCCATGATCGAAAAGATCCTTCATGAATCTTTCCGCACTTGCCACAAGTGAGACCCTTCTGGCCCCCAGCTCTCGTATCGGTGGGCTTAGCCCGCTTGGTCGCGGACTGCGACTGTACTGGTCTCCTGTCTCTACCCCGAGACTCCTCTTAGCTCAATCTCCCTCCTCATGGCATTGGTCTGTAGCTCAACCAATGTCTGATACGAAGAGTTTTCCATGAACTCCCAAATATCTTGCCTCAGTATACTAAAGTATCGGCTCACATGTTCTTGCTCCGTAGACATGTTCTTGGGGAAAAACAACTCCCTCTCATGAAACATCCTCGTAATCTCTGTCATAGTTTCTGTCTTTTTTTTGAGTAACAAAAACTGCTGGGGTAACTGCTCCCTTTCCACTTGGGGAGCATACTCATCTCGGAATAGTTGTGTTAACCTCGTCCATGTCACTGTTGCATGATCTGCAGGAGAGTAATCGGTCGTCACAAATCTCCACCAGTCCTTCGCTTCCAAGCGAACCTGGTTCAACGGTAATCAGACCTTCAAATCCTTAGGGCATGAAAAGGTATAGGAACATCCCTTAATATCAGATATCCATCTCATAGTAGTAATCGGGTCCTGAGTCCCATTGAACTCCGATGGATTCGTGTTGCTGAACTCCCAAAGCAACAACGAATCACCCCCTTGAGGCCTCGCAGCAGCTAGGGCTGCGGTGGCTACGGCAGCAACAACCTCTTTGACGCTAATATATCGCTCATCAAAAGTCTCGATCAGTATGGTCTTAATAGACCCGATCATCTCTGGTATGGCCTCTCTGATAGCGGCATCCACCTCCACTGCAATGATCCAACAGATCTCCTCGTTACCGGTATCACTGCCCCCTGGGTTGTTGCGGGTAATCACCATAGTGCCTCTGAAACGTAAACACAAAATCATCAGAGACTAGCTCAAACACCAACACACTAGATTACCCACTCCTACATGGTCATTAGTATCATAAGGTTCTTACTTGGGTCGCATACAGATCCGCTTCTTTCAGTAGTATGGGTCCAATACTACCTTCCACACCAACCTGTAGTCGCCCTAAGTCCTCCTCCTAGGATCCTAATTAACAAGTACTTTATCCCTCACGGATATCAAACTACTCTCTCAGTAGACTCCTCAAATGCTCATCCAAGTATCTCTCCTAGATTACTCCTCGACTCAAGACTCTTTCAAAAAGATTCCTTCTAGGTACTCCTACTCAGCACATACACATAGCAAATAGCAAATAATATCAATCAATAGCATCCCCTAGGCTAATACATCCTGGATCAGGCAACTCTAGCTCTAATTTCTGAAATATCTAGACTATCCTCTAGCATGTAGCTCTAATATCTCATAAGTATCTCATAATATCAATAAGTAACGGTATTTTGGAAAATCACCGTTGAGTTCTGGCTGATTGTACACACTGCTTCACCCCGTTTTCTCTTAAAAGCTTTTAATTGTTTTAGAAAACTCATTTCTTTTATTTTTTTTTAAATCCTCAGTTGGAGTCCAAGCATACCCAAGGGTACATTCGAATCCCTCAAACCAAGGCTCTGATACCAATTTGTAACACTCTAAATTCTCAAAGAAAAAATTTCATTTTTAAAATCACATAAAACCCAATATCACATTTCTTAAAAACCACAAAATGTATAAGTTGTCAAAAACACAAGTCAACAAATGTTTGATAATATCCCAGAATCCTCAAAAACATAATGTCTGACTGGTGTGTACAATCAAGTTGGAGCCTTCCCGTGATCCTAATAGGTACCTAAAACACATATCACACAACAATATAAGCACAAAGCTTAGCGAGTTCCCCAAAATACCACACACAAATAATTAACCTATATGGCTATATCTCGATAAGGACCCTCCGGTCATGTGTCTAAGTGAAGACCCTCCGCTCCTAACCCAATAAAGCACATGATAAAATACAACATAAATCACAAAGACAAATGCATGATATCACGTAACTCAATATAAGCATATAAGACCCTCCGGTCGCACAATATTACCACTCAGATAAGTATAATGAGAAGACTCTCCTCGTAAGTAAACAAGTAGGTCTCATACTCCACAAACGGTCTAGACTCTTCCTACACATCATAATCATCTCTAATTAACACTTTATAACCACAACCCTAAAAAGTTAGTCTAACCCTTTCTCTAACTCATGGAAAGGGTGAAATACCATTTTACCCCTCCATGGTCTTCACAATTCATGGCTTGACCAAACCCTAAAAGTTAACGAAAGTCAACAATCTATGTTGACCCAACTCATTGAGTGCATCTATACGACTCATCGAGTTCCTTCGTTTTCTCTGAAGTATCGGGGAAATCCATCTCAACTAGTCGAGTTGTCTCACCAACCCGTCGAGTTGCAGTGCGTCCAAACTATCAAGGAAAACCCTATCCAACTCGTCGAGTTGGCTCATCAACTCGTCGAGTCCCTTCAGTCCATTCTCTCATTCAAACATTTTTAAGAAGAACTAAGGCCTCATACTCCAGATCTAGCATTCTAAGGCTGAAGTATCATGTAAAACTGCAAGCTTTTACGTCTATGCATGGCATCTAGGGCTCAAAATGCCAAAACATGCTCTGTAGAGGGTTTAAAGCTTGAAAGCATGTAGCACCCGGTTCCTAGTATGTAATTTATTTTTGTATTTTGCATTTTTGGCCTGGGACTCGGCGAGTTGAAGGCCCAACTCGTCGAGTAGGAGATGGTTTGGACAGGACTTAAGTGACAGACTCGTCGAGTCGACGGCTAGACTTGACGAGTAGGCTCTGTCTGGACAAAAACCCTAATTTGAGGGTTTGCACCCTATTTAATCATCTCTTTCAGCCGCTACTCGTCCCTATTGCTCCCAAAGACCCTCCATAGCAAACCCTAAGTGTTTTGGTGCAAGATCTAAGGCTTTTGAGTGATTTTTGTGGGTTTTGACCTCAAGCAAGAAGGACGAGCATAGAAAGATCAAGAGGAGACTAAAGGATTCCAGTTTGGTTCATCATTTGCAGTTTTTGAAAGGTATAAAGTTTGTACCTTGCTTGCTTGTTTGTTAGATCTCTTTTTGGGGAAGATTTAGGGCTTTTAAGCCATATGAGGTGACCAACCATGATTTTTAAACATGGTTGGGGGTAAAGACTTCGGATCTAGCACTTGGGAAGAGTCACAAGGCAGATTCGGGTTGCTTTTGCACCCAAGGAAGGTCCCATGCAACAAAAGATCCATTTTAGAGCCTTTATGGCTCAAAAGTCCCATGCATGCACGTAAAAGTTCGTAACTTTACATGCTAGATCAAGCTTAGGGGATTGGATCTATCATTTGGAAAAGTGTTGTACATTAGAAATCGAGGATTTAGGGTGTGGACGTTATTGACTCGGTGAGTCCGTTCTTGGGGCTTGACGAGTCCAAGGCATTTAGTCCCATATCTGTTGAGGGTCAAAAGAACTCAGTTGGGTGTTAGAAGGGTTGTAGCAGGTCAGAAGGAGTGACCCAACACATTGGACTTAGTTTTAGACCTGGAGTTCATAGGACTCGGCGAGTGCTAGAACAGACTCGGCGAGTCCAAGGCAACCTCCTTATGTTTGAAGATAAACTCGACGAGTTGTTCATATAACTCGTCGAGTCGGATGAAGGTTCATTGATGTTTGTAAAGAATGGGAACTCGTCGAGTCATTGCCAAACTCGACGAGTCAAGTCATGGATAAGGACGAATAAAGGGTAGGGACTCGATGAGTTGACGGCCCAACTCGGCGAGTCGGGTCAATTGGAAGTTGACTTTGACTTGGACTTGGTTGGGGGTAAAATAGTCATTTTACCCTAAGAGTAGATATCAGATTCTGACTGAGTATTTTGTGGGGATTATAGCCGGAGGATTTCCGGAGCAGCAGCAGACAGAGGTTTCCCGTGCAGATTATCAGTAGCTACTCGTACGAGGTGAGTTAACTTCCAGTAGGGGTGGGTATAAGGCCACAATACCGACCCACCAAAGAGGGGTATTTAAAAAATGATTGTCTTTGTGATAAGTATCTTGTTCTGGTTATGTGCTTTGGTCATGAGATTTATTTGTATGATATGTTATGTGTATAGTACGAGTCAGTTTCCCTAACAACGGTCCTTAGGACCGAAGGGTAGGTCAGTACCCGGATATGCCTGACTGTATGTTTATATCTTGATGTTGTATGCTAGTGGTAGGGGGTGGAATAGTCCCCAGTTACCGGTTGAAAGATACCGATGAGAGTTATCGGTTGAAAGATACCGACGATGATTACCGGTTGAAAGATACCGATGATGATTACCGGTTGAAAGATATCGACGATGATTACCGGTTGAAAGATATCGATGATGATTACCGGTTGAAAGATACCGACGATGATTACCGGTTGAAAGATACCGATGATGATTACCGGTTGAAAGATATCGACGATATTGTACGGTATGCGGTATGATGGGGGGACTCACTAAGCCTTGTGCTTACGGTTTCTGTTTTGGTTTCAGGTACCTCTTTGTCTAAGGGGAAGGAGCCGGTAGCATAGCATCGCATCACACACACACATGATTCCGCATCGGACTTTCTGGGATTGCACTCTGATTTTCATTATTTTTGATGTCATGGTTTGGGACACAATATTATGATTTTGTAATGTGTTTCTTTATTGACAATGTTATGGTAAAATGTTTTAAAAATTATTAATTCAAAAATGAAATTTTTGGGCTTGAATTTTAGGATGTTACAAAGCAGGCCATTAACTTGATAAAGCTCGAATCTTTAGGCCTAAGGGATCTCACACTATCTAGATCTAAATTCACAATTCCATGGCAAGCTCAAACAATTTAAGGACCCAAAGAAAATATGGAAATGGCCATAAACTCCTAGCGCATAGATCTAACCAAAGAATGATCAAGCTGATAGCTTTTTACCTCCAAATAGCAGCTAGCACTAATAGAACACCGGATTCAATAGCTTTTTCTTGTTCCAGACCTTTTGCTCTTCAATCTCCTTCCAAAAATGCACTAAAAGATATCTTAGCCTTTCTCTCTCTTACAATGAATACAACTCGATTAGGGTTTCTCGCAGAGGGTCAAGATGGAGACAGAAATGAAAGATTAGGTTCCTTTAAATAGGGTACAATCCCTAAAAATTAGGGTTTTCACACTCAGATCCTACTTGTCGAGTTGGGGTCCTCGAACTCGTTGAGTAGACTCTAAAAATCATGCGACCATTTAACTCTCAACTCGGCGAGTTGGGGCATCCAACTCGTCGAGTTGCTCTGACAACATGAAAATAAATTAATGAAATATAATACATGGGAGTCGGGATGTTACACACCCAAAGGGGAGAAATATCAAAGTTCAAATGAAATGATAAACCTTAATCATTAACAGATGGCATTCTCACGATCGGTCGAAATAAGATCCCATACTTGTTTGAGACCGAATAGATTTCGCCAATTTGTAACTAGCTTAAGAAGACTTCGAAGGTGATCCTGAATGATACCAAACTTGAGCCTACTCTGAGCCAAAATTCCACACCACCCTTGAGACTAAACATACCCAGAGACCAAAGGGACATAAAACATACTGAACTTGATGATAGGTTGATACATCCGTTGAACTTCAACTTTCACAATTTGAAACTTTGGAGAATCTCCACTGAATGATGCAAGAAACTTCGGAGCCAGACGTACTCAACTCTAAGACTGATTTCCTGATCGACATTTTCCCAAGCTAGAGAATATATAGAAATCCATACCTCGAGCTGACAAATCCCTTACTAAATGATACTTAACCTAAGTGATCCTAGCGGCTCCTCATGTATTCATTGGCACCCCTAAAAGGAAGCAATAACTGCAACGAGCTCTCAACCAACTACATTTTGTTGAGAGACAACTCATGTACCTCCTAGACACATATATCTGATTGCCACTTACTATATACCCCTACCTTGACCAAATCTTGAGCCGATATTCCATCTTCCCACATTGTAGATCCCTATAATCCATTCTTCTAACATTATGAACTCAAACCCATCGATGATCCCTCCAAGCTGAATACCTCGTTCTCCCTCACTTAGGGTTCGAACTACCACCCATAGGTGTTGAAATCTGGTACAACCATCCCTGACCCTGGGATGTATAACAGACACATGATAATCTTCTAGATAAGGATCAGATAAATCCTAAGAGAATTCTGAATTTTAGCTGAAGACCTATGAAATTTCCCTATCATAACCACTTTAACGTTAAGGATTTCATACAAATGCATACTCAAACACTGACTTTCGATCCAAAACATACACTCCTTGCCTGCAATCCCAACCTACAATCAGGCACCTGACTTTCCTATATCCAAGGAAAACATACCCTTGATCGCATCACTAAGCATTCATACCATAACAATCCTACTGCGCATTCCCACGCTGGCATACTGTCACCAAACACCACAACCAACTGGCCCCATGCCGGGTTTACATCCCAACTCTAATTGTTACAAGACTGCTCACTCCTTCTCTAAACTCGAAAAAACTAAAATAGCATAATCCTTGCCACAGATAACGAAAATCCAATCCATCAATCAACCACTCAACTTCCAGTTGCAATCCCCAAGCTGATCATAACAATCGCCTTACGTGTTGTAACATCCCAAAATTTTCAATGAATTTTAAACTTTTCGTAACACCCATTTAATAATAAAAGCGTTTACGAAAACCATTGTCTCCAAAACATTATTTTAAAAAAATCAGAGTCTCTCAAGATCCAATCATTCATAAAACCAAGGATGTGTACGGTCACACCTTCGCCTCATCACGGTCCTCTGAAGAATCTGAAACCAAAAACTAAAACTATAAGCATGAAGCTTAGTGAGTTCCCCCAAAATACCAACACACAAACGTATAACATATACAAATAACAACATGTCAGGTCCATTCAACCATCGAGTTGGAATACCACAAGCTCAATCAACCATCAAGTTGGAATATCCCAGGCCCAATCAACCATCGGGTTGGAATGTCAATATACTATGGGTGTAGTCAACCATCGGGTTGGGATATCCCAAACCCAATCAACCATCGGGTTAGAATGCTAATATACTATGTGTGCAATTGTAACACCTGGTTCCGGGTACATATTTTTAAATTAAGTATTTTGCATTTTGGCTTGAGACTCGGCGAGTTGGTGGCCCAACTCATCGAGTAGGAGCGGATTGGACATGGGAGTTAAGTGGCTGACTCGACGAGTTAGAGATCGGACTCAACGAGTCCGTGCTGTCTGGACAAAAACCCTAATATGAGGGTTTTCACCCTATATAAACACCTTAACTTAGCCTCCCTTGTCCTTAATACTCTCTTAGAGTTGCATATCGAAACCCTAGCCGATTGTGTGTGTGTGTGTTAAGGCCATTTTGGTGCTTTTGTTGACTTGTGAAGCTTAGAAGGAAGAAGAGTAGCTTGAGTATTCGACTTGGGGCTTGTGGATCCAGAAATCTCATCCCATATTCAGCTTAATCAAAGTAAAATGCTCCTGCTTTGGTCTTCCATTTGGTTGTTCATCTTTAGATCTTAGATCTTGGGTACATTTAGGGCTTTCAAGCCATTTTCAGATTTAAAGGGTGTTATGTGGACTCTATCCTTCAGATCTGGGCCTTAAGAGGGGTCTCATGGCATAAAGGTTCCAACTTTAGGGCCATGAGAGCCCCATGCACATTGTAGGACACTTTATATGGATTTTTGAGCTAAAAACCCCATGCATGTGCATCAAGTTTGGAACTTTACGTATAAAATGGACATTAGGAGGCCAGATCTATGGTCTTGGTGTGTTAGACCTCACTTAAATCGAGTATATGGAATTGGTCAAGGTTGGACTCGACGAGTTGCTCTTGGCACTCTACGAATCGGTGACCATTGTGTACCCAAACCCTTTCGATGAATGGGTAAGTGTTAGGAAGGAAGTCCCTTGTGGGTTTGGATGCGAAAAGGGACTTGGAAGTCAAGGGACTCGGCGATTGGTATGAGCAGACTCGGTGAGTCCATAACAATCTCCCAATATTTGAAGATGGACTCGCCGAGTTGTTAATACAACTCGGCGAGTCATAGACTGGACAAGTTCTTAAGTTGGAGTTGAACTCAACGAGTTCAAGAAGGAACTCAGTGAGTCGGATGAAGATGGTCCCGATGTTATGATTGAAGGAAAACCTGTCAAGTTTTGGCTAGACTCGACGAGTGGAGCCGGGGTTTTGTGTGGGATTAGAGAAGCATGGACTCGACAAGTTGGTAGGCCAACTCGGCGAGTTAGGTCAGCTGAATGTTGACTTTGACTGAACTTGGGCTAACCCTGTTTAGGGTTGTATGTGATATGTGTTGACTTGAAGGTTTTCGTGTAGGGATCAAGGAGTCATTGGGAGTTGACTTGTGCGCCGAGGATAGTTCAGACACTACACGATATTAAGGTGAGTTACCTTCCAGTAGGGGTGGGTCTAAGGCCACAATGGCAACCCACCAAAAAGGGGTATTTAAAAGATAATGGTCTTTGTGATAATTATCTTGGTCTGGTTATGTGTTGGTTATGAGGTTTATCTGGTTAGTATGTTATGTGTATGGTAGGGATTAGTTTCCCTGACAATGGACCTTAGGACCCAAGGGTGGGTCAGTACTCGGATATGCCTGACTGTATGCTTATATTTGTTGATTGTATGCTAGTGTTCGGGGGTGAAATAGTCCCCAGTTACCGGTTGAAAGATACCGATGTTGATTACCGGTTGAAAGATACCGAAGATGGTTACCGGTTGAAAGATACCGATGAAGGTTACCGGTTGAAAGATACCGACGATATTGTATGGTATGTGGTATGATAGGGGAACTCACTAAGCTTTGTGTTTACAATTTTGGTTTTGGTTTCAGGTACCTCTTCGTCGAAAGGGAAAGAGCCGGCGGTGTAGCAGCGCATCACACACACATGTTTCCGCAATAAGTTTTTGGGATCGTACTCTGATTTTTAATACATGATGTTATGGTTTGAAATACAACATTATGATTTTGTAATGGAATGTTTTATTGACAAAGTTTTGGTAAAATGTTTATTAAATGCGTTAATTCAAAAATGAAATTTTTGGCCTTGAATTTTGGGTCGTTACAGCAATCATCCACCGGGTTGGGATGCCCTAGGCCCAATCAACCATCGGGTTGGAATACCAATATACTATGGGTGTAGTCAACAACCGGGTTCGGATGCTCTAGGCCCAATCAACCATCAGGTTAGAATGCCAATATACTATGAGTCCAGTCATCATCGGGATGAAATACCTTTCATGTTATATATATATATATATATATGCTTTTAAAATTCAAATTTTAAACATCCCTTTCAACCAATATAAATAATCATTCATCTTTTATAATCTATGTAAATTTTAATTTATTGTAACTTTTTAAATTTAACATAAAATGTTGATGTTTTTAAAAAATATAACTTATTTAATGTTAATTGTTTGTGTCTTAAAAGAGAATTTATTAAAATGAAATGTTGTGTATTAAAAATATAATTTATTTAAGTTTGTAAAAGAAAAAAAATCAAAAAGTTTTAGAGGTGATATCACTCTCTGTATGAAATAAAAAAAAATGATATCAGAGGGGTGTTGTTAGGATTGTTGCCACTCCTTTTAGATTAAATATATTACCACATTACTTTTTTACCTTGCACCTAAGGTTTATATATATATATATATATATATATATATATATTGAAAACAAAAAAGAAAAAAGAGCCAATTACAACCTAACACACATTCTCTCTCCAACTTCACCCCTCTCTCCTCAGGTTTTAGAAACCAGGGGTGTTCGCGGTGCGATTTTGAGTCAAACCTGCAAATCGCAACGCATATGCAGTTTGAGTTTTTTTTGAAACCGTAAACCGCACCACGAACGTTTGAAACCGCGTTAAGCGATGCGATTTAATGCGACGAGTTTATACGGTTTGTGTGGTTCGATAAGTTGTTTAATTAATAACTTTCACATATAAAAACATTTTGGTGATTTTAGTATTAGATTTTTAAAAACCAAAAATTTAGGTTGATTTGGTCCTTTTGTGATATGAAACGGAAAAAAAAGAAACCACAAAAAGTAATTTGAGTGCATCGACTTTTTGTGTAAGTTTAATACTTTAGTTAATTAATTTCATACATAAATATAACTATATTTCTTGATTCCATGTTCGGCATAACCATAGCTCATATAATTATGTCATTTTCACTAAGAATTCTTAATAATTTTAATTGTAATGGCTACCAAGAATCACCCAATGCTAATTCTATTTATAAAACTAAATTAACAAACTTCTTTCGCATATTATTTATGTAGAACGATTATATATATAGACACACATGGTTCGGTGCGGTTTGAACCGCGACTTTATAGTTAAAAACCGCACCACGTAGTGCAGTTTAGAAAATTAGAAACCATAAACTGTACCACGAAAGTTCTAAACCACACTACGTGGTGCGGTTTGGTGTGGTGCAGACGGTTTATACGGTTTGATGCAAACCCGTAACATATTCTAGGGGGTGGTGTAGAACGTGCCAAACAAGCTTCGCGTTCTCCTTGGCGAGGTCGACTCCTCGTAGTCTCGACATCATCAACTACATTCTGAATTAAATGTTGGCTTTTAAAATTAAAAATAAAAATCAAAAGAGTAAATCATCATAATTTGTTGTCAACTTTTATCAAGAATTAGTTAAAGGGAAAAAAAACAAAGCATATTATAGACACAACTTGCTCATCAAAAAGGACTTAGAAGCTTTAGTGCTAGAGTACTCCCCCTCCCCCAACACAGAAGGATCACAGGAATCTTTATGGTCTTATTCTGAATTTCCTGCCACCCCTCTCTCTCTCTCATCTCCAACTCAATCTTCTCCACTTTCATTATTCCGCCACTACCACCACCGTTACCATCATCACCACCACCATCACCACCACTTGGTGTATGTGACAATTGCATTCTCCCAAAATAAACCCATTCCCTCACTCTACAAAGCCTAAGCTTTCTCTCTCTCTTCCTCCCCACCACCATCTACCACCCACCAATCACCTGTTCATATTTAAGTGTGTACAGTTTGTAGTGTCAGAATTGGGCATCCCCAAAATAGTTTATTAAACTCACCAAAAAGCCTGCTGTTAAAAGCTGTTTGAGAAGGTGAAGATGGGTTAGGCTACAATTTAGGGAGGTCTACTTTTTTTTTTAATCTTTCTCTGTGTGTATGTGTGTGCTGTTATGGAGCTTGATTGTGGGCTGGATTGCAGACCCTTTACGGCGATGCAGTTGCAGGATCAGTTTTTATCTGAATTGTGGCAGAGATTAATCGAAATTTATAGCGAATTTGATCAAAGTAAAGAAAGTAGTTCGTGTTTTCTTTGAGTTTTGTGTTTTTGTTTCCAAAGGGTCTGAGTCTGGATTCTCAGAGGAATTATCTGGATTTTTACAAGAACAGCTTGAATCAGAATCAAGAACTGTTGGATTCACGATATGTAGCGGAAGAAGAGGAAGATAGTCAAGGGTTTCGAATTGGGTTGCATGGGTTTCCGTTTCACGGTGGATTAGCTGGAGAGGCGGCGGCGGCGGTGCAACCTCTGCTTCCGCCGCAGAAGAAACGGTCGTATTTGTTTTCTTTGGTGGAAGACGAAAATGCAACGGATGAGAAAATGGGAGGAAGTTACCAGTACGAACATCAAGAACTCTGCCGGCGGCAGTCACCGGTGGGTGGGTCGTCGAGATTGGGGTTGAGAAACTCCGGTGGCGAAATTGTGGAAGTTCACGGTGGTCACATTGTACGATCAACTGGCCGGAAAGATAGACACAGTAAAGTATGCACCGCGAAAGGACCGAGAGACCGCCGTGTCCGCCTCGCCGCCCACACCGCCATCCAATTCTACGACGTACAAGACCGACTGGGGTACGACCGTCCGAGCAAAGCCGTCGACTGGCTGATTAAAAAAGCCAAAGCCGCCATTGATGAGCTCGACGAGCTTCCCGCCTGGAAACCGACTTCCACCGCCGCCGCCACAAATTCAACTTCAATTTTGAATTTTGAGCGATACCCAAATGATTGTATTATTGATAATCAAATGAGTAACACTCAAAATTCAAGCTTTTTACCTCCATCTCTTGATTCAGACTCCATAGCTGATACGATTAAGTCGTTTTTTCCGATGGGTGGTTCCTCGTCACCGCACAACAGTAACTCGTCGGCAATGCAATTTCATCAGAGCTTCTCACCGACGGATGTTCTTTCAAGAAGTAGTAATCAAACTCAAGATCTAAAACTCTCTCTTCAATCATTCGAAGATCCGATGCTTCACCACCACCACCAACAAACCGAAGAAGGTAACAGTATGTTTCTAGGTGGCTCCGGCTGGCCGGAGAGAATGGTGGGTTGGGGCGGCGGTGTTTCCGGTGGCTTTCCCTTCAGTTCGCCGCCAACACAAACAACGCCGTTCCTACAGAATCATTTGTTCAATAACAATTCGCAGAGGGGACCCCTTCAGTCCAGTAACACACCTTCAGTTCGTGCTTGGATCGACCAGCCACCGTTCATCGGCGCTGCGGCATTTGACCACCCGTCTTCTATGTCCGGTTTCACTTCCGGCGTAGGTGGGTTCTCTGGGCTTCTTATTCCGGCACGTATTGAAGGTGAACAAGAGGAAGACGACGGCATCTCTGATAAACCGTCCTCTGCTTCCTCTGATTCTCGCCATTGATTCACCTTCATTCTTTTTAATCTTCTCTCGAACAGGTATAAATCTCAAACACCCATTGAAATTTTACTCGCTATTTATCGTAAAATCAAGCTAATTTCCATGGAATTTGCAATAACTACAGGATCAATTACTATTTTACGAAAACAGAGGATGAAAAAGATGATTCAGCTTCACAGAGTCAAATCAATGGCCGCTACTACTACTTTTTCAAGATTTTTGTATTTTGTTTTAATCGAGCATATGTTTAGCTCTAATCTCCATGCTAAATTATTTTTGAATTACATCTGTTCTTAGTTTATGTACGCTAATTGGGATCGAAATTAGTATTCTGCTAAAACAGAGCAATATATATGTTTTGATTATGCATTCTATTCTTCACCAAACATTGGATAACATATTCTTGATAGTGTTCCAACACAAAATTGACCACTTTTGTGATTGATTGAAGCCATAAGATAATGTTGGGATGTTGCTCTTTTTTAGTGATTGGTCAATTGGATGTGTGTACACTAGTTGATAAACTGAAAGAGAAAGCTTTGTTTTTGTTTGCGGATTTCGGATCTTTATTGTGTATATTCTATTTATAAGTGTTCTTCAATAGGTAATTGATAGAGTCTAATAACGATTATCAAAATCCATAAAAAGAATGTGATGAAAAAGGAGTCATGATCATTAATCTCATCGTTCACGTCGACAGTATGAGAGCATGTTATAATCTTGAAATGGGTATTTGGATTGGAATTTGCCAAATTGGATTGCTAGGCAACTTAATTATTGTATTTTGTTATTTGTTAATTTAGGTTAAGAAAAAAACAAACTGTTCTTTTTCTTAATTTAAGGTAATAAACTTTTTTTTATTACTAATTAGATCATTAAACAAACATTTTCATATTTATTATATCTAAATGTAGTTGTTTAAAATTGTAGATTTGGGTAATTGCTTACCTAATAGATGATGATTTTGACAATGTCTATTAGTTAATGTATCTAGAGGACATACATATGACATATTTATAGATTTTAAGTTGAATATAACTAGTCATAAAAATTAGGGTAAATTACACGAATGGTCCTTATGGTTTAGGTAACTTACGTGTTTGGTCCCTAACTTATTTTTCAAACTCGGAAGGTCTTTACTGTTTGTTTTTGTTACACGTTTGGTCCATATCTTACATAAAAAGTCTATTTTTCCCTTGATTTTTTTAATTTATTTAAATAAACACACCCCCAACCCCATCCCCTCACCTAACCTTACCTACCATACTATTTTTCCATATTTAAATAATTGTATTATTACATACGATAGGGACCAAACGCGTAACAAAAACAAACAATATGGACCAAGCGTGTAACAATAACAAACAGTAGGAACCTTCCGAGTTAAAAAAATAAGTTAAGGACCTAGCGTGCAAATTTACCAAAACCATAAGGACCATTTGTGTAATTTACTCTAAAAATTAAAGGGTTAAATTAATACACTTAGGAATCCAACAAATATACTAAACTACTCAAAAATTATTCTACCTACGTTCATAGCCGGACTTGATATTTACATCAAATTTTGATACGCCTAGTTCAATAAGGTTGTTAAACTACATTTTATCTCAACTAGGTCATTGGATTAACATTTTTACACACTTAGTGACCAAATAGATTGTTTTCCTAAGTTTAGCAACTTAATTACAAAAAAATTAGCTTGTTATCCAAATTAACATAAATAAGATGGCACACCACATGATATCATGAAGTCAAATTAATCCTTGTTGTTAAGCCTAACTTGTATTACATAAAAATTGTTCAATTCTTGTTTTTCCATATCAATTCTAAAATACCTTTTCAAAATTATTATAGAACATGTCATTTTCAAAGCTTCATTTATTGATGATAAACAAAACCGGACCGGTCCCATTTCATGGCGGTTGAAACCTCGGCACGCGGTGGCTAGTGGTCCATGGAAATGGATGGTGTCAAATGCCACGAAGCCAAATAATTTAAATATAAAGAACTTTGATTCATGATTAAAGTTGGATGATGAGGAGTCTTGGAGGCAAAGGGAAATTGAATGTGCATGAAGAAGAAGTACTTAAAGGTACAAACATGAAAATGTGTGTCATTATTGCAATATGGTTGATTCATGTGAAGGACTCTTTTGTTTTCTTTAAGGGTTTTCTTTTTTCTTTCGTTTGTGTTGGTTTCTATGGAGATGGAGACAATTGCTTTATGGGTGTATAGCTAGTTTCTTTATGATGGACGAAGACAACTCATTTCAACTAGATTAAGTATTTCATATAACTTGTCGTGAAGGCCAAGTTGACAAATCAGTCGAGATTTAATATACTTTCGTATAGAAGACTCAAGATTGATCCGTATTTGAGGTATTTATGTGAATAAGCAATGCCCATCCGTCGAAAGAAGAGTATCTATTTTTATTAAAGAGCACATTTCACATAAATTGTTGAGATATATAGACCATGCAAATGGTATATGATAATCAATAGTGTCTAATCCCATGACTAAATACTAATCGTATCCACTTTTAGTAGTAAATAGTAGCGTATAGTAGAACCATTAAAACGACTGGATTTTATAAAAGCTAGCAAAAAGCTAGAAATAAAGAAACAATTACAAAGTATTTATAGTCAAACATCACACAAACTTTATGTGTTAAATTTACAAGCGGGAATTAAAATTGCTTACTATAAAAGAACTATATATAATACCATGATAGGCCTCAAAGTAATATAGAATCATAAAATAACGGGTAAATGGCACAAAGTTATACCTACGTTAAGCACCTTGTTATGCTGGTGTGTTTCCTGAGTTTTTCAATAAACATATTGGTCTGAGTACGTTTAAGGATTGTTTCTAAATGCAGTTAAAACAAAAGGAATAAGGATGTACGCCTTTGAGATGCTAATGAACATAATCACATTTTTTAGAACAGTTGCATGTATAAAAACAGGTCTCTAGCAAGGCACTGGAAAGCAAAGATTAAAAAAGCTTACAAAATAAAAGCATTGATTGGATTTTTTTAACCAATTACAAACACCTTTTCGCTTTCTAGAGACAATCTAATTTTATAAATATTCTATAATGACATAAAAAAATCATTGATTTTTATACTTCATATTACCGAACACCAAATCATCACGAAAACACCACAAACCCACCACATAGTATCAACGATTATTTCCATCACTAGTTGTTTTTGTTTTTATTTTTTTAATTGTTAAAATTTAACTAATCCATCCACATAATGAACTCCACAATTGATTATGAGTTCCTAAATTAATATTCATCCATTTGGACAACTCATTATATGTTCTAGCTGCGACCTCACATTTAAATGATAAATAATCTAAAGCTTTATTATACTACATGCAAATCAGACACAAGACAATAGGAACATTGTACCTTTGTCACAAAGATTATGTCTCAAAGGTAAACGATCTAACAAAAGCCTCCAAACTAAGATGTTAAACTTCCTAGGCACCGATGAATTCCATCTAACAGGTTGGATACCATCTGGTAAGAAAAAGTCATTAAAATATTTACAAACACAATTAACCATAAAGACTACCGAATCATCCAAAGACCACATCCAAGAATCCGGTTCCATGTAAAACTCTAAATTCACAACAATTGGTCCAAATTTTCATGTTCAACTTCACTTTATTAAGACCGTCTGAGCCTCTGAAAGACATACAACAAATAAAAGGTAAGCTACAAGAGTTAAGTAAGTAACACCAACAAAATTACATGTAATAGCCACATAACTGGATTATATCAATTTGTTCAACAATAATTTAATTAAATCTCACAATGCCTTTCAAGTCTCTCTCTCTCTCTCTCTCTCTCTATATATATATATATATATATATATATATATATATATATATATATATATATATATATATATATATATATATATATATATATATATATATATATATATATATTCATAGTAAACAACTTAGGTTCGCCAGAGAATGAGTTTATAGCTACCAAGGTTCTAAAAAACGCAAGACGTGACTTGGCGGCGAGGTCAAAGTTAAGTTATGCCAAGCCTTGGCGAACCATAACGTTTTTCAAGGCGTGACTATTTTATATACATTAAAAGAGATAAATCATATAATTATTGAATTGTATCAAATATATGAAGTTTTTAGAAGTGTTATATTCATATTTAATATAAAAAAGTTAACAAAAACTCAATTATTTTAGGCCCGACAAAAAAAAAATCGAAAAAACCTGCGCCTTGAAAAAAACTCGCACCATAACGCGATAAGACACGCCTTGACACGTTATTTGGGCACCACGCTTAACTAACCCACCTTGGATGTTTTCATAACGGCTATATCACGCCTTGCGCCATGGCACGCCTTGAGGCGCGCCATGGCGCGCTTTTTAGAACCATGATAGCTACTTAACAACTATCGATAAATTAATAATGCTTAGCTATAGTATTACGTCTACACATCCACTAAATATGGAGTTAAAGGTACTCAAGCCGCCATTTCAGCTAACTGAGACGACAATGTTTTTATGGATACTCAAACCACCATTTCAGCTAACTGAGACGACAATGTTTTTATGGATACTCAAACCACCATTTCAGCTAACAACAACAATGTTTTATGGCTATCAAGCCACAATTTCAACTAACAATGTTTTTATGGATACTCAAACCACCATTTCAGCTAACAACAACAATGTTTTATGGCTATCAAACCACAATTTCAACTAACAACGACAATAATGATTTTATGGCTACCCAAACCATCATTTTAACTAACAATGACGATAATGAATTTATAACTACTCGCAATACTATTTTAACTAACAAAAAAGAAAATGGTTTTACGGCTGCTCAAGCCACCATTTTAACTAACGGTTCTCAATAATGGATTTACAACTACTCAATCTACCATTTCAATTATCAGCGAAGGATATCGGAACAATGTACTCATTATGTTGTTCACCATATTTGTTGAAAATGGTTATAAGGTACTCGTTATGTGACTCATCATACTCGTTCGATGATACCACAAGGTTCTTGTTATATAGATAATTATACTCATTTAATATTATCACAAAATACTCGTTATGTGACTCTCCATACTCATTAGGTATTGTGACTAGGTAGTCGTTATGTAACTCACCAAACGATTTATAAACTATTTATAATTAACACTATTTAGCTAATCTCAACAACCATAATGCTTCATGTATTGTGTTATCAAAACCAAATATAGTATCAACTATAGCAAAACTCTATATCTCATCAACTACCAGTAATTAGTCAGTTATATAATTTTTTTTTCAATCTTTCAATAATGATTACTAATAGTTCCAACTATATAAGCTTGTTACACCAGACTGCATTAATCGACTATAAATCTTAGCTATAATTTTTTTTTACTCCATAATCTATAATCTCAGTTATATTAGTTAATTACTCCGTATAATAATATTATGTTGTAAATCTCAAAAATTACCAAATTATTGATTTGTCAACACATTCATCATATGAATAAGAAAATAATAACCACATATCTATATCAATTATCTAAAAGGAAATAATGGTTACTCAACTTGAAATGTTGTATATGTATGAACATCCATCCCCTAAAGTCCTATTCTTATATTGTCAAAATAACATATAATTCTTAAGTATTACAATATAACTCATTTTTCTATCGACCCGACTCAATACCTTCCTTAAGTTCATACTTAGTTATGTACACACTAACTATACTCTATGAATTAGTTGTATATATATATATCTTAATTCATTAAAACATGAACTTAATTTTACCTTATTCGTCGTTCCATCGATTTGAGTGTTATAACTCAAGTATAAGTCATTTATACATGACTTAATCTTGTGACTTCAATTTTCATATCAAAACTGATTATACTCCACGAATAAGTCATATATATGACTTATTTCGTTAAGATATAAGTTCACTTTCACTTATATAACATGTTAGTTAAGCTAGGGTTCATAATTCTCAATTTCAAGAATTTAACCATGGAATTGATATGTAATACTTGAAATTGCAAAATTGCAACCACCAAGTTTACTACAACACCAATATTAAGACTCCTTCAACAATAAACAAACATAAGCTAGGTTTCCACCATAATTATGTCATTACCATGTACACATTAATTAAGTTAGTAAGAGGATGTAAATTGGGGGGCTTAAAGGGGGGGGGGGGGGGGGGAAGTGGGCAGCTGCACAGGGCCCAATTTTTTTCATTATATATTTTTATTTAGAAATACAAAATTATAATAAAGATAAGGGCCCTTTTTTTCTTGTTCGTCCTGAGCCTTTAAGAATATTTCATTTTTCAGGACCGGCCTGGAATAACTTCACTTATAAGTAGTAGAGTTGGGTGATTGTTTCCTTGGATTCTCCTTTGAATTAGCTCCTACTTCCAACATAATGCTTTCAAAAATCGCCCTTACTAATTTCCTCAGAGTGTAAGTATGAAATTTGAAATAAAGGACTGACATATCATGTTTATACCTCGTTTTATGATGTCAGTCTCGACATATTGCATAATCTAATATTCACACGTTGCATACTTACCATCTTCATATTTCAACAATTTACTTTCTCCCCAAGTTCGATGTTCATAACTTCCTCATCCTATTTTCGTTTTAACCGATTCTTTCACCCATACACTCTATATTGTGATGTGTAATTCCCCAAATTTCAACCCAAAATTTTCGATTAAAACTCTAAGTATTTATTTAAATCACAACTGCAAGATCTTAAAACATTTATCAGAGTATCATTAAAAATTATCAAGTACACAAGTCCCCTATTGATGCAGTACAATAGAGTCACGCCCCTTCTTTAATATAAAAACACTTGAAACATGTAAACCACAAATCGTAAGCACAAAGTTTAGTGAGTTCCCTAAAATACCACATATAACACATCACAATAAATAGCTATGGGTTATCAACAACCCTGGAGACTACCCAAAGTCTCAATGGGTAAACAGCATGTCCGATGGGTTATCAGCAAACTTGGAGACTACCCAAGGTCTCAGTGGGAAAACAACATGCTCGATGGGTTATCAACAACCTTGGAGACTATCATCCGTCTCAGAATACACAGTATCACATATAATAATAACAACAAATAAGTCTCAGCTGCTCAACACGTATATACACAGACAATCATACAAGAGTCACAAAGACAACAATCATCCTACATACACAAGTTAATGGAGCGGAATTAGTGCCCTCGACCAACAAGCACAGTGAGAAAACTCACCTCAATCCGTTGGTAATTAAATAACTGCTCAGGTCATTGAACTGGATAAAGTTGCACCAACTAATAATAAATACAACCCTAATCAATAATTAAGATATTACCTACGAATGATCCAATTATCCCAAGAATGATAAAAAGACCATTTTACCCCAAACAAGTCCCAAGTCAATCTACATTTAACCTAAAGTTAACAGGTCAACAAAAGTCAACGTCATACCAACAACTAAGTACGACCTGCATACTAAATCTACGCCCAACGTATGCTTCCTTTGGGCAGTACTTGTTGTGTACGAGCTGGGTACCCCCAACGTACTCCACAACAACCCAAACTCATTATTAAGGGCTTAAATTGTTAAGCCACTAAGCCCACTTCTCAGATCTGATCCCAAATAATGTCTTAACCCATAAATCTCTGATTTTATGTCTTTTCATGACTAAAGAGGGCTCAAACCTCAAAAATCTAACTTACACAACACTCAAGGTAACTTAACTCATACATGGGCCAAAGGAAACAGTCAAGCAACCATTTTTCTCATCCCTATTTAAGCACATTATCTCACCCTTGGGCCAAAGGAAACGATCAAGCATTAACTTGTTTACGCCCAACGTACTAGGTTATACTCAACGATCACCTTTTGCCTAATACGCCCAACATACAACCTTTATGCCCAAAATACTAGGCTTAACCTAAAAACCCTCTTAACATTAAACGGTCATAACTTCTTCGTTCTAACTCCGATATTGATGCTCTTTATATCCATAGAAAGGTGATGAAAAGCCCCAAAATATCATCTAGATATCTTGGACTAAAACTTCTCGAACAAAAATCCATATTTCATCTAAGGCCCCCAACTTATGACATGCCCTTTTCTACCCTTCGGCCTAAAACAAAATTCAACGGTTTGATCTCCCAACCATCATTACCTCTTTCTCAAGAACTAAATTTGCCTTCTAAAGGCCTCAAAGCTTTTAGGAAATCGATTTCCAGCCCATGAACCTGAATCATAAAATGGCTCAGAACATGGTGTTACAACTGTCCCCCACTTAAATTAGATTTTATCCTCGAAATCATTCATTACTATCTCTGTTGCCGAACCCAACGATCCTGATTGAACTCCCTGAATCCCATAGATGATTAGGCAAGTTACCTCACCCCGATAACTACCCACCTTTACTACATTTGAAGCCAAAATAGCGGAAAATCATAAGCCCTATCGAAGAATGAACTTCAACTTTTCCCTAAGCCAATGAGTGTCTAACTGCTATGCCTAAAATTGAAAACCATGATCGATGTCTAACTCCTAGGAAGACAGAACCATTCCAAACCATTCCCATAATGACTCAAATTCATAACCCGAAACACACAAACCTATCCATCCTAAACAAGTTTATGGATACCCGAAGCATATACGCCCCGATCACTTACCAGTACTGAAAAGTCCTCATCGAAAACAAAATTAGTTCCAGAATCAAAACTGAAGGTACATGTGGTCCTTATCCACCCACAAACAAAAATCCATCAGTCAATCACTCCTAATGAAGAAAACTTCAACTAATGCTCGAATCACCAAGTCCACTTAACCCTAGTGATGGCTACAAACCGAACCGAGTACTCACATCATATCTGGCCCCAACCCAACCTATGATCTTCCAAGTATTACAAATGTTAAGGCCCACTAACAACCCTTCACCCAACCCTGTGATGATCTAAATCGTCCTAGATAAATCTGTTGGATAAGGTGTCTAAGTCCATAACTTATTTGGTATATACTTGACCCGACCGTCATGGTCCATTTGGGTTGCATCTCATCCAAACTATTATGGATAATTTTATGAGAGTTATACACATATGTTTATTAATATATTATGAGTTATAATATATTAATATGAAGTTACGTTATTTAATTAGTTTTAGTCTTAAATTAATTATGGATTAATTTAGAGATTAAAAGGAATACTAATTAAATTATGGGCTATTTGTTTTATATAGTGTGGGCTAATACTCAGTTGTTAATGGGCTAGGCTTATGTGGAAGTCCATGGATGATCCATGGAGCTTCTAACCCATGGATCATTGGAAAAGGAAAAGACATGGGTTATTAGGGTTTCACCCTAACCATGCACACTATATAAGCATGCTTATGGAGCATGAAATGAAGCCTAAGAGAAAACTAGTGATCTAGTGTGTGTGTGCATGTGTGTGGCCGAAAATACAAGAGTGTGTATACTCTCTCAAAGTTTTCCAAGAGTTTGTGGTGTTTGTGATTCCATTTGAGGCATTCACACTATTGGTGCTTGGCCCTCAAACTCCTTAGAACCAAACTCACCAAAAGGTATGTAATCTCTTCTAACTCTTTTATGTTGAAATGTTCCCCATGCCATGTTAGATAGGTTATAAACCTTGGAAAATTATTATTTTGCATGTATTTAGACAAACATAGATCCAAGGTTTATTAGGGTTGCATGCACACTTAGGAAGTGTTAGATTGCTCAAAACCCAACAGTGGTATCAGAGCCTAGGCTTGCTTGTTTGATACTTGATGCAAAATAGTGAAAAAAGTCGAAATCGTTGCTGTCTGCATGGTGGACTCGCCGAGTCCATTGGGGGGACTCGCCGAGTCCAAGGCAAACTTCAACCTACTCGACGAGTCAGTTCGTGCACTCGACGAGTAGGATCGAAAGAATGCAGAATCTCGACTTTTGCTGCTGGAAATGGACTAGAAACATTACCCTAAATTGTTTTGGTGTTATAAAACTTATTTTAGTTGGTGTAATGGTTGTTCTAATCCATTTACAATAGCATATATCAAAATTCCATGATTTTATGTGTTCATATAATTCTTGAATTTTTGATGATCATGTTCATGTTCTTATGAATTTAGAAAATGATAGGAATTATTTGCTGAATTGTTTAGGATTAATTCTTTATCATTTGTGTGTTTTAATGGAGTCCATAATTTGTCCTCAAGTTATGGATTACCAAAGGTCACTTTCATTTAACACACACTTAAAACACATAAGTTACATGAAAATGAAGAGTCTTCATTTTTATGAACCTTTAATTCATAAGTTATGAAATGAAGAGTTTTGCAAAGTTACAAAACTTGCCCTCAAGTTTTGGAATTTGTAAAGTTTCACACACTTTAATAAACTTTAATTCCAAACCTTAGAGTTTTAATAGTTAAAATTCAACCCTTATACTATTTATAACATTAATGGTTAATTATTATATATATGTATAAGAATAAGTCGTTTTACCGTTAGTAGGCCTCATTCACGAAACCGGTCTATAAGGTGGGTATAAGGTTGTTGCCTATAAAATGGCGACTTAATGGGTGTATACTCTCACCCACCGCTTGCTTGATCGGTGGAGGGTCGTTAGCCGAACGGGTAGAACAATGACTTTAAATCCTCATTAAAAGTATAATGAATATTATAAAATAACTAAACTCTTTTAATTCCCAATCTTAGTTATTTTAGGAAAATGTGAACATGGTGCTAATCCATGGAATTCACACTTTGTACCTTACCAAGTCGTTGGTGGAGCGTGTGTGGTTAACCGGCACACTAACTAGAACTAGTAAGGATCACGAAGGGTAACTTAATGTTTTCATAGATCAATGGAGCGTGTGTGGTTAACCGGCACATTGATTAGGTGATAATATTAAGAGTACCAAGTGAGTTAGCATGGTTATTCACACCTTGTTTTGTGATCCTCGGCATCCCAGTCACAAAACTTGAAGGGCACAATCGAGATTGAAACATGCCATTGAAAAGTTCAATGAATCTCAAAAGAATCTAGGAATTTCGAATCCAATTAAACCTAATAAATCATTTCGTTTTCATGGTGGAAATTGGTGAATCGTCATTCACCTACCTTTCAAAGATATTATTACTTAGATTACGGCATCCCTCTTCTAAGTGTAATATATTGTGATTGGATCCTAGCCTTAATATTACATTTGGGTGTCTTATTAAGGATCCTAAATATCTAATCTAAACTTACTTTCTTCTTTCAGATGTCTTCCAACACTAATGCTTCAGGCTCTAACCCAACTAGTTCTTTCTCTCTCATGAATCTTTGTGGGAGGGTCATCTTTGATGGTTCCAACTTCATGGATTGGATTAGGAACATCAGGATGGTTACTCGTTACGAGGACAAGGAATATGTACTCGATAAGGAGTTAAAAGAACTTGATGAGTCTACTGCTACTCCTGAGGAGATCGCTGAATTCAGGACTCATGAGAGAGATGCTACTAAGGTGGCATGTATCATGATGGCCACGATGACAGCCGAACTCCAAAAGTCGTATGAAGATTTCTACCCTTTTGAGATGCACCAACACTTGATGGAAAGGTACCATCAGAGTGCTCGTCAGGAGCGGTATGAAATAATCTCCTCCATAATAACTACCCGCATGAAGGACGGTGAATCCGTCACGAGCCACATGCAAAAGATGCAAAGGTATGTGGACCGTTTGCTGAAGCTGAATGTTAACATCCCCGAGGAGTTAGCAATTGACATCATTTTGCACTCCTTTCCTTCTTGTTATGATCATTTTCGAATGACATATCATATGAACAAGGAGGAAGTTACCCTCAGCAAGCTTCAAGGACTCTTGAAGACCGCTGAAACCGGTCTTAAGGGTAAAGCGGTTGTTACCTCTACTACTCCTACTCCAACTTCTACCCCTGTTTTAGCTATTGGGCAAGGCAAAGGGAAAAAGAGGAAGCACCCTTCGAAGGGTACCAAGGGAAAGTCTCTTGAAGGCTCCTCATCAAAGACTAAGAACGGTTCTGTCACTCCTTCTGCCATTCCAAAGGATGCTGAATGCTTTTATTGCCATGAAAAGGCACACTGGAAGCGAAACTGCCCTAAGTACTTGCAGGATCTAAAGGATGGGAAAGTGAAACCCACCTATGCAGGTATTTACACTATATTGTCTAATTACTCAACATATTCTAACTCTTGGGTGCTTGATACAGGATGTGGTATTCACATATGTTCTGATTTGCAGGGCCTAAGAAGAAGTGAGGATGTGGAGCACGGGAAGATAAACTTAATCATGGGGAATAGGAAGGCTTCACCTATTTCCAAGATTGGGGTTTATACTTTGTTGCTTAATAATGGGTTAAAATTAGATTTGAATAAATGTGTGTACTCGTCTGAAATGGCGAGGAATATTATTTCTTTTCATGCTTTGTACAAACAAGGTTTTACCTTTTCGTTTGATAATGAATGTGGTGGTATTAATGCTTTCTTTAATAATGTGTTTTATTTTAAAGCATTACCTTGTGATGGCGTGTATGAAACTGTGTCGATTGTAGACAACTTAGGAAATAATGTGTTGTATATTGATTCTTCTACTAGCCTAGATAAAGCATCATTGTGGCATTGTCGTCTTGGACATGTAAACAAGAAACGCATAGGCCAACTCCAAAAGAGTGGAGTCTTGGAATCATTTGACCTTAAATCAGATGATAGTTGTGAATCTTGTCTACTTGGAAAAATGACAAAATCACCCTTCATTGGAACTTGTGAGAGGGGTGAAGGTTTGTTGGACCTAATACATACTGATGTATGTGGGCCATTCAAAACCGCCACAAGGGACGCTAATCGGTATTATGTGACTTTTATTGATGATTATAGTAGATATGGGTATGTCTACTTAATCAAACATAAGTCCGAAACCTTTGAAAGGTTTAAGGAATTCAAGCAGGAAGTAGAAAATCAATTGGGCAGGAACATTAAGATGCTTCGATCCGATCGAGGTGGTGAGTATCTTAGTACCGAGTTCCTTGACTACCTTAAGGAGTGTGGGATTGTCTCACAATTGACTCCTCCTAGGACACCACAACTGAATGGTGTAGCTGAGAGGCGTAATCGAACCTTGTTGGACATGGTTCGCTCTATGATGAGTCGAGTTTCGTTACCAATCTCTTTTGGGGGGTATGCCTTAGAGACTGCCGCCCATATCCTTAATCTAGTCCCTACAAAGAAGGTTACCAAAACACCTCATGAGATGTGGACTGGGAAGGTTCCCAATTTGGACCACATCAAAATTTGGGGTTGCGAAGCTTTCGTGAGGCGTGAAACTCATGATAAGCTTGAACCCCGAAGTGAAAGGTGTATTTTCATCGGCTACCCACAGAAATCCTTCGGTTACCTTTTCTACAGACCCAATGAGAATGTGGTCTTTGTAGCACGAAGAGGGATCTTTCGCGAGAAAGAATTTATAAGCCAAGGAGACAGTGGGAGGCAGATTGATCTTGAAGAAATTCAAGAATCAATTGGTGAAGGAACCTCAGACACTAGCAATCAACCTGAGGAAGAAACTCCTGTTGATCCAGCTGACGAGTCTGTACCTCCGAGACGTTCCACACGGGTTAGGAACACACCTTCTTTTTATTATGGTTTTCATATTACTACGGAAGGTGATACGTTTATTAGTGATAGTACACTAGTAAATTTGGATGAACCTAGCAGTGTTAAGGAAGCCATGGCAGGCCCGGAGTCTGCTAAATGGAAGGAGGCTATGGACAGCGAGATACAGTCCATGTATGACAATCAAGTTTGGAACTTGGTTGACAATGTACCAGGCCGTAAAACAGTCGGGTGCAAATGGATCTTCAAAAAGAAGACCGACATGGAAGGAAAAGTGCATACTTATAAGGCTCGACTGGTTGCGAAGGGTTTTACTCAAACTCAAGGTATTGATTATGACGAAACCTTCTCGCCGGTAGCCAAGATTAAGTCTATTAGGGTTATGTTAGCCATTGCAACATTTCATGATTATGAAATATGGCAAATGGATGTCAAAACCGCTTTCCTTAATGGAAAGTTGGCTGAGGATGTGTACATGAATCAGCCAGAGGGTTTTGTCAATGCAGAGTACCCTAATAGAGTATGCAAGCTTGAGAAATCCATTTATGGATTAAAACAAGCATCTCGTAGCTGGAATCTTTGTTTTGATGAGAAGGTAAAAGAGTTTGGCTTCTTGAGAAGCGAAGATGAGTCTTGCGTGTATGTCAGAGCTAGTGGGAGTATAGTTAGCTTCTTGGTACTGTATGTGGATGACATACTACTCATAGGAAATGACATCCCAACCTTGCAGGAGGTTAAGTCCTGGCTTGGGAAGTGCTTTGCTATGAAGGACCTAGGGGAGGCTACCTATATCCTAGGGATAAGGATATTAAGAGAAAGGAGTAGAAGACTAATTGGACTTAGTCAGAGTATCTACTTGGATAAGGTGTTGAAAAGGTTCAACATGGAGAATTCCAAGAAAGGAGACTTACCGATCCAAAGCAATACCAAACTGAGTAAGACTCAGAGTCCGAGTACAGAGGCAGAGATAGCTGAGATGAGCCAATTACCATATGCTTCCGCAGTTGGCTCGATCATGTATGCTATGACTTGTACCCGTCCTGATGTGGCATTTGCTTTGAGCATGGTCAGCAGGTATCAGGGGAACCCTGGCAAGGCTCATTGGACCGCGGTAAAGAACATTCTCAAGTACCTGCGGAGGACTAAGGATTGGGTCCTTACCCTTGGTGACAGTGATGACTTGAAAATATTAGGGTATAGTGATGCTGGTTTTCAGACTGATAGGGATAATTTCCGCTCTCAGTCGGGCTGGATCTTTACCTTAAATGGAGGGGCAATTTCTTGGAAGAGTTCCAAACAGGAGACGGTGGCTGATTCGACTTGTGAATCAGAGATATATAGCAGCGAGTGAAGCAGCGAAGGAGGCGATATGGCTAAAGAACTTCATCGGAGACCTTGGAGTTGTACCAGCTATTAAGGAACCTATAGAGATTTTCTGTGACAACAATGCTGCGGTTATCTTAGCCAAGGAACCAAGAGATCATGGCAGATCCCGACACATTGACAGAAAATATCACTTCATAAGACACAAGATTGAAGAAGGACTCCTTGTGACAAGGAGGATATCGTCAGATGAGAATCCTGCAGATCCCCTTACGAAGGGACTGACGAGGGTTAAGCATTTTCAGCATGCGAGATGCATCGGGCTGAGGGACGATATTAGTTTTACAGATTAGATAGTTTTCCTGAAACTTGTAAAATGTAATCGACGTTTGATGATGAATAAAATTTCTGATTTATTTATGAGTAAAGTGTTACTATCATTGTCAATTATTTACTATTGTTTCAGTTTTGCATGTTTTGACTTCCAGAATAATTAATTTATTCAAACCTCCACAATCGATCATACGTCGGAAGTAGGTATGAATCAAGATTGTCATGAATTGGGTTTGTAGATGCCTTAAAGGTGTTTAGACATGGCAATGGTTGCTGCAACATTCATGAGTACTCATAAGTTATGAGTATTGGTATAAACCCACGCTCACTTGTATCACTTCATGGAATTTATCTCGAGTGATCGTGAGACGATAACATCATATAAATCTTTAAACCTAGAGATATGAGTTGTTACCTATGAGTTGGTTGTGCATTGATTGCACGTAAACGCATCAGTAACTTGATGTTATAAAACGTGCCTTTGTGTACAATTCAATAAGTAGTAGAACAAGCATATCAGTCGAAGTTTATCTGTTCCTTCTAGAAATAGAAGCGATATCTGGGCCCCTCGATGATTTTGTGTTGACCCATGAACCAGGCCTGGTCAGAACTAAACCGATGTGTTCAGTGAAGTTCTTCATCAAACAAATCGGAAAATCGAGAAACAACTGCTAGACAATAAGCAAGACATAGTTCCATGTGTTTGTCCGGCTGATATCATGAGAACAGAGGATTATGTGATCACTTATCTAAAATGGCGCTTCATAGTTCGACAGAGTCTTCATTGTTCGAGGGAGTTTTCGAGAGCTACGATTGTTGGTTGGTTCCTGAAGTTATAGGCAAATATAGTTATTAGACTTATCCAAGTGGGAGTCTGTTGGATAAGGTGTCTAAGTCCATAACTTATTTGGTATATACTTGACCCGACCGGCATGGTCCATTTGGGTTGCATCTCATCCAAACTATTATGGATAATTTTATGAGAGTTATACACATATGTTTATTAATATATTATGAGTTATAATATATTAATATGAAGTTACGTTATTTAATTAGTTTTAGTCTTAAATTAATTATGGATTAATTTAGAGATTAAAAGGAATACTAATTAAATTATGGGCTATTTGTTTTATATAGTGTGGGCTAATACTCATTTGTTAATGGGCTAGGCTTATGTGGAAGTCCATGGATGATCCATGGAGCTTCTAACCCATGGATCCTTGGAAAAGGAAAAGACATGGGTTATTAGGGTTTCACCCTAACCATGCACACTATATAAGCATGCTTATGGAGCATGAAATGAAGCCTAAGAGAAAACTAGTGATCTAGTGTGTGTGTGCATGTGTGTGGCCGAAAATACAAGAGTGTGTATACTCTCTCAAAGTTTTCCAAGAGTTTGTGGTGTTTGTGATTCCATTTGAGGCATTCACACTATTGGTGCTTGGCCCTCAAACTCCTTAGAACCAAACTCACCAAAAGGTATGTAATCTCTTCTAACTCTTTTATGTTGAAATGTTCCCCATGCCATGTTAGATAGGTTATAAACCTTGGAAAATTATTATTTTGCATGTATTTAGACAAACATAGATCCAAGGTTTATTAGGGTTGCATGCACACTTAGGAAGTGTTAGATTGCTCAAAACCCAACAAAATCCACGGGCCAAGTTATAGACTTCCCCCACTGATACCACCGCCTACCAACCTAGTGAATGCTATGACTGCTCCATGGTCTTATAACACGTCTTAAACGTGTTCTATTCTAGTGACTTATACGATTGCTCTGCAGTCTTACACCACTCCTACACCTGCACACTAACCCGGTTAATGCTATAGATGCTTTGTAGTTTTACATCACTTCTACAACCGCACACTAACCTGGTGAATGTTATGGTTGCTCTACAATCTTACATCTCTTCCATAACCACATACTAACCCGATGAATGCTACAACTACTCCGCATCCTTACAGTCACTCCTACATCACTTCCAAAGAGCATCGTTCCTTGCTTAACCATGAACCCTCTTGCAACCAGAACTGGCTCTCTAGTTGCCTTATGTTGATACCATGATTCCTAGTTAATCCTTATTCAAATAATATCTTATCCACATCGTCCGACTAGCTGTTCATGGCCCTATCGGCCACACAGTAGTCTGCTCCACACTCACAATCTTGACTTGTCTTGAATTCTTTCCAACCTCAAGGAACCCCGGTACTCCCTCTAGCTATGCTGATCCAAAACTCTAACATGGGCATAATTTCTAAAATAGCTCGTAATTGGAACTATTCCCCAGCGATCCCAAGTAACCATCCCTCACTTGGAGTCAACTACATTATGATAACGTCATAATCACTAGAGTACCTAGCCATTTATTGGGGTTTTATTCAAAAAACTAGTTTCAAAACATGATTTTTAGCAATGGAAGACTTGATCATTTTTTGAATAACATAAACAAGTTAAACCCACCAAGGATCTTCTTGAAAAGTTTGGAAAGAAAAAAACACAACCAAAGATGAAGATGGAGAAATTATAACCCTTGTAGTTCTTTGGATCCTCTTGGAAGGCTTGAGAGTTGATGAAGAATGATGAACTTTAGAGACACCAACAAGAAGTCAACTTGATGTAGATGCTAGTCTAAAACTCTTATCTCTTAAGCTTGAAATTCATAACCAAAGTATGAACTTTAAAAGAGTATAAAAGGTGCAAGTAATCTTCTAAAGAATAAACAAATGGAAAGGTTATGCACACTCTCTCCATTTTACAGTTTTGGTACAAGTATCGTGTAACGACCCAAAGTTCAAGACCAAAAATTTCTTTTAATAAAACATTACTTTAAGCAAAGTTATCATTCCAAAACAGAATCAGAGTATTAACTTTCAAAACACATGTTCATTATCAGAGTAAACATTCCCAGGCGGTCTAATCTATGGTGTGTGCCATGCGATCACCCCGAGCTCTTCCCTCCGCTACCGGAAGTACCTGAAACCAAAACTGAAAACCGTAAGCACGAAGCTTAGTGAGTTCCCACCCTACCACATACCATGCATAATCACATACTGCACATACTGGGCCACACCCTCTATCTTGGGCCTCGCCCCTACCTCGGGCCTCGCTCGCTACAACGGTCCCGCCGCTCTAGGCCCCGCCTGGCTTTGAGCATTGCTCGGATACATATATGTTTCACTTAGGCCTCGCCTGTCACAGGGCCTCGCCCACCAACAAGTAATAACACATAAACATATCACAACACATAAGCTAAACTCATACGTCTGATCCTGTCCTAAGGCTCGCCTATCCTCGGCCTCGCCCCTGTCCTGCTACTGATGGGCCATGGAACCCCATCCACGCTCCTACTGGTAGTGAGATACGAGCCCAACCCACCCTCACTCCTTCCCTGACTTGGGCCTCGCCCCTATTCTGCTACTAATGAGATATGGAACCCCATCCACACTCTGCTATTGGTGAGATACGGGATCTCGCCCACACTCACCTCCCTACCAGGCACATACATGTATCACACAGACAACAAATATAAACTATCATATAAACAAATCCTTGGGCACCCGCCCGCTATTAATGGATCTCGTCCTGAATATCATACTAGCATACTGTGCTTAGGGCTAACCCCTGGGTCTTCTACTCATAACTACATGGGCCGGCATTGTGGCCTTAGACCCATTCACACAAAGGGAAACTCACCCGCACTGGCTGAACTTGCTGATGATCTCACTAGCTGCTACCCGACAACTTACTGAACTCCTGTACCCCGTGCTCCCCAAACTACCAATAACAATGCAACATTGAGTCTAACTGACACCCACAGGACAACCAAGTCAACCCTGGTCCAAGTCAAAGTCCTGGTCAAGGTCAACCTTCCAGGTCAACCCTACTCGCCGAGTCACCCTACTGACTCGCCGAGTTCATATATTCAGAATCCTTCCTTTCGCGTCTCGACTCACCGAGTCAGTCCATGACTCGCCGAGTCTACCGATTCCTGAGTCCTGACCTGACCAACTCACCGAGTCTCCACCCGACTCACTGATTCGAGTCTCAACTTGAAGGGTTTGGGGTTTCGCAACCTGACTCGCCGAGTCCAAGAACAAACTATCCGAGCACAAAACAATCTTCATCTGACTCGACGAGCTATTCATCCCAATCGTTGAGTTGCTCCTCACCTTCATGCTACTCGTCGAGTCCACTTCAAAGGACTCGCCGAGTCCATTCAGATCTCCTTACATGCAGAGGACTTTAGAGTCATGCATGGACTCCAAACTGTAGATCTACCCGTCCCAAGCCTATTCCTCACGTAAATTTGCAAACTTTACGTGTAGAGAAGGAGATCTAGGCAAAATACACCATAAACTAGGGTTTAAGGCAAAGAGGCTCCATAACCAACTCAAGGGCTGATACTTTATGCTTCTCAAGACCATAAAATGCTTAGATCTGAAGTAGCAACTTCAGATCTGGCTTCTAACTCAAATGAATAACATTATGGCTAAAAAGCCCCAACAACCACACATCGATCTAGGTGCAAAGAGTCCAAGAACTAGATTATTACCTCCAAAAGCTCAAAAATGTACTCACAATCCCAGATCTATAGTCCTTTCTTGCTCCTCCAAGTTCCTTCTTCCTTCTCCAAGCTTTAATGCACCTTCCAAGGCAACAAATGGCTCAATCAATGGATATGGCGGCTAGGGTTTGATGTTATGGGTGAAAGAGGCAGTAAAGGAACCCTAGGGGAGAGAATGAGGCGTTTAAATAGGCTCCAAGTCCCGAATTTAGGGTTTCCCTCGCACAGACCAGACTCGCCGAGTCCCCTTCGCCGACTCGCCGAGTCGGTCACTTACTCCTCGACCTGGATCCCGCTCGGACTCGCCTAGTTCATCCTTGGACTCGCCGAGTCGCCCTTTAAAATTAGGATTTTCTTTCCTTTCTTGGCCTTACAGACTTTGGGTGTTACATATCGAAGGAAGAATGAAAGCCTTCTTTTAAAGCTTAGTCTTTTCCCACAAGGTCTTAACACTTTAAGACAACCCATGCCTCTTTATAATATTTAATTCCTACACTTATGAAGCATGTTCCTTATAATATTATCTTCAAAAGACATTTCTCCTATAACCCTCTATTTTCAGCCCATGCTTCCAAAAAGAAGAAGATATGTTTAAATTTATAAACTCAAAGTTTATAAAATATGAACTTTGCCTTTAGGTAAAAGACAAAAGGATTCAACTAGTCCAAAAGGTTATACATGAATTATTAATTCATGTCATATGAAATAATATGCTACTTGCTAATGAAAATTATAATTTCCTAGAAATAAATAATTTCCAATTAATTATAAGAGTTTATTGAATATTTATTAAAATCAATTTCTAATAAATCATCAATTGTATCAAGTTGTTGTTAGTGTGACCTATTAGTATCATATGTCAATTAGCAGTATCACTTTAATATGATTCTTAAGCATACTAAATCCTTCAATCTCCCACTTGCACAAGATTCCTATTAGACTGATATAGGTAGTGTTGAACGTATAAAAACATTTCACTGCCCCCATCAACATATGACTTTGTGCCATTCCATCAATGCCTAATTCCTAAAAAGATCCATGCTATAATTGGTCTATAAGGTAAGTTTATCAGTCATCCCTTTGTTACAGACATAAGGTTAAACATGAGATATAGATTGGTAATGCGCCTTATATGTCTAACTCTCAATATATAATAGGAACAAATCCTATATTGACTACATAAGCCTATTGCATAGTTTATACCATACATGAAAATGGATTTTATAGCTACCCGGTTAAGGACTAGCGTTTGACCATATCTAAGCACAATACTCCCTACACTTACGTTCCACTATGTATCTCAGGTGTTAAGGATACAAAGATGTTATCTTTTAATCAAGTGTCATTCATGATAGTGATCCATGAGATGATCTTGATGTGGGTCGGTTCAATACTACTTCTTTGACAAGTACCTATGAAACTTGGTTACAACCTATTTCCTACCTTTATCCAGTGAAATTCAACCAATCCAATTCATATCACTCTTACTTCATAATTGCTCCTACAATTATAACTGACTATGAACTTTAGAATAATAAGATTATTCATGGATTAAACATGTTAATATAGAACACAACAAGTATTGATGTAATGATCATATCACAGTATATCAAAACATTATATAACACTTGTTGTAACAATGTTCTAATATCCAAATACTAAATCCAAATCAAAATCTCATTTCTAGAATAATAAAGTCTCACAGCTAAAGTGTGACCATTAATACTTAGCTCAGAATAAGGATTTTATTAATGGGTTCGACTAAAACTAATTTGTGTAAATTTTGTGAATACTATCATCTCCATATTTCACTTTACTCTAGGTATAGTTAAATATATTGGAGTATATGATTGGTGTTCTTTCGTGATATAGAGTCTCTTAGCTCGACTAAGTATACTCTCGTAGTCACGAAGATTTTTATGCGATCCTTGAATAATAGAGATCAACATAGCTTTTTAATGAACTCATTCATCAAATCATATTAGATTTCAACTTCTAACTTAATGTATTCTTATTTGGTAGTATATTGTGTCATTTTGTTTTGCTTGGACCTTATTCCAACTAAAATTACTCTTCATACCTCAATGAAGTGATACTCCAATTATAACTCATAATTATATACATTTGTTTAGAATCAAAATCTTATGTAGCTCTTTACATGAACATTTTGCTTTAAACTATCTTCATCATATGCATTCTCTTAGTTCTTCCAAAGTACTCTTAGAATGTTTCTATAGTCATCCAGTGACTTAACCATATATTTAATTGGTATATTATGATATGTTCATAACATGATCATATACCATGTATTATGCATAATATGGCATAAATGATGGTTTCATTTTCCAAGCAAATCGAATAAAAATCATTTTAGCTAGTTCAAACCTATGACTTTGGTCCTTTTGAGGCTGGCTTAAAATTATTTAAAGGAATCTTCTATCTTGATTTCTTTCAAGATATTGTCAATATATGCAAAAGGGTATAAAACTTTTAATATTTATTTTATATATATCTATAGATTTTACATTCCAAGAATGTATCTTATCCTTCCTAAGTTTTTCATTTTAGAAATACATTCCGAGTTAAGGTGAATGGGCATGACATGGTCAAAATGTAATTTCTCATGATTCGGTATGTCTCATTCATACAAGATTAGGAATGTCACTATGTTCCCACTAGTTCTTAGTAAACACATATGTTCTATCATTTTGATATAAAAACATACCTTGTGGTTCTACATTAAAATGATGATTGCAACATTCAGATATTTGATTTATATCTACAGGTGGATCTCAAGCTTTAAACATTTTGTTAGGATAACATGGATTAAGAAAACCTCCATGCTAATTTATATAGATATCTTTTAGTAGATTTCTATTAAGAAAAACATTCTTTCTTAAAATCTATTTGCTATATCTCATATTGAGAATATGAATTTATAGTAAACAATATCGATGTTGGTTTAATCATAGCTACTTGTGAATTCTTTTTGATGATAGTTAATGTCATGAGTATGATAAGGACTATAGTCAATGACATGGGTATGATAAAATCCTTTTATAACAAGTCTTGCTTTAAATGTAATATATTATTTCTAGAAGAATCACTTTCTCCTTCTAGACTTACTATAGAGATAAAGTTCAATCAAGACCATAATTGATTATCATACATGAATTACATCTCATGTTCATGACTCTCAGTCATTAATCAGATTCGAGATCTGACATAGCATCTTGGTATTTGATGGATTTACTAGAAATCATCAATAAAATCTCATCAATGAGATATTCCACATTTCTCAAGTCATAGATAATTTTTACCATTAACGCGAACAATTTGTGTTTGTTAATAACTATTATTCAAGTTTAACAATCCTTGTTAAAACCTAGTACCAACTATTAATACATCAAGTAATAGTTCTTAAGTTGCTTTAAGTTCCATGTACCTCCCACTTGCTTTGCCATTAGAAGCTTGTTTTCTACTAACTCAGCTATCAGAGGAATAAGAAAAGCTTATTCTTGGTAGGTTTGCTTATAATAATCTAAGCGACATTTAGAGTATTATATACAAATATGTATTTAATAGATTTTGGTTTTAAAAACTTTATTCCAACACAAAACTTAAATCCATAAAACATTTAATAAGCTATGGATGGGGCCTTTCCATACAAAATCTTATGAAGAAAATGTTATATCTACTAGTTATTTGGTGTTTATACTCAATGTACAACTGATAGTGTTCTGGGTGTTATCATAAGGAAATAAAAAGAGGATATTTCTACCGATTATAAAGAAAATCATACCAAGTAAGATTTAATTCACCCTTTATTATCATTAAGGCCTTAGATAATTATTACCGGTTTGTGTTTGAACTTTATATTTGAAAACTTAAGCAAAAGTTTCACAATTATGTTTTACCATGTAAAATATAATTATAACTACTATAGTTGTTAATAAAGTTGATTTGATATCTTATGCTTTATTTTAGAAATTCATTAGATATGAAGTCATACACCATAGTGTATAGTTCATTAATAATTATTTTCTATGCTACTTAGTGAAAATATCATTAGGAATCTTTTATATGTAGATAAGATTTACATATCTCAAATAATTTACATTATTTGCCTTCAAGGATCCCATTCTTGAAGTTGAAATATGTGGTTGTCATTTATATAATAAAGATAATAATGTCAAAGATAAGTTTAATTTAAATCAATTTTAAGTCAAAAGTATTTTGCGTATAGAACTTGTTATTTATAAAACATTGATATTTACTTTATTATTCTTACTAAGAGATCTAGTCTCATAAATAGAATTTTAATCATTTAAGAATATGAAAGTGATCATTATAAAAACAATTTAAGTAAATAGTCAATCATTCATAAATTAAACTGAGATATATATTTAGGCAAACTAAATTAAAACATACATCGTTGCAAAACAAACATTTTTTTTTATATTACAAGTACATTATGCTCCAAGCATAATTAATAAACTAAACTCCGAGAGTATAGTTCCAACTTGATTGTGCTCAGCTCGTTACTCTTCTATAAATATCTGCAAGTCAATTACAAATAGTAGATTAACATTTAAGTACCAAGTACCTAAGTGTTATAGATACCTGAAATACTAGTCTATTCTAGACTTTCTTTCCAGATAAGACGAACAGATTCTCCTTTAGTGTCCAGTTTCTTCACAAAAGAAATAAGATCCATCTATGTGGGCCTTATTGAATTTTTTGGGATTTAAGCTGTTCACTCCATAAAAAAATGGACCTCCTAGATCACATAAGGTGACTCGTTTGGGACTTAAACTATTCCTAGTTTAATGTTAGAAACATCTTTAGCATCTTAGTGATGCCTTTACTAGGTATCATGTTCATGTTTATTGCTCAAAGCAAATAGTTTAGGACTTAGACCTTTAAATATTAACAATTTCATATCTCTCACAATATTATCTCTTAAGACATGAACTCATTCATTGAAGTTGTATCTAGTGAATGTTATTGTTTCATTAAGTCACTAAAGATAAAAAATAACAATTCATGGTAATGAGAATGAATTATTTAACTACAAAATTTTAACAAAATTCATTTAGTATTTTTAATATTTAAGCTCTTTAATAATTAACACCCTTTGAGTTTCCAAAAACATTAATTATTAAAGTTTATGATCCAAGTTGCAAAAAAAAAAAAATGGTTAGGTATCATTTATCCCATCTATTTGAATTCAACCTGGTAAATATCGATTATCATCTATATCTTACTATATAATTCCTAGATTTATGGGATCGCTAACAAAAAATTTGATTAGATATGTATGATCTCATTTATGCCTCAGAACTCTCTTGCTTAGGTATCCTTTATCACAAAGGTTTTTCGATCAAATCATCTAATTTGAAAACATGTGTAATCGGTCTATAACTTGGTTATGGAAATTACGAATACACCCCGACCATCAAAAGATAACACTAAGCGGTTAGGTATCATTTATCCCACTAGTGCATACAAGAGATGTACGATTGTTCTTCAAAAAATATTACATAGATTTGAGGTTTGTAAAAGGGTCTTTTATATGTTTTATAATTCTAGTTTTAAAAACATATGATATCATAGTTATTACATGCATATAATAACCATGGTACCGATTTTTAAAAGAAAATCACTTTTAAAGGTTCTATATAAAAAACTAGTTTTTATATAATTTAACGCAATTCAATTTTAATAACCAGTATTAATTTTGAGTGCATTTGAACTTTTTTATATATTTAATAAAACTTTCTTATATATATATATATATATATATATATATATATATATATATATATATATATATATATATATATATAGTTTGTATAAGTTGTAAAAATCACCATTTTAAAACTTATATTTGAGTATTTCAAAATTAAAAGTTATTAGCGTTTTATAAAACCGGATTTTATCCTCAGAATCATTTCATCCTTTAAAACATTTCATCCTCGATTTACTCTTACACATTGATAAATTATGGTGTTACAAGCTCTCATCCCTTTAAAACATTTCATCATTAGAATCATAAGTGAGGACACTTTTGTCTTAACTCCTTCATACGTTCCAAATACATGACTACACCTCTACATCTTTTGTAACATAATACATGGATACATTAGGAATACTCCCATTTTTTTTAATAACTCTAGATAGTAAGTACTAATTAGCTCCAAGGAGTAAGGAGTAGTCAAGCAAAATAGATTGGCATATTTACTTTTTCATTTTGAGATAGGGGGGGGGGGGGGGGGGGAGGAGAGAGAGATTTGTAAGTTAGTTATGGATGAAGAGACAATAAGATCTGAAAGTTAACTTAGGGGTTAGGCCTTACGGTATACAAGGCACCAGCTCCTCTCGTGGCCATGGTTGTGCACACCATTCTCGATTCCACGACCATGCCGTTTTGTGATGCGTCATAGGGAACTGAGAAAAAAAATAAGGAAGAAGCTTGAGGCATTACTAATGAGGAAGAGTATGTATTTTCTCAGCCAATCTCATTCTTCTTTATGTTCATCTCTCTTCTTCATGAAGGTGGTTCATGTTACATGTACACAACAAGGAGACGGTGATGAGGTGAAATGAGATGACGTAGGGATTATACCTCATGACCTCAAAAGAAAGATGATTTATTGTTAGTCAAATATTTTTTATAATTATTTATGCTATCCAAATGATAATGTAACTAATAGTAAACCCGTAAAATTAGAGTTTTGGTAAAATCTTAATAAGAGAAAAAATAGGAGCGATTTTGTAGAAAAAATCAGCAATCGTTTTCCTAATGGGTCGAACCACAATGTTTTTTTGTTATTTACATTTGAAAATATTATATGATTGTTATAAACTAATATTTTATAAATAAAACAATATTAAATAAGTAGTAAAATAAATTAATTAGTAAAAAAAATTATATAAAATTTAAATATAATAAAGGATGCCAAACGAATTATTTTTGAATTAAAAAGATTTATATGTACAAAACTTAAAAGTAAAATAAGCATTCAATAGACTTATCAATGAAAAAACAAAAAGAAAATAGCAACTCTAATAGTGTTGAATGATCAACCAACTATTAATTATTCATAATAAAAAAATACTTCCAATAAAAATGCTTTTAAAGTTTAGAATATCATTGACAAAACTGAAGAATGTCATAGAAAACTTCCAAGATCAATTAAACTTACTTACAACAAAATATAAACAAATAAATCAAAAAGCATAAATAATTCACTCCCATTCACTATGTACTACCGAAAGGGACATGTCATGAAAACACCAAACATGCGATCTCTTTCATACGCAATAACTTATCAATTATCTGATTTTTCATTTCCTTTGTTTTTCATTCCAACCTCTATCTTTGTTCTTTCACATGGTTTCTTCGGTTGTCTGGTTTTTAGTGAAACAATGGGCCGAACAACAACATGAGCCTCTAATCGATATACCGCAATCCACCTTTCAGACCATTTCCACCCCCAATTTTCTTTGCTTAGATCATAATAAGCTTGACCAAAATATCGACTTGAATTAGCTCTCCACTATATAAAATCATTATAACATAATTTCAGTTTCATCGATTTCAAAACCAAAAAAATTCAAAAAGACTTCAAAATGTTTGTGAGAACGTACTTGATGAGAGAATGCATATGCTAGTGCTCGTTCACGTTTGCTATTTGCTTCCTCTCTTTGTTGTATCCTCCTGAATGTGGTTTCCACCATTGTCTTAGGCCCATCACACCATTTCATCTGTCAAATGGCATTGTTAGAGAATCCATAACATGAGTGGTTTTTTTTTTCATTGTGAAAAAAAAAAAAACAATGGAAAATCTTATGACCTATTATGACATGTTTTTCAAAAGTTATTATGAAATTACAAGCTCTTGTAAAGAGCTTTTTCAGTTAGTGTTTTGGCATTTTATTTATTTTAATGTAACTTTAAACATACCAACTTATATAAAAATCAATAAACTTATATAGATCAAAATCGGTAAGTGTTATAAATAACTTGATGAAAAAGCTTTACTATCATGGAGATGTATTAAGGCTTATAAATTGTTGAGTTGACAGTTGAGATGTTATGAAAAAATTTAAGGAAAAACTCTTAATAGATCATCTCTAACTCATCTTTAGGGTTTTTATATATATATATATATATATATATATATATATATATATATATATATATATATATATATATATATATATATATATATATATATATATATATATATTAAATGAAATACAAAAAAATTCGAATAGTGTTTATCTATGACCCTGTTTTATTTAATTTTTTTAACCAAAAAATACATTCCCAATATATTCTTTTGTAACTTATATTAAATGGTAAAAGACACTTATATTAATTAGCTTCTAATAAACATGTATTTTTTATTTTTTATTTTTATCTTTTTTATTGTAAAAAATTATAAATCATATTATCTAAAAATTATAACAAACTGTTCGTTATTATGGAACACTTTTAAATCAAAATTTATTAAATAAAAAACTACTTTCATAAAACACTTTAAATATATATATATATATATATATATATATATATATATATATATATATATATATATATATATATATTATGCATGCTTTTATAAAAATATCATACATACATTTGAAATAAAAAGTACACGTTTATGTATTGGAATAAAATTTCCATAAATTATCAATTCAGATATCTCATAGACCGAAGTAGATGTTCTTAAATTATCAATTAAGATATATCTCATAGACTAAAGTAAATGTTCTTATTTTTAATACATTTATACACGCATTAAATTGTGAAATTGATAATCTTCATCTATGTGGCATCGACTTTTATTAGTGGAGTAAATTACATTAATAGTCTTTATGGTTTGGAGTCATTTGCGCATTTGGTCCCTAACTTATTTTTTTAACTCGGAATGTCTCTACTATTTGTTTTTGGGGAGAATTTTATATATGCTCCTCTTAAACTTCAAAATATCATATTTGCCCAGTTTAATTTCTCAATATCATATTTACCCTTTATAAACCTTCAAAATATCATATTTGCCAAAATCATTTTTTATAATGTTTTTAATATTTTATAATCATTTTTATACCTTAGAATTATTATAATAATTAAGAAATTTAACAATATTATCCTTACGTCTATGATAATGGAATGTGAACTTGTAAATTGTTGGAATGTCGGCCTCTTGACAAACAAAAAGATTCACATTTAACCCTTTCTATGGAAGGTATATTTTGATTGTTTAGTTTTTGTTGTTGTTGATTATTATCATTTTGTAGATGGAGGATATTTTAGATATTATCATTAATATTTTGATGTTTAAAAAGTGCATATATATGATATTTTGATGTTTAAAAAGGACATATATGATATTTTGAAATTTTACGAAAGGTAAATATGATATTTACAAAGTTTATGAAGGGTAAATATGATATTTAGAAATTATGTTGGGTAAATATAATATTTTGATGTTTAAGAAGGGCATATATGAAATTCTCCATTGTTTTTGTTACGTGCTTAGTCTTTACTGTGTGTTATTGTTACGCACTTGGTCTGTATCTTACCTAAAAAGATTATTATTTAAATAGTAAAAAATGATGGGGTGGGTAAGGTAATGTGACGGAGGTAGGGTTAGGGGTGTTTTTATTAATAAAATAAAGAATCAATGACAAAATAATATTTTTAGGTAAGTTAGGGACCAAATACGTAATAAAACAAACAGTAAGAACCTTTCAAGTTGAAAAAATAAGTTAGAGACCAAACATGTAAATTACTGTAAACCATAGTGACACTTCTTTCACAAATTTTGTTCATTAATTGAAGTTGTCACATTTTAATTTTTGAAAACTATATTTAAAATTTATATGAATTCGAGACATAATATTAAACTTTATATTTATAACTAGAGTAAATTATTGAAATCGTCCCTGTGGTTTGGTCAAAATTGCACGTTTGGTCCCTAACTTTTTTTTGTACGCGGATCGTCCATATAGTTTGATTTTGTTGCGTTTTTCGTCCCTGTGGTTTGATTTTGTTGCATTTTTCGTCCCTTACATACATAAAGTTAGGGACCAAACATGCAATTTTTACCAAACCATAGGGATGAAAAACGCAACAAAATCAAACCACAGGGACGATCCGAGTGCAAAAAAAAAATTAGGGACCAAACGTACAATTTTGATCAAACCACATGGATGATTTCAATAATTTACTCTTATAACTAATTTATATCATTCAATATACAATACAATATTAAAAATATTTATTATTACATTTAAATTATAACTACTATTCAAAAATAAATTAGAAATATATAAAGGGAAAATGACTCTTGAGGGTAATTAACTTTTGCGTTTGTACTCATTTGGTCCCTTTTCTATTTTTTGTATTCAATATACCATCGAACTTGTTGTTGGTGTTTACTATAGCCCTTTTGACCGGCTTTTGACCTGTGATAGCCGGTCAAAGGGTTATGGTGAACACAAACAACAAGTTCGATGGTATATTGAGTACAAAAAAAAGGAAATGGACCAAATGAGAACAAACGCAACAGTTGGTTACCCTCCTGATTCATTTTCTCTTTACTCATTTACAACAAATCCCACATCATCTCCTACTAATATTAATGACTTTATAAGATTCATTCTTGCTTCTCTTCAAAACATAACCTACGAAAGGACATTATTCATACATGTACAACTTTGTAATGCACTTGAATATTTATTAGGGGAATCTTGACTAAGCAGACGCATTTCATGACTACATTTACATTTCCAATCAAATGATTTATCGTATCATGGATTCTAGACAAGTCTACAAACGAGTGGAATCACAAGTGCTATGATTTTTGAGTTTACTTAGCTTTAAGATCGAACTCATGGGATAAGATAAAACATCAATATGTACAATATTATGGTGATGTGTCTACAAAAACATCATGATATTGTACATATTGATGTTGTATCTTATCCCATGAGTTCGATCTTAAAGCTAAGTAAACTCCAAAATCACAGCACTTGGGATTCCACTCGTTTGTAGACTTGTCTAGGTACCATGATACGATAAATCATTTGATTGCAAATGTAAATGTAGTCATAAAATGCGCCTACTTATTCAAAATTCCCCTAATAAATATTCAAGTGTATTACAAAGTTGTACATGTATGAATAATGTCCTTTCGTAGGTTATGTTTTGAAGAGAAGCAAGAATGAATCTCATAAAGTCATTAATATTAGTAGGAGATGATGTGAGATTTGTTGTAAATGAGTAAAGAGAAAATGAATCAAGAGGGTAACCAACTGTTGCGTTTGTTCTCATTTAGTCCCTTTCCTTTTTTTTGTACTCAATATACCATCGAACTTGTTGTTTGTGTTCACCATAACCCTTTGACCGGCTATCACAGGTCAAAAGCCGGTTAAAAGGGCTATGGTAAACACTAACAACAAGTTCGATGGTATACTGAATACAAAAAAAAGAAAAGGGACAAAATGAGTACAAACTCAAAAGTTAATTACCCTCAAGAGTCATTTTCCCATATATAAATATAAAAAAAAATTAAAATTAACAACCAAAAGTTTTATTCCATTTTGGTGCAAAAGAATATTATTACTTTATAGTAGGAGTAATACTATTTATTTACCAAGATGGACTGAAATATTAAATGTGCTTAGAGAGTAATGAATTTGGAAATAAAGCAAAAAACAAGTTTAGGAAATAGATCCAAAATTCTACTAAAGCTCAATGGTTTTTGTGGGTCCTATCACCAAATTGCATTCCTCCCTTTCCTTCTATCTCTTTTCTTCTCTTCACTTACTAACAACCTACTAGTGCAATATCATTTCTTAAGATTGGTAAAAACCTAATAGAGTTGATATTGGTCGATGTGACCATCTATTTATGCCTCTAACACCACCACCTATTCCTTTTAGCCTAAGGTTCAAAGATTTTTATGGGAACCAACTCCTATCTTCAGAAAAAATCATCAAGATAGTTTCTATCTTATATAAGTAGGATTTGAACTCATACATTATTCATTAAAAATAGTTAGCATTACGAAAGACTTTACTATATGCAACATTCAACTCAAGGAGCTATTCAAGAAAGAACTGGGTCGGGGCAACATGACCTCTTTCTGGTACGAGGATTGGTTTGGGAATGGTGTAAGTTTCTTTCGTGTTTATTGGGATTGGGTTGGAGATGCTTATGAATTTTATGGATCTCGTATGATTGTCTATAGAATCTTTTACGCATCAAGATTTCTGTCACATGATCTCGGTTGGATACTATTTTACTCACAATACATGGAGTTAATGGACACTTTCACCACTTGATGGAAACCATGGAAGCTGCTGGTGTAAGACATGCGTGTTGAATTAAATTAGTTCACGAAATTCCGTTCAAACTTTTCTCATCATGATTGTTGTCACATAACTGCTGGATATTGCGTTAAATATCATGTGGTAAGGATTTAAGTTGTACCTCAAGTTCATTAAGCTTGGACTCAACTTTCAACCGATCTTCAAGTTTCAACTGCTTTACTCGGCTTTCTTTGACCATGCACATGCGACGACTATTGATTTCCGCTTGGATTTTGCTCCAAAAATGCAATCTTTCAAGAGCAGTAGAAGCTTGTCTAAAGGTAAGTTTATCCTTACATCTCGAGATCCCTTGGAGATAACGTAGCATCTTCCTTGCCTATCATTGATTTAGTTGTATACAAAACAAGAGTCTCATGAAGAAACGTTCTTTTATACCACAACAATGATATCACTTTCGAAACTCTAACATGGGATACTTAGTACATGAGACCCACAAAATGAAAAACATAAACACATACCTTATATGCTCGAAATGCACTTTGGATTCGTATAGCAGCCAATTCCTTGGTTCCCATGCTACAACCTTTAACTTCTCTACTAGAGAAAAGAAATTTCAATTCCTTCTCCATAGAATACCCGTTCTTTACGCCTTTTGAATCGATGGAATCATGTTGTATCTGTTAAAACAAGCATTAAGTGTCCATTCGGGGAAATCCCATAAAATTGGAACAAGTAAAATAATATATTTAGTTTGTTCTAGTTAAGCCCATGAAGTAAGAAAAGATATAACGTAAATTACGTTCAATTTAAATTTCAAATAACAAAGATGAAAATAAGATCCTATTGGTAAACCCATTACCTTCAACTTTATGGGCGTATTTTTCTTCTTTCTCTTATTGCGACTTATCATCTTAAACCAATCACAAACACCCATTTATGCCGATAAAATATTGCGAACACCTAGCACAAAAATATAGTTTAGAAACTACATGGAAAACTTCTGTTGATACAAATGAATTACATACATGAAGCAATTAAGAAGAATAATTAACCTTGTAAACACCACACAGATTATCAACCAAAACAAGATCACAAGAAAACTTTGACACACAACCATGCTTGAAGCAAGTCACAAAATGCACATCATATAAACAACAAAGATTACATAAAACATTTGACAAATTCCCTAAATTCCAAAAGGCAAGTCATTAATTAATTAACAAAGATAAGTAAGATTATATGTGATTACATACAACAAAAACAATCACAATAAAAGCAAGAATATATATACCTAAATTGCAGTGGTGAAATAGTGAGAAGAAACTGAAAAAGGGTACAGAAGATATGGACATTGAATTGGGAAAATGAATAGTTGTAATAGCATGAAAAAGGATGGAAGGAGAAGTGTCATGATCCATGGTTATATATGGATCAACTTTCACAAAGTGGAATATGGCTTTAAGGTATGGAAGAATTCTCAGAAGTTGACAGATGGACTAGATTTGTAGGTGGAAGGCTTTAAACTCCAAGAACCTTCAATTATGAACCCTTTGGAAAATGAAACCTCAACGTAGAATGCTTTGAACAATGAAACAAGCTTCTGTGCAACACTCTGTTGTCTGTTGTCCCAGAGACTAAAAAAAAGTATTATAAATATATAATTTTTTTTGTAGCTCGGAGTTAGTTCAATGGCCAAATTCCAAAAAAATCCGATATATATATATATATATATATATATATATATATATATATATATATATATATATATATATATATATATATATATATATATATATATATATATATATTGTTTAACCACAAAAGTATTTTTATTTTTTTGTTTTAACCACACTTTGCTTTTGTATATTTTTTATAAAATTAAATTAAAGTCTTAATGGCTATATCATAAAAAGAATAGAAAATTATAAATTACTAAAGTAGCCAAAACCACTAATTACTTACCAATTTTAGCCAAAAATTAGCATTGTCGTAAAATAACTACCAAAACCGTAGATGATTATTAGGATCACTTACTTTTTTGCCTTAATACTTACGGTTTCGGTTTAAGTAATTTTTTTTTTCAATTTTGAAATCGAAAAACGTAGCTTTTTAGAAACCTACAACATGCTCTCGAAGGCCTACAGTCTCCCAAACCGTAGATATTTAAAAAAATACGGTTTTTACAAGAAACCTACAGTTTGTTTTTTGTTTTTTTAATACTACTTTATTGTATTATGGACTACCTATTTGTAGAAGTTGACTCTTTTATTTATTTATTTATTATATACTATTTATTCGTAGAAGTTGGTTAATTTTTTTTAGGTATTAACAACTGTATTGTACTTACTATATATGAGAAATTTTATATTTTTTAGATTAAAAGTTTGTGATTTTACTTCTTAAGTTTATTATTATTATTATTATTATTTTTTATTTTAAATTCATAGAATGAGTTCAAACGAGTATTTCTTATTGCTTATCACTGAAGGAACATGAGAGTTTGTTAATTCCCAACTATCGTATGTATGGCCACCGCGATACATTCCGAAAATGTTTTATTACGGTGTTGAATTTTACGAGACAACCACATTCACTAAATTTGTTTATTTGGTGAAAAGCAAGATGATATTCCTAATGAATCAAAAGTCATCTTGTCTTATGAACATCCATACTAAATGTATTATTGTGCTATTGTTGATGATTGTGATATTAGAAAGTTGATCAAGATAATAAATAATGTTTGAGGTAAACCTGTGTCTGTGTATGTTGTAGTTGAAGAAGGTATTCGGGCAGACGAAGTCGCTGATAGAGGAAAGGCATCTGCAACTAACTTATCCAGCAAAAAAGGGAGTAACACCATAATAGGTAATTTTACAACTCCAAGTAAAAGTCAATATCATAGTGTTGAAAATGTAAACGTGATGCCAGAACCGATTATGTATGTTCAACTAGAGAATTTTAAGTATATCGGTGATAATGATGTTGATACATATGTTAATGATGTAAGTGCACATCATCTCTCTCTCTCTCTCTCTCTCTCTCTCTCTCTTTCTCTCTCTCTCTCTCTACTTTTCATCATTGTCTCCACTGCTTCCATGGCAGGTTCATCTGAGACTACCTCATTTGCTGATCAATCTGCTTCTTTGATGATGTTGAACGTGAAGCCTCACCAAAACCTTACCCTCGATATTGATTCTTCTCGATATCCTGAAGCTTTACGGCCTATGATCGAATGTCTCCGTTTTTCACCACTGGCTCAAGCATTGACCATGGCTGAATCTGTACCCTTGGTTCATCTGTCAAAGGCGTATTCTACTGCAAACTATAGTTAGGCTGAAGGGGTTATTATATTCGAGGTTGCTTCTCACAAGACTTTAGTTTCAAAAGTCCATTTCTGTAGACGTCTAGGGTTTGCTACTACTGAAGGGCTTGTAGATCTTGACTTAATTTCTTCTTCTGCACTGATTGAAATGTTTTACCAGATGGGGTTTATTGGCGATATCTCATTTCTCTCAAAGTTCAAGAAGTCCATTCTACCTCCTATGTGGAATGGGCCTTTCATGTTGTTATTCAAAAGCTTCTCTGAAAGGGTTGCTGGGTCCACTAGTGCCAGTAAGTTATTTTACACCTTAATCTATGGTCTTTACAGAGGAATCAATTTGGACTATGGTGCTATTCTTTGGACTCAACTTGTTTAAAGCTCTGTTTCGTCTACATGACATTCAGAGATCTCGTGTGCTCGGTTTTGGTCTGTCATCGTCAAGCGAGCCCTGACTCACTTCCAAGTTCTGGTGGCAGAAGATTCGGTTATCGCTGTCATTCCGTTTCTACAAACATCCTCTTTTGAAACATCTGATCCAACCAAGTTCATCTTCGTGGGTTCTATTCTGGAAGCCATGTTGTTGAATGTTCCAACTGACAATGTCATCATGAATGAGTACTAAAAGCTTCCTGCATCTGGTGTTTGACCCATGCCTGAAGATCTTAATAAACCTAAAAAAGGTGAGGAAAGAGAAAACCAAAGGCTATTCCTTCGGAAGTAGTACCAAAACCGAAGAAGGTCAAGGAACAAGCTAATAAACTGAGACCACCTTCACTGATTTCTCAGGAGCCTTCTGAATAAAGAACTCACTTGAATGTTCGGAGGACTGAACAAGGTTAGATGGAAGTTGAGGATACTGCTGCAACTTCAGAACCATTGGTATTGCTAGTGTAACGCCCCAAAATTACCAGTTAAAATTTCATTTTTAATTTAGATGAAAACGTAAAATATCATTACAAACATTCATGATAAACATCCATGTCTGAAAAACCGGTGACATCATAATCAGAATTCAGAGTACATCCCAGAAAATCTGTAATGCGGAAACAAAAGGCGTATGTGTGATATGCTGCTACCGCGCCGGCTCCTTTCCCCTAGCTGAAGAGGTACCTGAAATCAAAACTGCAAACCATAAGCACAAAGCTTAGTGAGTTCCCCCATAATACCCCATACCATGCAAGCATATAACAAACAACATTCAACTATGAGATACGGGCCCTGCCCACACTCGTGAAGATACGGGCCCTACCCATACTTCGCTATCTGGGAGATACAGGCCACGCCCACACTCGTAGAGATACGGGCCCTGCCCACACTTCACTATCTGGGAGATACGGGCCTAGCCCACACTCCACTCTCGGAGAGATACGGGCCTAGCCCACACTCAACCGCCAACTCATATCATACAAGTATCACACAGACAACAAGTATAGACAGCTCTATCATACTAGCATATATCGTAATCACTCAATTAAGAGATACGGGCTCGGCCCACACTCTAATACTAACGTCTCGTCTATACGGGCCGACCTTGGTGCCTTAGACCCTTTACTACTGAAAGGAAACTCACCTCGAAATGACTGCTGGTGTGTGTGGGAACCGACTGTCTGCTGCTGCTGCTACTCCGGAAATCCTCCGGCTGTAATTCCCACACATACTCAATCAATCACTATTTACTGCCTTTTTGGGTGAAATTACCCTTTTACCCCCCCTGACCATGCACTAAGTCAAAGACAGAGTCAACTTCCAGTTGACCCGACTCGCCAAGTTGGCTATCCAACTCGTCGAGTCCATGTCCAAACGACTATCCAGGGTTCCGTTCCTACTCGTCGAGTTAGGCGTTGACTCGACGAGTTCTCCATCCAAACTGATGTTCAAGTCCTTCATCCTACTCGCCGAGTTGTATGAACAACTCGTCAAGTTCATCTTCATCCGATGAACACTCATGCTTAGACTCGCCGAGTTGTATGAATAACTCGCCGACTCTATTCTTGATCTATGAAGATTGCCTTGGACTCGCCGAGCCAGGCCATGACTCGCCGAGTCCTACCATGGGTGAGTTTAGCTTCCAACTCACCGAGTCACACCCTGTGACTCACTGCTCAAACTCGATACAGCAAAAAGGGGACAACTCGAAGACTCGCGAGCAGACTCGCCGAGTCGTTGCCATGCACCCATTAATTACACCAATTTGTTCGATTCCAGTCCATGCCATTCACAGATCTGGGCTTCTAGGACATGAATCACACGTAAACTTTCCAACTTTACGTGTAGATATTCACTAATATGGATTTTAGGGTTCAAAATGCCTCAAAAGGGTAGATCTAGGGTGAACAAGCCACATGGGTCCATAAAGCTAACATATCTGAGCTCCTGGAGCTCAATCTTGCCTAGATCTAGAGGCCAATCAACTTATTACGAAACATTATGCACATACTAGCTTGGGGAATGGCTCAAGAATGTCTTAAATGAAACCTTAAGCATAGAAACAGGGGGAAAATGGGGTATACCTCAATGAAACTGCTGAGAGAACACAATGATGCTTGGATGGCTCTCCTTCCTCTTGATCTACTTCTCCTTCTTGCCTCAAAGCCTTCAAGAACACACACAATAGCCTCAAACTCTCAAGGAACAAGCTTAGAACGAGGGTTAGGAGCTCTGGGGGTGAATGGGGGCTGGCATGGGGCGGATATGAGGTTTAAATAGGGTGCAAACCCCTGAAACTTAGGGTTTCATCCAACAGCGGTGACTCGCCGAGTCGCCAACTTAAACGTGTCCCGGGTCTCGTCCCTACTCGGCGAGTCGGACCTATGACTCGCCGAGTCCAAGGCTTAAAAAAAAGGAAAAATACTCAATTAAGATTTACATACCAGGAACTAGGCGCTACAAATCTCCCCCACTTATTTTAGACTTCGTCCTCAAAGTCTGCTGCTCGATCCTGGAACAGCTCGGGGTAATGCTCCATCATCTCGTCTACCGACTCCCAAGTCCATTCTGAACCCCTGCGGTGCTGCCATTGCACCTTCACTAGCTCCACCCTCTTGTTCCTCAAATCCTTCGACTTCCTGTCGAGGATTGCGACTGGGCGCTCAATGTAATTCAGGCTGTCATCAACCTGAATATCCTCTAACGACACTACCGCTTAATCATCCACTAGGCACTTCCGCAGCTAAGAAACATGGAAAGTGTTGTGGATCTGGCTGAGCTCGACTGGCAACTCCAATCTATACGCCACTTTGCCCACCTGGGCTACCACCCTGAACGGTCCGATAAATCTCGGGCCCAATTTTCCCCGCTTCCTGAATGGAATGATGCCTTTCCAAGGCGACACCTTCAGGAGAACCATATCCCCGACTTGGAACTCCAATTCGGATCGATGCTTGTCGGCGTAACTTTTCTGCCGACTCTGAGCAGTCTGAAGTCTGCTCCGAACCTGCTGGATCCTCTCGGTCGTCTCGAGCACCACCTCGGTGCTTCCCATGACTCTCTGGCCAACTTCACCCCAGCATATCGGGAAACTGCACCTCCGCCCGTACAACATCTCGAATGGTGGTCGGTCAATACTCACGTGGTAGCTGTTGTTGTATGAGAACTCAGCCAAGGGAAGATAGGTATCCCAGCTACCACCGAAATCTAACACACATGCCCGTAACATGTCCTCAAAAGTCTGGATGGTCTGCTCGCTCTGACCATCCGTATGCGGGTGAAAGGCGGTGCTAAAATGCAAGCGAGTGCCCAAGTCGTCATGAAACTTCTTCCAAAATCTGGAAGTGAATCGCACATCTCGGTCTAATATTACTAACACCGGCACCCCGTGCCGCGATACTATCTCCCTGATGTAGATATCGGCCAACTTCTCGGCCAAGATGCTCTCCTGGATCGGAATAAAATGGGCGCTCTTGGTCAATCGATCCACGATGACCCAAATCGAATCTACTCCGCGCGCAGTCCTGGGATGTTTTGTGATAAAATCCATCGTGATGTCTTCCCATTTCCACAACGGGATGTCCAACGGCTGCATCTTCCCATGCGGTCTCTGATGTTCGGCCTTGACCTTCCTGCAGGTCAAGCACCGTTCGACATACCATACCACATCCCGCTTCATGCAGAGCCACCAATAATCTAGACGAAGATCCCTATATCTCTTCGTCGCCCCGGGATGAATAGAGAATCGGGACTTGTGCACCTCCTCCATCAAGATCTGACGCACGCCTCTGTGATACGGCACCCACACCCTGCGGTGCAGTGTCAATAGTCCTCGGCTATCATAATCGAAGGAGGAAACCTGACCCACCACACGTTCGCTATTTCGATGTTCCTCCTTGATGGCCTCCCGGATCTGCTCCAACAGGGGAGTCACCACAGTCATCCTCATGCACATACCACTGATCGGTGCCGCCTTGCGGCTAAGCGCATCAGCCACCACGTTGGCCTTTCCCGGGTGGTAAAGGATCTCACAATCACAATCCTTCACCACGTCCAACCATCGACGCTGCCTCATGTTTAGATTCGGCTGATCCATGAGGTACCTCAAACTCTTGTGGTCCGTGTAAATGGTACATCGAACCCCTTAGAGGTAATGCCGCCAAATCTTGAGGGCGAAAACCACTGCCCCCAACTCCAAATCATGCGTCGGGTAGTTCGCCTCGTGAGGCTTGAGCTGCCTCGAAGCGTAGGCAATGACGTGCCCTCTCTGCATCAATACCGCGCCCAAACCTGAAATAGACGCGTCACAGTAAACCACAAAGTCCTCCACGCCCTCTGTTAGGGCTAAGATTGGCGCCTCGCACAATCTCTGTCTTAGTGTCTCGAATGCTGCCTGCTGCTCGGGTCCCCACCGAAAGACCACAGCTTTCTTTGTCAACTGCGTCAGGGGTACAACTATCTTGGAGAAATCCCGAATGAACCTCCGATAATAGCTCGCCAATCCTAGGAAACTCCGAATCTCAGATGGTGACTTCGGAACCTCCCATCTCATCACGGCCTCGACCTTGGCCGGATCGACCAGAATCCCGTTCTGGTTGACAAGGTGTCCGAGAAATTGTACCTCGCGCAACCAAAACTCACACTTGGAGAACTTGGCATACAAGCTCTCCATCCTCAGGGTCTCCAAAACCTCCTCAGATGCTCCTCATGCTCCTCCTGCGTCTTGGAGTAAACCAAGATGTCATCAATAAAGACTATCACAGACCGATCCAACATCGGTCTGCATACGCGGTTCATGAGGTCCATGAACGCGGCAGGAGCATTGGTGAGCCCAAACGGCATCACCACGAACTCATAGTGACCATAGCCCGTCCGAAACGCGGTCTTCTGCGTATCCTCCTCCCTGACCCTCATCTGATGATAACCCGAACGCAAATCAATCTTGGAGAACCAAGATGCTCCCTGAAGCTGGTCAAAAAGGTCATCAATCCTCGGGAGTGGGTAACGGTTCTTCACCGTTACCTTATTCAACTCCCGATAATCTATACACATCCAGTGTGACCCGTCCTTCTTTTTCACAAACAAAATCGGGGCTCCCCAGGGTGAACTTCTCGGCCTAATGAATCCCTTGTCTAGCAGCTCCTGCAGCTGCGTAGACAACTCCTGCATCTCAGGAGGAGCCAACCGATATGGTGCCTTGGCTATCGGGGCCGCACCAGGAACGAGGTCAATCCTGAACTCCATCTGTCGCTCGGGAAGTATCCCAGGAAGCTCCTCTGGGAAAACATCTGCGAAATCTCGCACCACCGGAACCTCGATCACGGTCGAATTACCCGCCTCCCGGGTATCCATTACGTACGCAACGTATCCTGCACATCCCTGCTGAAGGTAACGTCTAGCCCTCGCTGCTGAACATACAGCGGGTCCGCGCTGTAGCTTCTCGCCATGAATCACTAACTCTCCCCCACCCAGGGTCCTGACTCGCACTAGCTGCCGCGCACAATCTATCACCACCCCATTAGGTCTCAATCAGTCCATTCCTATGATCACCTTGTTCCCACGCAACGGAATGGGAACCAAATTCACCAAGTAGCGCTCCTCGAACAACCGCAATACGCAGTCCTGAAATACCATCGATGCTCGCACCGATCGATCATCAACAATCTCTACTTCCAAAGGGCAATCCAGCATGCCCGAAGACTCAGGAAACTTCTTGCTAAGCGCAAGGGACACAAACGATCGGGATGCACCCAAGTCGAACAACACTTGGACTGGGATACCATTCACATGGAACGATCCTAACACATATACATATACCGGGCACATCTCAATATCATAACATCATATAAATAAACAAGAAGGAAAAGAATCATACCCGTCACCACATCGGGTGCTGCGCGTGCCTCCTCGGTGGTCAGCTGGAATGCCCGGCTCCTCACCACTGGAGCCTCTGCCTTGCCCTGTCGGCCATCTGTGATCCGTAGGGTCGCTGGGGCTGGCGCCTTTACCGGCGCTGAACCTGTCAACTGGGGGCAATCGGCCTTCTTGTGGCCCCTCAGGTTGCAGTGGAAACACAGTAACTCAGATGTCCGTATCGCCGCAATGGGAGTAGTACAATCCCTGCTAAAGTGCCCTGTCTTGCCACACTTGTAGCAGCCTTCTGATCCACGCCGACATGCTCCCTCATGTGTCCTGCCGCATTTCCCGCAGCGGCCCGGTCCCCCTTGGCCCTTCGGCCTCCCATCTGATCCTCGGGACTTCTTTCCTGAAGTCCCAATCACCTGACCTGCCTCTGCTTTCCTCTTCCGAGTGTGCTCTAAATCAATCTCCCACTCCCTCGCCCTGGCGATCATGGACTCCAGGGTAGGGCAAGCTGAAAAACTAACATGCTCTCGGATGTTGGCCCGGAGCATATCATGATAATGGGTCCTCCTCATATACTCGTCACCTGCATACTGGGACACCAACAAGGCCCTCTCTCGGAACTTGGCGGTGATCTCCGCCACAGTCTCAGTCGTCTGCCTCATATCCAAAAACTCCCTGGCCAGCTGCTGAAGCTCGACCGCCGGCGCAAACTCTGCCCTGAACCTGGTCACAAAGTCCGACCAGGTCATAGCCTCGATAGCTGAGGCTCCCAACGAGTCACCCACTGACTCTCACCAGTCTCGAGCTCGATCCCGCAAACACCCTGCTGCATACCTCACCTTCGACCCCTCGGGGCAGAAACTAGTCAGCTGTGCAGACTCGATGTCTGCAATCCATCGTCTGGTGGCAATGGGGTCTTTCACCCCATGGAAATCCGGTGCACCACTGCCCCTGAAGTCCTTAAAGGACAGTGTGCGAGATCCCGACTGGCCGGATGCCATGTCGCTCCTAAACGCCCTGAGGCGATCCTCCATCAGCTCGATGATCCCTTCCTTGATCGACCCGAAGATAATGGGGGTAGACTCAAGGATACCCCTGGTGATCTCAGACGCGATGAACTCCCGCAGCCTCTCATCAATTGGCTCGGAACCTGATCCCGAACCCGACCCCTCTCCTGAACTGCCAACCGCTGGCCTCGGGCGTAGTACCACCATTCTGAAATGCAAGAAATAACAATTGTTAGCGATACTAATACCCCTGGAGGGATCCTACTCACTACAAGTTTCCCGATCTCATCTTGGCCTTCCTTGGTTCGGGTACGGATCCTCTACTTTCAGTAGTACGGGCCCATACTACCTTCCACATCTATCCGTACCTTCTTCAAGGACTGCCTTAACTCCACCAGGTCCCTTCCACTACCACTAATCACTGCTACTCTTTATCCTAGGCTTACCCTAGGAAACCCTTGGCTTCACCCAAACCAGTCCTCAGTTGTTGAAGGCCTCTTGGTGATGTCAATTAACTATTACCTGAATACAATCACATGTGATGAGGCTCGGATAATCCTTCGAGTAAGGGAATCATCCCTACAACGGTTAAGACTCAAATAAGAGCTACACAATAGGGTAAAATCCAACACTCTGAGTTTATACGACCCTGATCACATGTGACTTTAGCGTATTCACCTAACAGTTAACTCCCATCACTTCAAGGCCCACATAGCACAAAGCAAACAACATTTGGACATACGGAAAATAATCTCAAGCCACTCTATCCTCGCCGAAAGCACTAAACTAGCATACAATGCTAAACTCGTACTATTAGGAATAACCTAAAGAGGCTACCCTACTACTGTCTACTCAAACCTAGCATGCAATTCTTTTATATACTTAAGCACATAAAGCAGGCACATAAGGTCATCACTCCTAGATCCTTATTCATATTCTAGCATGCTGTTCTACAAAAGCTGATAAACATAACATAAACTTGTATGGGTATTTTGGGGAATACTTACTTGAGCTCGGCCGGTTGCGCACATCACACACATTATTCTTTCTTAAAACCCTTTACTTAACCCTTTTAGAAACATTTTCTCCTTCGAAAATCTTTTAATCCCTCAATTTGAGTTCAAACACCCCCGAAGGTGTGTCCGAATCCCTCAAACCAGGGCTCTGATACCAACTTGTAACGCCCCAAAATTACCGGTTAAAAATTTCATTTTTAATTTAGATGAAAACGTAAAATATCATTACAATCATTCATGATAAACATCCATGTCTGAAAAACCGGTGACATCATAATCAGAATTCAGAGTACATCCCAGAAAATCTATAATGCGGAAACAAAAGGCGTATGTGTGATATGCTGCTACCGCGCCGGCTCCTTTCCCCTAGCTGAAGAGGTACCTGAAATCAAAACTGCAAACCATAAGCACAAAGCTTAGTGAGTTCCCCCATAATACCCCATACCATGCAAGCATATAACAAACAACATTCAACTATGAGATATGGGCCCTGCCCACACTCGTGAAGATACGGGCCCTACCCACACTTCGCTATCTGGGAGATACAGGCCACGCCCACACTCGTAGAGATACGGGCCCTGCCCACACTTCACTATCTGGGAGATACGGGCCTAGCCCACACTCCACTCTCGGAGAGATACGGGCCTAGCCCACACTCAACCGCCAACTCATATCATACAAGTATCACACAGACAACAAGTATAGACAGCTCTATCATACTAGCATATATCGTAATCACTCAATTAAGAGATACGGGCTCGGCCCACACTCTAATACTAACTTCTCGTCTATACGGGCCGACCTTGGTGCCTTAGACCCGTTACTACTGAAAGGAAACTCACCTCGAAATGGCTGCTGGTGTGTGTGGGAACCAACTGTCTGCTGTTGCTGCTACTCCGGAAATCCTCTGGCTGTAATTCCCACACATACTCAATCAATCACTATTTACTGCCTTTTTGGGTGAAATGACCCTTTTACCCCCCCGACCATGCCCTAAGTCAAAGTCAGAGTCAACTTCCAGTTGACCCGACTCGCCGAGTTGGCTATCCAACTCGTCGAGTCCATGTCCAAACGACTATCCAGGGTTCTGTTCCTACTCGTCGAGTTAGGCGTTGACTCGACGAGTTCTCCATCCAAACTGATGTTCAAGTCCTTCATCCTACTCGCCGAGTTGTATGAACAACTCATCGAGTTCATCTTCATCCGATGAACACTCATGCTTAGACTCGCCGAGTTGTATGAACAACTCGCCGAGTCTGTTCTTGATCTATGACAATTGCCTTGGACTCGCCGAGCCAAGCCATGACTCGCTGAGTCCTACCATGGGTGAGTTCAGCTTCCAACTCACCGAGTCACACCCTGTGACTCACTACTCAAACTCGATACAGCAAAAAGGGGACAACTCGAAGACTCGCGAGCAGACTCACCGAGTCACATGAACGACTCGCCGAGTCGTTGCCATGCACCCATTAATTACACCAATTTGTTCGATTCCAGTCCATGCCATTCACAGATCTGGGCTTCTAGGACACGAATCACACGTAAACTTTCCAACTTTACGTGTAGATATTCACCAATATGGATTTTAGGTTTCAAAATGCCTCAAAAGGGTAGATCTAGGGTGAACAAGCCACATGGGTCCATAAAGCTAACAGATCTGAGCTCCTGGAGCTCAATCTTGCCTAGATCTAGAGGCCAATCGACTTATTACGAAACATTATGCACATACTAGCTTGGGGAATGGTTCAAGAATGTCTTAAATGAAACTTTAAGCATAGAAACAGGGGGAAAATGGGGTATACCTCAATGAAACTGCTGAGAGAACACAATGATGTTTGGGTGGCTCTACTTCCTCTTGATCTACTTTTCCTTCTTGCCTCAAAGCCTTCAAGAACACACACAATAGCCTCAAACTCTTAAGGAACAAGCTTAGAACGAGGGTTGGGAGCTCTGGGGGTGAATGGGGGCTGGCATGGGGTGGATATGAGGTTTAAATAGGGTGCAAACCCCTGAAACTTAGGGTTTCATCCAACAGCGGTGACTCGCCGAGTCCAGGATATGGACTCGCCGAGTCGCCAACTTAAACGTGTCCCGGGTCTCGTCCCTACTCGGCGAGTCGGACCTATGACTCACCGGGTCCAAGGCTTAAAAAAAGGAAAAATACTCAATTAAGATTTACATACCAGGAACTAGGCGCTACAACTAGATTATGTCTTTGGACTCCCATTATTTATTATTCAGACTTCACTCTTGGATGCCTCACATATTTAGTAGATTATTCTTTTGAAGAATTTTGTGTGTATTAAGATTCGAGAACTAGAGATGTTTTTAAGTCTTTTTGAAGCCAAAGTGTTTTTTTGATTGGATCTTCTACTTGATCATAGGGCTTATAACTAGTTTAAAGACTTTTTTGCTTTGAAGTCGAAGACCTTTACTATTTAGAGATTCATGGCCAACATCACAGATCACAGACACTTCATAGTTTCAGACACATTTCAACATTTGGTTCTCATTAAGTTTCATTTTATTACCACACTTGTTAGTCGGTTACTGTATTTTAGCCTTTTTATCACTTCATTTGTACCCTCATTATTTGCGAGTATTTAGAGAGAAAATGTTGGAGCATGTAAATGCTCTACAAATTATGAGTGATAAGTTAGGTTTATTATTTCCCTTTGTTGTATTGTCAGGTTTCTCTCTCCTATATATAGAGAGAGTTGGTCATTGTTAACGTAAGAGTGCACTCACAATGCAGTTTCTAGAGAGAGAAAGTGTGGTGGGATCTCTCCCACCAGGGGAGAGTTATCTCTCTCCCAACCATGTTCTTCATGTATTATCTTTTATCTCTTTTCAAGTATTTTATGGAACAACTCATCTTCATGTTCTTCATTCTAATTTTTATGTTCGTTAGATCTTGAGCTATTATTATCCCGCATCCACCAATCGTCAAAATGGGTTTCAAAAGAACTAATGTTATACCTGGGAACTCTAAGGAGACCAGTGAGGAAGAACCTCTTTTGAATTTGTTATTCATTATGTCTTGTGGTATTTTCAGTTAATGATGGTGATGATCACTCGAGGTTCAAGATTAGGTTCAAGCTTCGGCGTAGAGCCCATTGATGAGAGGCCGCACGATCTTATTGCAGCCGAGGTTACTCGTGGCATTCTTAATGCTACCCCAGTGATTTTTGGGACTGTCAAGGAGGGTATGATGGAGACCATGGAGGAGCGGCTTAGGTCTTTTCAAGACGAGATTGTGTGGGCCAAGTTAGAACCTGAGCTCCTTCTTTCTGGGAGTTCAAGGTGTGTGGTGCGCCCGAGTTCTTTGGGGCCAGGCATCCTACCATTAGTCGATTATGGGTGGCAGGCATGGAGAATTCCTAATGCATGAGCTTTTGCCCCGAGTCGACAGATGTGGGGTTTGCATCTTGTATGTTAAGGGATCGAGCATGTGACTGGTGGGAGGAGGTGACCCGTGAAGTTGGATCAACAGGTGTGTCTGAGATGTATTGGAAGGAGTTTGTGTAGGGGTTTGATCTGGAGTTTTCACAATCCATTGAGGTGCAGCGTTTAGTGAGGGAGTTTCAGGATTTGCAGCAGACTACCGAGGCTGTGGAGGAGATCACCGCCATGTTTCGGGAGGGAGCATTGTTGGTTCCATAGTACACTGCGGATGAGGAGATGAAGAAGACGAGGTATCATTTCATTATGAGGGATGATATCCAAGAATTTGTGAACTTTTCAGTGTGTAAGACCCTGAATGATATGGTGGAGAAGTGTAAGTCCCTAAAATGCCTGTGTATCAATCAGATCCGTTTGATGGTGCAGAATCCTAATCAAACGGATGATGTCAGATAAAATAGAAGATAAGGAGAAGAAAAATAATATGAATCTTGTTTTAATTGATTAGAATGAAGTTCCTTTACAAGATTCACACAGTTACACACATACGCTCCTTTCTCTCTCTCTGGCCGTAAACTCTTCTCACGTTCATCAATCTCTACTCCTCACCCCTAAGACCTATATATATATATATATATATATATATATATATATATATATATATATACAAGGGAATATGGGCTAACTGAACATGGGCCGTAAATGGGTTTACGGCCGGGCCGTAAACAGGGTTTATGGCTGTAAACACCTCCCTGGTCGTAAACTCATAAAATATTACAGAAGAATATAATTACCCAGACAAGCAAAGTATAAACCATATTTTGACCCAACAATCTCCCCCTTGGTTTATAGCTTTCTTTTCTTAATTAACCCAACAAGCTCCCCCTAAAAAGTAGCTAGCTCTTCTTGTTAATCTTCAATGGGAGCTTGGCTTCAGCTTTAACCTTCGATTTCTTCACATCATCAGGATGAACATATGAATCTTTAATGAATGACTTCATCTTGAGTAATTGAGCTTTTCTTCAGAATTTAGCATTGAACGCACATTGGGTGAAGAGGCTTGACGTACTGATTCTTGAAAGATAGCGCTTTCAGCTTGAGAATCTTCAGAGAGAAATAATCTTCTGGATCACTTCAGCAGGTACAACGATAACAGTAGACTGATTGAGGAGGCTTCAATGCAATCCGTCACATAATCTTCAATTTCTGCTTCACCTTGCTTCTGGGGTTGAAGGAATGAATGTTGAAAGAATGATCTTCATATCTTGCTCCTTCGAATGAGATTTCTTCGATGCTCACGGACGAAGCTTTGGCTCAGAAATCTTCGACACAGTCTCCATGAGTCTTATCTATACCTGAAATCACTTTTCAAGACAAAACAAAACTAAAAGAAAAATCAACACACGAATTAAAACAAAAACAAAAATATTTTTGGATTTTTCATATTTTCTGAAAAAGAAATAAATCATAAATAACACTATTATTTTTTTTAATTTTTATTTATTTTAAAATTTTTAATTTTCTGATTTTTTTTTAATTCTCCCATAATATTTAAATTAGAAGAACACTATGAACAAACTTAAAAAAAACAAAAATAATAGCTAACTTTAAGAGTGATTTGGGATCAAAGTCGTTGGACAGCCTTTATCCGTTTATCAGTACCTCTCCCTTCATGAATAGATCTGGTCAATCGCCGGTATTGTGGTCCACTTAAACATGAGAGATTGTGACAAAATTAGGACATACTATAAGTGACAAGACAATGTGATCCTAAGTTCCTAGATAATATTCCTTAAGGACCATTCAGCTGACGACGACCAAATATATTGTTGTCCACCTAAATTGAGCAGCGAGATCTATAGACAACATGTATGTGTTCAATTTTAATTGTACTAGAACGTGTTTCCCACTTCCTGATATGCTCCAGCCATCAAGGACTTCCAAAATACTCCTTACACCGGGTGAGAAGACAATTATTAAGAGAGAAGATAGATTTAGAATGTATATGCTGTACATCTAGGTCGGATCTCTTCCAATCACGCAAAGGATGAAACATATGACTAACTGAAGTTTCAGAGGGATTGAGAAGAGAATGTTGCATATACTGTGTGCCAGGTCGGATTTTGAATCACGTAGAGGAGACAATATATGGCTAACAGATAGAAAGAATTGCATAGATAGAAGATGCAGAGAGATAGAATTGCATATGTTACAGTCCAGGTCGGATCTCTCGATCACACAGAGGAGGCAACATATGACTAACATACAAAAAGAAAAAAAATAACTTTCTACAGACCTAATTTATCAGAATTCCCCAGTCACCCCATCAAAACCGGAATTAAGGACAGAGTCTGCACATCAAGGAAAAGTGAATCCACAGTTCTAGATACATGTTCTTTTAGTGTGACCAGTAGATTCCCATGTATATCTCCCCGCTCAACCTATCCGAGCGTCGTATTGTCAGGCTAAATGGATCTATCTAGGTCAAGATTTTTCAAGTCTCTAGATTCCTTAAGTTCATCTATGCCTAGTCAAGTCCATTTTAATCTTTCGTGCCTACCATTGCATCGAACACAGAGCCTAGACAATTCAGATTCAGTCCCTTACACAGATTCAGATTGCCTGTTATCACATGATTACATCACTTCCCAAAACATCTCCTGCAAGCACATTCCATTAACACCATATTTTTTATTTTCTAATGTTTTTGGATTTTTTTTTTAAATTAAAATTTTCTAATTTTTGTTTTGTTTTTATTTCTCCCCCTAAATTTGTGCATAGGAGAGAAACGAAAGTAAATGCGCAAATTTAAACTATCCTAAAACAAAAATTAGTCTTTAAAGCGAATCAGCTTAAGAAAAACTCAGGAGTACAAAGAAGAAAACGCAAACCGTAATTCACCGATTGAATCAGCATCCAGAAGGTCTAAGAACAGCACGCATAATCTCAGAACAGATCCGAAAATTCTTCATGTCGTTAAGCACAAACCCCATGTGATCCCTTCTTTTCTTCCTTTCTTTCCTTTTGAAGAAGAAGCCCCAGTTTCCTGTATAAAAAGGAGTTTGAAGAAGAAAATTTAGTCACAATATTGCACACATTTTGATACCAATTGTAAGTCCCTAAAATGCCTGTGTATCAATCAGATCCGTTTGATGGTGCGGAATCCCAATCAAATGGATGATGTCAGATAAAATAGAAGAGAAGGAGTAGAAAAATAATATGAATCTTGTTTTAATTGATTAAAATGAAGTTCCTTTACAAGATTCACACAGTTACACACATACGCTCCTTTCTCTCTCTCTCTCTCTTTGGCCGTAAACTCTTCTCACGTTCATCAATCTCTACTCCTCACACCTAACACCTATATATATATATATATATATATATATATATATATATATATATATATATATGGGCTAACTGAACATGGGCCATAAATGGGTTTACGACCGGGCCGTAAACAGGATTTACGGCCGTAAACCTATTTACGACCGTAAACACCTCCCTGACAGTAAACTCATAAAATATTACAGAAAAATATAATTGCCCAGAAAAGCAAAGTATAAACCATATTTTGACCCAACAAGAAGGCTCGGGAATGGGAGATTGAGTTAGTGCTCCGCACGAAGCGGAAGCCGGAGCAGGTTCAAACGACTGTAGGTCAGGATAAAAAGCCTAAGACCTTCGATCCTTCCATTAGGGAACAGTAGGTCCGTAGCTAATATGCCAAGTGCGGGAAGATGCACAGTGGAGCTTGTCAAGTGACAGGTCCAGTATGTTATACATGTGGTCATCCAGGCCATGTGAGTATGGATTGCCTTAGGAAGGGTTGATTTGTTTCCACTTTAACCAAGTTGGTCATAAAATGGACGTCTGTCTATAGTTGGCTAGAGGAGGAGGAGCAGTGGTGGTGCCTACACCCGCCACCATGAGGATTACTAATGGCCGCCCCACCAAGGCTGAAGCTCCTGCAGTGAAGAGCTGCGCATTTCCACTGACAACGGAGGATGCCCGAGCAGCGCCAGATGTCATTACTGGTATGTGATCTATATTTGTCTTGTTTATTTTATTCTTATGCTTATGTTATTATGATATTATATAGGGACCTTCTTGGTCAATGGTTTGTCATTGCATGTTCTTTTTTAATCGGGGGCTACCTAATCGTTTGTATCTCTTGCGCTTAGCAAGAAGTTCTAGGATGCTTCGGGGACCTTGGATTCCCCACTCGAGGTGGAGATTGCGAATGACCACACCGTGGGTGTTGCAAGGGTATTTCAGAGGAGTGTTCTGAATGTGCTCGGTGAGAGGTTTTCTATCGATTTGGTTCAAATTCCTTTGCGGGGGTTGAAAGCGACCATTGGGATAGATTGGTTAGGGTCCAATGGGGCCATGATAGACTGCGAGCGTGTGACATCCCCAATTTCATGGCCAGAAAAGACCGATTTGTTTATGCTTTGTTTTTAAAATCAGAGTAATCGTTTAAAGAAAACGGTTGCGGAATTTGTTCCTAAAACAAGATATGATAAAAACTTATCAAAACATTTTAAAAAGAGAATGTATTTTCATTAAATAATAAAACCTCGGGATGTCATGTTCCGATACAGACACATAAGCATAAACAGAACATACATTCATTTGCTCTAGTGATTTAGATCTCCTTTAATCTCTCAGTGCAAAGCAGCTTCGTATCGATACCTGTGATACAATTAAACTGAGTGGGTCAGGCTTGGGAGCCTGGTGAGCATATAGGGTTTTCAACCCACAATAATATAATTATTATATTCAATCATCAAACAATCAACCCAATTACCCATCCCCATTATCTTCCTTACTCTTAAGGGTCTACCCTAAGAATCATCTATTCGTTCACTTCGTATTAGGCACTAAGACAATAGCTGCCGGGATTCTTTATTAGGCACTAAGACAATAGCTGCTAAGGCTCCTTCATAGAGCACTAATTCCATAGTTGCTATGTTTCATTCATCGGGTACTAAATCTATAGCTACCAGTGTAGGTACTAAGTCCATAGCTATCATCGTCTATCTAACAATACTAAATCCATAGCTACCAACGTTCGTCTATACGGTACTAAATCCATAGTTACCAAGGTTTATCTATACAGTACTAAATCCATAGCTACCAGCGTTCATCTATACGGTACTAAATCCATAGCTACCAAGGTTTATCTATACAATACTAAATCCATAGCTACCAGCGTTCGTCTATACGGTACTAAATCCATAGCTACCACGGTTTATCTATACAGTACTAAATCCATAGCTACCGAGGTTTATCTTTCGTCTCATCTTCAAACTTATCCTTCATCACACACCAACTAGTTCGTCTACCCATGTTCTACCCAACATATTTGTAGATATAAAATACATATGCAATTTAACTCATTTAAAACCTATATAAAACATCCATTCCACGCTTATCTCAAATAAACAACAATATATAAACACATAACATGTATTTCGTAGAAAATACTTAATATTTATGTGTTAGAAGAAAGTTACCACACACTCACACCAAACATATACTTAATACATTCAAACAATACTTGTATTAAAATCGTGTTTATGAAAGGGACTATACACTCACTTGATCAGAAGATGATCGGACAACACTACGACTTGTAGAAGTAGTATTCTTCGGTGAAACCGTGATCACTTCACACACCTAGTTTCTCGCGGGCAGAGCTTCGACTCGGAAACTCTTTTCTTCTCGGGATCTTCGGGCTTCAGGACTTTCTTCGGGTTTCGGGGTTGATACTGGGGCTTCGGGGGGTTAAAATAGGGCTTAGAGGGTGTATCGGGAGTGAGAGAGAAGGGATGGAGCAACCATAGTCTCCTTTTGCCACATCGTGGGCTTGATCGTCACTGCATGCGTCATCCCAAGTTTCATCTGGGGGACTCCCGGAGCAGTCAGGAGATTTGCCACATCGTGGCACTGCTTGCCACGTCGTGGTCTCTGACACTTTTGGGGTTTCGCGCCCCGAACTTCAGAAATTCATAACTTTCGTGTACGAACTCCGTTTTCGATGTTCTTTATATCGATGCGAACGTGAGATTATTCTCTAAAACTCTCGTTTAGAATCCATTGGATAATTTTGACTTTATTTTTAATATATTATAAGTATATTACTTATATATTATCTATAGTAGGCCGGGACAGGAAAACTCCGTTTGAAATTCATAACTCCTTCATCTGAACTCCGTTTTCGTCTGTCTTTTTATCGGTGGACTACTATCAAATAAATATTCAACTCTTGTTTAGATCACTAAGGATAGATATCTATCTACCTTAAGTTCACTATTTACGTCGCACTGGGTCGTGCCGGTTCTGTCACGAAACTTCGACAGGTCATAACTTCTTCGTTATAACTCGGATTTTGGTGTTCTTTATATGCACGGAAACCTTGTGACATATACTACAACTTGGTTAAGATTAATCCTTCTAAATAATCTTCCATCAAAAAGTCATTTTTGATGCTTATCGTCTCTAAATTGACTAGCCCAGATCTACGGGCGTTACAATTATCTCCCCCTTAGGATGATTACGTCCCAGAATCATCAACGAAATAGGACTTGCATAATGATTCCACATGTTAGCTCTTCATCCTAGGTAATAACCATAACTTCAATGTTTCCTCGATAGAGTATTTAACTTTATGGCTTTCTTGACCGCAGATGATGCCCAATCTTGCATCTGTTTATCGTACTATGCTGTACTTTCAATCATAACTTTCAAGTTACAAAATAAGTCCTTATTGTGGACTCCTTCTTCTTCTTAGGATAAGTACTTTCCTTCATCTATTGCAATAGACCGATGGGTCATGTTCTAATTACCTCTCATCGTATGATGCAACTCTTAGACTCAAGTCTCTTAGAGTCAAATTCCAGAATGGAATATACCTTTCTTCATATTCTAATGTGATGTAATCACATTTCAGCATGTAGCGTTTCTACCTGCAAACTTCTTTTAACAACGAGCGCGACACTATCAATCGCATTAACTTCAACCTTCTGAATTAAGTCGGATGTTACATCTAACTTGGTCCTCTAGACCACGTAACATACTCTTCGTAGTCGAACTCAAATTTGATATGACCAATAGGGTCGGAATAACAACCATATTACTAGTCATTACCGAAACAATGGTAATGACATACCAGAATAAACTGGAAGTCAATTACTAGTTTCTTGGTAACCTTGTGACTTTCCCTGATCCAAGTGCGAGTCTTGTGCTTCTGGTAGTATATGCATCTACGACCTTTCACACCTACTCATACTCATCCCAAGTATTGTCTTGCGGTCAACCAAGTCACCATACAAGAATATCACAAAAGAATTTAACACATACGAATGTGTCCAAATAATCATAATCAATTTCCCTAAACTCTACTAGGACTTCTTCATTGCTCAATCTTCAATCATCAACTCTACTTCAACTCGATTGGTGATGGAAATACCAGATGACGAGACAAGTTCGAGAATTTCACCAATCGTTCCATCATCCTGCCAATCGAAGGTGTACTTTAGACGTACCGTACTCCTCTAACGTATTGTTATTTCATAAGACATACTCTAAAGGCAAGATACCACTCTTATGATATCTTCTAATAGGTGTCATCCACTATCATAAGCCTTCTTCATTTCCTCCATTTACTCAATTTATCTACGAGTCTTCACCATGACCTTTTGTACATCCAAGCAGACATTTGGTGTACCAAGCGAGAATTTTTTAAGATAAGAAAGTTTTTAATTACAATAAACGTATAAATCTCCTTATCACCCCAAAGCGTTTACATGCTAGTTCTAATTTCGTAGTCGTACGCTTAGAATCCTAAACACATAAGGTTTCCAGATCCGGTCGACAATAGACCATAGATCGGAACAAATAATAGCATCAATTTAGCTATCACACAAAACAATTAGAACATAAAAGCATTTTAGGCATCATTCCTAAATTAAACTAGTGTTTGTGTCAATTTACGTGTACTACCTAACATATTTTAGACATACTCCTCACAATCATTACTTAGCATTCTAAGTTTAAGTCTAGAAATTTCCTACAACTTCCTAGTTCGCTTAAACTAATGCTCTGATACCAACTGTGACATCCCCAATTTCATGGCCAGAAAAGACCGATTTGTTTATGCTTTGTTTTTAAAATCAGAGTAATCGTTTAAAGAAAACGGTTGTGGAATTTGTTCCCAAAACAAGATATGATAAAAACTTATCAAAACATTTCTCAAAGAGAATGTATTTTCATTAAATAATAAAACCTCGGGATGTCATGTTCCGATACAGACACATAAACATAAACAGAACATACATTCATTGACTCTAGTGATTTAGATCTCCTTTAATCTCTCAGTGCAAAGCAGCTTCGTATCGATACCTGTGATACAATTAAATTGCGTGGGTCAGGCTTGGGAGCCTGGTAAGCATATAGGGTTTTCAACCCACAATAATATAATTATTATATTCAATCATCAAACAATCAACCCAATTACCCATCCCCATTATCTTCCTTACTCTTATGGGTCATGGCACTGCTTTCCACGTCGTGGCACTGCTTTCCACGTCGTGGTCTCTGACAGTTTTGGGGTTTCGCGCCCCGAACTTCAGAAATTCATAACTTTCGCATACAAACTCCGTTTTCGACGTTCTTTATATCGACGCGAAGGTGAGATTATTCTCTACAACCCTCGTTTACACTCCATTGGCTAATTTTGACTTTATGTTTAATATATTATAAGTATATTACTTATATATTATCTATAGTAGGCCGGGACAGGAAAACTCCGTTCGAAATTCATAACTCCTTCATCTGAACTCCGTTTTCGTCTGTCTTTTTATCGTTGGACTACTATCGAATAAATCTTCAAATCTTGTTTAGATCACTAAGTATAGATATCTATCTACCTTAAGTTCACAATTTTCGTCGCGCTGGGTCGCACCGGTTCTGTCGTGAAACTTCGACAGGTCATAACTTCTTCGTTATAACTCGGATTTTGGTGTTCTTTATATGTACGGAAACCTTGTGACATATACTAAAACTTGGTTAAGATTAATCCTTCTAAATAATCTACCATCAAAAAGTCATTTTTGATGCTTATCGTCTCTAAATTGACTAGCCTGGATCTACGGGCGTTACAGAGCGTCAGCTGGTGAGAGTTTGAAACCCAGGTGGGGGAGAAATGGTTATTCGTGGAGAGAGAGAAAGAGAGAGATAGAGAGAGAGAGAGAGAGGGCGCCTCGCATGGGCCAGCTCTATGTTTGGCTGTGAGGGCTAGGAGGCTTCTTCAGCAGGGTTGTTCTGGGTTCTTGGCTTATGTTTTAGACACGAGGATTGAGGCCACACCAGAGTTGAGCAGTGTTCCAATTATGCAAGAGTTTCCTGACGTATTTCCTGATGAGTTGCCCGGGGTGCCTCCGGAGAGGCAAGTGAAGTTCCATATTGATTTAGTGCCTGGTGCGGTTCCGATAGTCAAGGCACCATATCATCTAGCTTCGCCTGAGATGCAGGAGTTATCTATGCAACTTCAGGAGCTGTTAGACTGAGGATTTATCCGCCCGAGCAGTTCCCTATGGGGAACACCGATCATGTTCTTGAAAAAGAAGGACGGGTCACACAATATGTGTATTGATTATCGAGAGCTAAACAAGCTAACGGTGAAGAAATGTTATTCGCTCCCGAGGATTGATGATTTGTTCGATTAGCTTCAGAGTGTATCTTGGTTTTCCAAGATTGATCTTCGGTCTTGGTATCTTTAGATGAGGATTAGGGATGAGGATATACCGAAGACAACTTTTAGGACTCCAAGATCCTTCACAATGGCTTAAAAGCTCCAAGATAAAGGCTAAGGGTTGACTTCAAGTGCTTAGGAGGCTTAGAGGATGATAAAAGATGAGGCTCATGAAATAAATAAGGTTTAAATAGGGTCAAGGACCAAAATTAGGGTTTCATACCTGAAGGGAGTACACCTCGCGTACCTCTTAGTATGCTTGGTGTACTCAAAGACCACTCGTAACCATAATACCCAGTACGCCCCGAACAATGAACTCCTTCGTCCTAAGTCCATTTCCAATGAACTTTATATCCTCAGAAAGGTGATAAGAAGCCCTACACTTCTAACAACTCACCCTTGCCTTAAAACTACCCGAACAATAACCCAAATATCATAAAGTCCCGAACTAAGAAATTATGACTATATCCTTGGGCTCCAAACCACCATTGAACACTTGGATTAGTTAGACTTTAACTCCTTCATTCAAAAAGGACCAAATCCTTTTTTTTCCTAAGGCCCTAAGCCTTATGATAACTGATGATCAGGCCACATCCCCGAATAATGAAGCAAAGTAGAAACTAGGTGTTACATTTTCATTGCATATTTTTTGGTGTCTTGGAGATATCTACATTGTTAGATAAGTATCAAGAGTCTAATAGTTTTTGCTATTCTAGGTCTAGCTCTTGGACTGACTAGTTGGGGCATGATTATCTGTTAGGAGGTTGATCACTTAGTCCCTTCCCTTGATTCCCCACTCCCCCAAAGCTAAGACTATTGGCTTGGGATTTAGGGCTCCCAGGTCATCTAGACAAATTGTTCTTCTTGGTCTTTCTTGGTTTGTGTCCTTCGAAAGCTTGTGCTTACGATCTGTCCAATGTTTGTGTTCATGTGTGAGCTATGATTTGGCTGTTTTAGGGATGACCATCTTTCATAAGACGATTTTCAATTCCCTCCATTCTTTACCTTTGGTTTCCTAGTTATCACCGTTGGGCGGTTTTACCTCCTTCTGCATGACTTTTCGTTGTTGGCTTTGTTTTTTGCGAGGTTATTGACTAGATGTCGTCCTGGGGGAAAACCTTGCCAGTTGCAAACTCTTATAGTTGTAGTGAGCCTCAATTCCATGTCCTCTTTTTTTGGTGCAGTTGCCTACCCCCACTACTCCAGCACTGTCAGTTCATTAGTTGTGTTTCCGGTCGAGCTCTGTGACTTTGCGCGTGTGTTCACTCTTTTCCTCCTTTTCCATGCTCTGTGCTCTTATTGTGTGAAGAGCTAAGGGTATGATCAGTGATATCCAACCTCGCTTGGTGTTGGTGTTGACAATCCTTGATGTTTCCGGAGTGGTAACGTTGTTGCTAACACGCCCTTCTACCCCTAGTTGTTAGTTATGGGTTGGCATCCTTTCCCACTTACCTTGGGTGTGGGTGTTATTTTTTTGTGCTTGACTGTATGGGTGGTAATTATAGATGTGCGTCGCTTTCTTAGGATGTGAATGGTAGCCCAAGCAGCGATCGCCCGAAGTGGTTTTGCCCGTGTATTTAGGGTTGGCTGAGTCGGTGGTTGTTTTGAACTTTATTGTACCATGTATTGTTGATGGGATGGCTTGTAGCCAGAATAGGCAGGTCACCCTAGGATCATATCATATTCTGACATTTGTTTAACTGTCAAGAACTTGATTATCCTTGTTAACCTTTCTTTTCCATCGTGGCTGACTAGTGTCAACGGGAGGTTTATAGTCCCGAGCGGCCATAACTTGTGTCCCGTGAAGCCAATGAGTGGGGCTTGGATTGGGGGTTTTAGGTTCCTCTTCCAGGATAGTGGGAGTCTTTTGAAAAGTGCTCATAGGGGACGTCAGTGCTGCTACCAGGGCTCTCTAGATCTGATGTTATTGGATGAGGATGGGGATTATGATTGGGTCTATAAAGTCCCAATCGGGTGCTCGCAGGGTCTTCCGATGAGAAACTTATGGTGAGAGTATCGTCGGGTGAGCCATCGATGTCATTGGATGGCAACCGATGCCTGGCTCTGTTCTCGGGCCTTATACTTGCGAAGATTTCCTCCTTTTTGATTGGTTGTTTATTTACCTCCTTCCTGGTACTCCCGTCTTTCCGCTTGGCTTCGAACTTTGATCGTAGAGTCTTTGCGATTCCTGTTAAGTATCCACTCAGTTGCCTGTCTTCTACATCTCTTTTGAGGATCGCGCACTCTCCAGTGTCATGGGTTATTCTCTTGTGGTATTTGCAATATTTGTTTTTCTCTTTTTCTGTTCGCCGAGGGGTTTTTTCTACCACGTGTACTTACAACTTATAGCTCATGGGATCGTCTTTGATAAATGGGCGGAATCTACATGATGAGTGTCTAGAATTTCAGCTATTTTATGATGGCTGCCATCGTTGCGCTCCTTATGGCTATGGAGGTAGTCGGAGTTGGCTGATTTTTATTTGAGGTAGGCATTCACTACAACTTTTATATTTCCTTGTTTGCATTCTTCTCTCTCGATCTGCCTAAGGTATTTTTCGACCTACATTTGAGCTCGTCTAAATAGATTTTGGCACTGTTCCTTGCATTTTCCTTGATAGGGGGCCTGGGAGTACCCCCTGGGTAAAAGCGCCCGCGACTAGAAATTCTTTGTGACCGGGGACGCTCAAGGTCGCGAGGTTAAACTGGTCATAGTATGATCGGATGGATTCTCCTTCTTTTTGCTTGCATATCATGATAGAGTTGGCATCTCCTTTGACTTTACTCAACTACATGAAGTTGTGGAGGAAAAGATACATCAACCGTTAAAACCTGGAGATACTTCTCGGACGTAGTGCCTTAGCGTGACCGAGAAGTAGGTGCATGTAAATCTTTTGTCCATCCGGAGGGATGTCATTATCCACTAATCAGTGTTTATCTGTTCGTCAGGATCTGTCGTGTTGTCATACTTTGGGATGTTTCGGATCATGGCGGAATGTTGTATTTCATATTATAATAGTTCTTGGCAGAACGACGAGCTAATACTTGTTACGAGGCTATTCATGTGTGGGTAGTAGGGTGCTCCTCTGACCATTGCTTGTTGCACGTGGTATAGGCTGTTTTACCCTTGTCCATACTCATAATGGTACCCGTGGTTGTACATGGTCACTTAAGGGATATACGGGGCCTGTGTGGAGTATGTGTGCATCGTCTGATTCGGCTGCGAACTTGACTCTGTTGGCCCCTTAGTGAGTGAGTTCATCCCCTGTGTTGGTATACCTTGAATGTTGTGGGTTTGTGGTTGCGTTTGAGGGTACACGCCTTGGTAGTGGTATGGATACTTATTGAATGGTGGTTGTTGTGCAAATAGTGGGATATGTGACATGGCAGCCATCGGGGAGGAATAATGACATGCATGTATTGGTGGTGCGGCTGATAGAATGATCTTAGGGGAATAGGCGCTGGTCCCTACCTGTCACGTCGATAGATGTGGTCGATTTGTTGTTTGTTGTGATTAGGTGGTCGGCGCTCTTTGAGACGTTGAGGTGGTAGTCGTGGCCGGATGTTCCGTTGCGATGGGCGATGGTCGCCATAGACTAGTGATGAACTCAGCCATGGGACCGACTAGCGGCGTCGTTGGTGTCATGTGACCGGCTACCCTTCCAGTGTCGATGGACCGCTTTCGCCAAGGAGTTGCATTGGTCTAACAGGGCTAGTGTTGTCACCTTCCTGCCGTATCAGTCATTTATCTGTCATTTCTATCGCATGGTGTTGTGAAGTGGGTTTTGTGATACTAGGTACACGTCCGGATGACGTCAACTGTTGTGATATGTCTACGGCTTAACTCCGTCTCTTTGAGGGATGGAAATGAAGGGCATGAGAATCACAACAAAGAAAACAAGATCGTTAGTCGTCGTCTGGGAGACCGTCGTGGAATGAGGCTCTGACGATCAAGTTAGTTTGTCTCTTATAGAGATGGTGAAAAAGTGTTAGGTAAGAGTTTAAGGGTGGCATTTGTTCGATCCTTTCCCTTGGGGGAGAAGGGACCTTTTATACCTATGGTTAGGGGGACAAATGTAACACCCATAAAAATCATGCAAAATTTAAACTTTTTCAAAACATTTCAAAACCATTAATCAATACAAAATTTGTTTTCAAAATAGTATAATATCAGAGTATCCCAGAAACAATCCATAAACATGAGGAGTTGTACGATCACGCCTCTACCTTCCAGCGATCATCTGATGTACCTGAAACCAAAACTGAAACTGTAAGCCCAAAGCTTAGTGAGTTTCCCGCAATATACCCATACACACAACAATACTCATATAATCACAAACAACATACTATGGGTCCAGGCAACCATCAGGTTGGAATACCCCAGGCCCTCAACCATCTGGTTAGAATGCCAACATACTATGGGTCCAATCATCCTCGGGATGGAATACCCCAGGCCCACAACCAACAGGTTGGAATGCCCACATACTACGAGTCCAATCATCGTCGGGATGGAATACTCACGGCCCACAACCATTGGGTTGGAATGCCCAGGTCTATTGGCTTTATCACACAGTAGAGAAGCCTCAACCACTAATCAAACATGTGCACATATAAAAGATAACCACATAATAGTCTATAGACCAACAAACCGATCTAACATATCATAACTGCATATAACATCTTATCTACTAGGATAATGATCTAACGGATCATAATAACATATACAATCCTATCTACCAGGATACTAATCTAACAGATCATACAATACTCAACATATAACATATCAGGATGACAATTCAAAAGGGCCGACCTTGGTGCCTTAGACCCTTGAGTATAGTAAGGAAAACTCAACTCGCAACTGTCGAACTGAAGTGATAAGCTCAAACTCTCAAATCATTGCTATGTACTCCACCGCCTATATTTACCATAGAACCATATTCATAAATTTCCAATTTACCAAAATACTCCAGAAGACAACTAGGCAACCCTTTGTCAAAGTCCAAGTCAATGGTCAAGGTCAGCAATCCATGTTGACCCGACTCGTCGAGTGCAGTTCACCGACTCGTCGAGTCCTTCCTGAACTCTAGAAATCGTGAAATCCCCCATCGACTCGTCGAGTTTCCTTGCAACTTGCTGAGTTCATGCATGTACAAAAGTCGGGAAAACCCTAGCTGACTCGTCGAGTCTTCCTACTGACTCGCCATGTCCATGTAGAAACCTTTGCACGGCAATCTTCATCGGACTCGCCGAGTTAACCATGAAACTCGTCGAGTCCATTCAGTCTTTTCTCCATTCAGATGCTTTTTAAGCCATTCCAAAGCTCCATAATGTATATCTAAGCTCCTAAGGCATACTTCTTACGTAAAGTTGCAAACTTTACGTACATGCAAGGCGCTAATGACTTAAATCAAGCTAAAGAAGAGATTCTAGGTAAGGGAATTACACTAGCATGCTAAAGACTGAGACTTTATGATTGTAAGGGCCAAGATGAGCCTAGATCTGAAGTTGCAACTTCAGATCCTAGTTCATCACTCGAAATGAAGCACTAATATGCCAAAATGGCCCCAAAACTCAAATATAGAAGGATCTAGCTAGAAGAAGATCAAGGTAATAACTTGATACCTTTAAATGATGCTAAACTGGGGTAGACTTCAGATCCACACACATTCCTTGCCTCAAACTTCTTGATCTTCAAGTTCCTCTCACCAAGATCCACCTTCCAATGCTTAAAACACACAAGTATGGAGAGAAAACGACGATTTAGGGTTTCTGGACTCACAAGGCGCTATATGGGAGGCTAAGGGAGGCTAACGACCCTTTAAATAGGGTGCAAAACCCCGAAAATTAGGGTTTCTTTGTCCAGCTCTAACTCGTCGAGTCGTGTCGTTCGACTCAGCAAGTTGGTCACTTAAGTTTGCGGTCCAAACGCGTTCCTACTCGATAAGTCAGGACCTCCAACTCGTCGAGTAGACTTTTCAATATGAAAGAGTAAAGATGAAAATTAATACCTGAGAGTCGGGGCATTACAACAAATCCCCAACAGTACCTTCTACCTTTTTAGGTTTGGTAGGGATATATGGCCTTCGATTGGTAGATCGTGCTTGTTTGTTATTGGTGCAGGTTTGCTAGGAGCGGCGTCCTGAGTGCTACACCTGTCACTCTGGGAGGCGATTGGTATTATTTTGTCATGACACTGACATTGGCGCTTGGGGGCCAAGGAACGAATACGAGATCGCGAGGGTAAGGGCAAGGATGCATAGGCATATGCCGTCCTTTGCTCAAACCGTCTATCAGACTGATGGTTCCGTTATGTTGGACGTATTCTTGGTGGGATACGTTATCAGTAATATCTTGTATAAAGGAAAAGCGTATGGAATGATGAGTAAAATATGTCATTATGTAGTCAAAGTTTATTCAATCTTTTTTCCATAAAGGAAAAGCAATATCTTTGGGCTCCTCAGTGATTTGATGTTGATATTCATGTGCTAGGCCTAGCCTGAACTAAATTGATGTGTTCAATTTATAGTCTGAATTTAGTAATCATAAATAAGAAATCAAGAAACAAATCTTGGACTATGAGATTGATTTGTATTAGTGTCTCGTGTCCATATGATATCTTGTAGTACGAAGGAATAGATGATTACTTATCTAAGGTCTAATGTTTGATTATATCAGAGTTCGATAGTGGCAGTGGAAAGCACACTTTGCTGGTTATTTAAAGTCTATATTTGCAATTGTAGTTTATGACTTGTCTAAGTGAGAGACTGTTGGAATAGGTTTCCAAGGTCATAACTAAATTGGTCAAGGTCAAAAAAATATGGAATAAAATAAAGTCTTTTTCGGGTTGTCCTAAATAACAAGAAATAGTTGTAAATGACTTTAGGACATAATTAAATTGATTTGTTAGTTTATTATATGATTAATAAATTAATTAGGAATAGTTGGAACTAATTAATTATTAACCATGAAATACTTTGGATTTAATTTGGGGTTAACTGAAAGTCATTAAATGTGCAATAACTGAATTGTAATTGTTCATAATTGAGCACGGAGGACAATTCTAGATGGTTATCTAGAATGGACTATTTTATGGAGCCTTTTAGGGTTTCTAGAATCTTCTTGTAATTGATTAGGATAAATGTCTTAAATAGATAACATTTGATAATTTTATTATTCAAATCATGGTTTATCTTGGAGATCCTCCAACTATAAGTTATGTGTATTGCATGTTATATATATATAATGTGTGAGTGTTGTGACTATTCAGTAACCCTTAGACTTATAGTTGCTACTTTACGTTTTTATAGCAAGTCTATCAGATGAATGGATGGGAAGGGAGTCGACATGATTGCGACATCTAGACATTCCCGGGGGGTGGGGGGGACGTTTACCCAGTATTTACCTTATTACGTATTCATTTTTAGAACAATACTTATGCTTCCTCAATTCGATGATATTGTGGTTCGGTTAAAGAATATAATGAGATGTATTTGATTTCAAAAATGAAGTGATTGTAGTAATGATGATTCATGTTTTCTACTTTGTTTTTCAAAAAAAAAAGGATTAAATTTTAGGAGGTTAAAATTAGCTTAACAATATATATAGTAAAAGGTTATTGAGAAATTGAAGTAATATCCATCATATCGTTTTCCACCTACAAGTTAAGCTTTACAACGAATCGACTCGTTATAACGGTGCAAACGGTTATAGGTAACATAAAGCACATATTCAAAGACAATTTCACACACAAATTGATGATGAAGGATGTAAATCAAAGAAGTTTTCAACAAGAAGAAACATATACAGGTACGAACTAGGCTCGGATTAAAATATTCTTTACCTTTTTGTTATAACCACTAGATCTTGAGTACGAATTTTCATAATAAATAAATAAAGTGTTCTTCTACATTTGAAAAAAAATAATAATACCAAAATACCGTCCTTCGTTGTTGCTATATGTAACCATATCTCCTGACTCAATCAAATGGGACAATGATCTTTTGTGCAGATTATAGTTCAAGTAAACTGAAAAGTATCAGCGACAAAGTAAACCATGACCAAAGATAATGGATAGAGAGGAAATGCAATAAACAACGTCCAATTTGGAAACTTGGACTTGAAACTTGTGAGGATCCCCATTATGATGCAAACGACGACAACAACTAGAATCTCAGCCGAAAAGTGCCATGTCAAACCACGAAAGTATATGACCGAAACAAGAACAAATAAACCAAGGATATTATTCATGAAGACTTTGTGGTATATCTGCATATTAACAAAATTGAGCATGTCACGTGTATGGAAAGTGTACATGAACACATAATCAAGGGAACATACGTACCTCAGAGAAAGTTAAAGATGTTGTTAGATGTCTTTTCTGACTCGCAGCTCTAATCGCTGCTATGGCTGTTCTAGCATTTGTAGCCAAGGGTACTAAGATGAATGACACGTAAAAAGGCTCTATATTTAAAGATTCTGAAAATTTTCGTACACTCTCTACCAAAGGCTCAGCCAAAATTGTCAACATAATGATTCCCACTAATAATAGTGCAATTGCCTTGAACTTTTCCTCGGCTTTTGCCTTTGCCTCACCTCGATGGAACTTGTCTATTTTCTGTAGAAAAGTACACAATTAATCGATCACACAACATGAAATATGAATCAACATTCCTTGAAATTAAAGTTAAACATGTTGGTTATTACTTTGTTATTGTCGTGTGATTGTGAATCTTCTTCTTGGTTATGATTAATGTTCCCTACTTGGTTGTTGTACTCCGATTGCTTTTCTTTGTTATGTGAATCTACAAGATCGATTTGCTTGAGCCATTTTGTAATACCGGATTTGAATTCTTCTTGATCAATTTCTCCACTTTTATCAATGTCTAAATGTCTCATTATGATCTCTGCCATCTCTTCATCTATCAGTATCTCATCGGAGTTTTGTTCCATGAAGTAGTTCTTCAGTTCGCTTCGTGTAATAGACTTATTTTGATCATCATCAATGCATTCAAAAAATCTATGAGTTAAACAGTAAGTTAGATACTGTTGATCATAATATTGTCAAATACGCATGTTACTATAGCCGATCTTACCTATCTATGGAAGATTCATCTAGAGCTCCATTTTCCATAAACATTTTCTCTCCAAAAACATGGGAGATTAATTCCATCAATTTGTTCTTATCTTCAAGCAACAATTCCGCAACCTGAAAGATACAAACAAAACACAAACAACTCAATAGCTTAAACCAGATTTTGTTGAATTACATCGAGTAAATAATAAATAATACTGGTTTTATCGTTGGATGCTGACCTGATTATATTCTGTCCCTGATTTATCCATAGAATACGGATCATCCATCAATTGTCTTGTCTCATCAATCCATTTTTCAAACTTATCATAGAATTCATCTCTTGTCATTGATTTGGCGACATTAGGCTGAGAATCTTTCAACCATTTCTCCATTTCCTTTTGCTTAATCATGAGATGTTTTTCCCTATCGAGCATTAGTGCTTGTACTTCATAAAATGGTACATGCATTTCAACTTTTCGTTCAACTTCTGCATACTCAAGTCTTCTTTTTTGGATCCGTGAATCATAACTCTACAACCAAAAAGAAAGTTATCAACAGTTAAAATTGTTCGGGTATCTCCATGCAACTTTTCTCTTAATCGAAAGATGTATATACCTGATAGAAGAAGTACGAGAATAAACAGATAAGTGAAACAAAAAGTGACACAAGAAGGACAATCTTATATCCTTCACTAGAATACCCTAAACCAAACACACTCGGAATTAGAATAACTACGAAAGGTATCAACGAAAAAAACATAACTTTCGCATGATATTTGGTTTCCACATCGGTGACGACACCACCTGTAAAAAATATAAACATATTTAGTACGTTCATGGGGTGATCGACTTAATTTTCTAACAAGCTTAATTACATGATTTTTAAACATATCTAAGGAAGAAACAAATTATAACGATCATAAGTCATAAACAAGATGAAGAATGCAATCCGGTTAATGGTTATGCACCTTGAGATTTTACTGATTTTGTTCTTGCGCAGATGAAGCATACTCCCCATAGAAGTGTGAGAAGCAATATTGAAGATCCAGCTAGCAACCCAGCACCCGTTACAACATAATCTTGAGCTTTTTGTTTGCTAGTTGTCAATCCAGTTGCTGTAACCAATAATTAATTATATATACAATAAAAACGTAGGAATGTAAGGTGTCAAAACGTAGCAATCACATTTACTAAATTCCAAAAATTTTGTGTAGACATTAGAGAACACCCTTGACAAGATAACAAAATAGGATTCATGAAGAAAAAAAAAACGAATGAGAAAGATATGACTCGGATAGTTTATATGGACTACATAGAAAAGAGAAGTTACCAAGAAGTATTAAAGATTCCGGGAGTGAATCAAGAAGCTGAGAAAACATTGCAACATAAAAGTTCTTCCCAAGAACACGAAAAATTCTACCATCACCACCAGCATATGATTCTCCATGATATAATAGGTACTCGTATATCACAATGAGAAAGATATGACTCGGGATATTACTTGAACATGGCAAAAACCCATACATTAGCTCACAGTGTTCTTCAGAAGAATCCTGTCCTTTGAGATGCAGAAAGGACTCTGGCTTGTGTTCTTGAGCAACACCATCACTGACACCATCAAACAACTCATAATGCAAGTGACGACCCGCTACATTCCAAGCTAATAGGAAAAGAATAAAAACTAAGTAAGATGTGATTCTTGGAAATACTTTTACCATTTCGAAAATGGTGACGGAAGTCATTGAAATTGTATAATTAAGGGCATTCTGTAATATATATATGGAAAGGGAGGAGCAAATTCATCATCGTTTACCAATATATTAATGGTCTTTATGGTCTTTTAGTTAAAGAAGTATACTTTTTTGGTCTTTATGGTCTTTATGGTCTTTTATACTTGTTCGTCTTTTTTTAATCCTAATATAATAGTACGTAGAAAGTCTTCCTTACACATTAATTGTTCAAATTTTATTTAGTGTCACGTTCTCTTGATTATTAGAATATAAAACATGACAATTAATGCTTAAAATAAAATAGGAAATACTTCAAACAATAAAACACGAAATACTTCAAACGTAGTAGCATGTTTTAAAAGATGGTAAAGCATACCATTTTGATGGCCACCGAAAACATGAGTTTTTATCGTGATAATAGTGTTTTGGAAAATTAATTACCAAAATCTAGCAGTTTGTAAATTATTTACCAAAACATGGCAACTGTGATGAAATATTACAATTATTTACAAATTAAAAAACGAAAAAGAAAAAAACAAAACAGACTATAAAATAGACCCACCTTCCTTCACCCTATGATTATACAAGGCCATGGAAGTTACGTTGCCGACCAACTGCTCCACCATTAATAGAGTGTAACATCCGGATTTTCAGGTACTTTATTTAATTATTATTTTGGAGATTTTGAGAGAGACTCGGTGAGTTGATGCTTAGACTCGCCGAGTAGAGTCGCAAATTTTCATCCGGGTTAATGACCGGACTCGGCGAGTCAACTAGTGGACTCGGCGAGTCCGCGCTGTTTAATGAAACCCTAATTTCCGGGGTTTGAGACCTATTTAAAGGCCCTTATGGCCTTCATTTGCGGCTACCAAGTTGATAGAGAGAGACCCCAGAGTGTGTGAGCGTTTTGAGAGAGAAAGGAAGCCATTTTTGATCATTGTGTGGGTGATTTTGCAAGAAGAAGGTGACCAAGGAAAGAGGAAACTGAAGAGGGAGCTAATTTGTGGATTTCAGAGCTTAAGGACTTCATCTTGAGGTATATATATATTCGATCCTTCTTCCGCTTTGAGTGTTAATCCTTGAGAGTTAGGGTTTCTAGCCCATTTAAAGTATGATTGTTAGTGCAATTGGTCACTTCTTGTGTTGGGGTTGCGGATCTGGATCCAAAGAGGTCTAGAGATCTAAGCCCCTTGATCTTTATGGGGTGTCATTGGGTTATATGAGCTTAGGGTGGCATATTGAGACCATTTCTTCAAATAGAGCCATTGGGTCTTTGCATGGGCATCAAGATCCAAACTTTACGTGTTTTTATTGCTTTAGGAGGCTAGATCTATGAGTTAGAGGAACGGATCTGACCTCAAGAGCTCATTTGAGCTAAAGCATGGCATGAACTAGCCGAGTCCCAAGAACAGACTCGGCGAGTAGGGCTAGGGTTTCCCGTAAGTCACTCAGTGAGTAACTTGTCGAGTTGGGGGAATGACTCGGTGAGTCGGAATGGGGTAGAGGATTACAGGTGGAACTCGCCGAGTTCATAATTGAACTTGACGAGTTGAGTCGGGGTGGCCCCGCGATTCATGCCAGGTGTAACCCGTCGAGCAGGGGGAAGGCTCGACGTCTCATGAGAGGTTAGAGAGATAGTGGACACGTGTAGACTCGTTGAGTCACCCAAGTGCACTCGACGAGTCAGGTCAAAGTTTTACCGTTGACTTTGTTGACTTTTAGGGATTGGTCAACAATGGGGTCTTTGAGTCAAGAGAGGGGTAAAATGGTCTTTTACCCATCTGAGGATGCTAACAGAGGGTTGGGTCTAGTCTCGAGAGTTATATTTATGAGCGTATTTTACTTTATGTGATTAGGCAGAGGCTAGACTATACTGCTACCGAGTCAGGGATTTACCAAGACATCAAGGGTGAGTCTTCTTACTATACTTTACCTTGAGTGGTAATTAGAGTTATGTGACAGAGTTATTGTATGTTATTATGTGATGTGTTGCACTGCATTATATTCTATGTGATTTATACCGTGTTTATATCAGAGTATATCAGAGTTAGAACCGTAAGGTTCACAGAGCTAGGACCAGAGGGTCCACAGAGTTAGGGCCCACGAGCCCATAGAGTTATAGCCTCGAGTGGCTAGTATGTGTTATGTGTGGTCTTTTGGGGAACTCACTAAGCTTTATGCTTACAGTGTTATGTGTTATGTGTTTCAGGTACCAGTGATGATCGCGGGAAGGCGCTGGCATGATCTGTACACACACCCACGAAGTTTATTATGATTTGATCTTGGGAAATGTTTTGTGCACAATGATATGATACAATGAGATTTTATTAATTAATGTGTTTGGAAAATGTGTTTTGAAAATGTGAAAAATTGTTCTAATTTTTACGGTGTTACAAGTTGGTAACAGAGCCTTGGTTTGAGGGATTCGGATGCATCTTTGGGCGTATCTGAACTCAAACTGAGGATTTGGAAAAAGAAAAAAAATTATAACAAAACAATTTTAAAAAGGGTTTTGAGAAAAACAAAGCAGAGTCGTGTGTACGATCAACCAGCGTCCGAACGGTGATTTCCCAAAATACCCTTGTAATAAGTGTTACGAGATACATTATGTTATGTTATATGATGAGCTATATGATGCATGCTAAAGTAGACTAGGTATCCCTATTAGGACTAGAGTGGCCTGATATATGATGCCTTAGTCTAGGAGCTTTGCTGCTAGGGATGCTTGAGAGTGTTTAGATAGCAGCGAGGAGCTTATGAGAGATCAACTAGTGAGTAGCATATGATTTAAGAGAGTAGAGTGCTTGGAATTTGGGACTTTGGGAGGAGGACTTGGGATGAATGTTGACGCGGTGTGGTCGGTAGTATTAGGCTCGTACTACCGAAGGCACCGGGTCAGTGCGCAGCCCAAGTAAGAATCTTTAGGGTACCAGAGATCAATTAGGATTAGGATATCGAGTGTGTTTAAACCCGAGCGAGTTTCTGATATCTTGTGTTGTATTTCAGAGAGGCATCTTGGTGGGGATGTGCCACAGACCAGGGACTAGTGGAGGGGGTGTGAGCGACGAGGAGCTCCGCAAGATGATTCATGATGAGGTGGCTGCTGCCATCCGCGCTGAGATTCCATAGATGTTCGGGTCTATCAAGACCACCCTGATAGAGACATTTGATGAGAGATATGCTGCTCTTTCTGATGTTGCTGTAGCTGCAGCTAGACCGCAGGGTTGTGATGCGTTGCTGTTCCGGGAGTTCATCAACACAAAACCACCGGAGTTTGATGGGACACAAGACCCGATTGCAGCGATGAGGTGGATTTCATACATCGAGGGGTGTTTCTTCACCTGCTCATCTCCAGAGCATTTGAGAGTCCGGTTCGCGTTGAACCAGCTTCGCTTGGGAGCGAAGGACTGGTGGAAGTTTGTGACGATGCATTATTCGCCTGCTGAGCTTGTTGCAGTGACTTGGGAGAGGTTCACTGCTATGTTCCGAGATGAGTACGTTCCCCAGGTGGAGAGGGAGCGTTTGGCCCAGGAGTTTCTGACCCTCAAGCAGGGTACTGAGTTTGTCACAGTGATTACGAGGATGTTCCATGAGCAGGCGATGTTTTGCCCAGAGCACGTGTCCTCCGAGCAGGCATATATGAGCCGATATCTGAGCATTTTGAGGAGGGATATACGGGAGTTCGTGGCGAACTCGACGTACCGGACATTTCCTGAGCTTCAGGAAAATTCCCGGAAGAGGGAGATAGAGCTGGAGACCCAGACTAGGGAGGAGGTTGAGTCTCAGGGGAGAGATCAGCGATCGGCGCAGTCTCAGCTGGCAGTCAAGCGGGCCAAGCCCGCTGATTTGAGATCTGGGAGTCAGAAGGTCCGCACTTATGGCATGTGCAGCAAGAGCCATGATGGGGTGTGCAGAGCGGGGTTTTGCTACAAATATGGCAAGGAGGGACATATGGCCAAGGATTGCCCCAAGGGGTTTGCAGTATGTTTTCACTGCAACCAGACCAGACACCGGAAGGCAGAGTGTCCACAGTTGCGAAGAACAGCTCAGGGAACATCTCAAGGATCTGCCCCTGCTGCAGTGAGAGCTACAGAAAGTCAGCCCGTAAAGGCCGACGCACCGAAGGCACAAGGGAGATCCTTCCAATTGACTGCGGAAGAGGCCCGCGCAGCGCCCGATGTCGTGGGTGGTATGTATTCTTTCATGTATTTACTTTTATGTTAAGATATTGTGCTTATATTATGATATGTGTAGGTACTTTTCTTGTGAGTTTTGTACCTGCCTTGGTGTTATTTGACTCGGGTGCGAGTCGGTCTTTTGTATCTTTGGCTTTTAGTCAGCACATCAGTATTAGTCGAGCGGCGTTGAGCCGACCCCTGAGAGTTTCCATAGCTGACAAGAGAGCGGTGTATGCTACCGAGGTGATTCGAGGGTGTGTACTCGAGATTTTTGGCATTGAGTTTCCAATCGTATGTGTCATTGTGGGCATGGACTGGTTGAACAAATTTGGAGCAGTTATCGACTGTGAGAGACAGCTGGTGACCATACGAGACCTTAATCGGGGAGTTCTTACGGTGTACGGCTAGGGTATACGTTTTGGGTCGGCATTTTGTTCAGTTGCTAGAGTGAGACAGAGTCTACAACAGGGCTGTAAGGGATTTGTAGCGTATGTGATGGATACGAGGGTTGATTCAGAGAGACCGAGGTCAGTTAATGAGGTTCCGATAGTGTGTAAGTTCCCGAATGTATTTCCGGAGGTGTTACCGGGTGTGTCTCCCGAGAAGCAGGTTGAGTTCAGTATCGATTTGGTTCCTGGGGCTGCGCCTATCGCCAAGGCGCCTTATCGCCTTGCGCCTCCAGAAATGCAAGATTTATCCTCACAACTTCAGGACCTATTGGGGAAGGGCTTTATTCGGCCGAGCAGTTCACCGTGGGGAGCACCTATCCTTTTTGTTAAGAAAAAGGATGGCTCACACCGGATGTGCATTGATTACAGGGAATTGAACAAGCTGACGGTCAAGAACCATTACCCGCTGCCGAGGATCGACGATTTGTTTGATCAGTTACAGGGAGCATCTTGGTTCTCCAAGATCAATTTAAGGTCTGGATATCATCATGTGAGGGTGCTAGATGAGGACATCTAGAAGACAGCGTTCAGGACTCGTTACGGGCATTACAAGTTCGTGGTGATGCCTTTTGGGCTCACCAATGCATCGGTGGTGTTCATGGATCTCATGAACAGAGTGTGCAGGACGATCTTGGATCGCTCAGTGATCGTGTTCATCGATGACATATTGGTGTATTTGAGATCCAGAGAGCAGCATGAGGAACATTTGAGAGATATCCTAGGAGTTTTAAGATCGGAGTGGCTTTATGCTAAATTCTCCAAGTGTGATTTCTGGTTACGAGAGGTCTAGTTCCTAGGGCACCTCGTTAACCAGAAAGGGATATTGGTCGATCCGGCCAAGATTGAGGCAGTGATGAGTTGGGAGGTACCGAGGTCACCTACCGAGATCAGGAGTTTCTTGGGGTTTGCTGGTTACTATTGGAGATTTATCAGGGATTTCTCTAAGATCGCCATGCCACTCACCAAGTTAACCCAGAAGGGTGTTGCTTTTTCATGGGGCCCAGAGTAGCAGGCCTCATTCGAGATACTTCTCTAGAGACTATGTGAAGCCCCGGTGTTAGCCCTTCTAGAGGGGATGGAGGACTTCGTGGTGTATTATGGCGCGTCAATATCAGGGTTAGAAACGGTGCTTATGCAAAGGGGGCATGTGATAGCATACGCATCGAGGCAGCTGAAGCCTCATGAGATGAGGTACCCCATCCACGATCTAGAGTTAGGGGCAGTGGTGTTCGCCCTCGAGATCTGGCGTCACTATATGTATGGGGTTCAGTGTACCATATACACGGACCACAAGAGCCTGAAGTATTTAATGGATCAGCCCAATCTGAACATGCGACAAAGGAGATGCTTGGATGTGGTGAAGGATTACGATTGTTAGATCCTGTACCGCCCAGACAAGGCTAATGTTGTAGCCGATGCCCTGAGTCGTAGGGCGGAGGGCGCCCTGATACAGGATGTTTATATGAGACTGACAGTGATGACCCTAGTAATTGACGCCATTCGAGGGGCTCAGGCTGAGGCTGTGAGACCAGAGAACCGTAAGAGGGAGCAGGTTATCAGGCAGGTATTGAAGTTCGTCACCGATAGTCGAGGGCTTATGACCTTTCATGGACGAATTTGGCTGTCGTTTGTAGGCGGAACGCGCACCATCTTGATGGAGGAGGCGCATAGATCGAAGTTTTCGATCCATCCCGGGGCCACTAAGATGTATTTCGATCTGAAGAATGAGTATTGGTGGCCCTGTATAAAGAGAGATGTCGCATGGTTCGTTGAGAGGTGCTTGACCTATTGCAGGGTTAAGGCCGAGCACCAGTATCCACATGGTAAGCTGCAACTGTTAGAGATTCCCGAGTGGAAATGGGAACAGATTACCATGGATTTCATCACCAAATTATCGAGGACTGCGAGGAGTGTTGTTGCAATTTGGGTGATTGTGGATAAGTTGGCGAGGAGCGCTCACTTCCTTGCTATTAGCAAGAGCTCTTTTGCGGAGAGGCTGGCAGAGTTGTACGTGAGAGAGGTGGTATCGTGGCATGGAGTACCGGTCTCGATTGTTTCAAATCGAGATGTGCGTTTCACTTCCAGGTTCTGGAAGAAGTTTCATGAGGAATTGGGTATGAGGTTGCATTTTATCGATTATTGTTTCAGGTACTGATGTTTAAATTATTTGAAAGTAGACCGTAATAACTTAATGGTTTTAAATGTTTTAAAAAGTTTTAAATTGATTTGAATTTTATGGGTGCTATAGTTTTGAGCATAATGTAAACTTATTAAATATTCAATATAATGGTTGTAATGCTTTGATCGCTACTATTAAATTGTTATGATATTGGACATGAAAGTGATCCGCCCCCAGATGTTTCTGCCGTTCTGGTTTAGGGGTGTGACAATATTTCTTTTGTCTTCATCCCCACCCCATAAAAATTTGCGTCCGATTTATTCTAAGTGTCCTTGACTATCACTGGAGCTGTGAAAAGTGAGAAGTAGTAAGTGGGGAGGTTGCCCAGGGCTGAGGTGATCATTGTCAAATGACCTCCAAAAGAAAGGGATTTTGATTTTCATAACGATAGTTTAGAATGAAAATTTTCGATTATTGGTTTCCAATTTTTTTAAGTTTCATGTGTGCACCGACAGGAACACCAAGGTATTTAAAAAGGAAACATCCCGCTTCACACCCAAGAATGTTGGCCCAGTTCACAATGTCACCATTAGAAGCCCTAATTCCAAACAACCTTGATTTGTGAAAGTTCCCTTTTAGACTGGAGGATATGTGAAAACATCTTAAAATTCATGCAAGGTTTTTAGGTTGGATCTCGACCATTCACCAACAAATATCACATCGCCTGCATAGAATAAGTGTGAGAGGGTAGGTCCCCCATTGGGGGTTTGGACACCTTTAAATAATCCTTTATCTTTGGCAGCCTCCAATGCCACGTTAAGACCTTCCATGACTATAATGAAGAGGCATGGTGAAAGCGGGTCACCTTTACGTACCCCTTTAGATATATTGAATTCGCTTGTTGGGGACCCATTCCTGATCACAGAGGCATAGAATGAGTTCAAGCATCCTCTGATCCACGTGCGCCATTTAGACCCAAATCCCATCTGTGCAAGAATAGAATCGAGGTACTCCTAGTTTATTGAATAAAATGCTTTATCGAAATCCACCTTAAATAGTAGTATCCTCTTCTTCATTTTTTTCGCCCAAGAGTAGAGTTTGTTTATCACCAATAGTCCGTCTAATATATTCTTTCCTTATATGTATGTTGACTGTACATCTCCAATGACTCTACCAATAACTATTTTGAGCCTTAATGCAAGCATCTCTTTTACATACACCCAATTAGGCTGATGAGATGATAGTCAGAGAGTGAGGAGGGGTCTTTAACTTTAGCTACAAGTGTGATGAAGGATGAGTTGCACCCCCACACTAGGGTACCAAACTTGTCAAAGTGTAGCACATAATTCATCATATCGTCTTTAAGTGTATCCCAATAGGCTTTGATGAATTTAAAGTAAATCCATCAGTACCAAGGGGCTTGTCACCTCCACATACCCAAACCACATATTTTATTTCCTCCAATGTGAAGAAGGCTTCAAGTTTGATGGCTTCCATCATAGAAATGGATTTGAGATAGGGTTGATGAGTTTAGGCCTCAGGATCAAAGATTCAGTAAACTTACCCTTAAAAAATCTTAATGCTTCATCTTTTACTTCTTCTACAGATGACACCCATTTACCATTCACCTATTAACCCATGGATTGTGTTCCTCCTATGCTTACTATTTATGTGCCCATGAGAGAATTTTGTACTTTCGTCGCCCTCCACAATCCATTTGATCCTAGATTTTTGCTTTAAGTCTAACACCGCAAGCTTTTCTAGCTCAAGAATTCGTTGAAGTCCCACGCTGTGAATATTAAGTTACGTATCTATGAGCAACCTTGACACCGCCAATGTCTCAAGTTGTAAGACCTTATCTTTAATTTGTGCTAGCTCAAGTTTTTCCGTATTATTAGTCATCCTCTTCCATTTTTTGATCTCCTCTTTAAGGTATTTGAGTTTTGCAGCTAGATATGCATATGGCATCCCATAACCAACAAAATTTTCCCATGCTTCCTTAACAGTGTTATCGAAACCAACTTTTAGTAGCCATGAGTTAAATAATTTGAATGGATGAGGGCGATAATTAGTTTCTCTAGAGGAGAGTGTAACTGGACTATGATCAGATAGTTCCTAAGGGTGTGCAGTGACAACCAATGAAGGGAAAGCGCAAGAAAATTAGCGCACACAAGGAACCTATCGAGCTTACTCAGTTTGGCTCCTACTCTAGACATAAAAGTGAATCGTTCCCCACCCATGTTGAAATCATGAAGATCTACCTCTTGTATGAACCTATTAAACGCAGATGCACTATCCTGACAGAAATTAGAGTTGAATCTCTCCTCCGGTCTTCTAACTACGTTAAAGTCGCCAAATAGATCCAATTACCTAGAATCGATCTTCTTATCACTAACAATTCGCTCCATAATTTCTTCTATTCATTGATATCATGTGGCCCATATATGGTATCCTCATTGATTCCAATCCACTTACTTATGACAATGAGGTAATAGCGTGATTTAATTACTTCTTTTTTTAAAACACTTGTTACTCCATATTGATACCAACCCTCCTGATCATCCATGCGAGTTCAGTCCTTCAAACTTGAAGTCTTGATCACCCCAACAACTCAACACGTCCATTTTTTCATGGTCATGCAGCTGCGTTTCTTGAATCCCTAGGAAGTTAACTTTGTGCAGGTTTTTTAACCTCCTAACCCTGTTGATTTTTACATCCACTTTGATTCCTCTGACATTTAAGGATAAGCAATGTTGAGTATTATTGAGAGTTGTCATTTTTATATAAACAAGAGTTATAGTTAAATATAACTAATATTGATGTTAAAAACAATAATGAATATAATTGAATACGATGTTAATAATTGAGAGTTTTGATGGAGTATATATAGTTGAATATAACTAATATCGTTGTTAATAACAATTATATCTTAATATAGTTTATATCATTGATAATAGCATAAAAGTAGAAGCTAAATATAGTTAAATAGTTCTATATGAATAATGGGCTTAGCTGAGTAATCGTTGTTGAATTTTAAAATATGAACATAATGTGGTGAGTTATAGGATATTTATCGTATATGTCACTATTTTTGTGAAATGTGGTAAGTTGTTATAGCTATTTGTTTCAGCATAGTGTAGATAACTATGATAGTTGATAAACTCCGGTTAATTGTTGTTAAAGGAATATGATAACCACAAAACAAGTATAAATAACCATATAACGAGTACCATGTGGTAATGCTTAACGATTATGAATAACTATATAAAGAGAACCTTTTGGTAATAATTAAGGAGTACATTGATCACATGACAAGTGCCTAGTGGTAATATAAATTATTGTTATCTGAAATTGTGGCTTGAAAAGACGTAAAAATATTGGCGTCATTGTTAGTTGAGATGGTGGTTTGAGTAGTCGTAAAACCATATTTAATCGTTTTGTAGTTAAAATGTTGTACACGAGTGATATAGATTGCCAATAGTTGTTAAAAAGCGGTGAACTCATTATTGGGTGAACGCGTGTTTAAACTGATTTTGGGTTATTAAAATGCATAATCTGATTAATTTGTGTTTTGATGTTGTGATTAAAGATAACTGATATTCTATTTGTATGTCGAGTAGGTTACTCATTATGATCTTATATCTTAGCTTTTGTTGTATGCATTTTAGGTTCATGCGGTCTTATTAACGAATTGGATATTTGTAGCTAAGGGATGGTAATGTATGGATCGGATCATTGTATTGTTTTATCATTGGATTCTTTATGATAACTTCTTGCATTCAACTAGTTACCATAAATGTACAATGGGTTATTTTATAAATTAAAAAGTGCAAAAAGTTTTGTTGTACTTTGTGTTAAAAGTCAGCTGTTACATCATATGTTAGAATATAAGTCACAATCCCAAGATTATGTTTCTTTAAGTTGTGAAAATAACTTTAAAAATATTTCTTATGTGGACCCTTTAATTAATTCGACGACATATTGTTTCACACATCATGCATGTTTATAAAGGGAAAATGACTTAAAAACCCAACGAAGTTTCCAAACCATTCAAAAAACCGCAATCATGTTTTGTCTGTTCAAAAAAACCCAACGAACTTAATATTTTGTCTAAAAAGTCCAACAATGTTTCAAACCGTTCAGAAAATTCCAATTTTGTTTTGTTTAAGTTCGTTGGGGTTTTTTTTTTGAACAGTCAAAACATGATTGAAGTTTTTTAAACGTTTTGGAAACTTCGTTGGTCTAACAAGTCAGTTTTCCGATACGGTAATAAGCCACGTCATCTGTTTCTCTTATTTGACTTTCGAGAAAGTGTAATTTAGTTGAGCTTTTTAGATAAAATGTTAAGTTTGTTGGGTTTTTTTGAACAGACAAAATATGATTGGGGTTTTTTAAACGGTTTGGAAACTTCGTTGGGTTTTTAAGTCATTTTCCCGTTTATAAATGATATCAAGATTGTACATGGAATTAAAATCTCGAACTATATCATTCCCCTGTAAACTCTGCCATGATTGTTACCCATTACCCATTGTATTATAGTTTTCCAACACTTTCTTATTCACTTGTTTATGATTGGTGTGTACTTGTGTTGATGAATATGTATGTATGTTAAATTTCTTAACTTGGAAAAATCATTTTCCTTAACCCTAGTCACATATAAACACGAACTATAACCTATTTGTTTTAAACAAAAAAACCTCATACTGATCTTTTGTTGATTTTTTTGTTTTCATTTGAAATCCTTCTTCAACACGTTCTAATCGAAATACCAGTTTATAATTTTTTTAAGGTTTGACATTGTTTAATTTATGGGTAGATCTTTGATTGTGAGATCATGTATAAGTATTAACTGAATCTGGATATATCAGTATGGGAGGCATACCTAGGACAACATTTGAGTTGTATTGGTTTGTAAATTCATCCTATGGCCAACCTTTTTTTCATACTCAATAGATCATTCATCGCCATTTATTTCTTTAAAAAAATTGAGTGGTATTCCATAATAAAATAAATTATTTTCCTAAATAACAGTAAGAGCAATTGTTTTATCTCTTTAACCACATGTACCTTTATAATCATCTTCAACACCATAATCAACACAATCATCAACGTTTATTAAATCATTGTCTATAGCTTTCAGTGGACTATTATATATATCGTTTTCGGGAAATGAAGCACTAATAAACAAGGTCACTATATTGTTGCTTCCTCTAGATCCCCTTTGCACCAGACCCTCTTGCAATCTTGAGTTTTTTTTTCCAACATTTGATAAAGCCCAACATTTAACCGATTCACTACTATTTGTTCTTGAACTTCGATCACCAACCAACACCATATACATATGCACAACATTGTCCATGTTACAATTTACACTTTTCGAATTTATTATGGACTACATCCATAATATACTCATACACTAGATGTTACAAAGATAATTTAATATTACTATTATATGTATAGTTCGTCTTTGCTTTAACCAATTCTATATGCCTCTCATGGTTAATATGTCAAAATATGTAAAGAGAAGTTTGTAACAAATGTCATAACATATGTGTTTTCTCAGGGCCGGCCTTAGTGTCTAAATAATTAAGCGCTTGCTTAGGGCCCCCACTTCTAAGGAGCCTCACTTAACCCAAACCTCAATTAGGGAATAATTAAGTATCGATTAAAATTCTCCAATTTCCGTTCGTAAATCACACACATCAGCTGCAGAAACAAATTAATCAAACGATCGGCGCTATCTATTGAATGCGACTCATTGTTCTTCAATTCTTCTTCTTTCTCTATCGTTTGAATCTGATTCTTCTTTCTTCTCTGCAGAAACCAATTACCTCCATTGTTGATTGACTTGATTCTTCTTTCTGAAAGGCTATCGAGTGTCAAGACTCAAGAACTCAATTGATTTTGTGATTTCTAAATTTTGAAAAGTAAGTTCTTCTTCCATTCTTGTTCTTCTTCGATTTTTCCTCGGATTATCTATGATTGTGGTTTGTGAATTTGTGAAAAGATGATAATCTATTATTTATGATTGTGGTTTGTGATATAGCCTGGACCGGGTGGTTCTGCACTTCTGCTTAACCCGTTTTTGACCTGCCAGAACCCCTTTTTTCTTATTGATTTTAGCCAAACTTACGACTAGGGAATAATTCCTAATCATGTCCATTGTAACTCGGTTTCCAATTTCATTTTTATAATAATTTCACAAGAGAGGTCTTTGTTTTTTATCTTCTTTTTTTTTGTCACAATTCAACCCTAAGGAAAAAAAGAAGTTATTTGAGTTTATCTATTAGTTTAATTTTCAATCTGCACGGTTATCATTATCATATCTCTGCAATATTCCTTCATTTTGTTTGTTAGTAATCTATGTCTAAAAAGGTTATACAAGACATCTCATGGTCTATGTTAATTTTTGTTATTTTGATGAAGTTAAAATTGTTTGATGCACTACACCAAATAGAGTACAATTATTGTGATGAAGTTAAATTTGTTTGATATACAATATGAAGTTAAATTTTTGTTATTTGTCAAAGGTCCCAAATTTTTTGATCGCTTAGGGCCCCAAACTGGTTGAGTCGGCTCTGTGTTTTCTTTATTTACTGTTTGCCAAGACTCTCCCTTACATATAATAACAAAAAAAAAAAATCATTCATTTTTCTGAAAAAGAAAAATGGAATTTATTAGATTTTCTGAAATTGTTTTGTTTTTTTTTTTTTTTAAATTATCATTTTACATGAGAAAAAAAAAAGTCATAATTGTTATGGTACAGATTTCTCATAAACAAAGTCCGCAATATGGAATCTGCGTAGTCATTCTTATATTTTGCTGTTGTCGGTTTGTGGAGTGGATATATTCATAACTTAGCTCACAAAGAAGCCTATATATGTACTTGTTCTTTTGTGAATTCAAACTAAAATGAAAATTTTGGACTTATAAAGATGTTGAGTCCCTTCACTTTTTACTATAATAATATTTTTAGTTGGATATAAACTTTATAACTAAAATATAGGTATTTTATTTTATTATAACTAAGGTGTAAAATTAACTTTAAAAGAAAAAAAAATCAAAATTTAAAAACGAAAGTTGAAAGGTTGTTTTGAAACTTAAAAATTTTATATATGTTAGTGGGATCCAATTTTAAAATAACCTCATTTTTACCAATAAATTTAAAACATCCCTACTAATACAAAGGTTTTGTGGTCCTATTTATGCAAAAATAGAAAACATATATAGTTCCTAGTTTACTAGTGTATAATTCCAAATAACAAGTTTGAAACTCATCTCCCTCCTATGCTTAAGTGCTTAACAATCGTATCAACCATGTTTTATGCGAATTCTCGTTCAAGTTTCAAGTAAAGCGGAAAGTATCGTCCAAAAGGTAAACCACGACCAAAGAAAGTGGATAAAGGGGGAATGCGATGAACAATGTCCACATCGGAAACTTGGATCTGAAACTTGCAAGAAGCCCCATTATGACACACACGATTATCACAACCAGAATCTCAGCTGAGAAATGCCATGTCAAGCCCCGAAAGTATATAACCGAGACAAGAACACAAAAGCCAAGGATGTTGTTCATGAAAACTTTGTGGTATATCTGTATTTTACACAACATGTATATTATAAGCTAGGTGTAAATATAACGCTATAAAAAATTTGTGTTAAATTGACCCATATAAGATCACCCTATAAAGAAACAAAATCAAGGGAGAAACTAACCTCAGAGAAAGTTAACGATGTTGTTAGATGTCTTTTCTGACTCGCAGCTCTAATCGCTGCAATGGCTGTTCTAGCATTTGTAGCCAATGGTACTAAGATGAAAGATACATAAAAAGCTTCTATCTTTATAGATTCAGAAAATTTTCGGACACTTTCTACCAAAGGCTCAGCCAAAACTGTTAGCATAAAGATTCCAATGATCAAAAGTGCTATTGCCTTAAACTTCTCGTTTTCTTTTGCCTTTGCCTCCTCACGTTGGTACCTATCTTTTTCCTTCATCAAGTATATATAACTAATTAACACATACGAAATGAACTAACTTTCATGAATAATCTTATATATATTAACTGTCCAATATATATAGACAAAGTGATATAGTATATAATTACCATAACACTTACTAGGTTCTTATTACGTGACTGCTTTTTTTGGTTACGTGAAGCTACATGATCCATCTCCTTGAGCCATTTTGTAATCCCGGATTGGAATTCTTGTTTATCGATGTTACCATTTCCATCAATGTCCAAATGTCTCATTATGATTTCAGCTATCTCATCGTCCATCAATATCTCCTCGTAGTTCATTTCCATAATAAAGTTTTTCAGTTCATCCCGTGTGATAAATCCATCGTGATTAGTATCAATGCGTTCATAGAATCTGAATTATAGTTCAACATAAAGTTAATAAGACTATATTTCGGATCATATATAGTACTCTTCTCAGATTTACATATGAATATATAGCTTTAACGTACATATATATATATACTCACGTAGCTATTGCCGATTCATCTCGTCCTCCATCTTCTTTAAGCAACTTTTGTCCCGAAGCACGTTCCATCATAATCGATATTAGTTCTATCAATTTGTTTTTATCTTCAAGCAACAATTCCGCAACCTAAAAGATCACTTACGTATAACTCAATTACACAAAAAAGTTCACATCCAAGCTCATATATATCAAGAAAACGGATACTTGTTTATCATGTAATGCTCACCTGATTGTACTCCGACCCTGATTTATCCAACGAATGTGGATCATCCATCAATTGTCTCGTAACATCAAGCCAATCTTCAAACGTGCTATAGAAATCATCCCTTGTCAATGTTATTTTCTCACTCGCATCAGGGTATTTCATCGTTTTCTCCATTTCCTTTTGCCTAAGCATGAGATGCTTCTCTCTATCGAGCATAAGTGCTTGTACTTCATAGAAAGGTACTTGCAACTCAACTTTTCTTTCAACTTCTGCATACTCGAGTCTTCTTGTCTGAATCCGAGAATCAAAAAGCTGCAAAATTACAAAAATCAAGAATGATCAAGAATCTAGAATAGCTTAGAGATCTCGTGATATGATCGATGTATATATATATACCTGATAGAAGAAGTATGAGAATAAGCAAACAACTGCGACACAAAGTGACACAAGAACAACAATCCTGTATCCTCCACCAGAATACGATAAACCAATCACACTCGGTAATAGCATGACTACAAATGGTATCAATGAAAAAAACATAACTTTCGCATGATAACTCGTTTCGGAATCTGTAACAACACCCGAACCTATAAAACATATCAAACGATCATAATTAAATAGTCTTTGAGTTTTAAAGATCAAAACTTTAAATCGAAACGATGAATGCAAACCTGTTAATAGTTGCATAACTTTGTTTTTCACTTTAGAACCGGGTTTTACATAGAATTTTGTTCTACCACATATGAAGCATACTCCCCATAGAAGAGTGAGAAGCATCACTGAAGATCCAGCTAACAATCCAGCACCCGTTACAACGTATTCTTGAGCTTTTTCTTTACTACTCGAGAGTCCAGATGCTGCGATCAAACAATCAAAAGTGGAAATACGTAAAATATCAGTTCATCGATGTTCGAATTCCGACAACCCAAAATTCGTTTCATAAATAATAGAATCTTGGATACAATCAAAGCTACTTCGATTTCGACTTTTTAGCAATTGAATTTGAGAGTAACAACATAAGGGAATCTACCAAGAAGGATTAAAGAATCAGGGAGGGAATCAAGAAGCTGGAAAACACTTGCACCAAAGAAGTTATTCCCAAGAACACCGAAAATCCTTCCATCACCACCAGCATAAGATTCGCCATGATACAAAAGGTACTCGTATACCACAATAAGAAACAAATGACCTGGAAGATTGCTTGAACATGGCAGAAATCCATACATCTGCTCACAATACTCCTCAGAGCCACTAAATCCCAAGAATCGAAGAAAGAAAGATTGTTCATGTTTATCTCCATGGTTGTAGACACCATCGGAAACTTGCTCACCATCATCATATTGTAAAAACCGACCTGTTACACTCCAAACGAAAAAGAAACAAAAGAAAGCAAAAGAACATGCAGCTGTTGAAACTTTCTTCATTTCAAAAATGGCGATTGGGTTGATAGAATTTGCATATAAAAACGTATGGATTATGTAAATGTAGAAGGAAAGGTAGGTTCAGGGGAAGTGGAAGTGTAAGTAAGTGGAGGAGGATAAGCAGAGTTTACTTTGCCACTTCTTTTTGTATATTGTGTAATATAAAAATTAAAAAGGAGAGAGCAAAAATCTAGCAAGCTAATTCCTCGTTTTATTAAAATGTAATGTTTTTTTTTTTTTGTATTTTTTGGATATTATATATATCTAAACAACATGATTCATTTGCAATAAAATATACTAAACACGTTTTTCGTGTCCTTGATAGTTGCTAGTACTAAATTTTTAATTTTCACGTAGTTTCCTGACACAGACAATGACCAAACGCTGGTGTACTTCAATAGTCATGCATGATTGCATATGGTTGAATGTTTTATGGAATCTTAAATGTTCATGTGAGGAATTCCACAAAGGTTGTTGATATTCAAATTCTAAACATAGAGAAAAGAATTGTAATTTATGTGAGCTTAAGTTACGAAAAATGTGACAAACGTTATGACAAACATCTTATAATAACCATCAAGCCCAAATTCTGTCACTTAAAGCTCAAAGTTAAACAATTTTTATGGTTTCAAGAACTTTCAAAATATGTTTATTTCCATTCTCTAGGCAAAGCTCAAAATCAATCTTGTAATCATGTAAGCTCCAAATGCAGATATTTAGGTTTTTTCATAAAACGTGGTTTCAATTATTTCATTTTCTCGGTACATAACATAAAAAGTAATGATTTCTATTTTAGGTAACGTTTTATCGAGTATTTAAAAATGAATCTAAAATCTAGAACTTTGATCGAATGTTTCGAAAATAATGTTATTGTTGGTACCACAATATTAAAAATAATAATAATAATAAAATAATAATAATAATAATAATAACGTTGTACAATTAAGAGTCGTTGTCAAGTTCTTGTGAGTGGCTAATCGTTCATAGCAAAGGACCTACGTATCCATTATTTGGCATATATTAACAAAAAAATTATGACCATTCATCCGTATATATAAAATACAAAGTTGATATTTTATGCAATACACATATATAGTATCTATCAACTTTGAAGAAAAAGAAAATCCATCAAAACTCTTTACTCGTTTTAGTTTTGAATTATGTAATAAAGCTTGGTGGTTTGGCCTCAATGCCTAAGCCCATAATAGCCCATAATTTATAATGTAGGCTTAGATTTGCACATTGAAACCGGTTTTAAGACCACCTCACATAAATAACCAAATATATAGCCAATTAGCCATTAGCACATTGCAATTTGCAACAAGCCTTCAAGAAGGGTTCATAACTCATATGATACTTGAGCTTTTATTTGGTTTCTCCAATCTCCATATGAAATTAGTGATTATCTTTATTTTTACGAGATTTTTTATATTGTCGTGTTTGGTAAGTTAAAAAGTAGCTTATAAGCTAGTTTTTTGAAAAGCTACTTAGACTAGCTTTTTATGAGCTTTTTTAAAAATTTTCAAATACACCCCTTAATTAATTATAGAAACATATACTCTTACATGTCATTTTATGTAATTTTATATATTTCAGCTAGCTTTTCAACTATTTTTACTAAACGTCATTTTTTATCAGTTAACTTTTCAGCTATCAACTAACTTTTTTATTTAACAGCTAGCTTTTCAGCTAGTACGCCAAACATTACCTTAGTGATGGATAAAGCTTCCAAACCATTTTTTCAAGAATTAAGATCTATCGAAACGTGCCATGATAAAAGAAACTCCTTTATTAATTATTGGATAAATATTTTTATTTATTTCATCTAACAAATAAAATAGTAATCTTCATATATAGTTGTTGTGGTTTTCAAAATATCAAATTTAGTCTTGAATTTTTTTCGATCTCATTAAAGGTCCCTATATTTTCAATTTTTATTGTGGTTGGTCTCTTGCATATATAAATTGACTTTTATACCTTGTTTAATTTCTTTTAGCTTTTTGTTTTATTGAAATCTATTTAAAAGGTAAAAAATGAAAATAAATAACAATCCCATTCAAACATCCCAAAAATCATGACCAAAAATTCCATTTTTAAATCATTAAATAAACCATAGTTACTAAAAATCATTTATCAAAACATAAACCATAATATCTCAAAGCATCAAAATCATGATATCGATATCAAAACATATGTAAAATGTATATCAGAGTAACATACCAGGCTAAAACATTGTGGTGTGTGCAATGTAGTCATCTCGAACGTTTCCTCTTGCTACCGAAAGTACCTGAAACCAAAACTGAAAATTGTAAGCACGAAGCTTAGTGGGTCTCCCCAAACTACCACATACCATACACATAATCACATAATATCATATCACGGGCCTCGCCCGCTTCATCGAGACCCCCCAACATTGAACAATGTCCAAGATTGGGCCCCACCCGGCGTTGAATCAAAATCCGACATCGAGCTCCGCCCTGCATCGAGCAAAGTTCGGTATACATATAAACATATCAACAAATACATATAAGCAATCACATAACATAATCATATAAACATTCTTCGGTCCCCGCCCGGCATCGGACCGAAATTCGGAAGCATACAAACATTCCTCGGGTATTACCCGGCATCGGACCATAGTCCAAAAACATACAATACAGACACATGCAAGAATCACGAACACATCAAGCATACAAACATTCCTCAAGCATCGGATCGAAATCCGGAAACATATAAACATTCCTCAGGTATTGCCCAGCATAGGACCATAATCCGGAAACATACAATACAGACACATGCAAGAATTACGAAGACATCAAGCATACAAACATTCCTTGGGCATCGTCCAACATCAGATCGGAAATCCAGAAACATATAAACCTACATCAGGCACTGCCCGGCATCGGACCTTAGTCCAGAACATTCTAACATACATAAACGGGCCAACATTAGTGTCTTCGACTCGTTCCTACAAGAGGAAACTCACATCGCACTGCTGAAGTCCTGCGAATAAATCTCTGGTTGTTGGCTGACAAATCCCCAAACTGTCAATCATCAAAACAAAACCCAATTAACCATTTGGGTTTTAATGCATAACCATAAATCCACACTTGGGGTAAACCGACCATTTTCCACCTAACCTAGCTTGGTCTAAGACCCAGGGCCCAAACTCATACTCTGAAGGCCCAAAAAGTCAAATAATCAATCAAGGCCCAACTATGGCCCAATTTTCCAAATTGAGCCCAAACTTCTACATGGTTTTACCTTAAGGCCCAACCGTTTATTCTAGTTCAAACACTTGGTATTCCAATGGTCCAATATCTCTTAATTATCAAGGCCCAATTATGGCCTACCCATGGGCCAATTTTCCAATCCGGACCCAAGCCTTCCAAATGGGCCTTATCCTAAAGCCAAATAATTTTGTAACACCCAAAGTTTCAAAGGCCAAGAAGGGAAAGAAAAGCCCTAATTTAAGGGCCGACTCGGCGAGTCCAAGGAGGGACTCGGCGAGTCCGAGCGGGATCCGGGTCGAGGTGTAAGCGACCGACTCGGCGAGTCGGTCAAGGTGACTCGGCGAGTCTGGTCTGTGCGTGGAAAACCCTAAATTCGGGACATGGGGCCTATATAAATGTCTTAATCTTCTTCCTAGGGTTCCTTACTGCCTCTTTAGCCCTGGATATCAAACCCTAGCCGTCATATCTCCTACTTGAGCCTTGGAAGGTGCATTAAAGCTTGGAAAAGGAAGAAGGAACTTGGAGGAGCAAGAAGGAGCTATAGATCTAGGATTGTGAGTTCATTTTGAGAACTTGGAGGTAATAAACTAGTTCCTGGACCCTTTTTGCACCTAGATCTATGTGTGGTTGTTGGGGCTCTTTTGCCATAATGTTATTATTTTGGGTTAGAAGCCGGATCTGGAGTTGCTACTTCAGATTCAAGTGTTTTAGGGCCTAGAGAAGCATAAAGTATCAGCCATTGAGTCGATTTTGAAGTCCCTTGGCCTTACACCCTAGTTAATGGCGTATCTTGCCTAGATCTCCTTCTCTACACGTAAAGTTTGCAACTTTACGTGTGGAATAGGCTTGGGAAGGGTGGATCTATAGTTTGGAGTCCATGCATGACTCAAAAATCCTCTGCATGTAAGGAGATCTGAAGGGACTCGACGAGTCCTTTGAGTGGACTCGGCGAGTAGCATGAAGTTTTGGAGAAACTCGACGAGTGGGATGAACAACTCGTCGAGTCGTATGAAGATTGCCTTGGACTCGGTGAGTCTGTTCTTGGACTCGGCGAGTCAGGTCGCGAAACCCCAAAGCCTTCAAGTTGTGACTCGAATCAGTGAGTCGGGTGGAGACTCAGTGAGTTGAACAGGTCTGGACGCAGAAATCGGTAGACACGGTGAGTCATGGACTGACTCGGCGAGTCGAGTCGCGAATGAAAGGAATTTAATCATTTTGAACTCGGCGAGTCAGTAGGGTGACTCGGCGAGTAGGGTTGACCTGGAAGGTTGACTTTGACCAGGACTTTGACTTTGGACCAGGGTGGACTTAATTGTCTTTCGGGGGTCAGTTAGACTCAGTGTTGCATTGATATTGGTAGTTCGGGGAGCAAGGGGAGCAGGAGTTCCGTGAGTTGTCGGGAAGCAGCTAGTGAGATCACCAGCAAGTTCAGCCAGTTCAGGTGAGTTTCCCTTTTGTGTGAATGGGTCTAAGGCCACAATGCCGGCCCATGTAGTTATGAGTAGAAGACCTGGGGGTTAGCCCTAGGCATAGTATGCTAGCATTGTTTGCAGTACGAGGTCCAGTAATAGCGGGCGGGCGCCCAAGGAATTGTTTATATATGATAGTTTATACTTGTTGTCTGTGTAATACATGTATGTACCTGGTAGGGAGGTGAGTGTGGGCGAGCTCCCGTATCTCACCAATAGCAGAGTGTGGATGGGGTTCCATATCTCACTAGTAGCAGATTAGGGGCGAGGCCCGAATTAGAATAGGAGTGAGAGTGGGCTAGGCCCGTACCTCACTACCATTAGGAGCATGGATGGGGTTCTATGACTCCTCAGTAGCAGGACATGGGCGAGGCCCAGGAAAGGCGAGGCCTTAGGACAGAACCAGTTGCATGTGTTAGTTATATGCTATGAAATGTTTATGTGTTATTATTTGTTGACGGGCGAGGCCCTGTGACAGGCGAGGCCTAAGTAAAACAGATCTGTATCCGAGTGGGGCTCGAAGCCAGGCGGGGCCTGGAGTGGCGGGGCCGTTATAGCGGGCGAGGCCCGAGATAGGGGGCGTGGCCCAGTATGTGCAGTATGTGGTTATGCATTGTATGTGGTAGGGTGGGGAACTCACTAAGCTTCGTGCTTACGGTTTTCAGTTTTGGTTTCAGGTACTTCCGGTAGCGGAGGAAAGAGCTCGGGGTGATCGCATGGCACACACCATAGATTAGACAGCCTGGGAATGTTTACTCTGATAACGAACATATGTTTTGAAAACTTATACTCATATTATGTTTTGGAATGATGATGTTACTTTAAGTAATGATTTATTAAAGAATTTTTTGGTCTTAAATTTTGGGTCGTTACAAGTTGGTATCAGAGCCTTGGTTTGAGGGATTCGGGCATACTCTCGGGTGTGCCTGAACTCAAACTGAGGGTTCGGATAAAAAGTTTTCAGAAGCGAAAAGATAGTTTTGTAAAGAGAGTTTTGAGAAAGAAAACGGCTTTATAAAAGTAAAAAGAATTCAGAAAGAAAAGAACTTGAAAAGAGAAAAGAGGTGTGGTGCATGCAATCAACCGAGCTCAAGTAAGTACCCCAAAATACCCATACAAGTTTATGTTTTGATTATCAGTTAATAGAGAAGCATGCTAGATTAGGACTAAGGATCTAGGGAGGATGTCTTATGTGCCTGTTATATGTGCTTTTGATCTGCATGATAGTGCTGAATAGTCAGTAGTAGGATAGCCTGATTAGGTTATGCCTGAGTTATGAGTTGTGTTGCATGCTAGTTCAGATTCTTGCTATGTGGATATGATTGCTTGAGTATGTTATGGTTAGATTTTCTATTGTCTGAATGCTGCTTGCTTTGTGCATTGTGGGATTCTAAGTGATGGGAGTTAGCCATTAGGTGGATACATCACGTTACATGTGATCAGGGTTGAATAATCTCAGAGTGTTGGATTTGGTCCTATTGCGCAGCTCTTGTTTGAGTCCAACCGTTGTAGGAACGAGTCTTTTACTTGAAGGATTATCTGAGCCTCGTCACATGTGATGGTATCCAAGTGATGGCTAATTGGCATTGCAAGAAGGCCTTCAGCAGCTGAGGACTGGTTTAATTGAGTCAAAGGTTTCCCTAGGGTAAGCCTAGGATGAGGTAGTGTTGGGAGCAGTAGAAGTAGAAAAAGGGACCTGGTGGAGTCAAAGCAATTCCTGAGGAAAGTACGGATAGATGTGGAAGGTAGTATGGGCCCGTACTACTGAAAGTAGAGGATCCGTACTCGATTCAGGGAAGGCCGAGACAAGACCGGGAACCTGGTAGTGAGTATGTTTTGTCTCGCAGCAGTGAGGAGTATTCTGATAGTGGTTATGTTGTATGTTTCAGTATGGTGACATTGCAAGAGGGACCAGCGGGCGGATCAGGCGTCGGAGAGGGATTAGGCTCGGGTTTAGGGGTCGAGCAGCTCGAGGAGCGGATGAGGGAGTTGATATCAGCAGAGGTTACGCGCAGTATTCTAGCTCAGACTCCTGTGATCTTTGGCACGGTCAAGGAGGGTATATTGGAGATTTTGGATGAGAGGCTGGGAGCCTTCCGTACTGAGATGATGGCTTTGTTGGGAGCGCGTACCTTGACATTTCGGGAGTTCAGGGCTTGCGGGGCACCAGATTATCATGGGGCTAGGGACCCCATCGCTAGCAGCAGATGGTTGGCTGATGTTGCCAACGCATTCCGTACGAGCCGATGTCCTGAGGAGGACAAGGTCAGACTCGCTTCCTGTCTTCTGAAGGACAGAGCGAGGGATTGGTGGGAGGAGATTGGTCACGCTTTGGGGGATGATGCCGCGTTGGACGCGATGACTTGGAGTGATTTCTCAGCGAGGTTTAGATCGGAGTTTTCGCCGATTATTGAGGTGCAACAGTTGGCCCTGGATTTTCAGGATTTGACGCAGACTACTGAAACTGTGGCAGAGATCACCGCCAAGTTCAGAGAGAGAGCCCTTCTTGTTCCGCAGTATGTCGCGGATGAGGAGATAAAGAAGGCACGATATCACGAGATGCTGAGGGATGACATCAGGGAGTTCGTGAGCAGGTCCGGATGTAAGACTCTGGAGGATATGATTTCTCGGGCCAGGGAGAGGGAAATTGATTTGGAGCAGATCCGTAAGAGGAAGCCGGATGAGGTTCAGGTAGCCGCGAGTTCGGGAAAAAGGCCCAAGGGAACTGATTCAAGGTGGAGGGATTATCAGGATCGCAGTCGATGCGGAAGGTGTGGCAGGACGCACGGGGGCGCGTGCAGGAGTGGTAGTGGTGGTGAGTCTGGCTGTTTCAGGTGCGGTCGGACGGGTCATTTTAGCAGAGATTGTATTGCTACCATCACCCAGGGATCAGACTTGATATGTTTTCACTGCAATCAGCGGGGCCACAAGAAGGCCCAGTGCCCTAGTTTGTTTTCAGCAGGACGGGTGATGGCACCCGCCCCTGCAACTTTGAGGATCACAGACGGCCGTCAGGGCCGTGCGGAGGCGCCTGCGGTAGGAGGCAGGGCTTTTCAGATGGCTACTTTGGAGATGCGAGCAACGCCGGACATTGCAGGTATGCGACTTCCGTTTTCAGTTCTTTTATTTTGTGCATGATTATATTGTTATGGTTCTGCATCGTTAGCGGTTGAGATTTTTATTTTCGAGTGGGTTCACTGGGATCGAGTTATATGCCATTTGCATACCTTGGTTATTGGTTAGTAATTAAGGGATGAGTTGTATCGAAGAAGGTTACTTTGAGTGCAGTATCCGTAGCATGCCTTGGAGAGACTCGGTATGTCTCGCTAGTTCGGAGTCGTATAAGTTTTAAAATGGACAGGTTGGATCCTTAGCTATGGTAAGCTTGGGATTCCTCAGCGGATTGATTATGGTAGCAAGGATTGGGATTTCTTCTCATCGATCATCGAGGTGTAAGCAAGATCCAAGTGGGGGAGAATCCTCCGAGTGTATAAGGGTAAGGGCACGCGAATCCAAATCGGGTATGTGGTTCGGATTTAAGTTAAAGGGCTACATGTAGAGCTCGTGTGAGTCGAAATGGGGATCTTGAGGTTAAATAGCAGGAGATGTTTTCGTGTCAGAAGTCAGTGGTGGAAAGTGATGTAAGACTACGGGGCAGTCGTAGCATTTTGTAGTAGCTCGTTGGCGGAGTCGGGGCGAGGCCCTTATCTCCTAACATTCAGATAGGGATCGGGAATGGAAAATGGATGAGAATGGTATGGAGTTGCCTGTATAGCCATGGAGAGATGAGACCTTGGAAGAGGCCTCTCTAGGATACAGTCGGGTGAGACCCGTGGGCGAGGCCCGTATGAGGATAGCAGTATAGGTGAGACCTGAGAGCCGGGTGGCTCAGTAGTACGGTTGGGGGAGACCCGTGGACGAGGCCCGTGAGTTTTAGCAGCACAGGTAGGACCTGGTAGGATCTTAGCGTCTAGGCAAGGGGATCGGGGATCCCAGGAAATTGTAGTGCCAGCATGGTAGAATAGATTGAGCTGTATAGGTGGCGGAAGTATCTTCGAATGTCGCTGGGAGCGACTAGTGGTTGTGCTGGGTCAATAATCGGTGAGGGTCGGTAATCCCGTTGTTGATAGGTTGGTAGGGACCAGGATGGCCTCAGTTCATTCGGAAGCCAGATAAGAATAGCAGGATTCCTAGTCAGTAGCAGTGCGGGGATGCAAAGTATGGTGGAATTCAGTTAGTCGATCATGGGGTGCTCAACACCAAATGATAGCAGGATGAATGCCCAGAGGGTACTGGCAACGATGACCCGTACTGGGAGTGGCGGGAGTAATAGATTTTGTGAGGAAAGGGTCTTCACAGCGGCAGAAGGGATATATGGTTATGGAGCGTTGCCTTGGGAAGACAGGGAAATCGCGCAAGGAAAGAAGGGGTGGACCCTTATGTTGCAGTACTCGGAGATTACCAGAAAGATTGTCGGTGGAGTAAGTTGTGTTTCCATGATGTTCAGGGTCAAGATGCATCCGAAGTTATTATCTATAAGGATTGGCGTCGGTCTGAATGATTAAACGGAAGGCCAGCAAAGTTAGGCAGCTGGTGCTAGAATGGATGGTGGGGCTTTGGAGGTTGATCGCCGACAGTAGAGTATAGTAAACTTCGAGGACGAAGTTTAGTTTAAGTGGGGGAGAGTTGTAACACCCAAAGTTTCAAAGGCCAAGAAGGGAAAGAAAAGCCCTAATTTAAGGGCCGACTCGGCGAGTCCAAGGAGGGACTCGGCGAGTCCGAGCGGGATCCGGGTCGAGGTGTAAGCGACCGACTCGGCGAGTCGGTCAAGGTGACTCGGCGAGTCTGGTCTGTGCGTGGAAAACCCTAAATTCGGGACTTGGGGCCGATATAAATGTCTTAATCTTCTTCCTAGGGTTCCTTACTGCCTCTTTAGCCCTGGATATCAAACCCTAGCCGTCATATCTCCTACTTGAGCCTTGGAAGGTGCATTAAAGCTTGGAAAAGGAAGAAGGAACTTGGAGGAGCAAGAAAGAGCTATAGATCTGGGATTGTGAGTTCATTTTGAGCACTTGGAGGTAATAAACTAGTTCCTGGACCCTTTTTGCACCTAGATCTATGTGTGGTTGTTGGGGCTCTTTTGCCATAATGTTATTATTTTGGGTTAGAAGCCGGATCTGGAGTTGCTACTTCAGATTCAAGTGTTTTAGGGCCTGGAGAAGCATAAAGTATCAGCCATTGAGTCGATTTTGAAGTCCCTTGGCCTTACACCCTAGTTAATGGCGTATCTTGCCTAGATCTCCTTCTCTACACGTAAAGTTTGCAACTTTACGTGTGGAATAGGCTTGGGAAGGGTGGATCTATAGTTTGGAGTCCATGCATGACTCAAAAATCCTCTGCATGTAAGGAGATCTGAAGGGACTCGACGAGTCCTTTGAGTGGACTCGGCGAGTAGCATGAAGTTTTGGAGAAACTCGACGAGTGGGATGAACAACTCGTCGAGTCGTATGAAGATTGCCTTGGACTCGGTGAGTCTGTTCTTGGACTCGGCGAGTCAGGTCGCGAAACCCCAAAGCCTTCAAGTTGTGACTCGAATCAGTGAGTCGGGTGGAGACTCAGTGAGTTGAACAGGTCTGGACTCAGAAATCGGTAGATGCGGCGAGTCATGGACTGACTCGGCGAGTCGAGTCGCGAATGAAAGGAATCTAATCATTTTGAACTCGGCGAGTCAGTAGGGTGACTCGGCGAGTAGGGTTGACCTGGAAGGTTGACTTTGACCAGGACTTTGACTTTGGACCAGGGTGGACTTAATTGTCTTTCGGGGGTCAGTTAGACTCAGTGTTGCATTGATATTGGTAGTTCGGGGAGCAAGGGGAGCAGGAGTTCCGTGAGTTGTCGGGAAGCAGCTAGTGAGATCACCAGCAAGTTCAGCCAGTTCAGGTGAGTTTCCCTTTTGTGTGAATGGGTCTAAGGCCACAATGCCGGCCCATGTAGTTATGAGTAGAAGACCTGGGGGTTAGCCCTAGGCATAGTATGCTAGCATTGTTTGCAGTACGAGGTCCAGTAATAGCGGGCGGGCGCCCAAGGAATTGTTTATATATGATAGTTTATACTTGTTGTCTGTGTGATACATGTATGTACCTGGTAGGGAGGTGAGTGTGGGCGAGCTCCCGTATCTCACCAATAGCAGAGTGTGGATGGGGTTCCATATCTCACTAGTAGCAGATTAGGGGCGAGGCCCGAATTAGAACAGGAGTGAGAGTGGGCTAGGCCCGTACCTCACTACCATTAGGAGCATGGATGGGGTTCCATGACTCCTCAGTAGCAGGACATGGGCGAGGCCCAGGAAAGGCGAGGCCTTAGGACAGAACCAGTTGCATGTGTTAGTTATATGCTATGAAATGTTTATGTGTTATTATTTGTTGACGGGCGAGGCCCTGTGACAGGCGAGGCCTAAGTAAAACAGATCTGTATCCGAGCGGGGCTCGAAGCCAGGCGGGGCCTGGAGCGGCGGGGCCGTTGTAGCGGGCGAGGCCCAAGATAGGGGGCGTGGCCCAGTATGTGCAGTATGTGGTTATGCATTGTATGTGGTAGGGTGGGGAACTCACTAAGCTTCGTGCTTACGGTTTTCAGTTTTGGTTTCAGGTACTTCCGGTAGCGGAGGAAAGAGCTCGGGGTGATCGCATGGCACACACCATAGATTAGACAGCCTGGGAATGTTTACTCTGATAACGAACATATGTTTTGAAAACTTATACTCATATTATGTTTTGGAATGATGATGTTACTTTAAGTAATGATTTATTAAAGAAATTTTTGGTCTTAAATTTTGGGTCGTTACAAATTCCATTAGTCCATAAATATGTTCCTAATTGGCCCACGAAGGCACATAGCAACTTAGTCCAAGAAATGGCCCAACAGGAACCCAAACCTAATTAGGGTTTTTTCACATAAAATGACGATTAGGTTTAAGTGTTCTTACTTAACCAATTAAGGACTTAACCCATTAAGTTTATCACTCCACTAGACCAAACATACAATGTAATCAAGCATAAGTCCGAATGTCAATCTAATGGTCCAAAATGCGGGTCCCAACGAATCCAAAACTAACATCTCCAAAATTAGGGTTTTCTAAACCCTAATTAGGGTTTCCACCCAAACACAAGTCAATTAGTCAAATGATTAGGTTTTTAGGTCAATTAGGGTTTCATTAGGCCGGTCACCACCCATTGCCACCTCGGGCGGTGGTGGTTAACGGCGGCTCACGGTGGCAGCCACCACCTTAGGGTGGTGGTTATGATTCTAGTCCAAATCACATCTAAGCATCCCAAAAGCAATCCTATCACACACAAATGCACACCTCCATCCAACACGGCGGCTAGTGGCAGCAGCTACCACCTCACGATGGTGGTGGTGGGTGTTCCAGCCAAATATTGCATATACAGCTTCACACCATATAATACACACTTAAATACACCATAAAACACACACACAACCACCTTCCACGGTGGCTGGTGGCGACAGAAAAGAAAGAGTGGTGGCAGCCACCATGGTTGGCAGCCATGGTGGTTTTCTCGATCAATATATTCCTTAATCAGCTCCACTCAGAATTCACTATCGGGGGCTAATGTAAACGCCAGGAGTCCCGTTCCTTGGAAAGTTCGGTCGAGTTGATAATTAAGTGAATTTGGGGGAGCTCGTCAGCCCTTACCAAAGCTGAAGACTTTCTTTTCCAGGCTGCATTGAGATCATCAATGCAATTCCTTTCCGCTATATAGGCAGATTTACGTTTCTCTAAAGAAAATAGGTATGGTAATCGATCAAAGAGTGTTGAGCTTCCAATCCACACATCCGTCCAAAAGCAAGTGTGTTCTCCATTACCTACATTAAAAAAAAATAGATTACTTGGAGCAATCCCAAGTGACGCTATATCCCCTATTACCTTAACAATGTTACCCCAAACCCCGTTTAAAGATTTTTTAGATAACGATGATAATGGCTTCCTATGGATGTTATGTATTCCCATAATGAAAGATTTCCATATCGAGTTCAGGGGACCTTTTAGCCTCCAGATCCATTTCATTAGAAGTGCACAATTTAGGGCACGAAAAGATCCCACACCAAGGCCTCCATTTTCTTTTTTAGCTTGGATTTTCTTCCAAGCTACCTAGTGGATTTTATTTTTTTTCCTCATTTCCACCCCACAAGAATCCCATTTGTGTTTTCTCCAATGATTCAATCATTCCGATAGGTTCTTTAAATATGGAAAAGAAATACAGTGGAAGGCTTCTCATTACCGACTTCACAAGGGTGAGATGCCCGCCGATAGAAAGAGTGTTTGCTTTCCAAGAATAAAGCCTAACTTGAACACAATCAATAATAGGTTTCCAACTTTTAATGAGGTTCATATTGGCTCCTACTGGGACCACCAAGTAGGTGAAAGGAAAAGCACCTGCGTCACATCCAAGTACACTAGCGCTAGATGTCAATTCACGATTGGATACACCAATTCCAAACACCTTTGACTTAGAGAAGTTTACTTTTAACCCGGAAGACGCATGGAAACAACGAATAATTGTAGCCAAATATTTGAGATTTCCTCTCGTTCATTCACCAACGAACATCGCATCATCGGCGTAGAAGAAGTGAGAAAGGAAAGTATTACTCTTTGGGATGTTAATTCCATGGAATAGACCTTTATCGCAGGCATCCTTCATGGCGATATTTAGACCTTCCATTGTTATTATAAACTAGGAACGGGGAAAGTGGGTCTCCTTGACGGACACCTTTAGTGAGGGGGAATTCCTTTGTAGGCACACCATTCAACAATACCGAGGCACGGGCAGAAGCAAAACACCCTGAGATCCAACTTCTCTATTTAATTCCAAACCCCATTTGAGACATGACGGAGTCAAGATATCCCCAATTGATCGAGTCAAAAGCCTTATTGAAATCCACCTTTAGTAGAAACATCTTCTTTTTTGTCTTTTTTGCCCAAGAACATATTTCATTGATAATAAGGGGTCCGTCAAGAATGTTCATTCCTTCGATGAATGTCGATTGCACCTCGTCGATATTAGGCCCAATTACCATCTTGATCCTCAAGGCTAGAGCTTTGGCAATAATCTTATATAAAGATCCAATAAGACTAATTGGGTGAAAGTCGTTTAGATTCAAAGGGTCTTTAACTTTCGGAGCTAGGGTGATGACGGACAAATTACACCCCTTCCCCAGACGACAATGTCGCTCAAAATATTTCACAAACAACATAATTTCATTTTCCATCAAGCCCCAATATTTTTTCATGAATTTAAACGTAAAACCATCGGGCCCGGGGGCCTTCTTGCTTCCACAACTCCAAATTGCCTTTTTAATCTCTTCCACACTAAATGGTTTTTCAAGGGAGATGCATTCTTCAAGACTAATTCTATTAAAATTAGGATTAATGAAGTTGGGTCGATTCGAGTGTTTCTCTTCAAACTTATCTTTGAAAAATATCCAGGTCTCCTGTTGTATGACACTCACATCTGTCTGCCAGTTCCCATTGATCTGTAATCCGTGAATGTTATTTTTTCTTCTCTTGTTTTTGAGGGTGCCATGAAAGAATTTATTGTTCTCGTCTCCATCTAGAAGCCATCTTATCTTGGATTTTTGCTTTAAATCTAGATGCCTTATGTTTTCCATCTCTAGAAGTTTTTTCTTACCTTCCCTCCTTTCAGCGATTTCGGATATCGATAACGCTCGAGTTTCAGCGATTTTGTCACTATCCAAAACTCAAGATTTTAGGTGTGAGAAACTCATCAACTCCTTATCAATTTTCACTATTCGCTATTGTTTGATTGTATTTTTTACAATACTTTGGGGTTCCTATAAGCTATAATACAAGGCATATAACTATTTTTTGAAACCCGGTCATAATGGTCAATTCTGAAAATAGATTTTAATTGGATAAAAATCTGGATATATTCAAAACTCGATAAAAATTCAGTGACATTTTTAAAATTTGGGTCATATCATTCGGATCGTATGTATCCGATTCAGATATTCTAAAATCGCTTTTTAAATCCATTATGGATATTATATCGAGTTTACGCACCTCTAAACACATCTGTACTTTCTCACATCGGTCTTAAACAATTATACAAATAATTAAGGTTCATATATGCAAATAAAACCAAAAATTTTTTGACTTATATATAGGAACAGGCCTAATATTAAATATCAACAAAATGAATGTTCTAAATAAGAACCATACAAATGTTAGAAATTCTAGGAACCGAATATTCATAATAATAAATCGTAACCTTTTTAACATGGTTCAAGAATTAAACATAATACGGTAAAAGAAATATATGACAAATATTCACAATTTAATATTATAAACGGTCAGCGTTATCATGGTTCGTAATTAATTTAAAATTATTTAAACTTTTAACTAGGGTAAGCATAGTACGGTTCGGTGCGGTTTTTGTCCAAAACCGAACCAAAAACCGCAACTTCGGTTTTTTGAAATTTAGAAACCGCATTGTTTGGTTTTTATGCGGTTTTTTGTGGTTCGGTTATTTTTTCGGGTTTTTGTTAGTTTTTTTTTCGGTTTTCGTTTTGCCTTTTTACTAACACTCAAGTAACTCGGCGAGTTACTTTGACTCAGATGAGGAGTGCTAATCATTTTTTGGAGATAAACCGATACCACCACTTCTTGGTTTGAAATCAAATTACATAGTCACTCATCCAACGCATTTCTAATGCTTGAACATAATACAAATTAAATATAATACTTGTTTCAAGGTACATGCGATGATATCAATTAATGTATTTATAAAAATGATATTATCATCACTAGTACTCTTTATATTTAAATATTAAAAAAATATCATAAACATTATTTGTTATTGTAACTACCACTTGAATGTATACTTAAAAATATATACAGTCATCTTCCGATGGACAAGATAGATATTTATATCTATAGAAGTATTAATTGTCATAAGTTCTTGGTTCTTACAAACATCAACACTTAATATATATATATATATATATATATATATATATATATATATATATATATATATATATATATATATATATATATATATATATATATAAACCTTAATTATTGTATGAACGTATAACCAATTTTGAGCCAATCATTTAATAATGGTAATTTCATAATTTTGCTAATTAAGTTAATTGATATCTAAAATTAAATCCTTAGAATTATGGTAACTAATTAAACTTCGAATATCATAATTTTGGAATTATGGTAACTAAGTATACATATGGTAGGTGTCAAAGAAAATTATGAAGCTTACTAAACGTCTAATATAAACAACACATTTAAAATACATAGATGTTGGGGATAAATTATGAAATCAGAAATAATATAAGCTCAAAAGCAATATGAATAAGCTAACGATAAAAAAAATTGTGTTTTTTCAATCAAAATGAAGTTAATTTTGATGGTTCTATACCTAATATTACATACATGACAGCCACATATTCACTTTTCCCATATATATATATATATATATATATATATATATATATATATATATATATATATATATATATATATAGAGAGAGAGAGAGAGAGAGAGAGATAGGTTCAAATGTTTTTGACAACTATTGTGTGCCCATGTGCACCAATATGAATTTAGGAATAATTAAATAATAAAAAATGATAATAAGGGTAATTATGTAACTTTAGCATGCTAATTAAAATAAAATCCCTTTATTCATGGAAATTGCCATAAAAATCTGTTTGACCAACTATTTAACCCTAGCCTTCTATATCATACGTAATATGCCTCCTCCAATTTTCTTATGGACGAATGAAGATCGTCTGATCAAAAGAGGTAGTCAAACCTCTTGCTGGAAATATGTTTCCCCATTCCATTGATTAAGAAGATGTTATTCTCGGTGGCTCCATCTCCAATCGAAGCTAGCTTCAACATCAAGGCAATTTTGGAGTCACAAGAAGTCAGTGTATGTTTCTGCATCATTGTTACAGTTCCTTCGATGATCGGTTCTTTAGAGCTTTTCCAAATTGAGCAAACTTTGTATGCCCTTATTTATCCGGTAACAACTCTTCAATTCTCATTTATTATGGATCGTTAACTTGTGATTCAAATTATCTATTTCTATTGTTCGTTGAATTGGATGGTTAAGTAAGTGAAAACCTAACGTGTTCAAGAAGAACGAGCTATGCACATAAGGTGCTCGACTAAATTCCTAAAAGAAGGACCAACTTGCTGTCTTATTGAACAGTTGGTGGAATTGAAAATATTCTGATTTGCACACCAACTGTTTGTTAAAATGTCTCAGTGAACTTCAGTTACTTATTCCAAAATTTGTTCTTTCTTGCTTAATGAGTCACTTTCAGTTAGAAGGAAGCATAGAAAAAGATGTTAGTTCGTATGGTTCCAGCTCTTGTATCAGGGCCTTATAATGTAAGTAACATTCTTTATTCATGTGTTCAAGTTGATGAGTTTCAATTTCTTTTATGTGGATGCTCTTCTTTCTTACAAAATAATGTTTTCAAATCTTATATGAAAACCACGTTTCTATGCTTTAATGGGTCTGCCATATATTTTGTTTTTCTTTCGGTTATGGAATACAATTCTAGGTTGTTTGTGCCTTTTTATTTTTCATCAACACAAATTAATTTACTCTTTGAACCTTGTGGTATGCATTCTAAATCATGTTGTTGGAAATTATGTTTATATGTAAATTATTGCATGTAAATCAAATATGGTTTTTGACTTGTTTGATGATAATGTCTAACAAGTGTTTGTTGAAATGCCTGAAAGAGTATTTAAAGAATTTAACCTTGTGGTATGCATTCTATCAGAATTACTAGCTGTAAATACGATACCTTTGAATGTATCCTATATATTCTATTAGAATTTATTCTATCAAAATAAAATCGATGTATTCTGCCAGAATGTATTATATGTATTATATCATATTCTATGTATTCTACCAGAATATATTAAGTTATAGATAATTGTAAGTAACATGTTTTTAACAAGTATTACTTTTTGTTGTATTTGTGATAGGAATGGCTGGAAGAAGGCGTTGAAGACCTTGATATTTTTTTAGAATATGTATAATTATATTAGAATGTAAGAATATGTATGAATTTGTATTAAGTTTGGATGTATAAAAATATATTAGAATTGATTCAAGAATTTTGTTTTTCTTCAATAATATTCTATTAGAATAAAATCCTGAAAGAGCATCATTATAACAAAATAATATTCTATTAGAATAAAATTCTGAAAGAGCATCATTCTAACAAATAATATTCTGACAGAATAAAATCGGTAAAAAAACTGAATTGAATTAATTAAAAAATTCAAATTTTTTTAAAATTAGGAGAATTAATCATCCCTAAAAATCCGAAAATTTCCTTTTATAAATGTAGTTAATTGTCCAAAATACCCTTTTACTTAAAATTGTGTGATTATATGCTACATGTTACCCCATTGTAATATCATATACCCTCAAATCATGTTTATTGATTAATTTCATCCATTGGTCCAGATTTGTGCATTCTGGCACACAATACTTAGTAAAAACAAAATAACCTAAGCCTATATATATATATATATATATATATATATATATATATATATATATATATATATATATATAACTATTGTGTGGATATAAACATTAATATGGAGCAATCATTTTAAAAATATTAATTAATTATAAGCAAGGGTATATTTGTAATCATAAGATTTAATTAATAATTATAATTAAATAAAAATAGAAAACCTATCATTATGGAATGTTTCCTTAACTTTCTCTTTAACCATATTTAACTTTGCACATCTTTCATTGAACTCGTCGGCAACAACTAACAACCAAATCTACAACCTAATACCTCAATTAGATGCCGACCACTTGCACAGCCATCCATTGTCAACCATCTTCCTTCATCGGCGCCGCCCTCCTTCCCCACATCAAATGGAGCCGCTGAATCTTTTCTCCACTACAACGGTAAGCTATGACTTCTTTTCTCCACTACACTGGATTTGTAATATTGCATATACAATAAATAATATCCTGTTAGAAAAAAATGGATGAATAGATTGCTTGGATTCTCTAAAAATCGTGATTCACTATCAAATTGAAGTATTTCGATGGTACATATCGAACACTCAATTGGATGAAATTCAAAGAATGAAATCTGAGAATGTATATGAAAAATGTTCTTCAACATGTACCAGAATATTGACCAAAAAACGGATATATCAATCATGTCTGAAAACTGTCAACAGTTACAAACTATCATAAAACTATCAAACTGTCATTAAACGGATCTCAGGGAAAAAAGGGTCAACTTTCTAAAATTGGATTTTTGATGCAATTTTTAATATAGCAACATAGTCCAAAAAAAAATCGCGCTGACCTGGCAGCTCAATCCCAGTCAGGGGCTCTGCCCCTTGGACCCCGCCAGGGGCTTCCGCCCTTGGGACCCCGCTCCCAGGGGCGCTGCCCTCGGAGCCCCGTTCATTTAGCGGCTTCCCCTCTAAATAACAATGTACTTTAAATCTTGAAAAACTTGAACAAGTGTGCACTCCTACACCATCCTAACTTGTTCAATATTCAACAAGATCACTTTTGGTCAACAAATTTAATCCTATTACACTTAAATAATATTTGATGATATAAAATCACCAACATATCCAAAATTAAATTCATATCATATCACTTTATTTAAGCAAAATTGAGATCAAGTTGGTGTTACACCATTACCGTCCCCTCAATTGCTTCATCCAAACCAACATCTAAACATGGAAGCGCATCGAGCATGTAGGAAAACACAGGGCTCCCGACGAGTCGGCAATGAAGTACGTCCTTGTATTGAAATTAAATCACACGTTTGTAAGCAAATTATTCTCATTTTTTATTTAATTGTGAAGTATTTCGTTTTATTATTTTCATTGTTAACATCTATACCAAAAGCATTTTATTATTTGCAGGATAACGCTTCTGGGGATGAACACAATGGAGATCAAAATTTCGGTAATGTCAAGGATTCTAGTCGAATGAAGTTGTGAAGAAAAAAAGAAGATGTGGGACTTGCTTTGAACTTCTGTGTTTTCTTTAGGTTTTCTATTCTGTTTTTTTCGAGTCATCGGTTTTTCTAACGATTTTTTTTTTAATCTTTTAACTGTTAGTGCACGAAACCTTTTTTTCTAAGATTCTTGTGGAATTGAAGTTTAAGCAAGAATTCTGAGAGAATATATGAAGTTAACTTACCTAATATTCTGTTAGAATTACATCAAACATGTTTATAATTATGGTAAAATATTCGTTTCGAATTGAGGTTAAATGTGTAGTTAGAATGTAAATATATATTATATTAGAATTACGACATATGAATTCGTAAGTTTTGGTACAAATAAAGTTAGAATGTAAATAAAGTTAGAATATAAGTTAAGATTTGTGTGTAAAAAAAAAAATCTTCTGAAAGAATAAAACATAGGTTTTCTTATAGAATTAGATTATATGTAGTCATAGTTGGAAAAATTTTGAGAGAATATAAAATAATATTTTGTGGGTTAAAACGTATATATTAATTATGGAAGATTTAATAAATAAAGATTCATAATTGTGGGTTAATAAGTATAGGTTTTAAAATACATGCATATGTATTCTCCAATTTTAATGGTTTTGAATGTTATTGTGCACGACAATATTGGAATAACAGGATCAGCTCAACAAATTAACTTGGTGTTGCCTAATTTGTAGTTAGTGTAATTTTATGTTCTTACCCTTTATTCACGACTTCATTTAATTAGAATATTTTTCAATTTTTTTTTATATTTAATTAAACAAATAAATGATTTTACTAAACTCTTAATCAACAATCATCCATACATCCATCCAATACTTACCATCCATATTATAACCTAACTAACTAACTAACTATATATATATATATATATATATATATATATATATATATATATATATATATATATATATATATATATATATATATATATATATATATATGTGTGTGTGTGTGTGGTGCGGTTCGGTTTTTTGCAGATTTTACTAGACTAGAAACCGCACCGCACCGAGTATTTTCGGTTTTTGCAAAACTAAAAACCGTATTATCGATTTTCATTTCGGTTTATACGGTTTTTTCGGTTTTTTTAATTTGCAGTTCGGTTTTTGTTCACCCCCGCTTGTAGTCATCAAAAATAATTAAAACAAAATAAAAACTCATCACATGATTAAAAAACATATCTCATTACACACCAATTCCCAAATTTTACAATTAAACTAGTTGTACAACACTTCACAAATATTACAATTGAACTAATTGAACCCTACCTTTAGGTACAAATAACAAAAGAAATTCAATAGTCTCAATACCCATTGAGGCTAAATAATAAAACCATATTGAAATATTTAAAAATTAAAAAAATGTAAATAAAAAGAAAAAGGTGAGATGCCCTCCATCAAGACATCCAATAGACTAATACCCCCACAATCCCTATTCTTTAAGAAAAAGAATCTAAATAAATAAATAAATTTGGAACCCAATTAAAAAGTGGCAAAAAGACAAGGAAGAGACATAATTACCCTTTCTTCTTTTGAAACCAAAGCATAAAGAACTAAAAGAAGCCATGTTATATTAAAATAGTCACATGCCAATCATGGGACCACACACCCCCACCACCAAAAAAAAGACTTCAAACAGGTCACGTGCCTGCATGGGCGCATTTTAGCAGCAGCACCCCCCCCCCCCCCACTCCCATTATTCATTTCATTCCTTTCTAATTACCAGATCCGAGGTCACTCACCTCTCATCCGTACCACTCACCGATGCCGCCGCCGCCGGCGGAGACACCATTGATGCCGGTGACCCGGTGGTGATGTTATCCGTCTTGTTGTTGTTGTTGTTCATGTTTTGTTCATGATAAACTCTTCTCAATCTTTCTATCTCCTTCTTTAATGCTTCTTGATGAGCTGCAATTAATAATTAAGTACCAAAATTGAGATTTTGGTGTAACTTTTGTCTGAAGTTTTCGTAAGATTGTAATCGACAAATCATTGATTTTCGTTAACTAATTTGAAAAATTACCATCTTTGAAGATCTTGTCTTGAGCCAAAGCAGCAATTCGTTGTTTAAGCGAGCTGTTATCAACGTTTAGAATCAACCTTTGATGATCTAGAAATGCGACACGTGGTGACAATGTTGATACTTCCGTCTTCATATATGAAATTATAGGAAAATGTATTTAATTTGCAAATTGCAATGATTCATGCAATAAATGATCTAGATTATGATTAAGAACTTAAGGTGATTAATTACCTGTAGAGTTGTTACACTGCGTTCGAGTTCAGAAATGTAATGCAACTTCCTGACTCTTGATCTCTGGGCAGATTGACGATTTGCTAATATCCTGATGATTAATTGTAATTAATAACGTGATTAGCATCATGAGATCGTTAATCACACTGAATGATTGATAATGATTGTGTGATGTTTATTGAATGCAACTCGATTAGCTTGTTGTTCAAGCAAGATGTATATGAGTAGAATTGAGATATTTATGATGAGGTACGACTGAGGAGTTGTACTTTATGGAATGTAAATTGTACCTTTTAACCCTTTTTGGATCAACGATGGTGCCGCCGTCGCTGGAGAAAGTAAACGGAGGCTTACCGGAATCTGTGTCGTGTTCGTATCCGCTACCGTCTTCCACCTCTCCCGGCTCACTCTTCAGTTGCGACGGCGGTTGTTCCTGAGGCGGCGATGGTCTAGGTTCGTCATTGTCGCTATTTTGTTCCGATGGCGAAGACGATGACCTCGTCGAGTGAAGATTCGCGGCGACGTCGTCGGAAAACATGGAGCTAAGCTGCTCATCATCCAAACGCTCAAATCCGTTATTATTTGAGCAAGGTATCATCGAAGGATCATTGCTATTAGAGTTACGACATTCGTTAATAAACGGAGTTTCAACGAATGCAATCGGATCGCTGGCGGATCTCCGGTGAGCGTTCCTCCTAGCTGAAGAAAAATCAAGGAAATCGTCCATCCAGCTCGGCGGTTGCGAGGCTGACATCGGCATCATCGGCGGCATCGTCTGATAGGAAAATGACGGCCACTTCTGCGCCATTGTTGGCGCTTTTGGCGGCAATTGCGCCATGCAAAATCAAATTCCACCTTCAAAAACACTTCAAAATCAACAGATTCCAAAACTAAAAGCTCAAAAAAAAAAAAAAAACCTTGAAAAACGATCTATATTTAGGAATATATCAACAAGTAATGATGGAACAATTGAGATTTGGTGGTGAATGTAAATAGGGGATTGTAATATTGTATTGTTGGAGGGAAGAAGGAAGAAGGAAGAAGTAAGAAGGAGGTGAGTCACATGGATGAAAGGATTATGACAGCTAGCAACAGCTAAGTGGGTGTGTGTGTGAGAGAGAAAAGAGTTCCCAACGGTTTCACTGGGAAAATCCGCGGTAGTTTAATGGGAAAACTAACTGGCGGAATCTCAACACCACGTGCTGATGTGACACACATCTCTTTCACCATTTAGTTAATACCTATTAATGTCTATAAAGTTCTTAATTATCCTCTTAATTCACATTTAATTATGTTTGTGTTATTTGCGTGAAAGAAACGTGAATGAAGTCACAAATTGGATTATAGGAAACAAAACCACGGAATTTTACCATTTACACATTCTATATATCGGTTAAAATTACATTGTTTTTTGAAAAAAATAATTAAAAATAATTACCAATTGGTTGATTTTTGATAAAGATGTTCATAAGGTGTTATTTTTAATAAAGATGTTCATAAGGTATCTTAATAGCAGCACCTATCATAAGGCGTCTTAATAGCAGCATCTATCATAAAATTTTATGAAGATTTAGAAAAGGCTTTACACAATACACACCTTTAGTTGGGAATATTTTGAGTCACTTTTAGGTCCAATGGAATTCGGTCAAAAAGATGTTTGGGTGTAGGATGCTAGTGAACAGGAAAATGAGAAAGAACAAAAAAAAATATAGTTGTTATGATATTTTTATTTTTATATAAATAAAGAAATTATATATATATATATATATATATATATATATATATATATATATATATATATATATATATATATAAAAGAAAAAGATTGGATCTTTAAAAAAAATTAGGTTTTATGTAGCTGTTAATTTTGTCTCCCTCAACACTCCCATGCATGGGTGTCAAGTGTGACTATGATTTTGTGCAACTACACTTAGGCATTGGGGAGTGCTTTCGAGAGGACTCAATATTTGCCGAGTCACCTCAACAATCACTTTCCCTCTATATCGACATGTTGAGCTCTCAGAATGTTGCTCCTGAGTTGGGCCATCGTCTATGGTGGCACAATTTGCAGGGGAATAAATTTTCTCTAATTACTTTTGTGATAATGGTATCTTAGACCTAGTTCTATTCCAAATAGCATTAATCCATGTTCGGATGAGACTGGAGAGGTCAAAGGTGTGTAGCAACCTAGATTAAAGGCGGTAAAACAAAAAATCAAGAATCGCGCTCTTCGCGTAGAAGGCGAGGAGACCTCGACCTTTTCTAGGATTTAGTTGATAATCACGCACGATTGAGAGGTTGCATCGATCTTAAAATTTGCGCTTTGCATTGGCTCAAAAGCCAAGAAGATGTATACGATGTCATCCTCCAATTGAAACAATTACTCAAGATTATGGATTACTAATTATTGTATTTCATCTTTGTTTATGTATCTCTTTTTCTCTTTTTTACTATCTCGTATCGACTAGTTAAATTGAATGGGCAAAAGGATCAACTCTCAAGATCTCTCCTTTGTCTTGTATCTTTGTCTAAGGTAATTAGGTAACTAGCACTAATTTTTTTAATTACTAACTGATTTTTTATTAGTTCTTTTTATGTAGATGTATGCAATTGATGGATGGTATAAAATTAGAATGAAATAATAATATCGTTCAAGTATTATATGAAGTATTATTCATACGATAATTTGTTTTTGAAAAAGTTAATTTAGCTGTTAATTGTCTTTTTATGAACTGTGCGTTCATATGAAGATGTGGTTATTGATATGCAAATAAGAACTAACAGATAACATGATTAAGAAAAAGATATTCAAGAGGCATGCTAATACAAAATCATTTTCAAAAGTTAATTATTTTTTAACTATTACGCTTGTTACTTTGTAGCAAAATAACAATTCTTTTGTTTATTTATCCATAAAAATTTAACATTTTCATTCATCAAATTGACATATTATAATAACCAAGTGGTATTGTAAAGTAAGGAGAAAAGAACAATTAAGTGGGGTAAAGACAACTCCCATCAAGTGAAATTGAGTTTCCTTTAGATCTCGACTCTAATGCAACCTCATAGCCTTTACTGGATTACTGGTTACCGAAGAAATACTTATGGTTGTCGGTTGAAAACATATATCCTTGGTTATCACAACAATTCCATTAATCTATTGTTGAATTGAGTAGTATTATTTAGTGCTAAACATTAGTTATTTTATATAAAATCCTAAAATTTAAAATCAGGTTTTTAAATTAATAAAGTAAATAAATAAAATATGATTTATATAGTTAAATCATCAATGAATAATCATGTCATTATTTGATATAAAGTTTAAAAAGTAAAAAGTGAAAATAATAACATTTTAAAAATTAAAGGTCAAAAGTGTCAAGTTGGCAAAGTAGGTTGAACAAAGGGTTGACTCAGTTAATGAAAGGGACTATAAAAGTTATAAAATGGATGGAGAATAACTTACTATATCAAAACTTAACTTAAAAGCATAAATGTTGAAGTTTGGTGGGTTTTAACCAAAACAAGGAAACTTGAAGGACCAAATATGACCTGTTGGGAATGTTTGGATGTTTTGGTCTTAAGCATTAAGTGCTTAATGAAAGTTTTGGTCACCTACTGGGAATGTTGGGCATACGTATGTGTACGCTCAGCGTAATGCATGAAATCCTTATCCTTGACCTTCAGATATTTGCAGGTATGTTATCTTCTGCTACTTCAAGGTGGATATCGAGAAATTGCATCACTTGGGAATTTTGATTGAGTTTAAACAAGTTAAATCTCGGGTCGGTTTTCTGCTATTGTCTGGGTTATCAAGGACTGTTATATACTATTATGCATGCCGAGAAGTCCTTTGATGAACCAACAGATGGACGTATCTTGTGGAGTGGGTCCTGTGTGTACTGTTATTATTTCAGGTCTTCGTCAGGAATCTATTCAGGAGTATTGCTTGGAGGATCTTGGGTCAAGAATTAGTGGGGTAGTTCTCCAGTGAAGCCAGGGTTCTGTAGTTCCATCATTTGTTTTGGTACGAACTACATTTTCCTATGGAAGAACTTTAGGAGTTCCAGGCACTATTGTTTCTAGGAAAGAAATGGTAGCATGGAGATGGCGGTGTCAGTTACGTGACTTGTTTCATCATTAGATGAGTCGAGGGAATCATACATTTGCATGGACTGAAGTCAGTTAGAGTTTAATGATTACTTGAGGATAAAAGTTAGAGTATAGTTTCATCAGTACATGGAAAAAGTTATGGTTCTTAGTCGTCGGCATAAGAACTCAAGGAATTAGTATGGTATCATGGGAGGTGATTTGGATTATCGGATTGTTTAAGGTTTCAAGTGTATTCTTCCAGATTCAATGATTTGGGTAATCGTTGAGATTGGCTAGTAATGCATCACTAGCAAGGATAAGCCCTATCGTCAGCATATTGACCGTTGGAGGGTAAGAATGATTGGGAATCCTTCCATTTCTTGTATGTTATGGAGACTTAGTCAGATCGAAGTGGGGGAGAACCATTCATGTACCCGGGTTAGAAGCAAGTGTGAAATTGGGACGAGCTCGTATCCCCATCAGGAAAGGAAAAGGTGGCCCAAGTGGTTGTCTGTATGGGGGGTAATGTGTATTGGAATTCCGGGAAACTTCCCGACTTTGGGGCCACATCTGATTGAGGTGTAGCAGACTATGGCGAACCAGGTTGAGGATCACAGTAAAGACATGAGTTCAGTGTGGAATGTTAGACCGTGTGGTGTGCTCGACATTGGGTGTGTTCGGATTGATAATCAGTGGTAAGATTATGGTCAGCAATTGAGTTAGCATGGGAAGTGATGTAAGATTGTGGGGTAGTCGTAGCATTCACCAGCATCCCGATAGCATGGAAGGTGTTGTAAGACTGCAGGACAGCCGTAGCATTCACCAACGGACAGATAGCGTAAGGAATGTGGTAAGACTGTGGGGTGGCCCGTAGCAGTAGTCAGCAGACAATGTAGAAGTGTTGTAAGACTGCGTAATGATCGTAGCATTCACTAGTTAGCAAGTAGTGCAGAGGTGTTGTAAGACTACAGTGTGGCTTGTAGCATTCACTAGTTGGCAGATAGAGTAGAATGTTGTATGACTGCGGGGGTGGCCCTTAGCATTCACTAGTGGTTGGTTAGTATGGGTGTGTTGTAAGACTGCGGTGTGGCCTGTAGCATTCACTGGTCCTTATTCAACAATAAGAATGTGACAAATTTGTGATTCAATCACGGATTTCTTTAGATGATTTAGGCCAAGGCGGGTCAGCCGCACGAATGATAGTAGGCCACAGTATGATCTGATTTGGAAAATGGTGGGTCGTTGGAGACCATGCGTGATATAAGACTACATTGGTTCTGGTATTATTCACTTTTCATGTTAGATTCGATAGCGACAGGTAGTTGGATTGTTATGATAGGGAAGATCAGAAGGAATAATGGATTCATGAGTGGCAATATGGTTAGGGCAGATGTCAATGGACGAAGTCCTTTTCGAAAGTTGTGTGGGGCAACTTTAAGGTTACTCTTGGCTCAGCAACCAGACAAGAATTCAGTATTCCAGATACGTTGGGTACCAGGGAGGTCTCGATTGTCGTTGGAAAGCAGAAAGGAGGCAGTGTGAGGCTTCAGACAGTAGTAATGATCTGGGGATTCATGTGTGTGGAGTAGCTTGTTGATCGGAAGTGCTAAGTCACTTAAAATTTGGATTAAATGATCTCAGAGTAATTGATTTAACCCTGTTGCGTAGATCTCGTCTGAGTCTAACCGTTGCATGGATGAATCTTCTACTTAAAGGATTATCTAAGCCTTCTGTCAATTATAAGAGCTCTATGGGGACATTTGGTTTATGACACTATTTTATACTAGTAACTCGAGTTGTCAGAAGTCGGGTAATCAGTCGGGAGATAAGTGGACTGGGTTCAACAATAATGATTCTATATGGATGGTCTGTTAGGGAGTCAGACCATCTCGAGACTTTAGATTTCAGATTGAGTAATGTGATCATGATACAAGGAATTCGTTCATCTTCGGGTTTTAGAACCCTACAAGGGTTGGCTCCAGTTGCCTTGGGAAGGCTAAGGTATGCTCGGGTTTGTGGCCACGTCACTTGAGTGGTTTGGCATGACAGGGATGCTAAGGAATGATTTCGAGGACGAAAGCTAATTTATGTGGGGGAGAATTGTAACATACCGTTTATCAAATAAATTAATATATAAAAATTAATAAATGAATTGTAGCCCTAAAATCCATAATATTTAGTGGTGTTGGTTTCGAGGAACCAAATGATATAATTTGGGTTTTCGGGGGTTAAAGTGTAATTTTGGGATTTATTTTGCAAAGATTTTCAGAAGCCAGGGGGTTTTTGGTAAAATATTGGACTTAATTTGAAGGGATTTTGGAATGTTGGGGGTTGAACGGTAAATTAAGTATTTAAGTTGAAAAGAAATTTCATAGAGGGGCTGAAAGTGTATTATAGGCAACGAGTTTATATGAACGAGTATTAAACCCGTCACCTTCCCTGACCCAAACCCTAACACTACTATTCAGTCGTCACCCTCATCTCCACCCTCCTAGCCCCCACCTCCTCACCACCACTTAAGAATCACCGGAGGAGCCATCGACCGTGTTCTGTCGCTGACGAAGACGAAGGGTCACGAGGAGGTGGGGAAATCACAGTTCGTGGGTGTTTTTGTTGTTCACGGTTGGGTCATATGCATCCTCTTCTCATTTCTTCTATTTCTCCACCTCAGCCCAAGTCCACTGCCGTCATGTTGTTGTTGCCTCCGACCATCGCTTGTTGCCGAGAAGATGGTTGCGGTTGCGTTTTCTTTATTTTTATGTGAGCTGTTGTTTCATAATTGTTCATGTCGTGTGTTGTGGGTGTCATTCTATGTGTATGGTGTGTATGTGTGTCCATTTAGGGCAACGAGGGAGTATGCGTTCATTTGTTATATGCGTAAGGATAGTCGGAAATCACGAAAAGAACATCATGGCTGCCAACCATGGTGGCTGCCACCGCTCTTTCTTTTCCGCCACTAACAACCACCGTCGATGGGTGGCTGTATGTGAGTATTAGGGTGTCATTGCATGTATTTTGAGGTGTGATGTTTTTGAGATGTAATCTTGGCCGGAAATTGAAGAAAACCCACTACCACCACTACTGTGAGGTGGTGGCTACCACCACGTTGTCACCTTCTGCCGCCACTAGTCGCCATGTTGGGTGGCGGTGTACTTTCGTGTGTGATTGAATTGTTTCTTTTAGATGCTTGGACATGTTTTCGTTTAGAATCATAACCACCACCACCACGAGGTGGTGGCTGTCACCATGAGCAATCGTCGACCACCACCGCCCGAGGCGGCGATGGATGGTGCTCGACATAATGAAACCCTAATTGTAGCATCTGGTTTCCGGTATGTGAATTTTATTTGAGCATTGCCCTATTTTAGCCTTGGACTCGGCGAGTCATAAGGTCCGACTCGCCGAGTAGGGACGAGACTCAGGACACGTTTAAGTGGGCGACTCGGCGAGTCCATATCCTGGACTCGGCGAGTCACCGCTGCTGGATGAAACCCTAAGTTTCAAGGGTTTGCACCATATTTAAACCCTCATTCCGCCCCAACTCGTCCCCATTTCCCCCCAGAACTCCCCAACATCGTTTTCCCCTTAATTCCTTGAGAGATTGAAGTGCTCTTGGTGTGTTCTTGAAGGTTTTGAGGAGAAAGAGGTGTAGATCAAGAAGAGGAGAAGGAGATCAGGCATCTTTGTGTCATTTCAACATATTCCTTGAGGTATAGCTCGTTTCCCCTCTGTTTTCAAGCTTGTAATCTCTTTTTGCTTCATTGGAGTCCTTCTTGGGCTCTTCCCCAAGCTTGTTTGTGCTTTGTGGGTGATAATAAGTTGTTAGCCTTTAGATCTAGGCATGATCTAGTCCCTGGAACTTGGATCTAGTGCCTTTATGGGGTCATATTGCATGAAAGCCCTAGATCTACCTCTTTTGGTGCACTTTGAGCCTTAAAATCCATATTGGTGAATATCTACACGTAAAGTTGGAAACTTTACGTGTGATTTGTGTCCTAGAAGCCCAGATCTGTGAATGACATGGACTGGAATCGAGCAAATCGGTGTATTTGATGGATGCATGGCTGCAACTCGGTGAGTAATATATGTGACTCGACGAGTCTGGTCGCGAGTCACTGAACTGGTCCCTTTAAGATGTATCGAGTTGAGCCGTGAGTCACAGGGGGTGACTCGGTGAGTTGGAAGCTGAACTCACTCATGATAGGACTCGGCGAGTCAATGCCCTGACTCGGCGAGTCCAAGGGAATCTTCATAGATTAAGAACAAACTCGGCGAGTTGTTCATACGACTCGGCGAGTCTTAGCATATGTGTTCTTCGGATGAAGATGAACTCGATGAGTTGTTCATACAACTCGGCGAGTAGGATGAAGGAGTTGAATGACAGTTTAGAAGATGAACTCGCCGAGTCATAGCCCAACTCGACGAGTAGAATCAGGGACCCAGGACATTAGTTTGCTAGGGACTCGGCGAGTGGAAATCCACTCGGCGAGTTGGGTCAACTAAAAGTTGACTTCGATTTGACTTAGGGCTAGACCAGGGGTAAAATGGTCTTTTTACCCAAAAGGGCAGTTAGCAGTGTATGATTAAGTATATTATGGGAATTACAGCCGGGGACTTTCCGGAGCAGCAGCAGCAGTAGCAGGTGATCAATTCCCACACAGACCAGCAGCTATTTCGAGGTGAGTTTCCTTCCAGTAGTAACGGGTCTAAGGCACCAAGGCCGGACCGTATAGATGAGACGTTAGTATTATAGTGTGGGCCGAGCCCGTATCTATTAGTTGAGTTGATTGTGTTATATACCAGCATGATAGAACTGTTTACACTTGTTGTCTGTGCGATACTTGTATGATATGAGTTGGCGGTTGAGTGTGGGCGGGGCCCGTATCTCTCCGAGAATGGAGTGTGGGCTAGGCCCGTATCTCCCAGGAAGCGAAGTGTGGGCGGGGCCCGTATCTTCACGAGTGTGGGCGGGGCCCGTATCTCTCAGAAAGTGAGGTGTGGTCGGGGCCCGTATCTTCACGAGTGTGGGCGAGGCCCGTATCTCCTAATTGCATGTTATATGTTAAATGCTTGTATGGTATGGGGTATTATGGGGGAGCTCACTAAGCTTTGTGCTTACGGTTTCAGTTTTGGTTTCAGGTACCTCCTCAGCTAGGGGAAAGGAGCCGGCACGGTAGCAGCATGTCACACACACACTCTTCGGTTTCCGCATTTACGAGATTCACTGGGATTGTACTCTGATATTTGATGGGATGTATGGTTTGACTTTTAAAACATGGTTGCGATGTGTTATGGTGTGATCAAACAATGTTTTTATTTATTAATGTTTCCTAAAGTAATATTTTAAAAATGAAATTTTTGGACATGAAAATTGGGTCGTTACAAGTTGGTATCAGAGCCCTGGTTTGAGGGATTCGGACACGCCTTCGGGAGTGTCTGAACTCAAATCGAGGGATTGAAAGATTTTCCAAAAGAAAATGTTCTCTAAAACTCGTAAAAGAGTCATAAGAAAGAGCGAAGTGTGTGACGTGCGTGACCAGCTGAGCTCAAGTAAGTATTCCCCATAGTACCCATACAAGTTTATGTTATGTTTATCAGCTTACGTAGAACCGCATGCTAGAATAGGGCTAAGGATCTAGGAGTGATGCCTTATGTGCCTGCTTATGTGTTACAGCTTTATGAGTATTGCATGCTAGAATTGAGTAGACAGCAGTAGGATAGCCTGTTTAGGTTATGCCTGATAGTATGAGCTTAGCATCCTATGCTAGTGCCGTTTCTTGTTATAAGAATAGTTTTGGCTTGAGTCTGTTTCCCCTTATCCGAATGTTGCTTGCTTCGTGCTTGGTGGGGTTCTGAGTAATGGGAGTTAGCCACTAGGTGAACACGTCACACCACATGTAATCAGGTTTGAACAATTCCAAAGTACTGGAACTGGCCCTATTGCGCAGCTCTTGTTTGAGTCCAACCGTTGTAGGGACGGATCTTTTACTTGAAGGATTATCTAATCCTCATCACACGTGATGGTGTTTAGGTGGTGGCTAACTGGCATTATGAGGAGACCTACAGCAGCTGAGGACCAGTCGTGTTGAACTTGAGTTTTCCCTAGGGCAAGCCTAGGATGAGAATAGCAGAGAGTAGCAGTAGTAAAGGGGATCTGGTGAAGTCGAGGAATTCCTCGGAGAAGGTACGGATAGATGTGGAAGGTAGTATGGGCCCGTACTACTGAAAGCAGAGGATCCGTACCCGAGCCGAGGAAGTCCAAGATGAGACCAAGGAACCTGTAAGTAGTTGAGATCCCTCAGAAAGTAGCAGTATCACTAATGATTATTATGATGTTTTGCATAATGGTGGTACTTCGACCGAGACCGACAGATGGCGGTTCGGGAGAGGGGTCAGGTTCGGGATCAGGCACCGAGCCGATTGATGAGAGGCTACGTGAGTTCATCACGTCGGAGATCACCAGGGGCATCCTTGAGTCGACCCCCATTCTCTTTGGGTCGATCAAGGAAGGGATCATAGAGTTGATGGAGGATCGCCTACGGGCATTCAGGAGCGATTTAGCCTCTAGCCAGTCAGGATCTCGCACACTGTCCTTCAAGGACTTCAGGGGCAGTGGTGCGCCAGATTTCCATGGGGTGAAGGACCCCATTGTCGCCATGTGGTGGATTGCAGATATCGAGTCTGCCCAGTTGACTAGCTTCTGCCCCGAAGGGTCGAAGGTGAGGTACGCAGCAGGGTGTTTACAGGACCGAGCCCGGGATTGGTAGGAGTCAGTGGGTGACTCGTTCGGAGCCTCAGCTATCGAGGCAATGACCTGGTCGGACTTTGTGACTAGGTTCAGGGCAGAGTTTGCACCGGCGGTCAAGCTTCAGCAGCTGGCCAGGGAGTTTCTAGACATGAGGCAGACGACGGAGACTGTGGCGGAGATCACCGCCAAGTTCCGGGAGAGGGCTTTATTGGTGCCCCAGTATGCCGGTGACGAGGATATGAGGAGGACTCGTTACCATGATATGTTACGAGCTGACATCCGGGAGCATGTTAGCTTTTCGGCTTGTCCTACCCTGGACTCTATGATTGTCAGGGCTAGGGAGAGGGAGATAGATTTGGAGCACATCCGGAAACGGAAACTAGAGGACGGTCAGGCAGGAGGGGCTTCGGGGAAGAAGCCCAAGGGATCAGACGGTAGATCGAAAGGTCATTCAGGATCGAGCCGCTGCGGGAAATGCGGCAGGACGCACGTGGGGATATGTAGGATGGGATCAGGAGGCTGCTATAAGTGCGGCAAGACAGGGCACTTTAGCAGGGATTGTACTGCTCCAGTTTCAGCTATTCAGACATCCGAGTTGCTGTGTTTTCACTGCAACCAGAGGGGCCACAAGAAGGCCAATTGCCCCCAGTTGTCAGTTGCAGCGCCAGTGAAGGCGCCGGCTCCAGCGACCCTGCGGATCACGGATGGTCGGCAGGGCAAGGCAGAGGCTCCAGTGGTGAGGAGTCGGTCATTTCAGTTGACTGCCGAGGAGGCACGCGCCGCGCCCGATGTGGTGACGGGTATGATTCTTTTCTTTTATCTTTTGTTTTATGATGTTATGGTATTGATATGTGCTCCGTATGTATACATGTGTATTAGGATCGTTCCATGTAAACGGCATCCCGGTTCAGGTATTGTTCGACTCGGGTGCATCCCGATCGTTCGTTTCTCTTGCTCTTAGCAAGAGATTTCATGAGACCTCAGGCGAGTTAGATTGCCCGTTAGAGGTAGAGATTGCTGACGATCGATCGGTGCGAGCATCGATGGTGTTTCGAGATTGTGTCCTGCGACTGTTTGAGGAGCGTTACCTGGTAGACTTGGTTCCCATCCCGTTGCGTGGGAACAAGGTGATTATTGGTATGGATTGGTTGTGCCCTAATGGGGCAGTGATAGTTTGCGCGCAGCAGCTAGTGCGAGTCAGGACCCCAAGCGGGGGAGAGTTAGTGATTCATGGCGAACGGCCGCAGTGTGGACCCACTGTATGTTCAGCAGCGAGGGCTAGGCGCTACCTTCAGCAGGGATGCGCGGGATATGTCGCGTATGTGATGGATACCCGGGAGGCGGGTAAGGCGACCATGAGCGAGGTCCCGGTGGTTCGAGATTTTGCAGATGTTTTCCCGGAGGAACTACCTGGGATACCTCCAGAGCGACAGGTGGAGTTCAGGATTGACCTCATTCCCGGTGCGGCTCCGATAGCCAAAGCACCGTATCGGTTGGCTCCTCCCGAGATGCAGGAGTTGTCTACGCAGCTGCAGGAGCTGTCTACGCAGCTGCAGGAGCTGCTAGACAAGGGATTTATTCGTCCGAGCAGTTCACCCTGGGGAGCCCCGATTTTGTTTGTAAGGAAGAAGGACGGGTCGCATCGGATGTGTATAGATTATCGGGAGCTGAACAAGGTAACGGTGAAGAACCGATACCCGCTTCCGAGGATTGATGACCTATTTGACCAGCTTCAGGGAGCATCTTGGTTCTCCAAGATTGACTTGCGTTCGGGCTATCATCAGATGAGGGTTAAGGAGGAGGATATGCAGAAGACCGCGTTTCGGACGCGCTATGGTCATTACGAGTTCGTGGTGATGCCGTTTGGGCTCACCAATGCTCCTGCCGCGTTCATGGACCTCATAAACCGCGTGTGTAGACCGATGTTGGATCGGTCTGTGATAGTCTTTATCGATGATATCTTGGTCTATTCCAAGACTCGGGAGGAACACGAGGAGCATCTGAGGGAGGTATTGGAGACCCTGAGGAGGGAGAGCTTGTATGCCAAGTTCTCCAAGTGTGAGTTTTGGTTGCGCAAGGTGCAATTCCTTAGACACCTCGTCAACCAGAATGGGATTCTGGTTGATCCGGCCAAGGTCGAGGCCGTGATGAGATGGGAGGTCCCGAAGTCTCCATCTGAGATTCGGAGCTTCCTGGGATTGGCAGGCTACTATCGGAGATTTATCCAAGATTTCTCCAAGATAGCCGTACCCCTGACACGACTGACGAAGAAAGTCGTGGTCTTTCGGTGGGGACCCGAGCAGTAGGCTGCGTTTGAGATGCTGATACAGAAATTGTGTGAGGCGCCGATCCTAGCCCTGCCTGAGGGCGTAGAGGATTTTGTGGTTTACTGCAATGCGTCCATTTCGGGGTTAGGCGCAGTTCTGATGCAGAGGGGGCATGTCATTGCCTACGCTTCGCGGCAGCTCAAGCCTCACGAGGCGAACTACCCGACGCACGATTTGGAGTTGGGAGCGGTGGTCTTTGCCCTCAAGATTTGGCGACATTACCTTTACGGGGTTCGGTGTACCATCTACACGGACCACAAGAGTTTGAGGTACCTCATGGACCAACCGAATCTGAATATGAGGCAGCGGTGGTGGTTGGACGTGGTGAAGGATTATGATTGCGAGATCCTTTACCACCCGGGGAAGGCCAATGTGGTGGCCGATGCGCTTAGCCGCAAGACGGTGCCGATCAGGGACGTTTGCTTGAGGATGACCGTGGTGACTCCCCTATTGGAGCAGATTCGGGAGGCTCAACAGGAGGCTATCAAGGAGGAGCATAGGAAGAGCGAGCGTGTGGTGGGTCAGGTTTCCTCCTTTGATTATGATGGCAGAGGACTTTTGACACTACACCGTAGGGTGTGGGTGCCGTATCACGGTGGCGTGCGTCAGATTTTGATGGAGGAGGCGCACAAGTCCCGATTTTCTATTCATCCCGGGGCGACGAAGATGTATAGGGATCTTCATCCGGATTACTAGTGGCCTTGCATGAAGTGGGATGTGGCATGGTACGTCGAGCGGTGTTTGACCTGCAGGAAGGTCAAGGCCGAACATCAGAGACCGCATGGCAAGATGCAGCCGTTGGACATCCCACTGTGGAAATGGGAAGATATCACGATGGATTTTATCACAAAGCTTCCCAGGACCGCACGTGGAGTGGATTCGATTTGGGTCATCGTGGATAGATTGACCAAGAGTGCTCACTTTATTCCAATCCAGGAGAGCATATCGGCCGAAAAATTGGCCGACATCTATATCAGGGAGATTGTGGCACGGCATGGAGTGCCAGTATCGGTAATCTCGGACAGGGATGTGCGTTTTACTTCCAGATTTTGGAAGAAATTCCATGACGAGTTGGGCACTCGTCTGCATTTCAGCACCGCCTTTCACCCGCAGACAGATGGTCAGAGTGAGCGGACCATCCAGACGTTGGAGGACATGTTGCGGGCGTGTGTGTTGGATTTCGGTGGTAGCTGGGATACCTATCTTCCCTTGGCTGAGTTCTCCTACAACAACAGCTATCACGCGAGTATTGACCGACCACCGTTCGAGATGTTGTATGGGCGGAAGTGCAGAACCCCGATATGTTGGGGTGAAGTTGGCCAGAGAGTCATGGGGAGCACTGAGGTGGTGCTAGAGACGACCGAGAGGATCCAGCAGGTTCGGAGCAGACTTCAGACTACACAGAGTCGGCAGAAAAGCTACGCCGATAGGCGTCGATCCGACTTGGAGTTCCAAGTCGGGGATACGGTTCTCCTGAAAGTGTCGCCTTGGAAAGGTGTCATTCGATTCAGGAAGCGGGGCAAGTTGGGCCCAAGATTCATCGGGTCGTTCAGGGTTGCAGCCCGGGTGGGCAAGGTGGCGTATAGGCTGGACCTGCCAGCCGAGCTCAGTCAGATCCACAGCACCTTTCATGTTTCGCAGCTGCGGAAGTGCCTGGTGGACGATTCAGCAGTAGTACCATTGGAGGATATTCAGGTTGATGACAGCTTGAATTACATTGAGCGCCCAGTCGCAATACTTGACAGAAAGACAAAGGCTTTGAGAAACAAGAGGGTAGAACTAGTAAAGGTGCAATGGCAGCACCGCAAGGGTTCGGAATGGACTTGGGAACCGATGGATGAGATGATGGAGCATTACCCCGAGCTGTTTCAGGACCGGGCAGCAGACTTCGAGGACGAAGTCTAAAATAAGTGGGGGAGATTTGTAGCACCTGGTTTCCGGTATGTGAATTTTATTTGAGCATTGCCCTATTTTAGCCTTGGACTCGGCGAGTCATAAGGTCCGACTCGCCGAGTAGGGACGAGACTCAGGACACGTTTATGTGGGCGACTCGGCAAGTCCATATCCTGGACTCGGCGAGTCACCGCTGCTGGATGAAACCCTAAGTTTCAAGGGTTTGCACCCTATTTAAACCCTCATTCCGCCCCAACTCGTCCCCATTTCCCCCCAGAACTCCCCAACATCGTTTTCCCCTTAATTCCTTGAGAGATTGAAGTGCTCTTGGTGTGTTCTTGAAGGTTTTGAGGAGAAAGAGGTGTAGATCAAGAAGAGGAGAAGGGGATCAGGCATCTTTGTGTCATTTCAACATATTCCTTGAGGTATAGCTCGTTTCCCCTCTGTTTTCAAGCTTGTAATCTCTTTTTGCTTCATTGGAGTCCTTCTTGGGCTCTTCCCCAAGCTTGTTTGTGCTTTGTGGGTGATAATAAGTTGTTAGCCTTTAGATCTAGGCATGATCTAGTCCCTGGAACTTGGATCTAGTGCCTTTATGGGGTCATATTGCATGAAAGCCCTAGATCTACCTCTTTTGGTGCACTTTGAGCCTTAAAATCCATATTGGTGAATATCTACACGTAAAGTTGGAAACTTTACGTGTGATTTGTGTCCTAGAAGCCCAGATCTGTGAATGGCATGGACTGGAATCGAGAAAATCGGTGTATTTGATGGATGCATGGCTGCGACTCGGCGAGTCATATATGTGACTCGACGAGTCTGGTCGCGAGTCACTGAACTGGTCCCTTTAAGATGTATCGAGTTGAGCCGTGAGTCACAGGGGGTGACTCGGTGAGTTGGAAGCTGAACTCACTCATGATAGGACTCGGCGAGTCAATGCCCTGACTCGGCGAGTCCAAGGGAATCTTCATAGATTAAGAACAAACTCGGCGAGTTGTTCATACGACTCGGCGAGTCTTAGCATATGTGTTCTTCGGATGAAGATGAACTCGACGAGTTGTTCATACAACTCGGCGAGTAGGATGAAGGAGTTGAATGACAATTTAGAAGATGAACTCGCCGAGTCATAGCCCAACTCGACGAGTAGAATCAGGGACCCAGGACATTAGTTTGCTAGGGACTCGGCGAGTGGAAATCCACTCGGCGAGTTGGATCAACTAAAAGTTGACTTCGATTTGACTTAGGGCTAGACCAGGGGTAAAATGGTCTTTTTACCCAAAAGGGCAGTTAGCAGTGTATGATTAAGTATATTGTGGGAATTACAGCCGGGGAGTTTTCGGAGCAGCAGAAACAGTAGCAGGTGATCAATTCCCACACAGACCCGCAGCTATTTCGAGGTGAGTTTCCTTCCAGTAGTAACGGGTCTAAGGCACCAAGGCCGGCCCGTATAGATGAGACGTTAGTATTATAGTGTGGGCCGAGCCCGTATCTATTAGTTGAGTTGATTGTGTTATATACCAGCATGATAGAACTGTTTACACTTGTTGTCTGTGCGATACTTGTATGATATGAGTTGGCGGTTGAGTGTGGGCGGGGCCCGTATCTCTCCGAGAATGGAGTGTGGGCTAGGCCCGTATCTTCACGAGTGTGGGCGGGGCCCGTATCTCTCAGAAAGTGAGGTGTGGGCGGGGCCCGTATCTTCACGAGTGTGGGCGAGGCCCGTATCTCCTAATTGCATGTTATATGTTAAATGCTTGTATGGTATGGGGTATTATGGGGGAGCTCACTAAGCTTTGTGCTTACGGTTTCAGTTTTGGTTTCAGGTACCTCCTCAGCTAGGGGAAAGGAGCCGGCACGGTAGCAGCATGTCACACACACACTCTTCGGTTTCCGCATTTACGAGATTCACTGGGATTGTACTATGATATTTGATGGGATGTATGGTTTGACTTTTAAAACATGGTTGCGATGTGTTATGGTGTGATCAAACAATGTTTTTATTTATTAATGTTTCCTAAAGTAATATTTTAAAAATGAAATTTTTGGACATGAAAATTGGGTCGTTACACTAATTGATCTAAAAACTTAACCAATGGATTAATTGGCACGCGATTGGATTGGAAAGCCTATTTAGGGTTTAGAAAACCCTAATTTTGGACATATGGGTTTTGGATTGTCAGGACCCGCATTTTGGACCATGGGATTGATGTTATGACTTTTGCCCAATTACATTGTATGCTTACCCTAGTGGGGTGATAAACTTAATGGATTAAGTCCTTAATGGGACAAGTAGGAACACTTAACCCTAATCGTCATTTTATGTGAAAACCCTAATTTTGTTTAGGCCTTGAGTTGGGCCTTTCTATTGGGTTTTGGTGATTGGGCTATTGATGGGCCATCCAAGATCAAGTTTATGGAATAGAATATTTGGATGGGCTTTAGGATAAGGCTCATAAGAAAGTATTGGGCCCAATTTGGAAAATTGGGCCATAGATGCGTCATACTGGGCCTTGATGATTATGAGATGTTGGACGATTGGAATGCCAAATATTTGGAATGGAATAAATGGTTGGGCCTTAAGGTAGGACCATGTAGAGGTTTGGGGCCAGTTTGGAAAATTGGGCCATATATTGGGCCTTGATTTATTATTTGGCTTTTGCGCCTCCAGAGTTTGAATTTGGGCCTTGATTTTGGTCCATGCTAGGCTATGGATAAAATAGACTCTTTACTTCAAGTAGGGAGTTATGGTTATGTATTGGAACCTAATTATTAATTGGGTGTTGTTTTGATATTGATAGTTTGGGGATTTGTTAGCCAATAGTCACATCTTTATCCGCAGGACTTCAATAGTGTGAGTTGAGTATCCTAATTGTTTATATGGGTTAAAGGTACCAATGTCGGCCCATTTGTTTGATGCATAGTAGGATGACCCGAGGGTTAGCCTAGGCATTATGTATGAAAGACCAAGACGCAGCTCCTAGCACACTCTATGGTATTATGTATGGTAGGAAGACCCGGGGGTTAGCCCTAGGCATTATGTATGAAAGACCAGGAGGTGTCTCATGGCACACTATATGCTAATTGGCTAAGTAGAGTAGTATGTATGCTAGTTGTATTTGAGATGCTTGCATGGAAAACCAGGAGGTGGCTCTTGGCACTTGTCTATGAGATCGAGGGGGTGGCCCCCAGCTTCGCAGGAAACACCACATGGTGGACCGTGGCATAATGGCAAGACTATGTTCGGTACATAGCATCTTTATTGATTATGATATATGTATGGCTCATGGTTATGTATGACAGTATGTGATTTATGTGCTTATATGCTAGAGAGTATCCGGTTGAAATAGATCGAAGGGATAGGCCAGCACTCAGATATGCTTGGCAGTATGTTGATATGTATGGTATGTTGTATTTGGGGAACTCACTAAGTTTCGTACTTACGGTTTTCAGTTTTAGTTTCAGGTACTTCTTTTGCAAAAGGAAAGAGCTGGCATGATCGCATCGCATCACACTATGTTTTCCGCCACATGAGATCTTTGGGATTATACTATGATATTGTTTCATTATGACATGTTTTGATTATCGACATACTGGTTTTGATATGGGATGACATTATAGATGCTTTTATACTATTGATTTTATAATAACTTAATTAAAAATGAAATTTTTGGTCTTCAATTTTGGGATGTTACATACTTTGTGTAACACTTGGTTTCGAATCATTTTATTATTCGGTGACATGGCCCGATTATTGGTTATCATAAGGCTTAGGTCCCTAGGAAAGAAGAAAATTGTCGTTTTTTTGAATGTGGGTGTTATAGAATAAGTAATCCGAGTGTTCGTTTGTGTTTCGGAGCCAAAGGGTATAATCGTAATTTGTCAGCTCAGTCCCTTATGAATTCAGGTTTATGTTTGAGAGCTTTTAAGGTGAAGTTAAGTGTATAGAAGTCTAGAGCTTCTCGTCACCTTTCTACAGATATAAAGTTCGTCGGAAACGAACTCAGAACGAGGGAGTTATGGTCAAATGAAGTTTAAAGGTTTTAGAGGTTTAATGAGTATGTTGGGAGTACTTGTTGTGTACGCGGGGCGTAATGGGTAAGTTAATCGCGGGTTCTCCTTGAACCTAATTTTTTATTGCTTGAAGCTGGAGAAAAGCAGTTTATGGGCCCCGAGATAGTCCATCAGACTGCTGAAAAGTTTACAATGATTAGAGCAAGAATGTTAGCAGCTCAAGATCGCCAAAAGAGTTATGTTGACGAGAAGCGATGACTGATGACATTCAAAGTTGGAGATTCGGTATTTATCAAAGTCACACCATGGAAGGGACTTATATGATTTGGAAAGGAAGGAACGTTAAGTCCAATGTTTATTGGACCATTCAAGGTTCTTCAGAGGATTGGGAACCAAGCTTTCAAGGTGGAGATCTAGAAGAACTAGATGGTATCCATAATACTTTCCATGTGTGTTATTTGAGGAAGTTTGTGGGAGAAGTTCCCGATATAATTCCACTTTAGGAGTTAAGGATGGATGAGAATAAGAGGTTAATCGAAGAGCCCAATGCAATTGTTGACCATAACACAAAGAAGTTGCGATGCAAGATGGTCGACTTGGTGTTTGTGCAATGGAAACATACGAATGGGCCAAACCTCACCTAGGAAACAGAGAGTGACATGATGAGTCGTTATCCACATCTGTTTTCCGATGCATGATTCCAGGACGGAATCATCCTAAGGAGGAGAAAATTGTAATGCTCGTGTTTCTAGGCTAAGCATTATTATACCGATGTAATAGTTATGGTCAACAATTGTAACCTATTTTGAAGTAATAAAGAGGAATTATTTGAGTATTAGGTGATTTATGTGATTTTATGTACATTATACTTATTTATAACGACGTAATAATAATAATATAATAATAAGCATCAAAAACAAAATAATAAATAGACCCAACATCTATGAATCAAGTTGAAGTAGTCGTAACAAGGATTTCGGGGATATAAAGAACGTCGAAATCCGAGTAATAACGAAGAAGTTATGACCTATCGAAGTTTTACGGCTAACCCGATACTACACCGCGTAACGTAAAAAGTGAATTTTTGATAAATTACTTTTTAGCCTTAGAAATCTAAACGAAAGTAGTAGTATATGTTAAACCGATAGCGTGCATAAAAGAACATCCAAATCTGACTTCGTATGAGAAAAGTTATGATTTTTCTAAGATTTGGCATAGTAGTGCACAACCTGAAATTTAAATTTTAGATCGATCTATTTTTAGCCGATACGACCTAAATGAGAATTGAAGATCTCATTAATAGGAGCTCAACAATAAAAAGACAGTCGAAAACGGAGTCCGTATGTAAAAGTTATGAGTTTTACACGGTCGTTAGACGGTATAATCTTTTCAGAATGTTAAATTTAAAATTGGTCGAGAATTAGCCGACAGAGTCAAAAGGAAAGTTGTAGATCCCGTCAATACCTACGCGTGGATATAAATAACGTCAAAAACGAAGCTTGTATGTGAAAGTTACGGATTTTACAAGATAGCTAGTTTTTGGAGTAATCTGCGAGTGACACATGGTGCGATCTGAGCCACTGCTTCTTCACCATGGCTTGCCACCAGATGGTGACACGTGGCATGGGAATGCCCAGCATTCAGCCAGGGAACTCCCTACATTCGACCTTCAAACAACCTATAAATAGAAGGCGCAAATCACTCCATTCTTCACACTTTTCTCACTCATTATCTCCCAAACACCCCCAAACCCTCTAGGGTTTTTCCTAGCACCTCCAAGGTGTTTGAAGCGAGTCCCGAAGTGTCATAAAGCCCCAAGAAGAAGAGATTTCGGCTCAGAAGTTCTACCCGCGTAGAGCCTGGTTCCTCGCTAATCCCCCTTGTAAGTAAGTCATACTTACCCTACTTTAAATATAGCTTATGTTTAAGTTCAATATTGTTATTATGAACGTATAAACTATATATATATATATATATATATATATATATATATATATATATATATATATACATACATACATACATATATATACATATATAATATACAAAGTGTTATTATAATATCTTTTAGCTACTCGCGGTACGGGGAAGCTGGTTTGATGGGCCGTATAGGGTTGTTGGATTTTAGAAATGCTATAATGCCAAAATGGTCATGCCCTCTAGTGTTTCATATCTGGCCCCTGTCTATACATAGTGGTTGAAAAGTATCTTTTAACACTTATAAAACAATATCGCTCGTAAATAGGTGCAATAAAAATTAGACTAAAGTCTAGTGGTAATAATATTAGGTTTCGTCGAAGGAACTTATATTTTTAAGAAGCAAATCACTGTCCAAGTTGGAATCACCACTTTAACAAGTGAGTGCATAGTTATTTTCAACTTATACATAGATATGAAATATTTAATATAAATTATGTGTTATGTGTGCCTATTATTTGTGTTCTTGATATCATGCTGGATGAACAAAATATACATGTTTTATTTGATTTAAATTGTATATGCATTTTATACTTATAATTATGATGGATAAAGATGGGTAGATGAAATAGATGTTGAGTGATGAATTAAAATGATGAGAGGCCTCGATGTTTAAGCTGACTTAGTCATCTAGCAGAGTATAGATGATGACCACAGACTATTCAAGACAGTCTAGTGGAGCGCTGGCAGGCTCGCAACCTATAGGTGTTTGTGAACAATGTGTTCACCAGTGTACTTCATCCCCCTCATGGTTGCCTTACTAACATATATTGATGAGGAATCACGTAAGCAGTATTTTCATCCTGATGATGATCCTTAGGTTAGGTCCCTTAATTTAAATGCTTTAGGGACAGGAATTGAGGATAATGGGAACGGGTAATCAAGTTGGTTGATGTGATGAAATTCATAAACTTAATTATTATGGGTTGAAAACCTTATGTGCTCACCAAGCTTCCAAGCCCGACCCACTCAGTTTCTTGTATATATGTAGTGTCACAAGAGCATAGATGCAATGATCTGATGAGGGATTATGGATTATAGGTCAGTAGAAATAAATAGATGTTGTAAGGACTATGCTGTTTCTGTTTATGCTTTTGATCTGTATTGAAAATGACATCATGAGGTTTTAATATAATGAAATAATGAAAATACATTTCTTCAGAAATGCTTTGATAAATTCTTTATCATATTTTTTGGAACAAATTCCGCAACATATTTCTTTAAAAAAGATATTCTGATTTTCAAATAAAACATGAACATATTGGTCTTTTTTTGCCATGAAATTGGAGATGTCACACGTGAGGAGAGTAGACGTTAGTGATGAGACTCTCGGAAATCGAGTTGAACAACCACAATTTGACGAGGTAGTCAAGTTGTTCCCATTCCGTGTCAGTAGGTGGCTTGTTTGGTGCATCTTAAGTAGCATCGATTTGGTCTTGGAGGTCATAAGCAATGCAATGAGCAATAAAGAAGTCACTCCATGGATCATAGTTATGACTGTTGATATCGAGAATCAAGGGTACATAAGTCTTGATGTTGGTTTTCTGTAAGCCTTGTGAGGAGGTTTAGAGGAGGTGTTATTGTCTCCTGGCATTGCAAAAAGAGAGAAGAGAATGCAAACAGTAGGAAGGAAGATAGAAGGGGTCGGCTAGGGTTTTAAAGAAAAAGTCTATGATACCATGCTAAACCGTAATTTTCCCATATGAACATATTATGCATTAATCAAGTGTATAAATACAAAGTCACTTAGGCCGATACATACAAGGCTTACAACATTGGGCTATCTAGAAATACATATAAATAATACAATACAATATGACATGTGATCCACTAACACAATGAAACTCTCTTATATCAATCCATATAAACCATTAGAGAGAAGGAAATCATGTGATCACTCCTTCATTTGGAAAACTATAACTTCCAATTTCTAGTTTATAAATATTATGTCAAACACATGGATTTGAGAACTCAATAATCACACAAATGCTTTAGGTTTGTACTCTACAACAAAATTTTCAATTGTAACATAATAACCTGTCATTAGGTTGTACCTCTACCGACATGACACTCATCTGTGCACCCGAGACAATACATGTGAATATGAAATATGGAGTGAAGGGTTAGGCATAAAGGACTCTCGCACCACCGATCAAATATGATTCTTAGGTTTTGTAGATTCAAACCGACTACATCACCTATCAAATCTTGCCAAAGTATCAAACAATTGAACATAGATTACTTAAAATAGATTGCACATTGTCTATTTTGATGAACCTAACAAAACCAAAGCTTTTCCCTAAATTGCGACATTCCCATACTTATGACATACATTCCATAGTTCCCGATTGCCCACATTATGAGGAAATTTTGTCACATAAATAGTATGGTACAATTTACTTACTTCCCAAATATCTTTATAACGTGTGTTGGACCTTCAATTATTTCCCACTCTGTCAAAAATGTTATGTGTATTTGAATGATCAATCCAATCAAAAAAGTTCTTGTAAATCTTAATAGTTGTGATCATCCATTGTGATCATCCTTGCTTATAGTCGCTACTAGCCTTGCTCCCCAAGAAAAATGTTGATAGTAGCCTTGCGATCCAAGCAAAACCCATCAATAGGTCGACATTTCTTCCTATTGCCGGCGGTAGGTTGCGCCGGCAATCTTCGCGTTCATCGAATTAAGAATTTCAATTTTGACTTTGAAAGCAATTTAATCGAATTGGTTTGAACGAAACCACAAGTTTACCCTATTCAATTTAATAACTTTGTTTAAATATAATATTCAAGTTGACTTTTATCATTCATCAATATCTTTTTGTGTTAAATATTATGAAGATAGATGGAAGTAAGATGTTATAACAAATATCTAAACCCTTGTTTATCTTTTTTGTGTAGTTTTAAAAAAATTGAAGTGGATTGTTTTGAAAAATACTATTACGAAATTATATGATTTTTTGGACAATATGGAAAATAGAATCTGTACGCAAATTGCAAATTCAGTCAATTAATTATTTTTAAATATTATAATAGATTAATTAATATTTTAGGCGTTTATTTTAATTTTATAATAGAACAGGAAAAACACTTGCAAAAATATATTATTTTTCTTTTTTAAGTAATGAGAATATTTATAAGTATTCGAAAAGGGACTGAAAGTGAAAATCATACCACTCCACATGTTAATGGGTTATGAAGGACCCCAACAATCAACCCACATGGGGAGGGTATATGTCAAATTGTCACTTTTTAATTGGTTTATGTCTTTTCTTGTTCGTATGATATAACATTTCTATATTTATTTCAACCAAGAGGGATTATTTTATTTATAAATAAAATGAAAGGTAAAGTTACAATTATAATTGATAGAAACTTATTAAGATCTTATGCTATTTTTTTATGAAGTAATATAATTATAAAGTTTTAAATGGTCAACCATTTTATTAAGGCCATAGATGTCATATCATATATATCATATTTTTACACTCTCATGTCATTTTTTTTTATAAAACTTGTGGATGTTATAAAACACTTTACTATCATTTTTTTCCTTTTAATTGAATAAAATATAATTTAATAAAAAAAACACTTCATTAATTTAATTAAAACCATTACATTCCTAAAAACGACAAACAAAAAAAACTACTTAAAAACAATAACTTTTATAAATAAAAAACACTAGTTGTAATATTTTTTTTTCATGATGTTCGTTCTAAACCTCAAAAACATATCTAGCTCGTTTCTGATGAAGTGATTAAAAAGATTTGTTAAAATTTCTATATCTCGACTTTTTTGTTTCTCCTCTTAAGCTTGTTACTTCTGCTCTCTTGATTTTTTTTTTCACCTCCAACTTCTCATTTTTCAAAACTCAAACGATTCTGAAAATTGAAACTATAAATTTCCAAATTAGTGACAACTCTATGCACTTCATCCCTTCTTCCCATTCCCGATGTATTCGACAGCGAGCGACTCTTTTTCGTTATATTCCAACCCATCGGTCGAATTACCTCTTCAAGCTCAAGCTCAAGCTCATCCACTCCATTCAAATCAACCTTAAAATGTGCATCCCATGAAGTAGTGTAACTCGTCTCGGAAACTTTGGTTCTTGTCTCACCTCCTTCTTCATTACCATAATCGTTTATCCATTTCAGGGACTTGGATAAAACCTCCAAACATCGACAAACTTGAACAGCTTCTTATTATTGTCAACGAGAAAAAAAAATTAAGCGTCAGCTCTAAAATTTGTTCACCGCATTTCCGTTAAGTTAGCAAATTGTTGTAAATGTCATTAAATTTAGTAAAATATTTGTTCATCTCGTGAAACATGCTAGTATATTGATCTTTAATGTGATGTTCGCCACGATCCATCACCATAAGAAATTGCTCCCGTATGTGTCGCAAAAAATGTTCACCTATTGGTGTGTTACCTTTCTTGGATTCCTCTTAAATATCGACCCTTGATTGCGCTAAAATCAAATCTTTCTCCGGTTACCATTGTTGAGACGTCATCTTCTCTTTTCGAACGGGTGCTTTTCCTTTTTCGGATTTTTTGGGTTGGAAAGTTCGGGTTAGGTTTCCCGAACAATTTTGGGTTCGGGCTCGTCAGCCGGTTTAGGAGCGGGTTGACTTTCCCAGATATATTTGAATTACGGTGACGGAACTTATTCCTCACGCGCGCGCAGGGGGGGGTGTTTTGAAATGTTGTTGCCCTAAGAGGTTGTTTCGTGTCAAATTGTTGTGGTATTTGTTGATATAAAAATGTTGGGCTTGGGCTTGGGCTTGGGCTTGGGGTCGAAACGAAATGAAAGACGAATCCATTTGTGTCGGTAAACTTACGACTCAATTGAACAAACATTTGCACGCAATTTGATATGAGCAGTAAATTGAGGGTTGTTTGGATTAATTTTTGGATTGCAAAGATTTCAAATATTGTATAAAGTGAAAATGTTGTGTAAAAACTATAGAAGAAGATAATGTATTTATAGTTGTTTATAGCACCAAAAATGTTACCGTGTGCCCTTTGTAGCCTTTGGCAATGACTATATATATATATATATATATATATATATATATATATATATATATATATATATATATATATATATATATATATATATATATATATATATATATATATATATATATAGTCATTGCCAAAGGCTACAAAGGGCACACGGTAACATTTTTGGTGTGGAGAAAGTATCACACGTGGTAAACATACCACACAATCGAATATAGTGTCGGTAGGGTATGTACCGTATAACGCCCTCTACCATGGTATGTGTGACAACCGTCAATATTAAGTCAACCACAGCCAACAAAGTCAACTCGACTAGTATTAGGGTTGTAGGACAAACGCTATGTTTTCTTAATGTTCCTAATGTATAACTTACAAGGATTAATACAAAGTACCTTTCTTTTATCAAATATAAACTCTAATAAGGGTTAGTAACGTAACAAACTTGATAATTCGGGTATATATTATTTAGGGCTCAATGATATTCGCAACCTAATGTAGTAGGGTTTACAAACCAAACTCTACAAGGCAAAACCCTAGCAAGGGCTACAAACACATGTCGTCGTGTAGGTTCGACGGCTGAGGCCAACCTTAAAAACAACCGCATTCAAAGTGTAATCGAAGTCACTACTCTGAGCCTTGGTGGGTAAGTATCCCGTCTTACCTGATGCATGAAGGCTCTATGAAAACTATTATCTTCAACATGAAATATCAAATCTCAAATCTCTCTCAAATCTCTCCTGGTAACAAGAACCACACTTATAACCTATCCCTTAAACACCCATACCATCCCAACCCTTCAAATTATTGAAAACCACTCGAAAAGTATGATATCCTAAACCTAAAGCTTTAGTACACTAAAAATGAAAATGCTAAGGAAAAAGAGTAAATTGCTTTTTTTTTGTTCTTAAAATAAAGATGTTTTTTGAATTTTGGTCCTAAAAAGTCTTTCTTGCAATTTTGATCATTTCTTATGATATATTGGCCCTAACTCCAAAACAATAGTTTATTTTAGAAAAATAAATTATTGTTTTGATTTGATACCAAAATATTTTTATTGCAATTCTAGTCCTTATTAGAGTTTTTTAAAACTCTTTTCTATCTTTGTTCCAAATAAAATTACTATCTTTATGGACCAAATTTACAAAATTCAGTTTTATTCATGAAAAAATAGTCACTTGACTTGAACAGAATGTGCTAAAACACTATAAGAACATCAAATAAAAGATCACAGTTATGAAAAGAAAAAACGCTTTTGAGACCAAATTGCATAAACCAATACTCGAAGGCCAAATATCTAATTTACTCTAGTCATTTTACTTGATTATGAACCAAAAAAATATTAGAAAGACATCAAAAAGCTATCGAGACCATAAGTTTTCTTAAAAAAAAGAATTATACTCAAAAACCAGCATGTAGTTTTCAAAAAAAAAAAAAAAAAAAAAAAGTATAACTACCTTTTTGGTCTCTAAGTTTAATGATTTTACGATTTTGGTCCCAAAAAAGATTAATATACCACTTTTGGTCCTTATTTGATGTTTCATAACAATTTTGCTTCCTATTCCAACTAAATTAAATATTTTATCAATCAATATTTTTTAAAAGTATAAAGTTATTTAATTTAGGGTTGATTACGTATTTATACAATAACGTTTCATACTTTTCCGGCTTTATGAAATGATGTTATTTTTCATACAAAAGGTATTTCTAAAGAAAACCAAATCACATGACCACTTAACTTGAAAACCATTAGATATATGACATGTTTTTAGGTTAAGGGAAGATCCAGGAGACAAAGTAATTAGATGAAAGCGAAAATAAAATTGCAAAGATTAAGTTGTATTCATCTACAAACACAATTGTAATTTTATTTAAGTTCCCTTCGTTTTATGGTTAATTCTCTACAATATGTGCCTCTATCCCTTTATGATTACATATGTACATAGGATTGATTCATCATCTACAAACACAACATTTACCATTGATTCCCTAGAAGCAGAAGCAACAAGTAAACTATTGTTGAATTTCAGGATGCCAATTATTATTATGTGAATTACGCGTGTTGTTGGGGTTAAAATGTGACTTCAATCCAATCCAACATTGGTAATAATCATGATCCACATACGATGATTCAAGAGCCCATGGGCAAATACGTGGCATTAGACATGATTCAAACATGAAGGCCATTGTGTCCTTTATTCTATGTGGCCCAACATTATCACCACCCGCAATTGTTGCCTATAGACAACATAAAATAAAAAAAGAAAGTAATTAATTTTTAAAAATAAAAAAATTTATTTAATTTAAGAGTATATGAATAAAAGTAATTTAATTCCAAGAAGCTTACCTCGTAGGTTTTTGTGTCGGGACCATGAGGAGTCATACAACTATGAAGACTCGCACCGCCAGGGAGAAATCCGTCCGCTTTTGCCTGAAAATGTCATTTTCTTTAGTTACTATCAAAACAAGATGGGACAATGACTCACTCTATAATTTTTCTTCTGTGTAAAAAGACGTAAATGCCCTCATCATCAATCATATCCCTACAAAGTTTGTCCAGTCCTGAATTGTCAAGACGTCATGTCCTACCTAAACTGTCAATTGACGTCATGTCCAGTCCAGTCCAGTCATGACGTCATGTCCTGAACAGTCATGACATCATGTCCAGTCCAGTCATGACGTCATGTTCAGAACTGTCATGACGTCATGTCCAGAACTGTCATGACGTCATGTCCTGAACTATCATGACGTCATGTCCTGAACTATCATGACCTCATGTCCTGAGCCTTTCTTGTCTAGTCCTATCTAGTCCAGCCATGTCGTGATCTGTCATGTCATGTGTAACAAATGTAGTGGAAGAGTACCTCGTATCCTCCATGGATAAGACCCATAAATTCACTCATACAGTTGCGGTGGTAGTAAGGAGGTCTAAAAGTATGCTCTGCCACCAACCACCGCGGAGGAAATATCACAAAATCAAGCAATGCAACCCCAGGTTTATCAGTCGGTGCGGTCAACACTGCATTAAAATTTACAAAATGAATCCTTTATTATATCATCATCAAAATACATTTGCTATTTCTTACACTTAACCCATATCATAAAACACATAAATCAATCTTGTTAATGAACAAAAAATTATCTCATTTACTAAAAGAAAATCACACTCACCCGTGTTTATTGATGGATCACCATGGTCAACCAAAACCGTATTATATGGGCAAAACTTGCTTAGATCATACTGCAAGCAAAATACGTGTAAATCTTTATATATATTTAGATATAGAGTAAATTACAAGTTTGGTCCCTGAGTAATGTTGATTTTGGCAATTTTCGTCTCACTTGAGGTTCTTGCAACATTTTTGGTTCATATTTCAAGTATAATGACTATGGTCCTTGGATATAGGCTATATAAAAATCAATTTAATTGATACAGGGACTAAAAGCGTTATAAAAGCTTCAAATAAGGAGCAAAATTGTAAGAGAAAACTCATTGGGACCAAATGGAGAAAAGAAGCTATACTTGGGGACCAAAAATGTAATTTATTTGTGATTGTAATTTGTAAATCAAACATAGATAAGAAACTATAATGAAAAAAATGTGTACCTTATAAGGGACATAATTGCCATGCCAAGCAACAACATTGAATGGTGAAAAATCTTGTCTAGCAGTAAAAAGTTCACCACCAAATTTCTGTATAATTGTATAACCTGGACGAGATTCCTGTTCAAATGAAGCTGTGGGCACAAGGAAATCCTTTGGGGAAGCAAGCCCATTTGCACCTAAAAGCAACACCAAGTTAAAAAAGACAAAAATACCCTTATTGAGATACAAGGGATAGTTCATAGTAGTAGGTTAATTACCTATTGGCCCAAGATCAGGGAGTTGGAAATGAGTACCAAAAACTTCAGCAACATAACCACGTGAAGGGCCATCTGGTAAATCAATAGCAAACCGGAATCCTTGAGGGAGGATTACAATTTCACCAGGTGAAACTTGTAGTTTTCCACATTCTGTAGTGACCCACAACCCTAAAAATAAAAATGTTGTATTATAATTTATAAATTTATAATCACAAGGTCCATAATCATGAAGGGTAAAAAGATGCATTGAAAATGTGGACACTTACTTCCACTTTGAGGAACTATCAAGAAGTCGCCATCTGCATTGCAGAAAGCAGAGTTTTCCATTGATATGTTTGCAGTGTACCTACATGATCATGAAGACAACAGTTAATACAGTAAACAAAGGCAGATTCTATAAGGTACAACATTTGAAGCATGTGTTACATGTGAATGGCGAAACCATGTCTAAGGAATGAACTACCAGCTCCACATACAGAATAGAGCCCATCAACAAAGTCTGTTGGTTTATCAGGAATATCAACAGGTTTCCATCGAATTTGTGTGGGGTTAATTGAACTGTTGACCTGGCTGAATTCACTTACTAGCTTCTCATGTTTGGGGACTCTTGGTTTAAATGGTTCGTGTGTGACTGAAGGTTTGATCCGATATAGCCAACTGTTGAAACAGAAATAGCATGAACATGTGAAAAAATTGGATGTTGCGAAAATCATAAACCAAATCTTATATGAATCAAAATACTGTGAGATGTAACAATTAGGCGCCAGTATTCATGTATTTTGAGTTTAGTATTCAGCAATTAGTATGTATATGAATCCGATGCAAATTGGAAGTTGGTTGAATTTGTAGAAGGAATACTCTTACAGAACTTAAATCGAAACTAAATTTAAACGAATAACGTTCGATTAGATTGATCAAGCATAATGAATCAATGATCTACGATTATCAGACTAGTGAACCAAGTTATTTTAACATTTTACATCTTACACGACTCTTCAGATATACTTCCCGACCAAAAAACTAAGTCACAGAACAAAGAGTTGATCACTCGAATTTGCATAAGCAATACCTAGAATAGCAAAAGATCGAATAGCAACTTCATGTACAACGATTAACTAAAATCGGTATGGATAATTGTGAATATTAACTTCGAAAAACAGGAAAACAGTAGAAGAAGCAGAAGCGTGATTTAATGGAACTCTTCCAATACTAGAAAAGTTGTTTAAACAAAAATATAAAATGAGCGTATAAAGTGAGTAAGTACTGGACCTTCGTTGATTGAGCTTGCGAGGAGCGGTGAAAGAGGTGCCGGAGATCTGTTCGGCGTAGAGACCAAGGGGGCAAACCAGTGGACTGTTTTGACCTTGAGGGAGAGCTCCGGCTATCGCCTCCGATGAGAAGTGGTTTCCGAAGCCGGACTGGTAGTCGGAATCTGCAGAAGGGAAGTCGGAAGATTTGGGAGCCATCGAGAACAGGAATCAGAAGAAATGAGGGAAAAATAAGATTCAGTTCCTTATAAACGAACTAAAGGTGTCACGTTGGGAGGGAGATGCAGATATACACTGACGTGTTGTCGATAGCTTCGCAGTCAATAAATGTCAGAAAATGACTGTTGTACGGTCTAATTAACTGTTGATCGTTTTCTTTTTTTTCTTTTTTTTTATACGAACAATAAATTCGATGGTATATTGACTAGTGAGTATAAAAAAAAGGAAATTAACCGAATGACGGTGTAAACGAGCTGAGCCCGAGCCTAACCAAGCTCGAGCTCGGCTCGTTTAATTTTGAAGAAGCTCGAGCTCGATTCGAGCCTTAAAATGAAGCTCGAGCTCGGCTCATGAACAATTTAGTGAGCTCGCGAGCCTAAACGAGCTTATACGAGCCTATATATATATATATATATATATATATATATATATATATATATATATATATATATATATATATATACACACACTCTCTCTCTCACACACACACACATATATATAGGCTCATTTAGGCTCTTTTAGGCTCGCGAGCCCACTAGATGAAGCTCGGCTTGAGCTCGTTTAATAAACGAGCCTCATATTTGGGCTCGAACTCGGCTCGGGCTCGTTTAATTCGATCTCGAGTCGAGCTTTTAGTGAGTAGCTCGCGAGTAGCTCGGCTCACTTACACCCCTACGAATGAGAACAAATTCAACAATTGGTTACCCTCCTGAATCATTTTCTCCGAAAAGTTAAATTAAAATTAAAATTGCAAAATTATCAAAGACTGCAACCTTCTTTGGCCATAACGTATATAAAGAACATTTCGGATGGTAACTTCATTAAAACATGGTCTATGTTATGCTTATTATGGTTAGCTGTCAACACCATTCTGCAAAAGGATGTGTCTGTGTCTATGAGAAGTATATTTATCAGCATAAACGTTTACCTCAAGGTATATTATTGTGATGTGTCTGCAAAAGTTGCATGATATTGTACATACTGATGTTATATCTTATCCCATGAATTCGATTTTAAAGCTAAGTAAACTTAAAAATCACAACACTTATGATTCCACTCGTTTGTAGACTTGTCTAGAATCCATGATTCGATAAATCATTTGATTGGAAATGTAAATGTAGTCATGAAATACACCTGCTTAGTTATGATTTCCCTAATAAATATTCAAGCGCATTAAAAAGTTGTACATGTATAAATAATGTTCTTTTGTGGGTTATGTTTTGAACAAAAGCAAAAATGAATCTCATAAAGTCATTAATATCAACAGGAGATGACGTGCGATTTGTTGTAAATGAGTAAAGGGAAAATGAATCAGGAAGTTAACCAATTGTTGCATTTGCTCTCATTTGGTCTTTTTCCTTTTTTGTACTTAATATATCATCAAACTTGTTGTTTGTGTTCACTATAACCCTTTAATCGACTATGACAGGTCAAAAGTCGATCAAAAGGGTTATGTGAGCACAAACAACAAGTTCGATGGTATATTAAGTACAAAAAAATAGGAAATAGACCAAATGAAAACAAACACAACAGTTAGTTACCCTCAAGAATCATTTTCCCTAAATGTTATAACAAGTAGAAACGGCGAATCACATATCAAAATAAAAAGGAAATTAAATAATCTCACCATTTTTTGTGGGTTTTTTAATAATCACTTACATTTTTTTTTAAATGAGCGTTTTGTACGGAATGTATTCTTTATTTGAATTTTGAAATAGGTAAACGGGTAAAATGATTCAACTCGGTAATGTGGTCCCCCTATATATAACATATCAGACCATGTGTTCAAAATCGGTGTTTCGGACTTCATTTGAAACTTACTGTTCCTGATTACGTCAAATTCATAGAATGTCTTTTTTCTAACAGTGAAAAGATTCATTTTTTGGGGTATATGTTGATTCTTTTTATGATTATATGTTTTTATTTGTAAATATATGCTTTCATTTTTTTATATGAATTGATGTTTTCCTACAAATTTTAGTTATTGTTAGGCTTTTGTGTGATTATATGTGAGTATATTTGTGCACTAGAACAATTAATATTAAAAAAAAAGTTTTGAATATGTCTGAAACAACTTCAGAATAGTGTTCGGGGATTCAGTCTGGAACACAGTCATTATAGTCCAAAATGTAGTCTGGAACTTAGTTATTTTTAGTTTGGAACATATAGCAAAGGACTAATTAAAATTTATTTCATTATAGTATAACATAACTGAAGGGGTTTCTAGGTTACAATATAAAATTAATCAAACATGATTTGCACAACGGAATTTCATATAAACAATTACGGGCACATGCAACCTGGAAAATTCTGGTTTTTCTCATAATAGCAACATACTTTAAAAAACTAAATAACCATAGTTAAAATCGAAAATCACAAAGTTTAGTTCATATACACTTTGCTATTGTCGAAAATAACAACCAACTTGGAAGAACCCTTCTTTGGAATGTTAGCCCCAATAATTTTTAAACCTCTAATGTGTCACACCTAATAATTGAAAATCATGTGTGTGTGTGTGTGTTAATAGCAGTAAATTGAATCTACTAAGAATACCTAAATTTTTATTTACCTATGAGGTTGTCACTATAGGAGGGACGAAGATTGAAGACTTGAATGGCTTGAGGATTATGGAGAATTTCTTGTACGTGATGTTTTTTCTGGTATAAATTGTCTGTTTATATAGTGATATGAGGGTAATTGTGTAAACTTAAAAAAAAAAAAAAAAAAAAAAAAAAAAAAAAAAAAAAAAGATAGGATACAATCGACTTCTCTCCAAATCTCTCCAATTCTGGAAGAATATTATGAGGGGAGATTTTCCTTTATCGCCTCTTTTTTCTTTCCAAATCATCCCCAAAAAAGGGGAATAGGATCTTATCATCCTTTCCCTTCAATTCCTTACAATTACCTCCCCTCCCCCCTTAAATGGGACTCAGGAACTAGGTTTTATAAAGCAAAGCAATAATGGGAGTTTCAGATTAATGATTTTGGACCTACAAATCCTCCATGCTTTGAAAGTAAGTCGATTCACCCCTAAATATACTCCCCTTTGTTCATATAAGGTCCCCATCTCCACCTTTGAGCCTAGAACCGACGAAATTGAGAGAGAAATAGGAGGTATCGATCTAGCGTTTTTCAGAGTAGGAGTTTGAGTTCATTTCTTTGACTTGCAAGACATCTCCAATGTATGTCTCGATTACACTTGGTCCCTAGAGTCCATTCCAAATACTTTTTGGTGTTGTGGTGGCTGAAGCAGCCTCTGGTTGCCCTTAATAGCCGTGAAGCCCTTTATTTTTGAAATTTTCTCGTTTTAAGCTTTGGTTGTTGAGTTTAGCTAAGTTCTAAACACTTTTAATCACTCCTAAAGATATATTTATGTTCCCTTGACACTTAGGAACAAGTGTTGGTTATTTTGATAGCAAAAAACAACATAAACGCGGGAGCATAAATTTTGAATCTTTAATCTCGAATCTGATTAAAAGAAAACTTGAACATAAAAGAATGATTACATACCTGATTTCATTATTATCTTTGGATCTGAAGAACTAGGGTTGGGTTTTCCAATTGATCTCAAGAACTTTCTCTAAATCCCACAGCAAACCCTAAAACGATTTTCATGTATGTATTTTCTATAGCACCTGGTTCTTGGTATGTATTTTTCATTTTTTGGCTTGGGACTCGGTGAGTTGAAGGACCAACTCGTCGAGTAGAAGCGGGATGGGATGCGAGATTTAAGCATTGGACTCTTCGAGTCGGGTCCCGGACTCGACGAGTAGGCTCTGACTGGACAAAACCCTAATCTGAGGGTTTGCACCCTATTTAATGATCTCTTTCAGCCACCACTCGTCCCTATTGCTCCCAGAAACTCTCCATAGCAAACCCTAAGTGTTTTGGTGCAAGATCTAAGACTTTGAGTGATTTTTGTGGGTTTTGACCTCAAGGAATAAGAAAGAGCATAGAAGGATCAAGAAGAGGCTGAAGGATTCGAGTTTGGTTCATCATTTGCAGTCTTTGGAAGGTATAAAGTCTGTACCTTGCTTGTTTATTTGTTAGATCCCTTTTTGGGGAAGATTTAGGGCTTTTAAGCCATATGAGGTGACCAACCATGATTTGCAAACATGGTTGGGGGTCAATACTTCAGATGTAGCACTTGGGAAGAGTCACAAGACAGATTTGGATGGCTTTTGCACCCAAGGAAGGACCCATGCAACAAAAGAGCCATTTTAGAGCCTTTTCGGCTCAAAAGTCCCATGCATGCACGTAAAGTTCTAAACTTTACGTGCTAGATCGAGCTTAGGGGTTTGGATCTATCATTTGGTCAAGTGTTATACATCAGAAATTGAGGATTTAGAGTGTGGACGTTATCGACTCGACGAGTCCAAGGCTTTGTGTCCCATATTTGTTAAGGGTCAAAAGAACTCAGTTAGGTGTTAGAAGGGTTGTAGCAGGACAGAAGGAGTGACCCAACACATTGGACTTAGTTTCAGACCTGGAGTTCATGGGACTCGACGAGTGCTAGAACAGACTCAGTGAGTCCAAGGTAATCTACTTATGATTGAAGATGAACTCGACGAGTTGTTCATACAACTCGGCGAGTCAAGGTCAGGACTTGTTCATCAGATAAAGGTGAACTCGACGAGTAGTTCATACAACTCGGCGAGTCGGATGAAGGATCATTCTATGTTTATATAGGAGAGGAACTCGTCGAGTCATTGCCAAACTCGACGAGTCGAGTCATGGATAAGGACGAGTAAAGGGTAGGGACTCGACGAGTTGACGACCCAACTCAGTGAGTCGGGTCAACTGGAAGTTGATTGTGACTTGGACTTGGTTAGGGGTAAAATAGTCATTTTACCCTAAGAGTAGATATCAGATTCTGATTGAGTGTTTTGTGGGGGTTATAGCCGGAGGATTTCCAGAGCAACAACAGACAGAGGTTTCCCCGCACAAATTATTAGCAGCTACTCGTACGAGGTGAGTTACCTTCCAGTAGTGGTGGGTCTACGGCCACAATGCCAGCCCACCAGTAGGAGTTGTATGTTAGATGATTGTCTTTGTGATATCATCTAGGTTTGCTATTACCTGATAGGTTATATACTGGCATGATATGTTACATGTGATAGTAGTAGAGTTCGGTTGTTAGGACCGAAGGGTAGGTCAGACACCCCAGATATGTCTGGTAGTATGTGATGATATGTTTATAAGTTGTCATGATATGTTATATGTGATAGTGGTGGTAGGAGGGGAATAGTCCCCAAGTTCGGTTGTTAAGACCGACGGGTAGGTCAGCACCCCATAATGGCTTGACACGGGTAGGATGGCACCCTAGAATGGCCGCAAGGGTAGGTCGGCACCCCAGAATGGTTGTACCAGGTAGGTCGGGCACCCCAGAATTGCCCGGCAGTATGTATGATATGTGATCGTATGGTATGTGGTACGATGGGGGAACTCACAAAGCTTCGTGCTTACAGTTTACAGTTTTGGTTTTAGGTACCTCTTCAGCGAAGGGGAAGGAGCTAGCGCGGTAGTGGTACATCATACACACACTCTTTGTTTTCCGCACTATGGATATTCTGGGATTGTACTTTGACATGTTATTATTTTGTGACTTAGGTTCCTAGACGTGATACATTGTTTTATGAAACGATGTGATTTCATAGTATATTCTTATTAATGTTTTTATGAACCAGTTATTTTAAAAATAAATTTTTAGACTTGAAAATTGGGTCGTTACATTTTTGTATATCGTAAATCAGCTTCTCATCACGTATTTATATAGATGGAGATATAACCGAATGTGAGAGATATTCGGGATTTAGGAGATCTTGAGTCAAACCGGAAACTCAACCCACAAGATAAACATGGTAAGTATATATCTTTATTTATTAATAAAATCGGCCCATCAGCAACTTTATATAATTTCCATAATAACATAAAAGTAATGATAACATTATTTATATACATTTATTAGTGGTCCCAAAATATCCAACAATCTCCCACTGGATCACGAATGCATAAATGTATGTGTGTGTGTGTGTATATATATATATATACATACATATACATATACATATACATATACATATACATATATATATATATATATATATATATAACTGTATAAGAGCTTTAATGAATGTTATCATAATATTGGTACCCTTAAACAATCTCGTCCACTAATCATAATAGTATTGAATCAAAGCGGCCTTCGTTACAATTTATGTAATTAAACCTATCGATGGTCACATATACATATATAACTAACGACATAGATTAAACATGATGTGTGGTTTTGAAATCTAAATAGACTTCCAACGAGTCCCTCTTTAGATTGAAGTGAGATCAAACTTCAAATAAGTGCAACTAATGATGGAGTTAACCGAATTCTTAATTTTGTACAAAAAACATAATTGTTCTTAAACAAAACATAAAGCACCATAAAACTCTCACTAAAATCAAATATCACACCAACGTGTGTATTATGCTCATGAAATACCTAGGGAGCTAATCTCTATATGAGCGGATCCGCTTTTATGGAGTTTGTTCATATGTTATATATATATATATATATATATATATATATATATATATATATATATATATATATATATATATATCCATTTTGCACTATTGTGTTAACAAAAGAAAACTTGATGTCAATATGAATGACTTAATAGAATTTTTGTTGTTGGAATATAACATTGCTGACTTATTATCACAACTTTAGTGGTCTTTCAATACCAATAATGGCTCATCGTGTTAAAACGTAAAAGTATCCTGATATGGATCAATAACCATTTTGGCATCTAATAAAATCATATTCTTAATAAAAAAAAGATCTCCAAAACATCTGAATTTCCTATAGTTGAGCATATAGCCTTTTGTTATATATAGGTATATCAAAATTCATTTTGTTGTTTTCTTATGATCCAAACTTGAGTTGCATAGATATAGCACCTGGTTCCCAGTATGTAAATCTTATTTGAGTATTTCACATTTTAGCCTTGGACTCGGCGAGTCATAGGTCCGACTCGCCGAGTAGGGACGAGACTCAGGACACGTTTAAGTTGGCGACTCGGCGAGTCCATATCCTGGACTCGGCGAGTCACCGCTGTTGGATGAAACCCTAAATTTCAAGGGTTTGCACCCTATTTAAACCGTCATTTCCGCCCCAAACTTGCTCCCATTCACCCTCAGAGCTCCCAACTTCGTTTATACCCTTATTTCCTTGAGAGATTGAAGTGTTTTGGTGTGTTCTTGAAGATTTTGAGGAGAAGGAAGAGTAGATCAAGAAGAGGAGAAGGAGGCCAGGCATCTTTGTGTCATCTCAATGTTTTCCTTGAGGTATAGCTCGTTTCCCCTCTGTTTTCAAGCTTGTAGTCTCTTTTAGCTTCATGGAAGTCCTTCTTGAGCTTTTCCCCAAGCTTGTTTGTGCATTGTGGGTTGTAATAAGTTGTTAGCCTTTAGATCTAGGCATGATTTAGTCCCTGGAGCTTGGATCTAATGCCTTTATGGGGTCATATTGCATGAAAGCCCTAGATCTACCTCTTTTGGTGCACTTTGAGCCCTAAAATCCATATTGGTGAATATCTACACGTAAAGTTGGAAACTTTACGTGTGATTCGTGTCCTAGAAGCCCAGATCTGTAAATGGAATGGACTGGAATCGAGAAAATCGGTGTATTTGATGGATGCATGGCGACGACTCGGCGAGTCGTTTATGTGACTCGGCGAGTCTGCTCGCGAGTCACCGAATTGGTCCCTTTATGATGTATCGAGTTTGAGTCGTGAGTCACAGGGGTGACTCGGTGAGTTGGAAGCTGAACTCACCCATGTTAGGACTCGGCGAGTCAATGGCCTGACTCGGCGAGTCCAAGGCAATCTTCATAGATCAAGAACAGACTCGGCGAGTTGTTCATACAACTCGGCGAGTCTAAGCATGAGTGTTCATCGGATGAAGATGAACTCGACGAGTTGTTCATACAACTCGGCGAGTAGGACGAAGAACTTCAATGTCAGTTTAGAAGAAGAACTCGTCGAGTCTTAGCCTAACTTGACGAGTAGAATCAGGGACTCAGGACAATCGTCTGGATAGGAACTCGGCGAGTTGGTGAGCTAACTCGGCGAGTCGGGTCAACTGAAAGTTGACTCTGACTTTGACTTAGGGCTAGACCAGGGGTAAAATGGTTATTTTACCCAAAGGACAGTTAGCAGTGTGTGATTGAGTATGTTGTGGGAATTGCAGTCGGAGGAGTTCCGGGGCAGCAGCAGTGGTCAGTCAGTTCCCGATCAGTTCAGCAGCTACTTTGAGGTGAGTTACCTTCCAGTAGCGGTGGGTCTAAGGCCACAATGCCGGCCCACCAGCAGGAGATGTGTGATTAGATGATTGTCTTTGTGATATTCATCTAGGGTTGCTAGACTATGTGATATATGTGTTGTGTGGTAGTAGTAGGGGTGAAATAGTCCCCAGTATCTGGTCGAAAGGACCGAAGGGGAGGCCAACACCCAGATATGCTAGGCAGTATCCGGTCGAAAGGACCGAAGGGGAGGCCAACACCCAGATATGCTAGGCAGTATCCGGCCGAAAGGACCGAAGGGGAGGCCAGCACCCAGATATGCTAGGCAGTATCCGGTCGAGAGGACCGAAGGGGTAGGTCGGGCACCCAGATATGCCTGACAAATTTATGTATGTTATGTGATATGTGGTATGTGGTACAGTGGGGGAACTCACTAAGCTTTGTGCTTACGTTTTACAGTTTTGTGTTCAGGTACCTCTTCACCGAAGGGGAAGGAGCTGGCGCGGTAGCGGCACATCATGCACACACTCTGGTTTCCGCATTTACGAGATTCACTGGGATTTGTACTCTGATATTTTGATGGGTTGTATGGTTTGGCTTTTAAACATGATTTGCGTTGTGTTGTGGTTTGATCAAACAATGTTTTAATTATTAATGTGTTCTAAAGTAATGTTTTAAAACGAAATTTTCGGACGTGAAAATTTGGGTCGTTACAATAGATATCTGCCCAAAACCATAAAGATAAATTTACTCCCACTTAACTTGTGATACACATAATCATTTACTGTATTTACCTCAAAACCAAAAGAGATTAAAAAAAAATTGATGAAAAATGTGGTACCACACATAGGATATCCAAAGTTGAGGTTGTTGATAGTTTCAGTTTTATTACTTCTTTTCATAGTTTATTTTTAGTTAAAACCATCTCATTTTAGTTAATCTTAATGCATGTTTTCTCTTTTTGTTATTTTTCTCCTTTACCGAGTGCTTTCCAGTCTTTTGAGCTTATTTGCAAGATTTATCGAAGACTATTTGTTAGTGGAGGCGTGGAAGGAGTGTTGGACTTATGGAGGCTTGCAATTTTCTTGTGGACTTGAAGTGGTCCAATTGAGCTTAGTGTCAGCATAAACAAGAAATCAAATTGGACTTAATTTTTGAGCGAGAATGATTATGAGGCGATGCAGACTCGAGCTATGGAAGATTGAAGGAGCATTGGATCAATCATTGGAGGCTTTAGAATGACACAAATGGGCTCTGAAGAGTTTTTCATGTGGGCTAAAGTATGAATGAGAAGATTGGGCGAGATTGTATTTTAAATGTCCCAAGTCCCAAAATCAGCGAGACCCACGCGGTCCACGTGGACCCATACACGATCCGCATGAATTGTGTTGAATGGATCCCGAGTTTTGACTTGTTGACTCTATTTGTGGAAAGTTGGTGGGTAGCTTTTGTGAAACTTTTGGAATCCGGGAATGAGCCTTATTTGTTGTAGTTTTGGGGCATTTTTTGAGGCACCTCTTGAAGAAAAACCTCTCATTTTTTGCTCTCAATAACATTGGAGAAGAAGTTGAAGAATTGAAGATTGGTCTTATTTTCTTTCCATCTTGTACTTAGAACAATGTTTGGTACCACTAAACTTTCTTGTATTTCCTTTATTTTGGCCATGCTTGGCTAGATTTTCACTTGGTTGATTAGGGTTTAATCTCATGGATGATTGGTTGTTTTGAAGACTATTATTACCTTGTATTTGAAGTTTATGGAAATGTTTTCTAGTTAAACTTCTTGTTATGTTTATTTATCTTTGATCATGAGCTTGGATGAGTGAACATATATTTTTGTTGATCAATTTCTTGGTTAAGTAATGGAATTTGAGGTTGGTAAGCAACAAATGGTTTATATGTTTGTTTTCATTTCATTTAAACCATGGGAATGTTTCCTCCATAATGATAATGTAAGCATTTGATTATCTTATGGATATGGTGACTCTTAGAACTCAAAGCTAATTGATTTTAACAAGATTATATGCTTCATTGATTTTGTGACTTTAATTAAGGGAATGTGTTAGAGCTTCTCTAACCATTTTAATATCTAAGAAAAGTTGAGGTAATTTGTGCTTATGAATTGCTATAGCCAACTTAAACCAATTCACAAGTGTTATTCCATTTAGTCTAATGATAAGTCAACCATATCATCCATGTGGAGTATCCCAAAATCAACCAATTTCACTTCATTGAATTTAATCAAATCTTTTACTTGTTTACTTGTCATATTTACATTCTAGTTAGTTTTAATTTTGTCAAACAATCAAAAAGAATTAAAGCCACTGTTTTACTTTTGCTTTTATTTTACAAATACTTGAACGAGTGATTTACATAGAGATTTAAATTGAGTCACTCTCCGTAGGTACGATCCCTTTACCATTGTACATTATTTTAATGTGTAATATTTAGGGTATTTATTTTGTTGGCCTCGACAACCACCAAATTTTGGCGCCTTTGCTGGGGATTGGTTTATTTTTAATCAATTTGTTTCTCTATGCCCAGATCTCAGCGTACAGGTGACTTGATTTACAACCCGGAAATTGAAAAAGAAGCAAGGCGTTTGGCGAAGGAAAAGCGAATCGAACGTGGTCGAACTTCTAATCCTCATAGGGATCCGGAGGTTGAACCCGCTTCATCAAGTGATACGGAACTCGATTCTAGTCTCGACCCTCGCCAAGAAATTCCCGAAACACCACCCCTACAACAAAACCCACCCATTATTGAACTAATTGCAATGGCGGACGGAGGAGAAGTTCCCAAAAGAACTTTGAGGCAAATGATGGAAACCGATGTCACACAAACTCCAACCGGTATCATTTACCCGGTTTTGGAATGAGGCTCGAAGTTGAAGTCAAGTTTAGTCCATCACCTACCAACTTTTCATGGATTGGAGAATGAAGACCCTCATAAGCATTTGAAGATGTTCCACATTATTTGCACTAGTATGAAGCCACAAGGTTCAACCGATGACCAAATCAAGCTAAAGGCATTTCCCTTTTCATTGGCCGATAGAGCAAAGGACTGGTTATTCTATCTTCCCCCGGGGTCAATCAACTCATGGACCGATATGGCAAGAGCTTTTCTTGAAAAGTTCTATCCCGCTTCAAGAGTCTTAAGTCTTAGAAATGATATTTGTGGAAACCGCTAAGGTCAAAATGAGACTTTTCATGATTATTGGGAAAGGTTCAACAACTTGTGCTATAGTTGCCCACAACACCAAATCCCGGAGCAACTCCTCATTCAACCCTTCTATGAGGGATTGCTACCAATTGAGAGAAGACTAGTTGATGCTTCAAGTGGTGGTGATGTCGTTGGTAAAACTCCACAACAAACAAGACAACTCTTCAACACCATAGCCGCGAATTCTAAACATTTTGGCCCGCGCCAAGATATGAAAAGAGAAACACAACACAAAGTCAATGAAGTGGGATCATCAAACCTCAAGTCTCAAATCAAAGATCTAACCTCCATTGTCCAAAAGCTAGCCATTGGACAAACTCCACAAGTGATGGTTTGTGGAATATGTGCAACAATGGGACATCCTACGGATATGTGTCCCATTCTTCAAGAAGATGCGGAACATGTAAATGTCACGGGAGAATTCCAAAACTACCACAACAAGCCATCTGGTTATCAAAATGAATATAATTCGAGTTGGAAGCCAAATCCCAACATGAGCTACAACCCAAAACCATTGCCTCAAAATGCATTGGTTAGGCCATCCTATCCACCACCACAACCTCATTACCAACACCCACAACCACATTATCAACCCAAACTGCACCCTCCACATCATCATTAACATCCTCCTCAATCCCAACCAAGTAGCTCTGGAATGTCTCTCGAAGTTATTGTCAAATCCCTAGCCACTAGTACCCAACAATTCCAAAAAGAGAAAAGGACTAGTATCTCCAACCTTGAAGCACAAATGGTAAATATAGTTACATCCATAAGTAAGTTGGATTCCCGTGGTAAACTCCTTTCTCAAACCGAGAAGAACCCAAATGTCAATGTGGTGACCTTGAGAAGTGGCAAACAAGCCGGAGAAAGTAGTTTGAAGAAGAAGCCAAGGGATGAAGCGGAAGAAATAGAAGTCATTCCCATTGAAAAACCTATAGTCAAGAACGATGCACAAGCCGGAGTTCCAAAGAAGACTACCCCTCTAGTAACTCCAATAGCCACTCAACCGCCACTTTTCGGCCGTTTTCCGGCCAACTCCGGCCACCTCTCGCGATTCTGACACCACCATTGTGCTCCTCTTGGACAAGGCTACAAACCCCACCAAAAATATCTCTCAAAGCTCGCCGAAAAATTTCGCCGGAATTTCAAGCCACTGCCGGATTCCTCGGGTTTTCGCAGTAAATTGCTTCTCATGGGATATTAAACAAAGCTTTAAGCTTGGGGTGGAGAGTTGCAAGATTTTCAAATCCCGAATTTTCGTGCGCAAAATTTTCAAATTTAAAAAAAAACGAGTACATTCTTTCCTTGACATATATGCATGTTTTAGAACAAGAATTTGTATGGTATTGCATCTGTTGAGTTTAGGAAACATTTCTTGCATTAATTTTTGAATTGTTTTAGAAGTCTATACGGAGTCGATTGGTAAATTGACTTAAAAACATCATTTGTTGAGATTGGATTCGTGTAGTTGTTGTTCTTCTTGCAGGTAGACCATGTCCACATCTAGAAAATGCCCGGCTGCCGCCCGAGATAAGGCCCCCGCTGCAACTCGAAGTGCGGACCCAACCATCCCTAGGTTTCGGGATGCAAAGGCAATTGAAAATTACGACCAAAGTTTGTCTCAAAAGGTGGCATCCACCAAATTTGTGTGCAAATCCACACTTATCTCATTAGGGGTTCTTGAAGGGGTCACCCAATTGTTCCGTAACATCGTGTGTGAGAAACTTCTCAATCTCATGGCACACACTTACGAGCTCCCCACTAGAGAGTTTATTGTCGATTGTGGGTTAGATAACGAAAAGAAAAACTCCATATTCCAACTTCTAGGGGACCGAAGGTATATTGATTTTGCAGCAATAAACGACATCTTGTGCTTGCCTTCTTCGAACACATCCACGGTTTTCGATGTCTTACCTGCCGAGTTCAACTATGAGACCTTTTGGACGGAAATCATCGGGGGTATCTTTTCATGCGCTGGTTGGGATAAAGCAACCTCTATCATTCACCTGTGTCTCTGTATTGCCCATCGCATCTTGGTGTGCACTGTCTTTGCCTGTAAAGAAGCCATCCATGTCACCAAAAATGAGCTTATTTTCCTTTGGTGCATGACACGTCGTGAAAACCCACCAATCCCGGACTTTGCTTCATTCTTTTTCTATAAATGTGCACTTATGTGAACCAAAGCGTCTAGTGATATTTGCATTAGTGGATTTGTCACCATTTTAGCCCACGGTCTTGACATAGAGCTCCCAAACGAATACCAACCTGTTGATAATAAAACTCTTTTGGATGAGCGTGCTCTCACAAACATGCACCACATCCATCGCCAGAGCAGGAACAGTTTCACATGGTATTGTCCTCAAGGGGTTGGATATCTTTTTCTCCCCGACCCTCGAGTCTCCAACTTCATCCCCCACGATCACACTCAGTGGAGACTCGCGAGGACCATCACGTAGTCAGTCAATGAGGATGCGTTCCAGGCTCAAGATTATGTCGAGATGCATGCAGATGAGGAGTCCGGTAATGAGCCCACCCATGGTCCACAGCAAGCCCAGCCCCAAGTACCTCCCGGATACTACCCGCTTCCCCCTAATTTTGCCGAACGGTTCGAGACTCTTTGTGTCTCTAAGCAAATCATGTCCCAGCAGATGCATCATATGTGGGGGTGACACCAATCACAAAACTATTTTGAGAATGTCCAACTTCCTCCTCCCTATCCATACCCTCCACCCACCTACCCTTACCCCCCTCCACCATACCCTTACCCCTACCCTCTATACCCATACCCTCCTCCAGCTCCCCCGTTTTTGGTACTTTCGTCTCGCCCCAAGCATTGAGGACAATGCTTATTTCTAAGCTTGGGTGGGGTATTCCCTTTTCTTTTTGATTTCTCATGCATTTTAATTAGGTTGCATAACATTTTAGCCTTAAATTGCATTCATTTTTTTTTATAAAACTTCAAAAAGATTTTATTTTCTTCTTTTTCCCTTTTTATTCTTGCATAACATTTAACTTAGGGCATAACCATTCATGCATTTTTGTTATCTCTTTATTCTCATCTTCGAACATCTTTACTTGAAAGACACGACACACCTCAAATAAAATTCTTTTGGAAACTCACATAACAAATAAGAATCGCTCTTGGGGACTTTCAGTTGTTGCTTCTTCTCTTATATATATATATATATATATATATATATATATATATATATATATATATATATATATATATATATATATGTGGGGAGAGAGTGCAAGTAGTTATGCATATGAATCGACCCATGTCAAGTGTGGCATAAGTAGGGGGACAACTTAGCCTCGAGCCGACTAGTCCCTCACCTGAATTTTCTTCATGAGCCACAATCAAACCCCAAAGAAAGAAATAAAAACTAAATTTTGCTATTTTGAGATCTTTAGTGTCTAATTGCTACAATTTACATTATACCACACTACCTTATGATGTAGACACATTTTTCTCACTTGATCTCGAATTAGCCTTAGTATAGTTGTGCTCGTTTGGCCTCTTGTTTGGGTTAGACTTAGATTCTACTTATAGTTGTATATAGTTATGTTTTGTAATTTTTTTTTTATTTATTTTCGAGCTATACTTGTAAAACTCCTGTGGTAAACCAAAAAAGTGAGCTTAAAATAATAATAATAATAATAATAATAATAATAATAATAATAATAATAATAATAATAATAAGAAGAAGAAGAAGAAGAAGAAGAAGAAAATAATAAAACAAAAAAAGGGGGTCGGGAAACGGAGATGTATCAATTTGTTTGCTTTTGTAGATGTTTAGTCATTTTTCGGATTCTAGCTCATGTAATTAGTTTCTAGTTTGATGTTCTTCTAGTTAGATATCATTTTTGTTGGCAACTACGATGATGTCCTTTCTCATCACGTGCTCGATTCTTCACTTTATATGATCTTGTTTTAGTGTAAGCACTTATTCTTCTAGATGATGATGGTTTGCCAACCTTTGTACATAGCTCTTTCTTTGCCATTTTTGGCCCGAATTATCTTTTTGCTAGGTTTTATTTCTTGGCGTAGGGTTGAAGTTGTGAGGAGTGAGGAACATTCTAACCGAGGGACACTTTCTTATGGCTAGTGGGCTAGATCGGACCACGAAACAATGTCACATAAACCATACTAGTGAAGTACGCATGCTCGTTTTGCATCTTGATCAACGTGTATCCCATGCTAGAAAGGTAACAAAGGATCGTCCCTCAAAGTGATTCTTATCTCTAAAAATGGATCACATGTCTTTATCTCCAGGGCGTGTCGTGAATTTCAAGCTAAGATGTTCATTCTTTTTTCTTTCTAGGATAGTTCATCCCAAGTTCATTTTAGTATTGTCTTACTTGAGGACAAGTAAGGTTTAAGCTTGGGGTGATTTGATAGTTTCGTTTTTATTACTTCTTTTCATAGTTTATTTTTAGTTAAACCCATCTCATTTTAGTTAATCTTCATGCATATTTTCTCTTTTTGTTATTTTTCTCCTTTACCGGGTGCTTTCCAGTCTTTTGAGCTTATTTGCAGAATTTATCGAAGACTATTTGTTATTGGAGGTGTGGAAGGAGTGTGGGACTTATGGAGGCTTGCGGTATGTTTAATAGTGAAAACATAGATCCTCAAATTAGGGTTGCATGCATACATATGATTGTTTGTTTTGTATAAAACCCATCACGAAACACACGGACCGTTTCGGACACTCATGCAGACCATGTGAATGTCGTTAAGTAGATCATTGGACCCAACTAAGCGGTCTTCTCCCCTCCAACACTCTTGTCTATGATCCAGCCCAAATGCAAGTTCTTGATAGCTCATTTTTGTCTTCTAAGTTCCTCTCAACTAACCCACAACACCTTTTGATCATCCAAAGCTTCATTTTTTTTCGCATCATAATCCAAGATTAAGCTCGATTGCGCCACTCCAAGCCCACAAACAAGATGCAAACCTCTAGCTTCAAGATTCCACAATCCCGCAATTCACCGTATTCAAAAGTTTTCGAAAAATCCTGCAATTATGCTCAAAAAATTAGAAAATACCCAGTAAAAATGAAAAATAACAAAAAAAGAAAATATACATGAAGACTAATTAAAATGAGACAAAATAAGCTAATAAAAATTAGAAAAAAATTAAATAAAATGAAACTATCAATTAACCTCTTTATTAAATGGCATTAGCAATATATAAAAAGTTGTAATGTGAGCTAAATTAACCGAGCGACAATATAAACACATAGAACTGAATATACATCAAAGTCTCAAAGTAGGCATGCACAAACCAGTTTTTTCTGAACCGGTTCTGGTCAACTTAGTCAAAACCGATTCATCCCGAAACCAGTTCGGTTCCAAACCGGTCCAGCTTCAAAATAATCCGAACATATATAAACCGGTTCAATTCTATAAAAACCGATTCAAAACAAAACCGGTCCAAAAACGATTTCAAAAACCGGTTGGAAAAAGTTTTTTTTTTTATTCATTTTTTTTTTGCTTTTGGGCTAATAACTGAAAAATGGGAATTGGTTTTTTTTTAGATTCTATTGCTTTTATAGTGTTTAACAAAAAAAAAATGGGATTCATAGTAGGTTTTTTGGAAATGGGGGTGGAATGAATTAGGTTTATGTTTTAGTTTTAGCTATCTAACCGCGACGGTGTTGTTTGAAGCATTATCAAAAGATATAGAAAAAAAATTTCCTTCAAGTTTGTAAGTTTTGATCACATAATCTAAAATTTTAAATAAATTTCTACCGGTGTGCGTGTACTTAAACAATTCAAACGTAATCGTACACTTTATCATTACCCAATTAGTTGGATTAATCCAATGAGCGGTAACACAAAGGTATGCATCCGGTGAACCGTGAGGAGCCGTCCAAACATCACAAGTTAAATTCACACCGGTTTCTAAAGATTGAAATCCTAAAATCAATTCATTTTTTGCAAGTTTCCACATTTCAATACAATCACGTCTCTTAGAAGTATGACTCACATAGCAATATAGTGGTTGGAGAGTATCTTGGATGAGTGAAGTCAATCGTTTGTTGTTGAAGTGGTCAAAAGGCAAGCATTCTTGTCACACGAACTTCGCCATCATATCCCGAACTTTAGCCAAATCGTAACTCCACAATGTTGCGTCATTCGCCATTGTTGTTTGATTATGTCCCGACCCAAATTTCACCGCGCGACATCTTTTGGTCATATGAGTTTTCAATGTCGAATTCTCATTTTCATTAAAAAAAGCATCACATTTCTTGCACCGCGCTCGTTTTGTACCGTTCGACATTACACACAAATCATAGTTGCACCAAATAGCTGGATTTCTATTTGTTTCTTTGATGCTAACAACGGTAAGATTGTTTGATGAATCTCCAACACCAACGGAAGCCAAATCCATTGTTTGAATTAAGAGCGTTTTTTGAACTAAGAGAGGTTTTTTGAGGTTTGGTTAAGGTAAAGTTGAGACCGAAACATCTAATATATATATATATATATATATATATATATATATATATATATATATATAAGGAATGGTTAATATGGTAAAAAAAAAAAAAAGGAGCCAAAATCGGGTCTTCAATAGCCTCAAACGGCTATATAACCGTTAAGACAAAAAAACGGTAATACTCGAAAACCGGTTCAAAACCGCTCTTTTCGCAAACTGGTTCAACAAACCGGTCTCAAGGGTTGAAAGTGCAAATTGGTCCAATCCGGTGGTTCGGTTCATCATCGACTCGGTTCTTACGTGAACCGGTTCAGGGCCAAACCGGTTTTTGGTTCAGCGACCGGTTCGGTTCCTGAACCGGTTTTTTTGGCTCAAAGCATCAATAATACATACTAGAAAATCAACAAAAAAAAAATGACTAACTAAATAATAGAAAACGTTATGGTTTTTTTAAGTGAATTTTTTCACAAAATGACCTTTTGAATCACTCATGCATAATATACAAACGTCTCTGTATATTAATATGTTTGATTTCCTATATTTGTCTAAATTTAAAAGTTTAAAAGACACAAGTGATAAGTCCCACATCATAATTATTATATCATTCACGTGAATAGAATATCATGTATGGGCCCCATATTGTCAAGTTCCTAGGAGCCCAACCTGATGACCAACTTAACTTAAAGACGAAATTGATCTATATTTATGATTTATGTATTCCATTTTCGTATTCAAAATAATATTTACTATTAGTCAAATATGTGTTGATAGACTAAAAAGTATTAGACACGGAAAATATTAATATAGTTTTATAAAAATCATCGATAAAATAATATTGCATTTCATGACAAAGTACAAATCACATCATTGTCTTTAGTCTTTAGATATACTATACAAATACTATATAAAATAATATAAGAATGGTAAAAAGACACTTCCCTATTCAATGTACATGTGAAGCTACGATTAATGTGGTTGTGTAGTTGTGCACGCTTGGTGTACAAAAAAGGAGGTTGATGGTACAATAAAAGCTTCCGGGCCACCGGATTTACTCGGTTATTGATGATTCTTGTAAACGGAATTATAAATCATTTTCAATAGGCACGTAATTATCTTTTTAATTAACATAATTACAAAAAATTCAGAAATATTTTTTAGTGTTTGGTATTATGGAATAAAATATGATTGATTGGATAGAAATAAACTAGTTCTATCACTAGTGAGTGAGTTGTGTATTTGATAAAGATTTGTATTAAGTCATCCCGTGCGTTAGAGTGGAAAACTCGTTTGCAATTAAAAAAATGAAAAGTATAAAAAAAAAAATATGTAAATGAGCAAAACGTAACTTTAATGCGTGTTGTAACTCCTTTGTAGTCCATATATAAAATATGATTTACAAATGTAAGAGTCAACATATAACACAAAAATATAGCACACATTATCAGTCTCAAATTAGTGTGCCGGTTAACCACACACGTTTCACTAATGACTTAACACAACAATGTGTAAAGTGCAACTTCATGGAATAGCACCATTTTTATATTTTTCCTAAAGTATTTAAGATTAGGAATTTATAAAAGTTTAGTTACTTTAATAATTATCGTTGTACTTATTAATGTAAATTAATGTCCTATCTTACCCGTTCGGCTAACGACCCTCCACCAGTCAAGGAAGCGGTGAGTGAGAGTGGACACCCATTAAGCCATCATTTTATAGGCAGTAACCTTATATCCCCCTTATATATCGGCTTCGTGAATGAGGTCTACTAACAGTAAGATTGACTTGTCTTATACATACATACATACATACATACATACATACACACACACACACACACACATATATATATATATATATATATATATATATATATATATATTAAACTTTAATATTACAATAATATGAGGGTTGAATTTTAAACTTTTAAAATCCTTGGGTTTGAAATTAAAGTTTCATAAATGAGACTCTTCAAGTTCAAACTTTAGGGCAAGTTTTGTAACTTGTCAAGACTTTTGATTTCCATAACTTGTGGATTTTAAAGTTCCATGAATGAGACCTTTTGAATTCCAAACTTGAGGACAAGTTATGAAACATTTCGAGATCTCTTGAATTCAATAACTTACAATAGTTAATAACTTCATAAATAAAGACTTTTCATATTTCATAACTTTAGGACAAGATATCGAACTTTTTAAGAAACACATAGATCAAATTAAACTAATCTAATTATCATATAATTCATCATTTACCAATTTGACCTAGTTCATATTCAAGATTGTTTCAAAATTTTCTAATAATTAGTTTTTCACAAAATCAAGTAGTTATCTTAAAATCTGACAAACTTCATGTTTTTGGATGGAGATAAACATTACCATATTAGTAAAATGTAATTTTATAAACCAAAACAGTTTGTGGTAATGATCCTAATCCAAAACAGGCCAAAAACTCGAAAATTTTGCCATATGATGAGCCAACTCGTCGAGCCAGGCTTTGAACTCGTCAAGTTCATAGAAAAACTCATCCAACTCGTCGAGTCCATCTATGGACTCGTCGAGTTCATCGTGCAGTGCCCACAAAAGTTATTTTTCCAACTTTGAAAATCAACATTTACATCAATATAATAGAAAACACCTATGGCTCTGATACCACTGATGGGTTTTATGTACTCTAGCATTCCTATGGTGCACATACAACTCTAATGCTTTGGATCTAAGTTTTCTCTAATTATACATGCAACATGGTTTTCCAAAGCATAAAGCCTAAACTAGCATGCAAGGTAACATTTAAATCATAAAAACAGTTAGAAGATTACCTTGTATAGTAGCTTGCTTGTCTTTGACCTTTCGTAGCCTAGCACCTCAAGTGTGATGCCTCAAATATCTTATAACAAACCAAGAACAAGAGAATGGATTTGAGAGAGAGGTTTATGAGATCAAAATTGGGTAGCTACAACTCTAGTGTGCATGGGGGGGTTGATTTTAGGGTGTTATGGACTTCTTTTATAGCGTAGGATTACAACCACGCAAACCCTAAGGTCTCTTCATATTTTCTTAGTCATGAGCCCAACTAGAAGTATTACTGATTTACCTAATCACTCCCTATAACTTTAACTAGTTTCTTTTGATCACTAAATTAATACCAAATTAATTCTTGATCAATACTAATTAAATAATGCGACTTATCAATTAATATATTATACTTATAATATATTAATATATCACAATAACCTCTGTGACATCCCCAAAAATCACGGCCAGAAAAGACCGATTTTGTTTATGCTTTATAAAAATCAGAGTACTTCATTTTATAAAAATGTTGCGGAATTTGTTCCCAGAAAAACATGGTAAATACGTTATTAAAACATTTTCGATGAAACGTATTTATTTCATTTTAAAACGTTTGGGATGTCATCGTTAATACAGAAACATAAGCATAAACAGAACTTACAATTATTTACACTAGTGATCTACATCTCTTTAAATCTCTCAGTGTATTGTGACTTCATATCAACACCTGTGATAAAAATAAACTGAGTGGGTCAGGTTGGGAAACCTGGTGAGCACATAGGGTTTTCAACCCACAATAATATAATTATTTTTTTTTAAACATCAAACAATCAACCCAATTACCCATTCCCGTTATCCTCACATTACGTCCCTAAAACATCTAACACAAGGGACCTAGTCAAAGGACTATCATTGGGATGGAGTATATCTGGTGAGCACACAGTTCACACAGTTCGAATAAACACACAGTTCGAATAAACACACAGTTCGGTTAAACACAAAGTTCAAATAAACACCTACAGGTTGCGAGCCTATTAGTGTTCCACTGGACTGTCTAGAATAGTCCGTGGTCGTCATCTATACTCCGCTAGATGACTAGATCATCAAGAACATCTATAACGAGGCATCTCATTATTTCATTTTATCACACAGCAACTAATACATCTACCCATGTCTTACCCAACACATTCTGTAGATATAAAATACATATACAGTTTAAATCATTGAAAACATGTATAAAACGTTCATCCAGCATAGATAGCAAGTATACAGATAATATACACACACAGCACGTAATTTATATAAAATACTTCATATCTATGTGTAAGCTGAAAGTAACTATGCACTCACTTGAAAAGGTGGTGATTCCGAACTCAGACAGCGCTTCGCTTCTTAAATAGAATTTTCTTCGACGAAACCTAGTATTATTACCACTAGAGTTTAGTTTATTATTCGCCGAGACTAATTAATAGTCTAGCTATTATTATTATTATATAAGCGTAAAAAAAAATACTTATATAACCCATAATAATAGCCCAAGTATTTATTATAAGTTCATAATAACAATACTAATTTTAAATATAAGCTATATTAAAATAAGGTAAGCATAACTTACTTACAAGGGGGTTTTAGCTAGGAGTCGGGCTCTGCAGGGGCAGAACTTCGTCGCTGAATCTTTCTAAGAAAGATTCGTGCAGCGCTTCAGCGCTCACCTTACTATACTAAACTACAGAAAGAGAAGTCGAATCACGAGGGACCGAAATGCTCGGGGGATAAGGAGAGAAAGACTCTTGAATCAAGAGAATGGTGCAAGAAATATGAGAGCCCAAGCCTCTTATTTATAGTAATTGAATTTACAAAAACTACCCTCCATAATTACTTAATAACCTTATAGTTATATAAACAACTAAACACCCCTCTATAATACTATTTTAAATGGATTTAATGATATTTGTACTAAACTAATGTCGAAAGAACTCAACATTAGTCTTATAATGACCGCATTGTCGATACCTTTCTAATGATATATACATATGTATATATATGTGTACGTATACATGTTTTATACTTTATTTTAATACGTAAATATGCTATTATAATTTGTAACTCGTTCATACGAACTCCGTTTTTGACGTTCTTTATATCCGCGCGTAGGTGGAGACGTACTCTACAACTTTCGTTTAGACTCCGTCGACTAATTTTGACTTTATTTTTAAAGTTATATTTTTAACAGGCCGGGACAGGATTGGTCCGTTAAAATCTCATAACTTCTTTATCCGACGTCCATTTTCGTCTGTCTTTTTATCGTTACGCTACTAATAAAGAGATCTTCGATTCTTGTTTAGGTTGTGTCGGCTAAAAATCAATCGATCTAAAATTCGAATTTCGGGCTGTACACCGCTAATCCGAAACTTCGAAAAATCATAACTTCTTCATACGAAGTCAGATTTGGGCGTTCTTTTTATCGATGTTCTTAGTTTAACATATTCTACGACTTTCGTTTAGAGCGCTAAGGCTAAATCTCTCTCTATCATAAATTTACTATTTACGTCTTCCGGTGCCGTGCCGGTTTTGCCGTAAAACTTCGGCGGGCCATAACTTCTTCGTTATAACTCGGATTTCGGTGTTCTTTATATGTATGGAAACCTTGTGACATATTCTAAAACTTGGTTAAGACTATTCATTCTAAATAATCTTTTGTCGAAAAGTCATTTTTGACCCCTATTGCCTCTAAATTGACTAGCCCGGATCTGCGGGCGTTACAACCTCTTCCTCAAATATCCATCCTATCAAATTGCTCCAGAGTGTTACAACCCAAATGCCATGCTATTATCAGGTCAAGTACATACCAATTATAGTTATCGGCTTAGACACCTAATCCAACAGGTACATGGAGCAGTGCTTAACCTGCAGGAAGGTCAAGGCCGAGCACCAGAGGCCTCACGGAAAAATGAAGCCGTTGGATATCCCTGTGTGGAAATGGGAGGATAAAACTATGGATTTCATCACAAAGCTTCCCAGGACCGCACAGAAGTGGATTCGATTTGGGTCATTATGGATCGATTGACCAAGAGTGCCCATTTCATTCCGATACAAGAGAGGATTTTGGCCGAGAAGCTGGTCGACATCTACATTAAAGAGGTAGTAGCTCGACACGGAGTGCCAATTTCCGTGATTTCTGACCGAGATGTACGATTCACTTCCAGATTCTTGAAGAAATTTCATGACGAGTTAGGTACTCATTTGCATTTTAGCACGACTTTTCACCCGCAGACAAATCGTCAGAGTGAGCGGACCATCCAGACTTTGGAGGATATGTTGCGGGCTTGTGTCTTAGACTTTGGTGGTAGCTGAGATACCTACCTTCCCTTAGCAGAGTTTTCCTATAATAATAGCTACCACGCCAGTATCGACCGACCTCCCTTCGAGATGTTCTACAGGAGGAAGTGCAGAACCCCGATATGCTGGGGTGATGTTGGGCAGAGGGTCATGGGGAGTACTGAAGTGGTACTCAAGACAACGAGAGAATCCAGCAGGTCCGGAGCAGGCTTCAGACTACTCAGAGTCGGTAGAAAAGTTACATCGACAAGTGTCGTTCAGACCTGGAGTTTCAGGTAAGAGATATGGTCCTCCTGAAGGTGTCATCTTGGAAAGGTGTCATCCGGTTTAGGAAGAGGGGCAAGCCAGGCCCCAGTTATATTGGACCTTTCAGGTTTATAGCCCAGGTGGGAAAGGTGGCGTATAGGCTGGATCTTCCAGCTGAGCTTAGTCAGATCCACAACACCTTTCACGTCTCCTAGCTGCAGAAGTGCTTGGTAGATGACTCCGCGGTGGTGCCGCCAAAGGGTATTCAGGTGGATGACAACCTGAACTACATTGAGCGACCAGTAGTCATCCTCGACAGGAAGATGAAGGATCTAAGGAACAAGAGGGTAGAGTTGGTGATGGTGCAATGGAAACACCGCAAGGGCTCGAAATGGACTTTGGAGCTGGAAGACGAGATGAGGGAGCACTACCCTGAGCTATTCCCAGACGTAGCAGACTTCGAGGACAAAGTCTAAAATAAGTGGAGGAGATTTGTAATGCCCGGTTCCTGGTATGTATTTTAAATAAAATTTATTCATTTTGTTTAGGAACTCGATGAGTTGGAGGCCCCAAACTCGTCAAGTAGGAATGGAAATTTGGGACGCAAGATTTAAAGTCTACTCAATGAGTTGAGAGCCTCGACTCGACGAGTAGGTCTGCCAAAATGAAACCCTAATTTCAAGGTTATGTACCCTGTTTAAGCTCCTTAACCTCCATAGATTAGCCTTATTTGCAGCCTCCATCACCCCAAACCCTAGCCACAAAACCTTAATCCATATTTGAGTGTTTTTGAGCCATTTTTGTGTGTTTTTGATGCTTTCTTGAGGTTTTGAAGAAGAAGAGACTTGAGGAAGGACCAAGGAAGTGAAGGAGAAGAGTAGAGCTTCATTTCTGGTTCACCTGAGGTATAAAGCTCTTACCTTGCTTATTGAGTGTTTAGATTTAGTTTTAGGGCTTTTTCTCCATGTTTTGTCTCAAAAGTGGTGGTCTTTGGGATTTGGATGTACCATGTGGAAAGAACCTTCATATCTAGAGCCTTTGAGAGACCCTATGGCATAAAGGTGCCAACTTTATGGCCATGGGAGTCCCATGAAACTTCTGAAGCACCTTTTAGGGTATTTTAAGCTAAATAACCCATGCATGGACGTAAAGTTAGCAACTTTGCGCGATATATCGACCCTAGGGGACCAGATCTATTGCTTGGAAGCATTGAGCTCAATAGAAAGTGACCTAATGGATTTAGACTAAGGGGAGCTCGACGAGTTGTCATGCAACTCAATGAGTTGGATTGTGGCCCCAACATTTTGTAGTTATTGAGCAAACTCAGTGAGTCTAGAAGATGACTCAGTGAGTTCGCAAAGTTTTCGGAGCCCTTACCTTTTCTAGAATGCACTGCGATTTGTTGAGTATCAAATAGTTACTCATGGCTATTTTTGATGTTAGCCCCTGCATACCTCAATATAGTTTTTCAAGTTAACAAGTTAACTTGGCCCTTGGCGAGACGTTCAATGATAATTGTGCCTTGCGTGGAGCATCGCCCTGGTGCCTAAACCATTAATTTCTTTATCTGCAAAGAATGTATCCAAGAATACATTTGAGTCTCCATAGTTTTGCATGACAAAAATATTGTCAAGACCCTGGACGCGATGTTCAGCGATATCTATTTCCCGGTTGGGTCAATCCAAATGGTGCCATGACAGTTCTTATGTAAAGAAAACTGACAAGACCAATTCGACAATCTGTTCAATTTCAGACTTCCAATTCCTTATATATGACAGTTCTTAGAAAGATACTGCCTAGATGACAGTTTGTACAGTTACAAGCCTTCAATTCCCTGCGAAAGTAGAGTGAAGTGTAATAACCGTCAACTCCTTTCCACGCTTCTTCTCATTGATCAGAAATATCCGATACAATCTCCTTGAGAATATTATTCTTTTGAATTTGCATTTTAAGACATGAAATTTCGATATATAACTAAAAATAAATTTAGCACACAACAAAACGACTAAGAATAAAAATAAAAATAAAATACGCTCAAAATAATGTTTTTTGGATTTCTTTTTCTTTTTTTGAAACAGAAATAAATATATTTTATTTTTAGATTTTGATATTTATGAAAAAATTTTTGTTTTGTTTTTTTACTTCTCCCCTAAATTTGTGCATAGAGAAAAAATATGAACAAATTTAAGAAAAAAACCAAAAAAATACAAAATACAAAATGTACAAAAATAAAAACTTTTGGGATCAAAAGTTGTCAAGCAATTTAATATCTTTTATCAGCACACACCAACATGAGTAGCTATGGTCAATCACCAATATTGCGATCCACTTAAACACAAATGATATTTACAAATTTGACAGATTATAAGTGACAAGACATTGCACCTATATTCCTAAATAGACCATTTAGCTGAGGACAACTAAGGATATTGTTGTCCACTTAAATTCAGCAACGAGATTTACAGTCAACCTTTAGTCGTGGACCAATTCAATTTTAAGTGCACTAGAATGTGTTCCCCATTTCATGATATACCCTAGTAATCAAGGAATTCCAAATAACTCTTTAATTTAAGTGAGTGTTCAATTATTTAAGAGAGAATATAGATATAGAGATGCATATGTTGTGTCCCAGGTCGGATCTCTTCCAATCACGTAGAGGGGACAACATATGACTAACATAGATAGAGGGATAGATAGATAGAAAGATGCATATGTTGTGTCCCATGTCAAATCTCTTCCAATCATGCAAAGGGGACAGCATATGACTAACATAGATAGATAGAGAGATGCATAGAAATAGAGATGCATATGTTGCATCCCAACTCGAATCTCCTCAAATCACACAAAGAGGACAACATATGACTGACATAGAGGATAAGAAAGAAAAACAATTTCACACCGACCTACTTTATCAAAACCCCCAGTCACCCTATCAGCACCAGAATTAAGGACATAAGTCTTTACGTCAAAGAAGTGTTGATCCGTAGTTCTAGATGATAAGTAACTTTAATGTATCTCATAGGATCCCTTGTTTATCTCACTACTCAATCTATCCAAGCGTCGTATAGTCAATCCAAATATAACTATCTAAGTCCAGATGAGTTAACACTGTCAAAACCTTTCATTGTCAACAATATCTAGTCTTTTCATTTTGAATCCTTCATGCCTACCAACACATTGAACACAGAGTCTAAATAATTTAGCTTCAGTGCATTACTCGTATTTCATATTGCCTTTTAACACCAATGTTCATATCACTTCCCAAAAATACTAAAGAATAAAAACATTTTTTAAATTTTCTGACCTTTTTTTAAAATATTTTTGGAATATTCTGATTTTATAATAATTTTTTTATATATTTGATTACTCCCCCTTAATTTGTGCATATGGAAGAAAAGAAATAAAAATGCGCAAATTTAAAAATAAAAAAAATTTACATACGAAACGAAAATGTAAGTGTTTCCTCCACGTTCAACTCTAGCAAAAATGACATCTTCAAAGCTTAATACACTATTACTTACCGTACCATTTTAAGTGATTTTACTTACTTCTCCTCCCACAAAGGAAACATACCTTCTTGTCTGAATGTTGCTTGCTTTGTGCTTTGTGGGACTCTGAGTGTTGGGAGTTAGCCATTAGGTGAATACGTCGTCACATGTGATCAGGGTTGAATAATCTCAGAGTGATGGATTTGGCCCTACGGCGCAGCTCTCGCCTGAGTCTAACCGTTGTAGGGATGAGTCCCTTACTTGAAGGATTATCCGAGCCTCGTTACATGTAATGGTATCCAGGACCTTCAACAACTAAGGACTACTTGGGTGGAGTCATAGGTTCCCTAGGGCAAGCCTAGGATGAGAGTAGAAAAGATTAGCAGTAGAAAAAAGGGACTTGGTGGAGTTGAGGTAACTCTTGAGGAAAGTACGGATAGATGTGGAAGGTAGTATGGGCTCGTACTACTGAAAGCAAAGGATCAGTACTCAATTCAAGAGGGGCCGAGACAAAAACCAGGGAACTAGTAGAGTGTATGAAAGGTCCCTCAGCAGCAGTGTGTATTGATCAGTAATGTGTTATGTTTTTAGCATGGTGACGTTGCACGAGATATTAGTTGGTAGTTCAGGTGTCGGGGAGGGATCTGGCTCAGGTTCTAGAGTCGGGCAGCTTGATGATCAGATGAGGGATTTCATTTCCGCAGAGATTATGTGCAACTTCATTGATCCGACTCCAGTGATTTCTGGTTCGGTTAGAGAGGCCATCATGGAGCTTATGGACAATCATCTGGAGGCCTTTAGGGTCGGGATAGTTTCAGGATAGTTTGGGGCTCATCCAGAGCCCGATGCTTATGGATTTTAGGGATCCATCAGGGAGGGAGTTACCATTTTTAGCTCTTATCATCAGGGGATAGGAGTGAGTGGGGCACCCTGTCTCCAAGAGAGACCTCTGCATGATTAGATAGTTAAGGAGGTTTCACGAGCCATTCGCGAGGAGCTACCCAACATCATTGGATAGGTCAATGGTAGGTTGACCGCGAAGCCCCAGGATTGGACATTGGTTGTTCAGATGATGGATGGGGTCGACGAGGTAACACATGAGCGAGAGATGGGCAAGGAGTCAGAAAGGAAGAGGAAAACGGATGAGACTCAGGTAGCCACAGGTTCGGGCAAGAGGCCCAAGGGGTCGGAATCGAGATCGAGGGACTATCACAGCCGCAATCGATGCGGGAAGTGTGGTAGGACGCACGAGGGTGGGTGCAGGCGTAGAAGTGGTGGCGATGCTGGATGTTTCAAGTGCAGCCGGATTGGCCATTTTAGCAGAGATTGTATTGTTACCATTGCCCAGGACTTGACTCGATATGTTTCCATTGCAGTCAGAGAGGCCACAAGAAGGCCCACTGTCCAAGTTTGCATACAACAGGGCAGGTGATAGCTCCTGCCCGTGTGATTTCGAGAACCACTAGTGGTTGTCGGGTCGTGAAAGGGCACCCACGGCTCGGAGCCGAGTATTTCGATTGATTTCAACAAGGATTCGAGCAGCACTGAATGATGGGGGTACGTATCTTTTACCTTCCTATCAATTATTATTCATGATATTATTGTTATGTTGATGCATTGATATCAATAAGCATATGTGTTGGATTATTATATTACCTGCTTGTGACTGAGTTTTATGCCATCTGCATACCTTGGAATTAGAATGGTAAATTGGAGGTCGTCCCCTTTAGATCATGTTACTTCAGATGCGGTGACTGTAGCATGTATGTGTAAGATTCAGTAGTGCCTCACTACTTTCAGAAGATGTCATTCGGGTATTGATCAGTTATATCCTCAGTAGTGACGATTTAAAGCTTCTAGTGAAGTAGCTAGCGGATAGTAGGGAAGTGAGTTGGAGATGTTTACCCTGAACGCAAGTTCTCAGGATGCAATCACTAAAGCAAATACAGTGAAGGATTGAAGAGTGCTTGGTTAGTTAAGCAGGAATGGTTCAAATCTGGTAAGGGTTAGTTGGAGCGCCAACAGAGGTGAACGTGCGCGGACAGCGGATTGCCCCTTTTCATGGAAGGAAGGTTGGGGAATCCTTTCGACCAGTGAACATTAAGGAGTTAGCTGGATCCAGATGGGGGAGAACCCTACGAGTATACAAGGGTAAGAGTACGCAAATCCATAATGAGTACGTGATTTTCGAGAAGAAAAAGTTATAGCACATCGATTGATGGATTAAGGAGTTCAGGGTTAGGAGTTTGAGGAACTTCCCAACAATTAGTTCATGTGATCGAGATGGTTAGTAGCTGGTTGGGAATCCAGGGTTGGAGGACCGCCTGTAGGACTCTAGTGAGTCGGAATGAGGATCTTGAGAACGGTTAGCAAAAGATTCTTTCGTGTTAGTAGTTAGTGGCAGAGATAACGTGAAGAGCATGGTAGAACGGTGGGAAAGCCACAACATTTTTCCAGCAATAGCCAGTTAGTAAGGAAAGTGTTGTAAGTCTGCGGGGATAGCCGTAGCATTCACTAGTAGTCAGATAGTAGTAGATTGTTGTAAGTCTGCGGGGGTAGCCGTAACATTCACTGGCAGTCAGATAGTAGTAGAGTGTTGTAAGTCTACGGTGGTAGCGGTAGCATTCACTAGCAATCAGATAGTAGTAGAGTGTTATAAGTCTGCGGGGGTAGACGTAGCATTCACTAGCAATCAGATTGTAGTAGAGTGTTGTAAGTCTGTGGGGGTAGCCGTAGCATTCACTAGCAGCCAGATAGTATTAGAGAGTTGTAAGTCCGCGGGTGTAGCTGTAGCATTTATCAGGTTGGTAGACAGCATGAGCGCGTTGTATGGATACGGGGGCAAGCAGTAGTACCCACCAGTTCGGGTGCAGCAGTGAGGATATGGGAATCCACGGGTTAGATTTCGGATTTCCTAAATGGTTCAGTTATGGTTAAGTCGGTGATTTGTCAGTGGATCGTCACCGTAGTTATGAGACCAGGGAAGCAGTGGACCGCTTGGGTTTGTGTATGCTAAGGGCTATCGTTAGTCTGGGAGCCATCATTTTTTTCGTCTTGGATTTGATGATGTCAGGATTCGACGTATGGACCCGGTCGATTGGATCGGGAGGTTGTTAGGGTCACAGTGACTGGATGACTAGTGGAGACTAGTTCCAGAGAAAGATTTCATTCAGAAGTCGTGGGAACGACTAAGGAATGAGTCCTAGGGCTCCACAGTTGAGTTGGAACTCGGTGTTGCAGATAACTGACAAATGATTGGAGACCAGGAAGGTCTTGAGATATTTTGGGAAGCATCCATATAGCAGTTCAGTGTTTCAATCAGTTTAGTGTTTCAGGCAGTTCAGTGTTTCGGTCAGTTCAGTGCTTCAGTTAGTTCAGTGTTTCAGGCAGTTCAATGTTGCAAGCAGTTTAGTGTTTCAGATAGTTTCAGTGTTATGGACAATATTAGTATTTGTGTTGGAATACAAGTGCTGACAGTATAATTGGTTGACTTGGAAATAACGAGTCCCTCTCAACAGGATCAGTTGAGTCTTCTGCCAAGTATAAGTGATCTGCAAGGATAATTAGGCAGGTAACCTTTCTTTCAGGATGGAAGGATCGAGTTATTGGAAGTTGAGTAGTCAGATGGGAGATAAATAGGTTGGTTCCAGCAGCATCGATTCAGTATGAGTGGCAGAGTGGATAGAACAATTATAGATAGTCAAAATATCTCCAGAAGTCGCTGGAAGCGACTAGGAGATTGAGATGGGGTGTAGTGACCGGTGGGAGTCTGGTAACCCAGATATCGACAGATTAGTTGGACCAGGGTGGTCTCAATGCATCTGGTAGGCGGATGAGGGGCAACATAATTTTCAGTCATAGGCAATAGCGATAAGGGAAGTATGGTAGGAGGCAGCAAGTTAATAGAGGGTGATACGCCTCTCACAGTAGGGTTGGATAATCTCAGAGGGGAGGGTTTGACCTTGCTGCACAACTCTCGTATGAGTCTTAACCGTTGCAGGGATGAATCTTTCACTCGAAGGATTATCTGATCCATTTTCTGGGACGGATGCTCAGCACTAAGTTATGGAAATAAGAAGCATTCAGTATGTACCAGCAATAGTGACCAGCACTGAGAGTGGCTGGAGTGATGGACAAAAGGGTTAGAGTCACCAGGCAGGGTGTTGGAGACGGATTGCAGGTCAGTTGGCCATAGCGAACTTCGAGGATGAAGTTTAGTTTAAGTGGGGGAGAGTTGTAACACTCCAAATCAGAAAGTCCAAGAAAGGAAAGAAAACCCTAAGTTAAAGGGTCAACTCGTCGAGTCCAGGGAGGAACTCGACGAGTCGGAGCGGGATCCAGGGGATCGATTAAGTAACCGACTCGGCGAGTCGGCAAAGAGGACTCGGCGAGTCAGGTTTTAAGAGGGGAACCCTAAATCCTGGACTTTGTGCACTATTTAAGCATCTCATTCTCTCCCTTAGGGTTCCTTGTAGCCTCTCTTATCCAGAATACGAAACCTTTAGCCTCCAATGTTTCACATTTAAGCTTTCTTGCCATTTTAGGTGATTTTCAGGAAGAAGGTAGAAGGGAACCATTGGGGATTCAAGGAGTGGCAGTAGATCCAGAGTTTGTCGGATTTTTTCAGAGCATTTAAAGGTAATGAGTCGCTACCTTCACTCTTTTGCATATAGATCTACCTTTAACATGAGATTTGGGGCTTTAAGGGCAAGTTTAAGAACCATTTCGAGTTAGAAGCCCAGATCTAAAGTTGCTACTTCAGATCTAAGTGTATCTTGGCCTAGAGAATCATAAAGCATCAGTCTATGGGTTGATTGTAAAGCCTCCTTGTCTTAAACCCTAGTTTATAGTGTTTTGAGCCTAGATCTCCTTAGCTACACGTAAAGTTTGCCACTTTACTTGAGGAATAGGCTTTAGAAGAGTGGATCTGCAGTTTGGAGTCCATGCATGAATCAAAAGCCTCTGAATGTTTGAAGGACTGAATAGATTCGACGAGTCCTTCGAGTGGACTCGGCGAGTAGTATGAAGATGGAGATGAATTCGACGAGTTGGATGAACAACTCAGCGAGTTTGTTGAAGATTGCCTTAGACTCGGCGAGTCAAGTCGTGAAACCCCAAACCCTTCAAGTTAAGACTCGAATCAGTGAGTTGAGTGGGGACTTAGTGATTTGGACAGGTCAGGACTCGGAAATCAGTAGACTCGGTGAGTCATGGTCTGAGTCGGTGAGCCGAGTCGCGAATGAAAGGGATTTCTGAGCTTATGAACTCGGCGAGTCAGTAGGTTGACTCGGCGAGTAGGGTCAACCTGGAAGGTTGAATTTGACCAGGACTTTGACTTTGACAAGATTTGACTTAGTTAACTTTTGGAGGACTATCAGACTAAGTGTTATATTGATATTGGTAACACGAAGAGCTAGAGGAGTAGCGCCTCAAAGGGTTGTCGGTTAGCAGCCAGAGGGTTATCAACAGAGCTCAGCAGCTCAGGTGAGTTTCCTTCCAGTAGGAACGGGTCTAAGGCCACAATGTCGGCTCGTTTAGCTAGCAGTAGTTTCCGGACTTCGGTTCGATGCAATAGTTAGTATGTTTGATGCCTTCGTGGCTAAGACAGGATTTATGTGTTATGTGTTCCGGGCTACGACCCGATGCAATATGCAATATATGTGTTCATGCTGGTTGATATGTTTATGTTATGCTATGTTCAGTTAGTTCCGGACTTCGGTCCGATGCAGTTAGTCCGGACTTCGGTCCGATGCAGGGGACAAGGTCCCAGACAGTTTTCGGACTCCGGTCCGATTTAGGGAGCAAGGCCCCAGTTAGTCCGGACTTCGGTCTGATGCAGGGGACAAGGTCCCAGTCAGTTTTCGGACTTTGGTCCGATGCAGGGGGCAATGCCCCAGTTAGTGCGGACTTCGGTCCGATGCAGGGGACAAGGTCCCAGCTAGTTTCAAACTTCGGTCCGATGCAGGGGGAAAGGCCCCAGTTAGTCCGGACTTCGGTCCAATGCAGGGGACAAGGTCCCAGTCATTTTTCGAACTTCGGTCTGATGCAGGGGACAAGGCCCCAGTTAGCCCGGACTTCGGTCCGATGAAGGGGACAAGGTCCCAACCAGTTCCGGACTTCGGTCCGATTCAGGGGCAAGGCCCCAGTTAGTCCGGACCTTGGTCCGATGCAGTGGGCAAGGCTCAATATGTTCTTTATAAGTTATTGTATGGTATGTGGTAGTTTGGGGGAGCTCACTAAGCTTCGTGCTTACGGTTTCAGTTTTTGGTTTCAGGTACTCAGTTTTCAAAAGAGGAGCTCGGAGAGGTTGCAGTGCACACACCATAGTCAGTTAGTCTGAGAATGTTTACTCTGATAATAAGATTATGTTTTGGATTAATACTCGGAAATTATGTTATAACTTATGATGCGGTTTTTATAAATATGGTTTTAATAATGTTTTTAAAATAAATTTTTAGTCGTGATTTTTGGGTCGTTACATCCACGGTGGAAACACGTTTGTTTCTTCTCGTGAAAGTTGTAACTGCCTGTGCCTGCCTTGTCTCAGATTGTTCCCACAAGCACACTTATAGCAAACAGTCTGTTTCGCTTGTTTTGGTGGCATGTACTTACTAAAAGAAGGTTCATTAGTAGAATTAACATAATTAAAAGCAACAAATTCAAAGTTAACAAAACTAGAAGTGTTACTTTTTCCTTCTACTTTCCAGTCTTCCACTACTGTTGTATATGCACTCGAGGTAGAAACATCAGTGTCGTTCACCCTGTCATTGTTTACTAATTCGACTATAGCAGGTTTGCCGTATTGAACAGGTCTCTCTATCTCTTTGGTTACAAGGAGCGGAGTATAGTTATCATTAAACTGAGGTGGAACACTGTGATACACTAGACCCTTATTCTGATTATCTTTAATTTTTAACTTTTTCTTTATCATGGATTCAACTATCTCACTTGACACATAAAATTTCTTAAAGTTAAATTCGGCATCTTTAAATTTTGTTTTCAATGCATCAAGTTCGGCAGCTCATTTGACAATTTCCTTTTTAGCATAATCGTAGTGTTCACATTTAATGCTATATTCTTCTTTAATTCTCTTTAGGTCTTTAGTTTGAGCATCTATTTTTTCTTTAAGAGGTTTATTGAGTTTCTTAACGTTGTAGATTTCATTTTTAAGGTCAAAACCCTCTCTTACCAGTATTTCCTTTTGTTCATGGTAATAATTTATTTTATCCTTATAGGATTGAGAGCATGAGGTTTTACTTACCTCTTTTGTGGTAGACTCAATTTGAATAATATCGAATAAAAAGATTGGTCGAGAACACAGAATGTCAACTAAATTTGTTGACCGAGAACTCCAAGAATCAACAAAAACTCGTTGACCGAATGCTTAAAAGTTTGATCAAAGAGTTGACCGAGATTTGAATTGAAATCAATAAAAATGAGTCGAAAACAACAAAATCAAATTTTGAGCCGAAATCAAAATTTTAAAATGGACCGAAATCTCAATTGTTGACCCAGGTGTTGATTGTTTACAATTAAAACCGAAATTGCAAAACTAAAATTGGATAAATTTAAAAAATTGATAATAAAAAAATCACAAATAAAAAAAATTGGACTTTGATTTTGGTCGACCTAAGTTTAAATAAGGCCGAAAACAATTGAAATTGGACTAGTGGATAGAAATCATTTTTTCAAAAATCACAAATTAAAAGACTACTTTGCTTTAAATCAATGGAGACCGAAGTAAATTAATTATGAAATATAACCGAAATCAAAAAAATTGATTTTAAGGATGTAATGTGATTTGAATTAATTAGGTGGAAAATTTTATGATTTTTTTTTTGTTACCGAAATCACTTTTATGATTTTAGATTAGGTGGACAATTTTAAAAACAATGATCAAACTCAACTTCAAATTATAGGACCGAAATCAAATTTGCCGAAAAAAAAATTCAAATTTGGCAGAAATATAGATCAGAAACAAATAAATTCCTTAAAATATGTGATTCAAATTGATAATTTTTCAATTTTAAATCTGATGAACACGAAGAACAATTGTAACACCAAAAACAATTTCACGAAGAACACAATAAAAATTATCAATGAAAATCAAAAATTTTCAATTTTTGATTGAAACAAAAATCCAAAACATCAAGAAAATGAATATCCAAAGTCCTTGAATGCGATTGATACATTTTCAAAGCTCTGATACTAATTGTAAATCCTAATAATACTTAGATCAATACGATATCAATTAATCTATTTAGTGAATGCTGAGTGTAAACCAAATAGCGATTCAATAACACACGAATATATCAACTGCACATGATTATATTGATTAAATAGTTTGCTACAAATAAACTTGTCAACCCAAAACTCTAAACGGCAGTACTTATGTATACGACCAAAATGCAAGACTTAACAAAAGCCCAAGCCCAACCCACTAGCCCTACTTAGACCACAATCAAGATGGATTTCGGTCCACTTAACCGAAAATACTACAAACCCATTTGAATCATATAAACCTATCATAAACCACATAAATATGTCCCAAAAGATCTATTGTGGTCCTTTCCTCTACAAATGGTGCATCTCATAACCGCACTTGCTTTTTAGATAGTATGCCTTGTTTTCCCCTTTCTTTCCTTCTCATATTGATCCATTTTCCTTTAAAGGGTTGGCCTTCTTGGTAACCTTCTCTTTTAAGGAAACAATGGCTTCATGTAGGGAACTTTATGCCACATGGAACTACCATTAAGTGGATTAATGGCATGAATGTAATAAGTCAAGAACATGGCTGTATGGAACCATGGTGCAACATGATCCTCTGCATTCGTATTGAGGTATGAAATAGCCACCACTACATACACACATGGGATACCTGATACTTGTCAAGATCTACATCCACATGTCTTGTTGGTAAGGTCCACAACATATCCATCATTTCCAAGCCTAACCTTATATTTTTGTATCCCAGAAGGTATAACTCCCCAAAAATCATCAACTAATGACTTAATCTGGAAAGAACTTTCACTACTCATCCATGTAACGACCCAAAATTCAAGACCAAAAAATTTCTTTTAAATAAACATTACTTTAAGCAAGTCATCATTCCAAAACATAATCAGAGTATTAATTTCCAAAACACATGTTCGTAATCAGAGTAAAACATTCCCAGGCTGTCTAATCAATGGTGTGTGCCATGCGATCACCCCGAGCTCTTCCATCCGCTACCGGAAGTACCTGAAACCAAAACTGAAAACCGTAAGCATGAAGCTTAGTGAGTTCCCCACCCTACCACATACCATGCATAATCACATACTGCACATACTGGGCCACGCCCGCTATCTTGGGCCTCGCCCGCTACAACGGCCCCACCGCTCCAGGCCCCGCCTAGCTTCGAGCTCCGCTCGGATACATATCTGTTTCACTTAGGCCTCGCCTGTCACAGGGCCTCGGCCGCCAACAAATATCATAACACATAAGCTAAACCTCATACGACTGATCCTGTCCTAAGGCCTCGCCTATCCTGGGCCTCACCCTTGTCCTGCTCCTGATGAGTCATGGAACCCCGTCCACACTCCTACTGGTAGTGAGATACGGGCCCAACCCACTCTCACTCCTTCCCTAACTTAGGCCTTGCCCCTGTTCTGCTACTAATGAGATATGGAACCCCATCCACACTCTGCTATTGGTGAGATACGAGACCTCGCCCATACTCACCTCCCTACCAGGCACATACATGTATCACACAGATAACGAGTATAAACTATCATATAAACAAATCCTTGGGCACCCGCCCGCTATTAATAGACCTCGTCCTGAATTTCATACTAGCATATTATGCCTAGGGCTAACCCCCGGGTCTTCTACTCATAACTACATGGGCCGGCATTGTGGCCTTAGACCCATCCACACAAAAGGAAACTCACCTGCACTGGCTGAACTTGCTGATGATCTCACTAGCTGCTGCCTAACAGCTCACTGAACTGCTGCTCCCCTTGCTCCCCGAACTACCAATATCAATGCAATACTGAGTCTAACTGACCCCCGAAAGACAACCAGGTCATCCCTGGTCAAAGTCAAAGTCCTGGTCAAGGTCAATATCCTAGGTTAACCCTACTCGCTGAGTCAACCTACTGACTCGCCGAGTTCATATATTCAGAGTCCTTCCTTTCGCGTCTCGACTCGCCGAGTCAGTCCATGACTCGCCGAGTCTACCGATTTCTGAGTCTTGACCTGCCCAACTCACCGATTCTCCACTCGACTCACTGATTTGAGTCTCAACTCGAAGGGTTTGGGGTTTCGCAACCTGACTCGCCGAGTCCAAGAACAGACTCACCGAGTACAAGGCAATCTTCATCTGACTCGACGAGCTGTTCATCCCACTCGTCGAGTTGCTCCTAATCTTCATGCTACTCGCCGAGTCCATTCAAATCCCCTTACATGCAGAGGGCTTTTAAGTCATGCATGGACTCCAAACTGTAGACCTACGCTTCCCAAGCCTATTCCTCACGTAAATTTGCAAACTTTACGTGTAGAGAAGGAGATCTAGGAAAAATACACCATAAACTAGGGTTTAAGGCAAAGAGGCTCCATAATCAACTCAAGGGCTGATACTTTATGCTTCTCAAGACCATAAAATGCTTAGATCCGAAGTAGCAACTTCAGATCTGGCTTCTAACTCAAATGAATAACATTATGGCTAAAAAGCCCCAACAACTACACATAGATCTAAGTGCAAAAAGGGTCCAAGAACTAGTATATTACCTCCAAATGCTTAGAAATGTACTTACAATCCCATATCTATAGTCCTTTCTTGCTCCTCCAAGTTCCTTCTTCCTTCTCCAAGTTTTAATGCACCTTCAAAGGCAACAAATGGCTCAAACAATGGATATGGCGGCTAGGGTTTAGTGTTCTGGGTTAGAGAGGCAGTAAAGGAACCCTAAGGAGGAGAATAAGGCGCTTAAATAGGCTTCAAGTCCCGAATTTAGGGTTTTCTCCGCACAGACCAGACTCGCCGAGTCCCTTTGGCCGACTCGCCGAGTCGGTCACTTACTCCTCAACCCGGATCCCGCCCGGACTCGCCGAGTCGCCCTTTAAAATTAGGGTTTTCTTTCCTTTCTTGGCCTTCCAGACTTTAGGTGTTACAATCCAGGAAGCCCACAATCTAAAAGGACAAGATGGGTTCTTGTTATCTTTACAACATCTTACTAATAACCTCTAACTACCATTTTTCTCATAATAAATGTTGTAGTCATTCTTCACTGCATAGTTAGTCACACAAAATTTCAATTCCAGAGGGTTAGAGAATCTCATACCTAGAATTGGCACCATTTTGTCCCATTTCTGGTTCTCATTATGGACAGGGTACACTGGTTTGTCATCCCTATTGTTGGTTTTAACCTCATCATTTGTATCCTTACAAATACTTGACACCCGATGTAAGAATTCATTATCAATAGTCTTGTCAAGAGAAAAAATGTAATCATCTGCTTCATGCTCATATGGAATATCATCAGAAAGTTGTGAATTTTTATTATCATCAGAATAATGCCCTTCATCATATTCTTCTACTTCCATATCAATTCAATCAAGTACAGGTTCATATTCATGGTCTATATACACATTCATTCTTAGACCATTTTCATCACTATAACCCGTTTCAATAAACTCAAGTTGTCAGCATCATTTCCAGTTATCCTAATACCATCTGCTGATGGTTCATTTATAGTGCAGTAATATACAGTATCGCAACTGCCTTGAATCAAGTTTTCAACGAACAAAATAAACTCTTTGAGATCCATTGCACCAAAATCGACATCACAGATTGAAACAATAACGTTTAAATATTATAATGGTTTTGGTGCGAAGAAACCATTATAATGTACATAAACTGTCAAATACGTACGTCGTTTGGAATCGAAGGCCATCTCTTCACTATAACACTCGCATTCACCGATTCTCTTCAATTTCGTAACCATAATCTTCGATTGAACTGTTGTATTTAATTTCCCTATGAACCTTAACTATAAGGAGAAAAGGAGTGAAAGAGACACAAGTATGAAATATGTTCTAAGTCAATGCAATACGACATACCATCCGTAATTAAATGTTTTAAAATAAAGAAACCGGCAAAACAGGTGATAACCGATCATGATGGTTTTAATGAGCAAGAATATTAAGTTCAATAATATAATAAATACAAAAAAAAATATATATGATAAAATGAAAACAAATTCAATACCTATATCTTTGATGCTTTTTCTTTTCCGTACAAAATACAACAATCATAATATTATTGAAAGTATGTGAAAACAATAAATTATTTAATATGATGTATATATTTGAATTATTGGTGGTAACATTGATGATTGTGAATTTGGGTCGCAGAATTAAATTCCCGATCTGCATCTGCATAATTTTTTTTTAAAGATATTTGTTGAAAATATAGTTATCTTTATATATTGTACAATTCCTACATGTTTGATTATTTTACCCATCCTCCATATTTTTTTTTCTCGGTAAAAGAAAGAAGAAACGTTTCAAATAAAATAAAAAATCAAAACATTTATCTCTTGAATCTTCAATTTCGAAACGCGTCCCCGCCTCTCTCTCTCTCTCTCTCTCTCTCTCGTGAATCTTGTCGACACGATTTCGGTGATCTTCAGATAAACCCACAGAAGACCTGATAATCGTAGAAGCGGAGTAGTTTCATCTCAAATTGTTCCTCAGACACTGAAATTCGAAGTTAATTTTACATTTCTGTATCTAATCATGGCGGCTTACAGAGCCGACGATGACTACGATTATCTGTTCAAGTTAGTTCTGATCGGAGATTCTGGTGTCGGTAAATCGAACTTGCTTTCTAGATTTGCTAAGAACGAGTTCAATCTGGAATCAAAGTCAACTATCGGCGTCGAATTCGCTACCAGAAGTATCCGTGTTGATGATAAAATTGTCAAGGCTCAGATTTGGGATACTGCTGGACAAGAAAGGTTCGTTTCTCTCATGAACTTTCACATCTGTGTATACTATGCATCTATGTATCCGTCTACAAGTCTGTTTTTTGTTTCAATGTTTGGAATCTTGGATTCGTTTGTAGAATATACTTGTATACCCCGTCGTATGAGATTCTTAAATTGAAAGTTTTCTTCTTCTTCTTCTTCTTTCAAGGTCTCCGAACTTTAAGATCTGATTATTTACTTTTTTTTTTACCTAAGATCTCGATCTATCATATATTTCTAGGGTTTATATCTTCATCGTTTTCGAAGGTGTTGATAAGCTAATAAGCTGTCTCATACTCTTATATACACTTCCCGATCACACTCCCTTTGTTCCAAAATTCGAGATCCTTTTGTATCCCTGAGTAAAAATGCTTCTTTTTCAGGTCAATCGTTGAATCGATTTTAGTTTTCTTGTAAAAATCTCCACATTATATTTAGGATTATAATTTTGTAATGGTTTCTTTGTTTTCCTCTTCAAATGTTGAAAAGATTTCTCCAGTTTTGCGATCTTAATTTTGGTATATTCAGTTTAAGTATGATCATCTCTTTGACTCTTTGTTCTTCATTTTACTTGCAATGAAGCAATTTTAGCTTAACAAAGTGAACCATGTAGACACGTTTGTTGCATAGAAGATATATATATTTTTTTTTTCTAAAATTTTTTTGGTTACTTAACACTAAAGGAATAGTTGGGTGACCCTTTCATCTTTTAAAAATACATATCAATATATCATCTATCTTTTAACTCAAACACAATACAACTTGTTCAGTTGTTTTATTGTGACATAAAAACATTACTTTCATTTCTTTTGACTCAACCAAAGTACTTCTGTTTTTTTTTTTTTTTTTTATTAAGGCATTATACTTTGAAAAACCTAAATTTTTTTCTTATTCAAACATCATACTTCAAAAATCTACCAGTTATAACAGTAAAATTTGTTTCACTTTATACTTTGATACTTCCAATTTTTTCCTTACTTGAACATCATACTTTTAAATTTTAATAATATACCCAATTATAGCAATAAAAATTATTTCCTATTTGAATGATATTGCTGTAAGCCTATAACTAGTTAGATTTTTCAAACTTAATATTATTGTTTTACTTTTTCAAAAGGTGTACTTTCATTTATTTACATAAGTTTATTTAAAAGAAAAATTAAATATGAAATTCTAAACATTTGAGAAGTTTGAATTTATAAAAAAAAATGAGAAAAATATTGAATTATTAAAATTAAAGTGTTTTTTATTTTTTTATTTTTTTTTTTTATTTTTATAATTTAAACAAATAATTTAGATAAATAAAAAAAGGAAACTAATGAGACTTTAATTTAGTAATTTTGAACTAACAAGGAAACTCCTTTAATAATAATATTCATTTATTATTACATGTAACTATTATGTAGAATTTAATAAAATGGAAAATATCATAAAATGACATGTGGAAAAAATAACATAAAATGAAATAAAAAAAAAGGTATATGACATAATGCATTAGAAGACAACAAGCGACAAAATTATTTTCATTTATTATATATATTTGAAAAATCTACCTACGTAGTTTTTCGAAAGTACAATTCTATAATAAAAAATCAATAAAAATGCATTACTATTTTCCTAAGGTACCGAGCAATCACAAGCGCGTACTACCGTGGCGCAGTGGGGGCCCTACTAGTCTACGACACGTCCCGCCACGTCACCTTTGAGAACGTAGAAAGATGGTTAAAAGAGCTCCGGGCCCACACAGACTCAAACATCGTGATCATGTTAGTAGGAAACAAGGCGGATCTTCGACACCTACGTGCGGTCCCCACAGAGGAAGCAAAGGCATTTGCGGAAAAGGAAAATACATATTTTATGGAAACGTCTGCTCTTGAAGCGTTGAATGTTGAAACGGCTTTTACTGAAGTGTTGACACAGATACATCATGTGGTGAGTAGAAAGGCGCTTGATGCCGGGGATGATCCTTTGGGGTTGCCTAAAGGACAGACGATTAATGTTGGGAGTAAGGATGATGTTTCGGCTGTTAAGAAAGTTGGTTGTTGTTCCGCTTAAGAATGAATGTTTTTTTTTTTTTTTTTTTTTTTTTTTTTTAAATTTTAAATTGCTTAAAAATTTATTGTGTTCTTATTTTATATGATGATTCGAGACGCTTTTGTTGAAGGAAACTTGGAAATGGGTTTGAATTTATTTTTAGCTTTCAAACGACAATTATTCTTAGTTTCATTGATGTTTTTGGATTTTTTGTCGTGATCCTTTTTGGTTTTACTTGTCTTGTTTATTCCTCTTTTATGACTTTATGTGTATGTAATATCCATTTATTTTTAATCAAGATCAAGTGCTATTTCTTTTTGCCAAATTGGGTGTCTATTCGTTCTAATCAACCACTTTTAATGCATTCTTTATGGCACTTATGCCAATACTTTAACACAACGATGTATTCTTGATCCTCAAACTCAATCAATAAAACATAAGTCACCATCAAACAATCAATTAGTGGATAAGTTAATGAGGATTGGGGATACAAGGTAGGTTTGTACGTTGTATATGAATGTTTTTTATTGGCTTAAAACAAAAAGAGTGACTTAATATAGAAATCATGATCATCATCAACCGTAATGAATCTTAAGGATGACAAGGTCTTGAGGAATCAAAAGTTTTTGTTTTTTAAAATTATTTGAAAAAAATTAACTACAAGCCCAAGCCAATATTGTCACCCTTTTCACCTGGTGCAACAAGTTTCTGCATATAAAATGGGAAAAAAAATTATATTATTGGTGCCTGAGTATAACTTATTTTTGCAATTTCGGTCCTAGATGTATTTCTTTGTAATTTAGGTCTTCTTATGTGAGAATTTTGTAGTTCTTTTGTTCCAAATAAAATGATTATTTCTGGGAACAAAATTGCATAAATCAACTATACTCAGGGATCAAAAATATTTATTTGGAAAAAAGACAAACATTACAAGAACTTTAAATAAAACCAATGGTTTGTAATCTCTCATCTTCAAATCCTCTTATAAACTTAGTTTGTAGTTCTAAAAAAGGAACCAAAATTATATGTTTTTTTTTGGGTCCAAAGTTGCAATCAACCCCTCTACTCAAGAACCAAAAACCTAACTTACTAAAAAAAAGTAAATATAAAAAAGTAGTCCACGTGTTTTCGTTTTTTACCGTGTTAAGTCCAAAATTAAAATCTTTTTGATTTTTGGTCCATATGTCATAGGGATGGTCCTTTGACCGGACTGAACTGGAACCGATTTGGAGCCGAAACCAGTTTGGGAGAATTCAATGGACCTTGGACCGGACCAATTAGGTGTATACCAGTGTCAGTGTCGGTTTTTGGACTGGTTTAACCAATATGTATGATAAGTTGATGAACCAGTTGATATCCAATAAAAAATTTAGATGAGTTCTCTTAGTTACTTGAACATCCACAAGTTTTTTGTTGAGTTATTTGAGTTGTCATCTTAGATGTGTGTAACAAGTTTTTTAAAAAGAAAACGTAAAAACTGAAAGCCTTTCTGCTTTGATACTCAATCTTTCAGAGAATGTAACTCAATAAACATGAAACAAAAAAAGATGAACTTACAATTTAAAATGAAGTACAAAACAATAAGTTGATGATGTTTTAGTATAAATTAAAAAATAAGATACAATGTGGTTTTAGATCTATCAAAATTTCACAGTAAACCCGGCCCATTGCATATGAAAGGATGCAAAAAGCCGGATTCTTTTGGTCGATGAGAAATTGTTACAAAAATTCAATATTTTTGGAAAATTTTCATTTTAATCCTCCTAAAAAAAATTGAACATAAAAGTCTTAATTATTTCATTTTGATTCAAATTAACATTTTTTTTATTTTAATAGGAAATGATATTAGTATGTAAAATAAAATAATCGAGACTTTTCTGTTAAAAAAAATAAAATAAAACTAAAATGAAACTTTGCCAAAGTATTTGGACTTTTTTTTCCATTTGTTCAAAGTCATTAAATTTTGTCAAATATATGAAAATTTGTTTTTTCCACTTAATTTAATAAATGATAAATTCGGTAATTATCACATTTCCTTAGTGATATTCGCTTTGAAAAAGTACGTCCAATCACATCCTAATACTTTGTTTATTTTTTTCTGGTTTACGAGTGAAGATTTCCTTACGTCTAGCTCCCGATGCATCTCCTCTCTCCCTCCAACGCATCTGTTCAAGCAATGAATGATAACGACGATGACGACAACACAATAGCCGACCATCTTCTTCTCCACAATCCCAAATCATACCTTCCACCTCTTTTTTCATCTTGGAATGACAAGATACGTCCCATTAAAGAAACCATAGACAACCTCGTCAACCTTAAAGTCATCAATGAAGGCATCTCTGTCCCCACCATTGTTGTTGTCGGGAATCGTGACTCAGGGAAATCTAGCCTTATAGAGTCACTCATCGGCATAAGTTTGCCATGTGCACAAGAAACCTGTACAAGGGTACCTCTAATAATAAGGCTTCAAAACCATCCGTATCCTGTCACAGAATTCCTACTAAAGTATAAGAAAAAGTCGGTTCGTATCATTAACGAAATGCTAATATCCGAAGCCATTAATAACGCTACCATGGAGGTTGTTGGGGAAGGTAAAAAGATAGGAAATGTTCCTTTAACATTGTTGATGAAGAAGAGAGATATTCCGGATCTCACCATAATCGATTTGCCCGGAATACATCGAGATAATGCGGAACAAACAATGGGTATTTTTTCTTCCTTTAGTAATGTTTTAAATATTTTGTATTTTTTGTAGATGCCAATGTCAAATCAGTTTATCATTATATATCGTCAACATATGTTATATGACTTATATCTCATCTCCAACACTTGAATGGATGATTAATTCATGATGATATTATTAATTGCAATATGCACATACTACTAAATAATCATACACATGTGCATAACAATAGTGTAACGTGGATATCTATAACTAATGAAATTATAAATGCTATTGCTAGAATTAAGGTAACTGCTAAAAAAACAACCTTTAAGTTTGTGTTAATTGGGCACATGTCGTTTATATTAATTGTTTTAGGTATTGCTATGGAGTTCGAAATGGCCGAGGATAATATTATTATAAATGTTGCATCTGCCACCAGTGATCTCTCAAATTGGAGACGAAGTATGGACTACAAAGGAGAGAGGACGCTGGCTGTGATTGCCAAATGTGACCAAGTCAAATATGGTAATGTCTTCGACACTGTTGGGATAAACAAATACAACATTGATCGCTACCGATACATATATGTTA